>NC_140774.1:159886130-162386130 GCF_044657685.1 Stegodyphus dumicola | reverse complement strand
CTCAGTCTGTCAGTTAGCAGAGGACAGCATGGTGCCAAATGACCCAAGAAAATCCTCATACCTAGCCTTGTTGCGACCCCACTAACAAAGAACAGACAATATGGTATCATATGATTCCTGCCGCGCCTGAACTATCCCCGAATAAATGGAAGATTTTGTCTTTTAAAGACTGATTATGCACCCCCGTGACCGAAACTGCCGAAGTACAGATCCTGCCAGAAACTTCAATGGCTTTCTCACTACGAACCGCAGTGGAGATATCAGCGTGACAACTTTACGCCTGTAATTTGCAAATAGAATGCTTAATTTTTACTTCTCGATAAGAGAAATTTAAGAATTCACACGCAGTTAATCGAAGTAAACGTTCTTCTTAAACTCTAGACTTCTTAGAATTTTTTTGGACTTCTACAAATATCTAAATACGTATAATATTATGGATTTAACCTTATAATTAAGCTTAATTTCTGTGATTCAAAAGTAAGGGAAATTTTGATCAAATTTAAAGTTTCCACTTTCGGGTAGAAAAATTTTGATATACATTATCTTCATAAATTTTATTAAAATAATTGTTAATTTATTTAAATATAAAATCTAAGACAACATGTATAATGGAAATTAAAAAATAATGAGACATATATCGTAAACTTGTGATTTTATTTCGTAGCCGCGGAAACAATTTTATTCGCGAATTCTCTTAAATTTTCCTAAAATTTGCGAAATACGCCGAGGAATGAATTTCTTAATAAAATTGCTTCAAAGTGCGTTTTCGAGATTCATCGTAGGTAAAATTGTTGTCTTATCTATTATATTATCTTCAAAGACGACGTATTTTAAAGATTAATTTAGAGTAAGAAGGAGCTAGAACTGTAGCTAAAATTGCTACTTCCTCGTTCAAACCGAAATTTATAATCAACCTAATAAACAATTGTGTCAAATTATTCTTCATTTCTTACTCGATTATCTCAATTTAAACTCAGATCCATAGAATATTATTTATACACTTAGCAGTTCTAGCTACTTTCGTTTTTTAAGCTTTCTTTTAGAAACTCTTTGCAGCTGAGATAAAGTGAAAAGAAATGGATGAAACAGTAACTAAAATAAACGCTTCAATTCCTGCTGCAAAATAGTTCTTATTTTAATAATCATCTTAAGATAGTTCACTGTAACCGGAACAATATTTTGGTAATGAAGTATGCATGTTCGCAGTAAATTTCATATCACACAGATATTCTTAGCTAGATTTTATTTTTTTCAGTTTCTGCAAAATTTTTAAGGGTGCTTACTCATTCTTATACAGGTTCGGGCAGTATGATTAAACCTATCAGTCATTTAGAGGTCTTACAACCGAAGAAATTATGGAAAGAGCGCCGGAAGGGGTGAATCACACTCGCGATAAAGAGGAAATTCAGCCCCATGTTTTCTAAAGAATACCTAAGAGGATGGATCTAAAAGTCACCCAGCTCTTGTCTTGCTTCTCTGTCTATAAGTCACATCCCCGATAGTAGTTCGCGTCACCGGTGGCCGAGCGTCAAAATTCCTGAGCACTGGTAGTCCCCAGCTATACTCGATTCCAGACGCACGGGCTGTCTGAGGGGACGATTTCTCTATGTGTATCGTTTATACGAGGCAGTTTCCTTTAAAAGGTCCTCTACGAAGGCATTTTTCCTCTTAGTCATATGAACTTATTTCTTTGAGGTAAAAAACTAAACGAAACCACACTAAAGGACATCAGTTTAAGTGTCTCTATGGCGCATAGGAACTATACACTTAACAAAGAACCATGCCTTTTACAGGATTCGATCACGAATTCAAACCGTTGGCAACCGACTACCCTAACTTCATACCAGAAATGAGCTCAAAAGAAATATTTTAAAGATATTTTGAGTTCCAGGAAGTGAAATAAATATATAGATTATAGATAATAAATATATAGATTATTGATGGCCCTAGATTATGCTTACAGAACGATTTGAAAATGTTCGGAGTGACTTGGCCAGTGAAATTATCTGTTTTCGTGAAGTCCAGACTGCTGTTCTCTGCTTTTGTTCGCTTTATTTATGCATGTAATTTTTAATGTTTATTTATACAAGTAACCTTGAATGTTCTAGTTAACTTACTTCTGTATGCCCCGTGTTGTACATATGTGGTGCACGGGGAGTCTGTATGTTCTCAAAGGAAAATATATATATATATATATAGATTATCCCTGGAGTCACAGTATAATCATAATGGGAGAATGCTATATTTTCATTATAATCCTGACCAACATTTGAAATTATCCTTAAGAGTTTTGGTCTGATTTCGGTCCATTAGATACATGCTTTGAATCTTACTTTATTTGATAGTAAACTCAATAATCATACTTAGAACATGCTTCTAAATATATCGGATGACGGGACAGCTAATGGGCAATTGTACAAGTACAGCTGCTGAATTTTTTAAACTCAGGTAATTGAGCAGGGTAATAATTTGCAAAGATTTGTTGATTTCTTGTATTCAGCAAGTCGTGAATATTCTAAACGTGATTTTGTAATTCTACAAGAACTATTTATCGAAACGTCGCAATTTAAAAATTCACTACAAAGAGTTTTCAAGTACGAATGTTCATTAAAAGCTAACTGATATATTAATATTTTAATAAAATTGCATATTTACATGTATATGAAATGAAAAATGTAATAAGAAATAAGAAAATAAATTTGGTTCAGTTCTAAAAATATGCTAATGTTTCAAAATGGAATAAACTCTATTTAAAAATATCAGCTAAGCGACTGAAAGCTCTCAAAAAGCCATTTAATACGTCTGAAGTGCATAATTTGTGCAAGGGCGAATTGTAAAGCATATTTAACAATTACCACAATGGCTGGCTTGTTTACTTGTACGCTGCTATCAAATATTTTTCTGGCACATTTCAAGGTTTGTACATGCAACAACAAGAACTTGGCATCCAGAAGTTATTCTCCTATGCCGTCAACGGCAAAGAATGTATAAAAGAATACAATTTTGTTCATGCTTTTTTGCAGATTTCACTTTATCTTCCAAGAAACAAAACTTGAAAGGGTACCAAACAGGATTAATGGTTTTGATAATTCCATGAAAATTGAAGAAATATTCAACTAACGCCCTGCAATGGTCCTAATCTTTCACATTTGCTTTTTAAACTTTTATTACAGCTTGTATACTGATGATTGAAATCGCTATATATGAGACAAAATCTTTTAGTGAAATGTAGATCAATATTTTTGCAATAGATTCAATTATCCGTACCTAGTTTAGTCAGGTAAATTATGCTAGACTCATAGAGTTTAATATCAAATCATTGACACACTCTCGTCCATTGGTGATACTGTGATACTGCTGTTTATATTTGGGGTTTCTATTGCCTGAAAATTACTTCTCCAACATTCAAAGTAGAGATTCCTTACGCGATGAAAAAGTGCTATTTATTCCTCTGAAAGGAAAACATGATGATAAAGCGTTCATTGGTATCAATCAATATTAGCATTATTTATCTTTGATAATTTTTTAAGAAAGTCTGTGATTACCCTTTACGTACTTTTAAAAAAATAAATGCTGCTTGCTTATACAAGTTGGACTCTCAAATACTTCGGAAATTTAGTTCTTCATTTTGCAAAAAATTTCAAATTTCTTCATTACATGCATCTGGCATTGAATAAAGTTTCAATTCGATAAAGCCACAGACTTTTAAATTGTATTTAGTTTGAGATTATACATATTAGGAAAATAACTGATAGCCAGTTTGTTGCTTACCAGATTTTTCGTATAATCATGTGCTACACAAGTTATAAAATTACAAACCAGCAATACTAATACGAGTGTCAAATACATTTGTTTAAATCAAACTGCTTTGCCTGTTTTATGCAGAGCGGTGGCTTTGAATTGAATTGTAGTGCTTTTATTTTTCCTGTTTGTTTTGTGCTTGAAGAGTTTTGTTCAGTTTGCTGTTCACGACAAGACCTTTCAGGAGAGGGTGTGTGACAATGACTCTAAACTTCTAAAACACTTCTGAAAACATTAGAGGTGCATTCTCAAGCATATGCGTAAATTCACATTCTTCAAGTGAAATAAAATTAACAGTTTGAAGATCTCGGAAATTTTGAAAAAGTAATTTAGGCTTTAAAAACCGAAATTATGTTTCATTCCGGAGAGCTTTTCAAAATCCCGACAGGAAGTGTTTGACATTTAAAGTTTTAAATAACAGTAAAGGCTTTCTGCTAAATTTTCAAATGTTAAAACGTATTGTAAATCTAACGTGTTTAGCACTAATAGGGATTTGATAGCAATTTTGTTTAACATTTTTAACTTCACGAAGATCCGCCCCATCTCTTTCTGTGATTCGACACTGATCAAACTACCTGTTTTCACAAGTACAACACCTCGGCTGCTGGTGGGGCCCCCACTATAAGCAAAAAAGATTTAACAACATTAATTTACCAGGAGTTGCACTAGTACACGAAGCTGTATATTTATTCTAGCAAATAACCAAAAAAACAAGAACTTCTGATAGTCAAGCATTCAACAGCTATAGCATAGATCTTTACTTTTCGTCGCATTAACGTAAATGAGTCTAACATTTTAGCTACTCTGGGCCCCTTAGATAGCAGATGAGATATTTTGAGACACACAAATCGTCTATTATCAGTGGCAATTTGTGATCTCCAAGTAAGCAAATCACATAATTTCATGGATTTCATTGAAAATTCTCGGATTTCTCACGTTTGACTCTTAAAAGAAATTTTTTAATTTCACCTGTAATAGAGAATTTTACGGGTTTGATTACGTTATTTCAAATTTGCTCAGTTTGCACTACATTTATATGTCCATATGTAACAAGCGCAAATATAACACATATACATGGAGCATTTAAGTGAATCAATGATTTACTTGATTTATTTGACGTGCCCTCACTGCCTAACGATAGCGAATGACAAAAAAAAAGTAAAATATGTTTAAGAAACTCAAAAACTTTATTAATTTATGCTTGATTAAATATAATGACAACAAATTAGAAATATTCTGATATTTGCTTTTAAACTTTTTACATAAAATTTCATTCTAAATTCGAATTGTAATTTCAGTGAAACATTAAATGAAAATAGCACTCAAATAGTTACAGTTTCAACGTTAAGCGGCGAGTAGTTTTGAAATTTGCTCCGGCTGCCGTCAAGTATGGTGCTACTACGAAAGATGCAGTGAGTTGAATGCTCAAAGTGAGGCCGTAGAATAAGTTAGGCGGTGGAAAAGTTAGCATTCTTGCATTTGAAAAACTAATGTATTGATGTCTGTTTCGATTGAAGTGGTTGCAATTCTCAGGAGGTTCTCAAAGATGTATATCCAATGATCCGTTATCCTCTGAAAGGAAAACTTTTATTGGTATCGATAAATATTAGTATCTATCAAATTAGCATTTATCTTGTTTTTTATAAATGTTTAAGATCTGTGGTCACCCTTTACGTACTTTCAAACAAATGAAGGCAGCTCATACAGGTTGGACTCTCAAATACTTCGGAAATTTAGATTTTCAAGTTCAAAAAAATTTCATATTTCTTCATTACATGTATCTGACATGGAAACAAGTTTCAATTCGATAAAGCCATGTATTTTTTTAATTAAATTTAGATTGAGGTTATTTATATTAAGAAAACAATTGATAGCCAGTATGTTGCTTACCAGTTTTTTTATATACTTGTGTGCTACATAAATTTTAAAACTGCAAATCAGACGAAGTTCCTCCCGTGCACGCAATGTGTTCAAATCAAGCTGCTTTGCCTTTATATGCACAGCGCTGTGGCTTTAGAGTGTTTAAGAAATTTGATTTAGAGCGTGTTTGACGGTCATTCTATCTTTTCTAGCACTTTTGATTGGATTATTTAATTATGGCAAAGCACGCAAGGGCTATCTGCCTAAAGGGAGGGATGCCTTCGTGGAGGACATTCTAAGGGAAAATGGCTCGTATCCATGTTATAAATGGGGAAAACCACGAAAACGCCCATGCAGCCAGCCCGTTCGCGGGATTTGAACGTCGGACCGAACTACCAGTGTTCAGCGTCTTTTACCGCTCGGCCGCTGGTGGGCCTAGAACACTTCTGAAAACCTTCTCTAGAGATACATTCTAAATCATTTGTGTAAATGCACATTCTTCAAGTAAAATAAAATTAACAGTTTGAAGATTTAAAATTTTTTTGGAAAAACTTACTAAGGCTTTAAAAAAAAAAGTTCAATAATTTTTCACTCAGAAGAATATTTCTATAGCCTCACCGGAAAGTTAAAAAAAAAAAAAAATTAAAGTATTTAAAATACTAAAGGCTTCTTGCTTAACATTCAAATGTTAAAACGTATTTTAAACGTGTTACGTATTAATCTAGTTTTGTCAGCAAATTTTCTTCTTTTTTCGTCTCAACGAAATTCCATGCTACATCCTTTGTTGATTCGAACTGGATAAAACATTCTAGTGATCAGTAATTTCATTCCTCAGCTGCCAGTGAGTTCCCCACTGTAATAAAATAAAGAACTTTTTATTTTCCACGTACTCCAATAAATCACGAAGCTAAAAAATATCTGATGTGTACACCACATGAATTTCTTGTAGGGAATATTCAATTTATACGTATTTTGTGGTGCATTTCATTTAATTTTTTCCCTCTAATTTCATTAGAGATATATTTCTCATTCAATTAATTCAATTCTTGCAAGGCAAAAATACACGAAATCCTCAAAATGCCTTCATTAAAAATTGAAAAATATAAAAAGTATAAAAAGCCACATTCAGTTAAAATACTTTAAAAATGATTTTTACAATTAAAATTAGAGTTTCTAGGCAAAAACAAGCTGTATCGTATATCGGATAGACATATAGACTATTGACTGTATATATAGAAAATAAAGCAAGCTATCTGGGGTGAACGATAACAAGAATTCAAGAAATCTATTCGGCAATTTATAAAATTATTCAGAATTTACGTCTATTCCGGTTTCATTCAAATAACCCTCCTTCGGCAGGTATCACCTATCCAAATAATAGTTACTCCATTTTTTCCTGTACATTTTCCACAAACACAAAAGTTTCCGCAATGACAGTTGAGCTTCGACGAATAAAATTTAAGGACTTTTTAAGTTCAGACTTTGCATTCAGTATGCACTTTCGATCAGCAGTGTACTACACCGGTAAACAAATCTATATTTAGTTGCCTTTTCTAAGTCTTTTGAAAAGAACATTTTAATTACTAGGTTACATTTATGTATTAGGGCGCCAAATAAAGTGTTTGCCTATTTTTTATTTTTTATCTATCCATCTATTCTATATACCCACTGGCAAGGTCATTTATGTAACATAATAAGTGTATTATTTGATTATAGCAAAGCAAACGTTGGCTGTCTGCCAAAGAGGTATGCCTTCTTGGAGTTTCAAACGAAATTAATTAGTATATTCCTTAAACAGAGGACCTGTCATGAAAACACCCATGCAATCAGTCCTTTTAGAATCGAGTTTAGGTCGAAGTAACAGTGTTCAGGAACATAATTTGCTCATATGTCCACGTGGCTTGAAAACACATACATATTGTTTTCACGTCATCGCAAAATAAATCTGGAAGTTTTATTCTTTTGCAACTAGTTGAATTTCAACTGCAATCCACGTTTATATGAAAACTTTGACAGAGCGATTAAAGGGCTGGTTTTATACCTTGATGCAGAAGTAATTGTACTGCACATAGCAGTACTTCTCAGTAACTTGAAGTACTTCCACATTGTGTCTTGCTTTTAGAATTTTCCTAATTAAATACCAAAAGACCGACGATTATAAATTTCGAAGCACCTACTATCTTTAAAGATCGTTTCATTCCATATCCGATATTCGAAAAGTTAACAGAAAGGAGAAAATAGCCAAAAATGGGAAAATTCAATGTGAATCATTTTATTGTTTATTGTTGGTCTCTTACGCTTTACCAGCTCAGATGAAGTGAAAGATAACTCATACTTTGTCACATATGTGATTACACTGAGTTTCTGCTGTTTAGGTATTACTTGCCAGTAATCTCAGATTATCCAACTGTGGGCGTTGTAGTGAGAAGTCCTTCAGTGAGTTCTCAGTCTTCAGTGAGCCAAGTGAACGTGAATATGACTAAGGCGATGAAATGCTTAAATGTTGTAACAATTTGTGGAAGCATTTGTGTGAAACAAATTTTATAAGAGTTTAAACAAACATTACACTGAGAGAGCAACTCTAATTTATTATTAGGTCACAGCTCAAATTTCTCTATATGAAACATCGAAATGGTAACTATGAGGATTATTTTATTCATTTGTGCAAGCATTTTTTTTACTTGTATACCAACAAACTCGGCTTAAAAAATCTCCATTGCTTTAATATTTAATTATTGGCACTTTTTGCAGAATATTTTACTTTTTAATAAAAAATAATCAATCATCTCTTAATCATCGCCACACACGTTCAAAACCAAGATTTCTGAAAAACCTTCCAGAACGATTTTGCGGTGAAAAGTAAACTGAAGAAACAATGTAAGCAAAAAACAAAGCAGTAGATAGAAGAAAAACATATTATTCCAAAGCCACCGCTCTGCCTAAAATAGGCAAAACAGTTTGATTAAATAAAAATAGTACTACTATACTAAATAGTACTATAAAGCGTGATAGAATATGAGTAATCTAGTGGGTAACAAATTGTTTATATAATTTTTATTATAATAATTACGATTTCAAACTGTGAATATAATTTTAAATATCGGTTGCATCATTGGATGGGAACCTGCTTCTTTGTCAGACGAATTTCATTAAGAAATTTGAATTTTGTTTTAAATTTTAAGAACGCATTTTCCAAAGTATTTGACAGCCCAACCTGCATAAGCTTCATTCCAACAAGACAAACTCATTTTGGTGAAAATATACCGTTTTGTGACATCTTTTAGTTGTGCGTTTCTATTGTGGCAGCGCGATCAAGAAAAAGAAAACAAAGTTCCCATGGAAATCGCAAACGACTTTTTATTTTTAGTTCAAAAGGGCAATTTTACCTGAAGGACTATTAATTTCGTTTTGGCATTTTCACTATAAATGTTGGTTTGCTTTTCACATTGTTGCCACCAAATATTATCGCCCTGTGTTAAAGAAAATAAATAATGAAGAATCTCCATAAATGTATGTATGCTTCTCGCATTGGGATAAAACAGCGGTACCTAGAGCCATCAAATTTTGAATACCGTAATCTTCTACAGAATATGGTAATCTGGAATCCCAGACTTGGAATTTAAATTTTCTATTATTATCGATTTCATATTTTGTAACACTTTAACGAATTTTTGTTTAACAAACTCAACGATTTCAAAACGAAGAATGGCAGCACTTTACGGGGGACACATTTTTATCTCTAACGTGCGAGACCGTGTATCGGGAATTCTAAAGTTTTGCCCATTTTAATATTATTTTGTGATACTGCTGTTGAATTGAATTTTATGGTTTAAGTGAGATCAACATGATATTTAATAAATAAAGGTAACACAAAAAGCGTTTAAGGATCGCCCCCTATGGGCGTAATGCTAAACCTGAAAGCTTTCAGATTTTCAGTAAAATGAATTCTTTTTTAAATACAGTCCATAGAAATTCTTGTAACAATTGTCTATAATCAGCAACAAAAAATTCCATTAGTCGAAAGGGGCAATTTGCCCAGAAGAGCTAATAATTTGCGTTGGTTCACTATAAATGTTGGCTTTCGTTTCAAATTGTCGCCACCAAATATTATCGCCCTCAGTTATAGTTAAAGAAATTAAATAATGAAGATTCTACATAAATGTATGTATGTTTTTCGCATTGGGGGGAAAACTACGGTACCTAGAGCCATCAAATTATGAATAAAGTAATCTTCTACCGAATATGGTTATCTGGAAGCCGAAACTTGGGATTTGAAATTTGTTTTATTTACTATTTCATATTTTTTTTAAACTAACGAAATTTTTATTAGCAAACTCGGAGATTTCAAAGCGAGCAATACTGTACGAAAAGAAAAAAAAATAATCTCCAGCCCGTGAGACTGTGTATTGGAAATTTTAAAGCGTTGCACATTTTAAAATTATTTTGCGATATTGCTGTTGAACTGAATGTTATGGTGTAAGTGCGAAGAACATGATATTTAATAAATAAAGGTAACACACAAAACGTTAAAGGGACGCCCCTTTGGGCGTAATGTAAAAAACCTGAAAGCTTTTAGATTGTAAGTAAAATGAATTTTTTTTAAAAATACTGTCCATAGAAATTCTGTAACAGATGCCTATAATCAGCAACAAAACGTTTTATTAGTCCAAAGGGGCAATTTTCCAAGAAGAACTATTAACTTCGCAGAAGCAGTCGAGCTGGTGATGCTGGGATAAATGCATGATATGTATGAATGTATGAATGAAATATTTCATACAAATATGTATCAAATGTATGAATGCAAATATTTAGTGACCTGAATCCATTATAGATCATAAGACACCAAAATAAAATATAACATGTGGAAAATATACAGTAAGCACAATTACAAATAACATAAATACAGACATGGTGCAGAAGATATTTGGATACGTAAAATATGATGGCACGTGTAAACAGTTGGTACCTGATAATAGGGTGTTACATAATAGTGATGTTCAGTTGGGGCGAGGGCCTATCCATATTGTCTAAATTATTGTAGTTATAAGTACAAATTTTAATACTGGAGTTATCAATTATATTTGTTTTGCATGAAAATGTTTTGCTATTTTGTAACACAAATTTATATAATGTAATTAATTATTTGTAAAATGTAGTGGGTTCTAAGTAACTCTACACCAAGCTCCTGTTGTATTCGATTATTTCTGATGTAACAGCCTGCACTGGTTATCTGCCTTAGCCCCATATTCTGGCATGCTTGGAGCTTCTGCCTATTTCTTTTTCTCGTATGAGCCCAGACTGGGCTTGCATAACATAATAATGGTCTGAGAATGGACTTGTAAATAAATAACTTGAGACTGTGCATCGGAGAAAGAAATTAACCGGAGAAATTAGATAATATACTGACATGATATTGCAAGGCATTTTACTGTCTTGTCCTCCATGTATTGATTTTATTATAAATTATAAAGTTGCATTGCTCATCAACGTAAAAATATCTGTCATATAAATATTTTGTCCAAAGTGTTTGAGAAGGAAGAAACGTGTAATTTTATCAAATGTGTTATATACAGTACATATTATACGGTTGTACTTTTTATAAGAGATCTAAATATTGTAGCTTAAACAGTATGTGATTTTTATTTCCTTTAGGAATTAGCAATGTTTTTACAGTTATGAAAATATACATTTAGGAAATGTTGTGTGTTAATTGCATGTGTTGCAACAGCGCGTTTACTGTTTGCAAAATAACATAACAAACATTGTTCAAACATCTTAAAAATGTATTGAATGCTGAAAGAAGAGAAGCTACCAATTCAAATAATCCTTCCAAACAAAAATTCGAATTTTCAAAAAATGAAAAGAATTAGATAAAGATGCATTTTTCTGAAGCACTTTTCCAATACTTAGAATATCCAATGTTACAATATCCGTTAGAGAAGTAGCGAGACATAGCAAAGTTATGATTGACGATATTTCAATTATCGGATATAGGTTAATAGTTTTCCTACTTTGCGGTTTTAAACTTGTCTCTAAATTCAAGGACAAATTAAAAACTTATAAAAAAATATATGGAGGTTTTAAAAATTTAACGATCCCTCAAAATAGTTTGTTATGTTTTCTTACGCTCTTTTTGACTTCGCAGTTTACCACTCTCTTGCTACACTCCCTCCTACTAACCCATTTTTTTCTGTCTTTTTAGTTTTATTATTGAATATCATTTTATTCCCATTTACGCCATATGCAAATCAACAGAAAAATTACAGAAAATTTAAAAGCAGCGTAGCAGTACATGTTTGAATATTCATGATGCGGCGTTAACTATTGCATACATTTTTCCGTTCTTTTCGGTCTTTTCTAAGTTAATCATATCAATTCGGCTTGACAAAACTTTTTGTCTTTTTTTTATTAAAGATCTGTGTATTCACTTTATTTGAAAATTAAATTCAGAGTAAAAAACGTTTTCGACTTCCATTCAAGTAACTTTGTTATTTTCCACTTTTAGGATCGCTGGATCAAATCATTTCTTCCGCAGGATTATGTTTTCAGACGCAAGGTTACGATTTTTCCGAATTATTGACATTCTATAATACGGACTTCGAAGAGTCCTAATGAACTTATTTCCCAGATTCCCCCCGAATGAGTTTTGGTATTACCAGTAAACTGAAGCAGTATTTTCCCAGTCCTCGAACTATTTGATTATATTATTAGTATGCGAGTTTCATTAATATAAAAGGAGGTATAACTTCGTGAAGGACTTTCTAAGGAACACGGCTCGTATTAATGTTAAAAGGTGGAGAAAAACAGGAAAAAACGCGACAAGGTTCTCTGAGGTTTGTTTCCTGCTCTAACCAATAATGATAATTCAATGATTTTACTGTCGGTCGGCTGGTCCAACTGTATGATTATTGCTAAAACGGGGACATTTGGTTTGGTTTATGTGATTATGGCAGATCCTGAAGTTATGTGATTAGGCTATATGCCTAAGGGAAGGGATGCGATCGGGCAAGACTTTCTAAGAAAACTGGCTCATTGCACACGGGGAAAACCACGAAAACGCCCATGCAGCCAGCTGGTTCGCGGGATTCGAACTACGAACTGAACCAACAGTGTTCAGCGACTTTGCCGGTCGGCCGTTGTGGTACTTCCAAAATGGGGAGGAGATTCGAAGCCTCTCACCACTACATATATTTCTCTGCTGGAGGCCGACACTTAAGGAATCTCTGAGCTAAATGTTTTAGAAATGAATGCGAAATTATATAGTAAAGTGGAAAAACAATTTTAGAGAATTATACCGTATAAAAGCAAATAAAAAGTAGACTTAACCTTATTAATTTTGGAAAATGATGTAATATAGGAAATACAAAATGGATATGAGATAGACTTATTCATTTTAAGGCATTTCATTAAATTTCACTAAGAACTAAGAAACCCATTCGTTAAGTTTAAATTATCAATCAGGCAAACGTTTGCCTTTACTAGGTTGTTAAATTCTAGAGTAATGTACTAAAAACTAATTAACAATTTGTAGTGATTCAATTTAACATGAAAGAAATATCCCAAAGAATGGTATTTTCAATAACATTCAACTCAGTCTGACAATCTAACAAAAGCCATATAGTAACAAGAGTTGCTAAACGATTTAAATATCACTTGTTAAATTCAAATATGAATTAGAGTAATGAATTTGTTTTACGCCAAGATGCAGTTGTTTTTCATGTTAAAGTAAATAAATAGGATAAAGATAATAGACTTGCTTGGCAGTTTTCGCTAAAATCAAAAGTACATTGATTATTAAAGTATTTATTATTAAAGCTATGTTTGCATGTATTGTATATGAGAGTATTTTAAAAATATTAAGTCCCTATGAACTAGCAAGATACTAAGAAATGGAATTTCACTATAGTGTTCTTTAATAGAAAACAATTTGTAATTATTTTGTAAAGCATTCAGTAGTTTTTGATTAAGAAACTCAGCGTTTTGAAAGCAAACAATGACAACTCCGTAACTTATAATCATTGGCAGTATGCGGGGGGGGGGGACATTTTTATCTTCAGCGCGCAATACAGTGTATCGGAAATTCTAAAGGTATGCTTTTTAAAATATTTTGTGATGTTGTTGTAGAATAAAATTTCATGGTTTAAATGCAAACAACATGATATTTAATAAATAAAGGTAATACACAAAGCTTTAAAAAAAGGCCCGTCTGGGCGTAGTAACAATTCTGAAAGCCTTCAGATTTTTTTCCTTCTTCTTTTACGTTCAAATCCCGCGAACGGACTGGCTGCATGGGTGTTTTCTTGGTTTTCCCCATGTGTAACGTATATACAAGCCAGTTTCCCTTAGAAATTCCTCCACGAAAGGCATCCCTCCCCTTAGATAGCCCTAGTATGCTTTGCCATAATTAAATACACCACACCACACCACCTTCTTCTTTTACACTATAATCATAAATATGTAAGAAAAATACATAATATATAAAAAATTAACTTAGCAACGTAACTTTCTCTTCTCAGTTCTAAAAATAGCAACCCCTCTCTGCACTGCGTTATTCTAGATTAATCCATGTCATATGACGCTTACATAATTCAGATTATGTAAATGGCATTAAAACTCTAACAGCCAATGGTAATTTTATAGTAATATTAACTATCCAATCAAAATGCATCGAGAACCTAAACTAACTCAGTCTGAATTAAGATTTCATCCTGAACATTACGTGCTTGCTTCCTGCGCTTTGTCTTAGCTGAATTGCTGTCTGCTTCTTTCTTCCTGCAGATATATGTAAAATGTAAAAACTCTTGGAATAGGTACAATTACTGTGCCAACTTGAATAGGTACAATTACTGTGCCAACTTGATTGTGTCCGCAATATGTTTGCTGAAATAAAAAATGAAGATCAATTTGCAGGACATATATTTTAACCGCAAACATTTAACGAAAGAGAAGCAAGCTTACACGGTTTGGTGAATGTGAAAGTGGAAGAATTTTTTCTTTGAGTTTTATGTCAAGATTGCATTTTTACTTTTGATGAAAATTCTAAAATCGACTTTTTTAATACAAGCTTTCATTCCCGAAGGAGAAATAGAATGAAACAATATCTAATCTAATAGATAATATAAAGAATTGTTATATGCTTGACCACCAGTATTTTCGTATTTTTTTGTGGTATAAATATTCAAAAGCAGCTGCGAAAATTAAAGAAAATGAATAAATACAACTTTTTTAAATAAAACTGCGATGCTTCTTTGAGGCAAAGTGGTGGGTTAGTTAAAAAAAAAAGATAGTTTGCTTGCTCTGTAGGTGGCGTTGGCTGTTAAATGTGTCCGTGATTTATTCCGGAATTTGAATTTGCAATGTTAGAATAGACAATTCAATTAATTAAAAGTTACCGGAATATACTAATCTAGACATTGTTTTTCAAAAAATAAATTAAGCTGGATATAAAATTGAGTTACGATTGATTCAGAAATTTATTTAAAACTAAACGATAAACGGGTTGATTTATCAAACAGCCCTATTAAATATCAATAGATATTATTATTATTTATTTTTTCCAAACGTAAATTCGGATTTCTGATAGAACTAATTATATTTACTGTGCGAGCAAATTTCGGCATTTTAATTCACAACTGCCATTTGTTATTGAAATGCTGATTGATAATGCCAAGAATCTTCAACAATATATGGATTCCTTAGTCTAGCTTGCAAATAAAGCTAGAAATAGGAACAGTCCCTAAATTATTACTCAAACATTTACCTCTCAGCATCACTTTCAACATCAAGAATGTCCAAACGTTTATCCAATGGACGTAACATCGCATATGGTAAATAAAAATAACTCCTCTTACTGAAAACATCTCATTTACTGAAGAAAGACTGAGCTTCATTCTTTATGTTTTTTAAAGATATCAAATGTTTAGTAACCAGATTTAAAACTGTGCTAAAAACGGGTGTGTATAAAAAATAACTGGGTTAGCCAATGCAGTAAGGTTTTTAATAGTGACAAATTAATATTGCTAATTTAAAATTTTTAGAAAATGAGTTAAAAATAAGCGTAAATAAAAAATGCAGAATCAACGGAAAGAAAGCTTCTATATTTTATGGATCCCAATATAATTAAAAGGATGTCCAAAGTAACTCTAATTTAATACATCAAAGTGCTAATTTTGACCTGTAATCGTATATGAACTATTAACGTTAGTTTTGGGACAGTTAATTATTTTTTTACCTACAACACGTTCTGAACAGCAATACATTAAAAGCTTTCTTCGACTACTTAAGTAAGTAATTAGGAATTAAAATCTACGTTTAGGTTATAATATTTGTTTTTAAAAAGCTCATGATATGGACACTTGCACAATTAAAATAGGTCTTTCATTTGAAGCACACAAGACTGTTCAATATTTGAAATCAAAACTTTAGCTCATGTTCAATATACAGGAGTAGTTAATTTTATATCGAGGTGCCAAACAATTCCTATATGCGTAACATTATACTATCAAAACTGCTACTAATTCAGATTGTAGTCCAGGCGATACTGTTAAGTTAAAATGAAGCACAAATCAGCACTGCTCTCTTTTTTATTGCACGGACAAAATATGCACTAATACGTCTAGGCAAAATGACATTTAAAGATTGGTATCCTTCTAAGTACAGAAGACATTATTCTGCGTTATTCGTTCTATAACTGTTTATAATACCTCATATGAACAACACTTCTGTAACGAAAGTAGCTCAAGTTATACAAAAACTAAATTTGCGCTCTTTTGATTTTGAAAAGAGATTACGATATCAAATTTTTGCTCCACCTCCTTTTATTTATAAGCCTCCACCTTCGACCGAATTACACTGTACTGTGCTCACCATGTATTGAATATTTAGCGAAATTCGATGGGGCATGTTATGTAACTTTGTAAGAGATATAGAAAATAATCAAAATTCTGTAGCTTATAGGTTTAAAAATGATAGGAAAACTGCCTCTTCTCTCCTAGAGGATTGACTATGACTGCGTTCTTGCGAAAAGCCTTCGTGGAACCCGTCCCTCGTGGCCTGCGACCTTCTTGGAAGACGTATTAGCGTGTTCTGAGGATACTCTTCATTATTGGCAATAAATTAACGACCTTACCAAATATAGTCAAGTTAATACATTTTAAAAAGGAAGGTTAAAGAGAGAAAGTAAGTAATGCTGATATATCAGAGATTTTCTAGAGCCGTCACGAATCCCCATTCATCATTCAAGTGAATGCAAATCTAATACAGTTTATTAAATGTGGGAAATATCATTAACAGTAGCAAAGAAAGCGGCAAGGAAATTGTTGAAAACTTCCATTGCTAGGTTAGTGAGAATTCTGAGAACTTTGCTTTATAAACTTAACTATAGTGTAACCATTCTCCTTTGAACGCAAATGCCGGTTAGCTCTAAGCGTATGTATTAATAAAGTACAGAAAAAAAACAAAATCATAAAAATGGTACATACAACAAAGCAGTATACCTAGAATTTAGAATAAACTTTCGATTTACGGGCACGTAATATTGGAGAATCCATTCTCATCGCAGCCGTACGTCGACTGCTGCAGGTTGTTTTCGTCGCTACTAGATGGCATTCGATAAAATTGTTCAATTACAACCAAATAGTTCTGCGACATTTCATATTCTGACTTCGTAGACGTCCCAGCAAGAAGCAGAAACTGACGCCTGCGTTTTTTCTACAGTAGGTGGAACAAAAGACAGCCACAGGTTTTATGAGAAATAGCTTTAGATTCAGGAGGATCTAATGAAACGCGTACAAAGCTCTGTGGGTATTTCACGTTTTGGTGTTCCCTTTTCTTCAAGGGACCACTGCACCTAAAGTCTGTTACTTATTACGCTCTTGAAATGATTCCAAAGCTGAAATATGATACTTGCCGAAAATTTTGTCTCCGTTGTTGTGATCAGGAAATCAAACGGAGTTGGAGATCTGGTAGTCACTATGACATAGCGACCCTCTCGCTTACACATGAATGTAACATGACTTTATTAATAAATTATATATATATATATAATTTATTAATATCTTTTTTATATCTTTTTTATAATCTTTTTTATATAGTAATTACTACATAGCTTTTTAATTATATATATATACTCTTTTTCAAAAACCTCGAAGTTATGGTCGTGATGGAATTTTGTATGCAAAAACATGTTGATCAAACTTGCAAATGATCCAAGTTTCAAGGCAAATGAACAGGAATTGGGATCATAGCGCTCATTTCTAGTGCGCAATTCGCAAAGCATAAAACGAGTAACAGGGGCAGAACATTTACCTTTTTTGTTGCCTTTACGACGATATCGATGACTTTACAGACAAATAAACGATTTCGAACGTGGTCGCATTGTAGGGTTGCATGAATCTGACTGGTCATACCCAGCAATAGGTCGCCACCTGAAGCGTACAGACACTGCGGCGGAACGATTTTGGCAGCAATGGTTGCTACAAGGAACTTGCCGACGAAATGAAAGCTCTGGAAGGCCAAGGAGCACAAATGCGAGGCAAAATAGGATGATTGATCGCGACGCCCAAACGGTACCATTGTCGACAATTCAACGCACTACAGCCACGTCTATACCTCCAGTGGTTCCATCCACCCTCTCACGGCGCTTGTCTGAGACGGGATTACGCTCACAAAGGCTTTTTAGACGTTTGACTTTGACCTCACAACATCGGCGCAGTCGCATATAGTGTAAAAAAAATTAAGTGCGAAACCGATTACTATGAACAGGAAAACTACAACTCATCCCAATGCCACCGCTGTGCCTAAAATTGACAACGCAGCTTGATTTAAAAAAAAATTGCCATATCGTTTTCATTTTAATTTACGTTATGTAATTTTAAAATACATATAGCGCAGGAGTATACGCAAAAACTAGCAAGTAACAAATTACTTATATCTTTTTTTTCACAGTATAATTTCAAAGTGTACATATAATTTTAAAAGTCCATAGCATCATTGAATTCATACCTGTTTTCACGTCAGATGTACTTGCTTAAGAAATCTGTCAAAAGCAAGGTCACTTTGTCAACCGTCACTGGGTTAGTTTACGTTATTTAATTATGGCAAAGCCTAGAGGGCTCACTGCCTAATGAGAAGAATGCCTTCGTGGAGGACTTTATAAGGGAAACTGGCTCGTATACACGTTACACATGCGTAAAACCACGAAAACGCCCATGCAACCAGCCCTTTCGCGGTATTCGAACCTCGGACCGAACTACCAGTGTTCAGTGACTTTACCACTCGGCCGCTGGTGGGCCTCAAGGAAAAATGTATTTGCATTGAAACTTGCATTGAAACGCGCAAATCAAGCGCTAACGTTGATGGGCGGTGACTACTTCAACATTGCCCAGCATACCTCCCAATTACATCCATTAGCTTTCCAGCCGCCTGCCATGTAGGACGCTTCCCCACCAGCTCAGCACTTTTAGACTTCATTAACTGCTTTTCAAATCATTTTGTTATCGATAAGCTACTACACGGATGCGATTCAGGTAGAGTTCGGATAATGTCGCTTATGATATTCCACTGACTTCAACGCTATCTACCTTGCTAGTACTGGCTCCTAAATACTGACATCTTCACGAAATGCCATTCCACTGCTGCTGATGATATAAACTCAATTCAAAATACTATGAACTTTCACTCTCTACTTATTCATTCTTTTCATGTCATCATCTGATTGGAAATCGTACAACTACAGTATTGGACTATGTCTACTCTCCGGGTGCCCTACACCTCAACCCATAATACAGTCGAAAAATGTCGTACTCAATAATAAATTAACGCAGTTCAGAATTAAAAAAAAAACAGTTAGGTATAGGAAATTGTTATGCAGTTAATGTAAATGAAAAAGAAAATATTATTCTGTAAAGTAATGTAGCCTTTTTAAAATGGCAGATTGAGGCTGATAGTTTAACTATGTTTATTTTAACTATGCATAGCTTTTGCAGGTTTGCGTTACCCGCATGTTAAACCTTATTATTCTGAATTGTATAATCAGGTATGTAGCTGAAATCTGTATGGTCACAACAAGCACGAACGGCAGTAGCAAACAACTCTGAAGAAGGCAGCTAATGTAGAATTTAAGCTAGTAAAATGGCTTTCAGCGGGCAGAACACGCTGTCACTAAACAGTCTAAAACTTTCCGTTAAATTCTCTTTCTGTCTACCCCATTAAATACGCGTCAGCTTAAATTTACAGAACCTAAACCAGTAACGTAACCCTAGCAGGCTGAACACGCTTTGAGTAAACAGTCTAAAATATTCCATCAAATATTATTTCTTTCTACCTCATTGAGGCCCACCAGCGGCAGAGCGGTAAAATCTCTGAACACTGGTAGTTCGGTCTGAGGTTCGAATCCCGGCTGGCTGCATGGGAGTTTTCGTGGTTTTCCCCATGTGTAACGTGTATACGAGCCAGTTTCTCTTAGAAAGTTCTCCACGAAGGCATCCCTCCCCTTAGGCAGATAGCCCTCGAGGCTTTGCCATAATTACACAAACAAACAAAACTTTCTAACTCATTGAGATACGTGGGTGCTAAAATTTACATTCTGGCAGGAATACGGAAAGGGAGAACTTGCAGCAGAAATGCCTATTATAAAATAAATGTTTAATTAAAATAAATAAATACTTTAAAATTTTCATTTAGCCTGTCAAATCCTGCCTCGACGGAGTTAGATGTAATCAGATTTAGGTCCCTCATCTTTGAACGCATATATTTTTCATATGGTCAAACAATTCCTTTGCTTTCATATAAAACATTGACACTTGATTTATTATTGTTTCCAGTTCAGTTTCTTAAGAGAGTCTGATAATTTTGATTTCGAAGCAGGCATTTCGATTCAGAAAACACATTCCAGGAAAATCTAGTTTTCTTCAACGGTGGTTATATCTTGTCAATTGATATATATCTAGCTTGACTTACTTCACGCTATAACGTAAATTCTCAGATATATGAATTAGGCTTGGAATGTTCATCAAGAAATAAAGTTATGGCATACAAGTATGTTCAGCTTTCTTTATTTCATGCTTTAAAACATCTATCCAAAATTATGAAAACGATAGAAAATGTTCATCCGTGAATTCAAATAAACCAGTTGTTACACTTTAATAAAATGTTTGAAAATTCTTCCTAATACACAGCTGTATCGTTGCTTTGCTACATAGCTATATCTCATGCAAATATTTATATAAAATAGCCGCAACATAACTTAGAAGAATTCGAAAAAATTAAAATCCGCAAACTGGCCGGGCTCTATGCATACATCCAAGAACATTTATACCGAAACATTTAAATATCATCGTGAATGTCAATCTTATGAATCGTGGATGAAATCTGCATATGCTGGGTGTTCGCTTGAACTTCTGGTATTGCTGTTGGCAAGATAGTTAAAGTTTGCGCAGTTAATGCAGGTTGCTATTCTTACCCCCACAGTCTTTGATATTATGGTTTCCGAACCAGTATGCGCAATATTGGATAACATAATTTAGAAGAATTCGAAAAAATTCAAATCCTCAAACAGGCCGGGCTGTATGCATAAATCCGAGAACATTTTTACCGAAACATTTAAATATTATCGTGAATGTGAATCTTAAATGTGGCCAAACCACGAATAATGTTTAATTATTATAAAAGAACAATAGCGAGTTCGAAGAATTTCGAGCTGGAAATGTAGAGGAATAGAAGCCGCAGTTTGGAGTTATGATCATCGTCTTTTTCGATGGCATTTTTGGAAGCTTTGGGATTTTCAGCGCCAAACAACGGTTGGAGGGCTTTAATGAATATTTAGTATTTTAATTTTCACTCGGTTACCAAAATCATTCTTTTAATTATGAACTCATTAATGTTTTGTATCTTTGAAGTCATAGTGAAATGTGCAAAAATGTCGTATACGCAATTTTATTCTCTTACTATATTGCTTGCCATTGACAACAGAGGAACGATTTCTGAGGATACCTTCTAGACCCCAGGTTCACTCTGTTACACTTCCAGCTCGTCAACTATCCCATGGAAACATTTTATGCAATGCACAAATAAGTGTAATCAAGCCAGGCATTGCACTAAATAGAAAAAATGTTTTACAGTTTGGTGTCTGTACAAATGAAATATTTCAAACGTGTTAGGTTCTTTTTTGAGAGCTTTTTTCTAATACTCCTAAATATAATTTATTCTTTTTTTTAAATATTTATGGATTCAGATTCGAAGACTTTCTTTGCTGCAATAAGTTGCAATATTAACGCTCTATTTTTGTGCAGAAATATATTGTAGTTAACTGAAAGATTTATTTTGGAGCTAAATTTGTTTACTTGTTTTCATTATATTTTGCCTATTTTTTATTTCATACACGTGTAAATATCCAATTTCATTACAATGTAAATATATCACTCAGTTTTTAATAAAAATTTATACTTCAGAATTCTTTGTTGTGAATTTCTATTATGCGACACTTCAATAAATTGTTGCTGTATTATTAGCAGATCGCGTTTTGTATAATCGCGAATTCCTGAATAAGAGAAATGAATTCTCAAATGCAAATTTTTTCCTTGGTGAAGTTACTGACCTTAGGAAAAGTAAACATCATAGAATTTAAATATCGGTTCTGTTTACAACTTAATTATATTAACTTCCCATTCTGATTATAGTATAACTCCAGGGATAATCTATAAATTTGTTTCGCCTACTGACCTAAAATATGTTTCAAATACTTTCTGTTCAGTAGTCTCCTGGCACGGAAATGGGAAGCGGTTGTCACAGGCTCGAATCCTGATGAAGGCATTAAGCCGTCATTAAGTGTATAGTCTCTTTGCGCCGTGGAAACGCTTGTATGGTTTGATTTCACTTGATTATGTCCAAGCACACTAAAACTATCTGCCAAAGGATGCCTTAGGTGAAAGACGTTCTAAGGGAAACCGCCTCGTACACACGTTACACATTGGAGAGAGAAGCCCGAAAAGGTCCACGCGGTCAGCCCGATCACTTGGAATCTATCCCAAGTCGGAACTATCAGTGTTCAATGATTATATATATCGCCCCCTTTGCGGACGCGAACTACTATCGAGTGAAAAGTCTTCTAGAGAGTGTAATAGTAGGCAAGGGGCTGTCAGACATTTGGATGCTTTAACTAAGATGTTCTTAACAAAACTGGAGTCGAACGTTTCCTTCATTGCGAGTGTAATTCTCCACTTCTGGTGCTCCTTCGACAATTCTCTTGGTGAAGACAACAAGATTACAAATAGGTTCGACCATAGTCCTTGAACATTTAGAAAGCAAAGTGCAGGGCTCCTGAAGTAAGCATCTTTTGAAATTTTGCAAAACATGAAAGAAAAGTAAAGTCCAGCAAAGAATCTCTGTTTAATATGAAATCTCCCGAAGAAAATATAATACATGCATAGAAATATTGTTCCGTTACAGTGACCCTTCGTAAGGTGATAAATTTAAACTCAACGCGACAGAGCTTAGAAGTAGGAGTTCAGCTCGGCTAGACAAGTGTTCGTTACTGTCTCATTAAAATGTAGTTACTGCCGAATGCATCTGAAGTCCAGCATTAGATAGTGGCTGTGTTACTGGTAAGCTTCGTAAGAGTTTAACTTAAGTGCAACTGCATCATATAGTTCACTTTGAACAAAATTTTAAGTTTATATTTATCCGGAATTGAACTGCGGAAGAAACAGCTTCAGCTTTGTCATAGTATTTTTATACATTCCAACCGGAATAGTTTTTAGCGACGCTGACTGCCATACTGAAGGACCCGGGCTCGAATCCCGGAGATGACATGAATGTTTGTAAACGAATATTTTACCTACGGCATAAGAGCATTACAAATATCCGGGCGAGGCGAAAGTCCTCTCTACAGTTTTCATCTAGTAGAAGATCGGAAGGAGACCGTTCGACGAGTTTCCCCGGGGTACTCACGTTCAAAATTAAGAGCCGCCATTGACAAAGTGGTGCAGTCACATGTATGGTTGTTAATGATTCTTGCCAAAGACAATCTCAATCTTGAGTCCTTGCCACGATGGACTTTGTGTGCTTGATCTGATTCTGACAAGCGAGATTAGTAACTACAACAACTATTTTGTTGCAAAAAATCTTCGTTTTAGATTTGTGCTATACACTCATGTCCATAAATTAAGAATAATTCGGAATCACGCGGAAATCGAGCTCTAAAATAAATATATCACCTGTAAAATCATTACACACATCTTCATGAATCATATGCAAATTTCAGGAAGTAACCAGATGACACGGATGGTACGTCACAATGACGGGACTGTAAGAGAGTGATACATAAGGAATACAGGCAAAAAAGTAAAATTTCTCGAAGGCGCTTTATAAGCATTTCAATGCAATAACCGAATAGTCATGACACAAAGGACGCATTTGGATGATTTTTTACGTGGTAGAATTATCGGCCGTCTGGAATGTGCGCTTATCCAACTGGAAGTATCAGACGAACCTGGAATTGCCCAGAGTGTCATCTCCAGGCTTTGGCAACGATTCCAAGATGATGGTAATGTGAGTAGACGTTACAGCACAGGTCGCCCCAGAGTTACAACGCCGAATGAGGACCGGTATTTGGTAGTTACTGCCAAAAGAAACAGGCGGAGTACAGCCTCAGACCTGTCTCGTCAGCTCTCTTCAGCCACTCGTACGACAATTTCAAGACAGATCGTATACAGACGCTTAGGGCAGATTGGTCTATATGCTCGTAGACCTGTCAGATGCGTTCCACTTACTGCAATTCACGGTCGCCTGCGGTTAGCCTGGAGTAGAGAGAATGCATTGTGGACACCGCAACAGTGGGCTTGTGTTATGTTTTCCGACGAGCCCAGGTTTAGCTTGCAGTCTGATTCTCGCCGGACTTTCCTATGGAGAGCTCCAGGTACCCGTTACCACCAAGAAAACATCATTGAACGACACCGTTACGGTGGTGCGGGAGTGCTCGTTTGGGGTGGAATTATTCTGGGTTCCAGAACTGACTTGCATGTTCAAATGGGAACCATGACAAGCCAAACCTATCGGGACGTCATTCTGGAACAACATGTACGTTTGTTTCGGGGCGCCATGGGCGCACAATATGTGTTTATGGATGACAACGCCCGTCCTCACCGTGCAACCATCGTAAGCGAATGCCTTCAATAGGAGGATTATCACCCGTATGGACTGGCCAGCATTACCGGACTTGAATCCAGTAGAGCACGTGTGGGATATGCTTGGCCGACGATTTGCAGCTCGTCAACCTTCTCCTACATGTTTCCTGGAACTTTGGAGAGTATTGCTTTGTGAGTGGTGTAATATCCCCCAAGATCAGATCGATAATTTGATAATCAGCATGCCTAGGCGTTGTACGGACTATATTGCATCGTCTGGGAGACATACAATGTATTAAGAATCATACCAACCATGTAATATTGGTTTTTTGTAAACAGGTTTTTTTTTGTAATTTGCTCCAGGGAGAAAAAATCGCTATTTTTTTTTTAATAATATCAAACATATAGCATCGTTTTTGCTTTTTTGTTTAATAAATAAGCTTTACAAATAAGTCAAATTTGTTTTGCTTCTAACTATTCCTTTGCCTGGTTTTGCATTATCCTTAATTTATGGACATGAGTGTATTTTCGGTTATAAAAAACAAGAATGGCTCAGTCACTACTTATTTAGATTTTTACGAAACATGCTTTGTGATTACTAGTAAATAGTTGTTAAGGGTATTGTTTCTTCACTCTGGTAATTTTTTTTAAAAAATCTGTGATGATTCTTTATTAAATTTTAAATAAATGAATGGAGCATATACAGGTTGGGCAGTCAAATACTTCGGAAATTTAGATTTTCAAATATTAAAAGAATTGTATTTCTTCATAAAATGTATCTGACATGGGAACAAGTTATGTTCGATAATACCATGGATTTTTAAAATTATATTTACGGTTTGAGGTAGCATTTATTATGGAAGCACACGTTATAACCAATTTATTACTCATTAGTTTTCCCCTATACTTCCGCGCTATATAAATTTAAAAATTTCAAAGCAATGCGCCTTCGTTCCTATTGACAAGGATGTATTAAATCATAGTGCTTTGCGTATTTCAATTAGAGCGGTGGCTCTCGCTTAAATTGAATCTCAGCTGTTTTTATGGCCTACCGGCGGCGGAGCGGTAAAGTCGCTGAACACTGGTAGTTCGATCCGAGGTTCGAACCTCGTGAACGGGCTGGCTGCATGGGCGTTTTCGTGGTTTTCCACATGTGTAACGTGTTTACTATCCAGTTTCCCTTAGAAAGTCCTCCACGAAGGCATACCTCTCCTTCGACAGATAGCCTCCGGGGTTTTGCCATGATCACATACACACTCTGTTCGTTTATTTTTTTCGTGATTCTGTTCAACGCAAAATCGTTTAGGAATTTAAAGCGTGTGTGTTTAGGGTTCAACATCGGACTTCAAAAAGAAATAATTGTAAAGAAATTCTGTAATCTTTATCTAGGGATACATTAGTTGATGTTTCATATAGCATTGTTTTTCTAAAGCCCCAAAGGAAGGTTTAAAAAATTAAAATATTTAAATGACAGATTAGGCTTTCTACTAAACTTTCAAATTTTAAAACGTATTGTAAGTCTAAAGTGGCAACTATTAATACAGACTTGATAGCAAAGTTCGTACATTTTATCTTCGCGAAAATCCGTGCTATTTCTATCTCTGATTCGACTTGGATCAAACTGCTAGCGTTCAGCAATTTTTAACCTCTGCTACTGGTGGGTTTTCTTACATAAGCAAAAATGACCAAATATTTAATTTTCCACCTGCTCTAACAATACACGAAACTGCGTATTTACCCTAGCAAATAATCAAACGGACATAAACCGTACTCGGACATTCCCTTGAATAGAGGCGTTCAGCAGCTACAAGCATACAGACTCTTTTCTGTTTGATGCTTTAAGCAGAGAATTCCAAGCATTTAGCCACCAAGGCCCACGCCCGAAAAAGATGAAATATTTCGTGTTACACAAATAATTTCGAATATGAGTGCCAACATGTGAGCTCCGAAATAAGCAAATCAGATTATTACGTAGTTTTCACTAAGAAATTTCCAGTCTGCTCAAGTCTGACTGCTGAAAGAAATTTTTGAGCTTCGCCTCTAGGAGAGAAATGTACTCATTTGACCGATTTATTTCTAGTTTGCTTAACGTGTGCTTTATATAAGAAAGTGCATATATTCTATTGCAGATATAGGAAACGTAAGTGAATCTCTTATTTACTTGATTGATTCGACGAGCCGTCACTGAGTAATACTAATGATAGCTGATGACCAAAAAAAAAAAAAAAAAAAAAAAAAAAAAAAAAAATTAAGAACATATTTCAGTGATTAAATAACACTATTAACTTATGATTTTTTACTATAGTGATAGCGAAAGAAAATTATTCTCACATATTACTTGACATTTTACGCATAAACTTTCATTGTAAATTTTGGTCATAATTACACAAATTGTAATGTTAAGGTACTATTGGACCTTAAAATTCAGAAAATAATACTTTAAAGTCTGGTTCGAGTGAAGTGATTGAAATTCTCAGCAAGGTTTCAAGACGTTTATCCGATGTTCTGGTTTTCATTTTGCTCTTAGTTTGCTTCACTATTGAAAATATTCGCACACTAACATATGTACTGCTTAGTAGTGATGACAAAGGATAACGCGTGACTATGCAGTGAGACATATTTATCTCTTCCTAGGCATAATTTATAAAATCCAACAAAGAGATAACATAAATTTTTCCTTCAACTGGATATCAGAGAGCAAATCTGTCCATTATATTCGAAGATTTGTTGCAAATACCAATTGGAAAAAGTACAAAAATATTGATTTCTTTTCCAAAAATCTTGAAATTTATTTTCATGTTCTTACACTTAATCGAAAAGACAGCCTTCGTATTTTTCCCATTTTTAGTGTTATGTTTGTCAAACATGCTGTTATGTAACTAATTATATGCGTTTATATGGACTTGCTTTATCTGGCCATACAGAATTCATTTTTTAAATTCATTTCGGACCGCCAAAGAGCCCGTCTTTCAAGTTAAAGTCCAGCCTTAAATCCCCAGCGCAATTGTAAAGTACGACATCGAGGATGGGTCTTGATATTTCCCTTCCGGTTCGCTCTGGTCTTATTTATACTTGTTTTGATCCGTCATTTGGACACTATTGTGTTGATTCTTCGTTGTTAACACTGTTTTTGAGTGGGAAGTTATGCACCTGTTATTGGACGATGTTCATATCAGGGTGCTACGACTTTATTTTAAATTCTAGCTGTCCCTAATTCTAATATTATAGTAAAAATATGTTGAACTAGAGAATAATCTAACAAATAAAAGGACACTTTTATGAGAAAAAAATTCCAAATCTTCTCCGAGCAATCTAAAATGTCAGGATAATTCCTAAGGTTTCGCAAAATGAATTTTTTTAGCGGTTACCAAGTTAATTAACAAATTTCAGATATGCTTGTACTTATTTATATTAAATTACTTATTTACTTATTTATATTTTATTTAAATCAAAGCTGAGGTTTAAAGATGATTTTTAAAAAGAAATATAACAGTAGCTACCCTGGACATCTGAAAATACTTAAATCGTAATTTAATTGGCAAACTAATCGAAAAAGTTTGCTTTTCCTGGAACAGAACCTAATTTGTCGAGCTGGTAACGTACCAACTTTTACAACTTTCAACATATTCATAAGGCATAATTTTCATAGTTCTGCTTTCAGTATTCTACTTGAGGATGTCATGCAAAATAAACAATTTTTCCTATGTGCATGAAATTGTAACATATCCCAAAATTTCAGATTTAAAGCTTTAAATACTATCTTACTATGAAGAAGAGAGGCACTTGGCCTATGAAAGCAATAAATGAAATGCCATAAAGACTTTAGGATTTACAGTTATTTTTCTTTTTTTGGTTTTTGTTTTTTAAGACGCAATATCTTTCTTATTTTCTATTTCGAAGGGTAACAAAATTTTCAGAGAATGTTTGCTGATCAGTAACGGCTTCCCTCTACTCAGTTGGTTAAATTAGCCAAATAAAAAAATGCTACATCCCTCTGTCATGTCTTACGGAAATTTAACCTGATCCCAGGCAGCATACATTCGTAAATTGCACGAGAAAAATACATGCAATTTACGAATGGCCCTTCCTATATAAAACGTTTAAGTTGAACTTCAAAATATTATAAAAGCTGTCCAGTAACAAATATTAGATATTTACATATATTTTTACGTTATAATATATGTAAGGTTTAAGTAAAATTTAGGTATATTTATGTTAGAGGCTGATGTTCATTCGTAACTGTTGCGTATAATATAAGTAAATTTCAGAGATTTACGTATATTTTAGTAAACATTTAAGTATATATATCGCATATACGTAAATCTCTTCACTTTTTTGCTTCACGTATGCGTATATATTTAGTAAACATTTACGTAAATCTCCCCGACTTTTCACTGTATATAAAGGTATATATTATATAGAAATTAACGTAGATATTCCCCGTATTTTACGGTACAAAAACGTATATATTTGATAGTAATTGACCTAAATCTTCGTTATGTTTTCTTTGCATATGCGAAGGACTTTGGTAAAAATTTAATCCGATGTCTTCTCCTCTTTACTGTGTATAAATGCACATTTTTGGTAAAAAATTTTGTATAAGTCTCCAATTACCTTTTTACTGCATTTTTCGTAAAATGTACTTATTTTAATCTCATTTTTTATATAAATCTATGCAAAAATTTTCTGCATCTTATGATTAAAAGGTAAAATGTCATTTTGATATCAAATGTTTGCATATCTGCCTTTTAGGTATGTACAGCAATATGGAATATATATGGATGGAAAATTTAAATGCTAAAAACGCTAGTAAATGCAAAAAAAAAATAACTTTCTATTCAAAAATTACGTAACACTTAAAGGCTGAAAATCACTTTTAATATTTCATTTCAAAGTGACTACAAAACATGCAATAAATTTCATAAACATGAATTCTATGTTTTAAATCAATTAATGCTCTCATTCATTTACATGGCATAAGAAAATGTCCCTTGGAAAAGCAAATAATTTAAAGTCTTATTTAGCTAAAATGAATTTAGAACAGTTTGCTACAGTTGTTTACTAAATTTAAATGTATGAAATCAATTTAGTAAAAAAAAATGTAAATGAACGATAGAGTTAATTGATTAAAACTTAGAATGAAATTATGTTTAAAAATGTTTATGAAATTTATTGTTAAAAATTTTAAAAAAAATTTATAAAATTTATTGCATATTTTGTAGTCACTTTGAAATGAAATATTAAAAGTAATTTTCAGCTTTTAAGTGTTGCGTAATTTTTGAATAGAAATTTCTTTTTTTGCATTTTAATTTTCCAGTTATATATATTGGATATTGCTGAACATGCCTTAAAGGCAGATATGTAAAAATCTGATATAAAATTGACATTTAATCTTTTAATCATAACATGCAGAAAATTTTTGCATAGATTTATATAAAAAATATCATTAAAATAAGTACATTTTACAAAAAAAGCAATAAAAAGGTAATTGGTGATTTATGCAAATTTTTTACCAATAATGTGCATTTATACGCAGCAAAGAGGAGCAGACGTCGGTCTAATGTTTTAAAGTCATTTGCATATGCAAAGAAAACATAGGGAAGATTTAGGTCAATTACTATCAAATATATACGTTTTTGTACCGTAAAATACGGGGAATATCTACGTTAATTTCTATCTAAAGTACAATATAGTTAATTACCGAATTCAGTAAACGACTGTAGTGCAAAAGAAAACATCATACATTTAGATTATTTTAATGAGTATGTTAAATTTTAAAATTGTTATAGACCAGAAGGGATATTTTAGAAAACTTACCTTTTCCAATAGTTACTTCCAAGTTGAAATTTGCTTATTTTCCTTGAAGATGAATATTTAATGTCACAAATATCGCATTCATATCTTCAGATAATTACACAAATATATATATATATATCCATTTGTTAAAATTAAGTTTATCAAAAACATGTTAAAGAAAATATTATTAATTTGCATGTACGTTAATCGAGTAATTTCTGTTTTAAAAATCTATTTTAGTTACACACATAATTATGATATGTAAAAATTTTAAATTTATCAGTCAATCTTGCAATGTATTGTAATCTATTATTGTTGTCTTTCTCAGCTTAAAATCTTATAAATATATTAGATCAGTACGAAAAGTTCACCTCTACAAAAGAAATGCTTTATCGAAGCATTTTTAAAAAGTTCCTTTTACAATGTAACTATTCATTTCATAAATAAGTTAATAAATTTATGCAAATTCAAAATTACCTAAATATGTTCTTTATCTTATATACCCCATGAAATTTTAAAAAGTTAATTTGTTTAGGAATATTGAAGTTTGCAAATATTTATGTCATGCGACTTTTTCTCTAGCATCATTATAAATGTACATGCTGATGTGGACATGCCAATTATTTTTTTTCATCAAATAGCTTTATTGTATTAAATGATTTAAAAGGAGGACAAAAGAAAGCAATTAGAAGTTGTCTAATTTTTATTAATTTGTTGTCAAATGCTGTGCATTTTAGATTATGCTCATATGATGACAATGAGTTATTTATATTAAAAAATTAATATGAGCATATCCCACATAAATTAACAAGTATCAAATTTCAAGTTATTTGAAGTATTATGAACTGTAATATTTGCTAAAGAAATACACATGAAATTAATTTAAGGATTAGGTTTATCTTACATGTATTCGAAAACTGCAATTGCTGTTAAACAATAAAAACTGACATTAAATCTGAAAAGCATAATTTGTCAATAATAAAATTCAACATAGACTTCATGCAGCTTCGCCATATTTGTTCTATAGTTCGCTGTCTTTAATATCCTGCTCGATTTTTGTAAAAGTTAATTCTTTGTCACCCAATGTTTTGAGAACAGCTCCTAAACAAGAAAAAGAAAAATTTGTTATAATTTCACGCTTCAGATGTTTTCAGTTTTTAAATATAGTTGAAGTATTAAAAGATGCATATAAAATGCATTGAGTATTTTATATTTAAAAATTTACTTTTCAGTAATTAGAAATTTAAGTTCATACTATCACACAGTAAAATTCAATTACATACCTTATACAAAGCCTATAATTTGAAGTAAATACCTAAAGATTTTTTAGAATTGCAAGGTTAAGAAAGTCTTCAATGGCTATGTTTGTATTTATGTACATGAGGAAAACTTAATTTTGTATTAATTATATTGCATTAGCCTATCCAATTTTACTCCTACATATAGTAAAGAATATTCGCTTTCTTACAGATAACACTTTTCTTAAGTAAAGAGTAAGCAGAAAACCAATAACAACACCATATACATATAACAAAATACTTCATAAACATATACATGTCATTAACAGGCTATTTTACACACTTCAATAAACCAGAAACCAATACACAATCAAAAGTACTATCAGTAAATTCCTCCATAATCGGAACACAAATCTTTAATTATGATAACAATGACAACTCAGTTTGCAATATAAAATATTTTAAGTCTCCATCCATGTGCATTCTAGGCAAACAGAAAGCTGAATAACAATGAAATTATAAATACCATAAAAGGTTAAAAGCCAAGTAGAATGATAGCAAGACTAAATGAAGAACAAAAGGAACACCTGTTGCTTAAGTTTTGCACATCAGTGTAGATTGAATTCACATAGAACCATGATATTTTGTCATTCGCCAAAGGAAAACTTTGCATTTCTAGAATTTTCTTCAAAAGCACTCATGCGACTCTTCTCAGGATGACAGAGCAGGATCAGAAGTTACACTCGAAGCTACTAAAAATGTCAAACACAACGCAGTGCAAATCGAATCTAAAAGACAATGTTCAGTCGCATATCCGAATGCTGCGAAGTCGCTCTGAACTAACAACTGAGAAACTGATACTCTCCCGGGTCTAGTACAAATTTTCCTCGGCAGCAGAGAAATCTCTATTACCTTACACTTCTCGAAATTACTGGAAGACATATGAGGGTCACATAAAATTACAGATACATTTGGGGATCAATTAGAGTAATTCAATTAAAATGCTAGTTACAATTATACAGGGACTAGAAAAATATTTCACCAAATGTTTGCCGTTTCTGGCGACTTTGGGTCACTTCTTACCAAATTTGTGTACACTGTGTACAGCATTCTTGAAAGTGATTACCCCAAAAAAGATCTGTTAAGAAGAAAATAAACAAATAATTAGTAATTGGTTTGAATAAGTTTATTTTTTCAGAAAGATTACATGTAAAATATTGTCGCTGCATACGAGAGAGGAAGACAGACTTCAAATGCTTTCTCTATATCGGACCTTACTTCAGTACGATCACATCCATTACATGTTCATCCTTTCTATCTTCTGGATAATTTTATAACATCATTTCAGTCTTTAATGCCTGGAATTAGTTATCAAATTGTACTTCGTATCAGATAAAAATGCATCCCGGAAAATTGGACTGCTGAACGTACGAAGGACATTTTGTAACATCCCATTGCATTTATAAACGATACTGTGCAAGGTCCGAGAGTAGTACTATTTCCCTTCTGTTCAAAGCTACTGTACTGATTGTATACATGCAAGGAAGTGCTATTTTGCTGAAAAACGGGTTTTTCTCAAATTTACAAAATTGCAAGCGGATCATGCGTATTTTCGGAGCCGTTGTCGTCTTTCCAGATTTGATGCATTCAACTTATCATGGATGCTGCTGAATCAGTTTAAATTCATTTTTTAAAAAAATGCTGTGAATCAAAGAACATGATTCAATAAGTATTATTTTAGTTTATTAAGTGCTGTAGAATATTCGAAGTTACTTTTTTAAAGAGAAGATTTTATTTTCCCGCAAAACAGTAAATAAAGTGAAGAAATAGGATTATTCGATTATAACTATGCTGTCTTTCCGTGGCATAAATTGGACATTTCGTGCAGGCCGTTGTAATGAAACTCGTTCCCTAACTGGCTGGAAAAACCACTTAAGCGAATAAACAAAATATCTCTTCACTGGGATTTGAATCTGGTCAAACTACCATAGCCTGCCGTGGTATCCACTCGCCCAAATTTGCAAGGAAATGTTCAGAATAATTTTACGAATTTTTCTTATGTATTAATTAAATTTTCAAAATATTGTTTCAGTTTGTACCAACATTTTTTCAAAATATTCTTATTTGTTGAATTGCATTGAATTTGTTGAATTGTATGTTTAATTTGACATTGCTAAGACATTGTTTACCGAATCCATGATGGAGTATGCGAAAAAAGCTTGGTCTTAAAAACCCAGTTTCTATCTCTAAATTACAGGTCTACAATTACAGACACAGATTTATTTGGAATTTAGAAAAGAAACCTTCAAGCCTAATGTTAGAAATATCTACTCCAATTCATATATTCATATATTCAAATACATTCATATATTCCAAACTTGCGTTTTATTAAAGTCGTAAAGAAATTCATTTCCGGGTTAATGGCCTTAGACACAAGGGTACCTGCAGGCGAGACCCTACCCCTATTCGAATACAATTAAAAATTGGGAATAGATTCCAATATTAACTTAGGTAAAAAATCTTAAAACTCTTTTATACTAATATTTTAGGTAAATATCCTAATGTAATTAAAAATACAAAATTTATAGAGAAGACGCATAGAAAGCTGCTCATAAAGTACCAACCACTCAATGCCAATAAAAGAGCTTATTACATGAAAAATAATGAATTTACTACAACACAGTATAATAAAAAAATAGATACGATACAGGTTCAATAAATATATTTAAGTTTCAGCGCAATACTGCGCTTTAAAATTGCCTATGGACTCTTATTGTTTTCTGTGCTGCAATAATTATAATTACAAATTCTTATTTCTGAATTAGGAATGCTTCTCATTTTGATATGAATAATTTTGTTCGGATAGCTGTATAAGGTGCAAAGCTGTTTACTTTTGAACTCTTCAAGAATTGCAATATTATGGAGATACTACGGTACCTCTGCTCAAAGACAAATTATATTTAAAAACTATTTTATAAATTCTTATATTTTTCTTTACTGAATATTTAATCTACAATATATTTGGCGGAGAACAGAGATCTGAGCTGCTTGTAATATTTTCTAAAGGATTTACACGATTAGGCCTAATAATCACCATTTCAATAACGATTGGCATTTTTTAAGTAAAATGCTGAAATTTGGCTGCGATGAAAATATAGAATTAGAAATTTCAATTTATGTTTAGGAAAAATGTAAACAGGCTTGATTGATAAATCATTGCATTTAGTGTTTAAATTAATTCCTGAATGAAACGTAGCTGTGTTTCACATCTAGGCTAACTTCAGTTTCTGTAAGGACTTCCAAAATTCTCCACTTGCTAATCGTATGTCAAATGAAAACAGTACTGTTTTAAGAATATTTTTTAAAAAGAACTCTAGATTAGAATTTTGAATTTGTTGCAATTTCCTTCAATTTCAATTTAAGTGACGAGTCGATAGTCACATTTCAATTCAAATCTCCAAAATAGATCGCGACCACCATTCTAAAGATAACCTAACGATAATGACCTATTCTTTGTTTCATAACCACCGCTTTGCATAGAGACATCGCAGTTTCATTTAAAAACTTCCGACTTTACTAATGAGAACGTTTAACTTCCGAAGTAATTTCTGGGAATTATGTACCACAAAACATGACGAAAAAACTGGTGGTCAACAACTTTTCGTATTACGTGTTACATTTGAGAAGTTCGTTCTTCGTATCAAAGTTTGTTTCTAAAAGTTCGATTTCAAATTTTTTATCCAAACTGAAAATGCAAATCTTAAAATAAAACTCAAACAATAAATTTGCCTAGTTTCAACCTCACGAAATAACGTAAGCTTGCTCCTCCTTCATTAAATATTAATAATTAAAAAATATATATATTGCATCTTATATATACATATATGAAAAGTCAGGACAGAATTAACCTGGTGCAAGTTTTCCCGAATGGATTTCGACATCTGCTGCCTCAAACTACCAGTCAATCATCAAATTTGTTTCCGATGTGTGATTTAACGGCATATTTTAAAAGTGCTTTGAAATCATCAAGTATCTGTAAGTTCAAAATTGAAAGTGTTCGGAATCAAGGTCAGTGTCGCCAGCGTAGTGAAATATGGTTAATCGTCTTTGCTCGCTTCGAATATTCACAATGTTTATGCATCTCCGATCATCGCGTAGAAAGAAAATTTAACATCCAAAGTGCTTTGAAGGTCATCAAAGTGAAATATGAAATGCCAAATAGTATTTTGTGCTCTCTTGCATGTTCAGTGCTTTATTCGGCTAATTTTTCATATTCAAAAAATGCAATATTATCAAAAGTCATGAAATGTAATCGTGAAGTGATATTAAGTTCCAAATTGAGTTTATTTCGTTTCGGAAAAGGAAAAAAAAAGTTGCATTTTTAAGTTATTGTATTATGATTTATTGATGGTAATATTTTGCTTTAATCATTTTAAGATCAATGTTAATAATTCAAAAATATTAAGATTTATTTAAAATGTAGTTTTGTATTTCTGAATTGGGAAAAAGAAATGATTGAATTTGGTAAATAATGATATTTGTCCAAATAGATCTTCCCCAATAACAGGACATCTTTGCACGTTCGAATTATTTAAACGCATAAATGAAATTCCACCCCTCTAATATCTAAGCCAACTCCTTATACTTTAGTAAACTATAACTTTAGTAAAACAAATGTGTTGAAGTCTTTGTAAGAAACATATTTACAACTGTGGCATATAACACAGAATTTATTCTTTGTTCATTTATCAAGATTTATGCGAAATAAAATAAAATATCAAACTACTAATCTGCTGTTTATAAATTTCAAATTATGCTTTAAATACAAATTTTTGTAGAACATATATACGAAATTCAGCATTTTAAGGAAACGACTTCCGCATTTAATGCATAAGATAAATGATTACAGTTTCACTTAATCAGATATTCTTGTAGGAAACAAAAAACTGCTTTTAAATGTCAAATCAAAGTTTTGACATATCATTGCAAACAATTTTAAGATAATTATTGTTAGAAAAAAATATTTTTATTCTTCTCAATCGCACCATATGTTTCAAACCAGTCTGTCTGATATGGTCTGGAACTGTTATAATTTATTTTTAATTTTTTTAACCTCTGACATAGTACGGGGCTACAAAAATATATTTAAAATACAAAAATTTTAGAAAAAAATTAACATAATAAATACATAAATATAAGCAGATAAGAAAATCTAATAATAAAAATGGTATTGTTTATCTCACATTGCATTTATTATTTTTAAACTTCACTTCTAGTACTAAAGTTATAAACTTTTTATCCAGGTGTAAAACGCAATCTACCAAAACAAATTTTAATAAAAAAATTGATTTTATTCATGTAAATTTGAGTTATTTTAAATTAAATTTTTATTCAATACAATTATGGAAAATTTGACGAAAATTGAGAGTACTTTAAAATACTCAATATCATTCTTTACTTTGTATAAAAAAGCTGATCTGTATACCACATGACTTCCTTGTACGGAATATTAAATTATATGCATTTTATCTTGCATTTTATTTTAAATTTATTGGATTGAATTAAATCTAATTCATTGATTGCGCATAAATGACAATAGAATAAATGCACTCTTTAAAATTCACTATATTTGTTTACCATGACGATACTCTGTCGCTAGGTTCACGTAATAGCGTTACATTTTGTTCATATTATAACTCAGAATGCATATAAATTTATATTATTAGAATAATTAACTAATCGTTGCCACATGTTCTATTCAAATACTATAATAAATTTAAAACGATGTATAAAAGAAATTAAGGAAACAAAACAAAAAGCAAAGAGTTTTTCACAGACTATTCAGTATTTCTCATTCAATTAATTCAGTTCTCACTTCCCGACAAGGCAAAAACACATAAAAACTCAAAATATGTATATTAAAAATTACAAAATAAATCTTTAACACTTATTCCGTCCAATAAATTTCAGAATGGATTAAGCAGGAATTAATTCGCAATAATAAAAGAAGACGTTATCTTTGTTATCGGGAAGCTTAGTTTCTCCAGATTTACGACAATCCGCTATTGTGCCAAGTTTGAAATGTAAACAAGCATGTCTGCCATGGCAAAAATAATTAGGCTTAGCTGCACTTAAACAACTTTTAAATTGTTGATAACTTCAGAAGTATTGCATGGAGATTCACTAAAGGCATTAAAAAACTTAACCGGAAGATAAAAACTACCTAATTCAATCATTTTTAATCCGTTCAGGACCAGCGTCGCGTATACGTGACGCAACGATTCCACCCCTACCAGCCCAATGTCCCGTATAGGCGACGCAACGATTCTGCTCTTACGACCCCAGCATCGCGTATACGCGACATTAAAACAGAGCGATTTATTTGAATTTTTTAAAGCCAGTAAATGGAGCTAAGTTGTAATTGTTTTCACATAGGTTGATTCATACGGCATTTGACCTTCATGTACTGGCATTAGTTTCTGTTTTGTGCTTCTAGTTTTGAAAGATTTATTGAAATAAATAAACTGAAAATCACGGCTCTTTATAAGTTCGCCTGTGAATTAAAGGGGCACAGGATTTTTTGTCTATTTCGTTAGAATTTTTTTTTTTTTCTATTTATTTTGAAACTCAACATAAGCTTTCTTGGTTAACTAAAAAGTAACATTACAACATTATTACAGAAGGAGAAAGATTATCAGCTTTCTCGACGCGTAATGCGTCTTGGTCACATTTCTCAGGAAATAGCCAGCGTTTTTGTTTTATTTCCTCAGTTTAATAGGTCATTATATATAATGCCCTGAATGGTCATTTTATATAATGACACAGGCACACTATTTTCGTACATAATGTATTTACATATAATATATAGATTGACGTGATCAGTAATGGATATCCTGCCAGCGGGGTGTTTCCTTGATCACTTTCCGGTCATCGTGGACGCTGTTTTCGATTTAGAAAAACAGGAAGTTTTCTAATATAAACTTAATGTCACACAGGGTTTGGGGATGAAATATTTCTGAGTGTCCTTTGAAGAAGATTTGGGACATGTTGGGGTTATATTCAGTTTCATTCCGTTAGCCATGCCTAAGAGACCTTACTTAAAAACTTAAAAGTTTGTCCAAAATCACCGGACACTCCACCTTTCCGTCTAACCGGAAGACAGATTTCGAAAATTTACGTTGAGGGAAAAGGTAATAAAGGCCTGGAGAAAGATGCGTTGTGTGCGCTAAAACTAAGGAAAAGGAAAGCAAACAACGTATTTTGAGTGCGAAGTGTGCAATGTAGGACTATGTGTCCTTGTTTTGAATTATTTCACACACAGCAGAATTTTAAATTTGGAATTTAGTTACCTACAGGTAATATTTGGTTATTTTTTTAAAATTTCTTATTTGTAATTTTTTTCATGTTTATAGTACTTATTTCTGAGTGTATAGTTATGATTTTAGAATTTTGCCTGTTTAATTTATTTCTATTAATGCGATATTCTTTATATTAATACACATTAAAAACAAGTACATTGAATAAGCAAATGCAAAAATTCAAGTCCTAATAACAAAATGCCGATTTTATACGATTTGTGTTGTAAAATTAGGCTTAAATCCTGAAAATACGCGAGCCAGTGGTGACGATCTACTTTAGCGGGTCCGGTCCCGTGACTGCGCTTCGTTCTCCCGACGCTGGTCCTTGAGTGGTTAAAGCAAAAACTGCAAAACTTACAAACATATAAGAATAAAGAAATTGAATTTACTGAGCCGGGTAACAAAATGGATATATATATATACAATATATTTATATACGGTTTGTGCGGCCTATTTCAACCCAAATACGAGGTGCAGGTCTCCATGTTATAGCAGTCCTATATACAAAATTTAAACGTTCTGATTCTACTCGTTTTTGAGTTATGTGAGATACGTACGTACGTACAGACGCCACGAAAAATTCTCTTCAGAATTCATTGTAAATCAGTTTTATAATTTTTGGGGGGAAAAGAGTCTCATTTTTTTTCCTTAGGTACAGATGTCACGCAAAAACATCTTTAAATCGCATTGGATAGCTGTCAAAATGGATATTTTCGTTGAAATGTGATGCCGGAAACTTTTCGCCATTACAATACTTCCTTTTTACTTCGTACAAGAAAGTAAAAAAAAATAATATGAAACGTTCAAATGGCATTTTTATAGGTTAATACTTGCAAATATTGTACTTCGGAAGAAATATAATAAATATTAATCCTTTTTTGTAAATTTTGACAATCATAAGATGATAAAAATGGTTCATTAGTTCACAATTTCATATTTTTTATTTTTTAATTTCTTCATGCTATTTTACTAGATTTAAACTGAAGATTTAATATAGGGAAAAGTTCTAAATATGCAGTCGCTAAAGTCCCGACGAATCCGGATTGTACTGTATATAATTTCGTGTTTACTTTTTATGTTAGTACGTGTTCATCAAATCATTTTAATTTGGGGAGCTGCATATTTTGTAGCTGTCACTTATATTTCATTGTTTGCATACAAACTGTGTTGCCAGGCCACGAATCTGCTTCTCGAGGGGGAACTTTTATGATCAGTATGGATTTCATCTCACTATGAAATGAATAGAAACCAGAAAGTTTACTTGTAGGGTCTCATAATATATTATAAAAATAGCATCTGCTTGATATGTTAAAACGCTTTCTGTTATCATTTCATTAGCCTTGAAACGATACTTTTATTCTGTTTTGCGCTGTTAGAGACGTACGCATCAGTCGTGCGATATGTGGAGAATAATCCAGTTGAGTTGATCTTCTCTGATATTTCAGTATCCCTTTCTGGAACGGCAGCTGATTTTCGAAGAATGAAATTCAAGCACAAGGTTTTACTTCAGGTTATGTTTTCAGTGGGAAATTTTGGTCAGCTGTGTATTATACCAGTAAACAAATATACACTTAATTGTATTTAGCTGCATAGTGTCTCTTTTAAGGTTTCTGTGGGTATACCATTTGGAGGTGAGCCAGGGAGTGTTGAAAGTTTCTCAAAGAGCGTTGTTTTGCAAAATCTGGATTTGTTGAATGCTTTCGGCAGCATGACCGCAGACTAGACCAGAATAAAACTATGAAGAAATTTTTGCAAGTTTCTATATATTAGGAAATGCTCTGTTATTCCTTCTTTCAACTAATGGTCGCATTACTGTAAGTGTTATGTTGAATTTTTGAACAGTTTCTCTTAGCTGTTTGCGAAATGTTACATTTTATCTAGGATAATTCCTAAACATTTAACTTCATCATTCCTGTTTGTATCATTATCAAATACTATTGCTCTTGATGGAATAAATTTTGAGCGACCTTTTCTAAAAATAATTGCTTTGTGTTTTTTAGTATTGACTGCGACCCTTCAGAGAGTAAACCAGTTTCCCAGAAGATTTAGGTAACGCTGTAGTTGAAGCAGTACTATTGTAATTGCAGACGCTTGGTCATAATTCAAGTGCATGGACCTTATAAGAAATAGACTAACTCAGTGGGCGGTGCTCGCGTCACCGACATGTCCGCAAGAAAGAGTAGGGACGATCTGGTTTACTTTAACACTGAAACCTATGATTCGTACCCCATAACTGTTTTTAATTATTAAATGTGATACGTTGTATAGTGATGAGATTATGAAAGTCACAGTTTTTTCCAAAAAGGATTTAATAAATCTCATTAAACATTTTTTACTGCATTTCGCGCATTTTTTTCACGCGTAATTTTTGTACAAACATCTTGACTTTGGTAAAAAGGTAAACACTCTAAACACAAAATTTATGAACTTAATTTTGCGTAAAAATAAAATTAAATAATATTGATAGTATGTGATGCTTTCAAATAAATAAGATAAATTAAACAAAATCTGATATTTTTTTAATTTAATGTATATTTTCAGGTAGTGATTTTCAGAACTATAATAACATTACAAAACGATTATTTATTTGAATATATCATTAAATTTATTTTATTTTAGGAATTTATAAATTCGGAGCATAAATCTTTTCTGAGTGTAATGAAGGGGATAAAAAAGATAAAATAAAATAGACGCACTCAGATTTTATATTACGTCCAAAAGGAACCTTTTTTTAACGTTTTGTGTGGTACCAATATTTATTGAATATCATGTTCTTCGCCCGTAGACCACATACATTTGAAAACAGCATATCTTTAGAATTTCCGCACTGGAGATGAAAATGTTATTTTCCGTACAGTGTTACCATTGCTCGCTTTGAACTCGTAGAGTTTCTTAATAAAAAAATTCATTAAAGTTTTACAGAATATGAAATAGATTAAAACAAATTCAACCGTCCAGATGCCCATGTTCGGGTGGAGGATTACATTATTCAAAATTTGATGGCTCTAGATACCGTCGTTTTTGTCACAGTGCGAGAAACATACATGTATTCATTCAGATTCTTCATTAAAGTTCTTTAAATGTAATAGAGGGCAGTAATATTTGGTAACAACAATTTGCAAGGAGACACGGACATTTATAGTGAAACAGCGCAGAAATGTCGTTTCGAGCTAACAAAGTAAATTAAAAGTAAATAAAATAAAATGAACTAAAAATAAACTAAAAAATAATCACTATAAAATACAAGCAAAATTAATTATTACGGCTAAATACAATTTTAATATTAAGTGTATAAAAATTAAGGAGTCAAAAGTGTTTATCACTTTGATGTATCAGAGATATGATTGAAATAAAAGTCCTTTATAGAAATTGCGCTATAATACCCATCTATAATTTTTAAAAAAGCAGCACAATTTAGAATTTTAAACACAACTTGCAAAAATTCGTTTTTAAATATTTTAGTATTTTTATTTTCTATTTACATCAACAAAAAGCATAAAAATTGCAAGAGAAAATTGTTTGTTTGTAATTTTTTATTAGTTCAGATTTAGAATACTATTTTCTAAAAGAAGTAGTTACAAATTTCCTTCCAGCATAGGAAAAGCTAAAAAAATACCCAGCCCTGAAAGCATGCAGTAGCTTTATATTATTTGGAACGTAATTATGCTCGATAAATATGCAAAATGTTTTTAAATCAATTTCAGTTTCAAAAATAAAGATATGGAGAAATTCTAATTTGTGAAATGAGGGGCTACAACCAGCTCTTTCTTGACAATTATACACGCTGCAATAGGCAACCACTGTTAAATTTCTGCAAGTCGTCCCTAGTCTTCCGGATGTGATCAGGGTGACATCCGGAAACGCGTAAGACGAGGGAGAAAATCCATTTCGGCTGGTCTATTTCTTATAAGGTCCATGTTCACGTGCCATCCGCGAAAAGAGTAATCGTCATCTGTGGATCATTTGAAATATCATATGCATACATGTTATATAAATAAGGAGAAAGACCAGAGACCTGCGATACACTATCAGACATTTTTCTGGCAGTAGAAACCATATTCACGGATTCTACCGTTTTAACTCTACAGTGCGAACAAAACACTAATCCTGTCAGCCAGTGCTCCGAACCAAGACGCCGTCCAAGCAATCTTACGCGGCCAGCGAACACATTTTTCTTTCCGTTAACTTGCATTATAGTTAAATTAATTTGTCTAGCAAGAATTTGAGGAAAGTTTAAGATTTTAATGGCTTTAAGCCCAATTTTACATATTTGTGATTGCCATTAAAAACAAACATGTGTAACGCGTTTGAAAATTTGCAAACCGTGATATAATTATTATTTCAAAGATCTGAATGTAGACTTGGTTATTTACATGACTTGGCATTACCATCGTTACTAAAACATTTGTTTTCATAGTTGCATTTTACTTCTTTTGAAGCTTGTATAATGGTGACCGATATCTCAAGGAACTTTCGGCAATAATTCAATACATAAAGAATTAAATTTAAGAAAAAAGGTCTTGTAACAAAAAGCAGATGGATTTTTTCATAGTCTGAATCAATTTTCCGTACCTAGTTAAGACACGCAAATTATATCAGATTTTTAGATTTAATATAAAAACATTAAATCTGATAATGGGTCGAGCAGCAAATCTCATAAATACATCCTTTCGTTTTTGAAAAAAATGCATCATATTCGCGACCTTTTAAGAAAATCTGTGGTAATCCTTCACAAACATTTATACAAACGAATGCGCCTTATGCAGGATGGACAGTGAAGTCGTCCCGAAAATTCGTTCTTCAAATTTCAAGGAGTTTAGATTTCTTCATGAAATACATCTGACGTGAAAAGATGTTTCAAATGTAATGGCCCCATGGATTTTCAAAATAATGATTACTGTTGGAAATTATGTTTATTATGGAAAAATTAATAAGAAACTTATTAATCAGTAGTTTTTTCGTATACGCTTTCTCTATATGTAATTTATATTATGGTAAGGATGTTAAGGAAATAAAAGATTGATTACTTGTTAAGCAAAACTGCGTTGTCTGTGTGAGACATTGCGGTGGTTATGTAATAAATTGTAGTATTTATTTATTTACGAGCGTTTTTTTTTTTTTTTTTTTTTTTTTTTTTTGTTCATTTCAAAAGCTTTTAAAGAACGAACTTCTTCCTTGTGATTTACAGCGTGTGCGAAGCTGATTGAAGACTTAAGTAAAATTAGCAGAATTTTAAAGATATTCTAAAATCTTTATATTTAGATGCATTTTCAAGAAAATACATAAAATCACATTCTTATAGAGAAAATAATTAACAATTTGAAGATTTTTAAATTTTTGAAAACATTGACCGAGGCTTTAAAAAGTTTAATGTTTCATTCAGAAGCATATTTCTATAGCCTCACAATTGGAGTATTTAAAATACTGTAAAGGCTTTTTGCTAAATTTTCAAATGTTAAAATGTATTTTAAATGTGTTACGTAGTAATCTAGTTCTGTCAGCAAATTTTCTTCTTTTTTTGTCTCCACGAACATCCATCCTACATCCTTTGTTGATTCGAGCTGGATCAAACATCTAGCGATCAGCAATATCATCCCTCGGCTGCCGGTGAGTCCCCCACTGTAATCAAAAAAAGAACTTTTAATTGTCCATGTACTCCAGTAAATCACGAAGCTGCGTATTTATCCAACAAATAATAAAAAATATCTGACCACATGAATTCCTTGTAGGGAATATCCAATTTTACTTATTTGGTGCTTCATTTCATTTAAACGTTTTTCCTCGAATTTCATTATTACATTTTATTATACTCTCGCTTTCGGAATTATGATACTGTATTGCGTTCACAGTCTAATTTTAAATTCAAATTTTCGATCTGTGGAAAGGTTTTCAGAAATTATGAACAACGAAAAATTTACATATTGTGTATAATTTGTTTGGTCCATATCCACAGAAATTTACTTCTCTAGCAGTCCGTGTGTAAGTAATCAAAATAAAGTATAAAAATAAATGCTAAATAATTATGAATGAATTTTATTTAATAATAACTCTGTATATAATTTAAATAGTAATACATAATGACAAATATGCCACGAAAATTAATGAACAAATAAACAATAAATGAGAAAAGTATTGATATTCAGACATGATACTACGAAATCTTGAACAGCATTTTGTTGCTCTTATGATGAATATTTTTCATTCATATATTTCGGGCAAACTAGATAAAAGAATTTTATCGCGAACACATAAAATCAAACACTAAAATTTTTTAATTTAGTAAATGCAAAGATGTTTGAACAGTTTAAAAAGGTCTATTCTAAATTTGCATTTTTGATGGAAGATGTCTTGAGGAATTCTCTAAGAATTAATGAAACTATCATTTCAAATGAAAAACGAATTATTTTAAAAACGAATTACGCATTCTAAATTACATAAAGATTTTACTTTTATTGTCGCATTTTTATAAAGAAATCTTTACTTATGATAAAAAACATTCAAAATTGTTTTAATTAAAAAGTTTAGAATATCAATGAATTTTAAAAGCCTGTTTTACTTAACATGAAATTAAGAGTATATTTATATCGTATTTTTTTTGGCGAAATATTCGAGAAGCGTTTGATTTAAGATTATGCATTATATTTATATATTCATACAAATCTGATACAGTGTTTGTGATATATTGTATATCGTTTAAAATTCACAGTTTTACTTCTTTAAAGGCTGTTAATCTTGCTTATTTATTTAAATGCTTTTGATTTAATTCGGTATTTATTTCAATTAGGAAAAGGTAATTTTAAAAGAACTCGATATATTTGTTAACTACTAAAGACAGGAAATAAGACTGTAATCAAACAGCTGAAAAAAACTGTAACTGAATCTGATTGGCATTTCCTTGGTGTTTACGAGACACCTCTATAATCTAAACTTTTCTGCAGAGCTTCGTCTCCTGAGGCATTTCTTGTTAAATTATAGAAAATATACTACTGTTTTACATATAATTTAACTTAAATTATTTACATATATGCAAAATTCGCGAAAGTATATTTCCTCCCTCTTGCCATCATTAAGAAATGCATGCCTGGACAATGCATTCGTGAATCAGATATTGTCTTTTCTATTTACAAAATGTTCATTCACCGAGTATAAATAAGGAGATGAATCTTCAGTCATTTTGCTTAGGAGTACTAATCAACGTTTTACCAATACAATCATAAAGGGAACGGCATTGATTTCGTCCATGATCAGTCTAACGTAAAATATCGTGGGATTATAATCTAAGTTAATACATATTTTGATTACATAAAGTTGAGCAGTTATTAAGTGTTTGTCACCGCGATATAAAAATTATTATTTCTCTGCTGTGAATTACTGAACATTTGAATTAAAATATTAAATTTTAAGAAGATCTTAATCTTGAAAACGTCCGTACCATGAGTTTTTTTTTTTTTTTTTTTTTTTTTTTTTTTTTTTTTTTTTTTTTTAAAGCAGGTGTTATGTTCTAAAAGTACGTTTTAATTCGTAAGTATTTTCTTAAAAGTTCCAAGAAAGTTCTTAACGTATTGCTGTTCATAATATTTTGCAAGTCAAAAAAATTTAAATTGTCCGAAAACTCAGAAATTTGATTTTTCTTGATCCAAGAAATGCACGTTACAGATCCAAGAAGGCAAATCAGCACTTAGATGAAATAAATTAGTGCTACTTGAGAGATTATTTCATTAATACTGGGTTCGGGAAAATATAAAAGTTATCTTTCTTTTGCTTCTGCTTAATTTGCAGCTAAGTTTATGTTTAACTCATTACTAAAAATACAAATGAGTAATATAATTTGTCACAATTAAGTAAACGGAACCATATTCGTTTAATTCATTTTATATACACATCCATTATTAATAGAGTTATGTAAATATTGTGTGTAAACTATTGATTTATTCCAAAACGTAAAGCTGTGTCTTTCTTCAGCAAATGAAATACTTCCAGAAAGGGAAATTATTATTTTTTTTTTCAAATACAATATTACCTCCATTGGATTAAGGTTTGCAGAGTACTTCATATTGAAAGCGACTTTGAGAGAGAATTTTTTGTAATTACTTATGTATGCTTCTAGCTATAAATGTAGCACTAGTCTCGAGAATTTAAATCCTACCGATGATTCCTAAAATTATCATTCCTCATTTCAGAAATGATTGGCAGTTGTTAATTGATATACCGAAATTAGCCTTCAAAGTAAACATAGAGAACTATATTAAAAATCTCAATTTATATTCGAAAACATGAATAGTAATTGCTACTGTTTTTTAACAGGGTTAGTTGATAAATCACTCTGTTATTTACCTTTAAAAAACTTCCTAAATGATACGTAGCTCTATTTCATACCTAGCCTATTCTCATTTTTCGTAAAAGCTTCCAAAAAACTGAAATTCGTAATTTTAAGTCAGTTCAAAAACCGTGCTGGTTTAAGCATATTATTTTTTTAAAGAAAAGTCAAGACGAAAATTTTTGAATTTGTTATGATTTTCGCCAATTTCAAATTAATTGAGTTTTCGTCACTCACGTTGGAAATCAGTGTTCCGAGAGTTATTGCGAACATATCTGACAGTTAAGAAAAATTTAGTAAAGGTTCCTCAAACTACTGAAGACAACAGATATTCATGAACAAGTTGTCCGGGAGCACTGCGACATCACAGAAAATGGACAGGCGGGTAGTATCTCCAAGGATGAAATGTTCAGTCAAGAAGACCACGGACGACTCAGGGTAGAAGATGGGAAACGATAATAAAAAGATCCATTCCCAACAATCTGCGGCACGATTCCCTTCTGACCCATCTCCATAAATCCAGTATTGTGAGCTCCCCCTCATGCCCTCTGTATAACTCAGGAGAAGGAACGTTGATCATCTCCGCACCAGCAGCTCTCTGGAGGTAAAAATCCGAGAAGATACAATAGAAGCTTTCGCACGAATGGTGTAGTGTAAAATAGCTGACCTGCAAAGACGAGTGTTGTCTGAAGAACACATTTGGCAGCTAAAAACATTCAAAAGACAACCCAGCTACAAAATAAAACAATGATCTAATACAGCGATGGTGAACCGTTTTGAGGAGTATGCCAAATTGTTTCCAATTGCCTTTTGTATGGATATAAAAAAAGTGAAATGGATTATTTGCACTTTTAAATTGATTAAACTTCACTTTAAAACCTTGTTTTACTTCCCATATAATGATTCAATGTTTATTAATTGCATTTTCTGGAAAGCCAAGCGTATTTTTGAAAACTATTGTGCTTTGAAAATGGTTTCCTTTCGTCCACGGCTAACGAATAAAATTTTAAATTGATGCATTTGCTATTTAAAGACTTTTTCAACTGAATTCCCCCGTCTCTTAAATTTTTGTGGCTATAGTTTGGTGTGATAAACTGATTTTAGAAACTTCCAACTGTCTCTAGGGAAAATTATGCTTGCTAATCTTTCCAAACATTCTTTTATAAATTCGCCATCAATAAACGGTTTTGATTTTTTCGCTATTAAATTCGCTATGACATAACTTCCTTTTGGTATATAATTGAGTAGCTGTCTTTCGAAACAAATTTTGTTCAGACGATAGCTCTTTCTTTAGCTCTGTTATTTTATCTTTACGGCAAATGCCAAGATATACATCATATTTTGCGGCATACTTTTGATTAGAATGGCGTTTCAAATTTCAATCTTTAAAAATTGGCACGAAGTTCCTACAAACAAAGCAAAGTGCTTTACTATTCTCCTCAATAATAAAGTATTTTTCCATCCAGTTTTCATTAAAACTATTTTTTCATCTGTAGCTTTTCTGTTTTTATAATCGTCTTGTTTTTTTAATTGCATGGAGGCCATCTCAAATATGTATATAAATTTTTAAACAAATATCCATAATGAATATGAATTATTCATACCTTTTAAGAATTTGATACAAGAATTAGGAACTTAAAATACAATTCAATATACTGCATACAAATATTGTAATTCGTCGAAAATTTTTATACATATTTAAAATTTTCAAAAGTCTAACGACAGCAAAAAGAAATTGACAATTAAAGATGGACTACTTTTGGAAATATAAAATCGAGTGGATACTCACATAATTCAAAACGTAAATTCTTATTCATGTGTGGTAAAATATATCACATGGTACGGTTTTAGGATGTATTTAAATATTCTACAAGCTGTGAACTTTTGTGAATTGTAAAAGTATAAACTGAACTACATGCTAACTAATTTATATAGCTAATAATATTATTTGTACTTACCTATTGCTATTACATATAAACCTGAAATTCTGGTCCCGCAAATGACAAAAACAGTTCCCTCCGAGAATGAAAGGAGCAATAATACTCCCTTGCGCCATCTAAGTGCAAAACGAAATCTGAAGTATGAATATTATAATATTCTTAGCCTACACGGAGAAAAAATGAGATCATTATTAAAAATAAGAGAAATAAACTTACGCACGCTATTTTCACACGGCCCGTATTACGAGACGGATTTCACATACCGTGGAAATTGCGGGAGCCGCACGCGGAGGGTTTTAATACATCATGATATACTAAGATGCTTTTATTTAAATTTTTATTTTAAAATAAATGTCAACGAATCGCTTATATATGAATCAAATTCTAACATTTATTTTTAAAATAAAAATACGTAAATTTAAATACTTTCATAATTTGCTTTTGGGCCGTATTTTAAAGACGTTTGGCACGTAGGCCGTACTATAGACACCCATGGTTGAAGCTGTAATTTAACGCTGATTTTATCATGTAAACTTGAATTCAATATGCTTTTGCCTAAACGCAAAGTCTCTAAGATTATTATATATTTCACTTCGTTCTTTAATATATTATGACAAATTAGGAGATGTCTGTGTGCCAAAGTAGATGTACACAGCTCGAAAAAAAAATGGGACAGTGCTATATCTCCCGTTCTACTGGGCCGATTGACAAAATTCAAACTACGTTTTTCATGTCTCGAAGGCGCGACTTAGGATATATATTAGATTTATATATAGTACTATTCTAACATAGGTATTTTGACACAAAATCGGACTTTTTCTGAAATAACATACCAATTTTTTTACATATTTCGATTCTACGACTCAAATTATGCCACAATACCAAGTTTTGTAAAAATCGTACGAATAGTTTTTAAAATATTAGCTCTCAAAATTTTAGCTCTTCAATGTTAATTGAATTTGGAAAATATTTATTAATATCTCTTTTTTTACTAAACCTTTTTGATTTTTTCTCTCACATTTCAAAATTTTGGTTCATTCCAAATAAAATTTACCCATTTTTTGCGTTTTATTTTTTAAATTTCTATTTTTAAATAATTTTTATAAATTTTTCGAAAAAAATTTTGAATTATAACCTATAAAATTTTTGCCATCATCTTAAAGTAGGTGTATTTTTAAGCATATCTGCAAAAAATTAGACTTTTTTATTCAAAATTTTCTAAGATATACACGAATTTACATAATTTCGCGTTTTGAAATTTGGCACCTTTTTTTTGAGCGATAATAACGCCAAATGTGGTCTATGGATTTTTGTTACACTGAATTGCCACAGCTATTTTTAACCTTAAACTTCAAGTAAAATTTTACGGAGAATTAATTATATGACATTTTTTCCCTCAATGATGCTTAATAAATATTTATTAATACTATATGAAAGGCTATTTTTTTTAAATTATAGATGATATTATTCAAATTTTTAACTATTTTTTTTTAATTTCTCTCGTATCATTTCTTTTTTTAAAAAATTTAAGAGTAAGTTTTTGAAAGAGTAAATTTTTACCTTCGGCGTTTTATCGTCTGCTACTTTACTTCGTTTAAATCGAATTGTCTAAAACTGAGAATTTTCGTTTGATATTTATTTGAATTTTATGACATTAACTGCATAATTTATTTCTAAACAAACTGTTGCTTTTAAAGTGGCTGAAAGAGCGGCTGATACTATTATCCATATTTTTAAAGCACAATATATTTTTATAGAAACATAATATTTAGAATAATCATTTTTTATAAAAGTCAAATTATGATATAAACATACAACCCTCTAGAGACTGAATTAATGGAAGTTCAATGGTTATGTAGAAATGATCTGCAGCTACTTAATGGCTGGATAAGTCAGCAGATTCTGTGGACAAGTAAGAATAATTATATAAACGACACCAACATTCTGGATTCAATAAACAACGAGGATACGATGTTTACTAAATGAATTTAAGAAGTTTTAAAACCTAAAAAAGCAACTCATTTTTTTTCCTAAAATGTATTTTTGTGCGTAGCGTATTTTCATTATATCCTTAAAATTCTAATTTAGAATGTAATTGTCAAGAACTGAATCCTAATCATCAGTAATATAATAAGTAATTATTGCGGTTATTAATAAATCCTTCTTATAAAGTAATTGCAAATATTTCAAAAAACTTTCTGTCTGAATGCAAACATTTTTCTATGCAAATATTTTTAATTTTATATTAATCAAGATTGCACACCATATTACTTATTTCCACTTCAATTCTTACCGTCAGTTTTAGTAGAATTTACAAATCAATTATATTTAATTAAGGATTGGATTGGATTATTTAATTATGGCAAAGCACACGAGGGCTATCTGCCTAAAGGGAGGGATGCCTTCGTGGAGGACTTTCTAAGAGAAACTGGCCCGTATACACGTTACACATGGGGAAAACCACGAAACCGCCCATGCGGCCAGCCCGTTCGCGGGATTCGAAACTCGAACTGAACTACCAGTGTTCAGCGTCTTTACCGCTCGGCCGTTGGTGGGCTATTTAATTAAGGAATGACCATCTAAGTTAAGAAACAGCGTAACGTAACAACATTTCAATTATTGGTTCCGTATCTTTCATGTTACTCCCGATTGGCTAGCTACATGATTTTTAATGAGTATTCGGATTTTACTAGTAACTTCACCTGGAAATCGAGCTTAAACTAGGTTAGTTGGTTAGTTGAACATAGAAAGAACATGGGAGCTATTTGATTAAGATGCTTTCATAGAGAATCTTTGTAAAGAGAACCTAAAAAACTACGAAAACCAACCATGCAGCCTGGGTTAGACTGAGCAGCAAACAATTAGTATTTAACAATCTTTTCTTTTTCAAATGCTAGGCGACGGATGAGGCTCCAATTAAATCTCCAATTTAATATTTTATTTGTAAATATTTAAAATGTTGTTGTATTCTTTGACACAAAAAGCAGAATTTAAGTTTTGTTAACTCGTTAGTAAACTACCAAGCCGTAGTGCAAATGAATATTCAATTTCTTTGGCAATAATTGTATTCACTTAATATTCTTGGAATATGAGCTAAAGAAGGAACATTCTCGGAAGATTAAAGAAGTGTTTAAATCCAGTGATATTAGGTTTGTCTTACAAGCTCAGGATCAAAACGATTCTGCAATTGCCCGAGTAGTTGACTTGTAAATGGATGTGAATTAAGCAGATGACTTTTAATCTTACAATATTCAGCCAGAAAATGTATTCCAAATGTTTTGTATTGCATGACAATGCATCTTTTCATTATTCAATAACCAGTCGGAGAACCGCTTGTGTTCGGAAAATAAGTATGTATATTCAATCGTCCTGCATGTTCTTCAAATTTGTCTTCTTGTGATTTTTTTTTCTTTCTCAAAAACTAAAGTTGCCTCTCAAAGGAAAGTTTTTTGACATTGAAGAGACAAAATTAATATGACATCTACTTTTAGAGGCATGTCAAAAACAGATCTCTACAAACCCTCTCTTCCATTACATGCTGTGCAGTCAGACAGAAAGTTACATCAGCGTAAATTCTATAATCTATTTTTATTACACTCTGATTACTTTATTAACATACAGTGAATATATACTAAATCTTTTACTTTAGCTTAAGTAATTCGGAATTTTTGACGGAATTGTTGTCGGAACTAGGACTTAGAAGATAAGTCAAATTGAATATTTCGATAACCCAGTAAATTCAAGTTCGAAATTTCAATATTTTATTTTCGGAGGGAGGGGAAATGTTTTCAGTTTTGGCCCATTATACTAAGTATATTTGCTTCGATTTTTTATTTTTCCATAAAAGCGAAAATTTTACGCATGGTATACATATAACGCATAGCTTCAAATTAAAATTTAATAATATACAGAGTGGTTATAATTAAAGTTCCACATTGAAAAGGTCATAAAAGGAAAACTACTGGATCAAATGTTATCAAACTTGGAAATCGTGTAAAGGAGGTCATGGGAATTTATTTTCCGCGAAAAAAAGGAAGTTCGAAACCTCACCACCAGGGGGGAAATGGCGCTGTATGCAATATTGTTAAACGAAATATGGGTCGGAATCTAACTTAACCTTTTGTTAAACGGGTTTAATATGTTGTATACCCTTAAGAAACTTTGAAGTAGGCAAATTACCATTTAAAGACGTTAAATTCGATAAATGTCGAGTGCGCCATCCCTGTAAGTGAGAATTTCGTCCGTGAAAACCACGAATTAGCGATTAGAAAATGTGAGATCGCAAATCACTCTCACAAGTGCGTACAATCTGGAAATCGTTTTCTTACAGATCGCCAATTTGTAATTTTTTAAGCCTGAATTCGGTACTAAAACATGAAGATACTGATTCAAAACGCTTTTAATCGATTTGGGCCAAAAAAATCTTTCATGTTATCTATCTAGTTCCATTGCATTCTCCTACTGTATTCGATTGCATAACAGTCATTTCACACCGTTTACTGTTGAATGCTTTCAGTTTTATAACTGAACCATTTTTTCTGAAGAGCAGTCGACAGCTGGACCACTGCGATTGCAGCTCACTTAGAGCCAATATTAAAATGTTTCGTGATACATGAACTGCAGTAACATGGCATTTTAGATACTACGATTTTTATGCAGGGCTGGGCACCACCTGAAGAGCGTCGCACAGTTACTTAGACAACATTTCACGAATGAACGTCTTATAGGCCAACACTTCCCCTCTTCCCACCAGACATCAACCTCTGTGACTTTTGTCTCAAAAGCACTGTTTATGGTGATAATCTAAACAATTTGGCAGAAATGAAAAATGTGATACACTGTAACATTCCTCCTGATATGCTATGTGTAACGTGTATACGAGCCAGTTTCCCTTAAAAAGTCCTCCACGAAGGCATCCCTTCCTTGAGGCAGATAGCCCTCGAGTGCTTTGCCGTAATCTAATAAACCAAACCAAAACCAAACCTGATATGCTAAGAGCTGCTGTTGAGAATGCAGTAACATGATTTAACTTGCTTTCGTAAAATGCTGGACGCTACATTGAACATGCTTTGTAAGACGTTTCGGAAAATATTAAACACATTTTAAACAGATGTTTTCGTGTCTTATTTCATTTAACAATATTGTATACAGCGCCATTTTTCCCCTGATGGTGAGTTTTTGAACTCTTTTTTTCCGCCGAAAATAAATTCTCATAACCTCCTTTACACGATTCCCAAGTTTGATAACATTTGGTCCGGTAGTTTTCCTTTTATGACCATTTCAAAGTGGAACTTTAATAATAACCACCATGTAAAATAAGCTTTAAAAGTCTGACAGTTTGGTTCAAGTCCCAACTTTAAAAAATATATATAAAAATATAAATTTTTATATTAATTCTCTTAGAAAGCATGTTTTAAGAAGCTAATTTTTCTCTCGCGTTATAGATTGTATAAAAAAACATGATCTTTAATATGATTTAGATTGTTTCAGCCGATATAAGAATCGGGTCACTCTGTGGTACAGAATAAACCCTGCTGGACTGTTTTATTTCTTTGTCATTTAGCAAAAATCTTTTAATTAAAACATTTATCCTTTGGACTTCGCTTTAAACTTTATTTATAGCTAAAATGACTAGAAAATGAAAAGCTGTCTTTAGCTGAAACGCAATTCATATAATTGATATTTTAAAAAATTGACAAGAATGCAAAATGTATGGAAGTCTAGCAGTCGAAAAATCTTAATTTTCTTGTGTGAGCACTGAAAATAACTATAGAAGGAAAGAAGAAAATTAGGGAGAAAAGTAAGCAAAAATTTGCAGGGAAATTTGGCTGTCAGACGTACCAAGATGTTCAAAAAGTTGGACGCTTTCGAATATACTTTCAGGATACTTCAAAGAATTTAAGTGTTCAAAGAGAAAACACTTGGACGAGTACACCAGCAAATACCATCAATTGAGCTTGTGTTAACAGAAAAGACAAAACGATATCATTGCAGATTAAAGTGAAGAGCGACTGGTTTTAAACTATATGGTTGTGTAAATTACATTATAGAACATCATATCGTATCATAAATGGTGAATCCCATGATTTACTCAGTCGAATTATTTGAAGATTCAGGAGTTTATCCAGTGATGTATGTGGATGTCACCTAAAGATGTTTTTTTCCCCTTCCTGATGAAACAGCGGCCGAGCGGTAAAGTCGCTGAACACTGGTAGTTCGGTCCGAGGTTCAAATCCCGCGAACAGGCTGGCTGCATGGGCGTTTTCGTGGTTTTCCCCATGTGTAACGTGTATGCGAGCCAGTTTCCCTTAGAAAGTCCTCCAGGAAGGCATCCCTCCCATTAGGCAGATAGCCGTAGTGTGCTTTTTCATAATAAAATAAACCAAAACCTTTTGATGAAACCAGTCTTTTCTTTCATCTCATAGCTTCAAAATGTTTAGCCTCTAAAGACTGATAAAGGCTCTGACGAAATACTTCGTGAAGAACTTTCTAAGGAAAACCAGCTGTCATACGCGTTACACATGAGAAAATCCACGAAAACGCCCATGCAACCAGCCCGTTTACCGGGGTTCGAACCCCGGAGTGAACTACCAGTGTTCAGCAACTTTACCGCTCGGCCGTTTGTGGGCGTTTATGAAATGGAAGGCGATAACTTTATTTAAAATGATTGTCTGAAATACCAAAATGTTTCGAAAAGTTGGATACTTTTCAATATACTTTCAGAATGCTTAAAGAAACAGAGAAGAAAAATAAATATTTTCGTAAAATTTAGTATTCGTATTTTTTTTAATTTAAAACTTTTCAATCTTATGATATTTGATTCTTGCGATTTCAAAAATAAAATATTTGACTAAAATATGAATAACATTTTAAGAAACCAAATGTAGGATAAAATTGTGTAAAGCAATGGGCACAATGATAAAACTGTTTAAAGCAGTGTATGCAAGTCATCCCAAGTTAAAATATCGGTTATACATCTCTCTTATTTATATATATTTTTTCTGAACGGAACATTGAAAGGCGTGTAAAACTGTGCTTTACTGTATTTTCTCTTTTAATATAGTATGCAGTTTTCAAACGCATCGTAGTCTGGGTTACAAAGTATTCTTCCGAAAAAAACGTAGTTCAAATAAATAAAATCAAATTCTGGAAAATTGATATTAATAAATATATTTAAAATGCTCAGTTCGAAGGAATAAATAGAAAATTTTAAAACAATTATCTGAAGAGACAATGCAACACAAACAATTAAAATAAAAGTATAAAAATTTAAAAATGACCTAAAATAATAGCTATGACGAAAATATATATATAAAGAAAACTATTTGAAAAAAAAATAAATAAATAAATAAACGCTGCACCTTTATTTACGCAGTTCGAATAGGTAAATAGAAATTTTTAAAACAGTTATTCGAAAAAAAAAAAAAAAGTGCAACTTAAACAATTAATATGAAATTCGAAAAAGAAAAAAATTACTTAAAAAAATAAGTTATAATTAAAAATATAATATAAAGAATATTATTTGGAAAAAAGGAACGATGGTGACTTTTTTTCCTAAGGAAACTGGGTTGCCATATATTAAGAAGTTAGCCAAGTGAAGTATTCTTGGCGCAAACTGACAAAAAAGTGCCAACATAAATTTGTGAATTTCTCCGTAAATTCGCTCCAAATTTTACAAAATTTCATATTTAGGCGTAATTTGAGTCGTAGAATCGAAATATGTAAAAAAATTGGTATGTTATTTCAGAAAAAGTCCGATTTTGTGTCAAAATACCTATGTTAGAATAGTGCTATATATAAATCTAATATATATCCTAAGTCGCGCTTTCGAGACATGAAGAACGCAATTTGAATTTTTTCAATCGGCCCAGTAGATCGGGAGATATAGGACTGTCCCATTTTTTTTTTTTTTTTTTTTGAGCAGTGTACATTTTTGTGAAAAATGATCTATAGGAACATATAGACGTTTGCTAGTGAGATACAGCACAAAGTCCGAGATCCAAAATCGTCGAGACTTCGGTAATTTTGGATTTGAGTAATTTCCTGATTTTGGCTCATGAATTTAAAACTCATAAGATAAGATGTAGAAATTATAAAATTAGAAACATGAAATAATGAAGCATTTATGACTTTAAAGAAATCAAAATTTACCAAAATCTTGATACTTATTCTTTTTTATTAAAAAATTTTTCTCATCGACTGTTATTAAACCTTTCCTGTCTTATTAATCATTGTGTTAATAAAGTTTTTTCAAATATATAGACAAACATAATTTCTTCTTTAGTTCCAAAGTTACATTATTAATGTCCTGTCTTTGCCGTGTTCGAGAATTTCCGCTAAACATTGAACAGATTTTATTTCTTTTTCAATAACCTCTGTCTCAGTTTCTTCCCTAACAGCAGCGATATTTTCTGGGTTTTAAATTATACAGTCATCTGAATGGAAAACTTATGATGAATAAATTTGATTTATAATTACTGAATATTTCTTTACAAATTCCATTAAATATGAAAATTTGCCTTCTATAGAGGTCAAAACCTATGCACAAAGACACATATAGAATGTAAGATCCAAATACACTATCGCTTCGCAGATGCTCCTACAGTTCCGGAATTTTGAAAATAATCTGGACATAAACCCAAATTCGAGCTTTATTTTTTTGAGAATACAGCTGTAATGATAGAAATCTGCAATAAATAATAAATATAAGAGAGCGTTTATATGATTCTCTGTAAGTGTTATTTGTATACGAGCGTTTCCCATTAGAAAATCCTCCACTAAGACATCCCCCCTCAGACAAAGAACTCCTGCGTGCTCTTCCGAAATAAATAAAACCAACTAAATTAATATCAGCATCATCCATATTTTAATCTTAAATCTGTATCTATGCAGAAACGGTCACCCTAAATTTACATTCAGTATTTTCTTACTTTCAACCACTAACCAAATATCGCCACATTAAAATCTCCGGTAACAAAACGCAAGCTGAGTTAAGTTTATTTATTTATTTTAGAGAAAGTTTTAGTTATTTATTTTTGTATGTAGGAACTACGCCTAAAACAAGAATATAACATTCACAGAGTATTCTTAAATGTCTAACTCTCTCTAGTGCTGTAACTGGATGTCCAGCAAAATTTATTTGTAAACACTTGTAAAGCTTGCAAAGTGTTAACTCTGTAACGTCCTGTTTTTGTAAAGTGAATTAGTAATACAAAGAGATTTAGAGTATCTGAAATTAAATTATGGAGAATAATGCCCTGAGGCAGAATGGTAAAAATAGCTTGTATATGGTTATTTGCTGTAACAACTTGTGTTTCCAAATGCTAAATATGCTGGATGCGAGACAATAGCACTCAAACTGTAGGAGACTGAATTTCTCTTCGCTTACCTGTAACTGTTACCTGTATATATGAAAAGGAAAGGCAGGAAAAAATACTTTGCTGTCACAAATTACATGAAGTACATCGCGTTGTTTTGTATATGTACCACCAAAAACAGAAGAATATCTGAGCATGCGCATAGAAAGACATTTCTGTTTTTTCGTAGAAAATTTGGTTTATGAATTCATTACAGAGGTGCTCTAAAGGTAAATTCGTTCAATTCAAAATTAAGTTTATTTCAGATAACAATTTAGATGCTTTTATAGTTTGCTAAAATACGAAGGAAAAAAAAAAGATGTCAAATCTTGTTCACTAGCCATTGTCAAAACAGGAAACATCACTACTCTCTTCCGATTGTACAGAAGTGCATGTTAAATAATTGCTGTGTTTGTAAAATGATCATCATGCTATTTAAAATGTTTTCTCTTTAGATCAGTTCAATTGGATAAATAATGTATATTAAAATGATTTATAAATATTTAAATATTTTCGAAAGAAGAGAAAAAAAGCAATTAAGTTTTTGAAAATTTGCTCATATGTTTCTGTTCTACAAATTCAGCTTGATTTATTGCATCTTTCTGTATTATAAAGTAATCCTTTTTATTGAAAATACTACAACTTAAGTTTAATTTCATTGTAGCAAAAATCTACATATCTAAGATATTATTATATGGAATTTAGGATGTAACAACTGTTGTTGTAAAGAGCGTAGAGTCAGAAATGTTAACATCTGAATATCATTTTCTCTTCTTGAAGGGATGCTTCATAATGATTTTAATACTTTTATTGGTCCAAAAGATATTGAAAATTCTATAATTACAATTATCCAAATTTTTATAATAATATAATAATACCTTGGCATAAAATTCAAAAATCTACTACCTATGTCGGAAATTTTGGAAGGTTTCTTTTTACAACTTACAAACTGTCTTTATAAGGGTAGGAAAATCCTTTTATAAAAACATCCTTATGAAAATTTCAAACAGTGGCCGTCTTGCATAAAGGGATTGTCACCATTATGAGCTGTTCCTTCTCATATATTAAAGAGTCTGCATTAGTATTAAGTAACCTTTGACTAAGAGACTAATAATCTAAGGCGTCTAAAATATCCTTAGAATAAAAGAATAGAGGAATTAGTGTTGAAAGAGGGATTACGTGGAAAATATTTTAGAGCATATTATTAATTATTTTCATTTAACAATATAACTCGCAACACTTAAAAAATTGAATGTTTAATCCCATTACCTGAACTGACAATGAGAAATGAACGTTTCTTTGTTAATTAATTATTGACATTGTTATGAAAGGGACAAATTGTACCAGAGTATTATTGATTGGCATATGTAGCACAAAGATTACATTCAGATTGCTACAGTTTTTATTACTGCTATAAACATGCTTATACCAGTTTTGCTTTCAGAATTTGAATTTAATATTTATTACTTTATTTAGTAGAATTGAAATTAAAAGTGAAAAAAAAACATATAGCACTTTAAGACCTTTAATATTTTGATAATGTTCAGTTTACTAATGGCTGTCTTCACTTACGTTTTGGAAGCTGAATTTGGAAAAATAAATTCAGTTTTCTGTTGCTTTCATATATTTGCGAGGACATCTAAAATTTTTAATTTTAATGTAAAATTAGATAATGAAAATAATGTGTATTATTATAATGACTTCATCAGTTTGATTTTTATAGTCATTTTCCGAATTCGATAAGAAAAATAAGATGTAAAGATATTTTCTTTTTATAAGCAATGGGGAATGCTACTAACTCATTATAGAAACACATTTAATATGTCAATAATCAATCATTAAATTATAAATTAATGCTTTCCAAAAGTCTTAGGAGTAAGTCTAAGATCACAACGTAGATAATGTTTACTAAATGGTGTTCCGTATGATTAAAATTTATTTTTAAGCAATTAAAGATAGCCTTCATAAATGAAACACTGATTTATGAAGGATTAAGAACATAAAATCACTGCTGTTTAGTGTTTCTTTCAAGTTTTCCTTTTGTATTTATTAACGTTTCGAAACCAAATTTAATGATGCATTAGATATTACAATTTCTGTTTAAAATAATGTTTTACTTTTGGTTGCCTAGAACAAGTGAAACTTTATTGAACAGAAATGATTTACATTTCTGTTCAATAAACCATATTAAATTTTATGATTAAGGTTTATTATTATTATTATTATCATTATTATTATTGATAATGAATTGAAAAGAGAATTCCTTCGCCCTTTCAAGGTAAGAAGGGTAAAGACTCTGCCCAAGATGCATTTTAGCTTCTGTTGAATGGCATTTAAATTTCATTATTAAAAGCTTTTGTTTTAGATTAACTACTTTCAATTTATTTAGTCTTTGTTATTATTGATTTTAATTGGCTTTTCAATTAACATGAGATACATGAAATTAAAATACTGAAAACTGCAATATATACTATATGAATTAGTGCGCATTGTTTTCTCAGCGGGTGAAACGTTTATGACATTAAAACATTAGCTTTACAAAGGTACTTTTAAAATCACTTAAATATAAATATGAAATGTTTAGAAATATAAAATGTTTGATAAGATCCAGCTTATACTGAACACACTATTAATGGATCCTAATAGCTGTTCGAAAACCACTGCTTTGCTTCTAGAAGCGATGCAGGTTTATTTAAAAAACAAAAAAAGTTGTCCTAATGCTTAGACGCTTTGGAACTTTGGGGTTATACTGGCTTTCAGAAGGAAATTAAAGTCCTGCTCTTGCCAGTTCCTGATGTGATCCCATGTGGGGCCTGACAGAGTAGAAACCTTTCAAGCTTTTCCACATTTTTATACCAGAAAAGGTGAAGAAAATACTGGTGGTCAGAACTTTATCAATCATTCATATTAAGTTTAAGACAGAACTATTTTGATTTTAAAATTTATTACTTCTTCGAATCATACTTTGTGTCGATAAATTCGATTACAAAATGAAATCATAGAAACTAGAAATGCATATTCACTAAATAAGTTTGTTCAGTTTTGCATTTACCAAATAGTGCAAACTTGCTTCTTTTTCATTAAATATTAACAATACAATATCTATCTTACATGTTATTGTTTCAAAAGAATAAATTGAATAAATACATTGAATAAATACAAATTTCATTAATTTTTAACAAACATGTAAATACGTAAAAAAGCAAATTTAAAGCTAAAATAATGTGCAAACATATAAAATAATATGTTTGCACATATAACAAAACATATAAAAGAATTAATTTTCGAACTAATCTACAATATTATTTAAATTCAGATAGCATAAGTAAATCAAGTGCAAAACCAAAGCATGAAAATAAATTCACCAATTTAGCAAAGTAAAATTAATCTTAAAAAAATTTTTAAAAATGCATAAGTGAATGACTGTTGAGCAGGCAGGAGACAGACTTATCAAGGGGAAGTTGCCTCCTAACCTAACTCTTCAATCATTCAATTCGTGTTTCGTCATTCATGCAAGCAAGGGTAAAAGTCAAAACCAAAAGTAGTGAAGAATGTCCAAAAAAATACCAACTAGTGGTACCTTGAGTAATTAGCAATTAAAATTAAAGGTCTAAAGGAAAATATCAACAATAAAGTATTTTAAGAAGTAAGCAAGGAAAAGTTTAGTATTAAACTTACATGTTATATATAAAGCTAGTATTTAAAATTAGAAGAAAAAGATCCCACGAAAAAATTTAAAATTAATTTAAATATGAAAATTGTAAATATGGAACTTCAAAATTTTAGAACAAAGTAAAATGTAAATTGAAACGTTAAAATAGTTAAATATTTTTACGTTTTTAACAAAGATTTTAAAACAAATAAAAATATTGAACTAATAAAAAACTAAATGAATATTATACGAAAATGCAAATTAAAATATTTTGAACTAATAAAAACTAAATGAACCCCATACGAAAATGCAAATTAATTATTTAATTTTAATGCTTCAAATCGACTCGTAAAGGGCTAATGATTTAAAATATTAAAATTAGAGCTAAAAAACAGTACTGCCTCTAGTTTCGTCCCACTTGATTTTTTTTACCACTACCAAATTTAAAAATAAATATAAAAATAATAATATTAATAATATAGATAGATAGATAGATAGACTGATACACAGACGGCAATGCAGGCGTGAATCTCGAGTACATGCAAGATTAGTTAGAAGTGAAAATAGCACACGCATGAATAGGTATTAAGATTAAAAGTCGGAATATTCGTCGTTTAACTAAGAAGCTAATTACGTCAAACAAAAGGAAACTTTTAGAATTTTAAAAACTCTTCTCCTTTTGGAACAGTAAGCAAATAAGAGACTTATAAGTCTTCGTTAAACATGTTTCGTGGGTAACACAAGGCGTAGTAAACACGTTGCAATTGCCAAGAGAGTTTTTTAATTACTGGTATAAGCCGATACGATTGAAAGCCTGAAAACTATCCAATATTGTCCCTTTCAATAATGAAAATCTATGAGGTGTTTTCTTAGAAATATTTCTACTGTTTGTTTTCTTTTTAGTCCAAAGGGATTTGAGTCCCGAAGGACTATTACTTTCGTTTTGGCATTTTGCGTCGGACTCATAAATGTCGGTTCACTTTTCAAACTGTTGCCACAAAATGTTAGAGTCCTGCATTATATTTGAAGAAATTAAATAATGAAAAATCTGCATAAATGTATGTATATTTCTCGTATTGTGATAAAACAACGGTACATAGAACAATCGAATTTTGAATGACGTAATCCTACTACGAATATGGGCATCTGGAATCCCAAATTTGAAATTTGGAATTTGTTTTATTATCGATTTCATATTTTGTAAAACTTTAACGAATTTTTGAGTAACAAACTCAACTATTTAAAAGCGAGCAATGGCAACACTCTACGGGGAAAAAAAAAAAAAAAAAAAAAAAAAAAAAAAAAAAAAATCTGAAATGTTTCAGATTTTAAATTACGTCCAAATTAAATTACGTTTTTTTAACATTTTGTGCGTTATCTTTATTTGTTAAACATCATGTTCTTCGTACTTAAACCATAAAATTCAATTCAACAGGAATATCGCAAAATAGTTTTAAAATGAGCATATCTTTAGAATTTCCGATACAAAAACTCACGCGCCGGAGATAAAAATGTTTTTTCTGCATAACGTTACCATTGCTCGCTTTGAAATCCTTGAGTTTGTTAATCAAAAATTCGTTAAAGTTTTAAAGAATAGGAAATTGATTATAAAACAAATTTCAAATTTCAAATGTGGTGTTCCACATCCCCATATTCGTTGGAGGATTAAGTCATTCAAAATTCGATGGCTCTATGTACCGTTATTTTATCACAATGCGATAAATATACATACATTTATGCATATTTTTCATTATTTAATTTCTTCAAATATCATGCAGGACTCTAACATTTTGTGGCAACAGTCTGAAAAGTGAACCGACATTTATAGGAGTCCGACGCAAAATGCCAAAACGAAAGTAATAGTCCTTCGGGACTCAAATCCCTTTGGACTAAACAAAAAACTTTTTATCTCCAGCGCGTCGAACTGTGTATCGGAAATTCTAAAGATATGCTCATTTTAAAATTATTTCGCAACACTGCTATTGAACTAAATTTTATGGTTTAAGTGCAAAGAACATGATATTTAATAAATAAAAATCTCCACACTAAACTTAAAAAAAAAAAAAAAAAAAAAAAAAAAAAACGCCCCTTTGGACGTAATTTAAAATCTTAAATATTTCAGGTTTTTTTTTTTAGTCCAAAGGGATTTGAATCCCGAAGGACTATTAGTTTCGTTTTGGCATTTTGCGTCGGACGGATAAATGTCGGTTCACTTTTCAAACTGTTGCCATAAAATGTTAGAGTCCTGCATTATATTTGAAGAAATTAAATAATGAAAATCTGCGTAAATGTATGTATATTTCTCACATTGTTATAAAATAACGGTACATAGAGTCATCGAATTTTGAATAACGTAATCCTCCAACGAATATGAGCATGTGGAAGACCAAATTTGAAATTTGAAATTTGTTTTATGATCGATTTCCTATCTTTTAAAACTTTGACGAATTTTTGATTAACAAGCTCAAGGATTTCAAAGCGAGCAATGGCAACGTTGTGCAGAAAAAACATTTTTATCTCCAGCGCGTGAGTCTCTGTATCGGAAATTCTAAAGATATGCTCGTTTTAAAACTATTTTGCGATATTGCTGTTGCACTGGATCTTATGGTTTAAGTGCGAGGAACATGATATTTAATAAAGAAAGGTAACACACAAAATGTTAAAAAACGCCCCTTTGGACGTAATTTAAAATCTGAAACATTTCAGATTTTTTTTTTTTTTTTTTTTTTCGTAAACATTTTTTTGGTATCGTAAGTAGAACACCAGGGCAATGTTTCGATATCAGGGAAAATATGACAGATGTCAACGATAGCAAATACAGAGCTAAGTGATTTTGTTAAAGGACATGGGTTTACCAGCGTTACTAGCTAACATTTTAAAGCAAAGCTATTGGGTTGTAAATGGTAAGAAACTTATTCAGTCTTTTATCCATAAATGTATTGTTTGTCACAGATATAAATTGTCATCTAATAATCAATTAATGGCAATATTAGAGTTGTTACAGTGAAAACTGTTAATGGTTATTTTAAAATACCCGTAGTAAAACTTTTACCGTTGCCATTGCATCGGGAATGATCTATGTTAATGCAATGGCAAGGGTGGGAGTTAATGTTGGATGCATATTTAATATTTGCATTTCTTTTTTTTTTTTTTTTTTTTTGTATATTTTATTTCCTCACTGCTTAATTTTATGTTATGATTTTTGCAATAATCTTGTTACTGGCAACGTGCTTTATTTTACTATAAAGTTTGTGTGAATGGCAACAGTTGTTCATGTTTATGTTTCAGTGGAATAGCGTTCTTAGCCGCAATGCGCTGCAGGCAATATTTCTCTTAAAGAATTTTATGTTTTAGAATAACAATAAAGTTTAATATACAAAGCTGATGCTTTTTAGTTCAAGGCAACTAAACGGCAAATCACGATACTACGGAAAAACCCCAGCAGAATTATTTTTAGGACGAAAGTTAATTTCGCCATTAGATAAATTATTCTTTGTACAACAAAGAGAGCAAGAATTTAAACAGAAAGATGTGCAAACACTTATTGACCAGGCGGTTAAAAGATCGGATACGGCAAGAAATAGGCAAAAGTTATACTATGATAGAAAACGCCGTGAAGCAGATTTTAAAGTTGGAGATAAAGTGTTGAAGCGGAAATTTTCTTTATCAAGTGCCCCAGATAATTTTACTGCAAAGTTAGCTCCAAAATTTGAAAGCCCCTATGTAATTCAGGAAATCAAGGGAGTCGTATTGTACCTTAAGAACGAGAGAGGGGAAATCTGTAAAGCAAGTCCCGACCAGGTGAAAAATATTATAATCAAAATGATTTTGAAATCCTTAGAAGTTTCTTGCAGGACTCAAGCGTAAATGAAGTAGAAGGTCCAGAAGTAACGTCACCCGTTCCACAACCCAAGAAGCAGAGAACTGAAGAGAAACCTAGCCCTTCTATAAGTCATGCGGCGGTACCGAAAAGAAGAAATGAAAACGTCAGACTCCAGCATTTAAGAAATACAAGAAAGCAAAGCCGCCACGTAAAGACACTTTGGTAAAGAGGAAAACGCTACTTACAACGTATCGCAGTAGAAATTATACATCGAGTAGAACGCTTCCAGGGCCAGAGAGTCAGCGAGTAGAACGCTTCCAGGGCCAGAGAGTCAGGTGCAAACAAGGCCGCCGTTCCCGAGAACGAAAAGACAGCAGGAGGAAAGAAAAGACCACCACCAACAGAAGAAATCCAAGCACGATTCCAGACCGGAGGACGCCAAGACCAGCCGTCCAGGGGCAAAACGGAAAAGACAGCAACCCGACGACTACCACTCCAAGAGGCCAGCATGCTGAGGGCGAAAAAGAAGAAGCAACGTGGACGACACTCGAAGGACCCTAAGGAGACGACTGACGTCGATGAAATCTATAACGTGGGAGCAGTTCTGCCAGAAGAGGATGTCGGAGTTACAATCATCGAAAAATCAAAGATAAGTTAAAAATCTTCTATAACATTTTTTTCTTTTGTTCCGAAATGTTATGCGTAAATACAAAGTTCTATGTTTTGACGGAAGTCAATGTGTCTCGGTTGAGATTTAGTTTTCTTTTACTTTATTTAGCTAAGGCAAAAGTATCATTTTCTTTAAGTATAAAATCTAGGAACAAGCAGTTTCTGTTGGTCGAAAGACTAATTCTGTTATGTTAAAGCCAAAATTTGGCCGAAGATAAAAATAACTTCGTATTCTTGTATTAATAACAACTTTAGTTTCAGTGCCTCCAGCTTGGCGAAGAATGAGTAAAGTAAAAATTTATTTTTCTCTTATTCATTTTATGGTAAATTGTAAAAATCATATGTATTAGAATTTTGTAAAGATACGTAAATGCTTGAAAGTTATGTAAAAGTAGAATTTAGTCTAGAAGCATAAAACTTTAGATGCTAAAAGTAAAGACTCAATAGCAATGAATTCAAATTTAAGTATTAAACTGTAGATAAAATCATGCTTTAGAGCGAAAGCCTGCATGTCTAAGGATAAATGAGAGGGAAGTTAGAATGAATGTGCTTTGCAAGGTTCTCCACCTACACTTGAATTTTAAGAATGTTGAAGTAGCTCATCGAGTTGTAGAATGTCGAGTAAGGTGTGTCTATTTGGTCGTTGAATTCTAACAAATCATTGTGGTTAGGAGAAGTGTTGCAATACTGAATTAAGCAGTAACTAAGGAAAATAAATCGTTCAAAAACAAAAACTTATTCAGTGTCAAGAAAGTATAAATTATAATGTATTTAGAAAGATACTGATACTTATTCCTTCCAGATACTGGAAGGAAGAAAACAGATTGATTGCTGAAGTCCAGGAAAGGTTGCTGTAAGAAGAGAGTATTAAATAAGTATCTACAGAAATTTGTTCTACCTTTTATGAGATAATAGATTTTTTTTTTATGTCAACGAGGCTCTTAAAATTTAGATCAGAATTGTGGAAACTTTCCAACAGGTCGTTTCTAGGACCTGCTTCCAAGATTACTAAATTCTGGCAGCGGCAAATGTAGGGTTTATATTTATTTTAACTAACATTTATTTTAAGTTTAAACTACCTTTTCTGTTAAGCCTTACTTTCCCCTGGAATTGCCAATGCCAGAGTATGTAAATTCTAGTAGAACGCGCAAAGGATTCAAATTGTCAGCGGAAGTAATCTGAGTTAAATAGAAGGGAAACGAGTTCGAAAGTGTGCTTTCTTGCTGCACGAGCGTGGAGGTGGCTAGTTAGAAATTGAAGAACCACGCGTTTAGGCCTGTGTGCTTGCCTCGGCAGATTGTTAATTTTTCAACGTAATATTCAGAAGTTTGCTGAATTATCAACGGTATCAGCCTCGTAGTTAGTCACTTGTTATTATTCTTTTTTTAGTTTCTTATTTTTATTTTACCTACGGGTCGGCGTAGTTTGCGAGCGTCAAGAGCACGAATTTGTAATTTCTAAAGTTGAATGAAAAGGGATTTAAACCCTTCTCAAGAATTTGTCTACTTTCCAGTTCTTAGCAGTCACCACTATTGTTGCGTGCAGGTTGGAAGCGCGCAACATTACAAGGGATATCATTAATTATACTTTGCATTATCATTAATTATACTTTGCTTTCCAGAATTTTTTTGTTTTTTGTATTCTTTTGTGTTCTTTGTTGCTCATTTCACTGATTTTAAGATACTGAAAAGTTTTGAGTGATTTTTTTAGGAAACAAAGTTCTTAACCTCCTTTATACCATTTGAGTTCTTAAGATTTTGCAAAGGGAAGTTGGTTAATTTATTTATTAGGATCATTAATATTTGAATTAAGGGATATTGCTTATTTCATGGTAATTTTGTTATACGTAATAACTTTTTTTTATGAAGTTGTTCTGCAGAGTAAAATTCTACGCTGTTTTTTGTTTTGTTGATTTAGCCACTACAATATTATTACTACTTTCTAATGAACCTTTTTCTAGATTTCTTCATTTCTTCTATAACCCGTTCTCCCTTTTTGTCCTCCTCACTTAAAAACTAACTTCTAAATCTCTCTTTAACGAACTACCAGTAGGATTCTTCCTCTTCTGGCCTTCCCTCCGTGCTGTATTCGGTTGGTTATTGGGATGTATACCTGTGCAATCTTTAATGAAGCTCCAACACTTTTACCTGTACGTGTCTGTACCTAAATGAAACTGGTTCGTTTTGATGTTATACTAGCGAAACACCAAAAAAAATCTTGATTTAAATGATGATGATTTAAATAATTTAGCTGGTATTTTATGGATGAGGATTTATACTAACTGCTGATGATTTTTTATTTAAGTTATCGTGATTATATGTTATAGTGATGAAGAATGTGATTAAATGAGTATGATGGTAATAAAACTTTAGGTGATAGTACTTTGTATTCAGGTGATTTTATTATTTGACGACTTCAATGATGATGGTGTGTATGATATATAGTTTCGATTGATTAGTATAGAATGATGATGTGATTTGTGTGATGGTGGTTTATTTTATTCTGACGATGGTGATAGAGATACGATGGTTTAAAATGATGATGTGTTTTGTGTGGTGAGGAATATTTAGATGATTTTGATGATGATATAGATTTGGCTAATGACGATTTTGTAGCTGATATGATAGTGATTTATAGAATAGTTTAGAGGGTTTCGGCAGTGAAGACGATGGTTATTTATATTTAGATGCAGCGTCTAACAGTTTCTCCCACCTCAGACAAGATCTCAGTCTGTGTGCTTGTTTCCCTCGTTTTGGAAGCATCTTTGATAAGCTGGGTTGGCGCTTTTTGCTTTTTGTACATTTAGAAAACATTATCATATTTATTTTTATAACCATGGGTCCAAAGAAGAAGATGATGTCTATTGAATTACAGCGTGAAATCATAGAAAACCATGAGCAAGGTGTGCGAGTAATTGACTTGGCGATGATGTACGGTCATAGCACATCAATGATATGTACTGTGCTTAAACAAAAGGAGTTGATAAAGGGTATAATGCCATTTAAGGCCGATAAAATAATGTCTAAACTCTGGACCTCTCTCCGTAAATAGATGGAGAAACTACTGATGGGGTGGGTGAGAGAGAAGCAGCTTCAAGGAGGAACCTTAACATAAAGCATCATATGTGAGAAGGCACGAGCAATTTACGGTTATTTGCTAAAGAAGATACCACACACTTCTAAAAATGAGGAATCGGAAGACTTGTTTAAATCCAGTAGGGCTGGCTTGACATCTTTAGGAAAAGGACCGGCATTCACTCCGTCGTCAGACATGGTGAGGCAGCTGAGGTTTACATCAAAATGTTTTCCGAACTGATACTAGCCAAAGGATACATCCCCCCAGCAAATCTTCAACTGTGACGAGACAGTGCTTTTCTGGAAAAGGATGGCGAACAGAACTTACATAACGGCAGACGAGAAGACGATGCCAGGTCTCAAACCCATGAAGGATAGATTAACTCTAGCAATTTGCGCCAATGAGATTGGCGACTGTAAAATCAAGCCTCTGCTAGTATACCATTCGGAAAATCCCAGAGTCTTTAAGTCATATAATATTTTAAAAGAAAATCTGCCAGTTATGTGGAGGACAAATCCGAAGGCGTGGGTCACCAGGAAAGTCTTTGCGGAGTGGATAAACCTGGTGTTTGGCCCTTCTGTTAAAAAATACCCACAGAAAAACAACCTACCCATGCAACCGCTTTTCTTCCTCGACAATGCCCCTACTCACCCACCTAATCTCGAAGATGATTTACTCCAAGAGTTCAAGTTTATAAATGTTCCCTACCTACCACCCAACACCACTCCTATCCTTCAGACCATGGATCAGCAGGTGATTTCTAATTTTAAGAAATTGTACACCAAGCACATTTTTTGGGGCTGTTTTGAGGTGACGGAGAACACAAACCTTACCCTTCGAGAGTTCTGGAAAGGCCACTTTAACATCGTGATATGCCTAGGAATTATTGATTAGGCCTGGCTGGGTGTTACAACGAGGACCTTAACCTCTGCATGGAAGAAGCTGTGGCCTGAGGCTGTTGCTGAAAGGGCCTTCGAAGGATTGGAACCCAAAGTGGCATAGGTAGAGGAGCTTCTTTCTCTGGGAGAGTCTTCCATGAGTCTGGAGGTGGATGGGAGAGATATGAACGAACTCGTCGAACAACAGTCTCAGAAGCTGACAACCGATTAGTTACACGATCTGTATTTGCAGCAGCATACGTTGGGTTAACGAAAAATTAGTTTTGAAGAGGAGCTAGAGGTGGAGAAGGTTATCCCTACAAGAGATATAAAACAGGTCTTGGGAATGTGGGAGAAAGTTGTAGAGTTCGTGGATAAAAATCACCGCGAAAACGTTGCAACTAGTCGTGCATCCTTGACAAGGAGGAAGAAACAAACCTCCTTGGAAAGTTTTTTTAAACGATCTGCGGGTGGAAATAAGCAGATCATGACGAAAAAAGCGAAGACCAGTGACAAAAATTAAGCTCTTCCGTAGGCACTTCACTTTTTCTTTTAATTCTGTTTTTATAGAATATGTATTTGTTATTTATAAATAAATATTTCTTCTTGTTTTTGATTCTTATTTAAAAACACTTAAAAAAATTGAGGTCGTGTTTTGGGATCTGGAACGGATTAATGGCATTTCGATTAATTTCAATGTGGAAATTTGCTTTGAGTTACGAGCAATTTGACATACGAGCAAGGTTACGAAACGAATTAAACACGTATGTCGAGGTACCACTGTACGTAATTATATAATCGTTAGCAAGCAGATAGTAATAAATAATTTAAAAGTGTGATGCTATCAATATATAAATTATGTTGACTAGTATAATTAATTTAGAATTATACGCCTACATATAATAATATGATGTGTGTTACTACAGATACGTATTAATATATACATATATAAGTCTGTGCATATATATGAAATCATAATTCTATTTAAACAAGTTAACAGTTAGAATTACTGAACAACCATGAAAGATTCCCCAAAAAGGAAATATGGTGTAACAATGAACACTTAGTTTAGAAATTAGATTCTATTGTATATTGTTGTAAAAGCCATTGTAAGAGTGAAAATTTTTCATTCTGCCTTAATGCGATTTTTTGCGTTTAATGCGTTGTTTGGAGATTTTATGATTCCGAATTATATTGATGTGATATATTAATACTGCATTTGTAGACATACGTTTTCTGAGAAACGAGTCAAGGCGATTGATTTTTTGTAAAAATTTGGATTTATCCTTATTTTATTGACGTGCACCAGCACTGAATTGAGAATGGCTTGTGCTATGCTTCGATGGATGAAAAAGCGTTCGTAAGTAATGAATATTATGAAAGTTTCAGCATATTTAAATGAATAGTATTAAAAGTATATATTTATTAACATATATCATTAGTTTATGGTAAATTTTTCATTATAAATCTCATGATAGTTTCATTTCTCATTCTATTGCATTTCTGTTGCGGTACATAAATTTTTTGGTATACATATTGTAGATTGCATCAGTTTTGCTGCGCAATTTATTCCTCGGTATGTTACTTGTAGTGTTATTAGAAATTCCATTATTTTTGTATTTTTTCTGCAATTTTTAGTATCTTATTAAGAAATTTATGTTTTATTTCAAGATGTATATGAAGTTGGTTATATCAAATGTTAAATAAACGTTGTTATTCAGGCAATAGCGTTAGCTTTATCCAGATAGATAAATGCATTTCTTAAATACTCAAGATATAAAGACACACTCGGATAGTAGATTCACTGACTTTACGTTTTTTAAGGGTTATATATATTCATTAAGGGCGTGTTCAAAACAACCATTGACGGGTAGTCTTGGCGTAATTCGGATTCATACCAAGCTTATCCATTTCTCAGGGCAATAATTTTCGTTATTTTTGCTAAACCATTTACGAAAATATAATTTTCCGAATGCTGAACTCTTATGCATGAAAAGACAGAAGTTAAGATATTTGTTTTGCAATTTGATGCAAAATTCTTATTATTAAAACACTGATGTATATGTTCTTAATTTAAAACTCTGCCAGTATATAACATTATATAACATTATTGTGTTATCACCATTTATAGAAATCGCTTGCTGCACAGCCTGCTGAATACATTTTACTTTCTAGCTATCTACAATTACATCATGTTGTTTCGGTATGAACAGGGGCGAAGTATTCATTACTTAGATACATTTAAAGATAATTAATTAAATTTTTCTTATTTTGATATCTATATTATATAGACAGGATTACTGATAAAAAATTTCAGAAAATAGTAAATGAAGAAGTAAATAGAAAAATTTCGTTCAGGTATTGTGAGATGCTAATATAAACTTCATACATTTTACTAGAGGACTGTTGCCAAAGCAAAATCTTTACTATATATGTCTACGAGCTCTATGTATACAGTGTGTTGCTCAAAGTAAACTTCCTGCATTGTGAAGAGTACTACGTGTATGTCTTGATGCGTTCATGAGAAGCTTGTTCCCTCGTATACGCTCTGCCTCTTCGAACAAAAATTGTCCGTAAACTACAGCGTCTTGAGTTGTTTATATAGGTTCTTGAGCTGATCTGGTATTTCCTGTCGAATCTGACGATGACGCGGAGAGTCTTGTATCCTTCGTTTACTTGCTACTTCTTCTATTCATCGCGCATGGTCTGTTGACGTTCCACTTGCCTAATGGGCCTCCGTTTCCCTTCTGCTTCCCTTTCCGGAGCACGCAGTGTTTCTTGGTTTTCTGAACGTCTTTTGTGTTTTCTACTAGTTTCTGATACAGTTTGAGCACGCGAAGTTTCTTGAGTTGCTGCTTGTCTGCTGGAACTCCTATTCGTTTCTTCTTCAGTTTCTTGAATGCGTAAGCTTTCTTGTCACTATGCTTGCCTGCTGAGTTTCTAGTTGTGTCTTCATTCATTTTTGAAGCTCGCAAATTTTATTGTACTTGCCTGTTGAGTCTCCTAGTGTTTTTTACTTCAATTTTCTGTAGCTCGCTGTACCATTTGTGCTCTCTTCTTGCGTTCAGACATTTTAGTAAATTGGAAAAAAAAATTATTTAACTGTAGTAAAGTAACATTGCATCTAAAATACGTTAAATATCTACAGATGTTTAAACTTCTACTCAGAAAGTAAGTATACAATAAAAGAAATTAAATTTTTATAAATAAATTTAGAATAGCATAAAATGCATAGAAACATTTCATTATGAAGAAAATGTATTCATTCTTTCCAAGCAACCAGCGATTCGTAAATACATTTTTCTTGCCAACTCAGGAAACAAAGACCTTTGACACTTCAGGTAATACATTGGAGGTTATGATTTAAATTTATTTCAATATAACCAATTTTCAAAATCTCAATAAAGGAATTAACGTAGCGATAGCATATCGTGTCACGTATCCAAAGGTGAAACATAAAAGTTGCCAAAAGCAGCTATTCATTTAAAATTCTGATATTAACGAAAGATTTTCGACATACAATGACGTTATATGGAATCACGTGCTTTCTTCAACTTCAGAATATAACCGTAAATAATAATAACAATAAGTTTCACGTTTGGCAATACTATTTATTTCATATTTTTTTAACTTAAAAATATCTCTTAAACAAACTCTACGATTTGAAAGTGAGAAGGGCCAACATTTTTCCAAGTAAAGCATTTTGATGTCCAGTGCGCTAGACTTCGGCCACTTGGAAAAATAAATACGAAAAATTACCGTTTTCCGAAATTTTATATAATATCTCGAGTGATAGTCGTAGGAAGATAACAATAGTCGGAAAGTTTTACCAAGAATTTTTGAAATCCGAGGGTACCTCCTTCCAAACTAAACTCCCCGTTCCGGAGATATGATGTTACGAAGAAAAAAACAAAGGGGCAAAAATCCACAGATATTTATATTGTTGATTCCTGTTTACAATATTCAATTTCATTAAAAACATTAAGCTTCATTTAAATAAAAGGAAATTAAATTCAGGCATTTTTATTACCTTTCAAGCTTTTATTGTATTTTTAAATATTCTTTTTGTCACAGTTGCGCAAGTTTTCCTCGGCGTCATTAGGAGCCTTAGGTCGAAGACATTTAAGAATCATTGCTGTAAATAATGATCATATGATATATTGCAATACATATTCGATTGTTTTGATGAGAATTTGAGTACAATTCTTTATACATCAGCTACTATGCCCCTTTATGTAACGACAAAGATTATTTTCGATGATTATCCGATGAGAATGATTCTTTACAATGATTATTCGATGACAATGATTATTTACAACGAATATTAAAAGCTGATGACTATGATTACTTAAATAGAATATGCATGTCATTCGATGACAGCGATTATTTCCAAAGAATCTTCGATCACGTCACTATTGTATATCGCTATACCCGTGGGGTTGGGGCGGTTGTGAATTGTACTACGGCCCTGGAATTAAGCGTTTTAAATGACGTCAAGTAGTCACTGATCCAGATATTTTTCTAGTAACTGCCGCGTATTGTGATCCAAACCGTTATTTAAATCTTCTGAATAAAATTTGGGATAATTCCTTTTACATCAGAGAATAAAGCAATTTGTAACACGAATTTCAACAAAACTACATGCATCGAATAACAAGAATTATATAAACGGAAGTATCAGTACAACAAATCTCTCCTTGCAGCTCCGCTTTTGTCCGACACTTGTTTTTCAGCTACCGTATCTACCCATTTGAAGATACCATGTGAAGAATACTTTTTTTAAGTGTGTAAATTAATTACATGTATGTTATGTATATATATGGAGATATTTTTTGAATTAAGAAAGCACCAACTTCTTATAACGAAAACAACCGAGACATTACCTCCAGTCCAATTTAATTTTTCATCTAAATCATTTCTTAATTACAAAAGTTAATATTAATTTTCTTTGCAAAGGAGACTAGGTGTTGCTGGAAACAAATGAAATACAAAACATCATAAATTTATTGAAGTCAACAGCAGAAAACTGTTAAACAATTAATAGATCACTTCAATGAAATGTAATTGCATTTAAACGTATTAAATTGTTTTCAGCAGATGTAATAATCAGGAACATAGGAAGATCCGAACAGATATTTTGCGTTTAAATACTTCTTTTGTTTTCGCTAATTTTTTTATACATTTCAGTTAACGTGTAAATCTGTGTTTTGAACGCATGGCCCGTTAAGTGAAGAAGTCTGTAGGAAGGCAATTTTTAATCCTGTGCGGAAATTGTCCAAATGATTGATCAGTCATCGACTCAGCATACGCAGCCATCAGGTTGAGATCCCAAACATTGATTAATTGCGCTCGACTGGAAATTTGATCAGCATGGTCAACGGAAGCCACCGTTTAAAAAATTTTCTTGTTCTTAAATATATGTTTATTCACTTTTGTAATATGACTAGATACTTATAATCACGGTTCCTTCACTTTCAATAATATATTTCATAAATTGTTGAAGTGCAGACACACACTTCATATTGTAGAAAAACGTTTCTCTGGAATTTTTGATGCAAATCCTGGTTATTTTTTCTAAGAAGGGAAAGTAAGGAAGTATGCCATTTATAAAGCTTAAATTTTGCTAGATTTGCAGGTTTTTCGCGCTCGCATTTTACGTGCTTCTTAAGAATCTCTGGAAATAAAATGGGAACTTTCCATGACTTGTTGCCAATCTAATTGGAGAAAAAATTTATTCTTTATAGGGATACTTCCGGGAGGTAACCGTCGAGCAATCTTCTTGTATCTGCCTCGTCCCATCCTGTTTGTTATTTTATTAAAACGTGTTTGGAAATTATTTCCCTCATTGCAATGTTTGATTTGAGATCATAGATGTCAATCAGACCTTTTAATATGGCATCTTGAGCTACTGGTGCCAGCAACTTTATTTCCTATTATAAATGTATATCCTCATAATGGAATTTAGGCTAATAAGATGAATATTCATTTCCATATTTATTGTTTTTTAAAGATTTTGAATAAGTAAAGATATTCTCTTCGTGGAACATAGAGCGTTTAGAAATCTTTGACACTCTGTAAAAATGTTCGCAAACTGTAACTTACTACTTTTGACAAAAAACGTATAAGTAATCATTTATTAAATTAATTAATTCAAACATATGAACATATATATTTAATGAAATAAAAATATTTCAGCGCAAATAATTATCGACGTGTATTTGAAGAAGAAGAAGAAGCAAAAATATACTTCAGCGAACAATTACTAGAAGAATTGGATCCGCAATGTTTAAGATTGCAATACGTGTCGGAGACGTAAGTCATTTCGGAAAAAATAATAAAACAAAACATAATGTTTCAGGTCCAGTTTAATTATACGTTTAATAATTTTTTGACAAAAACGCTGGTCTGGAAAATAATACGTTTTCAGATTTATAATGCTTAAAGTTTTTTTCATTCCTTCATTACAAAAATAGATTATAAATGTTTAAAATGGAAAATTACATTGTGAAGAATTCATATTTATTGTAATACCTTTTGATTATAAGGAAACTTTATTGCATTAACTAATGAAATATCTAAACAGAAAGCTAATATACAAAATACACGTGTTTATACGGCCAGTTTGTAAAATTTGTGAATGAGAAGTAAATGTCAAATAGTTGATATAATTAGAGTAACAAAGACAAAAAGGAGTTTATGTTTATAAATAATATGCATATATATATGTATGTAAAACAAATTAAGTAAACACTGAAATCCATCCCATACTCTATTCGGAACAAAACTCATATAAATTGTTCTCTTCACCTGTTTCTGTTAGACTATATATTTCTAGATTTACAGAGATTTATGATATTATTTAGCTATAGTTTTGAGAATTTACTCATCAAACATAATAAAAATTTCGAGATTCTAACTTTTCATTGCAATTATTTTTTTAATATATAATATTAAATAATTTTGAATTAATAACAAATTAAAAAATAAAAATTAATTAATTAAAATATATGTCTATGTATATATATATATAATACATGTATATATATATATATATATATATATATATATATGTATATATATATATGTATATATATATATATGTATATGTATATATATATATATATACATATATATATATTTAAACAAATTTAAATTCTTAACAAATACGTATAAAAGTAAAAAAGTAAAAAAATAAAAATATAAAAAAGCAAATTTAAATTCTAAAAAAAGGAAAAAAGCCAAATAATTTAAAATAATTTAAAAATATGCAAACGTGTAAACGATTTAATTCTCGAACTAATCTACAATATCATTTAAATTCAGAAGCATAAGCAAATCAAGTGCAAAATCTATCTATGAAAAAAATCTAATATTATATATCCCCATCACATGATTTCAGTTAAAGATGATGACTTAGCTAAGTGGGAATATAAATTTTCCTGAAACAAATATTTCTCTTACTAAACCACAATATTGTAGAACTAATGCATATTTTTTCTATCTCTGTCAACGCTGGCACGGTATTCCTATCTCTGTCGTGCTACTTTCTTTCTATTCCAACAATATGAGAAATATAAATATTCTAGAAATAGGTAAGTTTAGAATTTCAAATGAATTGGGGGCGCAAATGTGAATTGAAATAAATCTGAATATTTTATCTTGCCAAATTTGCTCTGTATTATAGATCAATATGTGCGATCAGAATTCCTAACATTAATTCACACACACACACACACACACATATGCATATATATCTATATATATACGTTTATCGTATATATGTTACGGTGAAACACCGAAATCTGGAGAATGTCGGCTTTCACCGGTGAATGTCAACATTCACATAGTTGCTTGTTGTATGTCCGAAATATTTTTCAAAAACACTTATTTCTGACTTACACCGGTAAATGTCGACATTCACCATCTACTAATGGTGAATGTTGAACACATAAGAATATTACATTTTCTTCTCCGTAATTCGGTCGCGGAAAAACGCACTTCGGACTTAAAATAAGAACTTAAGAATATAAGAACTTGAAACACACTGTACATTCAAAATGAGAAAGGAAAATAATAGAAGTTAAAAATTTACTAAATTACGTGATTCAAATCTTATTATTTGCAACAACTTAAACTATTAGGACACTTTCAATTGCACAAGAGGCCCTTGCTTTTACAACTGCATTTATTTGTGGAACACTTCCTTTTGCAACGAGAGCGTGTACATATACTCCTCTCTTTTTGACCTACACCAGAGCATATCTGTGATTGTCGACATACACCGGTGAGGGTCCGAATGTACAAAAATGTAATGCAATATTCGATCATTCACCGACGTATTTGGTGAATGTTGACATTCTCCGGTGAAAGTCGACATTCTCCAGTTTCGATCTTTCACGGTAACATATATATATATATATATACGATTATATATATATAATTTATTTCCTAAACAATATTGATTAATTGATTATATTGTCTCCTAAGTTTATTTAAAGTAGAATTATTTTAAAATAGTGAATCAATACTGGTAAGTTATATTTTGAAAGATGTTTTGAGGTAACTTGAAAGTAAATTGTTAATAATGTTTTAACGGGGACTAGAATTAAATCATCATGAAGAACAAAATTTCAATTTTAAAAGGAAAAATTAAATTAAAAACATGTAATCATTGTCATTGATCGGAAAATAGTTGACTTTTCAAGGGGAACAAACCAACTCCCGTATATATATATATATAATCGTTTATTGCAATTCATGATCGAAAACGCTTTCCTGGCCCCATAGTGACGAGACACAACACAAGAAAAATAGGGTACGAACAGTGTAAAGGTATTTGTTTATTATTCTTAGCGCAGCGGAAACTAAGAAATAAGAACAAAAACAGGGGATCGTCATCAAAGAAAGTATTCGAAAGTTCCTTCGGTGACTTCCTCTCGGGATACGTCAACACATTATTGCACGAAACCTCTGTTAGAAGTCACACAGGAACTTGTGACACATATCGTGGTAGCTGCTGGGAAAGTCCTGGGAATGCACGGTATTTTCGAGAACATCTTATGTTCGATGTGCGAGAGATGTGATACCTGCATCAGGGTGCAGGTCGTAATTTCGAACACCTTCTTTCAGGTCCATAAGTGTCTAATTTTGTTCCTATTTTTTAATTTCTCTTGCGCTAAGCATAACTGGTGTCCGTTCTTTCTTGTGTTTTGTGTTGTTTGTACCGGCCAGGAAAGTGTTTTCGGCCATGTTTTGCCATTTCATTTTTCGTCATCGTCGTCTCTCTCATATATGTGCATAAATACTTATGACTCAAGTGTTGCTACTATATGATGAAATATACAAACACGGTGTTTAAAATGCTACATATTCCCATCCGAAAATATCTTTTTTTTATCCTCTTGCCCTTCAAATAAGAAATATGTGTCCTTCATTGTAAAATCTCCTGGAACTTTAATTCTTTTTTCGAGGTCAATGGAGAAATTATTTCAGCATAGGCAGCTGTCAGTATTCAAACATTAAATTGTAAAAGCCATTAAAGTGTAGCCGAAACGCTCAGAAACGTTTAATTCGCATAAGGATTTAGGAAATACATTTTGAAAGATTTAGCAAATTTTCCTTCAATAAATTTAATGGAACAGGCAAAAGAAATTACAGGGAACAATAAATATAGGAGAAAACAGATATTTCTTTTCCTAATTTGTTTTGCTTTGTTTGATTTCTTTCTTTATTCCTGTATAAATAATAAAACTTTAAGAATGCAACTGAAGATGAGAATAAATTTTTCAATTGAAAACAAATGATGGCAAAAATCCTAGTGCTTCTTGCTGGACGACAAAATAGACCAGCATTATGTTCCGAATTCGGAATAACGAGAGAAAATTTGAAACCTGTGCAGCCAGCGATGCAAAGAGATTGATCTGCGAGAAAGATGACTTAAATGAGGAAACTCGGAGATATTTTAATGATGTGTAAGGTTACCTCTACTGGATAATAATAAGAAATGGTAAAATACGTAAGTAAATTATAGAAAAATTGAAGAAATTTAATATATCTGGCATGCGTAAGAAATAGTAATTGATTCAAAAATGTAAATGAATCCAAAGCTCTCAAACTTATGCTCGTTTAAATACAGATTTTGCTGATTCAGAAAGTACGTTACGTGTATATCTTCTAAAATGCTTTTTCCATCCTTTGTTTGTAGTTGTTTCATTTTTCATTTCAGTTTCATTTTTTCCTCCCATTTTGCAATTTTCGCATTCTTTCCTTCTGTTTTTAAGCCACCTGTTTATTAGTACTATTATATATATTACAACTTATGTAAAAATTAAGTAAGGAAAAGTAAGGCACTGAAACTTTGCAACTTATTACGCTCTGCGTGAGATTCATGGTAGTCGCTTATTGCATACAAATCATGCCGAATGCTTTAACTCTTTCGCATCGAGAGACGACCAAATCTGTTTTCAACAAACATCGAAAACGCCCGTGTTTACGAATTTGTCTTGGAATAGTTTTCCTTTCCCCCTGCGGTTTCATCCATTGTGTGCAGGTTCACCTTAATGCCGGTTTGCACCTGCGAACGTCAATAGCTTTTCGTTTTTCTCCTTTATTTGCTTCAAAAGAATGATTGACATGTCTTTTAAAAACTCGCGAAACCAATGAGCCATACACACTAACGTGGAGGGGAAAGAACTAGGTAGAAAATAAACGAGGCTTTGTGGCGGTTTGCTGTTGCCTGAATGAACGGGCGTTACGGGCGACTTCGATGCGAAAGAGTTAATTTCTCTGCTTGGCTTTAGGTCCTAACAACGAAAACTACAAATTCGCCCATTGTAGAAAAACATTCTGTCAGGCAATGAATCTACGGTTAGATTTTTCCCTATGAAACTGAGCCAAAATTGTTATATAGTATCTAAATATGGAAGTGTTGTACATGTTAAACGTGATCTTCGTTGCATTTCTTTCACTTTTTTACTACTGAAATAAAGATATACTGATTATTTTGTAGATTGGAAAACCCTCCTTGTGATCATGAAAAGGATATAATTCTGGAAAACGAGAAAGAACTAGAAAAGAAGCGAGAACAGGAAAAGATGCAAGAGCTGAAAAAGAATCAAGACCTGAATAAAAAGGAAGAACAGGAAAACAAGGAGAAACTGGAAAAGAAGAAAGAACTGAAAAACAAGAAAAAACTGGAATTGATACAAAAACAAGAAAAGAAACAAGAACTGAAAAACAAGAAAAATCTGGAATTGACACAAAAACGAGAAAAGATGCAAGAACTGAAAAAGAAGCAAAAGCTGGAAAAGATACAAAAACGAGAAAAGAAGCAAGAACTGGAAAAGATACAAGAATTGGAAAATAAGCAAGAACTGAAAAAGAAGCAAGAGCAGGAAAAGAAGCAAAAACTTGAAAAGAAGCAAGAACTGAAAATGAAACAAGAGCAGAAAAAGAAGCAAAAACTGGAAAAGAAGGAAGAACTGAAAAACAAGCAAAAACAGGAAAAGCAACAGAAACTAGAAAAGAAGCAAGAACTGAAAAAAAACCAAACTCTGGAATGGATTCAAAAACTAGAAAAGAAAGAAGAACTAAAAATGGAGAAACAACTGGAAGAGATACAAAAACAAGTAAACAAAGAAGAACTGAAAAGGCAGAAGAAACTGGAAAAAATGCAAAAACTAAAAAACAAAGAAGAACTGAAAAAGAAGAAGAAACTGGAAAAAATGCAAAAAATAAAGAACAAAGAAGAACTGAAAAAGAAGAAAAAACTGGAAAAAATGCAAATACAGGAAACGAAGCAAGAGCCAGAAAAGATGCCACAACTGGAAAATATAGACGATTCAGAAAAGACGCAATATCTGGAAAGGAAGCAAAAAACGGAAAAGAATCCAAATCTGAAAAACAAGCTGGAACCGGAAAAGAACTGTCAAACCCGAAAAGGAAACCGGATGAACTGCGAAAAGAGCCAGAACTGGATAACGACTGTAGAACGATTGATTTAATGACCAAACGAAGCAAGATCCGGAAAAGAAAAATAGAACAAATAAATCATATACAACTGCAAATAATACCACTGCAAACATTAAATATCAATGTCAAAAAAGTAAACACACTTCTTCAAGGGGGCCTTGCAATACACTGTCATAATGCAGAAGATATAGAAAAAAATCAGCTATAACCTCATTGCCAAAACAGTTGCAAAAGATATAGTTAACATAAAATTTCCTGAAGCCAGAATACCAAAATGCACAATTCATAATATTCCAAAAAATTTCAACTCTGATGAACTGATTCAAATTACTGCCCAAGAAACATATTATTTCCGAGCTGAGACCTTTATTTAAACAGAATGATCAAAATAATACTCATAAATGGATCATAAAATGTCACGGTAAAACTTTCCAAAATTTTATGAGTAAAAAACAAATATATATTGGATGGCGCACCAATAAAATAACCGAGTTTATCGGTGTACGCAGATGTCAAATCTGCCAGGATTTCTCCCATAAGACAAACAAACCAAAATGCTCATTCTTTATCGGAAATTATCATGTTTCTTGCGTTCTTCCCAAACTCTGTACTGCATAAACTGCTGGATTAACAATGAAAAGTATGAAGCAAACTTTGACTGTAAACATCCAGCTTTAGCTATTTCCTGGTCCACATATCAAACAGAAGTTAGACGAGTAAAATCCAATACATATTATCAACAATAATAAAAGATCCTTCAGACTATCTATAGACCATTTCCATCAATAAAAAGAATAATAATGTCATCCGCTTTCTCAAAATAAATCTTCAAAGAGAAAAGACCGCCACCGACCAACTAAGTCAGTATCAAGTAGATTATCTGGCAGATTTTATTATAACACAAGAATCTTATTGCATCACTGGCAAAGTAGGAAGAATTCCAAATAACTGGGCAATTATTCAACGTCATGCTTCAACCGGTGTTTTATCTCCTCGTACAGCCATATTCATTCCAAACAATAAATGGAATTCTACAATAATGATTAATACTCGAGATATAATCACAATTTCAATCAATATTAATGCATCTCAGCTTCTTTTTACTAGTATCTATATATCTCCGTCAAAAATCCAAATCAAACCTTATCCATACTAAATGAAATCTTACAACAATAATAATAGTCGGCATGTTATTAGTGGAGACTTTAACTCCCATAGTACTTAATGGGGATACTTACAAACCGATCACAGAGGAGAAATACTTGAAGAATTTTTAAATGCAAACAATCTCATTCTACATAATCATTTTACTGACCGACCTACCTTTGATAATACCTACAATAAAGATTGGACTGATCTTCTTATTTCTACAACACATCTTGATAATAAAATTAACAACAGATCAATACTAGATGAACACTGAATCTGATAACAAATATATCTCTTTTGATATAACTGAATATACTTCCTTTACTGCACTTACAAGATATAAAATCAATAATAACAAAGAAAACAAATTTCAACAAAAGTTCAATCCAATTTCAGATGACTTTCTAAATTCTATTATTCTTTGTACAACAAAAACAGAACTTAATAATATTACCAAGGAACTTATCAGAAAGTTTCAAGATACCTAAGAACGTACCTTCTTCAAAAGATCATCAATTCCCATTATAAAAATCAACTGGTGACGAAAGAACTCCGCAAAGAAACACACAAAACACGAGCATTACGAAGAAAACTCAAATCATCGCAAACTGATGAAAAACGACTCAACCTACTTCAAAAATACAAAAAACGAAAAGCCTCATATAAAAAGCAAGTAATATCTGCAAAACGTTAAGCATGGTGCAACTATTGTTCAAACAACCAGGATACGTATGGCTCATTGTACAAAATTGAAACCAACAAAATCTTCCACCCAACGCAAGTTACAGTCACTAATACGGGAAATAATGATAAAAATGTTACGAATATCACTTTAGAAAACATCATAGATGTTATTCTACCAAACGAAAGCATATATGATGATTCAACTGAACAAAGATTAATTCGTTTTAATCTACTTCCACGAAAATGATATCCCATTTACATCCATGGAACTCAATCGAATTTTTAAAAACTCAATAACAAAAATGCTCCTGGACCAGATAGAATCTGCATTCAAATTATACATAAAACTAATCGTAAGCTAATTCTAATCTGCAATAAATGTCTTCAACTTTGTATTTTTCAAGACTGCTTAAAAACAGGACAAATCACACTCTTCCTCAAAAAGAAAAAAGCTCCTGATAATCCTCGGCCAATTAACCTTCCTCAAGCTCTTGGAGAAATTCTTGAACGTTGTATTATAGGAAGACTTGAATACCATTTTCAACATCAAAAATTCATCAAGGAAAATCAGTATGGATTTAGGCAGCAAAAATCTACCATTCATGCAACCAGTGCAGTCCTAAATCAAATCGATGTTAATAAAATCAATAACCTACAAACCGCAATAATCAGCTTAGATATTAAATCAGCCTTTGATTCATTATGGCGGCCTTCAATTAAAGAAGCACTTAGAAATATTGAATGTAATTATAATATCTATCAAATAATCAATAATTTCCTTGAAAATCGCCATAATCTCATTTTATATAATAATACTTTAATCAGAAGAAAACAAGTTCGTGGATGTTCACAAGGCGCATGTATGAGCGCAGAATTATGGAATTTTACATTTAATAAAATTATAAAAAGTGGCTGGCTTCCTTTTGCTAAAATTACTACTTTCGCCGATGATGTCGCGTTTGTTTTTAATGGTAGGTCCCATTTAATCCTTCGAAGAAATTGTCAAGAAATAATAGCCATATTCCAGCAATAATGCAAGAAAATTAAACTTGAAATTTAATCCTCCAAATCTAGAATCATGACAAATAATAAACCTGGATAAAATCTTACTAAGCAACTTTCTGTTAAAATAAATGGCGAAAATTCAAGCATACTAAATCAATCAAATACCTAGGAAATTATAATAAATGAAAACAACATCTTATCGAATATCTCAGAGAACTTAAAATTCGTACACATTCTATAAGTCAAAATCTTCGACATGTGCATGGCACAAACTGCGGTTTAAATCGTCATATCACCAAATTACTATATCGTACAGTAATAACCAAAATCATTACCTACGGCTCTGCCATCTGGATATTCCCTATAACCAAAAGAAAAAAAAAATTCTTACCTCAACAAAACGACAATTTACACTTAATATTACCAGAGGCTTTCGAAATACCTCCAGTATTACTCTTAATATCTTAGCTGGAACTATTCCACTCCATGTCGAATCCATTCAGGAAGTAATTTATTTTACAATATATCAACTTCGCCATAATATTACTTATAACAAAACCATATACATCACAGAGGATTATGAAATGTGCCCTGCTCCTTACAATAGACATCTCCTGCTGTATCACACACAAAAATAAAAACAGCAATAAACACTAAACTAAAAACAATTCAATTGAAGTATTTAATTATAGAATCAAATATTAATACTGACCGTCAATCTGCCATCTATGCTATCTCTAACCCAGAAAATCAGATTTCTATTGCTTATGACATCAATAACCTCTCTAAAAAAAAGATATTTTAAAAATTCATATATCATGGATAAGAGGCCATAGTAGAAATGCCGGTAACTTAACATTCGACAAACTTGCAGAGAAGCTGTTCCTAATCAAGATAGCAATTTTCTTTATACGAAATTTCCCAAATCTTATCTTCGACTGCCCATAAAAGAACAAATTACCCAAATATGCCAAGAACAATGGAATAACGCATCTACAGGTCGACGAAATTACTAGTTCTATCCCTATTGCAATACTGACACCAAGAGTACATAATCCTTTTTAACATGTAATATTACTGGCCATGGGCCATATCGTGTTTATTTTCATCAAAGAAACTTAATAGACACTGATTTCTGTATATGCTGCTAGAAAAGAGACCGTGATCACTATCTTTTCTCATCTCCTCTCAAGAAAATGTTTCATATTCGCGCACCCAGAAATATTGATATATCATAAAAAGAACGATCAGCAAACTTCAACATCTTCATTCTAATATGAAACAAATTCACCAAAACTTAACACAATTGGATTAAATCTATGCAGAATAACCCCATCTACAACAGACGAAATATAACAAGATATTTAATTTTCACCTTTGTAGAATTTTAAGATAATTATCGATCTTTGTCACAAATACTTATTTGTACTGATCGTAATAAAAAAAGCCTTGTAAAATCCATAATAAACAGAATGAAATATAAAAATTGAGTCGTCAGAGTAAACTAGAACTGAAAAGGTGAGTCATGATATTGATTTGCTGTGTCATGACAAAAATGAGCTATGAATATTGTATGAGTCATGTAAAATATGTGAACTTAAACGAGAAACTTTTTATGATCTCTGTAATCATGAACACTTTAGTGATTTATGAACTCTGCCTAATGAATACTGAAAACTATTTGTGATCATGAAATCTAAAATACAATGTTATTCTCTTCTACATGTTATAATTCTATTTTATTAATTTTATTATATGATATATCATATATTATCCTATATTTTAGCACTTTATTCAAAATTATAATTTTATTATATGATATATTATGTACTGTTCTATACTTTATGTATTAATCTATATTTTATTTCCCATATTTTAAGTATTATTCAGTATTTGTCATGATATATTCTGTTTTAGCATTTTATTCCAAATTTGGAAAATTGAAAATTTTGTGATAATGGCACATTATGTGTTATTGTATACTTGATGTATTATTGTACATATATTTTTCTTCTATTTTAAGAATTATTCCAAATTTGCCATATGATATCTCTACATATAATTGTAGGGTTTATATTTGTTTTAACTAACACTTATTTTAAGTTTAAACTATCTTTCCTGTCAAGCCTTACTTTACCCTGGAACTGCCAATGCCAGAATATGTAAATTTTAGTAGAACGCGCAAGGATTCAAATTATCAGCGGAAGTATTCTGATTTAAATAGAAGGAAACGAGTTCGGTGTGTGAACACTTCACGAGCGCGGAGGTAGTTAGCGAGACATTGAAGAACCCCGCGTTTCGGCCTATGTGCTTGGCGGGAAGTAGTGTTAATCGTTCAAGCGAGCTTCAAGTCTGCTGAATTAGCAGCGGTATTGTAAAACGCGGTGAGTAAGTTATTTTAGAGAGCCTCGTAGTTAGAATCTTGTCTTTAGTTTCTTTTCAGGTTATTATTTTTATTTGACCGCCAAGTAGGCGCAGTCTGTGAGCGTCAAGAGCACGCAATTGTAATTTATTACGTTGAATAAAAAGGGACTTAAACCCTTCACAAGATTCTATCTTTTATACAGTTTCCACAGTCATCCCTTGGTTGCGTGAAAGTTAGAGGCGCGCAACGTTACATTGGCGCCCGAACACTTATCGAACTGAGATGGCCGAAAATTGGATGGAAGCCGCTGGACAACACCAAGAAATGACAACTCAGTTAGAAGGATTTGGATACCTGGTCCAGACTTTGAGAGCGTCAATCAAGCCAAACGTCTATTTCGACGGAAAAAATTCGGTGGCGGTATTTCTAGAAGGTCTAGAAAACCACTTTCAGCTCTACCCTGTTCCCGAAAGACAAAAAGTTGCCATCGCGTCATCAGCACTAAGAGGACAGGCCGCGCTATGGTGGAAAAACATAGGCAAATTTTTAATAGGGGAATTTGGAAGCCCGACATATATATTTGAAAATTTCAAAAAATCGTTAGTAAAGGCCTTCCCCATAGTGAAAGATTGCGCACGGCTGGAAGCCGAACTATATAGTTTCTATCAACGGGATACAGCAGAATTGACGGACTTTATTCTACGAAAAATCAAGCTAACGGATATGCTGTATGGGAAGAAACCCGATGCGGAGATTATTGAAATAATATTACCAAGATTGTTACCCGCTGTTCAAGACTACTTTGAAATTAGAAACCCAAGCACATTGCAGGAACTTTTCGAATTGGCGGTGAAGTGTCAAAATCGCAGAATAGCGGAAAAAGCGAGAGGGGAAACATATTCTCAAAGTACCCGAAGGAAATCTTCAAATGAGGAAACCAGAAATGGAAATCGCTCTTATGGGGGAAAGAACTATCAAGCTAACGCATCGAAACTCGAAGGTCAAGGCCCAAAAAGAAAATTTGAAAATAAACATCCGCGTACCCAGAAGACACAGATTGAAAGGAAAGCTTTAAACGACTAGATGGGCCTGTGAAAGGGAGGGTCCAGACCCCGGAAGTTTTAAAAAAACCCTCAAATAGACATTTAAACTCGGTCATCGTAAAAAACTCACAGCTACCAATTATACAAGTCCTGGTTGGCGATGTACCAGTAGAAGCCCTCATCGATACAGGAGCAGAGGGAAATTTTATGAGTGAAAATTTCTTCAAAAAGAATTTTTATAGGGTACGACTATTTAAAACCAAAAATACGGAAATTATAGCGGCGCAAGGAAAATCATGTCACTGCATCGGGAAATTATCATTAAACTTACAGGTAAAAGAGGAAAGTCTCAAAGTATTAATTTTTGTGGTGAAAGATCTGCAACACTCTCTTATTTTAGGTATGGACTTTTTAAGGGCCGCGAGGGCCAAATTAAATTTTCAAGATAGTTCCGTGGTGTTGGAGATGGAACAGAGGGTGGTGGAACCTGTGGAGACACCGCAATTGGACCTTAGCCATCTAAATGACCATGAAAGGAAAGCAAAACAGCAAGTGGTGAGTAATTTTTCTCATTTGTTTTCAGAAAAACCAGGAAACTGCCAAATAGTGACGCACAAGATTCAATTAAATGCCGAAAAACCTTGTAGAACTAAGCCATACCGTTATGACAAACATATTCAGGAGATGTTAAAGAATAAAATAATAACGCCCATAAATAGTGAGTACGCGAGTCCAGTTGTACTATGTAGGAAAAAGAACGAGTTTCCTCCTTCGGATAAAAGGGCTTGGAGGTTTGCTATTGATTACAGAAAACTAAATAGTATTACCAAATTTCCAGTTTACCCTTTGCCGGTTATAGACGAGATCATTAGACAGATCAAATCGACAAGATATATGTCTACTTTGGACTTAACGTCTGGCTACTATCAAATAGCTATGAGACCCGAAGATATACATAAAACTGCGTTTATAACAAAATCGGGCACTTATGCATTTTTACGCATGCCTTTTGGGTTGTGTGGGGCCCCATCAACATTCCAGAGAGCTATGGACATTGTTCTAAAGCCTGTCCTAGGAAAATCAACTTTAATTTATCTAGATGGTATAATTATAACGAGTAGTACGTTGGAACAACACATTAATGACCTCGAACAAGTTTTTAAATTATTAAAAGAGGCCGGTCTTACAATTAACGCCTCAAAATGCGAGTTCGCAACTAAAGAACTTAAATATCTCGGTTATAAAATTTCGCAAAAGGGTATAGAAACGCAAGATTCAAAAATAAAAGCTATTAAGAATTTCCCACCGCCCAACACCGCCAAGAAACTTTCTTCCTTCCTTGGGTTATGTTCTTACTATCGATCTTTCATAAAAGATTTCGCTAATATTGTTGAACCACTCATAGTAATCAAACGAAAAAGGGGTAAATTTACGTGGACAGCGGAAGCTAACACAGATTTTGAAAGATTAAAAGAAGCGCTTATTAATGCCTCTGTTTTAAAATTCCCGGAGGGGGACGAAAACCTGGAAATTGCAGCAGATGCGTCAGACTATGCGGTGGGATCGGTTCTAATGCAAAATAACCATCCGCTGGCATTTTCTAGTAAAACATTGAATCAGACACAAAGGAATTATACAGCTACAGAAAGAGAAACATTAGCCGTATTAATGGCTGTACACAAATTTCGAGTTTATTTCGGCAAATTGCCAGTAACAGTCTTTTTGGATCATGCGGCTGTTGGTAGACTTTACTCGGGGAACAATCTAACGCCCAGGTTAATAAGATGGGCTTTAAAACTCCAAGAATATAATATCACAATAAAATATAAACCGGGTAAGGAAAACAATGTAGCTGACGCACTTTCTCGTATAAAACTGGACGATGAAGGAAATGAACTTAAATGCGCTGTGTTGACTTCAAAAATTTTAGATTCTAGGGATACGGTTATTACTGAACTGAAAGCTGATCCTAAATTTGGAAATATCTATGCTTATTTGAAAGACCCCGAAAGCTTCGAGCACACAGATATCGATGCGATAAGAAATAGAGCAAAAAACTATGAAATAATAGATAATTTATTATTTTATACGAAAACAACAAACGAAAATCTGGAATACAAACCAGTCATCCCAGCCTCGCTTCGTATAAGCATTTTGAAGGAATTACACGACGCGAAAACAGCGGGTCATTTAGGGGTCAGAAAGGCTTTAAAAAGGGTACGCGAGGCGGTATATTTCCCGCAATTATACAAAATAGTAACGGCGTATGTCAGGTCCTGCAATCAATGTCAGTTAATAAATGATATTAATTACAGCCCGGCCGGGTACTTAAATAGCATTCGCGCTACATTTCCGAATGAAATTTTAGGCATAGATCTTCTTGGTCCCTTCCCCCAGAGCGAGTTAAATAAAAATCGTTTTCTTTTAGTAATAGTAGATCATTTTTCAAAATGGACAGAAATTGTTCGACTTAAACGCGCGTCAGCCAAAACAGTCGCAGATGCATTCTTACACAGATACATTTTAAAATACGGTGCACCGATAAAAGTCATTAGCGATAACGGAAAACAATTCATTAGTCAAATATTTGAAAACATATGCAATGGACTTGGCATACGCCATATCAAAATGGTTCCGTATAGACCACAGGCTAACATAGCAGAAAGAGTTAATAAAAACATAGTAAAAATAATTCGCAGTTACGTGAGCACACATCACAAGCGCTGGGATGGCTACATAAATGAATTAGCTTATGCTTTAAGAACGGCACATCATGATACTACGGGAAAAACTCCAGCAGAATTATTCTTAGGCCGAAAATTAATTACGCCTTTAGATAAATTATTCTTTGTGCAACAAAGAGAGCAGGAGTTTAAACAAAAAGATGTGCAAAAGTTGATTGATCAGGCGCTTAAAAGCTCGGATACGGCAAGAAATAGGCAGAAACTATATTACGATAGAAAACGCCGGGAAGCAGATTTTAAAGTTGGGGATAAAGTATTGAAGCGGAAATTTTCTTTATCAAGTGCCCCAGACAATTTTATGGCAAAGCTAGCTCCAAAGTTTGAAGGCCCCTATGTAATTCAGGAAATCAAAGGAGTAGTCTTATATCTTAAGAACGAGAGAGGGGAAATCTGTAAAGCAAGTCCCGACCAGGTGAAAAAATACTATAATCCAAATGATTTTGAAATCCTTAAAAGTTTCTTGCAGGACTCAAGTCTAAACGAAGTAGAAGGTCCAGAGACTACAACAACTTTTCCACCACCCAAGAAACAGAGAACTGAAGAGAGACCTAGCACTTCTACAACCCGGACGTCGGTATCAAAAAGAAAAAATAATTTTCAAACTCCAGCGTTTAAGAAAAACAAAAATACAGATGCACCGGGTAAAGAAACCGTGGTAAAGAGAAAAACACCACCTACAAAGGATTGCAGGAAAAATTATACATCAAGGAGAACGCGCACACGGCCACAGAGTCAGGCGCCAGCAAGGCCGCCGTTCCGGAAACTGAAAAGGCAACAGGAGGCACAAAAATACGAGGAACAGAAGAAATTCAAGAAGGACTCCAGACCGGAGGACGTCAAGACCAGCCGTCCCAGGGAGAAACGGAAGTGCCAACAACCAGACGATTACTCCGCCAAGAGGCCAGCATGTAGAGGACGCAAAAGAAAAAGCAACGTGGACGACACTCGGAGATCAATAAGGAGAAGATTGACATCCATGAAACCTCTAACTTGGGATCAATTTTGCCAAAAACGGATGACGGAGTTTCAAGCATCGAAAACTCAAAGATAAGTTAAAACCTTCTATAAATTTTTTTCTCTTTTGTTCCGAAATGTTATGCATAAGTACGAAGTTCTATGTTTTGATGAAAGTCAATATGTCTCGATTGAGACTTAGTTTTGTTTTACTTTACTTAGCTAAGGCAAAAGTATTATTTTCTTTAAGTGTAAAAGCTAAAAACAAGCATTTTCTGTTGGTCGAAAGACTAATTCTGTTATGTTAAAGCCAAAATTTGGCCGAAGATAAAAATAACTTCGTATTCTTGTATTAATAAGAATTTTACTTTCAGTGCCGCCAGCTTGGCGAAGAATGAGTAAAGTAAAAATTTATTTTCTCTTATTCATTTTATGGTAAATTGTAAAAATCATATGTATTAAAATTTTGTAAATGTACGTAAATACTTGAATGTTATGTAAAAGTAGAATTTAGTCTAGAAGCATAAAATTGTAGATGCTAAAAGTGAATGCTTAAAAGCAATGAAGTCAAAATTTAAGTATTAAATTGTAGATAAAGTCATGCTTTAGAGCGAAAGCCTGCATGTTTAAAGATGAATGAGGGGAAAGTTAGAATGAATGTGTTTTGTAGGGTTCTCCACCTACATTTGAATTTTTAAGAATATTAAAGTAGCTCATTGAGTTGTAAAATGTCGAGTAAGGTGTGTCTATTTGGTCGTTGAATTCTAACAAATCATGGTGGTTAGGGGAAGTGTTGTAAGACTAAAACACGAATATTCCCGTTTGACACCACACACGGTGGAGAGCCAGGGTAAAGTTAAATTAATGCTTGAAAAATTGAATGAATGTGAATTAAGCAGTAACTAAGAAAAACGAATCGTTTAAAAACAAAAATTTATTGTGTCAAGAAAGTGTAAATTATAATGTGTGTAGAAAGATACTGATACTTATTCCTTCCAGATGCTGGAAGGAAAGACCAAGATTGATTGATGAAGTCCATGAAAAGTTGCTGTAAGAAGAGAGCTTTATAACGAGCAACAGAATTTTAGTATACAATTGGCTACATAAGATTTTTTTTGTGTAAACGCGGTTCTCGCCAGTTAGTTCAGAATTAGAGAAACTTACAACAGGTCGTTTGTAGGACCTGCTTCCAAGTTTTCCAAATTCTGGCAGCGGCAAATGTAGGGTTTATATTTGTTTTAACTAACATTTATTTTAAGTTTAAACTATCTTTCCTGTCAAGCCTTACTTTTCCCTGGAACTGCCAATGCCAGAATATGTAAATTTTAGTAGAACGCGCAAGGATTCAAATTATCAGCGGAAGTATTCTGATTTAAATAGAAGGAAACGAGTTCGGTGTGTGATATTCTTACTTCACATGCGCGGCGGAGGTAGTTAGCGAGACATTGAAGAACCCCGCTTTTCGGCCTATGTGCTTGGCGGGAAGTAGTGTTAATCGTTCAAGCGAGCTTCAAGTCTGCTGAATTAGCAGCGGTATTGTAAAACGCGGTGAGTTAGTTATTTTAGAGAGCCTCGTAGTTAGAATCTTGTCTTTAGTTTCTTTTCAGGTTATTATTTTTATTTGACCGCCAAGTAGGCGCAGTCTGTGAGCGTCAAGAGCACGCAATTGTAATTTATTACGTTGAATAAAAAGGGACTTAAACCCTTCACAAGATTCTACCTTTTATACAGTTTCCACAGTCATCCCTTGGTTGCGTGCAAGTTAGAGGCGCGCAACGTTACATAATAAAAGAAAGAGTCTGTCTGTGTGTTGTGTGTGTTTCTTTCGTTCCCGCTGCGTGAAAGCTAATAGACACACGGCTGCAAAATTTGCTGCATAGGAGTATCTAGACAAGGGCCACTGCACTTCGAAGCGATTTTTTCGAAATTCGAATTCGAATTTTTTTTTTATTTTATGTTATATGACGAAATCGCGTCATTTTGAGACATCATGGGCTATAGGAAAGCGAGATTTTACTCTACACACTCCATTTTCAAATCGTCATGAAACGTAAGCACTTAGATATTTTACGAACTTAAAATAAATTTCTTGTTTCAATAAATAGATTTAATACGAATTTATTTAACAAATGGAGCTTAACACATTTTCACCGGGATATTTTCTAAAAAAAGTTTATTTTTAAAAATGTACAGTTTATTTTTCTTTGATTTTTGGACACGTTAGACTTTCATCCTTGCGACTGCTTTTACAAAAAGAATTTTGGAAAACTGATAATATTTTGTACTTTTAAAAATATGCTTAAATGAAGCTTCCGAGTACACTTCGCAAATCTCACATCTTTAAAAATGTGATTTTGGCGACAATTTTCCTGCCTTTTTGTTGTTAATATATTTTTGATGAAATCGCATCATTTTGAATAGCTTGATTCGTTTAGAAATAAGGGTTTGGCAACAATTTTTAATCGTATTTCTTATGTCACTGTTTTTAAGAAATTGGCATATTTCATTGTCATGTATATATATATATATAATACATTTTTATTGGTTTTTTTTATAAAGTTGTTCTGTGGAGTAAACTTCTGCGCGGAATTTTATGTTTTTTGAGTTGTTTTCATGTTAATTTTTGCTTATTTCACTGTTTCTAAAATACTGAAAAGTTTTGCATATTTTTTTTTTCTTCAACGGAAAGTTGGTTAATTTTTTATTAGGATAATAATTATTTGCATTAAGGGTGTAGGGTTTATATTTATTTTAACTAACATTTATTTTAAGTTTAAACTATCTTTCCTGTCAAGCCTTACTTTCCCCTGGAATTGCCAGGCCAGAGTATGTAAATTTTAGTAGAACGCGCAAAGGATTCAAATTGTCAACGGAAGTATTCTGAGTTAAATACAAGGGAAACGAGTTCGAAGGTGGGCTTTCTTGCTTCACGAGCGTGGAGGTGGCTGGTTAGAAATTGAAGAACCACGCGTTTCGGCCTGTGTGCTTGCCTCGGCAGATTGTTTATTTTTCAACGTAATATTCAGAAGTTTGCTGAATTATCAGCGGTATCTTAGAACGCGTTGAGGTTAGTTACGTTTAGAGAGCCTCGTAGTTAGTCACTTTTTATTATTCTTTTTTAGTTTCTTATTTTTATATTACCGCCGGGTCGGCGTAGTTTGTGAGCGTCAAGAGCACGCATTTGTAATTTCTAAAGTTGAATAAAAAGGGATTTGAACCCTTCTCAAGACTTTGTCTACTTTCCAGTTCTTAGCAGTCACCACTATTGTTGCGTGCAGGTTGGAAGCGCGCAACATAACATTAGCGCCCCAACACTTGTCGAACTGAAATGGCCGAAAATTGGATGGAAGTTGCTGGACAACAACAAGAAATGGCAAGCGAATTCGAAGGATTTGGATACCTGGTCCAGACGATGGCAGCGTCAATCAAGCGAAACGTCAATTTCGACGGAAAAAATTCGGTGGCGATATTTCTAGAATGCCTAGACAATCACTTCCAGCTCTACCATGTGCCTGAAAGACAAAAAGTTGCCATCGCCACATCTGCACTAAGAGGACAGGCCGCGCTATGGTGGAAGAATATAGGCAAATCTTTATTAGGGAAATTCGGAGGCCAGACATATACATTTGAAAATTTCAAAAATCGTTATTAAAGGCCTTCCCTATAGTGACAAATCGAGCAAGGCTAGAAGCCGAACTGTACAGTTTTTATCAACGGAATATAGAAGAGTTGACGGACTTTATTCTGCGAAAAATTAAGCTGACGGATATGGTGTATGGGAAGAAACCCGACGCGGAGATTATTGAAATAATCTTACCAAGATTGTTACCTGCTGTTCAAGACTACTTCGAAATTAGAAACCCAAGCACATTGCAGGAGCTCTTCGAATTAGCGGTCAAGTTCCAAAATCGCATAATAGCGGAAAACGTTAAAGGGGCATCGTATTCCCAAAGTATCCGAAGGCAATCTTCAAATGAGCAGTCCAGAAATGCAAACCGCTCTTATGGGAGAAAGAGCTATCAAGCTAATTCATCGAAGCTCAAAGTCAAGGCCCAAAAAGGAAATTTGTAAACAACCGTCCGCGTACTCAGAAGGCAGAAGTTGAAAGAAAAGCTTTAAACGAGTAGAGGGGAATGTGAAAGCGAGGATCCAGACCCCGGAAGTTTTGAAAAAACCCTCAAGAAGACACTTAAATACGGTCATCGTAAAGAACTCACAGTTACCAATTATACTAGTCCTGGTTGGCGATGTACCAGTAGAAGCCCTCATCGATACAGGAGCAGAAGGTAATTTTATGAGTGATATTTTTTTAAGGAGAACTTTAATAGGTTTCGATTATTTAAAAATAAAAACACAGAAATCATAGCAGCGGAAGGACAAACTTGTCATTGTATTGGAAAACTATCTTTAAAAATTCAAGTTCAAAACGAAAGCCTTAAAGTATTAATTTTTGTAGTAAAAAATTTGCAAAGTCCACTTATTTTAGGTATGGATTTTTTAAAAGCCGCGAAGGCCAAACTGAATTTTCAGGAAAGTTCTGTCGTGCTGGAGATGGATCGGAGGGTGGTGGAACCAGTGGAACAACCGCAAGTTGACCTTAGCCATTTGAATGACCATGAAAGTCAAGCCATCCAGCAAGTGGTGAGTACTTTTTCAAACTTGTTTTCAGAACCACCTGGTAGCTGTCAAATAGTTACGCATGAGATACAGTTAACTACCGACCCCTGTAGGACTAAACCTTACCGCTATGATAAACAAAAGGACCAAATCATAGAAGAACATATTCAGGGAATGTTAAAGAACAAAATAATAACGCCCATAACGTAGGAAAAAGAACGAGTTTCCTCCTTCGGATAAAAGGGCTTGGAGGTTTGCTGTCGATTACAGAAAACTACTAAATTCCCAGTTTACCCTTTGCCGGTTATAGAGGAAATTATTAGAAAGATTAAATCTACAAGATACATGACTGCTTTGGACTTAACGTCTGGCTACTATCAAATAGCTATGAGACCCGAAGACATACATAAAACCGCGTTTATAACAAAATCGGGCACTTATGCATTTTTACGCATGCCCTTTGGGTTGTGTGGGGCCCCATCAACATTCCAGAGAGCTATGGACATTGTTCTAAAGCCTGTCCTAGGAAAATCGACTTTAATCTATCTAGATGATATAATTATAACGAGTAGTACGTTGAGGAAGTTTTAAAATTATTAAAAGAGGCCGGTCTTACAATTAACGCCTCAAAATGCAAGTTCGCAACTAAAGAACTTAAATATCTGGGTTATAAAATTTCGCAAAAGGGTATAGAAACTCAAGATTCAAAAATAAAAGCAATCAAGAATTTCCCACCTCCCAACACCGCCAAGAAACTTTCTTCTTTCCTTGGGTTATGTTCTTATTATCGGCCATTCATAAAAGATTTTGCTAATATTGTTGAACCCTTGTTAGGAATTAAAAGAAAGAAAAGTAAATTCATGTGGACAGCAGAAGCAAATACCGCATTCGAAAGGTTAAAAGAAGCCCTTATCATTGCCTCTGTTTTGAAATTCCCGGAGGGTGACGAAAACCTGGAAATTGCAGCAGATGCGTCGGACTATGCTGTGGGTGCGGTTCTTATGCAAAATGGCCATCCTTTGGCATTTTTTAGTAAAACGTTGAATCATACACAAAGGAATTATACAGCTACAGAAAGAGAAACATTAGCCGTATTAATGGCTGTACACAAATTTCGAGTTTATTTCGGCAAAGCGCCAGTAACAGTCTTTTCGAATCATGCGGTTGTTGGTAGACTTTACTCGGGGAAAAACCTTACGCCCAGGTTAATACGAGGGGCTTTAAAACTCCAAGAATATAATCTCATAATCAAATATAAACCGGGTAAGGAAAACAATGTAGCTGACGCACTTTCTCGTATAAAACTGGACAATGAAGGCAATGAACTTAAATGCGCTGTGTTGACTTCAAAAATTTTAGATTCTAGAGATACAATTATTGCTGAATTGAAAGCTGATCCTGAATTTGGAAGTATCTATGCGTATTTGAAAGACCCCGAAAGCTTTGAACACACAGATATCGATGCGATAAGAAATAGAGCAGAAAACTATGAAATAATAGATAATTTATTATTTTATACGAAAACAACAAATGAAAATATCGAATACAAACCAGTCATCCCAGCCTCGCTTCGATTGAGCATTTTGAAGGAATTACACTACGCGAAAACAGCGGGTCATTTAGGGGTCAGAAAGACTTCAAAAAGGGTACGCGAGGCGGTATATTTCCCGCAATTATACAAAATAGTAACTGCGTATGTCAGGTCCTGCAATAAATGTCAGTTAATAAATGATATTAATTACAGCCCGCCCGGGTACTTAAATAGCTTTCGCGCTACATTTCCGAATGAAATTTTAGGCATAGATCTTCTTGGTCCTTTCCCCCAGAGTGAGTTAAATAAAAATCGTTTTCTATTAGTAATTGTAGATCATTTTTCAAAATGGCCAGAAATTCTTCCACTTAAACGCGCGTCAGCCAAAACAGTCGCAGATGCATTCTTACACAGATACATTTTAAATAGCACTGTGATGTTTTCTCTTTTTTCAAAAAATTTGTGAATGAGGATGATTAAGTAAATATTCCAAACTATAGATAATTTTTCATTAACTTTAGTTTAATTGGTCAGGATAATATTTGTTTACTATGTGTTCTGCATATTACTTTCTTCATTCTGTTCAAAAGAAGACATTCCTTTTTAATGAAAAAGCATAGGAAAGTAGAATACCACAAAATGCACTAGTGAAATATATTTTATTTGGATATTAAACTGTTGAGGTATTTGGAATCGCATTCTGGTTAAAAGGAAGTATAGCTTTTTGTCAAGTCCGAAGCATTCATTAGCTTTCAGCCAGGTCCGAGTTATTCTGAAACTAAATCCCATTTTGCATGTTACTTTTGATTGGTTATTTATTGTGTCTTGTTTATGATTTGTTAAACCATGATCTGTTATAAACTTATATATATAACCTTTGTAACCACTTATCGCTGCTTAGTATTATTATGTTATTCTGCTTGCCTAGTATTATTCTACCTGTACTTATTTATCTGTGCTATTGCTTGTACTTAGTATTATTCTGCTTGCATGTAACTCTGCGTATTACTCTGCGTATCTCAGTAATAAATATTTGTTTTGCGAACCACGGCATTTCCTATGTTTAACAGCAGAGCGTGGTTCCTCCAAAAATTATAATTCGCTGATAGTTTCCCTAATTGAACCTTCAGTGTAATAATTTATCGTTCGCGTGATTTTGATTTGGTATATTGTGAATGATGGCTTTTTCCGGGGGTGAAAGCGAAGCTTTTGGTGTAGCGCCATTTGACGGTGTTAATAACTTTACTGTTTGGTGTCGAAGAGTTCGAGCAGTATTTACGGCAAGGGAATTGAATACGTTTTTGGAAACAGAAGCAGTTGCGGACAGAGTTGCAGATGCTTTGAAATCAAAAAAGGCTTATGCCTTAATACTTGCCCTTCTAAGTGACAATGTTATTGCTTCTCTTCAACGTGAAGACACTGCATGTAAAATATGGAAGAAACTACAAGCTACGTATAGTGCTAAAGGTGCAGTGAGTCAACTTTTAACTCGTAAACGTGTAGCTACCATAAGGAATTCCAAGCATGTGTCAATGAGACAACATATCGACAGCATAATGAACCTGGTGAGTAGTCTACGCGTCTCTGGCTCTGAAGTAAGCGATTTTGATATTATTATTTACATTTTAATGTCTTTGCCAAAAGAATATGAAAGTATTAAGGCATCTCTAGAGAATCATCCAAGCAATAATTTGAGTTTAGATTTTGTTACAAGTAGACTTATTGATTGTGAATCTCTTATGTTTGATTATAAAAATGAAAATAAGTATTCTAAACCAAATACAGATAACTCTGTTTTTATTAGTGCTCGTAAAGAATTGTTTTGTACTTATTGTAAAAGAAAAGGACATTCTGTTAAATTTTGTAGGAAAAAGAACTGCGTCTGTCATAACTGTGGGAAAAGTGGTTATTTCAAAAGTGAATGTTTTGATAATTCTAAAAAGCAAGCAAATTCAAATAGTAATAAGTATACTTCCCCTGCAATATCTTTTATGGCTGGAAATCTTGTGCATGATCAATTTATTATTGATTCTGGGGCAACTTTTCATATGTGTTCTCACAAGGAATGGTTCACCTCAATTAAGCCTAAGACTGGAACTGTTAAGTGCGCGTCTAAGTCGGCGGTTTTAGAAGTGGAAGGAATTGGTGATATTTGCGGTAAAACTACGAATGGTGTTGAAATAATGTTAAAAGATGTTCTTTACGTTCCGAAATTAAACGGACAATTAATTTCTGTTAAAAATATTGAAGCAGCAGGTTTGAGCGTAATTTTTAAAAATGAAATAGTTTATATTGAAAACAAAAACAAGCGTTTTAGATTTGGATACTTGGATAAATGCGGATAATATTTTAGTGATTTTTCACCAAATTTATTTACAGCTTTAGCAGTAAATAATGATGATTTATGGCACAGAAGGTTAGGACACTGCTGTGGTCAAAAATTAAAACTGATGAATCTTCCTGCAAAAGAATCCTTTTGTGAAGTATGTGTTCGTGCCAAACAAAGTGCTTTGCCTATAGGAAAGGGTCCTCGCATAAAAGAATCCAAACTGCTTATAACTATACACACTGATATATGTGGTCCAATAGAACCTCAAACACTCCATGGGGAAAGGTATTTCATGACTATAATTGATAACTATTCGAGATTTATGGAAATCAGACTGCTCAAAAGAAAAAGTAACATTGCTGATGAACTCAAGCTATTCTTTAAATTGAATCCAACTGTTACAAAACTGCGCTGTGACAATGCTAAAGAATATGTCAGTGGAGAATTGCATGAAGTTGCTAAAAGAGCAGGTGTAAAAATAGATCCTACACCTCCCTATACATCTTTTCTAAATGGTGTTGCTGAACGAGCAAATAGAACTGTACTGGAAAAAGCTAGAGCAATGATACTTGAGGCAAAATTACCAAAATTTCTTTGGGGTGAAGCAGTACTTACGGCTGCTTACATAAATAATCGACTCCCAAATAGTTCAATTGACAATCATGTTCCTTATTTTCTGAAGTATGGTGAAAATCCTGATTTAAAAAACATGCGTGTATTTGGCTGTGATGCTTATACTCTAGTGCCACCATCGCAAAGAAAGAAACTAGATGAAAATTCTGTCAGAATGATATTTGTAGGTTATTCCACAATGGGATATCGTTTAATGATCCCAGAAACAAGACGCATCATTGTTTCCAGAAATGTTAAATTTAATGAAGAAAAGAAGAAAGTAGAAAATCAAAAATATATTTCCGATAGTTCTGATTTGAGTGAAAATGACAATTAAAAATGAAGACAAATCAATTTCAGACACTGATAACGGCGAATTAAATGCTGCAAATAAGAAGGAGGAACAAAGAAAATCCTCAAGAGAAAAGAAACAGCCAGTTAGGTATCCTGATCCTGAGATTTACCAAGTAATGTTTGCACAAAACACTCTGACATTTGAAGATATTGCAAATCTACCACAAGTAGAACAAGAACCATGGAAAAGAGCTATGGACGAGGAAATGAAATCTATGGAAGATAACGACGTCTGGGACCTACAAAGTTTACCCCCTGATAAAAGAGCCATTTCCTGCAAATGGTTTCTACGTAAAAAACGAGATGGAACTTACAAAGCGAGGCTTGTTGCTCGTGGCTTTATGCAAAAAGAAGGCATAGATTATACAGAAACGTTTTCTCCAGTGATTAGCATGAGCTCTTTACGTTTAATCCTGTTAATTATCAATAATGAAGGTCTGAAAACTTTTACTTTAGATGTCAAGACAGCTTTCTTGAACGGTAAGTTAGATGAAATCATCTACATGGACCAGCCAAAAGGATATGATGATATGAGTGGTAAGAAATGTAAACTTAAAAAGAGTTTATATGGTCTTAAACAGTCTCCTCGAAAATGGTATCAGAAATTTCTTAATTTTGTTATTAAATTAAAGCAATTGGACTCTGAACCATGTATTTTTATCAGAAATTTAAATTGTAAGAAAGTAATTATGGCTCTTTATGTAGATGACTTATTAATTGCAGGTTCAGATGTAAAAGAAACAAATATTATAATATCATTGTTATCAAATGAATTTAAAATGTCAAAATCTGAAAGTGTCTCGGAATTTTTTGGTATTAGACTGAAATTTGAGTCTGGTTGTTTATATTTAGATCAAAAACCATATATTGAAAAATTACTTGATAAATTTAAAATGTCTGATTGTAAAACAGCCCAAACTCCCATTCAACCAAAATCTACAGCAGCTGATTTTCAGAAAGGAAATGCATTTAATGGCCCATACAAAGAATTAATTGGATCTTTACTTTACTTAGCATATATCACACGGCCAGATATTATTTTTGCAGTAAATTGCTTGAGCCAACTGCAGGAGCATCCTACTGATGTTGCCTGGTGTGCTCTAAAAAGAATTCTTAGGTACTTGAAAAACACCTTAAATTTAAAATTGATATACAAAAAGGGTGATTTGGAAAGGGCAAACTTGTGTTTGTATGTAGATGCAGATTGGGGGGGGGGGAGATACTCAAGATAGGAAATCAATTACTGGTTACTTTATAATGTTTTCAAATTGTCCTATTATGTGGTGCTGTAACAAGCAAAAGTGTATTGCACTTTCATCAATAGAAGCTGAAATAATTGCTTTATGTAAAGGTATTCAAGATGTTTTATGGATAAAAAATGTAGTAAATGAAATTTCCATTGTTAAAAATGTTTATATTTTTGAGGATAACCAGTCATGTATCAAAAGTATTGTTAATGAAAACTTTTCAGGTAGGTTGAAACATATAGATATAAAATTAAAGTTCACTCGTAAGACTGTTAAGGAAAATAATATTAGAATTGAATATGTACAATCAGGTTTACAAATTGCAGATATGTTAACTAAGGCTTTGTCCAAAACAAAATTCTATGAACTGTTATCATTGAGCTGTTTAAAAATTGTGTAATTCTTTTATGTTTTGTATAATGTGCGATTAAGGGGGAGTGTTGAGGTATTTGTAATCGCATTCTTACTGGTTAAAAGGAAGTATAGCTTTCTGTCAAGTCCGAAACGTTCATTAGCTTTCAGCCAGGTCCGAGTTATTCTGAAACTAAATCCCATTTTGCATGTTACTTTTGATTGGTTATTTATTGTGTCTTGTTTATGATTTGTTAAACCATGATCTGTTATAAAGTTATATATATAACCTTTGTAACCACTTATCGTTGCTTAGTATTATTCTGTTATTCTGCTTGCCTAGTATTATTCTGCCTGTACTTATTTATCTGTGCTATTGCTTGTACTTAGTATTATTCTGCTTGCATGTAACTCTGCGTATCTCAGTAATAAATATTTGTTTTGCGAACCACGGCATTTTCTATGTTTAACATAAACAAAAGGTGCTGAAAAACGAATTATATATTGAAATATTTGTAGTATAAGGAACTTTTTGAAATAAGTCCTCCTCTATCTCCATGTGCATGAATGATTCTCAAAACTACCTATACGGAAAACTTTAGACGTCCCTTTAATAATTTTTTTCTGTAAGAAAGCTTACAGCATTTGTATGTCTAATGATCTAAATTTTAGTTTTCTCTCGCCATTATAATACCAAACATTAAAAACAGGACATTTTATTTGTTACATAAAAATATTAATACTCGTATTTCAGATGATCAATAAATAGACCTTTTACAAGTATATTTGATGAATATGTTAAAGAATGTGAATTTATGTTAAAAGACATTTACAAAGTCCGTACATAAATATACATATATCAAAAATATAAGTACAATATAGAGTTGAATGAAGCATGTCCTATGTACACTTTTTGCAATACATTCTATATATACTGAACAAAAGAATCTATCAATATGACCATTTTATATGCTGTTTCAGCTGTAAACCTCTAGCATGAAGTTGTAATTAAAAATATTCTCCTAGAATATATTTGCATTAAATCATGCTATGACGTTTTGTACTACTGACTATATATTTCATCTAAACAATTTTGGATAATAAACAGGAACCTAAAGTGTATCCTTACATATGTTATAACTGCGAAAATCACCCTTTGTTCCAAATGTACATTTTATTTATATAAACTATTACTTTAACTGAATGCCCTAAGTGGGCGGATAATAAGAGGGATTTTTCATGTCTTTGCCTGGTTTAGCTATGGGAATGACAACAGATGCAACTAGTTAATGCAATGGGCCGAAAATAAGAGGGATTCTTCAGGTCTTTGCCTGGCTTAGTATGGAAATGACAACAGCTTTTTCCACAAACTGGGAAAACAGTGCTCCTTCCACACTCGATTGTAAAGGGAGAGAAGAGCGACCATAGAGGAAAGATGCTTCAGCATTTCATAGCCGACACCATCTGGACCCGGACTAGACCTATGAGTCTGAAGCAAGGCTCTCTTTAGCTCAAGCGTAGTGAAATTTTTATTATGAGGTTCCGAGTTACTAGAGTTTAAGGATAAGTGAGTTCTCTCTGAGTATAGTAATCCTGGCGGATAATTGCTGCCGCTAGAAACAGCCGCGAAGGTCTCACCAATAATATTTGCAATTTCTTCCAAAGTGCTAATTACTCGGCCATCTTTTTCCAAGATGGAAAGTATGTGATCATTTTATATACCGCATCCTTTCCTAACTCTTTCCCATACCTTTTTACTCGGAGTAGATGATGTTATTGATGACTCGTAGTGTATCCACGAATGCCTTTGGCTCTTTCGTCGTACTTTTCTTGCATTTGCTCTCGCTTTTTTGAAGGCTAGGAGGTTTGACAAAGTGGGGTATCTACGAAAAATTCCCCAAGTTTTTCTCTGTTCTCTAAGAGTTTCTTGACACTCACGGTTCTACCATGGCATTGAATATCTTCGTATCGTTCCTGATGCCATCGATATAAAGGCTTTAGCTGCCTGCGTTATTTTATCAGTAACGTCTTTAACTGCATCATCGATGCCCACACCTTCCACCATCTCTTCTGTGAGCTCTGCAAGGGATGAGAAGAGCCGCCAATCTGCCTTCTCAAGTGTAAATCGAGGAGATCTTGACATGGAATTTGGACCTTCTCGTGAGATAGAGACTAAAAGAGAAAAATTATCACTGTTATGAAGATCATTGCCAACGTCAAAAGTGCAAAATGGCAAAAGAGATGGTGAACAGATGGCAAGTTCAAGAGCGTGAAACGGTCTTATAGGCTCATGGAAATAGGTAACTTATCCATTATTTAGAAGACTAAGAGAATGATCTTCAATCATTATCTCAATTTGTCTACCTCGAGGATTAGTAGCCTTCAAAACGAACTATGCCTGTTAAAGGCACCTATTACGACAAAAGGTTCAGGCAGTTGTTCTATTAGACTATCCAAATCCCTTTGATCAATGTGGACATTTGGAGGCAAATAAACAGAACAAACTGAAACCAAGGTCCTTATCCTCGTATTTATATGGATGGCAACAGCTTGGAGGCTTGTATTTAAAGGAAGTGAATTGCTTGGATAGTGCAGAGGGGCGAGGAGAATTAAACCTGCACTGGCACGTTCACCTACAATATTTTCTTTCTTAAAAGTTGAGAACCTTCGAAGTTTAGTTTGTTTTCCTGAGTTCAGTAGAGTTTCCTGCAATACCAAAACCAAAGGATGATGCAAATTGATCAAGTCTTTGATGTTTTCAACATGTTCATGGAAACCGCGACAATTTCAAGAAATAAGGGTGGCCATTATGTTTCCTGTTTATTTTTCTGGTGTTGCTTTTTTGTCTTTTGAGGAAGGAGGTCTTTTGGAATTTCCGGTCCCTCTTCTACTTCCATATTATCTGAGTCCGGAGTGTCAGAGACCCACAATTGAGCTATTGCTCAGATTTCGGTTTTTGTTAGCTGTTTTTGTAGGCTTCTTTTTGGATTTTTCTGAGTTGCTATTTCTTTTTCTGGCTTGTGTGAAGTGGGTCTTTCTTGCTCTTGGCTTTTTTTTATGAAAAGAAAGATGTTTGGATGGCAAATGATCTAGTGGACTTAACAGCATTGGCAAAAGATAAATTTAGGCGCACTTGTGTGCTTTCTATTATTTTGCTGGCTTCAGCATAAGATACATTTCTAGCTATTTTTGTCGCCTGAACTTCCTTTTCACATTTCAATTCAGGACAAGAGCGAGAAAATGCTGGGTGTTCACCCTTGCAGTTTACACACAATGACGCAGCAGTGCAATTATCACTATCGTGGTGAACCATCGAGCATCTGGCGCACGTAATGTTGCCACGACAGGATGTCTTAAAGTGACCAAACCGCTGGCATTGGAAGCATCGCATTGGGTTAGGAATATATGGTCTTACGGTGATAGTTAAGACACCCAGCCTTTATATTCTTTTGCAGATCAGGCGAGTTGAAAGACAGAATCACGTGTTTCGTGTCAATCAACTGGCATCCCTTTCTCATCTTGATCCGCCTAGCACCACAGACATTTTGGTTAGCTAAATCGGAGACGAACTCTTCTTTTGAAACATACAGAAGTTCGATCTCCGAGATAACACCTCTACAGAAATTAAGTGTTTTGTACGCTGACACAGTTATAGATACCTGTCTAAGTTTGGTTTGACGTAAAAGTCAAGCAAACTGGGTGGTCGAAACAGTATCAATAAGCAGGTCTCCAGATCGGAGGCGCTTTATGTTTCTTGGCTCATTTATGCATGAATGAATGTATTTTCTTACAGGGAAGGAGACATTTTTTGTAATTCTCCAGAGGCACTGGAAACAACAACAAAGAACGGACAATCAATAGTTTCTTTGGCATTTGCATCGGTACGTATTTTCTTGCTAATGGATTTGTCAATAAATTCGATATCTTGGTTGGTTTCATTTGAATCAGGTTTTTTAGAATAAAAAGCGAAGCCATGATCGAAAGATATTCGAAAATATTCGGGTCCGACGGCCCCGCCCACCACGGAGACAAACAAGGGAACACAGATTCCTATATTAGGGCTAGCCAAACCTATACGCATTCTGAAGCCCCCACAGTCAGCTCTCCCGAAAGCAGGAACTCTCGATAGCTTATCCCTAAGCCACTGTCCTTAAGGAAAGTGACCAGTCGATTGACACTAACGGGAACGAATAAGTGCCTCCCGTTTCTATCTGAAGCAGTGTGTTGGGGACAGAACCTCGCCCATCAACTCCCAGGACCCTTTTTTCCAGCCTTAAGGGTCACAACGCACAGCAAATTCGTATAAGGTGTTCTCTCTTAGAACCTAGAAACAAAGAGATGTATTAGAATCTAACTTTGAGCCCAAACCTGCGAAAAGGAAAACCACACGGCCAGAAGAAAAGAAATTAGCACACATAATGGGAGATGAAAAAGAATGGAGGAAGATCACTACCCCCCGGTCCCTCGAGATTTCCCCATCCGTGCTCACAAAAGTGAGCCCCTGAGGGCCATGAGAAAATGAATTGTGTCAACTAAAGCCAAACTATATAATGATCAAGGTGTAGACTCATTAGGTTATTTTAATCAGGAGATGTGAAAAATGTGCATTGCCCTCACCGAGACTAGAACCTGGACCCCTCGAATACGCGCCGAGCATGCTACCGTTACACCACGAAGGAATGCAGAAAGAAAGGAGAAAATATCTTAAATACCTTATACGCTCCTCCTTTTAAAGGGCGTTTGGAAATTAGTGACTTAATCCCCAAATCCTGATGGTAAAGAATCATCATCCTTCACATTTTAGCTCCAGGACCACTAGAATTATTAGGTAATTTTGAAGCAAGAGATATAAAAATGATCAGTGTCCTCGCCGGGACTTGAACTGGTATCTACCGAATGAGCGCCGAGCGTACTACCGTTACACTACGAAGGCTACTGCATGCCTTTGTAGTGTAACGTAATTTAATTTAAACATCATAATTTTGCAAAAAGGAGAAAGAAAATACCTTATACAGGGAAACGAAGGACAAAAAGTAACTTCAGTGAAAATATTGCATTAAAGAACTACCGCAAAAGGTGTACTCTACCTCACAAGAAATCAAAAAGCATCTGACTTCTTTGAGTTATTCGATAATTTTTTTGATGTTATTAATAGTACCAAGACATGCTCTCCCTAAGATAAAATCCTTAAAGCAGCATTTGGATTAAATAAACGTCATGAGAAACAAAGACTAGTTTTGAAATAAATCAAGAAAGTTATCAGTGGAATAAGGGTTCAGAGAAAAGTTAACGCGCTGCCTTTCCGAAAGGGAATTTCTTTCAATGCTCAGAATTTCAAGAAGTTATTTTATATTGAGAATTTCAATAAATAAATACCTTTCAGAATAAATTAAAGAAGAGAAAGAATTCAGAAAAGAAATTCTGAATAATGTTTATTATTAAGTATTTCAATAAATAAATAATATAGAATTTCAATAAAATCTCTTCTTGGCTGACACCAGAAAATGAAATCATCGTATGGTATTAAATATATTTTAACCTGTAGATTAACTCAAGATGCACTTGAAGGTCTCTTTAGACAGATTCGGGCCCACCAGCGGCCGAGCGGTAAAGACGCTGAACACTGGTAGTTCGGTCCGAGGTTCGAATCCCGCGAACGGGCTGGCTGCATGGGCGTTTTCGTGGTTTTCCCCATGTGTAACGTGTATACGAGCCAGTTTCCCTTAGAAAGTCCTCCACGAAAGGCATCCCTCCCCTTAGGCAGATAGCCCTAGTGTGCTTTGCCATAATTAAATACACATTAGACAGATTCGAGGGCTTGATAGGTTTAATGACCATCCATCACCGACTGATATTATACGCCACTTAAATTTATTATTCCTCGCTAATAAGCTACCAAACGCATATTTAAAACTGTGCATAACTAACGGAAACAGAAATATGGGTTCACATTTAACATCAGAATTACTTGAAACGGCTTTGAATACAGAGAAGGAAGCATCTTTTCTAGTAAATACTGCTGATGATTTGGATTTTACAGGAGCCTTTGCCTATGGTGTTCAAAAATTCTCCTCAATTTGTTACCTCAAGAACTATTTATTACTCGAAAATAACTATCTATATCTTTTTAGTTATTTATGACTCTAGAATAATTAATTAGTTCTTTTATTCATACTCTCAAATGATGAAAACAAAAGTTACACTTAACTCTCTAAAAAAGAACAACATCATAATTTTGCAAATTTCATCACTTTCCGACCACTCGTTCTTGGTGTTGCATTTTCAATGTCGAGCAGTGTATATAACTAAGAATTGAGTTTCTGATTGTGGTCGTGAAATTGTTTTTTGGACGCCTTTGCATTTTCATGGAGGCATTTTGCCATAAAGTTTAAATACCACTGATTTAAAACGTTTTGCATGCTCTAAATCTCAATGTGCTAATCGGCGTTAATATTTTGAATTTGTTACTAATTTTAATTTTTTGCCTGAAGAATGAATTAGTTTTTTTACAAACATTTAGTTGATTAGTGGCGAACGCTGAAATCTGCAGAATTTTATTTCGTTTTATATAATATTGAGTTTTATAGACTAATGTAATCTTTGACTGTACTTTGCATCAGAGTGCATTTTTATTGTACAGATCACTGCAAATTCATTAAGAGTCTTGGAAATATAAAAAATTCTCTTTTCTGAAATGCACGTGGATAAAGACAGCGTGAAAATACTAATTGCATCAGTTTTAGATATATAGAGAGAATTATAAAACAGTTTCGAAAATTATCGAACAGTTTTGTTATTAAACACATCCGATATAGATATTTTTACTTATGACGTGATCGGCCATTTGGCAATACACGGAAAAAGAAGGGATGGCCGTGGAGGTCTATTTGAGGGAAATTGGTATGTATCCACGTTACACATGGAAAAAACCCTAGTTCTTTCACCGGGACTCGAACACCGAACCGAAATACCAGTGACCAGTATCAATAAGACCAAAGAAGAGAGAAAAAAGGCTAAAATTTAAATAGTAAAATAAAACCGTTTAAATTTTACATTAGCTTCCTTCTTCAGAGTTGCGTTGTTCCCGCCATTAGTGCTTATCGTGCCCATATAGGTTTCAGCCAACTTGCGCGCTAATCATTGATATGTAGTTTTCAGACCAGCTTAAAGTTTAGTTTAGTTTTAATTTGAAATTTCCTTAATTTGTCATTGTTTCGTTGGCAGAAGTAACTTTTATTCAAATATATTAACTTCTTAATAAAAAGGGCCTATTACATTCTTCTTACGTTTCTGGCCTTTATCTATACAAAGCGATAATTTGCTTAAAACGTACTATAATTTCCCATTACATTACTGAGAAGGAGCTGCGTACTAAACATTAGTTTATCATAGCAAGAAATACTGGCAAACATAAATAAGTATATATATATATATACACTGCACCAGTATTTCTGCAATCTGAGAATGATAAGATTTAACATGCAGGTAAAGCTAATTTCCAAAAGCTTAAAAGCAAGCAATTAATGCATACTTAAAAGCAAACGCAGCTAAACCATCATCATAATTCTGCCATTTTAAAAAGGCTAAATTATTTTATATAATAGTATTTTCCTTCTCCTTTATGTTAACTCTATCAATTTCTTATAGCTATCTGTTCTTTAATTGTGAAGTGCGTTGTTTCAATATTCAGTAACAGAATTTGGTATTCAGTACGATATTTTTCGACTGGATATGTGTTTTCGACTGGATACATCGCAGGCGGCTGGAAATCAAATCGGTGTAATGAGAAATGCAGTGCAATGCTGAAGCAGTCTCTGTTCGTTCAAGTTAGCGATTGGGTTTGTGCGAATTTAAAGCTAGAGCATTTTTGTTTGCGGAACTCCTCTTTTCAAGTCGGTTTATGAATTGACGAGTTAGTGCCTTTAAAATCTATTTAACTAGAATTATACCTGGATCGTACAGAAATGATTGACACAACGGCCCTCACAACGAAACTATTACAGTATGCGAAGGGAAAACAAGATAAATAAACACAAGGGGGGCATGAGTTACTCAGAATGCATAGATGGAGCTGGCTGCAAGCGAACGGATAAGTCAACGCCTGTCCCTTTCGTCGTCGTCATTGAGAGCGTGGACGGCAAGTCAGCGTTGGAGAGCGTCGTTGCTATGGAAGGAAAGAATATAGGTTAGTGAGATCTATCGTCGTATGTTGTCGGTGTGCGGGAGCAAAGCACCCAAGGCGTACCGTACCGTATCGACACCACCGAGACTTAGAAGGACGTATCACTCCCCTCGCTACGTCATCTTACGTCACGATGAGGAGACCTCTTGCGACTCGTAGCCTTGACCTTTGACTGATATGTTCACCAGCTCTCAGTAGTCTTGGTGTGACCGTTCGCCATTGCTGTATTTTTGTATATCCTGTAGAAAACGTTCTCTTCCTTTTTTTACGCTTCCTTTTTTACGCTTTTGTTTTACGCTTACGTTTTGGATTAAACACACATCATGCCAGCTAGATGTTGCGTCCCTGGATGTAAAGGAAACTACAAAGGACAGCCCAAAGTGTCGATTTTTCGTTTCGCAAGGGATCCAAATCTCCGAAAGAAATGGATAATGGCGATCCATCGAAAAAACTTCCAGCCTACGAAAGCTTCTAGGGTAAGAAACATATGTTTTCTTGACTACTGATTACTGTCTGTCATACTAAATATCAATCTGCTCATTATATATTTTAATGTATTCCATATCATTCACTATATATTTTATCGTTCACTGTATTTATGCAACTGAATTTTTTGGTCTAGGTAAGAAATATTTTCAAAAGAATTAAGAGAAAAAAAATTTAGCTATATATTTTTGTATGCAAAATGTCAGATGATTTGAAAATTTCAGTTGTCACCTTTCACAACTGAATAATAAAATACTTTTTGGTGAACATAAATTTGTAATAAAAAAATTTATGATTATCCTAGTTATAATTCTAATCTTTTTACGAATCGTTAATTTTAGAAAATGTTAATTAAATCTTTAAAAAATTTAAGTATTGTAACTAACAAATATTTAGAACATGCCATAGCAATCTAGAGTGATATTGACATAAGAGAACTCCAATATTAATTATAATATATATTAAAAATTTAGCATTTTACGCCCAAAATATTTTAATACTTAGTTCACATAAAAACTGAACAATTGACGTCTGTTCTCAAATTCAGTAATAGTTAAAAGAGACCAATTGTAAAACATTATGAAGTACATTAGTCAAAACTATATTTATAATTTAAAAAATGTAAACAAAAGAAGAAAATTTCCATTAAATATATTCTTGAACTATAACGATAAATATTTTAAAAGTATATGTTCACTAAAATTTAGCTTCGAATTTAAACTAATAAAGAATCTGGCAAAACCATTAAATTTTAAAATAACCATATTTTGTTTTCTTGTTATAAGAAGTAATTTTTTGAACTTACTGATTAATGAAAATTCTTGATTTTCAATTAAGCTAATATTTTTTACTTAAATTCACCTATTACAACATTTTAGAAAGGTTAAAAAAAAGAATTTTTTTTCCTTATAGAATTTTTATGAGGATTCTAATTGTCTCTTTTATTTCATTAGGTCTGTGAGCTTCATTTTGCTGCATGTGACATCGAAAGAGTTTCAGAAATTCAGAAATCTACGATGAAAGAACCGGCAGAAAAGTGACAGCAGTTTTACAGCATCCTCGTCTAGCATGCAATGCTGTTCCTACAAAACTTCCTAATTATGCGGCTTATTTGTCGAAATACTGTAAGAAAAGAGAAAGTTTTTACAGCAAGAAACAAAGATTGGAAAACAAGGCTTTAGAAACTGCAATTACTGAAAGCATAAAATCCAAAGAAGACTATGACAAAAAAATGACATTTAATAGTCTTTCTGAGCTCTCTGAAAAGTTGTGCTTAATTAGTTTGCCAGAACAGTGGTCCATCATTCAGAAATCGGATATTATCATCTTTGCTTTGATAACTTTACGAACAGCACCATGTATTGTAGCATCAGTAGTGGTGACTGAAGGGCTTGATTTAAATATTTACATTGAAGGCATTCAAGCAACAAAGTTAGGAAATACTGTCATACCTAAAAACATAAGTAACTGTAATGATGTTACAGCAGTTATTGAGAAAACAAATGCTGTTTGTTGTAATCTTTGTCATGAAAATGATTCAAAACTACACATGGTACAAACGTTGCTAGACGATATATTAGAAACTAATTCAGGTGTTGATAACTTGCATATGATACAGTTCATAAATGACCAAATAGGTCTTTTAATGCAGAAAAAAGTACGGAGGCATTACAGTACGGATGTCTTAATCTTTTGCTCACTGCTTTATTCAGTATCTCCTCATGGATATCGTTTCATAATGTCTTCCGGAAACATGATCTTGCCGCATCCAAGTACCCTGCGGAGATTATGTTCTTCATTTCAACTAAACCCCAAAATGGAACAGCATGATAGTAAATTTTTGTCATACATTGAGTCTAAGTTCCCATTATTACAACAAAATGACTCATATGTTGCACTTTTGATGGATGAAATACATATCAAGCCCTTTTTTGAATTCAAAGGAGGAAATGTATATGGTTCATCACATGACAGTGTCCACGCAGCTACCACAGCATACGTATTTATGATTCAGAGTTTTCTGTCGTCTTATAAAGATGTTGTTCATATTTTACCTATTGCAAAAATAACAGCTGAAGAACTGTTTCTGTGCCTAAAAAAAATAATTCTCAAGCTGGAGGAAATAGGTTTTATGGTGATCACAGTAGTGAGTGATAACAATTCTATTAATTCAAAAGCAATTTCTTATTTTGCCAGTCCACCTAAAATATCTAGAGTTTATAAACATCCTGCCAATGTATTGAGACCGTTATTTTTTGCTATTGATAGTGTTCACATCTTAAAATGTATCCGAAACAACTGGCTCAACCAGAAAAAAACTTCGCAGTGTTTTCATTTTCCAGACTTTAATGCTTGTTTCGACTCAGATTCAAATGAACTTGTTCTTATGGAAAATATGCAAATGCTAACAGCATCTTTTTCTGCTTTAAAACAAATGCATCAGCTAGAAAGTTGTGAACCATTACTCAAATATAGTTATGGTTTGACTTTAAAAGCTCTCAATCCCTCGAATTTAGAGCGCCAAAATGTAGCTTTAGCTTTAAAAATATTTAACAAGTTTGTTTCTGAAGGACTTCGGGAATTGGGACAGAAGTATGATATTCCATACTATTCCTCAACTGCAGATTTTATAGAAATAATATGCACATGGTTTGATATCGTAAATGTGAAAACACCATTCAAAGGTACTAGGTTAAGAAATGTTTATCAGAAGCCTATGACTTTAAGTGACGCAGATGAAAGATGTCTCTTTCTGAAAAAAGTTCTTGCCTGGATTGACGCATGGCATTATAAAAATTATTCTATGGGAGCACTTACCAGAGAAACAAACTTTGCCTTTTCTCATACAACGCATGCTCTCCTCGAATTAACCAGGTATTGTATAGAGGAATTAAAATTTAAATATTTCCTGCCAGGCAAAGTTCAGACGGATGCTCTCGAAGACAGATTTGGACAGTATAGAAAATTATCTGGCTCACAATATAATGTAGCAATAACACAGATATATGAATCAGAGGGCAAGCTGCGGATGCAGAATTTCTTACCTTTGATTCTTGAATCAAAAAAGTTTGGAAAAATTGAAATCAAATGTTTTGATACAGATAATATTGACCTTATTAATACTGACAAGAATTTTATTAGTGCCTTCTGTACATTACAAGTAACTCAAAATGAACTGGATTCTATTAATGTAATGCCACTCTTAACATATCTCGCTGGATATTGCGTATATAGATTTCTGAAGACTGTGAAATGCGAGTATTGTCGGGAAAACCTTACTTTAGACAAAACTTTGGAATTGGATGAAGAATATCGTTTCATACTGAATATGGACCGAGGCGGATTGCTATGTCCACAACCAGATGTAATAACTGTCGTATCATATACCTATATTGTAGTAAAAAAATTAGTATCTGAAGAACATGAAGACAATTTTTTAAAGGTATGCAATCAGCGATCTCTTGCATGGGCATTAACGTATCAAATTTTAATAGACAGTGAATGCATAACCTATGACCAATGTAATAATGGACACACCTTAGAAAATATTCTAAATTTTGTTATAAAAGCATCATGCAATACTTTTCTTAAAAATTACTGTAATCAAAAGAATGATGTGCTGAGAAGTACTTTAAGGAAACGAAAGCTTCAAACTCTAGTAAAATAGATAATTTGTGTTCAGTTTAAATAAGGCCTTAAGTTTATGTAACTGTTTGGTAAGTTTTATTTATGCTTGTATAAAATGTTTTAAATATTAATGAAACATATAAATATATTTTTATGGAAATTTGAATGAATTATTTATTTTGTTGTATTATATGCAAACTTCATGATTTAATGGAAATCTAATCTTTAATTAAACATTTAGATGACTTAAATATATTTTAATTGTATTTTACGATTTCTGGCTACAATTGAAAAGAGAAAGTAGTGTTATTAGTTTTGATTAGTGTGATTAAAAATGATAGATAAAGATGTATGAGGTAGTACTTGTGTACCCATAATATTTGCAATATTAATATGCAAATGTATACATTTATTTCATTTTTTTACTAATTAAGTTTTAGGCGTTTTTCTCGAAAAATAAGCATAAACAATTTGCAAAGAAATATTTATAGAGTTAGTTTCAGTTCTATTAATATAAATAATATGCTATTTGCATTATGTATGATGATCAACAATACTTATGATACCATGCGAATTTATTATAGATGTGTGAAAATGAATTCTATAGAAAGGTCAAAGTAGCAGTTTATTCTTTTTATACGACATTAAGCTTTTGATTTAGCAAAGCTCCTTTATATATTTTATAAAGCACGAAATGCACTACTTTTATTTCAATGCTTGTTATTTCTTATGTGTATATTTTTCTAAATGTAGAAACCTTAATGTTTTGCTGCATCTAATGTGCTAATATGTAATGTAATTGTTATTTCATTTATTGCAAAATCGGATTTATTTAGATGATTTTTTTAAACTCCAGGCATAAATAATGTGCAAATATACATATAAAGCTAATTTTATTATTATTATAATTTTTGCTGCTAGCATTTAAATTTATATGGAAGGGAATTCACTTGCTACAGTGGTGCAGTAATTTGTTTGAATAATGCATAGTGTTTTTAAAATTTGAGTTTTGTTTTAGCTTTTTACCTGTAATTTACTTTATATACTCAACTGAAAAGTCATTTTCATGCTTTTTTAAAGCTTTATAATGTTTTGAGCTTTGAGAAATTGGATAATGCTATTAATTGCTCAATTATTTTTGGAATTAAAAACTGCAGTAATACTAAATAAATAATTGCATTAAAATAAGAGTATTAAAGAAAAGCGTGTTTATGTCACTTATCTGCTACATGGAGTATGTTTTTTTCCTTGTGAATTTTTAATATTTTATAATCTTTGAAATGCTAATAAAAATTTGTTTTTTGACGCAAAACTTTTTGCATTCTTTTCTTTACATGGAACTAAAACTTGTGTTTTTGGATTAACGAAACTAATGGTAATTTTTGTAAATATATTTTTAGCCAATAGTATGCTATTGAATATTACTTTGTTAACTTTGCTTTCTAGTTAGATGCTAGAAAATAATTATTATATAAAGTTTTAAAATACTGAATAGAAATTTTTTTGGAAAATTAAAAAAAATCTAGAAAATTAATATATCAATTTTTAATTTTGGGTCGACGTAAACATGACTAAACAAGATATGATATTATCCATCTGAATACAAAAATTAATAAGTTTCCTTTTATCTATATGGTTTTCTGCAATTCTCTAAGAAAAAAATAACATTCATTATTAAAAGCACACAATATATAAACACTAGCCAAAACGCCGCTTTCAGATCTGACGCAAAGGAAGTTATATCTTTCTACTCAACAGCAATGATCATTCTTCCTCCCGGCACTCGAAGGTACGGGGTCTCCTTGCCGTGACGTCACTTTTCAGTGATACGGCCTTCTTAGTCTCGGTGGTGTCGACCGTATACGGCCAAGTTCAGCAGTGGAGTGGAGACCGCAGCCAAAGGTGCCAGCGCGGGGCGACCAGCAACATCGCATACAGCAGGAAATGTGGCATCTCTGTCGGATTTGATCATGGCGAACAGGCGCAAAACGTTCAACAAGATGCATGAAGAGACAGAGCTTGAGAAAGAAACATTGCAGGCGATTGAGCATGGTGATTTGGAGATGACAAATGTGCGTGCAAAGTGGGTGGAGCTCGGACTACTACTTGCTTGACGCAATGGCCAACATGTTGAATCCTCTGCCGAATTGCGTACAGCTGCCCATATGTGGTACGCCAATGCCTCACAGATTGGTTTACCAAAGCCCTTCCGGACCTCCCAGCGAGATGGCAGAAGCGTATTGACATGGGCGGGGATTAATTCTTACTGATGTACTATCATTTTTTTGTTAATAAATTGTATTCCGCTCTTCGGCAGCATTTGCGTCATGCATATCTGTATGACTTACACATATTTACTTTAAGTATCACCGATCACCTCAACATCAGAGCACGCAGTAAATATAGCAGAAAAAACAAAGTAACTATTTCTCACATATCCACCGCTCTGGCTATTATAAGCAAAGCAGTTTTCTTTAGATGTAGAAAAAAAAAGAGCATCTTACAATTTTCTTGTGATTTTTAAACTACATATGGCGTAGGAGTACGCGAAAAGACTAGTGGGTAAGAAACTAGTTACAATTTTATCATAAGTAAAGTCTTAAACTGCAAACATAATTTTGAAAATCCATAGCGTTGTCTAATTGAACACTGTTTCCGTGTCAGATGCATTTCATATAGATATTTGAATTTTTTAAAATTTGAATGTCTAAATTTCCGACGTATTTGGCAGTGCAATCGCTATACGTTGCATACATTTGCTTAAAAGTTACTAAAGTGTTATTTGAGGTTTACAGTTAAGAGTGATAAATACAGATGGGCGCTTGACGCATGGTCACCTACTTTCTCACCATTTTAGATAGCGTTTCCCATTGGTCTGGACATTATTATGTTATGCGCACTTGTGGCAAATGTATCATTGAGCCAGATACATCGCGAAACTACAGAGATTTTCCGTGCATGGATGGATGGATAGCAGCAAAGGAGAATATCATGCATTTGTTTAAAAAAATTAACCGAAGTATTTGCGAGATTTACTGCGTAACCAAATCTCAATTTATTACTTTTATATTAATCTCTACAAGACTGACATTATTTACGTGTCTTAACAAGGTTACATAAAAATTATTCAGACTGTAAAAACATTTAACTGTATTTTATTTTATGGTTTTCTTTTTAAACAAGTCTATAATCGATGAGCACACTGATTTAATGACTGAAGCTCCCGCAGACTTCAATCAACTTTACACATACCGTTGTAAAATTAAAATATAATTAATAAAATAAAATAATCTAAAACTATTGAAATGCAGAGTCATAAAATTTTTAAATGTGTATCTACAAATCTTTGAATAACATTTACATAACAATTTGCAAAATCTGAAGAGCAATTAATTTAATGGCAATCATAATTGTGTAAAACTGGGTTAAAACATCTAAAATAGCTGCAAATTCTTGCCATGAAAATTAATGTCGTAATAATGCTAATTAACGAAATGAAAAATGTATTCGCTGGCCAGGTAAGTTTGCTTCAATACCTCTATATTCAAACAACTACACTTAAAAAAAAGTGTAAGGTTACTAAGAAAACTCCTGGAAACTGGGATGTCGTGGATTATTTCAGTAACAGTAACAGGTGTATTCTTTGTAACTTTACAAGGATTTTGCCTGTAATGGTTACAGAACTTTTTTTGTAATATCACAGCCTATAGTTATGTAATTAGAACATATTTTTCTTATGTAAAATCCCAAACGATATATATCTGTAATGGTTACAGATTATTTGCTTGCATTATTACTGCAAGTAATAATGTAAAAAGAGCATGTTTTTCTCATGTAAAATCCTAACAGGTATATTTGTAACGTTACAGGTTATTTGCTTGTATTATTACAGCAAGTTATTATGTGAGTAGAAGATACTCTTAAGGAAAATTCCAATGGTTCTATCTGTAGAGGTTCAGATTATTTCCTTCTAATATCCCATTAAGTAATTATGCATGTAGAATATATTTTCATAGCTGAAATACTAAAGGATATGTCTATAAAAGTAATAGATATTTTGTTTAAAATGATGCTTATTATAATAAAATATACTGAAATCAATATGTTTTGATTAAAATAATGATATCTGTATGTAATATATATGCAAGTGAAGCATAATAGTTTGGCTTTTTAAATTAGTCAATTTGACCTCAGAATAGCATTAACTTAAAGATGTGCTTTCAACAGCATTCAATGTTCTTTTTCAAAAAGTAACGTTATTCTGTTACAGAGTATTTTTGTTTTATGAAGAGAAACTTATGTCTGATTGATAAATGAAGTTATTGCATGATGTATTGAAAGGCTTTGCAAATTATCACCAAACTAAAGTTGAATTTTGATTAATTTAAAAGTTCAAATTGATAAGCTACTCCTTATATTAAATCACATGTATATCCTTTACATAAAATAATGGAAAGACTTTTGGAATTTATATTTGTCCTGTAAAATAGCTGAAAAAACAGTATGTTTTAATTGCATGTTTTAATTTAATGTTACGAATTTGGTATTTAAAAAGGCCAATGTTAGTTCAATTATAAATTAAATAGTTTTATTTCCCGCGCAGTGCAGCGCGTGACGAATATTAAAAGAAAGCTAAGCCGGAAAATTGAAAATACAAGAGCGTGTGCATTTAACATTTAATAAATATCTCTTTTTGATTTCGAGAAAATTCCAGAAAGTTCTCGCGCGAGATTTAAAAATCGTATAAAAAGGAGGAAAACCTCTTAATTCAGTTAGTCAGTGATTTTAGGTAGTTTGTTGTTGTTTTAAGAGTTTGTTTAGAAAACTGCTCTTGTTGACTGTAGCGAATTCGCGGATTAGCTTTTTTACCTGTTTTGAATTAAGTTATCTTAAACGTTTGAGTAGTTAAAAGATAACTACTGTGAGATATTGTAATACTGCACGAATATTTTAGGAAATTTAAGTATTTTTGTTGTGATAATAATAAATTTTGTCTATTTTTCATCGGACTTGTGCATTCACTTCAAATGAACCCGTACGCACGCAACATTATTGATTTATTTGGTTATTAATAAGATATCCTCTAGAACTTCCTTTTTAGTAATTTTAGATGAAATAAACACATGTTGCTTTAGATTTAAATTATTTGGGTAAACGTGTTGCATGTTGATATGATCACAGTAAACGACATTTTGTAAAATATTTCTATGAAGAACTCAGAACAGCTGTTCTTCATGTTTCAAAAATATTATATACTCTCCTTCTAAAAAAATGATATTTTCAGTAAATTAAAGAATTCAACATAGCAATGAACTTCATTTCGTTACTACAAGGTATTCAAAATTTTGTTCATATATTTGAATTACAACGTCCAACTAATCTTTTTGTTCTTAACTGTACTCAGTGTTTGTCAACAGTCTGTTATTGTTTGAAATAATAGGTGGTAAATGTATAACGTTTTTACCTTACCTTCAAATAATTTCCTTTGAATTAACAGATATAATTCTTTCATTAAAAACCTAATGTCATGCTTTTTGAACAAGCGTAAAACTTCACCAACTGACCTTAATTTTTAAAGCCTTGCTTCGATTAAAATTCTTAATACTTAATACAATTATGCCTTTAACATATTTGTTTAAAAAATTAATACCTTTTTAACTTAAAATTTAATGCATTTTAATTGCACCTATATTTTTTTACAAACATGATATGTAATAAATTTAAGCTTAATATATACAATACAGCGAAAATTAATCAGTTTGTCACTTTCATACTAAATCAACATGCAAAACTAAATCTACAGTGAAAAAAAAATCACTTAAAGCTTACAAATGTGTTAATTACTCTTGGACACTTAAGTGTTTCATACAGGCATTCTCCTGTATTAGACAGTACTTTCCTGTTCTATCAATTTTGCCTACAATGGGCCTTGTGATAAAAATTCCTTAGTGAAGCGCTGGAAACGCAAACGTGTATGCGAGAAATTTGAGACACTTGGACTCAGTAAGAATTCATGTCCAGAGAAATCATGAAATAAACCGCAGGTGTGGCGCCATCTGCCGGTCAGGGTTTCTTGCAGTAGCCGTTGAACTGTATTTTCAGAAAGAAATCACTTCGAGGCGGAGCCAGAAGCGAGCGGGAGCCCATCAGGAGTATGAGAGCGGAGTTAAAATAAGTTGTTATATTAAACCTCTTTTTTTATTATTATTAAGGTAGCTGATTATGAATATTCAATAAGTTGTCCACGTACGGCCTTCTAAAACAGTCATCTTCTGTTTTCTCATAATTCAGTAAATCCTCGAAAGTCTGCAGTTAAGTTTTGCTCAGCTTTTCTGTAAAAGCTTTCTTTTAACTTATTGAGATGATCTTGAATGTATTCTATTTTCAGGTCGTTGTGGAGGTTCTTATTTCTGAGAAAGTACGGTGCTCCGATTATTATCCTTAGAAATTTATTTTATAAGACTTGGAGTTTCTTGACATCGTTTGCCCACACGGGTGAAGCATAGGTAAGGATAGGTCTTATGATCACTGTATAGATTCTTTTTTTTTTTTCTTAGATCTAGGCCTGAGTAACCCGAGAGAAGAAAGTAAAGGTTTCGTATAAGTCCATATGCTTTGCCTCGGGTGATTCTGATATGAGTGCTCCAGGTAAATGACCTATCGAATGTTACGCTGAGATACTTTGCTGAGTTGACGATCGGTACTTGCTCTCCGAAAAGGGTTACTGAGGTGGTGATGGCGTCTTTAAGCTTATAATTTCTAATGAGTAGACTCTGCGGTTTAGTAGGATTAATGCTGGTTTCCATGTAGCACACCACTTTTCGATCTCTGGGATTTTATTTTTAAGTTTCTGGAGGGTGTGGTTAGAACTCCGGGATGTTTCAATGAGCGGCATATCATCAGCATGACATGCAAGCATAAAGTTATGATCTTGTGAGAAATTTGGAAAGTCATTAACATATATCAAGTACAAAATTGGGTCTAAGATAGAGCCCTGATAATCATTCTTGTGCATGGACCTTATAAGAGATAGACTAACCCAGTGGGCGGGGCGCGCGTCACCGACATGTTGGCAAGAAAGAGTAGGGACGATCTGGTTTACTTTCACTGAAACCTATGGCGTTTGTATCACATAACTCTTTTTAATTATTAAATGTGATACGTTGTATAGTGATGAGATTATGAAAGCCACAGTTTTCTCCAAATAGGATTTAATATATCCCATTAAAGCACTTTTTACTGCATTTCGCGCAATGTTTTCACGCGTAATTCTTGTACAAACATCTTTACTTTGGTAAAACGGTAAAAAGGTCTAAGCACAAAATTTATGAAGTTAATTTTGCGTACAAATAACGCAAAATTAAATAAGATTAATAGTACGCGATGCTTTGAAATAAATAAGGTAAAATTAAACAAGATCTAATACTTTTTTTTTTTTAATTTAATGAACATTTTCAGGCAGCGATTTTCCAAACTATAATAACATTAAAAAACGATCATATTTATTTGATTATATGATCATTAAATTATTAATATTAAAGTGGATTAGTTATTTCAATTTTTCATAATATTCGGAACATAAAATTTTCTGAGCGTAATGAAGGGAAAAAAAAGACAAAATAAAATCTAGAAGCACTCAGATTTTATATTACGCCCAAAAGGAACCTTTTTTTTAACCTTTTAGGTGTTACCTATATTTATTGAATATCATGTTCTTCGCCCGTAAACCACATACATTTGAAAACAGCATGTCTTTAGAATTTCCGCACTGGAGTTAAAAATGTTATTTCCTGTACAGTGTTACGATTGCTCGCTTTGAACTCGTTGAGTTTGTTAATCAAAAATTCGTTAAAGTTTTACAAAACATGAAATAGATTAAACAAATTCGAAATTCGGCCGTCCAGATGCCCGTGTTCGGGTGGAGGATTACATTATTCAAAATTTGATGGCTCTAGATACCTTCGTTTTTGTCACAGCGCGAGAAACATACACGTATTCATGCAGATCCTTCATTACTCTTGAATATATTACATTTTACAATACTATATTATATGTTACTCTTGAATTATTTTATATCCATAAAAACCTTCTCATTTTATGAAAATGGTTCTCATTATAAGTTAAAGTTTCGAAATTTTTGATGTTACACAGCAATGGTCATTTATATTTCCGTGAAATAAAATTAAGTTTTTTAATAAAAATTTTATAATTTCAAAGGAAATAATATAATTTTCCTTTCGTGGAAATTATTTTCCATGAATAATGTTCTTTTATTTGTTAGATTATCCTCTAATTCAACATATTTTAAAGATTATATTAGAGTTAGGCGCCGCTAAAATCTAAAATAAAGCCATATCCCTTTGATATGGACATGGCCCAATAATAGATGCATAGGTTCTCTCTGAAAAACAGCGTTAACTACGAAGAATCAAGACAGGGGCATCCAGTGGGCGGACACCAAAGCAAATATGGGGCACATGTAAAAAAAAAAAAAAAATATCAGCACTTTCCCCGCAAATTAAAGACGCACACCTGTCACGCAGCTCTCTAACGGGGGAGAACGCTGGAAATCCGTGAAAGTATTGGCTGGGATATATACCTAGGCGGTGTCGGCCATAGGGGTACAGAATCAGTCTTAACATTACTAGAACCTCCTTTCGGGATTTGCTGACAGTACTATCTGCCGTAATCGTTTCTTCCAGATTTAGGAAGCTGTAGTGGATGAGACTGGCCTCGTGGATTCGACTGGTGTACTTGGTGTGAGTAGGACGTATGTGATTTCGCTCCGTGCCTCGTGTTCCTGTGTGCCATTTTCGGCGCCATATTGGATTTTTTTACTCACCTCGTGCTTTTCTCGTAACTGGATTTCGGGCCAACCAGCGGCCGAGCGGTAAAGACGCTGAACACTGGTAGTTCGGTCTGAGGTTAGAATCCCGCGAACGGGCTGGCTGCATGGGTGTTTCCCTTAGAAAGTCCTCCACGAAGGCATCCCTCCCTTTAGGCAGATAGCCCTTGTGTGCTTTGCCGTAATTGAATAATCCAATCCAATCCAATCCGTAACTGGATTTCTGCGATTGCAATGTGAAATTGTGTTATTCAGTGTGTTGTGCGAATCTACAAAGTGTGATTTGTGATCTTTCTGTTCTCTCACCATGAATGAGGGTGATATCTGTGCTAAAATTATGGAAACAGCTGCTCGGCAAATTGTTAATTTCTCTCAGGAGTACATTGAATACGACATTGCGGTTCTATGAGGAAACTGGTGTGATATTCTTAATAAAGAAGACTTCTTCGGCCCTAGGGATTACATCGCTTGTGTGAAATTTCGTGATAAAATTAACGCGGATATTAACTCACAATGACGGTACTGTGCCAATAGTTTAAGGATCATGACGTACGATGTTCAGAAGCAGCTCATAGAAGAGAACTACAAAAAGTCAAGAGCCGTTGCTGAAGGACTTATCTCTGCATGCACAGGTAAGTGCGAGTTTTATAGTAGTCTGGATCCTGATTTTGCTAATAGATTTAAGGAAAATGTTATTAGTCGTAATGTTAACTTATCTGATATTTCTGATATTCTGAAACTGTGTAATGTTATTGATGCTCATAATACTAATGATAATGAAACTGGTAACAAACTTAAGCCCAAGGCTCGTAAAAAGTCAGTCAAAAGAGTTAAAAGATCGATAAATGATGCAAGGGACGAGGAGGGTTTTATTCTCCCGAAGAATACCTCCCGGCCGACTAAAGTAGTTAAAAACAATATTGAACTCCCATTAGCCAATAAATTTGAAAATCTGCCTTGCAAAAATAATGATTGTAATGAAAATGTATGTAATGATTCTAATGCCTGTGATGAAAATGAGGTTGAAATTATTGATATGGACACGCAACAGCGCTCTGACAGTGTCATACTACCTGCTCAAACGCCTAAAATTCGGCCGATCATGGTTAAGCCTGAAATAAAATTCAGTGACTTTAATAAAGTATTAAAAAATGACACCAAAGCCGACTTCGTAGGCAAAGTTAGTGGGGAATTTTTGAAAATCTTCCCGGCGACCGAAAATGATCATAGAACTGTTACCAGCTACCTGGACTCCAAAAAAGTGGACCACTATGTAATACTTACAAAACACGACATACGCATCAAGGTGGTGATTCGTGAGTTGCCAATAGACTGCCCAGTGGAAGAGATCAGCGAGGCGCTGCAAGAACAAAGTTACAAGGTCCGATGAGTAGCTCAGATGCATCGGGTCAGAACTAGAGTACCTATGCCACTCTATCAAGCCCAAATTAACAATGTACCAGGTGTTGAGCAGGTCTATGACATTGGCAAGCTTCTGGGATTCTATGTTAAAGTTACTGCATACCAATCAAATGGAAGTGTTGTGCAGTGTCACAACTGCCAGCACTTCCATCATTCCTCCGATAATTGTAAATTCAAACCCAGATGCGTGAAGTGTGCTGGGCCACATAAATCAGCAGAATGCACTGCCAAAAGGCTAGATGTAATGAAATGTTGTAATTGTTTACAAACGGGCCATACTGCTAATTATAGGGGAAGCCCTAAGTTCCCCGTTAACAATAATGTGAAAAATAAAAATGCAGGTAACACAATAGGTTCTAATACCCTCCGCGCTCCTAAGCAGAACGAAACCAAAGCACAAAATTCCTATGTATCCAACGGTAGATCCTATGTTTCTGCTGTTAAAAATGTCGCAATGGATAAAACTGAAAATGTTATGAGTAAGGTATGTACCAATCCTGTTAAAAATGCAAGTGTCAAACCTAACATAGATAATGTTACTAATTGTAGCCCCTCTGCAGAGGGAGGATTTAGTGCTGTCGTGGATGTGTTTAAATAAAGAGTTAAGTTGTGTATTTAAAGGCCTATCAGTAGGCAATATAATTAGTAAAATTACTGCTAAGCTGCCAGAGTTGCAAGCAGCTAATAATGCTATTGACAAGCTATTTGTTGTTTTTAACATTTGTGAGGACATATTTGGTTCCAATCATGTAAATAATGAATAATGTGACAAATAATTGTGTACATATTTTCACATGGAATGCGAATGGACTATCCCGGAAAATACACGAGCTCCGGGACTTCGTAAATAAGTACGACCCCGATATCTTCTTTCTACAGGAACACCGCCTTGGCCCTTCCACACCTATTTTCGTGCAGAACTATTCTGTACACAGATACAACCGATCAGCTACAGATCAAAACCCTCGAGGAGGGGGCACAGCACTTCTTATTAAACGCTGCATTCCTCACCACCCTATTCCAATCCCACGGCTTTCAGCTATTGAGGCCTTAGCCATCTCACTCATAACAAGCAATAACATAACATACATTTTTGTCTCCACATACATTCCACCTACACGTAACCCACAACTTGTCCTAATGCACTTGCAGGTATTACTCTCACTTGGCACACATGTTATTATTGGTGGAGACCTCAACGCTAGACATCGCGCATGGAACTGCTACAACTCAAATGACATAGGACGTGTAGTTTTCTATTTGGCCAAATCGGCGAATCTACACATAGCAGCTCCCAAAACCCCAACACGGTATACTGTCCGTTCTACAGGAATCTTGGATTTCTTCCTGCTCAGAAATACCAGCGTTCCGCTGGATATTTCTGTGCTGGACGAACTCTCTTCTGACCACAATCCGGTCAGGATGATTCTGAACGTCAGCAGTTTTACCCCACCAGACGCAAGAGTCTTTCGTACTGACTGACGTGCCTTCGCCAAACCTCTAAACAACATTCACTACACAATCCCCACAGCACACTCGAGGGATGACATTGATAGTTTGATCAAGACATTCACTGATGATATCACTAATGCCTACTCCGCAGCACGAAAGCTTGTGCCGACTGGGCACATTCACAGAAGCAACGAACTCAAGCTTCTCATCAGACAACGCAATGTTGCTAGACGCCAGTTCCAGAGGTCTCGCAACCGCGAGGACAAACAGAAATTTAACAGACTCAGGTCGGTCAGATCTCAACTCAATGCACAAGCACAACTCAGCTGGACCAGGTACCTTCAGAATCTTTCCACAGACGATAACTCGCTGTGGAGAGCCATCAAGAGGTATACGAAATGATACAACATTCCGCCCCTTAAAGGGCCTCAAGAGATCCATTACACCGAAATTGAGAAAGCAGAACTCTTAGCGCAGCATCTGGAATCTTAATTTTGCACTAACAACATTCATGACCCCACTACTGAAAGCACTGTTCAATATTTTCATTCCATTTTTTCTACAAGCCCACGCACGGACAACAGCATTCCAACCTTGCCTTCAGAAGTTCTAGCTATTATCAAGAATCTCAAAAACAGAAAGAACCCTGGCTTGGATAATGTCACCAATATCATGTTAAAGAAGCTGCCAGTCAAGGTTATCTTCATCCTAACTAAACTCTGCAACACCATTCTGGAATGGCAGCACTTCCCTGTGTACTGGAAAAAGGCTAAGATTGTACCCATACTAAAACCTGGGAAGCCACCTAACAAACCGGAGTCATATAGGCCAATTAGCTTGCTGTCTTCCATCAGCAAAGTATTTGAAGCTGTCTTACTCAAGAGAATCAACTCATACCTGGAGGACAATAACATCCTGATACCACATCAGTTTGGATTCAGAAAGCAACTTTCTACAACGAATCAGCTCTACAGGGTTGTTAAGACCATTGCCGAGGGAATGACTACCAGAAAAAGTTACTGGTGGATTATTTCTTGATATAGCAAAGGCTTTTGATAGAGTCTGGTTGTATGCACTCACTTACAAGTTACACGTTCTGGGTTTCCCAGAATACATCATTAACTCTCAGGTAGGCACTTGTCGTTCATGTAGCAGGCACAAACTCAATTTTCCACCCGATCCTGGCTGGGGTCCCTCAGGGGTCCCTGCTTGGACCTACACACTTCAATATCTATGTGAACGACATTCCCACCACACACGACACAACATTAGCTATGTATGCAGATGACACTGCGATCCTGGCACAAAGTGCATTTATTGGTCCAGTAATTCAACGATTACAAAACTACATTCACGCACTAGAGATCTGACTCACCCAGTGGAAGATTGCAGTCAACGTAGATAAAAGCAAGGCTATCCTGTTCACAAGGAAAACCAAGATCAAGAAGAATCTGCAGTTCTTTGGTACCAACATTCCCTGGGCCAAGCAAGTCCTTTATCTTGGGGTGATCCTCAACAATACTCTTACATGGTCCCCACACATCACTTCTATTATCCAAAGGTTCCGGGTTCGTAAAGTGCAACTCAACCCCTTAATTGCTCGGAACAGTGTGTTATCTATAGACAACAAGTTACTTATTTACAAGTCCATTCTCAGACCATTACTCTGTTATTCCAGTCCCATCTGGGCCCACATACGTAAAACAAACAGAGGCAGGCTGCAGGCTTGCCAAAATATTGTATTAAGACAAATCACCAATGCGGAGAGGTATATTCGCAATAATCGCATACACGAAGAGTTGGGCATGGAGCAGCTAAGATCAGTTTACTACAGGCTTGCTAAAAGGTTCTATACTAGGCAGCAGAATATTGATAACCTCTGTATTAAAATTTGTAATTATGATTACAATGATCTTGTAAATATGGACCGCCCACTTGCTCAACTTAATGTGTATATTATGTAACCTACTATAACTCCTATGCCTGCACTTATGTAATGTCTACTTTTATTTCTTTGTACCTGCCTCTGTTGAGATGTATATTACTTTACTATTTCATATTTGTTAATTTTTATCTAATGTTACTTTTTCATGTATTTTGTATTTTATATGGATCCAGACTATTAACTTGCTCACTTACCTTGTCTTACTGAAGTCACCACTCGACAGCTTCTCTAAGCTTTCACCTTCACAACAAAACCCAAAAATTAAAAAAAAAAATTAACTTTATTCATTATTTTGAAATTAGCTTATATGCTTTTTTGAAAGGCTATTTGAGGACAAAATGTCAAATGGAACCAAAATGTTCTACAAGGGGTAAGGGCTCTGGCCTACGCACCCTGGTGTTGCAAACACCGCTCTACTGGAGAGTGAGAACCTCCTTTCGTTCGGAGGATGGTTTAGGCTTGGCAGGGATAAAATGGTACTGTGTTGTCTACCCCTTCTCGGAGGGGTCGCAATATGGTTAGATAGGATGGGTTCCTTGGAGGGGGATTGGCTCGATTCCCTGCTGGGAGACTCAGCCAATAAAACACCACATCGAATTCAATCGTTCCGACTGCAGTGCTGCCCGGTTGCAAAGGTAATATCGTACTTTTTATTGACTGACAAATTCTTTCATCCAGTGCTATGTATAAATCTACGCGGTGACATGCCCGCCTGGATGGTCTTCTGGAAATCAGACGATTTTTCCTTAAAGGAAATAACCAGCGCAGGAGTTCGTCTTCGGTGTTCGTGCAGTTTGCTGTATCTTATGTTAACAAAAGAATGGGATTTCCGAGCTGATGATACAAGATAGTAGAATCTATGATCTATTATACTGAAACACTGTGAAATGCTAATTCGTAACTCTGTTAAGAGTTCACATGTCCATGTTTACATACCAGGAATTCTAAGAGTTACTAGTGTGAATCTAGAGACAATTGGACTAATCCTAAAGGGTAAGCGAATATAATTTCCATTCAGTTAATTACCATTATTATGACATTAAATTTTATTGCAAGAATTTGGAGATATTACAAAATTTTAATGATTTTGATTCTAGTTTTACATTAGTTTGATTACTATTAAAAAGAAACTTGGCTAATAGCTCTGAAAATTTACAAACTGTGTACAAATCTTCTTCAAAGATTTGAAGACACAAATTTTACTATGTATGTAACTTTCCATTATATCGTTATTACAATATTTTATTTTCGTAATTTTGTTTTACTTTTGTTGGAGCTTGTATAAAGAAGATTGAAGTTTGAGGAACTTATGGTCTTAAATCATTTCACACATAACGACTACAGATATGTCGTTTATGAAATTTAAATTTAAGAAATCATCTTCTATCAAAATGCAGATAATTTATTTCCAGTCTGAGTCAATTTTCCGTACCTAGTTGAGATACGTAAATTATGTCAGACTTAATTCTATCATAATTTACATTCATTGTCTGTGACGTATGTCAGATTAGTATTAAAATATATGAATTGAGACTTCGTCGTGCAGAAAATCTCACAAAACCTTCGTTTCTGTTTCTAAAAGAATGTGTGGTATTCTCGGAGTTTGCTGTTGATAAGCATCAGCATGTATCTTTAATAGCGTTTTGAGAACATCTGTTATAACCCTTTAATAACATTTAAAAAAATGAATACAATTTATGCAGGTTGGACTGTCAAATACTTTAGAAATTTTGTTTTTCAAATTAAAAAAAAAAAAAAAAAATCTTTATGAAATTTGTCAGACGTGGAAACGGGTTTCGATTCGATGATGCAATGAATTTTTAGGATTATATTTACAGCCTCAGATTATCTTTATATTATTTAAAATAATATTTACAGCCTCTGGTGGCATTTATTATGAAAGGAACTATAATGAGTTCTTTACTTACTACTTTTTTTGTATATTTTTCGCTATATGTATTTTAAAATTGCGAAATTTTAAAATTAAAAGTATAAATATAGCATTGCTTTATATACAACTGCTTTGGCAGAGCGGTCATTATGAAATAAATTGTACTTTTGTTGTTCTACTGTTTCGTTTGTATTTAAACTGTTTATTCCGTTTGCTGATCATTCTAAAACCTTTCAAAAACGTAATTCAGGTGTTTGATTCAGCTTCTCTATCTTGTGCATGTTTATTAATTATAAACGTGAGTACAAGGAAGAGATGTCATATAATCACACTTTGTAATAACTCGTGAAAAAATCAATGAAAACTGAAAAGCAGTATTTTTTCTTATGTGTCAAATCTTAAAAGTATGTTTATTAATTACAAATGTGAATACGAAGCAAATGAAATGCTTCTGATACTTTAGCTCTTTAGAAAGTCTTCTTTGAAGTTACTCAGAAAAAGGCTGTGATCAAGTTAAAAAAAAACATTTGTGATACATGCTGGTGAAAAGGACAATACAAATTTTCAGCCCTTTTGATAAATAGTAATCATAGCTGACGCAAGGGTTTATTAAAGGGAAGCAATGGCAAAAGTACAGCATTTTGTGATGTGTCAAATGTGAAAAATATGTAAGGGGTGTTCAAATGAAAACGCACGAAATGTCGTAACAACGAAACTTTTTCAAATATGAATATGCCGCTTTGGGATAACGTAGTGAGACATCAAGGACGTGAACGCATTATCCGACATGGTTGTGCCTATGCGGAAGCTAAGGCCATTGACGCCGGATTAGAATAGGCAGTGCGTGTGATGACATCTTCGTATTCACAATGCAAAATTCCACGAGTGAAGAGGAAAATTTGTTAGCAGTACCTATATCAACAGTAAACAGAATTGCAAAAATACAAAAATTTTTATATCTTTTCCTAAAATCTTGAAATTTGTTTTTATATTTTTGTATCAAATCAAAACATAATCCTGGGTGTTTTTCTCAGATTTAGGGTTATATTTATCTAGCGTTTTGAAATCTAAATGATTGTACGCATTTATTTGCGGTTGCTTTATCTAACCATCCAGAATGCTGTTATTTCAAACCAATGCGGAGCATGAAATATCCCGCTCGCCCATGTTGAAAGCTAGCCTTCAATCTAGATCGCAAGTTTATAATACCTCATGGATACAGCGGCTTGAGATTTGTCTGGAGGTTTGCTCTCGCCTCTATGGTCGCATTGATACCTGCTGTGGTCCACTCGCATTGGATTACCCTGCTTCAACTTTTCGTTGCAAAACGTCGTGTTCAGTAGAACCTATCTGCGTGGTAAATAACTTTAAACATTTGTATTAGCAGTTAGTTAATAAAACTGTGAGATAATTTTCTAAATATTTTAGCTTTATTTTGGCATGTCTTTAAAATAAGAAAATTAGTATTTTCAGACGGTCTTTAAGCGTGCCGATTTCTAAGAGATCTTCTGTACTTCAGAACCTCCTAATGAATTCATAATGATCTATATAATATATATGCATTCTGATGAAAAAGGCAACCAAAGGTCATATTAGTGTATGGAACTTATTATCACGTAAAAAGAAATGAGAAATACTAAGCCGGAAAACACTTTCATGACGACAGTCAGTGAAGTTCGATGTAACGGTATTAGTACACCTTGGTGCCTGGGCACAGTGACCTGCCCCTAGTCGAGCAAAGGGTAAAAGTTTAGAATTGTAATAAAAGAAAATTAAAATAATAAGTAAGATGATTTAAACGATGAATTAAGATTTCTTTAAAAAACAAATTTTGGAAAGCATTCATTTTTTACGAAACAGAAAGCCGTCGAGTAGATGAAATATAGAGTAAACAGTAAGACAGCGAATTCCAGTAATGGAAATAGATAATACGCAGTTAAAATACTAATGTAATACGATTACAAAAGAAAATGCAAGAAGAATAATGCAGTTAAAATACAGCACAGAATAACGTATACAGGACAGAACAAAGGTTCTAGAGAAAAATTTTGCTTCAGTTTTCCATAATTACTGAGATGTTCAGAATGGCCGTAGGCCGTTTAAGTTGTGTATTTTTATTACCACAATTGTAAATTTTTAGCTCAATATTGCTGTTTTCATTTTAGATTGAAAATTTTTGGCAGGGTGATAGTGAAAGTTTCTGAGTTTATCAATATCCAGTTCTTCATGAAATGTTTTGTCATTAATGTAATAAGATGAATTTGTACTCTGATTCAAAACACAGTTCTGGGCAGTTTGCAGTTTTTCCTGTTTTACATGAGTACGCCCAGACTGGACAGGCAAAGACCACAATCAGAGACTCAACCCGACCTCAAATCAAATTTTTGTTTAACTTTTATTCACCCTGTGATCCCACAATTAATTTTCGACATACCAGATGTGGTTGCGATCCTATTTTTAATACGCTGATTTAAATAATTTGTAATTGCGACTTAGACATAAGTGAATAAATGGTTACCAAAGTAGTTTCATAATGAAGTTATATTACCTGCGCTCTGATGTGACGTATAAATTCAAATTCCAAACTTAACCTTATATAAAATGAAATAAAACATAGGCATGAAGAGAATTTTAGTGTCAAGTAAACATCTGGGAAATTAAATTAGGATACAAAGATTTCTTTTGTATTTTTAAGCAAATATGATTCTGATATTTGGCCGTTTTCATTCCGTATTCGTTCCGTCTTCATTTCGGCTACGAATAAAAATTTCAGAAGCTATGAACTAAAATTCGTATTGCTATTAGGGAATATTTTTTTTAAAGAAAGACATTTATATACGTTCAGAGTACATCTTTTCATAGAATATTTTGATTTTATCATTAGGTTTAATTTTGACGCAGATTTAAAAATCTAAAAGATTGAAAGATTGAAAAAGGCATTAGAAATTTTAAAATGCATGGCAGAAAATTACAGCGGTATTTAAATTTCGGTTAAAGTCCAGAACTAAAACCTTCTTATTGCTACCATTCTAAACCTATGAAAATGAAATAAAATCTAAAGGTGAGATAATTTATCTTTCTGTAAATTTTTAAACGTAATAACGAGTGTTACTGTTTTTTCTCCAAATTAATCATGTAAAAAAACATTCATTTAGAAGGAGTACTTTTTAAAATGCATCTCTGATCAGGGCTCTTATACGATATTTCAGAGGCATAAATTTTTAAAGTAACTAACATCTGGTGTTAAAGTAATATTAAATTCGTAAAACTCCCATGTTCTACTTTGTAATAACATTGAATATTTTGCATGAGGTAACCAGGTTAAATTTCCGCAAGAAATGATAGAGGCATCTAGCACCTTTTATTATTTGGCTAATTTAACCAACTGAATGGAGTGAATCCGTTACTGATCAGCAAATATTCTCTGAAAATTTTGTTACCCTTCGGAAATAGAAAATAGAAAGATATTCTGTGAATGGAGTGAATCCGTTACTGATCAGCAAATATTCTCTGAAAATTTTGTTACCCTTCGGAAATAGAAAATAGAAAGATATTCTGTCTTAAAAAGCAACTGTAAATCTTAAAGGCTTTATGGCATTTCATTTACTGCTTTCATAGACCAAGTGCCTAATTTCTTCATAATAAGATACTAGTATTTAAAGCATTAAATCTGAAATTTTGGGATATGTTACAATTTCATGCACGCAGCAAAACTTGCTTATTTTAGACCTTTTCAAGAAGAATATCGAAAGCCAGAAATATGAAAATTATGCTTGATGGATACGTTGAATGCTGCGTAAAGTTGGTACGTTACCCGCTCGACGAATTAGGTTCTAGGCCAGGAATGGCGAACATTTGTCGATTAGTGTGCCAAATAAATTGCAATTTATTATTTTCAGATGTTTAGGGTAGTTACTGTTATATTTTGTTTTAAAAATTACCTTTAAACCCCAGCTTTGATTTCAATAATTAGTAATGATTTCAATAAGAATTTCATTTCAATAATCTTTTAAAGGACCAGAAGGTACAAACTCTTTCTCACATTGACGCGGAGCATTGAATATACGTAAAAATGTTTAATTTTCAAAATTACTCTTTGTCTCCATGGCGCAATGTAAGAACCACTTCTGTAATATAAAGCGTTTTTGTGACATTTAATTGAAAATGCAGTTTCTGTATGGTATAGAAGATTTTTTATCTTGTCACTTTCCTGATTGTTATTGTAAGGTTTATCCAAAGTTTCTATCAGTTAAATCTACTTTCCTGTCATTTCTAATTTCAGCTTACAATTTTCTCACTTTAATTATTGGGAAAATTGTTTTCCAATTTCTTCTTGCACAAATTATGTACTTCTAACGCGATAAAGTTTTTTGGAGAGCCCTCAGTAATGACCTTTACCTAATACTTCCAACCCTAATTTATTCTTTTTTAAAACAGTTGCATATTTTTAGAGTCAAGACTCTTCTGCTACAACAAGTTGCAATAAAATCGCTAATGCTCTATTCTTATGTAACATTTATAATAGCAAAGTGAAAAGTTTATTTTTTTGAGATAAATTTATTTACTTGTTTTTATTTCATTTTATCTATTTTTCATTTCATATACATGTAAATATGCAATTTTGATATATGCAAGTACATCAACTAGTTTTTAATAAAATATTGAATATGAAAAGTTTTTAATTTTGCAGCATTTCGACGAAATGTCCTCCTAGGAAAATTCCCTATGATTTAACTTGACATCTACAAACCCTTCTTATTTGGCGCAATCTTGGGACGTATTTATAAGAATGTTGTAACTAAGTGATTCTAAAGCATGTTTCAGTGCCAATAATTCGACCTTGAATCATATTGGACGAAAACGCAGTCCAAAACGTTCACGGATAAACTCAAGCGCAGTTAATGATTATAATGTAATTATATTATCATCCCATCGAGATTATTACGTAACTTCAAGTATAATTTATAAATTTCTTTCACCTATTGACACCAAAAGAAATTTAAAATATTTTCCATTCAGCCTCTTTCTGACATTGAGGTCCTAAAGCCGGTTGCCACAACCTTGAATTTAAGTTCGAAACCTGAAAAAAGCCTAGATGTTTGATAAGTACATAGTCTCTTTGCGCTATGCAGGCGCTTGAACATCTGTCATTTGGTTTGGTTTGGTTTGGTTTGGTTGATTACGGCAAAGCACATTAAGTCTATATGCCTAAGGTTAATGATGCCTTCGCGGCAGGCTAAGGAAAACTTCCTCGTATTAACGTTACACATTGGGAAAGCACCGAAAATGTCCATGCCGCGAGCCCGTTCGCCTGGAATCGAAGACAGGTCGGAATTACCAGCATTCAGCGACTATATTCATCTTCGACTATGTATATCCTCGGTGATAAGACTCTAAATGATCAAAAGCGTCGATCATACTCCTCGAATGCTTAAATAGCAGGGCGCCTAGTTGCTGAGGTAAGCACCCTTCGAAATTTTGCTAGACATGAAAATTAAAATGTAAAGAATTTCGTAAGCTCTGTTTGATATGGCATCTAAGGCGAACATATATACTTTAGCACCGAAATGTTTTCTAATTAAAGTGGACTTTCTTAAAGTGATTATTAGAATAGTCACTATACTCGAGCAGGAATTAAACAATTATTTTAGTCACTGTTTCATTCATTTCATTCCATCTCATGTCAGCTGCAAAAAGCTTCTAAAAGACAGATCAAGATAACGAAGTTACATGAAAATGTTGGGGTTATAAACAAATTTCTAAGAATCTACAGTTAAACTGAGATAAGAGACTTCGCAATTAAGAATAATTCGGTATACGTTTTTCTCGTTGATTATCGATCTCAGTTTGAATGAGGCATTTTACCAAGCGCGTTGCTTTAATTAAATTTCTAACTTCCTCTCATTCTACTAGTCTACAAAATATAGTAAACTATAGCGTAATGTAATTGATAATGCAGGAATTTTATCGCAAAACAATCTCAAAACGTTTGTATGAAGCAATTTTATCGAGAAAGTGCTCCGGAATTTTCCGAAAATTTCAGGATAGCTTTGAGATAAACGCGAATATGATTTTTTCGCGTTTATCAAATAAATTCACGATTTCTGATATATTTCTGGTTACTTTTTAATTTCCATTATACATGCTCTCTTAAATATAGTTAAAACTTATATTAATCAAATTTATTCCGATACAATATATCAAATTTTCTATAATTCACAGTCTGAATCTTAACTTCAATCATCCTTTTCCCAAATTTTCAATCAAAGAAGTTAAACTTAATTGTTGAGTGAACTGTCTAATCTTATACACATTAAACATTTGCATAAGTCTACATTATGTTAGCCATTATTTTCTCGAAACGAAATTCCGTCAAGTTTCTTTAGTTTGTTTTAATACGGTGAGAAACACAATAGGGCTGTCTGCCTAACGGAAGCCAAGGCTTCGAAAAAACTGGCTCTCATAAACGTTTACGAAAACGCCTAGGCAGCCAGACCGTTCGCCTGAATTCGAGCCCAGGAGGGAACTACCAATGTTCAGCAATTTAACGGCTTGGCCACTGGTGGTCCTGAAACACTGTTAAGAATTACCATTTTATAGTACGAAAAAAACACTTATCCTAAAAGCTAGTTGTTATAACCTAGAGGTATTGAAGCAAACTTACGGGGCCAGAGAATACATTTTTCATTCCGTTAATTAATATTATTACGACATTAATTTTTATGGCAAGACTTTGCAGCTATTTTAGATGTTAGTGATTTTGAACCCAGTTTTACAAAATTAGGATTGCCATTAAATTAATTGCCTCTCAAAATCTATATTCGAAGATTTGATGATACACATTTAATTATTTATATGACTTGGCATTACAATAGTTGTTAGAATATTTTATTTTCAAAATTATATTTTACTTTTACAAGAGTTTATGTGAAGCTGATTGAGGTCTGTGGGAACTTCCGACATTAAAGTGTGCACATCGATTACAGACTTGTTGTTTAAAACAGAAATAAGTTTAAAAAGAAAACCATAAAACAAAATGCAGATGAAGTTTTTTAACAGCCTGAGTCTAGTTTCCGTACCCTATTGAGGTAACTGTAAGGCGCATGTAAATAATGTCAGTCTTGTAGAGATTAATATAAAAGTGAAAAAAAAATTAAAGTTAATTTACGCAGGATATCTCGCTATTTCTTCGTTACTGTTTCTGATCAAATGCATGATATTCTCCTTCATTGCTATCCATCCATCCATGCATGTATTTCCGGGAAATCGCTGTAATCTCGCTGGGTATCCGTACATTTGCCGCAAGAGTACATAACATAATAATGTCCAGACCGGTGGCAAAGGGTATCTAAAATGGAAAGAAAATGGGTGACTATGCACTATGCAAATGATAATGATTTTATGTTACGGAGTGCTTATGGTTCAAAACCATGTACCTCCACATCAGAAAAATATCGAAGTAGTGACCAGAAATAAGAAAATTGCATAATTGGTTATCATGATGCACACTAGAGGGAGCGACATTAGCTCGAGAAAGTTTAGCGATAGGAAAAATCGAGTTTTGAATTTTTTTGGAAATACTATGTTTTAAAACTTTTTTGTATTTTTTAATTATATATATATATATATATTAATTTTATCACACATAAATGCGACACTAAAGCAAAAAGCGGAAAGGAAAGATTTTACAGGTTAATATGCTCATTGGCATATGGCACAAATCATAGTGAAGTAAAGATTAAATTTTCGCGACGAAATATCCAGGCAGAAATTTATTTCTGCGGGCATGATGTGAATAAATAGCGAACAGATTGATAAGAATGCAGAGGCGGCCACTTTTTAGTAATATTGGACTAGGAAATATGGTAGAGCAATTACATGACAGTACGTCCTTCATGGGCCGGGCCCTGGAACTGAGATGAAAGGGGCGTGCCTATGCCTTTTAGCTGGAGGATAGATGCCGTACTCGTGTCCGATGATGGAGCGAGGTCTTTTCTGCTAGCTGCGAGTAGGCTGGTAACTGTTGAAGTGCACGGTGATCAATCTGTTCAATTTTAAGGAATAAATTTAATGAAAACATCTATGGGTTTAATGTTGAGATCTGAATGAATCACATCAGTGCGGGCATAATAGGCTGCATTAAGGACTTAAACGCAGGGTCTTACTTTGAAAGCCTTGAAGTTTTTTTATGTGTGTTTTTGCAGCTGTACCCCAAATGATGCAAGCATACAAAAATATTGGTCGAATGATGGAAGTGTAGAGAAGAGCTTTGTTTTTAATTGACAAAGGGCTCTTTTGGCCTAGAATGGGGTGAAGTTGAGTTCTGACGTTCTTCGCTGGTGACTATGAGTAGATAGAAAATACCACTTTGGGGCCATGTGGCGCTGTGGTGCTGGGACTGTGTCGTCCTAGGACTGTGATGACATCACCAACCCCGGGCGTGTTGCATCCTGTTCGTGACGTCATCACAGACGTCAGTCGCAAGTATGTTTGTGTTATAATCCGGTTTCATGTACATGTTTATCGATTGACGTAGAACTCCCCGCTGCTCTGATGTCATACTAAATCCGCAACTTGATTGCAGCATGCAGATACATGTTAGAACTTCTAGAACATTCTATTTAGTTCAGCAATGCCCGCTAGAGGGCAGTAGTGTCCCCTTGACGCTTTTTGATTGCTTCTCGTGGATCCTGACCAAGACCTATATAGAGAGACGCTGGACCCTTTCATATCATTTCTGTTCGTGCTGTATGCTTCGCTCCTGCTTCCGCCCTTCCTGTTTGAATCAAGACGTCTTATTCGAAGTAAGTATTTTATCGTATATCTTTTTCGCGTTTGTATTTATAATTCAATGTTAATATTTAGTCTATTTTTATTAGATGTTAATATCTATTTACTTTTTATTAGATAATAATATTTAGTTTATTTTCTATAACTGTTAATATTTGGTTTATTTTTATTAGATGTTCATACTTACTTTTATAATTTCTTTTTCTTTTAGATTTTTCCTTGTGATTATTTTAGTTGAATCTATTTCGTTTTAACGTAAGTCATTAATTTTCGATACCTCTTTTACATTAATTTTTATTTTGTGTTTTTCACTATTATTTATAGATTACATTCTAGCAAAATATGTTACCTAATGTAAAATTTTCATTAAATATTTTCTAATTTAAAGGTACTGTTATGTTTTCATGTGAATATTACCCGATCGCGCATTTCTTAAATTACCTGTATGCGCTTTCATGTCAATATTATTCCTTTGATTAAATTGATCATTTACCCTTTGCATTCTTTCTATTTAACGTTGCAATATATTTTTAATGAGTTTGTTTTCATTTTTACTAATATAAGTAGGTTTATTTTAAGCTAATACTATTATTTTAACTTTCCTGGACTTGTTTAATATTTTTTCATGAACAGTCGAATTTTTTCTTTGTTTTTTTCAGATGGAACATACATCTGGGGCTATGCTTTTAAATAACGAGGCTGCTCAACCACAAGCCAACGTAAGTATTTTTCTTTTTTTAAAAAAAATTGTATGTTCGAGAATTTTTTAGTTATAATACTTAATTTTGTACTCTTATATATTTAGATGGATGCTAAATATGTTTTCGAACATGAAGACATGCCTTTGGACGATCAAACGATTGCTATTATGGATTTTGGTGACCTTACATCATCCCAGCTGGATTCGCTTTTTGTTGACACCCCAAATTTAACTTGCCTGGAATGTAATAAAACCTTCGCACACGAAAGAAGCATGACAAGGCATATCAATGTACAACATTCAACTGCCAAAAATATTTGCGTCATCTGCAAGAAGGAGTTTTCCCGCAGGGATAGTTTAATGAGACATATGAAAATGCATTCAGAACCCCAGAAATCCATACCATCTCGCTCAGTGAAACGAGCAGCTCCCCCCGCCACCATGCCTGCCCCTAAACGACCGAGGCAAGAGCGTCCACCATGCCTTGGTTCGTTTGCTACGGAAATCATTTATCCCAGTGAAGACACCAAGAATGACTTACAAGTATTTTTAGAGTCATCAAGAACTGAAGTTGCGGGAAAGATTCAGGAAACTGCCGCACGTCACCAAGGTATCAAATGGTACTTGAATGCTTGTGTGAAGATAGTGAGAAAAGTGTCAGAGACCGAGGAGGAGACATGCACCCCTTACTTTCGGTCCAGATGCAGCACTACGCTCACAGGAGAAATGCCCGACATGCAGGCAGGTATTGAGAAGGTAAGAAAATTTATTTTATTTGAACTTTAATTTATTTTAAAATGTGTGTAAAATTAGTAATACTCATGAAATGTTTACAGGTACTAGATTCCTTGGACAAATTTCTGAAAAAAGGTTCAGGATGGGTTTTAGTTTCCGTGCAATACCTTGAGCTCAATACCGCTGTCTACAAACCCCTGGCGGCATCTTCTTACATACCTCTGCCAAAAGTCTTAGCTAGTAAAATGGCTGTTCTCAATATCCAGAATGAGGACCACAGGTGTCTCGTCTGGAATGTGTTAGCAGCTCTTCACCCCATCGAAGGTCATGGGGAACATGCATATAGAGTATCTCATTACAAGCCCTATGAAAGAGAAATAAACGTGGATGGCTTGTCTTTTCCCACCCCCATTCACCAACTGGACAAGTTTGAAAAAATGAACAACCTGTCGATCAACGTGTTTGGTTGGGGAAACAATGAAATTTTGCCTCTTCGAATCACCAAGAGTAGAAACGGTAATTTATCCTTTTTTTATAACCTTTTTAACAGATATTTTTTTCGTAAATTTTATTGAATGATATTTTTCTCTTTTGCAGGTGATCGTCATATCAATCTGCTGCTCATTTCCGATGAGGAAAAGAGACATTATTGTCTCATTAAAAACATGTCTCGTCTTCTTGCAGGACTTACGAAAGATCGGCATGAAAAATTTTATTGTAATTACTGCCTTCACCGATTCACGAAGAAAGAGACTCTCGACGCTCATGTAGAAGACTGTCGAGTGCATGGAGCACAAAAAATTAAAATGCCGGAAAATAAATGGTTAAAATTCGACAAGCACCAGTTTCAACTACCCATTCCATATATAGTTTATGCCGACTTCGAATCCATTTTAGTAAAGCAAGCTACCTGCCTACCAGATCCTTCGAAGTCATCAACCACCTCTGTAGCCAACCATCTTCCTTGTGGATACAGTTACGTGATCGTGGGACCCGACGGTTCATTTTATCGGGAACCTCAAGTATATAGAGGGACAGACGCTGTCAACGCCTATGATTTTCCCCCAAGAAAATCAATGGGCCTACGAATCTGCCTCTGAATGTCATATCTGTGAGAAGCCATTGAATGGAGATAAGGTAAGTATTATTCGAATATTATAACTTCATTCAGTAATATGCATTATAATAATGTGTTTTTAAAACAAATTTTTCATTTTTTAGGTGCGGGACCATTGTCATCTTACATTAGTCTACAGAGGAGCAGCTCATAATGGATGCAACATCAATTTCAAATTTGCAAATTTTCTACCCGTGGTCTTTCATAATCTGAAGGGATATGATTCTCACCTCCTGATGCAAGCGGTGGGAAAATTCAAAGACGAAGAGATTAAGTGTATTCCGCAGAATTGAGAAAAATTCATCTCTGTTTCTTTGGGTCGTCTACGCTTCATCGATTCTCTACAATTTCTGAATGCTTCTTTAGAAAAGCTCGCGGCTAATTTGGAACCCCAACAATTTCAACTCGCAAGAACCTATTTTCGGGAAAAAACAGATCTGATGCTTCGAAAAGGTAACCAGAATTTCTATAACTTTTTATATTCTACCCTTATGAGTACTTAGACTCGTTTGAGCGATTTAATGAGCCGCACCTCCACCTCTCTCTGCCTTCTACAGCCATTTAACAGAGAGTGATATCAACGATGAGGATTACGAACATGCGAACAGAGTCTGAGAAGATTTCGGATTACGTCATCTAGGAGACTACCACGACCTCTATGTAAAAAGTGATGTTTTGCTTCTGGCGGATATTTTTCAAAACTTCAGACGACTATGTCTTGATTTTTACAAACTGGATCCGGCACATGTTTACACAGCAACTGCTCTAGCCTGGCAAGCTGCTCTACGTATGTCCGACGTCCAACTGGAGTTACTCACCGATCCTGATATGTATCTCTTTATAGAAAAGGGCATTTGAGGTGGTATCGCTATGATTTCACATCGCTTCAGCGAAGCCAATAATAAATATATGGAAAATTATGACCCAACGAAGCCATCATCTTATATTATGTATTTGTATGCCAATAACCTTTACGGGTAAGTATCCTTTCCAAATGTTTAGATATAATATTTTCTCTATTATTTACATGTGATATTCATTATTTTTATTATATCTTTTTAGATGGGCCATGAGTCAAGCTTTACCAACCCATGACTTCAAGTGGCATGATCTTCATGGAGATAGCTGACGATCCGGAAGAAGGATGTATCCTTGAAGTTGATCTGGAGTATCCAAGGGAACTTCACGATGATCATTCGGACTATCCTCTTGCCCCCGAACAATTCGTCGGGACTCCTGATATGTGGTCACCTTACACGCGAGACCTGGCAACTAAATTCCAAATCCCACCGAGTAGTTCTACCAAATTGGTGCCAAATCTACGACATAAGCATCGGTACGTGATACATTACCGAAATCTGAAGCAATGTTTCACTGGGGCTTCACGTGACCAAGATCCATCGAGTGCTAACGTTCAAACAATCTCCTTGGCTTGCAACATACATTGAATTCAACATTAGGCAACGTAAACTGGCTAAATCTTCATTCGAAAAAGATTTGTTTAAACTCTTAAACAATTCAGTTTTAGGAAAGACGATGGAAAATCTCAGAAAACGTACCTGCATTGACCTGGTTCATCGAGAGAAACAAGCCAAGAAGTTAGTCGCTGTTCCAACATTTCATTCCTTCAAGATCATCACCGACGATCTGGCAGCCATTGAGCGACGGAAAACCACCTTGGTTCTGAATCGTCCTATCTATGTAGGCTTCAGCATCTTGGATTTATCAAAAACGTTGATGTATCAATTTCATTATGGATATATCAAGAAAACATATGCATCAAAGGCCCGTTTATTATTCACAGACACCGACAGTCTGTGTTACGAAATAGAAACTGATGATATTTTTCAAGACATAAGCAACAATCTGAACTTATTCGATACCTCAAATTACCCAGAAAATCATCCCCTCTACAGCCTTACCAATAAAAAGACGATCGGTAAAATGAAAGATGAACTATCTGGACAAATTGCCCAAGAATTTGTTGGACTCAAGCCAAAAATGTACAGCCTACTGAGTAACTCTACTGAGAAAAAAACTGCTAAGGGCGTATCGAAAACCATCCTTAAAAGACAGATTCGTCATGGGGACTACGTTAACTGTCTTTTACAAGAACAACGCGAACTTGCGCATGCGCAACGTATTGCTAGCCACAGTCATCAGATAAAGACTGTGGCCTACACGAAAGCTACTTTGTGTCCTTTCGATACAAAACGGCACATTTTGGACGATGGAATATCGTCCTATGCATACGGACATTATGCCATATAATTTTAGTTTGAATAATTTTGTCTCAAAATTCTGTGTACATTCAATCAAAATTCTAAAAGTAATTTATTGTGGAAATTTATGATGTAAATAAGTGTAATGATATGTCTTCAAACTTTAATAAATGTTTATTTAAATATATTATTTCTTGTTTTGTACTTTAAAAAACCAAGTCTTCAGTAAAGAGAGGATTCTCTGAATCTTTTAAAAAAATGCTTAACACGTTAGAATATTTTAATCAAGTTACAGTAATTAATCTGGCAAGTTAGAAAAATTAATTTTAGTTTTATCAAAAAATGGAAAGTTAGAAAAATTAAAAATCTGGTGGAACAGCTATAAATAGAATTGTTTTTCGAATAAGAATTTAGTTAAGATGGAATTGTTGAAATTAAAGCATCCTTTCACGATGTTAGCTGCTGGTCCTATTGGCAGCGGAAAAACCATGTTTATTAAAAAATTAATGGACCACCAAATGATCACTCCTTTTCCTCCTAAAATTATTTGGTGCTATGGTGCTTATCAAAGTCTTTACGATGAGATGAATCATATTGAATTTTGTGATGGTTTGCCTGAAAACATCCACACTTTATCAAATTCTGTGATTATTATTGATGATCTTATGTCGGAACTCGGAAATGATATAAGATTGACTAAGTTATTTACCAAAGGATCTCATCATCGAAATCTTAGTGTTATTTTCATTGTACAAAATTTGTTTCATAAAGGTATTCGAGAAATGTCTTTGAATGCTAATTATTTAGTGCTCTTTAAAAATACAAGAGACAAGTCTCAAATTATGCATCTGGGAAGGCAGTTATATCCAGTAAAGAACAAGTTTTTTCAAAAAGTGTATCAGGATGCTACATGTAAACCTTACAGTTATTTATTGGTTGATCTCAGTGGTGATCGACTTTGAAGGCTTCCAACATTCTTCAAGACAGTTTGTTATTAAAGAACTTGCAGCTTTTGCTGTAGGGGACCCAAAGTATCGTGGCAGATGGACTTTTCAACCCCCCTGTTCCTTTGAAGATTTCAGCAAGAAAACACAACTCACGTTTTCGTGGGTATCTCGGAATATACATCATATGGACTCGACATATGGAGAAATGTCATATGCAGATTTAAATTTAGTCCTTCAGATGCTGTTTCGTTCATTTACAAAATATATGTCAAAGTCTGGAAAAAAAGAAATATTTTCAAAATCATACCAGAAAAGAAGTGATTAATTTGGAGGATGTAAACTGTCCCCGTTTTTGTGACTTACCTTCCGGAGAAATAGTATGCCCTTATTTGCATGTAGAACTTTTCACACTGTGCTGTTCAAAAAGCCGCCGCTTATGCACGCTTCGTAGAGACTCTATAAAAGCCCAACACTTTTTTCTTTCCTATCATTCGTGTATAAAATGTCGAACTGTTCGCTGCACCAATTAGAGCAACTGAAACTCATCTCGAAAATAAATTTTCAAGTGATTTGTTTCGCAAGTGCCCCAATAGTGTCATAAAAACTGTGTGTGAGTGTGCCTTAAACTTGCTTCGAGGTCATCTTGCCGTTTCCTCCAAGCGAAAGGCTCAATTAGCGCCTTATAAACGAAGTTTACGAAAACTTGCGAACAAAATGTACCTCTTTATAAGAAAAGAAGACTGCTTGTACAAAAAGGGGAAGGTTTTCTAAGTGTTCTCTTACCTGCGGCTATTTCTGTCATTAGTTCTCTTATTCATGGAGTTCAGTAAAAAACTTCTCATCGTACCAGAAGAAAGACGACAAACGGTGGAACATCTTACCGAAGTGGATGAGAAAATTGATCGAATTTTAAAGAAAAAAGACCTTGATGAAAGTGAAAAAGCAGCTTTGTATCTACAAGTACTCCAGAAATATATTACCTATCAATTACCACCCCCCGTTGAAAAAACAGAGAAACCTATGGAAAAGAAAGAAGAAACTTTGGTGAAGAAAGAAGGAATTCCAACGGAAGATCCATTTGAGAAAAATGTTGTGAATGTGGCTCCTTTAAAATACAAGTCTCAAGCAAAACACATTTATCATCATGTAAAGAAACATATTTCAGATGGAGGTGAACTCATTTATCGGGATCAGGTCGTTCCAGGGACTCATGTTGTGACACTCATCAATCATTTTTTAACAAATAAGAAAAAACCAGTTGTTGGACAAAATGAATTTTATGCTGTGTTAAAAGAATTAGGTTTACCTACTATGTATGATGTTCATAACAAATTAAATGTCATGTATGCTCGAAGAAATGCATGGATTAGATATTAAATAAAACAATGTTAACTTGATATATGTGTCTTTATTGTGTTCTTAGGAATAAGATACTTTTCCGAACTAAAAAATAATTATGAAAAAAAAAATAAATAAAATAAAAAATAAAAATATTTTTTCTAAGACGGAAAAAGTTTTATTTACAATTTTTAAGATGAAAAACTTCATTTTTTTTTTTTTTTTTTTTTTAAGTCGAAAAAAATTCATTTAGATTTTTTCAAGTCGAAAAAAATTCATTTAGATTTTTTTAGGTCGAAAATGTTTCACTTTAATTTTTTTAGGGAGAAAAATCTCCACTTTTATTTTGTCTATGGGAAAACCCATGTTAAATTCAAAATGTAAGGGGAAAAATTTACACTTTGATTTTGAAAATTCGAAAAAAATTCATTTAGATATTTTTAGGGCGAAAAAATTTCACTTTAATTTTTGTAGGTCGAAAAGTGATATTTGCGTTTTTCTTCATATGAAAAAGTTTCATTATTTAAAACTCAATATGCTTTTATATAAGTTGAAAAAATTTATTCAGTCAGAAAAATATAACAGAGAAGAAAAAAATACATTTCAAATATTTTATTGTTTAAAAATCATTCTTACACCATAAGTTTTTTTCACAAATTGATGCATGTTAAAATCACTCATTTTACATAAATTTTCAATAATGGCGTACATAGATTGGCCTTGGCTTCGTTTCAGTACATAATAAATGCAGTATGCTCCACATACATTAGAAGTTACACTCTGTAATGGAATATTATTCCATTTTACATTTGAACAGTGGAATCCATAAACATCTGGAGATTGTCCGTAAGAATCAGAAAATTCTAATTCTTCATCTTGAAAAAAGGCTACCCAATGCGCTCCGGGTTCTGTGGACTTGTCTGTATTCACAACGATGGCTGATCTTCTAATTAAGGGAGGTATTTTATCAGCTGGATAAACTCCTCGAAAGACAGCTGCTGCTTCACGAGATAAAATGTCTTGTATAATACGACCATCCATCAGTTAAAGTCAAAAATGATATTCCTTGATTTATTAATTTCAATCACGTTATCAAATTCTGCAAAGATAATCACACACACAGTTTGCTCGAGAGGTTGGCTGAACTTTAACTCAATCCGTAGATTAGAATGCTTAATGAGATTCATATGCTCTCCATCACAAAGGTCTGGTGATAATTCGAAACCAAATAACACGTTACCTTGTAAATAGTCTTCTCTTGAGATAAAAATGCCTTTATCGTGCTGGGGTTTATTGAAAAACAGGCTATGATAAGCTCGAATATAATTGTTGTTATCAAAATTTGGTTCCAGTGGATTGTGAGGCACAGGCTGTCCGTTGACGTACACTCCAATGAAATTCAGGTAATAATGTTTAAACTCAAATGGTAACTTGGCAAAATTTCCGTGAAAAGCGTCATTATCGACACATCCAATTACAATTCTTTGAGGCATCAGGCCAACAAAAACATTGTCTTGTATCAAAGACATGCTATTTTGGGGAATGGAATAGACTTTACATAATACTCTATTAATAGGATACTTGGCATTACTCTTCTCTAATGCTTTGGCATGACCTAGGATAACTCCAGGGCTCACACGCACTTTTCTCACGAAAAGAGATACATGTTCTAAAACCACTTTATGACCTGCTTTTCCTTGCAAACAAAACTCTGGCTTGCTTCTGATAAGAGTTAATTTAACATCCACCATATTTAATAAAAGCCTTTCTTGATGAAATAAATCAAAATGAATGCCACCAATCATATCAACAGTATAACTCAGTTTGAAAAAGGAAGATCGCTTCTCTAGATCTTTGTCATACATTTCAGCTGTCAATTTTGAAGTTTTACTATCATAGCCGTGATTGAGCAAAGTTTCAATGTAAGCTCTATAGGGGTATGTGTTACTAGAAGAAGACACCAGTCGTTCGTTTAATGTGACATCCACCTGAGAAAATAAAGAATGCAGGAACAAATTTACTGGGCCGATGCTAGCATCTTTATCCAGAGGTGAACCATCCGTTTTTATTATTTTTGCTCTCACGTAGGGTTGTGTTTGTGACAGGTCAATATAATCTTCTCCGCTGCCTGAAATATGGAATTCTACGGGACCTCCGTCAAATACATTAGATAGAGGATGAAACTGAACCCATTGACCGCTTTGAATCGCCGTTTGAGTTCCAGGTAAATGAAAAAGTTCTAATTCGGATTTAACACACTCAGGGGAATCTTTCATGATAAAAGCCATTATGAATTGAAAATATCACGTCTTCTCTTCTTCGCAGCTTTCGGAGAAATGAAGTGTTTTGACTGTTTTCGCTTCCTTTTATACTTGCCACTACCAACCATGGTCTGGGCTTTACGAATAGCTTTTGCCGCTAATACTTTTCCCGCCTCTCTGGCTCTTTGTTTAGCAGCAGACTTAAGGTTTTCACCTGCCAACACATCATTTGCGATGAGAGCTCCGGTGCGCAAAGCTTCTTTCCCCACCATTTTGGCTCCTTTCACAAACAAAGGCATGGCAGTGCGAAATAGACTGCGAAAAAATCCCCCGAGACCATAGCCCTTTTGATAGGATTGGCCTTGATAATAAGAAAGTCCAGAGCCGGTTTGATAATGATTTTCATAATTTTGAGTAAAACATTCATATGGTACGAGCATCTTGATGTCTTTTTTACAAATAAAACTTTTCCTCTTCTGTTGTCATATTTATAGGATTTGTCGTCTTCGGAAATGAAGCACAAGAATTAACTTACCCCTCTCAAAAGGAACGAATGTACCCGAATTGAGTCGGATTTCCACTTCGATTGTATTAAATAAATTTCTTGCTACTGGTACAAAATGCGGCCTGTCGTATTGTACATTTACGGTATCACCATCTTTTCCGGTAACTGTCACGACTCTTAAGAGGGGAGCTTGCACATTACCAACAATCTGAGGCGAAACGATATCACTATACACATAAAGTAGTGTATAAGCAGAATGTAAATCACCCACATATGGACTATTCCAAGTACCTTCGACAATCTGCGGTTCGAAACCTAATAAACTTGCCAATCCCGAATCATAAAAGATTAACCGAGCTCCATTTTGCGTCACAATTTTCACTCTTTTTGTTGAACGATCATACTGTAAAGAGATTTTATCTTTAAATGATGCTAAAGTCATGGCCTTTAAGAGATCTGTGACACTTTCGTAACATCCTGGTGGTATTTTTCTATTGGCAATTTCCTTTACACCTGAAGAGTCACCCAAATCAAAGCCAAAGAGATTGTTATCTTTGTTAATATTGTACCAGGTATGCGGGTAAATGATCTCAGAAAGACCAACTTCCCATTCCCCGTTCAAAGATATGGGTGCAGGCAATTGAGTAATTAAATGAGAGATAGTATTTTCTGGAAAATAACGTTGAGAGCTATCACTAGGTAACGTCATATAGAAAGACATCTTGGCAAATGACGATTCTTTATACGATGTGGAGTTTTTATATTCTTTTCACATCGGTCACCCATGCATTAAATTTTGGTGGATAACCTAAGAATTTCACATAGTATTCCGTCACACCGTTTCTCTTTCTTTCTCGCAACACTTTTTCAACAGGATAATATCCCGAATCTGAAATTTTTTGCAGTTCCTTTCCGTAAAAGGTTCCTTCAATGGCTTCTCCGGCAAGGTCTTTAAGTCGATAAACAGGTGGATTTCTAGGAAGGATTTCATGGATCGTAAATATTTCTCTTGTCCAGTTACTTTCATAGCCTTTTTCAAAAATCATTTTTAATTTGCTAACGCGCACTGTATCTCCCACTTTGAACTTAGGTTGAAGTTTAGGTAGGTCTTTATATAATTGATTCCACACTTGTTTCTCATTGTGTTTATTGACATTCGCTGGTTCAGTTTGAATAGAGCGATGCCAAGTATGATTATAACTGTGAATTAATTTATCTATTACATCAACGTAACAATATGTGTTCATTTCACTGAAGTACTTCCACATTTTGCTTTTGAGTGTTTTATGGAATCGTTCAATGATGCTTGCCTTTACTGTACTGTTCTCAGTTGTGAAAAAACGAACTTTTTCTTTTTTAAGATAAGTTTGAACGATTTTATTCTTATACTCTTTACCTTTGTCAGTCTGTAGCACATGTGGTTTTCTCTCGCTAAAAATACGTTTAAGAGCTGATTTGACACTCTGACCTGTTTTATCTTTGAGTGGAATAGCCCAAGCATATTTGGAAAACACATCAATACACGTTAGCAAATATTTATATCCATTGTTGTGTTTGGCAAGAGACTGCATATCTGCTAAATCAGATTGAAACTGAACGTCGATGCCTCTGACGAGGACGCGATTGCGACGAAAATGTCGCTGGGTAGGCTTGTGCAAAGTATATGATAGGCTTGTGCAAAGTTGCTGGTAAGCCATTTCTTGATGGTTTTGTGACTTTCTTTGCCTTTTAAAGCCCGATGCAAATCACTCACTCCACCAAAACTGGCGGGAAGGGCTGGATCGCGATACATCTGAGTCAGATTCATGGTATGTACAGCAGTGATTTTTACTAATAGAAATGTGAACGCTCATTTATAGTTTTCTCTAAATTTTAAAGTTTTCTCTAAAACATACAAACTCTTATTTCTACATCAATCCTTCTTATGAACGGAAAGCAAAAGTGTATGAGTATTTATAGTGTTTCCTTAATTTTATATATATTTATTTTTAACTTAATTATGAGACAGTAAAGAGATCATTATAAACAAATAATTTTATTTACTTTTTAAACATTCATAATATTCAATACCATAAAGCACCATATTTTTCCAAATTGGTAGGACAAAGTGTTTCTTTCACTTCATCAAGTACATGTTTGAGACAAACAGATTTTAAAAAGTCTTTTGTGATATAATGTGCTGGTTTAATCAGAAGTAAATAAGGCTCTTCAGTCCATACATTTCCATAAAATTGCCTGGCTATGTCGATAGAGTTTAATTTCAGAGCCAAGGAGTTGATAGTTTCTGTTTTATAAATAGCGAGCTCTTCACAGTCTATAAATTTAGGATACTTCAAATCTCCGTGTTCTTGGATCAGCTGTTCTAGTGACGTATTTAGAATGGTTTGAAGGCATGCTATTCCCAAAGAAATGTCGAAGGATTCTGGAAGCTTTTCCTCGTTAATAGGTTCCTCGGATACACTTTTGTAGGCTTCACAAAAGTCCATACATTGGTATACGAGGTTAGTGACGATGGTACTGATACGACTGTAATTTGTGGACAATTCTTCCCACTGGGCGATTGTAAGTCTAATATTGCTTTTCTCCACTCCTTTTACTGTTAGTTGCTTTAACGTGATGTGGTAACCATCATATTCCGCACTAAAATTCTTGGGTAGTTGCAGATTCATTGTGAACACCTCTTGTGGACTGTGTTGAGAGAAGGTGTCCAAACACGAAGGCTCTAAATTCACACCGTTACGAGTCTGATAATATGAACTCCCGTACTTGCTGTATTGCCTGATGTGCCCGGTGATCTTTCCGTTGAAAAGGGTCGGTTCCACAAAGACATTGTTGCCAATATGTGTCAGCTCCTCTGGGATTGTGTCTTCAGTAAAGCGTCCATTGCGCTAAAAGAGAAAAAATAATGATGAGTCGTTTGGTAAGAGAATAATAAGTCTGCGTTATAGCAAGAATAAACTCTTTTCGTAATACTTACTTTCTTCTTAGATGTATTATCTTCGTCTATTTTTCGTTTGCCATTAGTGTTCCGCGAGATGGGTGTTTCTTTGGACTTTTCATGGTGTGGGTCAGAATTACAATCAGAATCTGAAATCTTCGGCACATCCACGTTGAGAGGTTCGTTCTCGAACTGTTGTTCCAAATCCATCTGAAAAAATATAAATTCAAACTATAAAGGTAATGCAATAAATGCAGATTTCGTACTCAAATTAAATATCGAATCGAATATACGAACACGAAAAAGATATATGATAAAATACATACCTCGAATAAGACGTCTTGATTCAAACAGGAAGGGCGGAAGCAGGAGCAAAGCATACAGCACGAACAGAAATGATATGAAAGGGTCCAGCGTCTCTCTATATAGGTCTTGGTCAGGATCCACGAGAAGCAATCAAAAAGCGTCAAGGGGACACTACTGCCCTCTAGCGGGCATTGCTGAACTAAATAGAATGTTCTAGAAGTTCTAACATGTATCTGCATGCTGCAATCAAGTTGCGGATTTAGTATGACATCAGAGCAGCGGGGAGTTCTACGTCAATCGATAAACATGTACATAAAACCGGATTACAACACAAACATACTTGCGACTGACGTCTGTGATGACGTCACGAACAGGATGCAACACGCCCGGGGTTGGTGATGTCATCACAGTCCTAGCGCCACACAGTCCCAGCACCACAGCGCCACATAGCCCCAAAGTGGTATTTTCTATCTACTACTATGCATCAAGCACCCATCTGTATTTATCACTCTTAACTGTAAGAGTAAACCTTTCGCAAATGTATACAGCGTATATAGATTGTACTGTCAAATACTTCGGAAATTTAGACATTCAAATTTTAAAAAATTTCAAATTTCTATGTGAAATGCATCTGTCACGGAAACAGTTTTTGATTCGATGACGCTATGGATTTTCAAAATTATGTTTATGTAAGATTCTACATGATATGAAAAAAAATTATAATTTCTTATATACTAGTTTCTTCGTATGCTGTTGCGCTATATGTAGTTAAAAATTACATATTGATGCATAAAACTTAGAGTCACAAAGTTGTTTTTAAAAGGAACTGCTTTGTATATAATAGGCAGAGCGGTGGATATGTAGTAAACAGTTAATTTACCTTTTTTTTCTCCTAAATCTACTCATTACTCTGATGTGGAAGTGGTCGTTGATAGTTTAAGGGACCGTCTTCACTGTTAAAGCCTGATAACCCGAAGGCTGTGTTACTGATTGTTTCAACGTATTTATCGTATTTTTTCGACGGCTGTAAACGTGCCTTTCGGACTCTCCTGTATAATACTGACGAATAAATTGTGTTTTTGATTCTTCATCAAAAGGTGTCATCAATCACTCCCAATCCAGGAACCCGTAGAATGCAACAGTATGTAGCATAGATAAGGTAGAATGTAGGATATTAAATGCGTAATGAACAGCAAGGATTTGATTGTGTAAAACGTTGATACATAATGATGAGTAAAGCAAAGCTGGCAGACGAGGCAATTTAAGTATCTATCTCCATTATAAAAACATGTTACATCTACAAACGGCTTCATACATTATTACTGTTTAATTTCAAGTTTTTGCATTTCGGTAGCTTAGCAGTAAGAAGACAGCAGCAGTCGAGCTAGGCTAGAGAAACCACGGGCAGTTGTGTTCAGGATAAAACCTTACTGCATAATGAGTTAGCTTCGTTTCTTAATGCATTCGATTAGATAATTAATACTGCTATGACGTGGTTCAAATAACGATAATTGTTTTTAGAACAGAGAGAAGATATTATCTCTCCAAACTAAACATTAAGGAACTACTGCTAATTTAAATTACTCGTATAATTTATATTTACTTATTTTTTATTTACATATTTATACATAATTTTCAAAAGGTGTATGTAATACTATGTCTACTATTTTCCAAATTTCAGTGCTTTTAATAGAATAAAGATGAAACTCTGTGTTAACCCCAAGGATTAGAGGTGCTCAAACTAATCAACAATCGGTAACCTAATCGGCATTTTACTTTTAAAGACTTTATAAATGCTGACAATGTTTAGGCCAGACTCTTTCTGAAATTGATTCATAACTTTCAAACAATTCCAGAAGACCTGAAATTTCATTTCTGTTTGAGGTATTTGGTATATTAATCTGCTTGTTAATTTGGGAAGGTACAAGAGAGGTAGGATTTGTAGCATTCGGGTCAGTATTCACATTTTGGGCAATACGACTTTCAGCAGTGGCGGGGTAAGGTGTGGTGTGCTGGTGGTGTATTTAATTATGGCAAAGCACACTAGGGCTATCTGCCTAACTGGAGGGATGCCTTCGTGGAGGACGTTCTAAGGAAAACTGGCTCGTATACTCTTTACACATGGGGAAAACCACGAAAACACCCATGCACCCAGCCCGTTCGCGCGATTCGAACTTCGGACTGAACTACCAGTGTTCAGCGACTTTACCGTTCGGCCGCTGGTGGGCGGCCGGGGTAAGAGCCTCAGCATAGTTAACGCCTGGTTTTATTGTAGAATTTTTGTGGACTTGTTGTGACTCCCGTAGTGGTCACAATTGCCAGTTCTGTGAAGAAAACCACAAAATGGCGCGCCGCCGTTAACGAAGGTACTTTCAGCAGATAGACGATTTTACGAGGGGTATGGTGGTCGGACTGAGAAAGGCGGATTGGTCCTTACGTCAAATTGCAGCTGATTCCCACATGGATGTGAGCACGGTGCATCGGCTATGGCGAACATGGCTGGAACAAGGAAATGTAGGAAGAAGGAAGGGTGCAGGTGCAGCTATAGTGACGTCAGCACGCGTGGATTGACGAATCCGCCGACAAGCTGCGGTGGTCCCGCAAGTCACTTGTACAGCGATTCTGCAGCATGTGTAAGATACCCTGGATCTTCCCGTGCCGACCACACTAATTTCCTGTCGATTGGTTGAACGTGGCCTGCACTCACGGCGTCCGTTAAGAAGACTGCCATTCACCCCACAGCATAGACGCCAACGTTTAGAATGGTGCCGGACTGGAGCGATGTGGATGACAGAATTGCGAAACGTCGTGTTCTCAGATGAGTCACCCTTCTGTTTATCCAGTGATAGTCACCGCATACGTGTAAGGCGTCGAGGTGGAGACAGATCTAATCCGGCAGTAACTGTGGAACGCCCCACCGCGCAATAACAGGACATAATGGGTTGGGGTGCTGTTGCCTACGGTTCCAGGTCACCTCTAGTTCGTATTCACTAGGGCACTATGACGGCCCAACGATTCTTGGATAATGTATTCCGGCCGGTGGCAATCCCCTACCTTCAGGTGCTGCCTAATGCAATTTTTCAGCAGGATAACGCCGGACCACCCAGTGCTCGCATCTGATAAATATGAGATTTCGTTGGAATAAACAAGATTATGTAATTTTGCCAAAACGTTATGCTTTAAGAAAATTTTAAATAAGCATACAGTGTGTGCAATTTTACTTTTCAAAAAGGTATTTCTCTTCGAAACATTATTCTTGTTTCATGAATTGGTAAAAATTAATCCGTCCTTAAACAAAATGTTCAAGAGCATAAACACAGAGCATAAAAATACTTAGTGAAACGCTTTCCATGGTTTAGGAATATCCCTAGTGCCCACTTTAAAGATATTGCGTGATCTAAAACTCTTCCCGTTGCAACCCATTCCGGAGCCTTTCCTTTCTCTTTCTCTTACCTGCGTAAATTGAACTCCCCCAGCTTACAAAAGCAGCCGTTCCAGGATTGACGGTCTAGTAATATATTGTAAGTCTAACCTGCCAAGTAGTGTTAATATAGCTTTTTCAGGAAGTTTTCAACCCTTTTTATCTTCACTAAGATCTTTCCTATTTAATTTTATGGTTCGAGCTCGATCAAACTATAGTTTTAACTTTCAATAAAAACCTACAATTTACCGGGTTATATCCTTCTATGCTCAAGCAGGAGTTTTTGTTCGGATCAAAAAGTTATACAAGCTCGGTGCGACAGAGCTTAAAAGTAAGAATGTACCTTGGCTAGTGGAGCACTCGCCATTGCCTAAGTAAAGGCAGTTTCTGCTAAATCCATTCGACGGCCAAAATTAGATAATGGTTATGCTACTGGTAAGATAGGTGTGCGTGATTATGGCAAAGCCTCGAGGACTATCTGCCTAAGGGGAGGGATGCCTTCGTGGAGGATTTTCTAAGGGAAACTGGCTCGTACACACGTTACACATGGGGAAAACCACGAAAACGCCCATGCAGCCAGCCCGTTCGCGAGATTCGAACCTCGGATCGAACTACCAGTGTTCAGCGACTTTACCGCTCGGCTGCTGGTGGGCCCGCTGGTAAGATAGGAAAATAGGAACTAGATTAACTGTAGCGTAGAATCGGATATTTAACGTTGAATTAGACTTTGTGTTTATAAATATTTGCAATTAGGCAATTTTGCTATTTCTGCTCGCTACTTAAATATATTTCTGATGTGAAGGTACATAGTTTTGAACCATAAGTACTCCCTTTTTATATAATCAATGGCATTTGGTAATATGAAGAAAGGTGCCATACTTTTTCTAAGGAAACTGCTTTGCCTACTATAGGTAGAGCGGTGGCTTCGGAATAAAATATCCTTTTTTTATATCTACTGCTTTGATTTAGCTTAAATTGTTTCTTCAGTTTGCTTTCGCCGTAAGAGCTTTCATGAAGGTAATTCAGAAATCTGATTTAAAAGGTGCGTGACGATGATTTAGAAATGACGGATTGATAAATTTTTTATTAGATATTATTTGCTGGAAAGTAAAATATTCTGCAAGAACTCCCAATAATTAAATAGTAAAGTCATGGAGATTTTTAGGTAGAATTTGTTGTTAAACAAATAAATAAAATGCTTGCACAAATGAATAAAATAATCCTCATAGTTATCATTCCGACGTTTCATATACAGAAAGTTTGTCTCTTACCTAATAATAATTTAGAGTTGCTCTCTAAATGTAATGTTTGTTTATACTCTTATAACCTTTGTTTCCCACAAATGTTCCACAAAATTGTTAGAACATTAAGCATTCCCCCCCTTACTCATATTCGCGTTCACTCGGCTCGAGAACTCAATAAGGGACTTCTTACCACAACGCCCAAAGTCGGATAATCTTAGATTACTGACAACCTAAACAGCAGAAAGTGAGCATAATTACATGTGTCAAAGTCACTTATGTCTCACTTCATCTGAGCTGGTAAAGCGCAACAGACCAACGATAAACTGCTATATTCACATTGACTTTTCCCATTTTTAGCTATTGTCTATTTTTAGCTATTGTCTCAAAAAGTGATTATTTCTGTTCACTTTTTGAATATCTGATGTGGAGTGAAACGAAGGTGCTTCGAAATTTATAATTCTATTTAAAAAAAAAAATAATAAATAAATCCCATTTAAAAATATTACCAAAGGGACACTATTGAGAGCTCTAAAAATACCACTTAATATGTTTGAAGTAAATAATTTGTAGAGACACACATACCGTAAAACACTGCTCAACCATCCGATTCGAACCCGGGCCAACCCGGAATGGGAGTCGTTTTAACTGTCTGTCGCCTTATAGAACGTGTCATTAGCCTTCTATTAGGTGCCTCCATAATAAAATGGCCACAAATTGCAGCCTTACGAGTTGCTAATGTCGAAAAGGTAAGTGCCCGCCGTTGAAAAAACCAGTTTTCCAATTACCACAATGGCTGGTTTGATAACACTTTGCTATGAAATGTTTTCATGCTATATTTGACAGACCGGATGTTCAGCAGGGAAAACCTGGCATCCAGAAGGTATCCTTAGAAATCGGTGCTCTACTGTCAATAACAAGCAAAATAAAAAGAGAATAAAAGTGCGTCAATGATATTTTGCACATTTCACTTTGGATTCAAAGAAACAAAATATTAATGAGTTCATAACTGAAATAATGATTTTAATAACCGCATGAAAAGTAAAGCACTGAATATTCAATACAACCCTCCAAACATTGTTTGGCTCTGAAAATCCCAAAGCTACCAAAAATGCCATCTGAAAAGACGATGATCATAATTCCAAAATGCGGATTCTATTTCTCTATCTTTCTAGTTCACTATAGTTCCCTTCTAACAAATAAACATTCTTCGTCGTTTGGCCACACCTTAACATTCACATGTACGATACTATTTAAACATTTCGTTAAAAATCTTCTTGGATTAATGCATACAGCATGGTCAGTTTGAGGATTTTAATTTTTTTCGAATTCTTCTAAATTATGTTGCTGCTAATTTATGTAAATAATTGCATGAGATGAAGATATGTAGAGAAGCAATGATGCAACTATGGATTAGAAAGAAATTTTAGATTTAATGAAAATGTAAGAACTTGTTTAATTGCTCTGGCTGATGAACATTTTCCATCATTTTCACAGTTTTGGTTAGCGTTTCAGAGCATGAAATAAATGAAGTTGAACTTATGCTATAACTCTATTTGTTAGCCATCATTCGCAACCAAATTCATACATCTGGGAACTTATCAAGCTGGATATGTCAATTGGCACTTGAAAAAACTTGATTTTCCTAGAATGTGTTATTACATTGCAGGGGGCATGGGTAATGAAATATAATTCTGAATCGAAGTGGCTGTTTCGAAATCGAAATTATGAGATTCTCGTAAAATACTGAACTGAAAACAATCATAAATCAAGAGGAATATTTATTTATCAAGAGGATAATTTTCTATGATTATTTATCAAGAGGATAATTTTCTATGAAAGCAAAGAAATCAATTGACCATACAAATGTAGGATGCAAATCGCTTTAAATCTCATTGTTTTATCGAAATATGATTCCATAGGCAAAGAGAAAACTGTAATTATTTTATTTATTTTAATTAATCACTTATTTTATGTTACGCAGCTACCCGCATATGTTACGTGTGTTTTCCTTTTCGTTTTCCTGACGGAATGTAAAATTTAGCTGACGCTTATTTAATGGGGTAGAAAGAAATAGTATTTAAAGAAAAGTTTTACACTGTTTAGTGACAGCATGTTCTGCTCGCTGAAGGCCATGTTACTAGTTGAAATTCTACATTAGCTGTCTTCTTGAGAGTTGTTTTATTCCTGCCAATAAAGCTGGTCGTGCCCATATAGGTTTCAGCCAAATTGTCCGCTAATCATTGCTATGTAGCCTTCAGACTAGCTTAAAATTTAGCTTAGTTTAAATTTGAAATTTCTTTATTTTGTGTTATACCATTGTTTTGTAAGAAAAGTGTCTTTTGTTCAGATATATTCAGTTCTTAATACAAAAGAGGTTTATAAATTCTTCCTAAGTCTCTGGTCTTTATCTATATATAGCGATAAATTTGCTTAAAACGTACTGTAATTTTCCTTTACATTACTGAGAAGGAGCTATGTAATAAACATTGGTTTATCATAGCAAGAAATGCAGATGCAGTATATATATACCTGATTATACAATTGGGAATGTTGAGGTTGTACATGCAAGTAAAGCAAACGTGCAAAAGCCTAAAGGCAAGGAATTAATGCATACTTTAAAATAAACATAGCTAAACTATCAGAATAATTCTGCCATTTTTGAAAGGCTAAATTGTTTTACAAAATACTATTTTCTTTCTCCTTTACGTTAACTGTATATCAGTTTCCTATACATAACTGTTCTTTAATTCTGAAATACGTTAAATTAATATTCAGTAACAAAATTTGGTTTTCAGTATGATATTTAACTGCACATGTGTACCGGTGCAGTAGACCCAATTCAATACGGTTAGTTGTACGATTTTCGATCAGATGGATAACATGAAAAGAATGAATAAATAGAGGGTGAAAGTTCTTATTATTTTGAAGAATCCATATAATGAGCAGTAGTGGAATAACATTTCGTGAAGACGTCAGTAATTAAGAGCCGGTGGTAACAACGTAGATAGCGTTGAAGTCAGTGTAATAACATGAGCGACATCATCCGAACTTTACCTGAGTAGCCTCCGCCTAGAAACTTGCCGATAGCAATATGGCTCGAGAAGCAGTCGATGAATTGTAACTCAAGTAAAGCATTGTATATGGCAGGCGGCTTGAAAGCGAACGGGTGCAATGAGGAACGCAATGCAATGTTCAAGTAGCCTCGGCCCGTAAAAGTTAGCGATAGGTTTATGCGATTTCAAAGCAAAGACGTTTTTGTTTGCGGAACTCGTCTTTTGATGACGATTTGTGGATTGACGAATCAGTGCACTTAATATCTATTTAATTAAAATTATATATTCGCTATAACTATATATTCATCGATCACCTTGACATCAGGAGAACGTGTAGAATTAGGAGAAAAGAGGTCAGAGAGGAAAATAAAAACTTACTACTAATCCACCGCTCTGTCCATTATAAGCAAACAGTTTGGTTTATAAAAGTTGACATAATGATAGTAAAACTTCTATAGTTATCCACTTCTGGTCCCAGCGTTAAGCCGCGAGTGGCTTGCAAATTTGCTCGCTTCGTTCCGGTAGTCGTCACGTAAGTTCCTACTACGAGCGATGCAGTGAGTTGAATGTCAGGGTGGGTCATTCACAGCTATGACTTACTTTTTTTTGGTCAATAACTACTAAAGAGTTTTCGCCAGTAGATCGCATTAAAGTGCACTAGGCAAAGATATTTTCAAATAAATGGTACTAGGGAAGTACCAACAACCGTGGGCGAAGAAAATTCAGCTGCGTGAGCAGGCATATCTTAATACTTATGAAAGTAGGCGTTCATCATAAAAATTGTGCAGTGGTAAGCAATGGCATTAAATTGAAGCATGTAGGCAGGTTCAGTGAGTTGTATGGCAAATGCAGGTGGTGAGTGCAATAAAGCTAGTAGGAGTGCAGGATAAGCAATAGTGAGACATCATGAAAATGGCGCGAAGACAGTTTGAAGAGTTCAAAGTCCTTCAGAAGTATGCAGTAGTTAGATAGGCCGTAAAAAGTTCAAAAGTTCGTAGAATCATACGATAAGTAAAAATTCATACAAAATAATTTTAAAAAATGAAATAGTAACATAAAAATCTTGAATAAAAATTTTTCTTGATTAACATAAGTATAAGATGCAACACAAATAATAGGATAGAGTCCAATTAGAGTTCAAGTAAATTTTAAAATTAAAATTTACAAGTTACCACCATAACGCATTGTGATGAATTGTCCTTGGGCGTTTGACAGTATATTCAGTTGGATCATAATCCAACATTTGTTTAATTGCGTTATACTGACTATGCTTCATCTTCTCGAAGAAGTTGTGAGCTGTCATGAGTATAAAGTTATGCACAGATGGAATATCCAGGTCGTTATGAATTATAGAGTTTCTCACGTACCAAGGTGCATTCACAATGCTACGTAGAATTTTATTTTGAAGTATATCCAATTTTTTGCGCTCCGTTTTATTGGCGATTGCCCATGCCGGCACTGCATATAGCATGATCGGTCGAATTAGATATATGTAAAGCATTTTCTTTATTTTTAGACTGAGCTTCGATTTTTTGCCGATAATAGGATAAATTGCCATGTAGGCTGCATTTGCTTTGTTTAAGATATAAGAAATATGATCTTTGAAGTTGAGAGACTTATCTATGTAAACACCTAAATATTTATAGGAATTAGCTACAGGGATTAGAGTTCTATCTAAGTAGATATCAGTATTAACTCTTAATCTTGTTTTGTATCTCCGATAGAGCACAATACAACATTCAGAGGCGTTGAGCTTAATTTTCCAAGTCTTGCACCAGTGATTGATCATATTGAGATGCATTTGTAAATTACTTAGAGCGAGCTGGGGACTTCTGGATTCAGTCAGTACTACAGTGTCGTCAGCATATTTGAGTATTTTCGTGTTGAATGGGTGCGGGAAATCATTGATATAAACATTATAGAGCCGGGGGGAAAGAAGGGATCCTTGCGGGACCCCGCTATGAATTCTTTTGCTGACAGATAAGGCGTCACCGCAGCGAACTTGAAAAGTCCTGTTTTTCAGATAGGAACTAATGAGTTTTACGAAACTGTTTGGAAGCATAAAATTATTCAATTTATTTATGCAGGAGGCCTGCATGCCACACTCTATCTGCCTTTTCGAAGTCGAGATAGCATGTAGCCACCCCGTTTTTCTTAGTAAAGGCTTGCGAAACAAATTCCACCAAATTGAGAATTTGATGAGTCGTGCAGTGTCCACTGCGGAAGCCGAATTGCAGATCATCTATTAAATTGAGTCTTTCGAGATGGTTAGTGAGCCTTGAGCAGAGGATTTTCTCAAATACTTTTCCTAATGAAGGTCAAAGACTGATAGGTCTGTAGGAAGTGACGAGTTTAGGATCTTTCTTTGGTTTTAAGATATTGACTATTATGGAGTGTTTCCATTGCTGAGGGAAATAATTATTTCGGATGCAGGCATTAAAAATATTGACTATGTTAGTAATACAAAGTCTAGGAAGAGCTTTAAGTGCTTCATTGCTAATCTGATCATAGCCTTTGGCTTTCCTTGTCTTGAGTTTGTGAATAATTTCTCTTACTTCTCTTGGTGAAGTAAAGGGAATGAAATTTGTTATAGGATAATTGTTAATACTGTCAATGTTAAAATTAACTTCTTCTTCTTCTTGGGAGTTATTCTCAGGCGGGTGAGGTTGAAATATTTTCTCTAATTCATTAGCCATTATATTAGCAATATCGTCCTCAGATTGATAGGAGATTCCCATGTGATGAATTGCATGAGTTTGATTTGGTCTGCTATTTCTTAGAAATTTAGCAATTTTCCATACTGCTTGAACTTGAGGATCCAGGTTTGATAGGAGAAAGTCCCATTTTTTGTTTCTGAATTCCATAATTTCTTGCTTGATTTTCCTGTTTAAAAAGTTGATGTGCCTTTTTTGGCACGAGGGTCTCCGGACCGCTGCCATTCCTTATGTTTTCTATTCTTCTCTGTAATAATAACTTTTATATATTTAGGAAGGGAGAGAAAATTAGTGCTTTTGCAGGGATAAGTCGCATTATTGATTGCATCTTTCATTTTAGTGGTGAATTTATAAATTTCATCTTCGATATCACCGCAATGATTATAATTATTTCTGCAATTATAGTCTTTCATAGTATCAAAGAATTGGGTCCAATTTTTCTTAGTTCTGTGTTTCTTTAACGGGGGATAAAATCCATAAATTTGAAGTTCACTGGAAGATAATCAGAATTTAAGTTGGTTATTACTTCTAAGAGTTATTACTTCGTTATTTTTTTTTTGGGTATGAGGAATATTTTTAAGAAGTACAATATCCAAAACTTCGCCGTTTCCGTTAGCACCAAATCTTGTTGGAGAAGTGGGAGCAGCAAAATTGAGGTCGTTGCTAATTAAATAATTATGTAAAATGTTTCCATTGCTATTAGATCCTCTAGAATTCCAAGCATTATGCTTTGCGTTCAAGTCCCCTGCGATGATAGTCGGGAAGTTGGTGGAGGTTAAGATATCCAGGTCATTATTAGTCATCAGATTATTAGGAGGATTGTAAATAGAAATAAATAGGTAGGCTTCCTTTAAAGCAGGATAAATGACAGCTAAAGTAAATTCGAGCAGACTATTGTGAGGAAGATCATATTCAGTATGCTTTAAGTGATTTTTAATGATATTTGCAGTGCCACCCCATCTACTTCGGGTTCTGTCTTTCCTCATAATATTGTAGCCGTTTATTTTAAATTTATCGCAAGCTTTAAGGTGAGTTTCACCTATCATCATGACATCAATGTTGTACTTATCCAAGTAATCTTTAATTTCTTGATATTGTTTTATGACACCGTTCGCATTGAAATAGGAAATTTTTAAGAAGCTATTGGTAGCTGAAATCATCGCGTTTATATTGCTATGAGGTCTAAAAGTCATAAAGAAGTGAAATATTCAATTGCGGCCATTCCGACCTCGAGTTTACCCATGATGTTTTTTTGCTTTTTTAAATTCTGTAAAGAATTCTTTCGCTTTTAGGAGTTGGGTTTTTATCCACTCAAAAAATGAAACTTCTTTAGCTTTGCTTTCTTGTTTATTTTTGTTATCCTTTTGAGTTGTCCAGCTTGTTTGATTTTTCGTATTTTCGTTTTCCGTAGCTCCGGGAAGAGTAGGAAAATCTTCTTTATTTAATTGAAATTGTTTCTGTTCATGCTTTTTCTCGTTTTGATTGTTCTTATTGAAGACTCTTTTGGGTAGGTTATCCGGATGGTATTTACATTCCTTCGAGTTGCTCGGGTGGCAATCGCCGCACAGAACGCAGAGCGCTGGTAGTTCGTCCTCGTTCTTCAGGTGTAAGTTTCGTGCGGTTCGGCGCATTTAAGACATCTAGGTTTGTAATGACATAGATCTCGAGTGTGTCCGTATCTCTGGCACCTGTGGCATTGCACAGGGCCAGGTCTGGATTTGTAAGCACGGACTATGACGTCTAATCCACGAAGTTGCTTTATTTGGTAGATTTGTTTGCCCTTTTCGTTTCTTTTGACCTCGACTAAGAATATAGGGAGTTTAACAATTTTTCCTTCTCGGAATCTTTCGAATTGACGTATCTTTTCTGCAGGAATTCCGTGTTCAGTGAGTTCTTTGTGAATTGTTTCCACGTTTGAGTTTCTAGGCAGTTTTTTAATTACTACTTTGATATTCACAGCTATCAATAATTTTAAAGTACATATAGCGGAGGAGAATACGAAAAAACCAGTAGGAAAGAAATTAGTTATAAATTTTTCATAATAAGTATAATCTTAAAAGTAAGCATAATTTTGGAAATTCATGCCATCATCGAATCGAAAACTGTTTTCATAACAGATACATTTCATATAGAAATTCGATTTTTTAAAATTTGAAGGTCTAAATTCACGAAGTAATTTGCAGTGCAATCGTTATACGTTGTATTCATTTCTTTAAAAGTTAGTAGTGTTATGAGAGGCTTACTCTAGTTAGTCATCATCCGTGATAAATGCTGATGGCTGCTTGACGCATCGTCACTCATTTTGTTTCCCATTTTACATCCAGTTTGCCATCGGTCTGGACATTATTATGTTATGCGCCCTTGGGGCAAATATGTCATTGGGCCGGATACATCGCAAGATTACAGGAATTTCCCGGCAATACATGCATGGGAGGATGAACAGCAATGGACGAGAATATCATGAATTTGTTCGGAAACAGAGACAAAGTATTTGCGAGATTTCCTGCTTGACTAAGTCTCAGTGTATTACTTTTATATTATCCTCTACAAGATTGACATAATAATTGATTCACACTGTTAAAAAATTCATCTGCATTTTATTTTATGGTTTTGTTTTTAAACTTAATCTTTAATAAACAAATCTGTAATCGATGTACACACTGACTTAATGACGGAGCAGCGGACGAAATAATTACAGCATTAGCTTAACAAGCGCGCTTTTACAACCACTTAAAATGTTTCATAAGTTTCATAATAGCTTGAAAACTCTACCAACAACTTCTATCACATATTCTAAAACCACCGCTTTGCCTGCTAAGCGGCAATGCGGTTTTATTTAAATAGATTCTTTAGATTCTTGGGCCTTTAGTTTCTAAAATTTTTCCAAAGTTTTATACCACAACACAGGAATAAAATACTAGTCGTCAATAATTAGCAATTATTTATATTAAGTATTAGACTGAATTCTTTTGACTTATTCCATTACTTCTTTGAATCAAAGCTTATATCGATAAGTACTATTTCCCGCTGAGATCATCCAAACCGGAAGCGCATATATTGACTTTAAACACAAAGAATAAGTTTGCCCAGTTTTGCATTTACCCCACAATGTAAATTTGCTTCTCTTTCGTTAAATACTAATAATTAAATTATATATAGATAGATTACTTCTTATAGCTATATAGAAAAGCTGAAATTTAAAATTAGAGGGAAAAAGAATATAAAATTACAGGAAAATATTTTAAAAAGTTTAAATATAAAACGTATTCAACTGTTAAATTTTAGAACGAAGTAAAATATAAATTGAAATGTTAAAATATATTGACATTTCTTACAAGTATTTTAATCTAAATAAAAAATATTTTTAAACTAATCAAAACTAAATAAACACCATATGAAAATGAATTAATTATTCATTTTTAATGTTTCCAACGACTCGTAAAGGGCGAATGACTTAAAATATTAAAATTCGAACAAAAATAGAGTATTGCCTCACGTTTGGTTCCACTTGATTTTTTGAACACCAACAAATTATAAATTAGATATAAAAATTATAATATTAATAATAAATTATTAAAATAAAAATAAATACATATAGATAGATAAATAGATATACAGACGACAATGCAGGCGTTAACCTGGAATACATGCAAGCGTAGTTACAAGTGATAATATTATGCACATGGAAGCACTAAAAATTCTAGAAATTAAAGTCCGAATATCAAGCATTAAGCTAAAAGGCTAACTACCTCAAACAACAGCAAAATTTTAAAATTTTAAAACCTCTTATCTTTTCGGATAAGTAAGCAAAGAAGAGACATCGTTAAGCATGTTTTCCAGGTAACATAAGGCGTAGTAAAGACGTTGCAAAGTAATCCCACGATAGATTATTGTTATTATTATTATTATTACAAAATATCTTAGGGAATCATTTCCTGCAATAACTGCGTTTCTAAATTAAACAAGAAATGGGTTTTTTAATCCGCCAAAATAGGTTACTATTCGGATATCCGCTCTATGTAAGCCATTTCCCGGAATGGGCCGGCATCCGACCAGTAAAATAATGTGTGAACACACTAGTGATCTTTGGGATCTAAAGAAGCGAGTCCTTCAAATGAAGCCTAAGTAAAAGCGCGTTTTATGAGGGATATCAATATTGGGTTTTATATTCTTTCCATTGGATTCTGTAGTCACGAAACAGTTTCAGGCAGCATTTCTTGTGGTGACCATAAAATAACTTTAAAATAGATATTTACCAGGCTTTCATTATGCTTAATTCCGTAGTTTTAATTAGCAGATATTTGAAAGGAAACAAATCATTCCTAAAAAAACATTCTTTGTAACCTATTCTTTCCAGACAAAATGTTTGCAACATTAGGTTAACCTTCGAAACTATGTATTATATAATACATTTAGTAACGCTCAGGTTAGACAGAAATATTCCCTATATGTTTGTAGAGACCGCTAGGTTTTCGAGCCGTTTAATGTTATGCAATAGTGTATATGCAAAGATTCGAAATAAAACAAAATCTTGGAAATAAAGGCTTTAACTAAACAAAAAGTTAATTGTAAGAAAATTTATATTTTGCTGTATGGGAATTACGAAGAAACCTAATAAGGAACTCTATCAATCAGTTTATATATTTATCATCGATATCACCCGTCTGTAATGAATTAAAATGTTAACACAATCAGATATTAATTAGTAATCCAGGGCGTTTAATCGCGCTTTTGTTAAAAAAGTGTAGATAAAATAGCATTTTGAACGAGGAGAAAGCTGCGAATAAAGCGCAGTGAATTTTGAGAATACTAAGGGCAAGGGAAACTTTTCTTCAGGAACAACAGTCAAAATTTGAGGCAAAGGATGTGTTTTGCCTAATTTAAAATTTAATATTAACAGCAAATTTAAAAATTGAATACTTCCACCCTAACTTCTATGATAGGAGTTCACAAGTAACGTAGCCTGTGGTCGAATATTCCGACGCCGGTGCTAGCCAGGTAACATGATACAGTCTTCTCGAAAGGGGACAAAGTCTTCTAGGAAAACTTTCGTGCGCAGTAATTGGTGTGTGTTCTTTTATTTTCAGAGACAGATTTAAACTTGATAAGGCCCTAAGCTATTTGAGATATGGGACTCTTTATAAGTCTATCATACGATATTTATACTAGATATAACTTTTTGGGTGCCCCCAAGAAAGTGGGTGCCCTAAGCTATAAGCCTGTGTAGCTTATACGTAAATGCTGCACTATTATTTTGTTGTTAACTCGCTGAATTTGTTTATTCCGTCTTTACTCCAACCACTTGCTCTAGCACTACTGAAAAAGAAAAAGGACTCCGACAGAAAGTCCTTCGTTGGCATGATGACTACTAACCGACTAATTTTCTTTATTTGCATATGCTGCTTCAGGTTTTTAAAAACTAAATTTCTTTTATTTTGCTGAATAAGACATTATAATACAGAGCTTAGAAGGGGTACAATTAAATGTGTCGTGCAATGCCAACCTCAAAACAGAAAATTTGCCTCTAGGGTACTAAAACGTAGCAAGAAATTATATTAAATGCAATGAAAACTACGAGATATTCTCCCCTTGTAGCTATGACGGGACAGTGAGCTATGGAACGAAATTCTTGCAATCACTCGCATTTCTGGTGAAAATGTGAGGATTTCGCTTTGTCCGTTGTAAATGTTTCATCACCTGAATGCTTCAGATCTTCAGAATGATCTTCAGAATGCACAATCCTTTTACGATGAAGAATGGGTAGAAAGACAGTATAAGAAGTGATACCTCGCAACTTGTTTCGCTTTGGTACCAAACTCTTAGGAGTGACTTATTTTACTCTTGTTGAGTTATTCGTTGCACGGTTACAGATCAAAAGTACTTAATAAGTATTTTGTTAATGCATTTTAATAATGCATGCGAGTTTATCAGCACATAGTAAGTACTTAATTGTACATTTATATCAATGCCCCACATACGCCGTGTGCCCCTAAAAAAATTTAGGACTTAATTGGCAATATCTGAATAATTTTATGCTATATTGACATAATGCGAATATTAGTTAGGAAATAAAATAGTACAGGTTTTATCTAAGCGAGTGGGCGGCGCTTGCGGTCTCCACATCTCGAGAATATATCATGTAATGTATTAATAATTCCGCTCAGTAAATCGACAGATGGCAGTTCGACACAATTGGCACAGCAATCCGACAGATGGCACGACACTACACAGATTCTCTCCATGAAAAACGTCTTGCTTTTCTCCGCCCAGCGTGGTCCTGCCCTCCTTTTTTTCTTCTCCTTGCCTCCGGTTTTTAAAGATATCATAAAGGAAAGGATGTACAAAGTTTTGTATGTTTGCTATTCTGTCTATAGTCGATATAGATATTGTTGACAAATTTCCAAGTACAAAACATAGACGTTCTATATGACATTCATTTCAAGGGAAAATTGATGTCGACTCTTGGTTTGAATTGTATAAATCAGGCCTACCGTGACTTAAATATGCCTCACACCATTTTCATGCGTTATTCCCTGTCATCATTATTTAGTAACCCATATATTTATGAACAAATATTTTCAGTAGTGAAACACGCTAAGTAAGTAAAAATCAAATAAATCATTGATTCACTTTAATTTTCTAAATATGCGCTACGTATGCGCTTTCTTATATACAACAATTATTATATATTAATTATATAAAAATTTGATTCACCCTGCTGAAAGAATTTTTATTCCGTATTATTTGATGCACAAAAAATAGCAGAAATTGACATTTTTACAGACAGGTCATGTCTGGGAGACGCCATTGCTTTCGCATATGTTATATATTATTATGGAACAGAGATTGAGAATAATAAATTTAAACTTAATATTTATAACTCAGTTTATCAAGCGGCAACTATGGTTATCTTTATTCACTGAAATGGATTAAGAAGACTCTTAAAGGGAAATATGATATACGTATTTATGCTGACAGTCTGAAAGTTATTCAAGCTCTCTCACGACCTGATCAAGACAGCTCTTTAATGGTAGATATCAGAGAAACATATAAAGACTTGAGAGAAGATCAAAATATTGTGTTTAATTGGGTGAAGGTCCACGTTGGACATTTTGGAAATGAGAGGGCGGACGCACTGGCCAAGGAGGCAATTGCCGATGTTAATTCTCGTGATATTGATGTAGGGGGATCAACAAGGAAAGATGTGACTATTATGAAAAATTATATTTATGATAAATGGAGAGAGGATTGGGAAAGGTCAGATCGAAATAAAGGCTATATGAAATTTGTTAAACTTAAAAAAAGTTTATGTTATTGAGACATTGATGTTAACCAAATCATTACAGGTCACGGCCGTTTTCCTTTCTATTTTAAAAGGTTTAAATTACAAGAGTCTGACCTCTGTGATATCTGTAAAGAAACGGGCACTGCGGAGCATTATGTGGAAATATGTAAATATTTTACTGATATCAGGAACGAGTTTAAAAGAAAAATGATGTTTTTAATATATATGATATTTTAAATGATTTTAAAAGACTGAAAACATTTGCCAGGAAAATGAGGGAGAAGATTAATCATGATAAGCTTGCAGCAGGGATTTTAATTTTAATTTTGTTTTTTAGTTATATTCTGTATGTCTTTTTGTTGAAGGTGTTGTTTCTACCTTGCTCTGGCGCAGCCCGCATAAAAGCCATAGGGCCACGTAAATTCTGCCAGAAGGGTCGGGCTGCGTCCCTCATATCATATCATATTACTTATATATACTATATACGGTCTTCTAGACGGCCGATTGCATCGCCGGATTGTGACCGTATACGGAGCAGATTGTGTGTCCGACAAGTCAGTGAGAAAGTGGAGTGCCAACTCTGTTCCGACCACCATCCGGCAATGAATATCCGTCGGTTTAAAGCCTTTTACAGTGAGAAATCCGATATCTTGCTGCTCCTAAGTCGTCGAATTCTGCATTGTGAAAGCCAAGATGTCATCGCACGCACTGCCGCATTAATTGAACGGAATACTCAACTGCCTACTCCACTCCGGTGTCATGTGCGGGCGCTTGTGCATGCGCACGACCATGTCAGATACTGCATTCACGTCCCTAGATGTCTCACTAATTTATGCCAATGAGCCATATTCAAATTTCTATCGGTTTGGTTATTACGACGTTTCGTACCTTTTCATTTGAACACCCCTTATATATTTTTCACATCTGAAACATCACAAAATGCTGTGCTTTTGTTATTGCTCATAAATCCTTGCATTAGCTATGGTTGCCATTTATCAAAATTTCTGAAACTGTGTGTTATCCTTTTCATTTTCATCTATCACAAATGATTTTCCTAACCTAATCACAGCCTTTTTCTGAGTAACGTCAAAGAAGACTTTCGAGAAAGCTAAAGTATCAGAAGCATTTCATTTTCTACGTCACCACATTTATAATTAATAAACATAATTTTAATATTTGGCACATCAGAAAATAGTTTTCATTGATTTTACATGACTAGCTTGCAAAGTGTGACTTGCCCGTATGAAATCGGTTCCTTGTACTCACATTTATAATTAACAAACATATTTTCCATATTTGACACATCAGAAAATACTGTCGTTAATTTTTCATTCATTTTAAGATTTAATGCAGATATGACGCTTCTAATACGACAGTTCTGTCCCACCAAATTACAAAAAGGCACTACTTTTAACTTTAATTAACCGTTTTTTGAAGTTAATTACACTTTCTGAAGTACATACACATTTTGATATCGGGATAACATAGAAATAGGGGACATTTCATCTCTTCTCTCTCTAAAAATTAAGGATATCGAAATTACCAAAAAGGTTTCTCCTTCACAAGAACAACGTTTTCTCAACCCGCGGTTCAATCCTACCAGTTCCTTCACTATAAATTACACATTGAGAAAATTTGAAATAATACAGCCAAACCCGTAAATTTATCTCTTGGGGAGGTAATTAAAAACCTTTTTAAGCAGTCAAACCTAGGCAAGTCCGAGAATTTTCAGTTAAACTTACGCAATAATGTTATTTGCTTATTTGGGCTATCATGAGTTGCCACTGATATTTGAAATTAATTGTGTACTCCAAAATATCTCCTCTTCTTCCAGTGTGATATAGGGAAGCTTAAAGTTTGGACTTTTCTGCATTAAAGCACCAAACTGATAGACTCTCTGCTACACCTTCTGAATGACTGTATTCAAGCAAGTATCGAATTATGGGAAATTTCTCTTCGATTATTTGTCAGGATAAATATGAAGCTTCGTGAATTAGTGGAGCGCGTGGCAAATTAAATGTTATGTCCTTTTCGTTTATAGTGTGGGAACTACCCTCAGGCAAATGGTAAAATTGCTAAACATTGGTAGTCTGAACCAGGTCGAATAAAAAAAAAGGAATAAAGTGGACATTCGTGAAATTAAAAAAACGTAGAAAATTTCCTGAGAAAACTTTCAGATGCTTTAACATCTGAAAGTTTAGCAGAAAGCTTGTACTGTTATTTAGAACTTCAACTGACAAACTCTTCCTGTGGGGGTTTTCAAAATCGCTTCTAAAGTAAACATAATTCAGCTTTTCAAAATCTAAGTAAAGTGTTTTTGAAAAACATTAAAATCTTCAAACTTCAAATTTTGCTTCACGTGAAGAATGTGCATTCACACACTATGTTGAGATGCATCATTAGAAGATGGTTTTAGAATTTTCATTAAATTTCATTCAATTGTATATCCACAGTTCAATCACACTTCTGAATTACATTCTTAAACGTTTTTCCGGTGAACAAACAGCAAACGGTAGGAACAACTTAAAAATAAAAACAAACAATAAAACAGATAAGTACAATTTATTTCATAGCCACCGCTCTGCCTAAACAGTCAACTCGGTTTTATAAAAAAGAAAAAATAAAGGAACAAACGAAACGATCTGAAGTGTTTTCCAATTACAAAGTACATATAGCATACAAGTTTACGGAAAAACTGGTAAGTAAAGAATTGGTTATGGTTTCTTTCGTAATAAGTATAAATATTATTTTAAATAATATATAATGTAATTTAAACATGTCAATATAATTTTAAAAATCCATTGCGTCATGAAATCGAAACCCATTTTCATGTCTGACGCATTTAAAGAAGAAATTAAGAATTTTTTTTAATTTAAATTTCATTAACAACATATCTGTAGTCAATGTGCGAACTGATTTAATGCCAGAAGTTCCTCAAACTTCTTTCCAGCGCGAAGAACTGTGTATCGGAAATTCTAAAGATGTACTCATTTTAAAATTATTTTATGACATTGCTCTTGAACTGAATTTTATGGTTTAAGTGCAAAGAACATGATATTTAATAAATAAAGGTAACACACAAAACGTTAGAAAAATGCTTCCTTGGATGTAATTTAAAATCTGAAAAATTTCAGATTTTTTTAAAAAAATATTTCTTTGTTCCCTTTTTTATGCTTTGATATAGCACATCCGGAAAGTTTGTAAAAAAAATAATTTTAACTGTATTTCATAACGTTACTCATAAATGCAATAAGCTAAAAAAATCTATGAATTGAACAAAGTGCTTAAAGCATGAGCTAACTTACTACTAATATAGAGGTTTTTAATATTGTTTCGCTAATTAACCGGAATGCTGTACGGAGTTGTGTATAATAAAATAAGGATAACCAAAACAATTTTATAAATATAAATTGATACATTACATGCCTGATAATATCTTTTTAAGGGGCTGTAACTGGTTAGCCATAAGTTAGAATTAAACAACTTTATTCTACATGTTATAAGCAACGCAATAAAGACAGAAACTAATTTCTAAATACTTAAACTGTATAATTTTGTGTATTAAGCGGAGAGCGTTAAATACAACCCTTACATGACAAAAAAAAAAAAAAAAAAAAAAAAAAAAAACAGAATAAGCACGCGATAGAAATGTAAAATAAATTGCGAAATAAATACATTTGTCAAATGAAACAATAATATAACAGAAAATGTCACGAAAGTAAAAAAAAAAATAAATAAACGTAGAAAAGCTGTTAGCTAAATAAGCAGATAAATAAAAATAAAAACTGAATTTTAATTTTAATATCATTAAACATTGTAATGTTTCTCTATAAAATAAAGAGTGCTTCTATACAATTTAAACACTAAACTGAACAATCATAGTCTAAAGTAAATGTCTAGATTTTTCATATGTAATAAAATAATGGAAAATGTCACAAAATAAGAGAACAAATTAGTGTATAAATCATGTCAGCAAAATAAAAATGTAAAGAAATAAAAATTAAAAATTGGAATGTAATAATTAAATCAAAATATGAAGATTTCGAAAGTACCGCAGACAGTTCTCAGTAACGTAAACTAATTATAAGATGTAAGTATAATTAGGGAAAAGAATTAAATCCATAAGTAAAATAAATATCATTATTGCAATGCTTGGAAGAAAAATAAAGATAAGATATAATTTCCGAAGTAGGTGCTCTACGTCAATGATTTCAAACTGGCGACCAGAGGGCGGCATTTGGACCCCAAAACAATGTTCTGCGGTTTGCGAACAGCATTTAAATCATTGCAAAAATTTCAAGATTTCATTTTTTGGAGTCCGGGTTTATATTATTTTCAGTTCCACTCAAATAAACGTGAACTCAAAACGGCATAAAAAACGCACTAAAAATATATAAATGGAGCTAATTAACTTACAGTCTGATATAAATCTTATTCAAAGACTAGAGAATACATATTTTATTAAGGTTTGTACACATCTGCTAAAAAATAAATAAACTCAATTACGAAATTTTGCGTTAAAATCATCGCTTGATTTGTAATGCATATATATGCAAACGGAAGTTTTCACTAATGAAAATCAAGCTAAACATTAACCCTTTAGAATTCGTGTCTTCAGGGAGCATATCATCAGAGTTATTGTAGAACGCACAACTAAGGAATGAAGAGATAAATGCTGCAGAATGTCTCTCAAGAATTTCAACTTCTGCTCATCTTCTGACATCACCCAAACCAGTTTGACACAGCGTAGAATTGATACAGGAGATCATCCACCGACTCAAGAAACTCAAGATGTGTACCGATTGCTTAACACTGAAAGGTAGGAAGGGCCCACCAGCGGCCGAGCGGTAAAGTCGCTGAACACTGGTAGTTCGGTCCGAGGTTCGAATCCCGCGAACGGGCTGGCTGCATGGGCGTTTTCGTCTTTTTCCCCATGTGTAACGTGTATACGAGCCAGTTTCCCTTAGAAAGCCCCCACGAAGGCATCCCTCCTCTTAGGCAGATAGCCCTCGAGGCTTTGCCATACTCACACACACACACACACACACACACACTGAAAGGTAGGAAAACATCTGAAGGATATGTAAAAGCAATGTTATGGGTGCCTTTAACAAAAAAAAGTCCTTGGGCCTCTCCCATCATCCTGGTTCGAAAGAAAGATATGTTCGACTAGATTTTGAGTTCATTATCGCTGGTTGGACGAGGTCACGAAGAAAGACAGCTACACTTTTCTTAGATTTTAAGATATTCTTAACTCTCTTCTGGAAGCAAGTGGTTTTCGAAGCATGATTTAAAGAGTTGTTATTAGTAGGTAGCGATAATGAACGAGAAATGACAGCATTTACCACCGGATATGGACTTTCAACTTAAGGTGATGCCGTTTGCGGGGGCGGGGGAGATTATATAATATGGCGGCAACATTCAAAAGTCTCATGCAGATCGTCCTGACAGGATTTTCTTACGAAGCCTATCCGTTATACGTCGATGACGTGATCATCGTTGGGGAACGTTTTGAAGGGGGTTTAAAATATTAGGAAGGTGCACCAGAAATTGAAGAAAGACAATCTAAAATTAAGTCCCGTGAAATGTAAATTGTTCAGACAGGATGTGACTTACAATGGACAATGAACGTATCACCTCTATTATGCCACTAAGGGGCCTAAAAATGCGTGAAAAATCAGGGACACATCTTCGGAGTCAGGAACTTTTCTGAAAAAAGACTGAGCTATCTTTATGCATATTGGTTTAGTAAATTTCTGTATGAAAGATACTTTGTAAGAATCTGCTTCTTTACCTGCTCCTGTAAGCCGATACTTTACCTTGATGCTTTACTCTTTCGCAAACAAAATGGCATTTAAGACACAATAACACGCCGAATAAATACTGATTCAGAAGTCAAACAACAAAAATCAGCGTTTTTGTGAATTAACGCTGATTTTTGTTGTTTGACTTCTGAATCAAAATGGCATTTACTCCCGTTAGAATTCAGTTCAGTTATAGAATGTTTTTAAAACAATTTCTTAAATCTCATATATATCAATCAACAGTTTCTGAAAACATTATGATATCGTCGAGGTATGACAATGTAAAACGACTTTTAACCTTGATTTAAATTTATGAATATGTCGTAGAAAATTTGCGGTGGATTTGCAGAAACGAAATGAAAGTCACAAAAATTTGAAAGTACCAAATGAACAAACAAAAGCTGTCTTTTCTTTTTCTGCGTCATGAACTTGACGATAACCTATCCTTACTGCAGTCGCAGACATAAACTTCGTTGATTTGGGTTCAGTTAGTCAATCGCCCATTCTGAGTAGGTATCTAAATTGGCTTTGGAGTTTAACTTAATAATCTGTACACAGTCTGATGGAACCATTAGCTTTAGGGACCAACACGACAGAACTGGAATAAGGTGATTTACATTCCTCAATAATACATTAAGCTAGTAAAGAATCTAGCTCCTTTTATAACAAATCGTTCTTCGCAAGTGTCATTCTATATGGTTGTTCGGTACCAGATAAAATATTTTTCATATTGATTTAATGCTCAATGTAAGGCGTGCGATCTGTTCCTGGCTGAAAGCTAGTTTCATACTCTTCTAACAGTGAGTTTAATTTATTCTATTATCCTCAATTCAGATGTTTTCCAGCTTGATGGAATCAGAGCAGGCTTTAGAACAGGAGTGTCAGGAGACTGTATTGTTTCTAGAGATATTGCTTTCTGACATGTTATTATGTTTGGAGTTACTTTAGTTTCAGATAGACCTTTTGAAAGGAATACTGCTTCTCTGGGTTTCCACTAAAATACCAAGCGACACTGTGCATGTTTAGCAGTATTCCCGATGGTTGTAGAAAATCAGTTCAAAGTAAGTCCTGTTAAATATTGTTTCTGGCAAAGCAATAAATTTCATACGGACCATTTTGCCTTCAACTTTAAGATTTATAGTCGTAATCAATGCCTGGAAATTTCTTTCCTTTCCATCTCTTAGTAGCATCGTAATATACTTTTAAAAATGTAAATCCTCTGTCATTTAGTAATTTATAGAATTTTTCTGCTGCAATGAACTCGATGCTCCTGTATATGTAAAAACTACTCTTTCCCCACAGACAGTTAAAAAATGGATCTGGGCAGTAGATCAGACGCTTCAACTGAATACACTTTTACCAGAGTTGACAACATTTCTAGTTTCTTCTTTTAAATTATTACACTAAGGGCACTTTGATTGTATAAAACCATAGCAATAAATAGAAGTTTTCCTTTCTTATCTGGAATGAGTAGATTTATAATTGTGAAAGTTTGTATTTTTAAACCTGGTTAAAGCATCTAGTATTAGGAGGCTTAAATTCTATTTCTAATGTATGTTAGGGTTTCAATGGGTGATGCATTTTTCTTCATGCCATGTCTCACATTTTCGAAAAAGTCGACTTTTTCGGCAAGATCTAAGGAATTATTCATTTCTGATAAAATGTGCACAAAATGTTCTTTCACGTCGGAAGGTATTCTTAGATGTGTTAGCTGCTTAATGGTGTGTTAGCTGATTTGCAGTGATCAAGCCTTGTAGTTACTCGAAACTGCATACATTCAATTCTTTAACCCATCTTTCAAAATATTATTTCGATTTAAATACAAAGTCCTGCCATGTAATTTTTGCAGATCTTCTGTTTTGAGAATATAGTTGTTGAAACCTGTCAGCTATGCGTATATGGCTTTAAAGCATTTCCTTTACATTTGTATAATCTTTAGAAACTTCTTCGATTTCTCCAATACTAACTGATTTATCTCAGTTGCTATTAATCTAGTTAATTATGGGATCAAATTAGTTTTGGGTATAAGTACGGACTTCATTTGACGTTCAAACATTGTCAAATGAAGTGTTATCGCGTCTTTCTTTGGGTTAAATTTTGGAAGAATGTGCTCAATTCAAATTTAGGCTGATCTACTTCTTGAGAAACAAATACCTTTCGCATACTATTGTTATCTTCGAAATGAAGCTCTGCGTTTTCTAATTCATATTCGCGTTTATGCGTTAATCTTACTACTTCTGCGTCTTTTTTCATCTTCCTACCTTCAGCTGCTTTTTGTTCAACCAATTTGAGGTTTTCACTTCTTTCTTGGCCGCTACGCGTCCATCGATAATGTTATTTAAGATATTTTTTGCATATTTTTCATCATAGATTTAAGAACTCGTTATCAGTTCTCGAAAATCTGCGACATTATACTGTAGAACGGAAACGTATGACTGTAAATATTAAAAAAATAAATAGACATTTCAATCCATATTAAACTATCATAAATCAATTAAAGTTTACACAAAGTAAATATTTTACTTTTTGCGTATTTTCTTTACGATAAAACCAAGGACATTGGGTTAATCCTCCACATGCCAGGATGTGATTATTATCGGGGTGGCAGAAATCAAAATTTTTCATATCCCTAAGGGTGACTTTCTTCCTTTAACGTAGGAAAAGCTGGAAGAAAAAATTGAGCTCGAATTTCGGTATCAATTTTAAATTATAGAGGTCCACGAGTTTGGGAATATACTTCCTTTAGAATGTAGCGTTGTTTTAGAAGCTAGCTGAAAATTGTAAGTAAGAGACAAAATTTAAATATGAAAATAAGCTTTAAACATTTAACAATGCAAATTGAACTAAAACAGAACCACTACTTTAAAAGAATTACATACCAAAATTTAATCAAATCTAGCGTAGAGAAATTTACTCTTGAACCAGAGGAAAATTATGTCAATGCAGAAATCTGTAGAATCTTGAACTAATGGTTGATCTGTTAATTCTTTTTTTAAATCGTTTTCGTTAAAAACCTTTTTCTGACTGCTGCGATTTACTGTTATGTTACATAAGCATAACCTGGAGGATGAGTTAATTTTTTAAGTAACTACAATTAGGATTCAAAAAAGGAATACCTTTGATATTCTGAAAGGAAAATTTACTTTATACTACTTTTATATTTCGATCTTTCTGAGTGTGAAATAGAGGATGAATAGGCACCTATTTAATATAATTTTGGAATTCAGTAATTTAGTTTGAATGGATGATTTAAAAATATTTGTATATTTTAGATTATGTACGGTTAAATTTAGTACGTACGATTAATTTATGCGAATAAAAATCTTTCGATTCGTAAAGCTTTTTTATTATCTGCTTTTACTTCTCATTACCATGCTCTTTTTCTGCAAAATTTTTCTTTTTGTATTGAAATGCTGTTTCAATCTGAGCGTTTGTGGCAGTAGTTTTTTTTTTTTTCTGAAAAGAAGAAAGAGCAATACCAACCTTCACATGGAATAGAAATGTTAAATTTAAATTTATTACTAAAATTTAATTTCAAATTAAACAAAAAACATGCTTCGGAGAAAATCTTCATTATTGTTCCAGAAGAAAAACGTCACGTGTCATACTACCCTCGAAATCAGTTACACTTTATTCAGAGCCTTTCTCTCATTCCTATTGCTGTCTCGTCTAAATCTTTTATAAAAGACCCGACTGTAATGCCCTGGATTTCTAAATGGTATTTGATTGCGTTTACATTTCAGTTCCTTATAGATCCGTTATATCGATAATAAACGTATAAGGAAATCGGTACTTTACTTATCGGTACGTTTTTTGTTTTTTCTAATTCCTACGCAGCAAGATGTAAATGTTCTTAGAATAACCTTTTCTTTTTATTTTGTTTAACTGCCTATTTAACATGCTAAACATGCTACAAGCATGTTTTTATTTCCGAGGTTTATTTTTTTTTTTTTTTTTTTTTTTTTTTTGTGTGTGTGTGTGTGTGTGCGTGCGTGTGTGAAACTTTGCATATACCATATTACAACTTAACAGCATCCTTTATTTCGTTCGCATGATCACCCCAAAGTTAAATCAGACTTTCTGATTATGTTATATGAAAAACAAAGAAGCGCTACACGGCTCGATAAAGCAGCGCCCTTTATAAATATTTGGCAGAAAATTTCTGCCAAATTTCAGTGGTACCATGTGTATTATATAACACATAATTTCGAAGATTAACCTAATATTGCAAATATTTTACTTCTAATGAATTGGTCACAAAGTAGTTATTTCGAACAGGTGTTATTTAATACTACGGAATGATGAATTATAAAAGCGCTGTAATATCTGTTTAAATTATTTGATATCACCACAAGAAAGGTTATCATTTCCTTTGAAACTCTTATTTCGAAAATATAACATCCAATTCAAAAACGTTTAAAATGCAACGTTTTCACCCCCCATAAGAGGGCGCTTTACCTAGACCTCGTTTGAAGGATTCCTCTCTTACACCCTCAAAATCACTGGTATGTTTACATGTGGTTTTACTGAGCGAATGACGGCTCTTTATGTGCACAGGCTTGCATAGACCGGGTACTCGAAATATAGATACTTATTTAGTGAAATCAGACATTTTTAAAAACTCAAATGTGTATCTATTAAGCATGTTTTTTAAATGTGCTAATGATGACTTAAATTAAATTTTTGTGTGTACAAAAGTTGTACTATTTCGTGCTCTAGAATAAACGATTTCTTGTTTAGTTTAAGAACGAAGTTGTCATTAGAGAACAATGGGCGTCGGAAATTTTACCCACACTGCATTGCAGTGTGTCTGGTCATTTTCGGATATCTACTCTACGCTTTGTGTTACTTCGGATACACGTTTTTGCAAAGACTGAGCTGTCTCGTATTTGTTTAGATTTCCAAAGGGAAAAGAGGCTTTAAAAATTCCAAAATGTCCTTCCCTCGCCTATGGTTTGACGCAGTTAGCCTTTCAGCTGAATGCTGGGTTTTGGAAATGTTCTGGATATCCTGAATACCACATTATTATTATACCAATTTTATTTTTATTTTTTATTTGTTGGTGGCCAAAACGTCAAGTGGGAAAAATATATGTGTTTTAATTTAAGATTAGTTTAGTTTTAATTTAAGATCAGTCTACCTACAGACTGAATTTCATTGTCTTGCGCACCCCATGTTTTGAATATTTAGCGAAATTGGATTGCGCATACTGTAACCTGCACGAGATACAAAACATTTTCATAATTCTGTCGCTTATAAGCCTAAAAATGATGGAAAGCACCACTTTATCAGTAGTAACGGTGCTGACTTGGTCCATGAATCATTCTAATGTACAATATTATGGGGCTATAATCGAAACTAATATCTTTTTTGGTAATATACATTTGAGCAGCTAGGAATTGTTTGGCACATCGATATAACGCTTAAATTCTTCGAAGTGTTTTCTTGCGATGGGGTTCGGTATGGGTATCTTAATGCCGTGATACTGCGATTTTCGCAGCTTGTCCGGCTCAACAAAAATGCTGTCCTGAAGGCACTTGACATAAAAATATATCAACCGATATTCCCCAAAGAGAAAATTTGACAAATGTGGAAGAGAGAAGAACATTTTCTCCTAAGTTTGAGACACCAACCTAAAATCCTAATGGATTGGAATATAAAATTAAAGTCACAGTAGAGATAAAAATGTATACACCAAATGCCAAAAAAAAAAAAGGGAAAAGAATCAAAATGAGACAGAAAAAATAGTTTTTCATACAAATACAGGAATGCATGTGTAGAGTTAACGTTGGAAAATTTTCAACTATTGGATCATCCAACACTGGACACAGCTTCGAGGGCTCATGTTCTCTTCCTGAATGAGTCCATATTCAGTCTAAAACTCGGTTCTTGGTGATTATTAATATGAAGGGAACCTGGGACCTGATACCATCCCAGCAACATCATGAAAGGGACCATTATTGTGGTGAACGAGTGGTGGTTTGGGTAAGAATCATGCAAGATACCCGCACACCGCTCCATGTGTTTCGCACAGTTTCAGTGAATTGTCAGAGGCAGAAGATCATAGAACCCTATGTGCGAATTTTAAGGAGCTGCTGGCTCTGAGTCCAATTTTATGGACAACAGTGCACGACCATGTAGGGCTTACCTGGTTGATGACTATCGGGAAAGCGAGGATGTTCACCTAATTTATTGGCCAGCCAAATCTTCCGATCTTAGTCCAATTGAACATGCTGGGTATGTTCCTGGGAGGACTATTGCAATACGTGAACGTCCAACTAGACCCATTCAGTAAAAACTTCTCTGGTGAAGGAATGTGTGCGACATTCACAGGGACTCCTCAACTCTCTCGTTAACAGCATAGCTATTCTTTGTGCAAGCTGTCTGTCTTTCAGAGGCGACAACACACCATACCAGCCATATTTTCACTGCCATCTTTCAACCTCAAGTTTGAACAACACTGTACTCTTAATCATAACTCATGCTAATGAATGGAATTTGCTTTATACACATTATTGCAATACAATAAGTTACATCCATACCTAATTTTATTTTTTTTCCTCTATTTTGGCAAAAGTTTTCTATCTCTTAATTTTGTTCACCAGTGTAGTTCCGGAATACGTCGGAAACGCATTTGGCAGCAAAACGAATTCTAGACAAACTAGCAATAAATATCTAATATATGTTTTAAAACGGCTGGGGAGGCATTGCGTCAAAAAAGACAACGCATTTATATTAAAGAAAATATTCGTACATCACGTATATTTGGTTTGCTATGTAATCCAAGTTTTGTGCTACAGAAAGGGAAGAAAAAACAGGTCGTAAAGGTACGTGGCCTTAATTGTAATAACTGTGTAATTGAAAAAATAGATTCAAGCGCTGATGTTTCGTAATTTCATTTTTTATATTATTACCATTGTTGTTAATTATATATATTTAGCCCAAAAGGACGTTAGAGTAGAAGCCTATCAGTCTCGAAACTGCATTTTGCGTGCGTTCAATATAAATGTCAGTTTCACTTTTCAAATTGTTACCTCCAAATACTATTGCCGTATGTTATATTTAAAGAAACAAGCTAAGGAAGGGTCTGCATTAATTTATGCATGTTCGTGCGCTGTGAAAAAAACAACCGCACTTAGCCCCATCAAATTTGAAATAACGTAGTCATTCACCTGAATATGGCCACGTGGAAACACGAATTTGGAGTTTTTTTAATGTCTCTTTCATATTTTGTAAAACTTTAACGAATTTTTGATTAACAAACTCAAGGATTTCAGAGTGAGCAGAATCGACCTTGAAAGATAAAGAATATTTTTACCTCCAACTTGCTAGACTGTCTATCGGAATTTCTAAAGATATGTTGCTTGTAAATATTTTTTGCCCAAAGGGAGATTAGCCGAAATACTCTCGAAACTTGCATATGTGTGTAAATGAAGAAAATGCACATTTAGCGTAATGTCAAATCTGGAAGTTTTCGGATTTTTAAAATCTTAATTTTAATTTTGTTTTAGTTTGTTGGTGCTCAAAATGTCAAGTGGAACGATACGTTAGGAAGTACTGCTATTTTTCTTGAATTTTAATGTTTGAAATTAATACCCCATGACAAGTCGATTTAAAACATTAAAGTATAAATAATTAATTTGCATTTTCATAGTTTTTAATTTCAAATGTTTTAAAAATGTCAGTAAATTCTAAAATTTCAATTTACATTTTATTTCTTTCTGAAATTTAATAATGCCAATGTCTTATTTTTAAATTCCTTTTAAACACGTTTTCTAGGATACCATATTCTTTTATCTTCTGATTTTTAGTTTTAACTTGTAAGAACTCTTAATATTTAATGAAAGAGAAAGGAGCTTGTACTCTTTGGTGAACGCAAAACTGAAAAAAATTATTTTTTTGAGTTAAAAGTGGAGATATGCATTTTCAGTTTTGTTGAAAAATTTGAATTCGAATTTTTCGAAACATGCTTTGTATCAAAGAAGTAATTAATTTAAATTCAAATATACTCCAATCTGATAGCAAATGTGAATTATTTCAAAATTGATAACCACCAATTTTTTCTTTCCCTTCAGTGGTATAAATTTTTGAAAATCTTAAGACACATAAATTTTATCGTTAATAATGTCATTTCGTAAATAAAACCTCGTTGTTTCTTTGAGGCAAAGCGGTGGTTATTGCCATATATGTATAAGATCACTGTTGGTTGACATTTGCGTTCCCAATGTGTTTCGGAACTTTGATTTGTAATGCGAGTGAAGACAATTCAACTAATTTTAAAACCTTTACTCAGTTTGATCGGTTTGTAGAACATAAAGCTACTATAGTGGGCATTTTCCAGGAGGGTAGACCGCACCATCCCTACATACATGCATACTACAGTGGGCATTTTCAAATGACGTTGAGAAACACGGAATTGAAGACATGATCAGTTATGAAGTTTTAACACAGCATCTCCGAATAGCAGTGGTAAAGGTTTCCCAGTTACTGATTGCTGTGCATTTTGCTATTTTAAGGATGAAGGTCTTTTAACTATGTTTTTGAGCATTGAAATAAATTTAGCAACTTATTAAAAGTGGTTATTATTTTAAGTAGCTGGCTGCTGTATATCGTCTATTGTCTTAAAAGTAGTCAAGCTTTTATAAACTGTGGGATGAGTATTGCATCCTTCAATGGAAAGAACCATCACCAAAGCATTGCAGCTATTCCCAAATTATTTCGAACCGATATTTTCTCACATACCCATTCCCAAAGGGATATATATCATTCCCAAGCGGGTATTTAATCTAATATCCGTTTATTAAATTCAAGAACAGGTTCCATTTTAAATTCAGAAAAAACACTGAAATAATAAAATAGAGATTTTTCTCTTTATATTTAGACTGTAGTCATGATTTCAGCTAACTCATATATATTCTTAAAGGCAACGTTTGTGCAGGAGAAGCTTCGCAAGGAGTATTGTGTTTAATTTTTGTGCCGATAAATTCAACAAAATGCATTTTTAATCAGGTCATCGATCGGGATCGATTGACATTTACTACGGAATTTTTAAAACCTTGCCCAAAGAATTTAACATATTATTTGAATGAAATTATATAAATAGTAATTAACAGAGGTTGAAACTTTTTTCCACACTGTGAGCAACAAGTTAATCATAGGACAGACATTTTATTTTTTAGTTGATAAGGTTTTAACTGGTGAGTTTTTACTACATTTCGGAAAGGAACCGAATGTATATCGCATACAAAAAAACTATAACTCGTTTCTATGCTTCTATGCCATAATATGCGTAGCAGTTTCCTTGAAAACGTTTTTTGGAATTTTTCCGACGCAGAATCTTAGATAATAAATCTAATATTCAAATACATAACAGATTTGAAAAATGTTCTATTGCTCGATACACAAAACATACAAACAGATCGCGCAACAAGATGATTGAGTACTACGCTCAAGTATACTCAAGTAAAGTACACAAGTAAAGCTCAGTATACTCAAGTACAGTAGAGACTAGGGTAGCACTTGTATTATCGCGAAGTTGTTTCATTTATCACCAAGGGAGTGCGCAATGGCAAGTTTGTGCAATTCTCTGATGTTTCTTTTTTAAGTGATAATAGGTCGACGTGTACATTGATAAAGGGAGTGCGCAATGCCTAGTTTATGCAATTCTGTGATTTTTTTTTTTAAAGTGAAAATAGGTCAATGTGTACATGGATAGCCAAAAGAAAAAGTCAAAGAATCGCACAAACTATGTACCGCCAAAATCCATGTACCGCCAAAAATAGCCAGTTTTCGCCGAGGGAATCCCGTAAATATACTTTTACCAACATCTTAATTTAATTTGAATTCAAACATATTCCGCCGGTAGAGTGGTTAGTATTCTGACTGCCGTAACGATGGGCCCGAGTTGTAATCCCAGAGAAGGCATGATTTAACAACCCATCCCTTCAAAAGAGGCAATTGTTGACCCTGATAAATGAGTGAAACGTAAGCTATTTTTATATTTATTTTGCTTTAAATTGTACTTTTATTTCAATTTTAATTCGACTTAAGACTTTTCTTAGTCAATCTTCATCCTCCCAAAGAATAATCACAAGTGTGAAAGAGGTGGCTAAGCGTAGAAGTATTCCTCCGCTCGATAATGCAACTGGTGGGCCGTTTTTTGCACAACACGGTAAGAGCCTTTAGCTGCATTTGGTTAACTGGGAAACTTTAATTTTTTGGCTACAGAGTATATAATTCTTTAAATACTGTTTTGTTCTAAGAATGATTTGGATATCTACGTATTCCTTTTGTGTAAAGGAGAATTTTATGTTACTTTATCCAAGTATGGCCAAAGGACGCCATATTTGGCGAACATTTGGCACCGTTTTGGGCCTTTCCCTGTATAACTGCAACTGATATTGTAATTAAATAGCTGTAAATGATTCCTATTTCAGCTATAACCGTAACCTGGCCTGGTATGCCTTCCAGTAATTTTGCAAAGCAGAGGAACCTGCAGATATTTCGGCGGCTGGGGGGTGTACTGTAGAAGACCGGAGAGAGCATCAGTTCAGAGCGACTTCGGTGTATTGTGATATCCGTGAGATCTTTGCCATTTAGAGGAGCTTTTCACTGCATTGAGTGGAACGATCTTAATAGTCTGAACTGTAACTACTGATTGTACTGTGGGATACTGTGAACACTCGTATGAATATTTTTGTAGAAAATTCCAGATTTCTGAAACATTTCTTTTGATATAAACCTATTAACGGATCTGTGTGCATTCGATCTATTACGAACTCTTACGAACGTAACAATATGATTATTTAGGCAGTATAGAAAAATAAAAAAGTAATAAAAAACGCTGAAATACAAAGTACAGTTGCATTGAAAATTAATAAAGTACTAGAATATAGTGCAACTTAAAAATATATACAAATGTATAAAGATTAACTATTAATATATATTTTTGTGCTGAACAGTCCTAGGACGTTCAAATGGATGCTCAATGGTACGATCTTTCTCGGCTACACCGGTTACAGGGACTTAAAGAGAGTTTGCAATTCTTTCAAATAAATTATATAAACTATTGAGGATGTAATCATGAGCTGGAAAAATGTGGAGAGAATTATGAATAATGTGGTTGTGCACAAAACAGGATGCATTCGTAAGATTCCTAATTAGTTTATTTTTAAAACCTAAAGTTTCTTCCGATAAGATTTGGGTGCCTAGGCCCAAGTTGGCATAGCATAAAATAGAACTGGGCGAATCATTTAAGGGTAGGGAGAGTCCTTTTAACTTTGAGGTTAAGCTTTTAACTACTTCCCAAGAGGATTTGTTATTTTTTAAAAGCGGCATGCCTAACTTAAGGCTTCATGAGCATGTCTTTGAAGTTTAGCTGGTTATCTAAGATTACTCCCAGATATTTTGTAGAATTAACAACTGAGAACATTTGGTTGCCAATTCGCATGTTCAGGTTAGTTGGGTGGTTTAACCTGTACCTTCTAAATAGAATTATACTGCATTTACTTGTACTCAATTTGAATTTCCATAAGTGACACCAAAGAGAGATTCTAGATTTTAGCTAATTTATTAATCTTCTATTGCATCCTTTTGATTACCTGATTTAGTCATAATAACTGTGTCGTCGGCATACATTGCAATCTTGCTGCTGAGAGGTTCCGGAAAATCATCGATGTGGGAGTTAAAAAGAATTGGCCCTCGAGAAACTCCAACGCATAGAATTTTCCTACTTAATACTGCTTCTCCCACAGGAACTTGAAATTTTCGACAATGCAAATATGATTCAAGAAATTTAATCATGATAGAAGGAAGCCTGAAGATAGAAAGTTTACGTAAGGCTCCCTTATGCCATATTCGGTCAAAGGCCTTTCTCAACGTCAAGACGCAAGCTGTTATATATTGTTTTTAATGAAAGTCTCCTCAATAGTCTCCACAACGTTGAGAATTTGCAACGTTGTACAATGACCATGCCTGAAGCAGAATTGATTCGTTTTTAATAATAATGTGATGTACTAGAAATTCATTCAATCTTTTAAGAAAAAACCCTTTCGAATATTTTCTCGATGGACTGGAGCAAATTGACAGGCGATAACTGGCCGACAGCCTAGAACCTTTTTCCAGGTTTTAAAAAGGTAACATTCAGAGCATGCTTCCATGGAGCTGGAAAGTAAGCCAAACGCAGGTAAGCATTTATGATGTAGTAATAAGTACTGTTAAATTTTTTGGTGCCTCTTTGATAGCCCTGTTTGTAATTTCACAAAATCTTTAGATTTTTTAACATTTAATTTTTTGATGATATAACCTTTAATTTTTTTAACATTTAATTTTTGATGGATGCTTATTGTAGTAGAACCTGTTTGTAAATATAACATAAGCTCATTTATGAATTATATAACTGGGGTAATTTTTGTTGTAAACTTAACGATAAAAGTATTCCACCCATGAAATTATATCTAGTAAAGATATTGATTCCCCTGTTGATCACCTAGTTTCAAAATTCAAATTTACACCTAATTCAAATTTTAAAAAACGTCTTATTTCCCAGAATGAGATCAAGACATCATGTGACCAGTTCTTGCAACCACAATATTCAGAACATATAAAGTCTCTAACGAGTAATGGCAGCAGTCTTTGGCGTAACTCTGCCGGACTATGCAAACTATGATTCCGAAAAAGCACTCACTGCGTTCTTTGCTATCGAATGCAATGCTAGCTCCTACAGATACGGAGAAAGTTGAATTTTTCGGCATTAATTTTGATTCGAAGTAGAAAAGAATTTTATAATCAAATACAATCGAGAAAAATGCCAGCAGTTTTTTCATAACCTCTTGTGCTATAAAAAGTTAAACATTACTTCCTCTAATGCTCCTCTTCAGTTCCTTCTTGTCCATTTTTTTTTCAATAAAACTGCTTTGTCTTTTCGAAGCAAAGCGGTGGTTACTGAATACGGATTAGCTCATTATTTGCTTTGTAATAGGTTGTCTTTATAACGCATTTGGCTGGAATATTTGCTTTCTAGCTAGATGGTCTTTAGAAAGATTTTAACTTACAGATGTATGCGCGCTATATTTCGAATTATTGATTTGGAGCGTAAGTGACGACAATTCAATTAGTTTAAAATTTTCGGAAATTATAACAAAAACCTATATAACCTAGATATTTTCCCAAAGACCAATTAAAGCAGCACGGTTTTTCAATTGACAAACAATAAGGAGTTTGAGAGTTTGGAAGCTTTAACGAAAAATGAAGTTAGACCAGATGCCGAGTTATGTTTTATTCTGGAATTTATATAACTCTAAGCGGAATGATTTATCATTCAAACCAGTTAAATAACAGTAGAGGTTATTATTTCTTTTCTGAAAATATAAATTCAGATTTCGAAAAGGACTTGTATTTAATTTGCTTGCGAATTTCGGCATTTAATTAGCAGATACCGGTTATTATTGAAATGATGGTTAATAATGCTAAGAATCATCAACAGTATTCAGACTCTCTAGAACAGCATTGCAAATAAGCGTCCAGAAATAATTACGCAAACTTTACTTCTTAACATCCCTTTCAACCCCAGTATTTTTGAAACCTTTATCCAATGAATGTAATGTATCATACGGTAAAAATTAATAACTTCCCTTTCTGAAACATTTTATTCCCTGAAGAAAGAAAAAGCTGTATTACTATTGGAGCATTTGATTTTCAAGTTAAAACTTACGAATTCTTTGCAATATTTTTCTCGTAAATATTAGCAACAGTCGGCACGTATTACTCCTACATAGTTTTATTGTTTCTAAACAGTACCCAAGTAGCACACGACGTTGCAAAGACGTTGCAAACTGGTCCGAGAGGTTGCAAAGTGTCGTGGTAACTTTTAAGACGTCTTTACAACGTTGCGACGACGCAAAATATTTGCCGTTGCATCTTGGCAATTTGACGACGTCGCTGAAACGTCATGATATGACCACATTTAGACGTGGTCGTTTTAGGAATCTTTTTAATAGTTCATCAGCGTTACTTTTAGAACGAAAAAGAGACTATATCTGCCCTTTCAAGAATCTGAAGACCGCGTAAGATTTACTTTGCAGTGTTTCATTACTTTACTTCATCTATATATATTCATCTAATGAAATATAACTTTAATATAAATACTTTTGAATTATTTAATTTAATTCGTACTAAAATACGTGCTAAATTATTGTTTAAAATTTTGTTCAAATAATTAATATTTTTTATAAATATTTAAAAAAATAATAATAATATAAATTTTTAAATAACAAAAACAATTTTAAATAACAAAATATTTAAAAATGAAACTAATCTATAAATTAAGTTATGTATTTTAAAAAATTGTATTTCGGAAATCAATGCAAATGACATGTTAGCAATTACTTCACTACTGAAATATGACTTTATTTAAGTATTTTTTTTAATTTGAAGTAAGGACGAATTTATTTGAATTAATATGGTGACATAATCTGAGACATTTTACCGCATACAGTGCAAAATGTAAAATTTTTGCGAATATATGATTGTGCATAAAGATGTAATCACGGATAAAAATGGGGCGATTTTAAGAATTCCGAGAAAACGTCCAATGTTAAACGATGCATATCCATGCATACTTAACGGCTGTCCAATATATGACGGAAAATTCACCGACAGTCAGGAGAAGCAGAACGGGAAAATTAATGGAAAAAGAGAAAGAAATATTAATGGATTTGAAAAAAATTACTAATAAATGTTGGCATAAAAATTAGAGAAACTGTACACTGCTCTTGCACCGGTGACATTCCATATACATTATTTACTTTCCTGGATGCTTATATAGACGAACGTCTCGAGGTTTTGCGCGCTTTGGCTAGCTGTCAAATTCCAAGTTCTAAGAATTTAACTGCGCAGTTACTTGAAAGCTAGACTTTCTAGCTACGAGTAGCGAATAGCGGTAAACGGAACGGAAAGATCCCAGCAGATCTTTCAGTAATTTGGTAAAGATGCCATCTGTAAGGCATTTGAAAAGACTGACTTGAAATTGAATCAAGCAATGACTGATATAAATAATATTGCTTATATTAAAAGTACATCTAATGCACTGTCAATCAAAGAACGCTCTGTGAATCTTCTCATTGTTCTGTTCCTATCTACTTACTTCAACTGCCTTCAGCGAGTGAATTGCATTGCCTTAAGCTCCTGTTTGGAAGCCTCTGAATTGAGGAGAAATCATCTTGAGAATGTGGAATTTTTGCTTATTTTGTTTGTAAATATATGCTCTACAAGAAGACACCAAAATTTTGGATACATCAATTTAAAATATAGTGAATGCTTTGAGCTACAATGCTAATGGTGAATATAGCGTTTGTGAAATAGTCTTTTGTTTTGGTGTTTAATGTGTTGCGGGTGATTAACACGTTATATGGTTGTTTGTGCCGCGGTTATAACGTCCTAAGTGATATATCGTATTTCATGCATATGAATGGATTATTGTGTTCATATTGAAAGGTTTAATTCATATAAAAGCAGAATTAATTCATATAAAACCAAAAATAACATACAAAGGTAAGGCACTTTCTGGTTTTGCTGAAAATGCAATCATTGCAGAAGTAACAATAATTCAAGCTGTTATGGTATGTTCCTAATTTTCAAAATACAAAGAAATTATTGGACTGGTTTCAGTACTTAATATGACTGCTGAAGATTAATTAGATATATGTAACATCAAGAAGCAATATATTAAAATTAATAATAATGTACGTTCTATACTATGTTGTCTTTTGTATAGTATGCAGAAAAGGTTAATGATTTTAAACAGTGTATGAAATGTATGATCGAAATATAATGTTAAAGAAACATTAGAATTTCTATAAAATATTGTAATCTATAATTATGTAATATTTAATTGTGTAATATTAAATATTTTTTTATTGATTGCAAATTGCAGTTTTATTACTTTTCGTTTGGTATCTATTTTTCCAAACACTGCGTAAAAAAACATTTCTCGTTTTTTTAAATATTGCCGTTATTGTATGCTTATTTGGTTATCTCAATAAATGAATGTTGGAAATTAGGATTTATTTTTTATTAAATTTAAGTATTTTCTGTTGCCCTTATGTATGCATATTAGTTTATCTCCATAAATGAATGTTGGATATTAGGTTTTAATTATCTCAATAAATGAATGAGTGAAATTAGGTTTCATTTTTTATTAAATTTAAGTATATCCTATTTTCTTCGCTTACTTTTTATGTGCTTGTAATAACAAAGAAATTTGTAATAAATCGAAACAAAGTTTCATCGTGTGCTATTTAACGTACTTAGCTTACTATCGTATACTATATTAAAATTATTTATGTACAGTAACGAAAGTTATTGATTATAAAAAGTGCATGAAATAATCATTGTAATCTACCACTATTCTAAAATGCAGAAACTAAAAATAAATAAATACATTAACATATAATCCAAAGAAATGGTGTTAAGAAATATCAGTATTACTAGTAAGTACTGCAATCCATAATTATTGCATTTTTAATTGCTTACTATTTAAAAGCACAAATAATTATTTATTAAATGGAAATTTTAGTTCTGTTACCTTCGTTCTGCTATTTATACTACTAGTTCAGGTTTTTTTCTTAAATAGTGCTGTCATGTATGTTGTTTGTTAGGTTATCTCATTTTAAATATGAATATGGGAAATTATTAGATTAGGTATATTTTTTTATGAAATAGTTTTGATCACATTTATTAACTGCTTTATATAGCTTTTCATTTGCCTATCTTGGAGATATAGAAGTTAATAGTTATATTTTTGCTATGAAACGTGAATAAATTTATACTTGAGTGCAGGTAAAATACTGATTAAGTTACCGTAAGAACCGCTTCCTAATTTATCATGACAGGGGCAATTTTCGATGTCTCTTGAGATTTAACAGAAATAAATGTGATAATGCTGTTATAATTGTTATAATTAGAAACGCTCCTTTTTTTACCCACATATACCGACGTTGTTGTGCTACTTGGGTATAAATATATACTAACATATGAATTAATTGAATTGTACATAAAATTTACAAAACACTGCCATCGCAGACTTGTTAATTTAAGAACTCTGGTTTTAAATGTAGTATATGTAAAATACAGAAAATTTCACGAAAGAGTTACATTCTAAAATTCTTATATTATGAATAACAACATTGTTTATGTTGAATAGGCATCTATAGGAACTAATCGTTAAAGAGGGTTGAAGTCGAGAGTATTCCTACGAACTTTCTATGGAAAAGATACTCTTAAGAATATCTTTTTTCTGATGAAGAGAGACCTGTACTTGTTCTTGTTCGAAATCAATAGAGACTTAGTTAAAATCTACTCCAAACTAAAGGTTGTAGCTTTGCATATTTACATTTTTTACTCTAACGCCTTTCTCTTCTCTTTTGCTATAAATGTGTTGAAGGTGACACACAAAGGCTGTTTACAATTTCTGAAGTTTTGAAAGAAGAGGTGAAATGCTGGCGGTGAAATTTCGTGTCTATTCCCAAACAAAACTTGCAGACAATTTGACTTTAAAGCTTCGAATGAAAACTTTATCCTTAATATTTATGCATGTATAGTAAATACATTGCCGAATAACGTCTTGCGAATCTGAATATTTTGTAGGTGCTTTAAGAAGAGCACAAAAGTGCTCTGCACATTCATTATGCCAAAGAAATATCAGTTGAAAAAGTTTAAAAAAGCAATTTGCCAGCTTAAAGCCATCGCAATTCAAACTTGGGTATACGACCAACTCTTTTTTTCGTACGGTTTTTTCCACATCGGTTTCAAATAACTAGGTCCAACTAGGTTTCAAATAACTAGTTTCAAATAACTAGGTCCACCAATGAGACCAAATACACTTTTTTATTATAGCACGAATCCCCTCCAAAATGCTTTTTTTTTTAATTCTAATTTTAACAGGGTGATCAGAATTTAGTCGGTTTATGCCCACAAGTGTTAGCGACTTGGTTTACTAAATCAAAGAATTTATAATGTTAAGCATGAAAACTCCGCCATACCGAAGAAGGCCATCCGCCCAGTATTATGGACATTTGCGAAATAGCTGTGGAGCAGGTGACGAAGGTCGAAGGTAATGTTTATCGCGTTCAAACTTCTGGCAATGTTTTTTTTCCATCGAATCGACGTAAATTGAATGATTGATCAAACTGCGATATGGACCAATCAACAGCAAGTGCAAGAATTGAATTAATTTTTATTTTAAATTAAAATTTAAATTTTATATGTTCTTCCAGGGATAATAGTCCCTGGAAGCCTTAAATGACCACTAAGAAAACTGGAGAGGGCCGTCTGTGTGCATCTGTCACAGTTCAAACCGAGGGATCCACCAGAAGATTCGACCCGGTAACCAAAAGTGTGTCGGAGGGAGAAGCCAAGTCATTTTGTCAGTATGTTTCACAAAAGCTCATTAACAAAGTGCAGAACGATTTATCACATCACAATTAACTATCCCTACCATGGGGAATGTAAAACTTAAGTCAGAAATTTAAAGATTAGTAAAAGTTATTAAAACTGAATATATCAGCATACTAATTAATAAATCTTAAAAAATGCCGCGTTTCTCTCTTCGTTCTATCTCCGCGTTTCTTTTCCTTACATTGCATTCCCTTACGTAAGTAATGCGTAATATTTCGATGATTAACATTCATGATATTAAGCATTTAGCTCTGATAACTTTAAAATAAGTCTGTGATAATTTGTAACAAACTTTTAAAGAATGGGAATGTAACTTACACACTGCAACAGCTGGAAAATTTACAGTTTTATCGGAAATCAAATTTTGCACTTTCGCTTGGGTTGCGTATTTTGACACTGGATTTTGGGTAATAAGCATTAAATCAAAGCCGACTGCCTCTTAAAATAAGCTGATTCAATATTATTCTTATCAAAAAACATTTTGTCTACCAGTTTCTTCTTGCAAAACTGTTATATAAAGGTTTTCAATAATTATCTTATTCGAAGACTGAGAACCTAACACAGTTTTATTTAAAAAAACTACTTTGCTAGTTTCAGGCAAAGTGGTGGCTTTGAAATGTGTTGTAGGTGACTCCTTAATTCCTTAATGTTCTTTAACTCTTTCCGGCGCAGTGTTTCGGTATGAACACACCAAAAATATTCCATCTTTAGACACTGAAAATAATCAATGAATATCACGAAAACTACACTAATGGTTAATTTTAATCTCTTTTACAAATAATAGATGGCAGCACCACAAAAGCAAATCATTAACGTTGAGGTAAAGACACTGATTTTTCAAAGATATGTTTCAGATTTTTTTTTAAATATAAAGAATATCAATGAAAAAAAAACAAATCTTCATATAATTTTGTTGTTTATGCCAATCTGCCTATTCTGTATTACTTTTAATTTTTTACTTTGAAAAATTTCGTATAGGGAAGCCTTCAGTGTATGGTTTGTTCGGACTGAACTGGTAGGGCCGTCACGTGGAAGTGAAATATAGAATTTGGTCTCGTGCTTCAAACACGGGGGAGGTTGAGAGCGCAGATTTATTTATATTTATCTTTACTCTTTTCTGTTTTTGGTTTTGAAGACCCTGGTGCTTTGTTTTCACTTAGCTATTTAATTTTCAGCTTATCAGACCCTTTTTTCCTCTTGCTTTCATCGTGCGTAATTAGCTTAGTTTAGATTTCTGTCGATTTTTATTTGTATATATATTTAATAATTATTTTTTCTAGTCAATAATTAATTGTAAATATTATAGTATTTTAATTATTTTTCTTATAAATTTTAAAATTGTGTAAATGGCTCGGAGAGGTCTCGGAGAGCCGAAACAATGTGAGTTTCCTTTTCTTCCCGGTTCTTTTTTGGGGAGCTGTAGAGTAGCAGGCCTCCCCGTGGCCCTGGGTTATGCTAAATTATGGCTGGGTTATGCTCCCAGGCCCTGGGTTATGCTAAATCTGCTACAGAGGTCATATTCTACTGTTTTTCAATCATAGACAAAGTATTTTACTCTAATACGAGCTTCACAGCAATGCTCACCTATCGCAGCTCGTGCGGCTCACTGTGTTCGCTTGGGACACACCCACAAAATGGAAACGATTTGTAGAATTTGTAAAATTATACCTGCATACTCTCCTAGGCCTGAATAGACTGCCTACAAATGTTTTTGGTAAAATTCCACCTTTAAAGAGTAGCGTGGCGGAAAGTGTTAATGTTACAGCTGCAACATCAAGTTTTCGGGTTCTGAAATGTATGCCAGCAATATTTAGACCATCTGATGCTGGTATATATTATATTTCCTCCATCCCAAATTAGTAGCTACATTCAGGTTCAAATATTGGCTCAAATTAGTTGTTCCATTTCAAGCAGGTGGAGTCAAAAATAACTTTCGACTCTGTTAGTAGATCGGCAGCAGTAAAATCATGCATTGAATATAGTAGTGTAACTAGGTTTTCATTCTCAGTTTTTATTTTACACAAACGTAGCACTTATTCTGGGACAATTTTTTCAAAGCATATTTAAAACGTTCGCTCAATTTTAAAAGCCACGCCCTATTCTGTAAGGACTCTACCGCTAGTATATCCAAAAGATCATGTTTATGTGATTAAAATAAAGCTTCGAGGGCTATCTGCCTAAGGCAAGGACATCCTAAGGCAAGTGAGACAGATCACTGAATTCATTAGCTAGAAGATAGTTTTATGCGATTACTGATGGAAGAGTCTTTAAAAAATGAGGAGTGCCTCAAAGTTTGTGAGAACCCTGGACTTTCCTATATTATACTTATAAGTTTTTCTTTCTTCATATGTTTTAGAAATACTTATTGATCGACTATGCCCATGGTATACAAAATAAGACTCCTAACTCACTATCAATTGCACTTGTTTCGCAAAACGGCTATTATGGAATGCAAAATGCGCACATTGCATAAATAAAATATAATGCTTAGAAATTATTTCATAATTGATAAACTGAGGTTTTTAATTTTTCTTACTTCTTCCCTTTCATGGTTATTCTTTCTCGTGAAACTCTCTATTGCTGCTATAGTCTGAACAATATTTCTTCTTTTGCACAATAGTAATATTAATTTATTGGTATTCTTTATTTCACAACAAGTACAGTAAGCACAGTTTTTTATAATTGTGCTCTTTCAACCGATCCTCTGATTACATTGCTTTTAACTATGCAAGCCTAAAATTGAGAGCTCCGTTTTTAGAACACTGTTGTTAAGAAACTTTTGTTATGGATTTTGTGTTTAGTTAGCTATTTTTAGTAGAATTATAATTAAAATTGTTTTATATCCCTGTGCAATGCAGCACGAGACAAGCTTTAAGAGAAAGCTACGCGGTAAAAGAAAAATACAGGAACACGGGCGTTTTAACAAATAGATGTCTCGTAATTTATATTTAGTTTGAATAAATGTAATTGACTACTATGTTAGCTGTAACTGTATTTCTACTCTTTTGCTTTCCAGAAATCTCGAGAAAACAGAAATTACCAGAACTTTCTTGCGACCGATTAAAAAGCTTTAAAAATCCCCCTCCCCCTGGTGAGAGACATCTGAGCTCGGTTGCTGTTATTTTTGCATTCTCTGCGCTTTAGATTGCGTTCTATTTAACGTTTTAGTAGTTTAAAATATAGCTATTGATTATATTGCGTAATATTGTGATAATGTGCGAATATCGTTGAGGAAAAATCCAAATTTTTGTGATAAGAATTTTGTTTTGTTTCTTGAGATAAGAATAAATTTATTAACTTTTTATCGTTTTATCGGAATTGTGCGTTGAATCTATTGCGAACCCGTACTCACGCAATGCTATTTTTGTGGAGAGCACGTTTTAGACATGTTCTATAAAAATAAAATAAAGCGTTGAACAGGCGCATAGTCAGGAGGGTTCCCTTGGCGCCCGAACAACCCCCGCTCGAGCATTACTTATGCTTCGAAAAGAAAAAATGCAAAATTATTTTCAGAAAATAAGTTAAAATTTTTTAAATATTGGTTTTTAGCTTCCTAAAAAATTCATGTGATTAGCCATGACTATACCGAAAGATCACGATTTCAGGAAAGTTCTTCCTGGTAAATAATTCGAAAGTTATGTGACAGTTTCTAGACTAGTTCTTATTAAATTAAAATACTTCATAAAATAAATTTATAAAGCGATTGAATGAAACTTCTCTCTTAACATATTTAAGACATGTCTAAGGAGTAATAGATTAAATATTTCTAATATTATTAAGTAATTTTCTTCTAAAGTAATTAAAAAATAAAAACAAACAAAAGCTTCTTTAGAGAAATTATTCTACTATTAAAATTCATATACTACTGGAATTAACATCCAATTTTATCTAAAATTAAATAAATGCATTTTTAAGTGATAAATCAAGTTGTGCAGAAATGTTAAATATGAATACAATCATCTTAATTATTTAAAAAAGCTGAATGTGAAGATTTGAAAAATTAAGAGGAAAAAGCTTTCTAAATTATTTGCTAGAAATCTGACATTCTGAAAAATGAATAGACGAATAAACACACACTCACTCACATTTATATGCATAAAACACACATATTGATAGATATTATTCACACTTGATTATATTATATTGAAAATATATGTATATGTGCATGCGTGTGTGTAGACACACGCGTGCATATATAGAGAAATTTTGTAAAGTTTGAGACATAAGTTTATATTCCTTCTCAAACAGTAAGGAAATAATACTTTAAAGGAAAGTTTTAAAAATAGTATCACTAGAACAAATTTGCATTGCAGAGTAAAAATGTTTTTCATTCAAACAACGCACTTCCTAACGCCGAACAGCAGAATGTAACTGTGACATCACTCATGTGGGAGAGTTAATGGTGACCCTTATCTGGATTGTCATTGGACAAACGCAAGCCGTTGTCCTAGCAGTGTACATTTTGCTTATATGCTTACCGGTAAAACCTGATAAGATTGAAACTCTGAACACTATTCAAGATGTACCTCTTTCAATGACGAAAACCGATAAGGCGTTCTCTTATAAATGTTTCTGCTGCCGTCTTTTCGGAAGAAATGTGAGTTACCAGTTATAGGAGCTTTTCGCTTAGTTGAATGAGAAACAGTCATAATTTTAAAGTGAATTACTTCTTAATGATGAAACAAATGAAGTAGCATAGAGACATATTTCAGCGCTCTGATTTATACGATTCTTGCATGAATGCTAAAATTTCGTCTCCGCTCTAGCTTGGAATAGCCTGAGTGATCATCTACAGCATACATGTTTAGCGAATAGTATCTGGTAAGAAATGAAGTTTCTTACATCAGTTACTGTATTATTTGTAATAAAACTGATAACAACGTATTCTGAGGCTTTTACAAACATGGAAGAAAATCGAAATGGTTTGCAGATAACCACTCGATTACGTAAAGCAAAATTTCGTATCAAGAATTCTCTTCCCAAAGATCTGGTCAACGTTTTGTCCGTAATTAATGCATAGAGCTGGTCGCTCGGTTGTAAGGAATAGAAATATTTCCAATCTTGTGCCTAATTAGTCTGTAATTTGAACTAGATAGCTTCTGTTTTGGTCGCGAAAACTTCTGCACCTAGTTATAGTTTCTATCAGTACAAAACCTAGATTATTTTTCCTTAATAAGTCAAAATCGACACCTTGAATTCAAGTATTCTAGGCTAATGCTTTTGCACTTGTGAAGAATAATCCAGATGAGTTGATAATATCGTATGATATTTCAGTATTTCTTTATGCAATGACAGTTTAACTTCGACGAATGAAATTCAAGTACATTTTTCCAAGTTCAGAATTTGCACTTCGTGTGAACTTTTGCTTAGCAGTGTATTAAAAAAGGAAACATATTATACTTAATTACATTTAACTGAAGAAAGTCTCTTGGAGAAAGCAGTTTACTTACAGTGTATGGATTATGCACTACAAGTAATGAGTTTATCTATTGTCTTTAAGAACACAAATATATATCCATGGATTATATATACGTACTATGGCTATGTTTTTAAGGGAAAGTGGTTAGTGTATTTCTTAAACAGAGAACATATCATGTAAAGCCTGTGCAATCAGCCCGTGTGTCTAGAATAGAGCTCAGTTGGAAGTACCAATATTCAGAAACATTATTGCTCGGCCGCTCATAGGTCCATTTAGCTTGATAACACGTTAACACTGAGTTCACACCATCTCAAAATAAATTTGGAAATTTTATTCTTTTGCAACTAGTTGAATTTCGACTGCAATCCACGTTCACGTGAAAGCTCTGACAAAGCAATTAAAGAGCCAATTTCATACCTTGATGCAGACCCAATTCTACCGCATATAGCAGTACCTGAAATACTTCCCCACTGGGTCTTGCGTTGAGAATTTTCCTAATTAAATACCAAAGGCTCAAGGATTATAAATTTCGAACTACTGTCTTAATGATCGTTTCACTCCACATCAAATATTCAAAAAGAGAAAGGGCAAAATAGTCTATAGCTAAACATGGGAAAATTTAATGTGAATATAACAATTTATTGTTGGTATGCTGCACTTTACCAGAAAAGATGAAATGAATATAACTGATACATTGACACATATGGTGATTATACTGAGTTTCTGCTGTTTAGGTAGTACTTTCCAGTAACTAAGATTATTCGATTGTGGGCGATGTGGTAAGAAGTCCCTTACTGAATTCTCGAGCCGATTGAACGTAAATAGGAATAAGGGAGGAATACTTAGGAATGTATATAATAATTTTGTGGAAGCATTTGTATGGAAGAAAGTTTATAAAAGTAGAAACAGTCATTACACTGAGAGATAAAATCTAAATTATTAGTAGGTTTTAGCCAAAATTTCTGTGTATAAACGTCGAAATGGTAATATAAGAAGTATTTTATTCATTTGTGCAAGCATTTTATTTACATGTACGCCAACACCAACGAGTTCTGAAGAAAATTCTGCGTAGGTTTATTAGATAATTATTGCCACTTCTTGCAGACGTAAATGAGATCAAATCAGAATATAATCAAATATCTCAATCAATCACCATCATGCACATTCTAAATCGGATTTCTGATTTACCTTCTTGGAAGCATTTACGGTACAAAGCAGATAATGAAAACAATTCCAACAAGAAAACAAAGCAGTAGATCTAAGTAAAATACATTTTATTCTAAAGCCACCGCTCTGCCAGAAAAAGACAAAGCAGTTTGATTAAAAAAGAAATACAAATATGTAACTTAAGTAATGATGTCTGTAAATTTAAAATACATAAAGTGCAGGTGTATATGAGAACACTAGTGAGTAACTCATTGTATAAGCTTTATAGTAATAATTATAATCAATTAATTTCCGAAGTATTTGACAGATCAACACATATAAGCTTCATTCATTTCTTTAAAAGTTAGTAAAGGGTTATCACAGATTGTGTTAAAACGTTATCAGAGATAAATGCCAGTACTGATCAGAGATAGTTGCTGATATTGATTAATGGTAAACGATATATTGTTTTGGAAAGAAAGAGAAAATAGTTGTGAGATTTTCTGAACGACCAAGTATCAGTTTTAATATTTTAATATTAATCTTTACAAGTCTGGCATAATTGACGCGACTCAAATAGGTACGGAAAATGGACTCCACACTATTCAAAAATTGATCTGCATTTTCTTAAAAGGGATTTTTCCCCTTAAATTTTATTTTTAAGCAACATGTTTGTAATCAAAGTGCGCACCAATTTAATGATGGGAAAACAATATAACTTGAATCATCATTATGCAAGCTAAAAACAACAACATGTAATTGTGAAAATGAAATATTCTAACAACGACTATAAACAAAAGTCATGGAAATAATCAGTTCTGTACCTTCAAATCTTTAAATAAGATTTATATTTATGATTGTGCCGCTCAGACCGTATAGTGGTTAGGAAGGACTGAGTGCGATACCGAAGGGCCCTGGTTCGAATTCCGGAGAAGGCATGGATGTAGAGATGTAAAATTTTTTGTTCCTTCATAGGACAAATGGTGGCCCACCTATTAGGTGCCTCCATAATAAAGACACCACCGATCTGGCTTTAGGAGAGGACGATACCGACATGAGCAAGTGTTCACCATTAGAGAAAAGTATTTCTGATTGTAATCTCATTCAAAGAGTCTTAATCTCTGAATAAAAAGTAAATTTTTAGAGGCATTTCTCCCGTTCGTTTTTAATGATAATGAAACTAATGTGAAACTGGTCTCAAAAATCATTTTTAAATGAAATCCATAATCTTATACGTATCTGGATATTTGCATAAATCCATATTGGGCGAGGTGTCGAAGGACTGGGATCTAAATGGAACGATTACTTCGACTGCCTGTGAGTGAAGTATGTTAGAAGGCGGATCCGACGAAAATATCGCGGACGAAAACGTAAGAGGAGAAAACAACGTAAGACGGAAACTTTGTTGTAGAAAACATGTAGGAGAAACGAAAGAAACATATTGTAGTTCTAAAACATCACGGTACAAAATCATTTTCGAAGAAAAGAAAGCGGTTCCAAAACTTCGCAGTTTAAAAATATCGTCCTTGAAAATATAGTCCTAAAATAAAGTAACTTCAAATCATCACATGACCATAATTTTGCAGACATATCTTTTAAACCTTTAAAAGGTACTGGTGCGTATTCCAGTAATGAATCCTAAGTGCGAGTAAGAATGAGGAATATTTTTACCTCTATATTTCATATATTTCCTTCTATTAATAATTTTTGCTAAAATCCAAGAAGGAAACTCTTGCATTGAAAAGTTGAAAAGAAGTAGAAAATTAATGCTACGTATGAGTATGTACTTAATTCTACGTATTTTTTTTATTTTAAGAAAATTTTAAATTTATGTACTTAAATATTAAAAGTCATTATTTAATTAATTTCTTTTAAAATGTTATATTTGCTTCATGAAAAATATATTCTAAAGAATTTAGAAAAGGAAAAATAAGCATTTGCATCAGATTAAATATATTAAAAATGTTTATTCATTTCTAAAATTGCTAATATGATATTCTTTGTATAAAATAGTTTTGTTTTGTTTCTGTTTATGCGTCTTCTTAAAAGTGTAATTAATCCTTTTATATAAAGCCTCCTTTGGATATTGCGATTTGTTAGTTATGACGAAACATGTCAGGAGAAACTACGTAATATTTCAGTACGGAATTTGGATTTATTGGTTTATCTGAAAATTCATTAGGGCTCTCTGCCTAAGGGGAGAGAAGACTTTGGAGAAGACTTTCCCAGGAAATATCTAGTACTTACATTACATATTAGGAAAAATCACAAAAATCTCAAGCAGGGAGTTCGTGCGCTGAATCAAGCTACCAGTGTTTAGCGCCTTTACCTCTCTACCACTGGTGGACGTTTGAATAGATTATTAACGGAAACACATTTTCACAATATTCATTTGAACGTTTTCGAACAATCAAATTTAAAATTAGATCTAGAAACTGTAAAGGCAGATTTTTACAAAAAGAAAATATAAGTATAATACATCCTCTTGTCGACTACCATCCTAACACGACCAATGTTTCTGAGAATATAAATAAATATAAGTATTAAGCAATGTCTCTCTAAGATGACCACATCCACAGAAGACTAAAGACATATGGATTCGTTAATCATCGCATTAAAACGAGTCTTTTATATTTAACTTTATATTTAGATATTTTAATAAATAATTTAAATTTGCGATTAAATCTCTTAGAGACATTTTTTTTCGTAAATTTTTTAGTTATTGCTGGAACTTTTAGAACGAAGTGCTCAGCGAGCCATCTTTCTTTTACGACCGCTTTTTAAAGTGATCAGTATTTAGGTATTACATCTAATCTTTCTAAGATTTCTCATTCAGGCAATTTTTTAATATCAGGTATCACATTTCAGCGGAAATATCCATATCATCCATTTCTGAATCAATTTCGATCATTTTTTGTGTGATATCTCATACGGACAGAATAAAGAATTCTCTCTTTCCACAGCGGATTTTAAAATGAGATCAAAAGGAATTTTGTTCGTGACCTTTGTACGTATGTAGATAGATATGTGTGTATGTATCTCCCATAAGTCAAAAAGGATTAGCCGCAGAACGTTGAAATTTTGTAAATATACGCATGTAGGTGTGCTCCTCCCTTTTATATTGCAGTGAGCAGTACCAAACGTTACATGTATGTTCCTCCCTTTTATATTGCAGTGAGCAGTACCAAACGTTACATGTACTCGTATGTTCCTCCCTTTTATATTGCAGTGAGCAGTACCAAACGTTACATGTATATGCATACATATAATGCACACTCAAACCCCTTATCCAGTTTAATAGTTCCTACCCGGCCTTTATTTTCGTAATGTTGCTAGTACTCGTATACTTCTAGTTATCGAAATGTTTTAAAATACGAAAATATTAATGTTTTGCCAATGTCAAATTTAAAAAAAATAATTTCACAAATAAGTAAATCCAAATTTCAATGCAGTCTCCTGGTTCGTGTACTTAGAGTTTGGAAAATTTTACACTCGTTATGAAAAAATCAAATTATAAGAAAATGATTCCGCATGACAAAAATTGAGTAGTATGTTTAATTTCAAAATCTGCAAATCATTTTCAACTTTCCTTTAGGGATCGGTTATTCAAGTTAGAAAGTATAATTCAATGAAATAAGTTTAAATGATATGCAGCAAAAAGTGTGTATAATTTAATAGCCCGTACAAGGAATTTACGTGGTGTCCGCATCAGATTTATTCCTTTTGTCAGCATTTAATTTTTCGTTTTTTTATTTAAAAACAATTTCAACTGTTTCTTATACTTTCTTAATATTCAGTGAAATATATCTTATGGGCATTCCCTGGAAGTGTCCAATAATCAGTTTAGATATATTTGGACGTTGTCAAACACTGTTTTTCTCAGATATAAACCACCTATTTCTCGACCTGGCCCAAACAGCTTTTTACATTTTGTTAATAGCAAACAGTCACTCGAGTTATTGCATAGTTAAATGGGAAGCATTCTAAAATCTGAAAAATATTAGCTAAACAATTTGCAATTTCATTAACTTTTAGTAAATCTGAAATCAGTTTTATTAGATTAAGAGGAAAGAGCACATTTTATGCATAGTGCTGGAAATAGATTTTATAAGAATTAAGAATTTAATAAGAATTAAAAAGATGTAATAATAAAAAGTTACTAAGAATTTAATTTTAGGTTCCAATTTCATTTGACGAATATTAAAATTTTTACCTCGAAAAATAATAACAGAATTTTTAAAATTGGAATATATTATTTAATTATTTAAGAAAGACTCAACCTAAGGCAAAATGCAGTTAAATTAAATCTCAGATACGCGAATAAGAAGATATAGAACTAGTTGTAGATCGCTAGAAGTAATAATCAAACTAAAAAGAAAGGGAGAGAGACATAGAGTGATGGAGACTGATCAGAGTCAAATTAATCATGTTAAATTAAAATGGAAAGAATTTTAAAATGCAATAATTCAGCAGCCTAATTTTAGTTTCCTCTATCGAGCAGAAATACCTCATATGGGCATACAAATACGTCATAAGTAAAGTGGTAAAAGCATACAGTATCATGTTTTTACTATTTGAATACTTTTTAAAGATTTGAATGGGTGAGTTTATACTAGTCAAATACATCATTAGATGCTTATCTCTATCTGTCTGCACTTATGCATGTAGTGCCCAGCAGTGGGTGCTCGTTGTATAGGTCACAGTCACTAAAAGCAAAAAACTTTCATTTATGAAACTTCCTAATGAGTCTGCTCGAGAAATGAAGAAATAGGCTTTTCATCTAAAATCATCCTGCACATTTGGATGAAACATTTCCATCTTTTTTCTGGTATCTATTTTTTATTTTGTCTTGAATTTTGTTCATTCAAAAGTTTCGGAAATCATTCCTACTTATTACCTGTTTGTTTCTTGTAACCCAGCGGCGCATCATTGGTCACTTGGATAAGATCTTTTAGCAGTTTTATAGAACTCATCATCCGGACTATAATTTCCCTTTTTTATAGACAGAAACATTTTAGGAGCATAAAAAAAAGCGATACAGATAATTTAAAAGTCAAATCTTGAGTTTGTAAGTGGTGATGAAAACAATATACAATAACAAAATGCTTCTGTACGTTGTTTATTATTGCTCAAATAAACAATATTCTGTTTTTCCTAAAACGCAGCTTTGAAAGTACTATATGACTAAAAATGAAGTTCCTTAAATTCTATTTTACTAATTATTAATATATTATTACATCATAACATTAGTTAACAGTGGAAAATCTAGTTATTTAAAAAACAGTAAACCATTTTTTTTTTTTTTTTTAATGATAATATTTCTTCTTTGGCTACGTTTGAATTTTCCATTTGACGTTAAGCATCGAGAAGGTAGCAGGAGGCCTTAATGTTCAAGGAATGATTAGTATTGGCAGTAATTTTACAATAATATTATAAGATTAGACATAATAAGTCTGACAACATGAATGCATTATAGGAAAATAGCACGGAATTTGCATTCGTTTCTTGTAGAATGATATGCTATATTCTCGATTACCCCTGTGGACGGAATACCCGTTCCTCAAATTCTTTGTTCCCCATTTCCAAAAAGGCTCTCAGATTATTAACAAAGGCAAATAATTTATGACTCATTTAGAGGAGTCTCACATATCTCTGATGCACTATATTTCATCGCCAAAGCCTGAAATGAAGATAAAACGTTTATCATTCATGAGTGGAGATACTAAACCCTAAAACTGTAATCCGGTTTCTTTTGATGATGGAAAGAGTATCGAGATTCAATAAATTTACTTGTGGTGCTGAAGGTCTAAAAAAGTGAATGAAGAAAATACAGAAGTTTGGAAAGAGGAAAAAAATACTTGCATATTGTTCTATCTATCCAAACTTTAATGATGCAGTAACTTAGTAATTGCTTTGATGCTTTGGTTGCATATTCTGGTATACAGAGGGATTTAATTCTGTTCTTACCAGAGCTTATCACAGAATTCTACGAGGGGTCTCACACATAAGAGCTCATGAAATTGGTCCACCATATAGGTGAGTACCTTAAGTTTATATTTTTATAACACATAAATACAACACTTTAGCAAAAGGCGGATAGGAAAGATTTTACAAATGAATAGGCTCATTGGCATATGGCGCTAAATCATAGTGAAGTAAAGTTTTAAAATTTTAGGATGGAAAGATCCAGAGCCCAGTAATTGCTGGAAGCAGCTCGAATATTTAAAACAAAACGAACATGAAATAGTAACCATGGCCACGGTCGGGCTGTATAATATGTAGAGCATGTTGTTAATCACTCAGTAGATTGTCAGAAAGCGTAGCAAAATACCTATCTATCAACATATGAAATAATCTTTCCCAATGAACTAATTATTGATCATTTCTAGGAGAGGTCACTACGAGATGATTGACTTTGTGTTAAGAAATAACAAGAAATACGTGTAAATAATTCAAGTTAAAAAATCAAAAATTAAAAACTTACTAAAGGAAATAAAAATTACCTTAACGAAAAGACTAGATGCAGTGAATCACTTCTAAGGCCACCATTTACAATTCTAAATGAATTATAAACTCGGAAGATGGTCATCTTAGAGAGAGCAGATTAAATACTATAATTTCACAGCTATACTGGTCACTTTCAGAAGCGGACGTCTAATAAAGATGGTTCATTGAAGCAACAACTAAAATATTTTCGAATAAAATGTTTCTGAAGAAATTTAATCATATTTTTAAATTATTTATAAAATAAATCCTCTTTAAAAAATTCCTTTTTTTATTAAAAAACATCCTCTTTAAAATGACCATTGACAATTCCATATATCTCTAGTCTTTAAAGAATGTGGTCATCTTAGAGGGATATTGTTTAATACCTAGATTTACTTATGTCCTCGGAAACACTAGTCGTCTTAGGATGATAGTCGGCAACATAATTTATTGTAATTATATTTTCTTATTGCAAACATCTGTGTTTACAGTTTCTAGATCTAATTTTAAATTTCAGTTTCCTCAATGAATGTTGAGAAAATAAATGCGTTCCTATTAATTATTTACTCAAATGGACACTAGGAGTAGAGAGATAAAGTCGCTGAACATTGGTAGTTTGACGCAGCGTAGGAACTCCCTGCTTGAGATTTTTTGGTTTTCCTAATATATAATGTGGGTACGAGATATTTCCTGAGACCGTCCTCCCCAAAGGCTTCCCTCCCCTTAGACAGATTGCCCTAACGTGCTTTCCAATAATACAATAAAACAAAATCCCTTACTGGAATATTACGTAGTGTCTCCTAAAATGTTTCATCATAACTAACAAATCGCAACGTCCAAATGGTACTGTATATAAAGTAATTAATTACACTTTTAGGAAGACGAATAAACAGAAAAAAAGAAGACTAAATTTTATTTGAAGAATACCATATTAGCCATTTTAGAAATGCATAAAAAATTTTAATATATTTAATCTAATGCAAATGCTTATTTTCTATTTTCTAATATTTTAAAACATATTTTTCATGAAGAACTGCAAATACAACTTTATAACAGCAATTAATTAAATAATGACTTTTAATAGCTAAGTACACATATTTAAACTTCTCTTAAAATAAAAAACAACTACGTAGAATTAGGTACGTACTCATAAACGTAGCATTAATTTTCTACTTCTTTTAGACTTTGCAAAGCAAAAGTTTCCTTCTTCGATTTTTAGCAAAAAAAAATTATTAATAAAAGCAAATATATGAAATATAGAGGTAAAAATATTCCTCATTCTTACTCGTACTTAGAATTCATTTCTCGAATACGTACCAGTACCTTTAAAATGTTTAAAAGATATGTCTCCAATGTTATGGTCATGCCGTAATTTTAAGTTACTTTATTTTTAGGACTATATTTTCGACGCCGATATTTTTAAACTGCAAAGTTTTGGAACCGCTTTCTTTCCTTCGACGATGGTTTTGTACCACGATGCTTTAGAACTACGATATCTTTTCTTTCTTTCCTGTTGCATGATTTCTACAACGAAGTTTCCTCCTTATGTTGTTTTTTCCACGACGTTTTCGTCCGCGATGTTTTCGTCTGATCCCCACTTCTAACAGACTTCACTCGCAGGCAGTCGACGTAATCTTTCCATTTAGACTCTAGTCCTTCGATACAATAATACCTTGCCCAATATGGATTTATGGAAATATCCAGATACGTATAAGATTATGGAGTTCATTTAAAAATGATTCTTAAGTCCTCCTTCACATTAGTTTGATTACCATTAAAAACAAACGTGAGAAAGGCCTCTAGAAATTTTGCTTCTTATTCAAAGATTACGAATCTTTTAATGAGATTACAAACAGATATATGTTTTTTTCCTAATGGTGAGTACTTGTCTATGTCGGTATCATAATCTCCTGAGGCCAGATCGGTGGTCTCTTTATTATGGAGGCACCTAATAGGTGCGCCATTATTGCCTCCCATAAAAGGACAGACAAATTTACATCCATGACTTCTCCAGGATTCGAACCCGGGCCCTTCGGTATCGCACGCAGTCTTCCCTAACCAGTATACCGCCTGAGCGGCCCAATCAGAAATATAAATCTTATTTAAAGATTTGAAGCTACAGATTTGATTATTTTCATGACTTTTGATTTCATAACTTTTGATTCCGGTTTAGAATATTTTATTTTCACAATTACGTGTTGTTGTTTTTAGCTTAAATAATGATGATTCAAGTTTTATTGTTTTTCCATCATTAAATCGGTACGCACTTTGATTACAAACATGTTGCTTAAAAAATAAAATTTAAGGGAAAACAAAATTCCTTGTAAGAAAATGCAGATAAATTTTTGAACAGTGCGAGTCCATTTTGCGTACCTCTTTGAGTCTCAATTACGTCAGACTTGTAGACATTAATATTAAAATATTAAAACTGATATTAGGTCGTGAAGAAAATCTCGCAACTACTTTGTCTTCCTTTCCAAAACAATGTATGTTATTCTGTTTATCATTAATCAATATCCGCAACTATCTCTAATCAATACTGGCATTTATCTATGATAACGTTTTAATAAAATCTATGACAACCCTTTACCAACTTTTAAAGAAATGAATGAAGCTTGTACAGGTTGAGCTGTCAAATACTTCGGAAACTGTGTTCTTAAAAATTTGAAAAATAGTTAATATCTTTGAATAAAAGGCGTCTGACATCAAAGCAGGTTTCCATTCGATGATGTTATCGATATTTAAAATTGTATGCACATTTTAAGATTATAATTATTATTATAAAACTTATAGACAATGAGTTACTCACTAGTGCTCACATATACACCTGCACTTTATGTATTTTAAATTTACATAAGTCGTTAATCTCTTTCCATATTTGTATTTGTTTTTTAATGAAACTGTTTTGTGTTTTTCTGGCAAAGCGGTGGCTTTAGAATAAAATATATTTTACTTAGATCAGCTGCTTTGTTTTTTTGTTTGAATTGTTTCTATTATCTGCTTTGCACCGTAAATGCTTCCAGGAAGGTAACTTAGAAATCCGATTTAGAATGTGCGTGATGGTGATTGATTTAGATGTTTGATTTTTTCCTGATTAGATCATAATTACGTTTGCAAGAAGTGGCAATAATTAGGTAATAAAACTACGCAGAATTTTCGTCAGAACTTCTTGGTGTACAAGTAAATAAAATGTTTTGCACAAATGAATAAAATACTTCTTATATTACCATTTCAACGTTTCATATACAGACATTTTGGCTAAAACCTACTAATAATTTAGATTTTCTCTATCAGTGTATTGTTAGTTTATACTTTTATAAACTTTTTTCCAAATAAATGCTTCCACAAAATTATTACAATATATTCTTAAACGTCCCCCTCTTACTCCTAGTTACGTTCACTGTGGTCGAGAATTCAGCAGTTGAATAATCTTAGGTTACTGAAAAGTATTACCTAAACAGCAGAACTTCTATAATCACATATGTGCCAAAATATCAATTATCTCTCACTTCATCTTAGCTGTTAAAAAGCAGCCAATCAACAATAATGTGCTATATTCACATTAAATTTTCCCATGTTTAGCTATTGCCTATTTTGCCCTATCTCGTTTTGAATATTTGATGTGGAGTGAAACGATCATTAAGATAGTAGTTCGAAATTTATAATCCTTGAGCCTTTGGTATTTAATTAGGAAAATTCTCAACGCAAGACCCAGTGTGGAAGCATTTCAGGTTACACGAATGTACTGCTATATGCGGTAGAATATCGTCTGCCTCAAGGTATGGAACTGGCTCTTTATTCGCTCTGTCAACGTTTTCATGTGAACGTGGATTGCAGTTGAAATTCAACTAGTCGCCAAAGCATAAAATTTCCAAATTTATTTGAGATGGTGTGAAATCAGTACTGAAGTATTATCAAGCTACATGGATCTATGAGCGCCAGAGCAATAATGTTGCTGAATATTGGTTCTTCGACCTGAGTCGATTCTAGACAATCGGGCTGACTGCATAGGCTTTTCATGATATGTCCTCTAGAAATATGCTAACCAGTTTCCCTTGAAAACATTACCATAGTATATAATCAATGCCAATGGGTATATATTTGTCTTAAACATATGAGTTCAAAGAATAGATATACTCATTACTTGCAGCCATAGTGTATAATCCATGCACTGTAAGTAAGGTGCTTTCTCCAAGAGACTTTCTTCAGCTAAATGTAATTAAGTATAAATTTGTTTACTTGTATAATACACTGCTGAGAAAACGTTCACCCGAAATGCAAATTCTGAACTTGAAACATGGACTTGAATTTTATTCGTTGAAGTTGAACTGACATTACGGAAAGCAATACTGAAATGTTATAAGATATTTTCAACTCAGCTGGATTATTCTTCACAACTGCAGAGCAACAGCATTCGCTTTGAATGTTTTAATTCAAGGTGTCAACTTTCATTTATTAAGGAAAAAATTAACGCAAGTTTTGTACTGATACGAACTATAACCAGGTGCAGAATTTTTCGCGACCAAAACAGAAGCTATCCAGTTCTAATTACAGACCAATTAGGCACAAGATTGAAACTATTTATATTCCTTACAACCGAGCGACCAGCGCTATGCATTAACGACGGACAAAAGTTGACCAGATCTTTGGGAAGAGGATACTTGATACGAAATTTTATTTTACGTAATCGAGTGGTTATCTGTAAACCATTTACATTTTTCTTTCATGTTTATAAAAGCCTCAGCATACGATGTTATCAGTTTTATTATAAATATAGTAACAAATGGTAAGAATCTTCATTTTTTACCAGATACTACTCGTTGAACATGTATACTGCAAATAATTCAGGGTATTCCAAGCTAAAGCTAGTTTTAGCATAAGTAAGTTTTAGCATTCATGCAAGAATCATTTAAATCAGAGCGCAGAAATATGTCGATGTGCTACTTATTAGTTTCATCATTTCACCGTAAAATTATGATTGTTTCTCATTCAACTAAGCGAATAGCTCAGGTAACTGGTAACTCATATTCCTTCCGAAAAAGACAGCAGCAGAAACATTTCTAAGAAAACGCCTCATCGGTTTTCCTCATTGGAAGAGGTACATCTTGAATAGTGTTCACGTTTTAAATCTCATCAGCTTTTACCTGTAACTTTAGAGAAAGCTCTTGGCGTACGCTGATCGTTAAAAAAAATTGAGCGCCACCAAAATCGGAGAAAATTCTGTGTTGTTCGAGATGCGAAATGAATTAGTTTTGATTGGCAGAAATGAAATTTTCGTTATTCTCGCACCATCCTGTGGCATTAAATCATATGAATAACTTGAAACGAGAAAAATCGTTGCATTTTTAAGTTTCACAGAAAGGAGGAAAAAATTACATAATCTGAGGTCATGAAAATCCCCAATCTTGATATTCAAGTTGAATACAAACTACGGAATAACCAGTAAGAAAACACAAAATGCTACGAAAATAAACAAAAGGCTATTTGGGCGACCCTAAGCGCAGACTTAAATAGGATGTAGCCCAATTTTGTTAGAGCAATTTTTAATAGTTGACACCGAAGGTATATTTTACGTAATAGTGTTGTTATCTAATAAACGATTTACTTTTCTATTTCTGTATCAGCGAGGATATATTTTCCTGAGGAATCTATTTGACCAGAATTCGGTATCCAACAGTTGTGCAACCAGAATAATCTGATTAATATAATAACGTTATTGATATTTAAATATGAATTAAGTTTTAGGTAAAAATTAATATTAGTCCTGCAAGTATCAGAAATAATGTATCTACAAATATATAAAGCCGGATGTAGAGTTCAGAACGCCCCATGCGAAAAAAAATTTCGCGCCCTTTTATATATATATATATATAAAAAAAAAATAAAAAAAAAAAAAAAAAAAAAAGGAAAGAAAGGAAAATAGGCCTAAGTGAAAAATAAGATTGCTTAAAGTGTCTTTTTCCTTTTTGGTGCTTTGTAAAGTTGGTAACCCTAAGAAGGGCAGTTAATAGTAATTTTTATTTGTATAATGAAATTTTCGTTGTTGTTTTCAAAACTATACAAAAAAAATTAGAATAATTAGGTGAATATATATTGTTATGAGTTTTGTAAGCGGTAAAATTTAAGTGAAATTATATGTGAAACTGCATTATTTTTATAAAGAAAATTTATAATAATTTTATAAAGGAACAGGGAATGCTTTAAGGAGACGAAGTTCTGCTATAAATATAACATTAAGCCCATTTAACTTGAGGTAAGTGGTTGTCTCGCTAAGGTGGCGAGACATCGCCAAGATGGCAATGGTTTCGTGATTAATTTTTGTTACCAAATTTGATGAGAAATCGCCAAAATTCACCAAACTTGACGTTCATTTTGGTCCAGTAGCTGTGTAACCGTAAATGGTATTGCAACTGAATAATGGAATAGATCCCTATATGTAACTGTAACCGCATCCAGTTCTCGTATGCCTTCCAGGATTACAAGCGGTAAAATCGCTGAATACTAGTAGCTTGGTCCGGGGTCCGAATACAGCGAATGGGCTTGTTTCATGGGAATTTTTGTGGTTTTTCCGTGTATAACGTGTATACGAGCCGGCTTTCTTAGAAAGTCCTCCACAAAATCATCCTTCCGCTTAGGTATATAGGCCTCGTGTGTTTAGCTGTTATGAAATAAGCCAAACAAAACCTTCCAGTAATTTCGAAAAATGGAAGGTAGTAGGGATTTCTTGGTGGCCTGAGTAGAACTATATAACCTTGGAGAGGCCTATATATTTCAGGAGAATACCTGAGATTTAAGTAATATAAATTGTTTTCGGTTTCCAAATAAATTCACGAATTTCAGTTATATTTCTCATTATTTTTAAATTTCATTATACCTTAGCTTCTGATAACAAAACTTATGTTGAATTGGTAAATGAACTCAGTAATCTTACACGTATTTAGACATTTGTCCATATTGTGCGAGGTATTACTTTCCCGAAGAACTGGAGTCAATTACTTACTACAGCCGTCAAGTGAAGTCTTACGGAAGGGGATCTGTCTACTTTTTGACGGAGTAAAGCTAAGAGTTCTTTACGCAAATTAAAGACGTAACACTTGCTACACAGATACAAATGTAATCTAAGCATATTTCATAAAACGAAAAACTTATCATAAATCCTAGTGGTTGGAATTTAGCGGCCATTGAAGCAATCTTTAGCCGCCAGCGCAACCATTTTCCAGTCATTTAATGAGCATCAACATGACATTAATTTTTATGATAAGAATGTGGAGATATTTTAAGATTTTAATGGTTCTGAAATCAGTTTTACATTAGTTTGGTTACCATTAAAAACGAATATGAGTAAACCTCTGAAAATTTACAAACAGTGATACAAATATTATTCAAAGATTTTAAGATACTGATTTGACTTTATTTATTTTGGACATTACTAAATTTGGACAATAAATCAGTACACATTCATTACAGACATGTTGTTTAAAAAAATCGAAATTTAAGAGAAAGTATCTTGTAACAAAATGCAGAGAAAATGTTTTACAGTCAGAATAAATTTTACGTACCAAGGTGAGTCATGTAAATTATATCAGACTCGTAGAGTTTAATATTAAAATATTACAACTGAGACTTGGTCATGCAAGAAATCTAACAAATGCTTCGTTTATTTCTAAACAAAGGCATGATACTCTCTTCCTTTGCTATTCATCAATGTCAGCCTTTTTCTCTGATAACGTTTAAATAAAATCCGTGATAACTTTTTACTAACAATTAAACAAATGAATGCAGCTTATACATGTTGAACTCTCAAATACTAGCAAAAATTAATTCTTAAAATATCTCCACTAAAATCAGAGTGATAATTTCAACGATTTTTCTTTATTATATAAATATAAAATTTATCCTTTATTATGTAAATAATTGAAATGCTTAAATTTGACATTTTAATAAATATTTTATAGTAACTCTCTGAAAAATTTAACTTCTTTTAAAATGTATGAAAATGAATTAAATCGTGTATTATTTCCAGTCTTAATGATAATAAAATTTTAGAATCATCAGTTATATATCCGTATTGATTATGAGAAATTATCTCATTCTTCTTTGAGCTGGAAATTGCTCAATGGAGCTTCTTCCAGCTAGAATTTGAACTCGGGGTATAAGTGATAGTAGATCGGACTATCAGTCGGAATGCCTGTGGTGCGTATTCCGCTGATAGGATAACGGATGTTTCGTGTTTTTTTTTTTTTTTTTTTTTTCTCGTAAAAACGCTATGTCTCTTCAATGGCACCCCAACGAAAACATGTCAGACGATAATTCGTTAACACATGAATTATTCCGACAGTGCCTCGTGCTTCTTCTCTCTCGCCCTTTAAATGAAAACAAATAATAAGGAATTATGTCATTCTCACTATCTTGTTATAAATGGAAGTCCTTCCAGCTAGAATTTGGAAGACCTCCTTATTAGAAGCACAATGAGGGCACTGCTGAATTTTCGCATTTCTTGCTTCGAAAAAAATCCAATGTCTCTGCATAGTATCTTTCTGTTTGTGCAGCATTCGAAATTATTCCGCTTTCGCAAATTTTTCAAATTTACTTTTTTTGTATAGTCTTTCCATTTGTCGTATATTGATAGGTGAAACAATGCAGATTTCTGTCTATTTTCTTAAGTTTTCGTATCGGCAGAAAAATATACTGTCGCATTTAAAATTGGTTTTAATGCTGAAAATGATTTGATTGTTTGTTTCTATTTTTCCTTTTTCTTCCTTTAAAGATTTATTTTTCTTCCATATACATATTTATTTATTACATTTTAATGTCTCCCAAAAACTAAAGCGATAAAAAAGTTCTTTGATTCCAAGATAAAAGAAACTTTCATTATGCTTTGAATTTCTTCAGCAATCTTTCACCAGTAGGATTTATTTTCTTCTTTCACCTACTGATACTATGTGATTCTATATCTGTAATATATCTGATTATATATGTGTGTGAGTGTGTCTAATGGTTTAATTGATATATATATATATGTCATCAATGATATATATATATATATATAATCAATGATATATATATGCATTCATATTTTAGCATATGTATATATTAGAATGCATATATATATATATATATATATATTGCATTTTATAATTTCATTACACAAAAATTTTATACCTTAGGGAGTATATCTTTTACAGTAGATTTTGGGAATGCTTGAATTTTGAGTGAAAAGGAAAGTCAAGATTTCTACTACTTTACCCCGTTCCGTGCTTTCTCTTTTACAAAGGAATTAACATCATAGGAGGGCTGTTTTTGCCCAAAGGTTCTGCCTTTGTGGGAACGGTTAGGGGAAACCGAAAAAGCAAGAAATAATTTTTCATTCATGAATTGACAACTTCAAGAAGCATTGACTCTCAGTGAGTAAAAGACAAACATCTGGAAAGATGTATTTAAGCATAAAATGGTTTTCGAATCCAAATAACATTAATTTAGAGAAATTTTTGTGGATGCAATATATAATATTGAGATAAAAGTATAAAAGTAAGTAAAAGAGGGCGATGTAGGGTGATTTCACTGTTCGACTATTCGATACACTATTCGACTATGTTAGGGAAAGGCCTCAAACATAGTACTGTCGGCCCTGTGTTTAGATTTGCTAAATTTACTAAAGCACACGATATCTATCTACCAAGATAGAGATATTCTACTTCCGACGAGCTTTCTAAGAAACACTTACAAGCATTTAGTTTACATGTTGAGAAAAATCATAAAAATTCCATGCAGTTGATCTATTTCGTCGCTGAAAATAGAAGCCAAGAAGAATCGATAGTGTTCTCTGGCTTCAGGCACCTAGATTTCTCACTTTGAATTTGGAACTAGAAATATATTTGAATTTGGAATGTCTCTACTAGGGGAGATCAAAATTCATTATTTTTTCACACATGTAAAATCTGGTTAAATGCGTTTTCTCGTTTATAAATTACAGAAGATTTTTCAATAATTCCTGATATTTTAAAGGAACTTTTCATGTATTTGTTTCCTGTAACAGGTCTAAATAATCATTCATTACAGCCACACTAATTTTAACGATCTGAAAATTAACAAATGAGTTGAACTCTTTCATAATTATAATAAAAAACTTACTTTGGGTTTAAGATCTCAGAAGTGAATTTTTTTTTCTGAATTTTTTTTAATTTCTTAATTTAGATGCCTTACAATCCAACAGTTATTTTCCTTATTAAAATACGGCCATATTAGTGACCGGTAAATACTGGTAGTTCGACTTAGATTTACACCCTGACGAACGAATACGATGGCTGAATGGTATTTTCCCATGTTTTTTCCTATGTATAACATGGATATGAGACTTTTCTCGTTAAAAAGTCCTCTACGAAGGCATCTCTTTCCTTAAAAGCAGATAGTCCTCGTGTGTTTTGCTGTATTCAAGTAATCCTAACCTTCAAACTACGGCACCTGTCACACTAAATCAAGATAAAAGGTTTCTAAACAAGATTTTTAATCGGTCTGCGGGCCTCAGTGGCCAAGCGCTAAAACCGCTGAGTACTGGTAATCCTACATAAGTTCGAATCCTGGTGAACACGCTTGGTCGATGAAAGTTTTCTACGTTCAATGTGAAGGAAATCTAGTTTTCCTTAGAAAGTCCACCCTGATAGTTTCCGTCCTCTTGCGCAGATGCCAATTCCATTAAATTTTCTGCATTAAACACAATTGTAATTCTTTCTTTTTAAAGAAATCTCAGGGAAAATAATTGTAAACATCAGATTCAGTGCGATTATGAATTATTATTTTAAAGTAGTTAACATTTTGAGTGGGAAAAGCATTTTTAATACGCTCATAAACAACCCCTCCTCTAAATTGGCATCAAACTGTGTCGATTTCTACAACAATCTATATAAATACGTTTCCAAAAAATTCTGCTAAAATATTAAAAGTTGTATTTGTAGAGCATTTTTTAGTTAGATTTGGGACTACCTACTCAACTTTTGGTTTTCATAACCTATAAGGTATTTTCTCCCGCCTTCTTAGCATACCTTCGTAGTGTAATTGTCAGCACGCACGGTGTGTACTCGAGAGGTTGATGTTTCGAGTCCCGTCGAAGGCATTGCTCCTATTTCACATGCCCTGCTTCGAAATAACCTAATGTTTCTATAGTGGCACCCAAATCAAAAAAGGTGGTGGATGATGATTCTCCGCCGCAAGAATTTGGCGATTCGGTCCCCTAATCCCCAATCGCCCTTTAAAAGGGGGAGTATATACGGTATTTTCTCCCGCTCTTTTAGCATGCCTTCGCGGTCTCAGTACGCTCGGCGCGCATTCGAGAAGTCCGTGGTTCGCGTCCCGGGTAAGGCATTGCTCAATTTTCATGTCTCTTGCTGTTAAAAAAAATGTAATGTCTCTACAAACCTTCCATTCATTAGAATAGTAATAAAGTCATGAAGCATAGGGGGTAGGGGGAAAAAGGAATTTTAAAGAAAAGGTTATTTTTACAAAATGACTCAAAATTTCTTGAGACAGTATAAGTAGTTATATAACTCAAATAATTAAATAATTGACCTCTTAATTTTACCAGTATTTTTATATAGCAATAAAACATAATTACATATCTTTAATGAGTATCATAGATAGTGGAGCACATCGAGTAAGCATCACAATATTTTCAAAAGTAGCCACTTTGACAAATGAACAGAACTGTCGGGAATCACTTATGAATGTCACTTACACGTTTCATAATGCCAAGAATGTTATAAAAATAACGGTTATGCTATATCAACAACGTACCGATCTTTCCAAAGTGCTTTAAAATAGAGCTGTTCCAAAAATTGTATTCAGTTCATTCACGGTGTTTAATCAAAAGCTCGTCGTCGAATTTTGAACTACTTATCGATAAGCTATTGAATTCAAATTTTTTACACACACCGTTTACGGATGATAATAATTCGATTTAGAGTTTTTCAAATTTAATGTCGAAGAAATTTTTTGCGCATATTTCCATTTAAGAATAAACTAAAAATCTCAAAATTTTTAAGTTTGCATCATTTTACAGAGCGTAAAATAGCTTTTGAAATAAAATTTGCATGAAATTCTTAACCTAATTTCTGATTTTGGGGCAAATTTTGTTTTAAATTTATATATCTTTTCGATTATTTGAGGTAAAAGAAAACTTGGAAGTAAAAGACTGAACCAAAAGTAATAATAATAATAATAATTTATCGCATAGATTAATGGTAATAAGAGATTACTTAATAGCTTCTTTGCTAAATTCCTGTACAGTTTTATAAGAAGAATCATAGGTTCTTAAATTACGAAATCAAATAATTGAATCGCATTGTCAGATGCATAATATTTATAAATCTATCAAGACAGCCTCACGTTTTTGTTATTCATGATATAAATTTGTAGATAAATTTCTTAAAGAGAATTATTTAATCTCGTATTCCCATTAAATTACACGATACATTATTTTTAAAACAAAGGGCGTTAGCCGAGAAGGTCTATTAACTTCATTTTTTCATTTTCCGTTGAAAACTATGTCAGTTCACTTTTCAAACTATTGCTACCACATATTACAGCCCTGTATTATATTTAAAGAAATTAAATAATGGTTCTGGTTTATTAGATTACGGCAAAGCACTCGAGGCTATCTGCCTTGAAATTAAATAATGAATAATCTGCATAAATATATGTATGTTTCTCGCATTGTGATAAAACAACGGTACCTAGACCCATCCAATTTTGAATAACGTACATTTCCACCCGAATATGGGCATCTCGAAGCCGAGATTTGAATTTGTTTTATTATATGTTTCATATTTCGTAAAACTTCAATGAATTTTTAATTAAGAAACTCAACGATTTTAAAGCGAGCAAAGGCAACACTGTATGAAAATAATAATATAAAAAATTATCTTCAACGGGCGAGACTGTGTATCGGAAATTCTAAAGATATGCTCATTTAAAATTTATTTTGCGGTATTGCTGTTTAACTGAAGTTTTATGGTTTAAGTGCGAAGAACATGATATTTAAAAATAAAGGTAACCCACAAACCGTTAAAAAAACGCCCTTTGGGCCTAATGTAAAATCTGAAAGATTTGCATTTTCAGATTTTTATGTTTGCATTTATTACTTTTATTTTTCTCGTTTTAATTCATTAATGCTCTTATAGGTAAACGTTTATTTTGTAAAAAATTGTATTTTTTATTCAATAACTGCTCTAAAACGGAAATTCTTAAATCCCTTTATATATGCATCCACTTTGTAACTGGTAATAAATTTGTTTCTTTAGAGTCAGTGTAAGGCCTTTATCCCAAAACATCAAGAAGATTTCTCCCCACGCTAATGACAGCCATTACCCATTGCCGTCAGAATTGCATGGACCCTTGTCCCCTTAGGCATTGGGGGTTGGAAGACATACAAAAATACGGGCTAGTCCTTTTTAGCGTGTTTTTTCGATAATACAAAAACACGGGACTGTCCGTTTTCGAGGGTACATTTAAACTAACAATAATCCGTAACGAACCGTTAAGAGACCTGCATAAAAGAATGAGAAAATCCGGGCCAAACCGTTAATGGGTTAAATGTTAAATGCACGCGCTTTTGTATTTTCAATTTTTCCGGCTCTTAATATTCGTCACGCGCTGCACTGCGCGGGAAATAAAACCATTTAATTTATAATTGAACTAACATTAGCTTTTTAAATACCAAATTCGTAACACTGCCCCCTTCCCAAGGACTGCACGTCGCGGGCAGTACAATCCCTGGACAGGAAGTCAAACTTATAACTGAGGCATAAATGCAACTGAGGCATAAACATTACATTACAATATCAAACAACATGAACAATAAATGCAATAACTAACTTAAACAAATCAAATGCTATCAAATACTAAATACAGAACAAATACTAAATACAAATCAAATACTAAATGCATATCAAATACTAAATACAAATCAAATCAAATACACATTTAAAAACAAAAAGGACCACGGTCTTATATTATTTACAATTATTTACACTTCGTACTATGGCCATAGTAATGAGCTAACCTGTCGTAATGAACGACTTTAGGCTTAGAGTTCGAAGACAACGTCATTCAGCCTGTTTCATGGACCTTATAAGAAATAGACTAACCCAAATGGGTATTCTCCCGCGTCTGAGCGTTCCGGCTATCACCTTGATCACATCCGGAGAAGTATGGACGACTTGCAGAAACTTAACTGTAGTTGCCTATTGCAGCGTGTATAATTATCAAGTAAAAGCTGGTTGTAGCGCCTCATTTCACAAATTAGAATTTCTACATAGTTTTGTTTTTGAAATTGAGATTGATTTTTAAAAATTTAGCATATTTATCAAGCATAATTAGCATTCCAAATAATTATAAAGCTATTGCATGCTTTCAGGGCTGGATATTTTTTTAGCTTTTCCTTTTTTTAGCTTTTAAGGAAGTTTGTAACTACTTCTTTTAGAAAATAATATTTTAAATCTGAACTAATAAAAAATTTCAAACAAGCAATTTTCTCTTGCAATTTCTATGCTTTTTATTGGTGTAAATAAATAAAAAATACTAAAATATTTAAAAACGAATTTTTGAAAGATTAGTTTAAAATTATAAATTGTGTTGCTTTTTTAGAATTATAGATGAATATTATAGCACAATTTCTATAAGGGGATTTTATTTCAATTATATTTCATAATACATCATAGTGATAAACACTTTTGATTCCTTAATAATTTTTATACATTTAAATCTAATATTAAAATTGTATGTAAGGGTAATAATTAATTTTGCTTGTATTTTATAGTGATTATTTTTTTAATTTATTTGTAGTTCTGCATAAGATTTTTTTAATTTACTGTTAATTTAATTTATTACCCAAAAGGGCGGTAGCCTAGAAAGGCTGTTAGTTTAGAAGCGGCATTTTTGGCTGTTTCACTATAAATATCCGTGTCTCCTTACAAATTGTTGTTACCAAATATTATCACCCTGTATTATATTTAAATAAATTAAATAATGAAGAATCTGCATGAATACATGTACGTTTCTCACACTGTAACAAAAACAACGGTATCTAGAGCCATCAAATTTTGAATAATGTAATCCTCCACCCGAACATGGTCACTTGGGCGGCCGAATTTCGAATTAGTTTTAATCTATTTCATATTTTGTATAAATTTAACGAATTTTTGATTAACAAACTCAACGAGTTCAGAGTGAGCACTGTACAGAAAATAACAGTTTTATCTGCAGTGCGGAAATTCTAAAGATATTTTGTTTTCAAACGTATGTGATTTACGGGCGAGGAACATGATATTCAATAAATATAGGTAACACACAAAACGTTAAAAAAAGGTTCGTTTTGGGCGTAATATAAAATCTGAGTGCTTCTAGATTTTATTTTACCTTTTTTCCCCTTCATTACACTCAGAAAATTTTATGCTCTGAATTTTATAAATTACTAAAATAAATATTCCACTTTAATGTTAATAAGTTAATGATGATATAATCAAATAAATGATTGTTTTATAATGTTATTATAGTTTTGAAAATCACTGCCAGAAAATGGTCATTAAATTAAAAAAAAAAATATCCGATCTTGTTTAATTTTATCTTATTTGTTTCAAAGCATCACGCACTATCAATCTTATTTAATTTTACGTTATTTGTACGCAAAATTAAGTTCATAAGTTTTGAGCTTAGAGTTTTTACCTTTTTACTAAAGTAAAGATGTTTGTACAAGAATTACGCGTAAAAATAATGCGCGAAATGAAGTAAAAAGTGCTTTAATGTAATATATTAAATCCTATCAGTAGATAGAAAATACCACTTTGGGGCTATGTGGCGCTGTGGCGCTCACAGAAGACGAACAGTGAGGGGGGAGGAAATTTACGGAGGAGTCAGGGTGGGATGCTACGTCATCAACTACGAATGCGTTGCATCCTGTTCATGACGTCATCACGCTTTATCAGCTCGGATTATCTTGCTACGTCAGCCACATGTTTCATCCTGTTTGTGTTTTCATGTCCTCACTTATCCATTGACGTAGAACTCCCCATTGCTTTGATGTCATACTAAATCTGCAACCTGATTGTAGCATGTTAGAATTTCTAGAACATTCTTTTTAGTTCAGCAACGACCGCTAGAGAGCAGTAGTCGTATCCATAGCGCTTTCTGATTGGTTCTCGTGGATCCTGAACAAGTTATTAACCATTATTTTTAATTCATTATACTATTTGACTTAATAATTAATATATTTAATGAAACCGTTCATTTATTTATACGTAAATTTGAATTATTTGTCCATCTGTGGCATGGGAAACGTGGACGATAACACAAAGCTGTGCTTTTATCTCGTGAATCCTATTATTTGATCTTATCTATCAGATCGTATCTGTCCTCTTTGTTCATCTTTGTACAGCGGAAACCAGCATGAGTCTGATGGATTGCACATAGACAATTCTGTTCCAACTTGCTCAGACCGTTGTACGTCCTCGATAATGAATGAATTCATAACTTCAAATTTATTTTGTTTCTATTTTAGGTTAAGATATTTTAAATTTCTCATTTCTTTATCTTACAAACATAATTTACGTATTTTTCTTTTCTTCTCGCCGTTAAATTAAATGTACTAATTTTCACACCATATTTTTTATATACAAACATAAGATTTTCTTTTTTATCCCCATTTTTAAGTTTTACATTCTTTTCCCCCTGCGTTTAACTTACAAAAGTAATAGATTTTATAAAAGTAATATGTTTTCACAATTTTAATTTTTTTTCGATCTTTTTATTTTACAAAATGTTTTTTCCTCTTCAGTTTAATCTTTCCTTTCCGTATTTTACATTCTTCACTTTATTTGTTTTTCAAAAGCTGTACTTATTTTCATACGATTTGTTCTTTCTTTTTTACGAACTCGGTCTTTTTTCCTATATTTTACTTCAAGAAGTAATTTAAAATTTTTCTTTTATATAAAAGTATTTTTTTAATTCTTTGAAGAATTTTCTTCTCCCATTTCTTTTTTCTTTCTTTTATTTTCCTCTTAAGGTTTTTCTTAATGTTTTAAATACTTATTGATGTTAACACCTCCATTTCTCGAAGCGGAAAGTTACATATATATTTCCCTGTCTATGAAATTTAACCTGGAACTTACACGAATATAATTTCCCTCTAGAGGCTTTCATGGATAATAATTTCTGCAAATTTAAACCAATAAGTACGATGTTCCTTCCATATAGCTTAATTAGCATATTATATTTCTTCTTATTTTTTTACGGTACTAATACTTAAGATATACAAAACTTTCTCTTCTAACGTATTATACTAACTTTTTGAAACACTATACTAAAACGTCGCGAATTCTCTTTTACACATCTCATTCTTGTTCAAAGGATTCACGAAATGTGTCAAAAAATGTACATTTTTAACTTTCTATTTTCCATTTAGACATTTTGCCTTACATTTAACCTTTATCATGTTTCTAAAACATATCCCAATTAATATTTCTGATTCTTTTTTTTCCTAAAAATAAATACAGACGTATACAGAATTTTTAAAGGTATACTGACTTTGAATTAAACCTTCTAATTCAGAAATAGTAAATTTTCACAACATAAAATCTACTTGAACTAATATATGGACATCTCTAGCCAGTTTAGTTCAAATACATACGAAACAATATGAAATTTCTTATTATTGTCTACCCAAGTTTAATACGTACCAACAGCATTTCATTTCTTATTATTTTACACTACAGACATTTACATGAATATATTCAGAACACTCCTTTTTATTGAGCAGTAGGTTTCAGATATATTACTTACACAGATTGACTCTTTGAAATATTTTACAAAAATATCTTGGATTTTCTTGTACACATTGTATTTAAATCACCGAACATATGTTAAATTTTGATTTCTATCACGTGAAAACTTCACTCGGATTCTTAATGTGATCGCACCATTTACCGCAGACCTTCATAAACACTGCTATATTTGAACTTAACACAGCCTTATTTTTTTAACAAGCTACAGAATGTTTAACTACAGAGAAGAATATCCACGTTGTAACGTAATATTTTAAATTCACTATAGAGCCATATTTGTGTAAATCATCTAAAACGAAAGGATGTCTGGACGTGGAATTAATGTTCAGTCACGGAAGTGAAAATTTGTCATCTTTTTCCCTACTTAAAATGTAAAAATTTCTCAGCTCGGAATATTTTTTTGAAAGAGTATGATCATTATTTTTACAAGTCTCAAAGCTCTTTAATATATTCCTTCTAACTTAAGATATGCATTTCAAATTGACAAACACTGAACTCTTATAGCTTTTTGAGGATGATTTTTAAGTTATGATACATAGCAAATAAAATCCTACATAACAGGGAATATTGAGATGAATTTCCAAATAATAATACAACGTAACTTCAATATATTCATTTTAACTGAAGATACGCATTTCAAACTGACTTTACTTTACTTAAGCTCTTTAAGTACACCCGATATTTAATTTTTCACAGATATGAGAAACATTTTTGAATAAATACCATACAAAACATATAATATTGACATAAACTCCATATTATGGTTAAACATTGGTAACATAAATGAACCTTTAATACATTTTAGTGTGAATTAATCTTAAAAAGAAAAATTCAAAATGCAAGTATTCAAACAGAAATGCTTCACAAATTTACATATTAAGCAAACATTCATGAGAATACCTATATATCTAGAAATATTATTTACACTAGTTGGTAATGTAATTTATTAGAATAGTCGCAGACGTATAGGAGAGGTATGCAATATCCATGAAAATTCTTCCTACCAAGCCAAAGAGCAATAGTGAAATATAACATATATGAAGGGGAAAAAATGTCTAAATATGGAAAACATGAACAAGGAATGAATATTTTTTCTGAAAATGTCCCGAATGGGATAAGTCAGGGGTAAGAACCTTAACCAGTTTCAGGAATAGGGCCTGAAAACTAATGAAGTATTTTTAATCATATTTTAGTCTATAATGCATTTATTAATACTAAAATATTCTGTTTGAAGACTATATTCTACACTTAGAAGGAATTTGATAAATCAGAATGATTTCATTTTCTGAAGATTCAGGTTCAGAAATATTACAACTCAAAGGAAAAAAAAAAATAAATAAAAAAAAAATAAAATAAGGTTAGAGGGAGAATGAAGTATACCGTAACCAATAAAAAATGTTTTTCTTCCTAAAAAAATTAAAGTGAAACTTTTTCCACCTAAAAAAATCTAAATGAATTTTTTTCGACTTTTAAAAATCAAAGTGTAAATTTTCCCCCTTACATTTTGAATTTTACCTGGGTTTTCCCATAGACAAAATAAAAGTGGAGATTTTTCCCCCTAAAAAAAATTAAAGTGAAAATTTTTCGACCTAAAAAAATCTAAATGAATTTTTTTCGACTTTTTAAAATTAAAGTGTAACTTTTCCCTCTTACATTTTGAATTTAACATGGGTTTTCCCATAGACAAAATAAAAGTGGAGATTTTCCCCCTAAAAAAATTAATGTGAAAATTTTTCGACCTAAAAAAATCTAAATGAATTTTTTTTTTCACTTTTTAAAATTAAAGTGTAACTTTTTCCTCCTTACATTTTAAAATGAACATGGGTTTTACCATAGACGAAATAACAGTGCCGATGTTTCGTCTTAAAATTTAAAGTGAAATTTTTCCAACTCAGAAAAGCAAACTGCTTCATTTGAGCCCTAACGGAAACTGCAGTGAACATTTTTCGCCTTAAAAAAACACATTCAGATATTATCATCAAGCTATTCTATTTAGATATATTTTTCTGCTTTTTATGCCATTACATTTCCAATGAAATTTGATTCATTGCCAGATAGTTAAATGTTCGTTTTTTTTTTTTTTTTTTTTTTTTTTTTTTCGCATCCGAATGCATTTCATGTCTCGCATATGCTTATTACAACCAAGTTAGAAGTTAAGTAAATGCTTCCTGAAATACTGTACGTTTCATTCCGGAAAGTATCTTCATTTTGAATCCTCTAATGTTTCTTTTTTCTTGCATTCCAAGTAAATTTTGTGCATAAAGTGTTCAGTTTCGATGGAAGTTATTTGAGGATGACTATGATGTTATCTTGTTTCCATAAACCTTTTGAAAACTTTGAGTATTACCAATTTTTAACGTTACGGCCACTGCAAATCATTGGATTTTCAAATATTTTCTTATTTATCGTTTACAATGCCTTCTAAAGTCTTGAGAACAAATTTTTATTAAATAGTTATATTATTTGATTTAATAACGTTTTGCACGTTTGGAAGATTTAACTTCAATAACACTACCACACCGAATCAGAAATTAAGAAAAGAACTAGAAATTTTATCTTAGTACACTATGGGAATAGAGACTGTTAACCCAGCTCATACTGAATATTTGCTCGAAGTTACCAAGAATCACTGACTTGCATTGTCATAGATTTTCCTCATGAAGTCCATTTCTTTCTTAAAAGAAATTTATATAGTAATTTCATTAGAAACATATCTAAGAAAATATCTGACATTCATGAGAAGCATCAGCGCTTTGATTTAAATTAGTATTAAAATAAGAACCATCGTTTTGTAAATATGTTTCTCTTTGACTCAAAAGCTTCGAAATGAATAATTAATTGTACATAACTAATATATTGCATTGATGAACTAAAGTTATATTTTCACTTACTGCATTACATGTCAAGTGAACGTGTATATTGCATCTTTGAATAAAATCTCAAAGGCTGAAATGAGTGATTCATTACCAAATTTGTACTCTCCGATTTCATTCTACTGAAACGAAAATATTCATAAGTTATTGGGAAGAAACATTTGTACATGTTGTACTTTTTGATTAATTTTTATACCACTTGATTATCTTTGAAAATTTGTTTCCTAGTCTAGTGCTAATATATCGCTAATTTTTGCTTTTTCAGTGCCTTTCGTATGTGACAAAAGACTCGGTTTACAACCTTTTATTACTTAACACCTTACATTGCATTGCTGAACCGGGGCATTGCTTTCATTTTTATTACATATCATGCAAATATTAAAAAAGACACATTTTTTCCTTCTGTTAGCACAATTTGAACAAGCATTTTACTATTACAGAGACTTCTTTCGTAAAATCTCAACGTTAAACTGAACGTTTCATTACTAAATTTGAAGATTCTGGATATATCCTACTTAAACGTTCATAACTGGTTAGCAAAATAGTTTATACATGTACTCCGCTCTACTCTTGGTTACTTTTAATTTGCTTTTCATCTATAGCACTTGATTTCTAATGAAGTATCGAAATGATTATAAACTATCTGCTTTTTGCAAAGAATTTCGTAAACACATTTGTTGAATACAGAAAAACTTTCTAACTTATCAGTATTATTACCAAAATAGAATGCTAAATTTCCCTAAAAATGTATACATTTATTTCTTTAAAAACACGTACAGAATACCCACATTTAATAATTTAATGAGTATTTTCTTGTATCAGAACGAAAATTTTTAAATAATGTCATGTTGCATAAAATTTATGAATTTGTGATGTTAATGCCTTTTTGCAAACGCTTTGAGAGAGTGTGCTTTCGGTACTCTTTTAAACACCTCGAAACTGTTTTCGCTTTGCTATTGGAAACTATTTTATCTTTGCTGTTGAAATATGCCAGGAATTCTCGATACTTTTTCTCTTGGTTTATCTTCAGCTTAGGAGTTATTTAGTTACTTAAAAATATATTTGTAGATAATTTATGTTGATACTTGCGATAGATTTCTTGGATGTGTTTTTGGAAAATGTATTTATTTTATTCACCTGAATGAAACTGATGTTTTCTTAAAGTTTTATTGTTCAGAGTATTACTCAATTATGACAGAATGCCGGATTTGTTCCCAGTATTCAACATTCATATGAACTTTAGTATTCTAAATCTCTCACATAACTTTCATTTTTCCTATCAATAATAAGAAGACGAATGGAATAAATGTAGGTTATGCAGACATAAGGTAAAAATCTGGAAGTAAAAGAAATTCTTCAGATCTAGGCTATTCAGTAGTGCAAATATTCATCCTATTCGAAGCTTATTTTTGGAATTACATAGCATAAAAATGTAAATTTACTGAAAACAGGTGTAATGAAGATCAAGTATTCTGCAAAATCTGGGCGATAATTATACAAAACTAGTTGTATGGAAAATTTCCCATAAAAGTAGTTCCAGCGAAGGAAACACGCCAGCAGTCTCCTAAAACTTTAAGTGAGCACCTGATCTTTGCTCTTACAAAAGTTAAGTAGAATTGTAGATTCGACGTAGGGAAATTTAGCATTCTATTTTGGTAATAATACTGATAAGTTAGAAAATTTTTCTGTATTCAACAAATGTGTCTACGAAATTCTTTGCAAAAAGCAGATAGTTTATAATCATTTCGATACTTCATTAGAAATCAAGTGCTATAGATGAAAAGCAAATTAAAAGTAACCAAGAGTAGAGCGGAGTACATGTATAAACTATTTTGCTAACCAGTTATGAACGTTTAAGTAGGATATATCCAGAATCTTCAAATTTAGTAATGAAACGTTCAGTTTAACGTTGAGATTTTACGAAAGAAGTCTCTGTAATAGTAAAATGCTTGTTCAAATTGTGCTAACAGAAGGAAAAAATGTGTCTTTTTTAATATTTGCATGATATGTAATAAAAATGAAAGCAATGCCCCGGTTCAGCAATGCAATGTAAGGTGTTAAGTAATAAAAGGTTGTAAACCGAGTCTTTTGTCACATACGAAAGGCACTGAAAAAGCAAAAATTAGCAATATATTAGCACTAGACTAGGAAACAAATTTTCAAAGATAATCAAGTGGTATAAAAATTAATCAAAAAGTACAACATGTACAAATGTTTCTTCCCAATAACTTATGAATATTTTCGTTTCAGTAGAATGAAATCGGAGAGTACAAATTTGGTAATGAATCACTCATTTCAGCCTTTGAGATTTTATTCAAAGATGCAATATACACGTTCACTTGACATGTAATGCAGTAAGTGAAAATATAACTTTAGTTCATCAATGCAATATATTAGTTATGTACAATTAATTATTCATTTCGAAGCTTTTGAGTCAAAGAGAAACATATTTACAAAACGATGGTTCTTATTTTAATACTAATTTAAATCAAAGCGCTGATGCTTCTCATGAATGTCAGATATTTTCTTAGATATGTTTCTAATGAAATTACTATATAAATTTCTTTTAAGAAAGAAATGGACTTCATGAGAAAAATCTATGACAATGCAAGTCAGTGATTCTTGGTAACTTCGAGCAAATATTCAGTATGAGCTGGGTTAACAGTCTCTATTCCCATAGTGTACTAAGATAAAAATTTCTAGTTCTTTTCTTAATTTCTGATTCGGTGTGGTAGTGTTATTGAAGTTAAATCTTCCAAACGTGCAAAACGTTATTAAATCAAATAATATAACTATTTAATAAAAATTTGTTCTCAAGACTTTAGAAGGCATTGTAAACGATAAATAAGAAAATATTTGAAAATCCAATGATTTGCAGTGGCCGTAACGTTAAAAATTGGTAATACTCAAAGTTTTCAAAAGGTTTATGGAAACACGATAACATCATAGTCATCCTCAAATAACTTCCATCGAAACTGAACACTTTATGCACAAAATTTACTTGGAATGCAAGAAAAAAGAAACATTAGAGGATTAAAAATGAAGATACTTTCCGGAATGAAACGTACAGTATTTCAGGAAGTATTCACTTAACTTCTAACTTGGTTGTAATAAGCATATGCGAGACATGAAATGCATTCGGATGCGAAAAAAAAAACAACAAACAAACATTTAACTATCTGGCAATGAATCAAATTTAATTGGAAATGTAATGGCATAAAAAGCAGAAAAATATATCTAAGTAGAATAGCTTGATGATAATATCTGAATGTGTTTGTTTTTTTAAGGCGAAAAATGTTCACTGCAGTTTCCGTTAGGGCTCAAATGAAGCAGTTTTCTTTTCTGAGATGGAAAAATTTCACTTTAAATTTTTAAGACGAAACATCGGCAGTAGCATGAAAATGACAGTTCTGCGGCAGGTGGATCAGTGGATCAGGGGGCGTGGTCAATGACATCACAGAGGGCGGGGCCAAAGGCAACGTCATCACACTAGGAGGCGTGGTTTCGTGTGGATTTGAGTTGTTCGTAGACTACTGATTGAGTTGTAGACCTCCTGCTTTTCATTTAAAGTTAGTTTTTTTAATTTGGCAACGGAGTCATGGCGTCCTCTAGGGACGAAAAAAAGAAAATAATGTATTTAGGAATTGCTTATGGCGTCCTCTAGGGATGAAAAAAGAAAATAATCTATTTTAGAAGTTTCTTTTATTAAAAAAATGTTCTATGATTCAAAATATAGGATCGAACCCTGAAACAAAATATCTCACCAGCTGAGTAGTTTGAAGATTTTAACCACTAAGCTGACGGGATACATTCAGATTTAGGTAAAAAAGCCTATATAAGAAAATGGAATTTGAATCAGCTCATCAATTGCAATTATGCCTGCTCCAGGAGAAGCCAACGTTGCGGTGTGTTTATACACTGTTTTATGTGTTATTTTATCATCCATCTATATTTTTACAGAATTTCATAAAATTCCTATTGATTTTACGCTACGTCTTAACGAGAGTGGGAACTTATCATTATCCATATGAAGAATAATTCAATAGGTTATGAATATGAATTTATCGTATCAGGATCCGGCTCATGTTGCAAGTTTTGGTGGTGTTGAAGCTTTACATCGTGCTGCAGGAGATAAAGTTTCCAGGAAAGAGATTCAAACATGGTTAGAGGGAATAGATGCGTACACGCTTCACAAGCCAATTCGCCGAAAATTTCCAACGAATAGGGTAATCGTGTATTCTATAGATCAACAATGGCAAGCTGATTTAGTGGATGTTTCACATTTACGTGATCATAATGATGGTTATCGATATATATTAACCTGTATTGACATATTATCCAAATATGCATGGGCTATTCCTCTGAAACAAAAGAGAGGAGAAGATATTGTGAAAACGTTTCAAAAAATAATGAGTCAACGTAAACCAAAATTCCTTCAAACGGATCAGGGCACCGAATTTAAAAATAAAGTGTTTATAAAATTTTTAAAAAGAAATCAAGTCAAACTTTTCAGTACATTCAATACTACTAAAGCATCCGTGGTGGAAAGGTTTAATCGCACTTTGAAAACAAAAATGTGGAAATACTTTACGACTCGAAATACATATAAATATGTAGATATCTTGGACAAATTAATAGAAAGTTATAATGCTACTTTTCATTCAAGTATAATGCGAGCTCCCATAGAAGTCAATTCAGAAAATGAGAGTGACGTATGGTTTACCTTGTATGAAAATCATCCTTCTAACGTTTCTAAATGTATATTCGCTGTAGGAGATGTGGTACGTGTTTCCAAACTAAAGCTTACTTTCGAAAAAGGCTATGAAACCAATTGGACGGAAGAACTATTTGTGGTGACAGAGTGTGTTAAAAGACATCCAGCTGTGTATAGAATTAAAGATTTACTTGGAGACTCAGTAAAAGGAACGTTTTATGCACAAGAGTTGCAGAAAGTGAGACTGAAAGAGGAATATCGCATTGAAAAAATTTTAAAGAAACGTATACATAAAAATCAGACAGAATACTTTGTAAAATATCGCGGTTATCCCGACAAATTCAATCAATGGATTCCAGCTTCTAATTTACTCTCGATATAAAGTGTGAGAAAATACTGTATCCGAATCATTTATGAAAATGAGTTTCTACGTAACACTTCCGAGCGATAGCTCTATGAATTATTTCCCCGAAAATAAAATTTCACATTTTATAACACGTTTACCTGTTCCCATTGAATTAAAAGGTATGTGGGAAGTTGGTTTGGTTGAATTGCTATATCCGCACACATGGCACAATGTGAACGCAGACAATAACTTAATTGGATTTGTTTTAGAGAAAGATGGTGAAATGTTAGGTCGTAGATTACCTCCAGGATGTTATGAAACAGTACCTGATATTTTAAAAGCTATTTATATTAAAGAACATCAAAACAAAATAATATTTAATTATAACCCAGTAACAAAACGAGTGAAAATCAAAGTGAAAAATAACGCTAAAGTGATTTTACATGATGGGTTAGAACAAATGTTAGGTTTTGAATCTATGGAAATTACATCTACAGATGATAGTTCCGAAACTGTTGTAGAAAGTCCTTTTGCAGCCGACCCCTGTGCACATTATCGTGTATTAATGATATATACGGATATTGTAGAACCTCAAATCGTAGGAGATGTTTTAGCTCCTCTTCTTCGAATTGTAAGAGTAACTGGTAGCGATGGAGAAGTGGTGAGTGCACTATTTGATAGACCTCATTATTTACCTGTGAATCGGAAAATGATAGACACTTTGGAAATCGATATATAACGCATATGGGAGCACTTACGCCATTTGAACGAGGAAGGTCATACGTGAAACTTCATTTCCGTCAAAAATACTTGTCATAATGTATGTACCTTATCAGTGTTGTCAAAAATCTTTTGAAGATTATTATGTACAACAAACAGGACATGGATTGAATTATTATCAAGGTAATCTTTATCAGAGAGGATACGGATTAGGGGGTCTATTCAGATCCTTCTTTCGCGCTGCCGTACCTCTTATTAAATCAGGAGGCAAAGCAATTGGAAAACAAGTATGGCATAGTGGACTGAATTTGTTAAATGATGTATCATAAGGACAAGATGTAAAAGAGGCTGCTAAGCGTCGACTGAAAGAAGCCGGAAATATATTAACAGATAAAGCTGCTACTAAAGTGAAGAACATGATTGGTTCTGGACGAGTTAATAAAAAGCAGAAACGTAGGAAAAAGCGTACCATTTCTCACAGATCAAAGAAGGTGAAAGCACAGGATATTTTCTCTTAAAAAAAAGTATGACTTCGTATATTCATCGAGACTCTCCCGTTTGCGTCAAATCTGAATTAGATTTATTTACCATTCCTCCTACGCAAACAGCTATAGAAAAAGGACAGTTTGTGGAATATCACCCTCTCGCAAATATACGAGATGGAGGACCTATCGAATTTAATATTTCTGGCAGTGGTGAAGACTATATTGATCTAGCTGCTTCTTATATACACGTGAAAGTTAAAGTAGTTAAGGCAGACGGATCCAATCTAACAGACAAAGAACCGGTTGCCCCTGTAAATTTATTTTTACATTCTCTCTTTTCGCAAGTAGATGTAAGTTTAAATGAAAGAAACATTTCATCTGCGACAAATACCTATCCTTATAGAGCCTTCATCGAAACATTATTGAATTATGGGGAAGATGCAAAGAAAAGTTTACTCACCTGCGAAGGATTTTTCCAAGACACTTCACCTAATAAAATAGATGTCTTAGCTCAAGATGCGGATGCTGGACTAAAAGCTCGCGGTGAACTTATAAAAAAGAGTCAAAGTGTGGATTTGATAGGACAATTACATTGTGACATTTTTCAACAAAATCGACTCATGTTAAATTTAGTTGATGTGAAAATTAAAATGGTGCGTAGTAAATCTGCTTTCTGTCTAGTTTCTACTGAGAAAGATGCCGATTATAAAGTGATCTTGGATCATGCTTCTTTGTTTATCAGAAAAGGAAAAGTAAACCCTGGAGTCTCTCTCGGACATGTAAAAGCGTTGGAAAAAGTTCTGCTAAATACCCTATAGATCGAGTATTATGCAAAACATATTCAGTATCTAAGGGAAGTTGGTCTTTTATGCAAGATAATGTATTTTTAGGATTGATGCCCAAGCGAGTCATTATTACTCGTGTAGAAAATGCTGCAATGAATGGACAATATTCAATGACTCCTTTTCTGTTTGCCCATCATCATGTCAACTTTATATCGATTTATGTAGATGGACAACCCGTTCCATGTAAACCAATGGACCTTGATTTCGAATCTAATCATTATGTGCGTGCTTACCACAGTTTATTTTCTGGATTTAATCGCGACAAAGGCATCTATTTATCTCGAGAAGAATTTGTGAAATAACATGTGTTATATGCTTTCGATTTAACTCCAGATATGTGTGATGGATCTCATTTTAACTTACAGCATCAAGGCAATTTGCGAGTAGAAATTAAATTTGCTAAAGCTCTCTCTGCGACTCTCTCGGTGCTAGTTTATGCAGAATTTCAAAGCGTGATTAAAATAACAAAATCTCGTCATGTACTATGCGATTTTGCTAATTAAGCAATGGACAGCCTTGAAATAAACAGAGCACTCTCTCAGAATGCAAAGACACGAAAAGCATTTCTGGGAGTTTTTGCAAGTGATCGACTCCCTGTCGAGATCAAGAAATATCCAAGTTGCTTTATAGCTAATGTAGATCGTGCATCTGAATCCGGTAGTCACTGGTTAGCCTTTTACATTTCATCCCCACAGCATTTAGAATTTTTCCATTCCTATGGACATGACCCATCCTATTTTCCTGGACCGATAGCCAAGTATGCAGAACGATTTCCACAGATGGACTTTAATTCGATGACTCTCCAAACTAATGTAACGGCAGTATGTGGTCAATATTGCATATACTATTTACATTGTAAATGTCGTGGACAATCTCTCAATGATATATTGTTATCTTTCATACCTCAACATATATCTAATGATATTAAAGTATATAATTTTGCAATCAAGAAATTTCACGTAAGATCTTCTTTCTATCAATAAATACATTTAAACTTTATACATTATGTGTCTTGTCTCATTTAATATGGAATTTCCAAAGCTACAGCATCCTTTCACAATGGTGATTTCGGGACCCACTGGATGTGGGAAAACCTATTTTGTACGAGAACTGTTAAAGTATAAAGAGGAAATGTTTTCAACGATTCCCGATAAAGTAGTATGGTGTTATGGAATTTACCAACCTCTGTATAATGATATACCGAATGTTACTTTTGTCGAAGGTTTACCAATTAAATATCAAGAATATTTAGGTTCCAACACATTATTCATCATAGACGATTTGATGAGCGAATGTGGGAATGATAAACGTCTGACTAACTTATTTACAAAAGGAAGTCATCATTTAAATTTAAGCGTTATTTTTATCACACAAAACCTTTTTCACAAGGGAAAAGAAATGCGTGAAGTGACTTTAAATGCACACTATTTAATTTTGTGTAAAAACAGAAGAGATGTCAGTCAAATCGTACATTTAGGAAAACAGCTCTTTCCGCGTCATTTAAAGTTTTTTCAAGAAGTATATGAAGATGCAACCAAGAAACCTTTTTCTTATTTATTCATTGATCTGCGCAGTGAAACTCCGGAAGAATTACGTTTACGCACCCAAATTTTACCTAACCAAGTACAGTATGTTTATCAAATGAAACATTACTAAAAAATAATAAAAACAACAGCTTTATAAAATGCATCATCATTTTATAAAATGACGCTGGTCAAGAAACAGCTAAGACAGTTACAGCTGTTAAACATTTGTCCGTTAAAGTTACGGAAACAGCTATTAAAGAAAATTAATATCAATTGCATAAAAGCTATATGCGAATGTAGTTTAAACATACTCAAAGGAAACGTTCCATTGTCAGAGCAACAAAAGAAGTCTCTCTGTAAGCATAAAACAACTTTACGAAAATTAGGAAATCGTAAGATTTCTCTTGTGAAGAAACGAAAATTAATTTTACAAAAAGGAGGTTTTCTAAACGTTTTGATTCCTGCTGCTCTCAGTGTTCTTACAGGACTAATCAATGGAGTTCACTAAGAAATATGTGTTAGTTCCAGAAGAGATGATGACAAAGCATACCATTTCTGATAAACAGTTAAGTGAATTGGATAAAGCCATGATGCATATTTTAAACAGTTCAGATGACGATCGTGAGAAATTAGTGCGTTATTATGAACTTTTACAAAAGAAATTGAACTTAAAGGAATACAATTCACCCTTTAAACCTCCTAAAGACGACTCACAAAATTCTTTAGACGATTCAGCTGAGATGAAGAAAGTGAAAGAGGAAGAAGAAGCCCCCTCATCTGTGACAGACGGCGACAAACAGATGACTGTAACTGATTATTCTACTGTTATCTTAGACAGTGTACCTTTACGAATGAGAAGAAAAGCACAAAATGCATTAGCTATTTTAAAGCGACATCCTGATATTCTTAAGTGGAATGATAAAGGCGAGGTACTTTATCATAAGGAAAAAATTAAGCATTCAAATATTATAGACTTATTCAATATCCTTTTTACAACCAAAAAGAAAAAGATTAATATTCCTGCTAAAAACGAATTTTTAAAAGCCTTGACTGAAATCAACATGCCAATGAACTATATCAAAAATGAAAATTTACAGAATCATGATGTTAATATGAAAAAAAAAAAAAATATTGCATGTTAAATCTGTAAAACATATACGTTCTCCACGAAAATGGGAACCTTATTAAATGAATAAAATTATTATTTTTACATATAAACTCTTTCTTCTCTCTACAATCAATATTTGTTTTACATCGTTTTTAAATGTTATGAAAAACATTCATTTCACCAAGAAGCTTTTACCTTTCAATACATTTATTTTCAAAGAATAAATTTCTGTATTATACATAAAATATACTTGGAATTTTCTTTCATTAGTTAATATCAAATTAACATCAATATCCATTTACTAACATTTGATATACACGTTTGCTTTAAAATTAAAACTAAAATTTCAATATATTTCTATTAAAAACATAAGGAAAAAAAATAGTCATAACATCAACCAAACACAGAAATTTAAATAGAATAGCTGTACTTATATTAATGCATTTTTATAATCTTCATAACATTTCGATTCAAAAAACCTATCACAAAATAAATGAACAATTTTTTTCTGCCTTAAAGAATCTCTTATATTTTTAAAATTAATACATAAAAATATATATTCACCAATATAATTCATCAACACTTATCGTAATACATTCTTGTCTTGTCTTGTTTGGGAAGGACAGTCTATAAGGCGTCATTATATTATTGCGTTATCATGGTAAGATAGGTTAATGGAAAACTCTGATAATCACTGAAAAACTATTTGAAAGAGTTGTTATTCTTAAGTTTGACATTATTTATACATATATGCATAAGGGTAATCTTAAAAGCATCATCCACTTATCATGATAGAGTAATGGAAAATTTCTAAAACTCTGATAATCATATGCGAAAGAATGTATTATCTTAAGGTTGTTGTTGCTATTCCAAGTTTGACAATACATACAGAAGTGAAGGAAGATCCTTGATAAGCGTTGTAGACTTCACGTTATGATAAGGGTTAATGGAAGTTGAAATCGTATTCGAAAGAAAGGGTTATCATAATGTTGTTGTTGTCCTGGTTCAGATTATACAAATCTGAAATGTTTCGAGAACATTCTTTAATCCCTATAAAAGGTGTTTCAGAAATGGAAAAAGTCAGTTCTCTTCTCAACCTTGAAAAGAGCAAGTCTTCCTGATTTGATTCACAGAGCTTAATATTTTTTTGCGATGGCTTTTGAACAAGATCACCAATCTGTTTCTTCCAACGTAAGTATTAGAACTGTTATATATTATTTTAATTATTATTTTTTTTCAGACTAGATGAACTTTTTAAAATGAATTATAATCAATCTATTTTTTAATGCACGATTTATATGTTTGCTTCAAGTATGATTTGAATTAAATAGCCTGCTTTTTACATAGTTTAGAGTTCAAAAAAAATTTTTTTAAAGCATTTGTAAGAGTCTGAAGGAAATCAGTCGAGTTTGTATATCGTTGCATGATATTTTTAATGCATGAATGAACTATTTTTTATGAGAAGATGCTTTTATTTTGAATCTTTATTTTAAAAGTATATTTATTATAAGATAATGAATGAAGTATCAAATACTTTTAAACAGCAGTCATCATTTTTGAATATTCTAAAAAAATATTTTTTATTAACACAGTTTTTTCTCTTTTTTTTTTTTTTTTTTCTTAGTTTATCGACTTTGGAATTCAGGAGGAGGAATTCAACTCTCTAACTTCTGAAAGAATGGAACCTCAACCAAGTACAAGAGAGGTAACATTTTTTTTTTCTTTTTAATAGTGGCTTGCAGATATAGTTATTTATTCAATGGTTCTCTTTCCCTTCAGTCGTTGTTGTACAATGTGTGATTATTAGGAAAAAAAGTAGTGAGAGAGAGATTTTTAAACTAAACTAAAATTCTTTAAACGTAAAGAGTTAATACTAAATGATTTCTAAAATGATTTATGTAATTAATTTTTTTTTAGTGAGGGATGATTAAAAATGAGTAATTTTATAATGAAGAAAGCATGCATATTGAAAGCGGCTTTTTTATCTTTCACAGGTTTGCGACATATGTGGTAAAAGTTTTAGCAATAAAAGTCATTTAGTTCGTCATTCGAAAACACATGAGGGAAAAATCTTTCACTGTGAAGAATGTCAGGCTCAGTTTACGAGAGCAGATAGTTTACGAAGACACATACAAAATATTCATGTTAAAAAAATACCTTTTCATGTGAAAAATGCAACGACGTGTTTAGCAGAAAACATGATCTAATGAAACATAACCGTACTCAACATGGTACTGTTCAAAGTATTAAAAGGAAAAGTAAATACCCCCATCCATTAAACAAGCGAATGAAGCATGCAGCGTCGGCCTTAAATGTCTTCAGTTCTTTTACAATTATCGCCACCAAAGAAATTAATCAAGATCTAGAAATAATTTTAAATAATATCAAATTAAATATTATGTCCAAACTCGAGGAAGAAATCAATGAGAAAAAGGCTTTAAAATGGTACATTATAGTAACAGCACAGTTCTCTAGAATAGGACATGATGGGGACGAAGAGGTTATTAAATCACATTTTAGATCTACCTGCCTCACAAATTTAACAATAGAGAATATTGAAGAACAATTGAATGAGGCCTATAACAAGATAAAAAAATCGTTTGAAGAATTTTTACAAAATGGCTCGGGATGGACATTAGATAAAATTGAAAAATTAGAACTCTGCACAGCTCGATATCATCCCTTAGCCGCTAGTAGTTATATACCTCTTCCCAAAGAACTTGCCATGAAAAAAGCCATTTTAAACATTCAAAATGAGGATCAAAAATGTTTAGTGTGGTGCTTACTTGCACACAAATATGATCTTTCTAGAGAAAATAAACCAGAACGAGTAAATCGTTATAAACCCTATGAACATGAAATAAAATTAGGAAATATTGAATGCCCTGTTCCTATTACAAAAATATCATCTATTGAAAAACTAAATAATCTTAGAATAAATGTATTTGGATATGAAGAAAAAGAAGTCTTTCCCCTCTACATTTCAAACAGAAAAGAAACTGATTGTATTAATTTACTTTTAATCAGTGATGACAGTAAACAACATTATTGCTTAATAAGAAATATGTCCCGGTTATTAGGTAACCTTACAAAACACCACCCAAGCATGTTCTATTGCATGAGATGCTTGCATAGATTCACCCGTGAAAACCTGTTAGAAGAACATGCAAAATACTGTCAACATCAAAACATACAGAGAATTAAAATGCCATCAGAAGAAGAAAAAATATTAGAATATACCAATTATCAATATGAAGAGTCTATTCCGTACATTATTTATGCTGATTTTGAAGCTTTAATTGAAAACATAGACACTTGTACACCTGATGTAGCTACTGCGTCTTTTACAGAAAAAATACATCATCATAAAGCTTGCGGATATGCTTACATAATTGTAGGACCTGATGGGAAAAGCGTTAAACCAGTAACAGTATATAGAGGTCCAAATGCAGTAGACCATTTTATACAAAATATTTTACGTGAAGAAGAGGAAATAGCCGAAAAATTATATAGTATTGTACCTCTTTCCATGACATCTCAAGATGAACAAAATTTTAAAAATGCAACTCATTGCTACTTATGCAAAAAAAATTTGAATAATGATCGTGTAAAAGATCACGATCATCTTACGGGAAAGTATAGAGGAGCTCTGCACAATAAGTGCAATTTGAAATTTAAACATCAAAAGAAAATTCCTGTCGTATTTTACAATTTAAAACACTATGATGAACATTTAATCATGCAAGGCATCGGCAAAATTCAAAACAGGGAGTTTCATGTTATACCTAATAATATGGAAAAATATATTTCTTTCAGTATTAAAAGAAAATGGAATAATCTAAGAATATCTTTAATTTTTATTGATAGTTTACAGTTTATGAACGCGTCTTTGGAAAAACTGGTATCTAACTTGCCTGAAGAAAAATTTAGGATTTTAAAAGAAAATTTTCCCAATGATCGAAACATAAAATTATTATTACGGAAGGGAATATATCCATATGAATACATCAACTCTTTTGATAAATTTAAAGATACTCAGTTACCATCCATAGAGAACTTTCGAAGTACTTTAACTGGTGAAAGTATATCTTCGGATGATTACATTCATGCTCAAACTGTTTGGCAAGTTTTTCATATTCAAAATTTAGGTGAACATCATGATTTATACGTAAAAAGTGATGTTTTACAATTAGCAGATGTGTTTGAAAATTTTAGACAGCTTTGTAAAACTTACTATAGTTTAGATTGTGCGCATTTGATGACTGCACCTGGATTAGCTTGGCAAGCCTGCTTAAAAATGACTGATCAAGCTTTGGAATTATTAACGGATGTTAATATGCATTTATTTATAGAGCAGGGCATTCGTGGAGGTGTGTCCATGATTACCCAGCGTAAGTCTGTAGCAAATAATAAATATCTGAAAAATTTTGATTCAACTAAAGAAAGTAAATATATCTTATACCTTGATGCAAACAATCTCTACGGGTGGGCTATGAGTCAACCCTTACCCTATGGAAGTTTTGAGTGGGTTGAACCTCATAAGAATGTCATAGAAAAGATTTTGACTTTATCAGAAGACAGTTTGGATGGATACATCTTGGAAGTAGACCTTGAATATCCCAAAGAACTTCATAATGCTCATAACGATTATCCCTTAGCTCCAGAAAAAATTAAAATAATAGCTAATCATCTTTCACCTTATGCAGTCAGTGTACTGAAAAATAATAAATTTATCTCGAATACTAAATTAGTTCCTAATTTAAATCCTAAATTTAATTATGTCATCTATCATAAAAATTTACAGTTATATCTCTCTTTAGGTATGAAATTAATGCATGTTCACAAAATTATAAAATTTAAACAAAAAGCTTGGTTACAACCTTATATACAGTTTAATACAGATCAACGTAAAAATGCACAGACAGGATATGAGAAAGATTTTTTTAAACTAATGAACAATAGTGTGTACGGTAAAACTATGGAAAACGTGAGGAAACATGTTGATGTCCAATTAGTCAATACAGAAAAAAAAGCGAAAAAATTGGTAGCTGCACCAACCTTTCATAATTTCAGAATTTTTGATAATGATTTGGTTGGAGTACAAAGGTTGAAAAACTGTGTTAGTTTAAACAGGCCCATATATGTAGGATTTGTCATACTAGAACTTAGTAAATATCATATGTACAATTTTCATTACAATCATATCAAAAAACAATATGGAGAAAGAGCCAACCTACTTTTTATTGACACAGACTCTCTCACGTACGAAATTTTAACAGAAGATGTATATCGAGATATGAGTTTTCATACGCATCTGTACGATATGTCAGATTATCGAAGACTCATGCTTTATACAATATCAATAATAAAAAGAAAATTGGATGCTTCAAAGATGAAATGAATTCCGAACCAATACTGGAGTTTATAGGACTGAGGGCGAAAATATACTCTCTACTGTTGGATGAAAGTGAGAAGAAAACCGCGAAAGGAGTTAAACGAAGTGTTATTAAAAGGAAACTTAAACATAAAAATTATAGAGATTGTTTAGAGAAATCTATCTTCACCAGAGAATTACAATATAATATTCAGAGTAAGAACCATCATCTTTTTACCATGGCTATAAATAAAATCGCACTTTCAGCTTTTGATGATAAAAGATATATTTTAAAGGATGGAGTGCACTCCTTAGCCTATGGGCATATTAATATAAATAATGTTTAATGGAAAACAAAATGGATTATTTTTAAAGTGGTCAATGACTTCACAGTGACTTATGGGAAGGGGCTGGCACCTGGGTATTCAAAAAAACCCCATGACTGTGACTGAGGTGTCAGAAAGCTGAGGCTTTCGATAAAAGCCCATGTGTATGTGTGTGTGTGTGTGTGTGTGTGAAATTTTAATGAGTATTATGTTATTCTTTCCAATATTTTAACAGTTATTTCTTTCCAGAAAAGCAGATATTTTGTTTCAGGGTTCAATCCTATATTTTGAATCATAGAACATTTAAAAAAAAGAAACTTCTAAAATAGATTATTTTCTTTTTTCATCCCTAGAGGACGCCATAAGCAATTCCTAAATACATTATTTTCTTTTTTCGTCGCTAGAGGACGCCATGACTCCGTTGCCAAATTAAAAAAACTAACTTTAAATGAAAAGCAGGAGGTCTACAACTCAATCAGCAGTCTACCAACACCTCAACTCCACTCGTGACCACGCCTCCTAGTGTGATGACGTTGCCTTTGGCCCCGCCCTCTGTGATGTCATTGATCACGCCCCCTGACCCACTGACCCACCTGTCGCAGAACGCCCATTTTCTATCTACTATTGTTATTAGTGTATTACTCATAACATGTATAATAAGTATTCAATGTATGTTTCTATGTTCGAATATGCAAGGCAAATGTATAAAGTAATGAGAAGTATGGTAAAAGGTAGTGTAATAATGTAAGTACTGTGCAAATTAGTAAAATGTGCAAATGTAAAGCTTAATGTATAATGTGCTAAAATAATGTAAGATGCAGTATAATGTAATGTTAGGTTTTAAAGCATTTTAAATAGTGCATTCTTCATAAAAAGTATAATATGTATTCAGTGTATGTAATGGTGAAGTTCTAAAGCAAAATGCAGTATAATGCAATGCCAGGTTTATATGTATAATTTGTTCTCAATGTATGTTTTTTATGTTTAAATACGTAAGACAAATGTATAAAGTAATGAAAAGTATGGTAAACGTCGTGTACGGTAAAACGCACATTGTAATATAGTGAAATGTACAAAAGTAAGGTATCATATATAATCTGTGACGTAATATAAGGTACAGTATAGCGCAAGTATGGCATAATGTACAATATACAATTGTATATATTGTAATGTTTATATCTATGCATGTTTATTTAGGTAATAACCAAGCATGTATCCTCATTTAGCAATAGCAACAGTCTGTCATACCATGCTGCCCAAAGCCCTTGTATGGCCATATATTGATTGATATTGTTTCAATAAATGCTGGGCCCGGGCGATTGGATGAGGGGGAATTCCCGGGGGCATATTGGTTTGTTCGACTGCCCACCGGATGCTTTAGGCGCTGGATCTCGGAGTCTTGTACGAGGCTCTCGTGTGGTCACACCAACTAGCCAAATCTAGATAAGGGTGTACGTGGTGCTCTACTGATTAACCGAATGGCAAAGCAACAGTGCCCACGTCCTCCGTCGCTTATCGCTTATCGCTTATAATCATGATGACAGGTTGCTATAATTATTTTATTATCATTACCAATATTTGAAATGATACGTCAGAGTTTTGGACTGCTTTTGGTCTGTAGGATTCGAAGAGAGAATTGTTGGCATTGAAGCATCCTTTACAGTCACTTGATAAGAATATTCTTATAAGTATACTGTATATTCTTATAAGCGTATATATTATTCTTATATTATTATAAGTATGTTACGCGACTAAAACGAGGTCGTAATAATCAGGTCCCATGATGTTGACATTTTCTAAAGTCATTAGACTTAGATTTTAGACAGTTTTATATTAACGTGCTATTGCAGGTGCAACGTTGCCGGTTCCTTAAATTAAGCCTAAGGGCACATGAAATAAATAATTCAGGAAATGGAAAACATCTTGGATGAGAAAACGGAGAAAGGAAAAGTGAGAGGGGTACCAAAAGACATCTAGCAGATGAACGGAACTTGACAAGATGAAGAAAATCCAAACGGATCCATCACAATTCAAAAATTTTTCTACAGAAACTTGAATACAGTAATATACTATGGTACTTTTGTACTATACTGGTTTTCAGGAGTACTGTGTTTCCGCGATTATTTTTACTTACGTGATAGAGTCCCAAGTAGAGCATGGCATATGCAGGTATTTGGAACGATGTTTCCTCCATTAAAGTTGGATAGGAGAGGAAGGGACCAGAAAAAATATTTGCATTTACGTTTCGTTAATTTATTTTATTCAACAAGTCGTGAATAAACATAATCTTCTAATACTTCAGAAACAATTTATCGAAATGCCGAAATACAAAAATCCACCACAAAAGCATAATTTTTTATTAAAAATTGACTGATATATTTACATTCTAAAGAAACTGCATATTTGCATCTACATGAAATGAAAAATAGATAAAATATTATAATTAACCAGTAAAATGGCCTTCAAAAATAAAACTTGGAAATAACAAGGAAAAATTGATGACGAAACTTGGATGGAATTTTGTAAATCACGCCTACCGAGAGTTAAATAGGCCTCACTCCATAATTATGAGTTATTCACTTTCCTCATTATTTGGTAGTACGTATATTTATGAACAAATACTTTGAATACTTAAACACGCTAAGAATATTAGAACCAGAAAATCGGATGAACATCGTGAGAACTCCCTCAGAAATGCAACCACTTCAATCTAAGTAGACATTAGTTTCGTTTCCGAAATTTGGTCTAATATTACATTACGTTTATGAATTCTTGTAATTACAACCAAAATATACAATGAAACTTTATGTATAAAATGTCAACTACAATGTAATGTCAATTGTCACTGCACAAAAAATCAAATTAGTAGATATTAAGCTACTAAATATATTTTAAAAGTTTTTTTTTTTTTTTTTTTTTTTTTTTTTTTTTTATGTATCAGCCATCATTAGCGTTAAGCAGTAACTACTCGCCATATAAATCAAGCAAATCATTGATTCTCTTTAATTGTCTATATATTCGCTTCCTTATATATAGCAAATATTATATATGTCATAATATATGTAGTGTCAATGTTGAATACCAGATGGCGTACAGATTTCTCATCAAATAATTCTTTTACTGTTTTATTTTTCGTTTTGTGAGTTGGCAATTAGATGAGTTAGAGTCAAGATGCAGTAAAAGAACGACGACGATAAAGAAATAAAAATGTATTGAAGTAGCATATTTGTTAAAAATGTAAATACTTTAAATGTAATTAAACGTGCTGTTCTTTCAAGTAGTTTCTTAGATGTCGTTTTCGAGAAGTCCACATATTATGTATATATATATATATATATATTTTACACATTGAGAAAATTTCCAAAAAAAATACACTCACACACGTACCTTTCCCTCCTATATGGGAAATATAAATATTTCTTTCTTTTTCTGCATGAAATTTCTTGTTCTTCGTATCTAATTAATATAGCTTTTCTTCTTTTTCGTATCTAATTAATAAACATTCCGGTTTTTTGTGTTTATAATTAATAAATATTTTTTTTCACATTTGACACATCATAAAATGCTGTGTTTTTGTCATAAATCTTTACATCAGCTATGGTAGTTATTTATCAAATGTCTGAAAATGATATTATTGCTTTCACCTGTATGTATTATAAATGGTTTTTCTAACTTGATCATAGCCATTCTATGAGTAACTTGAAAGAAGACATTCGACAAAGATGATAAATTCTAAATTTATACCTTCTGATAAATTCTAAATTTATCAGAAGCCTTTCATTTTCTTCCTAGTCATATTTATAATTAATAAACATATTTTAAATACTTAAAGTACAGGTTCTTTCATTTTTTATTGATTTTACATGACTTAATGCAAAATGTGATTGTCTGTATGAAATCTCTTCCTTGTACTCACATTTATAATTATTAAACATATTTTTCATATTTGACACATCAGAAAATACAGTTTTTGATTGATTTTACGACTAATGCAAATGTGACAATTCCAACACAACCCACCGAATTACAAATAGACACCGCTTTTAACACTGGTTTTCCATTTTTCTAAGATATATACACTTTCTGAAATACATACATATTTTGCTAATGAGACAACATAGAAATAGGTGACATTTCATCTCTTCTGTCTCTGAAAATTAGGGATATCGAAATTACCAAAAAGAATTCTCCATTACAAGATTACTTTTTTCTCAAGCCACGTTCCGTTCTACCAGTTCTTTCATGTTTTATGAATTTTTAAAATATTTACAAAGTGCACATTAAGCGAATTTAAAATAACGCAACCAATCCCATAAATTTTTCTCTTAGACGCGAAATTTAGAAATTTTTTCGACCCAGGGAATATAAACGTTTGGACTTCTCTGCGTTACAGTATCAAACGGCAGACACTGTGCTACAGCTACTGCATGCCTGTAGTGAAGCAAATATCAAAGTATGAGAAGTTTCTCTTCGATTATTTTGCAGAAGAAATATGAAGCTTCGCTAATTATTGGAGCGCGTGGAAATATAATGTTATGTTCTCTTCGTTTATAGTAGGGGACGTACTATCAACCTTTGATCCAGGTCGAATTAAAAAAAAGGAGTATGGTGAATCTTCGTAAAGTTAAAAAATCTAGAAAAAATCCCTGAGAAAACTATATGAATGCTTAACACATAAGCTTTAACATTCGAAAGTTTAGCAGAAAGGTTTTACTGTTACTTACAACTTTAACTGTAAACCTCCATCCTGTGGGTATTTTAAAAATCTCTCATTAAAGAAATATAATTCAGCTTTTCAAAACCTAAATAAATAATTTTTTAAAACATTTTAAAATCTTCAAAGTGCAAATTTTGTTTCACTTGAAGAATATTCATTTACGCCGTATGTTTAGAATGCATCCTTACATAGGGATATTAGAATTTCTTCAAATTACGTTCAATTTTACATCAGGAGTTGAATCACCCACAGTCTAAATCAAAGTCCCGTATTACGTTCTTGAAAGATTTTGCGGTGAACATCAGCAAACGGAAGGAACAATTGAAACTCAAGGCTAAACAGTAGAACAAAAAAGTAGAATTAACTTCAAGCAACGCGGTTTTATTAAAAACCAAGTCCTGTGCAAATAAAACGCTTCTCTCAGACTTATTCTCATATCTTAATCAATCACTTATCAGGATACAACACTACCAGACACCCACTAGTCTTTAACCTCTCCATGCGCGCGGCTTTCTTGGTTCTCTTTCTTCTTGTGACGCTGGTCACTCCCCTTTTCCCATTTCCGACGCTTTCTCACTGCCCGACCAGTTTGTTCAACGTCTTGTGCCCTATTTTGATACTTAGTCCTAGAGCCGGCAACGTCGCGTGCTCTACAGCGACAGCCCGGCATAAGAGTATCAAAAAAAAAAAAAAATGGAATGCAAGTTTATGCGATTTTTAAAACGCATATAACACAAAAGTGTACGAAAACGCTAGTAAGTAAAGACTTGGTTACATAATAAATGAAAACAGAGTCTGTAAACATTTTTAAATAATATAATGTAATGATAATCTGAAACTGTAAATATAATTTCAAAAATTCATGGTATCATCGAATCGAAACCTGTTTCAGTGTCTGAGACATTTGCCTGTTCAGTCTCTGACGATATTTGAATTTTTTTTAATTTCAAGAACAAAATTTCGAAAATATTTGACAGCCCAACGTGTATAAAATTTATCAGAAGCCTTTCATTTTCTTCTTATATTTTTCTAGATTTTTTAACTTTACGAAGATTCACCATACTCCTTTTTTTTAATTCGACCTGGATTTTATCAGATTTTAATTTTATTCGAAATTTATCAGAAGCCTTTCATTTTCTTCTTATATTTTTCTAGATTTTTTAACTTTACGAAGATTCACCATACTCCCAACGTGTATAAAATTTATTCATTAATTTAAAAGTTAGTAAAGGGTAATCATTGATTGTTTTTCAGAAAGTTATCAGAGATACATGCTAATACTGGTAAACAGCTACCAATGAGAATATCACACATTATTTTAGAAATGGAAAGAGGGTTTTCCTAGATTTTCTGCAAGACCAAATCTCAATTTTTATATTTTAATAATAATATGACTTAAGTTGCAGACTATTATTGCAACTTATGATAGAATTAAAGTCTGACATAATTACGTATCTTAACAAGGTACGTAAAATTAATTCGGATGTGAAAAACGCGACCTGCATTTTGGTAGAAAATGTAGTTTTAAATTATTTTTTTAAAATAACATGTCTGTAGCCCCGGAATGGTATGCCAGAAGTTCCTTAAACTTCAGTAACCATTATACAAACTCCAACAAAAGTAAAAATATTACTAACAGCGATTGTAATCCAAAATCATATAAATTATCACATCTGCCTTCAAAATTTTAAGTAAGATTTATCTCACACAACTGGACTCAAAACCATCAAAATCTTAAAATATCTCCAAAATCCTGCAATAAACATAAATGCTAATTACCTGAATGCAAAATCTATTCTCTGACCGTTTAAGATTGGTCCAATGGCCACCAGGTTCAAACCAGTAGCTCTTAGGATTTGTGTTTCTTTCGTACTATGAAATGCTTCTTCTTTATAGAGTTCAGAATAATAGATAATAGACTCTACTGTCTTGTATCATCCTCTCAGAAATCACATTATTTTGTTAACCTGGGGTACAGCAAACCGCACGGGTTCCTAATCTGCAAATTGTGTTCGCTTGAATTGGGTAAATTTTACTACAGAACTAAAGTATCTGTGAAAATTAAGCCTAGCGGCTAGCATTCAAAATTTTCCTAATCTGTTGAAGAATGAGTGCCTTTAACCACCATTTAAATGTAATCACAAAGCAAGTTTATTGAAAATCTAAATAAAACCTGATTAAACCGTTCTTCTGGTTTTTATAACCGGATATATAAGTCAAAGCTGAAACGATGACATTTGTAAAAAAAATAGTATAACAAAGATGAGGCTGTTTTCTAGTTTTATTCCAAATACTTGTAAGCACAAATTTATAATTCTGATAGCTCTTAGTAGACTTTTAATGACTTTAACTGGTAAACCTTTTCTGTGGGGGTTTTGAATATCGCTCCTTAATGAAACATAATTCAGTATTTCAAAGCCTAAATCTATTATTTACTAAAATATTTTAAAATCTTCAAACTGCAAATTTTGTTTAATATGAAGAATGTGCATTCACGCACAATGTTGAGAATGCATGCTAAGAAAAAATGTTTTGAATTGTCCTTAAATGCGCGTCAATTTTAGATCTAGAGTTGAATCAGACGCCTGCATTACATTCTTCAAAACTTTTGCAGTAAATAGCAAACGAAAGAAACAACTTAAATAAAAACAAACAATAGAACAAGAAATGTACAATTTACTTCATAGCCACCGCTCTGTCTAAAGACGCAACGCGGTTTTATTTAAAAAAACGAACGTCAGAATTTAAAACTAATAGTAGTCTGCGATTTTAAAACACATATAGCACGAAAGTATACGAAGAAACTAGTTATTAAAGTATTGGTTATAGTTGCGTTCGTAATAAATGCAAATAGAGTCTGTAAATATTATTTTAACCCCCTGAGCGTTACGGGTTTTTTCAGAAAACGACGTAAAAATAATCGTGTTTTCTTACCAGGACTGTCGCAAAAGCGGCAAGCATTTTTACTCAAACTGCTTCAAAAGCGGGCCCCCCTTACCATGTGGATATAATTAAGCTAATTCTCCCCTCCGTTGAATTTAGCGAGTGAAATTAGTTTTTCTCCCTATGGTATCTTCGTCACGAGACTGGTTGCTAAAATAGTATTTTATCTCCTATTTGGCTACTTTATAATTTGCACACTAACACATATGCTATATATTACTCGTACCTTAAATCAAGACGTGTGCCGAATACAGAAAGTTAGTCAATATACTACATCAGTAAGAGAAACTACGTAAAATGCTTTAAATTTTCAGTTTCTTTAAGGAATTGCTTCGATAATGGTGAAAAATTAATCTTGCATTTTTTTTATCCTTATTTTCTGAGGAAATACTTTTTAATATACAAAGGGAATTTGTGAGAATTTTTTTCTCTCGTGTTCCAATTTTTCGAATACAAATTATTCGTTATATTATGTTTATATTTAATTTTCAAATATTATAAGTTTATTCCAGTTTAAAGTGTTAGATTTAAATGATTCTTTAGATTGCATCATAAATTTATTAGTAGTTAGTTATTTATGACACCGTTTTGACTTGTGAGAAATAAATAAAGTGTTGTAATCGCGAAATATTTCGATTTTCATATTTCAAAGGAAATTTCCATTTTGAATAGTTCCATCATGACGTTTACACGTACGTATGACGCATAACTTAACATAAAATGTTGAAATTTTATGTTTGGGACTTATGACTAGTTTTAGCGCAACGTATGTCTGTACGTATGTATGCATGTATATCGCATAACTCAAAAACGGTTAACCGTAGAATGTTGAAAGTTTCTGTATGGGGCATCTGTATAACATCTAATTGTGCACCTCACTTTTTTATTGCTTTCGGCAGTGCCAAAGGGGCATTTTGAAATGGAAGATCATATCTCATTTTCAAACGAAATAGGTTTAAATGAAGTTTAGCAAAAATTGCGTTTCATTTATTTGTCGTAGAAGGAAGTCATGTGGTGTCCGCATCAGATTTTTTACATTATTAATTATCTCATTGCTGTTACAGGAGGATGTTGTGTGTAATACGTCCTTTAAAAGGTGGCAAAAACACATAAGTGTTTTAAGTTGAGTTTTATTCATTTGATTGCGGCAAAACAAGTATTCGTAAGTATTATCTGCCTAATGAAGGCATGCTTTCGTGGAGAACTGCTTAAGGAAAACTGGTTGGCACTGACGTTAACACATAAGGAAAACCATGAAGCCTCCATGGAGTCAGCCTGTTCGCAAGAACTAGACACTGGCTCGAAGTACTAGTGTTCAGAGATATTATCGCTGTACTATGTTAGAATTTTAAATCTATGTCATCTTTAAGTTATTTAGCAAATACTAAGTAACAACAAATTACTAAATTCTCAATGACTTGATTCAAGTAATTTTCTATAAAACTGAGCCTTCTGGTGGCCGATTCGATAAACCCAAAGAATTTGAGTTTTCGACCTGGGCCAGAATCATGGCAAATGCCTGGCTGCATTTGTGGATTTCTCCATAGGGACTACAAATGTGAGGTAGGTTTCCTTACAGAATCCTTCACGAAAGCATTACGCTCTTTAGGCAGATAACCTTAGTATTTTTCATCGCTTACAGTTAAATCAAATGAGCTTCCGATAAAGTGCGATGTAAAATAGGACCGACGAAGTACGACAGTCCTCTATATACATATATCGTTCTGAGGAAGTACGATATAGATACACAGAGAAAGTATGACATAAAAAAGGCAGTAAATACATTTGAAGTGTTGAAACTTTTTTCGAAGGAGAATAAAATGCAAACAATATTTTGCTTCTAGACACACTTTCCAAACTGGGATAAATTAGAGTGCAGAATGCACTTAAAACAAATTAGCTTGAATAATTTTATGAAAAAACTTATTCATGAATGAGAAAGCATAAACACAATTTTTGTTATTTTTTACGTTCTAGAGACATTAGGTATTTTGGAAGCAGAAAAAATGAAAAATAAGCAATGCCGGGAAGCGAACCATGGACTTTTCAATTATGCGCTGAGCATGCAGACTACCACACCACGAAGGCATACCAAGAAGGTGGGATTTGGCAACTGGGTTTTTAGGTCGCCTAATCCAGGGGAAGGAGAATCATCATCCAACACCCTTTTAGTTCGGGCGCCACTGTAGAGAAATTAGGTAATTTTTGGAAAGCAGGAGTGATGAAAAATATGCAACGCCTTTGCCTTGAATCGAACCCCGGACCTCTCAATTACGCGCTGAGCGTGCAGACCACCACACCACGAAGGCGGGAGAAATACCTTATAATGTAATGAAATTTATAAGTATTAAAAATTTTAATACAGCTAAATTAAAACTGTATATAAAATTAACTGCGATAATTCGATTCTTCGGTTATAGCCGTTTCAATTATGCAATTTTAATGTAATAACATAATTACAAAATATTTTTGCCGGTTTTTCAGCCACCTTCTAAAAAAGGAGCATATGATATGACGTGATTTTCTTCACTGCTTAGTTGTTCGATATATTGCTCATTAGCTGTTTATTTATCTGATATCTCACTATATATGTTATTAAATTAAGCAAAACTTTATGTGCTCGTATAATGCAACTTAATATTTGCCTATAGCAGTTCTGTTACAGATCGGACATACGTACATATTATTTGTCTCATCGGTATATCATATACCTGGGAGTCTAAATTCCCTTTTCTCATTATTTAAAATCTGATAAAATTATTACCTTTAAGTTGAGGTAATCTGGAATACCTTGTCACGCAAGGAAATTTCCCTTAAATTGTGCATTTTACATCCATTCGGTAGTTTTTTTTTTTTTAATCCAAAAGTACAGGTTGGCTCTGAAGGACTATTAATTTTGTTTTGACATTTTGCTAAGAGGCTGAATCACTTTTGAAATCGTTGCCACCATGTATTATCGCCCTGTCTTATATTTAAAGAAATTAAATAATGAAGAATCTCAATAAATGTACGTATGTTTCTCGCATTGTGATAAAACAACGGTACCTAGAGCCACCCAAATTTGAATAACATAATTTTCCATAGAATATGGGCACGTGGAAGCCCTAATTTGAATTTGAAATTTATTTTATTATAGATTTCAGATTTTGTAACCCTTCAACGAATTTTTGATTAAAAAAACGAAACGATTTTAAAGCGAGCAATAGCAACACTGTACGGAGAAAAAAAATTATCTCCAGCGCGAGGCTCTGTATCGGAAATTCTAAAGATATGTAATTTGAGATATTGCTGTTGAACTGAATTTTATAGTTTGAGTTACAATGCAATTTCCTTGTAATTAACTATATAAGAGTTACAATGCAAGTATTTATATACTACGTGCATTATCGAGATGTTAATAGAAACCAAAAAAAAAATCCCGTTCGCGGGATTCGAACCTCGGACCGAACTACCAGTGTTGTTCAGCGACTTTACCGCTCGGCCGCTGGTGGGCCCCAGGACTTTTTAAAAAAACTGCTCGTATATATGTTATATATGCGGAAAACTATGAAAACGCCCATGCAGCCAGCCAGTTCTCCTAGAATCGAACTTAAGTCAGAACTCGGTATTCTGAGACTATTCAGCGACTTTACCGCTCGGCTGACAGTGACAGAATGTCTGCTACCTATACATTAATCTACTACAGAGGTATATTTGTTTACGAGAAAGAGATGCGAAACAGAAAAGAGATGCGAATGTGCCAATTGGTAGTGCTCTATTTAAATGGTCAACGTGTAAGTTAAGTGGGTGGCCAAATCAAGTAAATGTTTTAATGATATATCTAGCATCTAGATATGATTCGAAATTTTTTGAATTGGAAAGGCAACGATCAGTTTACAAACAAACTTAAAAATAATTGAACATAATATTCATTTTCAAATACTATTCTATCTAATTTTCGAAGTTAAAATGCCCAACAATTCATATAATTAATGCTGTCGTGCTAGTACATTTATAAAGACTTACTGGTTTACCTTGCGTCCTGTGGTGGTGCAAGTAGTAGCAGATCCAGCTAGTAAAATTGGAAGATCTGTGGTTCGAATCCCGGTCCTTAAGGGAGGAGAATATAAGGAATGATCTTTTGATCAAATTCTTCAATAAAGCATCTAACATACTGCAAATTAAAAATTTAAAAAAGCGTTCTTTATTTTGTGAGTTTATTTGTGAAACTATGTGAGAAATAACCTCATTTTATCTTGTAATATTGGAAAATGTTTTCAGCTGTCATTATCTATCACAAATTAAATACCTTGAAATTGGATTCATTTTAAGCTGTTTAAAATATTATTTGTGTTCGTGCTTAGGGTGAAGAAATGTTTGTGTGCTGTGTTCATTCAGGTTGTAGGAAAAAATGTCACCCGGAAAAAAGGGAAACGGAAGAATATCCCCGGAAAATAAGGAACGGAAAAAATGTCCCCCTTCGTTTGCAATGGGAAATATAAGGCATGTTTAGAAAGATCGCCAAGCTGGGTGATAAAGGTTTTATCTCAACAACCGTAACTGCGGATGACCGGAAACATGTGTGAGTAGAAGCAAGAAGATGTGTTGGCTGCTTATTTCTTCCATGGAGCCTACCTCCATAGTTTCTTCTCTAAGGTTAAAAATAGAGAGTTGTTTAGAGAAGGAAGCTTTCGCGATGGACGCCAGGGGGGAAAGGCGGGTTGTCCAGCGTCGGTCATTGTCAGGTCTTTAGTAATTACTTTCCTCGCACTGCATGTAGTTATAGCCTTAAGCTGCGGTTTAGTGAAACATTTATTGACGCACAACAGGAAACTAATTCATCCTGAGCTTTGGTATAAGAAACAGTTGTAGATGCAATTTCAAGTTACGGTTTGCGATAAGAATAGGACTAAATTTTTTACCTAATTAATTTTCGCATAATTTTTTTTTTCCTCATTTGATTTTAATTAAAAGTAACGCATCTGCACAGAAAACATTTGTTTAAATTTGCACTTAAGTTTGAAAACCAGAATACCACAGTTATTAAAATTAAGAGGTTTATTTCAAAATTATTAGTCTCTGAGGGACTAATGTTTTCATTTTGCGTCGAATCACTCTGAATGTCCGTTTCACTTTTCAAACTGTTGCCACCAAATATTGTGATAAAGCAACCGTACCTACAGCCATCGAGTTTCGAATGACGTAATCCTACTGCGAATATGGGCAACTGGAAGCCCAAATTTGAAATTTGGAATTCGTTTTATTATCGATTTTATATTTTGTAACGAATTTTTGATTAACAAACTCAAGAATTTCAAAGCGAGCCATGGCAATGTTGTACAGAAAAAACATTTTTAACTCCAGCGCGTGAGACTGTGAATCGGAAATTCTAAAAATGTGCTCAATTTAAAATTATTTTGCGATACTGCTCTTGAACTGAATTTTATGGTTTAAGTGCGAAGAATATGATATTTAATAAATAAAGGTAACACACAAAATGTTAAAAAAAGGCCCCTTTGGACGTAATTTAAAATCTGAAACCTTTCAGATTTTTTATTTTACTAAAATTTTAAAATCTAATTAAAATGGATCCCATAACCACGCGATCTGGATTTAAACATTTAATATGCAATGAACCCTCTTATAGCGACCTCTTCCAAAATAATTTCTCAGAGTAGAAATTAACACTTGTACCGAGCATTATCTCTTTAAGATGACCACTTCCACCAAAGACCAAAATAATTAGAAACGTAGATGATCGTATTAGAGAGGATTTAATGCATTTTACAATGCACCAATGCGTAACCTACTCAGAGCCGGACCATCTAGTAGCCCATAAACGATTGGCGACCATCTCCTTAAGACGATCACTTCCAAAAGTGACCGGCATTTCTATAGGTATAAACAAACACTTGCACTGAATATCATCTTTCTAGGGTGGTGATCTTCACAGATATCAAAAATCAACTAGAAACATGGATGGATTATTCAATTATGGCAAAGCGCACGAGGGCTATCTACCTAAAGGGAGGGATGCCTTCGTGGAGAACTTTCTAAGGGAAACTGGCTCGTATACATATTACACATGGGGAAAACCACAAAAGTGCCCATGCAGCCAGCCCGTTCGCGGGATTGGAATCTCGGACCGAACTACCAGTGCTCAGCGTCTTTACCGCTCGGCCGCTGATAGGCTGAAATCTGATGGATGGCTGATGGATATCTTAGAAAGGATTTTTACTTATAGTAGTTATATAAATTACAATTACGTGTAGAGCTTATGGAAACTTAAAAGCGGCCGAGCGGTTAAGTTGCTGAATACCCTGGTTGTTATATCTGGGTACGATTCCTAGCAAAGCAGCTTTTCGTGGTTTTTCCCCTATATAACGTGGTTACGAGCTAGTTTTCCTTAGGAAGCCCTCCACGAAGGCAACCATTCTCTTAGGCAGATACCTTTCGTGCGCTTTGTTATAGTCAAGTAAACCAAACCAAATTAAAGAAGCTTATTTATTCTACTCTCCAAATTGAGATCCAAATAAGTCATACGTGGGAGCTTTTCGTATTCATAACGTAAAACGTATCAAAATGGGGAAATTAATAAATTTAATTATTTAACTTGGTTATCTAGAATTCTAGTTTTTAATTTATCTCTTGTTTCCAAAAATCTGTGCATGAATAAATGTGTAATAAAGCATAGACAGATAACTTTGAAATTCAGAGAATAACTTAAATGACCTTTGACCACTAGCAGCCGAGAGGTAAAATTAGTTGAATATTGGTAGTTCGACTGCCACGCCACGATAATTTCCTGGTAAGCAGCACATCCGCCATGGCGTTCAAACCATGGCGGATGTGCTGCTTACCAGGAAATTTTCGTGTTTTTCTCCATGTGTAACATAAATACGAGGCAGTTTCTATCAGACGTATGAAATAATTTTTGTCAACTACTCGCTATAAACAGTCCTCCATGAAGGCATCCATATTCCCTTCGGCAGATAATCTTATGGTACTTTGCCATAACCTAAATAATCTGAATTGATGATTATGCTAATTTTTTCTCATACTGAATCCTGTGATGCTTTAATTAATGTTTTATTTATCATAAACTGTGTTAACTGCTTTAAATTAACCAAATCAGGATTTTTTTCTGTTAGATTTCCTTTTTGAAATTTTTCACATCATTTTAGAAGCCTAAATATGTCAGATCGTTTTAGTAAGACGTATTATTTGTAACTGTTTTACATATAAGTACAGAGAATCTCATGACGGCGAACTCTAAAAGTGTTTCCTACAACATAAATAAACAGGCTTTTATACATTTGCCTCTCTAATGCAACCATCTACTATATAAGTGGCCTAAAAATCGCTTGAAGCCGCCGTTAGTGGTCGCATTAGAAAAGTTTCATTATATTTGCATTTTTGTGGCATTTAATAATTTCAGTTACATGTCTGCCTTATAAACTATAATATTGATTTTTCAAGGTCGTGTAACAACTTTCAATATAAATTAGAATAGTAATAATCTTTTACATTCCATTCGGATTATTGTATTCGTATGAAAGCCTTGAATCAATTGTTGATCATTATTTTGTACGTATGCTATTGCAAAAATTTAAAAATTCTTAATTATGATATTTTCCAATATTCGGGCTTTAAATGCCCAAGTTATTTAATTTTATGCCAAGATTTAAACATTGTGCATTTACAATGAGAAGATCTTAATTATGGAACTTTTTAACATCTGGAGCTGGTTAAAACTGGTTGAAATGTGTTGCAGTCGCAGTTCGTATGCAAAACCATTCTCGCACTGATTTGTTTTATGCTTAATTTATAGCAATTTCCCTAAGTAACCAAATTTTAGATTTATATCATTTTTTTTTAAATTGTGAAAATAAACAAAAAGAAAGGAGAAAATTTTTCTTTCTTACATTATAATTATTTTCAGTTCATCTTTTATGATAATTAGTGTATTTTTCAATTTTCCTCAACTGTCAAATCTTGTTGTATTTCTAAATATCTTTAGATTATTTACAGTCCCTGCAATTTTAGAGGTTTTATGTTAAACTCTAAAATAGTTATTAGAATAATTATTAGAAGCATTTGATGTAATTAATGACGTACGTCGCCCATAGATTCGCAAATTTTGAATTTTCAATATTGTTGCATGCACTTGAGCAGAAAATTCGTCTTTTCTAGCAAATTGCAAATTTTAAAATTCAAAAAATTCAACTCCATCAATCCAGTTTTCAGACTCAATTAAAGGTACTGAAGTTATTTAACATTTAAGAACTCTCGGTGATTTAGAATTTCCCGGAATTGGTACTCAAGAAATGATTTCAAAAATTCTCTTCTACATCTATTAATAATTGTTCTATCCCTTGAATAGCTAGTATCTACTGCATTTTCTCCTCATTTCTTCTTTGGTGGTTATTTGAATCATAGCAAAGCACGGGAACTGTCTGTCTAAGAGAAGGGATGCCTTCGTGGAGGACTTAACGAAGTATGAGAATGGGAAACTTGATTGTATTTACCTTACACAGGAAGAAATAACTAAATTATCTTGCAACCAGCTTGTTTGCTGGGATTTGAGCCCCTGTCGAACCGTCAGTGTTAAGCGACCGCCAGAGTCGTAGCTAGGGTTTTCAGCGCCCAGGGACAACTGAAGATTAATTCTACAATGTCGTAATATCAGTTTGGCGCCCCTTGGATTCTGCGCCCGGGGACAGATGCCCCCTTTGCCCCCTTCTAGCTACGGCCCTGGCGACCGCTGGAGCGCTGATGAGCTGCATTATGTATTCTGCTTAAGAATATAGAACACAAATGACTGTCAGTTTTATTATATCATCAGTGTTTGGTAACTTTCCCTATGAAAATAAAATTGTTAGAAATATGAGTGAAAAGACATGTAAATATTTTGAATTTGGATTCAATTTAATCCCCTTCATGTAACATATAATGCAGTTTACGTAATAGCATTTAAAATTTTTGAATATATTAACACAAAAGGATACGGCAATGCTGTTACGGCATTCGACAAAATATGTCTCGTTTACGTATATATATATATACGTATATATTCTTTGCAGAAGGAAGAAAATTATAGCCAATGTAGAAAATTTCTAAATTCAATTTCGCCAGATAAATTTTACATAAAATGAAAAAACAATTTTCAGTACATATAAATAATTAATTGAATGAATGTAAATTTTTACTGCGGAATACATAAACTTATTTTCAGCTCAATGTAAAACTGTTCCCACGCAAAACTTATATTATAAGAAAAAGTTAAATGTCTGTTATGTCGAATATTTCTTCACTTAGATTGCAGAGACATTCGATATTTTATGGAAGCAGGAGACTTGAAAAATGAGCAACCCCCTCTCCGGCAATCGAACCGCGGATCTCTGGAATACGCCCCCAGCGTGCAGACCACTACACCACGAAAGCACGTCAAGAAGGCTCAAGTCTAAAATTTATGCATATTTAGTATTAATTCTATATTTTTTATATTAACATTTTAAAAATACCTGACTAAATTACTCCTGGACGGTTGTGTATAAACCTATGGTTTGTTTGATCAAGTGCGGCTCATTTGTAAAGTATTGAATGGTGTACTCGCTTGCAAAACCTTGTGAATTTTGTTTTTCTTGAAAAATCGGCAATACCAAGTATGATTGCTAAATATTACATTCTTTTTAAGGGAACATTATAGTATAATAATAAGAATATTTTCTCCTGGGATATACTTTTATCAATGATATGTTACTGTAGCGCAGTTTTGCTAAATTCCTATAAATCAGTTCTAATTATTCTAAGCTGATTTACTAAGACTTGGAATGATGCTCAAGGCCGGCGCTAGACGTTTTGCCGCACGGTGCCTGCTTTACAACTTCAAAATTCTGCCGCCCAGCTCTTTCCAAAGTTCTAAAAATTTTGCGTTCTCTCAATTCTGCCGGCCGGTGCGGCCGCACCGATTGCATATGCTCTGGCACCGGCCCTGATGATACTAGGAATGACTAGGAAACGATATTTCAGATAATACTTATTATCTGAATTGTCATTTCCTCATAAACATGATGCTTATTAAAAATTACAGATGTTTTAATTAATAACAACCTTAAAAACTGGTTGTTAGTAGCTTTAATTTTGACTCCATACACTTCAACAATTAAAAAATCCAAAAGGTAGGAAGTTTCCTTGTCAGCTCTTTTTGAGGCCTTTTCTAATACTGCTAAAATTCTGCATGATATTTGTTTTAGAACTGCTAACAAACTGCTAACAAAATTTTAAATACAAAAGTTATACTGCAATTTTAAGTCTGAAAAGTAATTAATTCAGACTTGAAAGCTCTTGAAACATAGAACTTGAGCTCAAAACAATAAGAATAGAATTTTGCATTCATTTTTTTAATTATACGATTATTGCTTCATTGATAACAATGTTATAAATAGTTCATTTAGAATTACACTACAATTGCTGCATTAGAATCCATATTTCTTACTAATTATTTAAACATGAAAAATGAGAACTATAATATTTATATGTACTTTTTAATCTCCAAAGTCATAATAAAGTTTTCTCATAAATAGGAAATTGACTGTTTTCAACAGTTTTCACCTCTTCGTCAAGATGCATTTCTTTTACGGTCCTAATTAAAAATTACAGAACAGCAGAACATAATCTTCTATCTCATGAAATTTTTAAAAACAAATTCTTTCGCATTAATTTTGAATTTTATTTAACTCTACTTTATTCAATATTTCGAGTTCTGGATAATCAAATTAGCGGTATCATTCTAAAGCTGCAAAATGTAATTAAGAAGCTCAGCTTCGGTTTTAATGATTCATTTTACCACGCCACTGGGGAAAAAAAAAAAAAAAAAAATATCTGAGTTTTCAGATTTTCAATTACGTCCAAAGGGCGTTTTTTTAACATTTTGTGTATTACCTTTATTTATTAAATATCATGTTCTTATTTATTAAATATCATCATCTTAAACCATAAAATTCAATTCAATAGCAATGCCGCAGCATATCTTTAGAATTTTCCATACACACTTCCGCGCGCTGGAGACAAAAAGGTTTTTCCCAGCCGCAGAGTGTTGCCATTGCTCCCTTTTAAATCGCTGAGTTTGTTACTCAAATATTCGTTAAAGTTTTGCAAAATATAAAATCGATAATAAATCAAATTCCAAATTTCAAATTTGGTCTTCCACATGCCCATATTCGTAGGAGGATTACGTCATTCAAAATTCGATGGCTCTATGTACCGTTGTTTTATCACAATGCGAGAAATATACATACATTTATGCAGATTTTTCATTATTTAAAGGAAAATCTGAAAGCTTTCATATTTCATATTGCGCCCTTAAGGATTTTTTTTAACGTTTTGTGTGGTACCTTTATTTATTAAATAAAATGTTCTTCGCGCTTTACCATAAAATTCAATTCCACAGCAATATCACAAAATATTTAAAAAGCGCAAAATTTAAGAATTTCCAATACACAGTTTCGGGCGCTGGAGATACATTTCTTTTTTCGTACAGTGTTCCTGTTGCACGCTTTTAAATCGATGAGTTTGTTAATTAAAAAATTCGTTAATGTGTTGCAAAATTGGGAATAGCTAATAAAACAAATTCCAAATTCGGAATTTCAAGTGCTCATGTTTGGTTGGAGTACTGCGTTATTCAAAATTGGATGGCTCTAGGTACTGTTGTTTTTTGAAAATGCGGAAACATTCATGCATTCATGCAGAATCTTCATTATTTAGTTTCTTTAAATATAATGCATGGCAATAATATTTTGTAGCAACAGTTTGAAAAGTGAATCGACGCAGAAAGTGAAACCACGCAAAATGTCGTTTTGAGACTAATAGCCCTTTGGGCTTTAAAAAAAAAAATAAAAAATAAAAAAAAAAAAAATAAATGTTAGATTAGCAAGTTAAAAGTCAGAAATAACAACACTTAACCGATAAGAAAATCAGAACTCTTTACTATCTCGCTCGAAAAATGCAATTTTGAATAAAATAATAATTTTGCTTCTTTATTAAATTATTCTTATAACAGGGCTTGCATGAATGGATTATATTCTACTATAAGAAATTTTTTCATACCAATAAATTGCCACAGTTAGAGACAGAAAGTACAGTAAACCCTTTCTAAGATGACCACAGGTTCATAAGATTTTGGGCTTTTGCGAATTAGAGAAATAGCTCTCAGCACCGATGTCCAAGTTCTCAGAAATACTGATCATCATAGGAAGATAATCACCAGAAGAAAGTTCACTATTCACATTCGGAAGTGCATTATTCTATAAATGAAAGTACATTAAGCCGATTCGATTGCGTGTATGGCCGTACCTATTTATATGTAGGAAAAATTTTAATATAAAATAAATATAGTGTAAAATATATGTTACCGTTAAAGCGTATAATTAAGTTATTTCCTCGAATAAGTAAGTATTTGGCGGGGGGGGGGGGAACTAGCCAAGCCGGTTTAGCTAATTATTTTAAAATAACTATATTAATTAGTATAGAATATAATATTCTATAAACTAACTAATGATAAATGCCGCTCAGACGGTGTAGTGGTTAGGGGAGCCAACTTCGATACCTAACGGCTTGGGTTCGAATCCAGGGGAATGCATAGTTCTAATGGTCCGTCCCTTCATAGGAGGCAAAGGTGGCCCACCTATTAGGTGACTGCATAATAAAGTGACAACTGCTTCTGGTAAGTCGAAGTCGGCTGAGGGACCATCATTCATATAAAAAAAAAAAAAAAAAAAAAAAAAAAAAAACTTAATAACAACAAAAAAAAAAAAAAAAAAAATCTCAAAGGTTTCAGGTTTTAAACTACGTCCAAAGAGGGCGTTTTTTTTTAACGTTTTGTGTGCTACCTTTATTTATTAAATATCATATTCTTTGCACTTAAACCATAAAATTCATTTAAATAGCAATGTCGCAAAAGAATTTTAAAAAAGCATATCTTTAGAAGAATTTCCGATACACAGTTCCGCGCGCTGGAGATAATTTTTTTTTCGTATAGTGTTGCCATTCCTCGCTTTTAAATCGTTGAGTCTGTTAATCAAAAATTCGATAAAGTTTTACAAAATATGAAATAGATAATAAAACAAATTTCAAATTTGGGCTTCCAGATGCCCATATTCGCAGGAGGATTACGTCATTCAAAATTCGATGGCTCTATGTACCGTTGTTTTATCACAATGCGAGAAATATGCATATATTTATGCACATTTTTCATTATTTAATTTCTTCGAATATAATGCAGGACTCTAACATTTGGTGGCAACAGTTTGAAAAGTGATTCGCCGTTTATAGTGATTCAACGCAAAATCGCAAAACGAAAAGAATGGTCCTCCAGGATCAAAGTCTCTTACACCTAATGATAAACCGTTAAACTGGGGGGAAAAAAATGACACTATAAAATATCTGTCGTTTTATAAATTAACTGATGATAAACCGTTAGTGTTTAGAAAATTATATTTCATATTACGGATAGATTAAATAATAACGGAATGCATAATATAATATTATTGCTAGATTCGTTAAACCGTAATAAAAAATAACGAACTATACTACGCCAATAGTTCTGTTTAGCAGCTTTCGTGTGCCGTCTTTACTGACAATTCGTCATTTATCAACACTTTAATGTAAACAAGCTGTTAGCTTCCAGTTAGGGATGGATGAAATTTAGTTTAAAGACCGGCAATCATTATTTAACAGAGGAGAAACATTTGCTCCCCGTGAATTCTTTCCTTCCGGGTGAGGTGGGTCGGTTTCTTTAAGGAAACGGACTAGCGTCTACGGAGAGAAGGCAACTTTTGGGATCGTGATCTGATCCTCCCGTACGCATCTCAATTTGCGCATATGCTGCCGTGCACTTCGTGAAATTTTGTTTATTTACGTGAAGTACTTTGTGGTTTTGAAATTTGCGTCATGTGTTGAGAATGGATGAAATTGTATTACATCTGTATTTGATCTACAGTGAAATACAGTTATATTAATAAATCGGTGTTTGTTAAAAAAATTAATTTATGCTTGGAGATAAAAAAATAAAATTTTTGCTAATGAAAGTTATTAAGTAGTGCACTTTTCATTAAAAAAGTTTATTTCTTTTTATACATTAAACATTAAATTAATTATATACATTAAATAATAATGAAATATTACCTATGATTGTTGTTAATTAAGCATGCCTATCTTCTGTAAATTATTGCTAAAACATGTGCAAATAATGAGGAAATATACGTTATGCTAGTTTATTTCTTAGCAGGTAATCACAGGACCATGATAGAGAGTGTCTATTATTTGTTCCTGAAATTTCTTTATTGCTTATACTAAGCTTATGCGTTAAAGTGTATTAAAAAGCTTATTTACGACACATATGAGCACATTCTGTTGCATCAGCTATGTGATAAGTTGGTGTTACAACTGGCATTTCAACTGTGAATTAAATTATTGACATTTCATCATCTGTACAAAAGCAATGAAGTGCACTGTTTTTCCATATATCCTGACTGTACTGTATTTTAATTATATCATTAAGTCGTGCATGTGAGACAAATGCATTAAATTGTTATTACAATAGTGTGAAAACAAGAAAATTAAAGTCAATTTCTTTGAAAAAACTGTTACTTTTTGGAAAAAATAAATACTTTAGACATTCATATTCATCATGTTATTCTCAATATATTTACAATGTCAAGCTAATAATACCTAAGTATTATTTGTGATAATTTATCATTTTAAAAGAGGTATATTATATGTCAAGGACAAGGTTGACAAAGAAATTATAAGAATTCTTTCTGTAACTAAACATGATTCACTACTCAGTACTAAAATAAAGAGGTTTATCAATCCATGAATAACATGTTTTTATGTACATCATCTTACTGGATGGTTGCTGCCAATGAATCGACTGTCTGTGTAACAGCTGGAGAACAAGGTGCTCAGAATTATCATTGATGCTCTGTGTTTTGTCTTAAAAAACACACATCAACCTGGATTTTAAAATGAAATTAATAGACATGAAGCTTAAATAGAAGTATCTAATTTTAAAATAACTGTAAGAGCCATAGCTGCAGTTTACTTAATAATTCAGATATTTGTGATTTTATCATTGAGGAGCCTTTCAATGGCTAAGGATTATGTAACATAACAGTATAGTAGTAGACTACAGTTAGTAAATTTGCAACATTTTTATTGCTAGTTCATAGTTGAGATATTAGTAAAGACCATTTCAGGTTGAATGTTAGCTATAACATTCTACCTGAACTGCCTACAGTACTTCGATCTTGCATGTATTTTCACTTACTGTCTCCAGAGGCAGTATTTTTTGTTTTTACATCCAGAGCTCTTTGATAGTGTTTTTTCCACACATGACAGTTCAACACAAATCGAAAACGGGGGACACTTCTACATAAAAGAAACATTCAATTGTTGGATGGATAATAGTACTTTGTACAGTTTGGTGGCATTTATGTAAAAATTATGTGTTGGTTATTTTTCAATAACTTGCAACAGTGATTTTGATTATAAATTTGTTTTAGGAAATTCTAAGCTACTGGATAACAAAAATATAGATTTTAGCAAAATGTTCATGTTATGCGTAAAGAATGAAAAATACCTTAAGATACATTTAAAATGTCAGAATTTCGGAAAAATATAACACTCTTTAAACCTCGGTTTCCTTACATCTAAATAGTATTAAGTGTGAAAATTTGTATAATTTATATATTTTTAATTACTTGTATAATGTATGTATTTGTGAATTCAGATCAATTAGTTGTTTTAACTGTTTTAAAAAATGAAGCAATATTATGCAGAATAAGGAAATCAAGATTGTGATCCGATGACAATGAGATTAATGTTTAAATGTGAAATGGAAAGTTGTTATTTATTATATTATCAGAGAATTATTAAACTGGGCATAATCGCCAAGGAAGGTATTGAATGCTACGCGAAAATATGTTTACTAAAAAATTTGAATTTCATAATGAATGTATCCAAACACATGTTTTGAGTCAAAAGTTTGAAACTTGATGGCTGAGTGTAAATATAAAATTATGGATGTTTAAATACTTTGTAATTAGGCACATAGGTCAGGTTAATCTTTTTAAATAAGGTAAGGAATGCAAGAGCTATATGCCTAAAGGAAAATATGCCTTCATGGAGGAATTTCAAGGCAAAACTGACGTTTGAGTGCATATTAAAAAATAATACATCTAATTTTCATTCAATTTATACATATTTCATATGTAAAAAATTCTGATATATGCTACATTACTGTTAATTACTTTACTTGAAAAATATAGTAAATACACAGAAATTTAAGATTTGCACATTTCGAAAAATATTAAATATATGAGTATACATTATCCTTGTAAAAAGCATAAAATACATAAATATTTATTAAATTATTATAAATGTATTTGGAAATGAAGGATTTATTCTTTCATAAACTCCTGTTAACTTCAGTGATTCCGGATTAGGGGTTTTTCCAGATTATAGATCATAAATTTAAATCTGGTAAGATGGCATGCAGAAATTATGCAATTAAAAATATGAAACCATAATTTATGTGTTGACGCATGCGCAGAAAGTTTGTAGCTTTGAGGTCTGGATTATAGATCATTCCGGATTATGGACGTCCAGATTAAAGACTTTTGACTGTAAGTATCAAAAGAATTCTTTCCTTACATTTTGTAATAAATCAATTACGAGTTTTAAACAATATTAAAAATAAACTTTTTTAATCCATTTCAAAAATACTCATAGAAAGTTAAGTACATGGAAATCAGTAGCAATATTTAACGTATTTTACTATGGAAATAACAGCTGCTCTAATTTGAAATTAACCGAACTGAGCATTAATTATAAAGTAACTTTGATTTTTAAAGGATGCGTCAGAAGCTAAAAAATCATTCTGCATTTGAGAAGGTATTTCAGGAAGACGCTCTGTAAATAGGAAAGAAATAATGCATAATTTTGATTTTAGTATTATAATAAACTTTGATCTTAATTTTTGTAATCATTAACCAAATAAAATCAAATTAACTTAAAATTTCTTTGTAATGTAATTAACAAGAACTTGTGAAAATATTTCATTCAAATTAAACTTTTCTGGGAAAGTATAGCATTTAATTCCGCTCAGAATAAAACATTGTTTTAAAATATTTTCTTTTTACATACTTATGACTTTGAAGTATTACGGAAAAAGAAAATATATATATTTATATGCATATTTACGATGTAATTACAAAATGTTTACGGCCGATTATGTTAAAACCTATTGATCTTAATGGATAGTCACTGAATAGTTTGGTTTCCACGAGAGGTGCACTACTGCTTCAGGGCAGTACACGTGGAAAACCAGTTAAGACCTCTCCTCTTATTTCTACCTCCATTATTTAAATTGAGGATTTTGGATCTTTAGAGAGTGTTTCTGGCATCTATGTTGGATGGTCAGATTCTTCCAGCTCTAGTATAATTAAAAGTATCAGCTTTGTGTTCTCATGCCACCGATACTTTAATCTGATGTGCCAGTAAATTAGTGGCTAGCTTAATAATTAACTATGTAGTCTTAGACTACTGATCAACATTTTTCATTTATTTGATTGTTCGCATTTATTTGCATCGCCACTAGCCGTGGTTATGCTCTAAGTTCAGGCCATGTTCTGTTTTGTTAAAAGTTCAGTTTAAATAAAAAGGTTGTTTTAAAATCTTTCATAAAGCTTTGTCATAATATCTCAAGTGATAATTATATTAGGGTTATAAGACTAAAATTCCATTATTAGACCAAGAATAACCTTATAACTTAATGGAAGTTTAAGATATTCATAATGACTAAATGTGTAAGTTTTTTAAAAAGTTAATAGAGACAGAGCTTAAATTGCACCGGAGCCTGGCTCCGGTACTTCTTAGTTTTTGGAATAAATCATAAATATAGCCGGAGCCCTAAATAAGAAGGCTCCGGCACTTCTTTTATGCAACTGAACAAAAATTTGATCTCAAACATTTAATTTTTTGCAGTAAAACTGTATTACGAATCGCTTATTAAATTTTAATTTATCTCTTTACATTTTACTTAATTTTAATTACTTTAATGATTTAGCTTTTTTGATAATAATTTATTTAATTAAATAATAATCATTAATTAAAAATAATTGATAATTATTGATATTAATTAAATAATAATTTTAAAAAAGTTAATAGAGACAGAGCTTAAATTGCACCGGAGCCTGGCTCCGGTACTTCTTAGTTTTTGGAATAAATCATAAATATAGCCGGAGGCATAAATAAAAAGGCTCCGGCACTTCTTTTATGCAACTGAACAAAAATTTGATTTCAAAAATTTTAGTTTTTGCAGTAAAACTGTATTACAAATCGCTTATTAAATTTTAATTTATCTCTTTACATTTTACTTAATTTTAATTACTTTAATAATTTAGCTTTTTTAATAATAATTTATTTAATTAAATAACAATCATTAATTAAAAATAATTGATAATTATTAATATTAATTAAATAATAATGAATTAACTTGGTATTAATTAACTATTTAATTTTTAAATTATTAATGAATGTAACAGTCATTTTATTTATTTATTTACTTTTCTTCCTTTTTGCTGACAGTTTAGCATAGGGTTCTGGCACTTCTAAGTTTAGAAATTAAGTCCTGAATAAGGATATTTATTAATTATAGGAACTTGATAAGTAACCTTCACCAGCAATTTAATAGCCAGTTGATTGTGTTGTTGCCAAAGTAATTTTGTCATGATTTGAACATGGTTATCTTCCACTGTCGGGGCCGTTCCTAGCGCGGTGCAGCTGTAAAATTATGCAACAGCTGAACACTCGCGATACCACGACTAAATATTTTTAATTCATTGTACTTGTCACATGTAAATACTTTTTATACAATTTGTCACATATAAGTACTTAGTGAGTATGAAATAAAAATTCAACTAATCATTAAGAATTTTCTTTTTAAATTTGGGCACTGTATTCTTAGGAAAGTACACAGGCAGCCAATGGCCTAGGGACGGCCCTGTCCACTGGTGTAAATCTGTGGTGTTAGTCCAGCTGACAAGTATTTTATATTTCTGGTGTATAACTCTCAAGCTACGTTCTGCACTAGAATTGCGTAAAAGTAAGAATGAAACAGGGATAACACATATGTCATTCATTTGCTGCACAAAGTATAACTCAAGATATTTGAAGTTAAAGCTCAGTTATATTCACTGCATTGCAACATGTCGAGAGAAAGGCAATTTTTATCCTTACCGTCCTACACCAGGGATGGCCAACACACGGCTTTTACTTTTTATGCAGCAACTACTGAAAAGTATATCATTTTTAATAAAATTCCCAGCAAGTCTGTAAATTACTTCCAGAGAACAGGCTCTAAACAATAATGATATTGCTAATATGAGCTCTAAACAATCATGCATACTGCTTTATTTCAAGCCTTTCACATTAACTATTACAGACTTTGATTTAATATTGAAGCAAATAGACATAGAAGATATGCAAATTCTAGTGATCTGTTTGCTCTAATGCGTACCAATGATGGTGATATGTTACTTAGGGTTATCATGTTTTAGGTTTGAAAATGCTAGACTGTAGGAATCTGCAGGAAACGGGAAAATGAACACTTGCCCACTCCTCCAGAATTGAGTAAAAAATATATTTTTGCATCAATATAATATTGTATATTTCATAATCTGCTATAAAATCTTCAAAATGTGTGCGTGTGATTATGGCAAAGCCTCGAGGGCTATCTGCCTAAGAGGAGGGATGCCTTCGTGGAGGACTTTCTATGGAAAACTGGCTCCTATACACATTACACATGGGGAAAACCACGAAAACGCCCATGCAGCCAGCCCGTTCACGGGATTCGAACTTCAGACCGAACTACTAGTGTTCAGCGAGTTTATCGCTTGCTCGGCCGCTGGTGGGCCCAAAAATCTTCAAATTAAGTAGTTAAATAACAATGTGTTGATTTGATTGTTGGAACTGGAATATGGCAAAGATCATGTGGGGGAAGAAATACCTTCATGGAAGACTTTTTAATCAAAACTAGTTTGTTGGTTTGGTTTATTTTATTATGGCAAAGCACTTGATGGCCATCTGCCTAAGGGGAGGGATGCCTTTGTGGAGGACATTCTAAGGGAAACTGGCTCGTATACACATTACACATGGGGAAAAACATGGAAATGCCCATGCAGACAGCCCGTTGAGGGACTTGAACCTCGGACCAAACTACCAGCGTTCAGTGACTTTACCGTTCGGCCGCTGGTGAGCCAAAACTAGCTTGTATTCATATTCATAAATACTTCGGGTGTTAACTGACATACTTTATCTTTCAGATGTGCAAAGAAAACAGACAAAACTTCCTGCTCAGTTCTGTTTGTAATAATAAATGCACAGGGAAAGCCGTGAAGCAAAGCATCAAGTAAAAGCAGTGTGATTAATTCAATTCTGTAACCGTTCAACCTATGTGTACCATTTATACATATATAGTCTGATCCCAACTTCTGAAGAAAGTGCCTCTAGGAGTCATTCATTTTCATTAATGTGAAATCATCATTTTAAAATTCAGGATAACTTTCTAAAATTCTATTTTAAGGCTTATAAAATAAAATAGAGTTGTTATCCTCACTAGTAATTTCATTAACCCCAGGCATTTCATTAACATTTATACAATCATTTTTATGCCTTACAGCATTTGATTGTGGATTATAAGAATTTTCGGTACACTTCTGTTACTGGGACCAGATTCAGAAATGTATACATTCATATGTACACATATATATGCATACATGAACACATCCATCCAGCCATACATGCATACATTTCTTATTCTGGTTCTGATAACGGAAGAGTACCGAATTTTCAATATTCCATAAATCATTCTTTGTCAAAAGATGCAGTATCATATACAGAATCTTGAATTTTATCTAAAATTTCATCAAAAGATACTTTTCCAACAATTTAAGTTACATAAATTAACATTAGAATGGTATAACTGCCATTCTAATTTTGTAAGAGACAGATGCCCTATACCCTTTCTATGACTTACAATGGGTTTTTCTATATAAGCAGTACATTTTCCATTATTAAACTGGCTTACTGGGCAATAAGAATTAATTTTGTTACTCCCTTGTATTTTTAAATGTCCCATGCCTTGCACTTTAGATATAAAATAATGTCCTGAATGATGGCATACAAAATAAATATCTTTTACATGTAATGGGTCATGTTTCTTTGTAAATTAAAAAAATTTAGATTATGTTTCCATTTCAAAATTCTCCTTTCACAACATGAAATCATTAAACACAGAGAAATCTCTCTCTTCTTTTTCAATGACTATTTCATGTTCCATTTGCAAATGTAATGAAAAGTTTTCCTTTGGAAAACCTTCATTACATAATGTGCATTTATATAATTTTTTAATGATGAACACTCAAGGGCAGTAAATGCACTATCTGATTGTGAAAATAATAAATTTTTATTATTGTTGAACTGACGACTATATAAACTGCATTTGAATTGGAAAACTTTATTTTTACTTGCTTTGAGTAATGTTGTTTGTTGTGATATATGCAATTTCATGCAGTGACATTTTAGATTGTTACTTGAGAAACATTTTTTTGGAATCAGGGCAGCTAAAACTTTTTTGACGTTATACTGGATTTTGAAGCAAAAGTATATGAAATCGAATTACCATTGACGACTTTATAAAATGCATGATCTGAATTGGAATTAAATATTTCAGCAGTAGAAATATGCTTTTTATTGGAATGTATGTTCTTCAAATGATGCTATAAATTGAAAAACACTTTTTGCAAATAGAACAGTTGTAAGATTTTGAAATTACAGTTTTCTGAAAGATGTTACCAATCGTAATCAAAGCGAAAATGTGAATTTCAGATCTATTGTCTTGAATGATCATTGATATCACCACCCAGCTCATTTAAATTGGTGCTATATATTCTAATATTCTGAAGCAGAATCCTCACAATATTCCTAAGTATTTGGCCGTGAGAAGGGTCTTTTATTGAGAGATTCTTCAGTTCATTATAAATATGTGAAAGCAAAATTCACATACTAACGAAGCATAAAACGCACGAAGTCAAATGCAAAATGTAAACAGACACATTTTTGACGTATCTGTTAACGTCACATGATGCGCAAACTGAGATGCGCGTAAGACGGGAGGATCAGATTCATGATCCCAAAAGTTGCCTTCTCTCCGTAGACGCTTGTAGGAAACGGGTGAAGCAAACCACGGGGGAGAACATACGATTTTCCCGCAGACAAATTGGAAAAACCTGCTATCGAAATGACCTTGCTCAGCTGCAGCCAGCTCAACGTCTTACCCTTAAAACCTCCCTCAAGAGAGCCCGCTATAACCCTGCCCGTTTGGCAGGTTTCCCCATCTCCAATCGGCGACATTATTTGGCGAGATTTTAGAGTTCCTTTTTTTCCGTTCCTTATTTTCCGAGTGACATTTTTTCCGTTCCTTATTTTCCAGGGACATTCTTTCCGTTTCCCTTTTTTCCGGGTGACATTTTTTCCGCACACCTTCATTCATAAATATATGTATTTCGCCAGGATTTTGATTTTGCACTTCCCAGTTTTTATCAAATAACATAAAATTAGCATTTCATGGAAAAAAATTTTTTTTTTATCTTTAATTTAAACAACAAAGGGATTAGAATTTTTGTTACTTTGCAAAAAGTACTTAGTAAAAAGATGGATTTCGAATTTGAAATGTTTTTGCTATTTGGTTAGTAAATTAATTAATATAATGTAGTATACTACTTAGTTAACTATGTTTTTATTGGGGGAACCATTTAAGGACATATTATAACGGTGGAAATTACTTTTTTTTCTTTTTGAAGTTCCTCTATACATTATAAAATTAACCAATTGATCAATACAATAAAATAAGTACTATAACACAACAACAACGATAAATAGCCTTCTTATATAACAGCCCCAATTAAAATTGCTAACTAACTAAAAACAACGAACGTGGAGACATTTCTATTATGTAGTAAAGTAAGCTTTAAAATATTTTGGAAGAACTGGTCATAAATTATGTGAAAGAAAGTGAATCCAATTTTCATTTTAAAAAATTTTCTTATAATGTGTCAGCTTATTTTAAGCCATTTTATCTAGTAATAACAACATGATATTGTTTCAGATTAAAAATAATGAATGCGATATCATCCATATTTCGAAATGGGCTTATTTAGTTATGCTGTTATAACTACTAATAACTGTTGATGAAACATTTCCACAGCAACATAATTTTGATCTGCTATGCAAGTTCATTTATGTGTTTATTTTTTAATAACTATTGAATCGCCGAATGTAAAAGAAAGCATTAATAAAATCTTTAAATGCCTGTCTTTGAGTCTGAGTTCGAACACAGCATATTTAAAACGAGAGACTATTACAAGACTTTGCTAGGATCCTGCTAGCCGCGCAAGACGCTTTGTTAGAAGGAAACAACTGATTGAAAGCATGTGTTCTAATATCACATCTGTCATTTATCTGTCGAAGAAAAGGTAGGACTTTTGTATGAGTATGTTTCAAAGCTTGTTTTTCCGTTCCCTAAGTACGCCAATCCCCAGGGGTGTAATTAGTCTTTTACGACAAATCTGAACTACTGCAGTTCTTCCGAAACAGTACTTACGATGACATTACTGAATGATCTGAAAGCCATCTGCTATTCTGAACTATTTTGTACTTTCTTTAAAAATGCAGAAGGTTTATAAGTACAGGTTTTTTGCGCATCTACAGTTATTGTTTTCTAATTACTGTCATGTAACATAAATGCAAAAGCATTTAATATTTATTTAGTCTTTCACATAATATGTCAAAACAAATTTCTCTTAAGTCATCTGTTTATGGCTGAAGTTGCTATGTGTATTTCTTTAATTTATGCTATGGAAGTTAAAAATACAGCGATCAATAAAAAATATAAAAATTCTGCACATGTGAAAATAAAATTATGGTAAAATGCTTGAACACCATCTCCAAAACAAGAGACTAAATTTTAAAAAAATCATGTTTGAGCTAAAATATTAATGTCTTGCAAAATCTTTTCTGACATACGTGACAATTTTCTATAGAGGGACAAGCTTTTTTTTACTGCTTAGGCCTAGAGTACTATTTTTTTACTTCTTACTAAACAATCATAGATCTTTCCCAGATTTTACTAATCAAGTCTTGCTGGCCTAAGATGTAATACTTTGATAAAGAAATTCTAAAAAAGTTAGCTTTTTTTATTTCAGTAATTCTAAATACTTTTAAAAATTCGGACTACTACAAATTTTATTAAAACTCATACTATGATTCAAAAAGGTGCTTCAGACCGAAGTTTTTAAATTAAAAAGAAACTGTATTTGATATGGTAATGAAGTTAAAATATCATTGCACCTGCTTAGACAATATTTAATCTAAGAATGCTACTATTTTAGAGAATTCTATGCATTTCAAATAAAAAATAGCACAAATAATTATTATATATTCAGATTATACACGACTACTGCGTCATTCGCCAACATATATTCAAAAAACAATAAAAATTTTTAAAAAAAGTACGTCCAAAAGGACATTTCTTTAACGTTTTGTGTGCTACCTTTATTTATTAAATATCATGTTCTTTGCACTTACACCATAAAATTCAGTTCAATAGCAATGTCGATAATTAATTTTAAAATGCGCATATATTTAGAATTTCCGGTACACAATTCCGAGCGCTAGAGATAAAAAGGTTTCCACCCCCGTAGAGTGTTGCTATTGCTTGCTTTGAAATCTTTGAGTTTGTTACATGTGTGTGATTATGGCAAAGCCTCGAGGGCTATCTGCCTAAAGGGAGGGATGCCTTCGTGGAGGACTTTCTAAGGGAAACTGGCTCGTATACACGTTGCACATGGGGAAAACCACGAAAACGCCCATGCAGCCAGCCCGTTCGCGGGATTCGAACCTCGGACCGAACTACCAGTGTTTAGCGACTTTACCGCTCGGCCGCTGGTGGGCTTTGAGTTTGTTACACAAAAATTCGTTAAAGTTTCACGAAATATGAAATAGGTAATAAAACAAATTCCAAATTTCAAATTTGGTCTTCCACATGCCCATATTCGTAGGAGGATTACGTCATTCAAACTTGGGGCCCTAGTCTGGACACTGTCGAGATGGAGGAACGGGTCGTTTTTTGCGATCTACTCGACAGAGAGCGAGTCTGGTGTCATCGTCTCGATCATTACAGAGATCGACGCGTCGGAAATTTTTCCGACAGCTGCCTAGCTGCCGTTTAACTTTCTGACTGTCGTTTTAGAGCTAAATTCAAGATGGCGGAGCTCACGGATACTTTTTTGGAAGTGTGTTTAACCGATTTGTTGATTTCTCAAGATTTGCGAAGAACTCGGGTATTTCGTGATAGAAATAATGCTTTTGATGCTGATGATTCCACTTTCATTGCATTATTTCGAGTTACAAAACCTATAGCATGGGCCTTATAAATGAATTAAAGCCCTGCTTTACCGGTACATCGACGTCAAAGACAGCAATAACTCCTGAATTAAAGGTAAGGAATAATTCGCTAGTTTTCATATTTCTCTATTGATTTATTAGAAAAGCAATTCCTTAATTTAATTTTAGTGAAAATATTTGGTATTTTTCTGTTTCACATACAGAGTAGGAGTGCATACTTAAAATGTAATTTTTAAACTAGTCTATATTAATGTACTTAATTTTTATCTTTTGATGAATAATTTATAAATTTTGAAATTTTATGTTTTAAATTATAATTTTTCTCTCCACTTTTATTTCAATTTGTAGTGTATAAAAATGTAATACATTAAAGAATACACAGTATATATTCAAAATTAAGCACATCCTAAATTCAACTTTCATGTTAAATTGCTTTGAGTTAAAAACATTTATTTAAGTAATTTTAATTGTACCAATATGAATGTCAATTTCCACTAGTTTTCAGATTCTCTTGTATATAATTAAAGTTAAATTCCTGTACAATTTTCAGTTAAATTACATTCTTGTAAATATTTGAATGCTTGATTTATTAGTTACCAGATTTTATAATTAATTACCAGATTCTACTTTTAGATATTATATCAGTTTTGTGTATTTTTTTATTTAGATTTAAAAAAGGTATAAAGAGAAATATGTATTGCAGTTTCTTTCACTGCATATGTTAAAATATTTACATTAGTTTTATGCATATATTTATTTATTTATATATTTATTTAAAACAGGTTTTGTGTGCCTTAAACTTTTATGCGTCAGGAAGTTACCAGATACGTAGGTAATGACCGATATATTGGGCTGAGCCAGAAATCTGTCAGCCGGTGTATTCGAGACGTCACAAATGCTATTTGTTCTGGCCTTTTCAACAAATGGATTAAATTTCCAATAAATAGTTTCCAACAAAACAAAATTAAATTAGGATTTAATCAAAAGTTTGGATTTCCTGGTGTCATCGGTGCTGTAGATGGCACCCATGTAGCTATAATTGCACCGAAAGACACGGAAGAATGCCAAGGGTTCATTTATATAAACAGAAAATCATTCCATTCACTGAATGTGCAGTTGGTATGTAACTTTTCCTTCCATTTTACATAATATATATGTGTGTGTGTGCATTTATATGCAAGAGGATATATTTATATGTGATTTAACTGTGATTTATATGTGATTTATATGTGATTTAACTTCAGTTATATCATTTTTTTTTTATTATTATTTTCCTTTCCATTACTTTTGTTAAAAATTTCTTATACTTTATTCACTAGTAAATCGCTCTTTAATGGATCATTCAAAAATTGTTATCATATGATTCATACATAATGCTGCTGGCACACATACTAACAAGGTAATAAATGTGAACTGTTTTTCTCAGTAGTATTAAAATCAAAACTTTATAAAAGAGTAATAATGAAGTGATACTATATCTTCCTATTTAGAACTCCATCATTTTTAATGCAAGTACCAGTTATCACTATTTTGTTCTTCTCCCACTTGTTCAATTAAAACGTGGTTATTTTTATCTCCTTATTGACAACTGTACTGTTATAAATATATAAAATGTGTTGAAATTCTTAAACTTCATTGTGTTATGTACTTCATTGTGCTTAATATTCTATGGATTATGCTGAAAGAAAAATTACACATGAAAATGCAAGAATTAATTCTCAAGTCAAAGCGTTATATATTTTTATTAACCAGCTTCATCAAGTCACACCCTAAATTTTAATCATACACATAAATTTGTCAAATAGTGTGTATAACTGTTTGGTTGAGGTTTTATATCCTATTAAAATTACATAGACATGTTATTGCATATTATGATTGATTTACCTAATTACACATCATAACAAATTACCTTCATACTGCAGAAAAGCGAAAATTGTACATTAAATACAGCAGTATTTTATTATGCAAAAAAAAAAAAGTCTTAACCTATTCTTCAGAGACGTGAACTCTGAGGAAAGAAAGAGCCTAGGCGATCTTTGAAAAGAAAATTCTGGGCTCTCCTGGCAGTGCTGATGATGAAAGTAAGTAAAACTAACATCTGTCTGAATATTTGAAAAATCTCAATAATGAGATTTTTTTCCTACTCCCTGAAAATGCAGGGCGTGTTTTCTGTTACTCAAGTAGTGTATGTGATGATGCAAAATATTACATTGTTTGCATTGTAAGGATCTTAAGTTTTACTAACGTTTATTTTATTTTAAATCTTTACTATCACTTCTTATTTTCTACTTCCGGCCAGAATTATAAGCGTGAAGGTTTTTATGCAAAGTTGTCTGGCGAACGCCAAGTATTTAAGTTGTGGCTTTTTGCCAAGCGAGAGAGAGGAAGCAGTGAGTTAAAGCAGGCCGCTTACCTCAGAAGTTACTTAGTTGCTGTTTGCCTTCCGGGCCAGAGGTTTTAATCCTCTTGATAAATTTAAACGTATTGTAGTGTTCACAGTCTCTGTACGACATACGCTTCCTGTTAATATAAGGCCAATCTTCCACGTTTATTAATTTAAAGTTAAATTAGAGTTTAGTTTTATTTTTATACTTTTACGTTAGACCCCAAGTGGCGGGTCAGTGTATTCCGAAGTACGGAAGTTATTGTATATAGAGAAAAATAAAGGGTTTTGTATACCCTTCGTCTGTATCCTGTCTACTTACCACAATTAGTGAACATAGCTTTAGTAAGCTCTCTGTTCCGAGTCAGGTCCTTGTATGTTCCCGAAGAAGGTTAGAAGGAACATTGACCCTGATAGTTGCGCCCAACGAAGAAGAATAACCATGGCCGAGTTTCAAGAAGAACCTGTGCTGCCTGCAGAAACGGCTCAGAATCCAGAAATGCCAGCTGCCGCCCTGGAAGGATTCGGTTACATCGTCCAGACCATGCGCGCTTCGATGAAACCAGAAGCAACGTTTAATGGAAACTCACCGGTAACCAGTTTTTTGGAAAAATTGGATGACCACTTCATGCTCTACCCCGTGCACGAGTTTCAAAAAGTTACCTTAGCTACCAGCGCTTTGAGGGGCCAAGCGCTTAACTGGTTCAAATGTATAGGCAGAAGTCTCTTGGGTCAAGCAGGAAGTCCCACCTATACTTACGAAAATTTCAAGACTGCCCTACTAAAAGCCTTCCCTGTTGTAAGGGATCGTGCGAAATTAGAAACGGAACTTTTCAGTATATATCAACAAAGAATCGAAAACCTCTCGAGCTTTATTTTAAGAAAAATTCACGTTTTCAAGCTCTTGTATGGAAACCGTCCGGATCCTGAAATAATTCAAGTGATTTTGCCGAGGTTACTACGCCAAGTTCAAGACTTTATTCAATTGAGAAATCCGACTACACTGGAAAAGTTATTTGAGCTAGCAATCCAGTTTGAAAGTAGAAGAACGGCGGACGTCGAAAGAAGACGCCAATATCAACAGCGAAACCAATTTGGTACGCCAAGACTACAGCAAACTCAAACACACGGCTACGGAGGCAAAGCGAATCAGTGGGCAAGGAAACCCGAGCATTCAAAAACAGCCGGCGAACGTCGACAGTTCAATAGCAACCCAGGAAAAAAGTCTCAAGACCAGGGGAAAAAGAAGGAAAGCACGGAAAGGAAAAATAATTTAAACTAAAACGGATTTCTGCTGACGAGAGGGTGCAGAAATCCGAAGGCCACGAAAACCCCTCTTCCTACAAGTTAAATACAGTAATGGTGAAAAATTTGACTCTTCCGAAGATTGAAGTCTTGGTGAATAATATCCCAGCCACCGCACTCCTGGATACCGGCGCGCAGTGTTCCTGTGTGGCAGAAGAGTTTTTTTAGGAAGTATTTTCGCAAATACCGCATATATAATGCGGATAATACGACAGTGTTAGCGGCGCAAGGAGAAAAATGTAAGTGCGTAGGTAAAGTACCTTTGTATATCCGTATCAAAGACGAACAAGTAAAGATGATGTTTTTTATAGTAAAGAACCTGCAAGCACATTTAATCTTAGGGATAGATTTTCTTTCCGACGCACAACTACGCTGGATTTTAATGAAGCGTCCCTTAAGCTGACAATGAAACCAGTGCGTACAGAAAAAGCTGAACCGCCGATGTTAAAACCACCTCCCTAATGACGAGCAAGGAAGAATCCGACAAGTGGTAAGTGAATTTGCTTCGTTATTTAGTGATATTCCAGGATTTACTCAGGTTACTAACCATAGTATTGACACCGGAGATGCAATGCCAGTTCGCCAAAAGCCATACCGGTATGATAAGAATAAGGAAAAAATTATAGAATGGTATATTACCGATATGCTACGTAAAAAGATCATAACGCCCATCTCAAGTAGTTATGCTAGCCCGGTGGTTTTATGTAAGAAAAATAATGACTATCCTTTGGAGCATCCAAAAAGGTGGAGATTCGCTGTTGATTACCCTAAATTAAACTCCATAACTAAATATCCGGTATATCCGTTACCGATCATAGAAGAAATTTTAAGGAACATAAAATCAACCAAATTTATGACGACTTTAGACTTAACGACTGGTTATTTTCAAATAGGGGTTAGGCCTGAAGACGTGCCTAAGACTGCTTTTATAACCAAGTCTGGCACTTATGCATTTTTGCGTATGCCGTTTGGCCTTTCAGGGGCCCCGGCAACATTTCAGCGATGCATGGACATTGTGTTAAGACCTGTTCTTGGAAAGTCCACATTTATCTATTTAGACGATATCATTATTACTAGTGATAATCTCGACCAACATGTACAGGATTTAAGACAGGTGTTTTCTTTATTAAATGAGGCCGGTCTAAAAGTTAATGTCGAAAAGTGCAAATTTGCAGCCCCTGAATTAAAATATTTAGGTTACAAAATATCTCAAAAAGGGATCGAGACAGATGAATCAAAAATAATCGCTGTACAAAAGTATCCGACTCCAAACATGGCAAAGAAGCTCTCTTCTTTTCTAGGACTTTGTTCATATTATAGGTCCTTTATAAAAGATTTTGCGGCTATCGCGGAGCCATTGTTAAAATTAAAAAGGAAAAAGGCAAGATTCTCGTGGATGGCCGAAGCCAATAGTGCTTTCGAAAAATTAAAACAAGCATTAACGCAAGCCCCTGTGTTGAAATTTCCTGAAAAGGATGAGAATTTAGAAATTTCAGCGGATGCTTCGGATTATGCGGTAGGAGCGGTGCTTTCGCAAAATCAGCAGCCCGTGGCATTTTTTAGCCGAACTTTAAATCAAACACAAAGAAATTATTCCGCGACCGAGAGAGAGGCACTTGCAGTTCTGTTAGCAGTGCAAAAGTTCCGAGTCTATTTTGGACAGGCGCCAATAACAGTGTACTCTGATCATGCGGCGGTAACTAGATTGTACTCATGGAAAAATTTATCCCCAAGGTTAATAAGATGGGCACTCAAGCTGCAAGAATATAATCTGGTAATCAAGCATACCCCCGAAAAGGAAAATATCGTAGCAGATGCCCTATCAAGAATTAAAATTGACGAACAAGGTAATGCCGTAAAGGTGGCAATGCTTACAGCATGTACAATAAATTCCCGAGAAACTGTAATAACCGAATTGGGTAAGGATCCTGAGTTTGGAAGTATTTATGAGTATTTGAAGGATCCTGAAAATTTTAGCCACCAAGATATTGTGGCGATAAGAAATAGGGCGGCCCATTACGAACTAATAGATGGTCTATTATTCTATACAAAAACTATGAATTCCAACAACGAATTTCGACCTGTTACCCAGCTAGTCTTAGATTAAATATCCTGCAGGAGCTCCATGACAGCCCTTTAGCTTCTCATGCTGGTATTCGAAAACCTATCCAACGCGTACGCGAGGCAGTCTACTTTCCTGAACTGCAAAAGTTAACAAGGGCGTATGTCCAGTCCTGCCCAACATGTCAAGCCGTTAATTATATTAATTTCCGCCCGGCCGGGTTTCTAAATAGTATTAAATCCGAATTTCCAAATGAAATAATTGGCATCGATTTATTGGGCCCTTTCCCAAAAAGTCAGTTAAATAAAAGTCGCTATCTCCTTGTTATGGTTGATCATTTTAGTAAATGGACCGAAATTGTTCCCTTAAAACGAGCCTCCGCGAAATTAGTTACTGATTCTATTTTAAATAAATATATTTTAAAATACGGGGCGCCCCTAAAAGTATTATCGGATAATGGTGCTCAATTTGTAAGTAATATATTTGAAGACATGTGCCAAAAACTGGGCATACGTCATTTAAAAATGGTCCCGTATCGGCCGCAATCAAATATAGCGGAACGGGTAAACAGAAATATAGTGAAAATTATCCGTAGTTATGTTAAAAATTTTCATAAAAGCTGGGATAACTATGTCAATGAATTTGCTTTCGCACTTAGGACCGCAAAACATGATACAACGGGCAAAACTCCTGCTGAGTTATTTCTAGGCAGAAAGATTATAACACCGTTAGATAAATTATTTTATGTGCAACAAAGAGCCCCAGAATTTAAAATGGGTGATATAGAAAAACTAATAAAAGAAGCAAAAAAGAATACGGAAGTAGCACAAAGAAAACAGAAGCTCTATTATGATTTGAAACGACGGGGAGTAACTTATAAAGTAGGGGATGAAGTTTTAAAAATTAAGCATTCACTTTCTTCAGCACCAGAAGATAAAACTGCCAAATTTTTTCCACGATTTGAAGGACCATATGTTATAGAAAAAATAACTCACGCTGTAGTAGTGTTAATAGCCAGAAATGGTGAAACTTGTTCCGCAAACATTGATCAAATCAAGCCCTACTTCGATCGTAATAAAATGCAAATCTTTTCAGATCTTTTGCAGGATCCGGCACGGCAGACACCGCGGGAACAAGCTCCAGAGGTGGAAAAACGACAAGTACAAGGGCAAGCCAATAAGAGGCAGGAGCAAGTGAAAAGAAAATTTCCCCGCGGAAAAATTAAAGGTAACAAGAAAAAGAAGCCGTTCCACCGTCCAGGAAAGAGAGTTCACGAACACCCCCAGAATGAAGAAGGGAGAAGGACGACGTATGTGAAGAGAACCAGGAGAAATGACGGCAACTATAACCCGGCTCTAAAACGGAAGATCGACTCATCCGACAGGACTCTCCGCAGTAAATGTAGCCGAACTGCGGAAGGGCCATCAGCGGCGGAGGAAAAGTTACAAGGAAAATTTGAACGGCCAACAACGAGGTCCAAGCAGGAACACGACAGAAGTTTCCCGGTTCCGCCAAGACCAGCTGCCATCAAACGGCCAAGACCACAAGCAGAGGAGAAAAGGAAGGTATTCAAGGGTGGCCGAACTGGTGAAAAAAGGAAGCTTCCAGAGGAAAGCACTGAAGGGCGAGCCCGTACAAGAAGGAGGATAAATCAAACTACTATCTGCAGTACCTTTAAAGACTGGGCCCAGAAAAGGATGTCCGAATATTACAAAGATAAATAAAATTTTATGTTACTTTGCAAACTTAAGTTAATCTTTCATTCTTACTGCAAGTGGCAGATTTCAAGAAGTTTTACCTCATGCGAGGTCTACCTTTATCGCCAAAAGGGCGAGAAATGAGTTGTGACCGATTTTCGTATTATGTTTTTCAATTACTCGCGCGTAAAACTAAAGTTGATGTATAATAGCGTTGTGTAAAAACTTAAATATTGTAAAAAGTTATTGTATAAATTTTATTTAAAACATTCTAGCAAGAAAGAAGTTTTAGTCTGAAAGACTTTTTGAAATGTATTATTTCAATGTAGAAAGAATTGGCACTTGCTTTGAAAAGAATAGAAGTTAACAATGTACTACTAATGTATGTTTTCAAATGTGTAAAATTAACGGCATGTTGATATGTTCTTATATACATGTGAACTGTTATTTTAAATGTTAAGAAATACCGTGATATGGTAAAAGTGAAAGTAATGTTAAAAATTTGTTATTCGTGTGACTGTAAAGACTAAATCATGGCGAATATGTGTTAAAGGTTGAATCTCTGACGATCTAGGCTCTCTGACGCTACACTTTAGAGTTAGCCACTTTTACAATAGTACCTCAGGGTTTAGAGTTGAAATTAGGGTGTGTTAAGAGGTCTCGTTATGTTGAATTTTAACACGTTAGTGTTTTGATTGTAGGAGGAAGTGTGGCACACGTAGACAGAAACACATTCGTGTTTGGTGTTCTTTTACAACACATGTCAGAGAGCACGGGGAGAGATAATTAAAATAGTCATGAATGAAATAAGAATGTTAAGAGAAGTATAATTGTATATGTTACTTGCCATTTCATTGTGTAACATTTCATTAAACTAGTTTTTCTTCCAGATCTCTGGAAGGAACCAGAATTGAATAAAAGCTCCTGTTTAGATGCAGTACAGATGAAAAAAGATTGTTGTATATCATGGGAGCTGCTATTGTAACAAATTTCTTTCTTTTAAATTTCTAGTTTCTAGCGAAGTATGTTTGTAAAAGATTGGCCTCGCGTTAGATTCTAGAGCTAAAAGTTTTCAACAAGGTCGTTTTAGACCTCAGTTTCAAACTAATTAACTCTGGCGGGAAGTATGTAAGGATCTTAAGTTTTACTAACGTTTATTTTATTTTAAATCTTTACTATCACTTCTTATTTTCTACTTCCGGCCAGAATTATAAGCGTGAAGGTTTTTATGCAAAGTTGTCTGGCGAACACCAAGTATTTAAGTTGTGGCTTTTTGCCAAGCGAGAGAGAGGAAGCAGTGAGTTAAAGCAGGCCGCTTACCTCAGAAGTTACTTAGTTGCTGTTTGCCTTCCGGGCCAGAGGTTTTAATCCTCTTGATAAATTTAAACGTATTGTAGTGTTCACAGTCTCTGTACTACATACGCTTCCTGTTAATATAAGGCCAATCTTCCACGTTTATTAATTTAAAGTTAAATTAGAGTTTAGTTTTATTTTTATACTTTTACGTTAGACCCCAAGTGGCGGGTCAGTGTATTCCGAAGTACGGAAGTTATTGTATATAGAGAAAAATAAAGGGTTTTGTATACCCTTCGTCTGTATCCTGTCTACTTACCACAATTAGTGAACATAGCTTTAGTAAGCTCTCTGTTCCGAGTCAGGTCCTTGTATGTTCCCGAAGAAGGTTAGAAGGAACATTGACCCTGATAGCATAAAATAATAATGTAGTATTTCACCTATTAAATTCAAGCAAAATGCTTATCACTCTCAAAAATTAAAACGAGTGTTCAAAGCCATAAATACTGCAATTGTTTTGTTGAAATGGAATGATTTGGCTGTATCAGTGTATGCATGGGCTTTCAGTGGTTGCAATTTCAGTACTAATAACTTTGACTTACTGTCTACTTTAATGCAAACTTTACGATATTAATTGTTCTAATCTTTACAACCTGTAGATCACTGAGTGACCCATTTGAATTCCAATAATAATGTATAATATACATAAACATAAATGAAAAAACATACATATGAAACAAACACTTGAAGATTACATAAAAACATTTAACTGATAATACGAGGGTTGGAACTTTAATAGTGGCAACTGTTTATTTACAAGGAATACAAAAGTGATTCATGTCACCATGTTTTACAGTCCTTCAATATAGTCGCCAGCATTGTGTACAACCCGTTTCCAACGATGTGGAAGTCGCAGAATACCTGTAGCAGCGCCTGTTTTGTTGATAGTTTGAATGGACCGGTCTACTGCCGCAAGAGTCTCAGGAACAGTTTGGAAGCGAGTGCCACGAAGTGGTTCCTTCATCTTAGGAATTAAGTCATAGTCACAAGGGCTTAGATCTGGGAAGTATGGTGGATGGTAAACCGCTACCCAGCCCCATTGCTTGAACAAATCAGTCACAGCTTGCGCTGAATGCGGCCGAGCATTGTCATGCAAAATGAGAGGAGTGTTCTGCAGAAAGTGTCGCCGTTTTTTTCTCAAACTGGTCGGAGATTGTGCTCCAAAATATGAGCAGTAATACTGCGCAGTGACGGTCTGCTGTGGGGGAACGGTATGCGTTAGGATGACACCATCACAGTCATAAACGAGAATCACCATAACTTTCACATTGCTGGGGTTCTGACGAAATTTCGAACGTCGTGGTGACCCGTGATGACACCATTCGTTTGATTGGCGTTTCAGCTCTGGCTGGTACGATCGGGCCCAAGTCTCATCCAGCGTAATGATACGGCGTAAAAAAGCCTCTCCTTCGCGCTCAAAGCGCTCCAGGTGGGTTCGGGCAGGATCGTATCGTAGCCATTTCTGCATTTCCGTCAATTGATGTGGAACCCATCGTGAAGCAATTTTTCTCATGGACAGGCGTTCCATCAGAATGTGCAGCACAGTCGTATGCGCTAATCCCGTTTGTCCGGCCAGCTGACGAATCGTTTGGCGGCAATCACTGTCCATTAGTGCGGCAACAGCTTGCACGTCTGCATCGCTGACACTCGGATGACCTGGCCGCAGCACGTCTGCCATGTTTTGGCGTCCTTCATTGAATGCTTTCACCCATCATGCTATGGTTCTGTAAGGCAATGCAGATTCCCTGCAAGCCTCTTGAAGCCCTTGATGACCCTGTCGTGCTGTACGACCTCTGGCACATTCAATTTTTATCCAATATCTTTGTTCTTGTTCTGAAAACATCCTGACAACACTTACTTTAGACCGCGAGCTAATACAAGGATCCGTTCTTCGCGTCACTCCGCAGGCGCGTTACGTAGGCAGGACGAGTCTTTTTGATGAGAGGTAAGGTAGGTATGTAGTTCACGTGTGGTATACGTGATATTCCTTGGTTTTTTGCATAGCCTTTTTTCAGCTGTGTTGCCACTATTAAAGTTCCAACCCTCATAAATAAATACAGTAGAACATTAATTCAGAAGACAAACAACAAAAATCAGTGTTATATTTTTAGAATTTTCGCAGGACTAGTTTCGATGGTTTTTACCGAACCACCATACTCAGCTGCGAAACCGCAAAATACTCCATTTTCTATCAAGAGTGTGGATTATCATTCCGTGAAATCGCCCGACGCACTGGTTGACATCCAACCATAGTCATGTGAATAGGGAATCAATGGGTTGCTGAGTGTCATACTGAATAGCATGCAGCATGTCAACGCCCGAGAGGACAGATATATTATGAGGTCAGCCCTGAAAAACCATATAACCATATCACAAATCATTAGTCAGGAAATGGGCATGTTTGCAGCATGCCCAGTATCCGTTCATACAGAGCGTCGACTTTGCAGCAGTGTGGACTATCAGCACGGCAATCATTTCTTCAACTTCCCTTGATAATACAGCATAGAAAGAGATGACTACTTTGGTGCGTTGGACAATAAAGCTGGATACAGGAGTGGCACAGTGTCATCTTTTCAGACGAGTCCCGGTTCTGCATACAGTATTCTGATCTGCATGTCTAGAGGCTTCAAGGAGACTGCACGTCACTTGCTTGCATTCAGTGTCACCATAGATGCCCAAGCCTACCAGCGGCCGAACGGTAACGTCGCTAAACACTGGTAGTTCGGTCCGAGGTTCAAATCCCGCGAACGGGCTGACTGCATGGGTGTATGTGAGCCAGTTTCCCTTAAAAAGTCCTCCACGAAGGCATCCCTCCTTTAAGGCAGATAGCCCTCGAGTGCTTTGCCGTAATCTAATAAACCAAACCAAACAATACCATAGATGCCCTTCACCTGGTGTGATTGTTTTGGTAGCCATTGGGTACACGACACACACATCTCTAGTTTAGATTGACGATAATTTGATTGGTATATTTCTGACATCTTATGTCTAGTGGTCAAAAATAATATTAAAGCAGTATGAAGATTTCATGTGACCTCGTTTTATTTCAGATTTGCGATTCTGATTTGATGATCACCAACGTCAATGCGAAATTTCCTGGTAGTTCACATGATTCATTTGTGTGGCGATCTTCAGGAGTTCGGCATGCACTTTCCAGGCATCATGAAACTGGCTCTTGGCTTTTAGGAAAGTAATTTTTTAGTTTTGTGCCAGTAATTTATGTAAAGTTTCATTGTTTTTCATGTGGTATATATCTCTCTGGTTAATATATATTAAGTATTTAGTATTTAAGACTTTAATTGCAAAGTATTTAAAAAATAAATTACTTTTCACAAGTGTGAAAAATATATTTTAATACTTCAGGTGATGCAGGCTATCCTTTGGAACCATGGTTGTTGACTCCTGTGTCTTCCCCAACTGTAGGATCTGCTAATGAAAGATATAACAAGAAGCATGCAACAGCCAGAAACTGCATTGAAAGATGTATTGGGGTTTTGAAATCAAGATTTCGCTGTCTACTGCATGCAAGAGAATTAAATTATGAACCAACAACTGCTGGGAAAATTGTAAATGCCTGTGCAGTGTTGCATAATATTTGCAGGCATTACAAATTACCTGATATTGAAAATGATTGCAGAGAAGAACCATGGGGACCAATTCCACCAACAGTTTTTGAACCATCATTAAGAGCTGCTGCTCTTAAAATCAGAGATAATTTAATTTTAACTCGTTTTAAAAACTAATGATAATAAATATTTTAATTGAATAATATGTATTTGATTTAGATTTTGAAGTTATAGAAGCACAAATAATACATATCCAAAATATTTATCTTTTTTTAATTATTATTAAATCAATTTTATTACAAAAATACACATTACAGATATTTTAGATTTTCTTTTCTCATTTGAAAATTTATTTTTTGATTATCAGTCTTAACTTTTTTATTTTTTAAATGGAAAATTTTTTCTGTCCACGCACACTGCTTTTCTGCAGCCATTGCTTGCCTCTTAGCTGCCAAAGCTAGTCTCTCCATTGCAACAGCTCTTCTTTCTGCTGCAGTTGCTTTTATTGCATAAAACTCCAGCTTCTGTTTATGCAGCTCTATCTGCAATTCTAGTAGTTTGATTTCCTTTTCTTTGCACTCAGCTATATGCAACTGATGTTGTGCAGTGCTTTTGTAACTCTGAAGAAGCCTGTCAGCTATCTGTGCTGCCGTAGGCTTTCGTTTCCTTTTAGAATCTGAAAATAGTAATTGAAATTCAGACATGTCAGAATAAATAAAAAATTATCTGAAAAATATTTTATATTTTAATTATAGTAAACAATAATCCTTAATATAATCTCCAATATTTAATAGGTTGATGTGCAAAAATTAAGGACAAGCACACAGCATCCTTTCACAAGCCTTTGGAGAGCATTTTCATCCTTTTGATTTTTTGTTTGGATGGTTTTGCTCACTTGTCCTATATTTCTCCATCTTGGGAATTGTTCAGTCATTAGAACAGCTTAGCTTTAAAATTTCTTCATGTCTTTTCTCTCTTTTTGGCACCTTGCATGGCGCGTATTGTCATTATAGCAAACCTGCAAGGCTCGCTCAGTTTTTTTAATCCAAACTATGATAAATTCTCGCATTGAGAAAAAACTACGGTACCTAAAAACATCAAATTTTCAATAATGTAATCTTCCACTGTATATGGACATCTAGAAGCCCTAATTTGGAATTTGTTTTATTAACGATTTCTTATTTTGTAACAGTAAGAAATTTTTGATTAAAGCACTCAATGATTTCAAAGCGAGAAATAGCAACACTGTACGGGGGGAAGAAAAAAAAATATATCTCCAGCGCGCGAGACTGTGTATCGGAAATTCTAAAGATATGCTCATTTAAAAATTATTTTGCAATATTGCTGTTGAACTGAATTTTATGGTTTAAGTGGAAAGATCATGATAGTTAATAAATAAAGGTAACACACAAAATGTTAAAAAAAAACACCCCTTTGGATGTAATGTAAAATCTGAAAGCTTTCAGTTTTTTTTTTTTTTTTTTTTTTTTTTTTTTGGTTACATGAGTAAGACATCACTTGGAAAGATGGCTTGCATGTGATTATGATTGTAAAATAAAAAATTAGTACACTCCACATTTCACCAATTTTGAATCATTTGCACAACGTACACATCGCATGATCTGGGTCAACACTTCTGTGTAATATTACATTTGCAAAACCATCTTATCGTTAAATTTTGCATACCAGTGTAATGTTCAAATATTGAACTAATTGATATTTTAGATTGCATGACATTTTTAAACAGTGTAATCATAATTGTGGATTTTTTATTATACACTTCAACATTTTGTTGCTATATGATGTATATTTTAACATTTTTGTTCTGAAAGTAAGATTGATAGACAATAGATAAGGGCTGCTTTAGAGGATTAATGGTTAAGTTTTAAATAATGATTTGAAAATAAAACAGTTTGCATTTTATAAAAAGGAAACCATGAACATTTTAGTTAGAACATTAATTCTTAAAATGATTTTTATAAAAGTTGACCCACCATTTGAAGCACTGGCACCTCATATGATGTGTTGAAGTCGACATCACACAGTGGAATGTTTCCTTCTGATATATTTTCAGGAGAAACATTTTCCTGAAATAAAAGTAGTTGTGAAGATTGATGACTGACAATATTGACTATTAAGAAATATTATACAAATAAAAAAGAGCTTTGAAAATAAGTATTATTAAGACTTTTATACAAATAAAATGCTTTCATTTAAGGCAATGAAGTTGAAAGAATTATAGCATTTAAAATAACTTTTTATCATTGAAACAGCAAACTAAAACTCACTGAATGCTATAAAAATTGTATGTAACACTAGTATGCCTTTATGTAAGTACTCCAAAAGAAAAAGTTATAAGGTATGGTTTTAGAATGTTACGAGATAATGAATATGCATTATTTAAAACTAAAAACATACTAATTATTAAAACATACTGCATTTTCAAATTTGAAAACTAGGTGCAAAAACATGTTCTCTTTTCCAGGAGATACTAACAAAATTGGAAATGAATTTCACTTTTATATGCAAAATTTACAAACATATCTTGTGGAATAAAATTGGGTACTCTTCTGTTATAGGGACGGATTCAAAAATGTATGTATGTATATGCAAATATGTGTACACATACTTACGTAGAAATGTATGCATGCATGAAAATAAACATGCATGCATATCTGAATCGGACTCCGATAAAGAAGAGTACCTAAAATTCCAAAAGATTAATATTATTTAAATTTAATACGAGGAATCATAATTAAATATGAATGTGTGGACAATCAGAAGGTCATATATTGGATTATAATTCTGAAATATATGTACATTTTTACTTCACAGTGTATATAGCCAGTCATTAAAGCTTCTAGCATTTATTTTCTAACATGATTTAAATTTAACAATTAATGTACTTACAAAGCATTGAAATTCAACAGCAGATTCAGGAACTTCATCGTTTCCACGTGACATAACGCTGCCATAAAGTGCAAGAACTCGCTCCTCTAATGGTGTCAAAATGTCTTTAATTTCCGGGCCTCCTCCAGTTTCTCTCTTATGTTGAGCTATTTTAGCTGCTTTCTTCTTGATTGAAAATTGGTAATCTCTCCATGTTTACACAAAGCAGATATATTGATGAAATTTATGATTTGTATTTTATTCGAGTCAAAAATAATTACTGATAAGCAAGCTCATGTTGTATTTTGTCACACTTCATAGAATTTTATACATGTAGTGACATTAGTGTAATTTAAATATGCAACACTTTTTTCGGTTAATCTTTGGATTATGGTAACTTGGCGATTTTTTGGCGACCAACCCTGCTATAGCAACCTGCTAGTTTTTATTTGGACGCCATTTTCGCGAAGTAAAGGGCATTTTTTTTTTTTTTTTTTTTTTTTTTTTACTCAATATTTTTCCCAACAGTCTGCTAGCCGAATTACGCTTATGTTAGAACTTTTATGGAACAAAAGTGCTTAATCATGACAAAGATTAGATGCGAAATTGGGACAAAGTGCAGAATCGCCCACTGCTTGCCGCGTTTTTAAGAACTCACAAACGCGGTATCATCCATGCCGACCTATTTTCAGTTTTAAAAAAATCCCAGAATTGCACAAAAATGGCAGTGCGCACACTCTTGACTTTATCCATGTACACTGCTAAAGTCCTAGCTAGTACCCTTTATCGCTTACCAAAATGTCGCCAAACTACCTGTTACCATATTCCAAAGATTAGCCCTTTTTTCATATAGTATAATAATAATATTTTCTAACCTGTTAATCATTCGTGTGTAAGTACTCCTATGCATGCTTAAAAAGGGAATCATATAAAACAAGATCATATTCATAAGCATGCTATACAGAAAGATACACTCTAATAGAACGATTTGTGTAATTTTAATTAAGTAAATTTATGTTGTGTAACGTGCACATGATTTGTAGTAATATTCCCAAGCATTAGCAGTTTATGGAATTCATGGTAAATCAATAGTACTCAGATTCAGCTTTCTGCTTGACCTGTCAATTCCAGCATACAGGCAGCTAATACAATTAGGTTGATTAAATTTTAAAGATAAATGAAATATTTTATATTAAGAAACAATTTATACAAATGTTCTAAATATTTTGAACAATTATATCATTGACTAAATGAACTGTAATTAATGGAAAGAATAAACCCCTTTCCATAGAACACATTTTGAAAATCTTAGAATCATAGAAAACAACTGAGAATTTGGCTAGCACAAATATGGAGTCATGTTCAGATTGTTCCTTTTTTTAATAATATCAGAAAGTGACTTCGTTCCTTACTGTTGAATTTTGTCTTCAATTTATTGTCACAAGAGAATTCAATAAGATTTTCTTCTGGAGAAGTAAATACAGATAAAAGTTTGGCTCTGAGAAGACCTGGAAATCTATGCAAAGATGTAAATATATTATGTTTTTTTAACATTTCTGACACAACATTCAGAAAAAAAAATAGTTAATAACATCTAAAATACATAGTTTACCTGTAGCTACGTTATTGGTATAATTTATGAATAAATAAAATCATTGATATAATCATCAGTTGCTAAAAATTCTAATTCAATAGGAATATTAACCACGGGTACACGATGCTATACTTCAATTATTTGATTTATGACATTGTTGAATAACCTTTTAAGACAAAAAACAAATATTTTTAACATAAAGTTCCTGTTAACAAATAGTTTACAAAGATGTAAACTTTTCAAATATTTCCATTTTGCAAAAGATCATATATAAAATTATACTTACTTTCCTCCACATATCTGCAGTTTTGGAAGGGCCAGTTCCTTCTGCATTTAAAATATCCGTTAAGTCTTCCCATTTTTTTTTTTTTTTTTTTTTTTTCCTATTCTCTTTATTAAATGTGCTGTCAATTTTTCCGCTTAACAGCTGCGGATATTTTTCGAAAAATGACACCATTAATTCGAATTGGTTGGTAGTTGTTTTTTTCGCTGCTGCCATTTTCTGTGCAGCACGTGCGAAACAGCCTTTTTCACAAACTACCTCCTTTGCCTGAGCCTCGAGCGATGTAGAAGTGAGAGAGACTGGTTGCTATGCAATAAACGTCACTTCCGGACGGAATTTCCACTTCATTTTCCGCCAACGGAATTAGAAGGGGTCAGTCGCGCGCACACAGACAGACTCTTTCTTTTATTATATGTAGAGAAGATATGTAGAGATAAGATTGTTTAAGGGAAGGAAACTTTCAAGTTTCGCAGCTGCAGCCTCTAGCCTTTTGCAATTCTCTTGAGAGCTCACATCTACCGAACAATATCGAGTGTAATCAATCTCACTTAGCGGAATCATTGAAGTAAAATTCTGGGAGGGATGGGAAATAACAAAAGAACTGCTTGACAATTTTCAGAGGTTTAGGGTTATTTTCGCGACATTTTACGGGAAGTTCGGTCCAAAACTAGCGACAGTTTTAAAAGGATTCGCAGAAAATCACTCGAAAGGCTGAGGGTTAATGAGTTTGTTTTCAGAGCTAAAATGATTTCTACTGAAAAACTAGTGTAAAATATAAAAGTAAACAATAAATTAATTAAGTCCATAATACTACAGGTCTGTTTAATGTATATTAAATTTTGTTTCATATATTGCTGAAACGCTGTGCATTATGATTATATATTAACCATATAGTATTAAATGATTTGTAATATCTAATTTATTTCAGTTTTATTTTTAATGTTCTTGTCATTATACATTTAAAGATTTTAAAGTAATGATGTTTTTCATTTAAAAATTCAAATTTGTGTTTTCCACATTACCCTTTTTTTATACTTTTTTTGGTCATTTTTCAAAATTATTGTGAAAATTGTAATTAAAATTATATTTTTAAAAATATATAAACAAAACTTGAAAACAATATTGTTGCTCCAGTTGCTTATAAAGCTTAGAATTTTTTTACCCTAAAATTTTGCTGTTACGTTTTTTAAATTAAACTTCATACATTAGCAAAATGCTACACTTTGGAAAAGCTGTAGAATATGTGATATTTTAAATGGATACAATAGACTAAATAATTAAAAAAGATTAAATATACTGGAAGAATGAATAGCTTTTGCAAGGGACGTCCGGTATCCTATAGTATCATTGCACTTTCCTGATCTGATATAGCGCTCGCTTCGGAAACGAGATGTGGGAACCTCGGCTAACTGCCTTGCATATTTTAAAATTTAAAACATAATTCTGCAGTCTGTTCCTTTCAAAATGTTGTCTATTAAATTTTCAGAGAATTATTATTTTTTCCCCTTTACAATTCCTTAACGATACGCATAAGTGATCCAAAAGATCAAAACTCACACATAGTTGCGGGCATAAATTTCGATCTAGAGAGCTACGAAATTAACTATTATGATCATAAACTCTAACGTGAAAATATCAAGTTTCGCTAAAGAGTAATACAGAATAGTAAGAATTCATATCGCAATTAAAAAAGTGTTTAATAAAGACAGTCTGCAAAATTAAAGTAAAATGATTTTCTGTGACAGATTAAAAATAGATCTTTGGTTTTTATTCTGTAAGAATCCGGATCACTGCAAGTTTAATAACTATTTTAATAATAACAATAGCACCATTTGACAGTTTAAAACAATGTTGACATTAAAAATTTTCATTTAAAATAAGTTTTAATACATTTATATCGATAAATAAATGATAAAATATTCCTTTTTAATATTTAGTTTATTATAAAAGATCTTCTACACTAAAATTTACTTAAATGTAATAAAATTAATGTAATAATTTAAAATGCTAGTTCTTTCATTTTATTGCCATACTGAAGAAAATTAAATATTATTTAAAAAAGTCTGTAAGAAAAAGGTTGGTTCTTGTAAAACGCTCTTTTTTATTCATATTTCTCATGTTTACATATGAATGAAAAATAATATGCAATGTTTCGTTTGCAGTTCGAAAGCTTAACATTTTCGCGTATGAAGTGTTGGAAAGTTTATATGAAGTGTTGCAAAAAAAAAAAAAAAAAATGAGAATAATATAAATAATAATTTTTGATCATCCAGGTGAAAATTTTTATCAAGTATTAAGAAGATTAAGCTCAGATATCTGAAGTCTTAAAGCATGATATATAATAAATGTTAAGATAGTATCATTTATTTAAAAATCTCCTATTTATTTTACATCAGAGTAACATAAAATTAGCTTATCTGATAAATTAGCGCGCTGTAGGTTCACTCGCTTCGAATGCAGGAGAGAGATTTCTTCGCACTCCTCCATGGACCTTATAAGAGAAAGACTAACCCAGTGGGCGGGGAGCGCGTCACCGACATGTCGGCATGAAAGAGTAGGGACGATCTGGTTTACTTTAACACTGAAACCTATGGCGTTTGTATCACATAACTCTTTTTAATTATTAAATGTGATACGTTGTTTAGTGATGAGATTATGAAAGCCACAGTTTTTTTAAAATAAGATTTAATATAGTATCTCATTAAAGCCCTTTTTACTGCATTTCGCGCATTTTTTCACGCGTAATTCTTGTACAAACACCTTTAATTTGGTAAAACGGTAAAAACTCTACGCACAAAATTTATGAACTTAATTTTGCGTAAAAATAAAGTAAAATTAAATAAGATTGATAGTACGTGATGCTTTGAAATAAATAAGGTAAAATTAAACAAGATCTGATAATTTTTTTCAAAAATTTAATGAACATTTTCAGGCAGTGATTTTCCAAACTATAATAACATTACGAAATTATCATATTTATTTGATTATATGATCATTAAACTATTAACATTAAAGTGGATTAGTTATTTTAATAACTCGTAAATTTCGGAGCATAAAATTTCCTGAGCGTAATGAAGGGAGAAAAAATGATAAAATAAAATCTAGAAGCACTCAGATTTTATATTACGGATAAAAGGAACCTTTTTTTAAAGTATTGTGTGTTACCTATATTTATTGAATATCATGTTCTTCGCCCGTAAACCACATACATTTGAAAACAGCATAGCTTTAGAATTTCCGACTGGAGATAAAACTGTTATTTTCCGTACAGTGCTCGCTCTGAACTCGTTGAGTTTGTTAATCAAAAATTCGTTAAAGTTTTACAAAATATGAAATAGATTGAAACAAATTCGAAATTCGGCCGTCTAGATGCCCATGTTCGCGTGGAGGATTACATTATTCAAAATATTATGCCTCTAGATACTGTCGTTTTTGTCACAGTGCGAAAAACATACATTTATTCATGCAGATTCTTCATTATTTAATAATACAGTGCGATAATATTTGGTAACTACAATTTGCAAGCAGACACGGGCATTTATAGTAAAACAGCGCAAAAAGCCGCTACGAAACAAAGAGCCTTTCTAGGCTACCGCCGATTTAGGCTAATAAAGTAAATTAACAGTCAATAAAAAAATCTTATGCAAAACTAAAAATAAATTAAAAAATAATCACTAGAAAATACAAGCAAAATTAATTATTACGATTAATACAATTTTAATATTAGAATTAAATGTATAAACATTTTTAAGGAGTCAAAAGTGTTTATCACTATGTATAATGAAATATAATTGAAATAAAATTCCTTTATAGAAATTGTGCTATAATACTCATCTATAATTTTAAAAAACAGCACAATTTAGAATTTTAAACAAAACTTCAAAAATTCGTTTTTAAATATTTTAGTAATTTTTACTTATTTACACCAATAAAAAGCATAAAAATTGCTTGTTTGAAATTTTCTATTAGTTCAGATTTAAAATATTATTTTCTAAAAGAAGTAGTTACAAATTTCCTTACAGCATGGCTAAAAAAATATCCAGTCCTGAAAGCATGCAATAGCTTTATAATTATTTGGAATGCTAATTATGCTTGATAAATATGCTAAATTTTTAAAAATCAATCTCAATTTCAAAAATAAAACTATGTAGAAATTCTAATTTGTGAAATGAGGCGCTACAACGAGCTTTTTCTTGACAATTAAACACGCTGCAATAGGCAACCAATGTTAAATTTCTGCAAGTCGTCCCTACTCCTCCGGATCTGATCAAGGTAACAGCCGGCAACGCCTCAAACGAGGGAGAAAACCTGTTTGGATTAGTCTATTTCTTATAAGGTCCATGCACTCCTCATCGTGACGTCACGAGAGAGCTGGACTAAAACCGACTCTACTACCTTTACCAAAGTAGAGTCGGTTTTGGCTGGACGGCTTTGTTTCTGGGAGCGACTATATTTCAACTCGGCAGGAAAATTTGATTGGTCAACGGTACATGTCACATGTGACGTCAAAAGCGGGGTGTTTTAGATTTACCCCACAGGATTACCTGCCATTTTCGGTTGCTTGTTTTCTGAGCTCTGCAGTGATATTTTTTGGCGAGCTAAAAGAATTTTTTGATAAAATATTTTAATTGGTATTATTTGCTTGTAATTAAACACGTGATTACAAATTATTGTAAAGTATTTATTTTTGAGACAAACTTTTTGTAATCTATTTATTATTCATATATTGCCTTTTGAGAACATTCAGGATTTCCTGCTGCTTTTTGCCTAAGCAATATAGTAAATTTAGGTTCAATGCAAAAATTTTTTCAGTGTATTAGGGACAAAGTTGGACTGCTGTCTGTAAACCGCTTTATGAGTGATGCTGCACCAGTATATTATACTGCATGGACATCAGTAATGTGTGATGCCAAATTTAGGATTCTATGCACCTGGCACGTTAAAAAGGCATGGCTGCAAGCAGCAAATTCAATTATCCCCTCAAAGCGAAAGGAAGTTTTGAAATTTTTAAATGTAGTATCTGAATGTCATGATATAAAAGAATTTGAAGCACTGATATCTGATTTCCTCAGCAAACTCTTTGCTGATATAGATACAGACAAGTTTGCTAATTATTTTGCTTCAAATTATGGAAACAGATGTGAATTGTGGGCTAAATGTTATAGAAAAAGATGTAACATCACAACTAACAATCATCTTGAAGCACTGCATCGAGTTTTAAAATATTCTTATCTTCATGGATTGAAAAACAAGAGGCTTGATAGATGCATTGCGAAGCTTATTAATATGGTGCAAGATAAATGGTTCCAGATATTTATCAAAACAACAAAAGGGCCAAACACATCAAAGATCAACCAAACAAATTTACGACACAACAGAGCAATGAATTTTCCAGCTAATAATATCACACAAATCAATGAGTTTTCTTGGCATGTGATTTCAGAAAGTGACCCTACTCTTGAATATACTGTTACTCAAATACATACACAATGCATTAATTGTAACATTGTTTGTAAATGGTGCAAAATTTGTAAAGATGCATTTGTATGCACATGCACAGATGCCACGATTAAAGAAAGTGTCTGTAAACATATACAGTCAAAAGTCGTTAATCCGGACTCGTCGGGACTTCGGCGATTCCGGATTATCGATTTTTCCGGATTATAGATCATCAGTTTAAATCTGCTAAGATGGCATGCAGAAATTACAAAATTAAAACTATGAAACCGTAATTTATGAAATAAAGAATAATTATGATCTAAGGGTATCAAAATTTACAAAAAGAAAAAGCTTAATATTTATTTGTTTAATTAAGACACAATAACACGCCGAATAAATACTAATTCAGAAGTCAAACAACAAAAATCAGCGTTAATTTACAAAATTTTCACACGACTAGTTTCGATGGTTTTACCGAACCATCATCTTCAGCTGCAAAACCGCAAATGAACAAGATAGGAAATAATGTTTAGATAAGATAAGAAAGCCTGGACAAGAATAAGCAAGTGGCGCCATCTGTTGGCGAAACCAGAACTAAAACATAATTTCTCTAAAAGCCGAAGGCAAATTTGGATTGGAATTAGGATCGTTAACTAGAACAGAAAGATTTTTATGAATGTGAAATGCCTCTAGAAAATCCAGTTCTCCAATGGAAGATGTTTTTTGAATAATTTTGGCAGTAGAAAAATTGAAAGTGTGATTTTCGGACCAACAATGTTGAGCAACAGAAGACTTCTGTGTTTCCTTTTTTCTAACATATGCCTCATGTTCTTTGACGCGAAATTTTAAGGCTCTCTTAGTTTGGCCAATGTAAATTAAACCGCACTGGCAAGGAATCCTATAAATACCCCAGGAATTCATATCCGGAATGGGGTCCTTGAGTATAGAAGTTGGAATTTTATTGATGGGAGAGTAAACAACCCGAAAGTTAAATTTCTGCAAAATATGTGCAACTTTATAGCTAATTGATGGAAAGAAGGGAATGACAACAGAACTTTTATAATCTCCTAAAATAAGAGTGTGGCTTTTAGTGTGTTGAGATGAGAATTTTTTAACTGCTTGATTAATAATGTTGGGTGAAAAGCCCCTGTCAATAGCTATTGCTTTTAAATAATTTAGTTCTTCATCAAGGGCTAGTTTGGAGGAGCAAACTTGAAGAGCACGGAAAACATAGGAATAAAATGAAGCTAACTTTTGTTTAGTCGGATGACATGATTTAAAGTGTGGTGGAAGGCAAACCGATGAAGGTTTACGGTAAACTGTAGTACTGAAGTTGGATGTGTTACGTGTGACCAGAATGTCGAGAAACGGAAGAGAGTTGCAAGTCTCAAGTTCAAAAGTGAACTGAATAGCAGGATCAATAGAATTCATTGTTGAAAGAACTCTATTTAAATCATCTTTATTACCTTCAAACAGGGTGAAAGTATCGTCTACGTAGCGGAACCATGCCGGGAAGTTTAAAGTTTCAAACAATTTTGATTCATAATAATGCATGTAGATATCAGCCAGGATGGGACTGAGGGGGCTTCCCATGGCTAATCCCTCAGTTTGCTTGTAATATTTATTTTGGAAAACAAAATGTGTTTGTTTCAAACAGAGTTGAGTGAGAGAAATTAGCTCATGAATTTCAATGCAAGAGAAATGAAATTCGCGAAGTCTGGTTTCTAGACATCTTAATGCACCCTCCACTGGGACATTGGTGAATAATGATTTTACATCAAAAGAAACCATGAGTAAATTACGAGGAGAAATGTTTTTAACCTTTTTTACAAACTCTATTGAATTTTTTATGGTGTAAATGTTATTGTCTAATAGATTGGAAAATCTAGAAACTAAATATTTAGCTAATGGATACGAGGCAGTACCTAAATTTGATACAATAGGGCGGAAAGGAATACCACTTTTATGAATTTTGGGAAGAGCATATAATCTGGCACAATTCGCAACAGATGGGATAAGCGAATGTTTTAAGTTGCTTGAAATGATTTGCGAAGATTTGATCGCAGTTTTTATTTTGGATAAGTCCGAAGGTGAAGGATCTTCAGGGATTCGATAATATGGTCCTTCGTTTAAGAGTTTAGTGACACCATCGATGTAAGTGTTCTTATCCATGACGACTATCTGGCCACCTTTGTCGGCCTTTGAAATGACAATATCCGGGTTAGAATGAATCTCGCGCATTGTAGCTCTTTCTCTCGCAGTTAGATTTGGTTTCAAAGGTTTATTATTGAATTTCACATTATGAGCGATAAGATGCCTAATCATTTCTTTCTGTGAATCTGAAACTTTACTGAACTTGAAAGCTTTTTCGATAGGAGCCAAAATCTTTGGAATCGAGGGTTTACAGGTTTGTGAGAAGTTAAAATTATATTTTAGAATTCTCTCTTGTTCTTCTGAAAGACTAACATTAGAAATATTAACTATTGGCTTGATGTTTACAATGGGAAGATTTTTTGAACTACTTGAACTGGAAGACTGTAAAAGAAGTTTTTCGAATTTAACTGCAAGGGTGTTTTTATGACGGTTAACTGCATTCTCCGTTCTAGACCAAGACTTTTGTTCAAGGGCAGTGAATTTTGGATATGTTTTAGCGAGTTCCAGATGAAGCTTATAGAGTTCATGTTCAATTTTGGACAATTGTTGACGTGTATCCCTTATCACGGACCGAAGTAAGGCAAGTTTGCAATTTAACAGAATTCTTGAAACGCGACTCGAAGGTTTTTGATTAGATTTGATTTGAATAAAATTGGGGATCAATTTTTTACATTTACATTTAAGTAAAAAGTCAAGATGATTCAGGAATTTTTGCCGTTTCAGGCGTAATTTAGTGAAACGATTAACGGATGAAGGCATGATAAACAATGCAGAAAATCAAACTAAATTAACTGAGCAATAATAAAGTACACACAAAATAGCAGAAAAATCCCTCACTGAAATGAATAGAAAACAAAATGTTTGTAAGCAAAATGCATGAAATCAGACAAGCAAAGCACAATATCCAAATGTACAAAACATAAACATAACTTGAAAAGTGCAAAAATGTACTCACCGAAACTCCTACAATCACAAAATTCTGTTGTCATTCCCTTCTTTCCATCATTTAGCTATAAAGTTGCACATATTTTGCAGAAATTTAACTTTCGGGTTGTTTACTCTCCCATCAATAAAATTCCACTTGCTTATTCGTGTCCAGGCTTTCTTATCTTATCTAAACATTATTTCCTATCTTGTTCATTTGCGGTTTTGCAGCTGAAGATGATGGTTCGGTAAAACCATCGAAACTAGTCCTGTGAAAATTTTGTAAATTAACGCTGATTTTTGTTGTTTGACTTCTGAATTAGTATTTATTCGGCGTGTTATTGTGTCTTAATTATAGAAGCCCCAAACAGGCTTACATTTTGCTTTCTTTTTTGCACGTGGTGTGGCCGCCATTTTGTGATTGTAGGAGTTTCGGTGAGTACATTTTTGCACTTTTCAAGTTATGTTTATGTTTTGTACATTTGGATATTGTGCTTTGCTTGTCTGATTTCATGCATTTTGCTTACAAACATTTTGTTTTCTATTCATTTCAGTGAGGGATTTTTCTGCTATTTTGTGTGTACTTTATTATTGTTCAATTAATTTAGTTTGATTTTCTGCATTGTTTATCATGCCTTCATCCGTTAATCGTTTCACTAAATTTCGCCTGAAACGGCAAAAATTCCTGAATCATCTTGACTTTTTACTTAAATGTAAATGTAAAAAATTGATCCCCAATTTTATTCAAATCAAATCTAATCAAAAACCTTCGAGTCGCGTTTCAAGAATTCTGTTAAATTGCAAACTTGCCTTACTTCGGTCCGTGATAAGGGATACCCGTCAACAATTGTCCAAAATTGAACATGAACTCTATAAGCTTCATCTGGAACTCGCTAAAACATATCCAAAATTCACTGCCCTTGAACAAAAGTCTTGGTCTAGAACGGAGAATGCAGTTAACCGTCATAAAAACACCCTTGCAGTTAAATTCGAAAAACTTCTTTTACAGTCTTCCAGTTCAAGTAGTTCAAAAAATCTTCCCATTGTAAACATCAAGCCAATAGTTAATATTTCTAATGTTAGTCTTTCAGAAGAACAAGAGAGAATTCTAAAATATAATTTTAACTTCTCACAAACCTGTAAACCCTCGATTCCAAAGATTTTGGCTCCTATCGAAAAAGCTTTCAAGTTCAGTAAAGTTTCAGATTCACAGAAAGAAATGATTAGGCATCTTATCGCTCATAATGTGAAATTCAATAATAAACCTTTGAAACCAAATCTAACTGCGAGAGAAAGAGCTACAATGCGCGAGATTCATTCTAACCCGGATATTGTCATTTCAAAGGCCGACAAAGGTGGCCAGATAGTCGTCATGGATAAGAACACTTACATCGATGGTGTCACTAAACTCTTAAACGAAGGACCATATTATCGAATCCCTAAAGATCCTTCACCTTCGGACTTATCCAAAATAAAAACTGCGATCAAATCTTCGCAAATCATTTCAAGCAACTTAAAACATTCGCTTATCCCATCTGTTGCGAATTGTGCCAGATTATATGCTCTTCCCAAAATTCATAAAAGTGGTATTCCTTTCCGCCCTATTGTATCAAATTTAGGTACTGCCTCGTATCCATTAGCTAAATATTTAGTTTCTAGATTTTCCAATCTATTAGACAATAACATTTACACCATAAAAAATTCAATAGAGTTTGTAAAAAAGGTTAAAAACATTTCTCCTCGTAATTTACTCATGGTTTCTTTTGATGTAAAATCATTATTCACCAATGTCCCAGTGGAGGGTGCATTAAGATGTCTAGAAACCAGACTTCGCGAATTTCATTTCTCTTGCATCGAAATTGATGAGCTAATTTCTCTCACTCAACTCTGTTTGAAACAAACACATTTTGTTTTCCAAAATAAATATTACAAGCAAACTGAGGGATTAGCCATGGGAAGCCCCCTCAGTCCCATCCTGGCTGATATCTACATGCATTATTATGAATCAAAATTGTTTGAAACTTTAAACTTCCCGGCATGGTTCCGCTACGTAGACGATACTTTTACCCTGTTTGAAGGTAATAAAGATGATTTAAATAGAGTTCTTTCAACAATGAATTCTATTGATCCTGCTATTCAGTTCACTTTTGAACTTGAGACTTGCAATTCTCTTCCGTTTCTCGACATTCTGGTCAGACGTAACACATCCAACTTTAGTACTACAGTTTACCGTAAACCTTCATCGGTTTGCCTTCCACCACACTTTAAATCATGTCATCCGACTAAACAAAAGTTAGCTTCATTTTATTCCTATGTTTTCCGTGCTCTTCAAGTTTGCTCCTCCAAACTAGCCCTTGATGAAGAACTAAATTATTTAAAAGCAATAGCTATTGACAGGGGCTTTTCACCCAACATTATTAATCAAGCAGTTAAAAAATTCTCATCTCAACACACTAAAAGCCACACTCTTATTTTAGGAGATTATAAAAATTCTGTTGTCATTCCCTTCTTTCCATCAATTAGCTATAAAGTTGCACATATTTTGCAGAAATTTAACTTTCGGGTTGTTTACTCTCCCATCAATAAAATTCCAACTTCTATACTCAAGGACCCCATTCCGGATATGAATTCCTGGGGTATTTATAGGATTTCTTGCCAGTGCGGTTTAATTTACATTGGCCAAACTAAGAGAGCCTTAAAATTTCGCGTCAAAGAACATGAGGCATATGTTAGAAAAAAGGAAACACAGAAGTCTTCTGTTGCTCAACATTGTTGGTCCGAAAATCACACTTTCAATTTTTCTACTGCCAAAATTATTCAAAAAATATCTTCCATTGGAGAACTGGATTTTCTAGAGGCATTTCACATTCATAAAAATCTTTCTGTTCTAGTTAACGATCCTAATTCCAATCCAAATTTGCCTTCGGCTTTTAGAGAAATTATGTTTTAGTTCTGGTTTCGCCAATAGATGGCGCCACTTGCTTATTCTTGTCCAGGCAATCTTATCTTATCTAAACATTATTTCCTATCTTGTTCATTTGCGGTTTTGCAGCTGAAGATGATGGTTCGGTAAAACCATCGAAACTAGTCCTGTGAAAATTTTGTAAATTAACGCTGATTTTTGTTGTTTGACTTCTGAATTAGTATTTATTTGTTTACTTTATTAAACATTTCTTTCAATGTAAGTTGCTTGGTTTCATGTGATAATAATTTCTCTTTAATTCTATTAAACAGACGTAATTTCTTCTTTAGTTACAAAGTTCCGCTGTTCAAGTCCTATAATTGCTTTGTTGAGAATACCGACTAATTTGTCAATCGAAATGTTTTCGTTTTCAGTAACCTCTGGGTCACTTTCTTCACTATCGGATGCGAATTATAATGGCGAGGAACTTGATTTAAATCATATCAAAGACGGAGTACATCGAGATGAAATACTACACTTAGTAAGGACTTATAAGCCAAATAAAAAAAAGCATCTGCCCTGAAGATAAGGATAGTGCTGACAGATCAACTTCCAATCCGCGGCGTGAAATTGATAAACAGATTTCGGATTTCAAAACATACTTTCGCTTTTTGATACAAATTACATATTAGTAAATATATATCGGAAATTCTATTTGACATAATCGAAATTAAACGCGCATGCGCACAAACATATTCGCAGCCGTAAAGGTCTTACGCGCACACTTAAACGCCTGTGCGCATGCGTGAACGCGACGCATGCGCAGAAAGTTTGTAGCTTTGAGGTCCGGATTATGGGTGTCCGAATTAACGACTTTTGACTGTACATGCAATAATTTTAAAGACAAGATTACCTAATAGAGAACAGCCAGCTAAAACTAAACACTCAAATGATGTAAAATCCTTTCTTAAACTATCAGCACAAAAATTTAAAAAATCAGGAACGAAGTACCATATTATAGATCAACTGAGTATCATATCAAAACTTGTAACATCAACAACAGTAAATAATATAACTTTGGGAGATATTGAAAACACACTAAATAAAGTGATTACAAAATTAAAGAACGAAAAGCCGAAATTGAAAATGGTGAACAATGAACCTACAAATAAAAAAGCAGAGAAACAAAAGAATTTCTTTTCTACGAGAAAGAAAAGAAAAAGTCCATGCAGTACTGAAAATATTTCAACAACTTCATACAAGAAAGCTGCTATAGATGCCATTGGAAATAATGAAACTCTTATAATTCATGATTCTTTTGATCATGCATATTGATATCTCATCATGTAAATATATTGTATATAAAATAATCTCTAAATAGTTTATAAATTAAAATATGATGAATTAAAAACAGTATATAAATTTAAAATGCTCTTAATCTTGTCACTACTTCATCCTTGCTAGTTACACAAGTAATTTATTAATCAGTTTTTGATCTGCATATTCTGTCGCAGTATTTCACTACTAAATTGTTAGTGTAAAGTTCTCTAGTTGATGGTACACGTACAGTACAGTTAGCAACATCATTTTACAAAACATCGGCATATAATGTGTTTATTAGGACGTATCACAACAATATGTGCAAAAGAACTAAAAGTTTCAGCATGAAATATGCAGTTACAGATTCAGTCAAATATAGATAGTAACATCATATACAGATAGAGAACATAATAGGAATAACAATCGCACTTGATTATTACAAAGGAAAATCATAATTCAGTATCTGCTGACAAATCAGAGTGTGCTGGTATTTCTCTAAATAAATGATTAAAAATGCCACAAAAATATAATAAGTGCTTTAAAATTCTTAAATTCATATAAGTGTAAATCTTAGTGACTTTGAAAATGCTACTGTATTTTGTTATTGAGCATTTTTGAATCCCTAGTGATTACAATAACAATTTATGAATAGTGAAAACTTAAATTATTCCAAGAGAATCGATTAATAAATTTCATACAGTAAATAAATCATTGGGCTGCAAAAATATGCAGATATATGACAACCAATAACAGAAATAAAAATAAAATCTTTAAAAATTTTATAAAGTGGCGAAGCATGCAAGAGCTATTTATTTATCTTGTAAACAATACATTTTCAGTAGAATCAGTACTTTAAAAAATTGATATACTTTGGAAACATGCTCTGCAATGTAGTTGTTTTGTGATGAAACTGTTGATAGTGATGCTTTGATAATGCTTTTGTTGATTTGCTCCACACAGTAAAACTGTAGAATTTATGTATACATAGTTCTTGCTTTTATGTATGGATGCAAATTATACAGCTTTTAATTTTTCATGAAACTGTGACTTTTCAGAATATTACAACATTATAAATCTCACACCTTGAGATTACTAAGGCTTGTACAGAGATTTCAAAGGAAAATATTATTGATATAGACACAAGTGTATAGTTTCCATTAATTAACACATTGTTATTGATGAAGATCTCTTTAATGATTCTTACATAAAGCTATTTGGATTTTTTTCCAGAGGAAAAACAAAGTTTCATTTAAGAAAATAAACCACAGAATATTCTTAATTTTATTATAAACTTTCATTACATCACATGAATCTGTAAACACTGAACTAATAGTTTTCAATTGAAATCACAAATGTATTCTTCATATTGATTTATTGACAGTATGAATAATGACCAAAACTTAATATTATCTGTATATAATAAGAAATCATTGATACATAGGGTAAAAATAAGCATGAAGTTAGACTATATTAGCATGCTAATGGATCAACTAATGGCAAAAGACTTAAAAAACTTTACCTAATCATTTGTACAAGATTATTTAATGAACACAAAATGTATAGGAGTTACTCCAACCCTTTTTTGACCGCGGACACATTCTAACATATATTTTGAGATCTTGTACCCTTATGACTCAACATTCAAGCAGAATTCAGGCATGATAGACTTTTAAGTGCTTCTTTGTCATGAAATTACCTTATGATCATTTCATTCAACTACTACAAATCAAGGAAAGGAGAATTAATTACCAGTGTTTTATACTTTTAGCCACTTGATAACGTTACATAATATGGATTAACTCAAAGCAAATTCTACTGATTATAATCAGATAATTTCATATCTCTTCTGAGAATTTAGATTTTTCCGCATTCATTTCTTTGCAGATCTTGCTCTAAATGGATTTCAATACATATTTACCACTAATAATTGCAAATGATAATAAATAACAAATTAATTTTTATTCTAAACATGATTTGGGCTGGCTGCATAGGCGTTTTCGTGTTTTTCCTCATGTGTAACGTGTATATGAGCCAGTTTCCCTTAGAAAGTTCTCCAGGAAGGCATTCTTCCCTGTAGGCAGTTAGCTCTCGAGTGCTTTAATCAAATAAAAACCTATTTTTAAACTACAATTTCAAATTTTGTATTTTGTCCTTATTTATTTCACTAAATAATTAAAGTCCTCTAGTACATACACATATCAGGCGCTATTTTATCTTCATTTACAAAATAAAACAGTTGAAGTAGTTTTAGAACTTTTCTCTCATGGGGAAAAAATATCTGCATTTTATCCATTTCCTTTATGAAAACCAAACGAAATTCTTACAATATAACCTTCCTTACGACTCTCTTATTTACCATATAAACCATTTCGGATCTTTGCTTTGGTAAATGGTCTAAGGCCTTTTACCAGTATATGGCTGTCATAATCCCTAAGGAAGCATATTAGAAAAACAAAACGGTCAGCTATACGCAGGGTTTAATTTCAAAAATTAGAAGTACCAGAGCCCTATAGAAGACCTTCAGGAAAGAGGAACAAGAATAAATAAGAGAATAAGATGACTAATAAACTCATTAACAATTAAAAAATTAAATAATTCATTATTAAAAAATTAATGGTTAAAGTAATTAAATAATTAAAATTTAATAAAATGCAAAGTGATAAATTAGAATTTAATAAGCAATTTTTAATATAATTTTATTATTAAAAATAAAGTTTCCAAGACCAGATTTCTACTGAAATTATAGTTCAGTTACATAAAAGAAGTGCCAAAGCCTTCTTATTTAGGGCTCCGGCTAAAATTATGAATTTTTCCTAAAACTAAGAAGTACCGAAGCCAGCCTCCGGTGGGCTCCGACGCAATTTAAGCCCTGGCTATATGGATATCTTGGTAAAGCAAGAGAAGAACCCATCTTTGGTCATGCCCAAACATTGCGCATAATGACTTTTGATTGTAAACCACATGAGAGGTGGAGTTTAAATACGTCAAAATGACGTCACCAAAGCTAACCAATCAAAATTTCCTGCCAAGTTGAAATTTAGTCTCACGGGCGGCTAAAACCCGCCGGGAACTGAAGAAATTGAACCAATCAGAATAAGCCACCGTCGGAGACTGCTTTTGGCCGCCAATTTTTATGCCAATAATTGAAGAGTTTGCTTTGTATTCATTTCCTCCTCATATTCTATTTTTCGTATCTTTTGATGATATGTTTTTTGTTTAGATTTGTAACTTTTATTTTTATAAAAGGCAACGGAGTGGAAAATTCGGTGGATTCTCATGTGAAATGTGTAATAAATTTCTAGCGAAAACAGTGTGTTAGTGAATCAGCTGTGTCTTTTTTAAGGTGGTATATCGCAAAAATTATTTGCCGTATAGAACTAACTTTCCGCTTCATTTTTAGCGCTGAAAATTACAGACAGCATTTTTTTTTATCACCAAGTAAAAAATACACACAAAAAAAGGCTTTCTCACGTTTTCGTGCGCAAAAGATATGTTTTTTTTTTTTTTTTTTTTTTTTTTTTTCCCTTTCAGTACTGGGTACTAAATTTAGCTCACAAAGCCACAAGCTTATACTTTTTTTTTTTTTTTTTTTTTTTTTTCAGAAAGTTTCTAAATACTAACAAATTATAATTTGAACGTTTTCTAAAATGTATTGCATTTTTGTGTGATGTTTGTTTTTCAAGAAATGTAATACATTATATTGTATAAATTGATAGTAAAATTCTCAAATATACTGTATTTTTGAAAAGCTTAATATATAATTTTTAAATTGTTTTATTTATCTAATAAAATTTGGAATTCTCTGCCAATTTCAACACTAAATAATATATTAGGAAAGTCTTCCAATTTGTATATGTAAATCTCAGTTCAATTAAAGTATTTCATTCCTGCAATAGTATTTTCTCACAGAAGATTAGTTGCAATACTTTTACAGACTTTACGTGTGTGAAGGATTAATTCACATAACAAATAGATTTTTAGAAAAAATGTCAGTAGCATAACATGAGGAATGTAAAATGTGAAGATTTTCTTTATAATGTATTATACATATGCAGTTTATAATCATTCGAAAAAGAGGCCCGTGAGTGGTAAGACTGTTGAATACTGATAGTTAGGTTTATAAAATATGCTTTTGGACACATTTTGCACAGCTTATCTGGTCTGATATTTTCTGTAAAATATTAAATGAAAAATGTAGTATTTGTACCCAATATAATACCTGATCTGCAAAATAAGATTACTGTGGCTGTGGAGACTGACATACCAGTGAAACTGTTATATGGTGTTGTAGATATTATACAAATAGATCAGCTAGATTATGAAGCAGTATGAGGGTAGATATCATATAACCAAACATTTATAGGTATGTGTTTTAAAGTTATAGACTGATAATATGATTAGAAATTATATTTCTGTCATACTTATGAATCTTCTGTGAAACATACTTATTTTGCATAAATCTACTTTCAAAATACTCTATTTTGATACAACCCATAGTTTAAAAAATTAATGGCTTTAGCATGGAAACTGCATAATGAAATTCCTAATTGTGTAAAGGAAGTTACAGTCATTACGGAGATTATTGCTTATAGGTGAAGTTAAACAGGCTTTAAGCTTGATGAATAGTATTTCCACAGTAAGATCCTTAACATTCGCAATAAATTTTAAATTTAAAGACAATTGTAAATGGGGAAACATTTAGCAGAATGTAAAAACTTTTTGAAAAATCTGAGCTTCGTTCTTAAAACTTTTCGAATGATCAACTGAGGTGAGAGAACAAAATAGCGTGTGGCAATTTCTGGCATAAATTTTGCATGTAATGAAATTTATTCGATATTTAAGATAATTTCTACAATATTCTTTATTTCGTTTTTTTTTTTTTTTTTTTTTTTTTTTTTTTTCATGCACAGTTATTTGTTTTCTGTGTTTGTAAAAATTAAAACATTTAATTATAATTTGGTATTTTGTTTTATGGAATAAAGCGTGAGCTCTTTGTTAATATTTTGGTAGCTAATATTTAATCAAAATTTTATTTAGATTGCTAAATTACAATTTAATATATATTGCCAAAAACATCAGATTATGTTGCATAACATGAATATTTTTATAAATTCTTAAAATCTGTAAATATTAAGTTTTTTAGTACTGCATTCAAATATATTTTTTGCACATGGATCATATGCATAATTACAAAATATAACTTGAAGTTGGAATATTTCAATTGTTTGTTTTCTATATACAAATGCGTTGTTTTTATCCATTTAACATTTCATCAGTAATTTCTTAACACATTAAATATTGCATTGGTACCTAGGAAACCAATATTAAACCAAGCAAAATAGACTTGCTGTTTAATGTATTAGATATTATGAAAACATAACATTAGTTTAAACCATTGTAAAACAATAAATGAATGTTAATTATGTAATTAAATGCACATAAGCCATTTTTGACACTTATATAACAATGGTATAATAAATTGAATGATGTTAAGCTATTAAATTTGCTTGGAAAATAACAATTATAAACACTTTTTATATAGTTATTCTGCTACTATTCATAATTATTAAAAATGAAAAAAAAAAAAAAGTGCAGTTTCTAAATCAGTTTTGATATGAAGAAAAAACAATGATGATACATCATGTAATGGTAACTTCATCCGAAGATTCTACAGCAGAGTAAACTGAGAAACCTTCTATAAAATGAACGTAAAATTCTTACAAGTAAAATTATTATCATCTTTCATGATTAGTATTCATTCACATGATTAGTATTCATTCGAGTGAATAAGACTAAGGTGCACTGGCAGTTTGAACGCTGGTAGACAGGCTAGCTTTTTAGGATATTTCTTGTGTGTCACATAAAACAGAAGTCGTTTTCTTGTAATATACTTCATGAGTCTTCTTCGCTCAAAAAGATACTGTTTTCATGATTTGCAAAAATCAGTTAAGCAAATAAGAAAACATTCTCATTTTCTACCATCCGTATAGAACTCCGGGGGGGGGAATTGTACGATCTCTTATCAACATAAATATTTTTATGCATGTTCTGGTTTAAGAGAACAAAAAAATTTATTTATCAAAAAACAATAAATTTAGTTTTTCTTATTTATATTTATACTGAAAAACTACATAATTATGAAAATTCACCACATTTTCACGATCAGAAATGATAGCAAATTATAGGCACATAGGCAATAGATGTGTAGGCTATAGTATAAAATTTCTTGCTGCTTACAAAAAAAAAAAAAAAAAAAAAAAAAAAAAAAAAATAGAGTCATCCAATGGTGGTAGGTTTTATTGGAATATTTTATTTTTACAGAAAAAGAAAATGCATGGGATTTCAAGAAAATTTGTTTAGAATTTGTGCTAGGGATTACTATATGACATCCGAAATCATAATCATTTACAGCAATCATAAGTAAAGGAAATTAAAATTGCAGATTAAATATTCTGTGATTTCCAAATATGTATAATTACAAACTCTGAAGACTACTTAAGGTGATAAATTAAGGCATATTATTCAGAAAAGTCCTGACAATAAAAGAAAATAATGTACATACCAACACATATAGTGTAAAATTATCCACGGATTTATCATGAATAAAACTTACTTGAATGTGCTAATACTACATTTTTGCAAGACGTAAAAAATTACATCTTTATATAACACAATGAAATGAAACAGAATTATTTAGATACAGAATAATGCATAATCTATTATTTTTTTTTCTTTTGGGAATTGATGTTGATGTATTTAATTATGGCAAAGCACACGAGAGCTATCTGCCTAAAGGGAGGGATGCCTTTCGTGGAGGACTTTCTAAGGGAAACTGGCTCGTATACACGTTACACATGGGGAAAACCACGAAAACGCCCATGCAGCCAGCCCGTTCGCGGGATTCGAACCTCAGACCGAACTACCAGTGTTCAGCGTCTTTACCGCTCGGCCGCTGGTGGGCCCTTTTGGGAATTACTGGGTCAGCTGAAATTTTATGAGCTATCCCATACCCTTTTAATATGTAGATTCTCTGAATAATCACTCCATTTTATATGTTTCAGTAAGCGCTTTTGTTAATATAGTTTTGCTTACAGAAAAATACACAAAAGAGAGATTTCTAAGATCAGGTTGTTTAAATAAAACACATTCTTAAAATATTTTCTTTATCGAATTTTATGTACATACAATACATGAAATAATAAGAAACCTAAATATCACCAAACATTTTCGAAAACACAAACAGCCAAGAAATTTTACAATACAGTAATGTTTATCAATTATTACTTTATTTAAAAGGGTATTAGAAAATCGAAAAGTTATTCGGTATCGGGATAGCAAGTTGAGTAGAATTTACAGTTGTATTTGTTTTAGAAATTGAAATTTAAATTAATCCCAAAAAATATTGTACATTACTTCTCGCCTCTACGGTAAATTAAATATTAAATCACATCAGCTTCCTCAAAATAATAAACGAAACAAATGATCTATCTACTACGAAAGAAAAACGAACAAGTTACCATAACATTAACAAGCACATTCTGGTATACCAGTTTTGCACTAAAATTGCGTTTGGCGAAAGAGAAATGATTCCAAAAGTTCCTAACGCAACGGTCCTCTCTGATTGGTTAAATTTCTTCAGACAGACAGACAGACAAAGTAGACAGATGTCTTGTTTTGCACCCGCTAAGTCTTTCTGCACCGATGGGCGAAAAATCAAGCATAGGTGCGAAGGAAAGGTATATAGAAAGAGGGGCAATTTCGTATTTGAGGAGAGTAAAAAGGAACTTCGTACATCTTGTACGAGTTCAAAAGGCCAGGAAGAAAAGATGGGACAAAATAAAATTTTAAATAAATGGCCCAAAAATAATAGAGGGAAAAAGAAAAAAAAAAGGGGGCCTATAGAAAGAAAAGGAAAAGAAGTAGAAAATATCCTAAAATACGATTGTGTCCATGAGTGTAGTTAAAAGGAGAAGAAACTGTCTTCATTTACAATAAATAGTGTCTCACAGGTGTGTTTGTGTAGTGAGTGTGTTTGGTAATGGTGAATAGATGTGTTACTGGGGAAAAAACAAATATTGACGGTGTTAAAATGCTTCGTATCAAGGTATTTAGCATGGAATATAAAGTAATATGTACGCTTGCATCCTGAGATATCAACAAAGGTCGTCAAACAAAAGTATATATTAATTTAACCAAAGTAACTTATGCTACTTTCATTCTCAACATTTTCATACATTTTTCAAAAAGCAGCAGCAGACTAACAACATAGAACCATATACAATACAAGACCACAACCGCATACACCCAATAAATAAATAAATAAATAAATAAATAAAATAATATATATATATATATATTTATGTGTGTAAATAACTGAGTATATGTATTAAAAACACAAATTAAACAGTATTTATTAATTTAACTATCATAATTTATTACAAGATTAATTATTTTACTATCATAATTTATTACTAGTTAAATAATGTTAATATAACACAATGAGGCACACTGTTATTTATATGAGCTCATAGTTCTAAAAATTCATTTAAGGCGGTGAAGAATAAACCATCCCTTACATATGGACATTTAACAGATAGCAAAGAACAGTATGAGAAAAAATCGGTGAGGTATAATATTATTTAAAGGCGAAACTATATTCAAGCGATCTAGAAAGAAAAGAGAATCCAGAAGATCCGAGAGGGAAATAGCGCGATGCCCAAATTATCCCTCTCATCCCCAAATTTTCCCTCTCTCGAGATTCCTTAAGGGCTTTGTAAGTGTTGACAGAGGTGAACTGATAACGCTGGCGTCTGTTTCGAGTTGATACACAAAGGAAGCCACAAGCAATGGCAATTTCAAGTATTTTTTAATGCTTTAAACTGATGAAAAATTAAGATTTATTGATTTAAAGGCACTTATTTATAGAAATTTGATTTAGTTTAGATGAAAGAAAAGTACTTATCTTAAAATTCCAGTCTTTTGAAGTATATCCTTACATTGTCCGCTGTTTTATTCTCGTCAACATCGGAGCCGAAATTCATTGGAATGATATAGGTTTTGTAGAGGAAAAATAAAAAATTTTTCAAAGAAATTTAATTGATAATCACCAAGAGGAAAGGAAAAATTTTCACTTTTTTACGGAGCGCAGCGATCGTGCTGCCGCTTGCCTCGGTGATCACACAGCCCTCCGTCTTAAATTTCTTCAGTTTCACCCCTTGTTTCTCGAAGGTCACGGTCAGACTCGCTTTCCCGTTTGCTATCGAGTGAAAAAAGTACCCCGACTGGTTTTTCCACATCGATCTTGACAGGTGTCCCATTATAATTTATTATCAAAACCAAAATTTTTAAAACTTATCATCAAATACAACGTTTGTAATCAAACATATATAATAATAATGTAACAAATAATTATAAACAAAATGCAAAAACGCTACTTTTGATTATAATTTGTAATCAGAAGTTGGGAGGATGTTAATAATACATTATTTATTTTAATGTTTATTATTTTGTATTTTAATTTTGCTGGCTCATGAGCAAGCCTCACTTTGATTTTGCTAGTAAAGTTTAGTAATTAGTGCTTGGCAATAATAATAGATATTCCAGTTTCAAGACGTTAGGGCATAGTAATTGTTGTCTTACGTGGTAATAGGGTTTGTTTTCGTTGAAACTGATTTTATTATTTGAATAATTACCGCAGTTATAGTTTTTTTAATGATAGAAGTCACATCTAAGCAGCCATATGCTTATTCACACAGGAGAGAAACCTCGTATGTGTGAAGTATGTAAGAAGTCATTTAAACGAAAGGATGATTTAAACAAGCATATGCTTAGTCACACAGGAGAGAAACCTCATGTGTGTGAAGTATGTATGAAGTCATTTAGTCAGAAGTCTACTTTAAACACCCATATGCTTATTCACACAGGAGACAAACCTCATGTGTGTCAAGTATGTATGAAGTCATTTAGTCAGAAGTCTACTTTAAACACCCATATGCTTATTCACACAGGAGAGAAACCTTATGTGTGTGAAGTATGTAAGAAGTCCTTTAGTCAGAAGTCATATTTAAGCAGCCATATGCTTATTCACACAGGAGAGAAACCTCGTATGTGTGAAGTATGCAAGAAGTCATTTAAACGAAAGGATCAATTAAACGAGCATATGCTTAGTCACACAGGAGAGAAACCTCATGTGTGTAATGTATGTGAGAAGTCATTTAAAGGAAAGAATGGTTTAAACAAGCATATGCTTAGTCACACAGGAGAGAAATCTCATGTGTGTGAAGTATGTACGAAGTCATTTAGTCGGAAGTCTACTTTAAACACCCATATGCTTATTCACACAGGAGAGAAACCTCATGTGTGTGAAGTATGTAAGAGGTCATTCTGTCTGAAGAGTAAGTTAAACACTCATGCACTTATTCACACAGGAGAGAAACCTCATGTATGTGAAGTATGTAAGAAGTCCTTTAGTCAGAAGTCTACTTTAAATGCCCATATGCTTATTCACACAGGAGAGAAACCTCATGTGTGTGAAGTATGTAAAAAGTCATTTAAACGAAAGGATTATTTAAACAAGCATATGCTTATTCGCACAGGAGAGAAACCTCATGTATGCGAAGTATGTAAAAAGTCCTTTAGTCAGAAGTCTCATCTAAGCAGCCATATACTTATTCACACAGGAAAGAAACCTCATGTGTGTGAGGTATGTAAGAAATCATTTAAACAAAAGAGTTACATAAACAGGCATATGCTTAGTCACACGGGAGAGAAACCTCATGTGTGTGAAGTATGTAAAAAGTCCTTTAGTCGGAAGAGTAATTTAAACACTCATGCACATATTCACACAACCGAAAAACCTAATGTGTGTGAAATATGCACGAAGTCATTTAAACAAAATGGTGATTTAAAGAAGCATATGTTTAGTCACACAGGAGAGAAACCTCATGTGTGTGAAGTATGTATGAAGTCATTTAGTCGGAAGTCTACTTTAAACACCCATATGCTTATTCACACAGGAGAGAAACCTCATGTGTGTGAAGTATGTATGAAGTCCTTTAGTCAGAAGTCTTATCTAAGCAGCCATATGCTTAGTCACACAGGAGAGAAACCTCATGTATGTGAAGTATGTAAGAAGTCCTTTAGTCAGAAGTCTACTTTAAACACCCATATGCTTATTCACACAGGAGAGAAACCTCATGTGTGTGAAGTATGTAAAAAGTCTAGTCAGAAGTCTCATCTAAGCAGCCATATACTTATTCACACAGGAAAGAAACCTCATGTGTGTGAGGTATGTAATAAATCATTTAAACAAAAGAGTGACATAAACAGGCATATGCTTAGTCACACGGGAGAGAAACCTCATGTGTGTGAAGTATGTAAAAAGTCCTTTAGTCGGAAGAGTAATTTAAACACTCATGCACATATTCACACAACCGAAAAACCTAATGTGTGTGAAGTATGCACGAAGTCATTTAAACAAAATGGTGATTTAAAGAAGCATATGCTTAGTCACATAGGATAGAAACCTCATGTGTGTGAAGTATGTATGAAGTCATTTAATCAGAAGAGTAGTTTAAACACTCATATACGTATTCACTCAGGAGAGAAGACTTGTGTATAAAGTATGGATAAATTCATTTTTAATAAAGGATTATTAAGATATACATATCGACAGAAGAGGGAAATCTGTCGTGCGTAGAAGTATTCATTTGGACAGCAGAATAATTCGAAAAAATATGCGTTGATCTAATCACAAGAAAAGCCTTCTGTCTTTTGAGAAGATGTTAAATTAGTATGAACATTTTATTTATCAGTGTAGTAAAGATTTGTGTACACAGCGAAGAAATCTTTTTTTTTTTTTTTTATGATGAAGTCAGTTTGAAACACAACAGTTGTCAGTATTAATTGATGGGAAAATTCTTGGTAATAAAAGAGCCATTTAGTGGCAGAGTTTTAGATTTAAAGGTACACTGGGTGCTGCTGATGCTGTGGACAAGTTTTTGAATTGTCATTTGATATAAATAAATCATAATCTAATTATTTTTTTTAAAAAGCAAAAAACTACGTTTATGCAAGTTTTATCTCAATTGCATTTTTAACTAATGCTGATTTGAAGCTATATTTGCTTATATATCCTACCTTAAAGACTCCTTAAAAACTACTTATTCCGACCTTGACTGAAAACGGTGGGATTGTTGTTTTGTTCAGTATCTGCCATGATGTGTTTTGTGTTTCTTCCACCTTTTTGGAAATTTGAATTTTTGATCCTGGATATCACTTTTCACAGATTTTCGAATCACTCATATTCAGTGTTACATCTGTTACCTAGCAAAATGCACTGTGGTGATATTATGATTGTTACCAATTTGGCATACTTCTGAGATGCAATTTAGGAGCAGGGCGAAATGCTTCATCCCATAAGTGTATTGTAACTTGTATCTTCTTTGTGCTAAAGACATTTCAGAGTTTATCAATCAAAGCTATTGAATTAATGATAGAGATGCCTTTCTTTTCTTGTAATGAAATAATATATTAGGTGATTTCTTTATTGTGTTAAAATACTAAAGACCTGCAGTCAAACTAGACAGTTCCATTTTTTTTACATATTTTTTATCTAATTAAATCTATATCAGGAAATATTCTCAGTATGACTATGCAGCTGCAATATGAAATGACTCGAGTCTATAACATTCTAAAAGGAGTATATGGTTATGACATTATACTGATAAAGAGAAATGAGGTCTTGTAAGATAAAATTCTTTCAAATCCTGGACATACCAAGTAGAGCAGTGCCATGTGTGTAAAGTACCTAAGAAGACATTTGAAAAAATGAATCAGTATTGTGATATTTCGATGCAAGTAAGAAACTCAAATATAGTACATATATATTCAAAAACTGGGTAGAAGTTAACAATTGGGTGCCCCTTGTTTTTTTTTTTTTTTTTTTTTTCTTTTTTTTTTTTTTTTTTTTTTTTTTTTCTTTTGCGATTCCTTTTAAATGCTAAGATTGGTGCTAGGAAGGCACAATTTTAAGATAGTTGCTACACAAAACCAAAATAAGAAGTCAAAAAATTTCACAAACCTGGTGTCCATGTACATATCGCTCTATTTTCACTTAAAAGAATATTGGAGAATTGCACAAACTAGGCATTATTCACTGCCTTAGCTTTGTCCATGTATACATTGATCTATTTTCATTTACAAAAATCAGGAAGCTAAAACAAAGTTAAAACTATCATGGTAAACAGAAATGGGGTTTCATGGCCAAAACTGAACAAAATTTGTTGCTAATCAGAAGGCACCGAATTCTACACTAGAGTCAGAAACTTCTATGTTCTTTATGCAGTGTTGAAAGAAACTTGGGCTAATCTTTGGATTATGGTAACTTGGCAATTTTTCGGCGAAAATTTGGCGACCAACACTGCTACAGCAAACTGCTAGTTTTTGTTTTTTGGACGCCATTTTGTTTTCACCAAGTAAAGACATGTTTTTTTTTTTTTTTTACTCAACATTTTCTCCAACAATCTGCTAGCCGAATTACGCTTATACTAGAACTTTTATGGAACAAAAATGCTTAATCATGATGAAGATTAGGTGCGAAATTGGGAGAAAGTGCAGAATCGCAAACTGCTTGCCGCGTTTTTAAGAATTGCACATACACGGTATCATCCATGTACACGACCTATTTCCACTTAAAAAACATCCCAGAAATGCACAAAATGGCACTCTTGACTTTATCCATGTACACTGCTTAAGTCTTAGCTAGTAACCTTTATCGCCTTACCAAAATGTCGCCAAACTAGCTGTTACCATATTCCAAAGATTAGCCAAAAATACTTAAATTATGAAGATACTAAATTAAAATTTTTTTCAATATAAGTATATCAAATTTTATATTTTAAATGTTTTCCCCCCTTGATGTTAATTAATATATGTGTTTAATGGAAGTATGAGAGGAATTTTGTAAATGCTTCAGTTTCTTTTCTTTTTTTTTTTTTTTTTAATATTTAGCACTTCAAGCATAGATATTTTAATATTTAGTCAGTAACTTCTTAAATTTATGCATGTAAGTTTTTGTTGCACAGACATAAGACATTTTTCATGATATGCTCATGAATTGAATGTAAAAAAATACCTACGCAGCATGCATCTAATTCAGCATTCTGTGCAACTTTGTATGCATAAAGTAAGATGCAACTCTTTAGATATAAATATTAGGTATTCATCGGGTATCGTGATCAGATTCAGAAATGTATGCATACATAAATTTCTGAATCCTGTCCCAGTAGAAAAGGGGAACCAAATATTAACTAAAATAGCATTAGTCTCATTTACGTCGTTAATGCTGAAACATTTCCCTTGCTTTTACTACCGCAGACATCTCATTTGTGATGTTGCTTTTTTTCTTGTCAAGTTCACCAATGGCTAATAAGCAGGGTTCTAAGCATAATATTAAGCATACTGTCAGCAGAAAGGGTTGATATTTACAATATGGTAACTGGTAGTTTGCCGACATTTTGGAGGCGATAAAGGTTACTACCTGGGACTTTGGTAATAATGTGAGCAGTACTCAGTTCCGATTACGCATTATTTTGCGTGAGGGAAATGAGAGATCATGGGATATGTCATGTGATATTAATGGACGAATTACGGTTCTTTAATCGGAAAAGGGGGGAAATCGGGAAAAAAATCTGGAAATTTTGTATTTAGCTTTATTCTGTGTTGTGTGAAACAGTGTTGGTTAATTTTTGGATCCCATGGCCCTAACTAAAGTGAATTCGAAATGGGTATTTAGGCATTGTGATAAAGAGAAGTTTGCTTTTTATTTAGCGGAGGAAGTATGGAGGAAAAATTCGCAGAAAAAATCTTTCAATAATTTTATTGAATGAATTAGAAAAGTGTATCCGCCACGTAATCAAGATTCTGAAGAAGATTAGGTAAGTTAGTATTTTTAATTATTTGAGGATATTATTTTCATGCATTGTTCTAAATGTAAGGTGGAAAGGAATTTGGTATTATTGGGAAAATTGTTATTAGCAATGATTTAGTTTAAAGTAATTAGGATTGTAAGGTAATTTTTATTAATTTAATGTATGTGCTCAGTTATATTTTAAGTAGTGTTTTTGAATTTAATTATATTTTAATGAAATGATAGTTATTTTGTGAATTTTATGTTTGTAGGAATTTGGAATAGGTTTAAGTTGAAGTAAACATGCATGGAAATAATTTAAATATTTGATACTAAGTATTTGTAATGCTTGCGGTATGAATTCGTTGGTGACGTGTATAATATAATAGATGATTTAGAGGTAAAAGTTTTTGGATATTTTATTTATTTTATATGTGGAAATGATCATATTTGGAAAGGGTAAATACTTTTTCGCGATCAGGTAATTTCATATATGTTCTTTTTACCGGGTTTAAAGATTGAGAAAATTGTCATGTATTTTCGTGAAATTTTTCTAATTTATGAGAAAAAAGCAGCGTACATGGATATAGTGAAGAGTGTGCACAATGCCTTTTTGTGCAATTCTGGGATGTTTTTTTAAGTAAAAATAAGTCGACGTGTACATGGTTTAGTGATATTTTAATTAAATGATAGTTATTTTGTGAATTTTATGTTTGTAGGAATTTGGAATAGGTTTAAGTTGAAGTAAACGTGCATGGAAATAATTTAAATATTTGATACTAAGTATTTGTAATGCTTGCGGTATGAATTCGTTGGTGACGTGTATAATATAATAGATGATTTAGAGGTAAAAGTTTTTGGATATTTTATTTATTTTATATGTGGAAATGATCATATTTGGAAAGGGTAAATACTTTTTCGCGATCAGGTAATTTCATATATGTTCTTTTTACCGGGTTTAAAGATTGAGAAAATTGTCATGTATTTTCGTGAAATTTTTCTAATTTATGAGAAAAAAGCAGCGTACATGGATATAGTGAAGAGTGTGCACAATGCCTTTTTGTGCAATTCTGGGATGTTTTTTTAAGTAAAAATAAGTCGACGTGTACATGGTTTAGTGATATTTTAATTAAATGATAGTTATTTTGTGAATTTTATGTTTGTAGGAATTTGGTATACGTTTAAGTTGAAGTAAACGTGCATGGAAATAATTTAAATATTTGATACTAAGTATTTGTAATGCTTGCGGTATGAATTCGTTGGTGACGTGTATAATGTAATAGATGATTTAGAGGTAAAAGTTTTTGGATATTTTATTTATTTTATATGTGGAAATGTTCATATTTGGAAAGGGTATAAACTTTTTCGTGATCAGGTAATTTCATATATGTTCTTTTTACCGGGTTTAAAGATTCAGAAAATTGTCATGTATTTTCGTGAAATTTTCTAATTTATGAGAAAAAAGCAGTGTACATGGATATAGTGAAGAGTGTGCGCAATGCCATTTTTGTGTAATTCTGGGATGTTTTTTTTAAGTAAAAATAAGTCGGCGTGTACATGGTTTATGTGTATGTGTTATTTTGAAAAACGCGTAAGGAGTATGGTATTGTGCACTTTTTCCCAATTTTGCAGTGAATATTTGTCATGATTAAGCAGTTTTGTTAGATAAAATTTCTAGCATAAGTGTAATTCGGGTAGTAGATTGTTGGAAGAAGTGTTCAGTAGATAAAAAGAAAAGAAACATGTCTTTACTTCGTGAAGACAAAATGGCGGCGGGGGAAAAAAAATAGAGGGTTGCTGTAGGAGAGTTGGTTGCCAAATTTTCGCCAAAAAATCGCCAAGTTACCATAATGTAAAGATCAACCGCAGAAAGTACATGATATTGAGCATTAATGTGTCTTTTTAAACATGTTATTTGGCAAAATCAGTGTGGCATAAAGCATATGGAATTTATATTTATGCCAGAAAAGAAAAAAGAACATGATATTAAGCATAGCAATAGCGGAAAATAATGATGTTAAACATGTATAAGTCTCATTTAGCTCATTAAACATGCAACTTAGTGCATATGCAGGTAAAATCCTAGTATACGGTGCAGCCTTGGGGCGCGATTTTGAAAATTATCGCTAACACCAAAAATGACCCAAACAACGTCTAACTATACACTATATACATACCCAAACAACGTCTATGTATATACTATATATACACTATATACTAAGTATATACTATGTATAAATATATATATTCTTTGAATGACCCGTTTACTACTCATCGTGTATGTCCCGTTTTTATTGCTCATCATAAAGTCGCCAAAAGTAGCCAAATCCCGTGTGCACCGGATACTAGGATTAACCCCATATGCACTAAAGCTAGGGGGGGGGAAAGAATATTAAGTGTATGTAAATGAAATTTGCCTTTTTAAACATAATATTTAATACAGTTCAGAGTCCGAAATCCGGACCTCAAAATTACCAACATTTACTCGTAGGCTTTACGCATGTGTTTGATTTCCCCCTCCACACATAATAAAACATCTGGAGAGTCACAATTCTTATTTTCACTTCGACACTAAATAAAATACCTTGATATTAAAGAAGCAATCATTTAAGCATAAATTTGTATGATACGCAGCAACGGGGCCAAATTACGGCTACTGCAATAATTTGGCTCCTTTGCTGTATATCCCCTTGGTATACATCTCGAAACTAAACATTCCACATAGATACATCGTTGATCTGATGCCAACCAAAACATGACAACTTGAATAATGACTCATGTAGCGATGCATAAGAATTTTTTTGTGTTATTAATTGAATAATAAATGAGCAGTTTCCCTTAGAAAATCCTCCACAAAGGCACTTCCCCCATTAGGCAGATAGCCCTCGAGGTTTTGCCATAATCACACACACACAATTGAATAATAAATGAGTGTGATAACCTTTTATGTTGACATTATGCGTGGCAATTGTTACATATTAAATTAAATGAGCTAAAAAGTGTTGACGGTGAAAAATTTACCAAAAATTCTTTCTATATGCTAAAAATAGATTTTGATAATACTCATAGACCCAAAGATTACATTTAGGACTATTTAAATTAAGAATAATGGATTTGTTGTTCACGTAAATCCAAAACCAGCGGCATCGAGTTGCAGAATTTAGGACCCTCAGAGACTGCATCACGCGGTAAGATAGCTAGCGCGAACCCTCAATAAGGTATATGTATATATTGGAGTATGGCCTGTTTATGTAGCAGTTTATTTTTTCAGAACTTTGATAAGTCTTAAGCATGTGCAAAAAATAGACATAAGTATAATAAATAACTAATACAATTCAGGCTTAATTGTCTCAGTGTGCGATAGAAAAATTTAACGGAATAACTTGCCGTTGGTTGCCAAGCTCATGATGCATATCAAATTATGCATAGTGAAGGATAGATAAATTTGATGATGATAGCCTCTAATTTTAGAAGTTTTCGGATATTCCAAACAAGGTGAAATTTTCCAATTAGCGTATTTTCTAAATAAATGTGGAGAAGCGGTAATAAATGAAGATGATAAGAAAGAAGTTTTTCTTTGTGATGACAATGCTTCTCAATCATGAATCAATTAATGAATGGCAAAATCTGTAGTATGGTTCTAAATCCAGAAAATACCGCTACCGGAAGTGAAGAAAGCAGCAGAGAAGTTACTGAAAACGAGAAAATTTCAATTGACAAGTTAGTCGGAATTTTTGAAATAGCAGCTACAGGACTTCAACAGTGTAACTGAACAGGAGATATGTCTGTCTGTCTATGGAATTAAAGAGAATGTATTAGCACAAAAAGGAAGCAACTTACATTAAAAGAAATGTCTAATAAGGTAAACAAATAAATATTAAGTTTTTTTGTAAATTTTGATATCCTTTACATCATAAGTACTTCATTATTTCATAAATCACGATTTTATATTTTTAATTGTATAATTTCTGCATGTCATCTCACCAGATTTAAATTGATGATCTAATATCCGGAATAATCCCAAATCTGGAATTGCTGAAGTCCCGATGAGTCCAGATTTTGGACATTGTACTGAACATGTAAATTTATGTTAAGAAGAAAAGCAAAACAATATGTAATTAAAAATTAACATAAAAATAAATGCTAATTATGGAAATTGTTTTGAATTAATTCTGTATTTGTAAAACAGTTACAAATACTTGTATACATACAACGATACTTCATTTGCCTTTTATTAAATTTCTCTGGCCACTTTTCCGAAAACAAAACCGTTAAGAATAGTACATTGTCGGAAAACAATCGTATTTAAAATTTCCTACAGTGAGTCTTGCACATTATGTTTAATTTCATGTACAAGTATTCAAATGAGTGATCTGTTAGATGTTTAGATTGTGGACCACTTTATTGCAGCTTCACTATTGAAAAAGATAATGTTGAAATCATGCAAAATAATAATAAATTAGTGAAGAATAAATTATGTGTAGGAAGTCAATGAGGATTTGATATAATGTGCAAATTGTGCATAGCAGTCAAGGAAAACAATGACAATACAAGAAAAATGGGGTAACAGTTTACAATTGTGTACACCTTGTTATTTTGGTGCTTTCTTTATGATGCCAATATCAGCACCAGAAAAGCACAATTTCAAGATGCCCGCTACATGAAACCAAAATAAGAAGTCAAAGAATTGCACAAACTGTATGTCTATGTACATATCAATCTATTTTCACTTTAAAAAAATCAGAGAATCGCACAAGCTAGGCATTGTGCACTTCCTTAACTTTGTCCATGTGCGCATCAATCTATTTTCACTTAAATAAAGTCAGTAAGCTAAAAGTTAAAACTATCATGGTGACCAGAATAGGGGTTTTATCGCCAAAATCAATCAAAATTTCTTGCCAATTGAAAGGGCAGCCAATTCTACACTAGAGTCAAGAAATGGATTTTTTTTTTTTTTTTTTTTTTTTTTTTTTACTAAGTAAGGCACACAGACAAGATTTATTTGAAGTATTTCATATGGCATTTTTCAAAAGTATTGTGAAAATTGTCTTCACTATTTGCTGTAAATGCAGTACAAAGTGTGATGTTGCGATTCCGCATTTGGAATTTTTCTGAATATTAGAACATCTTCCTAAATCTAGTAAGAGGGCAGTTGGGAATGATAAAATTAAAAGTGTGAAATAATGACTTATAATAAAGCATTTATTATCTAAATGGTATAAAAATTTACAAAAAACAAAGCTTCATATTTATTTGTTCACTTTATTAAGCATATTTTTCAGTGTAAGTTGTTTTGTTTTTGTGTTGATGGAAAAAACATATTTCGGGGCCCAACTTGATGAAGTTGTGATTTTTTTTTTGGGGGGCTGCTATTCCTGTTTCTGTGCAGTGCCCTTTCAAGTAAAATGTCATCCGAAACATAGTTAAAACAAAAAAGTATAATCTAAATAAACTGCATTTTAAATCAAAATAAAACACGAATATACAGATTATCTAATCTGTGCAGTACGGAAAAGAAATGTCGACTTGCCTTATTTCGAAATTGTGTCTTTGGAGTGTTTTGTACAAAATTCCTTAACAGCATCCAAAAACAGTTTAAAATTATTTGAACTGGAATCTGTATACTACCATCAGCACATAATTTCTCAAAAGTAAGAATAAAAATATCCTTTGTAGTGCCGGACTGTCAGTGGCATTTCTTTATAAAATCCCTTTTTATTACTCAGGTGATCTTCAGTAAAACTCTCTCGTGGCACCTACACATAACCCCTTAATTTCTCGAAACAGTGTACTTTCAATAGATTACAAGTTGCTTATTTATAAAATTGTATTGCGTCTCATACTATGCATATTCGTGTAAATCATATAGGAAAAAGTTACAGCAGGCACAAAATTGTGCCCTAAGACAGATCTCCAACTTGCCCTGGTACGTTCGAAATCAAAAACTTCATGATGAATTAGGCAATTGAACAAGTGAAATATTTTTATGCTAACCTCTCAAGTATGAGCAACCCCATTATAAGGGTTTACGATTATGATTGGAATGATCCAAATAATTGTAAACGGCCTATGGCCATACTTAGTACACATATTATTTGTTGACATGCTTTACCTGTACTGTGCATTTGTGACTTATGTTATAATTTAAGTGCACCAGTTGACTCACAGTACCTGTGTTGAATGTACATATTATATGCATCTCTAGATTCAGGTTAAAGCCAGCTCTTTTCCCCTTTCTCAGCTTTTGCAGATGGCATTATGGTCTCGAAACTCGGCGAACATTTTATTTCTTCTAGAATTAACAGTTATCTCACTCTCCTTTTGCTAAAAAATAATAATATAATAATTTGAAATAAATATATATATTTTATGTTATTTACTCATGACAACATTTGAGACAACCTACATGTTCGACAAGGCGTAGGGTTCTTGACCCAGGCACCCTGGTGCTACACCGTTTCCATGCGAGTGAGAAACGATATGGTTCATTAGAGAAACATCTGCATATACGTACAGCAGAAAAAACTGGTGTGTAAGGCATGTAAGAGTTCATTTGGATGAAAGGACATTTTAAATATGCATATACTTAATCACACAGGGAAAAAAACCTCACGTGTGTGAGGTATATAACAAGTCATTTGTTCCCACTAGTTATTTAAACAATCATATACTTATTCATAAATGCGAGAAACCTCATATATGTGAGATATGTAATCAGACATTTACTGAAAAAGGAACTTTAAAAAACCCATCTGCTTAGTTACACAGAAGAAAAACCTCATGTGTGTGAGATATGTAATAAGTCATTTAAAAACCCATATGCTTATTCACACAGGAGAGAAAACTTGTGTGTCTGATGTATGTAACAAATCGTTTGCTGGAACTGATCATTTAAAATCCCATATGCTTATTCACACAGGAGAGAAATATGTGAGTTTATGCATGTGAGGAATGTAACAGGTCGTTTACTTTAAAAGGTGATTTAAAAAGACAGATACTTATTGGCATGTTTTGTGTGTTAGTTATGTAACAAGTCACTTACTCAAAAAGGAAATTTAAAGAGACATATCCTTAATCACATAGGAGAGAGACCTCATGTGTGTGAGGTATGTAACAAGTCATTTACTCCAGTGATTGTCATTCTTTTTTTGTCGCGGCACACTTTTAATGATTTCAAAATTTGGCGGCACACACAAAAAAAGAAAATATAAAAGAAAAAGATAAGTTTAATAGTTGTTTACTTACCTATAATACACTGTGTAAAACAGTTTATGATAATAATTTTGAATGTAAAATAAAATAATATGTACTACAAAAACAGCAGTATATTTATTAAGGGATTAATTACAAGTTAAATAAGATGTAGAAAATTGTAATAATATTTTTAAAGTTTCTTTGGTCATCAAAGGATAATGTTAATCCAAAATGAATAAATTGATTCTTCCGAATATTTTAAAACTGAATCTCGATTAATAGAAAGCGATATTAGTTTTTCCTCTTCGTTCAAAGTTAATTCAAATACAGAAGGTCTTCGGCAGAAATTCGGCTTGGATACCACAATTGGCGCGCTAATTAATGTCTTAAAAACCGAATTTTGCCAATTCCCATGTGTACCGTATGCATATTTCACAAGTGCACATCAGCGTAGCCACTGAGGGAGGGATTTCGAAAAAAGACCAATAAGCTTCTATTGCTCTTGTGACGATAAATCTTCATGCATGTGAGCGTAAGTTTACGTTTTAATTTGCATTTGTTTCGCAGTTATAAATGTGTGGCGTAACAGTAGAAAATCTCGTAGTTCTTTCGTTTTTCTGAGTTTAATGAATCGCCGACATTTCACTTTCGCGATTTTTTATCACACATTAATATTTGAATTGTTGTTCACGGCATATTATCGCTCTTTACATCGAGAAAATGACTCAAGCTACAATGAGCCTCGAATAATATGCATTTACCAACACCTGTGGATTAAGAGAATTTAAGTGAGTATATACATATGTATATATTTAATTAAGCTGAGAGGGACTGAAAGTGTTACAATGAATCTAGTGTTTTCTTATTCAGTGCTTGCATTCTTTTGGTTTTTAAAGTGTAAGATTCAGAATAGATATTGTGTTTGATCTAATTATATCCATTGTTAACATTAAAAGTTATATGTGAATAAATCGAATATATTCATTGTGAATAAGGTAAATTCATTCTGTTTGATGATTATTTCTTGTGTAAATAGTGCATTTAAGAGTGAGCAGTTATTAAATGTGAAATTTAATACACTAAATGAATACGAATTATTATACGAATTAGCAAGGTTCACTTTGAATAACATTCTGCATTGGCTATTATTATAGAACATCTTTTTCATACAGATTGCAATAAAAAGCTCTGACTTCTATTTACATATATAATTGGTGTAAATATTTTTCTTACATGCATTCTTTTATTTAAAGATAGCATTTGAGCTCAGATGTTTATCACATTTTTCTTTCTTCATTTTATTTACTATTAATTAAGTAGTACTTCACATGGGTACTTTTGCGGAGTATCCAACATGTGTTTGTATTTATTTAAAATTTTTTCAACCAGGTAGTGAAATCTTCACAGTTGTTTATATTTGATCTACCATCGCAATGAAAATTTTCAGAAGAAATCGACGATATTTTTGTACAGAAAATTGTGTGACAAAATATTTTCAACCACCTTGCTTGAATCTTAAAGCACGCGAAAGGTCATGTGACATATCAGAAATATTATTGGATTTCCATTGGTCCATCCTAGAAGCCACTTCCTCGGTTGTTACACAGATGTGCACGTGTGAAATATGCGTACCGTATACTAGAATTAAACCCATTACTATTTTTACTATATACATTCCTAAATTTTGGCGGCACACTTTAAGAATTTGGCGGCACACAAAAGTGCCACGGCACAGTGGTTGAGAATCACTGATTTACTCTAAAAGAGAATTTAAACAGATATATGCTAATTCACACAGGAGAGAGACCTCAAGAGTGTGAGATATGAAATAAGTTATTTGCTGACAAATGTACTTTAAACAAACATGTACTTATCCACACCTGAGAGAAACCTTATGTGTATGATATATGTAATTAGTCATTTACTCACAAACATAGTTTAAACAAAAATGTACTTATCCACACAGGAGAGAAACCTCATGTGTGTAATATATGTGAGGAGGTTTTTACTCACAAACATCTTTTAAACAACCATATACTTATTCACAAGGGGAGAAACTCTGTGAGTTACATGTGTAAGAAATCGCTTAGATGTTATAAAAATTGAAAGTTGGATGCCTACAAATAATAGAAGGCTAGTGTCTTTTGTTTAAAAGCTAGATTAACAAGAAAGTTTACTCATCTGTGCAGTAATGACTTGACCATGCTATAAAGAAATGTCTTTCTATGAGGTGTATTTAACTTGTCTTTTCATATCAATTCTGAATAAATCATTTGTTTGTTTCCACAAGATTAAAACTTCATGTTTGCGAGATAAGTCACAAGACATTTTATCATCATGTTAGTGCGAAATACAACAGACTTATTTTTCATGAAATTTCTTCCTGAAAATCATACCATTAGTATATCCCACTACATGTGTTTTCTGTGCGATATGTATTAGTATTTCATATCACATATGCAGGCTGATTAAAGTATTGCTGATTTAAAGCAATTCTTATTCTTGGTATTTAATTAGAAATGAAAGATTTAAAACAGCGTGTTCGAATAGTGAAAAGGTAATGACTGTTTATAATGTTTTGAATCAAGAAGTTGTATTCACGTCACATTCCTCCCATTCAGATAATATCATGAAATGTTGAATATTTTCATTTGACTGGAAATTTCATTCACATTTTGCACTGTAATCCACTTTTCCCTGCATTTTTATAAAAAAGTATGGAATGTGAAATATCTTGTTTTGTGATAACTTTGGTACTGCAGGATTTAAGTAGTTCTATCTTCCTTGTTAACTTCTGGAACTGCTTTTTTAATGTTGAGAATGCTTAGAATTTAGATTTCAGTAAGCTTATGTGTTCAGTGTCATATATTTAAAATGTTAATTTTGGACTATGAGTTTGATGGTCCAGTGCAGCTTGTAGTGTCTTTGAACAAAGTCAGAATTTCTTGAGGTTTTCTTTTTCTGTGGTAGTGCATAATCATTCTTCCAGCAATCATGGGTATAATAATTCTTCAGTTTAGCAATTCTGCCATTTAGTGTGTTTCGTTTTTGTTGTATTTCAAAGTCGAACAGTTTTTGTAAACAAATAGTGGTCTTTTTTGCCTAAACCTAAACTATGGCCTTGCAGCATTTGCAAGCAATGGAAAATATTGGTGTAAAATTTCAAAAAAAGAACACGAAAATTTTGCTGAAAATTTTCGAAATAGAACAACGAGGAAATTCTTTTCCTCCATACTCGAGTGTTGCACGAAACCAGTTTTTTAGCAGTTCTACCATTTTTTTATACAAAAACAGATAGCTTTGTCCTTGAGGAGGAGAAAATTGCAAAAGAATAACGGAAAGATAGAAGCATGTATTTTATTTTTTTTATTCATTGCTTATTTAATAATTCAAATTTGTAATTTCAAGTATGTTTTGTTTTGCTATATTGATAATGTTGTACCAATTTATAATAAATATTGACAGTTTGGGTATCTTTCTGGAATAAAGGTGTGAAAACCACGAACTTGCACCCAATAAGTAACTTTTCATGTGTAAAAAATCAAAAAATTGTGCAAAGATTATTTCTTTATTATATTACTACCTTTTTTTTTTTTTTTTTTTTTTTTTTTTTTTTTTTTTTTATTTGCTCATGGGTCCATGCAAATGTTTCAGATACGTTTGTACTAATATGTGTCTGTTTATTGTCTATTATTAAGTATTCAGTTTTGACATCTGATTCCTGTGGAATTTGCTGACTTTCATTTTACCACCTTCAAATTCTTCTTGATCTGAAATTCTGAAGAATGGGTTAATATTTCATTACCCTGTGCGTGCTGTAGCTCTTAAGTTCATTTTATTAAACTCGGTTGTTCTTGTGCTAACAAAAAATTTAATTATAGTTCTGAAATTAGATATGAAAATGTTTCTCAGCTTCGATAACAGCTGAGTTAATGATTGAATCAATTTGTGCATATATCAATGCTATAGAAAAATCCCATGTGCATATATAACCAAAAAGCATTTGGAAATATCTTTGTAATGTAAGAAACAGTTATTTACTAAATACGTTTTTAAGGAACATTTTTTTTAAGTTATATTATTTTTGAAAAATTTTCTAACAAGACATAATTTTTAATTTTCAAAGGCACATACTAGTGTTTGATATGCATTAACACTTATGTACCAAAGTAATCTCTCATATTTATTGTGTAATTTCTGCTTTGTTTGGAAGTGTTTGTACAAATCAACCTTATGATAAATGGGAGCTTAAATTTGTTATGAAATTCACTGAGGCAAAATATTTCAGGTATAATGGAACTTAAGACTATGAAAGCATTTGCCAAATTTCATGCTTTATTGTCTCTTTTGTTATTTCAACTCAAGACACACTCTGTATTAGAATTATATTCAGTTGATGTTCGCAAACAGGTCTCGTAACAGAAATAAGAATTGTGATCAGGCAAAGTTGTATAGTTTTAAAAGAATGTAACTTTGCCGAGTCCTTTTAATTTTATTTCATGGGATTGATTGCAGTAACATCTGTTTTAGTTGGCTTGTTTTATATAATGAATCTTGTTTTTTCTTGTAATTATAACTATAATTTTTTTATCATTATTAAGGCTTAAAAGTTGAAGAAATAAATGTATTGAATTTAAGGAGATATTTAAATGCAAGAATTCTAATATTTGTATTATGAAAGTTTGTAATTGCATGCTTTAAATACCTTTTAAATATCTGAAAACATTGTTTTGTTTTAAATCAAATATTAACTAATATGTCTATACCATATCTATAAAAAGTAGGTTATGGAATGAGTTTTGTCAGTGCCACCTGATACAAGTTCTTTAAAATCAACTTTTCACAAAATAGCTGTAAATCGACTTATTAATTTATTTTTAATGCATCAAGCATAAGTGTAAAAGTAAAGAATTTTGTGAAAAATTCTCTCAAGGGCACAGTCAGGAAATGAGTTTAGTAGATAGCCAGTGTTGCACTCTACTCAACCTCTGATGTCTTTCTAAGGCAAAACAGATCACTGTATGCTTGGGGAGAAGAGTAGCGGAAAAAGATTTTTAAAAAAATTAATATAAATGTCTTATTCTTTTAATGTACTATCACATAATCCTTATTTAATAATTAAAATTTGTATTTTCATTTTCTGAAGTATATTCTATTTTTATGTTTTGTTCAGGAACTTAATGAGAAATTCTGTTAGTTTGGGAATCTTTCTAAAACACGAAAGTATACAAAAACCACCACCATCCAACCAATAAGTGACTTTTACATTTTAATCTAATAAAAAATGCCAAATTGCACCAAGATGGTTTTGTTAATATGGAAGTACCAAAATTTGTTTTAATATTTTGTCTTTTGAATTACATAAGTAATCAGGGGTAATGATTAGGCATTATTCACTGTAAAAAAATATACGTTGATCTTTACAATATGGTAACTGGTAGTTTGGCGACATTTTGGAGGCGATAAAGGTTACTACCTGGCACATTGGTAATAATGTGAGCAGTACTCAGTTCCGATTACGCATTATTTTGTGGGTCGCCGCTTTTTCGGATGGCCCAAACTGTCCTTTTACTATCGATAGGCAGCTTTTTGCCACCGATAATGAAATGGCCGTTGTTTATCGATTACGAAGGTTTTAATGTTTGGATTCGTGTATAAACTTTGTCAGAAGGAAAATTAATATCGCGAAACCTTGCAATTTAAAGGAATACTTTGCAGACACGAAGTAGAAACTGTTAAAAAAATGTGCTTATTATTATAGAAAATCATAACCATTCGATGATAAGAGTATGTTACGAAGTATGTTATATATCATACGAGTTATGAAAGTAAATGTAAAGATAATGTATGTATGTATGTGAAGTAAATAAAATCCTCTCAAACGCAAACACTTTATTTGGTTATCTAGTTGAAAGTTTGGCCATTTTGTTCTTAAGTATTTATCAACATAAATTTTTATTAATTTTATTGCTTAAGATCTGGTTGATGTTTCCAGATCTGGTCCAAGTTAAAAAAAGAAAAAAAATGTTTATAGACGTTCATATTCATTAATTTTGTTGCATAACGTGTAACAGAACTCTGTTTGATTTTTATTTGGTTTCATTGACAGCTATTGCATGCTTTTTTTTTTTTTTTTTAAATAGCTGATGCTTTACAAAACCTTCCATACTATATTAAACATTAAACAGGGTATACTATGATAGATTTGAAAATTTTTATTGTTTCTTCAGAAACTCAATGACTACTGTATTTTTCATCCTGTCTTATTGTATAAATGCAGTCTGTTGATTTGAAATATAATAATTTAACAGTCAGTGTGTAAAGAAAATCCATTCTTTAGTTTTATAATGAGCAACGTTTTTCAATATAATCTTATAATTAAAACAGGTTTTCTGAAGTGTATTTATTTCTTTAGTGATGTATAAGTCAATGCTACTTAGCTTGTATAATATTACATTACTGTCTATTTTGACTGGTACCAGTAGGCTAGCAGATAAGATAGCTGAACATTGGATGTTTGATCCAGGTACAAATACTGGTGAATGGGATAGCTGATTTTCCTGTTTTTCCTTATGTATTATGTGAATACAAGTCAATTTCTCATAGAAATACCTTCTCAAAGGCATCCTTTACCTAAGGTACATAGCTCTTACTGTAGTTACCTTGTTTTGTGTAACTTAGCATAGCCGTCAAAACCTTAATAATTTTAATACAAAATAACAAAAAAATTTTTTTGCTATCATATTACCATAACAAATTTCACAGGATGCACCAAACTGTGTCAACCATGTGTATATGCATATAACAATGCTTCAATTTTTAATAAGCAGCATCACCATTTTTGTATTTTTTTCCCTTTTTTGTGTCCAAGTTAGAATGAGTTTTATAACTCATATTTTTATAACAAATCATTTATAAACAAATCATACTTTTTTAAATGTGAAATTAATTTTAAAATATGCACTTGTGGAGTTTGTCTGCAATGGATGAAATAGTGGTGTGAATAAAATTCTGAAAAATAAAGCTGTATCAAATTATAAAGTTACAGAAGAATGGAATTTGCTATGTTAGTTGAATTTAAATTAACGGAATCTTTCTCCCTTCGCTGTTGCTATACCACCAAAAGAAAGCCAATTATGAACAGCGTCCTGCAAACAAAAACTTGCTTGTAACAAGGTTTATTGATTGATTGGAACAGACTTTAATGGCATATTTGTTACCAAATGAATCTAAAGCAAACCAGTATGAAGGGTAGTTTTACAGGTTAACTTGTTTTCAAATTAGCAACTCTGTAAAAGGGATCATCCAGCTGTACTGACACTACATGTTCTTTCTCATAGCTTGTTATTTGGTTTGTAACAGGCAGTTAAGATAAAAACACTTGTAACACTGCTTAATTTTTATGTATGGTAGCCCAGTTACATGACTATAACATTTTTCCACTACTTCTTTTACACTGTAATCTTGGTTTAGAAAGTTATTTACCAAGATTTTGGGATGTTGTATAGGAATATCATATGGAACAACTACAGCCAAATGTATTGTTTCAGAAGAGAGTATATACTCTTACTGAATCTTTTCCTGCACTTATTGTTTGATTTGATATTTCCTGTAAAGTGGAATGACCATCATGACAACATAGCGTCCTGTAGCTCTTTCTATATAATTCCATTCAGATATTCACACTTTTATTTTTGTAAGTTAATGCAGAAGACAATACATATTTACATCTATTTCTGATACTTCCAATTTTAAGGAATAATCATGGAGTCTATACTGTTACATAGAAGATGCTAAAAAAATACTTAACAGGGAGTTTAACATTATTCATGCAACAAAGGAGCTGAAGTTTATTGCATTTTTAACAATATGTTAAAACTCATACAAGCATTTATTTCTTTTATTATAGATGTAAATCAATGACCAGTTCCTAAAGTATTGAAAGATAAAAGTCAAGGAAAAAATTCTTAGTTCATAGTGCCAAAGTATTTTGTTAATATTGATAAAATTCAATTAAAAAAAGATTACTCATGTTATTATGTAGAATTGATGCTAAAATTCTATATTAGAAACAAGTATCGATTAATTGTGTTAGGTAGAATTAATAAACAGTCGGGCGGAAATTTATTAAATGCATAAAACATAACAAAAGCCAGGGCTGTATTTATTCCTCCATTTAAAAAATTGTGGCTTTTCTATCCAACTGTCTTCAAATCTGTAAATTCAGAAAAAACTCTAAAATTGTAATTTTTTAGAGAGAAGCATTTCCATCCTCAAAAAAATAAATGTTAAAAAAGAATTGAAATACAAAATTTGTGCATTTTATGCAGAAAGTGAAAAGAAAATCATTATTTCATTATAATGTTAATCATAAAAACAGATCTGCTTAATATTTTTTGTAACAGAAACTTAAAGAAATATTTTTATTCTATTGCATGTCCAGTGATATTAAAAATAGTTTTAAATTTTGATTTTAACTTGAAGATGCCCCAGAGGAGTTGCACGATATCTAAAATTTCTCTGAAACTTAGTTTGAAAACCTTCAAACTACTTGAAAACTTCAAATTATGTGAAAAAAGAAATGTAGATGTAAACAGCAGTGATTAAAAAGTTTTAATGACCAAAATATTTTCATTCCATCAGATTATTTGTTTATTTTGAAGAAGACATTGTAGAGACATTAGGATTTTTTTGGAAGCTGAGAGACGTGAAAAACGAGCAATGCCCTCTCCGCGACTAGAACCATGGACCTCCCGAATATGTGCCGAGGCATGCTACGAAGGCAGGAGAAATACCTTATAAAACAATCCGATAATGAGATAACAAGTAGAAGATAAGAATTTTTTTCTTCTGGAAAATTAAAAAAAAAATTCATATTGCATGTATACAAGCCTATACCATAAATTATAAGTATATAAAATTCTTGGATTATCTAATGGGGGGAAGTAATAAATGTAAATATTAATATATAAGAAGTAATAAATGTAAATATTTCAATAAATGAATAGATAAAAAATGGCCTTAAACAACCTCATGTTTAAATTACTTGGAGAAATTAATGCCAACAAAAACATTATTATTGAAACAAATGTAGATAATAAACACAAATTGCCTAATGTATTTAATTTGAATATCTGAATCACAGAATTTTCAAATAGAAAGGTTTCACTGAATAATGACCGGGTAAAAGATAAGTTATTATGATGGAATTAGCTTTTGGGTATCGGAAATGGACATGTAGTTGAAGAACGAAAGCTTGCTTTAAATTGCAGAGATTTCTAATACATTAATTTAATATATTTTAAAAAATATTTTAATAATATAATACTTTTCTAAAACATTTATTTTATTATCCAAAATTATTTTCTAATTAACAGAAAGGTACGATGTAAGTTTCAGTGATTAATTATCAGAAAGGCTTCTTCTGAATGGTTTAATAATAATAATACAAGGAAATAAGCTTATTTTACACATGCCTTATGGCATAAGAAAAGGAACTTTTGAAATATATTAAAAACTAAAAACATTTACATATACCATAGAAATGATTTTTAACTCTAAACAAAATTACTGGTTATCGTTTCGGAAACAAAATTCAATACTTGCCCATAGTAAGACCAACTTGTGAAAGATTTTTTGCCAAACTGCAAATCATTGCATAACGAAGAAAATTTCCAAAAGCCATTTTGAAATTTTTAATAATATGACTAATAATCATAAGATACTACTTTTTGATCCATAACATGGGATGTTTGAACTAACTAAGAAAAAACTTTAAATTGCATCAGTATTATAACGAGCTAATAAATTTTAAATCACAAAATACAGTGAACCATATGTAAGACAGCCAGACACAGCTGCTATAAAAATATTTCTACGGAAGTGGTTGTCTTAGGGAGGGGATAATTGATGCCAGTGTTGTTAAATTACCACTTTTGTCGTTCTGGTACAGTTTTCTGTCTACATATTTTGAATCTGAAATAATGCATTCAGCACGGCATGCACACTGGGTGTAAGGAAAGAGAAGCAACAGATAGAAACTGGAGAGTATGGTTAAATGATAAAAACCAAATCCTTAATACCGCTATTGACAGAAAGAGACTAAAATGCAAATAAGAAGAAAATTTACTTAAAAGCTAACAATGAAGAAGGATTAAAGTTAGAATCAATGGTTAAAAACATGGGATTTTTATTGATATAAAACATCAAATGCCAAATGAAGTGGTGTCTCCCCCCCAGTATAATTTTTCGATGTGAAGAAATGGAAAACATGATTTTTTTTTAACTAGCAATCGTAGGCAATGCAGAATTTATTAATTTTTCTTTGAACATAATTTTGTGTTGTTCAGAACAAAATTTAGGTCACGCATCTCTGCTGTTTGGGGGAAACTTAAAAAAGAACTCTGTGAACATAATTTAAAAAAAAAAGAAAAAATACGGGTCACTAAAATAAATAAAAATTCAGATTCTTTTCTTGTGTTCTAACATATGTAATTATTACTTCAGTAGATTCTAATATTTATTTTATAATCATGCATTATTACTACTTAGGCAACAATACAGACATATATAAATTTTCACTATTTTTTACTGTCATTACATGCACAATTGCTGTTTTTTATTAACAAGAGAATTGAACAAAGCATATCAATACTTTTGTATCAGCAATATGAGTAAGTTTCTGTTTATTAAAACTTTTAAAGTTCTCAAGATGAATTAATTCGAATAATGGAAATAATTGACTGTAGCATAGAGATTTATTCATATTACGTCCACTCTCGTATACAGCAAGAAAAAAAAAATTAAATATGAAGAGCGGTCCTTATCAATTCCGCAAGATTTTCCATATACAATCTTACCACAATTCCACATAAAACGTAAACAAAGTATCGAAGCTTCGTAATCGATTACAAAGCGCAAATCCGTGGAAGTGTCTACCCGTACGACGTCGGACGGCTAGCTCAAACATGGTAAAAATGCTAAACGTACGACTGGTTGCGCAGAGACCATCTGCGCATGAACATGCCTCCGATGTGCCATGCGAATCGAGTGCCATTTAGTTCTCGAACGTAGTCGGATGGTGTAGTGGTGAGTATACGAGTGATATCTATTGTTCCAAATTTTAAGTTGAAATTCAAATAAATTAAAATTCTAATGCTTTTTCCACTTAAATGAATAGTCTTTTTTTAATTTAATTGTCTTTTTGAATAATTTTAATCATTATTTTTTTTCTTGCACAGACCGCAATTATAGGCATATTTCTGCTGAATGTATAGGTAGGAATTATTTTTGATTTTGTAAATATTTAATTAACTTTGAATACAAAATTATTTATGAGTTATATATAGTTTATTGGTTTGTGTGTGCAGTTAAAAGGAAGAAAAAAAATTCGTGTCGTTTATGTACTTATTCACCCATTTTTCTTATTAAATACTGCGAAATTAATATTTATTGTATTTCTGTGTTCTTTTGAACAAATATACTCATTTTTTTCATGTTCTCTTTGATATCGTATTAATAGTAATGTTAAATATCTGGCTGAGCAAATATTTTGGTTATCTGCGCTCAACTTTCCAGACGTTATTGGAAATCAGCTTTAATAATGCATCTAATTGAACATGCTTAGCCAGAAACATTAACATATTAATTTCAGTCGAGCTAGAGCGTGTAATATTAATACCAAAAGCCTAACATTCTATGTACACTTATTGTAAGCAATTCTAGTATAATTCTGTTATTTGTAGCGAAATTAAAAATTGCAGCAAGAAGCAGTAGCTTTTGCTGTGATGGTTGTTTTCTTATTAAGCCCAGTTAAAGTTCTCTTGCCTGTATGCAGCGTGGTGTGGGTGTGATGTGGCTATTCTCATTCTTGATTGTAAGGTAAAATTAAAATTTATAATCCATTATTTGCTTAAATGAATAGGTTTTCAATTGTAATTGCTTATGTTAATTCATTTTTTTAAAGCAAACTGGTGAATGCGATCTTTTTTCCCTGAATTTCTGCATGTATAGGTTAGTAAAATCTATATTTGTAATTATTTAATTTCAGTACAAAATGTGTATTAAATGTATATAATTTGTGTGTATTATTAAATTTCAGAATGTAGTTGCAGATTAAATTACATGGTTCTGCTCGATTCAGGTTAAGAAATGAATATGGTGTACTTCAAAGGTATTCTTTCAATGCTGTGCACATAACTCTATTTTCTTATTCAAACGTAAATGTATGGTGTGGCAGTGATATTGATTTGCCTTTTTTTTTTTTTTTTTTTTTTTTTTTTTGCTTATGTACTTATTTACACAAATTTCTTATTACATTCTGTGAACAAATTTATAATTTTGTTGTTGTTATTGGATGAGCATTGGTGCTAAATGTCTAGCTGAACAAATTAATATTTTTCTTAATATCGGCTAATATTTCAGTTTGTGTTCATTTGGCAGCATTTACTGCAAACCAGTTTTAATGTATCTTCTACTTAACCAGAAACATTAACATCGAAGTTGAGCCAAAGTATGTTTTGCCAGGAAGCTAATGTGTGTTATTTTTTATGAGATTCTGGCCATGTCTAACCATATGCTTTTGCAGTGCCTTTCTTATTTTTTTGTCTGCCATGGTCCATATGATTTGTTTTTAGGATTACAGTATTTTTAAATTGTTAAACTTGTACTCATCTTCAAACATGTCTTTTCACAACAGCAATATGGTAAAATTAGATATTACGGTCCAGATTGGCGAGTTTTAAAAAAATTGCCAAGTCGCCAAATCGATTGTTTTCGTGTGTTTTAGAAAATCGCTAACTCATCATATCACCGGTTACAAATTTGAATTAAGTCTGTAAACGTGCAAAAATATCTAAAACAGGACTTCAAGAAAAACAATAAAGAATCACCAACTGCTTGGCGCGTTTTTAAGAATTACACATCCTCGGTATCCATGTACACATCGACCAATTTTTTACTTGAAGAAACATCTTAGAATTGCACAACTGCAGAGTCGTAGGCGAGAAGTTGAGTATGCAGCTGAAATCATAGAATGAATGTTAGTTTGTGTTTGCTTCACTGTGTTTCAACAGTTCTTGTGTTAAGTTGGCATTAAGGTAAAAAATTACAAGAAGAAAGGTTCAATGTAACTTTTGTATGTATTTATGGGATTTTGTCTTTGTAAGTAAGACACTGATTACCACATCAACAAATACATTTTAAACTATAGGAAAGCTCGTTCTAATAATGTATTGAAAAAAGTGGAAAATGAGGGAAATATTTTTAATAAATTTCAGCACTGTAAAGTGGGGGGGATATAGTAATCTATCATTGGCAGGTCTTCGATAAAGCAACATGCATCATAATAATCATCTCTATGACTAAATGTAAGAATCAGCCACAGTGCAAAACAAAAAAAAAAAAAAAAAAAAAAAAAAATCCCTATTCTGTTTTGACATTCAAAGTTAAAATATGTATCAGATGATTGTATAGTTCATTAATGTCATATATTTTGTTAATTTCACAAAACTGGATCAAATTATATCGTAACAGTAGTATATAAATTTCATAAAGTTGCCAGCTGGAATGTCCTCTGGAGCAGGATTTTTAATTTTCTTTTCTGTTTCAAGGGCAAACTTGCTAGCAAATTCCAATCTGTGTAATTATGTCATATATTAACCCATTAAATGCTGTGGTGCTCATTTGGTTATCATAAACAATCAAAAGTCTTTAATTTGGACTCTTCGGCGATTTCGGATTATCGGTTTTTTTTGTATTATAGCTCATCAGTTTAAATCTTTTAAGATGGCATGCAGAAATTATAAAATTAAAAATATGAAATAAAGAGCAATTATGATCTAAAAGGTATCAAAATTTACAAAAAAAAAGTTTAATATTTATTTGTTTACTTTATTAAACTTTTCTTTCAACGTGCGCATGTGTAAAGCATACATTATGCTAGTTGAAATTAGAAAATTGCAACCAGAAAACTATTTCATGTGTATTCGTGATATTTATAATGATGAATTTGATTTAAATCATATCAAAGATGGAGTACATCGAGATGAAATACTGCATTTAGTGAGGAATTATAAGCCAAATAAAATAAAAACATCTGCCCTGAAGATGAGGATAGTGCTGACAGATCAACTTCCAGTTCATTGTGCGCTGCAACGTACCCCCCTTCTCCCGCAGAGCAGCGCGAAATTGATAAACAGATTTCGGAATGGTTAGAGAAACAAATCACCTCTCTGTCACTTTCTTCATGCCTTTAACCATTTTTTGCAGCAATTCCACTTTTTGTTTGATGGACATCAAAACATGCTTTCGCTTGTAAATCCTTTAATATCTCCAGAATCGGAAACTCTTTTTGACATAATCAAAAGTTCAAGCTTACTTTTTATAAAATTGCTCTAACAGTCTGCAAAAAATAATAAGCCGGATCCAATTAGAAGATTAAGGAACAACGCGATCTGCAACATTAACTGAAATAGATAATTTTAGCTTAGCTTATACCGTCCATTATACATTAAACGCATATGCGCATGCGTTTAAGCATGTGCAGAAAGTCTGTAGCTTTGAGGTCCGGATTATAGATCATTCCGGATTAAAGACTTTTGACTGTACTTTAAGCCACCTAGTAACACAATCTAGCTATCTCTGAGGGAAAAAAAGGCAACATTCAACTCATCCACTGAATGTCATTTGTAGAAAACCTAAAGTGATCACTACCTATACGCTCTTATGCTGAGCTCATGTTCATTTCCACATTCCACTCTCCTCTTATCACAAAAGCGAAACATGTGTTTTGAAAACGAATTAGACATAGTGGATTGAGGCTAATTTTGGTCATTGTGATTTTACTATATTATTAGTGAGTGTTGGTTAAAGCAGTTATTTACTTCTAGCAACAGTCCCTGCTAGACAGGACTTTGCTGAGAAACAAGTTTTTGGTAGCACTGGTTTAAATGGGAGGATTCTTAGAAAAAAAAAGAATCCCACCTAGCTACAGAAACAATGTAGCGGCTGTGTGATATTTCTTCAAACCTCGCCAAAAATGTCTCAGCTGAAACTCTGTCCCGGATAGAAATGAACCAATCAGATGAAAGTTCTGCTTCTGAAGGATCACGTGGTCCCAATCTGAGCGATAATCGATTATTGTTTGGCGTTGTCTTTGTAGTAAGTGAAAATGGTAACCTAGCTACATGGGTTTCCTGGAAATGTGCGGGTTCTGAGAATTGCCCCTTTCGTCATCCAGTTCGGCATAGCCGAAAGATAATGTAATTTTAAAAATTAGATAATGCTTTTTTTTTTTTTTTTTTTTTTTTTTTTTTGTTTGTTTGTTTGTTTGTTTGGTCAGTGTAATTTGTATAGATGATGGACACAAATTCATAAAGCCGCATTTGGAGATTACAGTTGATACTGAGTAGAATTTCAACAAGCATTTTATGATTGCATTGTACAAGAAAAGGCTTGAGAAAAGCTTTGAAAGAATTTAAAGATAATATGAGATTCCCAGAACCTCTGTAATTCTGCCTTTGAAGGTGACGGCAATGATTTTATAAACGTGGAGCTTCCTCCACAGCAGGTTGATGGAGTTTTCTGATGATGGACTAGAGGCAGAATGAGGCATCGCTAGGAGTTACAAGTGTTATTTAAGATTCTGTGCTTAGCAATGAATCATTACAAGCATTTCAATAGAGATTAAAAATTGTCTTCAGTTAGTCATTTATCTTCAGTAACATACGAGAGGATGCTGAACAGGCACTGGAAGCTGTAGATACACTAATGTTTGTGAAAAATGCAACACCATGAAGGAATTGTCGGAAATGAATGAAATTTATTCCGCATATTACCGATAGTGATACAAGTAAACGATCACATTTACAAAGGGAAAAAAACAAAAGTTGGAAAATCAGTATTTTGGGTTTCTGTCATGCTGAGCGAGAGCCTGTACACATCGTGGCATTGAATCATATAGGTTCTGAATGTAATCCTGGGGAATGGCTTTGACTTGATGTGAAAGTTCAGTTTCAGTGTGTGCCCCACTAGCTATACGTGCGATTCGCTGACCGATGAAATCCTAGGCATGCTGATTGAGCAACATATCTGGGGAAGATGCAAAACCTGTTGTACCTTAAAGAAGGCTTGTGCACAGGCATTTTTCCCCCTAAAATATAGTGCCTGGAATGCATCGAATAATGCATACTCTGTCATCATTATATTCCAGAATGTAGCAAGATTTGTTGGAGAAAGCAACTTGTTGCCACAGAGCACGCCACGCACTGAGTTGCAGTGCTCACTGAAGTTGGAGGCATATGTTACTCAGCGACAGGGCAATCCTGCGTAGAGGAACCCTTGCATGCAATTCATGTTGCAGCAGACAGCGACGAACACTTGTAACCGTGCTCCAATATTGTACTAACATACAAGAGGATGCTCTACAATCCATCACAGCCATGCAGATGAGGTGTTTGTCGTCCTGTGCTGTTGTGTGCCCCATTGCCAGGATTTCACCTTGTTTGGTTCTTGCTGTCCATTTCTTCCAAACATGCATCACTGTTGTGGCATTGTGCTGCGTGCGGGCTGTGATTGTTTGATATGAAAGTCCACTCTCTTGCATACAGACGATGTGGCCTCGTTCAAACTTGTTGGTATGGCATCCTCCGCTGTTAACGAGGCATACTGAGCACAAATTAAATGTTCACTACAGATGGAGGATGATAAACAGATTTCAGCACAACTTTACAGTCCTTTACAACTGCCTGTTCTCATTTCATGCATGCATAATCCCTTTGTAATTCTAATCATTTGTATGTCTTAACTCGCTTTACATTTCATGTAAGTTTGGTTAAAAGTGCATAATTCCTTCATGCTTGTGATTTTCACAAACATTAGTGTATATTAGGTAGTCCTAACTAAAAAAGCATCTTGAAATAAAAGTATGCAGTTGTCCAGATCAAATGTTTATTTTACAGACATATAAACAGCTTATGCATACATGCATTGTTTTTATAGGATTCTGATCATACCTGAATAATAATTTTTCACTAAGTTGTATTTTACAATAATTCTTTCAAATAAGTAACAGTTACTTATCCATTATTTTAATTAAAAGAATTTTGTATATATTTTTGTTCTTATCAACTAATGAAAGAGATGTATATGTATTAATTTTATAAAATTCATGTGAATGTATGCAAATAAATCGTTTATAAATGTCACATAAGTTTATACCTCCTTAAACCATTTTCATGTGAAACAGAAGCCTTATTCATAACAATATAATCAAACATACCAAGGTATAATTTTATTAAGACCCTGAGTAACATCAGTATGAACTTATGATGGAACTATTGGAACAATACTCATCATGAGTTGAGGATTACTTATAATTTGTCAGTAGGCATGTATGAAAATGGGTTTTGTAATTAATATTGAATGTATAACTTTTTCTTTTCATATAAATACAGAAGGATTTCATGTCCGCAGATAATGTATTACAAGAGGCTGTTGTGTACCAGTGGACAAGCTGGTGAGAAGCTGAACACTAATAGCTTGAATCCTGGTAAATGGACTGCCTGCATCAGCATCAACATGATTTTTCCACGCGTAATATGAATGCAAGCCAGTTTGCCTTAAAGCATTCCTTTTTGGAAAATATCTTCTAGTGTTTCATCACAAGAACCAGTCAAAAACTGTTTCTCATGATTTGAAAAATATGTATAAAGGAAGTCAAATTTAATTGATAAATTGTGCATGCTGTGATTGTATACTATATCATATACATTTTTAATATATTTTCTGTATCTCTAATGTTGAGAATTTTGATGTTTTAATTTAACCCTGAATAAAATGTTAAGTACTATAAGCAAAGTAAGCAGTATTGTATTTGATGTCAGAACAATATTTATTTTTATTTTTTTATTTTATACTTGTATATTTTTGCTTATGATTGGAATTTTAGTACAAATTATTTTGGCATGATGTGGCCTGTTCTCATTTAAAATGCATTTTGTATTTTTTTGTTTTTCTTCTGTTATTTGTATTATAATAGTTTGGCCATAACAACTATGGAACATCAACATGTATGGGAATAACTGTATTAAATTTTGAGAAAACCTTTAGGTGTCATTTATTATAAAGTTTGAGATGATTGTTTTTATAAATTCATTCATTCTTATCTATTTAAGAATTATCATTTAACATAAAAATATGAAAAAGAATAATATATTATAATACTAAATAAAATATACTTTTATATATATATATATCCAAGCTCACTATATGCGCACTCAAAGAGATACATTTCTTTTTTGTGATGTATGTGATGATAATTTACTGTTAAGTATCTTAAGTTGTTCATAAATAGTGCTCATTTTTCATAATGCACCAAACAAACCTCACATAATTAATTTAATAAAATATTATTGCAGAGACATATTTTTGAAATTGACATTAGTCCTCTATCCGTCCGTCCCATAGAGGGATAACTATGGGGCAGATTCCTACTGTCATCTACAATATGCCCAAGCCCTTCGCCAATGACAGTTGCTTCTCATTACCCATATTTTACAATTAAATTCATGAATCTGATCTGGCTGAGTTTCATATCAGGGGAATTAAAAAAGCAAAATACATTCATTACCTAAAACCATTTTTCTCCAACTAGCTGGATGATTATGTGATTGGTGGGCATGGATGGTAATGTGAAAGGATATGATTAGATTTCTTCTAGGTCATAACAGTTTTTAATAATGAAAAGCTCTTGTTCTTTTTTCTTTAAATTCTTGTGTTTTTTTTTATTTCAATGCATACTTTTTTAAAAGCAAACTGAATTAGCTGGATGATCACTACAAGTTTCTTGACATATTTAAAAGTAAAATATTGCATCTACATTCATTTTGAATAAATTGTTATTACTATAGTCTGCAATCATTGAGTTCATTTTAAGATTATTTGTCCTTTTTTGTTTGTGGAATAAGAGGCTGTATTTTTTTAGATTTTCTGTTTATTTAGCCAGTTTTCTATATAACGGCTAACATAAAATATAATTTATGTTAGCCATTATATAGAAATTTATGTGCCCTGTTTTAAAAATTATGTATATCTTAATTTAAGTTTGTCTCATGTCAGATGAACAATGCTGCTAGTCTGGTTGAGAAATTAAGAAAGTCTGACCATTCCATGAAAAATCTTTTAGAACAGCTCACTGATTAAAATACATATACACACCAATTAACTGTGCTCATCAAAAGTGCTGTATTATTTAATGCTTCTTCTGATGAGCAAAATTCAAAGCATTATTTCTCTTGTTTTCTGTGTATGAAGTTTGTAGCAAAATGGAATTATTATTATTTTTTTTAATTTCATTCACTGATATCAGTATTTTTATATGTCTGATAATGATCTACTGCATAAGTAATATCTATATGCAAACATAAACCAAAATCTTGCTTTAGAAGAATTCCACTGGTTTCGGTTCTCGAATAGATAAGACCACAGAATACTGGTGATACAATTTAGGTTTGAATTCTATCAAATGAGTTAGCTACATCTCTGTTTTTACAGTTTTCCCTATGTTTAATACGAATACAAGTCAGTTTCATTCAAAAAGTGCTCAAAGAAGGGCATCTCTTCTTTTAAGCAGATAGCCCTCAGGACCTTTGCCATAAAAATTCAACAGCTGAGCATGTACTAAAAGATAACATAGTATACAGATGTCCATTTTATAACTTTCAAATGAAGTGGTCGATTTAAATTTCACATCTGGTGCTATAGCAATATATGTGACTTGGGTAAACAGCCAGTTGATATGGTCTAAGGAACAGGGTTTTTAATTTTATTTTCTTTTCGTATAGGAAACTAGCTTGCTTATGCATATATGCAAGTCTAATTTATTTTTTACAAAAGATTCATATTAAAATACATACACATATGACAAAGAAATGTATGCACATAAACTATAATAAATCAATTGAGCAATATGGGAACATAGATGCTAATGGTTCAAGTGTCGTGTAGCAGGGTATGACTGCAAAACCTATAGTGGTGCTGCAAACAAAAATTAGTGTCTGATTCAAAAGCAGGCATAAAAACTAGTATACAGTTTGTCCCCATATGACACAAAACAAAAAGTATGTAATCAGAAAAAATATGATGTAGACACTGATTTACCCAACTTATAAGCTTCGGTAAAGGCCTTATCATTCGCCTTAAATCTGTAGAATGATCAGCACCCTTCTGCTTTGGAAACAGCTCCAGAAAAACATGTTAACCTAATCCACACTACAGTAGAACATGTGCCTCTGAACCATTACCATCGAAACTGCAATTTCAGAGTCACTATGTACACTAATCTCGATATTAAAGCACTGGCAGCTCTATTTGCGATTGTGCTACTGTAGATGAGTGTAGAGCACCATGGAATGGTGATATATAATATTAAGTTTATTCAGAAGCAAAAAAAAAAAAAAAAAATTAGAAATGACCTATCCTAAATGACCTATCCTGGATTCGAAATCTGGGCTTAAAGACTGCCATCCAGAAGTGCTTCTAATTACATCATGAAAGCATGCGTTGAGAAAAAAGAAAATTCCGTACATTCTTCCCCATTTAAAAGGCAGTTGGGGAGGTGGTAACCTAATCACCACCTGCTGGTGATGAAGAATTATCGCCTACCACATTTTAGTTTGGGAACCACTTGGTTAGTTGGTTGAGGCTTTAGGTATTTATTTGAAATAGAAAATATCAGCGAATGACCGCCCCAGGATTTGCATTCTGGACTTCCCTATTGCCAGCCGAACGTGCTTCTAATTAGAACACGAAGCCAAGCGGTAAGGAAAGAGAAAATTAGTGACTTAGTATCTTATTTTATTTTGGCTGCACACAGTTCCTATATGTAGCTAAGCGAATTTCCCGGTCAGTAGCATAAATCCCAACCTTCCTAGTGGACAGCGTGCTTCCGCTCCTGTAAAATATTGGGATTTAAGAAGTCATCCACAATAGCTGATCAGTTCTGCAATTATATAAAAAATAAAAATTAAGAATGAAATGGAGAAATTAATGTAACGTTAGTACAAACAAGAAGATGCAACAAAAAGATCAATTAGGAGATCACTTAGGGTCCGGTATTGTACAGCATGCACATATACGTAGCATGACATCTATGGGGTGTAGGAGAGAGTATAAAGCATGGTGTATGCTCAAAACATGAACGGAAGCTACTGCACGGTACATTTGGTTTTAACAACATCGATTTGTAGTCTCAGCGTGACAGTTCTATAGACAATATCTGGACGACTTTGTCTGGAAGTTTGAAAGAAGGCCAAAGTGCGACTATACACATCATGTCAGTAGTTTGAATTACATTTCGAACAAAGGGAGCAGCTATCTGAAGGTTTAGTAATGCTCATTGCCAAATTAGACTTTTATATGCCCGTAGCACTTCAAAGATTTTGCTGCCTCCACATACCCATCTATAATATAACACCTCTTTCTCGGGCTTGGATTAACTGCACTATGTATTCCCTTCTAAAATCTGCAGTGAGAATTTTACTTTTGTGGAGCCTTTGCACTCTTTCTTTGAATCTTTAAGCACCTTTTTGTAACGCCGCCTTTACCTGATGCCCTAAGCACGTGCTTACTTTCCTTAATGGCTAATCCAACTCTGGTAGTGGTTTCCACAAACAACCACGCCAGGATATGAAGAACTGATATCTTCTCTTACAGATGATGAGTTGGGTTCAGTTTATTTAGTTATGGCGAATCATTCGAGGGCTACCTGTCTAAGGGAAGGGATGGCTTCGTGGAAGACTTTCTGAGGGAAATTGGACTGTATATAGGTTACACATATGGAAACCATGAAAACACTTAGTTAGCAGCCAATCTGCTCGCCGGGATTCGAGCCCCGGCCGAGTTTATCGGCTTTACCGCTCGGCCACTGGACAGCCGTCTTTAGATGATGCGATATCTATGCTAATGACTCCCATCATCTGGTGGTGGTGACAGTGGGTGACATCCTAAGATGCATGCAATCTATTACTGGACATCCAATATGGCTAAAGACTTGTTATAATTTTCAGCGCCTAAAGACAACTGCAGATTTCGTACACCCTTCTGTTTTCTAAGTATGGAAACTGTTTCATTCTAAAACTTCGTCAATTTGGCATTTCCGTGACACTACGCCCAGGGACAGTTGTCCACCCTCGCCCGTCTCTAGCTATAACACTGATATCACTACGAAACAATCTGATGGTGTTTTGATCGCTTTGCGGACTTTGATGCCTTCTCGTCGGAGGCAGTGTCTTCTGTAGTGTTGCAAACAAAAGATCTGAGTAGCTCCAGTGGAGTGGCGAGCATTACTGGCGCCCGGGGCAAAATACCTTTTTGGCGCCCCCCTTCCCGAAAAAAACACAGTGATATGATGAAAATCTTGTTTGGAAACCATTTGGCGCCCCTCTGCGACCGGCGCATCATACACCCCCTTTACGCCACTAAGTAGCTCAGCAATGGAGTTGAGCTTTAAGGATAGCAGCAGTCGCTGGCAAGACTAAACAGGGAAAGGGGGTGTCATCCAGTTTTCTAGGACAATAGAGCAGCCGCTGCAATATTATATGAGGGGTTATCATCCAGGTTCAAGAATAAGATAACAGCTTTAATCTTCCGATATTTAGATTATCTAGCCATCCTGGAAGTCTAAATATCTAGATAAAGCAGAGATTACGCAATCGTCCCTCTAAGATCTAAGATCAAAGTGAAAGAAAATAGTTTGCAAGTGCTCAAATTTTCGTTTGTGGAAATGAAATGCTTGGTCGCTATATGAAGCTCCATACATCTGAAGAAGATTAATTCACTACTGACTGCAGTTGTGCTAATGTTCTTCTCCTCACGTGCATCTTTTCCAAGATTCTTCGCGAACAATAGTGCTACACTTCACGGTATACCAACTGTCGCTAGCTTGTTAAGGAGTGAAGATATAGCACCTGTCTTAGCGTAGACATTCTGAAGGCTGTCGTATGCTCCAACTTAATATATGGTGTATGGTCTGGGGACTTTTGACAGCCCGTCGCTAGTGCCTTTCAATGCTTTCATAGCTGTAATCAGCCCTGCAAGAAGAATTGAACATAATTTCTCAGAAATTCGTGGACGATGTCGTACAGAGCATGAATATACAGTAGAGAGACTGCATCACAATTAAGTAGGATTATATCCCCTAGTGATAATTGCGTTTGTGTTACCCTTATCATATGGGCATTCACCTTTTAATTTGAGTAGAATACAGATGTATTTCGAATCTGCTTTTGTATCCTTTGCATTCCTTTCTTAGTCAGGGTTGTCACATTTCTCACTGTCTAATAAGTTGACGATGTTATACTGTGCTTTGCACCATTCTAATTACTGCTTGCACATGAGACATAACATGCGAAAATCTGTCTGTCTCAACCAATATACACCAATACCTGACAAAGAATCCAAGCACGATATTTCAGTAGGATAATGAACGCCACTCATAACTTATTGCCCAAGACTGGCTACGTCATTTACTGACACTTACACAACCTACCTGCTCCAAAAATATGTCCCTTGTTGAGCATAAACCTACCAGTAAATTTGGTGAATACTGTTAGTTCGACTGGTTTGAAATTCCAGCGAACGGACTGGTCGCATGGGAGTTTTTGGTGTTTTCTCTTGCGCAATGTGAATGCCAGCTAGTTTTCTTCGAAAAGTCCATCATGAAGCCATCAAGAATCTTTGCTCTTCTTAGACAAATAGCCCTCAAGTGCTTTTCTAAAATCAAACAAACCAAATCGAACCTTTAAAAAGTGCTCCACAAAAGCATCCCTGTTCTTAGGCAGAAAGCCCTTGCGTGCTTTTCAGTGATCAAAATAATGTGACTTAAGCTCTATCTGGCCTGCGTAGGCTCAGTGCTTCGATGTCCTCAATGTGAAACACATTATCTAGCAAGTGTGGAATGTTTGCCATAGGATTATACGAGTGCCTGTTCAATTTTATGCCTCAATGCATTGTGGTCAGTACTTAATTTCTAAAAGAAGAAGGATTATGAAAGGTCGTCAACAAAGATAAAAATAAAAATAAAATGTTAATTAATAAATAAAATTAGATAATTCAATTTAATTAATGAAAATAGTTCAGTAGAAAATTGAAATACCGGAGCTCATCTTAATTTAGACTCCAACAGGAATTATACTTTTGCTCAAAGAGTGAAAAGTACTGGGACTGGATTTTAGGTGGATTAAAGACGTGAGTATGACTTGAGATCGTACTGAAGATGATTGCACTGCATGTATATCCTTCTTTAATTGACCTGCTGCTCTGTTTTGATGAGCAGATCTCAAAACAAGAGACAAGAGATAAACAAGAGCTAAGTTCAGAATTCAGAAAGCAAACAGAATTAACATTTTTTATGAAGAGCATTGTTTATAGATTATAGGTCACATAATATCATGATAAAAGGTGTTTATTACGCTAACCTGTTGACTCAACTTGTACTAGGCCCACCAGCGGCCGAGAGGTAAATCCGCTGAATGCTGGTAATTCGCTCAGAGTTTTATCTTGACGAATAGGCTGGCTGCAGAGGAGATTTTGCTGTTTTCCTCATGTATAAAGTGAATCAGAGCCAGTTTTCCCTATATTGTTCCTTTGAAAAGGCATATCTTCTCTTAGACAGATAGTTCTCACATTTTTTGAAGTAATGATCCAATACAATTCCTATTAACTATAAAACTGTGTCGCAAACTCAGCAGTAAAATTCCGCTTTGCATAAAAACGCTGCAGCACACAAGACTAAAATTTGCCAGATTGCTGTTCCAGGAATGATAATTTCAGCTTATACCCTATGCACAATGTTCACTAGACCTTGTCATCATTCCTTTTTGTTTCAAAAACAGAAGAAGTATTTGTATATTTCATACTGCAGTCTGATGATGATTTGAATGATATTCAGGAATGATCTGAAGGCTGTGATAAAAAATATTTTTATATTGGAATTCAATGCGTAATTGATTGCTGTACTAAATGCATTTAAGTCTACATAGGAAACTGAGAATGGAATTTTAGAAATTTATCTTCTACAAATTTATTATGCTTAAACATACTGAATATCTCTATGTATGGAATAAAATTAAGCAGAGAGAAGGAATATTTCACAAATGGCATGACATGACAAAACTAAAATGTACATAGGCTGTACAATGAAATTTTCTACCATTATGCAGATGTAAGACACAGAGCTCTTAAGTTGTCTGAATAATTTAAAAATAATACACTTGTTATGAATCCAGGTAAACATTGAAATTTAAAATGGAAGTTAGATTTTGAACGTTGATCATAAGTTTCAAGGCTATTAAGTTAAACTGCAGAAAACTTTTCAAAAGAGAAATTAAAAACTGAAAACAACAAATTACAGAATTAATGTATTCACACAAAAAAAAAAAAAATTCACAGGAGTTCATCAGACAAACCAGTAAAAAAAAATAACAATTGAACTAAGGAAGTAGCTGTTATTTTGGAAACAAATGAACAAAAACTTTTCATTTGAATACTGATAAAAATATATAGAGAGATTTCAAATCATTAGTGAAAAGATCATTAAAAATGCCAGTATGGTAACTGTATTAGAAATCTCAGCTCTTCTAGATATAAACCCATTAGTAACTTTAAATAAATAAAGGTAATACAAGACATTCTGATGAAGTCATACATGTGTGCTGATTCATTGCAGTTAGCAACATTTCTTGAAATGTGTTGGTCCTGAAATCAGTTCCTCATGTATTTCAACGTATTGAAAAGAAGTAAAAAGGTATCAAATTGGTTAAAATTTTTTCAAAGGGGTTAAAACAAAAAGAGCGGCATTTATCTCATGTACATATTTTAATTCTTTTAGAACTTGTATTTTAGAACCATCAAAAATTGTTTTCAGATTTGTTCATTAAATAGCTTCACAAAACTCACTTCATTCTCTGACGACTGAAAGTATTAAATTATATTGCTTGTATTATTTGTTACTGTACTAAAAATGGTCTGCCTTAATAGATGTTGTGTATTATTTATTTTTAGATTATTATATTAGATTAAGTTTATTCTTATAGGAAAAAAAAGTAATAATGTATATATGTGCAAGATAAGTTGATAAAAAGGTTAATGTTTTTGATTGTTTACTTAAAACATCCAACAGAAGTCATACACTTAAAATTTATATGTATAAATTGATTCACATATTTGCATTAAACTGAATATTTTTGAATACATTATATTAGAATAATAATGTACTTATGTAGAATTTACTAATATTTTACTCTATATACATACAAATATATCGCATTATTTCCGACTTTCATATTTAGATATTTGGATAAAAAAGGCCAAGCATTTTTAGATGTCACATCTATAAATAGTATAAAACAAAAATCTTACAGAAAAAAAAAAGACATCCGAAGTACAGTTCTTATACTAGAAATTAGGTGCTTTGAACCTATAAGCTCTTTTGATAAAGTTAATGACAAGACATAGTGCTGCCATTTATTTCTTAAATAGAATATATAAATATGTCATCTATTACTTGAATATAATATATATATATATATATTAATATATAAATATGCTTGAATATAATGTATAATTATTTTCAGGAAAATATTTTTTTAGAAAATATTCATAACATTATAATTTTTCTAACAAAAATAATCATCTGTTATCATACTTCAATACCATAAAATATATTTGGAGGTAAAATGACTTTCCTGTATAAAGTTTTATTTTTGAGCTTATGGGGGCAGGATATGATAATGAAACAAATACTGCATAAGTCATTTGTAAGCGATTATTTTTTTTATATTCATAATGTGTAATCAGTCACATATATTTATGAAAAATACCTTAGAATTATCTTTATTATAATTTTGTACGTATCCTTCTCCTTTTCAATATTAAACGTAAGAGAGTCGAGTCAATTGTATTTTTAATAAATTATCAGATCCAGTATCAAAAGGTAAAAAATTTTCAAGTCTTTATATTAAAATTTGAGTTCTTCTAAGAGTTTAAAACAAACCCACATACAAAATTTTGCTGTACAAACCAAAATTATGATAAAAACTTTCTAAACTTTTTTTTTAAGAACCTGGGTGGTTTGTTTACATTCTTTTTCAGCAAGACTTTTTTCGAGACCAGACTCAAAAATGTATGTATGCATGTATAGCTGTGCACACACACACAAACGTATGTACACACATATACATATGCTACATGAACACCTACATCCGTACATACAAGGATATGCACATACATTTCTGAATTAATCTCCTGAACACACTCTTTATGTATATAAATGCTTGTGTATGCAATTTTATAGAAATATTTAGCTACGCATGACAGAAAAGTTACACAAGGTTTTAAGACGATTTTTCAATTTCGTTTCATAAGAATGTGATTTTACTGCTTGCATGCATGATTTATTTAAATCTGTTGATAAGAATTTCAAGAAATTTTGATTATTTGTGTAAACTCCGCATCAGTACAAAATGATCAAACATTAGGAATTTAAAACAAGAAATAATATTCAGATATATTTAAAGTTCTTTATTTTATATAATGTTTTAGATATCTATCAAAGAATGATAGTAATTAGTCATCAAACGAAATAAAAAGTAACTTTTTCTTGACATTCTAGCACTACACGGTAAAGCAATTCACCCTTCCGATAATCAACACAAATGTAAACAAACATCTCTTTACGACTGGTCGGAATGCGCAGAAATCACGAAAGTGTCTCTGCGCAACTAGTCGTCAACGATCTGATAATACTAATCCACTTTTTGTCCCAACGATTGTAAAAAGGAACGGGGGCTGATTTCGCCATTGATCAGTCTGACATAAAATATCGCGCTGCTATTTCTAAATTACAACCTGTTTTGATACTGTAAAGTTGAGCAGCTAGGAATTGTTTATAAACAATAAAAAAATTAATTTCTCTGCAGTGAATACATACTGAAGCAGCGGTTTCAAATATAGAACCTGGTTGGATGCTCCAACTGAAAGACCTATTTTGATTATGTCCATATCATGAGCCTTACGTGATGGGTATTTGTAATTACAGTTACAGCTGACAATTATATGGAATTACGATAAGTGGTCATTTACATTTATTCAATTTAAATATAAATTAACGAGATAAACTTTTACTCAATGTTAAATGCACGTGTATTCACACTTATCCAACACAGATTTCTCTTAAAATTTGTCTCCTGTTGCATTGCACTGGGAAATACAACAATTTTAATTATAATTTTATTAAAATTAGCTATCTAAACACAAAATTCGTAACAATAAGAGGATAAAAAACAATGGGTCTTTCTGTTTAGCGTTGAATGAATTAATGAGCAAAACGCAAATCGGTTTTATATCTGACCAAACTACATTTTTCTTGGAAACTTCCAAAGACAGACAGCAGGCATTTATTCAGGTTGTTTACAAAACAACTTTTCTTTCGCGCGTTAAGATTTATACAATGATGTTTCCTTTTGAATTTAACAACTTATTATTTTATCTGTTTATCTGTTTTTTTTTTAAACTTATTACGTGCTTCGCCCTTAGGCATTACACGGAAAGGGAGGGATGCCCCGTGGAGGTCTTTCTAAGGGAAACTGGCTCGTATCCACGTTACATATGGGGAAAACCACGAAAACGCCCATGCAGCCAGCCCGTTCGTCGGGACTCGAACCCCGGACCGAAATACCAGTGTTCAGCGCTTGTACCACTCGACCGTTCGTGGCGGTTGTTATCTGTTTGTGAGCTAAATGCATTTCCCATAGAATGTTTTCTTCTGTTAACTCCCCTTCGGAAGATAAGGCTCAAAGTCACTGTGATTTCATTACGAAATATGTACTTATTTCAGTATATGTTCTACACTTTTCTTAAATATTTCTCTTATATCTAGCCTTTTTTTGTTTTTTGGTAAAATTGAAGTCACGTGTATGTCAGGTGATATAAGTTGCATGTACTATTTAAAATTGTTTTTGCTCTAAATGTTGCATAGGAATGATTATATTACAAAATTTCTTTTTGACTTACTAGTCAAATAATGCTTAGAACCCGAAAATTAGAACAATCCAGGAACGGCTGCATGGGCGTTTTCGTGGTTTTCCCCATGTGCAACGTATATACGAGCCAATTTCCCTTAGAATGTTCTCCCCGAAGGCATCCTTGCCGACAGAGAGATAGCCCTTGTCTGCTTTGTCGTAATAAACGAAACCAAGCCAAAACGATGTACAAAACTTTTTTGTCTGTCTCAAGTTTTCCTTGTTTAGTTCAGAAATTGAAAAATAGAATCTATTAAAAATGTATAAAATTAATTAAAAATGATTACTCTATAAAGAATTCAAGCATTATAATAATCTAGTGATAGAGATTAACATTTTCTGCAATTTACCAAGCGGCGAAGGAGAACCACACATAAACATTTCGCAAATAAGAGCCTCTACGGGTGAATTGCACGTAGGACGAATTGGATAGGTTATATTTCTGGAGCCTAAATGACTCTGTAAGTTTGCTTGCGGTGGTAAGCAAACGTAATAAAATTTCAAATTCCTCCGAATGACCAGCTTGCAAGTTTTCAAGTGCTACGATGAGCACTTGAAGTACCGGAATTCTTGAATGCGGCCTGAGGACAGGATTGCAGGTGCGTAATGAAATGTTACCGTTATTTAAATTGTAGGATAGGCATACAACCGTGATGGTTTTAACCTGTAGTTGGATGGCTCGGGCAATGGCAAATATTTAAACAATAAATGTGTAAAGCCGCTACGATTGTACATACAGAACATAATGAGGGAATTCTTTAAGCACCAAATACTGATAGTAGTGGCTATACGAATGTGAATATTTTCTTCGAAAGGAAATAGAAGGATATCTTTAAAATAAAATAAATAAGGCACTCTCGTTGAAATAAGAATAGAAATTGAACAATACTTCACTAAAATATGCGTTCACTGGATATTAGTAACTCAAAAGCTAGAATCCATATTACCATTACTTGAAACTCTTTTGAAAAATTAGTCGCAAGCACAAGAAGAAAAGACCTTATCCAATGTATGATTGCACTTAATTCTGTTTAACTTCCCGAGATGCCATTCTGGCCTCTTCATTTAGATTAAGCTTTTCCGGTTTACTATGAGACCACGTTCTCCCCCATTATCTACTCTCTTTGGGTTTCCTCTTGTGGAACTCAGTTGCTTGCTAGTTTTACGTGTTAAAGCGTTATCACATTAGCTGTTTGTTGCCGGAACAAAACGTTTGCAGCACCAGTTCTGACAAACGGCCTTTGGCGAAATAGGGTTAGCATCTTCACTTGGTAAACAGGCTGAAAGGCAAACAAGAATCAATTATCGCTCAGACTGGTGAAAATGACGTTTCCTTTCAAGTGACATTCGCTTCTTCGTGTTGTTTTGTATCGCTCACACGCTTTACGTCTTAAACTTTATTGTTAGTAATGGAAGATAATAGAAAGGTGATAGCTATCAAGTTAATCACTTTGATATCTACTCTGGCACTTCATGTAACAGATAAACACACTTCTGGTTATAGCAATTACATCAGTAATAGCCAAATTCTGTATACACTAAGAATAGTTTAAAAACATGTGCTGGATAAGTCTATTTATCACACATCGCTTATGTGTATTTTCTGTTGTCTGCATTTCAATGAAAATTTGTGACCTGGTGAAAGCATTTTCTGACTAACTTTATGGCTCATAATTACTGTTCTGTCCATTCAAACAAACAGAAAAAAAAAAAAAAAAAAAAAACCTTTTATGACAAAAATCTATATGGCTGATATTTACCTTCTCACAGCCAGCAGATACTATTCAGCAAAATGAAGATCAAATAAAGCATATGAATACATGAGCAATCAAACATGTGCGAGTTGTTTACTGTCCCATAGAACACTCGGTAATATACCTAAAACACATTAATTATACCAACTCTAGAAATTAGGTGTTCACATCATGAGTTTGTTTTATGGTTTGGTAGAAGTTAAGCATTGCGAGAAATTGTTTTATACTGTCTACAGTCTTAGGTATTAGGTATTCGGTTAGATATTTAACCTTTCCTGGTAATGGAAACATACTATCCCATGAAACTAGCAAATCTAGAAATCGGTTATCTTTTCCACAAAGAACATATTTAGCTAAATTAACTAAGTGTATAGCTCTTAATCTGGGGTTTAGATCGCGTTCGAAAACTTCTATAGCTTGAAGCAATAACTTCTATAGCTTGAAGTTTGATATCTTTTTCTTATCTGTTCCTTTCTTTGATAATATTTTTAATTGAGTCCGGCAGCTTGGACCAATTGAACTTCTTACAAACATATGAAGAAATTTTAACGGCTTTTGAATTCTTAGAGTAAGAGTGCAAATTGCATTTTCGATAATACCGTAATGTGGGAGGGTGGGGAATAAAGGGCAAATTCCTTAATTTGCCAGTGAAACTATTCCAGTGTGCTTTTGTATTGATTTTACGCGGTGACGGGTAAAAGCCGTAAATGTCAACATTTACGGAGAAATAATATTCAGAAGCTATTTCTTCATTTACATCCAGATAGGGAGTCTGCGAGAAATAGTTTTGGAGTACTATGTCCAAAATATCACCCTATTTTTGCTGATAGTGTGTATAGGAATCAAGAGCTATGAGTCAAATGTTATTTGCTTTTACATGCTATTTGCTTGTCTGTTGTTTTTCTGGCACTCTAGGAGCGATCTTTTGCGTTTAAATCGCCTGCTGATGATAGTGGTGTAATTTGTAGATGAGAGTAAGTCCAAGTCTTGTAAGTTCATATCATTCGGTGGATTATAAGAAGCGATTATAAAAAATAGTTTCCATTAGTTACACAGTTTGCAAGAATAGCAGTGTATACCATATTTGATGGTATAATAATATTTTATATGATTTTTGATTAGGATCGCAGTGCTGCCTCTCTATTTTGAAGGCTACCATAAGAGATTCTGAGAAAGCATTGATTTGCTGGAATCAGATTTGGAGTATCCGTATACGCGTTAAAAGTCATAGTTTAAATTAGAGAAATATTCCAAGGCTTCCATGTCCACCTCAATTTTTATCATTATTGATTTTGTCGCTTTGAAATTTTAAAAAGTTTTTTAGCTTTTACTACTTCTTTCTTTAACCAGTCAAAGAAGTTTATTTCTGGGTGTTCTTTTTTTCTGCTATTTTCCCAATTTAGATTCATTTTTGGATTTCCTTCTGTTTTCGCGCCGAGTAGCGCCTGAAATTCTTCCTGGTTAAGCTTAAAATTTTGATTTTGCTCATTCGCAGTGGGCTGGGGTTCAATTTTCCTTATTTTGGGGTATATTGCGTAACCTTTATAAGAGGAAACGTGACTTCCGTCGTGAACAGCGCGCTGGTAAATCTTCTTCTGTTTCCAATAGCGCTGGCACTTGTGATATTGGAGGGGGTCAGGGTTTTCCTATAATTTTTAACAATTATTTCAAGACCTCTTAATTTTTGTAAGCGATAGATTTTCTTTTCTTATAGATTTCTATTAGTTTCTACTAGAAAGAGGAGTAGGTTTACCATCTGTCCGGTTTGATAACTAGTGATTTTACAAACTTTAAGTACTGGGATTCCTAATTCTGCGATTTCTTTTGTATAGATTCAATTTTTGTGGTAGGAGGAAGTCTTTTAATGACTACTTTTATCGGTTTATCCAAATTTACTAAATAAGTAAATTTTAACTAAATAAGACACTCTTTCTGAATAGAATACTTTTGTTATCGTGAGATAGTCATCGATCCCGTAAGCACGTATCTTTAATGTATCACTTTTAATATGCGCTTTATTTTTTCGATTTCCTGCTTTTCGTGTGTGTCTTTGAGCTGGTCTCAATCCCCGCTGAAATCAGCGAGAAAAATAGACATATATGTCAGGTGTTTTTCTTGAGTCTGATGTATTCAACATCTGAATCATCGCATTCCATTTCTTCATCGTCAGTTTTTACATTCCTTACAAGTCGCAGTATATGCTCCATCGAATTCCTCTAAATATTCAAATTATGATGCTCACAGCAAAGTACAATTCGGGCTGAAAAAGAACTTCGAAATAGTAGTAGAAGTAGATGTAGAAATAGTTTGATATGTTAGTTTCTTTTTACAACATAAAACACGCAAATTTAGTCTTTGCAAAAATTCAAGTACTGTTCGTGATATAAATTTTGCTAATGTGAAGTATTCTGACCAGTTATAGAAAGAGTAATACTGAATAATGTCTTCTCTATGTTCGTCCGCATAGTTTAATGGAGAAGAAGAATCTTCAACCGTCGTTTTTCCAAGAAGTACTAATCGACTCTTTGTCAATGCGATTATAGAGTTAACGGTGCTGATTTGTCACGCAATCATTCTAACATACAATATCGGAGAAGCTAAATTCATTTTCGATTGAGCAGCTATGGAAGTGTTTGTCACGGCGATATAAAACAATTTATTTGTCTATAGTGAACAAGAACTAAAGCTTCGAATTCAAAAAATAAACCTTATTGAAAGCTAAATGACAGACCTATTCCAGTTATGCAAATATCCATGCCATGAGATTTTAGCAAAGTTATATCATGTCCTAAATGTATGTAATTAGTAATAACTTAAAATATTCGTTGAAAAGTGTTAACTTCTGTCAAAAACATTCAACGGCCCCCAAAACTCAAGAAATTGATTGTTTATGTAAAATTGTAGATCAGAGAATCTAAGTTAGCATTTAGGTGTAACAAATTAGTGTTACTTCGGCCATTCTTTATGGGATCGGAAAAATTCATAAATTTTCTTTGTGCTGGTTCTAGTATTTTTACAGTTATCTTTATTTCTAATCGTTACTAAACGTATTAAATTATTGACATTACATTATTTTCACTATTAAGTAAACTGAAACACATTGATTTAATTAATTTTTATGCACATTAAAAAAAACAGAACAGTGTCTTTCTTCAGTAAATGAAATGCTGAAATATGCCCTTCATATTGATGATTCATGGCATTATTAATCATCAATCAAATAGCAACTGGTAGTGCTTAATTAAAATACCAAAATTTGCAGGCAAGGTAAATATAGAAAATTCTATTAGAAATCAAAATTTACATTTGGTAAAAATGAATAACAATACATACCTTTATTTAACAGGGTCGATTGATAAGTCATTCCGTTAGCGTTTAGCTTTATAGAAATTCCTGCATGTAACGTTAACTGGGTTTTATGTCTAGCCTAACTTTATTTTCCGCAAAAGTTATCAAAACTTTCAAATTGAAAAACCATGCTGGTTTCGGCATATGTTTTGAAAATGTGTGGGTGAGGATTTTTTAATTTGATTACAAATTCCGCCAGTTTTAAATTACCCGAATTGCCTTCACTCGCATTACAAATCAAAGTTCCGAAAAACTTCGCGACCACAATTGGTAGACATCAGCGACAACCAAAATACTGTAAAAGGATTTAACACAACATTGTAATCACCACTTCGCCCCAAAGGAGACGATGCAGTTTTATTTAAAAAAATGCGCTTTTGTTTTGCTTTGCAGTGCCCGTAAAACAATCTTTAATTACTTATACCAGGGAAGAGGACGACAAAACTGGTGGTCAGCAATTTCGCTATAATTCATGTTTGGCGTAGGTTGAATTATATGTATTTGAATTTAAATCCATTACTTCTTTGAAGCAAGGCTTGGTTAAAAAAATGGAAATGTGCATCTCGACTTAAAACTGAAAGAATAAATATTTCCAGTTTTGCGTTCACTAAACAGAGCAATCTACTTTCTCTTTCATTAAATATTAACAAATCCTACGTCTTATAAGGTAAAATTTAAAATAAGAAAATAAAAAATATGGTATCCTAGAAAACGTGTTTAGAGGGAATACAAAAGTGAAACATTACGACTACTAAATTTCAGGAAGATGCAAAATGTAATCTGAAATGCATTTATTTAAAAATATTTGAAACTAAAACTAAGAAAGTTCCGATTAATTATTCATATTTTAATGCATCAAATCAACTCGTTAAGAGGTTATAATTTTAAACAATAAAATTCAAACAAATAAGCAGAACTACCTAACGTTTCGTTCCCCAAACATTTCGAACGCCAACTCATTAAAACAAAAATAAAATATAGATTAAAAAAATTTGAAAGCTTCCATGTTTTAAACTACGCTAAACAAGCGTTTTCTTCATTTACATACACATACAATTTACAAGCACATACCTTTATGAAAAAAAAATTAAAAACAGAATATCTTCAGAAATTTCGACAAACAGTATCGCGCAGTGGAGATAAGAATATTTTTTCCTTTTAGTGTTGCCATTGCTCGCTCTGAAATCTTTCAGTTTATTAAACAAAATTTCGTTAAATGATACTTATGTAATGCAAAAGAAAAAAATCTGCTGTGTACACTACATGACTTCCTTGTACGGAATATTAAATTATACCCATTTTTTCTTGCATTTCATTTAAACTTATTGGATTGAATTAAATCTACTTCGCCGACAGCGCATAAACCACAATAGAATAAATGCATTCTTTAAAATTCACTTTGTTTACCATAGCGACACTCTGGCGCTAGGTTCACTTAACAGTATTATATTTCGTTCATATTATAACTCAGAATGCACAATATTTATATTCTTTAAAGAATAGAATTATCTAATCGTTGCCACATGTTCTATTCAAATGCTATAATAAAGCTAGATTGATGTATACAAGAAATTAAGCAAACAAAACAAAAAAGAAACAGTTTTTCACAGACGATTGAGAATTTCTCATTCAATTAATTCAGTTCTCACTTCGCGAGAACGCAAAAAAGCATAAAAACTCAAAATATCTGTATTAAAATTTACGAAGTAAATCTTAAACACTTATTTCCTCGAAAAATTTTCAGAAAGGATTAAGCATGATTTAATTGGTAATAATAAATGAAGGCGTTATCTTTGTTGCTGCGAAGCTTAGTCTCTCTAGATTGGCAACAAATCTACTATTCTGCTGTTTCAAATGTAAACAAATATGTCCGCCATGTTATTTAAAACTTAACCGCACTTAAACAGCTTTTAAATTGTTGATAATTGTACAAATATTGCTTCCAGATTTACGAAAGGCATAAAAATCTTAAGCGGAAGATAAGAACAACATAATTCAATCATTTTTAAAGCAAAATCTGTACAATTTACAAACATATAAGAGTAAAGAAACTGGGATCACTAAGCCGGGTAACAGAGTGGATATTTATATAAATATATTTATGTACGTTTGGTCCGGCCGATTGCAACCCAAATACGAGGTGCACATCTACTTGTTAAAGCAGTCCTATATACAAAATTTCAACGTTCTGAGGCTACTCGTTATGCGAGATACGTACGTACGTACGTGTACGTATGAACGTACGCACGTACATACATACGTTCGTAGAGACGCCACGAAAAATTCTTTTCAGAATTCATTTTAAAGCAGTGTTATAATTTTTTTGAAGGGAAAGAGTATTTTATTCTGTCCTTACGTACAGATATCACGCAAAAACATCCTTAAATTGCATTCGATTGCGGTTAAAATTGATATTTCCTTTGAAATATGCTGCCTGAAACTTTTCGCAATTACAATACTTCCTTTTTACTTCGTACAAGGAAGTAAAAAGGCTCCAAATTCCGGTTACGTACAATAACGGCACAAATACAAATTCACATATAAATGCATGAAAATCGTCTCTCTATGTACAAAATTCGTAACACTACCCTCAAATGAATGCAATACTTAAATTATTATTTATTTATAATTATATAATACTTAAATTATAAATAAATAATAATTTAAGTATAATTGTTACTACCATAAAGTAAGTCAAATACCAAATGAATGAATAAGTGCAAAAGTTTAAAAATTTAGAACCAAATGGTTTTGCTACAATATTTACACTATGTACAATATGCGCACTACGTACTATGACCCCAGTAAGGGGTAATGAACGACTTTAGGTTAGAATTCGATGCCTTACAGATTCGTACCCAACATCAGTTAACCTGTTTAGGAATGTATAAGGACCATCCGAAGGTGACTGTACTTGACGGTATCTTAAAATGAGGACATAAGTATATAAATAAAACACAAAATTCTAAAAAAAAAAAAAAAAATTAACATAGAAAGTTATGGAAACTATATCGGATAAAATTTTTGCAGGCCTTTTTCTATTTTCGAAAACCGCAAAGCGTGAACTGCCACCTATGGGAAGTAATTCAAAGACCACAGGAATATTTATAGGTGTGTTAAGACAGCGGCAAAAACAACGTCTGAAGCAATTCGTATATCTTTTCTCGGATGGTAAATGTAGATGAGAAATTGAAATGGAACGAGAGCATCCAGTTAAAATCCTAGATTTAAACACGTACATATACCAATTCTTAACATACAATTCAAATCTATATGAGATATTTTAGTTTCTGTCTTATTTTGAATCTATTTAAAGTGACCTTTTCACTTCCTACTGAAACTTTACAGTTCTCTAAATTAATTTAATATTACTTATAATTTTATATTTTCTTCTGTCATTTACATTTTATTTTAAAAACTGTAAACAATAAATATTTGTCTAGGCAGGAAAACAGAAACGCATGCGAAAGTGCAAGAAAGCCTCATGGGAAATTTGGACGACTTTAACACACACTCAAGTGCAGTTATTTATAATATATTCTGATAATAATGTCTAACTATAGTGAAAATTGCCATTACATGCGGGCGACAAAATATTGAAACGTGTTTAATGTATGATATCTGTTGTAAAATGATGTCCCTCTCAAGAAACAGAGTGATGATGATCATTCAAAAATTTTAAGTAATCGTTTTCCATTACACGCAATACTTCGATATCGAGAAGAAATGGACAACAAGATTTAAACACCAGAGAACATCTAAATCCAATGCACTAAATGATATGCAAAGTGTCATTTCAAAGACCACTTTCGTCTGCATTAAATTTCGCTTAGGACGTAGTTCTGTTTGAAGAATATTCTGCGTAAATTATATCACTGGATTTGTAAAATTCAGTTTAATAACTGTTAATCCATTGCCTTCACGATTTTATCGAAACCTGGTTTTTAAACATGACGCGTTATGTTTAGAAATGCAAGGGATGAAAGAAAACTTCTTAATATATTATATAACAGAAAAGCGTTAAATAATGAAAAAAAATTCAGGCCATAAGAAATGCAATAATATGTAACAACAAATGCTGACTATTGCATTTTAAAATTATTTTAACACTTTTGGAATCTTAGAATTCTTTTGGACTCGAGTACCAGGATATAAAAAGAATTCATTCCAGGGCAGAACAACATCGGCATTTTCTTGCGATGCCGATAACTGGAAAGAAGTCGTCATTTTTTCTCGAATCTTTGCAGAATCTCGTCTTATTCTGCAAAGATCTTTAATTTGAGTAAAATTCTCAGAAATGGTGGAAAAGGGCATATCATTAACAACAGAAACTTGTTAGTGATCTTAAACTACAGTACAGTTCTCGAGCTAAATTCTTTCCATTAATTATTGTGGAAATAAGAGATAATTATAGAGTTTGTACACATTCGGCTGCATTACTTCCATAGTACTACTCATAAGATTTACTGTTTACCAGACAGATGTATTCTTTTTTGATATTTTTTTATTAAACGTTAAACGTCTGCCTTATATATAGGTCCTCAGATGGTACAGATAATATCTCACACTGAAAATCATTCCCGAGTTTTGATATTAGTTACGTAAAGTAAAATTTAACCTGTAATAATTTTAAATACCAGATTTTATCTAAATTTATGGCTCTAAGTGCTTCAGACCCCGGCCAGCGAAGAAAGATTTTGCTCCCACTTAGGCCAAGAAATGTGAAAGTACACTGCGCAAAAAAAGGGGGGGGGCAGGTCTATTCTTTCGTTCTACTTGGACGATTGACGAAATTTAAATTCCGTTTTACATGTCACGAAAACGAGACTTAGGATGTATATTAGATTTATATATAGCACTCTTCTAACATAGGTATTTTGACACAAAATCGGACTTTTTCTAAAATAACATACCAGGTTTTTTACACATTTCGATTCTACGACTCAAATTATGCTTACATTTTAAATTTTGTAAAATCTGGTGCGAAATTCGCAGAGAAATTCAAAAATTTACCTTGGGCCCCCCTTTTTTTTCATGTTGAGCCAAGACTAGTTTTCTTGGCGAACTCCTTAATTTATAACAACCTATTTTCCTTTCAATTCTTTACATTGCACAAGAGGGCGGAATACGTCATCGTTTGAAAGGTATTTTCGCAGGAGATGTTCAGCGTTACGCCTTTTATTCTTCTTGATGTTCAGCGGCTTCTTTGCTTATAGTCTTTTTTCCGCTGTAATATATTGTTATATGTTGTGGAATGTGATGTAACCACATTGAAGGTGGTATCAAGATAACGATTAATGTTTATGGAATGCATTCGCATTGACAGTAACACCAGCGTAACTTAAAATATCGAAGATTAAGCTTGAATCTTGCACTGTTGTCTAAATAAGTTGGTCGCTGCTAAAGGAATCACTGCATTTTTAATTGGTAGATAATATGTAAAAAGAGAGTCTTTTCACTGTGAACTTTTGAAAATTTCTAATGCGCGGTTCCAAATTTACTGTTTGACCTTTTTATTTATTTGTTTGCGCATCGGTTGCTATATTTTATGATTTTCGTATTTTAAATTAATTCTTTGATAGATTTCTAAATGACTGCAGCTGATCATAAACATTATTGCTGTTCTTTCTTATTGTGTTTATAACAGAAGTGAAACAAGTATACTTTTGCGTTCTATACAGAATAAACTTATAATTTAGTTTTCGTAAAATAACACTCTGAATAAAGATTATTGGAGGAATAAGAGCAACAAGAATCGGCATAATATTCATAAATTTGCAGGACTAGGTTTCGAAGGTTATTTGCACTTCTGCAGCTGAAGAATAAGTTTTCCTGTACTTAAATAATTATCATTTAGACAAAGGATTGTATGCGTGACCTTAAATGAATCTAAGGGCAAAATATAATTTTCTGTGAATGTGTGCCCCCACAAACATTTGGATTTCGAATCGTATTTCTACAATGGCGCAAATTAAAACAAACTAAATCGAAGGCTTAGAATTGTAGCTCCTCAAATTACTCACCAAAAAAAATCTCAAGGCAAAAATAATTTTTCTGTGTTTGTGTGTATGTCCTTAAAAATGTTTGCACTTTGAATCTTAGATCCAGAAATTTTCTCATTAATTTTCTGTAGGAAGAAATATCACTATCATCATCACTTTACGTATATTCTTCTGTAGAAATATCAGTATCCGATTCCGAAGAAGCTAAACTACATTCCTTACCGACGTCTGAATCAGACTTTGCAAAAAAGAAAACTTTTTGTTATCATCAAATTAACTGTAAAACAACTGAAACTAAATTTTTAAAATCGAAAATATCATTCCCAACATGTTTCGGTGCTCATGGACCTCATAAGTTCCTTATAAGTTTTCCTATAAGGTCCATGTCTGTTTAGCGGAGCAAATGAATAAGCTCACGTCTTCTCCCGAGAGAAATGAGTGAAGACATAGAGCAAATAGCGTCATCTATTATGCAAATAAGTGATTTAAATCTTAAATGAATATTCTAAAAGTGAATACTAATTCGGGCTTAACGAAATAGAAACATTAAATTTTCTACTGATTTCTTTTTCTATCTAACTCGATTAGGCATCACAAATCCTCCACATAGTAGTTGCTAGAATTGCACTCAACCGAGGACCAAGGTTTTGGCTTACGGAGTACATTTGCCTTATTAAGCAAAACCCTGTTCGTACCTCTTCCAAGCTGCTTATGATAATGTAAAACTAAGGAAATTTATTCTCTAAAAATCTCTTCAGATTTTCTTGCATCACTTTGAACTCTAGTAATATAGTAATATAGTAATCTCTTCAGAAGTTTAGACAATAAATAGCCATAAACGCAAATAAAGAAAATTAGCCGGTTAGTAGTTATCATGTCAAAGAGACTTTCTCTCAGTGTCCTTTTTATTCTTCAGTAGTGACAGACGAAGTGCATGGAGTAAAGATGAAATAAACAAATTAACAGCATTAAAATGAATAATTGAACACAGGTAAATGACTGCCCACGAAAGTTTTCCTGGAAGACTTTGTCCCCTTTCGAGAAGACTGTATAATGTTGCCTGCGTAGCACCAGCTTCGAAACATTCCACCACGGGCTACATTACGTGTGCACTTCTAACACAGAAGTTATGGTGGAAATATAAATTTAAAATTTGTTATTAATATTAAATTTTAAATTAAGCAAAACACATATTTTGCCTCAAATCTTGAGTGTTGTTCCTGAAGAAAAAGATCCCTTGTCCTTACTACCCTCGAAATTCACTGCGCGTTATTCACAGTTTTTTTCCTCCTCCAAAATGCTGTTTTGTCTATACGTTTTTAACAAAGGCGCGGCTAAAACGCCCTGGATTACTGATTAATATCGGATTGTGTTTACATTTTAGTGCGTTACAGATGGGTGATATTGATGATAAATGTATAGACTGATCTATTCTAATTATTCAAGATTACTTCAGAAAACGGAAAAGTATGATTCTTTACAACAACACTGAAATTGTGCGTAATCAAGTCCGAGGATGTCCTCAGGGGTCTTGCATGAGTGCAGATCTCTGGAATATCAGCTTCAACAACATCATTGCCTATCCATGGCCAGATTACTCAAAAAGTGTAGCTTTTGCAGATGATGTAGCTTTTATTACAAGTGGCCGTACCAGAGACATTTACAGAATAATTACAACGAAACATTCCAGTTATTTAACCAACTTTGCAAAATTCAAAAGCTACAAATTTCACATAGTAAGTCCCAAGTCTCAGTGATCCATAAACCAGGAAAAAAATATAACTAAAGCTTTAGCTCTAAAAATTTACAATCAAAAGATCAAATCTGTGAATACAATCAAGTACCTCGGTTTAACAATCGACAATAAATTCTCCTGGATTCCTCATCTACAAAATATTAAACTTCGTACAACATCCATAGCTAACTGCCTACGACTTATGCATGGATATAACTGGGGCTTAAATCCCCATGTAACACGTATTCTTCTAAAAACAGTCATCTCAAAAATGGTAAATTACGGAGCAGAAATTTGGGCACAACCAATGACAGTGAGAAAGATCAAATGTTTATATTCAATTCAAAGGCCTTTTACTCTTTGCATTACTCGGGCGTATCGCACAACTTCAAATATAGCACTTGATATTTTAGCTGGTACTCTTCCATTATCAATCAGTGCAGAAATGGAAAGCACCTATATGAAAGTCCTTCAACTTAACCAAGCTGCAGAATTCAACAACCAAATCTTTTGGCCATCCAACTATGAAAAGAAAATGAACCCCAATCTTATCCATCCAGTGCTTCGCTTCCTCACGTCTGAAGAAAATTCACGTTCATCTCCAATTGCTTATACTGATGGATAAAAAATTGAAGGAAAAGTTGGTTCCACAGTCATTTTTCAAATTACCCCCCTCAAATATCGTCAAATGAAAAGGTCATCTCTATAACAATAATAGTGTTTTCCAAGCGTAATTGTCAGCTATAAAAGCAGCGACTGAAATAGCCATTCTCAAAATTCTCAACGGATTCAGCATAAAATCTGACTCCCAAGCAGCTATTCTAGCTATTAAAAATCCCTTACCTTCCTCTCCATTGATATCCGACATAAACTCTCTTCTTGGCGAAATTCCAAACTACAAAATTCAAATTTCATGGACATAATGGCCATTTTGGTAATGATCAGGCAGATGAACTAGCCAAAGAAGCAGCTATTAATCAAGATGGTTCTGAATTCATCATTCCGTGGCCTAGCTCCAATTTCAAGTCCCGACTAAAACAACTTGCTTCAAAATCTTGGCAAGATTTGTGGAACAAGTCTCCACAGGGAAGACGCACATATAACTTGATCCTCAATGTAAGCTTCGCATCTCTGTACTCGAATCCTTAACTAAATTACTTTATAAGAGGACATGGTCCCTTCCCCACATATTTCTACGCAAGAAATTTGGCAAATTCTGATATCTGTATATGTGGGGAACAGGGAACTCCTGATCATTATAGTTTCTCATGCCCCATAACTGAGGATATTCACATAAAATCCCCAAGAACTGACCTCCTGGCATTCCAAAGGTTTTTAATCAAAGATAAACATCAATATTCAAAGTTTCAGAAAATTATGCAACGACTCTCTTCCTACGGCCTAGATCTCTGTCAAGTGTAAGTCCACATACAGTTTAAACTTAGTGAACTTTTACATGCTATGATTATGGACAAAATGGCTCCGCTCGTGAACTTTATAACCTGCAATAAACCAATATATCTGAAATAACCCATGGAAACCCACCTCTTTAGCATTATTATAACAATTCATTTTAACATTCTGTTGCCAGTACTAATTATAATTATTTCATTATGTTTATTTGTTTATTAATTATGTTTATCTCCTATTTTTGTTGCACCAAATCAGATGTTCAATTTATCTTGTGACTCTCAAATTGTATTCCGACTATTCTGTAATCTACTTATGCCCTACACCATTATTTTTAATAAATACTGGATGCGGAGCGTACTGGGGAATTGCACGATGTACCATAATAGGGAAACTCTAGACCTTTTGAAAAGCTTCAGTCTATGCAAATTCTTATAAAAATTGCAATTACCCACCCCCTTTTTTTTAAAGAGTTAGAATAGGAAGGCATTACCAGTTGACTTATGGTACATCGCTGGTGTCCCCCATACTTTTACCTTTACCTTTACCTTACCTTTTCATTTTCGTGTAAAAAATGAAAACGACAGGCTGCATATTTCTTCCCATTTTTACAGTTACGTTTGTCAAACGTGTTGATATCTAAATAATTATATGCGTTTAATTGGGGTTGCTTTATCTAGCCATTCAGAATGCATAATTTTTAATCCATTTGGGGTCGCCAAAGATCCCGTCTCTCAAGTTAAAGGCCTGCCTTAAATACAGAGCGCAATTGTAAAGTACGTCATCGGGAATGGGACTTGACATTTCCCTTCCGCTTCGCTTAAGTCTCATTTATACTTGCTTTGGTCCATAAATTTGGACGCCCTTGTTTTGATCCTTCGTTATTGACGCTGTTTTGGAGTGCAAACCTATGCACCTCCTATTGGACCATGTCCATATCAGGGTGATATGGCTTTATTTTAAATTCTAGCTGCCCATAATTCTAATATAATCTTTAAAATACGTTGAAATAAAGAATAATCTAACAAATAAAAGAACGATTTTATCAGAAAAAAATCTCCAAATTCAAATTAGGGAAACAAATTCCAAATTCTCTCCGAAGCAATTTGAAATGTCAGGAGAATTTCTAAGTTTTCGCAAATTGAAATTTTTTAGCGGCTACCAAGTGAATTAACGAATTTCAGATATACCTGTACTTATTTTTTAATTCCCGTTACACATGGTGCCTAATGATTCATGTTTTAATATATTTATATGTTATATTAGCTAATGTTACGGGGATAATATATTTCACAGTCTTTCTACTCCAGTCTGAGCCATAATGTGATAAAACATTATTTAACTTTGAATCACATAAATTAAACTCTACTTACCTTAACTCTGATCAATCTTTACTTTAGTTTTGGATAACAAAAATTGTGTTGAATACTTAAACGAACTGCATAATTTTATACACACTTAGACATATGACTATGTCCATTTTGTGCGACCCATTGCTTTTTCAATGAATTCGAGTCTAAGCAGAACATATACTTCGACTCCCTGCGAGTGAAGTCTATTAGAAGACGTATCTGTCCGTTTGCTGACGAATAAAAGTCTAAGCATTCTTTTAGCAAATTAAAGATGTAAATCTTTTGGTGTAGATAAATATTTCTTTTAAGCATATCGTTACTGTTGGAAGTCCTTGAGCTTTTTGAATAACAATAAACATTCCTTTATTTCCAGTTGAAACCTTGCATTGAAACATTAAAACTAATTTTAAATTTCGGAAGCGGGATAAAAGAATTTCACATTTAGAAAGTTTGCGACAACTATTTATATGTTTCAATTACGTTTGCATTTATATTTTTATGTCTGTTTGTTTCACACAACACTTACATTTTGATGTAAGCAGTTCTTTGTTGACGCCACAATTTTTGCTCATATCAGAAAGTTTTAAATATTTAAACGACATGCGGCACTTAAACTACATGCATTGAAACTACACGCGGCAAAAGTTAGAATTTAACTCGGTAAAGGGGTGTTCGACACTACCTCAGTAAAAGGTACTTAATGCTAAATCCATTTGAAGGCCAAAAAATAGTTGCACTGTTAACCGGTAAGCTATGCAAGAGTAGTGTAAACCTATAATATGTTAAACTTTCAGCTATGCTTGGTGTTTATAATACTTCAAACTTAATTGTAAGCTAAAATAACCTCATCATTTGTGTTGTATTTTCGGTTATAAACCACAGGAATGGCTTAATCATTTTTTATTTGGATTTTCACCGAACTTACTTTGCCATTGCAGTTAGTAGTTGTTAAATTGACTAATATTTCAAAAGGTTAAGATAATTTTCAATTTGAACCCGTTATGTTTTGTGTTAACAGTTTTTTTTTTTTTTTTCATTGTAAAAAAGGTTTACCCAACTCAAGTGAACATTGTTTGTAATTAGACTCCCTTACATTATCTGCTATCTGAAGTTAAAAATAGAGTATCAATTCCGAGCTGATGATACAACATATTAGACTGAACGTTTCTTAAAAATTAGCATTTCATAGGATGTAAAAACACGAAGCCTAAAAGCTAGTGGTCTTAATCTAGAGGCCGTTAGTATAATTTTCATCACCAGCGAATACATTTTCAATTCAGTTAATTCGCATTATTATGGCATTAGTTATTATCACAATGACTTGTAGAAATTTTAAGATTTAAATGGTTTTACGTCCTCTTTCACATTAGTTTGATTACCATTAAAAATGAACATGAGTAACTCCTCTGCAAAATATGCACCTTATTCAAAGATTACAAATCATGGATAAGATTACAATTAGAGGTATAAATCTTATTTAAACATATGAAGCCACCTGTTTGATTATTGTATGACCTAGCTTTTCGTTAGCTTGTATAATGATCATTAAAGTTGCAGTGTTTTTCCAGTATTAAATCGGTGCGCACATTGATTACAGACATGTAGTTTAAAAAAATGAAATTTAAAGAAAAAAAGCGTTGTAAGAAAATGCCGATCAATTTCTTTTCACAGTGTGACTCAATTTTTCATTCCTATTTGAGTCACCTAAATAATGTCTGAATTGTAGCGATTAATATTAAAATATGAAATCTAAATATCTCTGTTTCTATAAAATGTACTATATTGTCGTTCATTACTTTTGGTCAATATCAGCATTTATCTCTGATAACATATTAAGAAAATCTATGAAAAACCCTTTACTAGCTTTTAAACAAATGAATGCAGCTTATACAAGTTGGGCTCTCTAATGCTTCGTAAATTGTGTTCTTAAAATTAATAAATATATTCATAATTTCTTTATGAAATACGCCTGATACGGAAACAGGTTTCCATTTGATGATGCCATAGCTATTAAAAATGTATTTACAGTTTGAGATTAGAATTATTATGATAAAAATGCAACCAACGCGTTACTCACTAGTTTTCTCATATAGCCTTGCGCTTTACGTAATCTAAATATACAGATGAGTGCGACCCACTTCCGACGCCACTCGTTTCTCTGTGAAGAAAAAGCCCTGCCTACTCGAGGCAGAGCGGTGGCTTTCGAATAAAATATCTTATATCTATTGCATTATTTTGTGCTTAAAATTGATTTTTCGGCTGTTACTCCCACCAAGTACTTTCATGAAATTAGTTTAGATATCTATTTTAGAAAGTGTGCGACAAGGGTTCTGCTCTTGGTATAAATTCAAGAGAATTTCAAAGATAGTCTGCAAGTTCTTTTCTAAAGATGCATTCTCACTATTAAGCGTAAATTGACATACTTCAAGCAAAACAAAATTAAGAAATTAGCAGTTTCAAGATTTTAAAATATTAAAAAAAAACGCATTTAGGCTTTAGGGAAAGGGGCAGCATTTATCATAATAGGATACTCGCCTTAATACAAGCATTCAGCAGCTATATTATAGAGACTATCTGTTTGACGCTTTAATCCAGAGGAGTCTAGCCTCCTGGTCCACACCGGAAGAAGAGATATTTTGGACTACACAAGTAATTCCTATTATCAGTAACTACTCATAACCTCTCAAATAAGCAAATCACATACTATTAGCATACGTTTACTTAAAAGTTCTCAGATTTTTTTCTAGTTTGACTGCTGAAAGAAATTTTTTTAATTCCCCTATAAGCAGTAAATTTAGAGTTGACTGCATTATTTCAAATTTGCACAATATGTACTGTATAAGTAATCGCATAAATAGAAAATTTAAGTGAATCAGTGATTAACGTCACTTATCTGGCAAGGCTGCGCTGCCTTACTCTAAGGATGGATGATGACAAAAGTAGCTTAAAAATATATTAAAATAATTAAAATTCTTTATTCATTTATGATTCTTTTAATGTAATGATAGGAACATAGAATAATTTTTGACATTTTATTTTACAATGTATAAATAAAATTTAATTGACAATTTGTTTGTCCTTGCAAGAAATAAAGTTTATGTAATTTTCCCTTTAAATTTGTGAATAACTGGTTTGATTGAAGTGTTTGCATTTCTTAGGGAGTTCTCAAGATGTCCGTTCTCTGGTTCTGATTCCCCTCTTAGTATGCTTTACTATTGAAAATATTTTTTATCAAATGTACTAGCTTCCAAATAATGATGACGATAAATAGCATATGACTATGAGGCATATTTAGTTCTAGTTAGGCATGATTTATAAAATTCCAGTCAAAGGACATCATCAGTTTTCTCTGATCTGAAAGTCACATAGCAATTCTGTGTATTCTGTTGAAAATTTGTTGGCAATATCTATATCGACTGTAAATAGAGTCGTAAATGTGCATAACATATTTTTTCCGAAAGTACTGAAATGTATTTTCATATTTTAGTGTCAAACCAAAAAGAAATTCTGCCTATTTCTTCCCATTTTTAAAGCTATGTGCGCCCCCACGGTTGAAATGTAAATAAATGTGTGCATTTATTTGGGCTTCCTTTAATCTCCCCATTCAGCACGCGATTTGTTTCATTCCAAATCGGAGCGCCAAACAGAACTTTGTGCGTGTTGAAGGTCGATCCTGAATCTCGATCGCAAACGTAAAATATGTCAACGGGGGCGGATTTTTGTTATATCTCTGACGCTTCTTCGTTCGCTTCTTGGGTCGCACTGATACTTGCTTTGGGACGCGCGCTTTGGTCAGAGACTCGACTTATTGTTATTTACCATCAATGAAGACTTTTTAGTACTTTTATTCACTTCATGTTAACTCTGGAAATTTTCGAAACGAAAAAAAAATTATTCAGAATGTGGTCGCGACCCACAGTTTCAATACCACTGTTTTAAATCATTTGCAGTTTCAACTTCGACAAAAGTGAACAGATTAATAGATTCATAATGCAGTTATTTTATTCGCATTCTGATGTAAAATATAAATTAAAATTTCAGATTTACTTTTAATAAAAGTAAAAAATCTGTGCGATAGAGGAACTTTAGTCTCGGGTAATAAACTTGGAAATTAAATTAGTATACGAAGAGTGCATTCGTATTTTCAAATAAATACGATTCTTATGTTTGGCAGTTTTGAATGAAAATTTACAAAACTATGAATGAAAATTCATTTTTGCTTTAATGATTTTTTAAAAAGTCATTTATGTACATTCATAATCATCTATTCTTAGAATATTTTAATTGCACCATTAGGTTTACTTTTAAAGCAGATTAAAAAAAAAAGATTAAAACTCATTGTAAACTTGAAAATGTTACGTCAGAGGATTTTAGAATGTTGGTTAAATTTAAAAAGTTCAGAATTGAAAGCCTCCATTTTCTACGATTCTAAACGAATAAAACACTAATCATTTAAGCAAACATTCTAGAATTAGAGGCCGTCGAAGCAATCTTACGTGACTCGCGGATGCATTTTCCGTTCAGTTAATTAGCATTATTAGAACATTAATTTTTATGACAAGAATTTGAAAACATTCTACGATTTTGATGGTGTTCAGCCCAGTTTCACATTATTTTGATTACCAATAAAAACGAACATGATTAAGGCCCCTAAAAATTTGAAAACTCTGACATAAATCCAAATCAAAGGCTTGAAGATACAGATTTGATTATTGATATAAATCGGCATTACAATCGTTGTTAGAATAGTTTGTTATATTAATCATGTTTTACTTTAAATTCAGCTTGTATATTGATGATTGAAGTCTCAGGGAACTTCGAACATTAAATCAATGCTCATATTGATTACAGCCGTGCCGATTAAGGAAAAAAATCTTGCAACAAAACGCAGATTAATTTTTTTCACAGTCAGAATCAATTGTCCGAACTTAGTTGAATCACGTAAATAATGTCAGATTTGTATAGATTAATATAAAAGTATCAAAATTTAGACTCGGTTGTGCAACCTTGTTTTTTATTTATAAAGAAATGCATGATATTCTCCTTCATTGCTTTCGATCAGTATATTTTATTTATCTGTGATAACTTTTTGAGGAAATCTGTGACAACGATTTACTAACTTTTAAACAAATGAATGCATCTTACACATATTGAACCGTCAAATACTTCGGAAATTTAGTTTTTCGAATTTTAAAATTCTTCCCTACTGTTTAAGTTGTGATTCCCAGTAACCTAAAATTATCCAACTGTGGGTATGGTGGTGAGAACATCCGTTACTGAGTTTTCGAGCCGCGTGAACGTGAGTATGAGTAAGGTGGGATGCTTAATGTTGTGTTGTAAGAATTTTGTGGAAACATTTGTGTCGGACAAAACACACATCATTCTGAGAGATCAACTCTAAAATATTAGGTCTCAGCCAAAATGTCTGTATGTGAAACGCCGAAGAAATATTTTATTCATTTGTTGAAGCATTTACTTAATCGTACACCAACGAATTTCTGTCTAAAAATCTCCACAGGTTTAATATTTAATTATTGGCACTTCTCTCAGACGTAAACAAGATTTAATAAGAAAGTAACGCACAATCTAAATCAGATTTCACAATTACCTTCAGAAAACTTACGCTGAACGCAAACTGAAGACACAATTTTAACACAAAAACATCCGATAAAACAATAGTACATTTTATTCCAAAGCCACCGCTCTGACTGAAATAGGAAAAGCAGTTTCCTAAAAACAAATTGTAAAAATCTTGAGAAATTGAGGAAGAAATCGTCAATTTAAAATACATAAAGCACAAGAGTGTGTGAGAAAACTAGTGAGTAACAAATTGTTTATAATTTTTGTCATAATAATCTCAAACTATGAAATATTATTTTAAATATCGATGGCATCATAGAATGGAAACCTCTTTCCATGTGAGACAAATTTCATTAAGAAATATGATTTTTTTTTTTAAATTTAAGAACACAATTTTCGAAGTATTTGACAGCTCAACGAGTATAAGCTTCATTCATTTGTTTAAAAGTTAGTGAAGTGTTATCACAGATTTTCTTAAATAGTTATCAGAGATAAATGCTGATATTGCTCAATGAACGAGAATATCATACAATTTTTGGACGAAGAATTTGTGAGATTTTCTGCACGACCAATTCTCAGTTTTAATATTTTAATATTAATCTCTACAAGTGTGACATTATTTACGTGACTCAAATAGGTACGGAAAATTGATTCACATTGTGAAAACAAATTGATCTTAATATTCTTACAAGGTATTGTTTTGCTAGTTTTTCTGTATCATAGTATATGTATAGTGAGTAGGAATAAATGTCTTGTCCTGAATGGCGGTGTTGATATTTTAATGAGTGCGGAGTCCAATTTCCGCTCCTCTTCACAAAAAGAGGTGAGTTTTTTTTTTTTTTTTTTTTTTTTTTTTTTTTTTTTTTTTTTTTTTTAAATCAGGAAGTGGAGTTAGGTGAGAATGTTGTGGTAATAATGCGTATCATCAAATTTTGTGTGAAAAAATATTGTGGTGATATGGGAATAGGTGTTGCGCGGAAATCAAAAGGGAAGATGGTTCTACTGTGTAGATTATGGTGAGTAGTTATTTCGGTTTGTTGAAATGATGCTCCGTTTGGATACACTTTGAAATGGCGTTCTTCTTTTCTAATTACCTATGAGCCCGTAAAGTGAGGCTGATTTGACCTCTTATTCATGATCCATGTAATAAGAATAGTATCGGCTTAATCTATTAAAACGCTACCCACACTTTCTTTCCGCTTACATTTCTTAGCTTTAAAGCAATGGCTGTCAGATGACATATTTATCGGTCTTGGAAAATTTCAAGATGTCCCATAATTTCACTCATTTTTATCTCTATTTTCACATCAAGAAAGCATCTCTGCCCGGAATGTTGTTGCTCTGCACTTGTGAGGAACAACAATTCAGTTGAGTTGATAATATCGTATGATATCTCAGTATCCCTTTCTGCAATGACAGCTGAACTTCGACCAATGAAATTCAAGCAAAACTTTAAGTACAGAATTTGCATTTCGTGTGAATCTTTGGTCAGCAGTTTATTGTACAAGAAAACAAATGTATACTTAATTATATTTCGCTGAAAAAAGTCCTTTGGAGAGAACACTTTATTTACAGTGTATGGATTATACACTATGGCTGCAAGTAAGCAATTAATCTATTCGTTGAACTCATACCTTTAAGACAAATATATACCCATTGGCATGGAAATGTTTTCACTATGGATATGTTTTCATGGGAAATTTGTTAGTATATTACTTAAACAAAGTACATATCATAAAAACGCTCATACAATCAACCCGTCTACCGTCTGTCCAGAATCGAACTCAGGTCGAGGTACCAACGTTCGACAATCTCACTCCTCTGCCGTTCATAGGTCCACGTGGCTTCAAAAACACATCAATACTGTTTTCACACCATCTCAATATAAATTTGGGAGTTTTTCTTTTGCAGCTAGATGAATTTCAACTGCAATCAACGTTCACATAAAAACTTTGTAAGAGCGATTAAGGAGCTGGATTCATACCTTGATGCAGATGAAATTCTACCGCATATAGCAACACTTCCCTGTAGCCTGAAATACTTCCATACTGGGATTTTTCTTGAGAATTTTTGTAATTAAATACGAAAGGATCAAGAATTACAAATTTCGAAGCACCTGCTATCTTAAAGATCATTCCACTCCACATCAATTATTCAAAAATAGACAATAAGATAACAAAGGGCAAAATAGACAATAGCTTAACATGGGAAAATTTAATGTGAATATAGCACTTTATTGTTGGTCTGCTGCGCTTTACCAGCTAAGACAGTTCTTGTAGGTAGTACTTGCCAGTAACCTAAGATTATCCAACTGTGGCCGTTGTGATAAGAAGTCCTTTACAGAGTTCTCGAGCTGTGTGAACGTGAATACGAGTAAGGGGGAATGCTTGAGAATGTATTGTAATAATTTTGTGGAAGCATTTATATGAAAAAAAAGTTTATAAAAGTATAAAAAATCATTACACTAATAGAGAAAATCTAAATTATTATCAGGTTTTAGCCAACATATTTGTATATGAAACATCGAAATGGTAATATGAGGAGTATTTTATTCATTTGTGGAAGCATTTTATATTCTTGTATGCCAACGAGTTCTGACGAAAAGTCTGCATAGATTTATTACCTGATTATTGGCACTTCTCGCAGACGTAAAAAAGATCTAATCAGAAAATAATCAAACACCAGTCATCAACACATTCTAATACCGATTTCTGAAAGCATTTAGGATGCAAAGCAAACAGAAGAAACAATTTAAACACAATACAGAGCATCAGATATAAAAGATTTAAATTTTATTCCAAAGCCACCACACTACCAGATGAAGACAAAGCAGTTTGATTAAATAAAACACCCGATACATTCGGATATACTGTAAGATGTTCTAATTTTAAAATCTATAAATCGCAGGAGTATATGACAAAACTAGTGAGTAACACTTGGGTTATAATTTTTATTTTAACCCATTAGCCGCTGGTGTCGCGTTGACGCAACGGTCATAATAAATGCCTATATAAATATAATTACGACGTGAGTGTACACAAAACGCGTGATGTCGGTGCGCGCAACTCAACAGTAGAATAAAAGGAAGGACGGAGACGCAATTCAACATATTCGTTGCAAGCGTCAGTGAGTCATTTCTTGAAATATGGCTAGATAAAAACCACCTAGACGACTTCACACGTGAAAGAATGATCGGAAAGCTGGAGGAGGGGCGTCCTGTCACCAGTGTAGCTGCAGAGTTCGGAATAAACAAAAGTATCGTTTCGCGCGCTTGGAAAGCGTTCCGAACCACAGGTACAGCGGTTAGAAAGGTCAGTGGTGGCCGCCCGAGGACGACAACTGCAGGATATGGCCGATATATCGTCCTGCAGACGAAAAGAGGCCAACAGCAGTCAGCAAGCGCCATTGCTCAGCAACTCTGTACAGCAACAGGGCGACAAGTGTCGCGGTTTACTGTGGCCAGACGCCTTCACAAAGGGGGCCTATTCGCCCGCCGTTCTGAACGCTGCCTCCCATTGAAAGTTGGCCACCGAAGCCACCGTTTACAGTGATGCAGAGAGCACAAAAATTGGGCAACTGATCAAGAGATTCGTGTCCTCTTTACGGATGAGAGTCGGTTCAGTACCAGAAGCGATTCTCAACGCATTTTGATTTGGAGAGAGGTCAAGACCCGGTTTTATCCCAGTAACATCAAGGAAAGACACCGTAACGGTGGTCCTGAATTTCTTGTCTGGGGAGGCATTATGCTGAACGGCCGAACTGAGCTCCACGTTTTCGACAGAGGGTCTGTAACTGGGCATCGCTATTGTGAGGAGGTACTCCTTTTCCATCTGTTCCAAGGTGCGTCTGTTCCAAGGTGCCATTGGCCCAGACTTAATTTTTATGGATCACAACGCACGGCCATATCGGAGTCTTGCTGTTGATGAGCTACTGGAAAGTGAAGATATTAATCGAATGGATTGGCCAGCGTACTTCCCAGATTTAAATCCCATCGAACATGTGGGGGATGCTTTGGGGAGACGCATTGCACCACGCTTACATCCTCCGGAGGACACCCAACAACTCAGACAGATGCTGATTGAGGAATGGGCACTCCTACCGCGAGAAATGTTGCACCAGCTGGTTCTGAGTATGCGGAGACGGTGCGAAGCAGACATTGCAGTGAGGGGAGGGCATATCACATATTAAGGATGCTTGTTGTTCTTCCTCTTAGATAGACAATCATGAGTCACGATACTATGCGTTCAATAAAGCTATTTTTTGATTGATTCCATACCGCATGCATTGTATTCCTTTTTCAGCTCCGATGCTTTCGTCATCCTTTACGTACATAACACTCTTCTTCATTTCTGCATTTTATGTCTCTCAGTTGATTTCTCGTGGAGTTATGGCAAAAAAACCTGCTGTTGCTTATGTTTTGCACACCAGTGTACATACTTATGTTATATGGTAGATCTGGAAAAACATGATGTTGATTTCATTCTTAATGCTTTAAAAACGAATTAGGGTCCAAAAATTAGGCTTTAAAAACTTATTGGTTATATATTTTTAGAATGATTAGTCTATTTTATTCGAATTTTTCAGTGGCCAAAATTTGCCCTAATTATATTCTTCATTTGAGAAATTTGCAAGAAATACTTCTGACGGAATAATGTTTGGGAAAAATGTCTTAATTATTTGTAACATATACATTGAAAAAAGAAAGACCGTAAAAATTAACAACATTTTTTAGTTGACTTAATTTAATTCAACATTTATTTCGTGTTATCATTTGGCAACACGAGCAATAAATTTTTAATTTTAAACAGGAATCAATTATTTACTTGAGTATTTTATGCTATTCTGAATTATTATATTTCGATATGTGTACATTGCACATTTCGTATTAGTAAGGAAATATCCTATGAGCTATTAAGAATGTATGGTAAAGATTTTAGATAACAAATTTCTTACTTTTACTAAACTTCTTTCAGTTTCCTTTTTATGACCAAAAGGGGAGCAAATGCTTTTGTTTTGTGAAGAAACAAGAGAGAGATATTTCTCGTTCAAAACATATTAAAAGTGTTTACTGAATTAAAATCAAAATATCATTGATTTTTCCCGCACATTAAATTTCAGATTTGTCTGCACTGCAAAGTTGGCTGAATAAGTTACCCTAAAATACATTATTTGAAAAATCCGCAACATCTTTGGCCAATTTTTGACTAAATATCTTCCTTGATAGGAAGTAAATTCCTTCATTATTTCATAACAATGCCAAACAGAAATTCATTAGTACTCCCTTTCCTATGTAGATTAGACATATACGTGTTAATATATTGTAAGTACTTTCGCTTCATGCAACGTCATTTAGGTACGCAACATGTTACAGCCCAAAACTGAAAGAACGCTAGAAAGCATCAAATATTTTGTTTACACCACAAATCGATTAGAATCCACACATCCAAAAGTGGTTTTAGGCAGCATATCATTTAATCTTCGAAGTTAGTTTTAAGAAGAAATTAAGCGATTTGAAAGTGACCCAGAAAAACTCGGTTTAGTCCAATCTATGAAGAAAATTATTTTCAGTAGCTCATGACAAAATGTCGATCGTTTGTCCAATAGTCACGTACACTTTTCCGAATGTTACATGTTGAATTAAAATATACGGTGCACAAATTCCACACTGGCCATGGTCCCTTCCCACATTATCTTAAGAGATTCGGCAAACGAGTCTCATAATAGTGGGAATGTGGTGCCGTAGGTGATGCAGATCACTACTTCTTCAACTGTCCACCACACAGATTAGTTGCATTTAAAATTACCAAGAATGAATTCTGGCAACGGGCGGAGAATACCTGCGGCAACAAGCAGGCGATAACTAAGACATAGGAGGTGATCAGGCAATGCTCAGCAAAATCCTAAGAAATCTCCTCCCCCCCTTGAGAATTGCATCTTTGCAGCATTACTTCAGTAGCAAATCAAAGTCGTGCAGAGAAACCTTACAACAGCAGACTACTTTGCGGTGACAAGTCGCTTATATTGGAGCAGCAGATTTGTGTAGTTGTCTCTCGCAGTAGTATCCAAGTAATTGAACAGTAACAAAGCTACTTCCTCGATAGGTAATGCGACTTTAATACAACTTTAATAGCAGTCGCTACACTTTCACGCAAATCAGCTAAGGCACCAGAAAATTGAGTCACGTAACTCCCTACCAAGTTTAAGCCAGCTAGTACTACAAGCCAGCTGTTGTAATGTAAGCTATTACAACAGAAGATCACCATTAGAAAAACAGCTCATCCCGTAGAAAAGTAAAATGACTGTTTGAGGAAAAACTATTGTAATGTAAGCTTATTACTATCCATTTCGTATGTACTTGTTAAAAATAATGTTCTAAAGCAGTTAAAAATGACATAGAAAATCGACTCAGTGTGTAACTGAATTACAAGTTTACTTTGAATATCTCAGCAAAGGTATTGTAAATATTGTTGCGTGCGTACGGGTTCGTTATGAAATGAATGCACAAGTCCGATGAAAAATGAACAAAAATTTATTATTATCACAACAAAAATGCTTAAATTTTCTCAAATTATCATGCAGTATTACAATATCTCACAGTAGTTTTCTTTTAACTACTCAAATGTCAATAGAACGTAATTCAAAACAGCTAAAGAACGCTAATCCGCGAATTCGCTACAATCAACAACAGTAGTTTTCTAAACAACAACAAACTAAGCAACTACTACAAACTGAGATGTTTTCCTCCTTTTATAAGATTTTAAAATCACGCGCTAGAATTTTCCAGTACTTTCTCGAAATAAAAAGAGATATTTATTTATTTAATGCACGCGCTCTTGTATTTTCAATTTTCCGGCTTAGCTTTCTTTTAATATTCGTCACGCGCTGCACTGCGCGAGAAATAAAACCATTTAATTTCTAATTGAACTAACATTAGCTTTTTAAATACCAAATTCGTAACACTGCCCCCTTCCCAAGGACTGCACGTCCCGGGCAGTACAATCCCTGGACAGGAAGCAAAACTTACAACTGTGGCATAAATGCATTAATAAGCATAACATTACAATAATAAACAACATGAACAATAAATGTAATACATAAAACAAATCAAATGCTATCAAATACAAATCAAATACACATTTAAAAACAAAATGGACCATGGTCTTATACTATTTACAATTATTTACATTATGTACTATGGCCATAGTAATGAGCTAACCTGTCGTAATGAACGACTTTAGGTTTAGAGTTCGAAGACTTACGAATCCGAACCACGACGTCATTCAGCCTGTTTAGGACTGTGTACGGCCCATCCCAAGGTGACTGTAATTTCGGACAAAGTCCTTTCCGTCGAGTCGGATTCCACAACCACACCTTGTCTCCTTCGTGGAATTGATGTTCAGTAGCTCTTGTGTCGTATCGGGTCTTCATCTTCTCCGTCGCCAAGTTGACTCGCTCTCGTGCAAAATTGTGCATCACTTCAAACCGGGCCTGGAGATCTTGAATATATTCCTCAGACGATGAAGGAGCATCCGGAGGGCGGCCAAACAATAGATCACAAGGCAGACGAAGGTCAAGACCGAAGAGCATCTGTGATGGAGAATAGCCGGTAGTCTCGTGGACAGCACTGCGGTAAGCCAGTAAAAAGAGTGGTAATTTCTTGTCCCAGTCCTGTTGGTTTCTGGAAACCACTAATGAGAGGTTATTAAGGATGGTGCGATTGAACCTCTCTACCATGCCGTCCGACTGGGGATGCAATGGCGTCGTTTGAGTTTTGTCAATGCCAAGTAGTTTGCATAGTTCTTTGATTACTGCCGAGGCAAAATTCCTTCCCTGATCGGAATGTAACTGAAGAGGCACTCCGAACCTGGAAATCCAGTGCTGTATCATTACCTCAGCTACTGTGACTGCCTCTTGATCAGGAATAGGATAAGCTTCAGGCCACTTGGTGAAGTAATCAATGACAACGAGTATGTATTTGTTGCCATCAGCAGTTCGTGGCAGAGGTCCCAGGATGTCAAAGGCGATACGTTCAAAAGGCGCACCTACGTTGTAACGTTGCAGTCTGCCTCGGCTGCGTTTCCTCGGTCCTTTCCGACCTGCACAGGCATCGCAAGATCGGCACCACTTTTGCACGTCATTCTTTGCATTATTCCAGTAAAAGCGCTCACGAACTCTCTGTAAGGTCTTCATAATTCCAAAGTGACCTCCTGTAGGGCTGTTATGTAGTTCTTTGAGGACATCAGGAATCCGGGATCTTGGAAGTATCAGTTGCCATCGGAACGTCTTCCCATCATCCGACTCGAATTTCCGGTATAAGACGCCGTTTCGAATGTGAAGTGAATCCCAGAGTGCCCAGTATTGTTTTGTTGTAGGACTACAGATAGAAATGTCCTGCCATGTAGGTTTTCTGTTTGATGACTCTATTAAATCAAGTATGGGTTTAATGTCGCGGTCTTCCAGCTGGTCTTTCCTGACTTCATCATCACTCCACGGGTCTCGAGCAGCCGATGTTGATGTTGTAATTTGTCTTGCGACCGGAGTCAGCAGCTCGTATTTCGCTTCCACCCTGGAACAATATCGGCAGTTTTCTTGGCAAGGTCTTCTAGACAGGGCGTCGGCGTTTCCGTGTGATGATCCCTTACGATGACGGATAGTGATGTCATATTCTTGGAGTCTCTGTATCCACCTGGCTATTTGACCCTCAGGATTTTTGAAATTTAAAAGCCACGCCAATGAGGCATGGTCCGTGCCGAGGAGGAATTTTCTCCCGTATAGATAATGATGGAAATGTTCTACAGCTTTGACTATGGCGAGCAACTCTTTCCTTGTGACACAGTAATTCCTCTCCGGTTTAGACAGGCACTTGCTCCAGTAAGCTACTACACGTTCTTGGCCGTCTATTTCTTGGGACAAAACAGCACCGACACTTTCATTGCTCGCGTCGGTGTCGAGAATAAATGGTCTGTCGAGCTGAGGATACGTCAGGATTGGAGCAGATGTTAAAGCTTCCTTTAAGTTGTTAAATGCATCCTCGCATTCCTTTGTCCAGAAGAATCTTTGCTTGCTCTCTGTCAGCTTGTGAAGTGGTCTTGCGATGGAAGAAAATTTCTTCACGAATCTCCTATAGTAGGTGCAAAGCCCTAGGAAGCTTCTCAGCTGATGGACATTTTCGGGACGCGTCCAGGATTTAACCGCTGATACCTTTTCAGGATCCGTGCGCACACCTTCTGCAGAGATGACATGTCCCAGGTAAGTCACTTCCTTTCGAAACAATTTGCATTTAGCGGGAGTCAGCTTCAGATTGGCCTCTTTCAGTTTCTGAAGCACCTTTCTAAGATTTTCTAGATGCTCTTCAAAACTCTTTCCGACGATGATGATATCGTCCAGGTATATCAGACAGGCTTCGTAAGAAAGGCCTTTCAAAACAGTCTCCATAAGACGTTCGAATGTTGCCGGCGCATTACACAGTCCAAACGGCATCACTTTGAACTGCCAAAGTCCTTGTCCCGTAGTAAATGCCGTCTTTTCTCGGTCATCAGGATGGATTTCTACCTGCCAATACCCACTCTTTAAATCAAGTGTTGAGAACCACTTGCTTCCAGAAAGAATGTCTAGAATGTCATCAATTCTAGGAAGAGGGTAACTGTCTTTCTTCGTAACCTCATTCAACCGGCGATAGTCAACGCAAAATCTTGTTGAGCCGTCTTTCTTTCTGACGAGAACGATGGGAGATGCCCATGGACTCGCTGAAGGCTCGATGACATCGCCTTCTTCCATATCTTTTAACAGTGTTCGCACCTCTCCCTGTTTAGCAAACGGTAGACGTCTTGGATGTTGCTTGATCGGGGGATGATCGCCAGTATCTATTCTATGTTGTGTCAAACTAGTTCGACCCACGTCAGAAGACGAGCGGGAGAAAACAACTTGAAGATCTTTAATGACGCGATCGGCAGCATTTTTCTCTTTATCGTTTAATTGTGCATTCTGCAATAACTCCGATGTAATGCTCTCTGAGGACACGGATTCTGGGATGTTACTCTTTTTTTCAACGCTGGTTACTGGAGTACATGTTGCAACCACTTCACCTTTCTTAATAACTCTCGACTTTTCAGTTACATTGGCGACTCTCACCGGGATAACCGTTCTGGATAGGTCGACGAGTGTTGAGGCTACTAATACTCCTTTTGGGATATTACAGTTATTGGGATATTCTATGATGCCGTAGCGGAAATTTCTATTTTCGGCTATGGATCCAGGAAGTAAAATTTCTGTTCTTGCCGGTATTGTAATATAGTCTTGTGCTATGATTTTATGGACAGATTTAACTTCTTCATCATTAACGAGAAATAACGCTATGTCCTCAGATGTAGAATGCAATTCGTTATTTTTAAAATCCAAGGAAAAATTGTATTTCCTTAGAAAGTCCAATCCGAGTATGCAAGAATCAGTGATCTCTGCTACATATGCCGTGTGATGGTAAGCGGCACTTCCAAACGTGATGTTAACATTTACTTTTCCGTCGATGTCGATCTTCTCACCGGACACAGTCTGGAGGGTAACGCAGGGCGGCGTCCAGATAAGTTTGTTTCCTAGTTGTTGAGCCAAATCTTTTCGGATGATGGTGACGTTGGCTCCTGTATCTATAGTCATATTGCACGGAACTCCATTAATATGTCCTATTATGAAAAGTCCATTACTGCCGCCTCTCACTGCAGAAATCTGAAGCGCTTTAAACGGGGGCTTTTCATTATCTGGCAACCTCCGCCCCGCGAGATGGCCACTAATTAGTTTCCCTGCTGCTTGTTAGAAGCGGTCTTAACATCAGTACCCTGGGGTGTTTTGCAGTTTCGTCGTATGTGTCCTTCAGCACCGCAGTTCCAGCACTTAACGGTCGGTTTCTTCTCACCAATATTTCGTCTCAAGGCGTTCAGTTGTCTAGTTAAATCGTCAAGTCGAGCGGTGACTTGATCCCCTGGCTCCTGGACTTGAGCAGCTCTGACTGGGTGGCGGTCTCGACGAGTGGCTTGCTGGGCTGCCTCAAATTTCATGGCGTACACTAGAGCACTTTTTAAATCTTTTACATCCGCCATTCGTAGAGCTTTCTGTATTTCAGTATCTCGGATGCCGTCGATAAAGTATTGCAAGGACAGGATTTCCCTTGTTTCTGTCGGGCATTCCGAAAAGGCGAGATGGGACAGCCTTTCAACATCCGCGGCGAGCTCCTGAAGTGTTTCGGTAGGCTTCTGTTGACGAGATTTTAATTGGAGCCTGCTGTAGTCTTTTAAACACTTCTCCCCAAAGCGCAACTCCAAGGCGCCGGACAGAGCTTCGAAATCTAACCTTTTGTTTTCGGGAAGAGTCTGAAGGATATCCGCTGCGTCGGCTCTTAGAGAAGCGGCGAGATGACAGGCCTTAGCTTGGGAATCCCATCCATTCGCATCCGCCACGATAGAAAATTGTGTCTTATACACCTGCCAGGAGGTCTTCCCATCATATGTGGATAGCTTCAGAGGTGGACGAGCAGGCATTGGTAAGAATTTAAAATCATCACTCCTGCTCCCTGCCGACGCTACGAATTTCTTTAAAGTATCCATTTCTTTGGCAACTGCAGAAACTCTCTCGTCAATTTGTTCTTTTACAGAAGAAACTCTTTCTTCTATTTCTTCTTTCACCGAAGAAACTCTTTCTTCAATATGTCCAACTTTATTTTCAACTGCGTCAATTCTGCCTTCCATAGCTTCAAATTTATTTTCTATTATGCAAGTAATTTCTCTTTTCATTTCTTCTTGACCAGCTTGAACGGCTTTCATTTCGTCCTTAACGGATTCCTGGCCCAATTTCATTTCTTCCTTAACGGATTCCTGGCCCAATTTCATTTCTTCCTTAAATGATGCTTGGCCAGCTTCCATCTTTTCTTGGAATGCAGCAAAAGCACTAATGAGCTGTCTCAATTGTTCTTCCATCGCTCTTGTTATTGGCATTCAAACCCCACTCCTGACACCAAAAATTGTTGCGTGCGTACGGGTTCGTTATGAAATGAATGCACAAGTCCGATGAAAAATGAACAAAAATTTATTATTATCACAACAAAAATGCTTAAATTTTCTCAAATTATCATGCAGTATTACAATATCTCACAGTAGTTTTCTTTTAACTACTCAAATGTCAATAGAACGTAATTCAAAACAGCTAAAGAACGCTAATCCGCGAATTCGCTACAATCAACAACAGTAGTTTTCTAAACAACAACAAACTAAGCAACTACTACAAACTGAGATGTTTTCCTCCTTTTATAAGATTTTAAAATCACGCGCTAGAATTTTCCAGTACTTTCTCGAAATAAAAAGAGATATTTATTTATTTAATGCACGCGCTCTTGTATTTTCAATTTTCCGGCTTAGCTTTCTTTTAATATTCGTCACGCGCTGCACTGCGCGAGAAATAAAACCATTTAATTTCTAATTGAACTAACATTAGCTTTTTAAATACCAAATTCGTAACAATATGAATTCAGATAATGTTTAAATGGGAACATAAATGTCATGATTTTATATAACTGTCACGTGTAATATGTATAAGACAATGTCTGTAATTAACATATCTTTACTTATACCCAGGCCTTGTATGCCCATGTTATATTTATATTTTTATACGGGAGAAATAATCTCATCTGCTAGGATGACTATTAACACTGTAAGACTTTTACAACAAAGTCAGGTCAGTGTTTATCTCAGGCGGCTCTCAGTGATGAATCTGAGAATATATAATATAGAAATTAAAGCAACCATTTCTGGAATGAAAGATTTGTCAGTGTATAAATATATTCAGGAGTTACATTTATTCATATTCCTATGGCATTATCTTTCTTCGGCAACTACCACCGATTTTTCGAAGGTCATTGACAACCGCAAAAAAATGTGTGGGTGACACTCCTTTCGGATACACTTTTGAGATTGCACTGATCCTTTCTAATTACCTATCACCCCGAAAAGTGAGAAAGATTTGCCCTCTTATTTATGGCCTTGTATTATAAGATGAGCATTGGCTTAATAATTAAAACGTCACACACTTAAATTAAGTTTACATTTTTTAGCTTTAAAACAATACTTTTATCCTACTTTTGTCTGTCAGATGACGTTTTTTTCTGTCAGGGAAAATTTCAACATGCACTATTATTTGACTCATCTTTTCAAATCAAGAAAGCATCTCTACCCGCAATGCTATTGCTCTATACTTGTGAAGAACAATCCAATTGAACTGATCGTATCGCATGATATTTCAGTTTCTTTTCTGCAATGACATTTGAATTTTCACCAATGACATTCAAGCAAAATTTTTAAGTTCAAAATTTGCATTTCGTGTTACCTTTTGGTCAGCAGTGTATTATACAAGTAAGCAAATGTATGCTTAATTATATATAGCTGAAGAGAGTTTCTTGAAATGAATACTTTACTTACAGAGTATAGATTACACACTATGTCAGCAAATAATAAGGTTATCTACTTTTTCAACTTATATCTTTAATCTTATTCTATCAACTTATATCTTTCATCTTATTCTATCAACTTATATCTTTCATCTTATATCAAATATATATCCACAGGCACGATCATTTATGTAACATAGAATATGTATTATTTGATTATATCAGAGCACGCGTGGGCTCTCTGCCTAAGGAGAATGGCTTCTTGGAAGGGTTTTTAAAGGAAACTAATTAGTATATTCCTTAAACAGAAGGACATACCATGAAACCTCCCATGCAATCAGCCCCTGCGGGCCTAGAATCGAGCTCAGGTGGAATTACCAGTGTTCAACAACATTATGTTCGGCCTTTATAGGTCTATGAAGCTTGATAAGGCAACGTTTTTTCCACACTATCTCAAAATAAATTTGAAAGTTTTACTCTTTCGAAACTAGTTGAATTTAACAGAAGTCCACGTTCACACGAAAACTTTGAAAGGTCATTAAAGGACCGGTTTCATACCTTGAACGCAGATGTAATATTACAGCATATAGCACTAATTCCCTGTAACTAAAATACTTCCACACTGTGTCTTGCGTTCAGAACTTTCCTAATTAAATACCAAAGGATCAAGGATTATAAATTGCGAAGCACCTACTAACTTAAAGATCGTTTCACTCCAAATCAAATATTCAAAAAGTGAACAGAAAGGGAAAAATAGACAACGGCTAAAAATGGGAAAATTCAATGTGAATATAACACTTTATTGTTGGTACCAGCTCAGATCAAGTTAGAGATAACTGATACTTTGACATATACCGGAACATTACCGGGTTTCTCCTGTTTAGGTACTACTTACCAGTAACCTTAAGATTATCCAACTGTGGCCGTTGTGGTCAGAAATCCCTTACTGAGTTCTCGAGCCGAGTGAACGTGAATACGAGTAAGGGGGAAACGCTTAATGTTGTATTGTAATAATTTTGCGGAAACATTTGTGCGGAACAAAATTTATAAAAGTATCAACAAACATTTCACTGAGAGAGAAAGTCTAAATTATTATTAGGTCTCAAACAAAATTTCTGCATGTGAAACGTCGAAATGGTAACTATAACGAGTTTTTCATTCATTTATGCAAGCATTTTATTTAATTGTATACCAACGAGTTCTGACGAAAAATCCCCTTTATAGTAATATTTAATAGCTTCATTATTTACTTATTGGCAATTCTTGTGGACAAGTATAAGATTTAATCAGAAAATAATCAAACTGAATTAATCACCATTATCATATACACTTTAAAGCATATTATTGCATTAACTTTCTGAAAGAAAAACCAAACTGAAGAAACAAATTAAGCACAATAACAATCAGTGGATATAACACAAATGTATTTATTCAAAAGCCACCGCTCTTCCTAAAATAGGCAAAGCAGTTTGATTAAAAAAGGAATAGACAAGAAGTATGCTCTTTTTCGCTTGTTACTCTTAAAAAAAAAGATAGGAAAATATGAGGAAACTAGTGAGTAACAAATTGATTGTAATTTGTGTCATACTAATTATAATCTCGAATTGTGAATATAATTTTAAAAGTCATCGGTAGCATAGAATGGAAACCTGTTTGATTGTCAGACACATTTCATTAAAAAACGTTTTCAGAACACAGTTTCCATCTTGATCGATGTCGTCATTACCTTACCTTGGATGATGGATCGTCACTTCGTTATGTTAAAGTAAATGATGGGATCCAAATTTGAATACGGCTGAAAATGGAATCCCCTAACTACAAACTTTGCTTCACTTGAAGAACGAGCGTTTACGCATGTTCCTAACACTGCGTTCCTAGATAAAGATTTCAGAATTTCTTTAAAATTCCATTAATTTACATTAGTTGCTGAATCATCGTCAATCACGCCCAAATTCCTGAATTACGTTCCTAAAAGCTTTCGCGATGAACAAGTGGAAGAAACACTACGCATACCGAGCACACAACAGATAAATAGAACTTAATTTTTTTTTCCATAGCCACCACTCTGCCTAAAAACGACAGAGTGGTTTCATTAAACTACACATTATTTTGCGGTACTATGAATTGTAGAGCTGCTTTAAACTTTATATGCCGCAGCAGTGTGCGAAAAAAGTAGTAGGTGACAAATTACTTAAAATAATAGAGTAGATTTTCTTCATAATGCATGTAATTTCAATTCCTAAATTAATTTTAGTCCTTAAATATGCATATATTTCAGAAAATCGTACCCAAAATCCAAATTTTTTTTGTGGTTAAATTGTGTTCTTTATATCAATATATTACTTCAAAGAAGATTATTTAGTAATGTTAGCAATTTCCGTGTTTCATTTATTAGTAATGTTAGCAATCTATCGCCAGATGGCGTCTTGATATGAAAACATATTCAAAGCATTTGTAGTAATAAAAACGAGAAATGAAGAATGTAACCATGGCAACAGACGATATTAAGTACTCATGCGTTTTTTTTTTTTTTAAATACGAATAAAATAAAGTATTTTGATGATGTTGGTTGTGAATTTCTGTATTGATAAATAACGTAAAAACAAAACAATACACATAGTGGATGTAAGAAAAAAAATTCTGACGCCAACAGTAAAAAGAAAAAAAAAATAGATGCAATAATTAATATATTTTCTACTTAGACATACACATAAAAACGTAATGGACTACAAACACCTATTATTGAATTATAGCAAGTTGAGCAAAATTTTAAAGGTAAATAAAATGTAAACCAATATTATTAAAAAATATCATTTTGAATATTCAATTTTCACAAATCTTTTACAGTGTCATATACGCTGAAACACGGTACGGCAGACAAGCTCATACTGCACTCTTTGCAATAAACTTGTGTCTCGTGTTGTATCCTCCTCTGTCTTTACTTTTCGCCGACGTCATTTCCCCACGGCCGTTTCGCCGTCAAGACATATTTTTCTTTACATGACTGTATTTTATATTGCCGTATCATACTCATATTAGATTTATTTAATTTAATTCTACTTACCTTTTGCATACTTAATAAAGGTTGCTTTTAATATATATAGTTATTCGCAAGTATGAGATTGTAAAGAAATTACACATAGTTATCTATGTAAAGAAATTACACACAGTTAGTTTTAAAACTATGTCAGTATCAAAGAGAACTGGCGCGAAAATTCTGACACAACAAAAGTTATATCATCGATTTAAAAATTCATTAATTATTGTCTTCACTTATTCTCGGAAGCTAAATTTGGGTAAAACGAATTCAGTTTTTTATTGCTTTTATATATTTGGGAGGATTTGTAAAATTTTGGAATTTAAAGTAAAACTAGGTAATTAAAATAATGTCCTCATCCTGACTTCATCATTATGATTTTAATAGGCATTTCCAAATTCGATAAGAAAAATAAGATGTATGAATAAACAATGAGAAATGCTACGGACTAATTAAAAAAACACATTTAATATATCAACAATCAATCATGAATTCTAAATTCATCCTTTCTGAAAACCTTAGGAGTAACTCTGATCTCATAATGCAGATCAGTTTTACTAAATGATGTATTGTATCATTAAAATTTATTTTTATGTAACTAAAGATGGCCTTCGCCGATTAAATGCTGATTTATTTATAAACAATTAATAATATAAAATGACTTGTCTTTAGTGTTTCTTTCAAGTTTGTCCTTCTGTATTTATTTACGTTTTCAAAACCTAATCTATCTATGCATTAGATATCACAATTTCTTCTTAAAATAATGTTTTACGCTAGGCTACCTAAAACATTTTTATTGAACAGAAATGCAAATAACATATTAAATTTTAGGATAAAAGTTTATTATTATTATTACTATCACTATTATCATTGATTGATAATTAATTTAAAAGAGAATTCCTCCTCCCTTTCAAAACAAGAAGGATAAAGATCATATCCAAGATGCATTTTATGTTCCGTCGAATGGCATTTAAATTCTATTATTAAGAGCTTTTGCTATACATATTAGTATTTCTAAATTATGTAGTCGTTGTCAGTAGTGATTTTAAATTGGCTGTTCACTTAACATGAGATACATAAAACCAAACTATGAAAGACTGCCATAGATGCAAGGGTAAACAATGAGCATGCTATACTACATGAATTACCGTGCAATTGTTTTTTTCAGCGGGCGAAACACTTAAGGGGACTCATACACCTTAAAACCCATAAAATGTTCGAATAGGTGACTGTTGCAAGAATTGGGATAACTTATTTATTTTACAAGCAATTACTACCAACTTTTTACAGCTGACTACATAATATAGCTGCTTTCTGAAACAGTAATCAGAAAGTTTGCTTTGCCACAAATATTTTTATAATTTAATCCACTTTGTGACAAAATTTTTCGTCATGTTTCCAACTTGCGCGCACGGTTTAAAACATTCCGTTTCATAATTTAATTCCATATTTAATATATAGCTTTTATAACATTTGGAAACTACTGTGAACCTAAAATTCTAAAAATTTCACGTTAAATTTTTATTTTATTCGGAGTTGAGTTTATAAAATGTATTTTATTAAAAAAATTTTTTATTTTTTCGCCCATAAAATTTTTTAGTATTAAAATATTCATCAGATTGTTGGTTCAGTTAGAAAATAGTGCCGATATAAAGAATTCCATCAAAATTCAAGTACCATTAGCCATTTTTAAAATATCATGCGAGCAAGGTGGAAACACGGCGAAATATTTTGTTAGAAAGAAGATTAAATTACAAAAATATTTGTGGCAACACAAACTTTCTGGTTACTAGTTTCCAAAGCAGCTATACTATGTAGTCAGCTCTAAAAAGTTGGAAGTAATTGCTTTTAAAATAAATAAAATATCCCAATTCTTGCAACAGTCACATATTCGAAGATCATGAGGGGTTTAAGTTGTATGAGTCCCCTTAAAATATTAAAGCATCACCTTAACAAACGTACTTTTAAAATCACTTCGGAAAAAATAAAATGTTTGAAAAGTTTCAATATAGCTTGAAAACTTTAGTAACTAACTCTAACACATTCTACAAAACCACCGCTTTGCCTGTAAGCGGCAATGCAGTCTTATTTAATAGATAGAACCGTATCACAATCTACAAAACCCCACCGCTTTGCCTGTAAGCGGCAGTGCAGTCTTATTTAATAGATAGAACCTTATGAAATACCATATGTTGTGCTTTTGTAAATTTTTATATCAGAAGAAAGGAATAAAATACTGGTGGTCAGTTATTTAGCAATTATTCATATTAAGTATTACAGTGGATTATTTTGACTTTAAAATCCATTACTTCTTTGAATCAAGGCTTCTATCGATATATTCTATTTCCCGCTGAAATCATCCAAACTGGAAGAGCATATATTAGCTTAAACACAAAGAATAAGTTTGCCCAGTTTTACATTACCACACAATGTAACTTTGTTTCTCTTTCGTTAAATACTAATAATTAAAACATACATATTACAGCTTTTAGTTATATATAAAAACTAAAATTTAAAAATAGAAGGAAAAAAGAATATAAAATCGTAGGAAAAAATTCGAAAAGAGTTTAAATATAAAACTCATGCCACTGTTAAATTTTAGAACGAAGTAAATTGTAAATTGAAATGTTAAAATATGTTGATGTTTCGTACAAATATTTAAAATAAATAATAAATTAATAACGTCAAACTAACCAAAACTAAATAAACACTCTATGAAAATGCAAATTAATTATTCGTTTTTAATGCTTCAAATCGACTCGTAAAGGGCAAATAATTTAAAACATTAAAATTCGAACTAAACTAGAGTACTGAAGTTCGGTTCCACTTGATTTTTTGAACAACAACAAATTTTAAAATAAATATAAAAATAATAATATTAATAATAAATTATAAAATCAAAGTGTATACATACAAGATAGATAGACAGATAGCTATAAAGACGACAATGCAGGCGTTAACCTGGAATACATGCAAGAATAATTACAAGTGAAAATATTGTGCACGTGGAATCACTATAAATTTTAGGAATTAAAGTCCGAATATTATGCATTGAACTAAAAGGCTCAGTATCTAAAACAACAACAAATTTTAGAATTTTAAAAACCTCTTCTCCTTTTGGATAAGTAAGCAAAGAAGAGACTTCGTTAAGCATGTTTCCCACGCGTACTTAAGACGTCACAAAGTAATCCGACGTGGTGGTAACTTTTATGAAGTCTATTTTCGCTAATGATAACTTCGTTCCTAAATTAAACAAGAAATGGTTCTTTTAATCTACCAAAAAGTGTCACTTTTCGGATACTCGATCTATGATGGCTCATTCCCGGATTCGATGGGCATCCGCCCAGGAAAAAAATGTGTGAACATACCAGTGAATTTTGGATCTAAAGAAGCGAGTCCTTCAAATGAAAAAAATGTCCTAGAAAAAGCGCGTTCTATAGGGAACGTAAATATTGAGCATTGAGTAAATATTGAGCAATATTGAGCATACAAACCGCATTTCTTATGGTCACATCAAAAAACTTTAATTAGATATTACCGGGTTTTGATTCCGTAATCGTAATTAGCACACGTTTGTAAGAAAACAAATAATTCTTAACAAAACCATTCTTTGTAACCAATTCTTTACAGGCAAAATGTTTACAACATAAGATTAATCTTCGAAACTATGTATTATATAATGCACCTTGTAACTTTCAGATTAGACGGAAATATTCCCTATACATTTGTAGAGATCGCTTTTCTAGCCGTTTAATGTTTTGTAATAGTGTATATGCACCTTTTAGAAATAAAACAAAATCTTGGAAATAAAGGCTTTATATTACACAAGAAGTTAATTGTAAGAAAATTTATAACTTGCTGTATGGGAATTAGGAAAAACAAACAACCTAATAAGGAACTCCATCGTTCAGTTTATGTATTTATCTCAATATGAGCCATCTGTAATGACTTAAAAAGTAAACATAATCAGATACTGATTAGTAATCCAGAGGTTTTCGCTGCGCCTTTGTTAAAAAGTTTAGACTAAGCAGCATTTTAAAGGAAAAGAAAGCTGTGAATAAAGCGCAGTCTAGTAAGGGAAGGAAAACTTTTCTTCAGGAACAGCACTCAAGATTTGACCCAAAGTATGTGTTTTGTTTAATTTAAAATTTAATATTCAATTAATAGCAAATTTAAAATTTATATTTCCATCATAACTTCTATGATCGGAGCGCACACGTGGTGGAATATTCCGACGCCGGTGCTACCCAGGGAACATTATACAGTCTTCTCCAAAGGGGTACAATGTTTTCTAGGAAAACTTTCGTGCGCAGTAAATTAGCGTGTGTTCAACTATTTTCAGAGCCGTATTCAGACTTGATATATGGGACTCTTTATAAGTCTGTTATACGATATTTATACTATATTGAATTTTTTGGGGGGTGTCCCCGAGAATGTGGAGGGACCTAAGCTATAGCTTGTGTAGCTTATTCGGAAATCCTGCATTGATTATATTGTTGTTCACTTGGTGAATTTGTTTATTTTATCTTTACTCCAAGCAGTTGTTCTACCACTATTGAAAAATAAAAAGGACACCGAGAGAAAGTCGTTCCTTTGGACATGATATCTACTAACCGGCTAATTTTCTTTATTTGCGTAGGCTGCTTCAGATTTTTAGAAACGAAATTTCCTTAGTTTTGCGGAACAATACATTACCATATGGAGCTCCGAAGGGGTACTATTAGAGTTTTAAATTAAATGCGTTGTGCAATATAAACCTAAAAAAAATGCCTCTAAGGTACTAAAAAGTAGCAAGAAAATATTTTAAATTCAATGAAATACTACAAAATATTCTCCCCTTGTAGCTATGACACGATAGTATGCTAGAGAACGAAATTTTTGCAATCAACTCGCATTGTGAGGGGGGAAGGATGAGGTGTGGTGTATTTAATTATGGCAAAGCACACGAGGGCTATCTGCCTAAAGGGAGGGATGCCTTTCGTGGAGGACTTTCTAAGGGAAACTGGCTCGTATACACGTTACACATGGGGAAAACCACGAAAACGCTTATGCAGCCAGCCCGTTCGCGGGATTCGAACCTCAGACCGAACTACCAGTGTTCAGCGTCTTTACCGCTCGGCCGCTGGTGGGCTTGGAAGGATGAGGAGTTCGCTTTGTCCGTTGTAAATATTTCGTCACCTGAATGCTCACGATCTTCAACACCTATAATCTCTATACGATGAGGAATGGATAGAAAGATATATGAGAAGTGATACCTCGCAACTCGTTTCGCTTTGAGTACCTAACTCTTAAGAGTAACTTAAAACTTATTTCAGTCTTGTTCAGTTATTCAGTGCTCAGTTATAGATTAAAACTACTTAATAAGTATTTTATTAGTACATTTTAGTATACATATCAGTTTATTAATACATAAGTACTTATTTACACATTAACACACGTTGTGTTTGGAGGGAGTATATCTGATATTGGGAATATACATCGTGTTCGTTTGAAGTGAATGTACAAGGGTGACGAAAATTGAATAATATTTATTATTATCATAAATAAATAAAACAAAATGCTTCAGTTTCCTAAGATATTCGATAAGAGATACAAACAGAAAAGAGTCTGTATGTATCAAACAGAAAAGAGTCTGTATGCTGTAAGTACTGAATGCCTGTATTCAAGGGAATGTCCGAGTCTGATTTCTGTTCGTTTGATTATTTGCTTGGGTAAATATGCAGTTTCGTGTATTATCTGAGCATGTTCAAAATTAAATATTTAGTCTTTTCTGCTTATAGAAACAAACCCACAAGTAGCAGAGGTTTAAAATCGCTCGGATCTTTGCAAAGCTCTCATGACGCAGGTAAAATATCCATGAACAAAACATTCGAATCTTCTTTCAGTTTCCCTTCCAGTGTCGATCCGGGCACTATCCCGAGTAAAATGTATAAAAATAGTATGGCAAAGCTGAGGCAGTTTCTATTATAGTTCAATTGGAAATATTTATAAAGTTTAGTTCAAAAATAACTATATGGGACTTTTGCACTTAAGTTAAACATTTATGTAGCTTACCAGTTGCACAGCCACTATCTAATGTTGGCCTTCAGATGCATTTGGCAGGAACTATATTTTAATGAGGCAATGGAGAACACTCCACCAGCCGAGCTGAACTCCTACTTCTACGCTCTGTCTCATTGAGTTTAAATTTGTATAACCTTCTAATCTGAGCCAGAATTGTGGCATGAACAAAGAAGGATAGAACACCTGAAAATATAGGAGTTAATGCATCTTACGAATAGTTTTCGCTAGCTACCTAAAGGTGAAATTTTGTTTATGCTCGTCCGAAACTCGAGATTTCTTCGCCTTCATTTTTGAACACAAGGTTGCAATTGGAAACGAATGAATATTTTTCGATATTTAAAAACTTAAAATGTTCCATTTGGCCTGATTAAGACCATAACCTCCGCCTAGAAAATAGAATTGAATAATTTTTTATGAAATTAATCTAACGAGAAATTCAATCAGATACAGGTTGGTCACACACGATATACTTCGGAGAAATTTGCATCTGTATGACAAGAGTTACCCTTTCATTTGTAAAAAGAATGCTTGATTTTTATTCCCAAAATGTGAACAGATCCCTCTTCCGTAAGACTTCTTTCGCAAGCAATCGAAATATTCGTTCTACTTCGACACAGGTTCTTCGATAAAGTAACGGCTCGCACAATGTGTACTAGAAATGTGTAAATGGGTAAAAGATTATGGAGTTCACTTAATAATTGAGCTTAATTCTAATTGTGGTTCATAATTAATGTAATTATGACTCAGATTTAATGTTCAGGGTTTGAAGTAGATAAACGCAAAAATATATTACCCCGTAAATTTTATTAATATAAGTTTTAAATTTATTTAAATAGGAAAATAAAAAAATGGAAACGTACAAAATCTCAAAGGCAAGCAATTAATGCATTTTTAAAATTAATCATAGCTAAACCCTCAGCATAATTTTGCCATTTTAAAAAGGAAAAATTGTTTTATATAATAATATTTTCCTACTTCTTTACGTAAACTGCATATCAATTTCCGATACCTAACTGTTCTTTAATTCTGAAATGCGTTACTGTAATTTTCAGTAACAAAATTTGGTATTCAGTACGATATTTTTCGACTGGATATGTGTTAAGGGGCGGGTACCGGGGCAGTAGACCTAATCTAATGCAGTTAGTTGTACGATTTTTCGATCAGATGATGATATGAAAAGAATGAATAAGTAGGGGGGGAGTTCATAGTATTTTGAAGAGAGTTCATATCATAAGCAGCAGTGGAGTAATTAGGAGACGTCAGTAATTAGGAGACGGTAGTAACAGTGCAGATAGCGTTGAAGTCAGGGGAATAACATAAGCGACATCATCCGAACTTTATCTGAGTCGCCTCCGCCTAGAAGCTTGCCGATAGCAATATGGTTCGAGAAGCAGTAGATGAATTGTAACTGAAACTGCTGAGCTGGTGGGGAAGCGTCCTACATGGCAGGCGGAAGGAAAGCAAATGGTTGTAATTCAGGAACGTAATGCGATGTTGAAGTAGACTCCGCCCGTCGAAGTTAGCGATTGGTTTGTGCGAATTTAAAGCAAATGCATTTTTGCTTGCGGAACTTGTCTTTTGATGTCGATTTATGAAATGAGGAGTTAGTGCCCTTAAAATCTATTTAAGTAGAATTATACATGTATCGTGCAGAAATGATTGACACAACGACTCTCAAAACGAAACTGTTGCAGTATGCGAATTGTTAGGTTAGGTTAGGCTATTTAATTACCGCAAAGCTTCGAGGGCTATCTGCCTAAGCGATGCCTTCGAGGAGGACTTTCTAAGGGAAACTGGCTCGTATCCACGTTACACATGGAGAAAAAAGTTCAGCAAGATGCAGGAAGAGATAGGGCTTGCGCAAGGAACATTGCAGGCGATTGTGCATGGTGATTTAAAGATGGCAAATGTGCGGGCAACTTTCTTGGTGCGCCTTCCGCCGGGTTAAACCATAAAATTCAGTTCAAGAGCAGTATCGCAAAATAATTTTAAATTGAGCACATTTTTAGAATTTCCGATTCACAGGCTCACGCGCTGGAGATAAAAATGTTTTTTTTCTGTACAACATTGCAATGGCTCGCTTTGAAATTCTTGAGTTTGTTAATCAAAAATCCGTTACAAAATATAAAATCGATAATAAAACAAATTCCAAATTTCAAATTTGGGCTTCCAGTTGCCCATATTCGCAGTAGGATTACGTCATTCGAAACTCGATGGCTCTAGGTACCGTTGTTTTATCACAATATTTGGTGGCAACAGTTTGAAAAGTGAAACGGACATTCAAAGTGATTCGACGCAAAATCGCAAAATGAAAACATTAGTCCCTCAGGGACTAATAATTTTGAAATAAACCTCTTAATTTTAATAACTGTGGTATTCTTGTTTTCAAACTTAAGTGCAAAATTAAACAATTGTTTCCTGTGCAGATGCGTTACTTTTAATTAAAATCAAATGAGAAAAAAAATTATGCAAAAATTAATTAGGTAAAAAAGTTAGTCCTATTCTTATCGCAAACCGTAACTTGAAATTGCATCTACAACTGTTTCTTATACCAAAGCTCAGGATGAATTAGTTTTCTGTTGTGCGTCAATAAATGTTTCACTAAACCGCAGCTTAAGGCTATAACAATATGCGGTGCCAGGAGAGTAATTACTAAAGACCTGACAATGACCGACGCTGGACAACCCGCCTTCCCCCCTGGCTTCCATCGCGAAAGCTTCCCTCTCTAAACAACCCTCTATTTTTAACCTTAACGAAGAAACCATGGAGGTAGGCTCCATGGAAGAAACAAGCAGCCAACACATCTTCTTGCTTCTACTCGCACATGTTTCCGGTCATCCGAAGTTACGATTGTTGAGATAAAACTTTTATCACCCAGCTTGGCGATCGTTCTAAACATGCCTTATATTTCCCATTGCAAACGAAGGATGACATTTTTTCCGTTCCTTATTTTCCGGGGATATTCTTTCCGTTTCCCTTTTTTCCGGGTGACATTTTTTCCTACAACCTTGGTAACAAGGAGCTCCTTGTTTGGTAAACTCTAAACTAAGCTTTTCTGGGTTCTCTTTTTAAACTGTGTAATAGCTGTAAAACATACAAATACTAATAAGATAAGAAATGCTATTTCTGTTCTGTACGTGGAGCATCATCAGTAATGACTGAAATTTTCAGCTGTCTTTTATTAACCAAATAGCTTTAAGTGCCTAGAGGGGACAGATCCCCAGGAGTTAAGCTTGCTCGAAACACCCGTTCTAATGGTTGACTCTCCTAGCTGTAATTCGTCCCTCCCTCCTGAGTTCAGCCATGGAGAGTTTCGCTGCTCAGCTTGTTTTTCAACGCAATTCTCAGAATTATGAGCTTCAAGCTTTAGTTTCCCGAAAGTTCCTAATTGTTTTCATCTTGCATACAGATTACTACAGTTTCCAGCCAAACCCGGATTCTCACTTCTCTTTTCAAACAAATATATACTACTATTAATGGAAGAAAAAATTTCATTTTATGAATAAAATAACTGAATATAAAATGTGAAATCAAATCATTTATTAAAAAATGAACTTTTGTAAAAAACTCATAAATCAATATTCTGAAAATTTTAACTGCGGTGAAATATAGCATTTAGTTCTTTCCCGTAACCCTTTCAGTCCCAATAGATGTTTAAAGAAGCATAGATGGAATTACACGCATCAATTTACTACATAATTGATGTCAGACTGGTAGTAGGCATCATTTCTAACATGCCTACTACAAAATTGTCGCGCGCCTCTTCTTATAGAGGCTTCGTGACAGACTGTCAATTTATGTCAATTTCATTTGTGTCATTTGTGATAATTACCAAGAATACATAAAAAAAGTCAAGTCAGTTGAAACAAACAAATAAATTGGGACTGAAAGTATTAAACAATTTAAGCTGTTTTTTAAATTTTCAGTATTTAGATATTCAGATTTCAAGCAGCAAAATCGTCTTCTTTAAATGCCATTTGTCAAATGTATTTAACTCCTCAAAAAAGTATTTTTCCTTTCATTTAAAGATTTTATATTTTGACAACTTGTACATCTTTGTTTTTGAAATTGGATAACACATGTAAAATTATAAATTTTTGCTCATAAAAATTCATAGATTCATGAGTCTATTTGAATTAATTGTTTTTAATATGTAAGACGTATATTAATAGAGTTTTATAATATATTTTCAGTGGGAAATATGCACTAACATATAACATGCAATAAAATAATTGAGTCACAGGATGAGTAAGAAACCATGGTTATTACCAAAATATATAAGGACAATGTACAATAAAATAAAGACTACAAAAATGAATGATGGACAATATTTTAAAATAAATAAGGGCTATATACAACTTCTCACGCTCCCACACCATGGCCAATATATAAAAATTAAACATGTTGCACCAATAAAATTAACAAAAAAGTGGTAGTCTGAGCAAACCAGTACCCCCCCCCAAAAAAAACATGTGATTCAAGTATATACAAGTATTAATATATAGTACGAATCACAACCAACATACTAATTAAGCCTTGCATGTATATATGAAATTGGTATAATGCTTTAAAAGTACTGTGTTTTTTTCCAGTTCAATCATCAAAAATCAGACAAGCAATTAGTATATTTGTTATTTACAGTGGTGTACATGGATAAACTGAATTCTACATTTACCTTATAACACACCTCTCATTGATTTAGCTAATTCATTGTATATCTTTTTTTATTATTATGAACTGTGAAACTAAAACTAGTTAATTACAGAAAGAAAAAAACTATAAGATTTGTAAAATTATTAAAACGGAAAGATACTTTTGTTTGATTTAAAACGTAAACTATAAAAATTAATATGTTTAATGCGTAGAAGCACTAAATACTTTCATTTTATTTAAAAATATTCTTTCTGATTATTTTAATTAAAATATAGTCATGCACGAAGCGAACCCGGATTTTAAAATTTAGTTATGGTTGATATTCAAAATCATATGTTTATAAAACCTTTAAAATGATACATAAAAATATCATAATTTCTTATTCTAAACAGTTTGTCATTTAAATACAAAAAAAAAAAAAAAAAATTGTACTTGAAACATTTCAGTCACTGAAAATAAAAGTCAATGTAAAATGTGTGCAGTTTTAATTCCTTGAAAACAATTTAAGGGAAATTAAGCCTTTGTTTTATTAAATTTTATCTTTAATTAAAAATTTACAAGAAAAATTAGTCGCTTCATAGTTGCTAGGCAAAGAATTCCGAGGACAAAGAATCGCCGCAAAATAGAAGCTCACTCAGAAATATTATTTTCGCTACAGATTTCTCGTGTGCATAAATTAAGATATTTTTAAAATTAAGAAACACCGAAGAAAAACATTAAAATTGTCTTCGGAAGTTTGTCACTGTAAGTTCAGTAATTAACTACGAAATTTTCGAATAAAATGTATATGAAAAATTAAATAATACTTTTAAAGTGCTAATAAGAAATGTCTAAATCTAAAAGTAAATTTAAGCAATCCAATTTAAAGCGACTACTCAAAATTCTGTATTTTTTTAATCTTGTGTGAATGTGCTGAACTTGCGTAATGATCAAAACCTATGTTTATTGATCTCAAAAGCACTGTTCGTCTTAGGGAGATAGTTACCAAGAAGGTTCACTGCAAGTATACATTATTTCTAAGAAACAAAAAACAAGCAAACAAAAGGCTGCGTGAAGATTTTCGGGATTTTTCTAAAGTATAATGAATGAATAAAGTATATAAACCAGTTTCTGAGAATGTACTCCAGAAAGGAATCCCACCCCTTAACCAGATAGCCGTAGTGTGCTTTGGCATAATCTAGTAAATTCAAAGCCTACTAAAATATTATGTAGCTGACTTTCGTCATAACTAACAAATCGACCTTCAAGTAACTGACTGCACGCTGTGCATGAACATTTTAATAACACTTTAAGAATAAACTGAAGCAAAACAAGAAATAATTTTCGTTATAAGAGTATTAGATTAACAAAAGGGAAGAAAATAATCTCACAATTAAGTTAGCAATGTTTTTTTATAGATAAGGTCATGCAGTTACTTACCTTCCTTTTTCTAATCTTTTTTATATTATACTTTTCATGAAAAATTACCAGTAAAAACTTTATAAAAAATAATTTATTAATGACCTTTGCTAGTTAACTATGTCGGTTTAAAATTCTGTTAAGTGCTATAAGTCGTGTTGTATGCTTAAGTTTCCTGCTTCTATGCTAAATTTTCTATGCTTAAGTTTCCTTCTTACTTTATCAGCAAAAATGTATTAGTTAATAAAAACTATGAAAGTAAAAATTATCCTTTTTTCCATCTTACGCTCACAAATCATTATGTGAATAACCATTTACAATTATTAAAGCCTGAAAAAAGCATGTCTGCGATGTTATGGTCATGCGATGATTTGTAGATACTTTATTTTTTACCACGATATTTTCGACGACGATATTTTTAAACTGCGAAGTTTTTGAACCGCTTTATTTTCGACGATGATGTTTTGTACCACGATGTTTTAGAACTGAGATGTTTTGTCTTTGCGATGTTTTCTCCCACGATGTTTTGTAGCACGACGTTTTCGCCTTGCGTTGTTTTCTCCGCGACGTTTTCGTCTGCGATGTTTTTGCCGCGATATTATCGGCGGACACCGATCGCATAAACAAGCTTGTTAATACACCATTTAATCACCTAATCTCGAATATTTCACTTACTGTGGACAGTTCAGAATATTCCATTTACTAAATATCTATATATGTGTTGGAAACTTATTGATTATAGCAATCGAATAAGGAAACGCAGTAGATTATCTCGTATAAATGGAAAATTTATTACAAGAAAAAATATCTTGCACGTGCAGCAGAAAGGTCTTTAAATGTGTTTAAAAAATGTTATCATTCTTGCTTATTATGTCCCAAGTGCAGCTTGTTTTAAGATAGCGGTTAGCTTAGAATATGCCAATTCAGATATTTTGCTCCTAATACAACATTTGCATTTATTTTCTTTGATTTTTGAAAAATGAGTTACTTTCGTTTTTGTTTTTTTCTTTGCATTTATGAAAGAATCTGTATTTCTAAGCATCCTAATTTTTTGCAATAATTGCATCTTCGTTGATTGTAATGCTTGCACTTTGTTTTAAAATTGGTTTTCAAAGAAACTGTTTCTTCTGTTAGCGTGCCTTTTCTTCTTAAGTATTCCTCAATGAGTTTCGTTTTTACGTATTCCTACATCAGTTCTGGCCGTGTTTCGAAAGCTGTGATAAGTTTTTCGTAGCTTTTTGGTAAGCCGCTTAGTAAGAGTGCTACAATATGACTCTCTTTTATTTCCTCACCAATTCCTCGCAATTCGTTCACGACCTCGAGCCAACACAACGCCCAGGGGGTACAGTAGTACCGCGGAGCAATACCTGTAAAAGCCACCGACGAAGTTCTGGTGCTCCATCCACTTTTCCCTCTTTCTGTCGTGATGTGTTCTTTCAGCTTCTTTTCGTTTTCTGCCTTTAACGCATATAATTTTCTGAGATGGTAACGTTTACTGGAAATAATTTTTCTTTCATGAGTTTTCTTTCATTCGTTCCATATCTTTTTAGATGTTGTTTTATTTTTTATGCGTACGATTTGATCGTCTTCTACGAGTAAATTTATGGTAGCTTGTGCTTGTTCATCTCTTTTTATCCACTCGGCGTTGATTTCCTTTACTGTTTCATTCGCAAGAAAATCCGAGGAATTTTCTTTCTTCAGAATCATTTCAAGTTCGTATTTCGACAATTGATAGTGGTTATTGTTTAGTTTCATAATTGAATGTTTATTTTTGCAGCAAGTAGCCATTTCTGCTTCTGTTTTTCGAATACGCAGTAGACAACTATGTTAGTTTTGTTTCGCTTTTGAAGGCAGGCTTCTCTTTTCGTTTTCGGATTATCCAGTGGTAATTTATGGCAGAGTATCTGTTCTGTTCGTATTTTTGTTCTAGATAGCTAATCTCGATATGTTTTATGCATTTAGTTGAAGTAAACATGCGATCAGTCTCATGATTAAATTGTGAAGATTCGCCCGGTTCATTTTTTTTAATATTTGAACGCAGCTTACTCGAGACAGCGGATAAATAAAACAGAATCAAAGTTCTTACCTTTTAAATCGGTAATCCATCTAACTTTCTCTAAGAAGCACAATCATTATTATTACCACACCACAATATATTTATTATGTATAAGAAGACAAACAAATTTCTAGCAATGATACAGGCCTCATCTACTGTCTATGGCGGAAAGCGTAAAAATGAGTCATACAATAAGAGAAGATCCTCCTTCTTTTGGAATTCAGTTCAATTCAGTTTAACAGGGAATGTTGCTTATCTTATTTCAGTTTAACAGGAGGGGGGAATAACGTCGCAGGGTACAGCTTTCAATTACTCCTCAATATTATGATTATAACTGAGAAAATTTCTTCATGAATACTTTAGTGAGGATGCAGAGAATCCAAGTAAAATTTCACGCATAGATTTTAAGGCTACTGATTTTTCTGGATGTTCGCGTCATTGATATTCGATGCATAGTTTTACCTGTAGAGATGTTTCGGAACAATTAAAGCTTTAACCTCTTTAGAAAGAACTACATTCAGTACATATTCTGTTGGTTGTAAATTTCTGAAAGAAAAGTTTTCAATATCGCGAAAAATAAATTAGAAAATTATGATGAGTTTTCTCTCTTTATATCAGTTTTCTCTCTTTTAAGTCGAGTTGCTAGAAATTGAAAATACTGCGTCGGCATATATCTTGTCTTCAGATGTAGATTTATCGAATAAAATTAAAACGCTGAATGTTTTGAAATTATCCGACTCTTACAAGAGATATCAAAATGATGAATTTACAATTCGTATATGGGCTCATTACTATCGGTCATCTGTTACAGGAAGGGTTTGAATAAAAATATCGTTGCAAATGAAACATTAGTTGGATGTTTTGTTGAATAGGGAGGGATACCGTGTCTTCTGAATTCCTTAAAATGAGAGACATTAGTGAAAAAAACTAATTTTTTGAAGTAATTGTTCAATTCTTGTAAATTGGAAACTGTAGGGACTGAACTTAAAACAGGAACATCTGATTCACTAGATTGCAAATCATTACAGGGTTTTGAACGTGGTATCAATCATCAGAATAATCATTACAAAATTAAATTACTATTTTGTCAAAAAAAATTTGATGTCAAATATTTATTAGAAAATAGTTGTAAAATTGCTTATAAATATTTTGAAGTCTTTGCTCAAAGTTTCAGAATAACTAACTTCATGTTTCGGATTATAAAAAGACAACTGGAGATTATTAACGTAAAGGAATCAATTGAAGATACAAATGTAGGTACGCGTTTAAGCATGACGGATGTAAATCTGTTCACACCTAATAGTTTTATCAAAATAGGATTCCGTAGGGTAAACATTTTATTTATTTTATTTAACCACTCATTTTATGTTACGCATCTTTCCTGTGTGTTCTCCCTTTCCTTTTTTACTGGAAGAATGTAAATTTTAGCTGACGCGTATTTAATGGTGTAGAAAGAAATAGTATTTAAAGGAAAGTTTAAGACTCTTTAGTGACAGCGTGTTCTGCCCGCTGAAGGCGATGTCACTAGTTTGAGTTCTACATTAGCTGTCTTCTTCAGAGTTGCTATATTCCTGCCATTAGTGCTGCCTCAAAGGCAAGCAATTAATGCACACTTAAAAATAAACATAGCTAAAACCTCATTATAATTCAGCCATTTTAAAAAGAATAAATTGTTTTATATAATGATATTTTCCTTCTCCTTTACGTTAACTGCATATCAATTTCCTATACCTAACTGTTCTTTAATTTTGAAATATGTTAATTTAATATTCAGTAACCGAATTCGGTATTCAGTACGATATTTTTCGACTGGATATGTGTTGAGATGCGGGTACTAATTTAATACGGTTAGTTGTACGATTTTCGATCAGATGTTGATATGAAAAGAATGAATAAGTAGAGGGGGAAATTCCATAGTATTTTGAAGAGCGTTCATATCATCATATGGTAAACAGCAGTGGAGTAGCATTTCGTGAAGACGACAGTAATTAGGAGCCAGTAGTAATAATGCTAATAGCATTCAAGTCAGTGGAATAACATACGCAACATCATCCGAACTCTACCTGAGTCGCCTTCGCCCAGGAGCCTGCCGATAGCAATATGGTTTGTGAAGCAGTCTATGAATTGTAACTGAAGTAAAGTGCTGAGGTGGTGGAAAAGCATTACACATGGCAAGCAGCTGGATAGCAAATGGGTGTAATGAGGTATGTAGTGCAATGCTGAAATAGTCTCTGCCCGTCGAAGTTAGCGGTTGATTTCAATCATCAGCAAAGGCAATCTAAAGCAAAGACATTTTTGTTTGAGAAACTCGTCTTTTAATGTCCATTTATGAATTGAAGAGTTAGTGCCTTTAAAATCTATTTAGCTAAAATTATATATGTATCGTGCAGAAGTGATTGACACAACGGCTCTCACAACGAAACTATTACACTATGCACAGGGAAAACAAGTGAAATAGGCACAAGAAGGCGTCAGCTACTCAGAATGCATAGATGGAGCTGGCTGCAAGCGAACGGTATAACAATAGGGCTGTCTGCCTAACCGAAGGCCCACCTTCGTGCAGCACTTTCTGAAAAAACACCTCGCTTCCATACACATTAGGAAAATGCCCATGCAGCAAGACCGTTCGCCTGGAACCCAGGTCGCACCTACCAGTGTTCAGGGATTTAACGGCTCGGCTACTGGTGGTCCTGAAGCACTGTTAAGAATTAGCATTTTATAGTACGGAAAAAAACTGGTATCCTAAAAGCCAGTTGTTTGAATATAGAGACATTAAAGCAAACTTACGCGGCCAGCGAATACATTTTTTATTCCGTTAATTAGCATTATTACGACATTAATTTTTATGGCAAGAATTTGCAGCTATTTCAGATGTTAGTGATTCTGAAACCAGTTTCACACTATTTTGATTGCCAGTAAATTCATTGCTTCTCAAAATCCAAAAACTGTGATACAAATCTTATTCAAGGATTTGGTTGATACAGATTTGATTATTTATATGACTTGGCATTACAATAGTTGTTAGAATATTTTATTTACTTAATTATGTTTTACTTTTAGAAGAGTTTGTGTGAAGATGATTGAAGTCTGTGGGAACTTCCGTCATTAAATCAGTGCGCACATCCATTACAGGCTTGTTGTTTAACAAAATTAAGTTTTAAAAAAAGCCATAAAGTAAAATGCAGATGAATTTTTTTTAACAGTCTGAATCAAGTTTCCGTACCCTGTTAAGGTAACTGTGAGGTAAACTTAAATTATGCCCGTCTTCTAGAGACTAATATAAAAGTAATAAATTGAGACTTGGTCATGCAGGAAACCTCGCAAATATTTCGTTACTGTTTCTAAACAAATGCATGATATTCTCGTTCATTGCTATTCATGCATCCATGCATGTATTGGCGGGAATCCTGGCAATACATGAATATTCTCGCGATGTATCCAGCTTAGTGATATATTTGTCACAAGGGGCGCATAACATAAGAATGCCCAGACCGGTGGCACGGTTTCTAAAATGGAGAAAAAATGGGTGACTATGCGTCATGCAGCCATCTGTATTTATCACTCTTAAACGTACCTCCAAACCTCTCATAAAATTTAGAACTTCAAATTTAAAAATATTTTTCATGAAAGACATCTGTCATGGAAACAGATTTCGAATGATCTGTCATGGAAAGAGTTGGACTGATTCAATGACGTCACTGATTTTCAAATTTGTATTTGTTATTTAAGATTATGCTTTTTAAAATTTGTAATTTCTTACATACTACTTTTTTCGTATACTTTTTTCGTACTATATGTAGTTCAAAATCATGAAAAATTATGTAATGTACCACGATTTAAATTTTTGAAAACCAATTGCTTTGCATACAACAGGTAAAGCGGTGGGTATGTAGTAAATGGTTTTTTTCTTTTTGTTTTTTTGTGGTATTTTTACTCACTGCTATGATGTCGAGGTGATTGGTGATAGTTATAGTGAATATATCTACGTAGGACATAAATGAATGACACAAGTGCTGCCGCAGAGCGGAATGCAATTTATAACCAAAAACCTGAGATTACATCGGTTGGAAATAATCCCCGTCGGATGTCAATACAGTCTGGCTGGGAGGACCGAAGGGGTATTAGTTCTCTGAGGTGTTAGCGCAAAACATATGGACAGTTGCATGCAGTTCGGCAGAAGATTCAACATATTGACCATTGACCGTGTCCTACATGTTGTCAAGCAAATCATAGTCCGAGATCCACCCACAGTGCACGAATATTTGGCATCTCCAAATCACCAGTATTCTGCCAGTTTGCCCATTAGGAGCCCGATTTTTCTGACCAGGTGCCTTTTCTTTATTACAAACTTACAGAAGGCCTATCGATTTGTGGACGGAAAGCTGACGTGAAGCTCTTCATTAAGGGGACAGGATGTTAAGTAGTGCTCTTTAGAGCCAGTCTGTCCACAGGTGCACTGACTGGTTTGGCTTATGCCGAATCTGTTGAAATATTCTGGAAATGGTTCATGACCCGTAATGTACCTGACCAGTTGAGTGTTAGCAATGTTCCTGGTGGTATCCACGTAGCTGATGTGGTAATGAGCCCGTCTCCCAGTTTCGCTATTGTCCCATGTCTGCTACCATAGCCCAATTGCCTTTAAACGCAGAGTCCTCTTAAAGAATGATACAGGCCATGGGATGTCAATTTGTAAATCGGTCGGTCAATTTGTAAATCGGTGCTTCTTTGGCGAGATGGTCTGCCAATTCATTACCGTGGTAGCCGGCATGCTCTTTTATCGATTCCAATTTGGTACGGAGAAATGCATTTCTCCGCAGGTCTTCTTGGACACCTTGTATTATGCCGGAAGGATGGTCTGGATTTCCTATTGCATGCAGGGATGAGAGGCTGTCGGTCTTGATAGTAGCGTTGCGGATGTTGTGGGATTGCAAGTAACGAATTGCTTGTGCAATCGCCACTGCTTCTCCCTGAAATACGCTATTATTTTTCTGCAGCTGTCCCTTCCATTGGTCTTTTATTGTACCTTGCTGCATAACTACAAACGCACTTTCCACTTTTTCGTCAATTCTCGAACCATCCGTGTAGATGGTGTGCTGTGCAGGATGGTCAGTCCTAGTGGGATTGATGGTAATATTTACTCCCGTGCCTTTGACCGCTGGATGGACACTGAACTGGCAGCTTTTTGTTTCGTAATCCTCCGGATGGTAATTGACTTCATCAAAGGAAACTGGTCGTTTCAGTTGCAATACGAATTGTCTTGCTGCCTCCTCTTCGACACGAATGTGTAGAGAAAGGAGGCCAGCGAGCACGTTAATGCCGTCTGAGGAGGTCGTACGGTAAGCTCTGGTGATACCAAATGCAAAGGGTCTTTGTATGGTGTAAAGGTGTTTTACTTTCCTACCTTACATTGGGTGAGCCCAAACAGCAGCTGCGTAAGTAACAATGTTTTCCACCACGGTAATGAAAAGAACCTTTTCAATGTGGGGATTTAGCCCCCATTTGTGACCATAGAATAGCCGCATCTGTTTCGCTATGGACATTGTCCTGAGTTTGATGTCCTGGATGTGTGGAATTCAGGTCATCTTATAGTCGAACGTTAGACCCAGATACTTCAGCTGGTTAACTATCTGTATCCTCTGTCCATTGATCTTAATTGTGGGTCTTCTTACAAGAGATCCTCCCTTTTTTGGGATTAACAAAATCTTCGACTTGTGTTCTGGAAATTTGCAGTTTTAAGTTACTGCATAGGACGTGGAATAGTTAACATACTTCGTTACAGTTGGTTTGTAACTCATCTCTAGTCCGACCTTTTACTATTTATGCCGCGTCATCAGCATATGCGTAAATCTGGGTATGCGCTGGCCATGTTGCTGATAGAACTTCGTTAAAAGTCAAATTCCACAGATGTGGGCCCGCGTACGACCCCTGCGGACATCCTCTTGTCTGCTCCTGCTATAATGTTCCCGTGTTATGTATTGCCAGGAGTCTTCTATCCTGTAGGTGGTTGCATATGAGCCTATACAAGTTGCTCGGGCATTGTGCCTTTCGCAGAGCCTGTTTGATAGCCGGCCACCATAGTGTATCGAACGCATTCTTAAGATCAATGCTTATCATGGCCGTATGGTGGCCACTATGACGGTTCTCTAGTATTTCTTATCTGAGATCATAAAGCGTATGGACCGTGGACGTGCCTGTCCTAAACCCGTATTGCCTGGGGCTTAGGTAGCCATGTATATGCAAATGGTGGCACAGCCTGTTCATAATTATTTTCTCCAGTACTTTACCCATTGCCGATAAGAGGCAAATGGGACGAAAGGATGTGGCATCTGCTGGGTTTCGATTCCTCTTTACAAATACCTGTCCTATCTTTAGGGCTTTGGGAATGTTCCGGTTGATAGGAGCTTGTTGAAGTAGGTGACGAATAATGTCGGATGCGCTTTTATCGTAACTTTGAAGACTGCATAATCCATCCCATCTGGCTCAGGGGCTTTCTTACGCGGCAGGTTGGCAAGTACTTTTTGGAGCTCATGTACTGTGATCTCTGGGTATGCCGGTGTGTCCAAAGAGGTCATTTCTGTTCTGATATTTGCTTGTTGTGACGCGTCTTACTGTGCGTCGGCATGGCTGAAGACAGCATTTAGAACAGCCCTTAAAGTATCTGATGTGTATTCCTGATTTCTGGTAAGTGTTGAAGGGATCTACAGCTAGGATGGTTTAAAGATTTTACCGGTGGTAATTTTATGAAGTATGTCGTAAGTGTCTTTCGTCTGTGTGCAGAACTCCCGCCAGGAAGTTATTTTAGCTTGCATAATCATCTTCTTATACTGCGCTCGCTCCCTTTGGAAGATGGTTAAGGTGTTAGACTGGATCTCCAATCGTTTTTCATGTTTACGTTTTCTTCGCAGGGCTTTACATTTGCGTTGCTGTATTCTGAGAGCACTCGACCACCAATTTATACCTTGTAATCTCTTAGGGCTTCTAAATGGGAGATTCTGATTGCATACGGCTTGCATAGTTTCTTGTAGTTTTAATGAAAAATCTTCCAGTTCTGCTGCTGTGTGAACTTGTTGGAGAGAGGGTTCAAGGCGTGTTAGTTGCGTTTTTACTTTTCTCGAAAAGGTTTTTATTTTCCAGTCAGGAAGGTTGTAACGTTGGATTTTGGATACTCTGGTAGTTTCGGATAGGGAGAAGGTTATGAACTTATGATCGCTGAGGCTCTCGTCCTCTTCGACTTTTCAGTCCTGCAGGAGAGGTGCTGCTTGCAGATTAGTCAGGGTAAGATCTGGCCATCCCTGCGCAAAAACCCTGTCAAAAGAGAGCGGTGCTTCTACCGTATTTTGAACTATGAGATTGTTTGAGGAGAGAAAGTTCTCTAGCTCCCGACCTTTAGGATCTGTCGTATGATAAGCCCAAGCTGTATTGTGTGAGTTGAAATCTCCCGCAAAGATCATATCAGGGATTCTGAATTGGTGCAGTATTCTTTGTATGAATCTGGTTATCGGGCCGATTTCCGCCGTTGGTCGGGAATAATTTGACGCTAGGATGAGGGAGAGGGAATGGACTTCTAGAAGAATTGCAACGTTGTCTTGGTCAAGCGAGATAATTGTTGGGACCAGTCGGGGTTACAGCTGACTATGATTGCTCTAGGAACATGGTCATGATCCGATTTTTGAAACACTGTCCATTGTAATGGAAATCCAGCTGCCACTCCTTCTCTGGTGTATGACTCTTGGCCAAAGATGAAATCTATTTTGTTTTCTATCGCAAATTGGATCTTCTGGACAATTGCCGCCCTAGCACGCTGCATATTTATTTGAAGGAATTTCATGGGTTCTTCTTTTGATATTGTCTCGCTGTTGATCTGAATGCTCGATGTTGGCTGACGTTCGTAATTTCGTGCTGTGATGCTACCATTAGTACTGGGTGATGCTGCGGATATAGGCTGCTGCACGCTGGTACTCTGCACATTCTGTTGCATATACTGGATGACTGCAGTCGTGCATGATACCAGCACAACGAAAAAATAATCACTCGTCTGATCGGAAAAATCGTCTGATTTCCAGAAGACCATTCAAACGGGCGTATCACCCGTGGTCACCGCCTAGATTTATACACAGCACTGGACGGAAGAGTTTTCCAGTAAATATAAAATACGATATTACCTTTGCAACCGGGCAGCACTGCAACGAATAAATCCGATGTAGTGTTTTATCGGCTGAGCCTCCCAGCAGAAAATCGAGCCAATCCACCCCCGCAAAGGAAAGCATCCACTCTAACCATATTGCGACCCTTCTGAGAAGGGGTAGACAACACGATACTATTTAATCCTGCCAAGCCTGAACCATCCTTCGAATGAACGGAGGTTCTAGTCCTGTGAAAAGACTGCTTAGGTACATATCTCAGCCACTAACTTCACGGGTTTTCCGGCTTCGTCCCCCGGTGCAGAGCTGCGTGACAGATGTGCGTCTTTAATTTGCAGGGAAAGTGTTGATTTGTTTCCTTGACATGTGCAGCATACTTGCTTTGGTCTGCCCATTGGAAGCTCCTTTTTTGATTCTTCTCTGTTATCGCTGTTTTTGAGAGAGAACCTACCTATTATTGGACCATGTCCATATCAAGGTAATATCGCTTTAATTTAAATTCTAGCCGCCCCTAATTCTAACATAATCTTTAAAATATGTTGAATTAAAGGATAATCTAACAAATAAAAGAACAACTTTAATGGAAAATAATTTACAAATTTTCTCTGAAGCAATTTGAAATGTCAGGAGAATTCCTAAGGTTTCGCGAATTGAATACTTTTAGCGGGTACCAAGTGAATTAACAAATTTCAGCTTAACTTTGACATATTTTTTAAATTTCTGTTTCACATGGTGCTTAAATTATTCATGTTTTAATATATTTATAAGTTATATATTGATTAAATTTACGGGGATAATGTATTTCAAAATCTTTCTATCTCAGTTTGACCCTTAAATGTGATTAAATATTATTTAACTTTGAATCACAGAAATTAAACTCTACTTACTTTAATCAAACTTGATAACAGAAATTGTGCTGCATAGTTAAATGAATTCCATACTTTTGTACATACTTAGACATTTGAAAATCCACATTGTGAGACCCACTGCTTTTTCAAAGAACTGTACTGTTGATTTTTCCGATAATAATCCTATGTGCTGTATCTGACTTCGAATCTAAAATTTTCTGAAGAATACAAAAACCTTGTCTAAAACTTAAAGGTTTATTTAACTGGAACTTCAACACTGATGAAAACTTAACATCACAAACGAAAACTTAACATCTTGGGTGGAAAAACTTCAAAGTGCTTTAAAGTAACAGCTATGCCGGCACGGTGAAGAACACTTTCCTTTAAAAGACAGAATCCATCTAGCCCTTTCGGCGTATATCTCCATTCGCAGAATTCAGACATCCGCTCCTACGTGTTTTGGACTTAAACAGCCAGGCTGGAACTGGAATAGGACTGGATCAGGACCGGAACTGGACTGGAACAAGACAGGAACCGGAACAGGACTGGATCCGCAACAAGACGGGAACCGGAACAGGGCGGAAACCGGAATCTCTCCTCCCCTGGCTTCTCCCCGGGCAGGTCTCTTCTGGCTCGAACTAAAAGGAACTGCGGTGCCACTAAGGAAAGCACCTCCTTTTATTGCCGGCGGTTGCCGTTACTACAGGCGACTTATGCAAATATTTAACATCCTTCCACCTAAGGGGAAAAAAAAAAGAAAAAAAAAGTGAACTTTCACATCAAAGTAAAACAATGCCAAAGAGCCTTAATATGCCAATCTGTCCGGCGGAGTTACAGTTCTACCATATCGTGTTACAGGCCTGACAGATTTATCATCTATGTTGAGTTTAAGTTCAGACAAAGAATCTTGTTTTTCATTCTGCAGCTTCACGGGTACATCATTTTGCGCTACCTCTAAAGGATACAGAGTTCGAACTGCTCTAAGCAAAATTCCATTTCGGGTCTTTACTCTTGCAAGCCGATTTATTCCATCAGGTCCTGGAAGTAGTTCTATGACACGACCAAGTTGCCAAAAAAGTCTTTTGTCACTACTACCGATCAAAACAATATCATCTAATTTAATAGTAACTTTCCTTTCAGCTCTTTTATGCGAAACCTTGAGAATCCCCAAATATTCTTTACGAAATCTATTTTTAAATGCTTCTCGTACAGTTTGAATATACTGAAATCTTTTTTGTAAATTACTTGATTTAATACCGTATTTTATATCCCGCAAACTACTAGTTCTAATTTCTTTTAAAAAGTCGGCAGGAGGTAAAGCTTTAAATTCAGGATCGGAAGGAATTACTGTCAACAGTCGGTCATTAAGAATCGCTTCACAGTCACACAGTATCGTGTACATTTCTTCATAATTTAAACAAGCATGTTTAAGAACTTTTTTAAGGACTTGCTTCATCATTCCGATCAGACGTTCCCACCAACCACCCCACCATGGAGCACCAGGGGGAATAAATTTCCATGTTATCCGCTCATTGGCTGCCTGCCGATTAATTTGTTCAAAATCTATTAATTTAAATGCATTTGAAGCTCCTACAAAATTAGTTCCATTATCACTGTACACAGTTGTGAGTTTACCTCTTCGTGACACGAACCGATGAAAAGCCTGAAGAAACACTTCTGTAGATAGAGAAGTCAGCAACTCCAAATGGACCGCTCTATAAACGGCGCATGTAAAAACACAAATCCATGCCTTTTCTTTGTTTCTCAACAATAAAGGACCACAAAGGTCTATACCCGTTACTTGAAATACTGCTGAATCATTTACTCACTCTATTGGCGGTGGGGCTGATATGTGGTCAACAGGTGCAGCAGAATATCTCTTGCAAGTAATGCATTTACTCAAAACAGAACGCACCGTTCTTCTGCCAGATAACAACCAAAACCTTTCCCTTAAGGTATTCCGTATATATTGTACACCTGCATGTCCTTTCTTTTTATGTTCTTCCATAATTAAATTCCTAACTAATGGATGTTCTCCTGGTAATATTATAGGTGTTCTAAACTCTAACGTGTCATCTCTTCGAAACGCACCAGTTTTAATTCTTACGATTCCCGCATCATAAAATGGACTAAGAGTTCGTAAGCGTGCGTCTTCTATATCCTGAAACGATTCCGATTGAATCAAGCGAATAACAACCTTTTCTGCAAAATCAATTTCATCAACAGTGAGTTCACCTTTCCTTTTTTGCTTATTTCTGCAATTAAAGAAAAATCGTTGAATCCAACCAACAACTCTAACTGTTTTTCGATAGCTAGAAAATCGCTCACTCAAACTAAACCTTTCAGTAGACACTAGAGATGAAACCACTGCCTTTTTTTTCTCGCTGGCTATTTCCGCTTCATCAGTTATAAATTCGGCACTCGGCCAATTTTCTTGGGATTTTAAAAGCCAGCTCGGACCCTCCCACCATTTTGACCGGGAGAGTTGGCGAACTGAACACCCTCTACTTGGAAGATCTGCAGGGTTAAGGTGACCAGGTATATGCCTCCAATCCTCCACACGTGTCAAAAGCCTTATTTCCTGTACTCTATTTTCTACAAATGTCCCCCATTGCTCTTCCCTTTTTATCCATGCAAGGACAGTAGTTGAATCTGTCCAGAAAAATATACTTCTGGCCTCAAAGTCTTTTAGAACGTCTGCAGCAAGACGAGATGCAATAGTTGCTGCTAACAATTCTAATCTTACAATAGTAGTTTCCTTTTTACCACAAGGGGAAACTCTAGACCTAGCCTGAAGCAACTGGACTTTAACTGATTCAGGTTCTTCTACACGAATAAAAACTACTGCCGCATACGCGTCACAAAAAACATGGATTGAACACTGTTTTGGCTGATATCGTATCCACCTTGGAATTTTAACGTTTTTCAAAAGAGAAATGTCTTTTACCCATTTCAAAAATTTACTTTTAATTTCGGTGTTAACTTCTTCGTCCCATTTTACTTTTGTTTCCCATGTACGCTGTAATAACATCTTAGGTAATATAAGGACTGGACATGTTATACCGATGGGATCAAATACTTTATGGGCTATTGCCAAAATACTCCTTTTCGTAACTTTCTCGAAACAAAGATTTTGTAAATTAGCAACATTTATTTGAAGAGTATCGCCTTGTCTTTCCCATAACAAACCTAATACATTCGCAATAGATTCTGTTTCTAAACTACAGTCGGTATATTCCCAACCCCGTAATTCAAATTTTCGTTCTGCCATAACATCTGAAGATACTTTCATGAAGCGCTGTAATTCATCTTCACTTCCGACACTTGTTACACAGTTATCAACATAGAAACTATTCATTAATTTAACAATAATGTTGGAAGGATATTTTTCATCTGCATCATTTTTCTCCAAAATTGAATTTAAGTGATATTGAATAACAGCTCCAAGTAAAAATGGACTACTAGTTACACCAAATACGACTCGACAATGACGAAAATGCTTCAAGCCATCTTCACCCTTTATCCAAAGAAATCGGAGGAAGTTTCTGTCACTAAAATTCAGGCCAATTTGTAGAAAGGCCTTACGAATATCAGAAATCACCCCTATTTTTTCTTGGCGAAATCTATTTAAGATTGTAGAAATAAATGAAATAAGGTTTAATCCCTTTTCAAGACAATCGTTGAGACTCGGAGAACCCTTTACTTTAGACGAAGCGTCAAATACTGGCCGTAACTTCGTAGTACTATGTTCCTTAACAACATGTCTATGTGGCAAATAATGATGGGGTAAATCTAATTCATTTACGGGTACTTCCTCTATTATGCCCTCTTTGAGCCATTCTTGGAATATATTTTCATACTCTTGGCGAAGATTATCTATTTCAAGTTGCCTAATCGTACCGTGCAACCTTTTAAGCGATAACTCAAAATTATCCGACAGGGGAGGGTGCCCTTCCAACCAAGGCAAAGACACTACAAAGCGGTCATCTTCTATTTTTACAGTATCAAGAAAATGTTGCCTGGTAGCCTCATACAATTCCAAGTTAGTCTTTTGTTCGGATGGGTCCGTAATACCAAGCGAGTCGAGGGCCCATAAATCAGAAATACAAGCCTCTTTATTCAACATTGATGTAACTAAGAATGTTGAACCTTCACTATTCAACTCCCCGGTTTTTCCCATAACCGTCCATCCTAACTTTGTTTCAATAGCTACAAGACCGTTTGAAATTTGTTTACGATTCCCCGTTAATAATCGTCCTGCAACATCGGCTCCTATTAAAATTTCTATAGGTCCTTCTAAACGATCTGTTAAACTTATTCCACAGTCAGCAAGCTCTTTAAGCCATATTCCTTGTCCAATAGAAGGTATACTATTACAAATAACAGGCTGACTTAACGCATCAAAATTACAACTGTACGAGCCAGACATATTAGATAAATGAATTTTGTAAACTTTATGTTCACACAAACTGGTCGTTGTACCGCCAAATAATGCGTGGCCAAGGTATTCCTTTACCGTATACCTGTAACCCATATCTTGAGCTGCGCTTTGTAGAATATATGACCTTTGAGAACCAGTATCAATTATAGCTCGAGCCGAACGAGATTTTTTATCCCCTTTAATTATTACTCTTATTGTTTGCAGCGAAACTTTAGGAGACCTTGAAGAAATGTTGGCGAGTGTTTCAGCCTGATTTGGAGGCTGTTCCATTGCCCTTGTCTCACTCATTTGCGAATGGCCCTTACATAGAAAAATATGATGCCTTTTGCCGCATGTAAAACAAACTGTTTTTAATCTACACCTCCTGACAGAATGTCCAGATTTCAGACACAGATAACAAGAGCGTGTCCTTTGGACCAAAACTTCTCTTTCTGACAACGATAAGTTACGCGCCTGAAAACATTCCGCAGAACCATGATTTATACTGGAACAAAATATGCAGCCTTTTCTAGCTTCATTAGAAGAAGTAAACAGTTCAGCTGCCGTAGGTTTTAAGCGAGGTTCTCTTATCTTTAAACCCGAATTTCCTTTCTTATTACCGTGAGCCAATCGATCGAAAACATTGAAAGATTTAGCTGCTAAAGAAATTCTTTCCTCACTTTCAACTTCACCGCGCAAGAAACATAAAAGGCGCTCAAGGTCAGATTCCCTTTCTCTTAACTGGGCATTTTCGCCGGTTAAACTTTCTGATCCTTTACGCGAAAACCTAAGTCTCTCCCAGGTTTTTAAGACTTCATTCGGCAATGCTGATTCTACCAATGGATATAATATCGCGCAATATTTGCCTCTATTTATTCCCAATATCTCCAAGGCTCTTAGATTAGATTCGAGTTCATCGTATAGTTTCCGCAAAGAGTGTGTACCTTGTTTTTGAATAACAAGGGTTAGCAAATCACGAATATAAATCTCCGTTAGTAATTCTTTGTTACCAAAACGCCTCTGCAATGCTTCGATTGCGCTCTTGTAACTATCGCCAGTTGGCGGAAAGCTTTTAACTATTTCCTCTGCAGGAGAATTCTTCTCCATAGCCTGTGCTAAATAAGCAAATTTATCATTATTATCTAATGTAGGATCTTTATCAATCTTTTGGAATTGCCCCCAAAATCCTAGCCATTTCTTCACGTTGCCGTCAAACATAGGCAATTTAATCTTCGGATAATGTAACATTTTATTCTGAACAAAGGACGGATCAATTAAAGTTACATTCGGGGTTCCAGAAGTAAGATCTTTTACTTTACTTTCCAGAAGTCTCCACCTATCAAAATAGAATTCAGATTCATCTATTTCTTTAATAAGTAAAGTCTCATCTGTAATTTCTTTAAACATTAATTCTCGTATTTTCATTTCAGTATCAAACAAAACTTTAGCTTTCTCGGCAATAACTTTTATTTTAATTAATTTTTCTTCCTGATTAAATTTAGTTTCTTCATTGTCAAATTCATTACAAGCTTTACTGAATAGTCTTCTATATTGAGTTCTTGCTAATTTTAAAGCTTCCATGATTCAAAAATAAAAAAGTCGCTTACCTTGCAGACGATATCCTGTCGCGGACGCCAAATGTTGATTTTTCCGATAATAATCCTATGTGCAGTATCTGACTTCGAATCTAAAATTTTCTGAAGAATACAAAAACCTTGTCTAAAACTTAAAGGTTTATTTAACTGGAACTTCAACACTGATGAAAACTTAACATCACAAACGAAAACTTAACATCTTGGGTGGAAAAACTTCAAAGTGCTTTAAAGTAACAGCTATGCCGGCACGGTGAAGAACACTTTCCTTTAAAAGACAGAATCCATCTAGCCCTTTCGGCGTATATCTCCATTCGCAGAATTCAGACATCCGCTCCTACGTGTTTTGGACTTAAACAGCCAGGCTGGAACTGGAATAGGACTGGATCAGGACCGGAACTGGACTGGAACAAGACGGGAACCGGAACAGGACTGGATCCGCAACAAGACGGGAACCGGAACAGGGCGGAAACCGGAATCTCTCATCCCCTGGCTTCTCCCCGGGCAGGTCTCTTCTGGCTCGAACTAAAAGGAACTGCGGTGCCACTAAGGAAAGCACCTCCTTTTATTGCCGGCGGTTGCCGTTACTACAGGCGACTTATGCAAATATTTAACAGTACTCTAGATAGGACGTTTACTTCAATTGTTCCGAATTACGTGGCAGGGTTAAAGGACGTTATGAGTAAGTTTGCTGAATGACTTTTGTATGGCAACTGGACTGAATTATTGGATACTGAGACTCGGATTCTTGGTGATTATATCACTGTCTTCAATCAAGTTAGCAAAACTCAAGCTACAGTTAAAACTATGGAAATGACTGCGAAAGACTTTTGTCAACCTCGCTAAAACTGAGAAAGCTAAACAATCGTATGTATCTGTATTAAACCAGAAAAAAGGAATCGCTGACTGATTAGTACAGCTCTTCAAAGGTAATTTCAACTCTTTTGGTGAACAAACTCCCTCCTATGTTGGTATGCCTTCTCATTCAATTGCTACTGAAATTATTACAAATAGGATTAAAAGTATGAATTCTGAAAATGCTAATAATTCTAATACTAATGTCATTAATGCAAGAAATGATAGTGATATGAATGATAAATGTGATGCTAAGTATATTAAAACTAATGTTAATAATGTTAAAAATAATGTATGTAAAATTAAGGATACTCTCATTGCTAAAAGTTAAAATCTAACCCCAAGACGCCCTCAAAAAATGGTGAAAGAGTTACAGGACCCAGATGGTTTTGATTATCCACGTAACGTGGCAGAGCCATCAAAACTTGTTAAATGCAATGTGGATATCCCAGTGAACAAAAAATTTGATAGCCTAATACTAACGATAATGTAAATGAAACTGAAATGCAGGGTGAGTCGGAAGATATAGAAGTTCGGCCACCTAAAATTAAACCAGTCATGGTTATACCGATTGCCAAATTTTCTGTTAAAATGTTAAAAAATTAAATCAAACTAGATATTGCCGCCAAAATTAATGGTGAATTTTTGAAAATCTTTCCTAAGTCGGAAGCAGATAATAGACAAATAACCCGATATTAAGACGAAAACCAAATTAACTATTATATATTCACCAATAATTTCGAACGTCCTATAAAAATGGTCATTACGGGTCTCCTATTGACTACCCTACGTACGAAATCCAGGAAAAATTGGGAAAATTAGGTTATAAGATCAGAAAAGTCTCTCAGATGCACCAGATCAAATACCGCGCCCCCATGCCCCTGTTCCAGTTACAACTAGAAAATGTGCCAGGTGTGAGCAGAATTTATGATTGACTAATTTAATAAGTTTCTATGTAAATGTTACTGCTTACAAGTCTAGTGGAAATGTTCTGCAATGTCTCAACTGCTAGGGAATCGCCATTCTGCCGATATGTGTAAATTCTATCCCTGTTACGTGAAATGCGTGGGATCTCACAAAAGGAAAAATTGTTCTTCTGAAAAGTTAGAAAACGTTATGTGTTGCAATGGAATGTGGACATACTGCGAATCATCGTGGGTGTCCTAAGTTCCCGAAAGTTTATAAAAATCTGAAAGTCAAAAATTGTAATGATAATACCAATGTATCTAATTCTACTCTACTGTAATAGTATTAACAAAAAATCAATTATGGTTCCAGGTTTTGTTTCTGCCGGAGGCAGAACGGAAAATGTTATTAACAATATAGATAAGAGTAATAATGCTAGACTGGACAATCATGTTAATGATAAAAGGACTGATGACGTAGGATTCAATGCTTGCACGGACATTTTAAAATTTCTTAAAGACTTGGAAAGTCTCTTTCAATGCTATTGAATAATAAATATTTTTTGGACATTATCTGAAAAAATGCGTGATTTGCACGCAGCTCAGCATCCCATCGATAAACTATTTATATTTATTGTTTTATCTATATTTGAGGAAAATTTTACTATATTAAATAGATATTTTAAAAAAGAAACAAATAAATCCCTCTTATAACGTGCGTGGTGCACCTCGCAGATTCATGGACGGCTCTAAATTAGATTGCCTACTCACCAGCCCCGAAAAGCACATAGATTATCTCTCTATCCAGAAACGACATCAAATAAAACGTAGTAAAAACCGGCTTGCGCTCTGAGACTATAATCCAGCATACGATCTCATTACTAAACCTTCTTTGCCAAGTAAATCAATACCATTCTTGCAAGGTAATCCATAACATGCTTTACCAGGTAATAAATCCCTAAGATAGACAATTTCATTTTTTTAATAATTTTCGAAAGTTCAAAAATTAAAGTCCTGCCCTGCTTTTCCCAGGGAGAAACAAAGTCTGTAATCCTGCTTTGTGAGGAAATACATAAATCACAAGTAAGTGAACCTTGAATAAAATGAAAAAAAAAAAGAAAAAAAAAAAAAAAAACGAATATATGTACTTACCTATTATACCGAATTCTGGTGGATTAATCTTAAAATATTTGTGTAGCCAAAAATAATCATCTTCTTTAAAGTACAGCCCAGAAAAGAAAAAAGGCTGTTCTCGTCTGAAAAAATTGGCATTATTATTTTTTCACTAATTTAAAGTATAAAAAATTAACCTCTATGGTATAACTGCTGAATGCCTACATTTAGGCGAATATCCGAGTATGACAATTTTCCATTTCTTCGATTATATCCCAAGATAAGTATGAAAGTTCTAGTATTTTGATCCAGGTCGAATCACAAAAAAAAAAAAAAAAAAAAAAAAAAAAAAAAGGATTTTCGTGACGCTAAAAAATGTAGTAAATTTGCTGACAAAACTATATTAATACTTAACGCATTAGCTTTATATATGTTTTAAAATTCGAAAGTTTAGGAGAAAGCCTTTGGTGTTAATTAAATACTTGAAATTTAAAAAAAATCCTGTGCCGCTCTAAAAAAGCGCTCCTGATGAAACAGAATTCAGATTTTGGAAGCCAAAATAAACTTTTATTTCAAAAATTTGAAATTTTCAAACTGCTCATTTTCTTTCTTAAGAGAAATGCTTATTTAAGCATTTTCTTGTGAACGGCTTTCCTAGATAAGGGTTTTGGAATTTCGATAAAATTTCGTCAATTTTATATCAAAAGTTAAATTATTGTCACACATTTACTAAATCAAATTATCTGAATTCAGTTCCTGAAATCTTTTGAAGCGAAAAACAAATAGAAGAAACAATTTAAATACAAAAAAAAAAAAAAAAAAAAAAAAAAAAAAAAAAAAAACATAATTAAGAGAATTACAATTTATACAAATCAACCACTCTGACCTAAACAGGCAACACAGTTTTATTTAAAAAAGAATAAATGTTTCATTTACTGTTACGCTTTGAGATTTTTAAATGTATACAGCGCAAAAGTGTACGAAAAAACTAGAAAGTAACATATTGGTTAAAGTGTCTTCTCAATAAGTATAATCACAAACTGTAAATATAATTTATAAAACCCACTGAATCATGGAATTGAAACATGTTTCAATGCCAGAGCTATTTCATGACGAAATCTGAATTTTTTTTTTTAATTTGAAGAATTAAATTTCCTAAGTGTTTGACAGCCCAATCTGCATAAGCTGCATTCATTTGTTTAAAATTTAGGAATGCGTTATGACGTATTTTCATAAAACGTTATCAGAGATAAATGCTAATTTTGATCGATAGCAATGGACGAAAATATCATGCATTTATTTAGAAACAGAAACGAAGTATTTGTGAGGTTTACTGCGCGACCAAATTTTAATTTTAATATTTTTATATTAATATCTACGAGACTCACCTAATTTACACGACTCATCTGGGTACGAGATATTCATTCTCACAGTGAAACAGTTAACCTACATTTTGTTACAACACTTTTTTTAAAATTTAGTTTATTTTAATTAACATGTGTATTATTTAACGTTGGCACAAATTTGAATGCCCGAAGTTTCATTAGACATCACTCATCATTATACAAGCTGTAATAAATATAAAACATAATTATGAAAATAAAATATTTTAACAACGATTATAATCCCAATTAACAACGATTAAAACTCATCAATCATTTGATTCATCGCATCGGTATCCTCAAATCTTTCAATAAGATTTCTATCGCAGTTTATAGATTTCCGGATACGTTGCTCATGTTCGTTTTTAATGGTAATCAAAATGATGTAAAATTGTATTTAAAACGATTAATGACAAATCCTTGCTAAATTAATTAATATCAGATTAATGCTAATTTATTGAATGGGAAATATTCGACGGCAGCGTAAGTTTTCTTCGACTGCCTCTAGTTTCAGATCACTGGCTTAGTGTTTTCTTTCGTATTATGAAACGCTAATTCTTAACAGAGTTTCAGTCTAATAGATTCTGGACTCTACTATGCTGTATATTCAGCTTGGTAATCACATTGATTTTATTAACCTGAAATAGCGCAAACCGCGCGGGAAAATAATTTGCAAAATGTGTTCGCTTAAGTTGTATAAACATTTTTACAAAGCTGAAGTATGTGTGACCACTCTTAGCACCTAAACTGCGAAATTATCTGAACAAGTTGAGGAAGTAGTTCTCTTAACCACTGTTTAAATGTAATCGCAAAGCAAGTTTGGTGAATATCCAAGAAAAACATTTTTAAGCCATTCTTGTGGTTTATTACCGAAAATGTTATTTATCTAGTAAAATGATAACTTGTTGCACTAAAAACAGTGTAAAAAAGATGAGTTGTTTTCTTTTGTAATTAAATTTGAGCAGTTGAGGGGTAAAATTGCTGAACGCTAGTAGTTTGAGCCACGTCAAATCACAAAATGAAGTAAGACTAAGAAGTTAAATAGCTCTAAACGATTTCCTGACAAAATTATATTAATACTCAACACGTTAGCCTTAAAATAGGTTTTAAAATTTGAAATTTTAGGCGAAAGTCTTTACTATTATTTAAATAATTTAAATGGTAAACCCTACCCGTGAGACTTTAGTAAAGCACTCATCAATGAAACATAATTCAGCTTTCTATAGCCTAAATCTATTTTTTGTCGAAAACGTTTAAAACCTTCATACTTGTACACTTATTTCTCTTGAGGTATGTGCCTTTACGCACATTCTTGAGAATGCAACTCTCTATAAGGATTTTAGAATTTCTTTAAATTTCTGTATAATTCACATCAAGCGTTGAATCATCGTCACGCTAAATTTCTGAATTACGGTCTCAAAAGCGCCTGTCGTGATCAGGAAATGGGCAAAAGAATTTAAGTATAAATTCAGAGTAAATATTAAAACTGCAATTTATTCAAAAACCACCGCCTTGCCTAAAATTCGCTAAGAAGTTTCATTTTAACCCTTTACCTGCTTAAGACGTGTTTAAACGTTTTTGGAATTTCTTTAAAAATGCTTAAGACGTCTTTACACGAATTTCAAATCGCACGAAAAATGCTTAAGACGTGTATACACGAAGCCCGAATTTCGCGAAGATTGCTTAAGACGTGTTTAGACGACGCGATCTGGTCTTCCTTCCCCTACCTTTCTGCAGGCGGCTGTCAGTTGACACAAAGGTCTTAATAGGGTGTGAAGTCTCTTTGAAAAGAGCCCTTTAGGAAAAAGTCCTTAGAGTGAAGTATCTTTGTCAAACAGCAGGTATGTATTATCTGTGTGCCGACTAAAAGTTTGCGAAAGAAGATAAATCGTTTTACAACTGTTCGCTTTGTGGTACTTTAGACAAATGAAAGTCAAACAGGATCCGACTTTGTTATAGTACATTGCCGAATTTTAGTAGAAACAAGAAAAAATAAGAATTGTAACGGAGGACGCCTTTATGCCTATATATTATAGAATCAAATATTTTATTTTTGTATTGAAAAATGATTACAATTTTTGATTGTCAGGAAAAAATATAAAACGTTGCAACCAGCTTTCTTGTTTGCCTTCGTATTTCAAATGCGCGTTATTATAATTTTCCGAGTACTTAAGTCGTTTTCAGCTCCATGGCGAGCCCACCAGCGGCCGAGCGGTAAAGATGCTGAACACTGGTAGTTCGGTCCGAGGTTCGAATCCCGCGAACGGGCTAGCTGCATGGGCGTTTTAGTGGTTTTCGCCATGTGTAACGTGTATACGAGCCAGTTTCCCTTAGAACGTCCTCCACGAAAGGCATCCCTCCCTTTAGGCAGATAGCCCTTTTGCGCTTTGCCATAACTGAATAATCCAAATCCAAATCCTCCAGGGCAATCAAAATTGCCTCCATTGTAACATCCTCGGCAATGTAGAGCACTTCATCGAGAGCTGTAAATTAACTCAGAGTGTGAGGGATAAATATAAAATAACAAACATAAAAGATGTTAAATATGAGATTTTGGAAAAATTCGCAAAAGATATCATGAATATTGTAAATAATAATAGAGATAAAATTGGAATTATAAACTAATTGTAATAATAGAGCACAAGAGTTAGTTATGTGTTTTAGATGTATGTATGATTATGTGGCGTTTCTTTTATGTTTAATTAACCAGTTATCATTATAATTTTATTATGTTAATTATGGTCTGAATGAGAGTTTTATAAAGAAGATTTAAAGCTGGCAACCATTTTGTAAATGTATTTTTGAGATTGTTTTGTTTCGTTTTACTAATCTTTTAGTTACTCGGAACTCGGGCCTGGATTCTCGGGCTGCGTTAGATAAAATTAATAAACGCTGGCATATCTTCTCAAATGAAGATAATATATTAATAGTAAAGGAAGGGGCACGGCCAGCTTGCTTGCCCCATCGTTTTTGTGTTGGAGGGGTCTGTCCCACTGGAGCCATAGGGCCGACTCCGTCGGCTAGGTGGGCTGGGGCTGTGCCCACAATTACGACCGCTTCATGCACGCCCATTGCCGGAAGCGTAATGGCAGACCGCACATTGAGTTGAAGAGTGTTAAACGAATGTGGCATACTGCGTATGCCCAGAAAAAAATTTGGCGTAATTACTATGTTGGCGCGATTTGAAAAGAAGATAAATACGGTATATGGCCGATGTACCGTCATCTGATTGTAAACAAATCTGTCATTCTAGAGTGTAATCTAAATGTATAATGTTTTACTGCGTAAAATACAATTTTTTTGCTGTACTGCTCCAAAAACTGGAAACCTGAGTAATACGATCAAGTATAAATTCGATTGAAGAGTGCAAAAAATGGGTAAAGGAAGTCAGCGTAAATACAAATGCCCCAGTGAATAGCGCAAGAGCTTAAAACAAAATGCTATTGCAAGATTGCTTTCAGGTATGTATATATTTTCCCATTTCAGTAAATTTGATATGTTATTTATAAGTATGTTTATGTATTATGTCACAGTATTATCTTTCTTAACATACATAGAGTTCATTAACTTTTTTTTAACATTTCCTAAATTTCTATATAATTTAACATTAAGAAAAACGTTTTAAGGAATGATTTGTTTCCTTGCTATTCTAATTCTTTCGAAAAGAAACATCATTTTCAAGAAACTTCAAAAAGAAAACTATTAGTATTTACAGCGTAATTTTATCACAGCTAAAACTGATGTAGCTAAAACTGGGCCTTTTATCTCAAAATATGCTGAAATGTTTTGTTGAAGTTAATATGATATAAAATAATGTAATAAACTCGAAATGTAATGAATTGTGGTATAACTGTAAATAATTGGTAAAAATAAAATATAATTGGTTTAAATTTACTTAACTCGTTATATTATCAAATAGCTATTCAACAGAAAAACCTCATGAAATATTAAATGTAACAAGTTCTATTCTTAAAAGGCAGATTATTGTACAGCATGTAGGATGTACAGCATGTAGGAGTTGATGATAATTTTTAATAATCCTAAAGTAATATTAAACTCAACAATAAAGTATATTTTGATGTATGTAATTTTTCGTCAATGATTACATAACATTGCACTTAAATATTACAAAGTATGCTTGGATTGTTTTCATGCGCCCTATATATTATTGCAAATTATTTCTTCATAAAATTGTATATTTTTGCAGTGAAGAGTCTGTATGCCATCATGAAAGTTATAGGAAAACATGTGCATGTACTGCACATGTAGCAGGAAGGCAAGATAACAGTTATGACTGTCAATTATCATTTGCTTGTATCTGTCAAGCTGACTATACAGACTATAGTAGCCAAAGATAATTTGTGAAAGTGTGTACCAGAGATGAATATATGAATTATAGTTAGTAGATAATCATTCTTAGTAAAATTTAAATACAATAACCCCTTATTTCATTTTTTATAAATTTTCTTATTATTATGATGTGATTTCACAACCATTGACACTCTCGTGTTGTTAAATAATTCAGTCAGCACTGAACAACATATCATTTCATTGGTATAAAAATAATAAATATTTTGTGTGTATGGCCAAGTTATGATCTAAGATTTTTCAATACTTGAATCATCATTTTAAAGATTTTTATAAAATTATATTAATTTTAGGCATTAGCACAGTGAATGGCAGCTGAAAAATTTTGACCGTTGTTTCCGGAAGTGGAATGTTAAGATGTAAGTAAATGTCTGAGTTACAGTTAATAATACTGTGAAGCACTCAAATGTATGCTTTGCTAATGAATATGTACTAGGCAATTGTGGTTATTATGAAAGAGGTGAAATTTCAAATACAATTGTTTCAATTACAATTATTACAGACATTATATAATTTTGTAATAATGATAATTAAATATATGAATTAAGAAAATGCAAAAATTAGTGCATAAGCATACTAAGTATTTCAGAGTAAGATTTATACTTAATTTATAGTAGACACTCATTCACACATTCGATCACTCGAACACACTCGACAGCCATGGAGATCACGAATAAGCTAGCATAGGGTTGCTTAGTAGCCAATATTTTTCCCCGCGCCAAAGGTACACCATCAAGCATGCGCAGTAAGCGAAATTCGCTTAACACTGTTCAACCCAATGTGCGGTCTGCCATTACGCTTCCCGGAATGGGCCGGCGTCCGCCCAGTAAAATAATGTGTGAACATACCGGCGATTTTTGGTATCTAAAGAAGCTAGTTTTTCAAATCAAGAACTAGAAAAAACGCTTTTTATGGGAGACGTAAATATTGGAATTCATATGTTTTTCGTTTGGATTCTGTAGTTACGAAACAGATTCGAAAGCATTTCTTGTGGTAACATCAAATAACTTTAAACAGATATTACCGGTTTTCGTTACCCTTATTCCGTAGTCGTAATTAGCAGATGCTTGGAAGAAAACAAATAATTACTAACAAAAACATTCTTTGTAACCAATATTTTACAAGTAAAATGTTTGCAACATTAGGTTAACCTTCGAAAGTATGTATTATATAACACACCTTGTAACTCTCAGATTAGACGGAAATATTCAATGTATATTTGTAAAGATAGATACGTTTTCGAGCCGTTTAAACTTATGCAATAGTGTATATGCAAAGCTTCGAAATAAAAATATCTTGGAAATAAATGCTTTAAACTAAACAAAAGGTAACTCGTAAGAAAATTTATATCTTGTAGTGTGTGAATTAGGAAAAAAACCTAATAAGGCAATCTGTCGGTCAGTTTATACATTTATCATCAATATTACCCATCTGTAATGAACTAAAATGTAAACACAATCAGATATTAATGAGTTATCCAGGGCGTTTTAGCCTCGACTTTGTTAAAAATGTATAGACAGAACAGCATTTTGAAGGAGAAAATAGCCGTGCATAATCAACACCTCCTTATAGAAGGAAGCCGGGACACTGGATTGTGACGTCACGCGTAGTCGTCTATGTCGAAACCCCGAGAGAGCAACGAAACAAAACAGGCTGCGCGCTAGTGCCGTACTTAACGTTGATTTCACTATTTGATATAGATACTTGGGTGGGATTTTATTCAGAGATTCAATTATATATAATGAATAATTTAATTACTTCAAAATTTAACACAATAAAATTTGACATAAATTTAAGAATTTTTTGTTTCTTATTTCTTGACTTTAATGAATTATACTTCCTTGTAGGTTTCACAGCAGCATTTAAAAAGTTAAAAATCAGCCATACTAACTCAAAAAAGGAATTTCTGACTTTTCCCTCATAATTTAATATTGCTTTATATTTTTCTAATATTTATGAAAAAAACCCAAATTATCTGCATACAAACTATTACTTATCATTTCATTTTTCTTCCAATCAGTAATTTGTCTTTAAAAGAAAATGGTATAAAAATGCACTAAATTTTGTCTATAATATGCTATGTGTCTTGCAAGTTTCAAATAAATTAGTATGTCAGAGGTTTGCTTAGCAAATAATTCAATGTGCAATTTAAAATTATTGCTTAAATCTGTAGAACCAATAATATTAGTTGTATATGTACTTAACTGTATTGTGTTAGTTATATAGCTGAACTTGAAAATAAAGATTCACAAGTGAAAAATAAAAAAATTTTATTTACAATTTTATGCAAGCAGTCAGCATAACAACACAACACCTAAGTTATAACATACAAATAAGTTAAAACCAGCTGATCTCTTTTTATCAATAAATTATTCAAACTTTCTTGTAAAAATTGAAGCAGAAATCTCATTAAGCATATTGCCATACTAAGAAATCTCATCAATTCTTATTTATTAACAGGTGTGAAAATTTCAAAACTGCTTCTATATTAATTGGGTCTCATCAGAAACAATAAGATGAGACTATGTGACCTTAATATTTAAATTTTGATACTGCAAGTTCAAGTTTCTATTCGTTAAATTTCAACCCATTTTGTCTGGCAATTACAAACATCGTTATTAACTTTTTACAACAGTCAATTAATAGTTTCAAAATGTATTACGATACTGCCATAATATGGATAAATATCGGGCAAACACTTGAGAAGACCGTCCATTACCATTTAAAACACTTCAGGTGCACAAATGATATTAAATTTTATACGATGGCTATTATTATTTATGAAGCATATAAAGATACATTCAACAGCAAATGGATGTCAGCATCACCAGTATATGTAAAAACATTTATTGATGTTGTGTAAAGGAAGTGATTATCAGTTAATGTTTCAAATATAGAAAATAATAAAAATGTTTTACCTATGCACCAGTATCCAATTTGAAAGTATCTGGTCACTACATACAACACAATTTTGTTGTAATTTTTCCAAGCTAAAATCGTGATCTTCTAAGTTACTCGCTATCAGGCTTGTTTAATTTAAGCAAAGAATATATCAAAATGATTTTTCCAGAAAGCCACCAGTCTTAATTATGGGACACCGGTAATTTCAAAATGCACATGAAAATCACAGGTTTGTGAAATGAGTGCTCCTAATCAGAGACACCCTTTATTCAGCCAATTCCCAGAATAATAGTAGGAGTTATTACAAACCTGTTATTTTGTCGCCATGCTGAAACACATAACTGTTATCTTGATAAAGTAATTTATCATATGGTAACATGAAAATTATACTCAAATGATATAAGTAATGGCCACTTAAAGACACAACATAGACCCTTTTTTACACAACAACAAATTAAAGACAAGGAAATGAATTTTTCAATATTTTTAAGTGTAAAACAGTCAGTACATGCCCATATAAAAAATATAAATTATAATGACCCATTCTCAGTATAAAAGCAGCAGTTACCATAAACTTGTCATCTTGTAAGCATGCTGAAACACAACTTTTATCATGAGAAAGCATTTTACAGTATGTTAACACCAAATGATAACCACTTACTAAACATTAAGTGGTAGCCATTTAAATACAACCCAGATACCATTTTATGCAGCAAACACTCAACAGCACGAAAATGAATTTTTCAATATTCTCATCTTTCAAGTGCTCTGAATATAAAACAGTCAGTGCATGTCCATATGAACAAATTTATAATGACCCATTCCCAGTATAATAGCAGCAGCTATTATAAACATACAATTTTCTAATCATGCTGGAAACATATAACTGTTACCTCGATAAAACATTTTACCATATGTTAACACAAAAATTATATCAAAATGATAAGAGTAGTGGCCACTTAAAACATAACCCAGACACATTTTTATGCGATGACAAATTAAAGGCAAGGAAATTCCTTCTTCAATATTTCAAGTCATAGAGTGGATATATATATAAATATATTTATATACGTTTGGTGTGGCCGATTGCAACCAAAATACGAGGTGCACATATGCATGTTATAGCAGTCCTATATACAAAATTTCAACGTTCTGAGGCTACTCGTTTTTGAGTTATGTGAGATATGTACGTACGCACGAACGTACGTACATACGTTCGTACAGAAGCCACGAAAAATTCTCTTCAGAATTAATTTTAGCTTAAGTTTTTTTAAGCAGTTTTATAATTTTTTTGAAGGAAAAGAGTATTTTATTCTGTCCTTACGTACAGATATGGTGCAAAAACATCGTTAAATTGCATTCGATAGCGGTCAAAATGGATATTTTCGGTGAAATATGCTGCCTGAAACTTTTCGCGATTACAATACTTCCTTTTTACTTCGTACAAGGAAGTAAAAAGGACATGCCTTCTTCAATATTTCAAGTCATCTAAATATAAAACAGTCAGTATATGTTCATATCAACAAAATTATAATGACCCATTACCAGTATAACAGTGGCAGTTATTATATACATATCATTCGGTAAGCATGCTGAAACATCACTTTTATCAGGAGAAAGCATTTTACCATATGTCAACACCAAACTTATACCCAAATGATAAAAGTAGTGGCCGCACTAAAACACAAACCGAGATACTTTTTTACGCGATGACAAATTAAAAAAAGGACATGCCTTCTTCAATATTTCAAGTCATCTAAATATAAAACAGTCAGTATATGTTCATATCAACAAAATTATAATGACCCATTACCAGTATAACAGTGGCAGTTATTATATACATATCATTCGGTAAGCATGCTGAAACATAACTTTTATCAGGAGAAAACATTTTACCATATGTCAACACCAAACTTATACCCAAATGATAAAAGTAGTGGCTGCGCTAAAACACAAACCGAGACACCTTTTTACGCAATGACAATTTAAAGGCAAGGAAATGCCTTCTTCAATATTTCAAGTCATCTGAATGTTAAACAGTCAGTATCTGTCCATATCAACAAAAGTATAATGACCCATTACCAGTATAACAGTGGTAGTTATTATATACATATCATTTTGTACCCGCGATGAGAAATTAAAAAAAGGACATGCCTTCTTCAATATTTCAAGTCATCTGAATGTAAAACAGTCAATATCTGTCCATATCAACAAAAGTATAATGACCCATTACCAGTATAACAGTGGCAGTTATTATATACATAACATTTTGTAAGCATTTTGAAACATATAACTGTTACTTTGATAAAGTATTTTATCATGTTAACACCAAAATTATACCCAAATGATAAAAGTAGTGGCCACATAAAAACATAACGCAGACACTTTTTTACACAACAAATTAAGGGCAAGGAAATGAATTTTTCAATATTTCAAGTCAATTATAATGATAAAGAATCTTACCATATGTTAACACTAATTTGATATCCACATTAATAATAAGGACCACTTAAAATACAACCCAGACACTTATTTACATAGATGCATAGAAATGAATTTTTCGTTACTATTACGTTTCAAGTGATCTCAAGGTTAAACAGACAGCATACATGAGTAGAAAAAAAATAATAAGGAATTCACAATAATGTGTAACAGTAACTGTTAGATGCGAAAATATTTTTTCAACAGAAATAAATCTGAACTAACATCACTAGGCTTTGCAATTAATTTTTTGTGTCTTGTTACATGCATTAAAGTTACTATATGTGCCACATCCTTGAAAAGTGATAATAAGCTACGTATCATAAAAACATAAGCACTTGTAGCAGCTTTTTCACAGTTGTAGGCCATGCCACACAAATTTCCTCCTTTAAAATCGAAACACAGTAATATATGTGCCACATCCTTGAAAGGTGATAATAAGCTACGTATCATAAAAACATAAGCACTTGTAGCAGCTTTTTCACAGTTGTAGGCCATGCCACACAAATTTCCTCCTTTAAAATCGAAACATGAATTTAAATGCACTTCATCCATCATAATAATTACAGTTTTATCATTTTCTTCTAAATCCTTGCATCTTTGTTTAACATATCCTAAAAAGTCATCATTAAATTGCTCAGTAATAGGATTAAGAGAAAACGTTGAACAAATTCTACGAATAGTACGTGGATGGGGAATAGAAATGTAACCTGAATGTCGTAAAAACTTGTATGCATGCGGTGAGATCGAGTTTAACAAACTGCAAAAAATAAGTAAATCTGGAGTATATCGATACTTCTCTTTCTTTACATTTAGTTTATTTACTTGCTCTGAAAGGAAGTTCAGTTCAGTTTCTTTTTCAGGTAACACTCTTTTCAATTCTGAAAGCATATCATCCACAATTTGTATAGAATTCTTAATATATTCTTCATTTTGTAAGTTATGAGACAGACTTTCAACTTCCTTTAGTACTTCTAGAAACATATTTACATTACTAATTTTTAGAGGGAAAACGAATTTACCAATAGATTTTATAGCGATGTTTTTAATATAAACACATACTGTTAAATCCTCATTTATTACTACCGATTTCTGAAGCTGGGTCACTTAAAATATCAAGTAACATAGTTGAATTTTCAGTATGTACAGTTGTCCAAAATGTTTCTAAAATCTGATGTTCTAGGCAATTATTGAATTCAATTAAACTTTCAAATGATCGTTCATTATCATACCGTTCTTTCATTTTCAAACTTTCTTCTATCGCTTTCTCCAGGTATTTCTCTTCTAAACGAGCTTTCTTCTTTTCTGGTGACATTCTCGATACAGAATTTGATGACATGTAGGATGGGCCATCAGGGAACTGAGAAGGTATGCATCCTTTTTTCAAACGTGGCCTAGAAATTGGGGCTTTAATTAACTTCGCTGATTTCTCATCATACATTTCGATTTCTCGTATTATTTCATCTGATCGAAAATGTAATTCACATACCTATAAAAGAAAATATTCAAAAATCAACTTGTTGTGAGTACAAAAGTTAGATGCATGTTAATATTTAGTAACAGAAGTCAATAAGCCCTATGATTTAAATAAATAATTTGATACATAAATACGAATTAAAAAACCAGTAATATCATTTCAATTATGTGTATAATTTAAGTAATTTGTAAAATCTGGAATGCTCATCATAATGATTACAGCTTTATTTACATTTAAAGAAAATTATATATTTGAGATAATTGTTTACAACAAACACTGGTTACCAAATACAAATAATTACCTTAAATACATCATACCAAACTTTCATATATCATTACAAAAATTTTAAAATGAAACCTATTATGATTACTTAGTAGTTCCTTCTCATATAAATTATGATAAATTTGGAATAACTACAGAATCTGCCTGCACAGTATACTAGAAAGCATTTACAAATTATTGGCATTTATGTAACTACTAAATTTAGAATTATTCCTGTTATATGGAACTTTATTTCATTCATAAAACTTTGAAGGAAAATATTTTTTTGAAATGATTAAAACAGGCAAGATTAAAATCTTTCAAACATAAAACTTCTTACCCACAGATCAAAATCTAATATCGTAAGCATAAACATCACATACCTATCAATAAAAGTAATAAAAAAATGTAAAGATACAAAACATAAAAAATGCAGTAAAATTGAACTTACTCTGGTATGTTTAGTAGGTTGAAAGCCATCTTTTTTTCGTAGACTCCTTATCCATTTCATCCGGAGTTCAGTCTCATTTGGAAACTTGAATACAGCCACTTTTGGTCCGTTTTTATAATTACCACGACATGTGGCTACAGCACATTTATGAGGCATCGTATGAAATTATAAAAGCACGAGACAATATATAAAAAAAGCACGAGACAATATAGAAACTCTGTCGCTAACGCAAATAACCGCTCCACGTTCGTCGCTCTTGGCTCAACTAGGGGGCTTTGATTTTGTTTGAAGGAGCGAGGTGAGTCAGAGACGACTACCTGTGACGTCAGAGCTTCCCCTCGCTTCAGTGTCCCGGCTTCCTTCTATAAGGAGGTGTTGGCATAATGCGCAGTGAATTTCGAGGGTAGTAAGGACAAGGGATCCTTTTCTTTAGGGACAACACTCAACATTTGAGGCAAAGTATGTGCTTTGCTTAATTTAAAATTAATATTAATAACAAATTTATATTTCCACCATAACTTTTATGATAGGAATGTGCACGTAATGTAGCCCGTGGTGAAATATTCCGATGCTGATGCTACCCAAGCAATATTGTACAGTCTTCTAGGAAACCAAAAAAAAACTTCTAGAGACCAAAGTCTTCTAGGAAAACTTTCGTGTGCAGTAATTAGCGTGTGTTCAATTTTTATTTTTTATTTTTTTTTTTTTTTTTTTTTTTCTAACGCGGTGAGTTTGCTTATTTCATCTTTACTCCTAGCACTTGTTCTGTCACTACTGAAGAATAAAAAGGACACCGAGAGAAATTCCTTTCTTTGACATGATAACCACTAACCAGCTAATTTCTTTATTTGCGTTTGTTGCTTCATATTTCTAAAAATTAAATTTCCTTAGTTTTGCAGAATAATACATTATCACATGGAGCTTGGAAGTAACTAATTAAGGTTTATACCACAGTTCGTGAACTCAATCACATTCTGGGAACTTGTAAAAACCAGAAAGCGTCACCCAACGATGACATTGAACACTCCTGCTGGGCCCAGGGTTCCACACCCCCGAGACACCAACAATTTTATGGAACCCTCTGATGATCGCTCAACGATCAACTAGCCCACCGCTAAACACGGACCAGTCAAGACCACCGTCCCGGCTGGACCGAGACCACGGTGGGGTGGGCGATGACAACTTAGGGTCGATGACTGGCCGTTGATTTGGCCTACCTGCCAGCACTACACGGGATGCCCCTCTCCTTAGGCTTTACATGGAATTCCAAGGACAGCAGTGACCAGACTTTCAATGGTCCAGTTTGCTATTTGGCTACCAATACCCTGGTGAAAAGGACTTACACCTCCCGGCCCATGAAGAGCAAGTATAGACTTACCCCATGGACCATCGAGAACCGCCAAGTTCAAAAATTTTATACCCCCGTGGCCGAGACTGCCTAGGTACAGATCCTAGCCAGTACTGCGCAGAGTACTCTACGTCGACCCCCGGGGGGGGAATGGAGCTTAGAAGGGATACTAATAGATTTTTAAATTAAATGCGTTGTGCAATGCCAACCTCGAAACAGAAAGCGTGCCTCTAAGGTTCTAAAAAGTAGCAAGAATTTATTTTAAATTTTGAAAAACTACGAAATATTTTCGCCCTGTAGTTTTGCGCGGTAGTATGATGAAGAACGAAATTCTTTCAATCATTCGCATTGCGGAGGAAATAGTTAGGAGATCGCTTTGTGTATTGTAAATATTGCGTCACCTGAATGCTAACATGGACTTTAATTTAACGTTCCAAATAATTATAAAGCTATTGCATGCTTTTAGGGCTGGATATTTTTTTAGCTTTTCTTATGCTATACGGAAATTTGTAACTACTTCATTTAAAAAATAATATTTTAAATCTGAACTAATAGAAAATTTCAAATAAGCAGTTTTCTCTTGCAATTTTTATGCTTTTTATTGGTATAAATAAATAAAAAATACTAAAATATTTTTAAATGAATTTTTGACAGTTTGTTTAAAATTCTAAATTGTGCTGCTTTTTTAAAATTATAGATGAGTATTATAGCACATTTCAATTATATTTCATAATATATCATAGTAATAAACAATTTTGACTCCTTACAAATTTTTATATATTTATTTCTAATACAATTATATTAAAATTGTATTTAACGGTAATAATTAATTTGGTTGTATTTTATAGTGATTATTTTTTAATTTATTTCTAGTTATGCGTAAGATTTTTTTTTAATGTACTGTTAATCTAATTTATTAGACCAAAGTGGCGGTAGCCTATAAAGGCTGTTAGTTTCAAAGCGGCATTTTGCGCTGCTTCACTTTAAATGTCCGTGTCTCCTTGCAAATTGTTGTTACCAAATATTATCACCCTGTATTTTATTTAAAGAAATTAAATAATGAAGAATCTGCTTGAATACGTGCATGTTTCTCGCACTGTGATAAAAACGACGGAATCTAGAGCCATCAAATTTTGAATAATGTAATCCTCCACCCGAACATGGGCATCTGGATGGCCGAATTTCGAATTTGTTTTAATCTATTTCACATCTTCTAAAATTTTAATGAATTTTTGATTAACAAACTCAGCGAGTTCAGAGCGATCACTGTACGTAAAATCACAGTTTTATCTCCAGTGCGGAAATTCTAAAGATATGCTGTTTTCAAATGTATGTGGTTTACGGGCGAAGTACATGATATTCAATGAATATAGGTAACACACAAAACTTTAAAAAAAAGGTTTCTTTTGGGCGTTATATAAAATGAGAGCTCCTAGATTTTATTTTATCTTTTTTTTCCCCTTCATTACGCTCAGAAAATTTTATGCTCCGAATTTTATGAATTATTAAAATAACTAATCCACTTTAATGTTAATAATTTAATGATCATGTAATCAAATAAATATGATCGTTTTGTAATGTTATTATAGTTTGGAAAATCTCTGCCTGAAAATGTTCATTAAATTAAAGCAAAATTATCAGATCTTGTTTAATTTTACCTTATTTATTTCAAAGAATCGCGTACTATCAATTTTATTTAATTTTATTTTTACGCCAAATTAAATTCATGAATTTTAGGCTTAGGGTTTTTACCAAAGTAAAGATGTTTGTACAAGAATTATGCGTGAAAAAAATGCGCGAATGGCAGTAAAAACTGCTTTAATGAGATATATTAAATCCTATTTGGAAAAAACTGTGGCTTTCATAATCTCATCACTATACAACGTATGACATTTAATAATTGAAAAGAGTTATGTGATACAAACGCCATAAGTTTCAGTATTAAAGTAAACCAGATCGTCCATGACAGGTCGATGACGCGCGCCCCGCCTACTGGGTTAGTCTATCTCTTACAAGGTCCATGACAACGTATCACATTTAATAATTAAAAACAGTTATGTGGTATAAACGTCATAGGTTTCAGTGCATGGATCTTATAAGAAATAGACTAACCCAAACGGGTTTTCTCCCTCGTCTGAGGCGTTCCCGGCTGTCACCTTGATCACATCCGGAGGACTAGGGACGACATGCAGAAATTTAACATTGGTTGCCTATTGCAGCGTGTATGATCGTCAAGAAAAAGCTGTCTGTAGCGCCTCATTTCACAAATTAGAATTTCAACATATTTTTAATTTTGAAATTGAGATTGATTTTTAAAAATTTAGCATATTTATCAAGCATAATTAACGTTCCAAATAATTGTAAAGCAATTGCATGCTTTCAGGACTGGATATATTTTTAGCTTTTCCTATGCTGTAAGGAAATTTATAACTACTTCTTTTAGAAAATAATATTTTTAATCTGAACTAATAGAAAATTTCAAACAAGCAAATTTCTCTTGCAATTTTTATGCTTTTTATTGGTGTAAATAAGTAAAAAATACTAAAATATTTTAAAACGAATTTTTGAAAGGTTTTTTTAAAATTCTCAATTGTGCTGCTTTTTTAAAATTATAGTTGAGTACTATAGCACAATTTCTATACAGGAATTTTATTTGAATTATATTTCATAATACATCATAGTGATAAACACTTTTGACTCCTTAAAAATTTTTATACATTTAATTCTAATATTAAAATTGTATTTAACCGTAATAATTAATTTTGCTTGCATTTTATAGTTATTATTTTTTTAATATTATTTTTAGTTCAGCGTAAGATTTTTTTTATTTATTTACTGTTAATTTAATTTATTAGCCCAAAGGGGCGGTAGCCTAGAAAGGCTGTTAGTTTCGAAGCGGCTTTTTGCGCTGTTTTACTATAAATGTCCGTGTCTCCTTGCAAATTGTTGCTACCAAATATTATCGCCCGGTATTATATGTAAAAAAATTAAATAATGAAGAATCTGCATTAATACATGCATGTTTCTCGCACTGTAACAAAAACGACGGTATCTAGAGCCATCAAATTTTGAATAATGTAATCCTCCACCCGAACATGGGCATCTGGACGGCCGAATTTCGAATTTGTTTTAATCTTTTTCATATTTTGTAAAACTTTAAGGAATTTTTGATTAACAAACTCAACGAGTTCAGAGCGAGTACTGTACGGAAAATAACAGTTTTATCTCCAGTGCGGAAATTCTAAAAATATGCTGTTTTCAAATGTATGTGGTTTACGGGCGAAGAACATGATATTCAATGAATATAGGTAACACACAAAACTTTAAAAAAAGGTTCCTTTTGCGCGTAATATAAAATCTGAGTGCTTCTTGATTTTATTTTATCTTTTTTTTTTTTTTCCTTCATTACGCTCAGAAAATTTTATGCTCCGAATTTTATTAATTATTAAAATAAATAATCCACTTTATAATGTTAATAATTTAATGGTCATATAATCAAATAAATGTTATCGTTTTGTAATGTTATTATAGTTTGGAAAATCACTGACTGAAAATGTTCATTTAATTAAAAAAAAAAAAAAAAATATCAGATCTTGTTTAATTTTACCTTATTTATTTCAAAGCATCGCGTACCGTCAATCTTACTTAATTTTAATTTATTTGTACGCAAAATTAAGTTCATAAATTTTGTGCTTAGAGTTTTTACGGTTTTATCAAAGTAAAGACGTATGTACAAGAATTACGCGTGAAATAAATGCGCGAAATGCAGTAAAAAGTGCTTTAATGAGATATATTAAATCCTATTTGGAAAAAATTGTGGCTTTCATAATCTTATCACTATATAACGTATCACATTTAATAATTAAAATGAGTTATGTTATACAAACGCCGTAGGTTTCAGTGTTAAAGTAAACCAGATCGCCCCTACTCTACTATTCTACATCACAGTTATGATTAATAACAATAATAGATACGGTTACATACATAACAGTAACGTTTAGCACAGCAATTAACTTTGTACTTGCATTAATTACGCTGTGCGACCCATAAGACAGTCAAACCACAAAACACTTACCAGAGTAATAATAATAATATATGTAAATGTTGCAAAATGTTTAACACGCTATCAAGGTAAAAAACAGAACGATGGCAGAAACAGGAAATACTTTTTATAGTACAAATCCATTTGCACACAAATTCATTATAAATTAATCGAAAAATGGTTATAGGCAGCCTAATATTTAATCTTTGGATTTACCCATAAGAAGTAATTAAGCGCTTTGTAGGTAATCCACAGAAACGTGGTACAGGAAACATTCATTCAACATATGAACAAAATTAGTTCGGAAATTTCATAACAAAAATAATCGTATGTTGAATACACATATACGCAAGTGACGCATCTGTATATATAGAAAATATGGCAACCTTTATGGGGTAAACGATAACAACAAATCAAGAATTCTGTTCAGCTATTTATAAAATTATTCAGAATTTACGTCTATCTATGTTCCTGTCAAATCATCTTTCTTCCGCAAGTATCACCTATTCAACTAACAGTTATTTTATTTTTTTTCTGTGCATTTCTGACGAACCCAAATGTTTCTACAATCACCGTTGAGCTTCGACGAATAAAATTCAAGGACCTTTAGTTCGGATTTTGCATTCAGTGTGCACTTTCGAGCAGCAATGTATTACACCGGTAAACAAATATATTTTTAACTGCATTTAGCTTTTAAGTCTTTCGACGAAAACATTTGAATTACTAGGTTGTACCAAGTTATATTACTAGATTACATTTATATACTAGCGCTGCAAATAAAGTTTTTATTTATTCTGTTACCTTTATCTTTTACCTATTTATTCAATATACCCACTGGCAATGTCATTTATGTAACATAATAGGTGTCTTATTTGATTATGGTAAAGACCGCGTGGGCTGTTTGCCTAAGAGGTATGCCTTGTTGGGGGGAGATTTAAGGGAAACTAGTTCGCATATTCCTTAAACAGAGGACATATAATTAAAACGCCCATGCAGTCAGTCCTTTTGCCTAGAATCGAGCTTAGGTCGAAATACCAGTATTCAGGAACCTTTTGCTCAACCGCTCATCCTTCCACGTAACTTCACAACACATCATTACTGTTTTCACACCGTCGCAAAATAAATCTGGAAGTTTTCTTATTTTGCAACTAGTTGAATTTCAACTGCAATCCACGTTCCCATGAAAACTTTTACAGAGCGATTAAAGAGCCGGTTTTATACCTTGATGCAGATGTAATTCTACTGCACATAGCAGTACCTCCCAGTAACCTGAAATACTTCTACTCTGGGTCGTTGAGAATTTTCCTAAATAAATACCAAAGGACCAACGATTATAAATTTCGAAGCACCTACTATCTTAAAGTTCGTTTCATTCCACATCAGATATTCAAAAAGTGGACAGAAAGGAGAAAATAGACAAGAGCTAAAAATGTAATTTGGGAAAATTCAATGTGAATTTACACTTTCTTGTTGGTCTCTTGCGCTTTAACAGCTCAGATGAAGTGAGAGATAACTGATACTTTGACACATATGTGATTATACAGAGTTTCTGCTGTTTAGGTATTACTTGCCAGTAAACTTATATTATCCAACTGTCGGCGTTGTAGTCAGAAGTCCCTTAGTGAGTTCTCGAGCCGAGTGAAAGTGAATATGAGTAAGGGGAACAAATGCTTAAATGTAACAATTTGTGGAAACATTTGTGTGGAAAACAAAGTTTATAAGAGTTACAAACATTACACTGATAGAGCAGCTCTAAAGTATAATTAGGTCACAGCCAAAATTTCTGTATATGAAACATCGAAATGGTAACTATGAGGATTATATTATTCATTTGTGCGAGTATTTTACTTACTTGTATACCAACAATTTCTAAGTAAATATCCCTATTGCTTTAATATTTAATTATTGACACCTGTTGCAGAATATTTTACTTTCTAGTAAAAACCGTCTAATCAAAATTAATCAATCATCGTCACACACGTTCGAAATCAGATTTCTGAATCACCTTCCTGAATGCTTTTGCGATTAAAAGTAAACTGAACAAGCAATTTAATCAGAAAACAAAGCACTATACAGAATATAAACATATTTCGCTCCAAACCCACCGCTCTGCCTGAAATAAGCAAAGCAGTTTGATTAAAAAAAAAAAGAATAACAACTGAAGAATTTTCGGTCGTTGCCTGTAATTATAAAACACATAAAGCTCCTGAGTATATGAGAAAACTAGTGAGTAACAATTTCGTAATATAATTGTAATCATAATAATTAAATCTCAAACTGTAAATGTAATTTTAAATATCGGTGGCATTGTCGGACGGAAACCAATTTCTGTGTCAGACGAATTTCATTAAGGAATTTGAATTTCTTTTAAATTTTAAGAACTTAATTTTCGAAGTATTTGACAGCCCAACCTACAAAGTTGCAGACGACTTTTTTAGTCCAAAATGGGCAATTTACTTTGAAGGACTATTTCGTTTTGGCATTTTGCGTTGGTTCACTATGAATGTTGGTTTAATTTTCACATTGTTGCCACCAAATATTATCACCCTGTGATATGGTTAAAGAAATTAAATAGTGAAATCTCCATAAATATGCGCATTTCTCCAGCATTGGGTACCTAGAACCATCCAGTTTTGAATAACGTAATCTTCTGGCTAATCTATTCTATATATATTCTAAGATTATACATGATGAACATAGATCTAAATATTGTAGCTTAAACAGTATGTGATTTTTATTTTCTGTAGGAATTAGCAATGTTCTTACAGTTATGAAAATATGTATTTAGGAAATTTATTACCGGTGTTAATTGCACGAGTCGTAAGAAGTCGTTTATCGTTTGCAGCAGAACATGAGAAAGATTGTTCGAACATTTTAAAAATGAATTTTGAAAGAAGAGAAGATACCATTCCAAATGATCCTTCCAAACGAAAATTCGCATTTTCAAAAAAATGAAAAAAAAATAAGACAAAGGTAAATTCTTCTGAAACATGTTTCCAATACATAATATCCCTTAGAGAATTAGCGAGCCACAGTAAGGTTATTACTGATGATATTTCAATTATCGAATATCGCTCAATGGATTTCCAGATTCTAGAGCAAACAAAAAAAAACTACTTTATAAACTTGTCTCCAAATTCAAGGACAAATTAAAAATTTATAAAAAAATGTCTGGAAGTTTTAAAAAATTAACGATCGCCCAAAGGAGTTTGTTATGATTTCTTATGGTCTGGCTGACTTCGCAGTTTACAACTCTCTGCAACACTCACTCCTACTAACTCTTTTTTTTTTTTTTTTTTTTTTTTTGTCTCTTTATTATTAAACATAATTTTCTTCGCATTCACGCCATATGCAATTCAACAGAAAAATTACAAAAATTTTAAAAAACAGCATAGCAGTACATGCTTGAATTCACGATGCGACCTTAAGTATTGGCCTACACGTTTCCGTTCTTTTCAGTCTTTACTCCGTTAATCATATCAATTCGGCTTGACAAAATTTTTTTGTCTTATTTTATTAAGGTTCTGTGTATTCCTTTCATTTATGAAATAGCACGTTTTTGGCGCTTACGCCGCACAAAGCTGAATTCGACAGCAAAATCACAAAATATTTAAAAACAACCCATCTTTAGGATTTCCGATAGACAGTCTCGTGAGCTCCAGATAAAAATGTTTTATTGCGCACAGTATTGCCACTGCTCGCTTTGAAACCGTTGAGCTCGTTAATCAAAACTTTATTACCAGAGTTTTACAGAATATAAAAGTAGAAAAGAAAAGAAATTAGACATTCAGAGTTTGTGATTCCAGGTGTCAGTGCTCGGATGGAGGACTACGCTACTCAAATGTGGATGGCTCTAAGTACCGTTGTTTTTTCGCAATGCAAGAAGCATGCATACATCCAGACATATTCTTCATTATTTAATTTCTTTAAATATAATACAGGGCGATAATATTTGGTTTCAACAATTTGAAAATTTATACTCCATTTACAGTGATTCAACCTAAAGTACCGTTTTGAGTCTGACTGTCCCATTCGCGACTAACGTCCTTTTGGGCTAAAAAAGAATCATTAACGATAGGAACAGAAATAATTCTTTAATTCAGATTTCTCGTAATTTCAGAAAAAAAAAATCGTGATCAAGAAAACAGATCTCATCTTGGAAAGTGTGATACTAAAATTTGCATAAGCCGAAATTTCGAATTTTGGAAGAAAGAATGAAGTAAGTTTAATACAAAAAAAGATATTAATAAATATAATTCAAATTTAATTAACTTTGACGCGTCAAAATTTTGAAAGCTAATTTTTTAAATTCGCTTATGCAATTTTTACAAAACTTGGTTCTTATATAAGAATAATTTGAGTCGTCATAATCTGAGCCTTAGAATCGGACTATGGAAAAAAATTGGCATGTCAAAAAGTCCGATTTTGTGTCAAAATACCTATATGAGAAAATGCTACATATAAATCTAATACATATCCTCAGTCGGGCTTTCGCAACATGGAAAACGCAAGTTGAATTTCGTCAATCGGCCGACATTAAAGCTAGAGAGGTAAAGGTAAAAATTTTAAAAATATATGACTTTTTGAATAATAAAGATTAAAACAAGGTGTTAAATTTGTCATTTTAACGTTCATTTTATTTTTTTCTGCAAAATAGCATCACTAAAAATATTGTAATGTACCCACAATCGTGATACCACCATTGTAGTACCTGTATTACAGTTTGAGAACCGGTGTTTTAGACTATTCGATAGTATTATTTTAAATTTCAATTTCTAAAAACCTACGGAGCATAAAGTTGTGATATTTTCACAGATTACACCATAATTGAGAAATACTGATTTCAAAGTTCAATATTACACAAGCAAAAATGAACATTTTTTAGGCTGAAGTGATTCTTTCTACACGGTAGAATAAAGAACATTGTATGCAACCCAACTGTAGAAGAGACTTGTAAGAAATCCAAATAAAAGAAGTGGTTACCGAAAATGTAGAAGAAATATAGGTTAGATCAAATGTTATCATTAAATATAATTTTACGCTAGATGTTCTGTGACTGTAACTGCATTTTGGAAATACGAGCTTTATAAGGCCTTATAGCCAAAAACTTTTGCCTTTTTTTTCTTATTTGAAAATTAGAATTCCGAATAAAAGACGTCTTGGACTTCCATTCAAGTAACTGTGCTATTTTCCACTTTTAGGACCAAGGAACAAGGCGATGGCTTGCGGATTACCTTTGCTAAAAGCAGCAATAACCTCCACAACTTCGTTAAGTGGATCGCTGGATGAAAGTGTTTCTCTCGCACGATTATGTTTTCGCACGCATCATTGCGATTTTCTGGATTATTGACATTCTATAATACGGACTTCGAAGATTCGCAATGAACTTATTTCCCAAATCCCCTCCCTAATGAATTTTTTGTTTTCCCAGTACTTCCCCAGTTCACGAACTATTTGATTATGTTATTAGTATGCGAGTTTCATTAATATAAAATGAGCTATTCCTTCGTGGAGGACTTTCTAAGGAATACGGCTCGTATTAATGGAAGACGTGAAGAAAAACGAAAAAACACGCGAACGGATCTCCGAGGTTTGTTTCCAGATCTAACCAGTAATTTTCACTGAATTTACTGTCTGACGACTGGCCAAACTGTGTGATTCTTGCTAAAACGGGGACGTTTGGTTTGGTTTATGTGATTATGGCAGATCCAGAAGGGCTATATGCTTAAGGGAAGAAATGCCATCCAGGAAGACATTCTAAGGAAACTGGCTCGTTGTACATGGGGAAAACTTGTTGTACGGAATCTCTGGGCTAAATGCATTATAAATGAATGCGTTATTATATAGAAAAGTGGAAAAATAATTTTAGAGCGTTGTACTGTTAAAGCTAAGGCTTAAAGAATGCTACCCATTTATAGCATATAAAAGGAAATGGAAACTAGACTTTACGTTATTAATTTTAGAAAATAATATAATATACGTAGTAAATACAAAATGGATATAAGATAGACATATTATTTATTTTAAGGCAGTTCAATAAATTTCACTCAGAACTGAAATACCCATTCGTTAAGTTTAAATTAAAAATCAAACAAGCGTTTCTCTTTACTAGGATGTGAAATTCTAGAGTAATGTATTCAAAACTCTTTAATTGTTTGGAGTGATAAAATTTAACATGAAAGAAGAACATGGATAAAACATGGATTAACATGGATAAAATTTAACATGGAATTTATTTTCATATTCAAATGGTATTTTGAATAACCTTCAACTCAGTCTGACAATCTAACAAAAGCCGTATACTAATAAGAGTTTTAACTATTTAAATATTACTTCTTATATTCCAATATGAATTAGAATAATAAATTTGTTTTACCCGAAGTTGCAGTTATTCTTCATGATAAAGAACAGTTTTCTTGGCAGTTTTCACTAAAATGTAAAGTACATAATGTATTTAATATTAACTTCCATGAACTAGCAAGATATAAGCAAAGGGATTTCGCAATGGTCTCCTTTAACGCAAAACAGCATAACGTATCGGATACATACGTAGAACAGAAATCCACAGACACATATATTCCCAAGTAACAGGAAATCAAAGAGTCATTATCTGTAACACATATTCTCTGTCAATAATTTTTGCAAAACTGTAGCAATGAAATCAGTAAATTTTGCAAAGCGTGATGATCCGTGAAATATTTCTCATTAAAAATCAGAATTGCTATGTTTTATTAGTTCCGGAAAATGATTTCAATAAAAATGAATACTTTTACATGAGACATTCTCTCCACAGTAATGTACACAGAACTGTTAAACAGTCTATAGCAGCCAACAAAAGAGACTCGTTATCACTAGAGATTGAATCCCGTATCTATTGCATTTGATACGAACTAACCAATACAGCACGTGTCGTGGAGTAACCATGCCGACACTCCCCATGCATTTTATACTTCTCAAGAGATAGAAGAATAGTCTCAGTGTCCAGAAATCAATGGTTTGTATGGTATTGATAGCATCAGAGGTCTCGAAGTATAATTTTTCCCAGTGTCAGTTTTGTCTCGGATTCAATTTTCAAATTGTTGCCGCCATATGTTATCGCCGTTTATTACTCTTAAAGGAATTAAATAATGAAGAATCTGTATGTCTGTACGAATGTTTCTTGCAGTGTGGAAAATCGACAGCACCTAGAGCCACCGAACTTTTAATACTGCGCGAACATGGGCAACTCGCAGACCGAAATTTGCTTTCGAATTTTCTTTCTATTTATTAAATAATGTATATGAATTTAGTGAATTTTTTATTAGCAAAATCAACCATTTTCAAGCGAATATTGGAAGCACTGTTCGAAATAAAGCATTTTTATTTCCAGCTTGCGAGATTATCGCCTTTCATAAATATCTGATGTGGACATTCCTATGGCTTTCTTGTATCGCCTGTTAAGTTATTATTATTATTATTTTTTTTTTTTTTTTTTTTTCTTTTTTTTTGCTGCATTTTATTTAAACATACTTCCTCGAATTTCACCAGATATATTTCTCATTCAATTAATTCAGTTCTCACCTCGCTGAAAAGCAAAAATACATAAAAACTTAAAACATCTTCATTAAACATTGTAAAACACAGAAAAACATAAAACATCTTCATGAAACATTGTAAAACACGGAAAAACATAAAACATATAATTCAGTAAAAAAATCAACATTTACGATTAAAATTACAATATTTTACGCAAAAACAAGCTTCGGCCAGACAAGAAGGCAGGTATCTCGGTGCACAAAACAGCAAGTTTACTCTTGGTCCCACTAGGCAAAAAGTTCATTAAAGATGAAGAAACTGACATTATTCACTATTCTACTGATTTTAAAATTTAAACAAATGGCGGTTCATTAGTCTAAACTCTATACTTTTAAATTGTTGATAATTCTACAATTATTACATGCAGATTAACAGAGGTCATAAAAAAACCTTAAACGAAATATATAAACCACATAATTCAATCCCTTTTAAAGCAAAAAAAAAAAAAAAAAGAAAAGAAACAATTTACCGATATGTAAGAATAAGAAAAGTACACTCACCGAGGCAGGTAACAGAGTGAGAATAACAGAGGCGGGGTAAACTTTTTTTCCTTATGTGCACGCGCATATTAATAATGGTGGCCCAGCTGTCTCTTCTCCCCACACATCCGTCATTCGAGCGGACGGAGATAGTGTTGTACTATATGTATGTACAAGAGAATTCCTAAGGTTTCGCGAATTGAATTTTTTTAGCGGCTACCAAGTGAATTAACAAATTTCAGATATATATATATATATATATTAATTTCCGTTAAACATGGTGTCTAATGATTAATGTTTTAATATATTTATAAGTTATATTAATTAAGTTTATAGGGATAATATATTTTAAAGTCTTTCTACTCCCGTCTGAGCCTTAAATGTGATCCAACATTTCCTTAACTTTGAATCACAGATATTGAACTCTACTTACTTAAACTCTGATCAACCTTTAATTTTGGATAAAAAAAAAAAAAAAAAAAAAAAAAAAAAAAATTGTGTTTTATTGTTAAACGAACTCCATAATTTTATGTATATTTAGGTATTTGTCTATGTCCATATTGTACGACCCATTACATTTTCAAGGAACTGGAGTCTAAGGAGAATGTTTACTTTGATTGCCTGCGAGCGAAGTCTGTTGGAAGGCGGTTCTGTTCATTTGTTGAGGACTAAAAGTTAAGCATTTTTTAGCAAATTAAAGATGCAAATATTGTCATGTAGATAAAAATTTCTTGGAAGCATATCGTGACTAATTTAGGTCTTTGAGTTTTTTAATAACGAAAAAATTCATTTTGTTTTCACCTGAGAACCTTGCGTTGGAAACCTAAAACTAATTACGTTTCGGAAGTGGATAAAAGAATTTCCCATTTATGAAGTTTGCGAAAATTATTTATATATTTCATTAACACTTACCTTTACTCCTACCGTAATTTTTGCTCAGATCAGAAAGTCATACAAAATAAAACTCCATAATGCGCAGCTAAAAAAATATTAATTTAGGCCAGTTAGTGAAATGTTCGTCACCGCCCTAGTAAAAGTTAGTTCCGGCTAAATTCAATTCAGAGAAAAATAAGATCGTGGCTGTGCTACTGGCAAACTACGTAAGTGTTTATCTGTAGGTTAGACCAATCAGGTATTTAAATTTGAATTCAATTTTATGTTTATAAATATTTAAATAAAACTACAAGAGAAATCAGCCTTATCCTACTTTAATTATAACAAGTCATCTTTTTATATTTCTGTTGTATTTTCGGTTATAAACCACAAGAAAGGTAAGAGGCCGTCGAAATAAGCTTACGGGCCAAGCAAATGCATTTTCCCTTCAGTTAATTAGCATTAATCTGACATTAATTATTATCGCAACGATTTCTAGAAATTTTAATGCTTTAATGGTTGTCTGTCCCGTTTTATATTATTTTGATTGCCATTAGAAACGAACTTACGTAACGTCTCTCAAAATCTACAAGCTGCAATATAAATCTTATTGAAAGATATGGAAATAAGGATTTGATTATATATATTATTTGGCATCCAATCGTTATCAGAAAATTTTATTTTCATGAAAATGTTTTACTTTTATTGTAGCTTGTATAATGATGATTAAAGCTTCAGGTGTTTTTCTGGCATTAAATCAGTGCACACATTGATTACAGATATGTTGATTAAAAAATTAAATTCAAGAAAAAAAGTCTTATAACAAAAGGCAGATCAATCCTTAACTGTCAGAATTCAATTTTTCGTTCCCAGTGTAGACACGTGAATTATGTCAAATTTTTACAGGTTAATTAATATTAAATCGTTAGAATTGTGATTTTGTCTCAAGAAATCTCACAAGTTCTTCGCTTCTGTTCCTTAACAAATGTATGATATTCTCGTTCATTGCTGTTGGTCAATATCAGCATTTATCTGTGATAAATTTTCAAGATACTCTGATAACAGTTAACCTTCCTTTTAAAAACTAAATGCAGCTTAAGTAGGTTCGATTGTCGAATATTTCGTTCTTCAGACGGCAAAACATATCAAATTTCTTTTGAAATATATCTGGCATGACAACAAATTTCGATTTGATGGCGTTATACATTTTTAAAATTACATTTATAGTTTCAGATTATATTTATGATAGAAATTTCTACCAATTTGTTACTCACTAGTTTTTTCGTACACTATTGCGCTTTATGCATTATAAAACATTGGAAAATCGCATCATTTGTTCCACAATTTGGGACATTAAATCAAACTGCTCTGCGTTATATAGGCAGAGCGGTGACTTTCGAAATAATTTGAAGTTTGTTGTTTTTATTGTTGTATTTTTTTATTCTACTGCTCACCGGGAAATAATTTAGGATTTATTCCGGAAATTAAATTTAAAAGGTCTGTTGCGATGACAGTGCAATTGATGTAAAACTGAAAGAATTTTAAAGAAATTCTAAAATCCTTATGTAAGTACATTCATCTTTATGAATGCGTCCACACTCCTGAACATTTTTTATGTTTCATTCAGGAGCTCTTTTCTCAAGCCCCACAGAAAGTTTTTATTAAATAAAGTATTTATGTAACAGTTTAGGCTTGCTACTAAAATTTCAAATATGAAAACCAGACTAACGAGTTAGTTATCAGTATAGTTGTGCTAGCATATTTTCTATATTTTTTGTCTTTTCCTTTTTATCATTCGACCTGCATCAAACTACCAGTGTTCAGCAATTTACCCCTCCGCTGTTGATGGGTCTCCCACTATAAGTAAAAAAGAACTAACATTAATTTTCGATGTCCTCCAACAATTCTTGGATTTGCTGAGGTTTGAACTCTGAAAGAATTGAACAGGTCTTCCAGTTCTGAAGAACGTGAGAAGCACCTTACTGGCTTCTCGAGCCGAGTGAACGTGAATACGAGTAAGGGGGGCTTAATGTTGTATTGTAATAATTGTATAGAAGCACTTGTCAGGAACAAAGTATAAACAAACATTACACTGAGAGAGCAAATCTAAATTATTACTAGGTCTCAGGCAAAATTTCTATATATGAAACGTCGAAATGGTAACTATAAGGAGTATTTTATTCATTTGTGCAAGCTTTTTATTTACTTGTATACCAACGAATTCTGACGAAAAAGCTCCGCATAATTATTGACACTTCTTGTAGACGTAAATAAGTTCTAATCGGAAAATTTTCAAACTCAGTTAATTAACAATTAAAAATCATCACATACACTTTAAAGCAGATTTCCGAAAGCTATTGCGGTGAAATCCAAACTGAAGAAACAATTTCAGCCGCAATAAGTAGCAGATATAAGAGAAATATTCAACGCACCGCTCTTCCTGAAATAGGCAAAGCAGTTTCATGAAAAAAATACTGGGTCTACGTAACAATATTTCGCAGCGGCCATCGACAATGATTAAAATTAACGGAGTGATTATGGTTCAAAACCATTTACCTTCTCATCAGAATTACATAAAGCGAGTAGAAATAGGAAAATTGCATAAGTATTAAACTTGATGCTCACTAGAGGGAGCCACATGGCTCAAGAATGGTTAGGGATAGCGAGAATTTAACTTATTAATCTTTAGCTTATTAATCTTTTCTTAGATTAATTAACTTTTAATTAATCTAAAAACTTATAAATATTTTTTTATAAGTTTTTAGATTTTTAATCATTTTTTTGTATTTTTAAATTAATTTTTTTTTTTGGTATTTTATATTTTTTTATGAATACAATACAACAGTAAAGCATATAGCGGAGGGGAAAGATTTTACGGTTAATAGGCTCATTGGCATGTGGCATAAAATGGGAGGGCAAATAATAAAGTTATCGTGAGAAAAAATAAATGATAACTTTGCAAAATGACCACTTCTCAGGTTGCAGGAAAGGATGACGGTATATATCTTTAGTAAAAATAAGAAATTCCATGGCAATTTGTTGGTGATACACCCTTCCTTTGCGGCGCGGCGTCTGGAACTGGTGTTAGAGTGTTCGAGTTCATATAAAGTTCCAAGTTCCTCTTTTTAAGCCGCGATTAGCACGCAGTAATTACGTGCTGTATTCTGGCTGTCTTGATTTAGATGCGCGGTGCAGGAAGCTGAAATGTAGAAAGGGGTGTGACTAAAGTCACGTGAGCTCTGAGATGACATCTGATTGGTGTTGAAGTATTCGTCAAAAAGTAATATATACAGAATACAAGAAAAATATAAATAAAGTGCAGAATAAATAGTTGGTGTTAGAGGTCTTTGTCTTTGTCTTTTGAATGATTAGGAGGCAATTAGCAGCCTCTACTGCTTTAACTACCGCTTTTGAAAAAAATGCCCATAGGCGTTGGTGTATAAAATTGAAAAAAATGGGCGTGTAACGCCGCGCCTACTAGGCGAAGCTGCAGCAAATACAAAGGTATGTAGAGTGAAAAAGCATCTGGGAGCAGTTCGAGCTGTGACAAAAGATATAACTAACTGAAAAGTTTGCTTAATACAGTATTTGAAAAAATAAACATTAAGTAATTTAAATTAAGTATGGTTTTGAAACAGGTTCAGAATGAAATGGATCGTAATTATACTGGTGGGAGTGGCTTAAATGAGGAATAAGTCAACAGTAGTATATTTCTGGTGAATTTCAAGTATGAGAAATGTTAAAGTCATATAAATTAACAGTATTCACAAGCAATTCACACTGTACAAAGTTCTGGAATAAACACACTTTTTAAGAAACACTTGTAATTTTAAAAGACATAATATTTCAGCATAAGTCACAGTTCAGAAGGCGGGATGGTGAAACACACATAAATAATTCAGTGTGTGTCTCCTGAAAGAGCTTTTAAATCCAAAGTTCAATAGTTCTAACAAAGTCTCTTTATAGAAACACCAATAAAATATAAAAATCTTGAAAATAATGATATAAAGTTGTAATCCACTGAGCGTTTTTAAGTCCTAAATAAGTTGAAAAAACACAAAAGTCTCTAGTGGGGAAATATTTACAGTATGTTCAGCTATTTTCAAGTTTCTCCACCTTGGATTATGAAAAATGCTCCTAAGACGCTTAGCAGTATTTTCAAGTGTTGGATTATAAATGGTTAGTTCCTTAATATGATCATATTGAGACTGTTCAATTTTACTATAAAAGGTTGAAATTTTACTATAAAGGCAGGTTGAAATAATTTGGTCGGCAATTGGTCTGATTTCTAATTCTTTGTGTATTTGCAAATTTCTAACGAACCAAGGAGAATTAACTATTTCTCTTAGAATCTTGTTTTGAAAGACTTGTAACTTGTGTCTGTACGTTTTGAACACTGTAGCCCATATGGGAATTGCGTAAAGTAGTGTTGGTCTAATCAGCATCATGTAAACTCTTTTCTTCAATTGAATGTTGAATTTTGAGTCTCTTTTGATGAGAGGGTACAGAGCCATTTTTGTGGCTGTAGCTTTCCGTAAGGCATATGCAGCCTGTTCCTTGAAGAGGAGTTTTGAATCAAAAATGACACCCAGGTATTTAGTACTATTGACGAGGAGTGGCTGATCTTCTATCTTTATATTTACGTTTACTAGAGTAAATTTTCTATACCTTCTAAAGAGCAGTACTTCACACTTAGCCGGATTGACTTTAAGTTTCCAAGATTTGAGGTAATGCGCGAAAATGTTAACTGCTTCTTCTAATTTGTCTACAACAAAGTGTGGTTTTAAAAATTTTGTAAAAATAGCGGTGTCATCTGCATATTTCACAAGTTTTGAATTTAGTGGGATTGGCATATCATTAGTAAAGATATTAAAGAGAATTGGTCCCTAAACACTTCCCTGGACCACGCCGCTTTTGATTCTCTTTCTTGAGGATAAAGTATTTTTGATTTTGACATGAAAATTGCGATTTTTTAGATGCATGAGTTTGATAAAATTTATAGGCAGATGAGCAAGGTGTAGCTTAAAGAGGAGTCCCTCATGCCACACCTTGTCAAATGCCTTTTCAAAATCTAGGAAGCAACTTGCAATAGTATTCTTTTTCGAAAAGGAATCGGCAATAAATTCAGTAACATTGAGAAGTTGATGTACTGTGCTATGCTGTGGGCGAAAGCCAAACTGTTCATTTTGAATTATCCCTCTATCTTCCAAGTGTCTGGTCAGCCGTTTCTGTAGAACTCGCTCAAAAACTTTGCTAAGGTTTGGAAGCAGGCTAATTGGGCGATAAGAGTTAACATTTTTTGAATCTTTGCCGAGTTTAACAAAAGTAATGTTATGTGCCATTTTCCTCTGCTGTGGAAAATAGTTAAGCCTTATGCAGGCATTAATTATGTTGGTAATTAAGACAATATATCTCTTGGGGAAAATTTTGAGCACTTTATTTGTCACCCGTCGTAGCCGGGGGTTCTATTTTTCAGATTTTTTATACTGTTTTGAATTTCAATGGGCGAGGTGTAACAAATATGCTGTCCATCTGTTCTATCAGGAAGGGGAATAATAAATTAAAAACTTTTTCTTCTGTATCTTCATCTTATGAGTTATTTGTCGTGAAGGTTTTTTTTTCAAGATGTGTTGCAAGAATTTATGCCATATCTTTTTCAGAATATGCGATTCCAGTATCGGTGTGCAACGGTCCAATGTTGTCGCTATGTGTTTTTCTGAGCGCTTTCCCAATACGCCACACTGTATCAGGGTTGAAGTCCATTGAGTCTAATAAATTTTTCCAACTATAAGATCTGTATTCACTTAGAAGATTTTTAATATTCCTATTTTTTTCTGTTAAGAATTCTTTTGATATTAGGATCAGCAGTACGGCGCCAAATTTTAGCGGTGCGATTTTTGTCCTTAATTTTGTCAAAAATGTTATCCGGAAGTTTTTCTTTTTTATATTCTTCATATTTAGTAGATTTGTCAAGAGCACTTTTTATACAATTATTGACCTTAGTGATTTGGTACTGAATGTCAGTAATATCGGCTAAAGCAGGATGCGTTGGTAGCTTTTCCAGAGAATATATGAATTTATCCCAGTTTGTGATTTTTCTAAGTGGAATATTTTTTTCAAAATCGTGATAAATATACCTGACAGGCAGATGATCGGAAGTTAGCTGGTGTGAAACTTGTAGGAAGGGAATTTGTGCAATATTTTTTGTGATAACAATATCAAGAACTTCAGCACTGCCAGTATGGCTGTATCTGGTGGAATCCGTGGCTCTAAAGATACTTAAATCATTTGTAAGGGCATAATTATGAAGGAAGTTCCCGTTTGCATTTGCACGTCGAGAGTTCCAGGAGTGATGCTTCGCGTTTAAGTCTCCGGGTAGTATTGTGGGAAGCATAATGCCGCTAAAGATGCTCGTGTCACTGTTGCTATTATGTCCCAGGGGATTATATGCAGAAATAATCACAATAGGTTCATTATTGCGAGAGTGTGCTATGATGGCAGGAATTTCAATATTACTAGAACTTGGGAGATTAAAATAGGTGGCCTGCAAGTGTCTTCTGATGAGAATCAGGGTGCCACCGCCCCTGTTATTTTCTCTGTCTTTTCTAAAGGTTTTATAACCTTGGATGTTAAATCTATCACTAGCTCGAAGATGTGTCTCGTTAATTAAGAGAATATCAATGTCATGGCAATTAAGAAAGTTTATGATCTCAGTGTTCTTGCCGCGAACTCCGTTGGCATTAAAGAAGGCGAAATTTAAACTGCTGGAGGCAGTAAGCATAGTTATTTACAATATTAACATTCATAATTTAAATTTGCTAAAAGTTCAAAGGCTTCCCACCCTATTTGGAGCTTTTCCATTATTGACTTGGCTTTAAAAAAGCGTTCAAATAGCGCTTTGCCTTGGGTAAATAGATGTTTGATCCATTTCAGGCAATCCGGGGCGGAGCCTGATTGTTCTCTTTCGTGAGCTTCATTCTGGTTGGCTGATGAGCTACTGGCTTCTTTCCATCCGCTAAACTTATTGGTCGCTATTTAAATAGCGACCAATAATTTTCTTCTCCTCCTTCAGTGTATCACACTGAACTGCTACTAGAACCGGCCCAACGGGTTGCATATAAGCAAAATGTACACTGCTAGGACAACGGCTTGAATTTGGCCAATGACAGTCCAGATGAGGGTCCCATTAACTCCGCCCACATTAGTGACGTCATATTTCTGACGTTTGTTTACATTCTACTGTTCGGAGTTACGAAGTGCGTTTTTTGAATGTACATTTAGTTTTTCCGAATAAAAGTGTATATATATGCGTATATATCTGTATATAACGATTTAATGTTTGTTTCGAATATTAAGGATTATTCTTCTGTTCTAATACAAAATTAGGTCTAGTCAGATGGAAGTTACTGATGGCTGGAAGATACAATGTAAAGTGTGGTTTACAAATTATTCTGAATATTGATAATCAGAAACTTTTAAGTGACAATGACTTAAATCATCTACTATATAAAATGTACTTGCGGGAATTAAACCAAGTGAAGGTTATGTTAAGTTAGTGAATCCAAGTGCTATTTTGTGTCAGTAATTAATGCAGTAAATATTTTGAATCAAATTGCCACCAGTAACTATTGCCAGTAACTGTTGACATAGTGTGTGTCAAGAAAATTTCATATATATCTATTTGAATATTTACAACATTAATTGTGCTTTGATTAAGAAATCAATATGATTTACAGGATTCAATATGCTTTCTTAGAAATAAACTTCATTTCATTATTAGAACATAAAGAGTATAAAAGAGGAAAAAGTGTGTCCACTCTAATGAACCTATTGAAATGTAATTTAGCTGTGAAACTACTGAAGTTAAATGATGAACATGTTATTTAATAAGAACTGAATATATTTAAGATATGCTACCAGCTCTGATATTTCAAGACTGTTGGATATGCTTATCTATGAAGATTAAATCACTATTAACTGACAAATTATGGTTCTGGTAAAGCATATATCATATTTGGAATTGTAGAAAGGAAGTTCATTATTTTTCTGAAATGTAAAGAAAATAATACTGAATAAATGTAAGTGCTTAGTGTAATAGACCTACTGAAATCTAATTTAGCTATAAAACTGCAAATGCTAAAGAACAAAATTTAGCAAGAACTGAATTTAGTAAGATATGTTACCAGTAATGATATTTCAAGACTATCGAAAATGCCTAACAATGAGGTATTTTAATCAAATTCAATTTTAAAAAATCATTATTAACTGACATTATAGTTCTGGTAAAGCATATACTACAATATTTGGAATTTTCATTGTTCAGTATGCATTCTTAGAAAGGAAGCTCATTGTTTAGTTAAAATGTTAAGAAAATAATAGTGAATAACTGTAAGTGCTTAGAGTAATAGAATTACTGACAGAGGCGTAGTGCCATTTTTCAGCGCCCGAGGACAACTGAAGATTTTCTGTCCCTTTATGTGTGCCACAAATGGAAAACACTTCATTCTAAAATTTCGTACCATCAATTTGGCACCCCCTGGATGCTGCGCCTAGGAACAGATGCCGCCCCCTCTGCTCCACCCTAGCTATGCCACTGCCTACTGAAACCTAATTTAGTTATAAAACTGCAAATGCTAAATGATGCTTAACATAATTTAACAAGAACTGAATTTAGAAATATATGTTACCAGTTATGCTATTTCAAGACTATCGAAAATGCCTAACAATGAGGTATCATTACGTGTTCTAAGGTGTAATGTTGAATTGAATCCGATAAGTATACTTTTATTTCCTGGAAACATACCTTCAAGTGAATGTGTGTTTATAGTTCTTTACATCTAGTTAAATACAGTGAAACTTATATAAGCCAAAACTGAATGGATTAAAAAAAATAACTTATGTCATATTAAAGACTGATTACCTGGGTTTCCACTGATGGTTGCACTTGATAAAATATGTCTTGAACAGGCAATTTTTTTTTTTTTTTTTTTTTTTTTTTTTTTGAGAAAAAGCATTTAATATTGATTTTCTTACATCAGTATGTATTTTTAACTGTGAAGTTTGTGCATTTAAAAATTGTAATGGCATGTAGATTATTATATTTTCATTTATTTCCAATTTCATTAAAAGTATTTTTTTACAATTTACTCCTGATTTTATACATTATATGTATGAGTAATAAATAATTATTGTAAATATACTATGTAACTTATATTGTGATCTTTATATTGAACCAACTTATACCTTATATGGCTGATCTTTACAATATGGTAACTGGTAGTTTGGCGACATTTTGGAGGCGATAAAGGTTCCTACCTGGGACTTTGGTAGTGAGCAGTACTCAGTTCCGATTACGCATTATTTTGTGTGAGGGAAATGAGGTGGTGTGGTGTATTTAATTATGGCAAAGCACACTAGGGCTATCTGCCTAAAGGGAGGGATGCCTTCGTGGAGGACTTTCTAAGGGAAACTGGCTCGTATACACGTTACACATGGGGAAAACCACGAAAACGCCCATGTAGCCAGCTCGTTCGCGGGATTCGAACCTTGGACCGAACTACCAGTGTTCAGCGACTTTACCGCTCGGCCGCTGGTGGGCTGAGGGAAATGAGAGATCATGTGATATGTCATGTAATATTAATGGACGAATTACGGTTCTTTAATCGGGAAAAAATCTGGAAATTTTGTATTTGCCTTTATTCTGTGTTGTGTGAAACAGTGTTCGTTAATTTTTGGATCCCATGGCCCTAACTAAAGTGAACTCGAAATGGGTATTTAGTGGGATTGAAAGGAGTAGTAATAAGTGTTTCTTTAAGGTTGTGCGAGATAGAAGTAAAGATGTTTTATTAAGTTATTTATTTTACCTGGTACCTTGGTGTTAACTATAAGTATGATTTTAAAGATCCTGAAACAGAAATAAGAAAAGTTTATCGGACACGTAATCAAGATTCTGAAGAAGAATAGGTAAGTTAGTATTTTAATTATTTGAGGATATTATTTTTATGCATTGTTCTAAATGTAAGGTGGAAGTAAAGTAATTTGCGTAAACGTGCATGGAAATAATTTAAATATTTGACACTAAGTATTTGTAACCATTTGTAATGAAGTAAAGGTATGAATTAGTTAGTGACGTTTGTAATATAATAGATAATGTAGAGGTAAAAGTTTTTGGATATTTTATTTATTTTATATGTGGAAATGTTCATATTTGGAAAGGGTATAAACTTTTTCGCGATCAGGTGATTTCATATATGTTCTTTTTACCGGGTTTAAAGATTCAGAAAATTGTCATGTATTTTCGTGAAATTTTCTAATTTATGAGAAAAAAGCAGTGTACATGGATATAGTGAAGAGTGTGCGCAATGCCATTTTTGTGTAATTCTGGGATGTTTTTTTTAAGTAAAAATAAGTCGGCGTGTACATGGTTTATGTGTATGTGTTATTTTGAAAAACGCGTAAGGAGTATGGTATTGTGCACTTTTTCCCAATTTTGCAGTGAATATTTGTCATGATTAAGCAGTTTTGTTAGATAAAATTTCTAGCATAAGTGTAATTCGGGTAGTAGATTGTTGGAAGAAGTGTTCAGTAGATAAAAAGAAAAGAAACATGTCTTTACTTCGTGAAGACAAAATGGCGGCGGGAAAACAAAAATAGAGGGTTGCTGTAGTAGAGTTGGTCGACAAATTTTCGCCAAAAAAAAGCCAAGTTACCATAATGTAAAGATCAACCTATTATATATGTATGAGTCATGCATCAACTCATGGCAATTGAAATTGAATTGTTAGTAAGAAATTAATGATAATAAGATGCATTGATGTATCTAATAAGATGTGTTATTGATGACAGTACATAAAATTAATCAAAACTGTAAGATATACAGTTAAAAGGTACTATTCTATTTTCGGAACCAGATTTTGTATGCATTCATGTTACGTGTGTGTATGCACACACACTTATACACACGTGCATAGGCCCACCAGTGGCAGAGTGGTAAAATCTTTGAACACTGGATTCGAATCCAGGCAAATTCTTTGGCTTCATGGGCGTTTTTGTAGTTTTCCCCATTTGTAAAGTGTATACCAGCCAGTTTCCTTTAGAAAGTCCTCCACAAAAGCATCCCTTCCCACAGGCATATAGACCTAGTGTACTTTGCCATACTAAACTAAAATAAAACCCAAACCACTCGTTGATGCATACATTATTTGTCTGAATCCTGTCCTGATAACAGAAAAGTAACGTTTAAAATTGGGCTTTTAAAGATATGTGAAAAGAGTTTTGAATTAAAATCCACACTATAATTTCATTATCTTGTAATAAATACATTGGACTTAAGATTGCACTGTAACTATTTAATATGAGTTCCACTAAGCTGTCAATAATGCTTTACATTAAGTACTAAAATCAAGATCAGAATGTTATGAATTAGTATTATTGTTTGCATAAGTGCTTCACATTTAGAAGTCCATTCTATTATCAATAATTTAATATCCATTCTTAATAAATAAGAACAATATGATACTAATTATTACATTTATTTATATATAAGTTCTATGAATTGCAATAATTTCCTTTTCCAATATCTTCTTTTACAAAATATTTGCAGTCTATAATTCCTTTTTTAAATGTTAATTTCTCTTCATCATAAGTAAAATATATGCACACATTATTGAAGAAAAATTATTTAATTAAAATGTTCAAAGTATATGTTACAAAAAACAAACATATTGACGTCTATAATACATTTATTTACTACACTGAAATAATCAAATTCTCAGATTAATAGATAGAGTTTGAAAAGCAGAGGTCTAAGAAATCGTGTAACATTTATTTTACATAAAAATGACTGTATATACATAATGATCACAAGTTAGCTTTTACTCAGACATTTCATGCTAACCTGTTTTTATTGCATTCGAGTTTTAAAACTAAGCATTTTTAATGATTCTTCTACTACTGTTTCAAAAATCTGATTTTTATGCCAGTCAGAAATGATTTTCTTCGAGTATACAGAATTAAATTATTTATTTCTGGATTAGTCATCGAGTAATTTAAAATATAATACTTAGTACTATTACAAAATTTAAGAAATCCAACTTTTAACATGCTGCTTTTTATCACATAAAAAAATTAACCAAAATGTAAACTTGTAATATTGAAAAATTTCTCTCTTAAGTAAAATTGCCACTACATAATTTCAGCACAAACTAAATATTACAGTATATAAAAGAATACAGTGTATTGCCTGTAAAATTAATGATACTTACATATTAACACAACCACCTTCGCTCAATTTGGATTTAACACATGAAAAGGTCAAAATTATTCATTGGGTGCCAGTTGATATTCATTGGGTGCCAGTTGATATTCATTGGGTGCCAGTTGATGCTTTGCACAACTTTTCTTAAATAGATACCCAAATTATTGATATCTATCATAAGTTGGCTTACATTATCGAATTATAAAAAGAAAACATACTTTAAAATTTGAAATATAAATTTTAATTATTAAATAAGGAAATAAAGCACGTTCCTCTCCAAATCTTTCTGTAATTGTTTTGCCCTATTCTTTTCCCCAAGCGGTTTGCTTTTGCTTGAAAAAAAATTAAATAATTTCAGACACTCGGCATCACACAAACTTCAGCAGCATCGGCTATCTACCAAATGCATTTCCTTTTTCTTTCTTTTAGAAATTTCGTATTCCTGTAGAGTTTCCACTGTAGTTTTTTCCATTGTTGATAAATTCCAAAGAGCATATTTTAAAATTAAGGCAAAAAATATCACAATTTGTTCATAAAAATGTTGAAACTTGAAATACAACACAATGAATGTATACGAAAATGGCGACATTGTCTTATTAAAGGATTGTTATGAGCATGGTTGCTAGAGTTTGACACATTTTAAAAATTTGACGAGTTCTACTGAGGTGGTTGCAAGTAATAAAGTAATTGCATTGTAATATGTGCATTTTTACTGTTAAGAATATAAAATTTTTGCTTATAATAAATATCTGAATATGCTAATTATTTATTTGCCCTCTTATGTGATTTTGATAAATTAGACACTATTTATTTTACATCAGTAATCTTCAGACTAATTTTAAATTTAGTTTCAGTGTGAATTTCTTTTGTTCTCTGCTTTCTTATGTTTAAATTGACATCATGTAAAGCAACATAAAAAATATATGAAAAGCAAACAAATAAACAGATATGAAAATTTATCAGTTCAGTTTCATAGATATTCCGTACAATAAAACCCCTAAGTTAATTAATAGGTGGGACTAATGAAAAGTACAACTTCACATACAGAATCTGTCAGAAAAATACATAGAAACTTTAATAGATGATATCTATATATTGGCATCTAAGTTGAATTATCTTTATAATATGTAGTATGATATTTCCTTAACATGTTCGTACTCTCGCATATATGTAACACATGACAGTGAACCAAAATGGATTTGGAGGACTCTGAGCGATGTTGTGTAGTACAAGAAATCGGTTAGGCTAGAGGTCCTTCATCAAAAAATTATGGCAGAATGTGCAGCAGTCGCCTCAGACACATCGACTAAACATCGTTCAAATAACTGCTCAGTATTGTGCTATAACTCTAGCTGTTAATGGCTACCGCTGTGACTGAGCAATCTAAGTTACTGTACATATTCATAAATATTATTATTAAACCTAGCATAGCCTCTCATATGTATGATTTAATTATAATTAAGTTCAATACTAAAGCACAAGAATTTACGAATAATCTTTGGAATATGGTAACAGATAGTTTGGCGACATTTTGGTAAGGTGATAAAGGTTACTAGCTAGGACTTTAGCAGTGTAGATGGATAAAGTCAAGAGTGTGCGCAATGCCATATTTGTGCAATTCTGGGATGTTTTTTTAAGTGAAAATAGGTCGACGTGTACATGGATACGGTGTTGTATGTGCAATTCTTAAAAACGCGGCAAGCAGTGGGCAATTCTGCACTTTGTCCCAATTTCAAACCTAATCTTCATCATGATTAAGCACTTTTGTTCCATAAAAGTTCTAGCATAAGCGTAATTCGGCTAGCAGATTGTTGGAAAAAAATGTTGAGTTAAAAAAAAAAAAGCCTTTACAATGTGAAAACAAAATGGCGTCCAAAAAAAAACTAGCAGGTTTGGTCCCCAAATTTTCACCCAAAAATTGCCAAGTTAACATAATCTGAAGATTAACCGAATTTTCTTTTATTATTAAAGTGTGTGCATTTTTTTGATAATCCGTTTATAAATATAGATGAATTTTAGTTTAATAGGACCAAGGGCCAGACCACCAGCACCTGAGTGGTAAAGTCGCTGAATACTAGATATTTAGCCCAGGGTTCCAATTTTGCCGAATGTGCTGGCTGCATGGGCGCTTTCATGGTTTTCCTCAAGTGTAATGTGTTTAAGAGCCAGTTTCCCTTTGAAAATCTTCCATAAAAGCATCCCTCCTTTTAAGCAGATAGCACTTGAGTGCTTTGCATAATTAAATAAACCAAACCAAACCGAGGGCAAAAAAATCACTAAACCAAGGGCACTAAATCATGCTATTTGGCCGGTCAAAGGGATAATATGTAAGAACCTAAAACAGTATTAAAATTAATACTCTGCATTTTTGTGGATGCCAATTGCCTCGTATTTAGCACACATTTCTAATTAGCATCTATGTTCCCCAAAGCCTTTTATCATTTGAGCAAAGGATCTTTTGTCAAGCTTGTGACTATCATACATTTTTCTGTAAACTTTAAATTTAAAACTGTGTAACTTCACGCTCCCTTAAGTCAAGGATGAATATTCCATAACATGTGAAGAAAACATATATTTATTTTCTCATATGTCGAACCTTTTTCAGTATTATACTCAAATATAAGACTTCATACTATATTTAAAGTTTATATATATATCAACATATCAGAGCCTGATCTTTACATTAAAAAAAAATCACATCACAGGAAACGAAATTTGAGATTAACATTACATGATATTCAAATTTATATAATTTTAATTTCAGCTTCAACATTATTCATTTCCTAGATTAAATCTTAACATGGACTATTTAGATATGTTATGTCCTACACTTCCTTCCCTGCAAAAAAAGAAGCCCACCAGCGTCAAGCGGTTAAGTCGCTGAACACTGGTAGTTCGGTCTGAGGTTCGAATCCCGTGAACAGGCTGGCTGCATGGACGTTTTCATCGTTTTCCCCATGTGTAATGTGTATACAAGTCAGTTTGCCTTAGAACGTCCTCCATGAAGGCATCCCTCTGCTTAGGCAGATAGCCCTCGAGCTATAAAATGCTATAAATCACATAAACCAAATCAAACCCTGCAAAAAAGTTAGGAACAGATTATCATTTTAACACAGTAAACTTTTTCTTTGTGATCATTTCTGAAACTGACTACTTCTCCTCAATACACAAATTCTGGTACTGAACATCTTCTTTTTGAAATGACAAGCTTTACACAAAGTTAAAATCATGTAGAACTGCTGGTGGTCATCTTAGAGTTCACTGTATTTATTAAAGGTCAGAAATTTATTCAACTATTTCTAAAATTCAAATTAATCAACAAAATCTGTACTTTGTTTCTGTAAGCATAATTAATAACAACTCCGAGTTTGATTTAGTATGTATGATTACAGTTTATTACATTAACGAATGTCATTTGCTTGACAGATATGAAGAATTTCTTTTGAGGAGCTGTTTTGCTTGGAGGGTTGGTTTGGTTTGTTTGATTATGGAAAGCATACAAGGTCTATGTGGGAGGTATGTCTTTGTGGAGGATTTTCTAAGGGAAAAACTCTCATATCCATGTTACGCATGTGGAAAACCACGTAAGTGCTCATGCAGCCAGCCTGTCCAACTGAAATCAAACTCAGATCGAACTATCAGCGTTCTAGTCATTTTACCACTCAGCCTCTGTTGGGCTGTGTGGGGAGGGCCATGAAGGTTTGGTTAGGTTAGGTTATTTAATTACGGCAAAGTCTCGAGGGCTATCTGCTTAAGGAGAAGGATGCCTTTGTGGAGGACTTTCTAAGGGAAACTGGCTCGTATACATATTACACATGAGGAAAACCACGAAAACACTCATGCAGCCAGCCCATTAGCGGGATTCGAACCTCGAACCGAACTACCAATTTTCAGCGACTTTACCGCTCGGCCGCTCGAGGGCCATGAAGGAGAATAATTACATGCACTGAAAACTGAATTCTAAATTAAATGTATAAAGAAAGCAATGGAAATTCACTTATCAACATTAGTTCTTATTAAATTAAAATACTGCTTAGAATAAATTTATAAAGCTATTGAATGGAAATTTTCTGTTAACCTGCTTCAGACATGTGTAAGGAGTAACAAATTAATTATTTGTAATATTATTACGTAATTTTCTTATAAAGGAATTAAAAAATAAAAACAAACAAAAGCTTCTTTAAAGAAATTATTCTACTATTAAAAATCATATACTACTGGAATTAACATCCCACTTTATCCAAAATTAAATAAATGCATTTTTGAGTGATAAATCAAGTTGTGCAGAAATATTAAATATGAATACATTCAGCTTAATTAATTAAAAAAACTGAATGTGAAGATGGGAAAAATTAAGAGAAAAAAAGCTTTGTAGATTATTTCCTAGAAATCTGACATTCTGAAAAATGAATACACGCATACACACACACTCACTCATATTTATATGCATAAAACACACACATATTGATAGATATAATTGACATATGATTAATTACATATTGAAAATATATGTATGTGAGCATGCGTGTGTATACACACTCACGCATATCGTGAGAAATTTTGTAATGTTTGAGACACAAATTTATATTCCTTCTGGAACAGTAAGGAAATAATACTTTAAAGGAAAATTTAAAAAATAGTATCACTAGAACAAATTTACGTTGCAAAGTAAAAATGTTTTTCATTCAAAGAACGCACTTCCTAACGCCGAATAGCAGAATGTAAACAAACGTCAGGAATGTGACATCACTCATATGGGCGGAGTTAATGCTGATCCTTATCTGGATTGTCATTGGCCAAACTTAAGCCGTTGTCTTAGCAGTGTACATTTTGCTTATATGCCAACGGGTTTCGCCCCCAACCGTTTTTGCCAAACTCTCCGGATTGCTTGTCCTAAGGATTTTATTTTGCTGTTGATATCAAAAATCAAGGAAATGTATTGCACCTTTTTATTCTTTTCAAAACTTTTTGAATGTTGACTCCTCTCTCAAAATTTATTCCTGGCCCTTTTTAAACACAAAATTTAATTTAAAGACTTTCACATAACATTACTTTTGTTTTCTAAAAATTTAATTTAAAAGTTTTCCTTTTTTCTCATGCGAAAGGCATTATCAGAAAAGCTTTTATTTTTATAATCAGGCTTCAAAATTTTCCCTTATTAGATGAACCCCTCTTTTGATGTAATTATACTATCTCTGAGGATGTGGAGTTAAAGGCTTAGCCTAGCGCACTCCGTTAATTAACTTCTTTGATCTATGATCCTTGATCTCCTACTCGGTAACGGGGGGGAAGTTCTCCAAGTTGTTTTCTGAAGGACTTGTTCTTGTCTTTCTCCAGGCATATCTTTGATTTTCTTTTTCAGCAATCTTACGTTTAATATTATCATGGTGCATTTCGCAACCCCTGTAGGAACTGACGGAGCGTCCCCCACAAAGGCAACACTTTCCTGGAAGATTTCTATCTTTTGTACAGCTAGTGGTGATATGGTTTAATCATGGACCTTATAAGAAATAGACTAACAAAAACGGGTTTTCTCCCTCGTCTGAGGCGTTACCGGCTGTCAACTTGATCACATCCGGAGGAGTAGGGACGACTTATAGAAATTTAACGTTGGTTGCCTATTGCAGAGTGTATAATTGTCAAGAAAAAGCTGGTTGTAGCGCCTCATTTCACAAATTAGAATTTCTGCATTTTTTTTTTTTTTTTTTTTTTTTTGGAAATTGAGATTGATTTTTAAAAATTTAGCATATTTATCAAGCATAATTAACGTTCCAAATAATTATAAAGCTATTGCTTGCTTTCAGGGCTGGATATTTTTTTAGCTTTTCCTCTTCTGTACGGAAATTGTAACTACTTCTTTAGAAAATAATATTTTAAATCTGAACTAATAGAAAATTTCAAACAAGCAATTTTCTCTTGCAATTTTTATGCTTTTTATTAGTGTAAATAAGTAAAAAATACTAAAATATTTAAAAACGAATTTTTTTTAATTCAAAATTGTGCTGCTTTTTTAAAACTATAGATGAGTATTATACAATAATTTCTATAAAGGAATTATAGAAATTATGCTATAATAATCATAATACATCATAGTGATAAACACTTTTGACTCCTTAAAAATGTTTATACATTTAATTCTAATATTAAAATTGTATTTAACCGTAATAATTAATTTTGCTTGTATTTTATAGTGATTATTTTTTTAATTTATTTTTAGTCTTTCATAAGATTTTTTATTTACTGTTATTTTAATTTATTAGCCCAAAGCGGCGGTAGCCTAGAAAGGCTGTTAGTTTCGAAGCGGCATTCTGCGCTGTTTCACTATAAATGTCCGTGTCTCCTTGCAGATTGTTGTTACCAAATATTATCGCCCTGTATTATATGTAAAGAGTTTAAATAATGAAGAATCTGCATGAATACATGTATGCTTCTCTCACTGTGACAAGAACGACAGTATCTAGAGCCATCAAATTTTGAATAATGTAATCCTCCAACCGAACATGGGCATCTGGACGGCCTAATTTCAAATTTGTTTTAATCTATTTCATATTTTGTAAAACGAATTTTTGACTAACAAACTCAACGAGTTCAGCACTGTACGAAAAATAACAGTTTTATCTCCATTGCGGAAATTCTAAAGATATGCTGTTTTCAAATGTATGTGGTTTACGGGCAAAGAACATGATATTCAATAAATATAGGTAACACACAAAACTTTAAAAAAAAGGTTCCTTTTGGGCGTAATATAAAATGAGTGCTTCTAGATTTTATTTTATCTTTTTTCTTTCCCTTCATTACGCTCAGAAAATTTTATGCTCCGAAATTTATGAATTATTAAAATAACTAATCCACTTTAATGATAAGAATTTAATGATCATATAATCAAATAAATATGATCGTTTCGTAATGTTATTATAGTTTGGAAAATCACTGCCTAAAAATATTCATTAAATTTTTTAAAAAAATTATCAGATCTTGTTTAATTTTACCTTATTTATTTGAAAGCATCACTTACTATCAATCTTATTTAATTTAACTTTATTTTTACGCAAAATTAAGTTCATAAATTTTGTGCTTAGGGTTTTTACCGTTTTACCAACGTAAAGATGTTTTTACAAGTATTACGCGTGAAAAAAATGCGCGAAATGCAGTAAAAAGTGCTCTAATGAGATATATTAAATCCTATTTGGAAAAAACTGTGGATTTCATAATCTCATCAATATACAACGTATCACATTTAATAATTAAAAAGAGTTATGTGATACAAACGCCATAGGTTTCAGTGTTAGAGTAAACCAGATCGTCCCTACTCTTTCTTGCCCCCATGTCGGTGACGCGCGCCCCGCTCACTGGAGTCTATCTCTTATAAGGTCCATGGGTTTAATCCGCACTTTAAGCATCTTGGTTTATGTTTGCAGTGGGAGCGACTATGTCCATATCTCTGACAGTTATGGTACTGTTTGTGCCCTGGCGTTGGTTGGAAAGAGATAATTTTGACCGCAAGGTCTAAGATATGTGTTACCTGAAATATCTTTTTTCTTTCAACAGTCCGTGGGACGTTCTACAACGTATTTTGAGGAGGGGGAAATATTCATTAGGTTGGAAGATCTATATGGTCGATTGGGACCTCGAGCGATGTTCATCTGATATTCTGGTTCTAATTTTACTCTTAGCATGTTCCACTTCTGAAACTATTTGTTCATAAATATATTGCTACCAAATAATGATGACATGGAATAACGCATGACTATGAATAGAGGCATATTTAATTCTCGTTAGAACTGATTTATACAATTCCAAACAACAGTCGTCATCAATTTTCCTTTGAGCTGAAACTCCTATAGAACCTCTGTGCTTTGTAGTTGAAAATTTGTTACCAATACACTAATCGACTGTAAACAGAATAGCAAAAATACAAAAATTTTGGTATGCTTTCGTAAAATCTTTAAATTCGTTTTCATATTTTTGAATCAAATCAAAACATAATCCTGCGTATTTTTCCAATTTTAAGGTTATATTTGTCTAGCGTACTGAAATGTAAATGATTGTATGCATTTATTTGGGTTTCGTTTATGTGACCATTATGAAAGCTGTTATTTCAAACCAATGCGGAGCATGAAATAGCCCGCTCGTTCATGTTGAAAGCTAGCCTTCAATCCCGATCGCAAAGTTAAGATACCTCGTGGATGCAGGCAGCGTCTTGAGATTTGTATAGAGGTTCGCTCTCACCTCTATGGTCGCATTGACACTTGCTCTGGTCCTCGAGCATTGGATGACCCTGCTTTAACTCTTCGTTATAAAACGTCGCATTCAGTAGGAAACTGTCTGCCTGTTAACTGACTTTAATCCTTTATATTAGTACTTTAATAATAAAACTGTGAGATAACTTTCTGAATTCCTTGATAGCTTTATTTTGCATGTCTGAAAAATACGTAAATTAGTTTTTCAGACTGTCTTTAAGCGTGCTGATTTCTCAGAGGTATTCTTTACTTTAAAAACTCTTAATGAATTCCATAATGATCTAAATAATATATAAGCATTTTGATGCAAAGGGCAATCAAAGATCATATTAGCGTATTGAACTTATTATCACATAAAATGAAATAAGAAATACGAAGCCGAAAAACAGATTTATGACGACTGTCAGTCAAGTTAGGTGTACCGGCATTTAGATCACCATGGTTGTGCACAGCATCCTACCTTTAATCGAACAAAAGGTAAAAGTTTAGAAATAGTATTAAAAGAAAATTATAATAATAAATTAGATGATTCAAAAGATAAATAAGATTTTCTTTAAAAACGAATTGCGCAGAATCGTGCCGACCATCAAAACTAATAACGGAGTATAAAGGCACAGGCGTTGAGTACGCGACCGCAAGCAATAAAAGTGCTATTCAGAAAATGATCGCGAAGCTTTGGGTAAATATTAAGAGTCCGCCCCCTCGATAATGTAATAGTTTACGATCGGGATGCAAGCCAGACGTTCAACATGGCTATCGGATGCACCGAAATGGATTGAAATAAATTGCTTTCTGAATGGCCAGGCAAAGCAAGCCTAAATAAATGCATACAACTGTTTACATTTCAACAACCTAGACAAATATAACTTAAAAATGGAAAAAAAATATACATCCTTATTTTTGTGTTTGATAAAAGAACATGAAAATAAATTTTAAGGATTTTCGGAAAAGAAACAAAATATTTGTATTTTTGAGATTCGTTTTACAGCTGATACAGATGTTGTCAATAAATTATCAAATAGAATCAAAACACATATTTGCAATCTGATATTCAGGTCAGGGGAAAATTTGATAATGTGTCCTTGTTGGAATTTTACAAATCATGCCTACCGAGAGATAAATATGCTTCACTATACAGTGATACGTAACTGGTTGTCATGATGATTTGGCAATACGTGTATTTGTGAACAAATATTTTCATAATGAAGCGTACTAAGAGTAAAATTAGTGCCAGAACGCTGAAGAAACTTCTCGAGAACTTGCTGAGAATTACAACCACTTCAGTCGAACTAGATATTACGGAATTAGTTTCGCAATATTTAGGAATTATTACTTCTATGGTTCTATGAATTATTTATTTAGTTAGGAACAATTAGGTTATCAGGAATAGTTTCGCAATTTTTATGTTGAATATGGTATTAATTTTATGATTTGCTGTAATTACAACTAAAATTTACAATGAAATTTTATATATGAAATGTCAAATAAGATGCCGAAATACTTCTCGATTGCTGTCACTATATTAAAAGAATTATAAATTAATAATTTTTTTTAATTACTTTTATATATATATATATATATTAGCTAATTTTTGTCATCAGCTATCGCTAGTGTTAGTTTTTGAAGGCTGCACGTATGAATCAAGAAAACCATTGATAAACTTAAATTTTCTATATATGCGCTTTCTTATGTATATAGTACACTCTAAGTAAATTTGAAATGACGCAGTCAAACCCGTATGTTTCTCTCGAAGAGGTGAAATTCAAAAATTTGTTTCCGCAATCAAACCTATGCAGTTATGTGATTTGCTTATTTGGGAGTTTCCACAGATAATAGAAATTATTTGTGTAGCAGAAAAAATCTCATCTGCTTGCAGTGTAGCTAAAAGGTTGGACTCCTCTTCACGAAAGCATCAAACAGAATATAGAGCCTCTGTGCTATATGTGCTGAATGCCTGTATTCAAGCGAGTATCCAAATAAGAGAGGTTTCTGATTATTTAATTATTTGCCAGATTATATATGAAGCTTTTTGTATTATTGGAGCAAGCAAACTTTAAATGTCAGGGCATTTTTTGCTTATAGTGGGTGATTTGCCGGCAACCAAGTGGTAAAATTGCTGAATTTCACTGGTAGTTTGGTCCGTGCCTGATAATAAGACGATCTTTGTGAAGTTAAAAATATAGCTACTTTGCTGCCAAATTAAATTGCTACTTAAAATGTTAGACTTACAAGATGTTTTAATATTTAAAAATTTACCAGAAAGCCTTTACTGTGATTTGAATACTTATAAAAGCTTCAGGCGGCGCTTGGAAAAGCGCTCCTGAATAAAATATAATTGAAGTTTTTAAAGCGTAAATCGATTTTTTTAAAAGTTTTGAAACTGCTAATTTTGTTTCACTCGATGAGTATTTCATTTCCCGTAATATTGAGAAGGTATCTCTAGACAAGGATTTTAAAATTTCTTTGAAATTTAGTCAAGTTGACGCCAAATGTTGAATCGATGTCAAACAAGCTTTAAATCAAATATCTGACTTCAAGACTCTGATAGCTTTTCCGGGTAATAACAAACCTGAAAATACTTAATAGCAAAATCGAGCAGATGAAATAAGAGAACACGAATTTATTTGAGAACCACCGCTACGCCAAACAAAGCATCGCAGGTTTATTTAAGTATTAAGTCGAGTTTTGAAATTCTCGTTTTGATATTCCTAATTTTAAAATGTATAGAGCGAAATATTTTACGGAAAAAGTGGTCATTAACGATCAGTTATAACTTATTTTTTCGAAATCAGTATCTTCTCAAACTGCAAACATTACTTTAAAAGTCCATGCCACCATAGAATCGAAACTTGTTTCCATGTCAGATGCATTTCTTGAAGAAATCTGAAATTTGTGTAAAACTAAAGAACTAAATTTTTGAAGTATTTCACAGACCAAACTGTATAAGATGAATTTCTTTGTTTACGAGTTAGTAAAGGGTTATCAGAGGTTTTTCAAAAACGTGATCAGAGATAAATGCTAGTATTGATTCTTAGGAATGAACTAGAAATTCATGCATTTGTTTAGGAATAGAAACGAAGTATTTGTGGGATTTCCTGCGTGACAAAGTTTCAGTTTTTAAATTTTTTTTATCTAAGTCTACAGGTGTAACATAATTTACGTGAATGAACTCGACGCGGAAAATTTATTCTGACTGACGAAAAAAATGGATCTGCATTGTGTTACCAGATTTTGTTTTCTTAAATTATTTTTTTTTTAATGTACATGTCTGCAATGAATTTGTGCACCAGATTTCAATTATCATTATACAAGGTGCAATAAAACTAAAACATAATTATGAAACTAATATTAATAATTATGAAATTAATAATTATGAAAGTGCTAACAGCGACCTTAATGCCAAGTCTTCTCAATAATAAACTCTGTATCTTCAAATTTTGAATGAGATTTGTACCAGAGTTTTTAAATTTTCATAGGTGTTGTATATGTTCATTTTTAATGCGAATCAAACTAATATAAAACTAAATTCAAAACCATTAAAATCTTAAAACTTCTTTAACCTTTTGAGGCCGGGGCTTTGGTAGCAGTAAAAGCTACCAAAAGACGGGAAATCTTGAACCGAATGCTTTCCCCCCGTTAAGAAATCACCTCCTATTTGCAACAAATATTCTTGTGTAGTTTAATGGATTCTCAGAGGGGTGCATGTATGTCGCAAAAGGGAGATCTTTGAAAGAGATAAGTGGTTGAAAACCCAGGGACGTCAAATTTGACATTTCACCCCACTTTTCAGCCTGTAAAATGGGGAAAAAAGGCATGGCCAATAAAGTGGACAACCCCGTTCATTCAAAAAGAGAATACGACTGCCAATATATTGGCCATCCGGCTACAAAAGGTTAAACGTTTGATAAAAATTAGTGCCAAAATACTGCAAATTAACTGAACGCAAAAATGTGTTCGCCGACCAGGAAAGATTACTTCGACGGTCTCTTGTTTCAGACCGCTGAGTTACAGGATTAGTGTTTCTGTCCTATGAAATGCTAATTCGTAACAGACTTTCAGTTTAATAGATCATACATTTTGATCAGAAATCCCATTTCTTTTGTTAGTCCAAGATAGCGCAAACCGCACTGGGAAACTGGTTTACAAACTGAGCTCTCTTGAGTTGGGTAAAACTTATTATAAATTTGAATTACCTGTTACCTGTAAGCACTCTATCGAACGACTAACATGCGAAATAATCTAAACCATTTGAAAGCATAGTGCATTTAGCAACTATTTAACTGTAATCAAAAAGGAAATTTGGTGAAAATTTAAATAAATCTAAAACGGTCACTCGTTATAATTAAATTAGCTGTTGTTTAAACTAACATGGCTTGTCTGAATCAGATCACACCCACGAAATTTATCGTGGCAGGGTGTTAGAATTGCTCCTGTCGTTCGCAAGAAGCTTGGGCACCATAGAAGTAATAATACTTTTCTCATTTCCACACTCAATTTGAAGAACAGCTCCCCGGTAGGACGTTTTCGAGGATCTCCCACCCTTCTTTCTCTACTGCAGTTACTCGAGAGGATTTTATTGTTACCTGATATTTAGAGTGCTTTTACCTTTTTTAAGGGATTTTTGGTCTACTTTCGTCTCTCTTTTAAATGCAGCAAAGGCCGGTACCAACTGTCTTAGTTGCTCATCCATCGCTCTTGTCACCGCATTTTAACCCGACTTCAGATACCAAAACTTGTTGCGTTCCTACGGGCTCGTAATGGATTGAATGCAAATACCTGATGATGATAGCTTGATGGAATTCATTTTTGTAAAAAGGAACACTTTACAGTTTTGGAACTTTCCATAAAAGTACATGTAAGTATCTTATCAGTATAACAGAACACAATCAGTAATTACCACATGAAACTACGCAGAACATTATGTACAAGACAATATAAAGCACATTCAAAGAGGAAAGCACACGGAGTTTTCTGAGTAATCCAAAGTAGGTTGTGAATTGATAACTTGTAATACTATCATTCAATTAATCTGAGATATCGCATGAAACGCGATGCTACCACTTCTGCTGATATCCTGCCGGTGATCGGCTCATGACTTTAAAACTTTATTTTGAAAAATTGATGCTGTCTGCGGGCTTATATAATTTTAACCGGCCGCCGAAAAGTCTCTAGTACCTTCCATTTTTCGAAATTACTAGAAGATTGGGAGGACGCTGTTAGTGAAACTGGCTCGTATACATATTGCACACGGGGAAAGCCACAAAAAGGCCTAGTGTTCAGCGACTTTCGCACTCATATTAGTAAAAGGCATATGAAGGCTGAATGCGGTTATATAGGGATCAATTACAGTTATTCGGTTACCCTATCAATTGGAGTTATGCAGCGACCGGATAATCAGGTGGCCAAATGGTCGCGATGTTTCGCGATTTTAGAGATTTCTTTGGAAATTTTCTGGCAGCAAAAATTATTTCCCGAAACAATCGTCAACTCGGCAATATCTCGCCAATTTAACGAGATGGCCATTTACCTCAGTTTTAAAAAGACTTGCTCCTGTAGGCTTCTTTTTTATCAGAACTTCGCTCCTTTCAATCATTTCGTTTTCATTGCACAAAAAAAGGCTGAAGTTTCACACAAAATTTTACTAAAATTATTTACCTGAATACTAAATTCGCACAATATATATGTACTGTAATGTATTTTGCAGTAATTTACAAAACAGACAATCTTCTTAGTAGAACATAAATTTCATTTCTAGTTCACGGTGATAGACAAATTTTATACAATTCTTAAGTGGCAAAATTTTCATCCTGCTCCTAGCTGTAAACATCTTCAGAATACAAAATCTTTTTAAAACAATATCTCTCGTTGCTGAGTAACGGTTTGATACAAACATGGCGTTGCCACTTCAACAATAATTATATTTATTTATTAAATAACTAGATATTACAGTACACTGCGAAAATAAATGGGACAGTTATATATCTTCCATGCTACTGGGCCGATTTACGAAATTCAAATTGCGTTTTTCATGTCTCGAAAGCGCGATTTAGGATATTTGCTAACTTTGTATACAGAATTTGTTCTAATATAGGTACTTTGACTCCAAATCGCATCTGAAAAGACGCGCGAAAATTTTTCCGTATTTCGATTATACGACTCAAATTATGCCTAAATATTAAATTTTGTGAAATTTGGTGCACAATTTACGTGGATATTTAACAATTTATCTTGCCGCATTTTTTTCTCTTTGCGCCAAGAATAATTCACTTAACAAATTTCTTAATTTATAGACACCTATTTTTCTTTCCGTTTTTTTCATTGTGCACGACCCCTAAAAAAGGCCACTTTCTTAACAAAATGCGTAAAACACATTTGACGTTATTATTGCTTGTAACGAAAATGCCAGATTTCAAAATACACCAATATGTAAATTCACGTATATCTTAGGTAATTTTGAATAAAAACTCTATTTTTTGTAGGTGTGCCTATAAATATATCTATTTTAAGATGATGTTAAAAATTTTATAGATTATGATACAAAAACGTTTTTCGAAAAATTTATAAAAAATATTTTAAACTATAAATTTTAAAAGTAATTCATAAAAATGGGCGAATTTTATTCGGAATGAACCTAAATTTCCAAATGTGAAAGAAAGAACCAAATAAGTGTAATAAAAAAGAGATATTAATAAATACATCCTAAATTCAATTAACATGAAGAAGCTAGTTTTCAAAAACTACTTGTGCGAATTTTACAAAGCGTAGCAGTTTGGCATAATTTGAGTAGTAGTATCGAAAAAAGGAAAAAAATTGATATGTCGTTTAAAAAAAAGTCCAATTTTGTGTCAAAATACCTATAGTAGAACAATGGCGAATATCAATCTAATACATATCCTTGGTCTCTCTTTGGATACATGAAAAACGCAAATTGAATTCCGTCAATAGGCCCAGTAGAACCGGAGATATAGAACTGTCCCATTTTTTGCGCAGTTTACATATATGCAACCAAACAATGACTCTAATTGTTTTTTTATGTCTAACTCTTTAACTATATACATGTGATGATACCGCAGCAGTGGCACATGAACGAAGAAGCTCGGCATTGCTGTGGTTGAGTGTCAAGGCGACATCAAATAACGACACAATAGGATACGACACAATAGTTTGTAGCTCCATGCTATGAATTGAAATAACAATTCAAGAAGCAGATCAATATTTGTCACTAATTAAGATTACTTTAAATTTAACGTGTCATACTTTGAACAAAGAAAGGCAGAAAAGCAGCAGCTAGGTTTGATAGCGCAGGAGGATAGGAAGCTTCTGTTGTTGTATCGCTAAATGGCGCGCATTCGTTATTTGTAGCAGCTGTTACGTAATAGACTAGAATGTTCTAGAAGGTACTGGTCTAGGGCGAAAATCCTAAATTGCGGAAAGTTAACTGGAGATTGTGTGTTCGCGTAGAGCAAAGCCATCGTATATTTTTATATTTTACATCTGCCCCCTTCAAAAGCTAGAGGCCGGGTGAGCAAAGCATTCCCTGCTAAATCTCGATCGCAATTGTAAAGTACGTCATCGGAGATGGGTCTTGATATTTCCCTTCGCTTCTGTCTCATTCATACTTTTGGTCCGCCAGTCGGACGCTCTTCTTTTGATTCTTCGTTGTTAATGCTCTTTTTGAGAGGGAACCTATTCTCATCTTATTGGACCATGTCCATATCAGGGCGCTATGGCTTTATTTTAAATTCTAACTGACCCTAATTCTAATATAATCTTTAAAATATGTTGAACCAGAGGACAATCTAACAAGTAAAAGAACAATTTTATTGGAAAAAAAATTCCAAATTCTCTCCAAAGCAATTTAAAACGTCAGGAGAATCCCTAAAGTTTCGCAGATTAAATTCTTTCAGCGGCTACCGAGTGAATTAACAAATTTCAGATATACTTTTACTTATTTTTTAATTTCCGCTACACGTGGTGCCTAATGATTCATGTTTTAATATATTTATTGTAAGTTATGTTATCTAAATTTACCGGTATAATATATTTCAATGTCTTTCTACTCTAGTCTGAGCCTTAAACGTGATCAAACATTATTTAACTTCGGAGAAATTAAACTCTACTTACCTTAACTCTGATCAACCTCTACTTTAATTCTGGATAACAAACTTTGTGTTGAATAGTTAAAGGAACTCCATAATTTTATACGTACTTAGACATCTGTCTAAGTCCATATTGTGCGACTCATTACGTCTTCAAAGAAGTGAAATCTAAGTAGAACGTTTACTTCGATTGCCTGGGAGGGAAGTCTGTTAGAAGACGTAGCTGTCCATTTGTTGACGAATAAAAGGCTAAGAATTCTTTCAGCAAATTAAAGGTGTAAATCTTGTTATGTAGATAAAAAATTCTATATCGTTACTGATTGAAGTCCTTGAGCTTATTAAATAACAACAAACATTCCTTTATTTCCAGTTGAAACCTTGCGTTGAAAACTTCAAACTAATTTTAAGTTTCGGAAGCGGATAAAAGAATTTCACATTTAGGAAGTTTGCGACAACTAGTTATATGTATCACTAACACTTACATTTCGGTATAGGCAATTCTTTGTTCACGCCACAATTTTTGCTCAGATCAGAAAGTTTTAAATATTTAGACAACAATTGGCATTTAAACTACATGCGGCAAAAGTTACAATTTAGCTCGGTAATGGGGTGTTCGACAAAGGTAGTTAATGCTATATCCATTTGAGGGCCAAAAAAATAGTTGTACTGCTAACTGGTAAGCTAACGCCAAATCCGAGGTTCGAATCCCGCGAGCGGGCTGGCTGCATGGGCGTTTTCGTGGTTTTCCCCATGTGTAACGTGTATACGAGCCAGTTTCCCTTAGAAAGTCCTCCACGAAGGCATCCCTCCTCTTAGGCAGATAGCCCTCGAGTCTTTGCCATAATCAGACACACAGTAGTAAGGAAAGCTAACGCCAAGAGTTAAGAGTAGTGTAAACCTATAATATGTTAATTTTTCAGTTACGCTTTGTGTTTATAATATTCCAAACTTAATTGCAAGCGAAAACAAACTCATCCTTGTCATATTACTTTTATTACCAGTCATCGTGTTTGATTTGTGTTGAGTTTTCGGTTATAAACCAGAAAAATGGCTTAATACTTTTTTATTTGATTTTTCACCAAACCAAAAAGCATGTCATTACATTTAGTAGTTGTTAAATTGATTAATATTTCAAAAGGTTAGGATAATTCTGAATTTTAACCCGTTATGTTGTGTGTTCACAGTTTAGGCAATTAGGCTCCCTTACATTTTCTGCTATCTGAGGTTAAAAACAGAATGTGGTTTCTGAGCTGATGTACAATATATTAGACTTAAATTTTTTTTAAAATTAGCATTTCATAAGACGAAAAAACACGAAAACTAGAAGCTGGTGGTCTTAATCTAGAGGCCGTTGGTGAAATTTTCACGACCAGCCAACATATTTTCGGTTCAGTTAATTCGCATTATTATGATATTAAGTATTATGATAATGAATTGTAGAAATTTTAAGATTTTAATGATTTTGTGTCCTCTTTCACATTACTTTCATTATAATTAAAAATGAACACGAGTAACGCCTCTTCAAAATATGCACCTTGTATAAAATTACAATCAGAGCTATAAATGTTATTTAAAGATATGAAGCAACCTGTTTGATTATTTATACGACCTAGTATTATAGTCGTTTTTAGAGTACTTCATTTTCACAATTATATTTTATTTTTCGTTAGTTTGTATAATGATGATTGAAGTTTTAGTGTTTTTCCAGTATTAAATCGGTGCGCACATTGATTACAGACTTGCTGTTTAAAAAAATGAAATTTAAAGAAAAAAAGCGTTGTAAGAAAACGCAGATAAATTTTTTTTCACAATGTGACTCAATTTTTCATTCCTATTTGAGTCACCTAAATTATGTTTGAATTGTAGAGGTTAATATTAAAGTATGAAATCTAAATATCTCTGTTTCTAAAAAGTGTATTGTATTGTTGTTCATTGCTTTTGATCAATATCAGTATTTATCTCTGATAACGTTTCATGAGAAATCTGCAATAACCGTTTACTAGCTTTTAAACAAATGAATGCAGCCTATAGAAGTTGGACTCTCAAATACTTCGGAAATTGTGTTCTTAAAATTATTAAAAATGTTTCGTATTTCTTCATGAAATGCGGCAGACATGGAAACAGGTTTCCATTCGATGATGCCATCGATATTAAAAATGTATTTACAATTTGATATCATAATTATTATGATAAAAATACAACCAATTAGTTACTCACGAGTTTTCTCAGATAGCCGTGCGCTTTATATGATTTAAAATTACGAAATGGTGCAAATTTCTTTTTCACTCCCCAAACTTTTTTAATGAACTGCTTTGCGTATTTCAGGCAGAGTGGTGACTTTGGAATAAAAGAACTTACATCTACTGCTTTGTGCTTAAAAGTGTTTTTTCGGTTGTTATGCTGCTCTTGATAAAAATTCGAGAGAATTTTAAAGAAATTCTGTAAGTTCTTTTCTAAAGACGCATTCTCACTATTAAGCGTAAATGGACATACTTCAAGCAAAACAAAATTAAGAAATTAGCAGTTTCAAGATTTTAAAATATTAGAAAAACGCATTTAGGCTTTAAAAAACTGAATTATGTTTCATTCAGGAGAGGTTTTCAAAATCTTCACAAGAAGGATTTATTAATTAAAGTTTTAAATAACCGTAAATCCTTTTTACTAAACTTTCGAATAATTAAGCGTATATGTTAATCACTAATATACTTTACTCAGGAAAATGTCTAGATTATTTTTAATTTCATAAAGATCCGTCTGATTCCTTTATTTTTATTCGAGCTGGAGCAAATTTGTAGTATTCAGCAATTTTATTCCTTTGCTGATGGTAGATTCCCCCACTAGAAGCCATATAGAGCGAAACTTCAACTTTCCAACTGCTTCAATAATAGACAAAGCTGCATATTAATCTAGCAAATAATCAAAAGGACAGGAATTCTCATAGTAGCATACTCGCCTTAATACAAGCATTCAGCAGAGAGACTATCTGTTTGACGCTTTAATCCAGAGGAGTCCAGCTTCCCTGGTCCACACTGGAAGAAGAGGTATTTTGGACTACACAAATAATTCCTAACATCAGTAGCTACTCATGACCTCCTAAATAAGCAAACCACATATTAGCATAGGTTTAATCGAAAATTCTCGGATTTTTTCAGATTTGAATCATGAAAGAAATTATTTAAATTCTCCTATAAGAGATAAAAGGATGGGGCTGATTGCATTTATTCAGATTTGCACAATGTGTACTATATAGAAGAAATGACATATATAGTAAACTTAAGAAGTGAATCAGCGATTTACTTGCGTTATATGGCGAGGCGTAACTGCCCTAATCTAAGGATGGGTTACGACAAAAATTAGCTTAAAAAGATATTAAAATAATTTTAAAAACTTTATTAATTTATGATCCTTTTAATGTAATGATAGCAACATAGAATTATTTTGACATTTTATTTTACATAAAATTTCATTGAATTTTTTTTTCTCTTTGCAAGAAATAAAATTAATGTAATATTCTCTTTAAATTTGTGAATATCTGTTTTGATTGAAGTGTTTGCAATTCTCAGGGTTTTCTCAAAATATTCGTCCTGTGCTCTGGTTCTGATTTCACTCTTAGTATGCTTTACTATTGAAAATATTTTTACTCTTATATTCTAGCTTTCAAATAATGATGACGATAAATAGCATATGATATGAGGCATATTTATTTCTCGTTAGGCATGATTTATAAAATTTCAGTCAAAGGACGTCATCAGTTTTCTCTGAGCTGAAAGTCACATGGCAATTCTGTGTATTCTGTTGAAATTTTGTAGGCAATATCTATATCGACTGTAAATAGAGTAGCAAATGTGCATAATGTCTTTTTGTTTCCCGAAAGTATTGAAATGTATTTTGATATTTTTGTGTCAAACTAAGAAGTAATTCTGCCTATTTTTTCCGTTTTTAGCGCTATGTGCAACCACACGGTTGAAATGTAAAAAAAAAATATATGCATTTCTTTGGGCTTCCTTTATCTCCCCATTCAGCAGGCGATTTATTTCATTCCAAATCGGAGCGCCAAACAGAACTTAGTGCGTGTTGAAGGCCAATCCTGAGCCTCGATCGCAATCGTAAAATATGTCATCGGGGGCGGATTCTTGTTACATCTCTGATGCGTCTCCGTTCGCTTCTTGGGTCGCACTGATACTTGATTTGGGCCGCGCATTGGTCAGAGACTCGACTTATTGTTATATAACATCAATAAAGACTTTTCAGGACTTTTATTCACTTTGCGATCTCGCTCGAAATTTTCGAATGGAAGTAAAATTAAGTCCGAATGTGATCGCGACCCACTTGAGTAACACTGTTTTAAATAATTAGCAATTGCAACTTCAACAAAGGTGAACCCAGAGATTAGTAAAGTAGTTTCATAATGCAGTTATTTTACTAGCAATTCTGATGTAACATACCTGATGTAACATGTATGTAATGGCGATAAGGGAACTTTAGTCACAGATAAAAAATTGGGAAATTAATTTAAGATACGAATAGTCCGTTCGTATTTTCAAACAACTACGAATCTGGTATTCGGCAGTTTGCGATCATTTCTGCTATGAATGAAAATTCATATTTGCTGTAATGAAATATTTAAAAAAAAGAACATCATTTATGTATATTCATAATCATCTGTTCTTAGAATATTTTATTTTTATCACTAGGATTACTTTTAACGCAGATTAAAAAAAAAGGTTAAAAGGCCATTAAAATCTGAAATTATATGGCAGAAAATTGTGAGAGGTTTGTGAATTTCGGTTTAATTTAAAAGTGCAGAATTTAAAGCGTGTATTTGCTACCATTCTATACCTATATTACGAAAAAACACTAATCATATAAGCCAGTGGTCTGAAACTAGAAGCCATTAAAGCAATCTTATGTGGCTCGCGAATGCATTTTCCATTCAGTTAATTAGCATTATTAGGAAATTATATTTATGGCAAGAATTTTGAGAAAGTTTTAAGATAGTAGATAGATAAGTCACACTATAGTGTGAAACTGAGCTCCAAACTAATAACATTATTAGTTTGGAGCTCAGTTTCACACTATAGTAATTATCCATTAAAAACGAACATGAGTACCACCTCTGAAAATCTATAAACTGTGATACAAGTCCTTTTCAAAGATTCGAAAGGACAGATTTGATTATTTATGTGACTTAGCCTTACAATCATTGTTAGAATATTTACTTTCATAATTATGTTTTACTTTTACTGCAAGTTGTATACTGATGATCAAAGTGACACAGACGTTCCAGCATAAAATCAATGCACACGTTGATTATAGGCGTAGTGATTAAAAAAAAAAAAAAAAATTAGAAAAATTCTTGTAGCAAAATGCAGATCAATTTCAGTCAGAATCAATTTTTCCTACCAAGCTGAGGCTCGTAATTTATGTCAAATTTGTACAGATTATCAGAAAAGTATTAACATAGAGACTTGATCGTTCAGGAAATCTCAAGAGTACTTCGTATATGTTTCTAAACAAATGCATGATATTTTTATTCATTGTTTTCAAGCAGTCATTTATTTATCTCTGAAACATTTTAAAGAAAACTTGTTAAAGAATTTACTAACTTTTTAATAAATGAATGCAGCTTATGCAAGTTGGACTGTCAAATATTTCAGAAAATGTATTAGTGCAAATGTAAAAGTACAGGAACACGCCAATTTAATAAATATATATCTCCGTAACTGTACTCTTTTGCTTTCCAGAAGCCTCGAGAAAATAGATTTTACCAGAATGTCCTCGTGCATGATTGAGTAGCTTATAAAAGCCGGAGCAAAATATCTCAGTTCAGTTGTTTACTTAGTGCTGTTATTGATTGTAGCGAATTCGCGGTGAGATCGGATTTTATCTGTTTTTCTGTGTTTTCAATTGAGTTCTATTTAACGTTTTAGTAGTTTAAAATATAAATACTGTGAGAAACTTCGATATTGTACGAATATCTCTGAGAAAATTTCAGTATTTTGTTTTATTGTTTGGGATAAGAATAAATTTTATTAATCTTTTATCGACTTGTGCATTCAATGCATCACGAACCCGTACGTACGCAACAATATTATACAACTGACCTCAAATTTGAGAAATGAAACTAACGTCTGGTTCGATTGAAATGGTTGTATTTATCAGGGAGTTCTCAAGGTGTTCATCTGATATTCTGGTTCTAATTTTACTCTCAGCGTGTTTCACTACTGAAAGGATTTGTTCATAAATATATGTTGTACCAAATAATAACGACAGGGAATAACGCATGACTTGGAGTGAGGCATATTTAACTCTCGGTAGGCCTGATTTATACAATTCCAACGAAGAGTCGCCATCAGTTTTCCCTTCAGCTAAATGCCATACAGCACTTCCGAGTTTTGTACTTGAACATTTGTTAGAAATATCTGTATCGACTGTAAAAGTACACAAATTTTGATTTCTTTACCTAAAATCTTGAAACTGGTTTTGATATTTTTGTATCAAATCAAAACATAATCCAGCGTATTTTTCTCCAGTTTTAGGTTTATATTTGTCTATTGTGTTGAAATTTAAATGGCTGAATTATTTCGGCTGGCTTATTTCGGCTTGACCATTCAGGATGCTGAAAAGAAATAAATTTTTCTGCATTTTGTTACTCTATTTACAGTCGATATAGATATTGCCGAAACATTTTCAACAGAATGCACACAATTGGTATGTGAGATTCAGCAAACTGATCACTTCTGGAATTTTATAAATCATGACTAACGAGAAATAAATATGTCTCATAGTCATGTGTTATTTATCGTTATAATTATTTGGAAAAAATGTTTGAGAAAAAATATTTTTAATAGTAAAGCATACTAAGCGTGAAATGAGAACCAGAGCACGTGACGAATATCTTAAGAGCTCCCAAAAAATTGCAAACACTTCAGTCAAACCAGATATTCACAAATTGAAAAAGAAAATTACATAAATTTTATTTCTTACGAGGACAAACAAATTTTCAATTAAATTTTATGCGTACAGTGTAAAATAAAATGTCAAAATTTATTCTATGTTGCTATGATTACATTAAAAGAATCATAAATTAATAAAGTTTTTAAATTATTTGAATGCATTTTTAATCTACTTTGTCATCACCTATCCTTAGAGTAAGGCAGATACGCCTCGCCATTTAAAGTCTAGTAAATCACTGATTTACTTAAATTTTCTATATTTGTGATTTCTTGTATACAGTACATATTGTGTAAATTTGAATAATGCAGTCAATCCCGTAAATTTATCTCTTATATGGGAATTTGGAAAATTTTTTTCGGCAGTCAAACCTAAAAAAAATCCAACACTTTTCGATTAAACCCAAGCTAATATGTGGTTTGCTTATTTGGGAGGTCATGGGTAGCTACTGACATTAGAAATTATTTGTGTAATCCAAAATATCTCTTCTTCCAGTGTGGCCCAGGAAAGCTGAACGTCGGACTCCTCTTCATTAAAGCGTCAAACAAATAGTCTCTATAATATAGCTGCTGAATGAGTGTATTAAGGGGGATATCAGTTTATGAGGATTTCTGCCCCTTGGATTATTTGCCAAATAAATATGCAGCTTTGTCTATTATTGCAGCACCTAAGAATATTGAAGGTTACCACTATGTGGCTTCTAGTGAGGGAGACCCACCATCAGCCAAGGAATGAAATTGCTGAATACTACAAGTTTGATCTAGCTCAAATAAAAAAAAACGGAATCAGGCGGATCTTCGTAAAATTAAAAAATCAAGTCATTTTCCTGAGGAAACTATATTAATGATTAACATAGACGTTTTATTGTTTGAAAGTTTAGCAGGAAAGATTTACGGTTATTTAAAACTTTAAATGATAAATCCTTTTTGTGAAGATTTTGAAACACTGCCCTGAATGAAACATATTTCAGCTTTTTTAAATACTTTAAAATCTTGAAACTGCTAATTTCGTAATTTTGTTTTGCTTGAAGCATGTGCATTTGTCCTTAATACTGAGCACGCATCCTTAGAGAAGAACTTTTAGAACTTCTTTAAAATTCCTTCGACTTTATATCAAGCGTAGAACCATCGTTGCACGTCTAAATCAGATATCTAAACTACCTGTCTGGAATGTTTTTCGGAGAATAACAAACGGAAGAAACAATTTTTTAAGCACAAAACAAAGTAGTAGACATAAGATAAGTATATTTTATTCCAAAGCCACTGCTCTGCCTTTAAATAAATAAAGCAGTTTCATTAATAAAAATTCGGAAACATCGAACAATTCGCACACTTCTGAATTTTAAATTACACAAAGTTCAAGACTATACGCGAAAACTAGTGAGTAACAAACTGGTTATATTTTTTATTATAATAATTATAATTTCAAACTGTAAGTACATTTTTAAGTATCGATGGCATCATTGAATGGAAACATGTTTCCATGTCAGGCGCATTTCATGAAGAAATACGAAATATGTTTAATAATTTTAAGAATACAATTTTCGAAGTATTTGAGAGCCCAACTTTATAAGCTGCATTCATTTCTTTAAAAGGTAGTAAACGGTTATCACAGATTTTCTGAAAATGTTATCAGAGATAAATGCTGATATTGATCAAAAGCAATGAACGACAATATAATACATTTTTAGAAGCAGAGATATATATATTTCACATTTTAATATTAATCGCTATAAGTCCGACATAATTTAGGTTGCTCAAACATGCATGAAAAATTGAGTCACACTGTGGAAAAAAATTGACCTGCATTTTCTTACAACGTTTTTTCTTTAAATTTGATTTTTTTAAACAACATATCTGTAATCATTGTGCGCACCCATTTAATACTGGAAAAACACTGAAACTTCAATCATCATTATACAAGCTAACGAAAAAAAATATAATTTTAAAAAAGTAGTACAGGTGACTGGTGACAGGTGACGGAGGACGCGGACGCCTGGCGTCTAACAGAGGTAAACAGGCATATGTCCCACACCCTCCCCTATCCAGACGCAACAACTCCCTGTGGCCCCATAAGGACGCACCGGGAGTTTATCGATACTTCAACATAAATTACTACTTACTCATAAATTACTGCCTACTGATAACATATAAATTCTGCTTTTTCGTAAATTATCGCATACACATAAGTTACTGCTTGTGCTTGTACCTGAATTACTGCTTACACATAAATTACTGCTTACACATGAAATACTGCTTACACATGAAATACTGCTTACATTAATATGACTACATTAATATGGTGCATTAATATGATGCTCAGTTACATATACATGCTACATTACACGTTAATTTGATACATAATTACACATTGTTATGATACAAATACTGAAAAATACTGCTTACACATTAATATGATACACAATTGCATGATACATTGTACATATAGCAACATTCAGATCGCAGTTCACTCATATTGGGTTATTCAGTGCGGAGTATGAAACAAAATGCTGTTTCAGTTAAAGAATATACTACATAGTTGCAATGCACCGTTGCATTACACACATATACTGTTGCACTATACATAACTGCTACTTTACACATAAGTTACTGCCTGCTGATGACACATAAATTATTACTTATATAAGTTACTGCTTACACTTAAAATTCTGGTTACACATTAATATGATACATCATTACATATAGCATTGTACATATGGCAACATTCGGATCGCAGTTTACACGTATTTGGTTATTCAATGCGGAGTATGAAACAGCATGCTGTTTCAGTCAGGGATTTTATTACATAGCTGCATTGTGCATAGTTGCGTTATACCATTGCATTACATACATATTCTGTTGCATTGTACATAAATTACTACGTACTCATGAATTGCGGCCTACTGATGATACATAAGTTCCTGCTTACACATAAGTTACTGTTTACAGACTAGTATGATACATAAATACTCATAAATTACTCCTTACACATAAGTTACTGCTTGCATATGAAATACTGCTTGCACATTATGTTAAATAGATATCATTAATTACTGCTTACACATAAGCTGCTTGCACATGATTTGCTGCTTGCACAGAAGATACTACTTACATATTAATATGATACATGATTACATATACACATTGCCTTACACATTAATATGCTTACATATACACATAAATATATGCATTATATCACACATTATTACTCCTAAATTACTGTTTACACATAAATTACTACTTACACTTGAATTAATGCTTGCACATAGAATGCTACTTACACTTTAAATGATACATAATTATATATACTCATTACATTACACATTAATATGATACATGATAACACATTAATATAATACAAATACTGCTTACACATTAATATGATACATTACTGCCTACGCTTGCACCTTGTTACTGCTTATGCATAAATTACATGTATAAGATTACATACATATTCAGTTGCACTGTACGTAAATTACTACGTACACAGGAATTGCTGCCTACTGATGATGCATAAGTTCCTGCTTACGCATAAGTTACTGTTTACATATGAAATACTGCTTACACATTAGTATGACACATAAATACTCATAAATTACTCCTTACACATAAGTAACTGCTTACACATTAGTGTGATACGTAAATACTCATTAATTACTGCTTACACATTAGTATGATACAAAAATACTCATTAATTACTGCTTGCACGTAAGTTACTGCTCACACATATTCCTGCTTACACATGATTTGCTGCTTGTACAGACAATACTGCTTACGTATTAATATGATACATAATTACATATACCCATTACCTTACACATTAATATACTTAAATATATGCATTACATTACATATTATTACTCATAAATTACTGCTTACACTTGGGTTACTGCTTGCACATAAAATACTACTTATACATCAATATGATACATAATTACATACACATTATATACATACATTATTACATATACACATTACACATTAATATGATACATAATTAAGCACACACATTTGAAATACATGACAAATAAATATACATAGAGAAAACACAGTTCAACACAAAATATACAAAACATAACAGTACAATGATACAAAGTACACACAATACGACATTAAACAGCATAAAGACCCCGCCGAAAAAGAAGTACAGTAAGACCCCGCTTAACGCTGTTTCGTTTGGCGCTGTTTCGGTTTAGCGCTCTTTTGTTTCAACCCGGGGATTCTCTGAAATTGTGCGCAGCGCTAGGTTTCCAAATAACATATCCGAAACAGTGTAGTTGTGTTTCTTGCTTGGTGGACGCATTTTTATCATTTGAAACATTTGTTGACATTATTGTAAGTTTAAATTTGTATAATACTATAACGATTAATACAGTGACAAATATTATGAGCTTTAGTTTTTATCATGGGTGATAATAAAAAACAAGAAAGGAAAGCAACCAGAAAAAGCATTTCACTGGAAACTCAAATGCAAGTGATTAGAGATTAGATTCTGGTGAACGTCAATCTCAAATTAGTGCTGCATTGATTTTGGCAACTTCAACAATAAGGACAATTCTTAAAAATAAAGAAAAAATACTGTCATCGGCAACTGCAACTACGTCAAGCTCTGCAACTAGAATTACCCGTTCTAGAAATAACATTATAGAGGAAATGGAAAAACGACTGTCTATATGGATTGACGACGATATTGAACGCAATATGCCATTAAGCCAATCTATCTTAATGCCTTCTTAACAAAAAGGCAGAAAATTGGAAACCCAGAATAGACTGAATGATCTGACTGAGAATTTTATTTGTTTTTAAAAGTATATGCGTTTATATTGTTTTTATTCTTGTAAGAAATAAATGTTTGATTTTATTTTTATTAAAAAAAACATTATTAAATTTAATGCCTAACCATTTTTTATCCGTCTTCCCCTAACCCCATTATTTACATGTTAAGATAGCCTCGCTTAGCGCTGTTTCGCATTACGCTCTACTTCGATGGAACGTATCCCCCGCGTTAAGCGGGGTCTTACTGTATTCTAAAAACGACTATAATGATAGGTCGCATAAATAATCAAACAGGTGACTTCATATCTTTAAATAAGATTTATAGCTCTGATTGTAATCTTATACAAAGTGCATATTTTGCAGAGACGTTACTCGTGTTCATTTTTAATGATAATCAAACTAATGTGAAAGACGACACAAAACAACTAAAATCTTAAAATTTCTACAATTCATTGTCATAATACTTAATATGATAATAATGCAAATTAACTGAACGGAAAATGTGTTGGCTGGTCGCAAAAATTTCACCAAGGGCCTGTAGATTAAGACCGCTAGCTTTGTCTTCGTGCCTTTTCGTCCTATGAAATGCTAATTTTTAACGCAGTTTCAGTCTAATATGTTGTATCATCAGCTCGGAAATCACATTCTATTTTTAACCTCAGATAGTAGAAAATATAAGGAGTCTAATTACAAACAATGTTCGCTTGAGTTGGGTAAACCTTTTTGCAATGGAAAAAAAAAAAAAAAAAAAGCTGTGAACACACAACTTAACGGGTTAAAATTCAAAATTATCCTAACCTTTTGAAATATTAGTCAAATTAACAACTGCTAAATGTAATTACAATGTAAGTTAAGTGAAAATCCAAATAAAAATGAATAAGCCATTCCTGTTGTTTTAACCAAATATATAATCAAATATGTGCTAGAAGTCTGGCGTAATTTACGTGAGGCATGAAAATTAAATAGACATTGAAATAGGCATGGAAAATTGACAGCAGAAGCAAATACCGCATTCGAAAGGTCAAAAGAAGAGCTTATCAATGCCCCTGTTTTGAAATTCCCGGAGGGGGACGAAAACCTGGAAATTGCAGCAGATGCGTCGGAATATGCTGTGGGTGCGGTTCTTATGCAAAATGGCCATCCTTTGGCATTTTTTAGTAAAACGTTGAATCATACACAAAGGAATTATACAGCTACAGAGAGAGAAACATTAGCCGTATTAATGGCTGTACACAAATTTCGAGTTTATTTCGGCAAAGCGCCAGTAACAGTCTTTTCGAATCATGCGGCTGTTGGTAGACTTTACTCGGGGAAAAACCTAACGCCCAGGTTAATAAGATGGGCTTTAAAACTCCAAGAATATAATCTCATAATCAAATATAAACCGGGTAAGGAAAACAATGTAGCTGACGCATTTTCTCGTATAAAACTGGACGATGAAGGCAATGAACTTAAATGCGTTGTGTTGACTTCAAAAATTTTAGATTCTAGAGATACAATTATTGCTGAATTGAAAGCTGATCCTGAATTTGGAAGTATCTATGCGTATTTGAAAGACCCCGAAAGCTTTGAACACACATATCGATGCGATAAGAAATAGAGCAGAAAACTATGAAATAATAGATAATTTATTATTTTATACGAAAACAACAAACGAAAATCTCGAATACAAACCAGTCATCCCAGCTTCGCTTCGATTAAGCATTTTGAAGGAATTACACGACGCGAAAACAGCGGGTCATTTAGGGGTCAGAAAGACATTAAAAAGGGTACGCGAGGCGGTATATTTCCCGCAATTATACAAAATAGTAACTGCGTATGTCAGGTCCTGCAATAAATGTCAGTTAATAAATGATATTAATTACAGCCCGGCCGGTACATTCGCGCTACATTTCCGAATGAAATTTTAGGCATAGATCTTCTTGGTCCTTTCCCCCAGAGTGAGTTAAATAAAAATCGTTTTCTTTTAGTAATTGTAGATCATTTTTCAAAATGGCCAGAAATTCTTCCACTTAAACGCGCATCAGCCAAAACAGTCGCAGATGCATTCTTACACAGATGCATTCTTACACAGATGCATTTTAAAATACGGTGCACCGATAAAAGTCATTAACGATAACGGTAAACAATTCGTTAGCCAAATATTTGAAAACATATGCACTGGACTTGGCATACGCCACATCAAAATGGTTCCGTATAGACCACAGGCAAACATAGCAGAAAGAGTTAATAAAAACATTGTAAAAATAATTCGAAGTTATGTTAGCACACATCACAAGCGCTGGGATGGCTACATAAATGTGTTAGCTTATGCTTTAAGAACGGCAAATCACGATACTACGGGAAAACCCCAGCAGAATTATTTTTAGGACGAAAGTTAATTACGCCATTAGATAAATTATTCTTTGTACAACAAAGAGAGCAAGAATTTAAACAAAAAGATGTGCAAACACTTATTGACCAGGCGGTTAAAAGATCGGATACGGCAAGAAATAGGCAAAAGTTATACTATGATAGAAAACGCCGTGAAGCAGATTTTAAAGTTGGAGATAAAGTGTTGAAGCGGAAATTTTCTTTATCAAGTGCCCCAGACAATTTTACTGCAAAGTTAGCTCCAAAATTTGAAGGCGCCTATGTAATTCAGGAAATCAAGGGAGTCGTATTGTACCTTAAGAGCGAGAGAGGGGAAATCTGTAAAGCAAGTCCCGACCAGGTGAAAAATATTATAATCAAAATGATTTTGAAATCCTTAGAAGTTTCTTGCAGAACTCAAGCGTAAAAGAAGTATAAGGTGCAGAAGTAACGTCACCCGTTCCACAACCCAAGAAGCAGAGAACTGAAGAGAAACGTAGCCCTTCTATAAGTCATGCGACGGTACCGAAAAGAAGACATGAAAACGTCAGACTCCAGCATTTAAGAAATACAAGAAAGCAAAGCCGCTGCGTAAAGACACTTTGGTAAAGAGGAAAACGCCACTTACAACGTATCGCAGTAGAAATTCTACATCGAGAAGAACGCTTCCAGGGCCAGAGAGTCAGGTGCAAACAAGGCCGCCGTTCCCCAGAACGAAAAGACAGCAGGAGGAACGAAAAGACCACCACCAACAGAAGAAATCCAAGCACGATTCCAGACCGGAGGACGCCAAGACCAGCCGTCCAGGGGCAAACCGGAAAAGACAGCAACCCGACGACTACCACTCCAAGAGGCCAGCATGCAGAGGGCGAAAAAGAAGAAGCAACGTTGACGACACTCGGAGGACCCTAAGGAGACGACTGACGTCGATGAAATCTATAACGTGGGAGCAGTTCTTCCAGAAGAGGATGTCGGAGTTACAATCATCGGAAACTCAAAGATAAGTTAAAAATCTTCTATAAAATTTTTTTCTTTTGTTCCGAAATGTTATGCGTAAATACAAAGTTCTATGTTTTGACGGAAGTCAATGTGTCTCGGTTGAGATTTAGTTTTCTTTTACTTTATTTAGCTAAGGCAAAAGTATTATTTTTTTAAGTATAAAATCTAGGAACAAGCAGTTTCTGTTGGTCGAAAGACTAATTCTGTTATGTTAAAGCCAAAATTTGGCCGAAGATAAAAATAACTTCGTATTCTTGTATTAATAACAACTTTAGTTTCAGTGCTTCCAGCTTGGCGAAGAATAAGTAAAGTAAAAATTTATTTTTCTCTTATTCATTTTATGGTAAATTGTAAAAATCATATGTATTAGAATTTTGTAAATATACGTAAATGCTTGAAAGTTAGGTAAAAGTAGAATTTAGTCTAGAAGCATAAAATTTTAGATGCTAAAAGTAAATGCTCAATAGCAATGAATTCAAATTTAAGTATTAAACTGTAGATAAAATCATGCTTTAGAGCGAAAGCCTGCATGTCTAAAGATAAATGAGGGGGAAGTTAGAATGAATGTGTTTTGTAGGGTTCTCCACGTACACTTGAATTCTAAGAATGTTAATGTAGCTCATCGAGTTGTAGAATGTCGAGTAAGGTGTGTCTATTTGGTCGTTGAATTCTAACAAATCATTGTGGTTAGGAGAAGTGTTGCAATACTAAAACACGAATATTCCCGTTTGACACCACACATGGTGGAAAGCCAGGGTAAAGTTAAATTCATGTTTGAATACTTGAATGTATGTGAATTAAGCAGTAACTAAGGAAAATAAATCGTTCAAAAACAAAAACTTATTCAGTGTCAAGAAAGTGTAAATTATAATGTATTTAGAAATATACTGATACTTATTCCTTCCAGATACTGCAAGGAAGAGAACAGAATGATTGCTGAAGTCCAGGAAAGGTTGCTGTAAGAAGAGAGAATTAAATAAGTATCTACAGAAATTTGTTCTACCTTTTGTGAGATAACAGATTTCTTTTTTATGTCAACGAGGCTCTTAAAATTTAAATCAGAATTGTGGAAACTTTCCAACAGGTCGGTTCTAGGAGCTGGCTCCAAGTTTACCAAATTCTGGCAGCGGCAAATGTAGGGTTTATATTTATTTTAAGTTTAAACTATCTTTCCTGTTAAGCCTTACTTTCCCCTGGAATTGCCAATGCCAGAGTATGTAAATTTTAGTAGAACGCGCAAAGGATTCAAATTGTCAGCGGAAGTAATCTGAGTTAAATAGAAGGGAAACGAGTTCGAAAGTGTGTTTCTTGCTGCACGAGCGTGGAGGTGGCTAGTTAGAAATTGAAGAAACACGCGTTTAGGCCTGTGTGCTTGCCTTGGCAGATTGTTAATTTTTCAACGTAATAGAGCCTCGTAGTTAGTCACTTGTTATTATTCTTTTTTCAGTTTCTTATTTTTATTTTACCGCCGGGTCGGCGTAGTTTGCGAGCGTCAAGAGCACGTATTTGTAATTTCTAAAGTTGAATAAAAAGGGATTTAAACCCTTCTCAAGAATTTGTCTACTTTCCAGTTTTTAGCAGTCACCACTATTGTTGCGTGCAGGTTGGAAACGCGCAACATTACAAGGGATATAGCTTATTTCATTGTAATTTTTTTCTCTTGAAAATATAAGCTAAAATATCATTAATTATACTTTGCTTTCCAGAATTTTTTTGTTTTTTGTATTCTTTTGTGTTCTTTGTTGCTTATTTCACTCATTTTAAGATACTGAAAAGTTTTGAGTGATTTTTTTAGGAAACAAAGTTCTTAACCTCCTTTATACCATTTGAGTTCTTAAGATTTTGCAAAGGGAAGTTGGTTAATTTATTTATTAGAATCATTAATATTTGTATTAAGGGATATTGCTTATTTCATGGTAATTTTGTTTTACGTAATAACTTTTTTTTATAAAGTTGTTCTGCAGAGTAAATTTCTACGCTGTTTTTAAGTTTAAAGTTTGGTGTTTCTTTCAGCCATTTTCCCGGTACATTTAAAAGCCAGACGAAGGCTGGCAGCTAAGCTGCTAGTATTCTGTACAAACTTGATATAAAACTTGTTTTATTAGATTTCCCTCCTTTCCCAACAGCACAAAGTTTCGAGATCTGGTCTCATACGGTGGGCTAATAATTGATTTACCCACTACAATATTATTACTACTTTCTAATGACCCTTTTTCTAGATTTCTTCATTTCTTCTATTAACCGTTCTCCCTTTTTGTCCTCCTCACTTAAAAACTAACTTCTAAATCTCTCTTTAAAGAACTACCAGCAGGATTATTCCTCTTCTGGCCTTCCCTCCGTGCTGTATTGGGTTAGTTATTGGGATGTATACCTGTGCAATCTTTAATGAAGCTCCAACACTTTTACCTGTACATGTCTGTACCTAAATGAAACTGGCTCGTTTTGATGTTATACTAGCAAAACACCAAAACAAATCTTGATTTAAATGATGATGATTTAAATAATTTAGCTGGTATTTTAAGGATGAGGATTTATACTAACTGCTGATGATTTTTTATTTAAGTTATCGTGATTATATGTTATAGTGATGAAGAATGTGATTAACTGAGTATGATGGTAATAAAACTTTAGGTGATAGTACTTTGTATTCAGGTGATTTTAGTATTTGACGACTTCAATGATGATGGTGTATATGATATATAGTTTCGATTGATTAGTATGGAATGATGATGTGATTTGTGTGATGGTGGTTTATTTTATTCTGACGATGGTGATAGTGATACGATGGTTTAAAATGATGATGTGTTTTGTGTGGTGAGGAATATTTAGATGATTTTGATGATGATATACATTTGGCTAATGACGATTTTATAGCTGATATGATAGTGATTTATAGAATAGTTTAGAGGGTTTCGGCAGTGAAGATGATGGTTATTTATATTTAGATGCAACGTCTAACAGTTTCTCCCACCTCAGACAAGATCTCAGTCTGCGTGCTTGTTTCCCTCGTTTTGGAAGCATCTTTGATAAGCTGGCGCTTTTTGCTTTTTGTACATTTAGAAAACATTATCATATTTATTTTTATAACCATGGGTCCAAAGAAGAAGATGATGTCTATTGAATTAAAGCGTGAAATCATAGAAAACCATGAGCAAGGTGTGCGAGTAATTGACTTGGCGAGGATGTACGGGCGTAGCACATCAATGATATGTACTGTGCTTAAACAAAACGAGTTGATAAATGGTATAACGCCATCTAAGGCCGATAAAATAATGTCTAAGCTCTGGACCTCTCACCGTGAATAGATGGAGAAACTACTGATGGGGTGGGTGAGAGAGAAGCAGCTTCAAGGAGGAACCTTAACATAAAGCATCATATGTGAGAAGACACAAGCAATTTACGGTTATTTGCTAAAGAAGATCCCACACACTTCTAAAAACGAGGAATCGGAAGACTCGTTTAAAGCCAGTCGGGCTGGCTTGACATCTTTAGGAAAAGGACCGGCATTCACTCCGTCGTCAGACATGGTGAGGCAGCAAGTTCGGATGTGAAGGCAGCTGAGGTTTACATCAAAATGTTTTCCGAACTGATACTAGCCAAAGGATACATCCCCCCAGCAAGTCTTTAACTGTGACGAGACAGTGCTTTTCTGGAAAAGGATGGCGAATAGAACTTACATAACGGCAGAGGAGAAGAGGATGACAGGTCACAAACCCATGAAGGATAGATGAACTCTAGAAATTTGCGCCAATGAGATTGGCGACTGTAAAATCAAGCCTCTGCTAGTATACCATTCGGAAAATCCCAGAGTCTTTAACCCTTAGCCTGTCGAGTAACTTTCTGCGAATGCCTTTAAAACTGTCGCTAGTTTTGGACCGAACTTCCTGTAAAATGTAGCGAAAATAACCCTAAATCTCTGAAAATTGTCAAGCAGTTGTTTTGTTATTTCCCATCCCTCCCAGAATTTTAGATCAATTGTTCCGCCTAAAAGAGGTTGATTGCACTGTAAACATTAGTAGATGCGAACTGTCAAGAACTTTGCGAATGGATAGCTTCTCTCTGACGGACCCTGGGGGTGCTCTAGCGTAATTGTCTACCAAATACTCCTCAACATTTCATGAGTAAACGGTATCAGAACTAAAAGGATATTCTTTCATACAAATTCTCATTTTCGAATAAATTGCTTTTAAAATTTACCTGTTTTCATTTTTAATTTTTATGCATTTTATAACCAAGTTACCCAGATTTAATGCAATTTAATCATTGCAGATCGATTAAATTGCATTATAATTTATTAATAAAATCTGTATTAACTGGTACATGTTACATTCCTTCTGTGACACTGTTACAACATTTAAATAGCATTATTTATTAGTTCTCTTGAATGTTACATTATTTTCCAATTTTTTTAGCATAAATTAAAAATCTTTAAAACATTAATCTTTTTCTATATTTTTTATTTGCATACAAATAATAATTATCTTTTAACAGTTCTATAATTCCTTATAGATATATTCCTTTTACCTTTTTATATTTTTAAGATGTTTAGCATAATATTCGAATAATTATTATAAAAAAATGGTGTTTTATGATTTCTGCAAGTTTAATCAACGCAATATGATGTGACTTTTAAAACTGCTTTTCAAAGAAACTGATAGTGAAAAATAGGGTATATCAAACTTTAGGCTCCTCTTATGCTCAAATTCGAACCTTTTTCCGAAGGAATGGTGTTTTCTGGAAAATTGTTTTTAATTTATTTGTTTATAGTTGAAAAATTATAGAAAAGAATTTTTAAACCAATTTAAATATTCACTAACTTTGTGACTAAATGTCAAAAATTCAGTGTAAAGGAAAGCATTTTTAAAATTATACGTGGATTGCTGATTTGAAAAAGGATAGGTATTAAATATGACTTATTTAACGAAAACAAAGATTTGGATTATTTAAGGACAGTTGTTTGAATCTCAATGCAAACTATATCAGCTCCAAAATAATACACTCTTTTTTTTAAGGATTGCATTTTTAATGGTATTCTTGCAGAATTTAGAAATTCATGCAGCTTAGAAATTTATTATTAATTGATTGAGTTTATAAATTCTTACTTTTCTGCCACTGAAACACTAAACTTGATGTGAAATAGGATTAAAACATTACTTTTATAACTTATAAGGTATTTTCTCACTCCTTTCTTTAGACCTTCGTGGTTTAATCGTTAGCACATTGGGCGTGTATTCGAGAGGTCCAGGTTCGAGTCCTGGCTAGGGCATTGCACATTTTTCATGTTTCTTATTTCAAAAATAACCTAATGACTCTTCAGTGGCACTCGAACTAAAAAAGGTGATGCATGATGATTCTTCACCATCCTGATATGGCGATCGGGTACCCTAATCCCCTGTCGCTCTTTAAAAGGGAGAGTACATAAGGTATTTTCCCCCTCCTTTCTTTATACCTTCGTGCTGTAATGGTTCGCACACTCGGCGCGTAATTGAAAGGCCCAGGTTCAAGTCCTGGATAGGGCATTGCACATTTTTCATGTTTCTTACTTCAAAAATAACCGAATGACTCTACAAACTGAAAGCTGCAAAGGAATTATGTAACATAATTAATATCACTATGCAATGTTTTATTACACTTTATCTAAGTTATTATGCATGAACTAAACAATGTTGTTGTTTATTAACTCACATAAGTAATATAATCGTTCAATATGGTATTTTTGTATAGAAAAGTAAAGTATTATTGTAAAGAAAGTGTATTGTCGAATGTTTCGTAATAAATAAAGATTGCATTTAATAATTATGAGAATGTGTTTAATAAAGGATATGAGTAATTAAATATATATTATGGGATTCATTATCAGGGAGGTATTTTTTTCTAGTGATAATTTTCCCAGTATTCGTTTTTTGCAACATTAAGCTCTAAATAAATGTCTTGTTTGAATATAGCATTAAGTATTTACACCAAACTCCTAACCAAAGAAAATGCCATACAAGGAAGGATCATTAACTTTTATTTAGAACAAATATTTTTATTATTTTAATGCTGTTAATAAATAATATATAAAAATAAATTAAGTTCACTATAGTGGATTGAATAAGTCTGCTGAACGTTTGTAGTTTGTGACGAGTTTGGGTCCTGGCAACCAAACTGGTTAACTGCTTGAGTCTTTATGATTTTTCTCATGCGTAACCTGAATTTAAATCATTTTTATTTAGTTCAATTTCTATTCTTCCTTTCATGACTGAAGCGCGAAAATATCAATTTTTTTTCTATTTTTCTATTGCAATTTATATTTATATTTTTCAGTACTTTTTCATTGTGAATTGAAACAGTAAAACCTTTAAAATCTTTCTTATTCTCCATTTATGTATTAGCAACAATTATTTTTACAATTATTTTTAAAAATACCTCTACAGATTTCTTATTTTAATAAATATTATTACAAAATGCTTAGCGTATGATTTGATGAATAATTATACACAAATAATTACTTTATTAGTTACACTAAATTTTATCAACTTAATTTGATGTGAGATTTAAAGAAGTTAAATTTAAACAAAATTCAGAATTATAAATTAAGGAGATTAAAGTATTTTCATGTATTTTTTATACTGACAATTACGTCTTCTTTCAAAAAGAGGACTTTCTGTAGGAAACAAGAACAAATTAACCTTACATACGGGAAAAACAAACACGCTGCCATGCCCTTCGCCTGGGTTTCAACCGAAAGTAAATAGAACTACCAGTATTCAACAATTCAACAGTCTTTAACTTCTCATCTACTGATGAGGCTTCGATCATGAGAAAACTGCAATACTTTTCAACATTCTCACAAAATCTCAAACAGTGAGCGTAGAGGGATTCTGACTCTCTTGCTTTCATGTTTCATTTGAAAAGTAAAACCTGCAGCACTAGATGCTAGCAGACTAATACGAATTTTATGTGAAAATCACTGAGTTAGTATGTATATTGTTCTAAGCTTCAGAATAATAAGTACACTTGCAAAAACATTCATTGCATTATCGTATTTTCATAAGAGATAATTTTATCACGTTTCTTATACTAATATTGTATTTATTCTTGGGAAAAATGGCAAAAGAAATTCATTGTTGTTTATGTTTTTTTTTTTTTTTTTTTTTTTTTTAAAGCTTTGAGAGAAATTATATAATTTCAAGTCATATTTGTAACGAAAGTTATTTATGCATTAACAAGGCTTGTTGACTTGAATAATAATGTTACCTCTACACTTAATAATTTGGGTTATAAGAGATGCATTGAATGTGTATTATTTTTAAGAGATATTGAGAATTAATAGAATAAACCATGAAGTGATATACGAGTATAATTTCATTAACTGGATTTTCGAATATAAATTTAAGCTATACTTTTAATGAAGAAAATCGTGAGCATATATACAAAACCTTACTTACGCTGATTAATTTTCTCCACGCATCATACAGAATCGTACTTCTAATTCGAAAACATTTTGAAATATATCGTATAAATACCATTTATTCTCTAAGGAGCTGTATACGCAATCGAAATAGAAAACAGACTCTTCTTGTACATTTTTTAAGTAGATTTATATATCGCTAATAGCCAACGTACTAGTAAATATTAGTGTATATTTTGCCATGAATAAAAAAGTATTAAATAGTTCTCATAATCCAAAGTATTTCAGTATAAGGTGTAAATATTCCCCTTATACTGAAATACTGTTATACTAGAACTGGTACAGTTTTTCCAGAGATACTTTTTCTAGGTGTATTTTTTACAAAACTACCTTCTTCTAGGAATATTTTTTCCGGTTTTTTATTTTGTATGAAGAAGTAGCAGCGGTGAATTCTAACTAAATACCATGATCTAATGTAACATTCTGCTATTCAACTAAACTGCCAAAATTTGTAGTAAAAAGCTCATTAAACAAAAAATTCACCGGGCTAATTTTTATTGTTCACTATTTTAATCCTTATTTATGATATACAAACAGTAATTTAAGACACCATGATTGAGTGAATATAACCACTGAACACTGGTAGTTCGTCAAGATTTAATTCCTGGTATTAGGAGCGTAAAAAATATTTATTTGGGACTTTCATGAGTAACATGCTATGAAATCGCTTTCCTCGTCAGAGGGCCCACCAGCGGCCGAGCGGTAAAGTCGCTGAATACTGGTACTTCGGTCCGAGGTTCGAATCCCGCGAACGGGCTGGCTGCATGGGCGTTTTCGTGGTTTTCCCCATGTGTAACATGTATACGAGCCAGTTTCTCTTAGAAAGTCCTCCACGAAGGCATCCCTCCTCTTAGGCAGATAGCCCTCGAGGCTTTGCCATAATCACACACAAACACACAAACACGAATCCTCGTCAAAGGGCGAGTAATCACTTGAACACTGGTAGTTCGATTTGTGCGAGAATCCGTGGAATTAATTGGTTACATGAATATCTTCGTGATTTTTCTGAATGTAGCATAAATACAAGCCAATTTCCTTTCGAAAGTAATTCTCAAAGGTCTCTTTTCCCTGAGACCAGTGGTTAACAGCTGAACCTGGACGGAAATCTCCAAATAGATACGAATCCCGGTGAACTATAAGACTGATTGGATATTCCCATGATTTTTCCCAAAAGTAAGTAAATATCATCCCTTTTCTCTTGGAAAACCCTTTCTCTTAGCTATATATTTATCTGTGTTCTGACGCACTAAATTAAATAAATGTCACAAAAGCCATTTTTTAAGGAAAAAGAATTTTTTAAGAAAAAGGAAAAAGGAAATAAGATTAAAAATTACTTATAATTTATTTATTCTGATTAAATATTGAAATTCATTCATTTCCGAATCCCACAATTACTCTTTCAATAAGTTGACTTTTTAGGACAGGCATATAAGTACTAACAATCAAGGATATTTAAATCTGGTGAAATTTTTCAACTTTGCAAAGTAACTGATAAATTTTAAAGTAATTTCAAATATCTTAAACCATGCTCAGGTTGTAGGAAATGTCTCACTCATCCTCTCTTTGATTGTAGACCAGTAGCCCTTATTCGTGTGAATGATGGAGGCGACGATACTACAATTAAAAGCAATACTGTTGTCGCCGATGTCAATCAAATGAGACAACAACACACTTTTCGATCTATTGTTTAGTGCTGTTTACTCCGCAAGCAAAAAAAAGCTTCCAGTTTGAAGGAGGAAAGATGATTTCTTCCGATAAGTCTACGTTTTGAAAATAACGCGCGGAGAAAAGGCGGACCGTGGGAAATATGTTCACCCTTTAGAATTCTGAGTAAGTTTTAGAAGTAAAGGGAAGTGACTTCGTTGAAATGTTAACGAATTTAGCCTACAAACGGATAAATGTATCCTTACTTTTCCTGAGAGGTCCAATAAAAGCACCGCCTAATCATGTCGATCTTTATTTGAATACATGTAAATAAAGAATTCCGCTATGAATAGACACCTGATGAGGCTTTTAAAGCTATTTCTTGGGAAAGAAATTATTTTCCCCTTTGATTGCTGCATTTAAAAGACAGTCCATACAAGAGTAGCTCATAGGCTTACCAAGTGGTGGCACTGAGCACTTGAAGAGTATTCGGTGCTTTCTTAGAAAATATTCAAGTCTGCAGTCACCAATGCATTTTTAAAAGGTTTTCAGTTTGCTTTCATCGGGAATTTATTCTGAATCTTCATAATATGGACGTTACGCAGTTTTACTGAAAATGGCAAGTTTTGATGACGATGAATTTTCAACATCTTCTTCCTCTAGCTCATCGGATGACCAGCCGACATCAGGAAGTGAGTCGGAAGATGATATTTCTACCGCAAGGAATTGGTGTTACATTGACATATCAAATCCTCAGCCACCGCCTCCTCCCTTTCCTTTCAGTGGTTCTCCTGGAATAAAAATCAATATGCCTAGTGACGCAAATGAGTAGACTATTTCAGTATTTTAATAGATGATGATATAGTAGATTTGATCGTTTTCGAAACGAAATCTTTTGCGGAGAAATACCTCAGAAATAATGCTTTGACCACAAGTTCAAGAGCTCGAACTTGGATTGAAACTAACAGAAATGAAATGAAAGTATTTTTATCTTTATTAATTTTACATGGAATTATAAAGAAGCCGAATGAACAATTTTACTGGTATAAACGACCTATATTAAGCACACCGGGTATTGCAGAAATTATGTCTGCGAATCGCTTCAATGTTTTGATGAAATTTCTTCATTTTGAAGGAGATAATGACAATAACCAATGTCCAAATCCGAAGTTGAGAAAAATATACAACTTTTCGACTAAACTTCTCAGAAACTTTCAGAGAGCATATACTCCACAAAGGGATATAAATATCGATGAATCTTTAGTCGCATTTAAAGGAAACCTTGGTTGGAAACAATTTATACCGTCGAAACGAGCCAGGTTCGGAATGAAAATTTTTAACTTATGCGAAAGTGATAGTGGTTATATATGGAACAGCATAATTTATACCGGCAAAAGTACTCGATTTCGCCAAGAATATGAAAGCTACGGGTTATCAATAAAAAGTGTTTTATCTCTTGTTAACGATTTGCTGAATCAAGGCTATTGTTTGGCTGTTGACAATTTTTATTCATCCCTACAACTTGCAGAGCTTTTGATAGCCCAAAAGACAGATGTTTTTGGAACAATGCGACAAAATCGAAGAGATCTGCCTTACGAAATCCAATCGAAAAACTTAAAGAAAGGGGAAGTGGTTGCTTTCCAAAAAGGAAAAATGTGCGCGATTAAGTGGAAAGACAAAAAACCGATTTGTTTAAGTACAAAGCCCAACGCGGAAATGGCGGAAAGTATCACAAGATCTGGAACTCTGCTAAAACCAATTGTTGCTTTAGAATACAACTTAAAAATGGGGGGGCGTAGATAAAGCAGATCAGTGCCTCTCATATTATCCTGTGCACCGAAACAGACAAAGAAAATTGTATAAAAAGTTATTCAGACATCTCTTAAATCAAGCAGTTTGGAACGCATTTGTGCTATTTCAAAAATCAGGAAAAAATCTTTCGCAGCTGGATTTTAGATTAAATTTAATAAAAAATTTAATTAAACAAAATAGAGACAGCACTGTCACTATGCGGAAGTCTAAAAACTTTTTACCAATACTACGCTTGACAGAAAGAAAGACCTTGTAAAAAGTGTGTAGTTTGTTCCTCTAAATTAAATGAAAATGGCAAGAGACTGAGGAAAGAATCTAGGTATTACTGCCAAAACTGTGATGTGGCTTTACGTGTAACTCCTTGTTTTGAAATTTATCACACAATGGAGAGTTTTTCGTAAAACTATGGTTAAAGCGTAAAATGTATCAAGCTTTTACGTATAAACTGACGCCTTTCGGAAGTATAACTTTGCTTATTAATTAGGCTTGCAAATTCTCTATACGTGTTTAGGTGTCATGTTACCTACATATTGCATTCCGTACAAGTGTTTATTTTAGTGTTTTCATATATATAATTTTAGTTATAATTTTGAACTGCATTTGTACTTATATGAATTTCTGTACCATACGAATTTCGTGATTATTATTACTCCTTATGGTTTGACTGGAATGTATATGTTCTTTTCTTATTTATGAAATTTAAAGAATGATATTTTAATATGTCCTTTTAGTTATAATCTTGAACTGTACTTGTACTGAAATGAATTTGAGCATCAGAGATATTTCGCGATTCTCTATAGTATTTAAAATCGGAATTATATATACTCTTCCTTCATTTATTTATTATAGTATTTTATATCTTTTTAGTTGTAATTTTGAACTGTATTTGTACTGAAATGAATTTGTGCCTCATAGGTATTTTGTGATTCCAGTATTATTTAAATTTGAACTGTGATATATATATGCTCTTTCTCCACCTATTAATGAAACTTAAATTAGATTTTGCTAATCCTTTTAGTAATAATTCTGAACTGTTTATGTACATAAATGAATTTGTGTATCGTAGGGTAATTCACGATTCTCAAAGTTCAAAACTTTCTTGTTACAATTACTTTCTAGACAAACTGAATATAAACCTAAATATTCAAATGCAATTTCATTTGTCTTACTTTTCTGTTTAAAGAAATTTTAGAAAAGAAGTTTTAGAAAGTATCACTTTTATACTTGCTTGAATTGTTTAATAAATCATTGACTTGTTTTATAGATTGAAAATTACCGCTTGCTTAAATGTGTACGAAACAGAGTGATATTTTAAGAATTTGTTTCGCTTTTGCTCCCATTATATGTACAATTATTATAACATAAATAATTGCCCTAAATTCTAAAGCACATTTTAATACATTTTATTTGCCGCATTAGGGTAAGATGCTTCTGTATAGGCAAATTAATAATTTAATGCTGACCTTTTAGTTATTTTATCTTAAAATTTATTTATTATTCATATTGTTACACTCATCCAGGCAATGTGTATGTCCCATGTGTAACACATATGAACACGTGTAATAATAATAAGTATATTAGTAATAAAATTGGAAAAAAATTTACTTACCCTTAATGGAAAGTTTTCATTTTCGCTTATTATACTTTATGCCTGTATTTGGCATATATGTATATAAAACTCGGCTTGAAAGCATTTCAACACATCTTTGAGAACAAAATGCAATTATGATGCCTGATATAGTGAACTTTTATCAACAACTGAATCTTAAATAAGCCTTTAAATTTATAATATTGTTATTTTTTATCATTGCAATATAGGGAGTCAGCATACTTTGAAATAATATTTTTAAAATGTTTAATGTCAGTGAGAATGTTAGTAGAATATATATCACATGCTTTTTTTTTTTTTTTTTTTTTTTTGTGTGTGTGTGTGTGTGTGTGTGGCTTGTGTGCTATTTCTAAGCATAAGTATTATAGTTATTTGTATTTTTAAAATACTTTTGCATAAAAATTAAGAATCGAAACATACTTCGCTCAAATATGTTGATTACACTCTTTGTATATGAGCTAGTTTTTTAAAATTAAATAAATTTATATGGTAGTGTGAGGTCAGTATCGTGAATCGCTTTCTATTTTTCTCCTTTTTGAAGGGAACAATCTGAAATTAGCTATAGAAAATATTTTAATAACCGAAGAATAAACTCTTAATAGAACCAAGCAATTTTTTTAAAATTTACTGTCCATTGTCCTTTTTTAATCCGCGATGGAATCTCTTTTTGCCCCAAGATTGTATTTATGACGATTAGAGGATATGATAATCAAAATTTATTTCATCATAATGCAAGCAGAAAGTCGTCAGGAGGAAGAAAACAGATATAAAAAAACAACATGCATTTTGCGTTCCAAAGTGCCATGTAATTGCTAATGAATTGTTTATCTCCATTAACAATTGCTAATACTACCTATTGCACCAATGATTTTAGCAATGTTATGAGGATACCGTAACTTTTAAGCATTCATTTGTAAACTGTGACAGTTTGCAAGTAAAATCTAAGACGAAATGGTGTTGTTAACGATGTATCTCAGAAGAATTAGATAAGTGATAATCTAAATGACATTTAGAGAAAGTTTCCCTAAGAACACTTCTATGCCCTTTAGCTTTTTTTGCGTAAAACAATTAAAAATCATTCAGTATTTACTTAGCACCATAAATAGCATCACTGAGATTATGGCATAAAAGCAAGATTTTGTTTGACATATGGTAGTTTATTGACAAAGACGTCCAAAGCAGAAATTTTGGTATTTAAAAAACAGAATGACGAATCATTATAATTATTTTACAAGAAGTAACATTAAAAATATGAAACATAATGTTGTTTTCAAAATATATATAAAAGCGGAAGTTTTCGTTTAACAATATTTGTGTATACATATTTGATTATTATAAGCCGACTACCGATGTGATCTTAAAATTCCATGCAATACACTGCATTAAACGTTTTTTAAGCAATTTAAAATTACTATATTTGAAAGCGAATCATGAAATTTGAAATTCAAATCTAGGTAAAACTCGCGAACGGCAAAGTAGATCTACATCAACAAGATGTTTTTACTCCTTGGGGAAGAGAACAACATGCCAGGTTCTCTAATTAAAGTAGTAGCTCGATAACCTCAGTCAAAAAGTATGTAGACTTCGGTTTTAGCAATAATTTAAACCTAAAACTAAATTTCCGACGCATGCCTTTGAAGTATTTATTATAAGATCTAGAAAATAAAAATAACATTAAAAAAATATTCTTGACGATCACCAATCATTATGATGCTTTACGGGACAAGGAAGTGAGGCAGCACAATGAAATAGAAAGCTGTAACTGATTTTTTAAAAAAATAATGTGATACGTTATCTATTCTGTACTTTTATCTATCTGTCATTTATATTAGAGGTCATAAAATTTGTTAAATTCAATATTAAATATATTTGAGTAAAAGAATGGTATATGTATATGTATCTATGCAAGCGAAGTATTACAGTTTCGGCAATTAGTCAATATAACTGAGAACAGCATTATTTTGAAAGATTTGCTATGGACCTTTCAACAGCATTCAGTAAAAGCTTCTTTTCAAAAAGGAAGAATATTTTCTTGCAAAGTACTCTTGTTTGATGGAGAAAAACTTATGTCCAATATAATTGAAAGATCTTTCATATTATTACCAATCTGAAGATGAATTTTGTATAAGTTTCAAATTGATGTGCTTCTGCTTACATTAAATTATATGTATATCCTTTACATTACATTGTAGAGACATTAGGTACTTTTTTTTTTTTTTTTTTTTTTTTTTTTTTTTTTTTTTTTTTGAAATCAGGAAAGATGAAAAATTAGCAAACGCCTTCGCCGGGAATCGAACCACGGCCCTCTGTAATACCGGGCCAGCGTGCAGAACCACTGCATCACGAAGGCAGGCTAGGAAGGCGGGAGAAATATCTTATATACTCGCTGGGGTTTTTAGGGGACCCAATCGCCAAATTCTGGGTGAGGAGAATCATCATTTAACACCCTTTTAGTTCGGGCGCCCCTGTAAAGACATTAGGTTAATTGAAAAACCCGTAGAGATGAAAAATGAGCAATGCCTTCTCCGGGAATCCAACCACGGACCGCTGGAATACCGGCCCAGCTTGCAGAACGACTACACCACGAAGGCACCCTAAGAAGGGGGAAATACCTTATATACACTACACCACGAAGGTTCGCTGGGAAAGCGGGAGAAATACTTTATAAAATAACAGAAAGATATCTGAAAATTACATTTGTCCTATCAAATAGCTGAGAAAAAATTAGTATACTCTTTTGTATGTTTTATTGCCAGTTCATGAGTATGCTCCAGATCTCTCTTCTCTGTTCAGGAATCTGAAAGAGAAACTGCTTTATTAGTGTACGAAAAAGGTATTCGCGCTCTCGAAAATCCATAATTTGTACATTTCCCTAATGCAGCATTTTAAATAGAATGACGGTAAAAATATGTGTCTAGAACTACGAAATTTAGTTCTATCCTATTCAAACTGTCCTTTATAATATTTGCGATTTATTGGGTATAAATTTAGAGCAGACTATGATTGCATTAAATATAACGCATACTTATAATCTGATGTTGATGAAGGAAATAATTTACTATATTTCAAACTAATTACGAAAAAAAATAGACGAGAAGGAAAAAAAGAGCGAACGAGATTTTTCGCAGTTCTTATTATGCATCTGCACCAGGAACGAAGGGAATAATTATTAAAAATTAAACATTTGCGAAAAGTATTATTCTCATAAACCTGTAGTGTTTCGAACTTTTTTAGGCTCTCTGTTTTATACTACTAATATGTCATTGTATTTGGAACTGTAATGGAAAAAAAAATATGAAAAGGGGTGCATTACTTTTGCATTTTAATCTTATTTCTTAAGCGTAAATGTTTTCGTACAGCTTTCCTAAAATCACTCCCGATCATATACAAAATCCATACTGTTAAAAATGCTTTACTGGGCGGGCTTGATTTACTTGAATTATCTTTTCAATGAAAGCCACAACCCCAAAATATACCAACTTAACATTTTAAATCTGTTACGAGTTTGAATGTTTTTAGAATGCTGTGAACAAACAGAAACTGTTCTACGAATATCCTTACTTACAGAATATCTTGATAAGCATATCAGTTTTGAATGAAAATATTTTGTAAAAGCCACGAGTATGGCATTTTTATTTAAACGAACATTTGTACGATAATAAATATAAAAAATCTGATGTGTACAGCACATGACTTCTTTCTACAGAATATTAAATTATACGCATTTTTTCTTGCATTTCATTTAAACTTAATGGATTGAATTAAATCTTTTCCGTCGACAGCGCATAAACCCCAATAGAATAAATGCATTCTTTAAAATTCACTCTATTTGTTTACCATAGCGACATTCTGCCGCGAGGTTCACTTAACAGTATTATATTTCGTTCATATTATAACTCAGAATGCACAAAATTTATATTATTTAAAGAATTATCTAATCGTTGCCATATGTTCTATTCAAATACTATAATAAAGAAACCGTTTTTCACAAACGATTGAGTACTTCTCATTGAATTAATTCAGTTCTCACTTCGCGACAAGGCAAAAATACCAAATATCTGTATTAAAATTACGAAGTAAATCTGAAACACTTATTTCCTCGAAAAAATTCCAGAAAGGATTAAACATGATTTAATTCGCAATAATAAATGAAGGCGTTATCTTTGCTATTGCGAAGATAAGTTTCTCTAGATTGGCACAAATCCACTATTCTGCTGTTTCAAATGTAAACAAGCAATGACCACCATCAAAAACATTATTAGGCTTAGCGGCACTTAAACAACTTTAAAATTGTTGATTCTAAAAATATTGCATATAGATTTACTAAAGGCATAAAAACCTTAACCGGAAGATAAGAACAACATAATTCAATCATTTTTAAAGCAAAAAATGTACAATTTACAAACATATAAGTAAAGAACCTCAGATCACTGAACCGGGTAACAGAGTGGATATATATATAAATATATTTATATACGTTTGGTGCGGCCGATTGCAACCAAAATATGCGGTGCACATCTACATGTCCTATATACTAGTTTCGATGGTTTTACCGAACCATCATCCTCAGCTGCAAAAGCGCAAATGAACGAGGTAAGATATAATGAAAATTAGATTGTGAAAATTTGAAAATATAACGCTGATTTTAGTTGTTTGACATCCAATTAAATGTTTGTTCGGCTTGTTATTGTCTCTTAATTAAACAAAGCAATGTTGTTACTTATTAGCTTACAATATAATTTATTCAATATGGTATTTTTGTAAAGAAAGAGTGTTGCTGTACATTTGGTAAAGTATAAATAAGCATTTCATTTAATAATTATAAAAGTTATTAATTATTTAATAATTAATCATAAGAATATGAATAATTAAATATTTTTTCGGAGATATATTTTCCAGCGATATTTTTTTCTAGGGATCCCAGCATACATTTTTGAAGCATTATGCTCTAAATAAATGTCTTGTTTGAACATAGCATTTATTGTTGACAAATCTTCAACCAAAGGAAATACCTTACTAGGGAGGATATTCAAACAAAAATTTTTATTAGAATAAATATTTTCGTTATTTTAATAGTACTAATAATATACAAACATTAGTTTAAGTTCACTATAGTTGAGTGAATAAGATTGCTAGATGTTGGTAGTTTGTTGCTGGCAACCGAACAGTTTAGCTGATTGTGGTCTTTATGATTTTCCCGGTGCGTAACGTGAATTCAAGACAATTTTATTTAGAAAATTGCCCACGAAGGTGTTCTCTTAAAGCAGATAACCCATGACTTCTTAAAAACTGTAAAATATAATCTGTGGATATTTTCCGTTATACGATAACACGAAGAAAATGATTTCCTATACGAAACATATGATTAGCGCTGTTATTGTCCGCTGTTTAATTAAATGTATCCATCTTATTCCTTACAATTAATTTTCCTTTTTCAAAGAAAGTTTGATTTCAGTAAAATGTACTATTTACAATGTGTAATTTTATTTTGCTCGTTTTTTATGCAAATATTCAAATTCAGATAGATATTGCGTAAGTTCAGAAAGCCAACTAGTCTCCAAGCGGTAAGATAGCTGAGCACCGTTAAATTCTAGCGGCTGCATGGGAGGTTTAGGGGTTTTTCATAAGTACAATTGATTGTGAATTAACAATTTGTTTCCTACAAAAAAAAAAGTCTACCCTGAAGACTTCCTTTCCTTTAGACAAATAGGTCCTGTGTGCTTTATCATAATCCAAAATCTTACGCGTAAAAATCTTTTATCATAGCCGATGATGACGGTAAAATATTTTCTATCTGATGTGTCAAGTTAGCATAATTGTATATTTCTAACAAAAATTGTTTGGCTCATGTTACCCTATAATGAAAAAAAAATTCAAATCGGTTTTTAGCTTAAACAGTATTTTCATTATTAATTATATCACGAATTTTATCAATAGTATTCTTAGTATTAATTGCAAGCATGTATTCAAGAATATAATATACACAAAGCTGTGTCTAATGATTACGGCTAATTTTTATATAAAATTTTATAGTATAAAAATTTAGGTTCATAGGTCAGACAGATTTGAAAGAGTACTTGTGTATTATAAGAAAAGAGAGAGAGAAATTTAAGAATCAAAAAATTTACCACGAAGTAATATAAAAATGCAATAGAATACAAAAGAGTACAATACTATTTCATGTTTTGTGGATATACTTGAAGACAGAAACATGTTTCAGCTGTATTCGTTCATCGGAGGAAAAGTTTTCATATGAAGCTATTTTTTTCAAATCTTTCACTATACAAGTAATACAAAAGCAGTATAGGAATTTCTTTTCTTAATACCAGACCGAAGAGCTGAGGGGACGTACAATGATTAACATACAATGGGTACCTTGAATTATTTTGCTTTACATGCAGTTTCCTTATATATGTAAAACAAAATAAACTTTCACCCATTCCGAGATTTCAAGAACTCACAGAGAGAGAGAAAAATATCTATAACAAATTTTATTGCTGTCTGACTGATTGCTTCTGAAACATTAAGTCTTCCAACTCAAACCTTCAAGCTATTCAAATACGAACGCTTCTCAGTAAAGCCATTTGGACCGCATCTGCTTTGTTAAAGTTCGAAAAAAACGAGTTTTATATTTTTAAGAATTTCCATTCTGACAGCAAGATTTTGTTATTTTTCATATATAGATGAAAAGAAACTAATTTGTTTTTAATAAAGAAAAAAATTAATAAGCTTTAAATTTTTTACACAGCACCGAGTAAGGAGACGAAATTTAATTTTCTTTATAAATATTTTTCTCAGACAATACTTTAATCTTTTTCAAATTAACAGAATAGCGCGTTAGTGCATGCATTTTCAGATCAGATTTATTTAATTAATATGTATGGATATGCCGAACAAACACACTTTCGCACACATACACTGTATATTAGTACATACATAAAAATGAAATAAAATTAGAAAACAAGCAATTTAAAAAATACTGTATTGAAAAATTATTGAAAATTTGTTTTTACCTCATTTTTTTTCGTTATATACATTTACTTCAGTTTTTTTATATGCATTTACTTAATTTTATTTTCTTATATGCATTTACTTAATTTTATTTTCTTATACGCATTTACTTAATTTTATTTTGTTATATGCATCTGTTAGTCTTTTTGAAAAATTTTTAGATTTTTTGAGTATGGCAAAGGAAACGAGATCTATCAGCCGAAGGCAATGAATGTCTCCATGGACGACTTTCTAAGCAAAACGTACTCATGTTCATGTTACACATAGGGGAAATCACAAAATTCAACCAGTTCGTTTGTTTGGGTTCGAATATGAGTCGAAATAGCGATAATCAGATATCTTAGCGAGGAGGCCATTGATTGTGTTTGACAGATTTGGAAACCTAATAAATAGTATTTAATAAATATAATATTATTAAACGAATCGGATTTATATAAACCAAATAAAATTCTTATATCAAACACAACTAAAACTCGATATAACATACACTGATAAACTGATGTGTAATAACACTGATAAATTAAAATACTAAACGGAATATACATTAATTCTACATAGATAATTTTTTGTTATGTATTTCCCTGGGAATGTCTGGCCGCAAAATCCTGATTATATATACCCTTATTTTAAGGTTATCACATATCTGATGGTTTGACTTTTACCTCAAAACACAAAGAATCCACAAAATTCAGTAAAATTAATAACTTTACTTCCCTGTTGAAAATTTTCTGAATCTTTTCAAATATAAAAGCACACGAGCCAAGCAGTTTGCTTTAAATAAATATATGCAGCAACGAGAAGATGCGCTTTTGACAGCAACTCGTTTCGAAAATCGAAAATTTTTTTAAATGTAAGAGATTTGTCGCTTAAATTAATTTTTCATTAAACAAAAAAACAAAATAAAATCGCATATTATTAAAAGAATTTTATTGATAATTCAGATTCTGAAAACAAGAACATTGTTAATATAAAAAAGAAAGAAAAAATAAGCAACATATTTTATTCAACGGGGGCCAACTTTGGCGCATGAACTTTTCAACATAAAAATATTTGAAGCATGTTATGGATAAAGGTTTATTTGATTATGGCAAAGTACTCGATGGTTATTTGCCTAAGGTGAAGGATGCCTTCGTTCGAGGACTGCCTAACGGAAATTGGCTTGCATACATGTTACACATATGGAAAACTAAGAATATCATCCTAGCAACCAGCCCGTTTGCCGGGATTCGAACCCCGGACAGAACCACCAGTTGTTCCGTTAGATTACCCTCAGTCGCTGGTGGGCTGTCCGATAACGGAAAAGTTCAAAATTTCATATTTGAGGAAAAGTGCTAGCAAAGTATAATTCGAAGTTATTGCCATTTCAGTAATGTGAAGAGATTTCAAGAATTTTAAATTATTTTATTTAGCTTATGACAAACTAAATAAAATAATTAAACATTCTTCAAATCGCTTCTCTTAACATACTGGTAGTTTGACCTGCATTCGCACCCCCGTGAACAAGCTGATTGCATGGGCGTTTTTATGGTTTTAACTTTTTGTAGTGCGAGATTGTTTCCCTTAGAAAATCTGACACGAAAACATACCTCTCCTTAGACCGATCGCCTTCACGTGCTTAATAATCTAACAAGCCAAACCAAACACAACCCGAGCGAGGACTCGTAGTCAAGGCACGTCATCATGAAAAGATAACTAAAATTGGCTCATATTCACATTAAACATGGGCAGCAAAAATTCGCTAAAACTGGTATGCAGGCAATCCATTCGTCAGGATTTGAACCCGCTTCAAACTATTAGTATTCAATGATTTTACCGCTACTTCGTTGGCGGCCTTTTGTAGTATCTATAAGAAAAGTAATCGCAAAGACACAATCATTGCGTACCGACGGATGAATTAAGTTCGGAATTTAAAGAATAACTTTCATTCGTGCTATTGCTGTTAGCATTGACATTTGGATAGATGTTAATTTATTTTAAATTCTTTTAATGTAATTAATTTATATTTTTAAATAATTGTTCTTCTGACTGTAATTTTTGTGCGGAGTATAACTAACCCTTTCGTACACTAACTGTTTTAATTAATTTACACTCCATTAATGTTAAGAGATTTTATATCGATAGATTTCTTTCCAAAAATGTTTCAAGGATTACATATTTTTTTCTTTAGATTTCAAAACATTTTGGATTTAAAATCTTAAGAATAAAATTTTTAAAACAGATATTTCTAGAAATTCCTTTGGCGTATTCATTTATTCCATTTAGTTGAAGTTTCGAGTAGAATATCTTCCTTTCAACATTCACATAATTTTTATATGTCAGTTCGCCATTTCTACGGAGCATAGAGCCACACATACGAGTACAAAACTCAGGCATGCTGAAAGTACAGTTTTAACATTTAAGAATGTAAAAAGAAGAATATACCATTATAATAACGCGCATTTGAAATACGAAGGCAAACAAGAAAGCTGGTTGCAACATTTTATATTTTTTCCTGACGAATCAGAAATTGTAATCCTTTTTCAATACAAAAAAAAAAAAATATTCTATAACATATAGGCATAAAGGCGTCCTCCGTTACAATTCTTATTTTTTCTTGTTTCTACTAAAATTCGGCAATGTACTATAACAACGTCGAAACCTGTTTGACTTTCATTTGTATAAAGTACCACAAGGCAAACAGTTGTAAAACGATTTATCTTCTTTCGCAAACTTTTAGTCAGCACACAGATAATACATACCTGTTGTCTGACAAAGATACTTCACTCTAAGGACTTTTTCCTAAAATGCTCTTTTCAAAGAGACTTCACACCCTATTAAGACCTTCGTGTCAACTGACAGCCGCCTGCAGAAAGGTAGGGGAAGGAAGACCAGATCGCGTCGTCTAAACACGTCTTAAGCAATCTTCGCGAAATTCGGGCTTCGTGTATACACGTCTTAAGCATTTTTCGTGCGATTTGAAATTCGTGTAAAGACGTCTTAAGCATTTTTAAAGAAATTCCAAAAACGTTTAAACACGTCTTAAGCAGTTAAAGGGTTAAAAAAAACTATAAACTGTATTTACAGTGGTACCTCGATATACGAGTGCCCCAACATACGAGTATTTTGAGACACGAGCTCCCGAGCGAGCGATGTTTTTGCTTTGAGACGAAAGAAAGATTTGAGATACGAGAAATCTCACACTACACCGCTGTACACGACCGCACCATGCGTGTCGTGTGCAGCGTATAACAGTTTCTCCCACCTCAGACTAGTCCTCAGTCTGAGTGCTTGTTTCCCTCGTTTTGGAAGCATTTTTGATAAGTTGGGTTCGCGTTTTTTGCTTTTTGTACATTTAGAAAACATTATCATATTTATTTTTATAACCATGGGTCCAAAGAAGAAGATGATGTCTATTGAATTAAAGCGTTAAATAATAGAAAACCATGAGCAAGGTGTGCGAGTAATTGACTTGGGGAGTATGTACGGGCGTAACACATCAATGATATTTACTGTGCTTGAACAAAAGGAGTTGATAAAGGGTATAACGCCAACTAAGGGCGTTACAATAATTTTTATGCTCCGACCTCTCTCCGTCAAGAGATGGTGAAACTACTGATGGTGTGAGTGAGAGAGAAGCAGCTTCAAGGAGGAACCTTAAAACAAAGCATCATGTGTGAGAAGGCACTATTACGAGTTATTTACGAGCGAATTACGGTTATTTTCTAAAGAAGATCCCACACACTTCTACGAACGTGGAATCGGAAGACTCGTTTAAAGCCAGTCGGGGCTGGTTTGACAAATTTAGGGAAAGGACCAGCCTTCACTCCGTCGTCAGGCATGGTGAGGCAGCAAATCCGGATGTGAAGGCAGCTGATGTTTACATCAAAATATTTTCCGAACAGATAGTAGCCAAAGGATACATCCCCCCCAGCAAGTCTTCAACTGTGACGAGACAAGGCTTTTCTGGAAAAGGATGCCGAATAGAACTTACATAACGGCAGAGGAGAAGATGCCAGATCACAAACCCATGAAGGATAGATTAAATCTAGCAATTTGCGCCAATGCGAGTGGCGACTGTAAAATCAAGCCTCTGCTAGTATACCATTCGGAAAACCCCAGAGGCTTTAAGTCATATAATATTTTAAAAGAAAACCTGCCAGTTATAATTTTAAGAAGATATGTGGAGGTCAAAATCCGAAGGCGTGGGACAGAATGAAATTCTTTGTGGAGTGGATAATTCTGGTGTTCTGTTCTGGTGTTGGCCTCGACAATGCCCTACTCACCCATCAAATCTCAAAAGATGATTCACTCGAAGAGTTCAAGTATATAAAATTTCCCTACCTACCACCCAACACCACTCCTATCCTGCAGCCCATGGATCAGCAGGTGATTTCTAATTTTAAGAAGTTGTACACCAAGCACATTTTTCGTCGCTGCTTTGAGGTGACGGAGAACACAAACCTTACCATTCGAGAGTTCTGGAAAAACCACTTTCACATCGTGATGTGCCTAAGAATTATTGTTCAGGCCTGGCTGGGTGTTACAACGAGGAACTGGGTGTTACAACGTCTGCATGGAAGAAGCTGTGGCCTGAGGCTGTAATTGAAAGGGCATTCGAAGGATTGGAACCCAAAGTGTCAGTGGTAGAGGAGCTTGTTTCTCTGGGAAAATCCATGAGTCTGGAGGTGGAGGAGAGAGATGTGAACGAACTCGTCGAGGAACAGTCTCAGGAGGTGACAACCGAGGAGTTACACGATCTGCATTTGCAGCAGCATACGGTGGTTCAACCAGAAATTAGTTTTGAAGAGGAGCCAGAGATGGAGGAGGTTATCCCTACAAGAGATATAATACAGATCTTGAGAATGTGGGATAGAGTTGTAGAGTTCGTGGATAAAAATCACCGCGAAAAAGTTGCAACTAGTCCTGCATCGGAGTTGTTCAACGAAACTTGCCTAACTCATTCCCGGAATACCTTGACAGGGAGGAAGAAGCAAACCTCCTTGGACAGTTTTTTTAAACGATCTGCGGGTGAAAATGAGCAGATCATGACAAAAAGAGCGAAGACCAGTGACAAAAATTAAGCGCTTCCGTAGGCACTTTTTCTTTTAATTATGTTTTTATAGAATATGTATTTGTTATTTATAAATAAATGTTTCCTCTTGATTTTGAATAAGAAACTACATTTTTCTTCTTCAAAATCACTTAAGAAAACAGCTGAGGTCGTGTTTTGGGAGCTGGAACGGATTAATGGCATTTCGATTACTTTCAATGTAAAAATTACTTTACTTTACTTTCAATGGGAAAATTACTTTGAGATACGAGCAAGGTTACGAAACAAATTAAACTCGTATGTCGAGGTACCACTGTACTTAATTTTATAATCGTTAGCAAGCAGATAGTAATAAATAATTTTAAAACTGTGCTGCTATCAATATACAAATTATGTTGACTAGTATAATTAATTTAGAATTATGCGAATACATATAATATAAGATGATGTATGTTACTACAGATACGTGTTAATATAATACATATATAAGTCTGTGCATATATATGAAATCATAATTCTTTTTATACCAGTTAACAGTTAGAATTACTGAACAACCATGAAAGGTTCCCCAAGAATGAAATATGGTGTAACAATGAACACTTAGTTTAGAAATTCGATTCTATTATATATTGTTGTAAAAGTCATTGTAAGAGTGAAAATTCTTCATTCTGTCTTAATGCGATTTTTTGCGTTTAATGCGTTGTTTGGTGATTTTATGATCCCGAATTATATTGATGTGATATATTAATACTGCATTTGTAGATATACGTTTTTTGAGAAACGACTCAAAGCGATTGATTTTTTGTAAAAATTTGGATTTATCCTTATTTTATTGACGTGCACCAGCACTGAATTGAGAATGGCTTGTGCTATGCTTCGATGGATGAAGAAGCGTTTGTAAGTAATGAATATTATGAACGTTTGAACATATTTAAATGAATAGTATTAAAAGTATATATTTACTTATATCATATACTAATAGTTTATGGTAAATTTTTCATTATAAATCTCATCACAGTTTCATTTCTCATTCTATTGCATTTCTATAGCGGTACATAAATTTTGTGGTTTACATATTGTAGATTGCATCAGTTTTGCAGCGCAATTTATTCCTCGGTATGTTACTTGTAGTGTTATTAGAAATTCCATTATTTTTGTATTTTTTCTGCAATTCGTAGTATCTGATTAGGAAATTTATGTCTTATTTCAAGATATATATGAAGTTGGTTATATCAAGTGTTAAATAAACGTTGTTCTTCGGGCAATAGCGTTAGCTTTATCGAGATAGATAAATGCAATTCTTATTTCTTAAATACTCAAGATATAAAGACACTCTCGAATAGTAGATTCACTCACTTTACGTTTTTTAATGTTTATATATATACATTAAGGGCGTGTTCAAAACAACCATTGACGAGTAGTCTTGGCGTAATTCGTATTCATACCAAGATTATCCATTTCTCAAGGCAATAATTTTTATTATTTTTGCTAAAACTTTTACGAAACTATAATTTTCCGAATCCTGAACTCTTATGCATGGAAAGGCAGATTTTAAGATATTTGTTTTTCAATTTGATGCAAAATTCGTATTTTTAAAACACTGATGTATATGTTCTTATTTTAAAATTCTGCCAGTATATAACATTATATAACATTCTTGTGTTATCACCATTTATAGATGTCGCTTGCTGTACAGCCTGCTGAATACATTTTACTTTCTAGGTATCTACAATTACATCGTGTTGTTTCGGTACGAACATGTGCGAAGTATTCATCACTTAGATACATTTAAAGATAATTAATTATTTTTTTCTGATTTTGATATCTATAATATATAGACAGGATTACTGATAAAAAATTTAAGAAAATAGTAAATGAAGAAATAAATAGAAAACTTTCTTTCAGGTATTGTGAGATGTCAATATAAATTTCATACATTTTACAAGGGGGCTGTTGACAAAGCAAAATCTTTACTATATATGTCTACGAGGTCTACGTATACGGTGTGTTGCTCAAAGTAAACTTCCTGCACTGTGAAAGAGTACTACGTGTATGTCTTGATGCGTTCATGCGAAGCTTGTTTCCTCGTATGAGCTCTGCCTCTTCGAACCGAAATTGTCCGTAATCTGCAGCGTCTTGAGTTGTTTATGCAGCTTCTTGAGCTGTTCTGGTATTTCCTGCCGAATTTGACGATGACGCGGACAGTCTTGTATCCTTCGTTTACTTCTTCCCTTCATCGCGCATATTCTTTTGACGTTCCGCTTGCCTAATGGGCCTCCGTTTCGCTTCTGCTTACCTTTCCGGAGCACGCAGTGTTTCTTGGTTTTCTGAATGTCTTTTACGTCTGCTACTAGTTTCTGATACAGTTTGAGCAAGCGAAGTTTCTTGAGTTGTTGCTTTTCTAGTGGAACTCCTGTTCGTTTCTTCTTCAGTTTCTTGAATGCGTAACCTTTCTTGTCACTATGCTTGCCTGCTGAGTTTCTAGTTGTAACTTCATTAATTTTTGAAGCATGCAAGTTTCTTGTACTTGCCTGCTGAGTCTCCTAGTGCTTTTTACTTCATTTTTTTCTGTAGCTCGCTGTAACATTTGTGCTGTCTTCTTGCGTTCAGACATTTTAGTAAATTGAAAAAAAATTATGTAACTGTAGTAAAGTAACTTTGCATCTAAAATATGTTAAATACCTACAGAAGTTTAAACTTCTACTCAGAAAGGAACTATACAATAAAAGAAATTAAATTTTTATAAATAAAATTAGAATAGCATAAAATGCATAGAAATATTTCATTATGAAGAAAATGTATTCATTCTTTCCAAGCAACCAGCTATTCGTAAATAAATTTTTCTTGCCAAGTCAGGAAACAAAGACCTTTGAAACTAGGGGTAATACATTTGAAGTTATGTTTTAAATTTATTTTAATATAACAAATTTGCAAAATCTCAATAAAAGAATTAACGTAGCGATAGCATATCGTGTCACGTATCTAAAGGGGAAACATAAAAGTTGCCAAAAGCAGCTATTCATTTAAAATACTGAAATTAACGAAATATTTTTCGACATACAGTGACGTTATATGGAATCACGTGCTTTTTTCAACTCAGAATATAACCGTAAATAATAACAATAATTTTCAAGTTTGGCAATACTATTTATTTCATATTTTTTTAACTTAAAAATTTCTCTTAAACACGACGATTTGAGAGTGAGAAGAGCCATCATTTTTCTAAATAAAGCAATTTGATGTCCAGCGCTTTCCGAAATTTTATATAACATCTCGAGTGATAGTCGTAGGAAGATAACAATAGTCGAAAAGTTTTACCATGAATTTTTGAAATCCGATGGTACCTCCTTCTAAACTCAAATCTCCCCCCCCCGTTCCGGAGGATATGATGTTACGGAGAAAAAAAAACAAAGAGGCAAAATCCCACATATATTTAAACTGCTGATTCCTGTTTACAATATTCAATTTCCTTTAAAACCATTAAGCTTCGTTTGAATAAAAGGAAAATAAATTCAGACATTTTCCCTAGCTTTCAAGCTTTTATGGTATTTTTAAATATTATTTTTGTCACTGTTGCGCAAATTTTCCGCGGCGTCATTAGGAGCCGTAGGTCGAAAACATATAAGAATCATTGCTGTAAATAATGATCATATGATAAATTGCATACATATGCGATTCTTTTGATTAGAATTTGAGTACAATTCTTTATACATCAGCTACTATGCCCCTTTATGTAACGACAAGGATTATTTTCAATGATTATCCGATGAGAATGATTCTTTACAATGATTATTTGATGACAATGATCATTTGCAAAGAATATTAAAAGCCGATGACTACGATTACTTAAATAGAATATGCATGTCATTCGATGACAACGATTATTTCCAAAGAATCTTCGATCACGTCACTATTGTATATCGCTATACTTCTGGGGTTGGGGGGGGTTGTGTATTGTACTACGGCCCTGTAATTAAGCGTTTTAAATGACATCAAAAACGTTAGTAAAACTTAGGATCCTTACATACTACCCGCCAGAGTTAATTAGTTTGAAACTGAGGTCTAAAACGACCTTGTTGAAAACTTTTAGTTCTAGAATCTAACGCGAGGCCAATCTTTTACAAATATTTCTCTCTAGAAACTAGAAATTAAGTCGTTTGTACATTATCAACTCCATGGACAAGTATTTTCATCTGTACTGCATCTATAAACTGGAGTTTCCTAGTTGAAATCTGGTTCCTTATGGAAGGAAAACTAGTTTAATGAAATGTTACACAATCAAATGGCAAGTAACATGAATATTTATATTTCTCCTTTAAAATTCTTATTTCATTCATGACGTTATTTAATTATCTCCCCGTGCTCTCTGACATGTGTTGTAAAGAAAAACACCAAACACGAGCGTGTCTATGTACAAGTGTTCAACACTACCGCCTGCAATCAAAACACTAACGTGTTAAAATTCAACATAACAAGACCTCAGAACACACCTTATATTCATCTCTAAACCCTGAGGTACTATTCTGAATAGTGGCTAACTCTGAAGTGTAGCGTCAGAGAGCCTAACTACATTCATTCAACCTTTATCACATATTCACAATAATTTGCTCTTTTTACAGTCACACGAATAAGTTAAAATTTTTGGCATTATTCTAATATTTTCACTTTTAACATATCACAGTATTTCTTAACTTTTAAGATAACAGTTCACATTGTATATAAGGACATATTAACATGCCGTTAATTTTACGCGTTTTAAAACATATATTAGTAGTACATTGTTAACTTCTATTCTTTTCCAAGCAAGTGCCAATTCTTCTGCATTGAAATACCACGTTTCAAAAGTCTTTCAAATTAAAACTTCTTTCTTGCCAGAATCTTCTAAATAAAATTTTATACAATATTTTTTACAATTTTCTTAAGGTACCTTTCTCAAAGATTATCAATGCTTTTTTAATATTCAAGTATTTACACATTCCTATTATACATTAATTTTAGTTTTACTCGCGAGTAATTAAAAAACAATACCAAAATAGGTAACAACTCATTTCTCGCCTTTTTGGCGATAAAGGTAGGCCTCACATGAGGTAAAACTTCTTGAATTCTGCCACTTGCAGTAAGATTGAAAAATTAATTTAACGTTTCAAAGTAACATAAAGTTTTACTTATCTTTGTGATATTCAGACATCCTTTTTTCTGCCCAGTCCTGGAAGGTAGCGAAGACTACGGTCTGGTTGATCTTCCTTCTTGTGCGGGTTCGCCCTTCGGTTCCTTCCTCCATGAGCTTTCTTTTTCTTCCAGTTCGGTCACCCTTGAAGACCTTTTTTTTAGCATCTGCCTGTGGTGCTATATTAAATCCTATGCACGGCTCCCCCATAATTGCAGCAATTCAAGAACAACTCTCTTTTCACAAGACCTTAAAAATCAACCTAGAATGGACAAAAGCGCATATTAGCAACCTTGGGAATGAGGCCGCAGATCGGCTCGCAAAAGAAGCAGCCCAAAATAATGATGCAGAGACACTGCAAATTCCATGGCCCACCTCATATCTAAAAAAGAGCTTGAAACAGGTCGCTTTCACACTGTGGCAAGAGGCATGGAACAACGATGAGACAGGACGTCGTGCGTATGCGCATCTGCCAAAGGTTGATCCAGAACGTCTTATAGTAAATCCACAACTGGTCTACTATATTACCGGGCATGGCCCGTTCCCAGTCTACTTTGAAAGATTCGGCAAGACGACTACCTCCTTATGTTGCTGCGGTGAACTGGGAACGCCAGAACACTATGTCGAAAAATGCTCACTAACGGAGGATCTACACATCCCGTTCCCAGAGACAAACAGATTAGCCTTCAGCAGGTTCATAATTAATCAGCGACATCTCAAACGCAGCATTACAAAAATTGTTGACAAGCTTATGGGCTTAGGAACAAACCTATGCCAAGTGTAAACCATTTAAGAGTACTTAGTGCATCATGCAACATTCCCATACCAGCTAAAGGGAGCTCACTGGCAGCATTATATAATTGTAACTGCACATATGAATGGCTCTAACTTATTATGTATGCAGCAGTAGTATACAAGTACTTTGTCTTCATAAAACGCAGTAATGGCAGCATCTGTAATCACAGTCAGCAGCATCATATGTACACATGAAATACCAAATGTATGCTTTATGTACTCCTATATTCTGCCACCAATGCACTGTTATCTTCGTATTTTTGTAACGCCAGTCTGCAATTTCACTATACGTATTAAATTTGCAATGCGTATTTCCCCTCGGTATTTAATTCAATAATCATGTATATAACTCACTATCTCGTATCAGTATAATCTCACCCTCTCTATGTTTCAATATCACCGCACTATGCATCTCAAGTCTGTAATTTATATACGCCATTACTACACACTCCTATATCCTGTCACCAAGTGAACTGTTTTGTTTATGTATTCTTGTAGCGTCTGTCTGCATATCTTGCTACGTATTTAACATTATAATACGTATTTCTCTCCCATATTTAATTCAGTAATCCTGTATATAATTTATTATCTAATATCAGCATAATGTCACCCTTTCTATGTATCAATTACCTTACTATGTATTTCAAATTTGTAATTCATATATCCTCCTTGTATAACTCAGTAATCCGGTATCTAATTTAGCATCTTGCATCAGTATAAACTCACAAGGTACTTCATGTCACATTTTATTCAGTAACAGCATGTTTCATGTTTCAGTATGTTCAGTTTCCCATGTTTCTCTGTCTTTCAAATATCAGTATAACATAAGTATTAGTATCAGTATCTTATTTCAGTATATCCTCATTATGTTACCCTCGTGTTTCAGAATGCTCAGATACAATGTGCTTTACTATGTACCTCAAGCACCAGTATAACCTTTCTATACAATTCAATATTGACATATGTATATCTCTCCTGGATATAATTAAGTATTCCGTATATAACTCAGTACTTTGTAGCAGTACATTATGTATTTCACGTATTAGAATGTACAATTATAGTATGTTATATGTTTCAGTATGTTCAGCATTTCCTGTTCCAACATGTTTTTCAAGTCTCAGTACAATCTCACTATGCCTTCTATGTTTGTTATACAAATATCTCTCTTGTATATAATGCAGCAATCCTGTATATAATTCAGTATCTTATATCAGTATAATCTTACCATGCATTTCACGTTCCGGTATGCTCTGTTATAGTATGTTTTCTGTCTCAGTACGTACAGTATTTCATGTTTCATCAGGTATCTCGTGTAATTAGCGTAATCAGTAATATCTCACTATATATTTCATGTTTCAATATGCTCAGTCATAGTATGCTCATGTTCAGTATGTGCAGTATTTAATGTTTCACCATGTATTTCAAGTCTCAGAAGTATCTGTATAACCTCATTATGTATATCATATCTTAGTATGTTCAGATACAGTAAGTGTCATAATTCAATATGTATAATACTTCCTGTTTCAATATGTATTTTGAGCATTAGCATAATCTTACTATGCATTACATGATTCTATACCATATTGTACTCCAATATATAATTTAGTAATCTGGTATATAATTCAGCAACTTGTGCATACTAATGTCTGATAATTCAGCCTGCAGCAGCAGTGATGACCCTTGTTTAGCCATGTCATTTTCTACAATATTTGTAAAATAATTTCCCAGTGGCCGCAAGGGTATAGCTGATGCAATGTGGCCTGCATCAGACGCTGGGTTTCAGTGGTCGGTGCGAGGCGTTTTTGTGGACTCAGTGACCTTGGCACGTTTCACTAGACACAGGTGGACGTGGCGCTATACCAATTAACCCTAATGGTAGAGGGATGGTGCCCACGTCCTCCGTCGCATGTCGCATGTGGTCTCGGCCGTTTGATGGCAGCTGGTCTTGGCGGAACCGGGACAACTGTCTCTCCTTGTTGCCTGGATCTCGTTGCTGGCTGTTCAAATTTTTCTTGCGTCTTTGCATCTGCAGCTGGTCTTCCTTCATCAATTCGTCGACATTTGCTGCGTAGACTCCTATCCGATGGGTAGATCTTCTGTTTTGGAGCCGTGTTATAGTTGCTGTCATTTCTCCTGGCTCTCTTTGCATTAGTCGTACTTCTCCCTTCTTTATTCTGGGGGTGGTCGTGCCCTCTCTTTTCTGGTCGGTGGAACGACTTCTTTTTCTTGTTACCTTCAGTTTTCCAACGGGGGAACTTTCTTTTCAATTGCTCCTGTCTACTAATGGCTTGCCCTTGGGATTGTCGTTGTTCCACCTCTGGAGCTTGTGCCTGCCGTGCCGGATCCTGCAAAAGATCTTGAAATATTGGCATTTTTTTACGATTATAAAATGGTTTTATCTGGTCTACGTTTGCGGTGCAGGTTTCACCATTCCTGGCTTTTAACACCACTAAGCCTGAGTTACTTTTTCTATGACATATGGTCCTTCAAATCGTGGATAAAATTTGGCAGTTTTATCTTCTGGAGCTGAAGAAAGTGAATGCTTAATTTTTAACACTTCATCTCCTACTTTATAAGTTACTCCCCGTCGTTTCATATCATAATAAAGCTTCTGTTTTCTCTGTGCTACTTCAGTGTTCTTTTTCGCTACTTTAATTTATTTTTCTATATTGCCCATTTTAAATTCTGGGGCTCTTTGTTGAACATAAAATAATTTATCTAACGGCGTTATAATCTTTCTGCCTAAAAATAACTCAGCAGGAGTTTTGAATGTCGTATCGTGTTTTGCGGTCCTAAGGGCGAAAGCTAATTCATTGACATAGTTAACCCAGCTTTTATGAAAATTTTTAACATAACTACGGACAATTTTCCGTATATTTATATTGACCCGTTCCGCTATATTTGATTGCGGCCGATACGGGACCATTTTTAAATGACGTATGCCCAGTTTTTGGCACATGTCTTCAAATATATTACTTGCAAATTGAGGACCATTATCCGATATTACTTTTAGGGGCACCCCGTATTTTAAAATATATTTATTTAAAATAGAATCAGTAACTAATTTCGCGGAGGCTCGTTTTAAGGGAACAATTTCGATCCACTTACTAAAATGATCAACCATAACAAGGAGATAGCGACTTTCATTTAACTGACTTTTTGGGAAAGGGCCCAATAAATCGATGCCAATTATTTCATTTGGAAATTCCGATTTAATACTATTTAGAAACCCGGCCGGACGGAAATTAATATAATTAACTGCTTGACATGTTGGGCAGGACTGGACATACGCCCTTGTTAACTTTTGCAGCTCAAGAAAATAAACTGCTTCGCGTACGCGTTGGATGGTTTTTCGAATACCAGCATGAGAAGCTAAAGGGGAGTCGTGTAACTCCTGAAGTATATTTAATCTAAGACTAGCTAGGTCGAAATTCGTCGTTGGAATTCGTAGTTTTTGTATAAAATAATAGACCATCTATTAGTTCGTAATGGGCCGCCCTATTTCTTATCGCCACAATATCTTGGTGGATAAAATTTTCAGGATCCTTTAAATAATCGTAAATATTTTTAAATTCAGGATCCTTACTAAGTTCGATTATCACAGTTTCTCGGGAATGTAACTTACATGCTGTGAGCATTGCCACCTTTACAGTATTACCTTCTTCATCTATTTTTATTCTGGATAGGGCATCTGCTACGATATTTTCCTTTCCGGGGGTGTGCTTAATTACCAGATTATACCCTTGTAACTTGAGTGCCCATCTTATTAACTTGGGGATACGTTTTTCCCTGAGTACAATCGTTACCGTTAGTCAAAGTTACCGCCGCATGATCAGAATACACTGTTATTAGCGCCTTTCAAATTAGACTCGGACCTCTTGCACAGCTAACAGAACTGCAAGTGCCTCTCCCTCAGTCGCGGAATAATTTCTTTGTATTTGATTTAAAGTTCTACTAAAAAATGCCACGGGCTGCTGATTTTGCGAAAGTACCGCTCTTACTGCATAATCGGAAGCATCCGCTGAAATTTCTAAATTCTCATCGTTTTCAGGAAATTTCAAAACAGGGGCTTGCGTTAATGCTTGCTTTAAGTATTCGAAAGCACTATTGGCTTTGGCCGTCCACGAGAATCTTGCCTTTTTCCTTTTTAATTTTAACAATGGTTCAGCAATAGCTGCAAAATCTTTTATAAAACTCTATAATATGAACAAAGTCCTAGAAAAGAAGAGAGCTTCTTCGTCGTATTTGGCGGCGGATACTTTTGGACAGCGATTATTTTTGATTCGTCCGTCTCGATTCCTTTCTGAGATATTTTGTAACCTAAGTATTTTAATTCATGGGCTGCAAATTTGCACTTTTCGACATTAACTTTTAGACCGGCCCCATTTAATAATGAAAACACCTGTCTTAAATCCTGTACATGTTGGTCCAGATTATAACTAGTAATAATGATATCGTCTAAATAGATAAATGTGGTCTTCCCTAGAACAGGCCTTAGCACAATGTCCATACATCGCTGAAATGTTGCCGGTGCCCCTGAAAGGCCATACCCAAGAATGCATTAGTGCCAGACTTGGTTATAAAAGCAGTCTTAGGCACATCTTCCGGTTTAACCCCTATTTGAAAATAACCAGTTGTTAACTCTAACGTAGTAATATATTTCGTAGAAGTTATGTTCCTTAAAATTTCTTCAATAATAGATAACGGATATACCGGATATTTAGTCATGGAGTTTAATTTACGATAGTCAATTGCAAAACGCCACCTTTTCTGATGTGTTACCGGATAGTCATTATTTTTCTTACGTAACACAACCGGGCTAGCATAACTACTTGAGATGGGCGTTATGATCTTTTTACGTAACATATCTCGAATGTGCCACTCTATAATTTTTTCTTTATTCTTATCATACCGATGTGGTTTGTGGCGAACTTTCAGTGAATCTCCGGTGTCGATACTATGGTAAGTAACTAGAGTTAATATGGGAATATCACTAAATAACGAAGGAAATTCACTTACCACTTGTCGAATTTTTTGTTGCTCTCCCTTAGGCAAGTGTCGAGGTTTAATGTGGGTGGTTCTCTTTTTTCTTCCCGAACTGGTTGCATGGTCAGCTTAAGGGACGCTTGGTTGAAATCCAGCGTTGCTTCTGCCTCTGAAAGAAAATCTATCCATAAAATGACATGTGCTTGTAAATTTTTTACGATAAAAAGCATAATCTTTACTTGCTCGTCCTTGATGCGTATATATAATGGTATTTTACCTATGCATTTGCATCTTTCTCCCTGCGCAGCTAACACTGCGTATTATCTGAATCATATATGCGGTATCTACGGAAATACTTCCTAAAAAATCTTCTGCCACACAGAAACACTGCGCGCCTGTATCCAGGAGTGCAGTGGCTGGGATGTTGTTCACCAACACTTCAATCTTTGGAAGAGACAAATTTTTCACAATAACTGTATTTAACTTGAAAGAAAAGGGCTTTTTTTGGCCTTCGGATTTCCGCACCCTCCCGTCAGCAGAAATTCGTTTTAGTTTAAATTTTCTTTCTTCCTTTCCATGCCTTCCTTGTTTTTCTGCTGGCCTTCAGACTTTATTTCTGGCTTACTATTGAACTGTCGACGTTCGCCGGATGTTTTTGGATACTCAGGTTTCTTTGCCCACTGATTCGATTTGCTTCCGTAGCCGTGTTCTTGCCTTTGCTGTGGTCTTGGCGCACCAAATTGGCTTCGTTGCTCATACTGGCGTCTTCACTCGATGTCCGCCGTTCTTCTTCTTTCAAACTGGATTGTTAGCTCAAATAACTTTTCCAGTGTAGTCGGATTCCTTAATTAAATAAAGTCTTGTACTTGGGGAACTAACATCGGCAAAATCACTTGGATTATCTCAGGATCCGGACGGTTTCCATACAAGAGTTTAAAGACCTGAATTTTTCTTAAAATAAAGGTGGAAAAATTTTCGATTCGTTGCTGGTATATGCTGAAGAGTTCCGTTTCTAATCTTGCACGATCTCTTACGACAGGGAAGGCTTTTACTAAGGCAGTCTTAAAATTTTCGTAAGTATACGTGGACTTCCCTCTTGACCCAAGAGGCTTCTGCCTATAAATTTGAACCAATTAAGCGCTTGGCCCCTCAAAGCGCTGGTAGCTAAGGTGACTTTCTGGAACTCATGGACTGGATACAGCATGAAGTGGTCATCCAATTTTTCCAAAAAACTGGTTACCGGTGAGTTTCCATTAAATGTTGCTTCTGGTTTCATCGATTCGCTCATGGTCTGTACGATGTACCCAAATCTTTTCCAGGGCGGCAGCTGGCATTTCTGGATTCTGAGCCGCTTCTACAGGCACCACAGGTTCTTCTTGAAACTCGGCCATGCTTATTCTTCTTCGTCGGGCGCCACTATCAGGACTTGTATTCCTCTTTACTTGCTTTGGAATCATGAACTATCCTGACTCGGAACAGGGAGCTTACTCAAGCTATGTTTACTAAATTACGTGATTCAAATCTTATTTATTGCAACAACTTAAAATGTTATGACGCTTTCAATTGCACAAGAGGCCCTTGCTTTTGCAACTGCATTTATTTGTGGAACACTTCCTTTTGCAATAACAGTGTGTACATATACTCCTCTCTTTTCAATCTACACCAGAGCATATCTGTGATTGTCGACATACACCGGTGAGTGTCCGAATGTAGAAGAATGTAATGCAATATTCGATCTTTCACCGACGTATTTGGTGAATGTTGACATTCTCCGGTGAAAGTCGACATTCTCCAAATTCGTTCTTTCACGGTAACATATGTTTATAAGATTATATATATATATATTGTTTATATATATATATATATATATATATATATATATAATCGTTTATTGCAATGCATTGTCGGAAACGCTTTCCTGGCCCATAGTGACGAGAGACAACACAAGAAAAATAGGGTACGAACATTGTAAAGATATTTGTTTATTTTTCTTAGCGCAGCGAAAACCAAGAAATAAGAACAAAAGCAGGGGATCGCCATCAAAGGAAGTATTCGAAAGTTCTTTCGGAACGTATCCTAAACATGGGTTTGGTAGGGATAGTCCAGTGAATTGTTCAGCAAGATCACGAGAACTCACTTGCATTATCAGTTCCTCTCGGGGTAAGTCAACACATTAGTGCACGAAACCCCTGTTAGAAGTCCAACAGGAACTTGTGGCACATATTGTTGCAGCTACTGGGAAAGTCCTGGGGATGCACGGTATTTTCGAGAACATGTTATGTTGGATGTGCGTGAGATGGGATACCTGTAACAGGGTGCAGGTCGTAATTTCGAACACCTTTTTTGAGGTCCATAAGTGTCTAATTTTGTTCCTACTTTTTAATTTCTCTTGTGCTAAGCATAACTGGTGTCCGATATTTCTTTTCTTTTGTGTTGTTTGCATCGGCCAGGAAAGTGTCTCGGCCATGTTTTGCCATTTAATTTCTCGTCATCGTCGTCTGTCTCATATATGTGTATAATTACTTAAGACTAAAGTGTTGCTAATATATGATGACATTTACAAACACGGTGTTTAAAATGCTACATATTCCCATCCAAAAATATATTTTCTTCTCTTCTTGCTCTTCAAATAAGATATATGTGTCCTTCATTGCAAAATTTCCTGGAACTTTAATTTTTCTTTTTTCGAGGACAATGGAGAACATATTTCAATATAGGCAGCTGTCAATATTTAAACATCAAATTTTAAAAGCCATTAAAGTGTGGCCGAAATGATCAGAAAGGCTAAATTCGCATGAGGATTTAGGAAATACATTTTGAAAGATTTTGTAAATTTTCCTTCAATAAATTTAATGGAACAGGCAAAAGAAATTACAGGGAACAATAAATATAGGAGAAAACAGGTGTATCTTTTCCTAATTTGCTTTGCTTTGATTGATTTCTTTCTTCCTGTATAAATAAATAAACTTTAAGAATGCAACTGAAGAATGAGAATAAAAGTTTCAATTGAAAACAAATGGTGGCAAAAATCCTAGTGCGGCTCTGCTGGACGACGAAAAAGACCAGCAATATGATCCGAATTTGGAATAACGAGAGAAAATTTGAAATCTGTGCAGCCAGCAATGCAAAGAGATTGATCTGAGAGAAAGATGACTTAAATGAGGAAAGTCGGAGATAATTTAATGATGTTTAAGGATACCTCTACTGGGATAATAATAAGAAAAGGTTGAAATACAAAATACGTAAGTAAATTATACAAAAATTGAAGAAATTTAAAATATCCGGTATGCGTAAGAAATAGTAATTGATACAAAAAATAAATGAATAAAAAGCTCTCAAACTTATACTCGTTTAAATACAGGTTTTGCTGATTCAGAAAGAACGTTACGTGTATATCTTCTAAAATGCTTTTTCCATCCTTTGTTTGTAGTTGTTTCCCTTTCCATATCAGTTTCCTTTTTCCTCCCATTTTGCAATTTTCGTCATTGTTTCCCTCTGTTTTTAAGCCACATGTTTATTATTTCTGTTATTATTATTGCAACTTATGTAAAAATTAAGTAAGGAAAAGTAAGGCACTGAAACTTTGCAAATTATTACGCTCTACGTGAGATTCATGGAAGCGGCTTATTGCATACAAATAACGCAAAATGCTTTAACTTATCTGCTTGGCTTTAGGTCAGAACAACGAAAACAACAAATTCACCCTTTGTAGAAAACAATTCTGCCAGGCAATAAATCTACGGGGAGTTTTTTCCCTATGAAACTGAGGCAAAAGTGTTATATAGTATCTAAATATGGAAGTGTTGTACATGTTAAACGTGATCGTCATTGCATTACTTTCACTATTTTACTACTGAAATAAAGATATACCGATTATTTTGTAGATTGGAAAATCCTCCTTGTGATCATGAAAAGGAGCAAAAACTGGAAAACGAGAAAGAACTGGAAAAGAAGCGAGAACCGGAAAAGATGCAAAAACTGAAAAAGAATCAAAAACTGAATAAAAAGGAAGAACAGGAAAAGAAGGAGAAACTGGAAAAGAAGCAAGAACTGAAAAACAAGAGAAAACTGGAATTGACACAAAAACTAGAAAAGAAGCAAGAACTGAAAAAGAAACAAAAGCTGGAAAAGATACAAAAACTAGAAAAGAAGCAAGAACTGAAAAAGAAGCAAAAATTGGAAAAGAAGCAAGAACTGAAAATGAAACAAGAGCAGAAAAAGAAGCAAAAACTGGAAAAGAAGGAAGAACTGAAAAAGAAGCAAAAATTGGAAAAGAAGCAAGAACTGAAAATGAAACAAGAGCAGAAAAAGAAGCAAAAACTGGAAAAGAAGGAAGAACTGAAAAACAAACAAAAACTGGAAAAGCAACAGAAACTAGAAAAGAAGAAAGAACTGAAAAAGAAGCAATTACTGGAATGGTTTCAGAAACTAGAAAAGAAAGAAGAACTGAAAAAGAAGAAAAAACGGGAAGAAATACAAAAACTAGAAAAGAAAGAAGAACTGAAAATGGAGAAACATATTGAAGAGATACTAAAACAAGCACACAAAAATGAACTGGAAAGGCAGAAGTTGAGGGGAAAATTGCAAAAACCAAAAAAGAGAGACCTGAAAATGAAGAAGAAACTGGAAAAAATGCAAAAACTGGAAAAGAAGCAAGAGCCGGAAAAGATGCCAGAAATGGAAAATATAGACGAGTCTGAAAAGACGCAATACCTGGAAAAGAAGCAAAAAACGGAAAAGAATCAAAATCTGAAAGACAAGCTGCAACCTGAAAAGAACTGTCAAACCCGAAAAGGAAACCGATTGAACTGCGAAAAGAGCCAGAACTGGATACCGACTGTAGAACGATTGATTTAATGATCAAACGAAGCAAGACCCGGAAAAGAAAAATAGAACAAATAAATCATATACCTGCTTCATTTTACCAAAATTTATTATCAACAACATTTTTATTATCAAGAACTTTATGGTATTCTTAGTATATGGACTGCATTTGATAATATTTTGCTCGGTAAGTGTAACTACTGATATATTATTAGCTAGTAATTAGTCATGCTAACTTTAAGATACCAGTATTATTTTATCAGCAACTAAGTACACTCTTTCGTAGTTCAGATCTATGTTTTCAGTGCCTTTCATGGCTGCGAGGTCTTCCGGTTTTACCTGGAAAGTCACAGTTTTTTGACTTTTTTAACACATAGCTTTACACATGACAATATTTTTCAACAATAAATTTATGTTGTGCTACTGGCTTTAAATTGTGCAAATAAATATTGCAAGGCATATATTTCATAATTGAACTCATGAAATTAATTTATACAAATTTCATTTTAAAATTTGTTTGACCCTGAGCTGTTTTATCCAACGGCAGATATCCATAGAACTTTATATCTAGGTTCAAAGAAACGTTCAAAAAGGAATGTTTATCCACTTTTAATTATAAGTTAATCAGCATGATTTGCATTACTAAGACTGTAATTGAAAACAAATTAAAAGCTATTGTATTATGTACATTAGTTTTTCATTTGCTTTCACCTTGTTTAAATTCAGTTTGAAATACCACAGTTTCCGTCTCTACTCAGGATTTTTTCAGTGTAAAAATTCAAGATTACAAATTGAAATGAGCGAAAGAAATAACTTTTAAAATGTGTGTATACATTACATCAGAATCATAATATAATTAGATAAATAAAATGAATAATATGTTATAAAGCGAATTTATATTAATTTCGATTTCTTTCAAAATAGAGATTCCTTGGGACCTCACAAATCTCACAGAAATTCTCGGTTTGTGATTCGTGAGCTTTAGTTTTTTATATTTGGAATTTGGCAGCAATATGATTCACTGTTACGATGCAAATTCTTGCTCACAAATTGGTTATCTAACTAGAAAATGGTATAATTAAAATAAAATGAATATTATTAGATGGAAATGTTGGTTTCCTTTGCGTTTATCTGAATGGTATCGTATATATAAACCTGTTGGAGACGTTGTTTTCCCACACATCGAATAGAGACACATAGTCACATAATATAAATAATATGAGTACAATACTATAGTGTAAGATCAAGCTCTACCACATTTCTCTATTACTTAAGACTGCGAAAGATTTGTTAAAGCATTACAGGATCATACTCTGATGGATCTCGCCGTTCTGTTTCATTTTCTGCCCTCGAAAACACATTATCTTATTACAATAGATTACTTTTGAAGGAATGGATTATTTGAAAACATTGTAACTGTAAGAATTATTCTCTGACGTTATTACTCAAAATGCGGTTGAGAGCATAATCTTTGGCTATGCGCTTTAAGCTGTATTAAAACCATTTTGAAATGTAAGGCCTACAAACTGAAACGTAACTTTATCTTATTTCTGTACTATTCATTAGAGTTATATACATTCCCATCAATAGATACTGAATGGCTAAATATTCTGCTTACCCAAATCAGTTATTTTTTTTCCTCTCTTCTTTTTCTTAATTTTAATTATTCCGGAAAGTAAAGCTATAGAGAATTTCACTTCTTCATTAGAAATCTGATTTAGAATTTTGTTTTCCGAGATAAAAGTTTGAATTCTTTATCCCTTTTCTCAACACAAAGATTGAAAAACGTAACATCGAAATTTTGAAAACATTTATACACTAATAGAAGGGAAAAAAACCAGAATATAATGGTTCAGCAAGCATGTAAATAAATTGTATAATATTACAGTATCTTTCAGAAAATAAGCTTTTTATATATTTCATAACAAGAAAAGTATTTAAAAAAAATATTTACATTAAAACTTGATTATCTCAAAACATGAATTTTCACTGTTGAGCGCATGATATTTTAAAAACGGTTCTTGGTACACACTTTAAATTTAATGGACTTCTTTATATGAGAATTATCATCTAACTGAACCAAAAATATATTGAATATTTTAATAGTCAAAAATTTTATGCATGGAAATATTAATTTTTTTTATTAAAATGCGTTGTATAAATTGAGTTCTAAATAAAATGAGAATTTAACATGAAATTCTTAAGATTTTTGGTTCGCAGTAGTTTTTAGATGCTATACAAGCTATATATTAACTATGAAGTTAAAATATATAACAGAATGTTTTAAATTGTGTGCGCAAGGTGGGAATATTACGTGAACATATAAAAAAATACCTCACAAGGAAGATTAAATTATAAAAATATTTGTGGCAACACAAACTACACTCACGTTTGTTAAAATTGCAACACCATGAAGGACTTACGCGAGTGAGCTGAAATTTTCAGGAAATGCAAAGTAGCGCAAGATATGCAAATGATTAGAATTGCAAATCCTTAGCGCATGCGTATGCTGAGCAGCGCCCTCTGAACGGCTGATGGATCCGAATAAATAGACGGCTGTAGCGAGGCGTGTATGGTTATCGGTGGTTATCTGCTAGTGGTAAACGTTAACTCAATCTGTACTTATGCCTCGTCGACGAAAGAGAGCGAGATTTGAACAACTTACAGAGTTTGAACGAGGGAGAATCATCGGCCTTCGTGAAGCTGGATTGTCGTATCGTGCAGTAGCCTCTCGTGTGCAGCGTAACAGCAGCACAGTGATGCGCGTTTGGAAGCAGTGGACGGACGAGTGTCGGACAACTCGGAAATCCGGGAGTGGACCCCGAAATGTGACGTCAGCTCGCGATGATAGACACCTGGTCCGCATGGCGCGGACGGACCGTACAGCTTCCTCTAGACAATTGGCAGCACTGTGGTCAATAGCTACAGGTGTTTCATTGTGTGCTTCATCAATTCGTAGACGTCTGCTGCAGTGTGGACTGCGCGCACGGACTCCTTTATACAGGATCCCCCTAACGCACGACCATCGCCGCCTGCGGCTACAATGGGCCAATCAGCATAGAGACTGGTGTGCTGATTGGCAGCATGTCGTGTTTTCTGACGAATCCCGCTTTAATTTGTGGTACCATGATGGCCGCATTCGTGTCAGACGCTATGCCGGTGAACGCCACCTTCCGGAGTGCATTATCGAACGCCACAGTGGACGAACACCCGGAGTTATGGTCTGGGGCGCCATAGCATAGATCTCAATTGCTACGAATTGTGGGCAATCTGAACAGCAACCGGTATATCCGTGAAGTTCTACAGCCCGAAGCTGTTCCCTTCCTTCAAAGCTTGCCAGGCGCTGTATTTCAACAGGACAATGCCCGCCCTCATACTGCTCGGATTGTTAAATCCTTCTTTGCAGCGCAGCAGGTACAGCTTCTTCCTTGGCCTGCGTGTTCCCCGGATATGTCGCCAATTGAACATGTGTGGGATGTCATTGGTCGGCGTCTTGCTCGTGATCCTCGTCCTGTTGCGTCTGCAGACGAACTTTGCGTACGCGTACAAACGATATGGAATGCTCTTCCTCAGTCAGACATTCAAACTTTGTTTGACTCCATGCCACGTCGTGTAGCAGCACTTATTGCGGCGCGTGGTGGCCACACAAAATACTGATTCTGATCTCTTGTTCTTGTTTGTTTGCTTTGAACATTTAATCATTTATTTGTACCACTACCACTCAACTGTGTATTAAATTGCATTCAATTATGACTATTCCTTCTTGGTGTTGCAATTTTCACAAACGTGAGTGTATTTGCTTACTAATTCACAAAGCAGCTGTGCTATGTAGTCAGCTGTAAAAAACTGCAAGTAATTGCTTTAAAAATAAATAAGCTATCCCAATTCTTACAAAAGTATCATGTTCAGAGATTTTGAGGGTTTTAAGGTGTACGAGACCCCTTAAGGTAGTTCAATAGAGAACGTGATGCAACCACTTCGCATTCCCCAATGACTTTCGCTTTGGCACTTACGTTTCAACCGTGACCGAAATGACGGCCTTGATAATTCAACGAAAGCACATATTACTATTACTCCTTTCGTGCTCTTAACGTTCTTAGCATATTTCATAATGGCTTACCGGAAATTTCTGTTTTCAGCTATAATCCTGGAAGGAAAAGTTCTGTTCATGCTGGTTCTATCATCTCGACTTGAGGTTTTTGGGAGTTTTTCGAATAGCCTTAACTTGTTTTTAATTGCTAATAGGATTACATAACCAGATGCTGAATGCCATTCCATATTTTTAAAGTAAAAAAAAATTAAAACAATATTTCCTTAGAAAGACTAATCCGAGCATGGGTCGGTACTGTTTGCCCCATAAGCCATGTGATGGTTGTCAAAAATTCCAAACGGGACATTATCGTATAATTTTTCATCGATGTCGCTTTTATCACCGAATACTTTCAAGGCAGGGCAACATTCAGATACGTTTACCTTCCATCGTTGAGCCAGAACATTTCGGATGATGGTAAATTACTCCTGTATCGATTGTTATACTAAAGGAAATCTATTTGTATGCCTCATGATTGAAAAGTCCATTATTGCCACCAACCATAAGAAATATCTGAAAGGATTTTATGTGGGAATTCTCAATATCTGGCAATATCTGGAAAATTCCGCTCAACATCCACGATTTGTTTTCGTGACTTCTTGCTGATTAGCAGCATTATCTTCTATGTCCTAATGTCTTCTGCAGTTCTTTCGTAAGTGTTCATCCCCACTGCAGTTCTAGCATTCTAAGGTCGCTTTCATCTGACGTCTGTTCCGCCTCAAGGCACTTACTTAAGTGGGTAGACTGTCTGGACGAGCTGTCACTTGTCCACTAGCTTCTGGGTTGGAGTAGTTCCGATTGGGCAATGGTGTGTGTAAGTTTCTGAAAGGACTGCCACGTTTTTCATGGCGTATACTCTAGGCATTTTTTAAATCCTTGAGATCCACTATTCGCAGTTGTTTCTATACCTCAGGTTCCCGTATGCCACCGAGGAAGTATTTCATGGATTGTACTTCACGTATTTCTGTTGAGCAGTCAAAAAAGGAGAGATGGGAGAGCATTTCGATATCAGTGGCGAGCTTCTGGATTATTTTGGTGAGCTTCTGCTATCGAGATATTAACTGCAGCCTTCTGTAGCCTTTTAAACACTTCTTAGTAGAGCTTTAGCGTACCGGTACAGCATCAAAATCTAGCCTCTGGGTTTCCGGAAGAGTGGGACCGATATCGTCTTCTTCTATTCTCAGAGAAGCTGCAAAATTTCAGGTTTTTCTTCGGAATCCTACCCATTTCCATTTGGAGCTATACAGAGCTGAGCCTTGTACATATGCCGAATGTTTTTTCCATCATACGTGTAAAGCATGAGAAATATGTCGGAAAACATAGGTACCAATTTAAAGGTATCATAATCGTCTCCAGTAGTCATTATGAATGTGTTCAAGGTGTCAGATTCTTTGGCGACAACAGCAGAAACTCTGTCATCGATTTGTTGTTCGACATCAGAAAGTCTTCCTTTGATTTGCAGTTTGACAGCATTAGCTCTTTCTTTGATTTGCTGTTTGACAGCAGAAACACGTTCTCCAGATTCTCTAACTCTCCTTTCGACCATGTTATTTCTGCTTTCAAAATCCTCGAAAATCTTCTACTGTTCTCTTTTATTTCTTCTTGACAGGCTTAAGTATCAATTTTGGATAGATTCTATCTTTCCTTGAACTGGTATTATTTCCCTTTTCCCTTTTTTGTTGGACGCATTTATCTCTTCTGAAAAGGAATCAACCTCTCCTTTTATATCTTCCTGGAACGCAGCAAAGAGTGTCACAAGCTGCCTCAGATGCTCCTCAATTGTTCTTGTCACTAGCATTCTGTCCTACTTCTAACACCCAAAATTGTTCCTGGCATAAAGGTTCGTAAAGTATGCGGAAGAGCTGGTAGCTTGTTAGAATTTATTTGTCCCGAAAAAACACTAAAGAATTCTGGAGTTTTTCGAAAAGTACGAGTAAAAAAATATAATTCCAAAAATATTCGAAATATAAAGGAACACTGCTAGTAGTTATCACTTTAAAGTGCTGAGGATGATGAAGAAAATACGATGAAAAGCGCACGTAAAGAGCGAACTTAAATCTGTCAATACTCCTTACTCTATGCTGAACTGCAAAGTTCAGAACTGAAGTTCATTCAGGTCTTATCTCTTTTTCTCACACTCCATACCAAAAGCTCGAAACTGACAAAACTGTCGGACGTTCGAAATTTTGGAAGAGAAAACAAATGAAGCCACAAGGAAAAATCTACATGCCTTATAATGATTGTCACATTAAAAAAAAAACTATAAACTATATTTACAGTGGTACCTCGATATACGAGTGCCCCAACATACGAGTGTTTTGAGACACGAGCTACCGAGAGAGCGATGTTTTTGCTTTGAGACGAGAGCAAGATTTGAGATACGAGGAATCGCACACTACACCGATGTACACGACCGCAACATGCGCGCGCATGTTGGTGTCGTCTGCAGCGTCTAACAGTTTCTCTCACCTCAGACTAGTCCTCAGTCTGAGTGCTTGTTTCCCTCGTTTTGGAAGCATTTTTGATAAGTTGGGTTCGCGTTTTTTGCTTTTTGTACATTTAGAAAACATTATCATATTTATTTTTATAACCATGGGTCCAAAGAAGAAGATGATGTCTATTGAATTAAAGGGTTAAATAATAGAAAACCATGAGCAAGGTGTGCGAGTAATTGACTTGGGGAGGATGCACGGGCGTAACACATCAATGATATTTACTGTGCTTGAACAAAAGGAGTTGATAAAGGGTATAACGCCAACTATGGGCGTTACAATAATTTTTAAGCTCCGACCTCTCTCCGTCAAGAGATGGAGAAACTACTGATGGTGTGAGTGAGAGAGAAGCAGCTTCAAGGAGGAACCTTAACACCAAGCATCATATGTGAGAAGGAACTATTACGAGTTATTTACGAGCAATTTACGGTTATTTTCTAAAGAAGATCCCACACACTTCTACAAACGTGTAATCGGAAGACCCGTTAAAAGCCAGTCGGGGCTGGTTTGACAAATTTAGGGAAAGGACCGGCCTTCACTCCGTCGTCAGGCATGGTGAGGCAGCAAATCCGGATGTGAAGGCAGCTGATGTTTACATCAAAATGTTTTCCGAACAGATTGTAGCCAAAGGATACATCCCCCCCAGCAAGTCCTCAACTGTGACGAGACAGGGCTTTTCTGGAAAAGGATGCCGAATAGAACTTACATAACGGCAGAGGAGAAGATGCCAGGTCACAAACCCATGAAGGATAGATTAAATCTAGCAATTTGCGCCAATGCGAGTGGCGACTGTAAAATCAAGCCTCTGCTAGTATACCATTCGGAAAACCCCAGAGGCTTTAAGTCATATAATATTTTAAAAGAAAACCTGCCAGTTATAATTTTAAGAAGATATGTGGAGGTCAAAATCCGAAGGCGTGGGACAGAATGAAATTCTTTGTGGAGTGGATAATTCTGGTGTTCTATTCTGGTGTTGGCCTCGACAATGCCTCTACTCACCCATCAAATCTCGAAGATGATTTACTCGAAGATTTCAAGTATATAAAATTTCCCTACCTACCACCCAACACCACTCCTATCCTGCAGCCCATGGATCAGCAGGTGATTTCTAATTTTAAGAACCCTTACACCAAGCACATTTTTTGCCGCTGCTTTGAGGTGACGGAGAGCACAAACCTTACCCTTCGAGAGTTCTGGAAAAACCACTTTAACATCGTGATGTGCCTAAGAATTATTGTTCAGGCCTGGCTGGGTGTTACAACGAGGAACTGGGTGTTACAACATCTGCATGGAAGAAGCTGTGGCCTGAGGCTGTAGCTGAAAGGGCATTCGAAGGATTGGAACATAAAGTGTCAGTGGTAGAGGAGCTTTTTTCTCTGGGAAAATCCATGAGTCTGGAGGTGGAGGAGAGAGATGTGAACGAACACGTCGAGGAACAGTCTCAGGAGGTGACAACCGAGGAGTTACACGATCTGCATTTGCAGCAGCATACGGTGGTTCAACGAAAACTTAGTTTTGAAGAGGAGCCAGAGAGGGAGGAGGTTATCCCTACAAGAGATATAAAACGGATCTTGAGAATGTGGGATAAAGTTGTAGAGTTCGTGGATAAAAATCACCGCGAAAAAGTTGCAAGTAGTCCTGCATCGGAGTTGTTCAACGAAACTTGCCTAACTCGATTCCGCAATACCTTGACAGGGAGGAAGAAATAAACCTCCTTGGACAGTTTTTTTAAACGATCTGCGGGTGAAAATGAGCAGATCATGACAAAAAGAGCGAAGACCAGTGACAAAAATTAAGCGCTTCCATAGGCACTTTTTCTTTTAATTATGTTTTTATAGAATATGTATTTGTTATTTATAAATAAATGTTTCTTCTTGTTTTTGAATAAGAAACTACATTTTTCTTATTCAAAAACACTTAAAAAAACAGCTGATGTCGTGTTTTGGGAGCTGGAACGGATTAATGGCATTTCGATTACTTTCAATGGGGAAAATTACTTTGAGATACGAGCAAGGTTACGAAACAAATTAAACTCGTATGTCGAGGTACCACTGTACTTAATTTTATAATCGTTAGCAAGCAGATAGTAATAAATAATTTTAAAACTGTGCTGCTATCAATATACAAATTATGTTGACTAGTATAATTAATTTAGAATTAATTTAGAATTAATTAGTCAATAAAATATTGACTCTATTGGAGTCAGGGAAGTGTTATTTTCCTACATTTGCATACGAAACACTTCACTGGTGACCCGGACGTGTTCGAATTCTACAATGGCTGACGACGAGGAAACCGAAATTAAAGCAACAACTGCGTCTGTCGCCAAAGTAAGCAAAAGTTCCTCCTTTTTGGAAGCCTTTATTCAACTAGAAGCACAATTTAGAAATCCAAAAATAAATGCAGATCAAACAAAATACTTTAAATTAAACAAAAAACAAAACACTTCCCTGATTCCAATAGAATTAATATTGTATTCCTTACAACGTTATATATTCTTATTCATAATATTTATTTACATTTTACATGCACATTAAATCGCATGATAGAATACCGAACTTAATTTACTTCGTTCTTCGCGGAAACTGTGTTGCCATTCCGCTTTAACTAAATTAGAAACTTGACAGCATGTATTATTATCATCAAAATGTATTAGATATTGTGACACTATTTACTAGAATCACCCTTTACAAATAATTGAATTCAATATTCTTTTTCCGTGTACTCCGTTGAAATAGAAAGCTGCGCAAATTGGCGCTAACCTTTTTTTCGCCAAGTTTTGGTTTTGTAAACAAGTACTGCCTGCGATAAGAAAAAGAAAAATGCTATTATTACTAAATTATTGAGAAAAGATTGTGCGATTTGTTTACTTTGTAAAAAAAAAAAAAAAAAAAAAAAAAAAAAAATCTTGATTCATGCAATATTGAACATTAACATTTAAACAGCATTATTTAAAAATTCAGATTTCTTTTCTAAAGCTCAGTGCTTTATCATTATTTCCTATGAAATCAATTAAAATAAAAATAATCTGGACTATAATTCTGTCACATTTACGATGTTGTTGGAAATTTATCGTAATTGAAAAAATATGATGTGAAAATTTAAATTTAAAAAAAAAGTCCTTGAAATGACCTTAACTTTTTGTTGCATACAAATAAAGACCTTAACTTTTTGTTTGCATACAAACAAATATAGTTTGTCAAAAAAAAAAATAAATAAATAAAAGGCCATCAAAACTACATCTGAGTGAACTTTTGCAGGTTTGAATGAGGCATCATTATATATTTACTAGTTTTCACTTTCGATTCATAAAAGCTTTTTTTTTTTTTTTTTTTTTTTTTTCTTCTGTGAAACAGTCAGTTTTATTTGTTAAAATAAAAGCATGTATTTTAATTTCTAGTTTGTATTTTATTTATACTGTTTTATGTATTCATTTTTTAAAAGTAAATATCACATTCTTTATATATCTATAAAGATTTCCATGGTTTCACAAGCTAATTTTTTTTTTAAATTTATACCATCTCAAAAAAATGTACTTGATAAGTCACATTTCCCATATCAGAGTGATATATAGGGTATTATATTTCATAAAGTTATTCATGTAGTATATAATAATACCTAGTTTCTATATTTCGGCCAACTTGTGCGTTTTTAAAAAACTCATTTACAAATCAACAATAGGAAATTTTGAATACACTTGACTATTTATTTTGAATAGGTGATTTTTGGTACTTGTCCCTGATATACTTTAGGATAAGTAATTTAAATAAATAAAGAAAAAAAGCATTAATCGACTTAAAATAAAAATATAGTACTTTGTATGAACACCAAACTTTTAAACATGAGTAGGACATGCTTTACAAACATAAAGCTTTCTTTCTTCATCAAATGCAAGTTGGCTGCTTTGTACCTGGTGAAGAACGAAAGCTTTTTGCTCAAAATGTGCGTCCTGCTCATGTGTAAAAGATTGTTATTCATACGAAGTAGTATATTTTTATTTTATTTTACTTAACACCAATTTCTTGAGTGTTTATTTGTAATTAATCCAGTTACTTTATAGTAAATACTATATTTAAATGCACATTTTCATAATGGGTTTATTTAATTGGGATACAAGAATAAAATAGAATATGTATTGCCATGTTTGAATTGATAATTCAAAAAAAAATTATTTTGGAATTGTACATTTTACAGCTGATCTGCAAAATATGAAATCTTACTAAATTTAATGTATAGCAGCCTACAATTAAGACAGTAGCTTCGAAGTTTGAATGAAATTATTTTCTGGACATTGCTAAGTTTATAAGCACTTTAATATGCAAGTAACTGAATAAAATGGGAATTAACAATCAGTGAAAGACCTTTTCAAAAATAAAAAATTCTTTACTGTCTTACATTTCCAGAGTGGAAGTACTATTAATAACACTGAAAGGTCAGAGGTAAATGAAATTCTTCCAAAAATTTCTGACTTTAAATTAAGTAAAATTATGTTTACTAAAATATAAGTAAGTAAAGTATTTTTCTATGAAAAGATTTCGGTATAATTTATCTTTTTGTACCATAAACTATATTATAGGCTTGGGCAGTAATAGTTCCAGCTGAAAGTCAACAGTTTGTAAGTATATATTTCATCAATTGCATAAGTACATATATTACAACTAGAAAGCCCGGCGGTCATACGGAATGACCGCTGTTCTAGATATTATAAATTATAATTAAAATGATTTGTGCAAAGGTGTCTGCTAATTCAAACTGAATTACCCAGGGCAGGACGCCCCTTTGCTTACTGCCGCACGGAGTTTCCCCCTTCTACTTGCTTAATTGCTTAAAGTAGAGTGCAATGAAGGAAACCACTAGCGGTACATTTCTTAAGAGCCTCCGCTAGCTCAATAAATAAAGGTGATTTAAATAATAAAACGTTAATTCACATGTCAAAGATCTCTTTGTACACATCATTTCTTGTGTAGATCTTTCCATCATTTTTAAGCTGGCCTTGCAGACGACCATCCATTATTCTTAATTTTACGCCCATTCCTTCACGAACTCTTGAACAGACAACATAAAGTTGACCGTGCCCAAATGCAGGCTCTAAAAAATTGCCAACACGCTTAAGCGTTTGGCCCTGACACTTATTGATGGTCATAGCAAAGGCAAGTTTTACAGGAAATTGTCTACGTCTCAATTGAAACGGTAACCCTGTGTCGTGGCAACTTCAACCCATTGGGTAGTACAGTTACGCAAGCAACCAATAAACTATCGGCGACAAACAGGCACTTAAGCCGCATATAATAAAGATATTTATTTATTTGATTTTATTTGTTTTTTCATTGTTGCCGTTGCATATTTCCGAATTATATTATATATAGATGTTAAATTTATTTATTAAATGTTAAATGCACGTGCTCTTGTATTTTTAATTTTTCCGGCTTAGCTTTTTCATAATATTCGTCACGCGCTGTAGTGCACAGGAATAAAATAATTTACAGTTACGCAAGCAACCAATAAACTATCGGCGACAAACACTTAAGCCGCATATAATATAAGATGTGGTTTTCTCTTTAGGATGCAATGCATTAAAAATTAACGAGATTTTTTTACCCCTCAAATATTATAACAGTATTGCAATTAATTTTTACTATTTTCATTTTTAGATATTAGTCAAAAAAATAAAGTTTCCATCTCAGTTTTGTATTATTTAGTTCAGATTTTCTTTCTAAAATTATTTAACCTAAACATCTTAAACAACGGTGCAAATAATTTAAAGCGATTATTAAAAATATAGATAAAATAGTCAGGAAAAAAAGCATTAAGTTATATTTAAAAATAATAGTAAAAAATCCAATAATCTAATTCGAGGTCGTTATCTGCCGACTGCCAGCAGACGGAAATGAAAAACACTCCCTCCTATATCAAAAGCGCGCCAAACCTGCAATGAACTATCACTTCCCAAGAGCGCCAAGACCATAAATCACGTGCTATATGCTAGGGTTCCGCTAGCAGACGAATTCCCTGGGGAATGAGCCGTCTACCTATTATATGAAGTCGATGGTGCTACCGTTACACCAGAAGTGCATGCAGAAAGGAGGGAGAAAATACATTATACACTCACCTTTTAAAGGGCGAATGGAGATTCCTTCCACAGCCGCTAAATCCTGGTGATAATAATAATAACAATTTGGGCTTCCCTGCCTCGTGTAACTCAATCACATTACAGGTCCACTCCCCCTTTGGGCACCTCGTGGAGGTTCAACCTCCACTATTACCCTCCGAGGGAGCGGCGCACCACCTGGATACGACACCAGGCAGCACCGGTCGTCACGTTGCTCCTACCAGTCGCTTGGGCGAGCCCGTCGCAGCGAGACATTACCCAGCGAACCCGGGGGAAAACCCCCGGGTAGTACCACGCCGCGCTAGGACGTGCCAGACTCCGAGACCGGCCAATAAATGACCTTTCCCAGAGCCTTCAGAACCACCAAGTTCATAAATTTTATACCCCCCGTGGCCGAGACTGCCTAGGTACAGATCCTACCCCCATAGCACAAAACATCCTCAGGATGTCCTATTTAAGTCGCAGTATTCCGGGATATACGTAGGATGTCCTAAGGATGTTGATTCTCAGATGTCCTGAGGAGATCGTAATTTAACATCCTAAGGATGTCTTATTTAAGTCGCTATGTCCCGGGATATGACAGGATGTCCTGAAGATGTTGATTCTCAGATGTCCTGAGGAGTTCACCAATTTCACATCCTGAGGACATTCATTCTGCATTGTCCGGAGGACTTTCGTTGTCAAACATTTTGAGGATATTTGTTCTCAAATTTACCAGTTTTAATTTTTTGACATTGCACATCTGAAACTTGTACATTATTTTATTTTTCATATGTATTTTACTAAGTTGTTTCTAAATGCTGTACATTAAAAATATTGATATGATTGATGATTTATTCTTGTTATTTTGTTATTAATTTTAACTGCTATTTTTTCTGACGTTTTTAAAAATTTATTTAGTCATAGAAAAGATTTTTTTCAATGGATTAGCATTTTCTAGAATATTTGCAAAATTCTAAATAACATATATTTTTTTTATAAAAAATGTATAAATTACATGTATAATTACTTACAGATTACAAACCCTACTACAAATATAGGTAAAATTAGATATAGATATATTTAATTACGGAAACGAATTTTTTTTTAAATTTGGGTATAGAGACATTAGGTATTTTTTTGGAAGCAGGAAACATGAAAAATTAGCAACTGCCTTCGCCGGGAATCGAAGGACGTACCTCTGGAATACCGGCCCAGTGTGCAGAACCACTACTAAGGGGAGAGATGTCTTCGTGGAGGACTTTCTAAGGGAAACTGGCTCGTATACACGTTACACGTGAGGAAAACCACGAAAACACCCATGCAGCCAGCCCGTTCGCGGGATTCGAACCTCGGTTCGCACTACCAGGGTTCAGCGACTTTACCGCTCGGCCGCTGGTGGGCCGAAGACACGCTAGGAAAGCGGGAGAAATGCCTCATATTACTTCTCTTTTTAAAGGCCGACTTTTTTTTAAGGGGATCCAATCACTAAATCCTGGGTATGGATATACCTCATCCAACACCTTTTTAGTTCGGGCGCCACTGTAGAGACATTAGGATTTTTTTGGGAAGCCGTAGAGATGAAAAATTAGCAACCGCCTTCGCCGTGAATCGAACCACGGACCTCTGAAATACCGGCCCAGCGTGCAGAACTATTACACCACGAAGGCACGCTAGGCAAGCGGGAGAAATACCTCATAAGGAAAATATTTTCCTCTAATTACAGGACAGAAAATGTTTTTCAATCGCGCGATCTGTTATTGATATTGAATTACAGTCGTGCGATAATTTCGCAGTAAAGATACATCTCTGATGACTATCCAAGATTCTAGAAACTTTGGTCTTATATAGAGATGGTCGTCTTATAGAAATAATGCTTAATATCAATATTTATTTATAATCTCAGAACTATTGGTCACTTTCAGAAGTGGTCGTTTGAGAGGCGATATTCTATATATTTATTTACTGATACTCTCAGATTCCAAAATTTGTTTATATTCTCAGAAATATTGGACGGAAGGTGGTCGTCCCATACATACAAAATTTTACATTTCATTAAAAATGAATTCGGCATTACTTAACTACTAGTTCCTCGTATTCTTCCGCAAATCCATAAACATCTGTCTGATTTGAAACGAAATCCAAAATGGCTGCGCCATGAGGTTAACTTGTATGGATATTTTTTGTTGCATGAAAGGTAAGTTCAGTTGCAATAACTTGTATGTTTACTTTTTTTGCTTTTCGAATTTATGTCATTTTGACAGTTAAATGTTTCACAGCTTTATGAATTGTTACCATTCTGTCGTGAATTACGTGTATCTCAATGGCTGGCTGTCTTTTCAAATATCTAATTAGCCCTGCTATCCAAATGTTTATGACTGAATTTTTTTTAGTCTAGTTTATGCATTCAGTTTCAAAATAATATGTGTGATCAGATTGCTTATTATTTTATTGCAGCAATACATTTATGTTAAATAGTTTGAACAATTGTATAAAAATAAGAGTGCATTGTTTTGTCCAAAATATGTATGGTTGAAACATTATCTTAATCTAGTTTGTAATTCAAGTTTTTTTTGGGGTACTGTTCTGTTATTGGGACCAGAATCGGAAATGTATGAACCTGTGTTCGTAAGTATGTGCATAGATGTGTATATGTAGACATACAAATATACAAGCATACATAAATACAATTCTGAACCCGGTCCTGATAACAGAACAGTACCTTTTTTGAATATTTTATAAAAGGATTGAGCATTTTTCAAACTGCATATCATTTTAAGATTCGACTTGCAGGAAGACAAAATATGGTCATTCAATCAAATGCTTATGTAATAATGGCTTTTAACATTTTCTCATAAATATTGTTTGCATTTTTATTGTATTTTAGATACTTTAGTTATGTAAAGTGAACATGAGAATATTAGTAAAGCTGAAGAATATGAATAGCTACCATAATACATGTATTTTTTCATCGAGCCCATTGTTTTAGAAACCAATGCACCATTATTATATGCTGGCTTATTTTATAGTTATATGCAGTTTAATTTTATGTTCATGTTACTGTAGTATTGTCATTATAATTAAAGTATTGATAATTTTTGTTGAATCTTGCAAGTTGCCTAACATTCAGAATTATTACTACCGAATTTTACCAATAGGTTTTTTTGAGTTGACATAATCTGTCTGATAAATAAAATAAACTGGTGTTTAAATTATATGCATTTCTCTTAATGTTTCATTGAAAGTGAGTTGGAAATATAAATGCTGTCCAGAAAAGTGAATTCTTTTTGCCTGAAATAACAAACTGTACTAAATGATTAATGTTTATATCATTTTAGAAATGTCAATATTAAAGTTTCTCCCCCTTCTCTTCTTTGATTTTGAAATAATTTATAATAAAATAATATATGCATAAGTGTAATTAATGTAAAGTATCATTCAATAATATAATTTATTTTTACTGATATTTTTATATTTCTTATCTGGGTTTTCTTTTGGTGTTAGAAGGAGGAAAAGACTGTAATGTTTTAATTAAGGAAATAATTAAAACATTACAGTCTTTTAAATAACACAGTTACAGTAATGTTTATTGAAGCAATCAGTACTGTGTGATTGCCAGTGATTGAATAATGTTAAAATGCATTGTTCATAAGGAAATTTGCTTAGATTTGTGTTATAGATTTTATTTTGACACAAGCTGAAATTTGAATTATTGGAAGCACTTTGAAAACCCGAATTATTTCCTGAATCATTAATCAGGCCAATATATAACATACAAATTTTCATACAAAATTATTTCTTTGAGCATATTATAAAGAGCTCATTTAATTTTATTATTTGTACAAATTTTAGACAAAAGTAGCATGTAACAGTTAAAGATTTATTGAAGCCTACTTGTTACTTGTGGTAACAAAGAAGTGTGAAAGATATTGCCACATTAGCGAACATGACGATCATTAATGCTTAGTTTAGTAATTTAATAATATATTGAGAAATGCTGGGAACTTTCAGAAGTAGACATTTCGGAAATGATGGGCTTGATAAGAAATTTACATGGTTTTATTCTTTATTCTTTAGTTAAGAATGGATTTTAGATGTTCATGTGAAAGAATTCTGTTTAAGTATATGTGAAAGAATTGTTAAAGTTTGGCATTTAAAAAAATGAATTAATAATATGCAATTATCTTTTTATTATACATATATTACTATATATTTCTAATGTGCTATGTAAATGTCAGTGCTAAACAATTGAGATACTATTGTCAGGGCAATCTTTTCTTATACATGAAAAATTCTGATACTTTCTTATCATCTGCCCTCACAGCTTCAACTTATGCTAAAACAGCAAGAGTATGCACACGATAATAGCAAACTATGAATATGCATACCACACACATGTATTTACATGCTTTATATTTAATCTTTATTTCTGAATAGTATTCCATTGGATGAAAAATATGTGAATATTGACCCAATGTATATATTTTTGTGTGTGTGCATCCTAAAATTTTTTGTTTCTTATAAAGTGCTTATTTGAATTACTACTTGTGAACAGAGCAGTAGATATGAACCATAAACTAACCATTTTGCCAATTTTCACAGCTTTGCAGATAGTCAGAAAGCACCAAAATTTGTAATAATGTTAAGTTTAAATGATGTTCTATACTTTTGTGTTAATTTTTCTATTCTATTAATTCTATTACTGTGTTATCAAACTTTCTGCAGGAATTTCAACTGGTTAAGATGTTATTACCATGTGGAGAAGAATTTGGTTTTCAAGCTAGAAAAAATTGCAGCTGAAGGATTTTGTAGAAGGTCAGTCAAACTGGTTTTAGTTAATTATAATTTAATTTTGAGTGAAGAATTCTCAAATTTATTTATCATAAGTGTCTAAAGGTCTTCTAAATTAAATTCTGCTTGTTTTTGAAATTTTTCATGACATTTATTCTTTGATTATTATTATTATTTTTTTTAATTTACTAACTTAATCCAGGCACATAATTGCATTTAATGCCATACCTTAAATATTGTAAAATGTTAAAATAATACATTTCACTTAAAAATGTGGTTGTGACAGTAAATTTTCTGTTACATTTAATCATATCTATAAACATTGGTATACATCATTTTTCAATAATCTGTTTATTATTTTGTGCATTTCTTTTACATCCAAGATCTGGCATATGACTTGCTTTTCAAACTGATAACATGGTGTAATAATGTAATCTAATGGTTAAAGTTTACTATGGAACAGGCCAAATTTAATAAATTATTCTTTGATAGAAATTTATTCATTTGTTCAGTGTGTCTCATCTCTTTAAATTGCTAAAGTAAATTTTATGTACTTGCATTTAGGAATTTTGACTGTATCAGAGTAATTTTGTTTCAGTTATTATAACATGCAAGGGAAAAAATTCATTCATAGCTCTGTATTTAATATCAGTTAAAGTCCTTAATAAAGAGGGACGTTTTGTTGTTTTTAATGTCGATAGAGTTTAATTCAAAAATATGCCACATTAAGGGTTACTTTTTAACCTAATTTAAAATTTTCATTACTTTAACATGTCCAATAATTGTTATTTTAACTCCAATATTGTAATAATATCAGAATTCCTTACTTTTTGATAGGTAATCCAAATGTAAAACAAGAAAAGAAAAAATTAAAATCTAGAAGTATATTTATTTCATACCTGTAACAAATAAAAACAACACAAGCACTTTTTACTGTCTATCTGCATAGTGTGGCATGTCCGGTAAGACTGAGATTTGTATGGTCAAATCCATGTTTCAGTTAAAGGAAAATGCATGCACAGTCTTCTGATTTTCCCTTCGATTAAGGATTCTGTATATACTAGCATAAGAAATATATTAGTTAATGCAGTGTTATACATCAATATTTATAGACAATTATTGTGGCTATGTTTATTATAATTTTGTTCACTGTAATGGCTGGAGTGCCTAAACCATCATGCTGTGTAAACAAAACTCAAATCTTCATCTCTGCATACTGCTCTACTAGTGTTTAAACCACTGAAATGGTGATTATGGTAGAACATCTTTGGTAAAAATTTACTCTACTGTAACCCTTGGTGAATCGTTTCTTTTTTTTATATCAAGATCGTCACCTGAGAGGATCGGCACCAATTTCAAGGTGGCCGCTACACAAAACCAAAATAAGAAGTCAAAGACATACACAAACTCTGTGTCCATGTACACATCGACCTATTAAAACAGAGAACTGCACAAACTGGGCATTGTGCACTGCCTTAACTTTGTCCATGTACACATTGATCTATTTTCACTTTAAGAAAATCAGAAAGTTAAAAATATCATAGTTACCAGAAAAAATTCGCCACTGTCTTAACACACAGACAACCAAAAATACACAAACAGAGAGAGGAATAAATTACCAAAAATACATATTTCCTAACATAAAAACATTAAACAACAAATCTTCTAACAAAAATTAACACACAGAGACAAAAAAATAAATGAAACGTCATTTTTTTTAATATACCTTTTTTTTCACATGCATATGTTTAGGCTTCCCACCACCATCTTCCAGGTAAGCAATTCAATTAAATTTTTCGTCTCTTAGTCACTTCAGACATACTCAAACGATGGTATCCACACCAAAATAATAAATAGTATGTTCAAAATACAAGACCATACCACTTCCGTGCAACCAAACACAGCAATTGAAAAGAATGGTAAGAACCAAACACCTGGGACCGTACAAAAGGTTTACTATTAAAAAAAGTAGCCCAAAACTAAATTTATCACAGCACGTTGGCAATATTTGCAGAAATAACTCCTTTTTATTGACAAAAAAAGTTTTTTTTTTTCCCAAAGGCTACTTTCGCCAACATTATCAACATTAGAGTTACCGAAAAACTTATTTGACGCAATGGGCTTCCACATTTCACAAACAACCAATACCACTTTGCGATTTTTTTTCAGACAGAAACCAAGGTGTACCATACAGTAAAGATTAGCCACATCTTCATTTACTACTGTTACAAGTACTTCTTTGGTAAATTTCTGCGGTTAAATTCAATAGTTTAAAATTGCATTAACATGATCAGATTCAGAGTCATAGCTAGGGTTTTCAGCGCTCAGGGACAACTGAAGATTTCGCACCCCCTACTGCTAGCCAAGGATGGAAAACATTTAATTCTAAAATGTTCTAACATCAGTTTGGCGCCCCTTGGATTCTGCACCTGGGGACAGATGCCCCCCTTTCCCCCCTCTAGCTACACCCCTGATGCAGATTTTATTTTCTGCACGTAGCTAACAATTACTTATGTGTTGTCAGATAAATGTTACCAGATGCAGTTAATTATTTTTTACTTGCCAATCTCATGAGACAAGTTTTTTTTTTGCTCCTGCAAGACTTTACTTTGTGTTGCAAAATAAATTCATTCTCACTCTTTTTGGACTTGCCTACACATTAAATTTAAAATAGTTTTATGAATAGGTAAGATGTGATTATCATAATTTTGTTTCTCTCTTTATCTTGGCAACTTTATATGTTGATTCAGTATCCAGGTTACCTACCAGTGGCTGATTGATAAAACTGCTCATATGTTCAGCTGGTGGTTTGAGTTTATTTTCTGACACAAAAAATTTTAAAAGGCATCCCCCATGTTTATTTTACTATAATCGAAAAATCAAATAATTGCTACTCTGTTTATAGGTACTAAATGTTAAAATATTTTAAATGTTTCCTTTAATTTGCATTCTAATAGTCATTTGTTTAAATTTAATTATGAATTATATTGACATATAGTAATTGTGAGTGTTTTCTTATTTTAGGTGCTGTGAAAGGCAATGACAGAGATCCAATTTATCAAAAGTTCTTATATACATAAGAATACATGGATATAAGATTGTTTTTCATGAATTCAAATAAAATGTGATAAATTGGATTAATAAAAACTATTTTGAATTTTGAAAAGTGTTTTTCCTCTGTTAATCATAATATAGTGCCATAAATTTCTGAATGTGTTTATTTTTCATCCAAATAAATAGCTTTACAAAAATTTGTCATATTAATAGATATTGCATAATTTAGCATTATTATAAATATTTATTATAGCACATTTAACTGAACTATTTTTTTTAGTCTCTTTGCAGATGAAGTCACAAAGGTAAGTGGTTAGATATTTTTCTGTATTCCCCATTAAGTAATTTTATCTGGTAAATTACCATTACTTATATACTAAAGGTGAAAGAATAAGCTTTCCTTGAAGATACAAAAATTTGCAGATATTTCAAAAAATTGGTATACGTAAAAAAGTTCTTAAATTGCCACATATGCGAAACTGAAAATGTTATATATGAAATAGTTCAGAAATATAAATATTTTCACTATTTTTTAACTATAATTCACTGTATTTGTTATATATAATCACAGTTTAAGGTAGCAGTGCTTTTCTCACTGTGATTTCTCATGTATTTTGATTCATAAATACACGTACATAAATCCACGTATTTTGATTTCTCTTTTGAGACCGAATAAAAAATTAATTAAACATTCTCGTTGACATTGAGAGTTGAATAAAAGCTCACCTCAAAATAAAATGAATTAATAAATTTATGGAAAATTTTACATTGCATATATTGAGCAGAAAGAGTAAACTGAATATACTTAATGGAGTTAATAATTGGTAAAGTTGATAGTAGATTAAAATGCCTTAATTGCATGGTAAACAGTAGATCTTTTGAAGTTTTTCTATGTTGCGTAAAATGCAGATTTAAATTTTTGATATTGATTGTCATATAAATGGCAATTACTGTTTTATTTTGCTCTGAAATGAATGTAATAAAATTCTGGATGAGACAACCTTTAACATGCGCTAGAATTTACAAAGTTTAATTTGGTGCTGATTTCAACGGGTAAATTTCATTTTACTGAATTTTGCATAAAATAATACTAATGAACCATTGCAAATTATTTTCAGAACTTTTTTTTTTAATCTAAAAGGGCTATTAGTTTTGAAATGTGACTTCATATCGTCAGTCGTAAACTTGTTTCGCTTTTCATTCAAGTCTTGCCATTTGGCAAAATTTAACATATTTATTTACCTTTAAAATCTAATATATTATTGACTAACAAGCCAAGTTAATTAAAAGCATTACACACAGTTCTTAACAATGCTTTTTTTTAATTTTTAATCTGATTGATTTAAAATGCATTTAATTCATGATATATCTAATTGAAAACATTTTAATATTTCTACATAATTACATGATATATTTCTTCACTTTTCAAATATATAGAAGATATATAACTTTCTGGTGTCAGTATCTTATAAAATGTTTTGCTATTTCCACTGCCCCATCTGTATTGATAATCTATGCATTCATAAACTTTTAGCCTCTTTGAGTGACTGCTAAAATCTGAGGCCTTTCAGATTTTTTTTTTTTTAATTGTGTGAGCAGAAAGATAGAATTTTAGAAGAGCTTCTTGAGTTACCTTTTGAATGATATAAAGAATTGTTAACATAATGTCAAATTTTTACAACTAAATATTAAATATATAAAAAAGCCTGCAGCATTCTCATGTTACGAAAACATATTTATTTTTTCTGAGGCTAGGAATTGATTGTTTTAAAAATACAATTTATTCCTTTTAACAATTTCCCAACAGTGTCATCAAAACTATAAATTCCTTACATGTTTTAAAGAAAGATGATTCATTTATGTAAAGATTATTAAATGGGTAATTTTATTATTCAATTTTTAATACAAATTAACTGAAATTAGAAACTGATTTTGTAAAATAATTTAATTATGAATAATTTAATTTGGGGGCTATTGGATGTTTAAAAATGATCAAAAGATTTTTAATATCTTAAAAATAAAAGCAAAATTTTCAGTTTTAATATTTTGTATTAATAATTCATTTTAATTTCCTTGCTCAGTTTTAATATATTCACAAATTCAGATTTAAAAACAAAATAAGTTGTATAAATATTTTCAACATTTCTGATTTTTCCATAGTAACCATAGGAGAACGATTTGAGACTATCTGTGTAAAAAAAAGTAGGTTTTGGATCATCACACCTTCACATACTACTTTCACTGGAATTTTCCTCTGTATATATACTGGGATGTGACACTAAGCAGTTGAGAATATGTATTTAAGAGGTTAAAGGGATATTGTAACTAGTGTTTCAAATCCTGATAACATCCCATACGCTGTCGGTGGGACGTAGATAGGATGTCCTAAGGCTATACTGGGATGTGACATTAAGCGCTCAGGAGGATGAGTTTAGGAGGAAATTGGGATATTACGGGATGTCCTGAGGATGTAGTAAGTAGGACTTTAAATCCTAATAACATCCCCCACGCTGTCGATGGGACTTGGTTAGGATGTCCTGAGGATATCCCGGGATGTGACATTAAGCACTCGGGAGGAGGTTCGCGGGATGTGCGCATATCCCGCGAGCAACATCCTTGGGATATCCCAAGGATGTTTTTGTGCTATGTGGGTAGCCAGTAGCTTCGCAGAGTTCTCTACGTCGACCCCCGGGGGGGAAATCCTGGTGATGAAGAATCAGCATCCACCACCTTTTAGCTCGGGCGCCACTGTAGAATCATTAGTTATTTTCGATGTCAGAAAGCTGAAGAAATCCGCAATGCCATCGCCAGGACTCCAACCTGGACATACGAATACGCGCCGAGTGTGCTACCGTTACAACACGAAGACATACAGAAAGAAGGGAGAAAATACCTTATATAATCCCCCTTTTAAAGGAATCATCATCCACCACTTTTTTAGTTCGGGAGCAACTGTAGAGTCATTAGATTAGTTTTGAAGCAGGAGAGCTGAAAAATGAGCAATGTCCTCGCCAGTACTCGAACCCGGAAGTTTCGAATACGCGCCGACTATGCTAAATTACACCACGAAGCATGCAGAAAGAAGGGAGAAACTCGCGTTCCACAAATCTGCACTCGACAAGTATTTGCTGTAAGTATAACTAAAATTTAAACTTATTATAATTTAAACTTTCTATTATGTAAATTTTTATGCACTATTCATGGACGTAGCCAGTGGGATGCAATTACACCCTTCTAAAATATGCAAAAATGAAACCCTGAACAAATGCAAAAATGTCCCTAAAATGTGATATTTTTTTTTTTTTCCCTGCTTCGATATCAAACAGCAAAAGCTTCTAAAAATTTTGTTCTCTTTTTTATTAATGCTGAAATTTTTTAGTGCAAAAATTCAAAGATCACTGGACCAACAGATTTTCCCTGACTTCATAGTTTCTCACGTAAATAATAAGCAGTCAGTCTGTCACTTGATATCGGAATAACTTTTTATTCAGACCCATCTTAAAAGAAACAAATGAATAGAAGGTAATTGGTTGTTATTTCAAAAGGTTTCTGTAGACAGTGTTGGCATTTTTTGTCCTATAAGTTGGCAAATGAGTATTTCATTTCCGGAGGAGGATCAAAGGAAACTCCTTTGAGAAAAATCAGGGAATAGGCCATTTGTTAATCTTAAATCTCCTTGTTGAGTTATTAAGATGGGGAAAGGAAATTCTTGCAGTTTCACCCTTAATTCCATTCATTACGATAATCTGACTGTAGAGTCAGCAGCAAAGCACTTGTAGAGTAATTAGGTTTTTTTTTTTTTTTTTTAAAGCACGAGAAATGTGCAATGCCCTCGCCGGGACTCGAACCTGGTTCTTTTGAATACGCGCCGATTGTGCTACCAATTACATCACGAAGGCCAGCAGCAAGGAGGGAGAAAATACCTTATACACTTAGCAATAAATATTTATGAAAAACATAAGCTGTAGAGTAAAATAACTCTTTGAGCTCAAAGATTTTCATCAACCAATCATAATATAAGAATGCAGTATGCAAGTTGCTGATCTAGCTATGAATTAAGCTCTCCACGTTTGTATTTGCTCTTTCACGTTAGTATTTTTTCCCACTTATTCCGTCAACTTTTACACTATGGAAACATATGCAAAATTTAGCGCACTTTGTTTCTGTTTTTCCGGAGCCGTAGCTATAGCTTCTAACGCCCGGAGACAACTGAAGATTTCACGCCCTTTCTTATTGTCCAGGAATGGGAAATATATTATTCTAAAATTTCTTAACATCAATTTGCCCCCCCCCCTCTGGATGCTGCGCCCGGGGACAAATGTTCCCCTGTGCTCCCCCCAGCTACACCCCTGCATTTTTCACTCTTCAGCCATTCAGTCTAAAACCAGCTTTATAAAGCGACGGAAATGAAATAATGTAATAAGACTAGTTTAATCGTAATTATTGATTTTTAGCTCCGTAAATGATATGATGAACATATGAAATTTTTTGGGAGAAAAGGTTTTGTATCTTATTACTTTGTAACTTTTTTCCCCCACGAAATTGCTGGATACTTGCAGATTACTATCTGTAATTACGGCTAGTGTAACGCAAATGACAATCTGAACTCACGATCAGCTAGAATAAATAAAATGTCAGATCATGGAGCTCGATTGACATAATATAAGCTCATGAAGCTCGATTAAATGTCAGTTCATGGAGCTCGATCAACATAGTCCTAAGTACAGTGTGCTTTCAGGGCGTCCCACTTCATTTCAAGGTCTCTTTCTTCATATACTAGACAAAACCAGAGTCATGAGAAATTTGAAGCCTTCTGAAATATGGGCTGAAACTTGTGGCCTGAGCAGTAATCATGCCCTGTTGTTTGATTTTTTATTAAACAATCTAAAAATACGCACGTACGGCTTGAGATTAATAATACAAAAAACTCAATTTAAATAAAATAATTGCTGCAGAAGTTGGTAATTTCGGAATAAATTTAAATAATTTACAATGGTTCAAACCATTACAATGAGGCTTATATATATGGGAAGAAATAAGAGAATAAATGCGCTTCCATTTAACCTACACTCATACCACTTGTTAAAGTTAACAATAAGTAAGAAAAAAAACTAAATGTAAAAAGGTAATTATCTCCTTTTTCCTTTCTCCCCCTTTTCTGGTAAATTACAGCAACTGTATAATGTTTTTAATGCGTATTGTTACGAAATGTAAAGGCGCGGTGAGATGGCTTCCCCGCAAAGCAGTTTTAAATGGCAAGGGAAGGCAGAATTGCCACATTTGGCGAGAAGTCGCCCATTTGGCGACATAATTGGCGATATACCATGGACGGTTGGAGAACCTTCTGGAACGAATTCTTAGTCCAGAATGTTCCCGAACACAAGCCGAAAGCTATATAAACCGTTCTGGTCTGCAGTCAGCAAGTGTGTGTCTCTCGAGAGTGTGTGTGCCTCGTCTAGCGAGCTGATAGTCAGTCATTGAGCGAGTGTCTCGAAGTCTAGCGCCGAGGTGGTCGTCGAGTGCATCGAGAGAGTCTTTTAGTGCATCGTCGAGTTTCGTCATAGACTGTGCTGAGTCGAGAGCTATACTCTTCTGTATCGTCGAGTGCATCGTGTGGAGAGTCTCGAGAGTACGTGGAGTTCCGAGAACAACCAAGCAGAGTTGGGAGCTGTACTCGGGTGCTTTGCAGTGAAGCTGTCTCCACCATTATTGCCTGAGAGTGTGAAGGTTGTGTCACTGATTGTTCCAACGTGTTTATAGTAGTTGATCGACGACTGTAAATCGTGTTTTGGAGCTGTCCTGACCATTATTGATAAATAAAGTGTGTTTTGATACTTCATCAAGTGTCGTCGTTATTCACTCCAAATCTACGAACCCCGTACGAACGCGAAGGAAGAAAATAACGTAACAGTATGTTATTATAACCGTCAGCAGACATATGGATATTTTGAAGAATTTTTCTTCCAAACATCCATATGTCTGCTGTTGCGGAAAAAAATCTTGGTAATATTTTTTAATTCGACAAACACTTCCACCTATGACCTAACATAATTAATAGCCAATTTAAATGCCTGGAATTAAAATTAAAATTACTGAAATTAAAATTTTTGTGAAATTTAAAAACCCATCACTTAAAATTATATGCTGCTGAAAACGAAGAATCAAATCTTTCGATTCAGGGGAAGAAATTTAATATTTTAAAAACTGCCAAAATTTGGTAAATTACAAGTTTTAAAAACTCTTTATTCGAAGCATTATTTTCCGATCTATGTAAGGGTACAAAGATCGAAATTATGTAACACTTAAAACAAGGATATGAGAGATAATATCAAAGCTAAATAATAAAAAAAAAAACCTCCTTTGAATTTTGAAACATTTCTTTGGAATAGTGTACTCTCATAGCAAATAAGTGAAAAATTTCAAGAAATTCCGTAGGTATAAGAATAAAAAATTGGATCTAAGATTTGATCCAAACAAACAGAGAAACCAAGTGAAATATAACTTTTTAAAAACAATAATTCATAAAAATGAACTTGCCACTTTGATATGATTTTTTAACTATTTGCACGGAGATTTTCCTTTTGTAACTAGCCTTCAATTTCTTTACATGCGTAACAGTATGTCTTTACATGCGTAACAGTATGTCCTTTGGTCTCCCAATGGACAAATTAAGAAAGATAAGACAAAATTTTAGGTATTTGACTTATTTTGAGCCCTAGAGCCTGCATGTTTTTATGACTCTAGAAGATCTGTCTCTTCTTTTCCATATAAACTAAACTAGATCCTACAAATGAAGCTGGTGAATTCTCGCACAGGCGTGAAGTAAACACCAGCACAGAAGAAGGGTGAAAACAACCCTTTATTATTTCCAACTAATTTTAATATAAAGGCACGTACTTCGTGCTTTACAATAACACCGACAACTTGCGGTGGAACTTAAACATTATAACATAATTCAAGTCTAAATAGAATAGTGCTGGATTTACGCGTTAAGTTACGGCTAGCTTAGGTTGACTTAAGAAACCTAACAAGCGTGACGGTTATTCGAAATGGCCAAGAAGAGTATTAACGTAACATCAAGATCAGCAAACGAGACGTGTGCTGGTTAGTGAAAACACATTCTGAATAAACTTCAAGATTCACCCGTTTAAATACTCACTTCACTTAACTTTAAATTTACATCCTGGCAAGAAATGCGAGGGGAAGTTGAGGAGTACAGGAAATGCTGCTTATTAATTGCATTTTTCTCTCTTTTGTTAAATTAAGGCTGCATGCATACAAAGTTCAACAAGTTTTGGAACCGAACGATAGGCCTAGGAGGATGGCCTTTGCAACAGATATACTAAGAAATACTCCTTAATGAAGATGATGCTGAATTTCTGAAGCGCATGATGTTCTCCAACGAAGCATCCTTTCATCTTTCTGGCATTGTTAATCGCCATAATGTGCGCATATGGGGATCTGAAAACCCCCATGAATACAATGAGGCAAAAAGGGATTCCCCAAAGGTTAATGTGTGGTGCTGACTAATGCACGACCGAGTCATTGGACCTTTCTCTTTTACAGAAAAGACGATCTCATCAGTCGTATGCTTAGACATGTTGGAAAACTTCGTATTTCCACAACTAGAAGAGCTTCAGCCACATGTCTTTTTGCAACAAGATGATGCATCACCTCATTGGGGTACCATCGTTCGTAGTTCTCTGAATGACTATTTTACAGGAAAATGGATTGGGCGAGAACATCCAATTCCTTGGCCACCCAGATCACCTGATATAACTGTTCGAGATTTGCAAGAACTACTCGTTCTCCTTTCTCCTAATAAACTTAAAATAAAATAACTTTACATATAAAATTCTAAAGCGTCATATTTATTTTCAAAATCCGTAGAACTACAAGAAACTACAACGAAAATCAGATGGTTGCCACTCTTACAGTGACAAACTACGAAAAGGAAAATAACAAATGAGGCTGGGTTCTAATAATACTCCCACCTTTTGATTGATGACATATACTTAATCAATCAAAACAAAATATAAAAAATACTGTCCATACAAATATTAAGGCTAAATAGTAAACAAAAGAAAAATTAAGTTCTTGAAATTCTACTCTAAAATAACTCAAGTAGTGTTCAGGTTAGAAATCTAGATGGAATTTTGATTTGTCGTCCAATTCTAGTCACGACAGTCTTAATGTCCTTTGATAAATCTGCAGCTGAATTATTCTTTGGTAATTTTGAGACTAAACTGTCTTCACCCTGCGTCTCAGTTTCATTTGCCTCATCTGACTCCAAAGATGAAGGTATTTTGAGAGGGAATATTCTCTGGATTGGTCGAACTAATTCTCCAGACATCGTTTTGATACGAACTACTCGAATGTTGCCGTCTTTTCCGGGATATAGTTCAATTACTTTTGCTAGAGGCCACAACACCTTGCGTTTGTCAGCACATTCGATAAGAACTATATCCCCGATTTTTATCTGTTGAGAAATCGGCACTGTAGATGGACGTTGCACTAGCAGGCCGAGATATTCATTTCTAAATCTCTTTCTCAAGAGCTCTCGTAAATTCTGTAAATGTCTCAGTCTCTTGTTGAAATCAACTTTATCAAGATGATCCAAGTCAGGAAATCCAAAGACTGGAATTTCACCTAAAAACAAGGAGGTGTCAAAGAGATGAGATCATCAGAGTCCTCTGACACATAAGTGAGTGGTCTGGCATTCACAGTTGCTTCGCAGTCGCACAGCACACTCATCAATTCTTCATAATTCAGACATGACTGGCCTAGGACTCGACGCAAAAGCTTCTTAATCATTTGAACAAATCGTTCCTAAAAGGCACCCCACCATGGTGCTGCGGGTGGACTGAACTTCCAATCGATCTTGTTTGTGGCGGCTTCTATCTCAATGGTATTCCAATTAATCGATCTCAAGAGATTATTGGATCCGGCAGAATTGCTTCCCTTATCGCTATAAACTATCGATGGCCTCCCTCTACGAGCAATAAATCTTATAAGACCAAGTAAAAATCCTTGAGTTGAAAGGGACAAAATCAGTTCCAAATGGACCGCCCTGAAAACAGCACATGTGAAAAGTAAAATCCAAGCTTTTCTTTTATCCTTCAAAATTAATGGGCCAGCTAAATCAACGCCGACAATCTGGAAAACACGAGCCTCTCTAACTCTGTTTTCTGGTAGAGTAGCAGGCACAGTCTGTAGTCGTTTACCTCCATGTCTCCTGCACCTGACACATGCATATAAAGCTTTTCGAATCGTAGCTCTACTTTTCAGGATCTAAAACCTCTCTCTAAGTGTTGACATCAGTACGTGAATTCCTGCATAAGACATAGAGAGATGTTTATCAATTATCAATTTCTCCACAATCTTATGATTCTTCGGAAGTAACATTGGATAAATAAAATTTTCATGATCTTTCATTTCAGTCAACTTAGACCTGACACGTAAAATGCCTTCGTCATCTTTGAACACACTTATTGACTTCAGTTTCTTAATATCATCAGATGAAAAAGAATCATGTTGAATAATCTTCACGATAGATTTCTCAGCCCTTATCAATTCATAAACTTGTATTTTCTTATACTTTGAAAAATAGCCAAAGAATTGTAAAGACATATCGCTAACATTGCTTAACGAAATTATAACTGCTTTACGTTTTTGAGTATTAACCTCTTCTTTATTATCGATTGGGATAAAACGAGGCCATTCTTCTTCCGTCAGTCCCAACCAAGGTGGGCCCTCCCACCATCTTGATTCAATGAGTTTCTTCACAGGAAATCCTGTTGATGGCATATCGGCTGGGTTTTCCGCATCTGGTACATGATGTCAATTTTCACGATCCGATAGGATTTTAATTTCTGAAACTCTTTTATTCACAAAAGTGCTCCAAACTTGTACGTTCTTTATCCAGAACAGTGCTGTTGACGAATCGGTCCAGTAATATTCCTTTGAAATTTCGGCCTTAAGTATCTTCTTGACAAATGATGCTAATCGCACCCCAGTAAGACAAGCAAGCAATTCAAGTCGTGGTATACTTACTTTTCTCAAGGGAACCTCTCGTGCTTTGGCTTGCACACTAGGGTCACTTTGACTTCTTTATTTTGACTTCTCAAATATACTGCACTTGCATAAGATCCCTGTGAAGCATCGGCAAACGTATGTAAACTAAAAGATTGTCCTTCTGTCAATGAAAGTAGTCTGAGAATCTTCACAGAGGATAACAAGGGCAATTCTTTGACCCATTTCAAGAATTTTCTTTTAATATCTTCAAGTAGCTCTGCATCCCAGCTCAATTTAGTTTCCCAGCTCTTTTGCAAGTATAACTTTGGAAGGAGAGTAAAAGGGCATGTGAAACCTATTGGGTCAAAAACTCTCTGTACAACTGATAGTACGTTTCGTCTTGTCACTGAGAGATCAGTTAAGTTGATATTAGGGATGTCACAAAACAAAGAATCTTCATATTTATCCCACAGAAGACCAAGTACTTTCAATGTTTCGCTCATTGTAGATTTTCCACTGTTCAGTTCTGTTTGCTCCCACCCTCTTAAGTCAAAGTTAGCACTTGCCATTAACTGAGTTGATTTTACAATAAAGTATTCTGCTTCTTCATTCGAATTCACTGAAGTGACACAGTTGTTAACATAGAAAGAATTTTTCAATTTTGTAGCCACTTCCTCCAAAGAAGGTTCACATTGGTCTAAATGAGAGTTGATCACTGCTCCTAAAAGAAACGAACTGCATTTTCGTCCGAAGACTACTCTGCAATGGCGAAATTTTCTTATTTCCTTTTGTTCCGAGTTTTTCCACCATAGGAATCTTAGGAAATCACGATCAGATCTTTGAGCAGATATTTGCAGAAAAGCTCTTTTAATATCTGAGATAATCCCTATTTTTCCGTGCCTAAATTCAAAAAGCAATCTAGGTATTAATTCAATTAAATTTTGACCTTTTGCTAAACAGTCATTAAGTGACAGGAAATCATTTTGCTTGCACGAAGCGTCAAATACAGGCCTTACTGCTGTTGTACAGTTATCTTCGAAGATCGGTCTGTGGGGAAGATAATGATTGTTAACTCGTTCCTCTTCTTCTGTTACTTCTTCTATTACTCCAGATTCGAGCCATTCTTCGAACACTGCATTGTATGTTTCAAATTTATCTTTCAATATGAGCTTCTTTGTCGTGGAAATCAATCGCTTTTCAGCAACTTCTCTGTTACTTGGTAAAGTTTCTTTATCGTTGATCCAAGGTAAATTGACTTCATAGCGATCATCCACCCTCTTCAGAGTCTTGTGAAAGTGATCCCACACTGCTTCTTCTAACTCTGAGTCAGTTTTACTTTCTTTGGCATCTGTAATACCCAGTGCTTCTAGCTTCCACAAGTTTTCTATGTCACTGCTGTGAGTCAACATCGACGTTATGATTGAAGACATGGACAAGGAGTTTCTTTCTGAAACGTTATCTTTTATCTTTCCCATGATTGTCCATCCAAGTAGTGATTCCACAGCAGTCAGCCCATTTTCTAATTTCTGAATTCTTCCGGTTAACAGAACACCTGCGACGTCAGCTCCAATAAGAACTTCTATTTTCAAATCCTTTTTTCCTACATCAAATGCATGGATATTCTTCTGTCTTAGTTCTTCTATCCATGGTCCAGGCTGTAAACTGACTACTGGTCCACAAATCTTCAACTGTTCCAACAAGATTAGTAGTCTAGAAAAATCACCTCTTAGGCTTCTAACGTTCACTTCACAGCGTTTGTGAATTTCTCTCTTTGTTGTTACTCCTCCAAAAAGAGCATGGATTAAAGATTCAGATCCAATTGCGTGGCACCCTGTGTCTACAGCAGTCTCCTTTAATATGTATGAACGTTGCAATCCTGTATCGATAAGTGCCCTTACTGTCTTCTGCTTTTTGTTTGTGTCTATATTAATTAATAGTGTTTGAAGAAACACTTCATCTAGGAAATTAGTGCTCGCAAGTGATACGTTTTGTGTTTCCTCTTCTTTATTCTTTTCAACATCATTGCTCTTTTGATTGGTGGGCAAATCCGGACACATGACACCCCAATGTCTTTTCGAGCATATCAAACATCGTATCTTTGTCTTGCATTGCTTGGCCCTGTGTCCAATTTTGAAGCAGAAGAAGCAACCCTTCTTTTTCTTAATTTCATCATTCTTTTGACTCAGAGGCATCTTCTGAGCAACAAAGCAATCTCGACTTTCATGAAATTTTTCAGAAAATATGCAAGAATTCTTCTCACTATAATTGGTTGCTTTATTTTGGCCTGAGAATAAATCATTTGCTCTAGGCACGAAATGTTCACTCTGGTACTTTTTATCTTTTCTACTTTCTTTCTTGGCACTCGAGTCAATTAATTTAAATCCAGCTTTTGCCAAAGAAATTCTCTGCTCTCATTCCACTTCATTCTTTGAAAACAATAATAATTGTTTCAATTTCTCAGAGTGAGAATTTTCTGCTGTAATTATTGATGCATAATTTCTAATCCAAACTCGTAAAATTTCCTCGGGAATGGAAGATTCCACGAGCGGAAACAGCATTGCAGCATATTTATCGCTTGTCATTCCTATTGATTCCAACGAACGCAAATACGACTCTAACTTGTCATACAATTCTGATATACTGCATTTTCCCTTTTGATCAGTGACATTTTTAATAATCAAACCTAATAATTCCCGAATATAGAATTCTACCAACAATTCTTCCCTGCCAAACCTATTTTTTAAGCTTTGTATAACTTTTTCATAATTTTCAGCAGTTGCAGGAAAGCTGTTTATAATATCCCGTGGTCTCGTACCGGGTACGGTCGCTTGAACGAGATAATGCATTTTATCCTCGTTTTGAATTTCTTTATCTTCATGTATTCTCCGAAATTGTCCCCAAAACTGTAACCAATCTTTAATTTTGTCACCGAATTGTTTTAACTCTATTTTAGGTAATTTCAGTTTCCATTTGTTCGAATTCAGCGGAATAGTGCTAGTAGATTGTATCATTTGGCGACTGAAGAATAATTCCGTTTTTACTCGTATTAAATCTAATTTTTCTTTGTATTCTTCAATTTTCGCCCATTCATTTTCAAACTGATCATTTGAAGAAAATTCTTAATTTAATATTTGAGTATCAAATACATTAAGTTCAACAGATAAACGTTCTAAAGTAACAAGTTTCGTTTTTATAAATTCTTCATCAGGAATTTCCTTTTCTAATTCTTGCAAAATTGCATTAATTATTCTCGTAAAAAACGCTCTGACAGGTTTTCGTTTCTCAATTAACGATTCCATTTCAATAAAAATAAATTCACTAAAGTCAAATAGAATTAAATTCGATAAAACCAATAAAATTACCTTGACATGTTTTACCGATCACTTCCGTCTTCACCAAAATTGTTCGAGATTTGCAAGAACTAACCGTTCTCCTTTCTCCTAATAAACTTAAAATAAAATAACTTTACATATAAAATTCTACAGCGTCATATTTATTTTCAAAATCCATAGAACTACAAGAAACTACAACGAAAATCAGATGGTTGCCACTCTTACAATGACAAACTATGAAAAGGAAAATAACAAATGAGGCTGGGTTCTAACAATAACGCCGCTGGACTTTTTCCTTTGGGGATTTGTAAAGGAAAACGTTTACAGGAGGAGAGTGTCAAACATAGATGACCTACAAGCCAGAATTACAACCGCAATAGCCTCTGTTATAGGAATAGCGCATACTCTCGATTCTACCTTCAGATTCATTTCGTCCAACACGAATCTCGATGTTGACGAGAATGTTATTCTCTGATTTAGTTGCTAGTACATAAAAGGTTGTTCACTGGTCTTAAGTGACCAAAGAGTTGTAAAAAGGCCTTAGTGCGTTTTACTGAGTATCAACTGTATGGTAAGAAATTTCTTGATTCGGGATGTCGGCACCTTTCTTAGGTTAGGGCTAGCTTTTCGAAGTTAAGAACTTATGGATAAAGTAGCAACGTTTTTAGATTTGAAATCAATTGAGAGCACTATTTGTCAGTTAGGAAATGATAAAGATTCTGCACGCGCACTTAAGCAACTGCTAGAGAAAGAGCACGCAAAGCTTTTTGCTATAACTGATAAAGATGAGGATACGATTGCTAGAATAAACTTTTTAGAAATTTCACTGCTTAAAATAAATACGCTGATAGCAAATGAAAAGATGAAAAATTTAACTGTAAATTCTGATAAACCGGAAAAGCAAATCACTATAACTGCACGTACTAATCGCGGAAAAAGAAAAATGAAACTGATGAGGAAGGTTATATTTCGCCGAGAATAACACATAAGCGTACTCGGCCACTCGAACACTGATTATGAAATCCCAGCGCAAAAGAATAAGTTTGAAAATCTTAACCCAGATGACCAAATGTACCAAGACAATGTAAGCACAAGTGATTTTGTTCAACCAAAAAAGACTGCAGGACATATTCCCCCTACAGACTTGGATGATTTTAATGCAAACTGGGAAAAGTTCAAAGAGGAAATTGAGGCGAAAGGAATTAAAAAAGTTAAGGGTAATATGACCGGAGATATACTCAAAATTAAAGTATTCGATTCGGACGACGACTACAGAATCGTCACGAAAATGATAAAAGAACGTGGAATTCCTTTCCACACTTTTCAGATAAACTCCAAAAAGCCCATAAAGGCTCTTATCAGGAAGCTTACCAGAAATACTAACGCGGAATTAGTCCTAAATGAGATAAAGGATCAAGGGATCCCTATTGAGAAAATTCGACAGCTCAAAAGCTATAAAGACGGAAATGTGACTCCGCTTCCACTATTTGTGGCTGAAAGCAAGAGAAACTCTCTAGGTAAGCAGATTTACCAAATTAAAACTTTGAGAGGACTGTACGTATTGAGACTTACAAATCTAGACCGGGGCCCGTGCAGTGCCATAAGTGTCAGCGCTATGGTCACACACGGCCCCTGTGTAATTATAAAGCGCGCTGTTTGAAATGCGCTGAATTTCACGAAACGCGTACATGTAAACAAAAACCTTCGATTTGTGCCCTTTGCAGTGGACCGCACGTTTCTTCTTATAAGGGGTGTTCTCAGCATCCAGAAAATATACAAAAAAGCATTCAAAATCGTAAAAAACTGAAGGAAGCTAAAGCGAAAGGTTTCGAACTCAAAAATGATGAATTTCCCGCGCTACCCAGCGTTAACCCAAATGCGAAAGTGTCGGCTTGGATCAAACAATCTGAAGACCGTCCCGCTTTCTTTGATTGGATTAAAACGCAAATCCAAAAAGCGAAGGAACTGTTTAATGAATTCAAAAAGGCTAAAAATATATTAGCTAAATTGGAAGTAGGCATGAAAGCCTTCGAATATTTTACTAGTCTCGACTATGAATTTTAATACATCAAAAATATAAATACAGTGATCGCAGCCAAAGCAGGCTTTATGAAAATTGCTTACTTCAATGCTAATGTCAACTCCATGAAATTGGAAACTTCCTTGATAAATTTCAAATTGATATCATGCTCATCAATGAGACTAAACTCCGAGTTAATGACAAGATCAAATTTCCAGGATATGCTATCGCCAGAAATGAAAGAAGACACAATAGTGGTGGCGGTACCGCTATTTTAATCAGGAATCACATCAAGCATTCAGTTTTCCACCTCCCTGTTACTAGCTTTATTGAACATACAGCTGTTTTAGTGTATAGGACCACAAATGAGGCCTATCTCTTCATAGCATTTTACAACCCTCCCAATAGACTTCTTCAGGTACAGGATCTCAATATTTTGACGTCCACGAATTACCCCACGATCATTGCGGGTGATCTGAATGCTAAATTTCATACTTGGCACACTAGGAAGGATAACCCGAATGGAAGAATTCTAAATAATTATCTGCTTAGGAATGATGTGAGACTAGTTGCCCCTCACTTACCTACTCACATCCATAATAATGGAGTGGGAGATATCTTGGACATTGTCTTACTCAAGAACATTAGTATGACTCCACTACTTGAAATGCACGAAGAATTGTCATCGGACCACTTTCCGGTCACGTTTGATTTTTATGGAATTTATCCGCCTTTAAAAAAGATCTCCTATAAAGTAAATTGGAACTCCTTCACAGAGCAGCTCAGAGATTACCCCTGTAATTGCAGCTTTAAACATTGTGGTGATATCGAAAATCAAATCTACCTTTTTACTCAATGCACAATGCCATTAAAAACGCTCCCTCGCCGAGGAATTCTGAAAGTCATCTCGCTCTTCCGACAAGAATTAAGGACATTATTAAGCGGAGAAATCGCATTAGAAAGCAGTGGCAATTATCCCGTAACCCCAGAGATAAGACACTTATCTTAACAGGGAAATCAAACGCGAAATTCAGGATTTCCGCTCTGAAAAATGGAATTCTTTGCTGGAAAATATTGACTTGCAGCCAGGGACGGTCTGGAGAATCGCACGCTCGCTTCGAACCACAAGGACCAATAGCATTACTCCAATTCATCACATGGGTAACATACACCATTCTGATACTGAAATTGCGAACTAAATGGCAGAAGAATTAAGTAAAGTTTTCCAGCCCCACCCAGAAGAGGATACCGAGCATGAAAGAGAAATACAATACTCAGTTACCTCGCTTAAATGCAGCACTCCATCTAACTACTTCGATCTCACCACCCCCAGAGAAGTTCGACAGATTATCAAAAATCCTAAAGTTCGCAAGGCCAGAGGTTTTGATGAAATCAGTAATGAGACCCTCCCAAGAAAGTGTATTGTGCTTCTCGTGAAAATCTTTAATGCCTGCATACGACATAGATATTTTCCCCAGCAATGGAAGCACAGCATCATCATTACAATTTCGAAGCCGGGTAAAGACCCGAAATTAATAACTAGTTACAGGCCGATTAGTCTGCTACCTGCTTTGGGAAAGATCTTTGAAAGAGTTCTAAAAATCAGACTTACCAATCACCTTGAGAGACTTGACCTCATCGACAGTTCGCAATTTGGATTTCGAAGCGGTCATTCCACTACGCATCAAATTTTAAATCTGGTTGAATATATTGCAGGCAACTTTCAAAAAAAGAAGGCAGTCACTGCGTGCTTCCTCGATTTCGAAATGGCATTCGATTGAGTGTGGCACGCAGGACTTATCCATAAGCTCAGCAGTTTCCTGCTCCCGGTCAGCTTTATTCAACTTATGATCTCGTATCGATAAAAATCAAAAGAACACTGTATCTGTCCTTAATCAGACCGATTATGTTATACGCAGTGCATGGGTGACAGCCAACAAGACTGAGCGTGCAAACTAGACATAATACAAAATAAAATACTTAGAGCGATTGTGAACTCACCGTGGTTTCTGAGGAACTTTCAAATTCAGGAAGATCTGAATGTGAAGGCCATGCATGAACAAACTTTGATCACTTCCCATAATTTCTTTGAAAGCCTTAGAACCTCTTCCTACGCTTCTATTAGAAGCTTGTGCGATTATGACCCTACTGTTGAATATGTAGTCAAAAGGCCCCGGACCATACATCACAACCCGTCTTGGTAGTTGTATTTATGTAAATAGTTTTCAGCTTTCTTCTGTTTTATAGTTACGACTTTTGTTATTTCTGAATGCAACATTTGCCACCACGACCAGGAATGCCAGTCCCAAGCTCTGAAAGTTTTTTACGCCTCCGGGTAACAAATGTACCTAAAGTACATCTCTTTTATTTTACTACCGCGATTGGTCTTTGGCAACTCATGTGTAATAACTCTGTGTAATAACTCTTTGGTAATAACTCTGTGTAGTTGAAACCAAGTGCGAGCGAAAGCAATTGCAATTGGAATAGCCTCTGTGGATGCCGACATGCTTGCCGGTGCCTGGCGTGAAATTGAATATCGACTTGATATTCTCCGTGCGACGAAGGGAGCACACGTGGAAGTTCATTGACAAGTGTCATGAAACTTTTTGAGTCTACCTAACCATTTACGTTATTAATTTTAATCTATCTTTATTATTTTATGAGTTATTAAACATCAAAATGGGTCCGGGACTTTATAAACACCCTGTATATGCTATTTTGAGATCTGGCACTAGAATTGACACTAGCCAGGGAATTAAAAAAGAGACACCCTTCAGCAGCTTCACCTTTCTATTAGATTTTCAGTGTGTAGTGGACATTTTATGCATTTGTTTAGGATTATTATTAATGATAAAATTATTTTGTAAAGCTAAAAATATTTTTCCTTTTAACTGAATAATTTTTGCTCACATAAAATATTAAACAGTACATACATTTTAATGTATCAAAACTTTCTTCTAATTTTTTTCTTTTCTCTAAATATCTGGGTGGGTTGTAGTCCTTATTAGTTCACATATTTACAGTGTTACTGCATATGTGAAGCTTATTCACATATGATTTTTCAGCTGTTAGATGAAATTTTAATGTCTGAAAAAGATACTTCATTCCTCATAGATGTATGCCCTCATTTCAAACACTTGATGCATTTGAATCAACAAATCTTGCTAACAGTGAATAAATCTTTTACCACTCTTCATTCAAGATCCAGATTAAGTAATCCAATTCCTTTATTCATAGCATTAATGCTAAGATAACAATAAGCATAACATTAAAGATAATGCATAAGTGTTAAAGAAAAGGATGGGAGACCCTTGGACATTCTCCCTGCAAATTGGCGAGAAACTGTACAGTCAGTGTGGCGGGACTATACCTGTTACAATCACTGGTGAACTTCCGGTGTCTTGCCCACTTCTATCTGTACTTGGATATATTTTGTACCTTGTTGCACTGGCTCAACCTAAAAGATTATTTAGTAGTACATCAAGTATTAATAATGTTTATTACTGAAGAATATTTGACAGACTTAGCATTACCAGACTGCATTTTTCTGAAATAATAAATTTATTTTCTGACGGTAAAGCTAAAAAATGACTGATAATTAAAAAGCTTATTTTGCTCTTGTTTGAGTGTATGTTAAACATGTAATATAGTTTATTACATGATTATTTATATTTGTTTACAGAAGAGAATTTAACAGCAAGGACCCGTTACTGAGTATATTTCATTATATAAATCTCTCCAAAAACATTTTATTGTTTGCTATTTAAGCGCAAAAGGTTTTAAAATTTTCTTTTGTAATAAAATACAACCTTTACAAATAGAGGCTTTTTGAAATTAATTTGTGACAATTTAATTAACAAGTTGGTTCTTAATTTGAATTTTTGTTATTATCACTTCTTACTTAAGTCATGCAGCTCATTCCTTCCAGGAAGTTATGTAGATTTTTATGAGACAAGAGCAAGAGTATAAATAGGTTTTAACTGTAAATTGTAGAAACTGTCTGTTGACTGAAGAGCATAAGTCAGAGTCTATCTTTAGCTGTGCCTTAATGAAAGGATGGAGCCATGGAGAATTAGTTGTTGGTTATATTGCTATTAATCCTGGTTGATACAGAAAATCATATAAAAATATCTGCCCAAAGCAGTAAGCTGCAGCTGAAAGTTTAACTCATTCAATACAGAATTATGGTCCTCTTAGAGTTGAAGGCTGGTTGCTATTGAAGGTGATATATTAGTTGATCTGATTCGATAACTGAATGAAACAGCATTGACATAAAAATATATTTTATTATACACACAGGAATGAGACTCGTACTGGGAGCATTGTGTAGCGAGCTTTTCACTCCAACGGCACCGGCCAAAAAGAGGCTGTGAGGCGAGATAGAAGTTGTGACGTAACAGGACAGATGTTGTTGCGCCTCTTGCTGATTGGCTACAGAGTAATTTGCATTGGGAATTTTATCTCTGAGATTTAAATTTTATCATGAAATTAATGCATAATCAAATAGACTGTTATCTGTTCTATAATTTTAAGTCAAGATTTCAAGTAGGGACTTATTACTCCATTACTCTTTACAAGAGGTCATTTTAAATTTTAAACAAATAGGCATTACTTTCTAATAAAATAATTACTCATCAAATTAATTTTCTCATACCATACTTAAAGGCTTGTACCACAATCACTATGACAGGCTATAGATTCTCTCCATTGCAGGGGTTCTCAATTGGTGATATGCAAAGAAGCAAAGTATTTTTAACTATTAAATTCAAAAATTTAAACCCCAACTTCCTGATTGAGTTTCTCTCTAACACTCGTAAATTTATGTGATATGACTTTATTCCAGAGAGGTGGTGGTACTAAATGTTTTCAGTTTTTGTTTAGATGGTGCACATTAATCAAAAGGCTGAGAACCGCTGCTCTATTGCATTCAACATAATATAACTATATTTATTTCAAATACAGTCAAAAGTCGTTAATTCAGAATGATCTATAATCCGGACCTCAAAGCTAAAAACTTTCTGCGCATGCGCCGCGTTGACACATGCGCATAGGCGTTTACGGGTGCGCGTAAGGCCTTTTACAACTGCACATATGAGTGTGCGCAAGCGCAGAATACATTTTCGCGTGCGCGTTTTATGTATAACGGACGGTATAAGCTAAAATTATCTAATTATCGATTTCAGTTAATGTTGATCATTGCGTTGTTCCTTAATTTTCGAATTGGATCCGGCTCATTATTTTTTGCAGAGTGTAAGAACAATACTATAAAAGTAAACTTGAACTTTCGATTATGTCAAATAGAATTTCCGATTCTGGAGCTCCCAAAGGATGTACAAAACGAAAGTATGTTTCGATGTTCATCAAACAGAAATTGGAATTGCTGCAAAAAATGGATAAAGACATGAAGAATGTGACAGAGAGGTTAGTAAAAACAAAAAAATTTCGATTGACAAGTTAGTCGGTATTCTCGGCACAGCAATTAACGGGACTTGAACAGCGGAACTTTGTAACTGAACAAGAAATTATGTCTGTTTATAGAATTAAAGAGAAAGTATTATCACATAAAATGAAGCAACTTACATTGAAAGAAATTTTTATTAAAGTAAACAAATAAATATTAAGCTTTTTTTTTGTAAATTTTGAAACCCTTTAGATCATAATTGTTCTTTATTTCATAAATTACGGTTTCATATTTTTAATTTTAGAATTTCTGCATCCCATCTTACGAGATTTAAACTGATGATCTATAATCCGGAAAAATCGATAATCCGGAATCGCCGAAGTCCCAATGAGTCCGGATTAACGACTTTTGACTGTATAATATTTTTACATTTACAGACTATTTATAATAAATGTGCCTTATCATAAACCACAGTCATCAAAATTGAAGTGCAAAATAATTTTTCTCCATAATTTGAGAATCCATAGAAAACAGATTCTCATGAATGTTTATCATTGGGGGAATTGAAAATTTTGAGTGACATGGAAGGAAAAAAAAAGTTTAAAAGAGAGTAGCAAGATTGGATCTATCTCAAACAAATATATCATGTATTTTATGTGAACATCTTCACATGAACAAAGTTTCTGCAAGATTTATATTTAGAGTCCTTCCAACCATTCAAAAATAGCAATGTGTTGTATGTTATACACAGTTTTTTGCAGCTTTAGAGTATAAATGTTTTACAATCAATCTTAACTGATGATAAAACAATGGTTCTATACTACAATCTTCTATTACAGAAGAATCATTGCAGTGATAAAAACCAGGTAAAACACCATAAGAAAAGGTGCAGCAATCAGTGAAAAAGATAATGAATGCCATTTTTAGGACAACCAAGAGATTCTTCTGAGAGACTTTAAATAACCTTTAAGGGGGAATATTAAGTTAAGCCTTTTATATAAACTGCCAGAATGAAATTACAAAGAAAAGGCAAGGAATACTGAGCCACAGAGTTTGTCTTCTCCTTGATAATGTTCTTCTGCACTGGAGCTGTTGCTACTAATAGAGCAGAAATGCAGTACAGGATTAAGGAGCTTTAAACTCCCTTACAGCCTTAACTTAAAGTGATTATATATCTGTTCTCCAAACTGAAATTTGATCTTTGTGAAAAGAGATTTAACGATGATTATGATGGAAAAATATCATTTATGGAACATTTTAAAGAGAAACCTTTAAATTACTTTTTACAGGAGCATAGAGTAGCTCATTAATCGTATGAAAAGTATATTTAGATACAGGGGGATTACATTTACAGGAGCAGAGATTAGCTCATTAAATGTATAAAAAGTATAGCTAGATACAGGGAGATCATATTAGATATTTCTCTATTTTTTTTTAGAACTATACTGCTTTACCAAAGGGCCCAGGTTTGAATCCTAGAAAAGGCATGAATGTAAATTGTCTGTCCCTTCATAGGAGGTAATGGTGGCTTCCGTAATATAATGACCACCACTTTCGGCCTGTGTAGTGTCAAAAGCCTTTATATATATATATATATAAAGCCTTTAAAAAAAGGGGGTATATTAACGTATATCAATCAATACAATAATTTTTCATTAGCTTTTCAAGACTGTGGATTAAGTATGTTACAGAATATTACACATTGCCATTTTCAAGGCCATGCCAAAAATAATTATTACAACTTAATAAAATGCCAAATAAAATTTTTCAGTATTCTATTAAATTTAAGGTAACCTTATGTACTAAAATGATTTTTCACACAGAAAACAAATTCATACAAATATAAATCTTTAATTACAATACAAAAGAGAGTTTAATTATAACATTTGAGACTGCACTGCATGTTTCCGCACTGCTGCATCTAAAATAGCATAAATATCTTTACAACCCTCAATGGCAATCTGTCGAATTTTAGGCATATGGTCTCGATGCAAACGGGCAGTTAACTCATCACATACAATAGCTTGAGATTTTTTCAGTATGGCTAAATTAAGCTCGGCACCACCTAATATTGCTTCAAAATGATTTACATCCATGAGAGGTGTTTCATTTACAAAGCCTGCAGAACATGCACACAGGTAATCTTTCAGAGGTATACCTGCATTAATCAAAGCTAATGTCCCAGCATTTATACACGCACTACAGTTACCACCATCAGAATGAAGTACCTGAAAAATAAAAATGCTCTGAGTGTATTTACATTACATTTAATTCTAAGAAGAGAAATAGCTGAGGGGATAAATGTCAAAATCCTAATTAAAGAAGTTATTATTAATATGGAATTGATAAAAAAAATGGTCACAGGTGGTGTGCTTTATTTGACTTTATACAAGAACATATATCTGCCTAATGTTGGGGGGGGGGAAGGTCTCCTTGATCAGAATTTAAACCTGGACTTCAGACTACTAATGTTCAGTAGTCTTATCCACCTGACCATAGGTGGGTATGTCCACAGGATGATAAGTAAAAGTACATAACAGGTGCATGAAATTTTTGCATTTTCCAAAACATTTTTATTAGTAGTAGTTTTATTTATGTGTTCATGTTTTTATTTTTAATGCTATGGAAGTAATTTATCACCAGTATTCTTATTACACTGAATGATAACTAATAATGAAATATAGCTTTAGCAGTTGCCATGAAATAGTAAATTTAGCTTTCTTTTGTCATAAATATGCAAACATTAAAAAATTACTTTTTTTTATTTTTGCAGAAAGAGATTCCTAATTTGCAATAATGATAGTACTAACAAAAAACTGTAGACTCTAGCACTTGTACAATTTCTAATTTATGTCAATGATTAATTCTGAAATGATGCAGTTTAGACAGATTTATTTTCAGCATTTTTAAGACAGAAAGGGGAAATCCAATTAAATAAGATACCTATGGGCTACTATTAATTAGTTTAGGATTTTGTTTTACAGTTAGATTTTTATTTTATATATTCCTCCCTTCAAACAGTAAAATATTTTGGTAACAAAAACATTTCTTTATGAAAAAAGGCAATAAAACATGAGAAAAAGGAAGATAAATATTATTATACAAAATATAACTTAAAATATTCTGTACAACTTTAAAATATACAAAATTATGAGAGAAAAAAAAGAATTTCATCAAAGGCTAGATCAATTGTTGTTCTGCCTGAAAACACATTTATAGTGCCAACCTAAAACTTTAAAGCTCAAACTGTTTTTTAAAAGATCATAAAAACTGATCCAAATAATTAGAGTTAGTTATCAGTTTCTTCCTATAAATAATATCAGAGTTCTTGAAATATTAAACATGAATACTGTTATATAATTTCCGTACTTTTCCATATCACCACCGCAGAGGGTAAAGTCGCTAAAAATGATGCAATCCACGCCAGATGGTATATCCTAGCTGGTAACCTTTTAATGCTACGTTTTCAAAACAAGTCATGGCCATTTTTTATCAATCACATCTTTTTCCTAATACATCAAAAATGGATGAAAAATCAATGAAAATTTGGGATTGGCTTACAACAGAGGATGAATGTGTCAAATTCTTTCAAGCGAAAGGCATTTTGACTAAAATTGGTACTTGCATGATATGAAATTTTATTTCGGAGACGAAATTCAGTGGCGCTGCAGCCTTTCAATTTGTCGCAGTAATAAAAGTATCTGGTAAGGCACATGGTTTGGGTGATCAAATTTGAATTTCTTGAAGTGTGTGAGGTTTATTTATGGTTGGAGCGAAGAATTAACTTCAGGTAAAAGGTGTGAAAATCAGTTAGTTGGAAATCAGTCACAGAACAATTGTGGACTGAAATAACTACATGCATGAGGTTTGTGTGGAGTCTTTGCTCAAAAGTCAACAACAGAAAATAGTACGAACCTGGTATAAACATCGAAGTGGATGAAAGTATGTTCACGAAGTGCAAAAACAATGCGGGATGGATTCTACCTCAAAAGTGGATCTGTAAAGGAGCTTGTTGTGAAGCAAACAAATGTCTACTTGTGAAACTGCCAGACCGATACATGAGCATTACATTAGAAGCAATTAAGGAAAATATCAAAAAGGAACTATAATATGTTTGGATTTGTAGAAATCATACTGCGCTGAAAAACTGGAAGAGGAAAGTTTCGAACATTTCAAAATGAACTAGAAATACAATTTTGTCGATCTGTAAACTGGAACACACAAATGAACAATAGAAAGACTATAGAGTAATGCCAAATGGCGAAATAAGAAACACAGAGGAACATCACATGATGATCTGAAAAGTTATCTCGCGGGATTTGTGTGGAGAAGGAAAACAAGAATGCCTCTAAAGTAAAAAATTCTTAGAACTAACATTTGTTAAAATTTTTTTTATGTGTATACTATATGTTGTTGCCAATAAAGTCTGCTTGGCAAGATTTGCAATGGTGATATGGAAAAGTACCCTAATTATTTCTTTACAGTCCTTTTCTTGCAAGTCTTTCATGAAAACCATATATTCAATAGATAACAACCCCCCCAAAAAAATTCTTCATGTATTTCATCAAACATATTAAGAGAGTTATTTACTCATATTATTGTAAAGCAATTTGCATTATTGTAAAATACTATAACATTTTCTCAAGAACATATATATATATATATAAAATCTGAAAGGCTTCAGATTTTAAATTACATCCAGCGGGGCATTTTTTTTTTAACATTTTGTGTGTTACATTTATTTATTAAATATCACCTTCTTCGCACTAAAACTATAAAATTCAGTTCAACAGCAATATCGCAAAATAGTTTTAAAATGAGCATAAGCTTAGAATTTCCGATACAGAGACTCTGGAGATAAAAATGTTTTTTTCTGTACATTGTTGCCATTGCTCTCTTTGAAATCCTCCAGTTTGTTAAGAAAAAATTTGTTAAAGTTTTACAAAATATGATATCGATAATAAAACAAATTCTAGATTTCAAATTTGGGCTTCTACATGCCCATATTTGTAGGAGGATGATTACGTCATTCAAAATTCAATGGCTCTATGTTCTGTTATTTTATCACAATCTGAGAAATATACATACATTTATGCATATTTTTAATTATTTATTTTCTTCAAATATAATGCAGAATTCTAACATTTGGTGGCAACAATTTGAAAAGTGAAACGGACATTTGTAATGAACCAATGCAAAATCGCAAAATGAAAAACAATAGTCCTTCAGGGACAGAGGCCCCTTTGTACTAATAATGCAACACATAATTAATATATTAAAACAAACTTTGTCAGAAAAGTGGGCAGATTTTCTGCAAGCAGATCAACATAACTACTTGCTGTGAAAAGCTTAATAGCATTAAAAACAACCCCATTCCGAATAATGGCTTTTAGCATTGTTTCTGTATATCAAAGTTATTAAAAACAGCCCCAGTTCCGATTTTTTCATTATTAGGTATATACTTAATATATAAATTCACAACTAATTCAAAAATTCAATGAAATATGACTAATACTCTGTATATTTAGATTAGGACTCAAACTGAGTGAATAAAAATGTTGCATTATTTTACAATAACAAACAGTTTATTAAAAAAATAACAGAATTAATGTATTTTGTTTGCGTGTGTTTAGCATGAGCTGAAACTATGTGCAGAGGAATGTAACTGGCGAATTTCACCCAGCCAATTCTAAAAATTTATATTAGGAGTATACATAGCCCCCCCCAAAAAAAACTCAAAGCTTTCAGATTTTAAATTATGTCCAAAGGGGCCATTTTTTAATGTTTTGTGTGTTACCTTTATTTATTAAATACAGTACAAAGCCCGATAAAGTCCAATACACGGAATGATCTAAAATCCGGACTTCAAACCTTTTTTTTTTCTCACCACCAACCTTTTTTTTGGTATGTTTTACACATGCACATTTGACTTCCCCATTAAAAAAACACGTGGAGAGTTAGGACTCTTAATTTCACTTTGGCACTAAATTATACCTTGCTATTCAAGAAACAATCATTTTAGCATAAATTTGTCTGACAAATAATTTGGCTCTGTAGCTCATACCTGCTTGGCATACATCTCATACCAAAGATTTTATATAGAAACATCATTAATTTTACACTACTAATATAATATATCCCTGACACCAACTTGGTGAGTCATTATACTTTGATATCATCACCGCATGTTTATCAAAACTTGATAACTTGAGTAATGATTCATGAAGTGATGCATAAATATTTTTTTATGTTAGTAATTGAATAGCAAAAAGTATGGTAACCTTTTATATTGACATTACGCTTGGCGATGATTACAGATTTAAGTTAAATGCTCTAAAGGAAAAATTAACCAAAAATTTCTTTCCGTATACTAAAAACAGATTTTGTTAATGATACTCATATACCAAAAGATTACATTTCATGCCATTTGAATTAAAAATAACTCATTTGTTATCCACATAAACCCAGAACCAGTGCAGAGTTCGTATGGCCGCACGGGGCAGCAGAACTAAGAAAAGACAAAATTTTTGGAATTTAGAGAAGTACCAAGCAGCAAAATTTTTAGAATTTAGAAAAAGTATTGGGGCACAAAATTTAGAACTTAGGCATTTGGTAGCAGAATTTAGAACCCCCAAAGACTGCATCATGCGGTAAAATATCTAGAGCTGTGCAAAGTGTACGTGTGCAAAGCTATTTATTCAAAGCTCACATAAGCCTTAAATATGTTAAAAAAATAGTATAATAAATAACTAAATGAAAACAATGTGATGACTTCATGGTTTAATAAGGCACCATTTAGCAAGACGAAACAAACATTTATTAAATATATAATTCAAAGCATAATATAATAGTTACTCAGAGCAGTACGTCGCTCCTACCGCATAGTACAATCTACTACCTTCCTCTTCCGAGGCTAACATGCAACTCCTAATAAATACATTAACCCTTCTCGAAGAAGAGCTACCTGCGCCAAGCATGCTCTGTTGATCGCCAAACAGTCGCCAGATATCACATCTCCGTCGTAAGATTGTTGTTGATATTATTTACAAATCAATCAGCAATCTGGAAACTAAAATCTAGCAACTGTTTGCGATCAACGAGAAAAAGAAAAAAAAAAAAAAAAACTACATATATTTTTATACATTCTCTCCTAATTTTCAAATCTCAATTACTATAGACATACCTCAATTTACTACATAAACATAGATAATACATTTTTATATATAAACATAGATAAATCATTTTTAACTTCACTTGTTCCGAACCTTATTATTATTGTAACAATTTATCAATTCTTAATTCAAAGAAACCAAGTTGATATTTTCTTTTATAAACATGTTAAAATATACCCTAGTATTATTCCAATGATGACAGTAAAATTATTAAGTTTCTTATATATATATAAAATTATATTCTTAACATTCCTTTTAATTAATGATGCTGCAGCATGATTTAAATCCTTGGGAGACAAATATCTAAATTTACCACTTACCTCGAATATTTGTTATCCAATAATTTCTCTATCTATTTCAAATTACATAAACATCTTATTTGCACAGAATTGTAAAATGATTATGAAAAGCAAAGAAAACTATATAATTATTAACTATACAAAATGTTCGTGAAGATGAACAGTAAATTAATGTTCAAAGTTCACAAGTGGGAAGTATGGATAATGCATCCGCGTTTGACAGTTTTTTTCCAGGGCAATGTTCTATTTCGAGATTATATTTCTGCAAAGCTATGGCCCATCGTTGTAATTTGGACGATTGCGAAGCATTTCTCACTATAAAGGCTAGAGGATTATGATCAGTCACAATTTTCACCGATGAACCGAATATCCAAGATTCAAACTTCTTCAATGCCCATACTATAGCATAAGCTTCACGCTCTATAGTCGGCCAGCTCTGTTGAGGTTTCGATAATTTCTTGCTCGCGTAGCAGATGGGAAATTGCTTCTCTCCCCTTTGCTGTGACAAACATGCACCTATTCCGATTTGGGATGCATCAGAATGAATGACAAACGGATCCTGCAGTGTTGGGGTGATCAGCTCCGTTGACATCGCTAATCGTTCCTTCATTTGTTGAAATGTTGACTCATGAATTTCTTTCCATTCGAGTATTTCCGGTTGTTTATTTTTCGTGAGTTCTGTGAGTGGGTAGGCGATCTCTGCATACCCTGGGATATAATCGCGATAATAATTACATAGTCCTAACAGACTTTTAAGATCTCTTTTCGTTTTCGGCGTTTCCAGCTTCTTGATTGCCTCTATTTTCTCGGGATCTGGTTGATGTTTTCCTGATTCAATGATGTGTCCTAAATATTTAATTTGAGGTTTTGCAAACGAACATTTCTTCGAATTGATAGTAAATCCAAGTGACTCTAGTTTGGTAAAAACTTTATCCAGATGTCGGAGATGAGTGTCGAAACCCGTGGAAAATATAGCTATGTCATCAATATAGGCTCTTGAAAATTGTTGAAATTCTTTCAGCGCGTTATTCATTACTCTCTGAAAAGTTGCTGCTGCGTTCCTTAATCCAAAGGGTAGCACTTTAAACTGATATTGACCTCGATGAGTTTTGAACGATGTGTACTCTTTACTTTGTTCCTCCATGGGAATTGCCCAATATCCTTTCAGCAAATCTAAAGTTGTTATGACGTTGGCTCTTCCTATACTGTACATTAAATCAATGGCATTTTGCATAGGAAAGTCATCTGGCTTCGTCACTGCATTCAAAGCTCGATAATCTAAGCACAATCTGATATCTCCATTTTTTTTGCTTACACAAACTACTGGATGAGCTATTTCTGCATTACTTTCTTCTATTAGTCCCGATTTCAATAATTCTTCTACTTCTTCATCGACCTTGGGTTTCAATGCTTCAGGAATCCTATAAATGTAAGGTTTCTTCCTCTCCATATTGGGTATTAATCTAATTTTATGAGCTTCAACTTTAGCTATTTTCAGCTTTCCGGTGAATAGTGCTCGGTGTTTGTTGATAAGAGCTATCAATTTTCTTCTCTGCTGCGGATTCAAATTTTCTAAATTCAGATTTGCATCTATTTTAAAATCTTCCAGGGGGGTCGAGAGATCTTTTCCTGGTAAAATTATAATTTCTCCAAATTCTTCTTCATTTTCAAACATCACTCCAACTGCATTGACACTAGCTTGGAACTTTCTAATTTTATTTGCATGAACATGTTTGATCTTTCCATCAGGTAGTTTTACTTTATAGGAATGAGGTGGGCAATGATTCACGATTTCTCCTGGACCAGTCCATTGTGCATAGAGTTTGTTATTTGAATCTGGTATGAGTAAATAAACTTGTTCTCTGATTTTGAAATTTTTTGGTATTGATCTCCGATTAAAGTACTCAGCATATTTTTGTTGTTTATCACTTGCAATTAAATTGGCTTGTTCGGCTGCTTGTTCTAACCTTATTTTTAAAAGTTGTAAGTAATCCACTGCCGATTCACTTAGATTAGGTGGTATAGGTATTTCTCCTGACCATGAAGACTTCAGTACTGCTAAAGGACCTCTTGGTTGTCTTCCATACATCAGCTGAAATGGTGAGACACCCGTGGTGCAGTTTGGTACTTCTCTGTATGCAAAGAGCAGGTATGGGATGTGCTTATCCCAATTCGAAGGATCAGTCCTGATGACATGATGTAACATTTGCTTGAAGGACTTGTTCCATCTTTCTACTAATCCATTTGAAGCACTGTAAGCAGGTGTAGAGAACCTAGGGTGAGAACCTAGTCTTTTCTGGAATTCTTTAGTTAATTTTGAAATGAAGTTACTTCCGTTGTCACTAGCTATTGTATTAGGGATTCCTGTTCTCATGAAAATCTCCAAAAGCGCGTCGCAAGTGGCTTTTGCTGTCAAGCTTCTCAGTGGAATGGCTTCTGGCCATCGGGAATGTTGATCTACCAGACATAACACATATTTATGTTTCCTAGCAGAGGGAGTTTCAATGGGTCCAATAACGTCGATGTTAACTGTTTCGAAAGGTAATCCTGGCCTTCTGACCAGTGTGATGGGAATCTTGTCAGATCGCTTTTCTGGACTTTTCAACTGACAATCTTTGCACGTTTTACAAAAGGTTTCAACATCTTGTGCTAATCCAGGCCAATAAAATGAATATCGTATTCGCTCCTTTGTTTTTCTTATTCCAAGATGTGCGCCGAAAATGGAACTATGTGCTAATTCCAACACTTGTGCTCTTCTACTAAGCGGAAGCACTAACTGAAAAACATTCTGTCCTAATATTTTTTCTTGGTGATGTAAAAGATGATCAATAAATAAATAATTTCCTTTTTTTTCTATTGCTAGCTTCCATGCTTCTCTCAGCGAGGGACAGTTAACTTGCTCTTCGCGTAGGCATTCAGCAGACGATAAGTCTGTGTTTACATAAACACTCGCCTTCTTCCCTTCCTCCTCTTCGTTTTTCTCCTCTATGAGCATTAGTGGGGGGGGGGAATCGACGCTGTCGTTTGACTGTGCATTGGCGAATAAAGTTTGTAAGTTTTCGCTTCCGTAATTATTTCTTTCTGCGTTTGGTTCTTTTGCCGCAGGATTAATCAACAGTTCGTATATTTCTGGAGTTATTAGGCAAGGCACATTTAGCTTATCAGTCACTGCAATTAATGTATCCACAAAATTAAATATATTGCTTCCATGATCTTTATGGTAAATAGGTACACGGCAAACTTTTGCTTCAATTGGTTGTCCGAAAGCAGGTGTTAGCAATATTTTACCTCCTTCTCTCTCCTCTAAATTTGGAATGAGCGATGAATGTACGATCGTTATCTGCGTTCCAGAGTCTACAATAGCTTCGATTTTCTCAGAGTTAATAAAAATATCTACTTTTTGCAGTGGTTGAACGATGCGTTCTGCGAATTCAGATCGTATATGGGATGAGTCTACTTTAGCTACGATGGCTTCTTCTTTTGATGTTCTGTTTGAATTTTTTTGAGTTTTGGAATCATCCTTTCCCTTCTTATTTACTGCAGTTTCGTTCTTTCTTCTTTTGTCTGGGCAATCTCTCGCGATGTGTTGATAATTTCCACAAATATAACATTCTTTTCTTCTTGCGTGAAATCTTTCGTGTTTTGGATATTCTTTTCTCATGGGTGGTGGAATATATTTGTCGTGTGCACATGTTGTATCCAGGAATCTCGGTGATCGCTTAATTCCATTTCGAACTTCGTCGAAAGATTTTCCTTTGGCCGTGAAATAAATATCACATTCTGTAGCTAATTCTTGAGGCTTCAGCCATTTATTTCCTTGGCGTATTGCGACGTGTGCAGCTGTTTCTTCATCTAATGCTTGGAATAATTTATCGGAAATAATTAACTCCTTGAGTGTTTTGAAATCCTTTACTTCTCTTGACTTGCAGTAATAGTCCCATGTAGCTGTTAGTCTTGAAGCGAACTGGATATGCGTTTCTCCGGAATAACGTTTAGTTTTTCTGAAGTTTTCTAAACAGGTTTGAGGAGTAGGTTGATATTCCTTCAGAACAAGAGTTTTCACTTTTTCGTAATTTTGCAGATCTTCCTCCTTTATATAAACAAGAACATTTGAAGCTTTTTCTCCAATTAATTTCAATATTTCTGATTTGTATTCTTCAGGAACCTTCTTGTGCTTAAATGCTCTTTCGATAGAATTGAAAAATATATTCCATTCTTCTGCTCTCTTCGGTACTGGTATAGTCAGTGTTTCTACTCCTTTGATCAGCTTGTCCAGTGAAATTTCGGTTTCTCGTTCTGTGTTTTGGATTAAAGGTGTTGGACTTCTACTTCCTTCATTTTGAGTTGCTCGAATCTTCGCTAGTTCTATTTCGTGTTCTCTTTCTGTTCTTATTCTTTCTTCTTCCATTTGCATTCTTTCCATTTCTTCTTTTCTTTTTCTATTCTCCACTGTAGTAATCAGAATTTCTTTTACGAAATCAGCATCTTCGATGTATTCCTTGCTATTCTGGAGTTTGTGTTTCAGTTCTACCAGCTTCAAATCTGGGGATGCTTCTTCGCCAATTTCCAATAGAACTGTTACTAAATCCTCTTTCTTTGCGTTTTTGAACATTTTCTTCTATTTTCCTTTAGAATCAAGCCTTTCAAACTCTCGATTAAATAATTCTCACGTTTTTACTCTCTTTTGCAAATGAACACTTCTTTCGTTAGTTAGGCTTAACTTTACACCTCTTCCGTTTTCAACGCTCTAAGCTTCTAACCTCTCTGGTTTTCTCGAAAGAGAGCATGTTGTGATGACTTCATGGTTTAATAAGGCACCATTTAGCAAGACGAAACAAACATTTATTAAATATATAATTCAAAGCATAATATAATAGTTACTCAGAGCAGTACGTCGCTCCTACCGCATAGTACAATCTACTACCTTCCTCTTCCGAGGCTAACATGCAACTCCTAATAAATACATTAACCCTTCTCGAAGAAGAGCTACCTGCGCCAAGCATGCTCTGTTGATCGCCAAACAGTCGCCAGATATCACAAACAATTCAGGCTTCACTGCTTCAGTGTGTGAAAGAAGCAAGACCAAATTTAGCAGAAGAACTTGCCTTTTATCTCTAATCTCATAATACACAGCCAATAATGTATGGTAAACGTTAGGCTAAAATTAAGGCGAGTTCTTTTTCAATAAATTCTTTTATTTTCCACAAATGTATTGTTGTTCATAACATTGTCCCTTGACTACAGGTGTTGTTGATGAATGATGGCTGACATGTTGAACATTTGTTATAAAGAACAAATTCTTTACTAAAAATCAATTGTTATGCTAATTATTGCTTTTGTTATCATATGAAGCAACATCTTTTGGCTGTTCAATTTTTTTTTTGCTAACAATAAAACCCCTTGATATTTCAAGCATGTGCATCAGTTTTTACCTCTATACCTACATTATTCACTGAATTACTCAACTTTCAAACGTTAATGGACTTTTGGGTCACCCTGTATTTTAATACTGAAATGATACAGGGACTGAAGACAAGTTCCGATAAATTTATCACTAAGGAAATTTGGAAATAAAACAAAGGAAGGTAAACTTATTAGAACATTCAGAACTTAAAAATGTATATAACATTAATTTATTTTCATATGCCATTTAATTCTCAAATATTTTTTCAGATACAGTTTTAAGGAAACAATCTCTACAAAAACAATACATATGAACATTTAATTTTGTGTATTTTTTATTAAATTGCTTAAGTAAAAATATTATCTTACCAGGAAAAAAATGTCGATTTGAGAACCTGGATACAGGTTAGCAAGTATTGTAGCTTCAAAGGCTTGGCGCAAAACTATTGTCATCTCTTGAGACCTTCGATCACTATGACTAACTCTAATTCTTGAACTGCTGCTAAAAGGAGCTGTTTTGTATTGACAGTTGATGTAGGCTCTATTAGTCAGAGCTTTTGACTTTCTTCCTGTTACCTACAAATTAGAAATATAAATTAATGTTATATGACGGTAAATAGGTTTGTTAACTTTAGTGGGTAATTCTGTAGTAGAAAGTTGTAGAGCTGTTGTTCAATAATTTCAGTTTCTGCAAACATTTTTTCTCCCTGCTGGCAAATTTTGAATTGAAAGCTCAAAAATGATAAAATAATTCAACAGTAAAAATAATTATCTGATATTAAATAGTTGATAAACAAAGATGGCATATTGGCATTAAAATATGATTGCAACTATGTAAAACAAGCCTTATCTGGCATCTGCAGTTCAAGTTCCAAAAGAAAGTAACTGTAGTGGAAGCCATATAAAACTGTGTAGATATGAAACAATACTCAAAACAATAGTTTGGAATACCAGTTTATATAGAATGAATGACATCAGCAAATCTTTACATTTAACTAAATGTGTGCACTTAAATTAGCTGGTTTTGTTTAAATTTTATTGCACAGTTCTGTCAAGAATTTTATTAAAGTAGAAAAAGCAGTTTTTGGTGCATTTGAGAAACAGAATTATAGGCAACCAAAAGAAAAATATTTGATGAAAGTAATAAAGGATCTAAATCACTTTCATTGCATAAAAATTATTTGAAAATTCTTTTAATATTATTTAGGACAATATAATAGCAGATCCTGCTTGCAGATGTAAAGTATATAAAAATAACACAAAAATTAAAGAGTTGCTCAATTTAAATTTGTTGCACTGTCTGCATAGAAAAGTTAAAAGAGATTAATAAAAAATGTACAGATAACTGCATTCTAAGGATGCATAGGAATATTCTTATTAGATGATGGAGACAAATTTATTTCTGCTGCATAAGTATGTCATGTTGTGAGAGAAATGTCATCAGTTTTTCCTAATGTAAAAATTATTTAATAGAATTTAATGACTATACCAGTTTTCCTTGCCTCCAGAAAAAAATTTTGCTGTTTTAAAAAAAGGATAAAAGATATTTTAGTATGATAGTATTAGAAATTAGAAGATTAAACTCTATGCTTCTATTATATAGAATAAGAAGCATTAAATAACATTGATATTTCAAAAATAATTGACGAACTTGCCGGGAAAAAAGAAAAAACGATGTTTTTAAATCTTCTACTTTACATTAATCTAATTTTATAATTAAATATTTTAATTTTAAAATATTCCATGAAACATTTTAGCAGTTTGATGCTTTATTTTTCTTTTCATAAAATATTTTATTTCTTTAATATAATTTTAATGTATTGCAGTCTCTATATGCAGAGAAAAAACATGAGACTAGTTATTAACAAAAATACCAAGTCATGATTTTTATTAAAATATTTATAATTTTAGTTAATTATATGTAATTATTTATTGCAAATCACTAATTGCATTCCTAGGAGCCCCCAACTAGCTTAACCTGCCTCTAAAATACAGTACATACAAATACTAAAATACATACCTAAAAATACAGTTTAAAATTAAAAAAAAGTAATAAAGGTACTTCCCTGTTAAAGCACCCACCACATAAATTTATTAATGAAAATTAGAAAATATTATTCAAACTATCAAATAAATAAATAAATAAACTACAATATATTAAGGGGGAAAATAATACTATTTATCTTTGTGGAGGCCTTAATTTGCAAAATGTTGCAATTGTAGAATTAAATATTTTCTTTGATCCTACATACTGCCATCATATAATTTCTTCTAAATATGAATCCAAGCATTAACATTTGGCCACATGTCAGAATCATTTGAATTTTTGTATATTTGTGCAAGTTGTTGCATCTACAAAGCTGTATTTATGATTTACTACAAAGTGTTGAAAACCTGCTTTCTCTTTGTTCTGCTAAGCATACCAGCAATCAAAATATGGGCTAATCTTTAGAATACGGTAACAGGTAGTTTGGCGACAGTTTGGTAAGGCGATAAAGGTTACTAGTTAGGACTTTAGCAATAATCTGAGAAGTACACAGTTCGAATCACAGATTATTTTGTCTCGGAGAAATGAGAGTATGAGACATGTAATGTGACATTTTCCGGAAAATTCCGATCGGGATTTTAGCTAATAAGCACTTAGAAACAATTTCGCTGCTAAAGTGCAGAATCGCCCACTTATTTGTTTGGCTCTTTTTACAAGAGTAAGAGGAATTGGATTTTTGTCAATTTCCTTTCACTTTTTAAGTGAAAATAGGTCGATGTTTACATAGATAAAGTCAAGAGTGCACGCAATGCCATTTTTGTGCAATTCTGGGATGTTTTTTTAAGTGAAAATAGGTCGACGTGTACATGGATGATACCGTGTATGTGCAATTCTTAAAAACGCGGTAAGCAGTTTGCGATTCTGCACTTTCTCCCAATTTCGCACCTAATCTTCGTCATGATTAAGCATTTTTGTTCCATAAAAGTTCTAGTATAAGCGTAATTCGGCTAGCAGATTGTTGGAAAAAATGTTCAGCAAAAAAAAAAAAAAAAAAAAAAAAGCCTTTATTTCGTGAAAACAAAACTAGCAGTTTGGCAGTTTGTTGTAGCAGGGTTTGCCACCAAAAAATCGTCAAGTTACCATAATGTAAAGATTCACCAAAATATGTTGTACTTCACATACACCTTCTTTTACTACCTCTGTTACAGTTTTAGTGCCTCTGTCTGGTTTAGTTTATCCTAAAAGTGTTTGGACAAAAGTAGGCAACAAACATTTCTTATATAGTTAATTCAAAGAACTGAGTTTCCTCTCATATTTAACTATTGATTGCATCATCTGATAAAAGTTAGTATATGAAGTGCAAAGCAGCAAGAATAGGAATCTTGGAACTCTGAAATCAATTATTGTAAGGGTCTATTTTTTACCCAGCAGCTGTTCACATTGCATCTCCAAACGCTTTGCCCTCTAAAAAAAATTTCTTCAGTAAGCATTTTTACACCTTTGCTCAGTATGCAAAATTCTGCACGGAAATAATCACAGAAAGCATGATATTACATAGTCTAAATTGAGCATGAAAGTAAAATATTCTGCACAATAAAAATTTCACAAAAAATTATTGCAGTTAGAGTAGAGAGAAGGGTATACCTTGTATTATTATAGTGAAGTTTTTGTTTCATTTATTGCCAAGCCTCAGCAGTTGAATGTTATGGAAACTCTATTATGACATCACTCAGTTGCATGACTGCGGTGAATTTGTAAGGGTTAGGAAGTACACGGCTTGTTTTATGGTTTAGACGGTAAAATGTCTGAATGTGGTAAGATTAATTTGAAGTTTCTGTACAATTTGGAAAGAAGAGCATTACTTGACTGGTGTGTAAATGGTTTGCTTAGTAGCCATTATTACTGTTTATAGGAATGGAATGTGTATGGTCGGATGGATACGGCGCTATGGAGGATATTTTTGCTATGGTCTTATTTTGTGAATTTATGTGGCAACACCAGTATACGGATTCTAGTTCAGATAATTTTAGGAAGTTTTTGGATTCTGTTAAGGAATTTTGTTTGACTGAAGACGTGTTAATTCGTAAATACGGTGAGTGGATATATCCTTTGTGTAGTGCAAAGATGAATTTTATTTTTTATGTAATTTCATTGTATGGTTTAAAATTTAGTTTATTGAGATTATTATTATTATTTTTTGGTTGTTCCTTTGACTTTTTAAATGAATACAGTTCAATGTGTACATGGACAAAGTCAAGGGAGTGTGCAATGCCAGGTTTGTGTAATTCTCCGATATTTTTTAAATGAAAATAGGTTACACGTGCAGTGGATAAAGTGAAGGGATAGTGCAATGCCTAGCTTGTGCAATTCTGTAATTTTTTTTAAGTGAAAATAGGTCAGTGTGTACATGGATACCAAGTTTGTGAAATTCTTTGACTTGTTATTTTGGCTTTCATGTAACGACAATTCAGTATTTTTAAGACTTACATTTTAAAATTAAAATGTTTAGAAAGTTAAAGGAATTTTAGAGTAAGTTCAGATTAAAACACATGGAAAGCAATTTCTAAAGAAGCAAAAATCACGAGTATTCGAGAAGATCCAATTTAAAAGTTCATATAAGTATACAAAAGCATGAGACTGAGCAATGATATGCTTAATAACGACTATACCAGATATTTGGATGAGAAAGCGCTTCAGAATAATCTGCATAAACAGAGGGGTGCATTTCTGGAGAGCTTTCTATAAGAAACTGGCTCATATGCACATTACGCAAAGGAAAAATTATGAAAATGCCCATTCGCTGGGATCAGAACTTCAATTAAAACAGTACCACGTTTCCGGCGATTTTATATGTTACATCGCTATTTAGAATGAAACTTCAGATATACCGTGATCAGTTAGAATATATAAAATAAAAGTAAAATACAGAAAACAAGTAAATGTGAAAACTTTTTTTAAAAACTAACGTCATGAGGTCCGTAGACTGATGCTAAAACTTTAGTGTTTCCTTGTTCTAAATAAGCTGAGCCATCTGCTGAAGCGGAAACACCGAGTTTACATTCGATTTTCCTTAATTCACCTGGACGTCTTCCATCCATTCTGATACCTTGATCAGATAAAAGTTCTAAGCCTGCCATAATTAATATATATATCTAAAAATTATAATTTTGCCGGTCTCGACACACTTAACAAAAATATAAACACACTCGACACTAAAATATCTAAGAGATCATGATTCTGCGCCATTCTTTACGTCTTTCAGCTTATTGGTTTCTGCTGAAATTGGTCGCCGCTTTTTCGGATGGCCTAGAGTCTCCTTTTCCCATCGATAGAAAGACTTGTGTCAACGATAGGGGAATGGCAGGTTTATCGATTACGAGTTTCAAAGTCCGTCTCGTGTATGAACCTTTGTGTTTAGAGGCAAAATGAATTTTGCGAAATCTTGGAGCGAATTTAAAGAAATACTTCGCAGACACGAAGTAGAAACTGTAACAAAATATGTGTATTACTATGGAAAGTCATTAGATAAAGAGAGTAAGTAATTTTTGAAGATGTAATGAGTAAATAAAAATCCTCTAGAATGTAAATGCTTTCTTTGATTGTTTAGTTGATATTTGGCCATTTTGTTCCAAAGAACTTATCAGCACTAATTTGTATTAATTTTATTGCGTAAGATCTAGTTGATGTTGCGAGATTCGGTCCAAGTTGAAAAAAGGGTTTATAGACGTTCATATTCATTAATTTTGTTGCATAACGTGTAATAGCGTTATGTTTGATTTTTATTTGGTTTCATTGTCAGGTATTGCATGTTTTTTTTTTTTTTTTTTTTTTTTTTAAATAGCTGATGCTTCACGAAACATTCCGTACTATATTAAACATTAAACAAGATATACCGTGTTAGATTTGAAAATTTTTATTGTTGTTTCTTGAGAAACTCGACAATTGTCTCCATGACTACTATATTTTTCATCCTATTTTAGTGTATGAATGCAGTCTGTTGATTTGAAATATAATCATTTAATAGTCTATAAAGAAAATCCATTCTTTAGTTTTATCATTAACAACATGTTTCAAAATAACCTTATAATAAACACTACCAATTCAAAAAATATTCTGTTTTATTTTCAGGTAATAGTTCACCATAAAATTATAATGCATTGAAATATCAGGAAGTTATAATAATAAAGATATTGAATTTTAGAAAACAGGAAAGTTTTCTGAAATGTATATATATTTCTTTAGTGATGTGATATATATATTTCTTTAGTCAATGAATGCTACTTATCTTGTGTGTAAAATCACATTACTGTCTATTTTGACTCTTAGCACCAATGGACTAGCAGATGAGATAGCTGAATACTGGATGTTTGATCAAGGTACAAATACTGTTGAATGGATTAGCTGCATGGGAATTTTCCTGTTCTCCTTATATATAAGTGAATACAAGACAGTTTCCCATTAGACCTTCTCAAAGGCATCCCTTTTGCGTAAGGCAGCTAGCTCATTCTATACTTTACCTAGCATATATAATTTTAATATGAGACAAAATGACATAATTTTTTTACATAATAGTTTAATGCTTTTAATATCTCTATGTTTGCAGTAGGTGCTGCTTAATGTGATTACATTTGCCCATTTTTGATAATATAAGATGATGAGAAAAGTATCTTTTAAAATAGGAATTGAATTAACTATAAATATAACTAGCCACTTTCTTAACATTTTAATTAGGAAAAATAAGTTTGTTTATCAATTGTTTACAGTCTTCATTGCAAAAGTTCATTTGAGTAGTCCATAATGTTTCTGAAATTTATTGGACCAATTCTATACCTATAATCTTAATACTTGGAGGGCATCCTTGTTTAAAGAGATTTTGCCAATGTAAAATCTGAAATTGGGCAAAAATGCAAGTATATTTTGGCAAAGATGTTTTCAGGAATTTTTACCTCCCTTTTGAAGAAGAGGGAACTGTGCTGAAGCCCTTCCAAATCAATAGCTATTGAAAATTCGTATGAAATTTTTTTTTTTTTTTTTAATTTTATTGTTTTGCGCTTTTTTCTAAATGCTTGATTAAAATCATTTTCGTTCTTCAGTTTAAGAAATTTATTGTATAATATTTTGATTATATTAACCAAATTGAGCAAATAAAACTACAGCAAATGATGCATTTTTTATGTTTCCATATATGAAAGAGCAGAACTTAGAAATTCAATAGCAATATACACGACATCAGCTGCAATACATTAAGCAGTGTCTACAGTATGTAGTATATATAGAGACAGTTAAATGTATAATATGTTTATAGAGATCTGTAATTTCTTTCTTTTAAAAATCAAAGCTTAGCAGATTGTGATCTAAATCAAAATTTTCTTTCCAGTTGAACTAACTCCAGATTTACGATTAAACTGGTTAGATGATATTCCCTATTTCCACTTTGGGCGAAAAACCTATGTTTGCCATCAAGGAAAAGATCTGAATAAACGTCAAAAGGAAAATTATGCTAAAGAAAAAAATGAAAAGGTAAAATAACATTGTTATATTTAAAAATTTATACAAAAATATCACCTCTTGGATTATATATATATATATGTGTGTGTTTTTTTTTTTTTTTTTTTTTCCTTTTAGTGTCAAACTGATCATGCTTTTGGTAAAGCATATTCCAAGAACCAGACAACTAAAAAAATTAATTGTCCAGCTGTAATTAATGTTACCCGAATGTACAGGATGCCTCAGTTCAAGGTAGAAGTTTATTTAACTTTTTGTTCTAAGATGGTCTTAGTAATTTTAGGGAATTTTTTTTTAAGGAAAAAATATAATTCTGTCATGTATGAGCAAGATGTATTGAAGGTATTCTATGATAAAGTATACATACTTTTTGACATAAAAACAAAAGGTATTTTTAGAGTCACAATGTAAAAAAGAGAAATGATTTTTTGTGTCTCTTTATTCAACATATTTTTCTAAATAGGTTTTTTTTTTTTTTTTTTTTTTGCCAAAAAAGGGTTTTTAACGGTAATATTTTCCTAAATAAATAATTCAGTAATTGACATGCAAATAAAATGATGTTTTCAGACCAGAAATAAAGGCTTTTTATGCTAATTATATTCTAACCAATTTGCTACAAATAGAAATAAGTTGTTCAAAGTGAAGTTTTATTGGTTATGTTTCTTTGAAGAAGTAATTTGATCTATTGTTATAAAAATGGAAGATTCTTTTTACAGCTTTTTTTAAAGGAAAGAAATGAGAAATGACTCCTCCTTTTTTTTTTTTTTTTTTTGAATAATTTGCTATGAACAGAAAGTTTTTAAAATTGAACCTTTATCAATAATTAGTTTTAGATGACTGTGCTGGAATTTCTAAATTTTACTGTGATAAATATGTTTAAATTACAGGTAGTGCCAACCCGAAAAAGAAAGATTATGATATCTCGGAAAATTAAGGAAAAACTAGCCAATAAAGATAGTATTGCTGGTGAAGAAGTTTTCATGTTTAATTTACCTAATAGCCAAGATCATCAAAATCATCTAATGGGTAACATGGCTGCAGTAATAGAACCTATAGATGCTAGAGTGCGGCATTTCATAGCTTCTAAAGTTAAGAATGGAAAATGCAATGCCACTGTAATTGCAGAGCTATTAGAAGTATACGTTTCAACTGAATTGGGAGAAACTGATAAAACGCGCAGACGATTTTATCCAGAAATGGAGGCAATAAGGAAAATAATAAGCCAAGCAAAATCCGATATTAGAACTAGTAAAATTGACCAGGAAAATACAGAAATGTTAATAAATAGCTGGGATACTTCCAAGTGTTCTGTTTTTTTTTAGACCATGTACTGAAAATACATATGATGGTACTGAGCCAAATGACTTTACAGATTCAAAACTAAATCTGCTATTTGTATATCAAAGTGAAGAAATGAAAAATTTATATGTCTTATATGGTTCTAATCTTGTTCTTCTCGACGCGACCTATCGAACCTGTAAGTATGCTCTCCCACTTTATTTTTTAGTTGTCAAAACAAATGTGAACTATCAAATAGTGAGCATAATAATTACACAAAATGAAACAGCCAAAGCATTAGAAGAAGCTCTTATAATTATTAAAAATTAGTCGCCTCTCGTTAGACCAAAATATGGGATGGTTGATTTTGCAATGGAAGAAATTACAAGTTTGGAAAATGTCTTTACAGGAATTAAGGCTTTTATATGTAGTTTCCATCGAGAGCAGGCATGGTCAAGATGGGCTTCTAAGAAAAAGAATGCAGTGGTTCCCAAAGAAGAGCTTTTGTGTAAATTACGTGCCATAGCAAATGCTCCAACTCAAGATGAAATGGTTGCAGCAATAGAGGTATTAAAATCATGGAACCAATATGAAGCTGTGAAAGATTATTTTGAATTAACATGGTTCAAGGAAATTGAGAGATGGGCTTTGGCTTACAAACCAAATGACTTATTCATAAACTCGAACAATGGTGTTGAATGAGGAACTAAAATATAGATATCTTCAGGAATATAAAAACTGTATGCTGTCTGAAATAATTAAGATCTTGGTTGAGAAATTTCTGCCAGAAAGATATAGAATTTACGTCCGAAAAAATCTGAGTATGCTTTCGCAGGCCAGATTATACAATGAACATGTACCAAATTATTTAATCAATAAGCCAAAATGGTTAATTGATCACATAAAAACAAAATTAAGAGCTGCTGAAGTTTATGTGGGTAGTATAAAAAAAAATTCACATGGCCTCTTTAAAGTTTCTTCTGAAACTAAGCATGATGCAGTTTATTCTGTCACGTTTGATGAACAGAAACAACTGTGTCAATGCACATGCTTAGATTTCAGAAGAAACCGACTGCTGTGCAAGCATATTGTGTTTGCTGGCATGAAGTTTCCAGCCTGGAGTTTGGAATGTACTGCAGAATGGCTATTTTCAACACCTATTTTCAAAGTTGATGAAGATTTAGTCTCAAGAAGTATTTCAGGCACCAGAAAATGAAAATATTCATCAACTGAAACTCCTTCAGGTGGAACATCAGATAATTTACCCACCATATCTGAAGAAGCAACGTTGAGTAAAAAAAGAAATTTGATCAATGAGTGCGATGCAAATTACAGATCAATTCGGTCACTCCTTTGGAATTTAGATAGCGAAAATTTACACAATGTAGCCAACTCTTTGAAGGAGATTTTAGAGTCTGCTTCAAAAACAGTTATGCGAGATGAAAATACTGGTCTACCGCTTCAAATTGAAAAAAAAATTAAACTAAAAAAAAGTAAAAGAATTGTCAAGAAGTATGGTCAACTAAACCTCCATCGCCGTAGAAATACCAGAGTTGGAATAAAGGTGGATATACATAAAGAAACCATTTCAGTAGATGGCCAGTAATTAAAATTAGTATGAAACCTAAAGCAGGCTACAAAGAGCCTTTGGCAAAGGTGACACCCCCACCTATGAGTGGATAATAGAGTAATCTCGGGGACCTGCATGCCATGGATACACTAATACTTATTTTCAAATAAAATAATAAATTTCATACTTTTAGGATAATCTTAAATACTGAATATTATCATACTTGAAATACTTTAGTATGTGCATTTATTTTCGGATTCTTCAGAATTTATAGTGAAAAAACTGCTACAACTATATACTATCAAATACCAGATTTCAGACAATTAAAATTGACGATAATTCAAAGTATAACATGTAAGTTTTGTACAATTCAATAAACATAATACATGTTATTATTTAGTAATATTTATTTCCTGAACAACTTTACAAACACTTATTTGAGAGTCATATAACTTATTTCTATTCAATAATGCTGCAGCTGCATTGATTGTCACGATCAAGACATATGAGCAATATAGTATTTAATGCACTCAAAACTGAATCTGGTAAAGACTTACGGCATATTGGTTACCAAATGCATCTAAAGCAAACCAGTATGCAGGGTTAGTTTTACAGGTTCACTTGTTTTCAAATTAGCAACTCTGTAAAAGTTTTACTCTTGGTTGTACTGACACTGCCTGTTCTTTCTCATATCTAATTGTAGTTATTTGGTTGTAATATGCAGTAAAGGTAAGAACACTGGTGTAATATGCTGTAATTTTTATGTTAGATAGCCCAGTTACATGACTACAACATTTTTCCACTACTTTTTTTACACTGTAAACTTGGTTTACAAAGTTATTTTCCATGATTTTGGGGTGTTGTATAAAACATATTTGGAATAACTACAGTTAAATGTATTGATTCAAAAGAGGATATATTGTCTTGCTGAATCTTTTCCTGTACTTATTGTTTGATTTAATATTTCCAATGTGGTGGATTGACCATCATGGAATCATAGCATCCAGTAGATCTTTCAATATAACTCCATTCAGATATTCACATTTATATTATTGTAAATTAACGTAGAAGACAGATTGACAGATATTCTCAGTTCATAGTGCCAAAGTGTTTTTTAATAATGCTAAAATACAATTTTAAAAAAAAAAGATTACTCATGTTATGTAGAATTAATGTTAAAATTCCATACAAGAAACAAGCATCGATTAATTGTGTTATATAGAATTAAAGAATAAACAGTCAGGTAGAAATTTATAAATGCATAAAACACAACAAAAGGCAGGGCTGCATTTATTCATCCAGTTCATTGAAAAAGTTGTGGCTTTCCTAGACCCCTACCCCTTGTCGAACATGTAGGTTGTTTCGAATGTTGTCATGAGTAACTAACATAAAATATAATTTTTTCCCCAAATTAGTATGTTATAATTTTTGAATAAAAGAAGAGTGAGTAAGTGGTTATTCTAGCCGAAATAAAGTGTGCGTCGAGTTCCAGTAAAGACCCAAAAATGTCATCTGGGAAAGCTGAGAAAGGGGAAACGAGCTAGCTTTAACCTGAGTCTAGAGATGCATATAATACATACACACAATACAGATAAGTGTGAGTAAACTGGTGCACTTAAATTATAACATAAGTCACAAATGTACATTACAGGTAAAGCATGTCAATTTAAATAATATGTGTATTAAGTATGGCCATAGGCCATTTACAATTATTTGGGTCATTCACATTATAATCGTAAACCCTTATAACAGGATTGTCTTCAAATCTTTAAATTCAGAAAAACTTCTAAAATCGTAATTTTTTCTATAGAAGAATTTCTATCCTCAGAAAAATAAATGTTAAAGAATTGAAATATAAAATTTGTGCATTTTATGCAGAAAGTAAAAAGAAATTCATTATTTCATTATAAATTTAATCATAAAGAAAAATCTGCTTAATATTTTTTAACAATAATAAGAGAATTTCAAGTATTTCATTTTGATGTCCAGTGATATTAAAAATTGTTTTAAATTTTGACTTACAGATGCCCTAGAGGAGTTGCATGGTATCTAAAATTTCTGTGAAACACAGTTTGAAAACCTTCAGACTACTCGAAAACTTCAGATTATGTGAAAAAAGAAATGCAGATGTAAAGAGCAGTGATTAAAAAGTTTTAATGACCAAAATATTTTCATTCCATCAGATTATTTGTGTATTTTGAAGAAGACACAATCAGATAATAAGATCACAAATAGAGGATAAGTTTTTTTTTTTCTTTTTTGGGGGGAGGGGAATTATTGCATATACCATACATTTTAACATATAGAATATTCTTGGATTGTCTACTGAAAAAAGTACATAATATATGTAAATTTTAATATATAAGAAGTAATGCAAATATTTCAATAAATGAATGGATAAAAAATGACCTTCTTAAACAACCTCATGTTTAAATTACTTAGAGGAATTTATGCGAACATGTTTCTGTTGGCATTAATTAAACATTAACAAATGTAGATGAACACAAATTGCATAATGTATTTTAATTGAATATATGTTTTGGAATGAAAAATGTAAACAGCCTTAATATACTTAATAACTCGGATTTGTAATGCATATATTTTTATTTCCAATGGCAGACAAAAGTATTTATACAGACACACTATCAAATAAACACACACAAACAAATATATCACACACTAAATAAACAGAGAATAAGGAAGCCTATTTACTACTGCTTGAACATACTCTAGGCTTCCAGTAACAGCCACAGAGATCCTGTACAAAGAGAGCCATGCATTTTGCAGATGGTGGAGGTTCGTATCTTGGGCTTTTATCACAAAGGACGAATACAGAATTTTTTAATCAAAAAGTTTTGCTGAATAATGACGAGTTAAAATACAAGCTATTATGATGGAATTAGCCTTTGGGTATCGGAAATGAATATGTAGTTGAAGAACGAAGGTTTGCTTTAAATTACAGATTTCTAATACATTAATTTAATTATGTGTTTTAAAAATATCATTTTAATATAATATTTTTCTAATACATTTATTTTATTATCCAAAATTATTTTCTAATTAACAGAAAGATACAGCATAACTTTCAGTGATCCATTGTCAAAAAAAGGCTTCTTCTGGACAGCTTAATAATAGTACAAGGAAATAAGCTTATTTTATGCATGCCTTGTGGCATGAGATAATGAATTTCTGAAGTATTTTAAAAACTGTAAAAATATGTACATATACCATAGAAATGATTTTTAACACTAAATAAAATTCAATACGTGCCCATAGTAAGATCAACTTATGAAAGCTTTTTTACCAAACTGGAAATCATTGCATAAGGAGGAAAATTTCCAAAACCCATTTTTTAATTTTTATAATATGACTAACGATAAGGTATTGCTTTTTGATCAATAACATGGGTTGTTTGAACTAATAAAGAAAAACAGCTGAATGCGCATATTAGTAACCTTAAATTGCATCAGTATTACAGCGAGTTAATTCTAAATCACAAAACACTTCTGTAAGACAGTCAGACACAGCTGCTACAAAAAATTTTCTATGGAAGTGGTTGTCTTAGGTGATATTTGATGTCAATGTTATTAAATTACCACTTTTGTTATCATCATAGTGTGATATGCATCTCTCTGTGTATACATTTTGAATCTGAAATAATGCATTCAGCATAGCATATATACTTTAGGGATAATTGGGTGTAAAGAAAAGTCAATAAATACAAATTTATTCACATACAAAAATAATTGTATGGTTAAAATGTACACAAAATGATGAAAATACATAGTTTTTTTATTATTAATTACCAGATATAAACAGCGCATAAATCTTAACACTAAGCAGGATTATAATTTAAAAAGAAATCAATAGCAAACAAAAATCCACAAAATATTAGTTCACTTGAAGCACTACACATCTTAATATCTGCTGCAAGAATGAAAAAGAAACATGTGCCTACATGAGAAGCAACAGATAGAAATTGGAGAGTATGGTTAAATAATAAAAACCAAATCCTTAATATCATCTACTGACAGAAAGAGAACAAAATGCAAATAAGAAGCAAATTTCTTAAAAGCTAACAATAAAGAAGAGATTAAAATTAGGATGAACTGTCATATTTTTATTGACATAAAACATCAGATGCCACTTGAAATCAAATGTTAAGTGAAGTGGTGCCCCCACACCAGTATAATTTTTCGATGTAGAGAAATGAAAATCGTAGACAAAACAAAATTTATAAATTTCTTACCTCCAGACATAAGTTTGTGCTGTTTAGTACAAAATTTCAGACACGCATCTCAGCTGTTCGGAGCAAAATTTTAACGCTGTCTTTGCTTGATCATTGTATATGAAACAACACAGTCAGAGAATATTATAGATATTCAAAGAAGGATTCAGTTGGTATTTCTCTAAGATTATATTACATATATAAGAAAGTGCTTGTGTGGTATAGTATTATAATGTTTATAATAACACATTATACTATATTTAATTTTTTTACTAAATCAACCCAAGTTTTAAGGCACGTTTATTCGTATATATATGCACACACAATTAAGTACACAATATATTAAAATAGATATATCACCTAAAAAAGATATATCCCTATGAACAAAACAAAAATTATGGGTCATTCAAATAAATAAAAATTCAGTGATTCTTTTGCTGTGTTCTACCCAACGTAATTATTACTTTAAATCGTACATATACAATCAGTAGTCTAATATATATTTTACAATCAGGCATTATTACTTCTTAGTCAACAATACAGACATATTTAAATTTTCATTATTGTTTACACTCATTACATGCACAATTGCGGTTTTTTATTTTAACAACAGAAATGAACTAAACATATCAATACTCTTGATCATTGTATCAGCAATATGAGCAAGTTTCTGTGTATCATACAGATTTATTCGCATTGCGCCCAGTCTCGTATACCGCAAAAAAATAAATAAATAAAATAAAATATGAAGGTGAAGGCCCTTTTCCGTTCCGCAAAATTTTCCACAATTCCGCCTAAAACGTAAACAGAGTATCGAGACTTCGTAATCGATTACAAATTGCAAAGCTATCAGCTAGTCGTCATCGATGGGGAAAGGAGACTCTTGGCCATCCGAAAAAGCGGCGACCGCTGAAATTTAGAGAGTGTGAAAGTGTCGAGTGATCTCTTTTTAGCAGTTATCTCTAATATTTTCCCGAGTTAATTTAATTTTCTTTCTTTAATTTTTTTAAAGAGCTAGAATATTGAATACTAGTCTAGAAAGGGAGATCACCTAAGGTCCTTTCTAAAAACTAATATAAGAAATCAGTTTTTTTAAAAAATGTTTTTATTCCATTCAATATGTAGATGGAATGCAGACAGGCATTTCAAATCCTAGATGGGAAGCAATTGGACTGAACCAAGGCCAACTAGATATCTAGTTGGGCTTTGACTGAACCAACACCGTCTCCTCTAGAGGCCTTAAGTATAGCTCCTAGTCTGTAACTCCTAGTCTTAAGTAGACCAACATCCGACACCGTAGTAGAGCCGGTGTTGACGAAACGCTCTATGACTCAGGTCTTAGTGGAGGTGGTGGAAGGAGAGAGATCTTTCTTTCTTCATTGCTAGATACGCTGATCAAAGATATGGTAATTATATCTATGGTGCTGACCATCAACCGCTAAATTTGCTTACATTGAAAGAACAGGCAGACATTTGTCAACAAACCGCCTTAAACAGTGATCTCTGATTTCCAACTCCTCTTTCTTTTACTTTGGAGTTCATAATCATAATCCTACTCACTATTATAAAGTCTCTTTTACTTACAGCTTTAAGAAAGTGTTTTACTGACTGTGGTGTTCAATAGTGCAGTATAAATATTTTCTATGGATATTAAAATTTACAATAATATAAAAGTACAACCAAGGATAATAAAAAAGTAATATTTTCAAAAATCAAATAAAATATACAATATTTACAAAATTACACACAAAAGATGAAATAAACTGAGAATCTAATTGTAAAATTCGACGTGTGGAAATCAATATATATATATATATCTATTTATATAACCAGTTACTCACAGAGGATTACAATTCAGAGATCAAAAGTTTTTATTGAACCTGTGAATTCTATGTCACGAAGAATGAAATATGACACATGGCAGTATTTCAGTGGAGGAACAAGCAGGAACTGAATGCGAAAGGCTTTGAAAACAAGCAGGAACTGAATGCGAAAGGCTTTGAAACTAGCAACTCAATGCAACTCCAATTTTCACACATGTGGTGGGGTTACTCTGCGCGGGAGCATGCGCTTTGGGAAGAAATTAAGCGTGGCCATTTCTCTAAATTTGTGAAACTCACGTGAGGTGTTTCGTTTATTTTTAAGTCGGTGTATTTTGAAAAATCCTTACGATCAAGTGACCGCCGACATGGATGCAAATAAACTTATAGAAATACTTCGGGCAACTATAGACCCAAATCAGAGAGAAGCCGCAGAGAAACAATTGGAACAGGTACGAAATATTACCGGTGTTCTATAATATTATTGTGGATAGCATGATCGTGTATTTTTAAGCCTAATGATGTTCCGTCAGCTGAAATTATTTACTGAAATTAATACACACGAAATATTAGATATTAAGAAGGTTTCGTGAAGAGAATGCGTTAATATTCGAATCCATTAGTGCTTTATAAATTTGTCAGATTACTCTCAGCGTGTACAATTAATTACATATTGTAATTTACATTTTTGATATGAAAATCGTTTTTTAGTAATGTAAATTAAATTGAATTTTCTCGAGAGATAATGAATTGGATGTCTTAAATCTTTAATGCATGATAAAGGTTACAGATTTTAGTTCTTGTCAGAATTGAAGTTTTCCCAAAATCTTGCCTTGTAACATTCTGTTTAGCATATAAATTTGTATTTAATGTGTTTTGATGGAGTTTAACTTTTAACTACTGCGACTTAAATTGTCGCATTACTGTGAATTACTGTGAGCGGTCTCTCAGACTGCTTCTGCTAAAAACAAAATAAGATATTGTAATTTTTTCTTATTTGAATAAATATTATTTAATTTCATATATTTAATATATTCATTATTTCATATATTCATGAAGATATAAAGCAATTTTTATACTTAAATCAGTTCATTAAAATAAAATATATACTATAATTCCTTCACTTACGTATCTGGATGGAAGAAGTAAATTTTAAAATTCAAGTTTTTTATTTTACATTAAAATTTGCGATAAGAATACAGAAAATTAATTTTTATTTTAAAAATTAAAATTCGAGTTGCATTTTATACATACTTTTCTATTGCTTTGTAGACACACTGATTCTTTGCGTGCTATATATTTGTAAGCTGTTTTCCCTTTTTTTTTTTTGTTCGGTGGACAAATATAGCACTTTCTTTTTTTTATCTAATTTACCGTCTTCAATCGCAATGTTTCCTTCATCAACATTTATTCCGAAAACTTCTTATTGTAAGTTTGAGTTCTTTAGGTAAAAATGATGGAAGTTATCCTACGTTTTACATGAGACTGCACCAATTCAATTGCTAATGAAATCTTTTCGTTTCATTTTCGGAGCCAATGGGATAAGATTGAAATAATACGAATGCATTTGTTGCACAAATATCCAAGTTTCTGAAGAATATTGCCATAGGTTAACGTCGGGTTCGACAAGCAGTTAATAGATTGAATGAAGAACGATAGTGTGACTACGAGTTTGAACACCCTTGTTGGGCTCTTGAATAGACCATTTGAATTCATTTTTTCCAATAAAAAGATCTCTTGTAGAAAGAGAACATGGATTTTCATTTTCATCGGCAGATATTCTGAAGTTGTGTCGTGGTCATTCTCAATAATTTCATCATGGGAACTTTCATCAGAGAACTCTAAATTAGACCAATTTCGAACTATGTATTCAATTTGGTCGTAGGTAAGATATTTAGAACATTTTCTGCACGCATTTGAAGCCATTTCAAGAATATTTATAAAAACAAAATATGTAACAACAACGAAAAGTGAACTTTATCGGCTGAAATTTAAATCGTATCTGCTGTGATCGGTCCCACAGACAGCTAAGGGGAAAAATTTTAAAAAGTGAAAGAAGAAATATAGCTACCCAAATGCAACTTGGTATGTGACCTTGGACAACTGATTTAGGAAGGTAATAGGAATGGCAATATCCATTAATTATTCTAAGGGGTGGAAGCATTTAATGGAAAATGTGTTGCGGTCTAAGAGACCGCTCACAGCAGTTAAAGGTTAAGCAAAACTAATTTCAGCCAAATGAAGAAGTGTTGAATGAAAGTGTGGTCTGTTCCCAGAAATGTATTGAAAATTTTTTTATGACAAATAATTTTGTTCTGCTAATAATTTAGAAATTTTTGATATATTGGAAATAATTTTCATATATATATATTTATATATATATAATTTTCATATTTATAAATATATAAAAGCAGAACGTCATGTCGCATACTTATTTCCCATATTAATGTATCTTAAGTTACCCGTGTTCTGCAATATTTTCCCAAATGGCATGATAGTGTATTTGTAGGTCTAATGATATTCCGTCTGCTGAAATTATTTACTTAAATAATAGACACAAAATGTTATTCATTAAGAAGCTTTTATGGTTGATCTTTACATTATGGTAACTTGGCGTTTTTTTGGCGAAAATTTGGCGACCAACTCTCCTACAGCAACACTCTATTTTTTTTTCCCGCCGCCATTTTGTCTTCACGAAGTAAAGACATGTTTCTTTTCTTTTTATCTACTGAACACTTCTTCCAACAATCTACTACCCGAATTACACTTATGCTAGAAATTTTATCTAACAAAACTGCTTAATCATGACAAATATTCACTGCAAAATTGGGAAAAAGTGCACAATACCATACTCCTTATGTGTTTTTCAAAACAACACATGCACATAAACCATGTACACGCCGACTTATTTTTACTTAGAAAAACATCCCAGAATTACACAAAAATGGCATTGCGCACACTCTTCACTATATCCATGTACACTGCTTTTTTCTCATAAATTAGAAAAATTTCACGAAAATACATGACAATTTTCTGAATCTTTAAACCCGGTAAAAAGAACATATATGAAATTACCTAATCGCGAAAAAGTATATACCCTTTCCAAATATGAACATTTCCCCGTATAAAATAAATAAAATATCCAAAAACTTTTACCTCTACATTATCTATTATATTACAAACGTCACTAACTAATTCATACCGCAAACATTACAAATGGTTATAAATACTTAGTTTCAAATATTTAAATTATTTCCATGCACGTTTACGCAAATTACTTTACTTCCACCTTACATTTAGAACAATGCTTAGAAATAATATCCTCAAATAATTAAAAATACTAACTTACCTACTCTTCTTCAGAATCTTGATTACGTGTCCGATAAACTTTTCTTATTTCTCTTTCAGGATCTTTAAAATCATACTTATAGTTCACACCAAGGTGCCAGGTAAAATAAATAACTTAATAAAACATCTTTACTTCTATCTCGCACAACCTTAAAGAAACACTTATTACTACCCCTTTCAATCCCACTAAATACCCATTTCGAATTCACTTTAGTTAGGGTCATGGGATCCAAAAATTAACGAACACTGTTTCACACAACACAGAATAAAGCCAAATACAAAATTTCCAGATTTTTTCCCGATTTCCCCCCTTTTCCGATTAAAGAACCATAATTCGTCCATTAATATCACATGACATATCCCATGATCTCTCATTTCCCTCACACGAAATAATGCGTAGTCGGAACTGAGTACTGCTCACATTATTACCAAAGTCCCAGGTAGTAACCTTTATCGCCTCCAAAATGTCGCCAAACTACCAGTTACCATATTCTAAAGATCAGCTGCTTTTATGAAGAGAATATTTTAATATTTGAATCTCATGATTTATAAATTCGTCAAATTACTGTCAGCATGTACAATTACATATTGTGATATATGTTTTTGGTATGAAAAATAAAATTGAATTTTCTCAACAGAGAATACATAGGATGAAATGAATTAAATGTCCTAAACCATTCATGCCTGATAAGATTACAGATCTTAGATCATGTTAGAACTAAAGGTTTTTTTTAAATCTTAGCTTAAAAACATTATGTTGTTAGTATATAAATTTGTGTATATTAGTTTTGATAAGAGTTTAAGCAAAACTCTTAAACAATTGAGGAAATGGGGAAAGAGTGAAGTGAAGGTGAGTTTTGTTTGCAGAAATGTATTGAAAAACATTTTTAATGACAAATAAGGATTCTGCAAATAAAAATAATTTGGGGGCCTATTGGAAATAATATTAGCTGTATTATAAATATATAAGAAGGGAATATTATGTTGTAGTTATTTCTTGTGTTAATGATATATGAAGGCATGTTTTCTACTTTTTTCGGTGTCAATCAACCATTGGTAAACGTGGTGAGTAAAACTGCAGTGGTGCCAATGGTTTGTTTGCCAAAGCGCCGATCAATGTTAAATGTAGAGAGAGCCGTGAAAATGCTCTTGCAGCCAGCCTGTTCACTTGGAATCAAACCCAAGTCAAACTACTAGTGTTTAGTAACTTTTGAATGATTGCTGGTGTGCTACTATAACAATTAGATGCGAGTTTGCAGTATTATGATATGTGTAATCGTTCTAAAGGTGGAGAAAGGTTTTCTGTAAAAAAGAGCTGTATTTACAGCTGAATTTTCCTCTTGCGGCTTTTCATAGTTGTTACTGCTATGGAGGAAGTTATCAAATAGTTATTAGTTTCTGCAAATAGACGTTAGAAACTTGATTTGCATAGAAGAAATTATGTTTGTAATGGACTGTGTGGTATCTTGTATGTTGCAACTGAGTTTTTTGTTATATTTGTGATCATTATGAAGAGTAAAATTTCAAAACTTTCATAGCCTGTTAACATTTATGTAGCAAAATCATTAAACACTAGTACTTTAACCTGGGTTGTCCTAGTGAATAAGCTAGCTGCATGGAAGTTTTCATAATTTTCTCCATGTGTATTGTGAGTATTAGCCAATTTGGCTAATCTTTGGATTATGGTAATTTGGCGACCAACCTTGCTATAGCAACCTGCTAGTTTTTGTTTGGATGCCATTTTGTTTTCACGAAGTAAAGGCATGTTTTTTTTTTTTTTACTCAACATTTTTTTCCAACAATCTGCCAGCCGAATTATGCTTATGCTAGAACTTTTATGGAACAAAAGTGCTTAATCATGACGAAGATTAGGTGCGAAATTGGGACAAAGTGCAGAATCGCCCACTGCTTGCCGCGTTTTTAAGAATTGCACATACACGGTATCATCCATGTACACGTCGACCTATTTTCACTTTAAAAAACATCCCAGAATTGTACAAAAATGGCATTGCACACACTCTTGACCTTATCCGTGTACACTGCTAAAGTCCTAGCTAGTAACCTTTGTCGCCTTACCAAAATGTCGGCAAACTACCTGTTACTATATTCCAAAGATTAGCCGCCAATTTTTCTATAAAAAGTTCACCATTATGGCATCCTTTCCCTTAGGCAGGTAGCTTGCAAGTGCTTTGTCGTAATTAAGTAATTCAATCCTAAAAAAATTATAAAATGCAATTACACCTATCATCAATAGAATGTTAAATGATTAGAATAGAAGCATAGTAATATAAGCTGTTTCCTTTTTATTAATTTATGCAGAAACATCAAAATACACATGTCTGCACCCTTATTGAAAAGTTACAAAAATGTATTGATTAGGTAGCATATAGCATTACTAAAACGTTTTCATGTGGCAACCCAGAAATGCATATAGTACATGTTGATTTGCACTTTTGGAATTTAATTATTATTATTATTATTATTATTATTATTTGATTATTGTTTCTTTTTGCATTGGGTGCATTTGTCAGGGATGTTGTCTCACTGTATGCCTATAAATTTGAAATTGGGAAAAATTAATTACTGCTTTTAACTTGTTCATATAGCAAAATCTTTGTTAACTGTGTTTAACTATTCAAGTCCTGGTGAATTTTCTTGTGTGTATGGTTAAAAGTGCGGAATAAAATGCATAGTTTTTTTTTTTGGAAAATAATAGAAACAGTTATTATTAACTCTATTTATTATATAAAAAGTAATTTTTACCAACAAAAATATTTTTTGGTACTTTTCCGTTTCGCCGGCGCAAATCTCGCCAAGCAGACTTTATTGGCGACAACATACAGTATACACATAAAAAATATTTAAAAAAATGTTAGTTTTAAGAATTCTTTTTTTAAAGGCACGAACATTTTAATATCGCTTAAAATTTTATAAAAAACCGATAAATAAAGACAATAAATTTGTAAAAAGACATTAATTTAAGAATTTACTACGCTTTCATGGTTCAGCATCCTGATTCGCCGGTTCATATCACGTAACCCCAAGCAATCTCATCTCACGTAAACTACTCTCTACAAAAATCTAATGTTCTCAGTAATTATCTACATTAATTTCAAGTTAAATCTTAATTTGGAACACAAGTTTAAATAAGAAATATTTCAATTCGTACGAATAGCTTACTCAGGAATTATGTAAAACTGCAGTACTTTACTTCGCTAATGCATTCTCATTAGAATTGATGAATTTAACTCTTGACTTTACCTTTTCTATATTTTCGGCTTCGGGTAAGCGCTGTGATTGCATCCTAATTGACTTAATTATCGAAAATGGCCTTGGACATAAAACTGAACTATGTGATAAAAATTCTATGTAAGTATATGTCAGTATTGAAAGAAACAATCAATCTGATAAGAAAAAGCTGCGACTTGTTTTGAAAATGAGGTAATGCGTAAAAGGTTACCAGCGAGAATATTCCGTTTGGCATCGGTTGCACCATTATTAGCGACTTTATCGCTTGCGCCGGCAAAACGGAAAAGTACCTATTTTTTATTTTCACTTATTACAAGAGTGTTTTGCTGCACAAATTCCATGAATTTTTTTTTTACATATAGTTCAAATTAAAATAGATTGTTTAATTCCATTAGCAGTTTTTTTTTTTTTTTTTTTTTTTTTTTTTTTTTTTGCTGCATACCTCAGGTTATTGCAAGTTTCGTCCAGACAATTTTTCTAAAGAAAACCTTTTCCTTATTTTTGCCTCTACAACGTGTTGTAAGGACAAAAGAAGTGTGAAATACAACATGAAATCAATCATTTAGTGATGGTGAGCCACTATAGTAGCACATCATGTCTAAGAGATTCATTATGTTATTGAAAAGCAGTATTGAGTGATATTAATAAAAGCGGTAATGTAAATTTATACAACTGCTGTCAATGTGAAAATTATAGGTACCAAACATCACCACAATCAAGCTTTTACGCATTTTTGACTTCATATTTTTATCACAACAGAAGAGAAACATGATAGTGCTTCACTGCACTTAAAGGGTTAATCTAGTTTTGCTCTGAATTATTGATTTTAATACCTGAAATTCAAAGAGGAAGAAGTTCTGCATTGCTATGTTCTTGTTTTTCTGCCTATGCACCACTGTAAGAGGACAGTACATCATCAGTTTGTAGAGACATTAGGTTATTTCGAAGCAGAAGACTTGGAAAATGAGCAGTGTCCTCGGTAGGACTCAAACTACGGACCTCTCGAATACATGTCGATCGTGCTAATCACTGCACCATGAAGGCATGCCAAGAATGCGGGAGAAATACCTTATATACTGCCCCATTTAAAGGGCGACTGGGGTTTAGGGAACCCAGTTGCCAAATCCTGGTGGTGAAGAATCATCATTCACCAGCTTTTAGTGAGAGTACTACTACTTTACTTTTAGTACTTTAGATACCAAAAGTATACTTATTTAGTAATGCTAGATATAATTTAGTATATACTGTACAAAGTCCGTAATCCGTACTCGTCGGGACTTCGGAGATTCCGGATTAAATCTGGTAAGATGACATGCAGAAATTATGCAATTAAAAATATGAAACCGTGATTTATGAAATAAAGAGCAGATATGATCTAAAGGGTATCAAAATTTATAAAAACTAAGATTAATATTTATTTGTTTACTTTATTAAACATTTCTTTCAATGTGAGTTGTTTAAGTTGCTTCGTTTCTTGTGCTAATACTTTCTCCTTAATTCTATAAACAGACATAATTTCTTGTTAATAATAAGATAGGTCCTGTAATTGCTGTGTTGAGAATACCGATTAACTTGTCAATCGAAATTTTTTCGTTTTCAATAACCTCTCTGTCACTTTCTATCGGAAGCGCACTTTGGTAAACGCTTTATGTGCATGCGTAGCAGACGCACACATTAAACACGGATGCGTAAATGCTTTACGCACTTGCTTAAGTTTGTGGCTTTGAGGTCTGGATTATAGATCATTCTGGATTACAGACTTTATACTGTAGTATATTTTGATAATTCTTTGCTTAAGTAACTGAAATCAAAAGATTAGACGGCAGACTTGGGTATAATTCCTAGAATTTTTACCTGAAACAGATTTTGTTTTCAGATTGTTTTGATATTTACTATGATGTTTCCTTTTTGAAAATTAATAATTTTCTAAAGCAGATGAGGTGGCCGTTTTAACAAATAATCCTATGCTCGTTTACTTATATATCGAATTTACATCTAATTTCACATGTATGCAGTTTATAACTATGCATATTCTAATTGCTAAAAGATGTTTCTAATGCCAAATATCGTATATGCAATACTTTTTTTTGCCCTTGCCTTAGAAATGGTGTATGACATTTAATTTTTACTCTTAAATTTTCATGTAGTAAAATTAAGTAAAAGGGGAACGTGCAGAAGATTATACTAATGGTATTAAAATCTTTTGTGCTTAGAATTTTTGGTAAAAATATATTTACAGGTACCCCTTGGCAATTTTTAGCAGTACATGGATGCCGAGTTTGTTCAATTCTTTAACTTGTTATTTTGGCTTGTGTAGCGCCTATTTTTGCGCTACACAAAGCCAAAATAACAAGACAAAGAATTGCACAAACTTTGTATCCATGTGCACATTGACCTATTTTCACTTAACCTTCCAGTACGCATGCTTGGCAATTTTACTTGAGCACGTGCGCATCGTGTTTTTTATGACACCCGTTATTTTACCGATTTTGGCATGAAAAACGACAGAAATAAGTGAATATTCATAATAAATTTGTTAAAAAATAAAATATTAATCTTATTATTGCAAAATACAAATGATATCACATTCAAATATACCGTATTTGACGGCATATAAGATGCACCCTTATTTAAAAGGCGACACACAAGGGGAAAAAGTTTCAATAGTCTGCGCGATAGCGTGGTACCACAATAACTTAAAATGTGGTTTCTTTTAGTTCTCACATTTTGTAAAAGCCAAATAAACAATCATTGACTGCAATTGCCAAACATATTTTTATTAAGGAAAATTAACAAACGGCAAGCTATTTTGAACATGATATGTAAATTTCAATGATGAATAAATGAATGAACGGTAAGCAATCAAACATAATACAAAATAAAGCAGAAACAACAAAAAACACAGATTCAAGGAAAACGTTGCCTATCATGAAATTAGACTTTAATCACTTTCAAAACCATAAAAATCCTTTCCACTATCGTCATCACTACTGTTTCCATCATCATTCGTATCACCTTCTTCGAATAATGCGTCGTCTTCTGTTTCTATCAAGAGCATTACTGATTCCGCACTTCTGAAAGTACTTAACAGTTACTTCAGCCTTTACATCCTCCCAAGATCTTTTTACTCACTCGCACACTTGTGAAATAGAGGGCCACTTCATTCTACCTGAGGGTGTGAGGGCGTAATGTGGCTCTCCTATCCACTTGTTCCATCGTTCTCGCACTTTAGTCAGTCCATCAGGAATGACAGCTATCTGGGTTTTTAATTCTCTAGCTTTATTTTTTATGGTTTCAGTTCTATGGGTGCTAAACTGATCCAAAACAAAAAGAGAGGGTTTTCTTAAGAGTCCTTCAGGTCGCATCGCCCATATGTTCTGTAACCACAGTTTCATTCCAGCTTCGGCCATCCAGCCCTTCGGATGAACATGAACAATTACACCCGTTGGAAGTTTTTCTTTTGAATATGAAAAACGGCGATCGTTTTGTGCCATCGGCACAACATGTGAGAACTACCGTATATCTGGTTTTTTCATGACCTGTGGTTTTTATGGTTATTGATTTAGACCCTATAATATTCACAGTCTTCTTGGATGGTACATCAAATGTGAGTGGAATTTCATCCATATTTCCTATGACCGAGCTCAAAAGAAGTTTTCTTGCATGTATTTTCTGTGCAATAGTTCTTTTTGTGCACATTGATAAGCCTTACCTTTTCAAGAAACAGAAGCACCAGCCCAAGCCTTGCTTTTTCAAGAAACTGAAGCACCAGCCCTCAGACCCTGAAAAGTTGATTCCCATGTTTTTCTGCAAATCCTTTCGCCTCATTGATTATCATTTTGGTTGAAACACTTATCCCAGATTTCTTCTTATCTATCACCCACACTTTTACGGCATTTTCAAGTTCAGGCGAAGATGAAGCTGAGCATCGAAGGTTATGTTTTTGTTTTTTAGCAGTCTTCAGTTGATCTTCCTGCAATCGCCAAGTACGTATCATTTTTTCGATAGATATAGGACCGAAATGCCTTGCTGCTGCTCTGTTTCCATGCACTTTGGCGTAATTTAACACTCCTAGTTTATCCTGAATTGTATAGCTTAATCTCTTGTTTCATGTAGTCATATTTCACAGGGTATGTTTTTTAAACAAATAGTTTTAAGCACCGATACCAACACTTGTGTCGGCTGAGTCAAAGAAGGAAAGGATCCATGAACGTAATGTAACCGTCGAACCTGTTTGAACTTCGAATCAGCTTCGAGCTTTGTCACTTTATGGCGACAGGTATTTCACGCATGCGTAAAATAATTATGGCAGATGTAAAAAAGGTTATGTGTGTCTAGACCTATATCCGGGCTAAAAATAGCATTCAGTATTGTTAACCTGTGTCCTTCACGTATAAGACGCAGGTAACTTTTTTGAGACCAAATTTAGGGAAAAAAGTGCATCTTATATGCCGTCAAATACGGTAAGTAAATTATTTTAAAGTTCGTATGTTAGTGAGATGGAAATGCAATGATGTATTTTATTATAGAAAATTTTAAATTTATTGTTTAATAATTATATTTTAAAATCGAAGCTAATTTTAATATTCACCAAAGACAAGTATAGACAGTAAAAAAGGAAAACGCCTTGGTAGGAAAAAAGTAAGTTTAGCATTACTTACTTCTGCAAGGAAATTTACTTCTTACTGGTTACAAAAACACACTTTAAACTAACTTTAATGTTTTTATTTATTTCTAAAAAATAGAAATAAAAGAAAATAAGAATGGAAATCACTATTGTTCTCCCATCCAAAGGTTTCCTTGTGTTCCTTTTCTTCAGATAATTCTTGAAGAATCCGAGCAAAATCAGTTAGTTGCACATATTTTTTTTTTTTTTTTTTTTTTTTTGCCATGAAATCCGGTATAAAATTTACAGAGCCAAATGTATTCAAATTAAAATAATACACACGAATTAATAACACAAAATGACAAAATATTTGAGAAAAGAATGTTTTCCAAATTTTAAAACATGACCACGCATGTGTCGCAAATTTTATGAAAACGCTGCATCGTAGCACAAAAGCCTAGTTTTAAAAAAAAAAAAAAAAAGGCAAATGACTTACTGTTGGCACATTCCATGATGTGGGGAAGGGTAGAAAGGAGGAATAGAAATGACTTGAAGACGTCTCAGCTTCAATATGCAAAAAATGTGCATTAAAAACTGAATTTGTTGTAAATTTTGCACATAAGCGTGTGCTGGATGGTTAAAAAAACATCAGAGAATTGTACAAACTTGGCATTGTGCACTCCCTTGACTTTGTCCATGTACACATCAAACTAAACTTGGCATGTACACATCAAACTAAACTTGGCCCTTGATTTTGTCCATGTACACGTCAAACTATATTCATTTAAAAAGTCAAAGGAGCAGCCAACAAAAAATATATAATCTCAATAAACTACATTTTAAATCAAATAATGAAATAGCATAAAAAAGGAAATTGATCTTTAAACTACACAAAGGAAATACCCACTTACCTTATTTACGAATTAACATATCTTCAGTCAAACAAAATTCCTTAACAGCATCCAAAACCTTCCTAAAATTATCTGAACTAGGATCTGTATATTGGCATCACTACATTAATTCACAAAATAAGAGTAAAAAATATCCAAATATAGCAACATATATAGCCGTAGCAACATTTGACCATACGCATATTGCTACAAACAAGACACCTAATAATGGCTACTAAGTAAACCTTCATTTATACACCAGTCAAGTAATGCCCTTCTCCCCTTTCTTTCCAAATCCTACAGAAACTTTAAACTAATCATACCACATTCTGCCATTTTACTCTCTAAACCACAAAACAAGCAATAGACTTCCCAACCGACACACACACACACACCACAAGCCCTTACAAATTTACCGCAATCATGCAACTGATTACATCATAATAGGGTTTCCATAACATTCAACTAGTCAGGCTACCTACTATAAATGAAACAACAACTTTTCAATAATACAAGGAGTACTGTTCTCTCTACTCTAACGTCATTTTTATTACATACATGTATCTCTTTTTATATATTTTAATGTTTTATTATTTTTTTTCAGGTTCATAAAATTATAGGCTTTGCACCCTCCCTTTTACAAGTAGTTATGATGAATACATTAGAAATGCCTGTGAGACAAGCTGGTGTTATTTATTTAAAAAATATGGTTGGACAGTTTTGGCAAGACAAAGAACAAGAGCCTGGGAAACCGATTTTATTTTCTATTCACGAACAAGATAGGGCTATGATAAGGGATTCTATTGTAGATGCAATAGTTTATGCTCCAGAACTAATCAGGTATGAAGTGTAGTTCCTTTATGAATGAAATTTTACTCTTCATGCTTTAGTATACAGTATTTAATGAACAACATGTCTTTGTTGCATCTAACCACTGTATGTTAATAATGAATACAGTCCTAGAGTTATTGCGAAAGGCACTGCTTGTAAGCAGAACATTGCTGAACGTTTGACTAGAACTGAAAATAAGTTTCACTTTATCATGTCTTTCTTCTGCCTCCCCCTTTCATAAAATTTAGCCCTACTGTACTAACATTTTCCTATCATTTAACTATTTTTAATCTCATAATATTAAATTTGAGAAAAATAAACATATTGCAAATTGGTATGTGATTCAAAGTTAGAGGTAGAAACAATTTACGAATTATGTCCAATAAAACTTTTGAATTTTCCCCGCATCATGTTTTACCTTCATTTGTTACATTTACATTATTTTTTTAATGCTTTACCATTTTTTTTTTTTACTATTTTTGTTTTTTTTTCCAAGCAGGTAAACTTCTCTTTTTGCTTTGGTTCAAGCGACGTTTATCACGCTTTTTTTGCAACGAGTAAGGAAAACGAGTTACCTACCTCCTGTTCTACGCCTATAGCATTTACATAACCAAAGTTTTCATTAATAGTTGTCAATACTGACATTTCTAGCCTCTTTTTTTTTTTTTTTTTTTTAAAGAAATACAGGCTTTTTTTGGTCAAATATATAAATTATAACATCAGTAATTAACTGTTAAAATACATTTTTTTAACATTTTCTCCAAAATTTAAAGAGCAAAGTTTACGCCGTTTACACATTTTAAATGCTTGTAACTTCTTTAAAAATTAGAATATTTGAAATATTAAGAGAGTTAAAAAAAAAGTTCAATATTTTGGTTGAATTTTAGCTATTTTAAAGTCCACCGTCCCCGTAAAGGGGTGTTTGACTAGAACTGAAAATAACTTTCACTTTATTGTGATTTTTCTTCTGCCTCTCCCTTTCATAAAATTGAAGCCTACTGTAGTTTAAAGGGTGAGTGTGGTCCATATATAGCTAGAAATATATATCTACATATTTTACTTACTCAAATCGTGAATTCAGATGTGGGTTCTTTATCTTCCTCGTATTTTATTATAGAATAAATATAACATTCGCAGCTTACAGAAATTAAAAACTTTTAGGCTATATGTTCAGGCTTGAGTTCAGACTACCTGCCTCAGCAAATTCATAGAATTCATCTCGTTTCATGCTGTGTCGCAGTTTGTGTCATATTTTCAACGGATGTGGTATACTCTGAATTTTCTTAGGCTATAAAATGATAGCAAAAAACTGTAAATCCAACTGAACCATTCTATCCCTGTTTGTAAATCCTCATCTCCAAAACCTATTAATATGCGTAAAAGCTTGGAAGGGTGAAGTGAAGCCATTGTCTTAATGTCTTCCTGACCATACTCAACTTTCAGCTATCCGGTTATAGGGAAAGTTCTGTCCTATTTTAAATAGGCAGGTGATTTTTCTTGTAAATAAATAAAAAAAAAAAAAAAAAACATCTGGCTAGTGAGTCAATCGGATTTTTTTTTGTTTTGTTTTTTTAGCTGCTGTATAATATAAAAGGTGCCCTTTTTTACTGTTCATCATTTACATGTAATATTTAAAGGGAAAAACATGTCGGTATGGTTTAGCAAATTTCGTTCCGGGGACCTGAGCCTCAAAGAAAGTGTTCGATCTGGACGACCATCCAAGATCAATAATGATGTTTTGCGATTCATGTTGGAAAATAATCCACATTTAATAAGTCGAGAAATTGCAGAAGAGTTTGGCATTCATCATACAACTGTTGGAGATCACATTAAATCTCTTGGGTTTGTGTTAAAGCAAAGTGTTTGGGTTCCACATGAATTAACGGAAAAGAATTTGTCTGATCGTGTAAGAATGTGTTCATCACATCTGATTAGACACAATGTGGAGCCGTTTTTGGACAGGCTGGTTACTGGAGATGAAAAGTGGATTCTTTACGAGAATATTAAAAGAAAAAAATCTTACTGCAAACCAGGAACATCATCAGCAACAGGTCCAAAACCAAGTATCCATCAACGAAAAGTACTGCTTTGTTTGTGGTGGGACAGGAAAGGTCCAGTGTATTACGAGTTGCTGAAACAGGGAAAAACATCAACGCGGATCTGTACTGCAATCAGCTGGATAAATTGAATGCAGCTATCAAAGAAAAAAGGCCAGCATTAGCGTCCAGAAAAGAAATAGTGTTCCATCACGATAATGCTCGCCCGCGTACTGCAGTGGTGACACTACAAAAACTAATTGCGTTAGGATGGGAAATCCTTAGTCACCCCCCCCCCCGTATTCACCTGACATTGCACCCTCTGATTATTACCTGTTCAGATCTCTGCAAAATTATCTAACGGGAAAAAAATTCAAGTCTTTTGAAAGTGTTTCTAAGGCAGTTGCTGACTATTTTAACTCCATGGATGAGAACTTCTACAAAACACGAATTTACAGGTTACCTGGAAGATGGCAACAGGTTGTAACAAATAACGGAGCATATATAATTGATTAATATTAAACACATATTTTTATAAATGAATTCAAATATTTTCTTTAAAATACAACAGAACTTTCCCTCACCCAATATTAACCTTATTCATTTATGTACAAGTTATATAGTCACGGGACTTCGGCGATTCCGGATTATCGGTTTTTCTGAATTATAGATCATCAGTTTAAATCTGGTAAGATGGCATGCAGAAATTATAAAATTAAAAATACGAAACCGTAATTTATGAAATAAAGAGTGCGATATCTGGCGACTGTTTGGCGATCAACAGAGCATGCTTGGCGCAGGAAGCTCTTCTTCGAGAAGAATAAGATGTATTTATTAGGAGTTGCATGTTAGCCTCGGAAGAGGAAGGTAGTAGATTGTACGATGAGGTAGGAGCGATGTACTGCTCTGAGTAACTATTATATTATGCTTTGAATTATATATTTAATAAATGTTTGTTTCGTCTTGCTAAATGGTGCCTTATTAAACCGTGAAGTCATCACAACACGCTCTCTTACGAGAACCAGAGAGGTTAGAAGCTTAGAGCGTTGAAAACGGAAGAGGCGTAAAGTTAAGCCTAACTAACGAAAGAAGTGTTCATTTGCAAAAGAGAGTAAAAACGTGAGAATTATTTAATCGAGAGTTTGAAAGGCTTGATTCTAAAGGAAAATAGAAGAAAATGTTCAAAAACGCAAAGAAAGAGGATTTAGTAACAGTTCTATTGGAAATTGGCGAAGAAGCATCCCCAGATTTGAAGCTGGTAGAACTGAAACACAAACTCCAGAATAGCAAGGAATACATCGAAGATGCTGATTTCGTGAAAGAAATTCTGATTACTACAGTGGAGAATAGAAAAAGAAAAGAAGAAATGGAAAGAATGCAAATGGAAGAAGAAAGAATAAGAACAGAAAGAGAACACGAAATAGAACTAGCGAAGATTCGAGCAACTCAAAATGAAGGAAGTAGAAGTCCAACACCTTTAATACAAAACACAGAACGAGAAACCGAAATTTCCTGGACAAGCTGATCAAAGGAGTAGAAACACTGACTATACCAGTACCGAAGAGAGCAGAAGAATCGAATATATTTTTCGATTCTATCGAAAGAGCATTTAAGCACAAGAAGGTTCCTGAAGAATACAAATCAGAAATATTATTGAAATTAATTGGAGAAAAAGCTTCAAATGTTCTTGTTTATATAAAGGAGGAAGATCTGCAAAATTACGAAAAAGTGAAAACTCTTGTTCTGAAGGAATATCAACCTACTCCTCAAACCTGTTTAGAAAACTTCAGAAAAACTAAACGTTATTCCGGCGAAACGCATATCCAGTTCGCTTCAAGACTAACAGCTACATGGGACTATTACTGCAAGTCAAGAGAAGTAAAGGATTTCGAGACACTCAAGGAGTTAATTATTTCCGATAAATTATTCCAAGCATAAGATGAAGAAACAGCTGCACACGTCGCAATACGCCAAGGAAATAAATGGCTGAAGCCTCAAGAATTAGCTACAGAATGTGATATTTATTTCACGGCCAAAGGAAAATCTTTCGACGAAGTTCGAAATGGAATTAAGCGATCACCGAGATTCCTGGATACAACATGTGCACACGACAAATATATTCCACCACCCATGAGAAAAGAATATCCAAAACACGAAAGATTTCACGCGAGAAGAAAAGAGTGTTATATTTGTGGAAATTATCAACACATCGCGAGAGATTGCCCAGACAAAAGAAGAAAGAACGAAACTGCAGTAAATAAGAAGGGAAAGGATGATTCCAAAACTCAAAAAAATTCAAACAGAACATCAAAAGAAGAAGCCATCGTAGCTAAAGTAGACTCATCCCATCTACGATCTGAATTCGCAGAACGCATCGTTCAACCACTGCAAAAAGTAGATATTTTTATTAACTCTGAGAAAATCGAAGCTATCGTAGACTCTGGAACGCAGATAACGATCGTACATTCATCGCTCATTCCAAATTTAGAGGAGAGAGAAGGAGGTAAAATATTGCTAACACCTGCTTTCGGACAACCAATTGAAGCAAAAGTTTGCCGTGTACCTATTTACCATAAAGATCATGGAAGCAATATATTTAATTTTGTGGATACATTAATTGCAGTGACTGATAAGCTAAATGTGCCTTGCCTAATAACTCCAGAAATATAGGAACTGTTGATTAATCCTGCGGCAGAAGAACCAAACGCAGAAAGAAATAATTACGGAAGCGAAAACTTACAAACTTTATTCGCCAATGCACAGTCAAACGACAGCGTCAATCCCCCACCCCCACCCCCGCTAATGCTTATAGAGGAGAAAAACGAAGAGGAGGAAGGGAAGAAGGCGAGTGTTTATGTAAACACAGACTTATCGTCTGCTGAACGCCTACGCGAAGAGCAAGTTAACTGTCCCTCGCTGAGAGAAGCATGGAAGCTAGCAATAGAAAAAAAAGGAAATTATTTATTTATTGATCATCTTTTACATCACCAAGAAAAAATATTAGGACAGAATGTTTTTCAGTTAGTGCTTCCGCTTAGTAGAAGAGCACAAGTGTTGGAATTAGCACATAGTTCCGTTTTCGGCGCACATCTTGGAATAAGAAAAACAAAGGAGCGAATACGATATTCATTTTATTGGCCTGGATTAGCACAAGATGTTGAAACCTTTTGTAAAACGTGCAAAGATTGTCAGTTGAAAAGTCCAGAAAAGCGATCTGACAAGATTCCCATCACACCGGTCAGAAGGCCAGGATTACCTTTCGAAACAGTTAACATCGACGTTATTGGACCCATTGAAACTCCCTCTGCTAGGAAACATAAATATGTGTTATGTCTGGTAGATCAACATTCCCGATGGCCAGAAGCCATTCCTCTGAGAAGCTTGACAGCAAAAGCCACTTGCGACGCGCTTTTGGAGATTTTCATGAGAACAGGAATCCCTAATACAATAGCTAGTGACAACGGAAGTAACTTCATTTCAAAATTAACTGAAGAATTCCAGAAAAGACTAGGTTCTCTACACCTGCTTACAGTGCTTCAAATGGATTAGTAGAAAGATGGAACAAGTCCTTCAAGCAAATGTTACATCATGTCATCAGGACTGATCCTTCGAATTGGGATAAGCACATCCCATACCTGCTCTTTGCATACAGAGAAGTACCAAACTGCACCACGGGTGTCTCACCATTTCAGCTGATGTATGGAAGACAACCAAGAGGTCCTTTAGCAGTACTGAAGTCTTCATGGTCAGGAGAATACCTATACCACCTAATCTAAGTGAATCGGCAGTGGATTACTTACAACTTTTAAAAATAAGGTTAGAACAAGCAGCCGAACAAGCCAATTTAATTGCAAGTGATAAACAACAAAAATATGCTGAGTACTTTAATCGGAGATCAATACCAAAAAATTTCAAAATCGGAGAACAAGTTTATTTACTCATACCAGATTCAAATAACAAACTCTATGCACGATGGACTGGTCCAGGAGAAATCGTGAATCATTGCCGACCTCATTCCTATAAAGTAAAACTACCTGATGGAAAGATCAAACATGTTCATGCAAATAAAATTAGAAAGTTCCAAGCTAGTGTCAATGCAGTTGGAGTGATGTTTGAAAATGAAGAAGAATTTGGAGAAATTATAATTTTACCAGGAAAAGATCTCTCGACCCCCCTGGAAGATTTTAAAATAGATGCAAATCTGAATTTAGAAAATTTGAATCCGCAGCAGAGAAGAAAATTGATAGCTCTTATCAACAAACACCGAGCACTATTCACCGGAAAGCTGAAAATAGCTAAAGTTGAAGCTCATAAAATTAGATTAATACCCAATATGGAGAGGAAGAAACCTTACATTTATAGGATTCCTGAAGCATTGAAACCCAAGGTCGATGAAGAAGTAGAAGAATTATTGAAATCGGGACTAATAGAAGAAAGTAATGCAGAAATCCAGTAGTTTGTGTAAGCAAAAAAAACTCATCCAGTAGTTTGTGTAAGCAAAAAAAATGGAGATATCAGATTGTGCTTAGATTATCGAGCTTTGAATGCAGTGACGAAGCCAGATGACTTTCCTATGCAAAATGCCATTGATTTAATGTACAGTATAGGAAGAGCCAACGTCATAACAACTTTAGATTTGCTGAAAGGATATTGGGCAATTCCCATGGAGGAACAAAGTAAAGAGTACACATCGTTCAAAACTCATCGAGGTCAATATCAGTTTAAAGTGCTACCCTTTGGATTAAGGAACGCAGCAGCAACTTTTCAGAGAGTAATGAATAACGCGCTGAAAGAATTTCAACAATTTTCAAGAGCCTATATTGATGACATAGCTATATTTTCCACGGGTTTCGACACTCATCTCCGACATCTGGATAAAGTTTTTACCAAACTAGAGTCACTTGGATTTACTATCAATTCGAAGAAATGTTCGTTTGCAAAACCTCAAATTAAATATTTAGGACACATCATTGAATCAGGAAAACATCAACCAGATCCCGAGAAAATAGAGGCAATCAAGAAGCTGGAAACGCCGAAAACGAAAAGAGATCTTAAAAGTCTGTTAGGACTATGTAATTATTATCGCGATTATATCCCAGGGTATGCAGAGATCGCCTACCCACTCACAGAACTCACGAAAAATAAACAACCGGAAATACTCGAATGGAAAGAAATTCATGAGTCAACATTTCAACAAATGAAGGAACGATTAGCGATGTCAACGGAGCTGATCACCCCAACACTGCAGGATCCGTTTGTCATTCATTCTGATGCATCCCAAATCGGAATAGGTGCATGTTTGTCACAGCAAAGGGGAGAGAAGCAATTTCCCATCTGCTACGCGAGCAAGAAATTATCGAAACCTCAACAGAGCTGGCCGACTATAGAGCGTGAAGCTTATGCTATAGTATGGGCATTGAAGAAGTTTGAATCTTGGATATTCGGTTCATCGGTGAAAATTGTGACTGATCATAATCCTCTAGCCTTTATAGTGAGAAATGCTTCGCAATCGTCCAAATTACAACGATGGGCCATAGCTTTGCAGAAATATAATCTCGAAATAGAACATTGCCCTGGAAAAAAACTGTCAAACGCGGATGCATTATCCATACTTCCCACTTGTGAACTTTGAACATTAATTTACTGTTCATCTTCACGAACATTTTGTATAGTTAATAATTATATGGTTTTCTTTGCTTTTCATAATCATTTTACAATTCTGTGCAAATAAGATGTTTATGTAATTTGAAATAGATAGAGAAATTATTGGATAACAAATATTCGAGGTAAGTGGTAAATTTAGATATTTGTCTCCCAAGGATTTAAATCATGCTGCAGCATCATTAATTAAAAGGAATGTTAAGAATATAATTTTATATATATATAAGAAACTTAATAATTTTACTGTCATCATTGGAATAATACTAGGGTATATTTTAACATGTTTATAAAAGAAAATATCAACTTGGTTTCTTTGAATTAAGAATTGATAAATTGTTACAATAATAATAAGGTTCGGAACAAGTGAAGTTAAAAATGATTTATCTATGTTTATATATAAAAATGTATTATCTATGTTTATGTAGTAAATTGAGGTATGTCTATAGTAATTGAGATTTGAAAATTAGGAGAGAATGTATAAAAATATATGTAGTTTTTTTTTTTTTTTTTCTTTTTCACGTTGATCGCAAACAGTTGCTAGATTTTAGTTTCCAGATTGCTGATTGATTTGTAAATAATATCAACAACAATCTTACGACGGAGGTGTGATATCTGGCGACTGTTTGGCGATCAACAGAGCATGCTTGGCGCAGGTAGCTCTTCTTCGAGAAGGGTTAATGTATTTATTAGGAGTTGCATGTTAGCCTCGGAAGAGGAAGGTAGTAGATTGTACTATGCGGTAGGAGCGACGTACTGCTCTGAGTAACTATTATATTATGCTTTGAATTATATATTTAATAAATGTTTGTTTCGTCTTGCTAAATGGTGCCTTATTAAACCGTGAAGTCATCACAAAGAGCAATTATGATCTAAAGGGTATCAAAATTTACAAAAAAAAAAAAAAAAAAAGCAAAGTTACTTCTACAAAACAGGAATTTACAGGTTACCTGGAAGATGGCAACAGGTTGTAACAAATAACGGAGCATATATAATTGATTAATATTAAACACATATTTTTATAAATGAATTCAAATATTTTCTTTAAAATACGACAGAACTTTCCCTCACCCAATATTAACCTTATTCATTTATGTACAAGTTATATAGTCACGGGACTTCGGCGATTCCGGATTATCGGTTTTTCTGAATTATAGATCATCAGTTTAAATCTGGTAAGGTGGTATGCAGTAATTATAAAATTAAAAATACGAAACCGTAATTTAAGATGGCATGCAGAAATTATAAAATTAAAGATACGAAATTGTAATTTATGAAATAAAGAGCAATTATGATCTAAAGGGTATAAAAATTTACAAAAAAAAAAAAAAGCTTTATATTTATTTGTTTACTTTATTAAACATTTCTTTCAACGCGCACGTGCGTAAAGCATACATTATGCATAGTCGAAATTAGAAAATTGCAACCAGAAAACTATTTGATGTGTATTCGTGATATTTATAATGACGAGGAATTTGATCTAAATCATATCAAAGACGGAGTACATTGAGATTAAATTCTACATTTAGTAAGGAATTATAAGCCGAATAAAATAAAAACATTTGCCCTGAAGATAAGGATAGTGCTGACAGATCAACTTCCAATTCATTGCGTGCTGCGTCGTTCCCCCCCCCCCCCTCCCCCTGCAGAGCAGCGTGAAAATTGATAAACATATTTCGGAATGATTAGAGAATCAAAGGATATGCCTTTATCCATTTTTTACAGCATTCCACTTTTTGTTTGATGGTCACCGGTACATGCTTTCGCTTTGTAGATCCTTTGGTAGCTCCAGAATCGGAAATTCTTTTTGACATAATCGAAAGTTCGAGCTTACTTTTATAAAGTTGCTCTAACAGTCTGCAAAAAATAATAAGCCAGATCCAATTAGAAGATTAAGAAACAATACAGTTTGCAACATTAACTGAAATAGATAATTACATAATTTTAGCCTATACTGTCCGTTATACATTAATCAGGCATGCGTCAACGTATTATGCGCATGCGTTGACGCATGCACAGAAAGTTTGTAGCTTTGAGGTGCGGATTGTAGATCATTCCGGATTATGGACGTCCGGATTAAAGACTTTTGACTGTATAAATGCATATATCAGGTTTTTAAAGAAAATGTTTCACCACCGCAAATATTGTCTTCTCAAACAGTTTGCACTGGCATGTTTAATCATATTTTGTCGAATGATTTTTGGCATTTGAAAGGAAAAGATTTGCTTTAGAACATTGCATTCTAAAATTTGTAAGAAAATATCATTAAGTACAAGGTGTCTGAAATGAAACTATCACGCTACCGGATTAGAACCATCATTTTCTTCCAGTTCTGTTACAAAATATCAGCAACAGAATGTCACCAAATCATGTGTAAAGCTTTAGGTACTAATGTTGTATTATATGACACTTGTGACAGTTTGGTAGTTCAAAAACAAGGACTATGACATTCAAGAAGCATAGCACTCTGGCCGGCCTACTGATGCTGATGAGGCCAGCCTGCGAGAACTTATGGAAAAAGATCAGTATGTAACCACTTGAGAGCTTGTTAACCCTTTAAGGGGCGGTATATAAAATAATTTAAATTGTGGTAAAATTTTGCATGAACTATAACTTATGGACCCTAAGGACACAAAATTGAGACAAAAAAAAAAAAAAATCTAGAGCGAAATTCTAAATTTTTTACTATTTTGATATGGGAGATCACTACAAAGATTTATTCTTCTGTATTCATTATTTAAGATAATATATATATATATATATATATATATATTTCTATTTTGGAACATCCTGTACATACCAAAATAAAATCTAATGAACTTTTAGTACATTTTAAACATAATAAGTTTAATTGACTTAAGATTTTTAAAAGAAGTGTTTGATTTCACAAAATTAGGTATTTTTTTGGAGACTTACTGTGCACATGTACAAACTTTTATAAACTGACATTAATTCTTATCAGCTTATAAAAGTATATGCTTATGACAGAATATTTTTTAACTTGTTGAGCTTGTGCATGAAATAAAATTAGTTTATGAAGTAGCATTATACTGATAGTGATATATTGAATAGATCAGTATTTATTTTGAGCGGAAAATATATTTAATATTTTTCATAGTTTTTGTGTTCATTCTAATTAATATGTGTATAGTTGTCTTGAATTATTTTTTAATAAATAATATCCTTTACCGTCATGAACTGAACATAAAATATGAAGAATTTGTGTACATAGCTGTAATGTTTGATGTGCCCTATCTATATTATTTTTAATTTTTTTATGTTGATTATTTATTTTCTGAAACATATAATTTTATTTTTATTTTTAAAGGGTTCAGCTTGCTGTTTGTGTGAGTAATATTGTTAAACATGATTTTCCTGGAAAATGGACTGGAATTGTTGACAAGATATCTGTATATCTTCAAATGAATGATTCCAATGTTTGCATGGGAGCATTACTATGTTTATATCAACTAGTAAAAAATTTTGAGTATGTTTTACCATTTTCCATCTATATTTTCATTGCCAACTTTATTTACAGTTACACTTTGTAAGATTGAAATAATATTTCAAAGCATTAATCTGCAAGTGAAATCATTGGGTTGAAAATTTTTAATGGTAGTCTATATGCTTTGATATCTCTGAAATTTAATAATCTGTAATATGGTAGTACTTAAAAATTCATATAGTTTCACTATTGAAATTGCTACTGAGAAGTGTTATTTTTGTTTTATGTATGAACTGTTATTCCAGAGTAGGATGGATACCCATTGTGTTAAAGTGCAAAAATAGAAATAAAATCCAAATGTGGTTATATATATATTTTTTTAATCTTGATATTATGTTAATGGCAGCTGGCCAGCAGAGCTCTTTTATTATTGAACTCAAAATTTTGTTGCATTGCATTTTCTTATGTGAATTTGCATTCAAGTTTTAAAATTGACCTTTAATTTTAAGTTGGGAATTTTTTATAGTGTGTGGCAAAGCAAGCATTCCAACAAATAATCATAATATAAAAGTTTGGCAACATTTAAAATTGCATGTTACAGGTTAAGCTGTTAAGTTTGCTCTATTATGGCAAGTGAGTGCAGTGGCTGTTTTCATCTGTTTCTTGTGCCTTAAAATGAAATAAGTGTGTAACAAAAATTTAATCTTTTTTTTTTTTTTTTTTTTTTTTTTTTTTTTTTGGATCAGCTACATAGTCTCTGCATAAAAGTGAAAATCTTGTACATTTTTGTTTTTTTAATATTAAAAAGGACTAATATATACCAATACATTTTTCCTTATATATATATATATAAAAAAAAAAAAGTCCAGAGAATTTTGATGAGGTGTTTCAGTTGGTGAAGAAAAACCTCGCATTATCAGAATTGCACTCGATCATTGAGAAAACAAAAGTGATTCCCTTGATCCCAAAACTAGTTATCATTTTTAAACCAGGTTCCCCCCCCCCTTTTTTTTTTTTTTTTTTTTTTTTTTTTCAGATTCACATTTTAGAAGTTCAAAACATATTTTATAATGAAAATGGTTGAAGAATGATGTACATAAGTAAATTATTTACTCTTAGTATGACATTATGTGCTTATTTGCCACCATTCTTTTTAGAACTTTACTTGAATGATATCTTTAAATGATAAGAAAAGTATTTCCCTGAAATCTCATTTCACTTAAGAATTGTGTAGAAGTATATGGATATAGAGATTTATATGATTTTTTATTAGAAATAAAAGTAAAATTGCTGGTATTATTATCCTAAACTTCATTTATAAACTGTTCATTCTAGAAATTATGTTGATAATACTATACCACAATACTAGTAAAATGAGCCCACCCGTGGCCAAGCCGCTGAACTATGGTGGTTCTGACCTGAGTTCGATTCCAGGTGAACACGCTAGCTGCATGGGCTTTTTTATATATATGTGCAATTTCTATATGAGACAGCTCCCCATAGAAGATCCTTCACGAAGACATCCCTCCCTTAGGAAATTAGCCCTCGTGTGTTTTATCATAATTAAATAAACCAAATCCATCTTAGCTCTAAGAAGGAAGTTCTCATCAATTTCTTCATCTTCAGAAACATTCTTGTATATCGATGTAAATGTTTTAGAAAGCAATCAGCTCTGTCATATTTCTGCATTGTGAACTTTTTCGTCACTAATTAGATTTCAATTCTCTCATGGTTCATGCTAGTTGAAAATGTTGCTTTTATTCCTCAATTTCCATGTCATTTATTGAGTTAAAACACAAACAGTTGAATTGGAAACTCGCTCTTTAGTATTGTTATATAAACAATTCTTGAGTATTAAAATAACCAGGTAAGAAGACTTACCTATCTTTTTCCAATCCAAGTAGTCTTTGGATTGTGCAAGTGCAGTATATGTATATTTATGTGCAAAATTAAGAGAATTTGCACATTATGTCAAATTTCTGAAAAACTACCGTAATTTCCGGAAGAAACGCCGCGGCGTTTACGTGTTTAAAACTTAAATTTTCAGCGGGTGCGGCGTTTAGGTGCACTAAAAATAAAATATTTCCTATGATGGTCATTGTACATAGTTTGGATGGCCTTGTCATTGTGCATAGATTGGTGCTGTTCCGACACAAAAGACCACTCAGTTGCTTTTTGCGAATGTTATTTTGTTTACGTTCTTTCCCTTGAACAGACCTACATGCCTTATTCACCCTAAACGAGATCTCAGAACAATAACATTCTTCCCCCTTTCAAATCAACATTCTCATCAGTTTGAATAGTCTCTCTCCTCTGCCATTCGATGAATCTTCCAGGACCCATCCTCTTTCGACCCCTGTCTTTTCTGCAATTTTTTTCAAAGGCGGACACGACTCCACCTGCCTCGCAATAACGAACTCTGACGTATTTCCGGTTCAGCATGAATGGATTTTTCTTGGCATTCTGCCAAATATAGATCCCATCAGTTAGGGTACAAGTACTTGTTGGATAGTTTTTAAGTAGGGAGCGGAAAATTTTTGAAAATGTCTCTAAATGGCACAGAAGCTATGCATTTCTTATTTTTAATTTATTTTTGAGTTATGGTTTCATTTCATGCATTCTTCTTAACTGGTATGTCATATATCAGGACTTAGGTTGAGTTTTTGCATCTGTACGGCCCACGATGATGTCACGTGCAATTTAATCTATTGCGGCGTTTCTGTGTAATTTAAATTTTTTTCCTGCCATTTTTCTCGAGTGCGGCGTTTACGCTGATGCGGCCTTTCTTATGGAAATTACAGTAATAGACAGATTTTTAGCAAAATTTGTTATGAATATATATCTATAGTAGAAAAAAGAGATCTGCCATTCAAAAGTCATTTTATGTAAGTATGATTATCATTAAAGCTCATAGTGCAACTGATTCAGCTTTCACTGATTCAGCTTTCTGTTTCAGCTTTCACTGATTCAGCTTCTAACTGATTCAGCTTTCACTGATAATGCATGTATTTAAGTATTGTTTAAGAGTTCATTTAAGTAGATGTGTTTAAGTAGATGCAGCCTTTCTTATGGAAATTACAGTAATAGACAGATTTTTAGCAAAATTTGTTATGAATATATATCTATAGTAGAAAAAAGAGATCTGCCATTCAAAAGTCATTTTATGTAAGCATAATTATCATTAAAGCTCATAGTGCAGGGATATCCAAAATCCACATTGTGATATCAAACTGAAAATGAGTCTAATATAGGCTATGCTCTCCTCTCACAACCAGACAGGTCGCATAGCATGATGGCCTACTGGACAGGAGGCAATGGAGGAGTCCCTGTGGCTGTCGATCCCGCACCTGCAGTAAGATAGCTTTAAAATCCCTGATGGTCCTTGGACAGAGATGGCGAGATGAAATTGCCTTCCTAAGAGTATCCCAGACATGCCATATAGAGGAGGTTAGGAGATTTGGTTGGCCAATCCATGCGGCGAATATCCTCACTTTCCAGGTAATCGTCAACCATCTGAGCCGTATGTGAACAGGTGTTGTCACCTGTTAACAGGAACATAGGACCAACTGCACCCCGTAAAAGTTGAATTTAGTGCTCTAAGATCTTATGCCTCATAGCAGTCAGGAAACCTTTGTTGGCTCAGACAAACATGAGAGGTTCGCTGTGACGGGTTCCTGCGTGTGATCGTTAACTTGAAGTAATGCAGTGTCGGTTTTCGATTCTGTTTGACTTCCAAGTAGTTCTTTTAGAACACATAGTCACATAGAGTGAACACATAGTCAGAGTTCATAATATAATGTGCTGCGTGGGTAGCATAGTATGATAAGGGAACCTTTGTCAGATGTGTGTGGCTGAAAAGTGTAATGGCTGCCCAAACCATTACACCTTCAACACCGTAATGAACTTTTTCCTTGATGAGGGATTGATGGTATTGTGTTCAAGATACTGGCACACCAAAAATCAATGTCCAGGCTCTGAATCTTGACTCATCTGTAAAAAGCATGGTGGTCTACTGAAATCTTATCCAAGGTGCTGTGCTAAATGTGATCTCTTGTGTGCTGCACTGAGTGGGTCTTCTCTCATACAACCCATCTCATGAAGCAATTGAAAACAATTGACCATGAAACTCGGGTTCTGGTGGCATCATACAGCTCATACAAGAGATGTAAAGCTCTAGTAGTTGTATGCCATTGTGCTGAAAGTGCAAATAACAACCTGCATTCGTTATTATGGGTCTTGGTCGACCATGTCCAGGCTTTCTCGATATGGAAACTGTTCTCGCAAATTACAAACCACAATGGCCATTATATAGAGCTCTGTAGCCACCTGTGTTTGTGGTTGGCCTGTCATCCATCTGCTAATAATTTTCCATCTCATTCTGTCATCCATACTTTCTCGGCTACTCATTTTACCTGATACCTTATAAAAAATATTCAATTCATGCAGGTCTAACTGATTCAGCTTTCACTGATAATGCATGTATTTAAGTATTGTTTAAGAGTTAGTAAGTAGATGTGTAATTTTTCTGTTGTAAATCTTTTTTTTTTTTTTTAATAGATATAAGAAGCCCGAAGAACGAGGACCTCTAAATGAAGCAATGAATATGTTACTTCCAATGATTTATCAGCGTTGTGTACAGCTTTTACAAGATCCTTCAGATGTGTCTGTCCTTTTGCAGAAACAAATTTTGAAAATTTTTTTTGCTCTTGTTCAATATTTCTTGCCTTTAGATTTAATATCTAAAGAAGTTTTCTCTCAATGGATGGAATTATTTCGTACGATTGTCGGAAGGCCGATTCCAGAGGTAATGATAAATTTCTGTTATGTTCTAAACTAGCGGTTCTCAACCAGGGAGAATTTCAAAGTATCAGGGAGGAGGGAATGCAATCAGCCTTTTATTTAGCTATTAAGCATTTAGTTTATGAATACAAAGAACTACTTTTATTCAAGATTTGGTATTTATCATTATTTTCTATGCATTTTTTTGGTTTAATATATGAAGCATATTATCAAATAATCTAAATTTAAATAAATGTATATGTATTTTTTGAGTTTTGGAAAGGAAGGAATGGTCATCTAGCAATGGTAAAAGGGTATATGGAGCAAAAAGGTTGAGAACTGCAGTTTTAAACATGTTTCAGATTTTGCTGATTTGAGAAAGATACTTTCGCTCAAACACTTAAACAGTTTTATTTGTTGGCAAGTTTACATGTAAAAAGACATGGCGTTTTATTTGTTTATTCTGGATGTCCATTCACTTGTAAAATCTCTCTCTCTATCTCTTTTTTTTTTTTTTTTTTTTTTTTTTTTTTTTTTTTTTTTACATACAGTGTTGACATTGCTCGTTTTCAAATTGGTAGGTTTGTTAATAAAAAATTTGCTTAAGTGTTACAAAATGTGAAATCGATAATAAAACTAATTCCAAATTTGAGCTTTCAGATGCCCACATTCGGGTGGAGACGTACGTTTCTTCAAAATTTTATGGTGCTAGTCTCCATTGTTTTATCATTGTGCAAGAAACATACATACATTTATGCATTATTTAATTTCTTTAAATATAATACAGAGCTCTAATATTTGGTGACAACAATTTTAAAAGCGATTCACTGTTATAGTGAATCACTTTTAAAATTACTTTTAAAATCAGCCTTTTTCCTTTGCGTTTTTGAATAACGGGTAAGTTGAATGTTTCCAAATGTTGAACCAACAGTTACAACCGAATTGTCATTCCATGGGACAAAAATTATTTTGTTTTTCTCTTCATACTGGAAATCATAATAACCCCTATCATTCTTACGAACACCTTTCGCAGTTTCTAGTGGGCACATTTGTATGCGGTTTTCCTAAATTGTTCCTGTAGCATTGAAACCTTTATTTTTTAGATGACAGAGAAGCTGAAATGATGTAAAAAAGCTATCAAAATAAATAGCATGCTTGGAGTTTATAGTGAATCAACACAAAATTGATAGCCTTTCTGTGTTAACACATCCTTTGGGCCAGTATTTTCGGATGGACAAAAATTATTTTTTAACCCTCCAGCTGTCTAAAAGTTTATCTGCAAAAACCTGAAGTCCTTAAAATGTCATGAGAAAAGCTTTTTTCTGTATATTAATTCTGAAATACCCAAGCTCTTTAAATGCAAACTGTTTTCTTTAACCCATTAACCGCCAAAACTACAAGGAATGATTTTTTTCTTATGAAAATAATAACACATATTAATTTAAGCATTTATAACATAAATTTACATTGGAAATTAAAAAAAAATGCTCTTACCTGTGGAAAAAGCGGGTGTTGCGTTCGCGCAACGTCAGCGGAATAAGACTACAGATGTTAGGTGAGTAGGATTGTACTCATGCGATGTTTCCTTTGAGTGGAGCACTGGATTACGTTTTAGCTGTATAACGTTTTATAAATCTACAAATCACTTTACTTGTAATTAATTTAATATTAAAATATACATTCACTTTACTTGTAATTAATTTAATATTAAAATATACATTATATTTTTTTTACAAATACAGATTATTTCAATTGAAAGATTCAAGCGTGAAAAGCTTCACTACAATCATGATGTAAAGCTACATTACATACTTTGCATCTATAAACAGTCTGGCTATGGCACTCTTTACAACGAAGTTTTTTGTTATCATCGGACTTTAGGATAAAATGTCTACCATCTTTATGCAATGATTTTTAAATGCTGAATTTACTAGGTCTTCCTGTTGCTGATCTATCTCTGGCTAAATCTACACTCTCAATAGGAGTTTGCAAAAGGAATAATGCAACCTCACGTCTGAAATATAAAAGAGACGTTTTATTTCCAGTAGTAGAAAGTCGGGATATTTTCCATGCATTTGTCAAGGCGACATCAATGTAATTAGTAAATATTGGCCACCACCATTTTTTGCCACGAACTCTTATTCTGTAATTGGCTACTAAATTGTCACATAAATCGACTCCACCCATTTTGGCATTGTATTGTTCAATAAGATGAGGCTGAGATATAAAAACCTTTTTCCTTTGCGTTTTTGAATAACGGGTAAGTTGAATGTTTCCAAATGTTGAACCAACAGTTACAACCGAATTGTCATTCCATGGGACAAAAATTATTTTGTTTTTCTCTTCATACTGGAAATCATAATAACCCCTATCATTCTTACGAACACCTTTCGCAGTTTCTAGTGGGCACATTTGTATGCGGTTTTCCTAAATTGTTCCTGTAGCATTGAAACCTTTATTTTTTAGATGACAGAGAAGCTGAAATGATGTAAAAAAGCTATCAAAATAAATAGCATGCTTGGAGTTTCAACGACACTGAGCAAATTTATCACCACACTTCCTCCAAGCCCAAATTCTTCATATTCTGGTAATTTTGGAGCTGTCGACTTACCTGAGTAAATATCGAAATGAAACATATATCCATCAGATGACGCCAGAGTCCATGCTTTGTATCCAAATCTTACAGGTTTCCCTTTTAAAAACATCTTTGCTGAATGTTTGCCTCGATAAGGAATCATTTGCTCGTCAATATTCAGATCGTAGGAAAATATACCAAATTGTTGGAACTTCTTATTTAGTAAGTTTGGATACGGTCTCACCTTATATAATTTATCAGTATTGTCAATTTGACTATTGTCAGCTAAATGCAAATTCTGCTTCATATTCCTGTACTGCAAACGTGACATCGATTCTCGTACAATAGGAACAGAAATGTCCTTATCAAAAGACCAATACATTTCTTCTTGAGGTAAAGAATGTTATCCTGTAAGCAATAATATTTTATAAATCTTCTCGTATAGGATTCAGATGCAATAAATTCTGGGCGATTTTTTTTGCTGAGCGTATATATTTGTCTGTTCAACGCGAAGAGAGTAAATATCTGAACCAAAAAGAAAATAAAAAATCTCTCCACTAGTTTTACCTTGTATTTTGTCTTTTATAGTTTCTCTTCTATCTTTTTCTTCATTTTCTTCCCGAGACATAACTGATGCTTCCTTTTTTAATCCATTTCAAGTTTTCAATTTTCTGCTTTTTAAACTTTTTTTTGTATGACTATCACTGCTTTTAGAAGGCAGAAACTTACTTCTTAAGTGAATTTCAACTTCCCTAGCAGTATCATTTGGTAAAATATCATTAATTTAAAACATTGTCATTCCCTTCTTCTTCACTAGCTTCTGCAGTTTCGGGCAGAACAACAACAATATCAGTTTTATTCTGGTCATTATTAAAATTTTCATCATCTGTTTCTTCATCAAAAAAATCTTTGAAGGGCTTCTTCTAATGTAAGATACCTCGTTCTAGGCATTTTTAAACAAGCAGAACATGAACCAGAACATCGAAAAGAATGAGTGAAAAAGGAGATTGACTACCCGTTTCCTGCTGACGTTGCATCAACACAACACCTGTTTTTCCTTTCTTCCAAACACAAATATAAACATCTGATTGATGTACTGTTCTGATAAACGGTGACCTTGACTAAAAGTAGATCACTCATAAAGACGGCGATTCTTTCACAAAGTATTTTCAGCAAAAATACCCGGTCGAAAATTTTGCTTAAAGTATGAGATTAATTATTATAAAGGCAAATATTTTTTTACAGTTATAATCTTCATAATATTCCCTACACAAAATCATCTGCTGGTATAAAATATCTTCGGTAGTTATATTTATATACGCATTTATTTTGACCGTTGCGTCAACGCAACACCAGTGGCTAATGGGTTAAATCTGTATCTTTAGTAGTTTGGAAAATGCTTTGAGAAGCTCATAGAAATAAGCATTAACAAATAAAAATATTCATGGATATATATACAGTAAAAGCTTCATTAACATGAATCCCAAGAGACCAGAAAATCAAGAATTCGTGTTAAAATTTCTATGTTAATTAAGGATTCAAATTTTATTCTTGTAATAGTTATTTCTGTGCAATAACCATTTACAGTATATTAAGTATGTTGTCATAGAAAACACTACCATACTACATTAGTTCCTGTACTGCAATTTGAAACAATGTACTCACAGATAATTTTTTGTGAAAAATTCCTCTGTGTAGCATTGCCACTAATAGGAAAGAAAATGTCTGTAATTTCATGGCCAACTGACGTCATGGTTTCAGTAAAAATAGCAGTCAGTTCGAATGCTGCAGCAAAACATTTTAAAGTGTCCAAGGTATGTAATTCTGCCTGGCAGGAGGGCAGTCATTCTTTTGATGACTTCTTGCATCTCAGACACAAATGTTTGTGTCCGAGATGCAAGAAGATGTCCCTGGATTACACACAACAACATCATGATATGCACTAACAAACTCATCACAACAAAATTAGGGTTCATCATGTCTTTCAGAATATTCCATTGATCAGGTGAAGTGGTATCTTCAACCATTTCACCACGAAGTGGTATTGCCATTTAACTCGTCAACAGAATTAGTGTGTCTCCAGACAGTGCTAAAACAGTTCTGTAAATGTTATGATGACATGGATTTCCAGAATGCAGTGACAACTTTTATTGCATCAAGCAGACTTAAGCATTTCTGTCTCCTTTTCAGCAGCGTGAGTTGCAGCTATCCCAAGCCACGATAAGACCACTTCGTAAGAGTAACAATGCCTTGATCCAAGGGCTGAAGATGATTTGTTAATTTTTTTGGGAAAATGTGAACCTGTACAGTTCAGATTCTGTATGTTATGGGCTGTATACCTGTTCAGTGCCATAATGTTTGACCCACAATTTGACTATTAAAATGAAGAGACCACTTATGAAATGATGAGTTGTTGATATAAGATTTCTTATAGGGAGAGTAGATGCTAGGTAAAGTGCAGTTTATGTGCTTAAAACAACATGATTTCTCAAACTTTCCGATCAGCCAAAAAGTGTATTTATCACTACCCTCTGTGCTGCGTACTAGGACAATAGTTAAATGTTGTTTACTGCATGCTCAACCATAGTAGGGGAAAGATGTAAAATGGACCAGCTTCATCCATTCTCTAGACATCATACATGGAATAATCTTTCTGACTTAACCAGATTTTTACAACCAGTTGTTTGCTCCTTTTTCAACTTTTATTTACTTTACCACAAATCACTAATGATGAAACTTAATGTCTCATTTGGAATTATTACAGCAAACTAGCAGAACAACTGAAATCTTAACTGTGTAAATTTTTTGTAATCTTGTTTGCTTTTGAATGCATTATAGGTCTACCTAAAGCCATATTGAAAGCACACATATGGTTGAACCATTCTAGAAGTAAAGATTCCACATCTTCATTTTGAGTGCTGCAAAGTCAATTAGATTTGTTTTTGAAACTTGATGCAGCAGCGTTAAGAATTTAATTATCTTTAGGTGTTGTGGGTAGCACATAATTGGCAGCTTCATATCTTTTGGCAATTATGCTTTTCTTTTACACCATAGCTTACTTTCTTTAGGATTTTTAGTTTTGTTTTAAGATCCTTAACTGCACATATGACCAAACAATTGGATTTGATGATCTTGATTGTCAAGCAGTGTTACATGTGCTGGATATGTTTTAAACAATACAGTGTTTTCTCTCTGAGATTTTTAATTAAACAGGGTGGAACATTTTTGAACGCAGTCCTAGCAGAGAAACAACTGAAAAAATATGGAAAGTTTGCATTAAGTGAAAAAAATCGAATGGTACAATTGAAAAAAAAACAGTTCTCAGTTCATGCTAACTGAAATTTGCATTAACTGATAAAACTTTCTATAAGGTTAAATACATCTTTGCCAGGACCGATTCATTTCAACCGAGTGTTTGCCTTAAGATGGTTTGTATAAAGGGGAAGGTTTCTGTATATATATACACACACAGAAAGAAAAGGGACGGCCACGATAATCAGTTTTTCTTGCAAGTATTTTTCACATCTGAAGCAGTCAACCCACAGTTTTCTCCTGCATCTGTTAATGAGCTGTTATTTATTCTTTTGTTTTTTGGAAATGTAACTGTTCTATCAATCTTTTCTTTACAGGTGTAATGATGCTTGAAAATGAGTAATGCAGTTTAGAAATAACTACACTGTGTTATAACGGAACACCTTTTTCCAGTCTGCTTAAATTCTTAGCTGTTCTGTTTTATTTTGCAATAATAGAAAAGTTATATTTATTATGAATCATGTGTATTTTGCTAAATGCTTTTTGCTTACAAAATTTTGCTAAATGAACAGTTTTCCCCTCAGAATCAGTCTTCTTAGTAACTTTTTCTACCCTTTTATCCTCCTAAATTTTGTTAAAAAAATTGTTTAGATGTATGTTTCCCACATTTATAATTGCATATCACTAGTAATAATAAAGACAAATTAAATTGTTATACATTCTTAATTACTTCATTGTATTTTATAGTAAATTCCTAAAATTATTCAGTTACTCGTACATAATTTGAGAACTAGTTCATTTTGTATATTCCAAAACATTGTTCTCTTCGATGTCTGCAAATTCAGAGAGGTTAAAAGTTTTCCAGTGGAACTCTAGTTGATCACATTTTAGTATTTTCAGTCTTGTACATAGAGGGGAATTTCATCAGTTTAACATTGTGAGACAAACTACACTAACCATTTTACCCTAAAAGGCTAACATTTGAATAGAAAGTTATCGAAAGTCATAGGTTTTTGGTGTTATTAAAAAGCAATCCCAGATTGGTTTAAATATTGAACAAAGCCTGATTTTTAAAGCTATATGTTAAAACAATTTTTCATGTGAAATTGATCAAATTTGATAGTTTTATTTGAAATAAACACCAATTTTTTTGGGGGAGGGTACAAGGGGTAATTTAAAACTTTGCATTAGAGTATTTCTCATTTAAAAGAAAAGTTCATTTAATGAAATTCAAGTAGTAAGAAAAGCATTGTGGATGAAAATGCTAACTATTATTGAAAAACCAACATTTGATTGTTTTTCTACTTGTGCATAGTTTCTTACCGTAGCAGCATTGGGTTCTGAAACATTATATGTAGCATATCTAGAAAAGGTTAATCTTGAATATGAAGATTTAAAATAAAAAACAAATTTTTAAAAAGTTCTTTTTCTCTTCCAAATCTTAGCACACATCTACGTATGATGAAGAAGAACAAGTTGAGTTGTCATGGTGGAAATGCAAGAAATGGGCATTGCATATCCTTACTCGTGTCTTTGAAAGGTTATATATTTTTGTATCGATTTGAATTTTTTATATTTTGATGTTTGCCGCAAGATGAAATATTTAATTATAATGACAGATTATTTGTTGTAACTAACTTATCACCAAATTAGTGAAAGTAAAATGGCTGTATTATTTATAAATTTTTATCACTGTTTCAGTTTTTTTATTAAAATTATGATATTTACCTGAATTTTTTATTTGTTATCTGTGTATCTTTAAGCTATAATTTGAATTTAGAAATTAAGAATTTGATATTTAACAAATATATATCCTTTTTTTTTTAACCTTTTCAAACTTTGAATTATAAATACAATTAAATACAGAGTCAATAAGTTGGCCAACAGCTGTCATAAAAATCCATAAATACTGAAATAGATCTGTAGCCATGCAAAGAAGCACATCAATTATTTACCTAGTTCAATATGAAGATCCTGCAAGACTAAATATAAATAAATGGTTGTTATTCCAAACAAAATGAAGTGATTGAGTTTGGTAAATTTATTTCATGCAATAAGCTATTGCCTAGAAAGAAAATTAATATCAAAAGTTTGTTTCAAAAATTTCATTTTGGAAATTTCTGTATCAAATTCCAGAAAGCTAGCTTTTATGATTTTTTATAAAGACTTTTAGTTGCACAATCTTCTGCGAAAAATTTCTTTTTTAAATAAGACTCAACAATTTTTTAGTTGAAAATATTTTAAGAGTTTGTTGCTAAATTTGCATTTAATTAAATACTTACTGCATTAATTTGGATTTAATGCATTAATTTGGATTTAATTTATCTGCATTTTATTAAATTGCTTAGTATGTGTTTTGATCTGCCAGCTTTTGCGATTTTTTTCATAATATTTTAAAAAAATTATTTTAATTTTACAATCTTGTGCACCTTTTTTAAAAATAAAAATTAAAAAAAAAAAAAATTAGCTGCAAAATATTTTGCCAGTTTGGCAATTTGTTGGTAAATCTGCATTTCTTGGCTGACATTTGAGTTGCCATTTTAATTTGTTTTCTTGATTGTATTAAAAAAGAAGATATTCCATTTTCAGAATATGATTTCTTTTGTTATGCTTTGCTAAGTTTGGCATCTTCTCAACATTTTCAAAATTTTAAATCTAATTTTTTAATTGTTGAATTGCAAATATATAACATGTAGTAAAGTTATTATGATGCATGAATAAAATTATAATGTCAGAACTCTTATATTCTTTTGGAAATGTTATTAATCACAGTAAGGTAAACATCCCTTTTTATCAAAAGAGAAGAATTCATTTCATTTATCTAAATAACATACATATATAAACATATATAAACTTCGAGCTCATAACTAGATAGCTTCTCTTGTTGGAAATTCATTTTCATACTCATGAAAGAGATGGGGTGTAACTGTTCATCATTGGACTTTTGTAGCAAAACAACGCTGAAACACCACTGCTTGCATCTGTGTTTAATTCTGGTGATGCTCTTTGTTTGAAACATGAAGAACATGGCTTGTTGATAAAAGTTCTTTCAGTTTGTTAAGTGTCTGTTTTTACTTAAGACCCAAATTTGAATTCTGCTTCATTGTAAAAAAGGTCACTTAAAAATTTGGCTATTTTTGAATAGCTGGCAATAAATTTTTCTAAAATACCGAATTTGCTTAAGGTTTTAGGGCTCCAGGAAATTGAACAGCCCTGTTCTCCCCCCCCCCCCAGAAAAGAGGTGAATTTTACCATCCTCAATAATATACACGAGAAATTCCATTTTTCTTTATAAAACTGACAATTCCTAAAATTGATCTCAAAATCATATTCTTTGGCTGCTTTTAGAATGCATTTTAACTTTTCTAAACCTTCTTTCTCGTTTAGCATTGGGATAGTAAATGATGATTTGACATGAATAATAATATTGGTTGAACTTTATGGAAATCAGAGAAGCTGAGTTCAAAATTGTTTTTTAGTGCGTTTAGGTTTTCAAAATATTTCTCCATTTCAATTGCCTTGTGGTTATTAATATGGCTTCATAAATTCTGAAAATGGGTGACATTTTTTCCTTTCATCTGATTTATCCACAAATTTAACTTTATCTGAAAAGCAGTTACAGTCCCAGTCAATTGAAAAAGATTTTTTTTTCTGTTCCGTTTAGATCTTCATTCGATTCCATGTTTGCTGTCATGTTCATCAGTCAGCAATCAGTTATTTTATAATGGCTTGCAAGATATCTCTTATGACTATAAATCCTTACTATATGTTAACAATTAAGAAATATAAATGAATGTTTATTTTTAAAATATTTTTTGTTCATAGTACCTAATTGAGGTGGCAAGCACAAGATTGGGCACCGCTGTTCTACACCATGAATATTGCAAATTCCTTTTTTATTATATAACTTTGTAAGCTTTCTGAAATAAAAATACAATAAATGGAGATAAAATTACTTCACTTGAATTGCAGTAATTCTATTTAGCTTGTAGTAAAAAGATTAAAAAAAAGTATTATCATTTATCCACATGGACAGCAGTCTTGTAGTTTGTTAATAACGAGAATTGTACTCTGATGTTAATAATGAAGGATGCTTATTTGTCATATTTTAAGGGAGTTTATCTGAAGTTTGGCTTGTATTGAAGGTAATATTATCATGCAGTCCTGTAAGTATGCTCTGTTTTAGATATGTGTATACATTAATGATTTACTTTTGTTATAGGTATGGGAACCCTGGGAATGTAACAAAAGAATATAAAGATTTTGCTGTCTACTACCTCAAAGCATATACTGCTGGAATATTAGAAGTTTTACTTAAATTATTAGATCAGTATAGGCAGAAGGTCTTTATTTCTCCACGTGTGCTGCAGTTAGTTCTCAATTATATTAATGAAGCGTAAGTAAGTTCCATATAATTTCTCTTTTTTCTTTTGATCATAGCCCACTGGAAATGTAAAGAAAATATGCTCAACACTTTGAGTATTATACTTTTTTTGATTTTTTTTTTTTTTTTGATTCATATCATGGCTGATTTGATGTTGTAAGTGAAAGTAGTTTTCATCGTATATGAAACATTAAGAGTTCAAACAAAGAATAAGACTTATTTTTTTAGACATTTTTTAATAAAATATTTTTTATCCTTCAACCAATATATTTTAATTCATGTACGTATTATTTTGCATACCAAAAAATGACACACTTTTACACAAAATTTTAAATTGCTTTTATATAAGATTTGCAGAATTTTAGATTTGTTATTTTTGTTTTCAGTTTATCAAATTGCATAATTTTTTTTATAGAGTTTCTCATTCTTTTTCATGGAAACTTTTGAAGCCACATATGTTGGTAAGTTTATCTGAAAATCTCCTTTTCTGTATATTAGTTTATTTATCTGCAAAAATGGTAATAAACGATTTGATTTTAGTTAATCATACAAGATGTTGTATTTCCCTTGATGTGCTGTAGTGATAGAGATGAAGAATTATGGAATACTGATCCCCATGAATATATAAGATCCAAATTTGGTAAGAAATGTTTCATTTTTGTAATGTTACATGGTTCTGTAGTGTATATTAAGAGAAATGTTGATTTTATGTATATAAAGTTTAATTTACTTCATTAAGTTATTGAATCTAGCACTAACTCTCTCAGCAGCATTAGTTAACATGTCTAATCACATATATTGAGATTTTTACTACATAGAATTAATGAGCACAGTATAGAATCTGTCCTCTTCCAGCAAATGGCAGCTGAGTGGAAAATGGAAGTAAGAATGACTTCACCAATGAAGTTTTGAGATATGTTAGCCTAGGAAACACTTGAAATGTTATTATGTTTTAGTGTATGATCGTATAACCACCTTCTGTAAAAGAAATATTCAAATCAGAAATTTGGGGGGGGGAGTCTGATAAAAAATTTGATTGCATAGATATGGATTTTTTTAAACATAATTTTTCAAACATTTTTTTAAATAATGTTTTCAATTTATTCCATTAAAGAATAAGAAACATATTTGGATGTATGAAATCTGTTTTGGAATAGTTTAAATTTCCATGCCTTGTTTTTCATATGAAATGATAACAAATTAAAAGAGTAAAATTTAATATTCCTATATACACAGCTAAAAGGTTTTATGAAATAGTTCAGTATATTTCTTGTGCTAGCTGCTTAAATTTGGAATTACTGGTGTAGAATTTTCTGATTTAAAAAAATTGTCTTTTTTATTTTGTATTGATTTGTAATAAACAGCAATTTTTTTATAAGAAAACAATAAATGTTCAGAGAAATTTTTCTCTTTAAAAATTATTATTGTGTATACGAGCCAGTTTCCCTTAGAAAGAAGCATCCCTCCCCTTAGGCAGATAGCCCTCGAGGCTTCGCCATTATCACACACACACACGTCTTTAAAAATTATTACTTAAAATATGTTTTACTAATCTTGAATTGTATAGGAATTAAGGGCTATTGCTAAATTAAATTAGTTTCTTTCATATTTTATCTTACACACACATGTATGTGTACAGTTAAATAAATAACTAAATAACTATATATATGTGATGATTTCAAATGCGTAGATGAAAGCAGTGGACCTCCTAACAGCTTATGATACTGCGTAGATGACCGAGAAGACCGTAGTGGCTTGATTGGGAATTCAGATGGATACTTACCTTTTTTATTGTAGCCATTCGTTAAACGATGTGAGATGAGTTGAAATAAACTGCACTGAAGTTCCACTAATCGGCTGCGCCATATTATTGTAATGAAATTGTGGTTTGAAGGTGGCAGAGTGGAAAGCATGATAATGCAATTTTAAAATATATCTTGAAAAATCACAATCTTTATTTTTTCCATGCATATCAAATCATTCTTTTTCAGATAAGATATTTCCTAATTATATTTGAATAGAAAAACTCCCATTTTGAAGTACGACGTCATCTTAAGCAAGCAAGTAAGCAGCAGCATGGTTTGAGAGCGTCTTGCCAGCAGGAAAGCTGGCAAGACGCTCTCAAACCATGCTGCTGGGGAATGTGTGGAATGTGGGGAAAAAGGCAAGGTTATAGTACTTTCATAGCAAGAAGGCTGAAGTTTCCGTTCACAGTTTTGGTTTAGAATTAATTTGATTGTACGAGAGGCATCTGCATTAAAATGTTACGTAAGATAGAACACTCTGGAACCTGTGAGAAGAGATGATTAGGGGCAGATTACCAAATTTAGAATGTTAAATTTGAGGTCGTCAATTATTTTTTTGAAACAGCTATCATATTTTATTATATCTTGCATATCCCTTCCCTTCAAAAGAAAAGTTGGGTGAGCAGGGTGGAAGAGCAAGCATTAAAGCAGCAAAATGTGAAAGATATAATTTTGAAAATACAAACACATTAACTTTTAAACAAAAATTATTGTCATAAAATTTTGACCAATATCTTGAATCAATTTTGACAGTTCACTGAATGTCACAAAATTTTGAATTCAATAATAATTTTAGACACTGTACTCTTTTAAAACAATTGCACATTTTAGTGTTCTGAGATAAGAATGTCCAATGGAATTTTGTAAAGTTCTTGATAGTTCCACATGGTGAAAGTTCAATTTTTTTCACAAACTAAATATTCAAATAAAATTCTTTCAAATTTTTGCTGATGAAAATATTTCTGTTATATTACAAATTAAGATGCCAATTTTCATGTTATTTAATTATGTTTTTTAGGGAAGGTATTTTAAAATATAAAAAATTTGTAAAATATCATTCATAAACACAATTTCAAAATTTTCACTATTATTAAGACATTTAAAATTTACTTATTCTTTACAAAACTTGAAGCTTCCACAACTTTATCTAAATACTAGCATTTCCATCATATTGGTTTATCAGTTGAGCAAACTGGTGTTTAATATTCTTCACCAGTGGCCGAAAGATTTGCCAAATTAGCAGTTATTGTAGAAAAGACCTCCGTTCCTTCTGTAGAGGCAACTGGCCTTTTTTGAACTGCTGTCATTCCATATGAATATTAAAAACACACTTCATTTTATGAAAAAATAAAAATACTTAGATTAAAAAAAAATGTATTTTTTCATAAGGTGAGAGCCTTCAACGTTTATCATAAAAACATTAAAGAAATTTCAAACAATAATTTCATTCTTAACATACAGTAAAAATTAAAAAATATAAATTCAAAAAAATTTAAACAATAGTACAAAAATATTTTTCATATTAGAAACCTTCCCTAAGTAAAACATTCCTAATTTTTACCAAATTCAATAATTTCTTTTTCCCAATTCAGAAATACTAAACTACATTTTAAATACATCATAAAATGTTTGAATTATTAACTTTGATTTTAAAATGACTTAAGCAAAATATTACCATCAATAAATCATAATACAATTAACTTATAAATGCAATTTTTTTTAAACGTAATGTATTCAATTTGGAAATTAATCTTCGCTGTCATATTTGATGACGTATGATAATATAGCATTCTTAGAATCTGAAGAATTTTCCGAATAAAGCATTGAATATGCAAGAGAGCACAAAATACTATTTAGTTTCTTATTTCACTAATGATGTTGATGACCTTCAAAGCACTTTGGATGTTTAATTTTCTTTTTACGCGACGATTGGAACAGCATTACGAATATTCCAAGCAAGCCAGAATGAAAAACATATTTCACTATGTTGGCGTCGCTGACCTTGATTCGAAACAGTTTTGATTTTGAACTTGCAGATATTCTACGATTTCAAAGCACTTTTAGAATATGCCGTTAAATCACACACCGGAAACGAATTTGGTGATTCACTGGAAGTTTGAGGCAGCAGAGGTCGAAATCCATTCGGGAAAACTTGCATCAGGTTAATCCTGTCCTGACTTTTTATAAATATGTGATGATTTCAAATGCATAGATGAAAGCAGTGGACCTCCTAACAGCTTATGATATTGCGTAGATGACCGAGAAGACCGTAGTGGCTCGATTGGGAATTCAGATGAATAGTTACCTTTTTTATTTAGCCATTCGTTAAACGATGTGAGGTGAGTTGAAATAAACTGCACTGAAGTTCCACTCCTGTAGGGTCGAAAATCGGCTGCACCATATTATTGTAATGAAACTGTGGTTTGAAGGTGGCACAGTGGAAAGCATGATAACACAATTTTAAAATATATCTTGAAAAATCATAATCTTTATTTTTTCCATGCATATCAAATCATCCTTTTTCAGATAAGATATTTCCTAATTATATTTGAATAAAAAAACTCCCATTTTGAAATACGACGTCATCTTAAGCAAGCAAGTAAGCAGCAGCATAGTTTAAGAGTGTATTGCCATCAGGAAAGCTATGCGGGGGAAAAGGCAAGGTTATAGTACTTTCATAGCAAGAAGGCTGAAGTTTCAGTTCTCACAGTTTTGGTTTAGAATTAACTTGATTGGACGAGAGGCATCTGCATTAAAATGTTACGTAAGATAGAACACTCTGGAACCTGTGAGAAGAGATGAATTTAGGGGCAGATTACCAAATTTAGAATGTTAATTTTGAGGTCGTCAATTATGTTTTTGAAACAGCTATAATATTTTATTATATTATATATATATATATATATATATATGTGAGTTGCAACTCCTTGATTATGCAGTATTGTTTGCCAAACAAAATATGTTCTGAAATTGCATAAAAAACATTTTTTGCCACCAAAATAACGAAAGTTTGGATTAATTGTGTTCGATATGGGAAAACCGTCGATCCAACTGACTACTTTTTCTTCAGAACATTTAATTTCTAAATTTTGATGTGAAAAAATTTAATGAACTATTTAATGAATTACTTATATTATGCACTACATAACTATTTAATGAATTACTTATATTATGCACTACATTCAAAAATTATTTTTCATAATAGTAAGTTGATTTTTTTAAAAAACTATATAGATGTCTTTGAAGACTTCATTTCACCTGTTACTGCTGCTCAAACTTTGTTACATTCAGTTGCTAAAAAGAGGAAAGATATGCTACAAAAAGCAATGGAATTTGTTATGACTGTTTTAACTAATCAAGCTTCTACTGCCCGACAAAAGGATGGAGCTCTGCACATGATCGGAACAGTAGCTGATGTGCTTTTAAAGGTATGTTGTGGGAGCATTTAAATCTAACTAATTTTCATATTAATTTTGTGTTTAAACCCTCTAAGAAGTCGTATTGCAGTCTACATTAAATGGTTTCATTCTTTTTTCAAATAGCTTATTAAAGGTAGTTTCTTATGCAAAGTTGGCAACTAAATCTTTTAACTTTCTCCTTTCTGTAGTCCCTTGCAGTATAATGCAGTTCTTTAGTAACTATGCTAACAGTTTTGTTGTTCTGTAGACTCTAGCATTACAGTGCTATGAGAAGTAATAACATGTTTTGATGGAGATTTCTCTGTAAGTTATTATATTAAATCAATGTGCATGTTGTAAACTTAGTAATGTTGCTTGTCATGCTGCACAATCCAATGTTTGCGTCTCTTTTCTCTGGAGCCATCATTTGAACTTCTGCAAAGAGCAGTTTTGTTGCTCAAGTAACAGGCTGTTCAACTTTATTGTTTTTCATACAATAGCAATACAATGCTGACCAAAGTCATTTGAAGAATAACACCTTATAAAAAGATGGAGATTTCTCAGTAGACCACTGTAACTGCATTTAACCAAGGCACACATTGTATGCCTGGTAATATTGCCCACTACTTATATTCTAGAAAAGTTTAATTCAACGTATCAAACCACTTTGGACTATATTTGGAAACTAGGATTGGTCTGTAAATATTCCAGTTGGGTGCCTTATAACTTCAGAAAAATTTGTTCCATCAAATCGTCATATGTACATCTCTTCTTCCTTAGAACAAAAACAAGCCTTTTTTTGGACCAGATGAAAACTGTCTACAAAATATGTCGAAACTTCTGAACATCTTTAGGAAAAGAGCATACTGTAAGTTCAGACAGTTTGCTTCCTCAGCCTCTAAACCAAGCTTGAGCCTGACTAAGAAAATGCTGTTTCTATGGTGGGATTTCAAAGACCAATATATTATGAGCTTTTAGGACCTAAAGAAAAATGCAATTTAAAGAGATACTGTCAGCAAAAATAGACGATGTAAACAAAGTTGTTGTAGAAAAGAGGCCAGTGGTGTTCAGTAGGAAGCAGATTATACTGCATCGTGATAATGCTAGACTACGTTTTGACGACGTGTAATATATTTGTTGTGTTCTATAAATACTTAATCTTGCAACCCTTAAAGCCTAATGTGTTACATGTCAGAAAATCATAGAGCTGGGCTGGAAAATTTTGTTTCTCGGGACTATTTTCCAGATCTAGTACTCTCCAATTATCACTTGTTTCTCTTGTAAAATTTGGAAACAAAATTCGAAACTGAAGCAGGTGTCATCCAAGCACTACTTGAGTTCTTTGTAATGTCTTTTAGATGTAGTTCTTTTAGATGTCATCCAAGCACTACTTTAAGTTTTTTGAAAAATGTTCTAAGAAGACATTTTTCAAAAATGGTATCAACAAATTACCATCATGCTGGCAAGAGGTCATAAGTAATAATGTAAATTACATTGTGCAATAAATATTATTATAGGTATGAAAAATGTATTATTTTGCTTTACTTCCCAAATGGACAATTTTCTGACATACCTTATATTTTAAATTATTTGTATTAATTTTTATTATATTTAATTCATATATAAAATTACCATTATTATATTTATTCATATTTAAAAATACCATTTTAATGGCACAATATAAAATATAAGTAATTAACATGTTGAGTCCGGCGGCAAATTTGCTGTTCTTTCTGTTCAGCTGGTGCGAGCGATCAAGCGGAGCATTGTTGCAGGGTGATCCGCGACTTCATGCACTGAGTGGAGCTTATCTGTTGGTGAGCTTTGTTGGCTACCGACATACAAGCCCTGCCTGTGCATGACAAAGCTCCTTGGCCACGGATGTTAATACTGTTGGTTCCGAGGACCGACGCCAGCTAACAAAAATTCCAGTCAATGTGTTAATTGAATATGGTAGATTGCATACTACATCATTATCAAATCTAATCTATAGACTGAATCTAATTATGATTTCACCTGTGGGAAAGGAGGAACCTGTAGTGAATGATCTGTAAGACATTTAGGGAGGAGATTCTTTAAGGGTAGAAATTTTGAGTATTATACGAGGGCCATCCAGGAAGTAGATTACGTTTCCGTCTGTGTCCGCTAGGGGCGGGGCTAGCGCGGCCATCTTGGGGTCAGAGCGTTGTGCAGCTCAGTCTGCATCTAGCCGTGCTAGTGAGAGGTTCGTGCTGTGCTCCGTTCAGATACTGTGACGGTTTGAAATGTCTGCGTTAATTGAAAATTCCGCGAGCTGTGAGGTGCGCTCAGTAATAAGGTTTCTGACTGCAAAAAACTGTAAACCGATAGAAATCTATCGACAGCTTCGTGAAGTGTATGGGGACAACATTATCACTGAAGGTGGAGTGCGTCAGTGGGTCATAAGATTTCAAAATGGCCGAACCAATGTTCACGACGAAGATCGAAGTGGGAGACCCAGCATAGTGACCGCCGAACTTCTCGAAAAAGTCGATGCTAAAGTCCGTGAAAATCGAAATTTCACAATAACGGAACTTTCTTTGAGTTTTCCACAAATTTCGCGAAGTTTGTTGCACGAAATCATCAGCGAAAAGCTTGGTTACCACAAGTTTTGTGCAAGATGGATTCCAAAAATCTTGACAGAGGACCACAAAAATCAGCGAATGGCTGCAGCGTTGAACTTTTTGGACGCTTACCATAAGGATGGTGACTCTTTACTCGATCGCATCGTTACTGGTGACGAAACATGGGTGAAACATGTGAACTGTGAAACGAAATTGCAATCAATGCAGTGGGGGCACACAAGTTCTCCCCAAAAACCCAAGAAATGCATGCAAACAATGTCGGCAAGGAAGATGATGGCGACTGTTTTTTGGGACAGAAAAGGTGTAATTTTGGTGGACTTCCTGGAAAGAGGCACTACAATAAACTCTCAAAGGTATTGCCAAACTCTCCAAAAACTCAGAAGAGCAATTCAAAACAAGCGCAGAGGAATGTTGAGCTCTAAGATCTTGTTGATTCACGACAACGCCCGGCCCCACACGGCAAATGTCACTCGTAAAGTTCTTGAATCTTTTAAGTGGGAGTTGTTTCCTCATCCGCCGTACAGTCCCGACCTGGCACCGAGCGACTTCCACCTATTCCCAGCAATGAAGAAGTGGCTGGCTATGCAGCGTTTTGATGACGACGCACAGCTGCAAGAAGAGGTAACGAAGTGGTTGAAGGCGCAGGCGGCCGAATTTTTCGACGAAGGAATTTCCAAGCTCGTACATCACTACGATAAATGCCTTAATTTGTATGGTGACTATGTAGAAAAGTAGTATTTGAGTGTGGCTTTCATCTGTATATAATAAAATTTGTTTCCTATACTTTGTTTATTTTTTTATTTCAAAACGTAATCTACTTTCTGGATAGCCCTCGTAATAAAATTAAGTGTGCTGCCAAGATGAAAATCAATAATTCTATGAGGGTTTGAATCTAATTTTCTTTTAATATATGAATGACTTATATTTCATGGTATTTGGCAAGATCTCGAAATTGATATGACCGATCTTTAGACATAAACCTCATTGAGCATATTTAAATACCTTGCTTGCAGCTCTTCAGTTACTACAAACCGTTTATGAACTTGAATTTATCTTGCATTTCCTGCATAAAAATTCAGTTTTGCAATTTTTATGAAATGCCATTTGCTTGTCTTAAAGATTAAGCCCATCATACCTTACTGGGATTTCAAAACAAAATGGGATTCAAAACATTTTTCAAACTTTTCTCCAAAGAAATTAGTACATTAGATGCAATGATTTTTTTTCAACGCAAAAAAAAGATATGAAAATGCTTTGTCTTTTAGCATTACGAATATTCTGCTTAATCTGTTTAACTTAAATATTCTTCCTGTTTATTTTTTTCATTTTTTCTTTTCTTTTTTTTTTAATAAAATTTACTGACATAAAGTTTTTTCTTTAATTAAGCATAAATACATATTTTTATTGTCATTATTTTATATATATTTAAAATTTGTGGAATATTTTTATGAACTTGTCTGTGTTTTTTTTTAGCGCAAAATATATAAGGAACAGATGGAATCCATTTTGGTTGCATATGTTTTTCCTCATTTCCAGAGTGAGCATGGTTTTATGAGAGCTAGAGTAAGTTTTTTTAAATAAGCTTATTCTGAGTATGATTTCCCCCTCCCCCCTCTCCAGTTTTCAAAGACATGATTGTGATTTCTGGGTCACATGGTGTTCTCTCATAAGAAATGCAAATCAAATAAATTAAACAAATTTACATGAATAACAATCTAGATTAATAACGTATTTTTAAAACAAACCTATGAAGAAAAATAATTCAGTTACACAACCCAAATAATTACTGTAAAATTCTAAAAAGAGAAAAATATCTGAAAGTAATAATTGTGGTTATAAAGTGTGATATAGAATTAAATATTTCCAAGAAAGAAGAAACAAGGCTTTTTCCCGCACATACGGAATGAAAGGGAAAGTGAAATTATCATAAATTCAGAAGAATAATAGAATTAAAGTGAGGGAAAAATTTGGCTATCATTTAAAAAAAAGTTTAATTTTGTATCAAAATACACGTTAGAACAATGGTATATGTAAATCTAAATATGTATCTTACACCAAGCTTTCGAGTTATGAAAAACCCAAACTTTTTTTGGGAGGGGAGGACTTGGTATAGATATTGCCACTGCCAGCAGCTCTGGTAAAGCTCAGCAAATGAATGGATGCTGCTGTTTATAATCATTGATGGGGTATGCTACAAAGGTATATATCAAACTTTTGATTACATTTAGATGTATGAACAATATAAATATGTGGCTGTAAATGATATGGGGATTTCCTGCTTAAAGGTTGTCTTGCATATATATAAATGGTGTGACATTTTGAATTCATTTGCCATGGCATTTTCACCTCACTGCATGATTGTTTTGTGTCATTTCCTACAACAAAAAAAAAAAAAACTTCGACTGAAGTCGAATTTTGAAACTGTCCTAGTTTGAATACGCTTTCACAATCTAAACAGAAAAAGATATACAGTCAAAAGTCGTTAATCCGAACTCGTCGGGACTTCGGCGATTCCGGATTATCGATTTTTCCGGATTATAGATCATCAGTTTAAATCTGGTAAAATGGCATGCAGAAATTATAAAATTAAAAATATGAAACCGTAATTTATGAAATAAAGAACAATTATGATCTGAAGAGTATCAAAATTTACAAAAAAAAAAAAAAAAAAAAAAGGCTTAATATTTATTTCTTTACTTTATTAAACATTTCTTTTAATGTAAGTTGTTTAAGTTGCTTCGTTTTTTATGTGATAATACATTCTCTTTAATTCTTTAAACAGACATAATTTCTTGTTCAGTTACAAAGTTCCGCTATTCAAGTCCTATAATTGCTGTGTCGAGAATACCGACTAATTTGTCAATCGAAATTTTTTCGTTTTTAATAACCTCTGTCACTTTCTTCGCTATCAAAAGTGAATTATAATTACGAGGCATTTGATTTAAATTATATCAGAGTACATCGAGATGAAATACTACATTGAGTAAGCAATTATAAGCCAAATAAAATAAAAACATCTGCCCTTAAGATAAGGATAGTGCTGACAGATCAACTTCCAATTCATTGCACGCCGCTGCAGCATTAAAGATAAACAAAGGATATGCCTTTATCCATTTTTTGCAGCAATTCCACTTTTTGTTTAATGGACTCCGAAAGATACTTTCGCTTTGTATATCCTTTACATATTAGCAAATATATATCGGAAATTCTATTTGACATAATCGAAAGTTCAAGCTTACTTTTATAAAATTGCTCTAACAGTCTGCAAAAAATAATAATCCGGATCCAATTCGAAGATTAAGGAACAACGCAATCTGCAGCATTAACTGAAATAGATAATTAGATAATTTTAGCTTAGCTTTTCCCGTCCGTTATACATTAAACGCGCATTCGTAAACGTATTTTTCGCACGCAAATTCGCAGCGGTAAAGGTCTTACGCGCATGCGTCAATGAGACGCGTGCGCAGAAAGTTTGTAGCTTTGAGGTCGGGATTAAAGATCATTCCGGATTATGGGTGTCCGAATTAACGACTTTTGACTGTACTAACTGTGTAAACTTTTGGTCCAGTCCGCATCAAAAGTGAATTATAATTACGAGGCATTTGATTTAAATTATATCAGAGTACATCGAGATGAAATACTACATTGAGTAAGCAATTATAAGCCAAATAAAATAAAAACATCTGCCCTTAAGATAAGGATAGTGCTGACAGATCAACTTCCAATTCATTGCACGCCGCTGCAGCATTAAAGATAAACAAAGGATATGCCTTTATCCATTTTTTGCAGCAATTCCACTTTTTGTTTAATGGACTCCGAAAGATACTTTCGCTTTGTATATCCTTTACATATTAGCAAATATATATCGGAAATTCTATTTGACATAATCGAAAGTTCAAGCTTACTTTTATAAAATTGCTCTAACAGTCTGCAAAAAATAATAATCCGGATCCAATTCGAAGATTAAGGAACAACGCAATCTGCAGCATTAACTGAAATAGATAATTAGATAATTTTAGCTTAGCTTTTCCCGTCCGTTATACATTAAACGCGCATTCGTAAACGTATTTTTCGCACGCAAATTCGCAGCGGTAAAGGTCTTACGCGCATGCGTCAATGAGACGCGTGCGCAGAAAGTTTGTAGCTTTGAGGTCGGGATTAAAGATCATTCCGGATTATGGGTGTCCGAATTAACGACTTTTGACTGTACTAACTGTGTAAACTTTTGGTCCAGTCCGCATGGCTTGAATCCTAGCTGCATAGCTAAGATCAGTTTGAAAGTAAACCATTTTGGACACACTAACTGACCAAACATGTGGCTTAGGAATAGTAAGCAATAGAAAAGAATCTTTTACTCTGATATTATAAAAGGCCTAAGGTTCTTTAAAATCATGATGTGTAAGGTTCTTTATATGCAGTTTTTTACTTACATAACTTTTATAATTAAGTATTGCTTTTTTTCCTCCAAAGTTTCTGAATAAGTGTAATATTTTTTACTTGTAGGCCTGCTGGGTGATGCATTATTTCTGTGAAATGAAATTTCGAAATGAAGCCAATTTGATTACTGCTCTTCAACTAACGCAGGCAGCTCTTTTAAATGACCAGGAATTACCAGTTAAAGTCGAAGCTGCTGTGGCTCTGCAGATGCTTATCACCAATCAAGAAAAAGGTATTTGGATTGAGCAATGGTTCTGAACCCTTTTTGTCTCATGTAACTTCTTTCACCATTTCCCACTCCTTTCTAAAACTTGAAAATACATAGATGTTTATTTAGATTTATGTTATTTCTAATGTGTTTCAAAAATTAAACAGCAAAAAGTATACAAGATGTTGATAAATACCAAAACTTTAATAAAAGTAAGTTTTTAATATTTATAAAGTAGAACTAAATACTTAACAGCTAAATAAAAGGCTGACTGCATTTCCCCCTGAAACTATAAAATTCCCTTCCAAAACAGCTAAATAAAAGGCTGACCGCATTTCCCCCTGAAACTATGAAATCCCCTTCCAAAACAGCTAAATAAAATGCTGACTGCATTTCCCCCTAAAACTATGAAATCCCCTTCCAACTGAAAACCTCTGGGATAAAGCATATTTTTATTTTATTGTGATAGACCAAATATAGTAAGTTAATAACTTTAATGCTGATATTGTCCAGAAGTTTTATTTAACTCTGTTATTACTGTATTTTTCAAGTTTTTAAAATCATGAAATATCAGTTTTTTCAAGTCTGCTGAAAGTTATTTTTAATTTAATATAGTTCAGCATAATTATAACAATCTATTGCAAATAAAATATTACAATATTAGTTTTCCTATTTATGTACTATCTTTTGTGTACTTCTGTGTTGTGTTTAGCTGTGAAGTTGGATAAAATCTTATAATATTGAAAAGTTTGGTACTTTCCATTTAACAATATGCCACTAACTATGCAAATGTTCCTGCAAAATCTAGCTGTAGATAAAAATTGTAACCCAAAGATGTATGCAGCTTCTTATAAGGTATGGTTATTTTATTAAATTCACGAATAAGAATACATGGTTATTCCAGTCAACAGTTGAAAGTATTTCATTTATGGTTGCAGTTGACAGAATTTGCCAGTGTGAACTCTTGAGACCAGAAATAAATAAACTTTGAATAACTATCAGAAAAGAAATATATGAACAAACTTTTGCTCTATAAGCTTTTTTCAGACATGATCCTTTGTTGCATTATCATTTTGATGCATCGGACATTGAATGATACAATTCTTTTTGTAGTTTTTCAAACAAAACTTTTCAGTATGAGAGATTTCTTTATCTCAAAAAAAATTTGATCAGCATTATTCATCATTCAACAAAATTGTGCAATTCATATTAATGTTCTTCAACAGCAAAAGCACCAAAAAAAAAAAAGTGAAGCAAATGAAAATCTGGTGGCGGAAAATAACCAAATTGATTTTCTTTCTCCCCACTTATTTGCAATGCTACTCATGAAGAGAAATAAAGAGGTTACTATATTTTATTTTATGCTTTGGCACGAACATTTTTACTTTTATCTGTGGTTTACTAGAAGGTCCCCCCTCCCAGTCATTTAAAATTAGTGTTTACTATGGAATGCAATTGAAATGTTATTAATGCTGATATTTTTTATTTAATATAAAGTATTTTTACTTCTTGAGTTTGTATTTATTGGAATGTTTATTCAATAGCTCAAAAGCATGTCGAACCTCATATAAAGCCCATTGCTTTGGAACTGCTGAAAATTATTCGAGAAACAGAAAATGATGATTTAACAAATGTTATGCAGAAAATCGTGTGCACGTATACGGAACAGTTAACGCCTATTGCTGTTGAAATGACTCAGCATTTGGTGAGTAGAATACATGTTGATTCTTTTGATTTAAGCTTAAATTATTGATGCAGGAATTCCTGTATTTATGAAGTATATATTGTTGTGTATGTAGAAGTCGTATGTATATTTTTTATAAGTATAAACAATGATAAAAAGTTATCATTGCTATAAATTTGACTTTTAAATGTATAAAGTTAGATATGTTTTGCAATCATCTAATAGTGAAACTTGAGACTTGAGAAACTTGAGAAAAGTATAAAAGTATAACTGAAACTTGAGAAAAGTATAAAAGAACTTTTTATTTAAAACTAAGAACTGAAGTGCTTACAAATCAGCCAGCCACTAGTTGCGATGTAACTTAAGAGTCAAATGTAAAACTTAATTTAAAAAAAGCTAGTATCCAAAGGCTACATAAATCAATTTAACGCAAAGATGTCTGAACTTAACTGGCATGGAGATTCAGTATTGGCGATGAAAGGCCGACAAAACAAATCTTATCTTAGCTTTAACGTAGCCTTGTGAGGCAGAACGTGCTCTGTCTTAAAATAAAATATCTGTTCAGGACACCACATGATTTTCTTGTATGGCATATTAAATTGTACACTTTTTTTTGCTGCACTTCATTTAAACTTATTTCCTCAAGTTTCATTAGACATATATTTCTTATTCGATCAGTTATTCAGTTCGATTTGGTCTCACTTCGTGAAAAGGTAAAAATACATAAAAAATTAAAACGCGTTCATTAAAAATTTTAAAATGTAGAAAAGGCTAACATCAGATACAGTTAAGGGGAACGAATTTGTAATTAATGTTTCTGTGCCAAACCAAGCAGAAAGACAAAAAATTTCGGTGCACAAAATTGAAGTTAACTTTTGGTAACACTGGGGCAAAAAGGCACTGAAATTGGTGCATCAGCTGACTTAATTCACTCTCCTACTAAGAGTTTCAAATGTAAACAAATGGTGGCCTCTGTTAGGCTTTGTGTCATTTTTAAATTATTGATAATTCATCAATAGCATGCAATAATGTATGGTATGCAGATTAACGAAGCCATGAAAATCCTTAACTGGAACATAAGAACAACATAATGCAAATACTTTTAAAAGCAAAAAATGCACAATTTTCCAGTCTGTTTGAATAAAAATATGTTATTTTTCTAATATGCAGAATTTACCAGCATAATAAAATATCAGAGCAGTTATGTATGTACATATATTTTTGGTGTGGCAGATCGCAATGATAAAGAGATGTGCGCAACTACATGTTATAGGAACAAAACTTCAACGTTCTATGGGTATTTGTTTTTGAGTTAATGCGAGATACATAATATGTACATACAAACATGAAAAAATTTCTTCTGAATCATTTTTGCAATCTTTTTTTTTTTTTTTTTTTTTTTTTTTTAAAGAGTCCTTTATTCTGTCCGTACATATTGACGTCTTGGGAGGATGAACTGAACGGTTTCAGATTTTAAATTACGTCCAAAGGGACTTCTTTTAACATTTTGTTTGTTACCTTTATTTATTAAACATCATGTTCTTTGCACTTAATCCATAAAATTCAGTTCAATAGCAATGTCACAAAATAATTTTTAGAATTTTCGATACACAGTTCCGCACGCTGGAGATAAAAAGCCCCCTACCCGGTAGAGTGTTGCCATTGCTCGCTTTTAAATCATTGAGTTTGTTTCTCAAAAATTCATTAAAGTTTTACAAAATGTGACATTGATAATAAAACAAATTTCAAATTTGGTCTTCCAATGCCCATCTCCCTAGGAGGATTATGTCATTCAAAATTTGATGGTTCTGTGTACTGTTGTTTTATCACAGCGTGAGAAATATACATATATTTATGCAGATTTTTCATTATTTAATTTCTTCAAATATAATGCAGGACTCTAACATTTGGTGGCAACGGTTTGAAAAGTAATTCGCCGTTTATACTGATTCAGCGCAAAATCGCAAAACGAAGACAATAGTCCTTCAGGGACAAAGCACATTTGGACTAATTAAAAAAAAAACATTTAGATATATTCAAGAGCAATCAAAATGAATATTTTCATTTTACTTCATACAAAGGGGGAGTGACTCACTATAAATGCTCACAAACTAATTTCCATTCTGGCAGGAAAACGGAAGGCATAAGCGTCATTTAAGATACAAAACATGAAATAACTGGTTAATTAATGTAAAGGAACCTGACAAAATATTGAAAAAAAAGGCTCGGGAGAAACTTAAATACATATTTTAAACTCTGGGTACTTTGGTGTGTTCATTCTATTGAATAAGCTAAAAGTTCATTTCTGAAAAAAAATACTAGAGTTAAAGCATGTGTAAACTTAAGTGTGTTGTTTTGACAGAGAAATTTAATAGCTTTTGTGAGTATATGCATTTACTTTGATATATTTTCTTTGTAGTGAGAAAATTTGTTTTGTTCTTTTGATTTGAATGCTTCTTATTTATAATTAATTAATTATATATATATATATTTGCCTTTTTATAAAAATATTATATGTAACAATTCATTATTAGAATATTTAGAGTAATGATATTCTTTCTATCATTACTTGATAGAGCCATGTATACTATGCAGTTCAACTATTTGTGTTATATGCTAAACTAATTTTTTTATAGGCACAGACATTTACTCATGTTATAAATAGTGGTGATGACAATTCTGATGAGAAAACGATCACAGCAATGGGTATCCTCAACACTATAGACACAATCTTATCAGTAATGGAAGATCATAAAGAGATAATGGCTCTTCTGGAACCAACAGTTTTAAATGTTGTTGGCTTAATTCTTACACAGAGTGTTATAGGTATGTTTGAAGGAGATTTCATTTCTTTAATAATACATCAGTAGGTTAAAATTAATTCATAAATTTATACAAGACACTCATAAAAATTAGTAAAATGTGGCTCTGTTTCATAAAATATGGATGTGGCTGTATCTCATAAAATATGGTTGTAGACAGTTATAGTTGCATAACAATGACACAGTTTCTTTAAATTGGCCAAGAATTCTGTGAGAATATATTCAGAACTAAGTATAGATTGGTTTTAGAAGTACAGAATTTAATTTTATAGTCCGCAAGGAAAAAAATCCTTAATCCATAATGTTTAAATGCAAAAATTTTGGTGCTTTTTGGGGCAGAATTTAGCAAGATGTTCATAATTAATATTTTCTCTAACCCAGTCTAAGCTAATAATGAGTGACTTATTCAATATGGTTTCAGTTCTTACCAAAATAAGTTAATTTTGACTTAAATGCCCACTAAGACCTAAGCCATGTTTAATTTTGGTATATCCTGTTAAATATGGTGTATTTTTATTGAACATATCTCATTAAGGTAATAATCAGTGCTTCATCTGTGTAATCAGTGCTTTTTGGCTTCATCTGCGTAATATTTGGAGATACTGTTGGAATTTTTTCTTGAATACTGTTCGAAATACCCATATAATCAATCCCATATAGACTCTTTTGAATTATTTATGTTTTGATTTGGTTAGGTTATTTGAGTATGGCAAAGTACGCATTGGTTAGCTGCATTAGAGGTAATGCCTTTTTTGGAGGACTTTCGAAGGGAAACTGACTTGTAGACATGTAATATACAGTCAAAAGTCGTTATTCCGGACTCGTCGGGACTTCGGCGATTTCGGATTGTAGATCATCAGTTTAAATCTGGTAAGATGACAGGCAGAAATTATAAAATTAAAAATATGAAACCATAATTTATGAAATAAAGAACAATTATGATCTAAAGGGTATCAAAATTTACAAAAAAAAAGTTTGTGTTTTAAAAAAAGTGTTTTAAAAGCCTTTGTAACTTTTGCTATGCGGTTTTAGTTCAAAAGATATTTTGTCACGTATTATATAAAAGCAATTTTCTTTAAAGCCTTCTTGACCCTGATTATATGAACTTTTATCGACCTCATCATGATGAACTGTATCAAAAATTTCAGTTTTCACGGCCTTTAATTAGTTTCAGAAAAAGTTTTTATTTCTGGCACATTTCACCTCTACTTTTATTCCGATATTACTATTTCTTGGAATGTTAGTAGTTTTACAGAACATTTCTGAGATTCATATAGAGAGATAAGGCTGTGGCAAGCATTGTTCCATGTAATATGGACAACAACAAGAAGTAGGACTGTTTACTACCACATTTAACAAATGCATTGGTAAAAAATATATATATATATGTTGGTATTTCATCTTCTGATACATAACACAGTATAGAAGTTAACTGGTCTATGTGTGCTATATCAGGAGTAGAGTCAATTATAAAATATTTTTTATTTTTTGTTCAATATTTCAATAAATTGATCACAAATAGTTGACAAAAGATAACTCAGATTGCCTCTTCGAATTGACCTAAAATTTTTTTTATATGCCAAACTAAAAACTCATCATATTCAGCCAAATATTCTAGAGCTTCTATGTAATTTCCACTATGAGAAGCAGAAAAGAGTTCATTCATCCAAGAAATCCAAGAGAGTTTTTAGCCAAAAAATTTTTTGTCGCTACTACCCATAGCAGTACTTTTCTCCAATTTTTTATTTATTTATTTTTTCTAAATACTGTTTTTCAACGGTAATATCTATACGTCCCTCAACTAAATTTCAATAGAATGTATATGATGGATAGGATTTTCATGTTCTTACATTTGCATTTTTCCAGTCCGAGTATCCTTCTATAAAAGTTGTTAGCTTAATCGAGAATATCTTGCAAATATAGCCTTAAATTATGTTACTTTTTGGACTGTACACTAACCCTTCCCGTTCAACTTTTTCACTATTTGCTTTATTGCAATATATATATATATATATATTTTCTTTAATGACCGAGTTACAGTTTTCCCACCTTCTGTTACTACATTTTCAGTGGTATTTATAAATGAAATATTTGATAGTGGTTTATTTTTAAGCAAATAATGTTGTATGTCTGTTGTAAAATTAAAGGTCACAAAGAAATGTCAAAATTTTCCAAACTGAAGTATCATTCTGTATTTTGAATTTCTTCATCATCACTTGCATTTTGGTTTTTCTCCGCAATACCTGGTATGCCTTCTGTGTTTTTCATTTCTATTACTTTAATTGCTGTTTGATTGCTTTCTGTAATTTCTGCGGGTAGTTCCTAGTTTCCAGAGCATTCTTCAACTTTTTTTATAATCTTTGCTTTGGACTGAACTTCTGCATCAATATTATCTGTTTTTGTATTAACAACATATTTAAGCAGAGGTTTTTTTTTTTTTTTTTTCCCCTACATTTTCTTCTAACACTTTCTTTTTTCGCCACCGGAAATGTGACTATAATTCATTTTCATTTTACATAAAAAGCTGCTTCAAAGCTGCCCAGAAACTTTAAGAACCAAAAATCATCTCTCTACTCTTGGTATGTTTAATGTTTTTACTAGACTTCTGCACATCATACAATATGCTTCCAATATCAGCTGTCGCGCCCCACCAATATCACCTACGCTTCCAATATCAACTGTCACATTGTTTATATCAACTAGTCAGCCTTGCAAACTTAGTAAAGTTTTGTTCATGTACATTGGACCATTTATATCAGTACATCTTAATAAAAAAAAGGAAACCTGTAGATTTATTATATATTTTGTGAAATAAAAGGAAACTTTAATTTTTACTTTTTTTTCCAAAGTGGACGGTTTGATGGGCCCATCCAAAAACCGGGCCCTAGACATTTCTCTTTATTAGACTATGCTATGGTCAGACTTGCTTATATGTTGATGAATTGTGCATTTGTGTGTGTGTGTGTGTTAAAGTGATTGAATTATGTTGTTTTTTATGTTCTAGTTAAGGTTTTCATGGCTTCAGTTAATCTGTATCCAATATAGATGCAGGATTAGATATTCTGAACTTTTACCTTTGTTCTTATATGTATAATGTGTGTTTTAAAAAAATTTTGAAAAATGTTTTTCTCCCTTAGAATTTTATGAAGAGTCAATGTCTTTAATATACAGTTTATCATCGAATAACATTTCCCCTGACATGTGGAAAGTTTTTGAGCTCATGTATCAGACTTTCTTAAAGGATGGGTTTGATTTCTTTACAGGTAATGTATGAATAATGTCAAAATATGTAAATATTCTTAAACATGTATAAATAATGTTTAAAGGCATTGTATGTAAAGTATGTTAACAATTGTTATTTTTTATCTTTCTCGTGTTATTGTGAAACAAATCATGCATATGATGTCTTTTATCTAATAATATGCAGAGAAATCTTAAAGCAGTTTTGTATTAAAAAATTTCTGCAGTTGTGTCAGATTATTTCTAGCTTTTTCATGATGTAAAACTCCTAGAGATATTTTTACAATGGGTATATTGTTTAAATCGCCTCTGCATTAAAATAGTGAGGGTCCTTTTATTAGTTTATAGTAGAATTATATGTGTCAGTTACTTTATATGTATTAGTGAAATTCTTTCAGACACTGCTGCCTTTCCAGGAAGAATATGTTAAAAAATGAGACTTACTTTGAATGTGGCTTGGCCTGCTCTGTATATAACACATCATTCAATAAGTCCCGAGACTAACTAAGAAAACGACATCCATTTCACAAATTTCACGTTTATTCATCAACATAATCACCATGAAGAGCTATGCAATCATTCCAGTGCTTTTCTAACTTTCCTATACCATGCATGCAAAACAGTTGGTCCTTGTCTTATATATTTTAATTTATATATATGCATATATTTAGCTGTTACATAGTGTGGACTTGGAAGATCCACTATTTATTTAACTCCTACATCTCCACATATGCCCTTTTATTTTCTCCATAAAAGCGAAAATTACTTTTGATAAAAACACCATTCCGTCCCCCCCCCAAAAAAAAGAATGTAAATAAAAGTGCTGAGTTTATTGTAAATGTATCTTGGACATTTTGCGTGGCAGTGTGGGATTTACGGAAAAAGGACTTAACATCGATGACACTAGCAGGTAATTAGATGTAATTTGAAAAGTACTATGCAATTTGCTTTGAAATTTAAAGAAACTTTCAAAAATGCCAAATTTTGTTAGATGGAGTTTCTGTATTGAATTTTATAGAGAAAACTGAAACATATCTGAATATTTCAAATGGTTCTATGGGAAAAAGCAACATTGATCATGAAGAATAGCATATTCACTTTATCTTCCCCCCCAAACATGTTCTAATTTGTTTAGCATTTTAGGTTAAATTTTTAATGAATTTTCCTTTAACAAAAATAAAGAACTACCAGTACTCTGAACCTTCATGTACATAAGCTGCTAACAAATATCTTGGTGAGTATTGTCAAATTCGTGTTAAAAAATAAGTATGAAAATGGATACTATTACTGATTTTCTGTAATTAAAATGGATTTCTGCCTTATACTACAGAAATGGATTTGATGAAAATTGCTATGGAAAATGTCAAGTTTGAACTACATAAATGCTCTATGTGAGTGGCAAAAATGAAAGATGAAAACTTAATGATTGTGTTGATATCATAATCATATCATATTGTCTTCAATGATCCATGTTTCAAATCTATTCAAGCTTTTGTACTCATGTAATGTGAGCTATGTCAAACCTTAGTATGTTATTCTTGAACCCATAAATATGCATGCGGGTGATTATTGCATATAAAAACTATTGTGATACAGTTTTGTAAATTGGATAAAAGTGTACAGTATGTTGCTGAAAATGCTGTGAGGGGAGGATTTTGTGGCGTAGATGGATGGAAATACACCTGTGACAGCAGAATTTATTTCCATCTATCATAGTAATTCTGATTTGCAGTTTATACTGAAAATAGCAGTAATCAATTGTTTATTGTCCTAATTTAACATAAAATTCTTTAAAACTTTATTTTTGATAATAAACATAATCAATTGCTTATTTAGAATTAACATAGTATACTACCATAATTTTACTATTTATTAAAGTGATAAATAACATTGCATTGCAGTCTTGCATTTTTATCTCATGTATCTTAAATATTTTGAAAAAAATTTAAGCTTTGTCATTGATAAAAATAATAATAAGAAAAAAAATTAATATAAATTCACACTGTGGAACACTGCTAGTTGCACATTTTATTCCTTTAGAATCTGTTAACAGGCTATTTTAACATTTTGAAAGTTTTAAAGCTCTTCTTATCTGATGAAATTGCTGATTATTTAAATTCTTAATTTCACAACATTTCTTCGCAGGTAGAAAATGCTGCATATAAATACTGTTGGGTCTTTACTAATAGCTTTCCACCCCCTTTTTTTTTTCACTAATGTATTCTTTTAAAAGAATCTCTTCGAATGCATGTACTTCACAAATTTAATAGTAAGATTTATTAAGTCACAACCATTAAAAGCTGGTTCTGATGATGAACCAGTTCTTAATGTTGACTTTTGCAGAGGAAAAAAGTCAGAAAGTTATAAACAATGCTAAGACTAGCATTTATATTGTAGAAAAGAATCTTATGTCTTCACAGTTAAGTTAGTGTTATTCCATTGTAGGGGGATTTTAGAGAGTAGACTGTGGCTCCTACATCCAGAAAATACTCTTCCACTGAATTTCTAAAGCATGCAGAAGCAGTGCATGTTTCTTGGAATGTTTCATTTTCTTGCGTTCAGTGTGTAGATTGTAAATTGTTGTTCATAAACTTTTCTGTTGATATTGACCAACTGGAAATCAGTGTGATTTTGATGAAGAAGCTCCTGCTGCTTCTTGAACAGATGTCACATTACCCAGTATTGTGAATGCAAAATAATGTTGACTATTTTATGTGTACCTCACAGTGATTGCTCTGACTGAAAGGATTTTTAGCATTATGCCAGAGAATCAAATAATCCATATTTTATGACTGCTCCTTTCAGTAATGTCATTCCAGAAAAACTTCTGTAATAATTTTCTGTTACTCTTTTGGCAGTGTAAAAAAGGGATGCTATTATCAGTTATTTAGATAATACTGGCCCCTTTCTTTGCCAACAAATTTTCCTTATTATTTCCACGAAGGCCTCAGTGGGATGTTATCCATTGCATAGCAACTTTGCCATCCTGAGCTAAGTTGTTTAGTGACTGCTGACATTTTAAAACATCAATAGATTCAAAAGAAGAAATGGCTAGAAGAGCAGCTTTAGAATCAAAGAGTATGACAACTTTTGAAAAATATTCAAGGTGACATTGGAGGTGGGATAAGCCATTGTGTATGGTTGTAATCTCAACATCAAAAGCAGTCCTATTCCTTCCAGCAGGGTTGTAAAATTTTCACTCACTTTGAATATTTTTGCAAAGACACCAGCACCTCAGTTGGCACTGTTGTCCAACACAGAGCCATCCGTAAACACATGCTGCCATTCACTCTCAGATTATAAAGTGTTAATAGTTTCCAAAGACATAGATTTTAAAGTTTGGTCATTTGTTTCTTTTTTGAGATTTTCTTGTAACATATTGTTTCTGACTACATATTTTCTTTTATCACGTGGACATTGTGGTTTCACAAAATCGATAGGTTCCCATCTAAGGCCTAGCTGATCTCTGATAGAAAAGACTGTCTAAAGAAAACCATTCTGAGTTTTGAGGTTTCTCACTGTTGGTAAAAGCAGCAGTTCTGCAAGACAAAGCAGTCTGGTTCCCTTCTGAGTTTTAAGGTTTCCCACTGTTGGTAAAATCAGTAGTTCAGCAAGAAAAAGTGATCTGGTTCCCTTAAGTTTTTTTCCTGTAGAATTAGTGCTCTTTCTTCCACACTGGATTTAATGCACCTGTGTTGTGTGTAGTTAGTAAAAGTGCATCAACTGGGGGGGGGGCTTTGATACGAAATCTTTCAAGTGTATCAATCACTTGGTTAGATGCTGTCACGAGGGGCTTGCATTCAGGATAACTTAAGCCATAAGTTTGAACAAGCGGGGAGCAAAGTTTACCTTGTCAGGGACAGTAATGTGGAGGAATATTTTTTTCAAAAGTGTTTATTTCTTTGTGAGTACTGTGCCTTTTATACGTTGTATCATCCCGTTTATGCATCCGAACCTCTTCCCTCTCATCTGTGAAACACTCAGTTGTGATTGTAATTCAGTTAGGTATTGCTGATATGCTGTTATAAATTGATAGCTTGTGCCGTTAGGTGGCGCTCCAAGCATCTTGTCTCTTGATATTCTAACTTAATTTTAATTTGATGGAAGAATGAAGGTGTTAAGCCTAATAATGATGAAAGTGTGTGCCTAATAATAATGCTTGTAAACCATTGTATTATATTGTAAATAAAACGTGTGTGTATTAATAACAAAGCAGAATTATCACTTACCTCTGAAATTAATGCTCTCTGATGGTATTGGAATTAGTTACTATGTGTACTCCCCTTAAAAAGTCAATGTCTCGGCTTATGCAACCAAATACTTCAGAAACATTTTTGTATTATTTAATGATAAAATCAATTTATTCTGTCTAATTTTGTACTTGCAGATATGATGCCTGCTCTTCACAATTTTGTCAGAGTGGACACACAAGCATTTGTCAGTAACGAAAACCACCTTTTAGCAATATACAATATGTGCAAAGCAGTAAGTTAGCTTTTAAGTATCATATTGATTATGCATATTTATTTTTGCATTTCATTTCAGGAGAAAAATACAGTATATGAAAATTGAAATTTCAAATTAATTTAATTTAGTAAATTAATGATTGTTTTCCTTAAAAGAATAAAGAATTTGCATGCATTTCTTGTTTTCCACTTTCCCCCCTTTTCTTCTTTCTTTCCTTTGTACTTATATATAACAGTAGTTTTAATATCAGTGAAGGTATGTTTAATGTTAAAAAGAGGTTTTTTATATTTCTCAACATTTATTGGGTAAGAAACATCAATTTTGAAATCATTTACAGTAATTTTTTTAATTGTGCCAGTTGATGTATATTTTATCTTCATATAGATTTTAAATGGTGAAGCAGGTGAAGATGCTGAATGTCATGCAGCAAAGTTATTAGAAATAATTATATTGCAGTGTAAAGGAATGATTGATCAGGTATAATTGAATACATAATTTTGTGTTTTTTACTAAAATGCTAGTTCATTTAATGTATTTTTAATGCTGTAATATCATTATAAGGAATATTACTACCTCTCCCTTTAAATCAAATTTTTATGAGCATTCATAATTTTTTCAGAATGATAGTATTATGATCTTATGCTTATTTTTTTATTTATTTATTTTTTTTTTTTTTTTTTTTTTTTTTTTTTTTTTGGGAGGGTGGCTAAAGAAGTCAGAATGTCTCACTTTGAATATTTGTAACAAAATCTTTTATTTTAAGTGAATACTTTTATCAGATAATTGAGTTACCATTTTATGTCCGTTTTGTTACATCAAAAACAAGTTTTTTTTAAAAAAAATTGTTCTATATCTTTTTGGAGGAGTGATTAATTCTACTGTGTTTGCTAGGTTTTGCAACATTTCAGTATTTTGGAAATTTTAAGATAAATATGTTGTTGAAAAATTTAGAGATTTTTTAAAATTTTATTATAATTTCTTTGGTAATAGCGAATAATTTTATTATATCATCAAAATAATGAATATATTAAAATTGTGACAGGTTTTTAAATGATTGCGAAACTGAAATGAGGTAGTATGGTGTCTTAATTTAAGCTGGAGTGAAAAAGGCTATTGTAAATACATTTTGCTGTTTGATTTTCTGGAAGCCCTCCTCCCCTTCTTCCAGTCTGTTGCAAAGTATTCAGATATTTTTATTTATTGTTTGTTAAATTTGTTTTATACTTTTTTTTTCTTTAATTTTCTAAGGAGTCTGCTTTTTACTTTGCAACTGGCATATCTGTTTTTAGATTTATTATTATTATTATTTTTTTAATTTTAAAGCTCTGCGGTATTTGGTTCTTTATTTAAAACCATTGAAATACACTTTTACTTCATAGTGATAGGCTTGATGTGATGAATTATGAAAATGTATTATCAGGTAATAATATACTTTTATGAACTATTGACCCATAGAAGAAATGTAGGTCGTTGGAATGTGTAAATTTTGCACGAGGAAATTGCATAAAGTGTTATAAATGCAGTGAACAAAAATTATGTGCAAACAAAACAATTTAATTTTTGTTTCTCAAATTTTATTTATGATTGTTCATGTCTTTATAATATACATGCAGGTTCATTTTTTTGAAATGGAATTGCTGTTACCTTTAATTTGGACCAACACATTAATTGGAAGTTAATTGATTCTTGTGAAATTGTTTACCTTGCTGAATATACAGGGTTGCCACGCTACCTGGAAAACCGGGAGAACCGGGAAAAGTCAGGGAATTCGAAAATTGACCAAAAAATTCAGGAAACAGTCAGGGAATTTAAGTACTTTTGTCAAAATCTGGAAAAGTCAGGGAAGTTCATACAACGATCCCGCCAAAAAAAGCGATTTTTGCGCCAACGTCGGAAGAGGTAACTTTTTTGGCGAATTGTGTATCACGTGAGTGTCATTCGGGCAGCTGGCATAGAGCCAATTTTCGCAGCTCCAATTTGATTGTCTTTTAGAAAGGCAAAGCAAGTTTCCCGCAACTTTTGGTTTCCAGTATTCTCGAGAATCGCATGTGCAGTGCATGAACTAAAGAAAGTACCTGTTCTCGTATAAAACAAAATGGGTTTAATCCTAGTATACGGTACCATGGACGTTTGAATCAAAGAATATGTATTGTAAAGAAGGAAAACCTCTCTCTGCAACTTACGTGGCTCCGTTCCATCATAGAGGGAAATAGCTGTGCATGCGGTGATATATCTGTCGCCAAAGCTCGAAACCGGTGTCGAAGTTCGAAGGTCAGGTTATCAAGAGTTCATAAAATGAATATCGTTTAAAATTTCTTCAACCACTTGCGCTAAAAAGACGTGCCACGCACGTCGAGATGCTTTTGTTTCAAAGCGCGAGCGACGTGAACACCACATCGATAAGCATTTATCGCAAAAATGAAAATAACGTGATGCACACGTCGCCTAACAACGAGATTGTTTATTTCTCGAGTTACAGCTCTGGATTGCACTCGCAGATGCGGAGCAGCGTAAATGAGACACTTTACCGCTTGTTATATTGTAGCGCACGGCACCGCGACCGTGAAGTTTAGTCTTAGCGCAAGTGGTTAAACTCTAAAGGAAAAGAAAATATTTTTTGGCGCAAGTAAATTAATTCATGGATTAGTTATTTTCAGGGGGGGAAACTACGAAAATCCGTTTTTATAATTATTGCGAAAAATCCAAGAAGAAACGTCCTTTGATAAAACGTTTCTTCTTGGATTTTTCGCAATAATTTAAAAACTGATTTTCGTAGCTTTCTTTTTGTCAAAGAACATTTCTTCTTAAACCGTGTTTCTCAATTTCGGTGCACATCGCGGAGAAGGAAATTCTGGCCGCCAGGTTCCGTTGCCAAATCCCTTGGCAAATTTTCCCTCCGCATTCTAGCGGCGTAATAGCATTTTACTTGTATGGAACCTTTTCTTCTTTACATAGACGTTCTTTGGTTAGAATAATCTCCATGTATGGTACAATGGGATTTGGTGACACGATGATGCGCAGTAAACGGGTCATTTTGGTCTTGGCGACAATTTTCAAAATCGTGCCAAAACCTTACTGTATACTAGAATTTTACCGCAAAATATTTTTAAACCTTTTTTTTTTAAATAAATACCTTGTCATTTTGCAGTAAAATAAAAAAATAGTAATCAGTCATCTAGGCTAACCATGTAATATAACTAACTATATTCGCTAAAATATCGTTGATTATTCTAATTCAATTTTAAGTAATTAGCTTTATTTTTATGTTATTCGTATAATTTAATGTTGCTTCTTCCCTCTAAATTTATTTATTATTAGTAAATAATATTTTCAAATTTCAGGAAATTTTCTCTGGCATAATCCTGAAATTAATTCTAGCAGTATGATGACATACAATCACGAAATTTAATGCACATATTTTTTCATTACGTATGCTGCGAAATAAATATAAAATACCTCAATTTATTAAAATAGATTTCTTTCTTTCGTTTAGCTGCAGAATGTCTGCAAAAAAAAAGCCTTATTTTATTCTAGATTGGGAAGATTCTAATCTCAATCTTCAGTGAAGAAAACAACAACTATTATAATTATATTTGTGTTTTAAAGTGTTAAAGTGCCTTTTAAATTTACCTAAAATCTAACCTAACTATTTAGCATTGCGTTGTGATTTATAAGGACCGGATTAGCCTCATGTGGAACTGGTGATGATCATGAGTAATAATTAAATAAAACATACATTTGTTATCCAATGTATATATCTTAAATTTTATTAAGTTTCTTAAGTGGAAAAGTAAACAAAATTATCAAACAAAGTATACCAAGAATAATTAAGAATAAATGTCCTCTGGGATTTATTGAATAATTAAGTGAATTTGCTACACTATACAAGTAATACCGTAATTAATTTACCTCTTAGCACAGCCAATGTACATAACGCGGATAGACTGGAATTTTCTTGAAACACACCTGGAAAACCTGGAAAAGTCAGGGAATTTTATTCTCCTGTTTGAGTGGCAACCCTGAATATAGCATTTGTTGTGTAAGTTTATAATATTCATTGTAGTTTTAATTCATTTCAGTGTATTCCTTCATTTGTTGAACTGGTTTTAGGACGATTAACTAGGGAAGTTAAAACATCGGAATTAAGAACAATGTGTTTACAGGTAAGAGAAAAAGTTCTTTTTGCTGGACATTAATTGTTACTTAGATATTATAAATTATTTTATAATTTTTTTATTTCATATGTCATATTGTGTTTTAAAAATTATGATTTCTTTAGAGTGAAATTTGCATGATCGGTTTGGGGTGGGTGTAGGAGAATAATTAAGCGGCATTTTTTAAATTTCAGTTGGGAAATAAAAATTTAATGAATATAATGATTCATTTATTCATTAAATGCTTTAATTCTTATTTTTGTGTGATTTATGGTCATTAAAATAGCAAATGAAATCTAAAGATATATTTGGGATAAAATGTGTAATGTACGTGCTAAAATATTTTCACTGATTACTTGACTTAATGATGAATATCATTAATTATTTTTTAAACTGTACCATTTTATGTGTTTGAAATTTTTTTGGCATGTTTAAATATCCAAATGCAATCAATCTGTTTTAGAATTAGTATTATTATTTTCCCCTGTTTTCTAGGTTGTCATTGCAGCATTATACTACAATCCTACTCTTCTATTAGAAACACTAGAAAAAATTCATATACCTAATACTTCAGACTCTATAACTTCACATTTTATTCAACAGTGGATACATGATACAGATTGTTTTCTTGGGTAAGAATTTTAATGTTTAGTTTATGAAAACTGGTTCAAAAGTCAACAAGAGTAGATGTATGTTAATCACTATTAGTTCTGTGTTAAGCATATAGTATGTGATTGTTTATTACATATAAAACAGCAACTTTTAACCCTCTCACTGCGCATCCCGTGATTTCCACGGACAATGTAGAAATAGCAAAATTTGCGTAACCCGCAATTTTCGCCTCTGTATGGCTTTGGAAATGTTGAACAGACCGGAATCACTTGAGAAAGGATACAGATGGAAATCATTGGGATAGCGATCAAGACTGTATGGCAAATGTTGAAATATTTTCCATCAGACAATTCCTCAAGTGCTATGCATTTATGGTTGTCCACTATGCTTCTCTTCATGCATATTTTGTTGGCTTTCTGAAAATTTACTGCATCAGTGATTGACTATACCGAAGAACAAATCCTACATATGCTTGTTCATAAAGTCCAGTTCATATAACAGATGGAAGTAGTTAATTTCAGTTGGAACTGTATTTAGTATATCCAAAAGTTTGATCACAGATTAACACCTATAAGTACAAATTGGTCAATTTGACCAATGGCATTTTAACATTCTGATATTGGCAACACTGGTTGACACTGGATCTCAGGGAATTAGTGAACTTTACATTACACCAGTATATAATACGTCAGTGTTTGGTAACAAGTTTTCTGCTTTTACAAGTTTCAAAATTGTTATACATTTATTATCAGCCATGTTTAATAAGCTTCGTTTATTAATTTAAATGTTCTTTAATTTTTTATTGCTTTGTGATGTTTTTTAAAATATAAGGGTAAAAAAAACATTTAAATGTATACATGGTCAAAATGATCTCAAGTGTTCCATTGTATTATGATGAACATGTGTTCTTATAGGTTTTTAACCTTGCAGTTTGCTGGGGAGGGAATAAAAGTGCAGTGTTCAGCTACTGTGATAATACGTTTGTAAGGAATTAGGAAATACTGTCTGGTGCACAAAATTGCTGTGTCATGAACCTCCCTACATGCACAGTAGTACCGAAGAACAAATCCTACATTCTGTGGACATGATGAAAACTTAATTTTGTAATGCGCTTTCAATAAGATATACCGATTGATTATTTTTGTCCTTTGTAAAATAAAAAAAGCTATGTTTCTTTTAAATTGCATTAATTACTTTTTAAATTTTAATAAGGCTGAATGTGAATGAACATACATAGTGTGTTTGAAACCTCTTTGTAAATGGGAAAGATAAAACATTAAGTTTGATTACCAGAAATTTGCTGGAAGGATTTGTCTTTCTTAAGTGTTGCATATTTATTTTATTTTGTTTTTAAACACTCTGAACTATTATTTTTAAATACTATTCAAAGATGAATACAGTAAATTTGTGATTTTTTTAAAAAAAATTTGACATTTTGCATTTTTCTTCCCTAGCTTACACGATCGAAAAATGTGTGTATTAGGATTGTGCACATTGGTATCTACACCAGTTTGTAAAGCAAAATTGAATAATGAAGTGGTTCAAAAAGTGATTCCCTCTATGTTACTTCTATTTGATGGTCTAAAACGAGCTTATGCCTGTAAGTAAAAATTATGATTATTTTGAACATTCTGTTGACTTTAATTTAAAAAAAAAAAAACTATTTATACTGTTTTTACTTTGTTACTCTGATTTTGACTGTCAATTCCTTCATTTCAACCTTCAGCATGTTTTGAATTTCTGTTGTACATATTACAGAAAAATATTAACTTACTGTTCACCAGAGCTATCAAATGTCCTCTGACTTTTTTTTTTTAAATTTTATTTATTTTGTGACTTTTTATTGATTTTATTAGATTGCGCTTTTTCAAGGCAGCCTTATAAAACAGGCAGTCTTTTTGTATTACAGTACACTCCCGATTATCCGCGGAATTGGGTGGCGCGACCGCCGCAGATAACAAAAATTGCGGATAATCCGAAAAAAGCTAAAAACGGGTACAGCAAAAGAGAAAACAGTCATTCCAACTTTGAAAAATCGTAAAATAAACAGCAGAAAATGTTTAACTAACGCTTAATATTTTAGTATATCACTCAAAACTAACCTAAAATGCATTTTGTTAATGAAAACAGAAAAGTGCATTGTACTTACGAGAGGCGTCAAGGATACACAGAAAAATTAATACATATGTACTCTTTTAATATTGTAATGTATTATGTAATTACAAAAGCATAACTGTAAAACTACACCTTTTTGAAGAAATCATTCATTTGTGTTTACTTCTTGCTTTGGAAGCATTTTCTCTTGATCCGAGATTGCATTTTTCGTAACATAAGTTTCTCGGCCAACTCCACATCGTCTTGTTCTTCCAAATAGCTCAGCAGTTCGTCGACTTGTTGCAAAGCCCCTTCAGGAGTCTTCCGCATCTGCACAGTGGGCTCTTCTTCGCTGTCCTTCATTCTCGGTCTCTCCCCTTGGTTTCTTCACAATTTCGTCATCTGTCAAGCGTTCGAAGCCAGGTTCGTTGACATCACACTCCAACAACTCGTTAATGTTTTCAGCATCGGCGTTCTCACCACCCGGAACTGTTTTCACCATATCGGCAAGAGTTGCCGTGGGCGTGTCTACATCTTCATTCTCTTCTTCACAATATTGATGCAAAGTTCACCAGTTTGTCTTTTTGCTTTAGAATGTCACGCACTGTTGTTTCCGATATTCCGTAATCTAATTCCATCTGCTGCCTTGTAGCGCCGTTTGCTACTTTGGAAATTAATTCTCGTTTTTGCGCTATCGCCAAAACAACCTTCTTTCGTTTTCCTGACATTTTAAATCCATAACGAAAAACACAAAACCAAAAAGCACAAGCATTGAACAAAATAAATGATAAGAAATTAACTCCGACCGGTTCGCAAACACTATCCGGCTTAAACTAACAATGGCGAGTGGGAGGAAGTGTACATGTCAGTAAGATTTAAGACGAGAGAGGCCGGTGGAGCAGGCACTGCAAGGGTGAGTAAGAAATCACCTACTCATCAGAAGTGAAGGTTCCGAGAAGGTCTGGGATATTTTTGCCATAAATAAGCATGATGTTAGCAAATTGGACGTTTCGCTCAGTTTTGTGAAAAATTTTATTTTCTTTGCTTTACGCTTGTAAAAGAAGAAAAAAGAAACTTTGTGCGGCAGGCACGGATAATCAGGAGTCTAATGTATTTAAATGCCTATTCACCTCTTGTCACATGGAAGTGGTATTACCCTTTAGTCACAGTATTTTCTTGTCTTCAGTAGACTTATTTGCATATTAAAATATCCTTTCTGAGGAAGCTGGCCTGAAATTCCTTCACTTTAGGGTTTTAGACATTGCGGCTTGGCAAGTTTAAAAGGATTTGAATGCAAGATTTATAGATCCACGATTCTAGAAGATTCAAGAAATATATGACAAAGATGTCTCCATGGTATCAACACATAATGGATACCAGTTCAAGTAATGGATGTATTTTACAGAAAATTTGCACTGAATTTCTTACTTTTTGGAGAACGTCTGGAAGAACAATCAAAACATAATATTTGAATGTTTTACTTATGATGCTAGAATCTTAACATGTCTATCTTCCCTTTATTTTCTCTTTTTTTCACTAGACACAAGCATGGAAAATATCAAAAATGCTTCTAATCGTATCACTTGGGCAGTCATTATAGAAAGGGATTTTTTTATTAATAAAGAAATTGAAAACTTACAATTTAAAAGATTCATCTGATATGTCTTAATGCATTATACACATAGCTGGCACTAGGCATTTTCCCACCTGATGCAATCTCTGTGGATTCTAAATTCTGCTGCCTAGTGCCTTTCTAAATTCTGCTTCCAGTGCCTGCTGTAAATTCTAAAAATTCTGCCACATCAGCTCTGAAACCAGTCTCTACCATATATATTTCATATTTCTTCTGAATGTTCATATTACTAAAGTAAAATTATCTGCTTTTTCTGAACATTCTAAATGCATTTAGTGTGTTTTAGAATAACAGAAACCCTTAATTAAATCCAAAATTCTAAAATGAAAAAGAAACATGTTGAAGAAAGAAACTGATTACGTAAAGAAAATTATTCTTCAAAGATATATGCAGTTATTATTATGTAAATTACCCAATTATTTATGATTTCAGCCTTTACTATAATTTCTCATTTCTATTTCCTCATATGATAGAGTTACTGAGCCAGATTAAATTTAAATTTAATTGTATAATCTTTGACCACTAGTCCACAATATTAGTTTGAATTTGACTGTTCTTGTTTAATTGCGTCACCGTGAGCTGTAATTGATTTTGTTAGCATCAGAACATGCCTTTATGTTTTAAGTTCTTAAATAAGAGGCTTATTTCAGGGTTGCCACGCTACCTGGAAAACCGGGAAAAGTCAGGGAATTCGAAAATTGACCAAAAAATTCAGGGAAAAGTCAGGGAATTTAAGTATTTTTGTCAAAATCTGGAAAAGTCAGGGAAGTTCATACAATGATCCCGCCAAAAAAAGCGATTTTTGCGCCGACGTCGGAAGAGATAACTTTTTTGGCGAATTGCCTATCACGTGAGTGTCTGCTGGCATAGAGCCAATTTTCGCAGCTTCAATTTGATTGCCTTTTAGAAAGGCAAAGCAAGTTTCCCGCAACTTTTGGTTTCCAGTATTCTCGAGAATCGCATGTGCAGTGCATGAACTAAAGAAAGTACCTGTTCTCGTATAAAACAAAATGGGTTTAATCTTAGTATACGGTACCATGGAGGTTAGAATCAAAGAATATGTATTGTAAAGAAGGAAAACCTCTCTGTAACAGACGTGGCTCCGTTCCATAATAGAAGGAAACAGCTGTGCATGCGTGATATATCTGCCGCCAAAGCTGGAAACTGGTGTCGAAGTTCGAAGGTCACGTTATCAAGAGTTCATTAAATGAATATCCTTTAAAATTTCTTTAACCACTTGCGCTAAAAAGACGTGCCACGCACGTCGAGATGTTTTTGTCTCAAACTGCGAGCGACGTGAACACCACGTCGATAAGCATTTATCGCAAAAATGAAAATAACGTGGTGCACACGTCGCCTAACAACGAGATTGTTTATTTCTCGAGTTACAGCTCTGGATTGCACTCGCAGATGCGGAGCGGCGTAAATGAGACACTTTACCACTTGCTATATTGTAGCGCACGGCACCGCAACCTTGAAGTTTAGTCTTAGCGCAAGTAGTTAAACTCTAAATTAAAAGAAAATATTTTTTGGCGCAAGTAAATTAATTCATAGGTTAGTAATTTTCAGGGGGGGGAAACTACGAAAATCCGTTTTTAAAATTATTGCGAAAAATCCAAGAAGAAACGTGTTTTGATAAAACGTTTCTTCTTGGATTTTTTGCAATAATTTAAAAACGGATTTTCGTAGCTTTCGTTTTGGCAAAGAACGTTTCTTCTTAACACGTTTCTCAATTTCCGGTACACATCGCGGAGAGGGAAATTCTGGCCGACAGGTTCCGTCGCCAAATCCCTTGGCAAATTTTCCCTCCGCATTCTAGCGGCGTAATAGCATTTTACTTGTATGGAAAATTTTCTTCTTTACATAGACCAAAGAATTAAGAGATTCTTTGCATAGACGTTTTTTGGTTAAAATAATCTCCATGTATGGATTTGGCGACATGATGATGCGCAGTAAACGGGTCATTTTGGTCTTGGCGACAATTTTCAAAATCGTGCCAAAGCCTTACCGTATACTAGAATTTTACCGCAAAATCTTTTTAAACTTTTCTTTTTAATAAATACCTTGCCATTTTGCAGTAAAATAAAAAATAGTAATCTGTCATCTAGGCTAACCATGTAATATAACTATATTCGCTAAAATATCGTTGATTATTCTAATTCAATTTTTAAGTAATTATCTTTATTTTTATGTTATTCGTATAATTTAATGATGCTTCTTTCCTCTAAATTTATTAATTATTAGTAAATAATATTTCTAAATTTTAGGAAATTTTCTCTGGCATAATCTTGAAATTAATTCTAGCAGTATGATGACATACCATCACGAAATTTAATGCACATATTTTTTCTTATGTATGCTGCAAACTAAATATAAAATACCTCGATTTATTAAAATAGATTTCTTTGTTTCGTTTAGCTGCAGAATGTCTGCAAAAAAAGCCTTATTTTATTCCAGATTGGGAAGATTCTAATCTCAATCTTCAATGGAGAAAACAAGAACTATTATAATTATATTTGTGTTTTCAAGTGTTAAGGTGCTTTTTAAGAACATACCTCACACAAATTAAATTTACCTAAAATCTAACCTAACTATTTAGCATTGCGTTGTGATTTATAAGGACCGGATTAGCCTCGTGTTGAACTGGTGATGATCATGAGTAATAATTAAATAAAACATACATTTGTTATCCAATGTATATATCTTAAATTTTATTAAGTTTCTTAAGTGGAAAAGTAAACAAAATTATCAAACAAAGTATAACCAAGAATAATTAAGAATAAATGTCCTCTGGGATTTATTGAATAATTAAGTGAATTTGCTACACAATACAAGTAATACCATAATTTACCTCTTAGCGTAGGCAACATACATTACGCGGATAGACTGGAATTTTCTTGAAACGCACCTGGAAAACCTGGAAAAGTCAGGGAATTTCATTCTCCTGTTTGAGTGGCAACCCTGTTATTTAAACCTTTGTCTGATATTGTAGTTAGTTTCAGACATAGCAATAATATGCTTCAAGTCTGTCAGGGGTTTTGGACTATATAACTTTAACCAGATCAAGTAAACCCTCATAGGTACATTGTGAAGAGATTGACAAGTTAGAAGATAAAGTACGCAGAAACTAGCGAGAACTTTGGTTTGCATATTAAGACAAATCTCATATTGTTATAAAAGATGCTTAAAGCGAAGGAAATCAATGTAAACTAGCCAAAATGTCTGGGAAGGCTTCCAATTAAAATGACGGATTAATATTTTGTTGAGTATTATTATAAGTGTAAAATATTTAATGCTACTTGATAAATTGCATAAAGTTTATTTTATTCTCGAACTTATTAATGATTATTCTCATTGATTCATATTTAGTAATAATGCATACTACTTAGGGATCTATTTTATTTTTAGGATAGTATTACAAAAGTGAAATTCAGGCATAGATAATATTTTTAATTGAATTTATTCAGTTTCCATTTGTTCAACGGTCCTTAATTTTTTTCATTAATGGTCCTTAAAAGTACTTAATTTTCGTGTGCAGAAATGTGTACGAACCCTGATTAAGATGTTTCAACTAATCCCCCTTGTAAAATTATTCCAATCAATGGTAGTGTTATTAAATATTATTGATTCTCATACCAGTTCATTGATTTCATTTCTTCCAACTGATAGTAGGTAAAACTTAATGTGGTCCATAAAGAGAAATCATTTTAATCTATTAAACAAGTTTCTATCTCCAACATTCTTTCTTTTTAAGGCTGTTTTAGCAGATTCTCTTATTTTCTAACATATGCATCACCATGGAAGGTGATTATAAAATTTATTTTTATGCCTGTTCTATGAACAGAGTGACTTGTTTATTTTAACCAGGGCTGTGGAGTCGGAATTTGAGTTGGGCAGGTTTTGGAAGTAAAAGGGATCGGAGCTGGAGTCTCTAAAAATAGGCTGACTCCGACTCCAATTTTTGTTATACAATTTGGATTTGAAATGAAATTAAAATGAATTGAAAAAAATTAATGACAAGCTGAGTTATTATTTTTATTTATGAACTATATACATTAATAAATAGTTATTTTCTACTTTATTGATGTATTAATAAATAAATATAAGAGGATGGATGTGATATATGCCATTAGTGATTAAATTTATTCATTTAGTTACAAATCTCACTGGTAAGTTTAGGTAAGCAGCAAGAACTCCCAAAATTGATGTGATTCTTAGAAAGCGAGCAGGAAAAAAAGCTATTATTGATCAAGCAACACAATAAGGAAGTACATGTTTGATGATAAAGAGGTTGTTGGAATTAATAACTTTTTTAGAAGATGTAGATAACCTTAATGTTTCACTAACAGAAAGACTGTAGAATAATCTTGCAGAATTGGAAATTCTTTCTACACAGTATATTGACACAAAAAAACTGCAATTAAAGAATTGACAGGATGCTAGAATGAAAGAATGTGATGTTAGTTCTTTCTGAAATGGAGGGTTTATTGCCGAAGGAATCATTTCTATCTTTTTTTTTTTTTTTTTTTTCTATACCATCTATTACTTCTTTTATATTAAAAAAATGAGCTGTAACCCATGTGTATGTTTACACACAATATATATATGAGGTAGTCGGAGTCGGTCATTTTTCCTACTGACTCCGCAGCCCTGATTTTTAACTACTATGCTGCCTCCTTCAATCCATTCATTAGCAAGTTTGACCATATGTTTTCAACACACTCCTCATATATTTTTTCATTGTGACTGTAATTAGAAATATACGTTTCTTACATATAGTTCTAATTTTTACACCATTTTAAATATAACATAAAGTGCGCAGGAAGGGATGTAAGATTTCTGAAATCACTTTCTTTAATAGATGCTCTTGTATGATTCGTTTAATTGTAGGATGCAATGACAAGTTTGTTTCAATGTTTTATTTTGTATTTATTCTGATGCAGCTGCATGAGTAATCACTATATTGAGCATGAGAAGCTAAAGTATGATGGACAAGAGGTACATTTAAAGAAACCATGGAAAAAATGATGGTTTCCCTATTGGAGGCCATTAAAGTTATCATCATAAGATGTTTTGTCACAGATGTCCCAAATTTATTAATATAAAGTTAATAATATTGGAAAGGAGAGCGACGATAATAAATGTGCTGGATTACAGATTTCTTAATTAACTTTTGTAATATTTGTTTCTTGATGGCTGTTTTTTTCCCCCCTGAGATTTTGCATTCCTCGTTAATATTTCTAAAGTTATTATTTTCTAACACTTAGACAAAGCTCAAGAGGAAGAAGGTGACACAGATGAAGAAGAGGAGGAAGAATATGACCCAGGTATGAATTCAAACAGTAGAGTTTTATCAGAGGAAATCAAGAGACAAGTGTTTTTTTCTTTTAATTGTTATTTATAAAGAGGCAAAGGCATTCATGACCAATCGATTAAGCTTTCACCATTTAAGTTATATTTTTTCATTATTTTTAAGCAGAAGTATAAATAAGTAGAATGTTGATATTTGGTAACAAATAATGAAATTGCTAAATGGAAGTGCTTGTTTGAACAGCACATATTTTTTTGATAACCATGTTAAAGAAAAGTTTCAATGTTGTTGGGAACAGTACATTATTACAATTCAAACATAAGTAAAGATTCCACGTGTTTAGAAAGTATCTTTTTAATCAGAGTATATATTGTTGATCTTTGCAGGTTTGTTCAGTAACTATGCCAGTTAAGCAGAAAGAAAATGACAGTTTATTGCAGTGAAACAGTTCGCAGCAATGTAAATAGCTTAAAGGAGAGCACCAGAGGCAGGACAAATTTTGTATATCAAATTTTCGATCATTGGAGATTATCAATATTACTCACAGAGTAAACTATTATAACAGTAATCATTCAGCAAGAATGCACTATAATCAGTTACACAATTCTGAACTAATTCACTTAGCTGATTCTCTGTATTGAACTCCAAGGCTTAATGCAGCTGTTTATAAAGTTTGTTTGATTTTCTTGAAAGTATCTGGAAAAAATTTTAGGGCTTCAAAAATAAAAATTTCCCATAAAGTAGCGAAGTTTCGACAACATGGCAGTTTAGAATTCACAAAATCTGCATTATATGAAAAATAAATGCCTATAATACATGTACAAATAGGATAGATTTGGATACAAAAGTCAGCCTCAAATTAGATCAAACAAAAATAAATTCTGAAATTATCACATAAAATGCAATAAGTAATATAAAAATATTCAAAAACCAAAATATGATCAAATACATAATTATTTGCAAAAATGAACATGAATTAATGCATGCTTTTGTATAAAAATATTAAAATATACATTTCTTAATTGCCAAAAATATTTGCCATGATTATTTGGGGGCTGTTATATCCTAGTTGTCTCCATTCTAATTAGACATGATTTTGAAAAAAATCTGTTATTAAAATTTTCATATTTGGAAAGTTGTTTTTACTTCTGAATAGTCTCAAAAGCTTTTTTGTGAATGATTTAATTGTTGACTTTACTTAATTATCCAATTGTCCTTTTCCCAGATATTTTAGGGAGTGATGATGATGATGTAAATGATGAAGGTGAATATCTTGAAAAAATTTCTGCCAACATAAAGAAAAAGTCTCCATTTGCAGTTACATCTGCGACAATAACTGATGATGATGAGGCTACAGATGACGAAGATGAAGAGGATGATGGTGCAGAAGAGACAGCTTTAGAAGGTTATACTACTCCCTTAGATGATGAAGATACATCTGTTGATGAATATGTTGTCTTTAAAGAAGTTATGAATAGTAAGTTTTTTTTAAAATTTAATTTGATTAAGTCTAGATCTGCTGTTATCTAGGTGTTGCAGCTGTAGATAATTGTGTTCTAAAAATCTGTTAAACTCAAAACTTTGAAATGAAAGTCCATTTCTATACAGTGTATTATGCCATGTTCAGCACAAGGAGTATTTCCTATTATTATTTTGGAACATTTTCTTCTTTGAATAAAGAATGTAAAATGAAGCAGCATATTACAATAATTGCTTAGTAGACTGCAAAGACATTTTTGCAACAGGTAACCTGTTGCTAATGGATCGTGATCAGAACCAAGGAAGCTGGAAAAATAACCATGCTAAACTACACAAAAGTAGCGGTACATAAATTATAAGGTATTTCTCCTGCCTTCGTGATGTAGTGGTGTGCATGCACAGTGTGTAATTGAGAGGTTCGCAGTTCGATTCCCAGTGAAGGCGTTGCATATTTTTCATCTTGCCTGCTTCCAAAAAATACTTAATATCTCTACAAAATTAATAAATACAAAGAACTTATACCTACCTACTTTTATTTCATTACCAGATTTATTATACAGCATTACCAGAAAAAAGTATTGATATGGTCTTGAAAAGGATGTATTCTATCCCTTAATGACCATCATCGTACTTTAAAAACATTAAGAAAGCAGCATCTGTCATATTTGTTACAACATCATTTCAGTACTATAATCAAACATAAAATAATAGTTATAGCTATCTCAGTTTTGATTCATTCAAACAACCTGATGTCTCTCAACATGGTCAGAAATTTGTTGAAGGATTGCCATCTCAGTTGTTATTTTTCTCATATATGATTATTCGTTTAAGATGATTCCATAGACATTATATCATCTGAATGTTGGCAGCTTAACAGGAAGAGCAAAATTTAATATTTCCGGTGGGTGTATCACGAATCATATTCATAAACAAGGCCGGTTTTTCATCATTTGACGATTTTTGGATTTTTTTTGCATTGGGTATTTTTCTCTTTTAAAGCATTTTTTTGAGCTTTTTAGGCATTTCAGAGTATTTTGATGAATATTCTGGTAAAGAAACTGAATAAAGTTATCTTTGAAATAATGCCCTTTCAACTTCTGTAAACCTATTTTTATTAGCTAGGTATATCCTATCCACAGTAAACTGATTATGTAATCTGTTAGTCGTATGTATCACATCTGATTTTCCCCACAAGTTACGAGGTCACTTCCAAAAAGTTTCCATACTGTCATTTCTTAGCTCTTGTGTTGTTTGTGTAGTTTTATAGGATTACTTGCAGAGATACAATTCAAGTGTGACTCTAATGAAGATACCGAATTTAATACTATTAATATAAGAAAATGTGTAGCAGGTAGACCATTATGTCTGAAAAATGTAGACCAGCCTCTGTGACAAGAGAAAAGAAAAAGGATATGATGGACTTGTTGAAATTCATTCTTCGTATTAAACATGACTATTATAAAACTTTAAGGACAAATTGATACATAACGGGAGCTCAAATACAGCTAATGAAGAAGACATCATTTATATGAATCAATTTAAACAAAGTAATAATACTCGCAATATTATGTAAAAGTATAGTTATTATTCATTTTTGCTAAAATCTTTAATAAAACTTAAGAGTACAGTAAGACCCCGCTTAATGCTGTTTCGGTTTAGCGCTCTTTTATTTCAACCCGGGGATTCTCCGAAATTGTGCGCAGCGCTAGGTTTCCAAATATTATATCCGAAACAGTGTAGTTGTGTTTCTTGCTTTGGGGACGCATTTTTATCATTTGAAACATTTGTTGACATTATTGTAAGTTTAAATTTGTATAATACTATAACGATTAATACAGTGACAAATATTATGATCTTTAGTTTTTATCATGGGTGATAATAAAAAACAAGAAAAGAAAGCAACCAGAAAAAGCATTTCACTGGAAACTCTAATGCAAGTGATTAGAAGATTAGATTCTGGTGAACGTCAATCTCAAATTAGTGCTGCATTGATTTTGGCAACTTCAACAATAAGGACAATTCTTAAGAATAAAGAAAAAATACTGTCATCGGCAACTGCAACTACGTCAAGCTCTGCAACTAGAATTACCCGTTCTAGAAATAACATTATAGAGGAAATGGAAAAACGACTGTCTATATGGATTGACGACGAAATTGAACACAATATGCCATTAAGCCAATCTATCATAATGCCTTCTTGACAAAAAGGCAGAAAATTGGAAACCCAGAATAGACTGAATGATCTGACTGAGAATTTTATTTGTTTTTAAAAGTATATGCGTTTATATTGTTTTTATTTTTGTAAGAAATAAATGTTTGATTTTATTTTTATTAAAAAAACATTATTAAATTTAATGCCTAACCATTTTTTATCCGTCTTCCCCTAACCCCATTATTTACATGTTAAGATAGCCTCGCTTAGCGCTGTTTCGCATTACGCTCTACTTCGACGCGGGGGCTTACTGTATTTAATTTCCACATGACTTGTATGAAGTGCATAATACAGCAAGTCTCTAGTATTGTTCACAGCATGATGTGGGTGAGAGCAGCTGGTGTCTGCAAGCGAGACCTTCGGAAAAAAAGAACTTTTTGCCTTAGTGTATCTGCAAGAATGATGTGGTTCTGTCTGAGACATAGTAATATTCTGTGAATTTGTGAAGGAATGGGTGTTCATCTGCTGTTACAACAAAGAAATTTTCTTTCTTTTCAAACAATGGCTGATATGTATTAAGGTGCCAGTACATTTATGAAAGTATCATGGTCTTGCACTTTTGACCAGGCAATTTTTCATCTCTTCTAAACATAGTTTACTCACTTCCATGCTTTTGATTGTTGTAGCCAGCCAGAATTATGAATTCAGTTTGGATAAATTATTATTATTACTGAAGTGTGTAAAGAAATTTAAATGCTGAGAGTTTCATTTTTTAAGCCTGTGGCTTCTTAATGTGTACAGATACATGAGGCAAAATGTTTTTAATAATGTAAATTGCCATTATCAATACACAACTATTTTGTTTTTTCTTTTTGCCTTTGCTTTTTGATTTATAGATTTCATTTATATTTTCTCTTTGTTTTAGATCTTAAAGCAAGTGATCCTAACTGGTATAATATTTTAACATCACATCTCACAACAGAACAGCAGAGGTCTTTTGAGGAAGTTTGTATATTGGCAGATCAAAGAAAAGCTGCTGCAGGTATTATTATATCTATTTTCTTAAAATTGTGATCTTATTTAATTTTCATATACGAATGAAACATGAAGTTTCTGCAAAAATTTATCAAACTGAGTGATATATTTAAGCACGTGGTGGGGATGTGCAAAAAACTACTACTGGAATGAGAGAACTGCGCATCTTTTTGTTATTGTTATTTACAGAAGCTTTGGAAAGCTTTTGTAAATAACAATAACAAAAAGATTTGGCTTATTTAATATAAGCGAATATATAATGTCTTATTTATATAAGCAAATTTAAGTGTAGTATTTTTCAAATTCAAATAATTGGAATAAGATATATGTTTTCGGTTCTATTATTGAATTTTTTTTTCTATTTGTATATTATTCTGAATTTGTATAATAGACTTTTAAATTTAAGTAATAATAGAAATAAACAAAAGTTATCTATTTTTAGAAAAATATTTTAGTACAACTATGTGAAAGAAAGATAATGTTCAGCATTTAGAAATTGCCCAAATGAATTTTTTCCCCTACTATTTATTTATATAATAGAATTTTAAATTTAAGTAATAATAAAAATAAACAAAAAATCGGTAGTTTTAGAAAAATATTTTAACAAATCTATGTGAAAGGTAATGTGCAGCATTTAGAAATAACCCAAAACTTGTTTTGCAATCCATTACTTACCGAATTCCTAGGGCAGTCACTGCAAATTAAGAAAATGTGAGGTTATGTAAATAGAAGCAAGAAAAAGGGAGGGATGGTTAGAACTACGTACTGTCAAAACAGGAAAATTTCCTGAAACTAGTTGTCATGTGTGTGTTGTATTTGAGTTTTTGAATGTCAGTAGATCTAATAAGAAAGGTGTGAGGTTCGCAAAAATTATGATTGATTAATATCTAACTAATAGAGCATGTGTCATTCTATGTCTGTGCAGGCTTGTCTTTCTTGTTTCTTACGGAAGACTACCTGATTAAATGAATAGTTTTTAATATTTGTTAAAATATTTATCACTATTTATTTAAGTTTGTAATTTATGATTATGATATTAAATGAGTGCGTTTATTCCCGTTGTTATTACTGTAACTTAACTATAAGGATTGTACTGTATAACTTTTCTGTGTTACTGTAACTTTACCATTACACTGGGGAGGGGGAGAATTCTGTTGCTCCCGTTCTACTGGGCTGATTGACGAAATTCAAAATTTAATTTTTCATGTTTCGAAGAAATCACATTAAATATATGTATAGTCAAAAGTCTTTAATCCAGACTCGTCGGGACTTCGGCGATTCTGGATTATAGATCATCAGTTTAAATCTGGAAACATTGCATGCAGAAATTATAAAATTAAAAATATGAAACCATAATTTATGAAATGAAGAGCAATTATGATCTAAAGAGTATCGAAATTTACAAAAAAAAGCTTAATTTTTATTTGTTTATTTTATTAAACATTTCTTTCAACGCGCGCATGCGTAAAGGATACATTACGCATAGTCGAAATTAGAAAATTGCAACCAGAAAACTATTTGATGTGTATTCGTGATATTTATATTGACGAGGAATTTGATTTAAATCAAATCATATCAAAGACGGAATGCATCGAGATGAAATACTACATTTAGTAAGGAATTATAAGCCGAATAAAATAAAAACATCTGCCCTGAAGATAAGGATAGTGCTGACAGATCAACTTCCAGTTCATTGCCACGACCAGCGTGAAATTGATAAACAGATTTCGGAATGGTTAGAGAAACAAAGGATATGCCTTTATCCATTTTTTTTACAGCAATTCCACTTTTTGTTTGATAGACATCAAAACCTTCTTTCGCTTTGTAGATCCTTTGGCAGCTCCAAAATCGGAAATTTTTTTTGACGTAGTCGAAAGTTCAAGCTTACTTTTATAAAATTGGTCTAACAGTCTGCAAAAACTAATAAGCCAGATCCAATTAGAAGATTAAGGAACAATGCAATCTGGAACATTAACCGAAATAGATAATTGGATAATTTTAGCTTAGTTTATACCATCCATTACACATTAAACGCGCATGCGGTAAGGTATTATGCACATGCGTCAACGCGCGTTGACGCATGCACAGAAAGTTTATAGCTTTAAGGCCCGGATTATAGATCGTTCCGAATTAAAGACTTTTGAATGTATAGCATTATTCTTAGGTATTTTGATACGAAATCAGACAGAATAAATTCTGAAATGGCTTACCATTTTATTTCCATATTTTGATTCTACGATTCAAATTATTCCTAGATATTTAATTTTGTAATGTTTGGTGAGAAATTTTTTAACTTATATAAAATATTCACGTGGTGGAATTCTTAATTTATAGTAACCTTCTTCCTTTCCTTTTTTTTCATTGATGCACGAGAGGAAAAAAGGTCCATGGTTCATTCTTTCAAATAATTTTAACAAAGTGCGTAAATCCAATTTTCGTTATTATCGCTTATATTAAATAAGCCATATTTCAAAACGTGCCAAAATGTAAATTCCATCTATATCCTAGGAAATTTTCAATAAAAAAAACTCTCATTCTTTGCAGATATGCTTAGAAATACATCTACTTTAAGATGCTGTCAAAAATTTTATAGGTTATAATACAGAATTTTTAAAAATACAAATTTTTAAAATAATGAAAAATGTGCAAATTATAATTGCATTAAGCCTAATTTTCAAATTCTGGAAGAAAGAATCTAATAAGTTTATTTTAAAAAGAGATATAAATTTATATCAAATTCAACTAACACTGAGGAGCAAACATTTTTCAGAGCTAATTTTTAAAAATGTACTTATGCGATTTAAAAAAAAAACTTGACAGTTTTTCATAATTTGAGTCGTAGAATCGAAATATGGAAAAAAATTGCCACGTAATTTCAGAGAAGGTCTGATTTTGTGTCAAAGTACCTATATTAAAACAATGCTATATATAAATCTAATACATATCCTAAGTCGTGCTTTCGAGACATAAAAAACACAGGTTTAATTCCATCAATCAGCCCAGTAGTATGGGAGATTTAGTATCTCCCTCCCCCATGCGGTGTTCCCCCCACGTATAATTATGTACCATATTTCAACATTTTTACCTATATTTTTGCAGTTTACATAAACCATAAATGGTTTGAGAGCCACTGCCAAGCAAAATTAATAGCTTGCTATATTTATAGTTTAAATAGCTTATAAAGTGACAAACCATTGAGTATTTACTTGTAAATTTATATTGTTATTTATATTAACACTTTTATATGAGCATGAACAATAAACATTTTCTTATCACCCTCTTCTCATATTGGTATAAAATAATCCTTAAAGAAGCATTATCATCTTATTCTGCTTCACTTGGCAAAGTTTATAATTGGGGGGGATTTGAAAGTTCTACAACAATATTTTCATCTAAACATGCCAAATATTCATCGTTTTCTTCAGAATTCTCAGTTTCATTTGGAGGTTTGAATAAATCTTTAACGTATTCATCTCATAAAAATGCATTTGTTTCTTGCTTTGCCATTATCACAAGGTTTAAATTTTAAATTATTTATTAAAAATAGAAAGTGGAGAGTAGGAAGGACAAATGACCTGGCAACAACTTTGTGCATCACACCAGTTTGGTAACACCAGCTTTTATCTCCCATTTTGAGATGTTGGTAAATGGGCATTTGTTTGCCAGCTTCGCACAAAACTAGTGTAGTGTCACTTGACTGCAAAGTGTTATTACCAGTTGGCAGCATAGGCTTATTGATTTTCTATAAATTTATTTAAATATGTAGTTGTATTTCTTGATGTTTGTTACTTGTATAAATACATCACTCTTTAAAATTCCAAAATGTATTCACTTTTACTTATTTTATTTTCCCTGTTGCTACTAAAGAGGAATTCTAGATTGCTTTAATTTAGCAATATAAATATGAAAAATTTAGAAAGAAACTGGGTGTTATTTTTTGGAGGAGGGTGAGGGCTCTTTGTTCAGACCATGACACTGGTAAAAGAAAAAAATTTTTTATTCCCCTCCAATGCATAAAATATTTAAATCTATAATGTGTAAAAAATAAGATAACAACCTGGAGGAAAGACCATTAATGCTTTTGAAATGCTATCGAGAGGCTGCTTTTGTTATTGCATATTGCCTATGCAAGACTCTTTAAAATCTCTTGATCTAAAGCTGCATTTTAAAAATTAAGTGAAATATTAAAAGAAAGTTGGTGCATTAAATTTTTGAAAGAATTTCTAATTTTTTAGTTGTTCTTCCAAAAAAAAAAATCTTCTCCTCCAAAAAATGTGTGCAGTATTCCAATTTTTGGAAACCTGTAAAATGTAATTCACATAACCAAAATTTAATTAGCAGCTATTGTAAAGCAAAGTAGAAATTGGATATAAACAAAAGAAATATTTCTCTACTTTAAATTTTAGATCAGTTGAAATCAATGATCAGTAAAAGATCAGTAATCACTCCTCTTAATACATCATACTTTAATCTATTGTAAGAGTGCGACACTTTAGATTTGATTGCACTTTTCCCAAAGGTATGTTCAAGAATAATACTCATAGTTTATAAATAACATTTTCAAGTAAAATGCTCTTTGAACTTTCTAATATTTTATCAAAAGTTCTGATCAGCTATATTTCTTATGCAGTCTTTATTTTCACAGTCATTGATCATAGACATATGTTTCTAGTTGTAAAAATGTTTTAAATTGTCATGTTTTGTCATTTTTCAGTTTAAAAATTTGATTTTGTAAAATTTATGAAATCTAAATTTTTGCACTTCCTCCTGTTCTTGTAGTTTGTCCATAAAAAATTTATATGTGTTCTAAGAAACAAAACATAGAAAGTTTGACTCTCATGCAACAAAAATTGACAGTTATTTAATTTTAAAATTTGGTATTTTTAACCTCATGTTCATTCTCTCTTAAGGGGGTTGTGATTAAAAAAATAACTAAGAATAATTTGAGATTGATTTTTTTTAACCATTTAATATCATTTAGTTAAATCTTTTGCGATTGATTTTTTTAACCCTTTAATGTTATGTAGTAATAATCTTCTGTGATTTACTAATTTGTAACATTCTGAAGGGCTTGCTTTTAAGTTTTAAGTGAAACTTCATGATGTCATTTTCAGCTCAGCGATAACGCAGCATTTTAATACTGTGAGTAACATTTTGAAAACTGAAATTATTAGTTTCATTAATAGCTGTGTAATAAGATGAATCTATGTCTTATTGCTTCTTGCAGTTTAGTGGTTAGTGAAGCTAACTGTGATACCTATTGGCTTGGGTTCAAATCCGAAAGAAGCCGTGTGTGTTTGTAAGTGTATAGTGTCTGCGACAAGGGGAGCCGAAAGTCCTCTCAAGCGATTGACTGGTGGTAGGGTAGTGCAATGGGAGACTCTGGGACAGCCCTATTGGGTGCTTTCCTCAAAATTAGCGGTAGACTGCACAGTTATTAGCGTAGCAGGACTATACCTGTGCGACCAATGGAAAATTTTTTATGTTCCATCCACTCCCATGCCTGCCCTTGAAATTGATAGTTTATTCAAAATCTGTGCTATACAATGATTTTTTTAAGCTTAATTTTAAAGCTGTGTAATATTTTTATGTAATTTAGATGCAAAAAAAAAATTTTTTTTAATTTATTATTTTGTCTCTTTCAGAATCTAGAAGAATAGAAAAAAGTGGTGGTTATGTTTTTCAAAACCAGACTGTTCCAACATCTTTTAATTTTGGTGGTACGCCTCTTTCTTAAGCCAAATAGTTTTATCAGCTGATCTGTGAAGACAATTGGAAGGGGGAAATTTTTTTTTTCCTCACCCGCACTTCCAAGAAAAATTATATACAGTCCTATCTTTTTTCCCCTTTGCCAGCACTCCACCTGTGGCTTATTGTATAAAAATATGTAACGAGTAAAATATTGCTCTCTTGAAGTGATCATGAGCTAAAGACGATCAGTATTTCACACCAAAGACAGGGTGGGGTGCAGTGATAAACACTTTTCATCTACCTTGTGTGCCATGTGGGGAATAAATGCACTATGAAATCTATTGCTATCTTATGTCTTCATCAGCTGAGTGACTGTATTTCTCGATAGCGAATTGAAAAAGACAGATTTCAGAGAAATAAAATTTGCTGTTTTATAAAAGACTTCAGTTGCGCTTAAGCATGCAAATAATGTAGTGTTGTAATTTAGTATTTTTAATACTGTTTCCTTTACATTGAATTAAGAAAGCTGAAGTAACCTTGTGTCATAGATTTGAATTACAGTGCATTATTGCCTTTGGTCTTTTATTGTGAAAATAATTAAAACACATGTATATTTGGGTTAATATTTGCTTTTTCTCCCCTTCTAAATTAAATTATTGTTTTTCATAAGCAGTTATAGATATTGTGATGAATTTTGGATTACTTTTTATATTTAAAGTATTCTTTCATAGGATCCTTCTTTAAAATAAAAATTTAGAGAAAAGAGATTTTTAGTCTAAATATGTATATTTTTCAAGTATGCAGTATAATATGCAAGTTATATTTTGCAGCTAAACTTGTATTTATTTGTTATACAAATAATATAAGATTGAGGTATTTAAAATTTAGGGGGGGGGAACGAGATTCCGAAGTCTTCCTTTCTTCATTTTGTTCCTTTTATTGTTCTATCATGCCTATGTTGACTGTGTATTATATTTTTTAAAAAATTCTTTACCAGTTTGGTGATTGAAATGTAATTTTTGCTTCTGAAATATATTTTGTTTTGTTATCTTATCAGAGTGGACTGAAGTAAATTTCTAAATATTATCGTTAATATGCTAAGCAAAGAATCCGCCAGTTTACAAGTCAGACCTAAAGTGTATTTGAGCTTGAAATTTTAATTTGTTCCCCTTTCAGTATTCAATTAGTGAGTTTTTTGACATGATTTTTATCAAAATAATTTTGAAAAAGAGAGAGAATGGTGAAGAGAAAAATTTCCCTCTGACAGTTTGATTATATTCATTATTTTTTATTATATGGCATAAGCATGAAATAACATCATGATATAAAATATTTTGCATTCAGATGCATTTCTTTTCTTTCAAATAATCTGATTTTTTTTAATCATAAGTATTTTTTAATTCCATGCATTTTTAAAAAACTTTCTACTGTGTAGATTTTTGAAAAATTTTACAAGATTTTCAAAAGTCAGTGTGATCAAGAATTAAAGAACTTTGCTATATTTCTTTTGGAGGGGGTTAAAAATACAAATTCATTTCTTTTATTGTCATATCTGCATTTTTATCAGAAATTTTTAATGCTTCTTTTTGTTGGCATTCATATTTTGGTAACATTTTCAAGTTGAAGGCCATATTCTGTACTTTTTAGGTGTAAGTATACAATAACATAAAATTCTTTCATATTTTCTTTTCTTCTGTACCATTTTGATATTAAGCTTAAAAAGACAAAAACAGGTTTGAGGTTAAATTTGAAAGTTAAGAAAGAATATTCTTAAAGATACAAATAAATTTTTGAAAGTTTTATTTTTATAATTAATATAGGAAAACCTATTTTATACTTTCCAGTAGTATGCTGAATAGCTGTTGTTGGTTTTATTAACCCTGGAGTAGTTGTCTCAAAACACTTGCTAGTTTAAGTTAGGTTCTTTGAATATGACAAAGCATGCGTGGGCTCTCTGCCTAAGGAGATGGAGTTCTTTCCGAGGGAAATGGAAACATGGAAAGTCATTGAAGTTTTAAAAAAAAAAGTTTTCTTAAAATAATAAAAGCTCATGTTTTAAATAGTGTATGATACATAAAAATTGTTCCTGCTAAGATGTAAGGAAATAAAAGTTACTGCAAAATTTACTTTTAGAAAATATTTTGCCTCTCTTGTATCAAGATGCAATTTTGTTAAATGTACTTGCCTTTCAAAAATAAATAATGGAATTAGGAAGACATTATGCTGTGTGGGTGTATGTTGCAATAAATTTCCATAATTATGCAACACCATTTTCAGTCTTGTGTAAATGTTGCGTTTTGTTTTATTTTTGAAACATCATAAGAAGCAATATATTCATTATGAATAATATTCTATTATAAATTACTTTTGTGTTCTGAACTGTTTTCCAGAATTTGTTTTCTTTTTCTTTTAAGCCTTTTTTGAATAAATTAAATGCATGTTTTGTACATATATTTCATTTCCATCACAGTATTGAATAACATAAATTTTTATGACATTAGTTATTGCATTTTATTTTGTAGTAAGTGCCTTAAAAAGTGCTCAGGTACTGGCATAGAATTTGAGGACCAGTTTGTCATGTTTGGTTAGAAAATTTGTTCTGTTTTATCATAGAAAGTTAGAGAAATTGAAAGCTGAACTTCAATAAGACTGATAAAATAACTTTATATGCTTTTGTTTTCCGTTAAGATGTTTTATATTAAAGAAAAAGTATAATTGATGTGGTCATTGAATGTAGACACTGAGATCAGTAGTTATTTCCATTTTCATAACTTTAGTTAGGTGAAAAAGATATTTTTGTCCACATCAGCTTCCTATAACCTCTTCAGCAGCATATTAGAGTTCATTCTGTTTGTCTCTTTCCTCACTACTTGCCATAAATTATTAGTTTGATCCACTGAAATAAACGTAATTTCAAGCTTCTGTATAGTAATTAATAACTTTGATGTCTGTGTGTTCAAATATCAGATAAGGCATTTGGTTTATTTCTAAAAAATTAGTATCAGTAGATTTTCAAAATATTGACTGTTTTCACATAATATAAAATTTAAAAAATCAAAATAAGATTAATGAAAGTAATTTGAAAAGACAAAGCTAACAAATATGTAGAGCACATATAAATGTATTTATCAGTTCTTCCAAACATCTTGGTAAAATCGAAAGACTTCCGATATTTTATCGCATCTCTCAGAGCTTCGATTATCAATTTGTCTGAGTGTAGATTCTTTTCTTTTAAATGTAGCACTAGTAGAAATGTTGATCACTTAGTTTAAAAAAATTCTTTAAAAAGTTAAGGGTTATAATGTCATCTCTAAATGAAATTAACACTGTGCAAATTTTTTTTCATTGGTTTTCATGGTTATAGAAATATGTTGAGCATTTTAAGAAGATTTACTTAATCTTTAATAGATAAATATTTATATTTATCTAATAACATTAGTAAGTTTATTTATGCAGTTACATGCATATTAATTTTGATTTTATTTTTATCATGCTTAAAAGCATTTTAGAAAACACAAAAGCTTTTTTTCCTATTTGGGTTTTCATCAATATAAAATTTTAAGAAATTTACAAATGTTGATTGTAATTAGCCATAAATCATAATTTAGAGTAATGAATAAGTAATTAAGTGAATATATATTGCATAAAAATCATCATATAATTGGTTTAATAACTCTTAATATTGCATTGCATGTGACTTGAAGGAAGATTTGTCAGTGGAGTGAAGTCACATCACAGTGCTACATGAAAACGTTTTACTTTTTTTTAACTTAAAAATTATCGGCTATGATTTACTAAACAAAAATTTCTTTAAATTAGGAAAGAGATACAAATACTACTATCCACTTATTAATACTTAGTTGATAATGTTAATGATACCTGTTATCCATCTGTAACTGTGATGAAGTTTTTGAACCCTAGACAGTTTTTGGTAGGAATCTCCTGTATGTGATTGCAGGGCATTGCAAAAAAATTGAAAATAATGAAATCGGATATGTAAATATAGACAATATGAATCGGGTTATATATTACTATAGTATTAATTAGATATTCCACCACACAGTTAGTGTAAAATTATAAATTATTTCTAAACTACTGCAGGGTTAATTAGGAATTGCAAAATTTGGCAGTAATAGCTATTGTTGTGTATGTAATATTAAATTTAAAAAAATCAGTAAAATTAATAAACTTAATGAAAATCATTAAAATTTTCTTTGATGCTAATTTTGTCTTTGATTCATGCAGTATGTGAAAAGAGAAGAAAGAAATTTGTGGTGTATTCCTAGGGTTTTAACTAAATTGAATTTTTTTTGCAAACTTTAATTTCAAAAAGTCTGAATTATTTCTAATTTACATATCCCCTTGATTCTGAATTGTAGTTTTATTAATTATTATTTTTCCCAAAATAAGTTTTTCCCTGTAAAATTTGTTCGAAGTTAATTTGGAATTCGAATTAAGCATGCTGCTAGGAAAGTGCCCATTATTCTAAGGAAATTAGCTTGTCAACTGTCTTATATTTGTTAGTTTTTTTATGTTGTGTCTTGAATGTTATTTTATTATTATTCATTGAAATTCATTAAATGCTTGTGCAGATTTTTAATTGCAGAATGTGAAAGAAATGCTATGTAAGAATGTTTAGAGATATTTATATTTGTCAAAGAAATAACTTTTGTAGTGAAACTAATTATTCTTAATTTGATTACATTATTGTATAAATAATTTCTTGCTTTGGTTTGCAGTTTATCGTAAGATCATTCATTGCATATAATATTAATTCTCATTGATTCAAAATGTCTTATTATTATACTGTGTGGTGTAATTTATATCTATAGCAGAGTAATCTAAATATTGCTTTTCTGTTAAAAGTCAGTGTTTTAATGTTCCTTATTTATCAAAAGTGTTCTGTTTCTAAACCATCTTCATAACTTTTATAGTTTCATGTATATTAATTAACTTATTGTTTTTTTTTTTTTTTTTTTTTTTTTTTTTTTTTTTTTTTAAGATTTCTATAGTAGTATTTTGAAATTTTCAGGTTAGATGTTTATTTCTGTGTGAGAGCTGTGCAAATATGCAAGGCCATGGTTTGTGATAAAGGTGCTGTACAGAATAAAATGATTGCTGGCATTAAATATTTTTGTATGACCATCAGCTTCCTTACATTTTCATTTATCATGTCTCTATTTGGGGGTGGGAAACCTGCATTTTCACAATTAAAAGTCAGTTTATACAGAATATTTCATTAAGTCCAAACATATCTATGTAGAAAATATGATGTATGATACAAATTCATTTAATAACTATAGGAAGAAATTGATTTTTTATTGGAACAAATAATAGATGAGATTAACTAATTATAAATAGCCCAAAGAGAAAAACAGAAATAAGGTAAATTCTCTTTAATGTGCAAGAAATATTTCAGATTAAATTTCTGAGACAAGTTTTCAACCAGCTAAGTTACCAAGCAAGAGCTCAGGATGGTTGCATAATCCTGAAATAAATTGCTGAACTGGCTGGCTGACAGCTCTGACTCAAAATAACAAATGATGAATAACAATAAAAGTGTATATAATCTAAATTACAAACAAACTTAGATGTTTAAAAGGGTAAATTATGCTGCAAAAGGTAATTTAGTTACCTTTAGCTGTTTGGGAAAGGGTCAAAAGAATTCTTTGAAGTGATACTTCTATTTGTAATGCTGTTATTGCCTTTATTGTTTTAAACATTTTCATTCTGCGTGTGTGTCTTGAATGAATGAATTTGTGTTGTTGCAAAGTTTTGCAACATCACTAGGGACAAAATCTTAGTAAGATTGATTTCTTATATGAAATGCTTTATATATATATGCCATATTTTCTAAGCACCGTTGCAATGGCTGGAACTCTCCAACAGCTTTCGATGCCCATCATGGCTGTGGTTAAGGCATACAGATGAAGATAATAAAACATGAACTTGAAGAATTTCCAGTCTTTATTTTCACACATATCCAATTAATTAGGCAGACACTTTATTCATTCATATTTAAATATGGTAAATTTCTACGTACATTGATTCTAAAAAAATTAGCAGGCAGTTTAGATGGGGAAGCAAAGCGAGGTATTAACAAGGTGGAAGCTAAGAAAAAAGGTGATGTAATTAACTGCCAGGGGTTTTTATACCAGAGTAGGTGCGATTCTAGAGATAAGCTATCATTAGTTAGTTATCAGTTTTGGTTACCCTTTTCAAGCAGCATTACATAACGTCAAAAAATCTCGAATTTGGGACAACAGATGAATTTAAGGGGAGATCACCAAATCTAGAATGTTAAATTTTGAGGTCACCAATTATTTTTAAAAGCAGCTATTGTATTTTGTTCTATCGTACACACATATACAATTATCCCTTTGAGACTTGTAAAAATTTATAATCTTCCAGAAACCAGTATCTTTTTATAGTCTGAACAAGTGCTGTTATTTCTCACCAGCTGGTTTTCTGCTGGCTACTTTTATTAATTTCACTAATGAAATTTCCAAATTTTCAGGTAGAACCTTTTTTAATTCGTACTACTCTGGAAAGCTTAAATAAAATTAACTATCCTTGTTAACTTTGCTGAATATTACTTTGTTGCAAGTAAATGTTCATTCAAATATGATATGTTTTAATCGTTGAGTACTTGCTACTGTGACATTTGAATGTAGAGGTGTTGGAAAATTAACCCTGTGACTGCTCAATTTGTAAACCAAAATCGCTTCCAAAAAAAATTTTTTTGGGGGGGGGTGTTGTTTATTTGTTTCCCATATTTTAAATCTATGTATATTGGAGAGTTGAAAAATGCACTTTTTCTTTTTAGAAAATTTTTTATATAGATTTTTATCATGAGAAACTAAGTTGCCAGAAAAACCAATTTCAGATGTTATCACAAAAGAAATCTTTTTAAAAATAAATTTCACTCGAATTACAGTTAATTTCTATTTATTCCATAATATAAAAAAGTAAAATGTATAAAATTTAAGAAAATATTAAAGCGCTGAGGGAAAAATACCTTAGAAATGCAGTTTAGTATGGTAGAGTTCTAAACAGGGTTCAAGGCAAAGTCCAACTTCACAGTTTTTGCAGCAAATTCAATAAATCTAATTAAATTTATTAATTTAATTAAATAATCAAGACAATTGTTGAACGTTTTCAAGCAGCCATTTCTGTAAGAAAAAAGCTTCAAAAAGTGAAGTTTGAGTGCTAATACCACGTGCCTTGAAATGCCGCAATTAACGATATCTAGTGGCCAAAACGTAAATTGAACGCCTAATACTGTATATAATTTATTTCAATGGTTAAATGAGGAAAAAACGGGATGCGCTCCTCAATAAAGGAAGAAAAACATATGCCCGCGTAAATCGCGGGATGATCAGCCAGAGGGCTAAAGGATGAATGTCATTGTATGAAGTTATTGTTGCAGAATTTAATGAAAGAATTTGTTGACGCGGGATGATCAGCCAGAGGGCTAAAGGATGAATGTCATTGTATGAAGTTATTGTTGCAGAATTTAATGAAAGAATTTGTTGCACTTTGCACAATTAACTCTCTCGGCGGCCAGGGTTTTCACTAAGAAAGCACAAATTTCCCAAAAACTACTATGAGAAGAAATTATTTTTTTTATTTTAATGTAAAAACTCTCCTGGTATTTCATACCTGGGTTTGTTTTCTTTTGATATATTGCCTTAATTTCGTTGACATATTTAATATGCACATATATATACGTTCTTACAGATATCACAATAAATATTCTAAGCTATATAAATACGGCCTTGCCACTTAGAGGGTTAAAATGCATGCAACCTAATTTCTGTGGCGGAATTAAATGATAATACACTAAATTCTGTTTGCTTCTAGAAAGATATGAAAGCATAGAAGAATCATTAAATTGCTTACCCAGCAAAGGCTAAATTCACTGAATAATAAACTCGGTGGCACTTATAGCAATAAACAAGCTAGACTTCTCTGTCAGTTGACTCATTTAGACCTTAATACTAAAAGACAATAATTAGCAGCAAAGCAGAATAGTCTCATAGATAAAGCCAAAGTGGGGAAACCTCATAGGAGTATGGAAGTAGAAGAGTTATTGTGGAGAATAGGAAAAGAGGCTTTCATCCTTTGGAAATCAGCTACAGTACTTAACACTTCGTTGGGCGCGTATGATCTGTCAGATGTAAGTTTTAAATAGATTTGGTTTTCTCTAGAAAAGGCAATTATCATCACCTTCACTGTCATAGTATCTGTCCTGCTGGCTACCTTCCAGGCAGGAATGTAGTTTTCCTTGTTTTGTTATAGAAACTGTGATCTTTCAATAAATATAAGGAAATAAATGAAAAATGTACCTGAATTTTTTCAAATAATGAAAATGTGATTCAGAAACTTTGAATCTTGATATTATTAAGTTGGGCAAAACCAGTGCGATGTACGAATGTAAAAAAAGGGTACAAAATATTATAACGAAATTCATTGTAATTTTGTTCAGGTTTGCCACACTACCTGGGAAACCTGAAAAAAATGGCAAAAGTTGGAGAATTCAGAAATTGACTAGAAAAATCGGGGACTTTAAATATTTTAGTCAACATCTGGAAAAGTCAGGGAATTTCATATGGTATCCCCTAAAAAGTGATTTTTACAGCAATGTTGGAAGCGATCACATTTCTGGACGAATTATGTATTACTTCTTTTGAAGATAATTAAATTATTTATGTTTTGATGTTGTACTGTCTGTCTACGGTAAGAACACCTCCCGCCACGGTGTCTGGCGGGTGGCGGTCGCTATAGCAACAGGGCTAGTATATTTCAAATAGGGACGAACCAAGGGCTGCTTTATTGTTATTTTGTTTTTGGCGACTGTTGGCTGAAGGGAAAAGAGTTTATCATTCGTCTTCTTAGTTTCATTCCAGCTGCACGCATCTTTTCTTAAGCCTTATATTATTACTATTAGCTATTTTTATTCTCGTTGTTATATCTTTTGTACTGGTATTTGTTCAAATTTGCTTCTATTTAGCTTGATTTTCGTAGTGCTTTGTTAATCGCCAATTTTTTAAAATGCCCTTCCAGTTTAAGAAAGGTCAACCTTTAAAGTCTCAGGCACGTCAAATAGTGTACAATGTCGCAGAATTTTGCGCTTCTGAAGCTTCGGCGAACTCTTTAGTAGTTCCTCTTCCTCAAGTTTTGAAGAGAACATCGCAAGCTACTGGAGTATTGGAGTATACAATTAAAAAAATTAAGCGCGAAGTATCAACAATGGGGCAAGATCAACTTCTAAATACGCCTGGAAAGAAACGTAAAAGCCCTGCTAATCATAAGTGCGAAATTGACGATTTTGACAAATGCGTTATACGGCAGACTATACAAGACTTTTACATCAAAGAAAAGAAAGTGCCATCTGTGCGGAAATTATTGCCTGTCTTGAGGCAAAAAATAGACTTCCCGTGGCAAAAAGACTCATTGTGCAAAGTTTGGCGTTCGATGAATTTTCGCTGCAAGGAAGTGTGTTAACAAAAGAAAAATTCTTATCGAAAGACCTCACATTGTATTTTGGAGGAACAATTATTTACGCGAAATGAGGAAACTCAGAGCAAGTGGACGCCACATCGTTTACATCGATGAAACATGGATTGACAGCAATTTAACTTTTAAGAAATGTTGGCAGCATGATACGGTTTTGGGCGCACAGATAAATGTCAGTTCCAAAAATAGGATTGTTGTCCATGCTGGCTCTTCCGCAGGATTTATTCCAGGTGCCCAACTTATATATAAAGCATCAGCTCAAAGCGGGGATTACCATGGGCAAATGAACTATGAAAATTTTGAAAAATGGGTGTAGGAAAAGCTTCTTCCAAATTTACGACCTCAAAGTGTGGTATGCATGGATAATGCCCCGTATCACACAAAAATTGAAGATCCGACACCCACGAAATATGCTGCAAAGCAAACAATGGTAAATTGGCTGATGAAGAAGACGATATGCTGCGATCCCAAAATGCGAAAAGCGGAACTGTTCAGCTTAATAGAATGCAATCGTCCTAAAAAAGTAATATATAAAATTGACAACATCATAAAAGAAAATGGGCATCATGTTGTACGTCTCCCTCCTTACCACTGTGATCTAAACGCAATTGAATACGTTTGGTCATCAGTTAAAAGACTGATCAGGGAAAGGAATGTGACTGGAGACTTAAGCTTGGAAAATTTGAAAAATTTAACACAAAAAGCTTTGGATGAAGTCACTTCTCAAGAATGGCAGGCGCACTGCAACCACGTAGAAAAACTTGAAAATTATTATTGGGACAAGGACGAACTTTTAGAAGAGATAGTGGATGGATTAATAATTCAAACTGGCAGCAGCGATTCTGATTCAGAAGAAACGGAATCTTGCGACAGTGACTAGATGACTTTTCAGATGTTATACCAAAGTCCTCCACGAAGGCATTCCTCTTCTTCATCTGATAGCTTTGTCAAGTTGTAAGGATATTTCTAGGTTCAATATTTTCTTTGCCACTATGTAAATGAAAGATTACCAAAAGTGGGCAACAATGAGCCTTCGGCAGAGGCGAAACCCCCCCTGTGGATAATAAAGAACACTGAATGGTTGCTTCATTTCCCATTACTGTGTTCTTGGGGACCCACAACCCATGGTATAATTTGCTTAAAAAATAATTTTTAATCTTTAATTGAAATTAAATAAGTTTTGTTTTATTATGAAAATATTAATACAAAATTATATTAATGAACAATGCTCACTGCAGTTATAAAAGCCAAATTTTGTATAATTATATAAATTTCGTATAATTTTAAATATAAAATAGGTAACTGAATAATTTAAGAGACCTTAATTTTGTTCTGATTTTAACATTTTATTATGTTACAAGCTATTACAGTGTCTATAAAAAGCAGCATGATGCATAAATGGGCGCTGGTAATTAAGAGGCCCAGCAGCGGCCGATCGGTAAAGTCATTGAACACTTGTAGTTCGGTCCGAGGTTTGAATCCCGTGAACGGGCTGGCTGCATGGGTGTTTTCCCCATGTGTAACGTGTATACGAGGCAGTTTTCCTTAGCAAGCCCTCCACGAATGCATCCCTCCTCTTAGGCATTTAACCTTGGAGGCTTTTCGTAATCATATAAACCAACCCAAACCACTGGTAATTAAGTAAAAACAGTTTTGATTTTAATTTACCTTCGCTTCCTTTCGTCATTCAATTGACCAGCTTTTGGTTTAGTTTGAAGGTATGGGAAAAGAAGAAATGTTCGCAAAAAGTATTTATTGAGAGCATTTTTCTTCAAAAATAAGCACGGATTTTTAAATGCATTTCCCTACAAGTTATTTTGATATATTTTTACTCATTGTACATCTAGAAAGATGGCAAATTCAGCGACTCGCACCTCACTCGGCAAAATCAAAGACCGTTCCTTAACTGCAAAAACTTTATTTACGCCATCAATTTTCATTTTCGGAAATTTAATGTCGGGGTCGACGCAAAGGGTCAACAAGCATTTTACTTGAAACTAAAACAAAATGTGAATATCGCCAAATCATCTTTAAATATGCCAAGTTGGCAAACTGAGAAGTAAATCTTCAAGACACCCCTACGAAAAATGGGTCACGGCTCGTTTCTATGGCAACAGACAGCCGCAGACAAACTGGCGAGGGCTGTTCTTACCGTAGACAGACAGTACAATACTGAATACCTTTAAAAATATAAGTAAATAAAACATTTTAAATTGCATTTCTTTATGTTTGAAATTCTAATTCATTTTTTCGGAGTTTTTACTGTTTGTTTTAATTACCAAAATAGCTGATTAATTAGTTTTATGCATTTTTTCCAATTATGAGAATAGCTAAAAAAGTCTATGTTGTCATGCACAGTAAGTACTTATTTAAATTTAAGAAAATGCCTAAATTCTTTACCTAATATTCAATCCTAATTTCTAATGATATCGAAATATTATTCGATATGATAATATAATGAAAAATCGAAGAAAATATTTTTTTATAATTGTTTTATTATGGCTTTTTTTGGGGGGGGTAGAGACCTTTCTCATTCAGCATGAAAAAGATGCTATTAAAATGTGGCCATAATAGCAAAAATTTACTTTAGTACAGAGTTGGGAGCTTTTTCTGTCAGTCATTGCAATAGAATAGTGAGTATTGATTAATATACTACTAATATTTCCAAAGTGCTTGCATTAGAACCAAGATACACAGATATCTGCTTCAAAATCAGAAAAATTAGATTCAACATCCAACTATTTAAATAAATGTAGATTTTTCTGAAAAATGAAAAGACCTAAGAAGAATTTTTTCAAAAATAAAATAATTCATATTCAAACAATATTTAATAGCTTTAGAAGCTTCCCATACATTATATAGCTTAGAAGAAATTAGCATAGTTGCTTTAGTTAGGCCAAGTTTTATGGTGGAAATCCTCACTGCAGTGAGTGGCAACATTCATCTTTGCTGCGCAGTCTGCATATGTGCTCATCATAGCAGGAGGATAAAAACTTGAAATTTTTCCCTGAGACTGACTGATTACTTCTGACTTTTCCTCCATCATGGCCGATGCCTGGAGTCGGCTGGTGTTCTTTGCTAATGTTTAAGTATTTGGCTTCTTGTGAGATGTGTTTTGCTTTTTTTTTTAATATTAAATAAAATTTGTTTTAACTATTTGCTGAGGGTTGTTATTCTTAGGCATTTGTGGTTTAGAGTCACAAATATGGCGATAAAACATTGCCATATTTGGTGACCTATAGTAAGAACTGCAAATGTTGCAGCTATACCTAAGACAGGTTGGGATTTTGCCTGTCTATTTTTTTATGGAAGATGCTTCTCCAGTTATAAAATCTTGTGGTCCAGAACTTATTCTGGAGTGTCTTAATTTCATTGAAGGAGGAGAGACGAAGTATGCAACAGATTTACGTGCTGCTGGAGAAAAGTCTTAGTGAACATGAATGGAGTTTATGATTTCACAGCAGTATTACGTCATTACAAATGATTCTCAAGAATATTTTTGTCAATTTGTGTATAGGTACTGAAATTGGATTACTTTTTAAATAATTTTTTTTTTAAAATTGCAGGTAGTATTAAATTATTTTTCGGTTGATTGTTATATTGAATTTAAGTTTGTTTTTCGGAAAAAAAAAAAAAAAAGAAAGAAAGAAATAATTTTTAACTGATAATTTTATTGGATTTTTGGAAGATTTCTAGATTTTTTAAAGAAAATATTTTTTATCGTGCATTCTTGGCATTCACTGGAGTTGGTTTTTCCTTATTGACAATCTGTACAATATATTTTTACTAGGTGAATATTTTACATTTTGTTAATATTCGTGATTTTTCATTCTCGTGTATCTCTAGTAGTTATAGATGTGTGGCAGGTCTATCATTTTATACCATGCTTTAGTATTGATATTTTTCTTGTATTTACAATTAAAATTATATATCTTTTCTAAATTTAATAGTCATGCCATGCAATGAAAATTTTATGAAAATTTTTAACTGAAAAATGTAGCAGTTGCGCATGTTTCAGTAAAATTACTGCCTTGTTAGAAAACAAGTCTTGCATATTACGGTTTGTTAATGTGGATTCCCAGTTTTCCCTTTTCAATATAACTTGGGATTTAACAAAATTTAACCATATTGTTGCTTCTGTTGATTGTGATCTATTTAATTCTGTTAGCGATATCATATTGAAACCTCTCGCTATGGGAAAATATGATATCTTAAAATTGGTAGCAATACAATCTGAAAGCGAAGCGTCTAAAATTCTTACTCTGTTGCTTGGCGGCTGGCGCCTCATTCCTTGGCTCATATGCAGGTGATAATGTATGTGAACCATTGTTAAGATCTTTGTGGCTTGCATGACTTCCCGAAATACACAATCTACACTGGTTTCCAAAAATTAAAGAAAAATCAATAGCTGTAACTCGTTCGAAAATAAGCCAATCCGTATAAAATTTAAATATGTCAAATAAGAACTGCTCTAAAACTGCAGTATGCAAATTAATGGCGCTGCATTCGAAATAGGCATCTGCAAGGAGCATAAAATTGCATGTTTCAGAGTAAGCCTACAAATTTCGCTGTGGTTCTGAGATAAGAAATTTGTGATAGCCTGTTCGCAACAACGACCTCCAGGCATCATTTGCTTGAAGAACTGTTGGGAGATTAGAGGCAGGCAAAATCAAACAGACATGGCCAGATGGTTAAATGCAAGTCCTCCTGTGATTCATAGACTTTGGACACAATTTCTAACTGCAGATTTGGCATCCAAGAGTTAGCCAAGGACGGCCAACCGCTACCACAAGCGCTGATGTCCGATATTTGTTGTTATGCGCACGGAGGAATAGAACCTCAGCTCCGAGTTCAGATCCTCCCTTTCATCAGTCACTGGAAAGTTGGTATCATCGTGAACCGTCCGTAGAAGAATGAAGGAGCGACTAGCCATTCACTTGCAGCTCACGTAACGTCATAGAAGGGAATGTTTGAGGTGGGCACATCAACATTTCCACTAGACAGCTGATCAATTGAGGACTGTTCTCTTTACGGATGTGTCTAGGTTTAGCCTCCAAAGTGACAGTAGGCGTTATTTGATTTGGAGAGAACCTGGCACCCATTATCATCCATCAAACATCCGTAAAAAAGGTGCATTCGGAGGAGGCAGTGTTTCTGTTTGGGGTGGTATTTCTTTGGTAGGCACACAGACCTTCATGTCTTTCCACGTGGAACAATGAATGCTCAGGTTCCTATAGAGATGACATCCTTGATACTTATGCCGGGGTAATAGATGCCCTTATGCTGGTCCTGTTATCAGGTTCAATGTTCCGTCTTACTTTCTTCGGGAACATGCAAGGACCTGACTCGGAACAGAGAGCTTACTAAAGCTATGTTCAATAACTGTGGGAAGTAGACAGGATACACAAGAAGGGTATACAAAACCCTTTATTTTTCTCTATTTACAATAACTTCCGTACTTCGGAATACAAAGACCCACTACTTGTGGTCTAAACGTAAAAATATAAAAATAAAACTAAACTCTAATTTGACTTTAAAATAATAAACGTGGAAGATTGTCCTTATATTAACAGGAAGCCGTGTGTAGTACAGAGAACTGTGAACACTACAATAAGTTTAAAATTATCAAGAGGATTAAAACCTCTGGCCTGGAGGGCAACCAGCAACTGAGTAAAACTTCTAAGGTAAGCGGCCTGCTTCGACTAACTGCTTCCTCTCTCTCGCTTGGCAAAAAGCCACAACTTAAATACTTGGCGTTTGCCAGACAAACTTTGCATAAATACGTTAACGCTTATAATTCTGGCCGGAAGTAGAAAATAAGAAGTGATAGTAAAGATTTAAAATACACTCATGTCCAAAATTATCTTTACATACCCAAAAATGATGATATTCAATGAAATATCGAATCAGTGTGATTTCAGTGTGTAGGGACTCAAAGTGGTTTGTTATGGCTTCGAAGTATCATTTGGAAGAATCTGTAAAGTGGCGAATTATCGGCCGTTTAGAAGCAGGGCAGTCAATCATGGAAACAGCCACATGTCTGAATATTTCAAGACAGACAGTCTCTAAGCTATGGAAACAGTTTCAACATGATGGAAGTGTTGTAAGGAGGCCTGGACAAGGTCGGAAACAAATGACAACTGCTTCTGAAGATCGGTATCTGGCATTAACTGCCCGTCGTAACAGAAAGGCTACTGCTCGCCAGTTAAGTTCAGAGCTTGCAGCAGCCACTGGAACTGTTGCATCACGGCAAACAATATACAGAAGGCTTAATGAAAAAGGCCTTTGTGCCAGAAAGCCAAGGGTATGTGTTTTACTGTCTTCACAGAAAAAGAGGGATCGCTTTAATTGGTGTAAAGACCATCAAAACTGGACTGAACATCAATGGTCCCATGTTCTCTTTACTGATGAGTCGCGGTTTAGTTTAACTGGTGATTCTAAACGTGTTTACATCTGGAGGGAGTCAGGAACACGAAATGATCCCTCGAACATTGTGGAACGTGACCGTTTCGGTAGTGGAGGTGTGATGGTATGGGGTGGAATAATGATCGATGGACATACGCCCCTACACGTGTTCAGCAGCAGATCTGTGACAGGCCAGATATATCGGGATGAGGTCTTGATCCTTATGTAAGACTTTTCAGGGGTGCATCTGAACCTGACTTTTTATTTATGGATGATAATGCCCGTCCACATCGAGCAAACCTTGTTGATGAATTCCTTGAAAGCGAAGACATTAAGCGAATACCTTGGCCACCAAACTTTCCTGACCTTAACCCGATAGAGAACTTATGGGACTACCTTGGAAGAGCAATTGCACGTATACATCCTCCTCCTAGAGATGTAAATGCTCTGAAGACGGCATTGCTGGAAGAGTGGAGATTAATTCCCCAAACTGTGTTTAACAACGTTACTTCCAGCCTTAAAACACATTGTGATATGTGTGTACAAGTCAGGGGAGATCATATTCCATATTAAATTCGTAAGACTTAATCCTTTTTTCTGAATCATTCCTTTTTTTCTTAACTCTCTTTGTCACACTTTATTACCATTTTTATTGTTTCATGCTACAATTTTATATCATATGAGGTGATCTTCAATTTTTTCTTTTGCATTTATGTGTCATCATGTTATATATGATTCCACAAAATTCATTAAATTATTAGTCTCTGAGAAATCCGTGAATTTATGCATGTAAACATAATTTTGGACATGAGTGTAGAATAAACGTTAGTAAAACTTAAGATCCTTACTCTGCTACAGGACGATAACGCTAGACCGAATCGTGGATGATTACCTTCTTCAGCAAACAGTTCAGCGCTTGGAGTGACCAGCTCAATCGAACCTGCTGAATCCTATCGAACATGTTAGGAATGCTTTAGGAAGACTTATAGATGTTTCAGTCTTCTTCTTCACGCCCTTGCTAGGCTTGCAACTGCTTTGCAAGATAATGCTCTAATTTCCTACCGAACTGATAGACTGTATAATTGACACTGTTACATATCGCTGTATGTGTTGTATTGTTTCTAGGGGAAATCATATTCCATACTGAAGATAATTTTCTGACTGGCGCTCTTCTTGTTCTTTCATACATATACTAATTTCTACAACAGCATAATTTTCTGATAATTTCTTTTCATGTTCTTTTATTCCTTACTATGTGTTGTATACTGTGGGTTAGTTTCATTGAAATCTACATGTAACTTTTTCAATAATCATCATTTTTATGATTTTTCCTTAATAGATAATAACCAATATGGCTGCTGTCAGTGAAGATGATTTGAGTAAATTGGCTATTGTCTTTCATACATATACTAATTTCGTCGCTAATTATTGTCGCTGATAAAATTACTGAGCTTGCATCTCACTCTTCAATGAATATGGCTATCGTGAACCCCGAGCCAAGTCAATTTGTTACAACTCGTTTGGAACTTCAGTTAGCGCAACTGGCAAAGCGAGCTGGTTAGTTAGCCTACCTTGGGACTTAATTTTTGCGTTCATACTGGCTTAGGACTGCGAGAATCCTAAGCTTTCATAAATTTCCCCCATTCATACTAGCACAGTGGGTCTCATGAATCCACTAATTGCTATAAAGAGGTTAGCCAACGATCTTTGTTTCGATCACTTAAATTTTTGGCGAGCGTGCAAGGAAATGTCAGCTTTCGTGTTCCTTTCGTAAAATGGGAAATGCCAAATCGCTTGTTGGGGAAGATGGCGTCGCCGTGTGAATTTTATACGTTTTCCCGATCCCTTGTTAAAATATTTAATTGATGCTGGGGTGGATGTATCAGTATTACCAAAAAAGTGCTCAGTGTACTAGGCCTTCTCAGGATTTGGTCTTGTTCACCGCAAATAGAACTAAAATTTTCACGTTTGGTACTAAATGCGTTGCTTTGGATTTACATTTATGTCACACCTTTGCTTGGTTATTTGTTGCGGGTGTAAATCAGTCTGTTATGGGAGCTGATTTCTTTAAGAAATATGGATTACTTCTTGACATTGCTAATAATTGCCTTATCGATTCCAGAACTGCTTTGTCATCACTGGCACATTTTTTAAAAGTTTGTTTGATTTAGACATATCTGTACTTCTTAGTGACTGTAAATTTGATAAATTACTGGCTGAGTATCCTGAGCTTACAGCTCCTTATGTAAACAACAATAATCAAACTTCAACAATTTTCCATTATATTGAGATAAAATCCCCCCCCCCCCGTGTACTGAGCCTCGTCGTTTTTTGCCGGATTTACTCCAGGCGGTACAATAGGAGTTTGAGTACTTAATGTCACAGGGAGTCAATCGGCCGTCCAAAAGTGCTTGAGCCAGCCTTCTTCACAGGATCCGTAAGGCTAATGGTGGCGATTATGCTGTAACTATTCCTGACCGGTATCCCGCACAGCATATTCAGGACAATTTTTTTTTTCTGGAAAAAATATTCTCAACACTTGATTTGGCTAGGGCGCATCATTAAACCATCAAATCCCTATTAATCGAAAGAAGGTGCCTAAAACAGCTGTGAGTGCCCCATTTGGATGAATCGAGCTGCTTAAAATCCCGTTGGTTTGCGAAACATAGGACAAGATTTATTCATCAAGTACACGGTGCGGCAGGGGAACTTCCTGATTTGAAACTAGCAATATTTATTCCGAGAAGGGTGGGGTATCGCTCATTGAAAAGAGCAGTGTCTAACGTTTTATGTCATTTAGGTTTAGTATCATTCACGCAGTGGACGAGAGAGGAGCGTGCATTCGCCGTGGAACCGTACTTTTCAACGCCTTGCATTTTCATCCATATAAATTGGCAGTTTGCCAAAAACTTAATCCACGCGATTTTCTTTCACGAAAAAAGGCATGCGAAACCGTTCTTGACAATATGCCTCATGATACCCTTGTGCTCTTTAGCGATAAGGCTTATTTCATCTTTCCGGTCGCGTGAATAAGCAAAACATGCCATATTGGAGTGGCACGAATCCCTGAGAGCTTCATGAGCAGCTCCTCCATACAGAATGTGTGATTGTTTGGTGTGCATTGTCCAGAAGAGGCATCATTGGACCATGGTTTTTTGGAGAACATTTCTCTGGACGCCTTATCTCCTTATGGCGTGATCTTCAGTGACCAGCGCGCTCGGCTGATTTAGCCCTGTGTGATTTCTTTTTGTGGGGCTGTAGACACATTAGTTATTTTTTGGAAGCAGGCAAGATGAAAAAAGAGCAAACGCCTTCGCCGGGAATCGAACCACTGAACCTCTAGAATACTGGCCCAGCGTGCAGAACCATGAAGGCATGCTAGGAAGGCGGGAGAAATACCTTATAGGGCTATCTGAAATCTCTAACGTCTAAAGACCGTGGCTCAAATGAAGAACAATATTCAAGCTGCTATCGTCAACATACCCGTTGATATGCTGGTAAAAGTGGAAAGAAATTTCAAAACTCGACTGTCTCAATGCACTGATCAGAATGGAGGCCACCTTAATAGTGATGTTAGTTTTAAACCATAATAATAAAAAGAACTAAGTGTCTGTCTATAACTTGGAAAAGAAAATTTTAACTGATATCGCTTATGCTATTCATTTTTAAAATAAGGTAGTTTCCCTGCCGCACTCTGTGTTTTCTGGCTTAGACTTTTATGTTCCTTACTTTGATCATTTGCTTGTGGCTTTAGCAAATGAAGACGAGCACGAGAGTGACCTCCGTTTGATTTTTAATAGTATATTCTTTTTGAAACGCTCTGTATTACGGAGTCACATTGTCAAGAATTACTGTTATTAATAAACTGGATATAACAAGTTTTGCACAGATTGCTGAATTTCAACATAATGATCCCGAATTGAGTCATCTGTTGTTTACTGAAAGTAGCTCATTAAAACTGCAAAAGATGGAATTGTACCTTGGTCTAAATATATAATGTGACGTAAGTGGTGACAAGATATGTCCTTTTCTTCCCAGCCATCTCCGGAGATCAGCATTTGATTCTCTCCGTGGAATCTGTCATCTGGGTATGCGGCCGACCAAAAGACTGATTCTTTCTCGTTTTATTTGGCTTTCGGTATCAAATGATTGGAATGCCTGGACTCGTGCTTACATCGACTGCCAGAAGTCCAAAGTTATACGTTCTGCTTATAATTGCTTCGCTATATCCAGTCATAGTTTTGAGTATATGCATTTAGACATAGTCGGGCCCCTGCCACCTTCGAAAGGATACTTTTACCTTTTAACCTTCATTGACCATTTCTTCCGATGGCTGGAAGCGATATCAATGTAAGATATTTCCGAAGAAACTGTCGCTCGAACGTTTTTCACCTATTGGATTGCTAGGTTTGGATTTCCTATCACCATTAGTACCCAGCATACTTGAAATGATTTAATTTGTAAAATAATAGTCTTTGTAGATTTTTGTAGTGCTGAAGGCAGTGCACGGCATTTCGTCGAAGACTGCATATTATTGCGACATGTCAGGGAGAAATATGGTAACATAAAGGAATTCTACTGCTGCAATAAAGGGTTTAGATTTACAAAGTATATAATGAACTTTATAAATGGCAACAGAACAATACTGGGAATTTTGATTTGATGTTTTTGACTATATTTTAGTTTGTATGTGTTGGGTGTGTTGCATTAACCATGAAGCCGATTATTGTCGGCCTGGAGGGTTGCAGCACACTCGGTATATTACATTTCACCATAAGTACTAATCAGGGCCGACAATTTGAGTCTTGCATGTTCACTGCAGTTAATAAACTTCTTCACTGAACTCGGACTACTCCATACCAAGGCGTAGCGAATGGATTACTTAAAAGATTTCACCATTCGCTAAAAAACAGGTGCCGATTTGCCATAACAACGTGCAGTGGAAGGTGATGCTTCCAATTGTCTTAGATCAACATACAAAGATCTGAGTGGAACTTGCTCGAAGATAGTCTACGGAACGATTATTCGCCTTTTCTCAGAGATTTTACAACACGTCCAGGTTTCTAATCTCTGTTGACCTAATTTCATTAATGCAGAAATTGCGTGAGGCAATGAGAGGGGTGTCAGCAGTACCCACATCAGCTCATGTTAGCAATAAATATTTCGTGCACCCAGCTTTGGAGTCATGCACTAACGTGTTTATGAGGCACAATGCACTGAAACCGCAATTGACTCGTTTGTATGATGGCCCATTTAAATTAATAAAAAGGTTTAATAAAAATTTTACACTTCTCATCAACCTTTAGAAAATCGAAGCCTTCGATAACATATATACTTAAAATACCGAAATGACCAAAATATCTTTCGAGGTTCACAGCAATTTTCTCTGCTCCCTTTCCATTAACGCACAAAGAGCTGTGAAGGTTTCAAATGTCACATGCAACCGAAAGATAAGAAACCACAAATAAATCATTTTAGGACAAGCTGCAATAAACTGATGCCATTTGGGTATCAGTACATTTGGGGAAATGGCACCTGCTGCTGCATACCTTACGAGGAGGGAAGAAAACAACATCGCAGTCTCGTGCGTTCGTAGGCGTTTGAATGAAAGTCTATCTCGGGCGTTTCGGTCTTCAAAGGAACCGGTGATTGACACTGATCGCCTGAAACCAGTATTTTTAGTTTCAGACACTCCAGTATCAGTTTCCGTTGCTCAGCAGACTTTTATCGAAAATCTTTCGAGCATTACGGTTCAAATACCTGTGCCCGCCAACCAAACACCCATAGTGCATAACACTTGTTCTGGAAGAAGAGTTAAGTTTCACCTGAGGTATTTCTTACCCCTTGTTCCTCCGGCACGTGGACGGGGCGAGTACTGTGGTGCAAATCCTCACTGGAGTGGCAACATTCCTCTTTGCTGCTTAATACGCATATATGCTCGCATAGCGCGAGGATAAAAAATTTAAATTTTTTCACCGAGACTGACTTTCTAGGTACTTCTCACCTGTTCGTTGCCAATGTCTGGCGTTGGTTTGTGTATGTGTTAATGTTTAAATATTTAGCCTCTTGCGAGATGTGCGATAAAACATCACCATAGTTTCATGAATATTTAAGAAATTTTGTTTAATAATTAATTTACTGCATATTTAGTGTTACGTTGACATGAAATTTGTTATTTTTAAATACATGAAAAATATAGTAAGAGAGTTGTCTGTAAGAAAAATGGGAACTTTTCATTTCATTTCTGCAGCCGCCCAGACGATATAGAATTTAGCGGAGCCTGACTGCGATACCGGACAATCACGGAGAAGGCTTGAATATAAAATTGTCTGTCCCTTTACATGAGGTAGCGGTGGCAGCCTATTAGGTGCCTCCACAATAAAATGGCCACCACTTCTGGCCTTAGGAGTGGCTACAAGTGTCCACCATTGGGAAAAGAAAAAACTTCATTTCTATAAATTATGATCAACATTCTCTTGAAAGTTATGGTTTACCATGCCAGTACATTTTTTGGGGGGATGGAGAATTAAAATTTAATCAATATCCAGAGCATTAAATTACTTTCCTGTTCTAAACACTGTATTGGAAAATGTCTGCAGGTATTCTAAGAATTTCATGTTAGGTTAAAATCAGGTAGCCATGAAAAACAAACGTGTAGCCAGCCCGTTTGCCTGAAATCAAATCGTGTCGAAGGTCTTAAGCATGGTATTGAACGGTTTTAACCAAGAATCTAATTTTAATCTGCTGTGTATTTAATTTTGCTCAAGCTTGTTATTACTATACACTGAAGTTCTAATGATGGTCCAAATGGAGAATGTCCAGAAAATTTATGAATGATTTTGCAGAAATGTGACTAGCAACATGCAAATTTTAGGATTTATTATGATTTTTTGACGGTGTACTTTTATCATCAGTTTTATTAAACGCAGTAGCCAAGCATACTAGTATTATCTTAATTACCAAAACATATGAGCTGACTGAAAATGGAAATTAGGGACCTAGAAGAATTAAATGACAGGGAGAGGAAGACTTCAGCAAATGTACATAGTCGAACGATTTTATTTATGAAATTTTGTATATAAATGTATGTTTAAGGTTAGACAAAACAGCGTTGATTTTAAGGTTAGGAAAAGAAAACTTAGATTGATGAAAATTTAATATAAAATTCAAAATAAAATTTGTTATAAAAATCTGCTTTTAAATGATACGTAATGGCTCGAAACCTGTGTAACTGCAATTGCTCTGTTTCGTATATGTACTTGTAACATAACCAACTGCAACCACTTGTAACTGTAACCTTCCAGTATTTCTGAGAAATGGAAGGTATTGAAAATGTCTCGGTGGGCGAGGAAAACCATATAAGACCGGAGAAAACACTAGTTCTCAGTACTTCAGTTCAGATTTGAGTTCGGGATATTGAGAGATGTCCTTACGAGCTTCACCTTTTAGATATGCTTTGCATTACGAGGGTCAGTCAAAAGGTTAGTTGCACTGCCTAAGAAAACAAAACAGGAGAAAAATTTTACAATAACTTTATTTATATCTTAAAGTTCCATTCAAAATCTACTTTTCAACGTAATTACCTCCATTATTTAAGCATTTGTCGAGGCGTGGTACGAGTTTTTTGATGCCTCCCGCAAAGAAATCTCGTCCAATGTCCGATAACAATTGTTGGGCTGCAGCTTTCACTTCGGCATCCGAATGGTACCATCGCTTTGAAAGTGCTTGTTTCATGAGACCAAACACATGGAAGTCAGGAGGTGAAAGGTCTGGGCTATAAGGAGAGTGATTCCATACTTTCCCCATCTGAACTTTTTCAGAAGGTCACGCGTTTGTTTTGCTGCATGCGGTCTTGCATTGTCATGCAGGAGCACAATGCCTTTCCACAGTTTTAAGTGATTTTCGACATGTTTTAAGTGGCCGTGGATTTTTAAGTGACTGTCACAGTCGTTTTAGTGTTTCACAATAAGAAGATGCATTAATTGTCGCACCCTTCGGCATGAACTCTATATGCACCACGCCTTCTCAGTCGAAAAATAGCGTCATCATCACCTTTCCTGCAGAAGGAGCATTTCAATACTTCGCTCGTGTCGGGGAACTGCAATGTTTCCACTCGAGCGAGCTGCCTTTCGTTTCAGATGAGAAGTGGTGAATCCAAGTTTCATCTCCAGTCACAATTTTGCCCAAAATCTCATTTCCTTCCGTTTGGTAACGTTGCAGGAATGCAAATACACTTTCAAAACGCTTTCCTTTATGTTCCTTCTTCACTAGACGTAACACCCATCGAGCACAAACTTTACGAAATTTAAAGTAATCGGCAATAATTTTATGCACACTTTCATGAGAAATATCCAGTTCATTTGAGATTTCATCTATCGTTATGCGTCTGTTTGCAAGAATGCATTCATTCACGCGAGCAGCGATTTCCGAATTTGTCCCAGTTGGTAGTCTTCCCTCGTGCTCAGCGTCGTCAATATCTGTACGCCCATTTTCAAACATGTTGGACCATTTCGCGATAGATTGACATGACATTGCATTTTCACCATACACTTCGTGCAACTTCCCATAAATTTTAGTGCAGTTGCACCTTTTTGCCCACAAAAAGCGAATCATTGCATGCATTTCCAATTTGGACGCTATTTGCAGTTGTCGAGACATGTTTGCGAGTGATTATCAGAAAAACTAAACTTGCCTCGGGGAAGCCGCTTTGTCACGCGATAAAGGTACATGTCTGAAGTGTTGCCACACAGTGTCATCCAAATAGTCTTAGATGAAACATATTTACGCAGTAGTGCAACAAACTTTCTGACTGGCCTACGTACGTTGTGTTTAGTTAGTAGTTTGAAGTGGTAATTACCGATTGCGCCGTGTCATACTGAGAACAGCTGTGCGAGTACTTTTTCAGAACTGTAAAGCATTTCTTTTGGGAAAACAGATTTTATCAGCTTTCATCGGTTTTCTGTGCATCCAATCTATTACGAGTCCGACGCACGTAACAATTTTAGGAAATGTTGAAAAGGCATTTTTGCAGAACGTCTTAACTAAGATAGACCGAGATACAGTTAAATTTTCATTTGTTAAGAGTACTAGTACATGTAGATTTAAGCTCGTACTCTTTGGTGTCAATTTAAATCTATTCTTGTTGGCGGCAATTACAAAGCTGCATATCGAACATTATAGACTTGTGTATTCGTATCCAGATGCCTTTCAGTTCTTGATACGTGTATGCACACTGATGATTTTGTTCCAGGAACAGTTGATATATTAGATGCCTAAAAACTTCAAGTGGAGTAAAGGATATTATGCGTTGACTTGGAATGAATGGGTAACAAAGAGATAAGCATCAGTCAAGAAATTGGAAAAAGAACATTTTGACTTTCATCCAGTAAGCTCAAATGAAAAGATATTCAAAATATTAGGATTTTAGTAGGACATTCAAAAAGGTAGTTTGAGTAAAGAGACTTTTTATTTGACTGAAATTTCGGAAAGAAAGAAAAATACCAAGCCTTAATTCTCCAAATAGCGAAAACATGTATGATCCACTTAGACTAATCACACCATTCCAGGTTAGATTAAAATTTGTATTGCAAAAGCTCTTGTTACGAATTTTGTATATATGTAAATAATTTTAGTGAAATTATATGTGAAACTGTAATATTTTTTGTGTAATATAATGTGAAATACTTGAAAGAGACGAAGTTCTGCCAGAAAAATAAAACTACAAGGGAAAATGGCGCTTTCGCTAAATTCGCGAGACATTACCAAGCTGGAGATGATTTTGATGACTAATTTTTTGCCAAAATTAGCGAAAAGTCGTCAAACTTGGCGACTGCTAACAGTCCTCCGTTTTTTTATTGCAATCGGCAGTGCCAAAAGTTTATATATAGTTATAAACCTATCCCCTTACCCGGCTTAAAAGTCCTTACCAGTTCTTTATTTTCGCAATCGCAGGCGTAGGCACATACAGTAAGACCCCGCTTAACGCTGTTTCGTTTAGCGCTGTTTCCGTTTAGCGCTCTTTTATTTCAACCCGGGGATTCCACGAAATCGCTCGCAGCATACGGGGATTCCCCGAAATATTATGCAGCGATAGGTTTCAAATACATATCCGAAAGAGTGTACTTGTATTTTTTGTTTGGTGCGGTATTGTACAGACATATTTTGAAGGGGTAAATGTGGAGGATGTCGAAGAAATAATTCAAGAAGCAGCGGCTAGTCTTTCTAATGATGAGCTCAAGAAATTAACTGAACAAGAAGAAAACAAAAATGTTGACAGCAGTGATTCAGAAGAAGAGCAAAAAGAACTTTCGATGGCGTTTGTAAAAAGGAGTTTGCCTACCATAACTGAAATAATGAATCAATTCATTGAAAATGATCCGAATTTTGACAGGAGCTCAAAAGTAAGGCGTGGTGTTAGAGATGCTCTATCCGTTTATGAAAAACTTTTAAGAGAACAACGCAAAAGAAAAAGGCAAACAACATTAGATGCTTTTGTCACAAAAAGGCAGAACACTGAAAACGCGGAAGGCTAACTAAATATGACTGACTGAGAATTTTATTTTTTTATTTATTTATTTTTTTTTTAAGAATATTCGTTTTGTTAGTTATATTTTGTTTTTATTTTTGCAAGAAATAATAATGTGGTATTAATTTGGGCTTTAAGAAATAAATGTTTGGTTTTATTTTTATTAAAAAAACATACTTTTTAAATTTAATACCTAACCAATTTCCTAGCCATCTTCCCCTAACCCCAATATTTACATGTAAAGATAGCCTCGTTTAGCGCTGTTTCGCATTACGCTCTACTTTGATGGAACGTATCCCCCGCGTTAAGCGGGGTCTTACTATACTTACAATAATGGGAAGTGTTTTAAACACCAAAAAATATTCATATTTTGGCAATGTCAAATTTTAAGAAATTAATTTTGGATAAGTAACGAAATCTAACTTTTAATGCGGTCTCCTGGTTCCTATACTTATATTTGCGAAAGTTTTATATTAGTTATGAAAAATACAAGTATAGGAAGTTTGACTCTTACGATAAAAATTGACCGGGATATTTAGTTTCAAAACTGGCAATTTTTGATGTCATTTTCAATTTCCCTTAAGGGATGGGTTAGTTAAGTTAGGATAATTCGAGGAAATAAGATTAAACGAAGTGTAGCAAAAATGTGTATGATTTAATAGGCTGTACGAAGAAGTCAGGTGATGCCCATATCAGATTTTTATTTTTTCACTGCGTGGGTAGGAACCTAATAGCTCAACTTCTACTATTTCATTAGGAATGTAGATTTTATGCTATTTGGCTACCTAGCCTGGTTGTAATTAATATTATTAAATAACTGGCTACTTTTCTTCTACCCTGAGATAACCTGATAAAGGTGAATCATGCAACTCATAAAATGCTTGATTTTAAAATCTTTGAGGTAACCGGCCATAATTCCATGTTATTATTTTTACCGTTCACATAGAACAGAAGATTATCCGTGATAATTTAAAGCAATATTTCTAATTCCCGTTATGTCATCATGTCTCAAATGATGGGAAGTTTTTGAATAAACGGAAATATTTTTAAATTCTGGATTTACTTACAGTTCTGAAATGATTGTTTCTCTCAGTTAACAAGCCGCATTTTAATTTTTTCCCCTCATTATTTAGTTTAATTCTTGATAAAGCATTTGCTACATTTCCTTTTCCGAGAGCATGTTTAATTATTAATAATATTCTTGTAATTTAAGAGCCCATCTTATGAGTCTGGGTGACAGATTCTTCCCCGAATACAGACATATTTGTCAACAACAAAAATCAGCGTAATAATGCATGGATTTATAACCTATTAATATTTGAAACTGGCTGTTTAATATTATAATATAATAGTACGATAAATTTTAGTATACATTTTAATATAAAAATTATTGGAGAATATTAAAGTATCATATATTCTTGAAGTCCTTTACAATCGTTACAATTTGATTTATTTTTAAATTTTAATAGTAGCTCAATTTAATCGGTCATTATTTTCATTGTTAAGAACTATTTTTAAATGCATATGCTGTAATATATTGCCTATACAATAATAGCACATGTTAGAAATATTTCATATACATTTTTTTGAAAAACATCAATAAGGATATTAAATATACATTCAATAAAAAACAAAAAGTATTAAAGACACTGTATATTTATTTCAATAAATATAAAAGTTATATGCAGTAAACACTCACAGTGTTTTGATAGTGAAGTAATTAATATAAAGATGGAAGATACTGAATCTGTTCTCAACATCCCATTGTCAGAGAAAATAACTGATCAGTTGATCAATCCACCCTTAAATCCAACTTCAGTTATCTTCAGTATTTTCAGATAGTTTATTCCAAGACCAAGTTCACAAAGTAGATGTGGAATAGTCAGGACCATTCAACGATATGACTCATGCATTAAACTAGCGAATATCAGAAGACGGGAGAAACGTCTTTTCCCCCAGGCTTTCTTCAGCCATTTAAAAACCATGCTAGAAGAACTGAAAGATCTGGCAACTAATAATGCCCTGAACCACAGAATCACATTACTTCAACAAGAAAAAGACCTCAAAACAGTCATCAATTCAGCAGCCACAACAAGAACACCATAATCAGTGTACAACATACAAAGAAAGAGTGCCCTTGCATTCACAATAACCAGCAAAAAGAGATATATGCAGAAGTTGTTTGAAACAATAGAAAGAAGAAACACTCAGAAAACCTCATTTATCGTAACCAGAGATGAAGGAAACTTTAAATCAAAAACTAAATCAGCTAATGCAAGAATCTATAAAATAGCCCCAATTAAGAGAGGAGGCATTGCTATTTCATGTAAACAAAAACAGGAATTGGACAAAATAACAAACGCCCTAAATAAAGCAAAAGATTCAATGAACATTTGCCATAACAAATGGCATTCTAAGGAAGGCATAAACCGATGATACAGTAATCAATGCAATTTTGGACACGTCCTTTGATTTCACACATCTGAAAATATCTATATGTGAAGTTTAGTGTCATCATATATTTTGTAGACTTAATTTTTCATATTATTTCCTCAGTTATTGGTTAAGGGTAAACCAGGTATTTTTCTATACAATTTAGCTTTCTGTATTCAGTAGCAAAATGCCATGTTTTAATATCAATGGGAGGGAGATTTTTATTTTTCGGCATAGTACTACTGACCTAGCACTACTAACCTAGGGACTACTTATGGGAATTATAATTTTGCTTTCAGCATGTCCGCAATATATTATTTCCTTTTTGAATTTGTCTTAGCGGTAAGGTTTTGCTTTGCAAGGGGAGTAACTTCAGTTTCAGTTGACTAAATGGCCACATGTGTCAACTTGGGGTATCAACAAATATGTTAAATCTGAAAAATTTCTTACCCAGCTGCTCTTACTTGGTTTTTCGTCCGGATGTAGTTCTTTCAGGTCCAAGACTGGTGGCTGTACTTCTTTTCTCAGCCAACTTGTTTACCGGCATGTGCATGGTGTCCTCCATGAAACTGTCGCTCCAGCTTTTTTTGCAAAAAACTACTTTGTACAAACACTAGTTTTTAACATTTAACTGAAAATATTGTCATTTTTACATGAGGTTTGGTTACGATAAAATTGAGATTGATCATAGTTCATCGCTGGATATTGTGAATTTGAATCTCTCAGTTGTGGCGGCTGAACATTCCTTCAGACCAAATTTTGAAGCATATAAAGGTCTAGGTAGAATGATCGTGAAGTATTATATCTCGGATAATTAATAAATGGATTAGAGAACAGTAATTTTAGGCACAGTAAATCTGAAACTGTCAATATGGGCGCAGAACTCGTGCTATGGTTCTTGATATTAGCTTAAAATTGGAAATATCTTTCTTGTTAGGCATTTCTGAAGTGTGCTTATATTTTGAACGGACAGAATATACCATATTGCTCAAGCAAAACTTGTGTTAAAAACTCAATAAGAATTTGGTCATTTAAATGAAATACAGAACCTAATTTTATTTCTGACGGAAATACCTATCAATATCTTTAAATCTGTTGGACGTAACTGAAACAAAGTCATCAAATGTCATGTTTTCTGAACTAGAAAAGCAAGTTAAAAATTTTTCTTTTAATAAATTCCAATGATCAGTTTCAACCTATTCGAGGATTTAAAATGACAAGGCCTCGCCTTAGAAATATCGTCACTTTTTCTTTGTCAGAAATATCTTTTATTCTACATTGTTTTACAGAAAAAGTAAAATACTTATCCACAGGAAGATTCTTTGTCGAAATGAATACTGGACAGGTAAATTTATCTTTATCTATAGAAACAATTTCGAATTTTTTGAATTTGGGACATATTTAAGGTCTTCCATTTAGTCTGCATTTACAATTGTATAAAAAGATGAAGAAATTCCTTAATTCAAGCATATAAAATATAAAACAATACTAAAATTACTCAGTTATAACTTAAAAGTTATCTAAAACAAATATTGATTTGTCCAAATGTAACGAATGTAACAAAGTCCAAATGTAACGAATTCACAGCACTAATTTTGAAGGCCAAATATAAGGAGTAGCATTAATTTTGCATAGCACAATTTCTGCTCCCTTCGCTGAAAAACAATCTGATTTGAATTACTCAATGATATTTTTGATGCACTCCACGGTTTAACTTTTAGGCCAAAGAACGTAATGGTTTAAACATGTCGGATCTTCGAGGCAAATAAATGCCCTTTACAAGATTTTAGACACACACTTTGACCTTGGCCTGCAATACAAAATCATTGTTTCCTCTCTAAAGTGCTCGCTTGAAGCTTTCAGTCGTAAAGGCAGATAGTACTTGACTGAACAAACTTTTGAAGATGTAAGTTACTTTCCATTGACACATATGTAAACACATGGAAGATCTCACACGAAGGCTTACTCGAAGGCTCCTGTGGACTATTTCAATTGTAACTATTTTATAAATGATGAGAGCAATTATACTCATGGCCGAGATGTTTCAGAGGGATGTTGCTGGCATACAAATAGGATGCATAATAAGAGGATAGAATTTGGAAAACCACAAATACTACTTGGATATTCAATACATTACTGTATTTGCTTGAAGAATAACTTCTTAGGTTATATATTCTTGATTTACAAATCACTATGGGTGAGAAAAGCACCCCGCATTTTATGTACAACTTATGAGATGTCGAAACAATAGACAATACAGTGATGCGGTAAGACACGTGTTAGTAGAGCAATAGCGAGCACAAAAGTGAATGCGCATTTCAGCAAAGGACTAAACATAAGAGTCGAATCCTTTGTTTACGTTCTGAACGATAATTGGACAAGATATTACACAATACAGGTGACATAATGAGGTTAAATTTTTAAGTGATGCAGTTCCGATTCCAGGAAAGGGTTGTAGCCCAATTAAAGCTAGAAATTTTGAGCTTCATATTTTTTATCTTGTATATATGTAAAGAAGCAAGAAATATTTCATGCGAAATTTGAAGTAGAATGTTTAATTTCCATAGTTTCCATAGTAGCAACAAAATTAGTTAAAGTATTAATTTTTTTATAAAATATTTTAACGTCCTCATGAAAATCTAATAAAAACAATTTAAAATGAATTAAATAAATAGTAATGAATCCTGTAACTAAGTAATAAAACCGAAGCAGATTTTTTTTAAAAGCACGAAAAATTTTACAAATAAAATCTTTAAAGTATAAAAAAATCTTTTAATAGGATAATAAAGATTGATTCAATCAAACTCCGTTTGCAGGGAATACTTTATTAAGTAGGTCTTTGGGAATATTTCTGAATTTGTATAAGAGAAGTTTAAATTGAAACACGAATAATAATAATAATAATAATTGTAATAGCATCGTCTCCCGGTGTAAATCTACATCCAATATAACTTTATTCTTAAAATAAACTGAAAATTAATTAAAAACTTAAAAACTAAGAGCAAATTGGCATATGAAACCAAATTTTAATAGCTACAAGTCCAAATGCCATTATGTTCTCAAAAATTAAATATGTTTTATCAAAAGCGAAAAACGAATATTAAGCAGTGCCTAAATTTAATTAATTTTAATATATAATAAATTAACAAATAAACTGAAAGGAAGAGAAAATGAAAAAAGGGCAAAAATCAAGGTAAGGCATTAAATCCTCGTTTTACAAATGGGGGAAAATGTAAGTATATTTGGTAATGAAGATATATCAAGGCAGAGTAATAATTTGAATAAGGCAGAGTAAAGTTGAGTGATTTTGTAACTATGAATGCTATATTGTGTGCATTCTGTAGGACCCACTTTTGGAATGCTTTAGGATATACACATGATTCTTTTTGTGGGTGGCATTCAGCATATCAGTATAAATTTCTGTTTTCCTGCATATCGAAGACAGAAGTTACTGTAATTTAGCTAGCTGGGGATGCAAACAGTGATGGAATAGAAATTATACGCAGTATTGCGACCCTAAGTAAGTAATGTCTTGGTACACATATTAAATAATTTTTGAAAACTCAGAAAATTGTATGTGTATACTATATGCATGTAGTCATCGTTTTTAGAGTTATTACAGGGAGAAAAAAAGAGGAAAATTTACAAGCTTTAGGAAATTTGATTCCAAATAATACTTTATTATGTGTATTGCAAAATAATAATAAAACTTAACAATTTTTGTTAATTTAATTTTGAAAAGTGTTCAATAAGGGCGAAAACGTTAAAGAAAAGCATGAGTAAACAATACATACATGCAAAAGTATGGATTTTGCCAGCTATTAGAACATAATTTGTTGTTGCGGGTTCGCAAATGTTGGAAATAAGTCACTTGGTCATAATTCATCTAAAATTAAAAAATAAAATGACGTGAATAAATAAAAGAATTTATTAGTGCCATTATTTGAGTAATACCAATTAAGAGACACTTTTTTTTTTCTTCTTCTTCTTCTTTTTCTTTCTTTCTTTTCTTTTCTTTTTTTTTTTTTTTTTTTTTTTCTGAAGGGGTTAATAGATGCTATTAGATTATCTTTCTGTCTGCTTAAATCATCTGCAAAAGGAAGTTCGCCTGTTTAAAAATATTAAGTAATTATTTCTAACCAATTAAAATATGGCCTAAATTTTATTTCTTCGTACACAATTTTTTTTTAGCGATGAACATGGCAGAACATTAAGTAACAGAGTACCCAACATACAGTTCATTCTTTGTTTGGCATCAGCAATTTGTAGATCCATTAGCTTTTTTTATAATTGGAAAACATAATACAAAGATTTAATTCGAGTACTATCTTTTTTTGTTAACTGTGCAGTATAACTATTGTCGTCAAGGGCAACGAATACAGCCGGATACGGTTAACTTCTTTTAAAAAAAGATTATATTAGTGCTTCAGAGAGAATGCCCTGCTACGCAGGAAAAAAAAAAAAAAAAATCAAGATAATGGGAAAAGCTGAAGCTCTCGAATTTCCTTGAATATTGTTGTCAGTGAAATTGATTTTTGCTTTGTGTAATCTAAAAATTATTTTTTATTTGAATAATTTTAACTAATTCATTTAATTTTAATTATAAAATCCTTCAAAATAACATTCTGTTTTTGAGATATCTATTTTTTAATTAAAACAATATGCAGAGAATTATTTGTACTTTATCTCTTTCGAAGTAATTTTAGGTAAACTTTAAGTGCCTATATATCAATACGATAGAAAAGTTTAGTGAATTTGAAGTAAATATTTATGTTTTTAGTTATTTAAATGTATATGCTAATACATTTCAAGATAACAATAAGACGATTTGCAATTTAAATTCTCAGGATATCAGTTTCTGATTTGTATTAATAACTGCTCCAGTTTTTTCATTACTTCAAACTGCTGCAATATTGAAAATTTACTCTTCCAGGATCTTATTTTAAAAATATGCTGCTATAAAATGTTACATTTTTGAAAATTTTCTATTCCACTTACTTAGATAATAGTGTTTTTTGAAATTACATTACTTTATCAGGGGTTCCCAAAGGGGTCGGTACTGAGCTCTAAGGGGGTCACTGAAATTTTGGTGGGGGTCAGTGATGATCTGATGCTCGATAGCCGAATATGCAATGGCTATTGACAACCAGATCATCACATATTGGCACATCAGCATAGTCACCACAAATCAGCATAATCAGGATACCACTGGTTATCAAAACACACGTGTATGCTAAGTTTTTGATTTTGAAAATCATGTGAGAGGAATATGTCTAAAAATTTCGCCAGTGTGCTTAAGGGCTTATACTGGATATTTTTGTTATCTAAGGAAGGACTAAGTGTATAAACTCCAGTGTGTAAGGAAACGATGAGGAAAATGAAAAAAGCTTTGAGTTCTTTTCAGCGTAGTAAATTTCAGAAATGTGGAAGTGTAATTAGAGACCTTATCTCTGGGCCTGAAAAACGTTTTCTTTCCATCAGTAATGAAACAGTTCGTTTATTTTGCCGTTTACAAGCATTAATAAGGATTAATAGAAGTGCGTCACTTGTGTGCGAGGAAAGGGACCAAAAAGCACGTAAATGGCTAAGAATTAGCTGGGGATAAAACGAAACAAATTATATAAGAAACAAATCATGTAGGATAATACATTTCATTCACATCCAGAATAATATTTTGAGTTTTACTTTGGTTTATGTTTATGTAATTTGTTACGTGATTTATTTGCTAACATTTAAGATATTTAGATATAAAAATATGTAAAATAACACAGGAAATTTTGCATCAAAATAAATAAAAAATAAGATACATGATTTAAATTTAGAAGTAGCACTTGCACATAGAATTTGCGAATACTAATTTGATATTGTAATATTATTTTTCCTTCATTTGCATAACTGTATCACTAACAGAACAATTAAATTTCATTATAAATGAGTACATGCCTATAGAAGACTTATAATGTATAAGTCTTCGAGATTGCGCACATTTCTTATTTCTTAAAATTTGATGAGTCTCAAAATGAAACTTTGTTTTACAGAGTCTTCAAAATACGATAGTCTCTTCCTCCCAGCGAAATATCTATTTACTTCCTTTCACTCCTCGCTCAATCTCCTGTTGCCAGATTGCATAACTAATTAATGCAGCAGTGGCGCGCATTGCATCACACATATATTTATTTACTCATCTTTATTTATGTTTCTAGTATAGGGAAATATTGGAGCTTATTTATTTTCCACATAAAATTCAATTGTATAAAATATGAACACACTCTTATATGTTAATACGTGAAAATATGTAAATATCAGTTAAAAATATTTTCATTATTCTATGAATAGCTAACACTACCTATATAAATAATATTGCTTTTATATCCTTCATTGCAAAATCTTACTAAAATCCATTCTACACAATCCAGCATTAATCGAACCTTAGAAATAAAAGAGATTGTTTATTCAGACACTTGTTTCGATTTAATGCATTATGAAATCTTTTATTCGCATGAATTAAAATATAATTAGATGGAAACGTAATGCTTTTATAACATGCAATTTGAAAATGCAATTTTTTTATTTAATTTATTAGTAACACCAATTATTTTTAACTAATATCAAAATATTATGCAAAACTTCTTCATAAATGGGGAGATTTTTCATTAATTATATACAGTTAAAAATATCTTATGTTAGCTGTATATATAGCTTATATTAGCTGATCAAATATATAGCTGTATATTTGATTTTTAATATTTAACTTATATTTACGCATACCATAGTTTAGTTCAGTATGCAGTGACTACATAACTAATTCATTATAAATATATTTATTTATTGTAATTTCACAAGCTAAAAGTTCGCCTCATATCGTCTATTAATACCTCATACTACTACCTCATATCATCAAAGCTTTTTAATTTCAAGCAAATACTAATGAAAGACTGCATTACGTATACATTTTGAAGACTGAGTAAGACACTCGGAAAGCTAAAGAATTGTAAATACATTTGTTACTTCAAGCGTGATAACTTTCTTATACACTCAGCTACGTCATTAGCTTTTCCTGTCGGTTTCAGGAGCGTGAAGCCGAAGAACCAGGTTTTCAGCCCTGAGGTATGTAATTTTTTGTAACCAACATGCGTGGGAACGGATGGTCTTTCTACAAATTAAGTACGAACGGGTTATAGACTGGGTGAGTGACCTTTTGCGAAGAAGAAATGCTTTTGATTTGTTGTTTTATTTGAAATTCTCCAAGCTATGTTTCTAGCAAATCGAGATAACTCTGCGGGAGATATTAAATATTTCCTAAGATTTCGGTTTGGGCCAGAACAGCTGCGTCATCAGCAAGAAGTGTTTCAATGGCATTTTTTTTTTAAATTTCAGGATGTTGTGGGATGATGTAAGCATGTGTATTATATGATAAGGGCTTTAGAGCACATCTGTTTTAATTCACCTTCGTGGAGCACCCATTTCAAACTCGGATCTCTATGGAAAAACGAAGCAATAATTCAAAGTTTATCATATTTAAATTAAATCTCAATAATTTATAAATAAGGCCAGAGTACACGATCGATTGCTTTCAAAGCACATGCGCACATTCCTTGATGCTTTGGCTATTGAAACCTTTAGTAATAGTATTAATGAAGTAGACGAGTTTTTATGTGGTATTTAACTTAAGTTACGCTGTGTCTTAAGTTAATTAAGTTAATTCTTAAATGTTCAATGTGTTGGGAAGGGGGATAGTGAAATGATAATTTTGAATGTACTGGAGTATGATTTTTTTCTTCGATTTTAGAAAGAGAGCTGAATAAGATAATTGCTAGTTATTATTGGAGGTACTAAGGGAACAAGAATCAGCATAATATTCACAAAATTTCTTAGCATCTCCAATAATCATCTTTCGGAATGATAATCGACAGGTACCTAGTTATGGAGAAAGGTATTATTTAGGTTTGGTTTAAGAAAAACAATTATAATTGCATGTTTTCAACAACAAGGAAAGTGACCAATTTCAGAATGAAAATAAGGAATTTTGTCAGGCAGGTATTGTCAGGCATACCCTTCAGTGGTATATTTTTTAAAGCTACTTTTTTTTTTTTTTTTTTTTTTTAATATTATCCTGCCCACTAGCTTTGCGAGTTTTGAGTTCACTTATAACGTTTTTAACTAAAGAAAGTAAGATAGCAAAGCAAGCCTATGTCAGTGCCGGTAAGCAAACATAATTGCTAACTGTTTTCTTAACATGAAAATTGAGCTAGCATTATATGCAACTTGATTATGTTGAAATGTTTTTCTGAAAGTAGCTGCAAGTACATTAGATTTCTCTTTATTGCAACAATCATGAAGCGGGGCGATAGGTGTATGTATCTTGTATAATTTATATGAAATGTCGTACAGAAAATTACCTACTACTAAAAGATTATTTAAAACACTTGTCTATCTCTGTTCTTTAAATTCGTGCATAGTATATTTGATTTGGTTGTTTAAGGCACTGCGTTATAATTTAACCGCGGGACATATGTACTTTGTCAGCTTTTACGTATTCTATAGAATATTTTGATATTTTATCGAAGGTAGGATGGTAGATTGAGAAAGGACTTGCGTGTACAACTTTGTGATGAGAAAGTATTGCGAAATTTGTGATGATGCAATAGTCAGATTTAAATTTCTTTATTAATTTCCTAAACGTTGTTAATCTTGCAATTTCCTTTAATAAAACTCTATAATATTTTTTTGGAGGGCGTAGGGAGACGTTCGTGCTTTCTTAAACTGACAGACTAGTTTCGAACGAAGTCGTTTTGGAAGTATTTCAATCGAATAGTTGTACGAGATATTTTTATAGAGAAAAATGCCAGTTATTATATAAAATAACACTAATAATAATGAAATGAGTAGGTTATTTGGTGTTGTTGCCATGTAATTTTTAGATGTAACAGGTTAGAAATTTCTCTCATTTGCGAATATAAAATGACCAGGGTTCCATCTAGAATGTTTGCCATCAAAACCGCGGCCAAAAATAATTTTCAGAATGAGAATTTCATTTCACTATATCAATCAGTTCTGCATAAGCAATAATATTGCTGGGTGGTATATAATTGTTTGCTAGAATGATATTCTTGTTGTCTATTTGGAGAGGGGTGTTTTCAAAGGAATGTGCAGTGTCATTATTCCAGTACCAGCATCAAAGTCAGTGCAACTGCTGCTACCGTCTCGGACGGTAGAAATAAGAAGCTGAAAAAATTTTTAATCTTGTAATTGCACTGGGTAAAAGTCTAGTTTTGATTATGCATTTTTCCAGTAGTGAAGAATGAATTTTTTATGTAATGGTTCCACCATCTCTGCGAATGCTGTCTATTTTATAAACATGATAATTTTTTGCAAATCTGGAATTACACTTTTGAAAAATGTATGTTGGCAACAACCAAAAAAGTTATAACGATAACTTCGTTTATTTGCGGATACACTTTTTAACGTTTGCAAAGTTAGAATTATTTTATTTTGTAAAAAAAAAAAAAAAAAAGGTTGTGTTAACAACAACCAAAAAATACAAGAAATTAAACTTTGGTCTATTCGCGAACGTTCCTCTTAATATTTGCCGGTTTTGAATTAAAGGACTTTTATTTCCTAAGCCTTAAAGAATTGTTAATCACTGACTTTTAAAGCACATTAAAATTTTTTTCTCATCTGCTACATCTGCTTGTTCTATTTCTGTAACTGGCAATTATTACAAGCTTTGATCAATTCGTGGTCATCCTTTCTAATGTTTGTAGATCTGGAATTATATGGTTTTGTAAAGATAATAATACCATCTTTAGTTATGGTATCCGGACACTGAATTCTACTAATTCTTGAGTCTTCATAATTTGAGTTTAAAAGGTCTATCAAATTTATGTTAATTTTAATGTCGAAAAATAAATACTTCACAATCACATTACGCATATTTCCTAAATCTTAGACGAATCATCAGTGAGTGACTTACAATGAATACTGACGAGAGCCCTTGGTGACGATGAAGCTCCACATTTTCGACAGAGGTTAACTTAGCTGAGATGGTCATTGTCATGCAGTTATCCTCCTTCACGTGCGTCTTTTCCAGAATGCCATTGGTCCCGACTTTGTTTTATAGATGACAATGCACGAGCACACAGGACTAATGCCGTTGAGGAGCTTCTGGAAAGTGAAGATATTCACAGCATATACATTGTCCGTTGTACACCCCTGATTTAAATTCCATTGAACACATGTGAGATACTTTAAGGCGATGCCTACTGAACGATCATACTATTCGGAGAACAACATAAACAAATGCTTCTTCAATAATGGGAACTCTAATGGCAAGTACTGTTAGACAATCTGAAGTTGAGTATCGACAGACGGTGCAACGCAGCTACTTCAGTTAGGTGAGATCATATTAATGCTGTTTGGATTATTGTTATCCCGCTTAGCCAGACAGTTTTATCTACCAACGCCATTCTGTCAGTGAAGCCTTTTTCTATCCGTTCCGTACTGTAAGTATCCTATTCATTTTTTTTCTACCATACTTTTCTCATCCTTTAAGTACTACATTGTGTCTGCGTAGTTGATATTCATGTCTTCCAGTAACCGCTCCCCCCCGGGATGCTATATCTCAGAACTGGGTGTAGAACAGAGCTAAAGGAGCACCTATATGGTACTCTAGGCTCTTGCCAATAACAGTGGCATTTGACTTCTTGCCACAATGAGTATCGTGGGCTTGTACTGATTTTTGTCAGACAAGTGAGATTGATAACAAAAACAGCATTCTTAAAAGTTCTATAATTTCCTTTTAACTTAAATATTACCTATAATTTTAAGATGTTTAACATAATATTTGAATAATTATTATAAAAAATTATCTGTTTTATGATTTCTGCCAAATTTAATCAACTTAGTTGGATGTCATTTTTAAAACTGTTTTATAAAGAAACTCATAGTTACACATTAAGAAGAATTCAAAATTGCAAATTTTCAGGCATCTTTTATGCTGATATACATCATTTTTAAAAGGAACTTTATTTTCTAAAAAAATTTCGTCTTTTTAATTAACAATATAGTATACTTGAAAAAATGTATAAACATGAAATTTAAATAAATTTAAATATTTAGAGACATAAAACTTTGTGACTGAATGCCTTAATTTCAAGAGGGAGAAAAAGAATTTTTAAGATTATGTGTGGACTGCTGATTCGAAAAGGATGAGTATTAAATGAGACCTGTTTTTCATTTGATTTATAAAAAGAAAAATTTAGATGATTTAAACACATGGCATAAAAATATGTTTAATGAATCAGTTAAAACAATATAAATTCCAAAAAAATATATATATTGTGAATGGTATATATGCAGAAGTGTGGTTTAAAAATTTATTATTAAAATATCTTCTTGATCTCAAAGTAATTTAGTTTGCATTTGGCATAAATATTTTTTTTTCCTGTTTTTTCGTAAGTAAAAATTTCTAAATTTTTTTTAAATACAGAATTCATAATATTAATCTTTAAGCATGTAATCTGTTCTTAAGAACAATAAACAAAACATTTAGAAGTTGAAACTTTGAAAATATCAATGTCAAATTTGCATTACATGTTTTAAATATACGTTCAAAATATTCAGATAGGGAATGTTAACCTGAAACTATTTTTGTTTAGGAATTTTCAGCTAATCATGAGTTAATTAATTGAGTTTAAAAATTCTTGCTTTCCTGTCATTGAAACACTAGCAAACTTTATGTGAAATAGGATGAGAAACATTTTTCTATAACTTAAATTTGAAGAGGAAAGGTGGGACATAGTTAATAGGAAACAAAGCGATGTTATTACTTATTAGCTTACATAAACTATATAATTGTTCAACATTGTGTTTTTGTAAAGAAAGGATATTATTGTACATTTTTTAATAAATAAATAAACATTGTATTTAATAATTATTACAATATATTTAATAATTATGTATTCATTATAAGAATATGAATAATTAAACATTTTTTGTGTGGTAAATTTTTGGAGGCCTTTTTTTTCCTAGATTTAATCTTTCCACCATTAATTTTTTGAAACTTTAAGACCTCAAATCGATGTCTTGTTTGAGTATAGCATTAATTATTCACACTACACCCCTAACCAAAGAAAATGCTTTAAAAGGAAGGATTATTAAACAAAAAATTTTATTAGAATAAGTATTTTTATTATTTTAACACTACTACTAATATTCAAACAATAATTAAAGTCCACTATATTTTGAATGAATAAGACTATTTTAACCACTATATTTGAATGAATACTTTAAACTTTTTCAAACATCCCAATTTTCAGAAGTACAAATAATTATTATAAATCAGAAATAGAAAAATACAAAAGGAAGTCAAATAGTAACATTTAAATTAAATTTTTAAATAAAAGTGGAATCCAAAAAGGAAGTGTAAAAACTCAGGACTTAAAACAGAAAGGCTAGTTCATATAGCTTATCCCCCTGAAACACCAAGTGAGAAGTGACACTGACTGCAAGAGAAATAAACGTTAGGCTTAAAAAACTGTGCGAGAAAAATAGCTTTAATTTAGAAGAGAAGGTGCCATTATTGTAAGCATTTATAACGTTTCAAAAGTTAATAATACTTAGTTAATATACTTATAAATTAAAATATACTTATAAATTAAAAATAATAGATAAAATACTCTAAGTTTTCTTAAAAGTTGTAGGGTTTTTTTCCCTGTGCATTGATTATTAAATCATGAAGGAAGAAAACTATGGCATCCATTATCTCTTCTTCATCTGCATACTAAGTGGGAGGATTCTATTACTCTTTCTAAGATAACTATGATAGATTTTTAAAGTTAAGCAAAGAGAAACTTAGTTTGGCGTTGTTTTCAATATATCATTGTCATTTCAATACGTCATTTTTTTTTCCTGCAGCTAAAGAGATGAACTTATGTTTGGCTGCCCTTGAAATGGATAGTTTTATTCAAAACTTAATCTAATCTAAGATTGCTTTTTGACCTACTTATAAATTTTACATTGGACTGTTTCTCTTCCGACTTGATATACGAATAAATATAGTAAAAATAGTTATCTAACTGACATTTATACACATACATTACACTGCACTTAAATAAATACAAGAATGTTGTCTTAAGTTTAACAAAATAGCTTTGCTCATGATATCTAAAGAGAATTACATAATCTTTCAAAAGAGGGGCAAAGGAGGAAGATCTTTTTTATGTGAAATTACTTTGACGTTTCATACCATTAGAAATTAGCTAAAAAGCTGAGTTAGGTTTGTTTTATTACAAATCATCAATGCATTCTTGTTTATTTTTACTGTTAGGGCATTCAACAATATTTACGCCGTCATCTGCGAGTTCTATTTGAAAACCATTCGTTTTTGATTTATTATTCCCATCATCCTTTCCGTAATCGGCCTGAAAATTAATTTTCTTCAAGTTTAATTCATGTAGTCTTTCAAAAGTATTCTGCATTATTTTTCTTTTCTTAACACAGTGTTGAATGTTAACAGTTTCTTTTGCCGCAGTCCAAGCAAGCGATTTTTCATATCATCTTCATATTCACTGCATAGAAAATGTTCGCTGCAAATTTTTGCATTCTTCACATTAATAGAATCCGGAATCCGATACATATACCCATTTTTTCCGCCAAAAGCAAATTGTTCTTTGGAAAAATACGATCACTATTATTCTTCCTTATTTGCATGAATTTTATGGCACTTTGCTACAACGCAAGAAGATATATTACATAAACGATACTTTACAATAGTAAACATACATTGCACACGGGCTAATGCACAATTTGATAGTAACTCACTGATAAAAACAATGTTTCATGTAAAAACAATTCAGTCTTTCAATTTGAATTTATAGCAATTAAAAAAGCAATAAATCTTTTCGAACTTCTTTACATATCGTTGCTCTCTTGGACCAAATGTCACTTCCTTCGATGAAGAAGCTATCATATTGGCAGCTCACCATTTAATTACAAGAGAGAGAACCTTTGCAAACGCTGCATGCAATTACTCTATGACATGCAATTACTCTATTTAGGATTCAGGTTGTTATTCGGGCTTCACACTCATATGGATTCAATACGACTTTAAGAAGTTAGATATTACCTTGCAATCCTTATAAGTATGCCATTTTGAAATCTGTGCCAATGTAAAGTTTGTTCTTCAGTGAATGCCCTCACATTGTGATCTCTTTGATAATGAGACAGCTGATTTTTCAACAAAGAAATGGTCAGAAATTGTGTTCTCATCCTGAAGTGCAATATACTTTTCAACTATAGTGAGAAGTTTTAAAAACACAATGAATGAAAATTATGAAACTAAATAAATGGAACAAATCAAAGAAAAGAACTGAGGATACTCACTCGAAGTAAAATTGTTTTTAAAACGGAAAATAATTCTTTTGCGAGCAATCTCCATAGATGTTGATTCCTTCGTAATCCTCACTGTTTGATTTGTGATTCCAAAGTTATGGATGCCAAACACACTGAAAACTTTCCTTCTTTAGCGAGAAATACTTTTGAAAGATATGAGTGTCCTAAGTAGATGATTCAAGCCTTACGGAGTGGTTGGCTTTCTTTCAGCTGCGTTTTTAAAACTTTTAGAGTGTTTTAATACATTTTGTTCCTCTTAGAATGTTTTTAATTCCTTTCGCGTTTGTGTTATGCATTTCTATACATCTGTGTATAATCTTGTTTTAACAACTATTGTTAGAAATTAAATAAATAAAAAATAAATATTACAGTCTCTTTCAAAGTACTGCGAGATATTCAAATTCTAGCCTAAAAAAGTTTTGGAGGGACGATGCGCGAATAATATACATGCATATAACAGAGTTCTTTTTAATCTTTTTTTAGAAATTCTGATTGACGGGTTTGTTTTTGAATTCAGCTTCCTGATTCTTATTGTCACTGCGCAATTGTATCCATTCTCTAATGTTCCAAAGTACGTATAATAAGTATCATAATAACATGAAAAATTATTGTTGTTGGAACTTTAAATATTTCAGCTGGAAATATACTAAAATGGGAAAAAATATAAATAAAAAACACCGTGTAGATAAGCGCTAGGATCATTTTTTAAATGTTAAGTGCTATTTAATTGTAAATCTCTCTTCAAATCAAATATATTTGGTGATAAAGTGATGAGGATTTTCCTTGCCGGTAATCACAGAGAGAAAATTGTCATACATTGCTAGATGCGGAGATATTTTAAATTTCTTTGCTTTTTTTTTTCCTCTACTTTATATAAGAAGGTAATTTTTAAGTTGGCTTATTTTTTCAGTGAAATATTTGAACGAACTCGAGCACTATTCAGATATTTAGACAAGTGATTGTTAATTGCATAGCAACAGCATTTGTTAATTCTGAAAGCAGTTTGCATTAAAAGAGGCCAAGATTTTTCACGATAAATCAGGTAAGTGATTAAGCCATATTCTTAATAAAAGTTATAACTGATACTAGGCAAAAAATAATCCGAAATCTATATATTTCAGATTATAGTATAACATGCTTTAAACCTTTTGAAAGGTAACAAATTAAAATATATAAAGAATTTAAAAGCATAAAATATCATACAAGTATTTTTTTCACTTCACCTTATAAATAAAAATATGCCAACTCATCAAACTAAATTTTTAATGTTGAAAAACCACTAAAACACAACTCAAAACGAATTTTGGTTTTAAGGCGTTTGTGTTTACCTTTCGTTTTTAGATGTGAATGATATAAAAAGATTATGAAAATGTTTAACAAGATATATAAGCATTTGAAATACATATATATGTAACCACACTTATATGTATAAGAAATGTATAAGAGATAAAATATGTGGAATTAATAGTAATCAAATGTGTGCAAATTTTACAGCATGAAGGCACAAATTAAGAACAGTTTAAAGAATAATTTGAAAAAAAAAAAAAAAAAAAAAAAAAAAACATAAAAGTAAATTAATACAAAAATAAAAATTGTAACAGACCTATTTAAGTGTAATTGAACTATTTTATTCACGTCATGAACTCATGAACTGTAACCGAACTATTTTATTTAAACGCTATCTCGTGGCGATATGAAAAAATGTCAGTCGACCTCCAGCCGCCATGATGATAGCTTACTATGTTATGTTATTCTCAATGTTTGATGTTCCATTTCGTTTATTTTTCATTTTTATATATATTTCTTTTGTTTGTAACCGTTCCTGTGTGCTCTGTTAATAAATCCTTTTAAAGCTAGCCGGCATTAGTGTCTATTGAGGAACGGCTACATCACAAAATAAAGCAAAATTCACGCAGTATTAAATAATCGTTTATAGTTCTTCGATCTTTGTCAAGAAGCAGTAGAAAGAATTATCAACAGAGCTATGTTTCTGAACTATATCTGGGTGAGATGTAAAATAATCAGAGAAATTCTTTAAATCTAAGATAAGTAAAACAGAAAGTATTAATATAAAATTTAAAGTACTTAAAATTTTAAAGAAATCTGAATTTTAATTATATAATGATAAAACCTATTGCAATATGGAATTAATCATCAAGATATAACCTCATCTAACGTGACTCGAATGAAATTAGACTAAAAGTCAACAATTTTTTTTAAACAATTTTTTCATTTATTTTTTTTTAGGAAGAATATTTTTAAATCTTAAAAGTCTACAAGTTACTAAGAATAAGAAAACTCGAGAAATCAAAATTACAGGAAAGACAAAACTATCCAAGTTTTTAAAATGAGGGAATTGCAAAATATTTAAAAGAGAAAAGCACAAGTCAACTTAAATTTTCAAATTTAAATCTCAATTTAGATAGAGGAAAGAAAATAGCCAATAAGCAAAACCAAAATAGAGGAATAAACACGGTGGTAAGTACAGTGTAACTTCAGATCACAAACACCTCATTTCAGTTCATGAACAAATTATCTGAACAAAAACGCTTCGAATGACGAGTGGTGTGTCAAGATACAAACACACAAGTCGGTAACCTATTATTTCCAGATATGTATTGAGGTAACCTATGCCACGTAATTAACAATCAAAGCCTTTTTCAAACATCATTTTAATATTTTCCGTTGCTTAATCCTGATTAACAAAATCTATCAACAAGTGACTTCCAGGACCATGATTTCGGCCCGCAGAAAAATTATAACTAGAGTTTGTTGCAGGTAGAGATTTTGAGCACTTTGACACCTACGACATTTTTGTTGTCAGTGTCTCTAATCAAGACCATGGGCTAAGAAGACAAGAAAAGACTTCAGCAACTTCAGGAGCAGCAACAAAAAATGATTTTGGAAGAAATGTCTTCATTTTTCTGATTTATCGAAATTTGCTCCAAATGAGCTAGGATGAAAAGTTTTGACTATTAGTTATTTGCTACTGTTAATTACTTGCTACTGCTTTATCAGGTTGCAAACATATCATATTGATAAAGTAGTAGCAAGCGACAGCATAAATATTTTTAATGACAATGCCATGGGTTACTTCAGAAACATTTTAAAACGTAGGAAACAACAAACCACATAGCACAAGTTTTGAGAGAAATCGATTCCCAATGAATCTCAAGCAGAATCCAATGGAACTTAGAGAAAAAGAAAAGAAGATGCTCCCTAATGACAGTTATATGAATTTTTTAGAGGTTCGAACTCCGCGAACGGGCTGGCTGCATGGGTTTTTTCGTGGTTTTTCCCCATGTGTAACGTGTATACGAGCCAGTTTCCCTTAGAAAGTCTCTCTTCTCTTAGGCAGATAGCCCTCGAGGCTTTGCCGTAATTAAATAACCTAATCTAACCTAATATGAATTTTTTACGTAAGAAAATTTCGCATCCATTTCATAGCATCTTTCTAATCATTTTCCACTTAGGTCGTCTACTTTGTACACTTTTCTTTGTACAGGTGCCGTAAAATAAAACTAAATTGCTGTCCTTTTTATCTACCTAACATTCTGTTTACATTTTTTTATATAAAATTCTTTCTATCGTTTTTGGTTATAAACTTGTGCACAAAACATACTGTTGTAAAGTTTCAATAAACAATCATTTATGGCCCAAAAACGAGCTAACCGATTTTATGTTATTCCTATGGGAAAAAGTTTTTCTAGTTGCGAAAGACCTTCAGAAAGAATTAAGTTTGTGTCTAGGTTTCTCTGTACCAGGGACAAAAAAAAAAAAAAAAAAATTGTTGAAAACCTATGCGAGTGGCTAAAAAAGCTAATTGTTCTCATATAATAACCTGAAATTTTAGATAAAATTATATATATATGTCATATTATAAGCACAAGGAAAAGACGGAACACTGTAGATGCGTGATTAGACCCATACTGAAGAAGAATTTGATTGCGTAGTATGCTAGTAATGCTAACTTGGTAATATCTAAAGAACTTGGCAGTCGAGGTAGTTTTAATTCCATTTTTATTTCCAATTGATATTTGTGGCCACAATCACTTGGCACTCTAGTCGTGCCTTTCCACAGAAGATTTACATTTTTGATATTGTTGAGATAGAAAGCAAGCCAGCGAAATTACATCTTAGCACAGTAGCGAGCAAAAGCTGAAGCGCGTCGTTATGAGAGATGGAAGCACGCGAAGAGAAAAGTTTTGGTTTACAAGGACAGTTTCAGTTCCCAATGATTACGTCATCAGAGCCGCGCCGATCATAGAGTGATCTAGAAATGACGCAATGCAGAGAAGTTATTACGATTTTAGAATAGAGAGGAAGAATTAATGTTTATAGTTTAATCTATAATTTTGATTCATAGACTTTTATCTTACATATATATATATATATATATATATATACATAAATAGGAAAAATTGAAAAAGAAACCAAAACAATAGCGATAAAGACAGTAAGAAATCGGATTAATGTCTGTCATTTGGATTGAACCAAGACACGTTGAAATTCGTTCTTCTTTCTGTTTGGCATCCAATGCATAAGGAACCAAACCAGAAAATATTTTCCTCTTTTTGAGATATTTTCTGCTACAATTTTGTGAGCAGTCTTTGATGATAAGCTCTTGATGATTCTTTCGAGGTCTATTCTAAGCGACAGGTGACTATTTTTCGGCTATATTTATCGAATTTTTCTAATCCGTCCGTGATTGCGAAGGGTAATAATCACTTGCTGGATTCATCATCAATAATCTCGCGTTCAACACGAAATCATCCGTACAAGTGAAAAACTTTGCCTTGTATTAATGCTTGATCCTTGTTTGCTTAGAACAAAACTTAAAATATTTTTGTTGCTATTTTTCCCGACTTACAGCAAAACGCTCTTGTTCTTGGCTCAACTTTCGAATTCATGTAAATACTGGATCAAAATACCGGTACATGTAAATACCGGTATACCGGATCAAAGCAAACGATTAAATGCGTAGAAAATTTTGCCTGTTAGCAGATTTTAGAAAAGAGTTCAGGTGTTATAGTAATAAATGTTCTCATATATCGCTTGGTAGGTTTGCTGGAATTTGTTACAAAATTAGACCTAAAACTTTATAAACACTCTTCGCAACACTATTATATTTAGAGAAATGAGAGGAATTCGATTTTGAATTACAGACATTTGAAAACTTTTACCCCCCCCAAATAAAAAACTTTTACAAGGCTTTCCAAAAACAAAGTACGTGAAAGTAAAATGATAATTTTTTCTCGATGTTACAGTCTATCAGTTTCAAGTCACTTTACCCTTTACCCGAGAACTTTACCCGAGAAAACGGCAGCTGCGGAACATGGTTGAGTCCTTTAATTTGCTGAAATACCCTAATTCCGTTTATGTGCTAATTTTGATGACACAGAGTCGTAAATGAGGAAAGTCCGTATTTAAATTTCAAATGCGGGGACGGTCGGTAAGATCTTGAAGTGTCTATTTTAAACTAACAGAACATAATCATACTTCAATCTTGGGCTCTCCGAGAATGAATGTTGGGATTTCATGAAGTCTATAAAGTACGTATAATGTGAAATGGTTGGAGTGGTGAGCCATCTCCAAGTATAGGTGATATAGGCAGCTAGCTGCCTTAGGACGTCGACTTTCGGAGGATGCCATTCAAGTCATCTTTATAAACTACAATTAAATGTAAGTATAACTCGCTTTACATTACTAACATGTTTAATTTATACTGGGAGCCAAATGTCTTGATTGTTTACAGCGTCGAGAACACTGCAGTAGGTTCTGCCCACGTTGTTCATGTATGAGATGATTATCAGTAGGATGGATATTTTTTTTGCACCGACTACATTAGAATCATATCGGAGTTAAGATTTTGATTAAAGATTCGATAATAAATGAATTATGCTTTAAAAGTACTTTAGGATTTCTCGTGAAGGAAAAAAAAATATTTTCTGGATCCTTAAAAAAAAAAAAAAAAAAAAAAAAAAATCAGGAAAGCGGAATATTTTATTTTTGATGTGCACTTGAGAATTACAATGAATTATTTTGCATTTTCCTACTATATAATTTTTCATTAATAGCATTAATTTTCTACTGTTACACACATCGGTCATTAATTTCAGATGCAATCGTTTTCGATCATTCGAGAATTACTGCATTACAGAAACACATTGTTTCACAGAATATTTTATCATTTGATAACTCAGCTGATTATTTTGAAATCGTTATTGTTTGTTACTTTAAAATACGCAGTTAAAAATGTCGGGACAGTATTTTTCTCCTTTAATGATCGTAACATATGTCGTCATCAACAAACAAAAGGGATTTGAGGATTTTAACAAATCAGAGGACTCAACCATTTTTTAAAGCAGCCGTTAGTATGGGTGCGAGGTCTAAAGTAACCCATGGTCGTTACTAGGTTTACTTTATACTAGCACTTTAAAGTGCTATTCTAAAGTACCTCATTATAGCATTACCATCCTGTTATTCAACAAAAACTAGCTTTTTATTCCATTATAAATTAGTCTTAGCTTTTTATTATCCACTGGATATGAACTGGTAAGCTTTGATTTTTTAAATGGCACCAAACATCGTCGGACTGTGCCAGCGGATGGTACCACAGGCATCGTAGTCTGCAGATCAGCCGAATTTTTAGTTTTTTTATTCCATAAAAGGTTTTATTCTTGCATTTCGGCTATGTTTATTATCTAAACCTTTTCATTACCGCAGTGCCTAATGTTCTGTTTTATATATAACAAGTTCATGGCTTTTTCAGTAGCTCGGCACTTACCAAGAAAAGAAGCAATTTCAATTTCAAAGGAAATTAGATTTCAAATGACTCGTCTAACTCAGTTTTAACTGCCATTGATTCTAGCCCGGACCGATAAGAAATCACTAAAATTACTCACTTAAAAAGGCTACAAGTGGGAGTGTCAGTGATAAACGGCTTACTGGCGGGTTGCTTCAGATCTCTTTCATATGTTTGGTGCGTATTTAAATTCATCTTAATTTCTGTGGTGCTGATGGTTGACGGAAGAAATGAAAAGGCACAGAAAGGAGTTAACATAAAACTAACGAGTTAACTGAAATGAACCTTATTATTGTACAAGGAATTACTTTATAAGGTATTTCTCCCGCCTTCCTAGAATGCCTTTGTGGTGTAGTAGTTAGCACACTGAGCCGGTATTTCAGAGGTCCGTGGTTCGATTCCCGGCGAAGGCGTTTACTAGTTTTCCATCACTCCTGCTTCCAAAAATATGCCTAATGTCTCCACAGCTTATTAATATTCTCTGGTCTCTGTGTTTTGTCCGCTTAAGAAACCGTAAACTATAATTTGGGGGGCAGGGGGAAAACCTACTATGATTTGAAAAGTAAATGTAACAAAAAAAATTAAAATCACATAAATCTTACCTTCTATGAATGTAGTTTGTAAAGTCGTACTCTTACTTATAGTCACTTGTCTGACGGTAACATCACCCCACGCCGACGAAATTCCTCCTGGCAAGGAGCGCAAGATGTGTCTGTCGTTGTCAACACCCTTGAACACCATACAAGTGACAGTGAGATTTAGCTCCGTTCCGCCCCCAATTTTGATGGAGAGCACACCGGGAGAACGGGTCAGAGGGTCTTACACCCTTCTCCCTTTTCATCAAACCACACGAGAGGACTTTCGGATCGCCGCATATTTAGAGTGCCGCCATGCCGCACCGACACTATATATTTATAAACATCCATGCCTTCTCCGGGATTCGAAACCCGGGCCCTTTGGTACGTCAGTCAGTGACGCTAACCACTATACCGGTTGGGCGGCATTACATAAATTACAATACAAATAAATAGGCAAAAAATAAGATACTTTATTACGATACTCTAAGATACAAGATTAGTGCACTAATAGGATGGAATACATTACAATCCAACTATAACAAGTAATTAAATATAACGCAAACTCATATCTTATAATAAATTATATAATTATGAACCACAAATAATGAACTCCAAAAAGAATGAAGATATAAGGATCAAAAGAAAAGTGCATTACATATGCAGAATTTCAAAATATATATTTTATTTTTGCCTCTTATTGAGTTTCTTTATGCAATTATGTACAGCAAGAAAAATATACATGCAGCATTTAAATGCAGTTCACTTGAAGAAATTACAAGCGTGCAGCATGTATGATCATAGTTATATTAAGGCAGTAAATTATTACATATGCTACAATTAAATGATGATTAAGATTATTACATATGCTACAATTAAATGATGATTAAGATTATTACATATGCTACAATTAAAAAATGCTTTGTGGGTGTTTATTTAATTTACTTAACAATTATTTTGTGATCAGTCAGCTTTCCTAAATATGATGACAGTTATTTAGAGTTTTATGCCAACAGAAATAAATAATGAAGAGAGATCGCTATGTGTATTGCGTATAAAAGTTTTGGGAGTGGAATATATGCTTCCAAATAAATTAAAGCGCCATTTAAAAGCTAATCAACACAGCATGGTGGGTAAACCTCGTGATTTTTTTGCAAGAAAGTTAAAAGAACTGAAACAACAAAAAAGTACATTTTTAAGACTGCATCAATACCGAACAGTATTTTGCTAGCATCTTACAAGGTGGCTTACAGAATCTCGAAATGCAAGAAGCTCCATGACATCGCAGAAGAACGTATTCTCCATCTGCTGTAGATATGGTAAACATTATGGTTATGAGTCTGGATACAAAGATGCAGGAGATTTTACTGATGCCGATTTTTTTTAATAAAACTGGCATATTTCTTTTAATTAAGAAAACAAATACAAAACTCCTTTGTATTCAAACAATACATGAAAGTTTGTACAATACATTCCACGAGAAGGAATATATTGGAATACTTTGTGTCCCACAAGTACGAGGAATACTTTGTGCCCTCGTGGAATACTTTGTGTCCCACAAAGTACTTCACGAGGCTTATATATGTAAGTAAATAACTCACAATACAAGCAATTCAACAATAAAAACATAATATCTAGGTCTGGAGAGAACGAAGAAAAAATATAAAGTACAAATACTATTATAATAAAAATATTAAAATATACCATGAATAATTAAACTATGTTTATACTCCTATAAAAAATAAACCACCTTAATAATAATAACAATTAAATAATACTTTGTAGAGTACCTCACTTTGGAATTCTAAGTTAATGTTGGAAGTGAAGAATCTAAGAACTGATAAGCGAATAATCGCTTGCGTTCGGTGACAAGAAACAACAAAATAGAAGGGTGACTAACCCTTTATTATTCTTATAAGATTTAACAAACTCCGCCTGGGAGTGTACAAGCAAAGCCCGCACTTGGACTTGAACTAAAAAGACTAAGAATTAAACTAAAACTAAGATTAACTAAAAGAAGTATAGCCGAAGCTATCAAGGTTCAATTTGAGTTGGCCCTTAACTTATTTTACTACGAAGCTTAGCAAGAGCCTGAGTACGGCAGAGCGAAATAACAGCTTTGAGAGAGAGAGTGGCCAAAAAGGCAGACCCGCGTAAATCAGAAACTCTGATTCTATCTGACTCAGTAAGTAACTTCGTGGTTTAAATACCGCTCCTTCTCATTAAATATTCAGCAAATTCCAAAACTACGTTCTGGCCGGAAGTAGTAAGTTAAAGTTAAGAATTTGACAGGAAAGGAACTTTAACTTAAAATTTAACTGTTAATAAAATCAACATAATCCTTACAACTTAAAAATAATACTGATAAAAAGGAAAAATGATATACCAACAGTGCAGTACATCAATACATAGTCTAATCATACATAGACAATATGCAAAATAATACAATGAGACATAAAAGATAAAAATACAATCATGTAAATAATGATACTTAAAAGTTCAAAGACCAAATAAAATCGCGCAAGACTGCAAAGGCTTCGAAGCTGCTAACAAGATCATAGAAGACAGGAGGCCAGCAACTACACAACTGTCCTAAACTCACTTTAAATTCCCTTCTGGCACTGGCATGCAACCTACAATGCAATAAAATATGTTCCACATCTTCCACAGCATCGCAGCAAGAACAGAGTGCACTAGTAACAATATTGAAACGAAGTAAGTAGTTTTCAAAATTCCCATCCGGTCAAAATCTGCGTTATATTCTGTTTATTTCTAATAAAAGTTTATAATCTAGTTAGAAATGCCTATGATTTAAACGTTGTAAAACGATGGCTCTAACTAGTGCGATGTTTGTGTTTAGCTACAAAGAAAGAAGGTTATCAGATAATATGCGAGAAAATATCACAAGCAATTTTACCAGCATCAGTGAGCCGTACTTTATTAGAAACTTTGAAGAAGAGAGACTTTTGTGTTCAGTTGATCCCTCATTGCTGGATGCAACGTTTTTTATAACCATTAAAAAAGATATCAGGGAATTTAAATCTCAACGATGGAGCAACTTCTTAAACACTTGCTACTGAAGACAATTCCCTCTATGACATAGCTCGTAAATTCAAAAAGCCTTTCAAGCAGATTCCTCCATTTCATGGTTGCAATTTACTTCTTTATTCTGATGAAGATGAAGCCACTACTTTCGCTGACATTCTTGAAGATACCTTTACTCCCAATGCTTCCCCATATGATAATGATCATATCACCAAAGTCAATAGCACAGTATCTTCTTTCCTTAATAACCCTGGACCACCTAATTTCACCTTTCTTGCTTCTCCGAGAATTGTTGCGGATTTTATTAGCTCTTTAAAAACTAAAAACGCTGCTGGATGTGATGACATTTCTTCCAAAGCACTCAAGCATCTTACAATTAATGCAATTACATGCTTAACTAAAATAATTAACTCAGTTATCAAGCTTTCTTATTTCCCAAAAGTATGGAAACATGCAGTTATTGTTGTCTTCCCTAAGCCTCATCAAAGTTCTACTTTTCTTCAAAATTATCGGCCTATCAGTTTACTTAGTCAAATTTCTAAAATTTCTGAAAAAATTATTCTGTTTTATATTAATCGAATCATGCCTCCTAGCTCTTATACTCCTAATGAACAATTTGGATTCAGACATCTGAACAGTACTAATCATCAGCTTCTCCGCGTTATCAATTACATTACTGATGGATTCAATTCCAAATTTCCTCCGGCGCAATTTTCTTAGATATTGCCAAAGCCTTTGACAGAGTGTGGCACCAAGGACTTATATTCAAACTAATTCAGCTCAATTTTCCGAACCACTTCATGCGACTTATTGCCTCTTACCTCAGAAATCGCACTTTTCCTGTCAAAGTTGGAAACACCCTCTCAACTACTAGAAATATTACTGCAGGTGTCCCTCAAGGCTCCGTTCTCTCTCCTTTTCTTTACAATACTTTTACTCAAGACATTCCAAAAGAATCTCATATTACTATCGCCTTATTTGCCGACGATACCGCTATCCTATCTCAAGCTTCAACCATCAATACTATGCAAATTTTTCTACAAAACTATTTGGAGCTTCTTGAAAACTGGATGACGCTGTGGGGAATTGCCGTTAACACTGACAAAACCAAAGCTATTATTTTCAGAAAAGGACAAACAAACTTCCTTCCGCCTAATCCCATCTTCTTTGACGACGAAATTCAGTGGACGGATCAAGTGAAGTATCTCGTCATACTTGACAAAAAACTCACTTTTCGGCAACATTTACACGAAACTGTCAGGAAATTCAATATCTCAATAACTACTATGCGTCCTCTCCTCGGCAGACATAGCAATCTGACTATCAATAAGCTTATTTTATACAAGTCCATCCTTAGACCTACTTTACTTTACGCCAGTCCGGTATGGGAACACGCCGCTAAAACTCACATAAAAAAGATCCAAGTTATTCAAACTAAAACCCTTCCTGAAATTATTAATGCACCCTGGTACATCCCAAATTCATATATTCACAGAGATCTTCAAATTGATACTACACAAAATTAAATCAAAAAATTTGCAACATTTTTTTTTTCCTTTCCGTACTATTACATCCAAACAGCTGTATCAGCTCTTTGCGATGCTCACCTTTCCAAGAGCAAAACACAAATATCCTTCGGATATTCTAACCTAACATTTTGTTAATTATTTGAAGTACCTACTACCTTATTGATCCAACTTTTTTTCACATTGCTGGTCTATTTTCATTCATTTCATCTTTCTTCGCCGACTGATGGCGGCTAAGTGAAATATCCCATTCTTCATATTTTCCTTTTGTTGTTCCAGACATTCTTTTATCTGATGCAGAGTAAAAGCCCGCTGTCGCGCGCTGTCACTCTCTTTCCATTCGACACAAGCAAGCGTTGGTTATATGAAGGTTTGATGATGAAGGTGAAAGATTTCTATCTCAAATAACAACAACTGATAAAACGTGAATTAAAAATTTTTACTTGAATTGATATAGTGTTCAGGTCAGTGGTTCTCCCCGCGACTCCAAATATTTCGACAGGCACAACCATTGACGAAATAAATTATGATCTCAATACACACACACTTTCTGTATCTTTCACTTCTATATCTTTCGTAATATTTCCTTGGTAATCACCTAGGAATTATTACGAAAGATATAGTTTCATGTGGAAAAAGTGTTTATTATAGCATATTACCGTATGCGGTTTCGAAAACTGTGAAGGAACTGTATAAAAATGGCCTTACTTGCTTAGGGATGGGGAATTAATTTTTTAAGGACGCACGCAGAAAACTGAGACAAGTCTACTAACCAAATACAAGCGGCAATATTCACCTCACCAAAAATAAAATCCTCAGATTAAAATTCTTCCCCCAAACTGGAACAGCTCTGCTTGGACTGCAGAGCGAAAAAGGTTTCCTTCAGCAAGTACTCAGGCCATTCAAGGATTGAATAAAAGAAATACACTAACGAATAGCAAATCATCTATGTGGATCACAATTGTTGTGAATAATAGAATCACGCAGAAAGAATATGAGTAGAAATTGCCTGAAATAAAATTAACTTGATAAAAAAATAATAGGAAAAATTACTTTTTTAGATTAACTTCGTGTGTGTGTATTTTGTGCTATTCGGACCACTATTATCTACTCTAATCATAAAATGACTGAGAAGAGATCGCCAAAAATGGAATTATTTACAATTTCATTTGTTAAATTGCTACCTTCAGGTTTAACTGATTAAGAGCCTGAGGTACAGAGTTATTTGAATTCGAATAAGTTACTGCATTCATAATATAAGAAATGAAAATATCGATTAATAAAGAAACTTGTCATTTTTTAGTTTCTATTACGAATTCCATTTGTATTTCAAAAATTAAGTACGATTTGTTTAAAACATATTATATTTCAGAGGAAAAAAGGCCACGAGTAACTTGTGAGCCGCTCTTAAGACACACCGGATGTTTCTTTAATTGTGTAGCAGCTGCGCAGGCGAGTCTTGCCACAAGATCCATTTCAGATACAACAGGGATCGTGATACACGACACTTTTGATGGCTCTTTGACGCGGGAATGATCTATTCGGATGACTATGAACATCCAGTCCAAAATGAGCAAGTACCCCATCATGTTGGAACAACATGTTGCGCCTCACATTTGGTGGAATATCGTTTCAAGCAAGTTGGAAAGAACCTGCTTCAGAAAGATCAAATAATTCGCGGCATTCAAATGGTCAGTCGGTGTCAGGTATGTTCGGAGTCTGATAGTGCAAACTTCGAGCATTTGTTATAACATTCAAGCTATCGTACACCATTTGTATTCATGTCCAATAAATTAATCACTCTTGCTTCTTTTCCCATCTTCTACCTCTGCTACCACTTACCCCTGACATTTCCGGGCATGGGTTACTATGCAATTCTTAATCCTTATGATGTGCCCTACCTCCCCTAGAAGTTTGTAGCAACATTTACGGTACATCCTTTATAATAGCTGGTATAGTGGTTAGTGACGTTAACTGTCGTACTAATCGGCCCTAGCTCGAAGGCATGGATGTATATAAGCATATAGTGTCTGTGCGTCGAGGGAGCACTCAAAATACTGATTGAGCCGAAAATCCCGTGGAGGGGATGGTGGTAGAGGAAGAGGGGTGGGAGATCCTTGGAGCACTTTATCCCTGGGTGTTCTTCCTCAAAACTGGGGAAAAGCTTAACAGTTAGCTAGATAGCTAGATTCAGCATAGTATATATATATATATGTTGTATGATCTTAAATTCATTTAGTGCATTAAAAAAAGATACGGAGGAAAAGTATCATTTTAATAAGAAATAAAACACTATTTAAATATTCGAAATATTATCAATTATATTAAATTACTAGGTTATTTAATTAAAAAATAATAATTTATTATCAAACAAAGCTAATATTCAATTTACTAATGTACTTTACGATTTTTTCCGAAGTCCAGAAAGAAGATTTTAATAATTAGAATCCCCTTAAGAATTTTACTCTCGACGCCATTGTGACTCTCTGATAATCATTTGCTTAACCTTGAACATTTATCTTCTTTCTGTAACCTTCAGCTTACTCAGCTCATTGTTATTAGGTATATATAGGCCACAGCTTGCTTCATCTGATAGTGAAATCTGCAATAATTATTTTCTTAAATAATAACTGGAAAAACTACAATATGACATTGTTTTTTCAAAATCACGGTTTTGATGAGTTTAATAAGCAAAAGGATATTGTGAGAGAGATTACTGGCTGTAGTTTTTATCAGGAAATAATTCTGTATTACATAGTATAGAAAAGAATTATTTTTTCATTCAAATTTGTGGAAGGAAAGATATGGATGGAAAATATTTTGATCTGATCAGAATTTTAAGTGAGATTGAAGAGAGTTAAAACTTTCAGGCACAACTGCAGAACGAAGGGCAATTATGTGTATATCAGACGAATAGTAATATGTATAAGGAAAAATAATAGTTTTCAGATAATTTAATGTTTTAATGTAATGAACAATAAACTTTAAGGAAGAACCTGGAAAAAAAAAAAAAAAAAAAAAAGATCGATTTCAGTCTTTGCACTATTAGATAGATTGGACTCGTAGAAAGTTGACAGTTGACGGGTTGATGTACAGTTGACGAGTCCATCGAAATAGGATGGGCGGACTATAAGTGGTGTAATTCATAGAAGGGGGAAAATTAATGGAATTTTCGATCAGTATTATATAACTTTTAATACAACTTAATGGTATGAGGGATGTTTCCGAAGTTCCAGAAATATAGGTATGATTTCTTTATTTGTCAATTTTTATCAATATTACAATGCAGATTTTTAACATGATCCCCATTTAATTGAATGCACTTATCCCAACGAAAAACTAATTTTATTTGAAATGCCTTTAAATCATCTTCAAGGAAACCTTTTCCGTCTCTCTTCAACCCACCTATTTAGACTCTGAAATCCAACCCCGCCCCCCCCCGGAAAGATGTTTTCAAATGTGGGAACAGCGTACTCCTCGAAGCCTTTGAACAATGAACAATTTCTGAAGTTTTCCCACAAAACAAAAACAAACAAAAAAAAAAAAAAAAAAGAGAGAGAGAGAGAGAGAGATTGATCTTTGCATCTTCGGTCTGAATCGGTCTAAACAATATTGCACAAGATGCTGCATAAACATGTCAAGACTTGTCTCTGATCAATAGCATTTCCTGTAAGTTCTAGGAATTGAACTAGAGCTCAATTCCTGGAACTCTGGAAAGACCTTACGCAAATCTGATATTTATAGCTTAATGCAGCGGTTATCCTTTTATTGACTACCACGTACCATCTAAACAAAAACTGAAAACCATCACTCCATTTTACAATGATTATTTTTCGATTTCTCAATAGAAATAATATATATATTGCTATTCGCACAGCCTATTGGCTATTTGTATTAAATATGCACACATAAAAAACATTTTAGATTACAAATTTAAGTTATAATACTTTGTAAGATTCTTAACTCTATAGCTAAAGTTGAGGAATCTTAGGAACTGATAAGCTTGAGTTCGTGAGACAGAGAACAAAACGTAAAAATGGTGAAATCACCCTTTATTATTCCAATAAATTTTAACAGATGACTCCTTTCTTGAAGTTACAATAAAGGCTGAAGCTATCAAGATTCTAACAGAGTTGGTCCCTTAACGCTAATTAAAGGCGAAGCTAGCAAGGGCCTAATGTACGGCCGAGCGTAGTAATAGCTTAACAGAGAGAGTAGCCTAAAAAGGCGAACGCGTGCTAGTCAGAATCACTAGCTCTCTAACAAAGTCAGTAGAACTTCACAGTTAAATAATTCTCATTTGCATTCAAACGCGATTCTAAAAATACTATCTGGCCGGAAGTTGAAAGCTTGAAATTGAGAAGAGATAGGAAGGTAACTTTAACTCAAAATTTAACTGTTAGATAAATTAACATAATCCTTACAACTTTAATTCTAAAATTTAGTGCGAAATTTGGACCTGTTTAAGAGAGAGATCAGTTCGTTTATGTCTGGTCCTATTTCACTTAGTTTTAACAATAATTTAAGATCCACCTTTTATTTTGTTCTGTATTTATTTTTCAAATATAACAAGGAAGAAAATCCTTGTTCACACAAATAGGTTGTGCAAAAAGCCGACAAGAATTTAATAGCTTTATTTGAAATGCCTTTAAATTCTTTTTTTCTTCGGTTTAGCCAAAAGTTAATAAAAGTGTTATTTTTTAAATCAATTGTTAGAGTTTGATCACAGGAAATTTTTATCAATTGTTCTTTTTCACGAGATGAAATTTCAGGTACATATTGAACAAAATGGATTTGTAATCCAATTTTCTTTTTCATAATCCTCGGGGAAATATATGTTGAAATTATTTATCAATGAAAAACAAGGATTTTTAATGTCCGATGCTAATACTTCTTTAATTTTAAAATTATTTTTGGTTAGAAAACTTTCTAAAAGTGGTAAAAAGCTTAAATTATTATTATATAAATCTTTGATTATTAGCTCGAGCTTTTTTACCATTGCATTTATTTTATCTGTATTGGTAAACCAATTAACACTTTGTCCTTGTAATACTAAATTTAATTCATTTAACTTTCCAAAAATAGCAGTTAAATATGCTAAACGTACCAGCCATAATTCACTAACTAAACATTTTTGCAATTAAATTTTGAATTACAGAGGAAAATAGGAATATCTGATCGAAGTTTAAAAAGACGATTTAAAACTTTGCCTCTGGATAACCACCTTACTTCGGGATGTAACAAAAGCGTTTCTTGATCATTACCGATACCGGATTTACGTATATGATTGAACAATCTATAGCTTAAGGCCCCCACTTTCTTGGGGTCCCCCCCCCAAAATTTGTTGCATATCCCATATCAAAAATATTGAGTCATACCCCTTATAAAAAGCCCCATATCTCAAATAACTTAGGATCTCGTCAATTCTAAATTCGGTCCTGTTCACTGCCCATCTCTTGGCATAAAATCATAAATATTTTTGAATTTAAAGCTCCGCTTTTAATCAAATTTAAAATTTTCACAACTTGATTCAAAACGATTTTCAGGTTTTCGGGAACTGTTTTGGCTTCTTAAAGTTTCATGAGCAGTGCGTAAATTTAGTTTCAAGTGAGACTCTTTATTTGAAAAATAACACCGGAATGTTTTTCTGTTAAAGAGTTTTTCTGTTTCTCCGTCACTGCCTACGGCACTTATTCTAAGGAATATCACTCTCGAACATAAAATTGTCAATTACTTTGAAAATTTCATTTGCAGTAACTCTATCATGAAGCGATTCTCGAAATAAATACTCTTCGGCAATTCGAAACGGATGTAAACTAACAACTGAATCAAATTCGTTACATCAGGACAACCAATTACAATGCAAAATACTCGCTGTGTTATATTTTTTTAATAAGCGTCTTTTTTAAGAAATTTGCCATTTCATGAATTCGTCGACTTACTGTATCGTTTGATAATGGAATATTGTTAAGTTCATTAGCCGTATTTTCCTTGAATAATGTTAAAACTATATCTTTAGTTGCTGGTAATATAAGGTTATCTCAAATAGTGTGAGCCTGCTCAATCCTAGCAATACTAAAAGAGGTTATCACACATGGCTACAGTCCATACTAGACGGGACTTTTCTGAGAAACGAGATTCTGGTAGCACTGGTTTAAACGGGAGGATTCCTAAAAAAAAGAGCCCCGCCTGAAGTGAAGCTACGGAAACAATGTTGCGGCTTCGCGGGATTTTTGCAAACCTCACCGAAAATGTCTCGGCTAGACCTCAGTCCCGGGTAGAGACAACCAATCAGACGAAAGTTCTGCTTCTGAAGCCTCACGTGATCCCAATCTGAGCGATAATCAATTAGTGTTTGGCGTTCAAGTCTTTGTAGTAAGTGAAAATTGTAACCTAGTTACGTGGGTTTCCTGGAATTGTGCGAGTTCTGAGAATTGTCTCTTTCGGCGTCAAGTCCTGCGTAGCCGAAACATAATGTGATTGGGACTTTAGTCTTACTAGACAACCAGCTTCCAAAACTTTTTCACTTGAAGTAACAAAACCTTTCATTACTTGTTTGCTATTTTTGAACTCCGTTATTTCCTCTTAAAATATTCTTCAGATTTATCCTTTAATTTGGCGTACTTAGATTGAAGATGTCTTTTAAGAACGATGGTTTCGTACTTTGATTGGATAGTAATTCACCGTAAACAGCACATTGAGGTTGAAGGTCCATTTCATCTGCATTCCAAGTAAACCGAAATGATAAATAACTTTCATTATATTTTCTACAAACAATTTTTCTTTTTTCTTTTTTTTCAATATTCTTAGTGCTAGTTGATTGTCCTGGATCCATCACATTGTGAATCATCACTTTTACGCTTAAGTCAATCCTAGCAATTTTTTTATTTTGAAAATCTAGGTTTCTTTTATTATTTTTTTCACAAATATTTCAATGCACAATATATTACGAGTTCTTCAAAAACAAACCATGTTTTCAAATCGCGCAGAAAAGAAAGGGATACAAAGCAACAAGGAAGACAAAATATCTGCTGTTAGAGACAGCAAATCAATTAAAAAAAAGATTCCAAATGAAAATAGAGCAATGTGAGTCAGGAAATGGTGGCGACATAAAGTATAGACATGCTAAGAACTCTAAAATCAGCTGTAAAAGAATTAATGAGATACTTTTATCTTTTTATAGGAACTTATTTTTATTTCCTATTAAACACAACATCCATTTCTCTTACTCCTTTTAAAAACATCATTATGACAAATTTTATTATGTCTATGGCTAAAAAAAATATTTGCTAAAGCCTATGAGCGGTTATTGACCTTGAACAAAGCTCAGATCGCATAAATTTACGACTGTAAGAGAAAAAACTTAAACAGGATGTTGGGGTTTCGAGCTGTGATAAAGTATTCATATCCTGTGTGCACATGAAGCATATATCGCATTTGAAGCACATAGCAACGTAAGACATTCATATGGATTTATGTAAAATGTTAGAATATCATGTACCAGCTTATTCCACAGTTGGACAGTTGGATGATTTTTCGCAAAGGATGATCTTTCCGTGAAAAGGTTCCATTCTCCAATCGTTCACGCATATCAGTGACAAAGGATGTGATTGACAAAAGGCAAACAATCGTAATGTCAGAAAGCTGACTAACCCACAGTTTCTACAACACATGTAGCAGAAATTGTAGATAGTTCAGTGATATTGTGGAATCGATATCAAGATAATATCTCATGATCAATAAAGTCTCAGCTCGATGGTTGTCTACCATATTAACAGAGGCAAACAAATGTGAGGATTTCGGAGTCCTTTTCAGCAATGTTTCAGCAGGATCTAATAGAGCTTTTATATAGATATTTGAACATGAATATTCTAGTTTTATCCTAGTAATAAAGCATAGCTTAGGAACTGCCTCTTTTCCTGCAAGCAAGAAGTTTTGTCATCAGTTAAAGTCATCAATTACTATCATCAGTTACATGACTAGTGCTTTCCGGAATGCTAAATGGTAATCAAACTTGATAACTGACCTTCAGAGTAAAAAATAATCACAAGATTGTTATTAGGGGTGTCGTTTTTATGGGTATGCCCTTATATTTGAAACTATGAAAGAAGAGTAATTATTTTTTAACTCATTCGTAAAGAGAAATCTTTATCAGTTACTTCAGATATACAGTTTTGCATTGCGCCATAGATTTTATTCAAAATTAGAAATTCAAAGAACAAGTTGTACCGTTGTCTGTCTTTTCTAATCCTTCCTCCCTTGCAAGCTATGCATATACCAGCATCCTGAATGAAATAATGCATTTCGGGAGGGCAAAGGAAAAACTTCGTCTCTACTTTTCTCCCACAACGTAAGGTGATTGACCAGTTTTTCCTATCTACATGCTGTCTCCGTACAGCATTCACGAAGGAAGAAGCACTTGTTTTAGCACTGAATGAAGAGCAATTTATTATTATGTTTTAGGCGTTACTATTAAGGAAAAGCGAGGTTTCTGCTACGAAGGTTACATTTAAATTTATAGTTTTTTTTTAGCTTTGTTTAATGTTGTTTATTTAAAGTTTACTTATTTTAAAAAATATTTTTTCTTTTTTTCGGGCTTCTTTCAAAACTCCACATGTTAAGGTATTGAACCTGCAACATTAACACTAGATTTCCCAAGGAAGTCATTTTGGCTGCTTTTTAATTTCAATTAAAAAACAATTATGTATATAATGACACAATTTCTTAGAATTTTGTGATTTTTTGTACAACATACAAATGCGTTTATTAATAATTGTAGTTACCCCCCTTCTTTCATTTCCGCTATATATATGTATTATACCTATATTGCCCAAAAGCAGTCATTTTGACTGCTTGGGAAATTTTAAATAATCAAATTACTCTTATTATTGAGTAAATTTCTTATATGACCAGTTCGACTCTGTATTGAAATAATAGTTTTCATTTTTTTCGATTACCGTCACATGATAACATACAAGTACATGATATATTGTCGATTTGGGCGCATACTTGATAAGTTGCAGTTTCTCCAATAAAGCTAAAATAGTACTTGTTATTCGAATCTCAGTGAACACGTTGTTCTGAAACTTGTCGAGCCATATACAAGCTGTAGAAGAAATATCACGACCGATAACTTTTCCACTAGCATGTCACTCGCGACGAAATTATTGCCCCCCCCCCAAAAAAAAAACAACTCTAGTTGATACTATTAGAGGAAACAAAAGAGAACTACCCAAATCAGCCAAACAAACGAAGGATAACACGCCTCGTTTTTCCATTCTGCTATATAAATCAGAGAATTGTATTCTTACAATATATAAAAGCAAACGAAATAAATGAATAGCTGTTCTAAGTTCTAAGCACAAATTTGTAAAAATTGATAAAAGTAATAAGAAAATGTTACCAGAATCTATTCAATTTTATAACAGCACAAAATTTGGAGTTGATATGACGGATCAAATAGCCAGAAAATATACAGTAAAAGCTAGTTCTCGTAGATGGCCCCTCCAAACATTTTTCAATATTTTTAGGTTTGGCTTGAATCCTTTACAAAGAAACGACAGGAATACAAATACAACGAAAAGAGTTCTTGTTTCAAATAGCAGAACGACACACAAAGATCAACTGCAACATCGTCAAATGCAATTCATTCTAACAAACGCAAAATTTGTCAAGTACGACTTTGCCACAACAACAAAACAAATAATATATGTGAAAAATTTGCGGAAGATGTAACATAAAAAGATTTCCACGCTCATTTGCAAAAAATGTACAAATAATAGTAAATAAATTATTTTCTTCCAAGTGAAGTAATTTTTTTATTGTTAATATTTACTAATAACTTGTTATATAACTGTAAATAATGTAAAAAATATTAAAAATTAATTTTAAACAAATTTCTTTACACATTAGTTATTCTTTCACAATGCAGTCATTTTGACTGCCCTTTGGGCAATATAGGTATATACTAAGTTTCAGTCTTTCTAGTATTAAGTGAAGTATATTTTTTACAGAAATTTGAAGACATAGGCGCTTTTAAAGGACTTAATTCAACCGATATTTCAATTTCGATCATGCTCTGTAAAAATAAATCATAAAAATGATAAAATTTAATGCGCATGTGCAGCATATGTAAACATAAAAATACGAGACATACTCAAATACATAATTCAAGAAAACTATCAAACTACCTAATAGTTAATTGCGTTAAATGTTTTCTTTTGCCATGGCCAGTTGTAAGTTATGATTTCAAGTTCAGTGCGTTAGTATCTATTTTAAGATACTGAAGATTTCTCCCAAAGCAAGACTTTTTTTTTTAGCTATTTTCCGTTTCAATGGTTTTCAATTTTTTTGAGTGACATCGTTGTCTATTTTGACTTCTAAACAAAATTCTATTTTGGCTGAATATTTCGGAAATCGAAATTTATTTCGCCATTCTAGCCATATCTCACTAGTATTTTGAATCAGACAAATTCCGTTGTACACCTGAATTACAATATTAACGGAAAATATTGTTAACAAAAAATCTTTTTGCCATATTTTAGTTAGCAGTTAGTATAACTATAGTGATATTGGTTCTATAAAGGGAATGGACGACTGAATTTCCATGGAAAGAGCAAAAAGCGTGGGGAAACTTCAGCAGCTGAGTACGAAATTCCTTCTCGTCAAAATACGAACCAAAAAGAAATTTTTATGGGCTATATTTATTTGGTCAAAGGGTGTTTAAATGGATTAGAAGCCAAAATATAAACGTATATATATTTCAGGAGGTAATGAGTGCAAAAGAAAGTCCAAGAAAATTAATACATTTTGTATTCCGTTGGATGAAAATACTTATTTTTGTTATATCGTTCCCTTGAACTGTACAGTGGAGGCTGATTACTTATCTGATTAACAATGGTAGGGTGAGGGTTTCCGGTTTCAATCCCGTCCAATCCTTATACGGGATTGAAATCCTGTATATATCCTTATACGGGATCCAATCCTTATGCAGGATTGTATAAGGATTGATTCCCATATAAGGAAGGTGTTCTTACGCCTTCTCGTGAGCTTAATATCAGTACACTAGAAGGAAGAGGCACTCAGACCTGGCTAGCACGAGGCTGCCTTAACACAGTTAAGCGCTTCATCTCCAGAGTCGATCCAAGGAGGGCTACCCCCCCGGTCAACCCAGAGGGACAATTTTTGTTTCTTACAGTCTGGGCATAAGCACACAAAGTCAATGATGGACGGCAGTGCATCCACCTAAGAAAACGAAGAACGTAGCTAGTCATCGACGGTCCCGCAATGTTGGCAAAGAGAAGCCAAAACCCCAAGGAAGCCTTTGATATCAAACCATGTAACGTCGTCCGCACAACGAAAGGCTAGACAAGACAGTACCATATGGTCCCTAGCAAGCCTGAACCTATCACCGTATAAATGGTGATTCTAGTCCTGTGAAGACTGATTTTATACCACCGTAGTCGAGACTGTCTAAGTACAGATTCTAGGCAGTAGCCTCACCGGTTTTACCGGCGTGTACCCTGAACAAGGTTTTGGCTGATCAGCTCCTTTATTCTCAATAAATGCTTGAGGACTAAGTGACTGGCCATTTCAAAAAAGAGACAAAGAAACAAAACCGACATTTTGTCCTTTGCATCATGTTCTGCATCATGTTATGTTCTTTGCATCATTTTTGCATTATTATGAATTTACTTAACTTTTATTTCTTTAATTATTTCACATAATGTTTTAGACTTTATTTTAATTTATTATAAATTTACTCATTTTCATTTAATTTTCGTAATATTTTAATTCATTACTTACTTAATTATTATTAACTTAATTTATTAAATAATTTCATGTCTTTTAATTTTAGTTTATTTATTGTTTAATCTGTTATTTTATTCCCTATTCTGTCCGCATTCTATAGAGTTTTAGAGCTTTTAATTTTAGAAAATAAGTTCTAGAACTATGTAGTATTAGAACACGTTTAAAGTTTTCACATACGAAGCGATAAATAATAGATCTTAATAATATAAGCATATTAAAATAACCTATAAAACTTTATAAAGGTACTACAGTAAAAACAATGAAATATCAAATCAATAGATAAATTGTGTATATGCCTTCTTAAAACAAGAACTGCCTTAATCAGTTTGCTGATTACACAAACTGATAAATTTGCATTTAATTAAAAATTGATAAATTTAAATAAAATTAAAAAATATTGGCACAGTTTAGCATGTATATTTCTTATTGCTTGAATCGAAAGATTCTATAATTTGCAACTAAAAAGTCATCTGACAACCATATAAAAGAAATAACTGTTTCTTAGTTTATTTCGGTCAAAAAGCACAGTTACAGATCACAGAAAGCTAATATTCAAAAGAAATAATTCCCCCCCCCAACAGAATGTGTGTCGAAAAGTGTGAAAATTGCAATTATTTTGAAACTGCAATATGTCCAAGAAAATAAGTAAAAAGTTTTATTCTAATAATAAGTGTAAATCTTCAAACTTTCCTGAATGCAGAGACATTTCCTTCTTCTAATTGCAGTTTATCCGAAATTTTATTAAATGTATTTAATACTTCTTTGAGACTGGAAATAAATTTGCATGTAAATTTATAGCATGCATAAATATTACCAGTAACATAATAAGTTAAATTTAAAAGTGGTTTTTTTTTTTTTTTTTTTTTTTTTTTTTTTTTTTAATTTCTAATGGGAATTTACAAAGACAACTGTAACCAGAACAAGCAAAGATGAAAGAAAACAGCAAAACTAAAAAAGAGTCCAGAGTATAATCTATAAATCTATTTTGTGCCTTGTCTCTCAATATCTCTCCCAGAGTGATCCAACACTGAGTGCGGGGCAAAGATTCAGATGCGAGGTATCATCTTCTAATGAAGGTTGCATAATTTACAAATTGGAGTTGGGATAGTGTTCATTCGATGTAGATGTTTTAAAAGGCAACCACGGTCAGTAACAACACGGAAGATAGCAACAGATTTCTTTTTGTGCCATAAAGAAGTGTCGAAACTTCTGTTAATCTATACTTCATGACTGTTCCATTCGATAACATCTTTACAAAAGATTTCTGTGCAGTAATTTTCTATTACTCTTTTGGCGGTAGTAAAAGAATGTAGTTGTCAGTTATATGGGGAATACTGGCCCCTTTCTTTGCTAAACAATTTGCCTTACCTTTTGATCTAAGTTGTTTAGAAACTCATGACATTTTAAAACATCAACAAACATTGATTATTCAAAAGAAGAAATGGCTAGAAGAGAAGCTTTAGAATTAGAGTATATGACATTCTTTGAATAAAAATCTTTGAAATTTTTCTCTTGCTGGTTATCTTTGAAACCCATGTGCACTTCAGAATTTAAAAGATTCAGTAGCTGAATAAATATCAGCTTAACTGTACCAGTGTATAACTTATCTGGCACTAAGATGAATTAGTTATTGATTAATATAATTTATTTACTGACTATACTTTTAAATATATTATAGTGCGATATGCATCAACCAAGCAAAATTGAATTATGACTGCAGGACATGAACTGTTTGCAAATTTGATCTGAGAAGATTTCGATTTCAGCATTTCAGACTTTAAATCTGATTATTTAAAAATTTTTATTGTGTGCATTTCATTATTTTACATCCTCTGTGATATTTAACAATATATTAATATGCAAATATTAAGGGCAACTTTTCAATTCATGTAATTCTAACTTCTTTTCATAAATATAACTGATATCCAAAAAAGTTCGTGCCGCTGGAGCGTAATGTGAAATTCTAATGGAAGGTGTCGGACATCCTGTCAGCATAACTTCAGATGTTGACATTCCCATCAACAGTCAGTCACTGCCAGAGCTGTGAGGTGTGTCGGTTGTATCTGTAGGAATTACAGTTCTGAAGTGAACATGTCATAGTCGAAGGATGATATCGAAAGATGCACGAAATTACTAGGTCATTATTTCTGACTGAAAATTACGGAACGAACTTTTCTGGATACCTGATCATTTTTTTAAAAATTTGGCTTTCAGCAGCATGTTCTTTATGAAAACTCAGGATACGTCCCTGATAATTACATATTATTAATAGCAAAAGGGCTCAAAGGAATTAAGAGAAAGCGAAGACAAAAACTGTCAGCCTTTGTCACCGTAAGAATTTGCCACCATCTCTGCCGTAGCTACTATAATATGCCATGATTTGCCTCAGCATTTATATTTCTCAGTTTCCTGCTCCAAATAACTTTATCCTTAATAAAGAAATAAACAATAAACTTTTCTCAGTAATAATTTAAATGTTATTTCACTTTTATGATGGCTTTTGTAACTGATATAAATTAAAATAAGATTATTCTCTTATAGTTTTTAAGACCGTATGCAAATTTATTTTAATTTATAAGTTGTTTCTAACGACCTGTGTTTCACAACTGATACAGAATCATTTGTTTTTTAAATTTGTGTGTTGCTTTAAATTTTTAATATGAAAAATATTTTTAAAAGAGTTTTATATTTTTTATGATAACATTTTTTTTGAAGCTTTATGCTGTAATTTTATGTTTTCAAATTGTAGTTTTCTTTGTTCGTGCAGAGCAGCCAAGTCAGCGATCAAAATTTGCATTAATATATTCATCTTGAGTAGGAAATACTGAAAGGAACTAAACCAAGCATGAATGAAATTGTTGCACTATAACCCTTAACTGTAACAGCAACATCTGTTAAATAATGGAGTCTCCGGAATTGACATATATTGTAAAAACCTATAACTTAAGGCAAGATAATTGAACGAATTTTTTAATTTTAAAGAAATAGCTCTTATTTAAAAGATTTGCCAAGGGTAAAGTAAATCTAGAAGAGAGAGATATATTTAAAATTAAAAAAGAACTAAAATTAAGCTATTATGGTATTTAAAATAATAAAATTAAAAAATAATACGGTATATCATAAATAAAAAAATGAAGAAAATGAACATCATTAAATTAAAATCTTTTGTTTGTTTAAATTAAGCAACGTTTTATGCTTTAGCTGTATTTACTGATATGCTTAAAATAAAAATACGAGTTAATGTGACGAAAAATAATTAAATGAAAATTAGGCAAAAGTTAATCTCATTTTCGAAATGTTCTTGTGATTACCAAATCGCAAGTTATCAAGCTAAATCCTGATATTAATTTTTCCAAGGCGGCAAAACTCCCGAATTTTAGAACGCCAGAGAACCGTAAAGGGCTGTTCATAGTGAGGTTAATCTGGCTAACGGAGACATCTGACACAAGCGATGCTGCTCCAAAACCGATTTTTCTTCATAGCGGAGCGTCTTGAGAAATCTGAAATTCAGGTATAGCGGAGTTACTCGAGACACTGAACCGACTGACCTAGCGCAGATAAATCCCAGTGTGAATGGCCCTTAAAAGTGAGAAAACGTTTTTATATGCCTAAGCTTTGGAAGATGAAGCTCTAAATCTTATCTTTTCACTAAATTAAAAGTCAAATTCTCTGGAAATTTAAGATTTGCTCCTCATCTACTTCTTATGATAATTTCCCCGTCAGGCATTCAGCTCCTCAATTTTAAGGGGAAACCATTTAGATCTAAAGAAAGGATCCAAAAGATGAAATATGTTTCTAATGAAAACACATTATTAATATTTATTTGTCAGAAATTCTTAAAATTTCTCTGCTTTTCGACATAATTTGACAATGTGGATGGAAGGGGTACCTTGGCAGTCAAGATCATTCTTCTTAGCGCTCGGACTGATATTTTTTAAACATATAGAAGAATTCAGAAGTCAAACAACAAAAATCAGCGTTATATTTACCAAATTTTCACAGGACTAGTTTCGATGGTTTTACCGAACCACCATCTTCAGCTGCAAAACCGCAAATGAATCAGATAGGAAATAATGATTAGATAAGATAAGAAAGCCTGGACAAGAATAAGCAAGTGGCGCCATCTGTTGGTGAAACCAGAACTAAAACATCATTTCTTTAAAGGCCGAAGGCAAATTTGGATTGGAATTAGGATCGTTAACTAGAACAGAAAGATTTTTATGAATGTGAAATGCCTCTAGAAAATCCAGTTCTCCAATGGAAGATGTTTTTTGAATAATTTTGGCAGCAGAAAAAAGCTCTCACTCAACTCTGTTTGAAACAAACACATTTTGTTTTCCAAAATAAATATTACAAGCAAACTGAGGGATTAGCCATGGGAAGCCCCCTCAGTCCCATCCTGGCTGATATCTACATGCATTATTATGAATCAAAATTGTTTGAAACTTTAAACTTCCCGGCATGGTTCCGCTACGTAGACGATACTTTTACTCTGTTTGAAGGTAATAAAGATGATTTAAATAAAGTTCTTTCAACAATGAATTCTATTGATCCTGCTATTCAGTTCACTTTTGAACTTGAGACTTGCAATTCTCTTCCGTTTCTCGACATTCTGGTCACACGTAACACATCCAACTTCAGTACTACGGTTTACCGTAAACCTTCATCGGTTTGCCTTCCACCACACTTTAAATCATGTCATCCGACTAAACAAAAGTTAGCTTCATTTTATTCCTATGTTTTCCGTGCTCTTCAAGTTTGCTCCTCCAAACTAGCCCTTGATGAAGAACTAAATTATTTAAAAGCAATAGCTATTGACAGGGGCTTTCCACCCAACATTATTAATTAAGCAGTTAAAAAATTCTCATCTCAACACACTAAAAGGCACACTCTTGTTTTAGGAGATTATAAAAATTCTGTTGTCATTCCCTTCTTTCCATCAATTAGCTATAAAGTTGCACATGTTTTGCAGAAATTTAACTTTCGGGTTGTTTATTCTCCCATCAATAAAATTCCGAGTTCCATAATCAAGGACCCCATTCCGGATATGAATTCCTGGGGTATTTACAGGATTCCTTGCCAGTGTGGTTTAATTTACATTGGCCAAACTAAGAGAGCCTTAAAATTTCGCGTCAAGGAACATGAGGCATATGTTAGAAAAAAAGAAACACAGAAGTCTTCTGTTGCTCAACATTGTTGGTCCGAAAACCACACTTTCAGTTTTTCTGCTGCCAAAATTATTCAAAAAACATCTTCCATTGGAGAACTGGATTTTCTAGAGGCATTTCACATTCATAAAAATCTTTCTGTTCTAGTTAACGATCCTAATTCCAATCCAAATTTGCCTTCGGCCTTTAAAGAAATTATGTTTTAGTTCTGGTTTCACCAACAGATGGCGCCACTTGCTTATTCTTGTCCAGGCTTTCTTATCTTATCTAATCATTATTTCCTATCTGGTTCATTTGCGGTTTTGCAGCTGAAGATGGTGGTTCGGTAAAACCATCGAAACTAGTCCTGTGAAAATTTGGTAAATATAACGCTGATTTTTGTTGTTTGACTTCTGAATTAGTATTTATTCGGCGTGTTATTGTGTCTTAATCATATAGAAGAACTTAATTAATTTTAATTTACAAAGATTTTCTTTAGAATGTATCTGAAAACTAGATGCAAATAGCTAAAAGTTAAACATTACAATTTGGAGCGAAATAATAAATACAGAAAACGATTCTTAATATTCTCCCGCCTTTTCTCTTGAAATATATATATTTGAAAGACGAAACTTATTATTAAATATAATCGTAAAATTTACTTTAACGGAGAAACAAAATTTAACGATGTATAAAGTGTGTTTATGACTAAAGAATTCTTAAATGAATAAATATGAAAACGCAATCATATTGTTGCGTGCGTACGGGCTCGTAATAAATTGAATGCACAAGTCCGATAAAAAGCCAATAAAATTTATTCTTATCACAAGAAATAAAACAAAATGCTGAAAATTTTCCTCAGAGATATTCGTACAGTATTACAATATCTCACAGTACATATATTTTAAAATACTAAACCGTTAAAAAGAACGCAATCCAAAGCGCAGAGAAAGCTAATCCGATCTCACCGCGAATTCGCTACACTCAGTAACAGCGCTAAGTAAAACTACTGAACTGAGATGTTTCTGTCCGGCTTTTATAGCTTTTTAAATCGGCCACTCGAGACAGTTCTAGCAATTTCTGGAAAGCAAAAGAGTAGAATTACGAGATTTCTATTTATTAAATGTTAAATGCGAGTGCTCCTGTATTTTAACTTTTCCGGCGTAGTTTTCTTTTAAAATAAGTCTCCTGCTGCATCGCACGGGGAAATAAAACAATTTTAATTACAATTCTACTAAAAATAGCTAATCTTCATTACTATATTCTATATGCTCAGGCAGTTCAGAATCTCAATCTTAAATAAAAGCTCTGACTTATGCAAAATTTTAGTAAATATGACTAAAATTTGCTTAGTTTCAATCTCTGTATCAGCTGTCAACTAATCAAACTGGTTACAAGCAATCGTAAACTCATGATGTAAATGCTTTCTTTCTTTCTTCAAACTATTCGTAACATTAGTCACATTATTCTTCTCTTCTTTTCGTTCATTTTTACCTTCAGTTACATAAATTCAAATGTATCAACAACGAAATTTGGCTAAAGTGCAGAATCGCCCACTTATTTAATTGGCGTTTGTTTGGCGCTTTTTACAAGAGTAAGAAGAATTGGATTTCTGTCAATTTTCTTTGACTTTTTAAGTGAAAATAGGTCAAAGTGTACACGGATAAAATCAAGGGAGTGCGCAATGCCATTTTCGTGCAATTCTGGGATTTTTTTTTAAGTGAAAATAGGTCGATGTGTACATGGATACCGAGTATGTGCAATCCTTAAAAACTCGCCAAGCAGTGGGCGATTCTGCACTTTCCCCGAAATTTCTATACGTATTTTAAAGTTCTAATTACTAATTCATAGTGGATAAAGAATCCTCTCGCAGACGCCAAATAACGTTGAACACCCACATGCAGAGTTAACGTAGTCAAATAATTAAAATATATTACTTACAGAAGTTTACGTGCATCAGTAAAAATAAGATACGCATATAGAACAACTTATTAATTTTAATCTTAAACATTTTCTTTGGAATATGCTTGAAAACTAGTTGCCGATTACATTTTGAAATATTAATAAGTACAGAAAATGATTTTTAGCACTCTTTTACCTTTTGTCTTGAAATATATGTATTTAAAAGACAAAACTTCTCAAACATAAATAATAATAAATACAGAGAACGATTCTTAATAGTAACGAAGGCACCAATGAAAAGTTTTGTTAGCTTTACTTAAAAGACTGTTATTAGTGTGTGAACTGTGTGTCAAGAAATGAAATATTATAATAATATAAATGTAGATTAATGACAAATATCTGTTGGTGGTTAGTGACTTCATTAATCTTTAATATGAATAAATGTATTCAGTATCGCGCTTGTAAAGGTATCGCACTCGTTTCCTTTAAAAGAAAAGGAAGATTTTTAGTTTTTTAGAAAGAAACGTCTCGTGTTAATTCTTCAAGCCTTTCCGTTTGGCGAAAATTCATTTTGCTATAATGAAGTTTAAAAACCATAAAACAATCTATACGTACTACTACTAATGATTATTCAAACCTGAAACTAGGGAATTTAGTAAAACACTTTTGGCATCATCTATTTCATGGGAGAGGCATTAGTTAAAGGTCTGGTAGTGAACTGTCGAAAGTGTTGTATGTGCGGTTGATGTGTAACGGTAATAATTTCGTTTCTTTTTATATGCTTATTTATTAAAGCATATATGTGGTGAATCAGCATCTGGTAAGTTGTTTTTCGTGCAAACTTTTTCTTTCAATGGAGTCAAATAATAATTTTTCGAAAGCTGTCACATGCTATTCTAACTGTAAGCCTAAGAATATTCCGGCCGGTAATCTATAATTTTGACTTATTGATAGTTTTTATTGGTGTAATTGAACTGTAAATTTTAAACTGATGTAATAATGTTCAGATGTATCAAAAATGAGGTTTTCCCCCCTATTCTAAGGACTTTGATTTGTTTTAACAATTATTTTAAGGATGCAGATGGTTTATGCATATTTTTCGATCTCTTGCTTAATGATTTATTCTGAAGTATTCATGTACTTCGCTTAAATTTACAAAATATTGTTTTTACACGTAGTTAAAATTCGTTTTCATTTTCGTTCTCATGTCTATAAACTGTAGCATTCTCGCTTTGGATTAAATTCATACTTACAGATTTTGCATATTTTGTGTCAAATTTCCACTTTTTCATGTACTAAATTATTGTAAAATTAGCTATTAGTACGTCTATTTAAAATTATCAACATAGAAAAAAAGTCCTTATACAGAGAAATGCAACAAAACTATTGAAAAATAACATATCAGCATTTTTGGATGCAGCAGATAGTTTGTCTTAAGTAGTAATTTCATTCGGGCTATGAAATTTATGCTATTATTTTAACAAATTTTAAGACATTTTCTTAGATTTTAAGAATATCATGTTTTTCTTTAAATATAAAATAAATCCCTGAATTTGAAATATTTTCTTAATATTTTAAAAATTGTATTACAATTGTTGGATTAATTTTCGTATTTAAATAATTTTTATACTGCCTTTATTAGAATTTCTGAAAAAAAAAAATATAATGCAAAGTAATCCTTACCAAAATCCAAACTAAAATTTTTAATTCTGACGTATCCGATAAGATTCAAATCAATGTCCAAATAAAGTCTAAAACAGCTAGATAACTGTTAAATCTTAACAAAAATTAAGTTTTCGGCAGTGGTATGTTTTAAGTTGAATTAAAACATTTTTTTAATGGTACTTTTGATAAGTTCCTTCAACACTTTTTAAATCAAGATTTGATTGTATTTTACATTTTGCATGTCTTAATTAAAATAGGATTGTTATTTTTTAGTACATTCAGTTTGATGTATTAAAAAGAAAAATATAAGTTGATTTTAAAAATATAGAAAAATTTTGCTCTAGATTAATGTTTTCTGAAAAGCTCAGTTTTTAAGGAAAGTATTTAGCTTTTAGAAATTAAATTATTTTTCGCGATTTGAAAAGGAATATTTGAGCTTTTTAGCTATAACTTAAAAGGTTGAATTCTGCTAAATTTTATATATACATTTTGTTCTGATTTGAAATATAGTTCATGTTTTATATGTGTTGAGCAAAATCTGTAGCATGTAAAAAAAGGTCTTATTTTTTAAGGGAAATTATTAAAATATTAGTTTTAAACAAAAATATAAAGATGGATAATACAAATGAATTTTATCATTGTATTATGTTAAAATTTTCATGGCAATTCATTTGATATGTTATTTTTCACAAAAATAATTTCCTATATATTAGTAGACAATTTAAGCTTATTATTTATTGAAATTCATATAATCATTGTCAAGGTCCAAATTTTGGTAACATACAATGTTTCTTGCATTTTTTTTAGCATTGTTCTCTTTTAAAGCATTTGTAAATTTTATACCATTTTTAGGGCTTTTTAGGAAATTTTGTGATCACTTCAGAGGATTTTGATACATATTTTAACAATCAAATTGAAACCTAAATTAAAGTCTAGGCTCTTATGAACTCTGTTTTACTAGGCAGGCATGTCCTATATGTAGGAAACTGATTACGTATCATGACTGATAAACAGATCAATCATAACAGGCTTTTCTACAAAGTAAAAGTATCGTGTAAAAAATTTTTTTCATGCTGGTATTTTATAGCTGTTTAAGAATTTTTGTACCTGTTCAGTTCCATAAGATTATATGTAGAGGGAAGAGAGTTATTCCACAGATATATTCTTGGAATTGCACAGTTACTGAAGTGTACAGTATGCTTTGGTATCTCAATAAAATCTCTATTTTTTTCTCCTCAAGTGAGTCCTGCTTTACAGAATTACACACAATGTTTTCTATATATAGACAAAATGGTAGGAAATCTTGCATGCTACAATTTCAAGGTCCTAATTTCAACTATTAAATCCTTACAAGAGCAAATTATGGATTTTGTCAATGCAGTAAATTACATTCATAAAATAGGTAAAGTTTTTAAAGAAGCCAAAATTTGAAATAGTGAATTTTTAAAATTCAGTACTGTTTTGGCAAGAGAACTTGACAAGATGCGATGCATTTTTTTTTTCAAGTATTGCTGTTCCAATAACAGCAAGATGAGTAAGTGTTGGGAGAAGTTTCTCATGATATAAAAACATGTGCTGACAGCAGATATTTCACTTTCAGAAACATCAAGAAGTGCTTAATAATTTAGTGCAATTGTAATGTAATTGTGCAAGATTGAAAATTTAGTAGAAAAAATAAAATTCAAGTGACAGGTATGTGTCATTCTATAGGTTTTAATCCATTTGTCAATATTTTTTGGTTGTGTCATTTTGTATATTATTTTTTTTATTGTTTAGGGACATTTATTTTATTTTTTAAGGGCATTGTTTGCATTTTAAGTGCATTTTTAAGGTCATTTTTAGTGAATATTTACATCCTCAAAATCCACCTCTGATCATTACAGTGTGAATTCTAAAATAGTTTTTTCGGCTAATCTTTGGAATATGGTAACTGGTAATTTGGCGACATTTTGGTAAGGTGATAAAGCTTACTAGTTAGGACTTTAGCAGTGTAAATGGATAAAGTCAAGAGTGTGCGCAATGCCATTTTTGTGCAATTCTGAGATTTTTTTTTTAAGTGAAAATAGGTCGACGTGTACATGGATGATACCGTGTCTGTGCAGTTCTTAAAAATGGGCGATTCTGCACTTTCTCCCAGTTTTGCACCTAATCTTCGTCATGATTAAGCACTTTTGTTCCATAAAAGTTCTAGCATAAGTGTAATTCAGCTAGCAGATTGTAGGAAAAAAAATTTGAGTAAAAAAAAAAATAAATAAATAAAAATAAAACATGCCTTTACTTCGTGAAAACAAAATGGCGGAAAAAAAACCAAAAAACTATCAGGTTGCTGTAGCAGGATTGGTCGCCAAATTTTCGCCAAGTTACCATAATTCGAAGATTAACCGTTTTTTCAACAAAATTTCGTATAATTTTCTTGTTAAATTTCTAACATTTTCCTTTATTGAAGTAGTAAATTTTTTATCCATAAAATATATCCTTTCTCAAAAAGTGAGTTTATGTAAAGAATGCGAATAATAAAAAGGCCTGGATTTAAAAAACTGAGAAAATGAATTCACATATATGTGTTCATAGTTTCTGGAAATATATTTCTGCAATATAGATATATACCTATATATATTAGATGATTTAAGTCTATATCTATATATATTAATGTAATGTAGATGAATTGAGGATTAGAAGATAATGTAGATCTATAAGGTGATATGATAACAGAAGCGGCATTGATTCATACGCAGTTTTATTTCATAATTGTAACAGGTTCACATATCATAATATGCACTCCATAACTGGGCATCTTACATCTTTTTAGACAAAAGCTATAAACAGCAGATACAAGAGATGCATGCTGGCAAGAGGCAAGATGAAGCTGAAAAGAAAAAAGGCTTCAAAATAGCAACAGTAGTATTTAAAGACTTGATTTCTTTATTTAAATTTTTAGCTTTGCGATTGAATGAGAGCCATTCGCACTGTATAAAGATAAGATGACATAATGTAGATTAGTTTTCAGATATGATGCAATTTAGATTCCAAGAAGGGAATGCAGCCAAAATAAAGTTACTAATTTTGAGTTTCGTATTTTTTTATCACACATAAATGTATGTATAAGTTATATTACGGTAAACTACTAACTTAGTTTGGCAATAGTCTTTTTTTTTTTTTTTTTTTTTTATTCCTCATTTTAATTCAGATACTTCCTCTTGTCATAGAAATAGTAAGTATTCATAATATATGAATCTAAATTGCATCATTTCAAAATTAATGCACATCATACAGCATTATGTAATGAATGCTCTTTGTCGATACTTTTTCTCCATTCACAGATCAAAATTTCAACAGACTCAAAATCTCGCACTTCTGCTGAATGCATGCTTATTTTCTCGCTTTGCCCTGCTGCTGCATCGCTAGTTTCTCTGCGTCATCCATCGTCTAAAGATGTACTCAGCTATGCAAAGTTGTGGGGTGCATATAGCTCCCATATGATGTATGAACGAAAATATGCATCTCAAAAATTAGTTCTCCAGTCATAAAATTATGTGATGTTTCTGCAGCCACGTCTGTCTGCAGGTTGATCATTGTGCGAGGTGTTTTTTTTTCAACCTCTGATCGCACAGTATAATGACCAGGCATGCGGCAGGTGGTTGGTGGGCATATTAGGTGACTGACTGCGCATCTCCCCCTCCGCATGCTCCATCTTCAGTTCAGCATGCCATTTCCTGTTGAGTTGCAGTCACGTAAACATGGTTGCTATTGATTCTCCTGTCAAGTGTGAATTGCAAGCTGTTATTGAATTCTTCCAGGCAGAAGGGAACAGTGCACTGAAAATTCATCGAAGAATGAGTGTATGGAGATATGATGATGAGTGATGGCATTCTTCATGAATGATGTCAAAAGTTTAAAGATGGCCGAACTGATGTGCATGATGAAGGGGTCAAGGACGCAAGTCTGTCCCTACAGACAACATTGTTCAATGAGTTGACCAAGTGGTTAGGGAAAATCGAAGGTTCACCATAAGTGAATTATCGATGAAATTTCTTGAAGTTTCAAGATCTTCCCTGTACTCTATCGTTACTGAACAGTTGCACTACAGATAAGTTTGCTCTCGCTGGGTGCCACAGATGTTGACTGACAACCACAAAACTGACTTAGTGGCTGCAGCATTGGAGTTTTTTTACCATTACAATACTGATGGAGAAGATTTTTTGAAATCCATTGTGACAGGTGATGAGACATGGGTTCAATATGAAACACCCGAAAGAAAATGACAATCACAACAATGGATGCACGTATATTCTCCAAAGAGACAAAAAAATTCAAGTGAACTTTCAAAAACTGTAAGGTTATGGCAAACTGTAAGATTTTTGGGACTAAAAAGATGTGTTGCTTATGGAGTTTATGCAGCTTGGAACAACAGTTAATGCAGATTCATATTGTGAAACTTTGCAATGCTTATGGAGAGCTATTCAAAACAAACAAAGAGGCATGCTGACTCTTGGAATTGTTATACTCCACAACAATGCCCGTCCTCTCAGTACTCGTGTGACCCAGCGACTCCTTCAGCAATTTCAATGGGTCATTTTCAAACAAACACCATATACTCGTAGTCCCGACCTAGCACCAAATAATTTTGATCCTTTCCCTGAACTGAAGCAGTGGCTTGGGGGCAGTGCTTCCAAAATGATGTGGAGCTCAAAGAACTCACTTCAAATCATTGGTGTGAAACTCATTGGTCACAACTCACTTCCAATCATTGGTGGGAATATTTTATGAAGAGGGTATTGCAAAGCTTGTTCTCAGATATGACAAATGCCTCGATCATCAAAGTGATTATGTAGAGAAATAACTTGTATTTAAATTTACTCAAATTTATTACTTTTCATAATAAAATCTTTTTGCATATTCACCCGTCTTTTCTTATAGCCCATCAGAGGTTGGGAAAGAAAAGCCTACGTATCTGCAAAATAAACTTCTTGAATTCCATTACAGCTATCGTCTAATCTTGAGATATTACAATATATAAAATCATATAATTTTTAATAATGGTGTAGAGATACATGAGGATGAAAGCCAATACTTGAAGAAGTAGACATGAGTCATATTAGCCAATTTAATTTTTTCAATACTTTCTTATTATAATGGCCCCCAAGATTGAATCACTAATCAACTGAAATATCTCTACCTCACTAATGTTACATTTTGGTTCATTAGCAATTAAATGTTGGGGACCACTATAATAGGTACCGCTCTTTCTTAATCTTCAGAAGCATGTCCTTAATATGAATTAAGCAGCATAATAGATGAAATCTGTTTGCCTGTTCTTAATAACATTTATATTTTTTCTTCATCTTTATAGTAATTTTAATGAAAAAAAAAAAAAAAAAAAGGCGACAACTCTTTGGTAGAAGAAAATGCGTGCGTGCGTGCGAGAGAGAGAGAATGCAATGTGTCTAAGATGAAAATCAGATTCAGAATGAATCAGTTTTGTTTTAGCTTTATCCCTGTTGGTTACTAAAAGTTTCAGATAAAAAATTTAAAATTATTATTGGCTGAAATGCCTGTGTCATTACCATTATGAAAGAATCATGCAAGGAGAATTAATTTTGCAATGATACAGTTTAGTATAATTTATTATAAGCAATTACCCTTTTTAGGACAGAAAGGGGAAATAACCAAATTAAAAAGAAGATTTAATGGGTTATTGTAAATTAAAATTTTTGATTTCTGTATTTTTTTTGCGCATATCATATATATTTTAGAAATAGCAAAAGGTAATAAACTTTTTTTCTCTTTTTTATTGAATTATGCAGGGTAATTAAGTAATCCAATTCAGTTAATATTGTAATCTTCTATTTCATGAAAAATTTAAAAATTATGTAATACTTGTTTGTTTTAAATAGGTAGTTTTGAAACACAACATGTATAATTCAGAAGATCTGACTGCAGTTACATAAGCTCAAATTTATGTTTCAGGAGTATTTTAACATACTGCAAAACGTTGTTAATGTAAACTAGTTAAAATATATATTAAAATAAATAATCTTAAAATATGGCAAAAGATATTAAAATTTTAAAGTACACTGTAAAATTTCGTATTGCTGACCATGCTATTTTTTTGATAAATACACTGCTGGCCACCGTAAATGCAACACCCTGAATGAAGCATGCAAATAACACGAAATTTACAACATGCATTAGCGCAGGTGAGATATGCAAGTGATTAGAATTTCAGGGCGGACGCACATCACGCGCGCCTGTGGCGCCACTTCAAAGCGCTATTAGGCTTGAAGGTTTCGACGATTTCAAGTTTGGCAATTGTGTTTTTCTTGTGGTTTAAAAAAAAAAAAAAAAAAAAAAAAAAAAACTATACCTCGTAGTAAACAGTGATCATCATTTTGATCAAGTATCCGAGTTCGACAGAAGAAGGATAGTGGCCTACCGAGAGTGTGGATTATCTTTCAGGGAAATGGGTAGTTGTGTTGGACAAAACCAAACAATTGTAATGCGGATATGTGACCATTGGATGCAGGAGGGTACGACGGACCGACTTGTTCAATCGCATCGATCTCAGTGCACCACTTCACGTGATAACAGGAACATTGTGCGCATGGCAGTGACGGATCGCTCAGTCACATCACGAACCATAGCACAGCACATTCAGTCTGTAATTTGACGCCGTTTACAGCAGAGTGGTCTGTCCGCAAGACGTCCGTTGCTCCGTCTACCCTTGACGCAGAACCACATACGTCTCCGCCGCCAATGGTGCGATGAAAGAAGGATGTGGATGGCAGAATGGAATGAAATTGTTTTTACTGACGAATCACGCTTCTGTCTGCAACACCACGATGGTCGGATTCGAGTCTGGAGACACCGTGGAGAGAGGATGCTGAACAGCTGCGTTATGCACCACCACACTGGTCCTGCACTAGGTATTATGGTATGGGGTGGTATTGGATATCACTGTTGCACTCCTCTAATACGCATTGCCGGTACTTTAAACAACCAGCACTACATGTCCGAGGTGTTGGAGCCAGTTGTTCTTCCCTACCATCAGGGCTTGCCACAGCTATATTTCAACAGGATAATGCACGACCACATGTGGCACCCATTGTCCACGGGTTCTTCGTCAATCGCCAATTGAATTGCTTCCCTGGCCGGCTCTCTCTCCGGATCTTTCGCCAATAGAAAACATATGGTCCATGGTTACTGAATGATTGACCCAGATTACATCTCAAGCTGCCACACTAGATCAACTTTGGCAACATGTGGAAAGTGCTTGGTCTGCTGTACCCCAAGAATACATCCAAAGTCTCTTTGAATCAATGTCGAGGCGTGTGGCAGCGGTGATCTTCAACAATGGTGGCTACTCTGGATGGAACCACACTTCACAGAAGTCTATAAATTTAATCATTTGATACTTGGTCAACATGTTATCTACTAAATAAATTTTGTTGTGATATCTCTTGTCTTTCTTGGTGTTGCAATTTAAATGACCAGCAGTGTATGTTTTTATTTTCTAGGATATGAATAGTAACTTTAGATCATTAGTGTGTAAAAATAAGAAGTTTGCAGAAAATTCCAATTGTTTTAAACAATTATAATTTAAAGGTGATTCTTCTGATAGATCACTTTTCATAATAACCTAAATCAAGAAATTGACTATATTTTTCAAAGTTCAGTTTCTACTCTTAACCGCTTCCCTTACAAATGTTTTTGAAAAAAACTGCAAAAAATCATCACATTTTTAAATTTTATTATTAAATACAACAAAACGAAACAAATCAAAATATGTAGGTTTTAAGTTGAATTTTTAATTTTTTGAAGGTGTAAAAGCATTTATTTTTAATATTAGTTTACTCTCCCGAGTTATCTCGGGCAAACGGAAAAAAAGTTAAATATTAATCTTTGTATGATAGTTTTTGAAACAAGGGACAACACAGAGTGATGCCCGACATTCTACACTGGTATCTGGTCTCTTTTTCTTACTGGCTTACCGCTGGAATCTCTTTCACGGGAGCACAGAGTACACTGTCTCGTTGGATTTGATTTTTCTTTTTCCACCTCTTCATAATTATTATCTGAAAAATCATCGCTTTCGCTATTTTGCATCATGGCCATCATTTTATTTTTTTTTCAATGCATGCATCCTTCTTTATACATTACTAATCCACAAGCCAACGTATACAATACAATAGGGAAACACGTGACCAGTTCCTCCAAAAGAATCCCGCAAGCAATAAAATTTGGCAAATTGCCAATCAAAGCTGAATATTTCCTTTCATTTCCTCCAGACCGAATAAAACCGTGATAAAAGAAATCGTACTAACAAATTCTGCTTCGCCCGAGTTTTCTCGGTATAATAATTAACTGCAATATATACGAACCAGAGATAACTCGGGATAATCAGGCAAGCGGTTAATTTTTGTTATCATTAAATCACAAAGGTGGCTGAAACATTCACAATGTGCCAAGACTTTTTGGTTTTTACTTTGTTCCAGATACCTAAGGTCAGGGGTATAGCTACAGAGGTTAAGGGGGTACATCTGTTATTGGGCACAGCAATCCAAGGAGAGCCAAAGTGATGTTATGAAATTTTAGAATTAAATATTTTCCATTCTTAGCAAACAGGAGGGGGTGCGAAATCTACAGCCGTCTGCCATAGCTATGACTACCCCTCCCTAGTTACGACTCTACGTAGGGAGGCAAATTAAATGTTTCTGTTTTTCCTTTATTGTCCTAATCATCAACTTCCTCATCATCATCACGAGGAAACTTGCCACTGCTGTCACGCTATCTACTTTATTAAAAATGCTATTGATTCATATTTGTTAAAAATTTCTAAGCTTGAGTATCAATCTTCATATCGCTATTTAACTTATTCAAAACATATCATCCTAACCATCGTGATGTATGGTTAGGATGATATGACTTCCTAACCATATATCATCCATATATATGAATGTATCTTCGTACAATCTTGTATTAATCTATGGATAACAACAGATTTTCATGTTTCCGATTATTTATTCGTATGGCAAAACATACTAGGACTATCTCCTTAAAAGGGAAATTGACTCATATTCAAGTTATACATGGGTAAAATCAGGAAAATGCTCATGCAGTCAACTCATTTTCGGGGCTTATCTTTTGGATCAAACTACCAATCAGTGGTTTAATCCACTTTCTCACTGGTGAGCCAGATTATTCCAGAATCTTCGTATTCAGTTATAAGGAGTTTCCCTCCCAGGTACTAATCAGAATTGAAATTTAATACCTTTTATGGCAATTGTCAAATTGAAACTCATTGTCAGATTTCATATTTTAAATTCTACAGTATTTATTGTTAGTTAGCTTCTCAACGTCCAAAATTCTATTTGCAAACATTTTCTTATAGAGATATTTTAATGTATATATAGTGTGTTTTCCTGTTGACTGAAAAAGGGACTTTGTGTTGGCTGGCAGATAGTCTATGTTAAATGAAATTTCGAGGGCTAGTTGTACTGTTGGAATATGATTTTTTATTGACTTCATTGCATTGCAATTTTGTTCACTTATTTTATAGAAGAACACTGTGTAAGAAAAGATTTCGGCTTAGTTAATATTTCAAATTTATTTATATTTTTGATACTTTCTGATTATTTACACGTCCACTAAAAGTCCCAACTCTCTGGCAATCTCGTTAGTGACAAGCGTTTTTTGGCTTCCTTATGGATCATAGTACTGTTTGATTCTCAAATAGTTATGAAAAGAAGCATATTTATGTCTATTAAAAATTTATGAGAAAAACTTACTTCTGTAAAGCTCATATTTATAATTTTATAGTTGGATTTACGACATATCTCACTTCTAAAAAGATGGAATGTTTATTACTCATCAGCTAGTAAACTTGAATAGTCTGATTGAGGTTATTATGGTTTAGAATGTAGCATGTTTTGATGGAGGAGAGAAACACTCGTCAGCAAAATGAGGGTTGAAGTGTGTATATCCATGTGTATTCAAACACATTGGGGTATGCATATACGCAGGTTGGCTTTTGTCACATACATATTTCCTAATATATGCCCCCCCCCAGGAAAAGTATTCTGAAATGGTTCAGACTTAAATTGTCGTTCAAAAGGACTCTTAAAGTTTAAAATGGTTTACCAGTAAAGATTAGGAATAAAGATGGTTTGGGTGGAGGAATATGGAAATGTTTTATAGGATAATAGATGAAAATACATTTAAGCTAATAAGGGAATGTTATATACACTGACTACCAATAAGTATTTGGACACCTGTGATAGAAAAGAAAAACTAACTTTATTCAAAATCAATAGTTGGTAGAGCCTCCACGAGGTAATTACAGTGTGGACCCTCCGAGGCATACTTTCCACAAGTCCTTGTATGACAGATAGTGGTATTTTTTTCCACTCAGCTTGGAGAAGACATAGAAGTTCATTCACCGATTTTGCACGGGTAGTGCACCCCTGAATTCGGCGATGCAACTCGTCCCAGAGGTTCTCGATAGAGTTAAGGTCTGGACTCTGGGCAGGCCAGTCCATTCGATGAACTCCATTGGCACCATACCAAGCCTTGGTTAACGTCGAAACATGACAACTGGCATTGTCGTCCTGAAAGTAACAGGGGTCCAATCCGTAAAACCGCCACAACGTAGGAAGCACATTGTCATCTCCAAAATAGTGCAGTAGGCATCGGAGTTGAGCTTACCATGAATGGGGACCAAGGGTCCCAGCCCATACCAGGAGAAACACCCCCAGACCATAATTCCACTCCGCCGAACTTGACTGTTGGCACAATGCATTCTGGCAGGAGACGTTCTCCAGGTAGACGCCAGACCCAGACCCTGCCATCCGAACCGTAAAGGGTGAACCTTGATTCGTCACTCCAAAGAACCCGTTTGCACTGATCTACAGTCCAATTTCGATTTGCACCACATTAACCGATCAGCGCGGTTGGACTTTGTGATCAAAGGCTTATGGGTAGCAGCACGACCATGAAAACCAAGCAGATGTGCTTCCTTACGGATGGTATTCATTGAAACAATACTCCCGGATGCCTGTTGAAACTCCTCGCGGATGAGGGGCATCGGTTGGGTGCGGTTCTTCCGAATTTCTCTGGACAGCACTCGCCGGTCTCTATCTCCCAGTTTCGTTGGTCTGCCGACTCGGGGCACATTCCGACAATCACCGCTCACCTTCCACTTCTTAATCACATAGGCCACTGTCGATTTTGGGTACTTCAGATCGCTAGATATGTCCCTTAAGGATCGGCCACATTTGTGATACCCGATAATTATACCTTTCTCGAAATCGGAGAGCTCCGAACTGCGAGGCATCTTGCATGCAACTAAAGCCGATCTCCAACTCCAGCTTGCTTTATTTGCCGCGATTAACCTGCGAAATCGCAGGTTGTGTTCCGGCTATCGAACTTTGGTGCTTCTAGGAGCGCCGCAGGTAAGGAAATGCCGAACGTAGTTCTTGTGGAGACAGGATAGCAGATGCAGGGGGTGTGACCAATGTCACGTGATGAGCGATAAGACATCTGGTTGGCGATGAGGTATCCCTAAAGCCGATGCTGTTTCCTACACGATATATACCGGCGGAGTCCGTGACGTACCTTAGGACCGCAGATATCGTCATTTGCATAGGTGTCCAAATACTTATTGATAGTCAGTGTATATTGCATATCTTCCGAATATATTTGAAATGTGAAAAATTATATAATGCAATTTTCTAAAAATATTTGATGTTTTTTATTATCTATATCATGAATTAAATACATTTTTATTTAGTTGAATCAGATTGAAAAGTAAAATAACATTATTCTAAAGATCCATTCTGTTGCTTTTGATAGTTTAGTTTGTTCTTCAGTAGTTAACAGATTAAAATGATCTAAGATTAATATCTAATGTTACTAACTAGTCTATAATATCTAACGTGACAACTAAACGTCTGACATTCTTGTGAGGAATGGGATAGTTTTTCGTTGCCCCTGTAAAATTTGACTTTTTGTTACAAAGCCTCTATTTACATATTCCGATTTATTCATACTTCAACTAATCTATATTCTGGTGGAAGCTGATGAAAGTAGAAATTGTAGCAAAGCCAAAATATTGAGATAACTGGGCTACTTGAGCTGGCTTTTGATGATTTTAGCAATTAAATCTAAATATTAGCAATCATATGTATAAATAAGCATGAATTAATTTTCAGCATTTAACAAAAGACTGTAAAACATATTCTCTGGTGGCTTTTACCAATTACTTACATATTATTTATATTTATTTGTTCATTATTCCTTGGTTACCGTATTGGATTTATGATGTTTCCATTTTTAGCCTTTGTTATAGAAGATGATCTATATTCAGAAAAAAAAAATTATATACAAAGCATTTTCTGAATTCCCTTCTTCCCTCCTTTAATAATGACATATTGTTGATTTACAGATTTTATGGCGATTGTATTCAGTACAGAATATTTGGCTGAGCTGTTAATAATTTGTGAAACTATAACAGCTGTACAATTGTAAAACTGTAACAACTGCATAATAATGGTATGCCAAAAAATATTTTTTAAGACGTTTGAAATTATTGCTGAACTTGGCACACCCAAATTTTTTAGTTGAAGGTCGTTTGTGGGATTAAAAACGTTTTCCTACTTAATATTATTATCCATAAGGTCATTTCAGACTGGAAATTGAATTTACGATGTCCATATTTAAATATTTAAGTGCACCAAGTTAAGTGCTTTAGCCATTGACATTTTTTCTCCCGTAATTGTAGCGCTTTGAACGTTCACGAACATTTCTTAAAGATTCGGAAGGGGAAAAATTGTTCCCCTTACTTATCTCCAGACAGATGCGCTTTTGAAAAAGCTATCAATTTCAGTTTGTAACTGCACTTTTTTTTGTTAAATGTTCCTTTTTTTTTTTTTTTTTTACTGTGTCAAACTCAAATTCAGTTTAAATAACTGAAGACTGGGTTTCGTTTTCAATGTGTAGATCGAATTTAAAATAGAAGAGAATTCCTGCTTTAAATTTGATATTCATGCCTTTGACGAAGTGTCAGAAGGTTAAAGTAAGACTCGCGTACTTGATGTTATTGGTTCATTAAAGTGCATTACTTTTGTAATAAGTACTTCAAAATAAAACATTCTTCCAGAATTGAATATACTGTGCTATTTACGGGTGTCTTTCGATAAGCTTTAAGTGAAATATAAATGTACAAGACAAATTTCTGAAGTTACTTTTCCAATTTTCTGAGCAGTTCCCCTAGATTTCAGTTCTGTTAATTAACACAGTGATCCGTATTCCCATCTATTTCATCTTCATTCCTACTATTCCTCTTGAGTCACTGCATCAGTATCTTGATGAAATCCATCTTAGCCCTCAGCACTCATTCATTCTTCCTAGTGTTTTCGTCATATTTATTTTTAAAATTGAATACAACTGACAACTTTAACGAGGTTTGATGCCGTGACCTTTTTAGTGGCAGAACCTGCATTGTTTGCCATGTATTAACCTAAAGCTTTATGATCCCGTCTTTATCAGTAAGATTCACTGTATCAGAATTCAAGAGTGACTTTCCTAGTTTCATCTTCAGGTTCCTGTTTGAGAACTTTCTTGGCGGACGATACGCGGATAATCCGTAGGACGCATAATCTGCGAGCGAATAATCAGTGCATCAGCACAAGTTCTTTTCTTGTAAAAGTAAAGAAGTGGCTAGGATACCAGAATTTCACCGTTGTTTGTACATGTATAAAATCACCGCACTAACCGTACAGCTCCGCTCCAGATCTGATGGGCAGCATTCTGGGAGACGGATCCGGAGGTCTCTCATCCTTCTTCCCCAAACACTAAACTAGTCTGGACTATCGGCTAGACAGTGTTTTATATGCCCTCTTATCTCACAGACTATATATACTTACAGACATCCAAGCTTTCTCCCTGGGTTTGAACCCAGCTTTATCTATCTGTACGGCAGTCAGTGGCCTGACCGCTATATCGATCACGGCAGCTCTTTTCTTGTAACAGAACTCGTTTTTTTTAACAAATAATTTTGTTAGAACTGTTTTTGATGGCCAGTGTAAAGAAGTTCAATGGTTCATCGAGAGTTACTTTTCGTTTCCAGGCGATTTATGTGTTGTGTATATGACAGAAAAACTGTTTTTTGCGTTAATTCACACATACAACAAATGGGCATAGATTTAATTTGTAATAACCTATTTTACATTCTTTTTCACTGTTATATTTTGTTAGAAGCTGTGTTATGTGAACCTAGAAATACCACCGTGAGTCTACTCGGACGCCTTCGAGAAAGATCTTCGTTAGTAAAAAGTTTCATCTATTACTTGGATAATGTTTTAGGTATCAAGTCCAGATTTGTAATCACCTCCTTTTTTATGTTCAGAGACGTTCCTATCTCACTGTCTCGGTCACTCACTCTATTCAACTTGTTGGGAACAATCCTGTTATTTTACTAAATGTATTTGAGTCAACACATTGCTGTGACAAACTAACTGAGTTTTGGTTGCTAAGTTGATGTAAATCATTAGATTAATTTAATTTATTCCTTCTAAATTCGAGGCCCACCAGCGGCCGAACTGTAAAGTCGTTAAATATTGTTAATTCGATCGGGATTCGGTTCCAGGTGAATGAGCTCAAGCTAATCGCATGGACGTTTTTGTGGTTTTCCCCATGCGTAACGTGTATACGAGCCCGTTTTCTTTAGAAATTCCGCCACGAAAGCTTTCCGCCCCTTAGGAGATGCCCTAGAATATTTTGCCATAATCCAATAAACCATGACTTGAATAGTCGCAGAAGGAAGGAAAATAGTTCGTGTGGAACAGGGTTCTCTCTCTCTCTCTCTTTTTTTTTTTCTTCTTCATGCACCCCTTTCAGCATTGCTAGAAGATAATCCCACTTTTCTCTCTCAAACTTGATAAATACATATACGTTTATTTAGATTTAGATTATTTTTAATGGCACAGCAGGAAGAAAGGTTGGAGTCAAGCTGACCTTGAAACTATGAAATTCCCCCAAAGGAGAACTCCCCACCGCTGGCACCCTTTAAAAAAGTGAGCAGTTAACTCATTAGGAAGCTATTGCGAAGCGCGTGGAGATCCCGCTATGTAAATTTTCAGTGTTGAACAGGTTTAATTCAGATGACTTAATACAAGTGGATATTTTCTCTAACGTTTGAGGAAAATATTAATGTATAGAATTCAATAAATTTTTGTTAAAAGCTAAAATGTTTTTCTGTTTATGTGCTACAGAAGGCAGATAAGATATGCTATTTCTTAGTTTATATTGAGTACAGGCTTTACGGAATTATGGAATATGAAACTACGTATTTACATTATATGAAGTGGTCCGACATTTTTATTAAATCAGCTTTGAAATTTTATGATTGAAGAAGCTATATAGTAAATGGGCATAAACATAAAAATTGTTTGTGATGCACTAGCTATTATTTTTCTTTTCTTTTGTGTACTTGTGAAGCATATTCATAATATGCTGTTGGTGAATTTTATTCTATTTAATTCTGCTATCATGAATTATATCTTTTCGTTGAGGAAAGGAGCCTAAGTTTATCAAGCAGATCATCTTAAATATTTCGCAACTCATGCAAATGACCTAGCTTGATCATGAGAAGTTACTGGTTGTATTAAGATAACATACCATTGCCATTAGTGAAATATGTTGTTGTTTGTGACCTATCTCATTTGTCTAACAGTAACATCAAATCAAGTCTACGAATTGTGTCATGGTCAAGAAGCAAGAGTTGCGCTTGTCATTGACTTGGGCCGTGGGTATTTAATAGGTGGAAGTACGAATTATTCAGCGTTTTGCAGTTTCGAAGGAGAATCTCCCGGGAATCAGATCAGAGGGTTTTCCACCCCTTTTTTCCTTACCACCACCGTCTCGAAAAGATTTTCAGCTCAGTGGTCTTTTAAGTGCCCTCGTGTCACAAAACATCCATGCTTTCTCCGGGCTTAAGCAGCGAGCTCTACTACGACTATGCCAACAGAGCGGCTGTTTTATCGATATTTAAAGGTATTTTCATTTATTGCTGCTGTTCACTACTTTTTATATTTTGAATTATTGTTGTAGTTTGCTTTTAATATATAAGTTATTTATATTGCATCGTATTGCTCTGAAAATTTCCCGAATTTCTTTTAGTGTTCTTTTAGTTTCTTTTAGTGTTGCCAGTGACTTAGCAGTGATATTTTGGTAGTTATTCATTAAGGCAGAAATTTTATCGCGGAGTAAGGAGTGCAAATTAGAGAAACTTTCTCGCCTTGTTAGGATTCATGTTAACAATTTAAGTTGAGGCTCTTCATTACAGTCACTCCTCCCCAAGGAGAATGTCTATGAGATGAAAGAATTAAACAATTACCTTGTAACTGAATAAAAATTATATAATACATTTTTAACTGAAATTTATAAGCCAATGAAATTTTGTAGCGTATTCAGTACCTTTATTTGAGATCAAGATTATCATTTAATTGGCCAGTTTTTATAGTTAACGTACAAAATTTAGTTCATTAAGTTGTACATTACTAAATAAACATCATCGTTTGGCATCGAAAATGTGTGTTAGAACTGACAGGGCAACGTAGGGCGACTTCATATAACTTCGAAAAATGACTTCACTTCTCATATTCCAGAATTAAAGGTAGCGGAACTTAAAGGTAAATCAGTCTTCTAGCTTGTATTTTGGAATAGGTTTACTTTGTATTTTTGCGGAAATTTGAGCATAAAAGTAGCATAAAAGTTATTTAAATGTAAAAGTAATCTAACAGTTATAATAGATATTAAAAATTAGGACAAAAATCAGGAATTCAACGATTTATTCGGCACTTGCGGAAAATTTTGATATTTGCGAAATTTTAGAAAATCCCCTAAACTTTGCAGGAATTGCTACCACGATAAGTTACTGTCTCATCTATGACCTTCTACCTTTCTTTCAGACAATTTTTGAATCCCCTTTTTTGCCGAATTCTTTTAGTTTTTCCACAGAATGTTCACTTATTTTATTTCCTAAAACTAGGTATTGTGGACACTTTTGCCGTCGAAAAATCTTGCAGTGATCTGAGAGAAATAAATGAGAATTTTACCATCCAAAAGCGTTATCCATTTTTTAAGTCATTATTAATGCATGGTGTTATCCCCAGGTACAATACACCTAAAGAATGACCGCTGTATTCCTTATGACCACAGAAAAGCAAATCGAAATTCCTTGCTGACCGATTTTAGCTATGAACCCATATGGAAACCAAACACCAGCCCAAGAAGACTGTTCATTTCAAGTGATATATGGCTGGTGGTTGTGTGCAGTGAATCGTGTTGGATTATTTCTGTGCTGATTATGCATGGGATTTGACGTACCAACATTTTCATTACATTACCGTACCTTGCTGCCCAGTTTTAGGTTTGTGCTTAAGATTAATGTATAACTTAAAAATATTTTGTACCATCATTGGCAGGAACATTAATTGAACATTAACCTGGGTTTACTAAATAAATGTTCCAAATTGTTTGTATAACATTTCCATATTAAAGAAGCTCTTAAAATTGATTATAATGAAATGCAGCTAACCCTATGGGAAAAAAAAAAAAAAAAAAAAAAAGGAAAGAAAGAAATATTTGTTCTGTGGAGTTTGTGGGGGGGGGGGAAATAATAATAATGAAATATTTGTTCTACGGAGTTGGAAAGGAAAAGTGCAGGATATCAAGGAAATATTAATCTTGCTAAGATTTCGATTGCAAAATAATGTTACTGCACTTTTATGTACTTGAATTTTAACTTTTTAAAATCCTGCTTTACTGCCCGATTAACTAATTAACTATATATTCCGTCTTTTTATTAATTTCTGAAAAGGGCAGCGAGTTCCTTTTGAAGGTGTAGCGTAGTCAGAGAAGTTTCGTTGGTGGGTGGCTTTGTGAAGCACTTAAAACATCAGGTTAAATACAGTGCACTATCTGTGATTTGCTTCTTATTCTATCAATGAATCAGATTGCCTCAGATGCTGTCAGCTAGTCTGTCGGCATCAAAATATATATATATTTCCCCCTCTTTGGGATTTTTGGAAAATAGATAACTTTCCCGGATTTGTATGAATTCGGAAAATAGTCACGTGCGCTTAATATATCATATTTACTCTCTTTCGTGCATCTCCCCTGTAGCTTTTATAGTATGTGATTTAGAAGCTTTTGATTTACTCTCGTATTTTCCCCCCACACATGAAAGACCAGTTTCAAGAATTTTTGAGCTTGGAATTCCCTGCGCATGCGTTTCAAGGCTGTAATTCTTTGAGTAATTCTAACGTCAGAATCCTGGACAAGGCCATTAACCTTCGCTTAGAGATAAAAAGAGACGGAGTTTCAAGCTAAAGCATGTAACAAAATGTATACTTGAGCAAAAAATATTCTTATCCCAATCTAGTAAAAATGTATTTATTTATTAGTCCAAAGGGGCGATTTGCCTATTCATTTGGTTTTGTCATTTTGTATTGATTCACTATAAACGGCGAATCACTTTTTAAATTCTTGCAATCAAATATTAGAGCTCTGTATTATATTTAAAGAAATTAAATAATGAGGAATCTGCATAAATGTGTAGCCCTCGAATTTTGAATAACTTACGTCTCCACCCGAATATAGCCATCTGGAAGCCCAAATTTGGAATAAGCTTTAATTATCTATTTCATATTTTTAAAGCATTTATGAATTTTTGATTAAGAACTCAACGGTTTCAAAGCGAGCAATGGCAACACTGTACATTCTTATCTCCAGCACGCGAGATTGTGTATCGGAAATTCTAAAGATTTGCTCATTTAAAAAATATTTTGCGATATTGAGAGCATGATATTTAATAAATAAAGGTAACACAGAAAACGTTAAAAAATCGCTTCTTTTTACGTAATGTAAAATATGAAAGCTTTCAGATTTTTAAAAAAAATTTTTCTGTTTATTTCTTAATTAGAAGTTTAATGTAGCAAAATTCTTTCTAGTGATACTAAAATTGTAAAATACGAACTAAAAATTTTAATCTGTAGAAAGTATATTTAAATGAATGAAATTCTTTATTATCTTCTTTAAAAATCAATCAGAACTCGTCAGAGAAGAGAAAAGACGTAAGGGAAATTTTTCGAAAATATTTTTCCATGAAAAACGTTAGATGAGAAAAGGTGTTTCAGATTTTATTAGAGAAAGGTATAATTCATAGAAAATTTAGTTAAAAAATGTGCTTGAGTAAGTTTGAGGAATGATATATTCAGAGCACTGAAAAAGCTTGTCTTGCAAGTTTTAGGAATGATATATTCAGAGCACTGAAAAAGCTTATCTTGCATTAAAATATATCAAATCCTTTAAACAAATAAACAGAAGTAAATGATTTAAAGGAAAGTTGAGTTATTAACAGCTAAAACATGCATTTGAAAATATCAATTAAATGTTCGAAATAGTTTGCTGGTGATATTTCAAAGCATACAAAATTATGAGATTGCAAATGCATTGAAGGTTAGATTTCCTGTATTTCTGGTATGAAACTCATCAAAATAATTAAAGCAAGTGAATTTCAGGGTAGCAGTTATTTTCCGAAGTTTCTTCCTGATATATGGGATTTATCAAAACAATTAAAATAAGCAAATAAGTTTCTTACGCAGATTCAAATGAACCTAATGAGTATACCTTGCTTGGGTGGCATGCTTTTGCACTTTGATAATCAATCAGAAATAAATCAACAAGAAATGTAGGATTTCTATGGAGGGGCCAAAGAACTCGGCACAGCTTAACTTATTAACTTAACCGAAAATCCTGTTCTTGCATGTTTCGTCATTTCTGTTATTCCGATACACGTTTTATGCATTATGATTTGAATGTGCGCTATAGTTGACACATTTTAACCATCTTAAACAATAACTAAAGATAGGAAGAAAGTAGGAGAGTGAGAGTTTGTTTATTACTCCAACAAAGCCTGTATGTTCTCTCTAGTACTACCTTCTTTCTCCGACTAATAACTAAGCTTCCTTTCTAGATGACGCTTCCAGACAGTCACCTGCTTTCCTGACTCACATGTGCATAGTACATATAAATGTATAGTTTTCTTAACTGAGGCCTTCTCAATGATCTCTCAACGCATAGACGACCTCGCTACGAAACTCTAACATAGACACGTAATATTTGTTTGGACTCTACTGAATTTTTTTTTGCCATTGATTTGACTCAATTGTGTATCATTCTGCGACGGAATATATATTGTTTATCGTTCTACTAAATATAGACTAGTCATATATTACTATGACTTTACTTTATGCTGTCACAACTCATGCGAACTTACTCTGATATACTGAAATGGCTTCGGCCCAGGAACCCGTTTCTTGTGGCTGCATAAGATAAGCATAGTCCTGACGCATTAACTGTGCTGTTCCACCCCAATGTTTAGAGAGAACCCTGGGTGTTCTGAGAGTCTCTCGGATCCAACCTCTCGAGTAGACTTTCGGCTTGTGTATTTTGAGTGCCCCTTTGTGGCATAGATACCATAGGCCTGCGAACATCCTTTTCTCGGATTCAAACTCGGGCCCGTTGATGGGGCAATCAGCCTCGCTAATGACTTTTATACCGAACGGGCGGCTGCTTGAGATAACAGCAGAATAGCCGATGCTATAGAATTCGTGAATGGTTTTAGCCATCTGTAATTTAATTATACGTAATCTGGAATATGTAACTATTGCTTAATAAAAAACGAATTTGGGCCAAATTTTTACGTGACTTGGAACTTAATTATATTAATGCAATTTGTAACTTAGCTTCTGATTACTTTTTTTTTTTTTTTTTTTAATACGGATTAACCCATAACAAAATGAACTTATTCTTCAGATTAAACTCCTTGAAAATGCAGGTAAATTGTTAATAGCAATTTTCTATCAATTATAATACGGGTTATCTTTCATTCCAGTGCTTTTTTTAATTGCCTTCGGAGCAACTGTGATTTTGAGTTATTCGTGGCTTCGTCTTATTATCCCTGTAAAACAGTATTGACTGTATTTGCGAAATAAAATGGGCCAAGAAGCAGACTTTACGTTTGTAAAATTTTTGTCTGTTGCGAGCTTTGCATGCAAGTTTCCAAATCATTGTTAATCAAGAGCACAATAAGCCACATCTGCAGGGAATGTCAACGAAAAAATGTGAACACGAGAGAGCATAAGCTTACAAATGGCTATTATTAAAAAGAATGACAGCATCCTAGACTGCGCGTGCCCATCCTGTTTCATTCATTCACATGCCTCTCTCAAGGTTAGCTAAAGTAAATTTATTCTTTAAGTGGTTGGACGATAAGGTTATGTGAGCATGTAGAATGCCCGTTTCTGTACGCATATGATGCTTTTTTCAGATACATGATACTCAAGACTTTTTTTTAATTTTTTTTATTATTATTTTTTTATAAAATAACATCTGAAGTTATAGGTAATTTCGAATAGTTTTTGCGAAAATGATTAATTAAAAATATTCTATTGATTCAAAAGAAACGAAATATTGTCAGTTCAGATTTCCTGGGATCAATATAGAAAAAATCGATTAACTCAAGATCACGTTTGATCCAAAGGCAGTTAAAAACACTGAAAAGAGGAATAACCGTATTATAATTAGCAGAAAAAATACTATAAGCAAATTGCAGTATATTTTCAAGTAGTTTCATGTGAAGAATGAGTTCGTTTGGTTACGTAAATTAAATCGATATTTAGAACAAAAAGCACACTGTAAATAATGGAAGAGTATCACAATTAGAAATTAACTTGTAAGGGGCTCTATTTAAAAAAAATTCTCTCTCTGTTACGGAGATGAAATAAGCTTTTTCTTACTAAATTTCACCTTCTGAACAGGAGTTATGTATATTATTATTTTTTTTTTTAATGGGCTCTTGTTTATAAATTGCAGCAAAATTCACATTATTCGTTGTATAAATGAACCAAAAAAAAAAAAAAAAAAAAAAAAAAAGAAATAAGTAGTTACGTACTAACTGTTATGTCAGGAACACGAATATGTACTTTATTTTCCGAAATTTTCTTTTATTTATTCTTTTATATATTTTTATTTCTTTTATTCTGGCCGTGTATTTTAGAAGTTGTAACAAAATTTAAAGATCAGCGTGTTTCTTGCTAAATTAGTTCTCTTGTACTGGTAAACGCAGTAGGCAAATATTGGGACTTGAATAATTGTTTTAGGGGTTTGAAAATGCATGCGCTTTTTATCTTATCGTTTGTTCTTAAAAATTAAAGCAGTAACTACAAAGCACACGTAGCCTAAATGATTTTGCAGCTGGAAACTTATATAAGATCTTTATTTTCTCTTGCCTGACATATCTTCAAGAGGAAGAATTGCAGGAAATGTGATTTAAAGTGAGAAAAGTTGGTGTTATAACATTTTAAAAAAATTAGTGAGGTGTATGGTCCCCTCTGATCGAAATGTAAGCTTTCCAATGATTTTCGATGCAGCCTATTAGATTAATGAAGAGTTCCAGCGACAACAAAGTGTATTCATGATGAATAGCGCCTCGAAGCTTTGGAAAGTGCTAGGTGAGGAATGAAAGTTGGCATCCTATCGCACCCACGCGTATTCTTCCTGGGAGATACGCGCGCCATCCTATCAGCTGGTTTCCTTCACGCTTAAGATAAGCGGTTAGTATTGCAGTGCGATGGGGAAAAGCATTATCATCGATTAGGAAAAAGACCAATTGCACCCATAAAATGCTAACATAGAGATCAAGAACCCATCTTTGTTATTTTAGCATCCACAGTTGCACTAATAAAAATGTGTATATTCTTGCGGCTATTCAAAATGATGTCCATCCATGATGCCACCACCTTTATGTCAATTCACGTCACGGAGTTTTCTGGTTTAATTTGTATGGTTTGCTCCCTTCAAATTGTAACACGCCTGGAATCATTTCTAAACAAAATTTCGATTCACAGGTAAATAGAATTCGGCTGAAGCCTGTGTTATTTCAATCACGGTGATTTCAGCACCATTGCAACCTTGCGCATTTCGCAGCCCGAGTGTGTGGGACATAAATTCTGTCTTTCCTTGCATAAAGCTCTGTTTTGTGCAACCTGTTTATCACGGTATATCCGGATAATCGATAATCCGGATTTCGGTAGCTCTGCAGCAAGCTTTGTTACAGTTTAGTTCAAATAACGGTCCTGAGAATCGATCGCGGCACGTTTTCGATCTTAACATGGTTGTTTTTATTTATCACCAGGTCTTTAAACCATCTACAGATTCTTGACATAACGCTTTCGACTTTTAGGTCTTTATAGGACTGTATCTATCCGTTTCTCACAATCGTTTTGAACAAATGCCTTCTAACGACATGTTCTATCTTTTTAATGCGAACAACATTTTATCTAGCTACTTCACTCTTTTCCTCATGCTTCGGAAGAAAGAGCACACAGAATAGCGACGAAGGATATCATTGGACTGCATGATAACGTTGAATTTCAGCTACTAAACAACTACTTTTGCCTGGATTTCACTTAATAAAATAAATATAGAGCACTTTTTTATAATTATTCCTCGTCAGTGTAGCTAACTTGTACGTCATCATTAGTACTGCTCCAACAGAAGTCGGCTGACATAACTGCATTGAACTTCTATTTGTATCTTTCTTCTATTGTTGCAGTTTGCTATGAAAGTGTTCTGCATGCTTATCATTGGTATTACAGCTGTCAGTGACGAAATTCAGAGTGGATTGAATGCCATGAATTTTGAGTGATACTTGGCTCTTAGTCTTTTCATACGATGTCACAAGATTTTCTATTTTTTTTTAACTTTTATGTTCCGCAACACTTATTAAAATGCATTTTATGCTGCTCATTCACCATCACTAGTTTCTCTCCAATTTGAGAATTGTGTAACAAATCACATACTCTAGGTTGAACAATTATATTATCTTGCCCAAATTTAGGCTGGAAATTTAGTTGCATAAGTAAAACTACCGAATTGTCTTACATTGATGCCTTCACAAATTTCTTTTATCAACCCACTCGTATTTTGGTATGAATTGAAGCGAGGAATATCTTCTTTGGATGTACAGAATAGGACAGGATGAAGTGAGCGGACAACAGAGCTTCACCAGTAGTTTTACAGGTATAGTGTTTACCGTACAGCCCCATCGTAATTTTGATGAAGATCAACTTGGGGCATTGATTGTCGGCATCCCTCTACCCCTATCACCAAACTTTTCGAGACGGCTTTCAATCGCCAATATATTTTAAGTTTTTTTTATGACCGCACAGACAGGTATATGTAGAAGCTAGGCCAGCAGCTGCGGCTAGTCAAGCTAGGCCACAACAGGTAATAGAGATATTGCTGAATATAACTGCCTGGTTAAACTTCCGCCTTAATTTTGAGAACACTCCTGGGTAAAGGGTAAACCCTCTGAGAAGGCCTCCGTCCTAGTGACAAGTGGTCAAAGAATCTTCCCATCTTCTTCTCCTACCACCAACCTTTCGAAAGGACTTGCCGGTCGCCGTGTATTTTGAGTGCCTCCTTGCCGCACGGATACTACACGCTTATGAACATCTATGCCATCTCCGGGATTCGAAACCGGGCCCATCGTTGCGGCAGCCAGCGTCGCTAACCACTATACCGACTGAACGGCTGCCGCACAGAAACTGTATATTAAGCCTTCTCTTGGATTCGAAACTGGGCCCAACAGTACGGAAGTCAGCGTTGCTAACCACTATACCAGCATGGCAGCCATTAGATTTACGAAAAGTTATGAAATATCAATTTTTCATAACCGGGTGTGAACAAGAGGTTTTATTTGGAAGCCATTCTTTTTGTAATGTAAATCCCTGGCACGACTGTCTCATTCAAACAAGAAGTTACAGTACTTAGTGTAACAGTTTTGTAAACCCAGCAAAATTGCCACAACCTTAAAGTCACAGCTGATTTGCCATCCAAATCCATCATATTCCAGGAAACGAGAAATTTCTTTGTATGAGCTTCCCAAATTCTTGTGCATGAACAATATTGTTACGAATTTTGTATATATGTAAATAACGTTAATGAAATTATATGCAAATTTTAGTATCTGTTTTGTAATTTACCATGAAAGGCCTCGAGAGTGGAAGCATCGCTAGAAAAACGGGATTTCAAGGGTAAGTCCATTTAACAATGAGATAAATGGTTACCTCCCCAAATTGATAAGATAGCGCTAAGCTGGCGACGAAGCCAACTTGGCGACTAATTTTTGTCTCCGAATTTGGCGAGAAATAGCCAGAAGTCGCCTAACTCTGCGACAGTTCCTTGACATTTTTGTTCGGTCACTGAGTAACTAACTGGTCCGATCCGTATGTTATTGTATCCGGCCCTATGTAACTGTAATTGTATATGTCTTCTAGCAATTTCGAGAAACCGATGGTACTGGGAATTTTTCGGTGGCCGTCGGGAAAATTGTGTAAGACCGGAGAGAGCATCATTTTTCAGTTTAGTTCACAGTTTAGCTCAGAATATTGAGAGATCACTATGCGAGCTTACACACTTGAAGCTTTTTGTATTGTTTTGTGTTTAGCGTTCTTAGTAGTTTGAAGTGGCAACTAGTGATTTTGCTGTGTCATACGGAGAAGAGCTGTAACGAGTACGTTTGTATAAAGTTCCAGAACTATGAAGAGTTTCTGGAAAAATAAATTTAATTAAGCTGTCGTCAGTTCTGTGTGCATTCAAGCCATTACGAACCCATTCGCTCGTGCCAATATGAATTGAAAAAAGAACATTGCCATGAGGCAAAACTGCTGTCAGAGAGAACTTAAAAAAGTCGAAAAAATGGCTTTAGTTTTGTGTCCTATGTAATGCATTCTCAATGCCAAAAGACCGTCGATTTCATTCAGGTCATCTCTTGTTTGAAAAAACGGTAGAAACTCTTATCTCTAGAGAGAAGCTATTTTTACATCATTTGCTAGGTGTTCCCATTGTTGTAGTCTTGATGTCAACAATCAGCTTTATGTTTTCAATTATATTTATTCAGTTTTGTGGCCCACATTTCAGCTATCCCATAAATAATATTTTTCTCTTAACACTGTAATTTTTACTGTAACTGTGATCATTTTGCACACTTTGGATAGCTGTCTTCCAAAGAATTTAAATTTTTTTATGTTAATTTAACACTTTACCGACCGCTAGCGATTTAACGCATACGCACAGCCGATCGGCCCCTCAGCCGCAGATTCTCCCTGTCCTAAATAACTGTCAGGACAATTTAATAAATCGTATCATCTAAAATAAAACTCTTCAGTACCATTTTTTTCGCTCATCGTGAGCAGTAAATTTTTTAAAAACGGTGTGAAAATGTGGGAGTTTACGAAGCAACGCATTTAACGCAAGTGAGCAATGTACCTCAATATTAATAATAAAATGCAGATGATATAGCAAATGGCAATTGTTTATCGCCATGGCTACCGATTGATAGGCTATTTTTAGGTAGCCCCGAGAAAAAAGCGATTAATAAATAGGCTATCGTTCGGTTGGCGTTGGTGAAAAAAAGCCGATTATAATACGGGATCGGTCGGTAGGCGTTGGTGATAAAAAGCCGATTAATAAATGGGCGATCGGTCGGTAAAGTGTTAAAGACTCACACGTAATAGAAGTTTTGTCTGGAGCGCAAGTTATGCCTGTTCTGTTGAAGTCTGAATAAAAAGGTTGTTTTAACCTTTTTTTGTATTTTGTGAGTTATTGAAGACGTAGCCATAACTCGCTATTAATCTTGTAGGGTCTGCAGGTCTTCAGCTTCCAGCAGTGTAACCAAAATATGTGGAGAATAGTATATTTACAAGAGATCTTGAATCAAGCCTATGAATTCAAATTCGTGTAAAGAAAAGTCAGAACTTTTTTTTTTTATTTAACAAGAGTTTGAATTCAAAGCTAGCCTGAAAAAAGTTGGTTTGAATTTTTTTTTTTAACTATACAGTGTTGTTACGTTTCAGATTGTTTACAATTTACATACTGTTGTGGATAAAATTATCTCCCAAATACTGTAATATTTGCTATCATTGCTGTTATCTCGCACATTTTTCTTTTTGTGTTTTACGTAGACATTGTTAATGTTTACATTAAGTTGTTTATCCATGATGGTGTGTATTTAGTCGTTCCATAATAAACTTTTTAAAGATAAATTAAGACGATTTTTTTAATGGTTAATCCGTATTCGTTTAGCTAGTAATTGATTGCATTAGGGTATGTTTTATTTCGCTTGTTTAATATGCAAGAGAATAGAATCTGATTCGAATTTTTCTGTAATTTTGAGTAATTGTTGAGACAGAATTAGTATTTTACTGATTCAAGAGATTTGAGATATGCATATGTTTGATTACTTTAAAACGTGCATATCACAATAATTTGGTTGTAACCGGTTGCGTTGCGGTAAATTTAGGTTTTGGTATATTCCCCCTATTTACTGCTTCAGTAAGGATTGATAACTGATTAAGGAGTACTAGGATTGAGTTTTTGACATCAGTGAGACAGAATTATCATTTACGTGGATTATCGGATTCACTAGAATGATGCTACAATTTTGTAAACATTTGTTAGAATACAAACCTCTTAACGAAACTCTTTCTGCCAAGAGTATACGAATACAAGTAATGACTGGAAACATAGTGGACGGTAAATTATGGAATATGCATGATTTATTATTTTAATCCATTTATGTTTTATAATCTAATTTCATAGCAGTTGCATGAAGACATCAAAGCTTGAATGTCCACCTTATCAAACATCTTTGAAGAGACTGTGAAAATTTATTAGTTCTCCACATCTTTGATACTGTAATGCCATATAAATTCCAAATATGTTGACTGGTCATCAAAATTAAAGTATAAAGACAGAAATAAAACGTAACTGAGATTTTATGAGAAATTATTAATAGAAATTTGTACAAAAGCATTAGTTAACATAAACTACAATGTTTGGCAGTTATTTGCAAAATATTGAAATTAAAACCAAATTTATAGAAATTGGAAAATGAAGGAAAAATTAAGTCACCTCTTGCAGAAAAAATCTTTAATATGGTGTATGTTTATCTCGGTCAAGTATGCATACCTCACATCTTGATTTCATAGACTTGTGGAATTGCACGTCATTTTTCTAATGTGCCTTGTTTAAGCTCCTGGAGGGGCCGAGGCAACGCCATCTCGAAAGAGACTATCTAGAAGGTGTTGGCCAAAAGAAGAATTTGGGGCCCTAAAATTCGGCGCCCTAAGGCATGCCATACTTGTTCAATCGCGTATAATTTGGGTGAATAAGGTGACCATTCTATTCGAATGATATCTCCTGTTTGCAAGTATTCTGACACCACATATGCTCGATGAGATCGAGCATTGTCATCCATTAGCAAAAACTCTGGGTAAACAGCACCCCTAAACAGTCTAACTTTGGGTTCCAGTACCTCGTCCACTCATCTCTAAGTGGTTACAGAACCCTTTTTAAAGATATTCACCTCAGTGCGGCCATTTGTCATGATTCCTCCTCAAACCATTAAACCGCGGTCGCAGAAACGGGATATTTCACGGTCAACGGAAGACAAGTTGCAAGTTCCTTCCTCTCTCCATATCAAAACACGTCTACAGTCACTGTTCAGGCTATATCTGGACTCGTCAGTAAACAATACTCCTTAGGCCTCAAATGATCCATAAATAATTAGTGAAAGCGAATGTGTAGCTGACTTAGCGAAATCGTAAACTGAATATCAATTAGTGTTTGCTTAGCTGTGATTGATCGGTTGCTTACCTTGTGTGATCGGGCTGGCAAAACAGAAAGGCTTGGTTTGACCATTTCAGGCAGTTTGCGAGGATTTGTCTTTGTTCGTAAGATGAAAACAATCACTATATGGACGAATCCATTTTAAATTTTAGGGTACTCGTTATCTGAACGCGTTGAAGCAGGGAAAAATTATGCGAATATTTTTACAGTTTTCAGAACCTGGCGCCCAAACTCTTTGTACAACATTTTCTTTCCCTATTATTAAGTTTAAGAATATTTAAGAGGTATTTAGACTAAAATATATGCTCTGTTTCCTATTAAATCAGCACAGTCTTATTATAAAGTCAAATATGCTTCCACAATGAAAGTTCGATAATTCAGCATTCAGTGGTATGCAGCTTCATTATAGCTAAATTGTTATGCAGCAAAATTCTATTGAAAAAAAATGTCACTAACTATTCTGAACTACTGAAATCAGTCCAATTTTTTTTTTTTTTTTTTTTTTTTCCAGTAGGTTTTTAATCACAGTTCCTGATAATGTTATTTTCTGAAGTCGCTTAAGGAAGCGAAAGAATTAGTCAGTCATGAAAAACCACCGCTGGTGAAAAATAGACAGTAAGGAAGAAGAACGTGTAACTAATGCGCTGCTGGCCATTAAAATTGTTAAACCATAAAGGCGGCATCCAAGAAGCATGAAATTTTCATGAAATATACTAATTGTTAGGATATGCAAAAGATTAGCATTCTAGCGCATATGAGTAACAGCAAATAGAAAGATTGCCCCTCCGGTTTTTGATTTGGAAATCGCATTTGAACATTGGTTGTTTGTGCAAATGACGTGTTATACATCGTGTAAGATGAGAACTCCTACAAGCCCATGCTGAAAATTTGACTGTTGCAAGATCGTGGCCTATCGGGACTGCTGTTTATCGTTCCTCGACATTGTTGCTCATGTTAGTGGGGATTTCTTGACTCTCATAACGCAAATATGAAATCGATAGGTCCAGGAGGGCTATAATTAGCTTCATGCAAGATCTTAGCAGCACTGGCGTACTAACACAAGAGAAGACATGTCGCTTCGGCCTTGTGGAATCATATGACGACGTCCTGTGCCCAAATCATTAACTTGGTCCATGGACAGGATAAGCGTCCGCACGGATAGTGCGATAACGTCTGCAGCACCGGGCACTGTCAGCACGGCGATTATTCTTGCTTCTTCCCATGAGGCTGCAACAGAGGGACGAGCTTACGGTGGTGCGACAACACTGGACGACTGTCTAAAGAAACGAAACAAGCACCATCTCGTTTTTTTAGACGAATCCTGGTTTTGTCGTGTACATCATCACGATAAACGTATCTGGGTGTTGAGGCATCGCAGAGAACGAACGTTGTCAATTTGCGTACGTCATCATCATTATGGGCCCGGCTCTTGGCGTGCTGGTATGGGGTACTATTGAGTGCATATCCTGGCTGTTGATCTGAACAGCTTAAACCCTTGGCCTTTTAAGGCCTACTTTAAGTCAAATCCAATAAAAAATTTCGAAATTTTTGTGTTAGTTAACCTGAGAGGTGTTTTTAAGGTATAGGGAAAGGAAAAACAAACTTTAGCGACTTGCAATAAATTATTTGAATAGAAAGCCAATTGAATTGTTGATTAGGCAGTAATATGGTTAAGTACAAATGAATTGGTGCCGAAAATACGTAATATACAGATAACTCAGAAAAGTGCGCAATAATAACCTAGTACAACATATATATATTTATTTTACACAATTGTTTGAAATAGCTTTATTATTCTGTTAAAGATGAGATCAATTCCTGGTTTCTTTCAGCTCTTGGGGACCAGCGGCCGAGCTGTAAAGTCGCTGAATACGCAGGTAGCCCTCGAGGTTTCGCCATAATCACATAAAATAAACCTTTCTGCATAAAGTTTCTTTATGTAGTCAAAAACTTTCCATGGAAGGACTGGAACGATGTCGATTGTCTGTGATTTACTGTGTAATTGGAATGAAAATCAGAGACTAAGTGTTCTATTGTTGTGTCGTGTATGTTTCTGCTAAACTGAGATTTCAGATGCTGAACTAAAAGTGCCTCTTTCTCAATTTTGGTGTAATGGATCCTTTGAGGGCCTTTCAGGGGGGAAATTTTATTGTTGTATTTCTTGTACTTGGACGTAGCTCTCCAAATATCGTCCATGGAGAGCGAATGTAGTTGTTAGTTCAGTCGAGTACATCCCGGTCACCTCTTATGTGCATAGCCGGTAGTGTGGTCAGCCGCCATTCCATTTTTGACATGCTAATGTAAGAGACTGTGCTCTATCTTTAAAGCCTGCGTTTTGCTGTCTTTCAACAAGATAAAGAACGACCGTATGTTGCCCGTGCTTGTCCTGATTTTGCATACGAAGGGTGTTTGAATGTTGTTTTGACCAGCACATTCTCTAGATTTCTCATTCATTGAGAAATGAACAGACTAAAGATTGCCAAGAGACTGTCACGTCACCACTCGCTAGCCATTACGATTAATGAATTCTGACATAGATCCGAAGCCGCATGGAATGGAGGTGCCAGAGGTGGCAACTCTGTGTGTTGCGTTCTGTGCGCTATATAACCTCAAGCCACCTACAAATTTAATTATGTCTGCCTCCCATTATACTGGATGTATACAGCAATAAGATTCTTCCATTTGCTTTCCTTTCTGGTGTAGCAATTTTAATGGCCAGCACTCTATTGTTTGAGTTAAGACTACCGAAGTTAAAGCATATTTGTAAAATTTACAGCGTTATTTACTATTAAGCACATTTGTGAAGTTAGCCTAATAACCCAAAGGAATGGAGAAGTAATGAATCTTTATATTCTTCTCAATGATCTTTTGACATAGACATGAACTTCGAATTTTTTTTTTTTTTTTTTTTTTTTTTTTTTTTCCAACTGCGGTACTATAGATTCCAAATAATGTGTATGTGTAAGTTTCGCTTGATGTTTTGTTTTCTTACACTAGATCAAATCACATTCGCAAAGTTATTTTTATTGCATTATAAGTGTATATGCGATAATTCGGCATTACCAAAACCCGAATTTTTCATATTACCGAATTTTTATGCTAATTGAAAGTAGTGCAAATGTCGTACTCGTAATTGTCAGAAACAATTTTCCAATAATTAGAACAGAAATGCGAGCACTAACCTCTATTTAAAGTGTCTATTTATGCAGCAATAAAATTGGCTTAATTTAATAGTAGGTTTTATTCATTCCGAAAGTCGCAATTTCAATATTAATTAAAAATTCGAAAATTTTGTATATTTTATTAAACTATGATATAACTACGGACATGGAGCATTTAAAATGTAAACTGCTCGTACTTATGTTTAGCTTATACAAGTAAAGTTAATTCAGCCAACTCATGATTTACTGTGGCCTTATTGAGAAGGCCGTGCCTAAAAAACGGTCTGCTTGTGCATCGCAGAATGGTGGAAAAATGGCTCTTAAAGACCACCAATATAAAAACTGAACTGTCTATGGAAAATGGAAAAGAATAAATCGTAAATCCTATTTTTAACTCTTTATTTCTAATGGTATTTTATGTCATTTTTTTAAAACTTTTATTTATTTGTTTTTCCTTTATTTTGAATACTGATTTAGTTTATGGAACCAAATGAACTTATACTCCAGATTAGTCTACTTGAAAGTGTAGGTAAATTGTTAATAGTATTTTTTAGTTTTTCTATTAATCATAATAAGGATTATTTTCCTTCCTTTTGTTTTATAAACTTCCCACAGATTAATCGTGATTTTCCTTTAACCGTGGATATAGTCTCCGGTGTTTTTGCGATAAATCGGGAGGTGATTCTAATCGAAAAAATGAAAGGCCCAAGCCTACGTTATTTTGCGTGTTTACCTCTCCCCAGCCGAGGTACTTTTCTAACCTCCTGGGGAGGGAGGGGAAAAAAAAAAAAAAAAAGAGGAAGACTTTTGATATGGAATAAACAAAAGTAAATAACTGTATCGAAGGAGAATAAAGTAAACAAACTCTAAGTAGGGCAATTTCCAGTCGTAGTAACAGCGCTTGTTGAGTTATCGGATTTCTAATGCCACCATTTAGAATTTTATCGCTTTAGTTTTTACGAATTTCTCGCCAAATTAGGCACTGATATTTCTGTAAGATTTTCATTTTGACATTGATCTTCTGAATAGTGTTTTTAAATATCCAAGTTAATATTGTTCTTTTAGTGATAGTTAAAAATCAAATACTGGAATTATGCATAAAACAAGTCGTAGTTGTGCGTTCAAGAATATTTGTCATGGTACCTATAGGTAAGGTAGGTATACATCTTGCAATGTGTCCGGACCATTACAGTAGTATAGATATTGGAAGAATAAAGGTACAAAGGAGGAGCTTCATTTTGTAATTACAGTGAACAAAATACCATTTAAGTATGGCATTTTCAAGAAATTCAGGGTACAAATCGTTGGTTACTTGGATGGTTAAAAACCTCTTAACTCTGATTATTCTATTTTATTAATGTAACGTATATCGATTTCACGGGAAATTGCGATTTAAAGAACTTAATGTTTAATATAGTGTGTGGGGTTCAAAAGATGAGAATACTGTAGAGTCATTAGATTACTGCGAAGCTAGAGTACATGAGAAATGAGCAGTGCCTTCGCCGGGACTCGAACCTGGACCTGTCGAATACGCGCCGAGTGTACTACCGTTACACCACAAAAGCATGTTGGAAGGAGGGAGAAAATATATAATCCCTCTTTTAAAGGGCGACTGAGGATTAGGGGACCTAATCGCCAAATCCTGTTGGCGACAAATTATTGTCCTCCACCCTTTTAGTTCGGACACCAATGTAGAGTCATTAGGTTATTGTGAAGCAGGAGTGCATGAAAAATGGGCAACGACCTCGCGGGAATTCGAACTTGAATCTCTGGAATACGCTCCGTGGGCGCTACCCTTACCCCACGAAGGCATCCTGGAAGGAAGGAGAAAATAGCTTATAATACATTATTTCTCACTTTGGGGAGCAGAGAAACCATTTTCGACCTCTATCTATTTCTTACGGTATGTCCGTAAACCGCTGTAAAATCCTGTTTATTTAAAAGTACACAGACATTTTATTCATTTCAAGCACTTTTGTATTTTTAAATGTATTGTTTAACATTTCCATACATTTGTTCATGATATATAATGAAGTGTAAACGGAATTCCATTTATGTATTAGTCCAGTTATCCGGTTATATATCTTATATCAAGGCCAGGTAAAAAGTAAGCCTATAGTTAATCTGTTGATGTATTTTTGAATTATTCATTGTTTAACTATCGCACTCGTTTAGATATGTTATACAGTGTAGTAAAACGCCAATTATCCAGACTCCGAGTATCTGTAATTCCAGTTATCCGGGTCGCTTAGTCATATTTCTAGGATCAGGAAAAATTTAGCTTGTCGGTCTCTTGACTTGCTTTTAATTTAGTCATTGTTTATATTTTTCATTCATTTGGGCATGATATATAGTGCAGTATTAATAGAACTCCAACTTCGGATTCTGATTATGTATTAGTCTAGTTATGCGGTTAGCTTGATCTTCTTGGGAGGCCAAGCAAAATTAAATTTGTTGTCAATGTGTTGACAAGTTTTTAATTTATTCATTGATTAGCTAGGTAAAATCTGTTTGGATATGATGTAGTGTAGTGTGGTAAAACATCAGTTATCCGGATTGTGGATGATCAGGAACTCCAGTTATCCAGATCGCTTGGTCTTCTATGTAAGCCAAGCAAAACTAAGTTTGTTAATCTGCTGATGAGTTTTTAACTTATTCCTTGATCTAGATAATATTAAAAGATAATGAATAGTGTACGGTATGTATATTTTTAAGGAGCTATTAAGTTGTATCAATTTAGATGAATGTTAATAATTTTCAGATTAACCTACCGATTTTGGCAAATATGTAGACTATATAGGTATATATGAATAATTTTTAGATCTACGGCAAATATGCAAAATACGTAAGTATTATTAATGAAAAGCAGCTAACTATTTTGTACAGGCTTACTGAGGGCGTGAACCACTGCTTAGCTATAATAGCCTAAAATAGAGATGGTTGCTTTTTGTCAATTCCTTCGGGTTTGAAAAATTTTCCTTTTCCAGTATATTGTGTCACTGCAGTCAGTTACTTGTTAACCTTGTACGTTGCGTGTTTCTTTGTACGTGATTTTTACTTCCTTGTACGAAGTAAAGGAAGTACCGTAATCGCGAAAAATTTCGCGTATTGTATTTCAACGAAAATATTCATTTTGATTGCTTTCGATTTCATTTGAACGATGTTTTTGCGTTACATCTGTATATGCTGACAGAATACAGGACTCTTTTTCCCAAAACGGGATTGTGAAATGGATTTAAAACAGATATTTTTCCGTGACGTCTGTATGTACCTTTGTATGTATCTCGCGTAGCTCAAAAATGAGTAGCCTCAGAACGTTGAAATTTTGGGGCTTCCCCTTTGGTTTGGTGTCTCGTTTTAATTAATTTAAATTCTATTTTTAATTGTAAAAGTTGTTTTTTAACGGTTTTTAAATCTATTTATTGTTTTACGTTTTTCTGTATTTTACAATATTTAATGAAGATGTTCTGACTTTTTACGTATTTTTTCCTTGCCGCGAAGTGAGAACTGAATTGATTGAATGAAAAAGATATCTCTAATGAAATTCGAAGAAATAAATTTAAATGAAATGCATAAAAAATGTGCATAATTTAATAGGCCGTACAAGGAAGTCATATGGTGTCCAAATGAGATTTTTATTTCCTTGTACGAAGTAAAGGAAGTATTGTAATCGCGAAAAATTTCGGGTATCATATTTCAACGGAAATATCCATTTCAGCCGTTCTGGAAACCATTTCAACGATGTTTTCGCGTAACATATGTTAGTACGCTCAGAATAAAAAACTGCTTTTGCCAGAAAGGATTGTAAATTAGATTTAAAATGGATTGAGAACAGATTTCTTTTTACCACGGGAGTCAAAGAAGACGGTCAACAGGACTTTGCTGTGGACCTACCGTGTTATTTTTTTTTTTTTGTCTCGTGGATGACGGATGTTGCTACTATGATGACTGCGTCTTGGTTTTTGGGTGGTACACGTACACCCATGTTTCATCGTTTGTGACCACGTTGTTCAGAAATTTTGGGTCATTGTTGGCATTGTCCAGCATGTTCTGTGCGATATCCAGACGCCATTGCATCTGCTGGATTGTTAGGAGCCTCGGTATAAGTTTCATGCTCAAATCCTTGTGCAACATTAAATGTACTGAATCGATGCTTACTTTTTTCTCGTTCATAATTTCATGCACTGTGATACGATGATCCTGCAAGACTAGAGTTCGCACTTGTTCAGCGCCATTGTCATTCCTGTTTGTTGAGGGCCTACTAGAACGTGATTCACTGTCCACCGATGTGCGGTCGTCTTTGAAGCGTTGTACTACTCCTTAATGAGAGAGGTGCTCATGGCGTCGTCTGCAAAAGCCTGCTGAATCTTTGGAATGGTGTCTGCTTGGGTATCGCCAAGCTTTTGGCAAAATTTGATGCAATATCGCTGCCAAAATGTTTTGGTCATTTTCCAACCGTTTCACAACACTGAAATCTGACGAAACTGTCACTACACGTATTCACTCGTTGGCCGACTTCGAGCAACTAACGCATTCCATGGACGGGGAAAAATTCACGAATGCGCAGTGTAAGATGTAGTGTCCTTCTACATCTTACACTGAAGTAAATCTCCGCGCTTCATTGGTTTACTCGAGAAAAAATAAACAATTAGGTTTGATACTTTTTGAACAGCGTATAAGATGTAAAAATATGAAGAGAATTATCAACAAGTTAACGAATTAAATAAGATCAAACTACTAGGTGAATTGGCAATAGTCCTTTAAATTCTTGATTAAAAAACCCCTAAAATGCATCTGCACCAACGTCACTCCTTCCCAGCAGCAACCGCAATGCGAAAACTCCTCAGCCGCTCTGCAGGATTAAAATACAGTAGTCAAACTTATAAAACTCCAGCCACGCTATATGCACTCTATTTCTATGTTCATGCTTGATTAACCCGTGTCTCTGCGCTTACCTGTATTTTCAATTCTTTTAAGATGCTATTGCTTATATAAAATTGTGGGGCGCGTTTAATCAGCAAGAAAAACTTTGTTTCTAAAATATTATTCCGGTTCAGAAATAAAACTAGATATTAATCTTCGTGATGGCTACTGTTCGTTGCAGCTGCGTCGTTATGTATTGTAATGCCGTCACCGTTCCACTCACGATTGTAAATTAATTTTAATCTTCTCTCATCGTACCATCTAAATTATATATATATATATATATATATATTAGCAGCTAAAAGCTACGACTTATATAGGAGTTTTTGGATTGTTGGGGAGCATAAACAAGTTGTTCTTTTAAGCAGTATAAAACTGATATGTGTTTAAAAGAATAAATTTTGATTTTAGCGCATACCAGATTTTCATTCAGTATTTGTATTGTATGCACAATTTTCACAGTACCTGAAAAGCGAAATTAGAGATTTGTAATCTCAATCAAAGATGTCATTTAAAAGAATAAATGACTTTTTCTTCTTCGATTTACGATGGTAACTTAAAATTTGCTACTTAATTTTGGAGCACCCTATCGGCTCCAAATTAAACGGCAAACACTGTTTTTCTGTTCCTTGCTGATTGAGTAGTTGATTGAATGGCTTCAGTACGTTAAAAATTAATCTCTATAGCCAAAACTAACTACGTAATCTTTGTTGAAATAAAATATTTCGGGCATTTGTATTAAGGACGTATTTGGCGTATTGGAAGAAAGGGAGACAAATTATTTGGACTTCTCAAATATCCGAGAGATTATGGTCCTAGTTATTTCGGATGTGTGGAGTTCTACTATAGTTATTTTTTCTCTAGTGGAAACCAAACTTTCTTTCAAAAAAAGTCTCTGTAAGTTGTCAATTGAGCGGGAAGTGATTGTAGTTTCGCGTGTCCATTTTTCTTATTGTTTTTAAGTAGCTGATCTGCTTTCGAATTTTTTTGGTTTTTCTTTGTTACTGAAAAGTTTGCTTATGCCACATTGACAGGAAATATTTTTTGAAAAGGCGTGCGATATTTTTTCTTTTGTAAGCACACAAAAGCTATTTTAGTGCAGTAGTGGCTTTACTTCTTTCGTTATTTTAACTCTGCCTCTAAATTAGAAACTGAAAGAGCCGTATGATGTAGCAAACTAGTATACAATGGATGATCCACTCCCGATTTACTTCCACGGTGTAGGGGCAATGTCTATGGAATATACTCTTTTTAATTTACCTTTATTTTCAAGCAGTTTAATCTGGAGAACGAGTAATTATGTAAATTAAATCGGTATTTAAAACAAAAAGAACATACCATGAATAACGGAAGAATGAAGATTATTATAAATGAAGACATTTTAATTGTAGATGGTGTATTTATGAAAGAAAAATATTTACGAAAGTAGTTGAACAGTGTCATTGAGTTCAAATATATATATATATATATAATTTATTTACTAAATATTGATATATATATATATATATATATATATATATATATATATATAAATCAAGAAGACGCATAAAAATGTCTGTTTCAACTTTTCTTCTTTTGGCAGAGTTGATTTGACTGGCGTAGTCTGCTATCACTACTATTACTAATAATTTTTCCTTCGTTCTGCAATAAGCACATTTAACTATTTTTTCTTGACAGTTCCGATTAATCGGGAATTGACTGTACTTTGATTTTTGCTTTTAAGCTAAGATTCTTCATCATCCCATCTATAGCAAATTTCAATGAACAGAACTTTTTATTTATTTATTCATGGAAAGATGATATTTCACGATGCAAATTAACCATTTTTAAGGTAGAACGTGGCATTAACTTTTCGCCGGGTCATATGAATAGATTACTAAATATTTTGAATGACATTGCTGATTGTATCATCGGAAAAAAATCCGAGGTAAAAGTTCAAGAGCGTCATCGACAGTTCTTTATCGAAGTTTCAGAAATCTTCCAATATCGTTACTGTCTTTTCTGAGCTTGCAACTCTGTTAAAAGAAAGGGAAAATGATCATGAAGTCCAAAGTTCAAATTCTAATAACGTCATCGGGTTTCAATCTTCCTCCTTTTGTACCTGAGTTGAAGGAAAGGAGGCAAGGCATTCTGTATTTCCTTTGTAAATTTTGTATATGTAATAAGAGTAATTTTGAAATGTATTGTTCTGAGAGTTAAACTTACTTAAAAAGAAATCTTAAAAAAAATTTTTTTTCTCTTTGTTTTTCTTAACTTTCATTTCTCCTCGTTCCATTTATTTTACTTGCATATTTCAGATTGTCATAATTAAAATATCAATTTTTATTTCAGAAAATAATTTTTTTTTTCTTTTTTATAGTGAAGAAAATGGAACTCATCTTTTTAATATCTCGAAGCTTTTGCATGTTTAATTGAAATTCTCAAAGGCCATCCATTTGAAATATTATAATTAATTTTTTGAAAGTTGGTAAGTAAATTATTTTAATTCTTATCTTTATTCAGTGTATATATATATCAACAAAATTTTAAACTATTTGCAAATTTTCTGTAAATATTTTAAACAATTAATATACATTTTGTGTTATATGTTTTAAATTTTATTATTTAGACATCATGGCAGAAGAAAAGCTTTCTCCAGTGGCCAAATTTTATGGAGATAGAAGCATTCTTATTACAGGTGCTACAGGGTTTATGGGAAAGGTAAATGATTTATTTAAATTTCATTAAGTAGCAGGGTATAATGTTCATGAGTTTTTCAGCATCAGTATTGAACATCGGACTCAATATTATGTAATTAATCGAACTAATTGTAGAATGATCTTTATTCACACATACATTCCTTTTAGTATCCAATAATTGTAATCATTAATAATATTTTTAACAATATTATGCTACAGTGATGTGATATGCCTTTTATGAGAGATAAAGTGCTTTTGAATTTAGATTCCATATTTAGTTTGGGTGATTTTAATTGCAATGTGTCTTTGCAGAGATAATTAAAATATGTTTATCTGAAAAGGTGTTGTGACTGTTAGACATTTCAGGCTAGGAGCATAATAATTCAACTATGCCTCCTCGTAAGAATGTTACAATGTTCCTCCTGAGAAACTAGAGTTAGGAAAAAAGGGTGATAGACCCTTCTTTCCTCATAACTCCAAGTTATTTTTTTTAATAAAAAACTTGGAGTACAAGGTGAAGTACAAGGTGGTGGTGGAGGGTGGACTGACAGGGTTTTTTTTTTTTTTTAATAAAAACTGAACTAAATGGGAAGTCATAGGCCAAGGCATACTCCATACCTGACCTATGAGTATTTATATGTCTTTGGCCAATCATTTGTCAATTTGCTTTAGTTATTATTTGGCTAAATATGGAGATATGAAGTAATAACATTATCTTCATGAATTTTTGACAGGCTGTGAAAATGTAGATAGTTAATATAGGGTAATTAATAAAGGTTTTATAGTTTTTTTTTTTTTTTTTTTTGCGTTTATTTTGCCTAAAGAAGTAAAGAAACTTTTTATTTTACATTTGATTGATGTAAAGCAAGGATGTCAAACTCGCGGCCCACAACAAATATTTTTGCGGCACGGCCAATATATCGGCAAATAATAATATATAATAATAAAATAACATATCGACGAAGAAAAAAATTAAATGTTTACTGCTAAGTAATTAACGATAATTTATTCAGTGTTGTTAGATTACTCACAGCGAGCTGACACACACACTACTTAAATTACAAATGCGTGTGAGTAGCTTGCGTTCAGCTACCTTTGGCTTTTGGGGGACACATGCACTCAGAACTTGTACGCATCCCCCCATAGCCGAATGTGGCCGAACTCATGGTCTCAGTTTTCCAATCATAGTTTTGTACGATATATTGGTGCGTGCACTTTGCTTTATTATTAATTATTACTTAATTCATATTGTTACGGATTTCATAGTTATTTATTTATTTAGTTTTTTTTATTTAGAATTGTAATTAGATTTGCTTCATGTTGCCTTAGCAACGTAGACGATTTTTTAAAAGACAGCTGTGTTGGAAGAATCAAAATAGAACAGCGCGTGCATTTAATACCTAATAAATAAATATCTCGTAATTGCTGTTGCTGTCCACAAAAATCCAGATATTTATAGATGTTTCCAGTATATTCGAGAAATTAATTATAAAGCTTATAAAAGCCGAGAACAAACAACTCATCTCAGTAGTAGCTGTAGTTCTAGCGAACTGTTTGTTTACTTAATGCTGTGATTGATTTGTAGCAATTTCGCTGTGAGATAGAATTAGTTTCTCTGTTTTGAATTGATTTTTGCTAAACGTTTGACATTTTGTGATATTGTTAGAATATTTTTGAAGAAATATTTCAGCATTTTGATTTATCTCTTGTGGAAAGAAATTTTTGTTAACTTTTTAACGTTAACCATGTTTATTCCAGCCCTTTGTATTCAGTATGTCTATATCAAAACCAAGTGGTAGTTAAATTAAACGAAAAATCGCTGACGAACATAGAATATTCCAAGTAAAATGGGAATTAGAATATTTTTGCTGTGAAATAAAAGATAAAATAATCTGCTTGATATGTAATAATACTATTAATGTACCAAAGTTATGTAATATTAAACATCATTACGAACAACGCAAATCGAAATATAACAATTACGAAGGATTAAAGAGAGAAGAAAAGTTGAAAGAGCTCAAGTTAGGAGTGAAAAAGCAACAGTCCATGTTTAGTAAAGTATTGCAAGAAAGTGAAGCGGCGATACATGCAAGCTACATCTTGTCAGAGTTGATAGCTAAACATTCGAAGCCTTTTACTGACGGTGATTTCATCAAGGAATGCCTAATGAAAGCTGGAGAAATTGTTTGTCCTGGAAATGTGAAGGCTTTTCAATCAATTTCATTGTCTCGAAATACAGTTGCGGAAAGAGTTACTGATTTAGCCGCGAATTTAAGTGATCAGATCAAAGCAAAATCATCTAGTTTCGAAAGTTTCTCCATTGCCTGTGATGAGAGCACGGACATTAGTGGCAAAGCTCAATTAGCAGTGTTTCTTCGTTCTTGTGACAAGAATTTTAACATTTTTGAGGAATTAGTGGAACTAATACCGATGCCTGGTACTACCACAGGAGAAGATATATTTACTTGTGTTTTTGGACTTCTGCAGAAATACAATCTACCTTTGGCAACATTAAATTCTGTAGCTACAGATGGCGCTCCATCAATGACCGGGAGAAACAAGGGCTTCGTAGCATTACTAAGAAAAAAACTTGGTGAAATTCACGGTTCAAACATTCATCATATGCATTGTATTATACATCAAGAAGTTCTATGCACAAAAGTAATAAATATGGAGAATGTTTTGTCATATATAAAAAAATTTATAAATTTTATAAGATCTCGAGGTTTAAATCAGCATCAATTCACTGCTTTCTTAAGTGAGTTAGATAGTGAATATTCGGGTTTGTCCTACTATACCGAGGTACGTTGGTTATCTTGCTCCAAGATTCTCAAACAATTCTGGGATTTGAAAGAAGAAATATGTCAGTTTTTAAAAACGAAAAATCAAGACGTAAGTTTGTTTTACGATCCAATATGGATACACGATTTATCTTTCTTGGTTGATATAACCAAACACTTAAATTTATCGTTACAAGGAAAATATCATATCATTACGAACATGTTTGACATAATTAAAGCATTCAAATGTCAACTAGTTCTTTGGGAAAAACAACTTAAAAATGAAGATTTGACACACTTCCCGACGTGCAGCATGAACAAATCAAGTTTAGATAATACTTGTTCATATCAAAAATACGCAGAAAACACTGCAAATTTAACAACTGAATTTGAAACGAGGTTTAATGATTTTAGTTCCCTCGAAGACAAATTTTTTTTGTTTTCTTCAATTTTCTCAATAAGTATTGACTCAGTACCCAGCCATATGCAAATGGAGGTGATCAAGATTCAATGCAACTCAAATTTGAAAGCAAAATTCATTGAAGTGGGCATGCCTGAATTTTACAAATATTTACCAGCCAGGTTTGAAAATACTCGAAAATTCGCTTATGAAATTATTTCCATGTTTGGTAGCACTTATCGATGCGAGCAGTTATTTTCAGTCATGAAAGGTAATAAGTCTTCTCATAGAAACCGTATTAATGATGCTTACCTTGGGTCAGCGTTGAAAGTTATCACTGCAAACAAAATTTCTCCCGAAATAGGAAAGATACTAGCAGAGAAGAGATGTCAAGTATCAGGACGTAAACATTAAATTTTTCTTTTTCTTTTCTATATAAATATATATATATGTTTATTATTGTATTATTCGAAATAAATCTACGTTTCTATGATTATTGATTTTTTTTTTTTTTTTTTTTTTTTGCGGCCCGCCTAAAGTTAAACCTTGTTTGTTTGGCCCAAGTGTACCTATGAGTTTGACATCCCTGATGTAAAGGGTCTTTAACATCTGAGCAAAGGTTTGGGCTCAAATGCAACAGAACTAGTTTATACTTTCTTTTTAAAGCAGCCACTGCTTAAACCTTTGGTGACATCTGATATTTGCTCCATATAGACTAGGCAGTTTCTACTTTGGCAGTCTTGGTGACTAAGCAGAGTGATCACTTTTACTAAAAAGCACCAACTGTATGGTAACCGGACCGGTAGGCCCGCAGAATAATGCTCACAGGAAAAGAGCCCACACAGAAATATGCCCACATAGAAAATAGCTCACATAAAAAAATGCTCACATGGAAAAAAGCTCACATAGATATATGGAAATAAGCTCACTGGTAAATAAAATACGTAGAAATAGCCTTACATTAATCAAGCAATAATTAATTGATTTTGAACATCGTACACCTACTTGAATTTTTCAAAGAAAAATTATTTAAATTACCAAAACAGCTATGGTATATATAAAATTTTAATTTGCTTTTTTACTTTTTTACTTTTATACGTATTTGTTAAGAATTTAAATTTGTTTAATTTAAATTTCATTCCTTGCAGCAATGGCACAAAGAATATTTAATTAAATATGTATTTAATTTTTTTAATTAAACTCAATTTATTCTTATGGTATATATAACTTATGTGTAGATCCAGTTGCTACATAAGATTAACAAATGGACCGTTTTGGATTATGAAAATGAGAGGAGAAAGGAAGAAAAATGAAGCAGAATATTCAGGGAAATATTATTACAATTTTAATTGTAAAAAAATAATAGTAAATATGTTACACATTTTAAAATTTAAACATTTATAAGCATAAGCAAATACAAATTGTTTTATTTAAATTACGTAAAATACCTTATTAATATAAATCATAAATATACATTTCAAAAAGTTATAAATATGTAAAATTACTGAATATTAGCTAATATATGTAAATATCTAATTTTATCATTGATTTCATCTTCGTTTCTTACATGATTCACGATTACCAAATGTAAGTTTTCATTTTTTTTTTAAACTTCAGCACACCCTGTATTTACAATAGCTAATAATAAACCTTGACAGGCTAAATTTTTTTTTCAGTTAGTCAAATAAAGGCTATATACTGGGATGGCTACAATTAAATAATGAATTTAGTACCTTATGAAAGCTTTTGTAATGATTTGTGGTTTTAGGAGATTTTTCGAAGGCTGCATCATAATGATTCCCCACTTTGATTGGGAACTGTGGTCTTCTAAAACGTTTCTGGCTCCAAACATAAATAACTATGTTCAAACATCAATCCTGTAGATACACTTCAAAAGCATGCAAAAGTAGAGGAAAAAAATTAACTATTGGCAGTTACAAGAATAAAAATATTTTACAGGAGCAATGATATAAAATATTATAGTACATGCAAAATTTTACTATAGTTTTCATTCTTTTATATACCACCCCTGAAAAGGTTAATGTGAGCATTTGTCCAATAATTTATCTTTTAAAAATTAAGTAGGTGTACTATGTTCAGATCGATTAATTATTGATTGATTAATGTAAGGATATTTCTACATATTTTATCAGTGAGCTTATTTCCATGTGAACATATATCTATGTGAGCTTTTTTTCAATGTGGGCATATTTCTGTGTAGGCTTTTTTCCTATGAGCATCATTCTTGCGGGCTTTTTTCCTGTTGGCTTTTTTCTTAGAACCCAACCGTATATATACTAAAAAATGAGTATTAAAATCTGAATGTTTGGATTTAAAGAAAATTATAAATAAATGTTTGGATTTTAAAGAAATTTTGATTTAGAAAGGTTATAATTCTGGTCTAAAACTGCAGCATTGCAATCTTAATGTTTTGTTAATATATGTAGATTATCTTATTTTAATATTTACTATATTTTATAGGTTCTTGTAGAGAAATTGCTCAGATCTTGTAGTTCAATTAAAACAATATACCTCCTTCTTAGACCTAAAGATGGCCAAGAACCTAAACAACGTTTAGATGAACTCTTGAAAGCTAAGGTAAGAATACTTGAAATTTGTTCTGACATTATTCATCTAACTTCAAAATACTCAGTAATTGTAAAGGATTCACAGGATTTTAAAACACTTGCATGTTGAAAACAATATTACATGCTGAATCAGTAATTGTAAAGGATTCACAGGATTTTAAAACACTTGCATGTTGAAAACAATATTACATGCTGAATAATAATAATAATAATAATAGCATTAAATAACCAGGTTTGCATCTCAGTTTTAAAATTTTCATTAGCTACCAAGTATTAGTATAAGTGATAGCTGCTTCTGATAGTGGTGTCTGTATAGTAAAAGGTTTTCTTTGTTTTAGAACATGAAAAGAGTTTATCCACTGTTATCATAGAGCATTTATTCCCAAGACAGTATAGAATATAGTTGCAATAGCAACAAAGCAATTTGCAATTGCATTGACAATTAAAAGCTCAGGTTGTTTGTGCAAAATCAAAAGTACTGGATGTCCAAGTGTTTGTACAGAAACAGTAAAAAGGCAAGGAAGAATTTCATGTGTATGCCACAGCAGTAAACACATAGTTCTAGTCAACTGCAGTAGCCATATATGTGGAAGATTTTGTGAACTCGTATGTGAATGAAATCATACTGTGTGCAGATACTGCAAAGTTTACGAGTGAACAATGTCATTCAACAATAAGAATTTTATGATTTTATGCAAACAGCAGTTGAGGAAGGTGGTTTTTTTAATTATGGATAAAACCCTATTTCATATAAATGGAAAGATGTTTCATCATAATGTCTGAATATGTGCTTTCAAAATTGTCATATGCAACACAAGCAAGATTCTTCCAAACTCAATGTTTTTGTGGCAGTTTCGAAAACAAAAGTATACAGGTCTTTTTTCTTAGTTGAGGAGATCATGATAGGTATTTCATTCCTGGATGTGTTACAGTTGAACTTGTTTCCATAGTTGAAAGAATATTCTAACAATTTCATATTTCAACAAGATGGGACTTCATCTCATTGGTGTGCTACAATGCATGGCTATCTCAACAAGGAACTTCCCCACATCTGAATTGGACAATACACTGAAAGTGATTTAATAGTGTTCGCATGAACTCTGTATCTCTCATGGTTTGTGATTTCTTTCTTTGGGCATATGTTAAAAACCCTGTTTACATTCTCACTCCTTCCCCCGTTGCTGGAAACTTGAGTTCTATAATCGCATTGCAATTACATTTATGGCCGAATAGAGTGATGCTAGGACAAGTAAAGATATAATTCAAATGCCATGTAGACATAGGTCTTGCACCTAGAGGAATTCACATTGAAAATTTATGATGATATGAAAAAAAAAAAAAAAAAAAATCTGATGTGTGTACCACATGACTTCCTTGTATGGAATATTAAATTATACCCATTTTTTCTTGCATTTCATTTGGATTGGATTAAATTTACTTTGTCGATAAACCACAATAAAATAAATGCACTTTTTAAAATTCACTGTATTTGTTTACCATAGCGACACTCTGGTCCTAGATTCAGTTAACAGCGTTATATTTCGTTCATTTTTTAACTCAGAATGCACATTTATATCATCTTAAGAATTATCTAATCGTTGGCACATGTTCTATTCAAATACTATAATAAATCTAAAATCATGTTTAAAAGAAATTAAGCAAAGAACAACAACAAAAAAGAAACAGTTTTTCACAGACGATTCAGTATTTCTCATTGAACTAATTCAGTTCTCACTTCGTGACAAGGCAAAAATACATTAAAACTCAACATGTCTGTATTGAAAATTATGAAGTAAATCTTAAACATTTATTTCCTCGAATAAATTCCAGAATGGATTAAGCATGATTTAATTTACAATAATAAAAGAATAATAATTACAATAATTTAAATAATAATTTACAATGATAAAATATTAATTTACAATAATAAAGAAGGCGTTATTTGGAAGCTTACTTTCTCTAGATTAGCAACAAATCTACTATTTTGCTGTTTCAAATGTAAACAAGCAATGGACGCCATGGAAAAAATTATTAGGATTTTTTTAATTTAGCGGCACTTAAACAACTTTTAAATTGTAGATAATTCTAAAAATATTGCATACAGAGTTACTAAAGGCATCAAAACCTTAACCAGAAGATAAGAACAACATAATTTAATCATTTTTAAAGCAAAAAATGCACAATTTACAAACATGTAAGAATAAAGAAACTGAGATCACTGAGAATGGATATATATATACATATATTTATATACTTTTGGTGAGGCCGATTGCAAACAAAATATGAGGTGCACATCTACATGTTATTGCAGGCACAAATGCCACGAAAAATTCTCTTTAGAATTTATTTTAAATTTGTTTTACAATTTTTTTTGGGAAAAAGAATCCTTTATCATGTACAAATGTCATGCAAATGTCATGTACAAATGTCATGCAAAAAAATCCTTAAATTGCATTCAGTAGCAGTGAAAATGGATATTTGCATTGAAATATGATGTCTGAAACTTTTCGCAATTACAATACTTCCTTTTTACTTTGTTCAAGGAAGTAAAAAACTATTTAATTATTATTATTTTCATGTATCATTGTTCAGTGTGTATTATTTTTTTAAAAACCCAGTTAATCATAATGACTTCATAATTTGATTTATTCAAAGAAAGAAGACATATTTTAAAATATAAAAGTATGTACTTATTTCAAAACTTTAATATTTCACTTAAAAATATTTTGCTGTTTAAAGCCTTTTTTATGTTTGATTATTTATTACATTTAGTTTTCTTAGAACTTTATTAGGCAAATTATATGTACTTTTATTTGATAAATAGCCATGTGAAATAATTTTTTTTTCAGAAATACCATTTAAGCAGTATTTTCCGTACATACAATTTCTGAGAGTTTGTCGTTGCATCTAAATCTAATGTCTATAATCATCTATATCACATTAATTGCCTTAAAATCCTAACTGAACTTTGATTTCTGGTAATAATTTGTCTTCTATTAGTTGTTTTCCTGCATAAGAATAATTCTACATCATAAAATCTAAAAGAAAACTTTGATGATTGTTAATCATTTGTCTTGTATTCGTTTTAGTCTACATTAGAATAATTGAGTTTGTTTTTAAGAATTGTTGAGTATTTCATTTATAGCATAAAAAGGATTACTCATTTAATTGAAAGCAAAGTGTAATGTATGTTAAATTTCTGGAAAATAAAATGTTATCTTTAACTTACGAAGTATGATTAATATTGAATAGAATAACACAAAGCAATAATTATTTTCAAGTATTAAAACTTACTTGAAATATAATATTATGATTTACAGTTTTAATAAATAATTAGAAAAAGCAAGAATATTTGTTATTCTATATTAAAATGATTTTAATAATTTTTCTTTAGTGGATGGTATACTCAATTTCAGATTGATTTTGAAATAACTGCCAATAGTAATTGTTAGACTTCTGCTGTGCAGTATCAGAATGCTGATGATACTGAAAAATGAATAAATGTACTTTCATTCGGATCTTTTTAATTTAAAACAATGATTGGTGCAGAAATTTTGGTGTATGATGATTTGCAGCAGGTTCAGTTGCTGTAAAAGATGAACAGATATCGTAACATTTTTATTGCTTCTTCAATGTTAGTATATTGTTAAAAGTTTTGATAGCTTGATGAGTTCTATTTTTGGTAAATATATTGATATTCATATAAATGTTTAGTTTGTGGTTTAGTTAATTTGAGATAATCTATATCTGGTTTATTTTTGCTTTGGCAAAATTAGAACATAGCAATTGTATGTTCTATGAATAGATTTTCTTGCATTTTGTGTATCGAATAGTTGTCAGAATCTTTTCTAATTTCAATTATACCTATTAAAAGTAATTTATTTATTGAATATTGTTAAACTGTGAGTCTTTCCCTTTGACCTAACCTATTTTTGTTTTCTAGATCCAAAATGAATAACTGACAATAATTATTATATAGAAATATTTAAAATTTTATTTATTGCTGTGAGCATATAAATTTAAGAAAGGAGATAAATATATAGAATAATGGGATAAGATTTTTCTTAAAAAAGAATGCATCAAAATTCCAAAATTTTTTTCTAGATATTTGAAAGAGTGAAAAATGAACAACCAAGTACAATTTCAAAATTAGTTGCCATTCATGGAGATTTAACGCTACCTGGTCTTGGAATTAGTCCGTCTGATGTAAATTTACTTGTTTCTAATGTCTCCATCGTCTTTCATTCTGCTGCTACAGTTAAATTTGATGAACCTCTAAAGTAAGTCTTTATATATCATCTTTCTTTTCATGCTAATGTTTTGTTATAATATTTTGTTTTTGTTCATGAGAAGTTACTTTTTGGTTAACAGAGCACCGTACATAGATGTTCACTAAAATCCAAGTCGGAATGAAACTCTAATGTTATATATGCGTTTCCTCGCTTATTCTCCCTCCCCTCATGTATTTTACCTTTAGCTTTTAGTGCTACGTTTTGAAAATTGGGGGGTGGGTGGGAAAAAATGCACAATTTTTCCCTTCCTCTGTCATACATATTTTTCCTTTCTGAAGGCTAGTTTATTAGTGTTCATCTCTTTTGTGAATGGGGGCGGAAATTGAACTCCACACTCATTAAAAGATCGATGCTACCTTTCAGGACAAGACGTTTATTCCTACTCACTAACATATACTATAATACAGAAAAACTTGCAAGATTAAACAGTGCCCTCTTATGGCGGGCAATGGATAATGTAACAATTAGTAAATTGTATACCTTTGATTAAATTATTTTATCAAAGATATATAATTTTACCTTTGTTATATATATACATATATATTTTCATTCTATTCAATTTGCTTAGCCTTGTCCACCCCTGATGTGTTCAATCTTTTGAAATACAAGTCTTTTGTTCACCCCCTTTTCTTTCATTCCTCCGATCTTCCAATTGGGAACTGCAATCAAGATTCATTCATGTGAAGTAGCCCTGGGGATTTACAATATAAATGAGCCATAAAAATCATGCTGTATGCAATATTCGTAGTTTTAACATCATTGCTATGATTTGATTCTGTATTTAGAGTTGAGAATTCATAGTTATAAGAAATTTCTTTTGACTCGTATGTATTACAATTGCAGTCCACAGATTTTCAGAAACATGAGGAAAGAAATTAATCACAAAATTTCAATTTAAAGTTCTAAAATTCTTGGAAATTAATGGTATCAAACCTATCAGTAGACACTTTGGTGTTCAACTTTCTTTGATTCGATATTAAAGAAAACAAATAGATGTACCGAGGAAGACAAATTCAGAGCCGAGAGTATTCCAGGACAGAAAACCTGAAAATTTCCAAAAATTCATAGTAAAGTGTTGAATTATGTGAAAGTGCAGAGAAACAATGGCATAGATGCGTCACATGAAATGAAACAAATGAAAGTGAAGGGCAAACAAAGAATGGATAGATTGTTTGTTAAGAACAAATGGACTAATTTAAGGACAACAATGCATGCACTACATCTGTCAGAGATTTGTGAAGAAAAAGTGTTAGAATTTCATAGATTCGAGACCCAGTAAAGAAAAGATTATGATTAGGGTGTTGGAAATATAGGAAACGTAGATCTTTTATTTTTTGACATGCTGAATAATATTTCAGTTAATCAAAAGGAGGCTGATCTGTTCTAGTAAAACCTGCAGGAGCTGAAAAGATGCATAGTAATGTTAGAAGTGTTTGCTGGTGGTAAAAAAATTGCTGCCTTTCACAGCTTTTGAATGTAAGATGATGTCGAAACAAAATCTTCATGGTATCATAGTTAGGTACATGAGAAAGGTTGGATGTTGTAACACTGAATTAAAGAGTAGCTCAAAATTAATTGGACCCATCATCTAGGCACCTCTCTACATCAGAAGTGATTATCAATCATGGACATTTTCCATAGGCATCTCATAGATGATCTAAAAAAACAAATGAACAAAAAAACACTTTTTTTTATTATTATTCTGGGAGGACTTGCATTACTTCTGCACTCATTAGGCATATCAGTGAGTAAACCATTCAAAGACTAAAGTTTAATAAGTGGATATCAGCAAGGTCGCACAATTTTGCTAGAACTGGAAAAATTGAGAAACCATCAATTTATGACTTTTTTTATTGTTAATTCATTAGTGGAAGTGGTAGATAATGACTGTTTAAAATATATAAATAACTTACCGTTAGAAAAATTGTAAACCTTTTCTCTGCCCCATCCTTTTTCTTTCCTCTTTCTTTTTCTCCCTTTTTTCCCACTTTCTTTATGGTTTTATGATACATATATATCATGAGATAGTTATGTTTTATTTTAAATATTGCCAAAAAATTAAAGTAAAAAGTATGCTTATAATTATGAAGAACTGCTAGTAATTTTTGTAAAGGAATTTATACTTGCACCAGGAAGTTAAATTGTTATACAGGGTGTTCCAAAATGATATTTCCAACTTTGATCAGAAGTCAGGAGTTTATGAGTCAGAAATAGGGATAGATAGAAAGGTGCAGTTTCCAACATAATGCTTAGATACATGTAAAGTTTTAGTAGCCAAACAACAGTGTTCAGTGTTCATGCTATCTGAAGCATCCAGGATATCTAAGCAAAATTCCAGTTCTGCCCTGTCCAGCCTAGCATGTTCTCTGTAATGTGTTGAGTGATGTGCCAATGCAAGCTTCGAGTTTTTGCTAGTCCCACACTGGGGTCTTGTAGACCACATCCTTCACAAAGCTCTAAAGAAAAACTAGTGGGATTATGTCTGGACACTTGGGAGGGGGGCAGGCAGTGGCCAATACAGCAATGCTGAAATATGTCATCCTAACACTCTCCTGACGAGCCCTTCAAAGTTTTCCTAATGATCGCAGCCCAGAGAGGAGGGGCACTCTGTTGCTGAGGGTGTCAGGTTGCAGTTGTTTGGCCTGTGGAAATGCAAACTGTTCTAACATATCCAGAGAAACAGTCACAGTGATTGACGCCTTTGCAAAGAAAAATGGTCCTACCACATTTTCATAAAGCAAACAACACCACACATTTACTTTTGAACTCTTGTGCCCTATTTCCCAACTTATATTGGTGCTCTCTTAGCCCCATATCCACACATAATGTCAGTTTACCATCCTGGCATATGAAAACCCGCTTCACTCGAAAATACACTTTTGTCAGGAAATCTGGGTCCTCTTTGATGACTCAAATGTTAGAATCACTTGTTAACAGGCTCCCGGGTAAAAACAACATCTTGTGTTGAACTCGTACAAAAATGGCATGTCTTTTCTATCATAACTTAAAGAAGTCCATAGACGAGATGAAATCTCGTGCAAAAGCATTGTATGTGTCTTGATATAAAGGCATTAGCTACTTCTCCTAAGAACCATGGTATAAATGCGGAATAGCTACTGTTTCTCTAACATGCAATTAGGCACATTTTTGCTGTGTGCTAGCGTCAGAATGGAGAGAGCTTGAATGAATGGAAAGGTGTTGACTCTGGATGTACTTGGGTGCAGGGGGAGGAGCTACTGGTCGTCTTGTCCAATCGTGAACATGTAAAGGAACTGCATCTACTTGCAAATCAAGCATTGGTCGGGGAGCAGGGTTATAGCAAAATAACTTTTTCTAAAAGTTATTTTGCTAGAGTTATAAATTGATACGAGTCTATTTTGAAGTAAAAGGGTCATGGAATGCAATAATAGTTGGCCTAAACGTCTATTGAGTTAAGATAAAATATAAAAAAGTCGGGAAAAGTTACAAAATAGCTGAGAATTAGCAAAAATTAGCAAAACACAAATTTTAACTGAAAGTGAATGACAGAAGTTGCTACCAGATGGTGACACATTTGCTTCACAGTCAAGTAGTAGTTACAGTTATAAGCCAGAGATGACGACTCAATTGCGATGCTGGGAATGAATTAATTGCATTTTTCAATCCTAAATGGCAACACATATGTCATGAATTAAACCTATGTTTGAGTTGGTAAAATGAAACCAATTTTTGGTTGGCAAGAGATTTTAGGTAGAATTACATGACGAACATATAATAAGCAATTTAAGTATTTAAATGCAAAAGAACCGCTTTCGATCGTTTTCTGTTTTCTCTGTTATGGAAGTTAAAATCCAGCTGAGGGATGGTGCTGTTGTTCACTTTGTGAATATTTCTAAAGAATTTTCTAGAATTCAATATTTTTGCAAAACATACAGTAATTTTATGAATGCCAAGTTCACGATGAATTGTATGATTCCTAATAAACCAGGGGGTCCTCTTTGATACAATTCAGAATCTCAATTGCAAATGCTTTGCACTATGGCTTGTTAACAGGTTGAAGTGCGTGCAGCAATTGCAGTTTGTAGGTACGAAACTTCAGTTGCTTGTGTATGCACCTTGTGCACTGCGATTGTTGGTAGCTGCAACTGTCAAGATTCTTGATGGCTTCGGCTCTGGATTAATGTCTTTTGCACCCCTTCCACATTTGCTTCACTCATGCTTGGATGTTCAGAATTCGTCATCTTCATGACTTCAGTTTCCTCAAGCCTCGTGTATCACTGCTGAATGGTTAGACATGATGGAGATGTGCGTCTGTAACGAGTCCAAATTTACGTTGAACCTAGGTGGCAGATTTGGTCTCTATATACCATTTCACACACTATATCATTTCTTGGGAGAGTGGCCCTTTTCATCAATGCCTCACCTACAGAGACAAAAACAAAAGAAATTAGATAGGAGAGAGAGAGATTTATTGGAAGTGTTAATATAGAAATAAACTTCAGGTATGTGTGAACATTATGCCGCAAACCACATCTCTTTTTCTATCCTCTTTTCTGACTTATACACAATCAAAGTTGGAAAGATAATTTTTGAATACCCAGTACTGAAAATTGCCCCATAGTCTTTGTGTAGCATGTTATGTTACATCATAAAGTAATTTATTGGATTTACAAATTGATGAGCTTGTTTTCTGTTATTTCTTTATTTGAGAGTTTTGTTGTGAGTTGTAATTGATTATTTATTTAAAAAATCGTTGCATTATTTTAAATTAAAAAAAAGTTCTCATTTTTCATGTTACAAACCTTAGCGCTGTGTTTTTTCTAAATTTAAATCCTAATCAGTATTTTCTATAGAAAGGTAACTTCCAGAAAACTGAGTATTCAGTGAAGTAACAGCAGCACTTGCAATGATTTGCTTGTGGGAAAGATGATTTGAGTTATATGCCATCATGACCTATTAGTAGCTTAATTATTTAGACCGTAAAATTTTAGTTATTTCATCCTTGATTTGATTCCTGATAGCATTGATATTTCCCTGATATTCCTTGATAGCATTGATATTCGTTTCTATGTTTTAAATACTATGCAGTTTTCTGTAGAAAGTAATGACAACACTTTCAGTCTATGTTCATTGTTATATCCAGAATGAATTTGTGAATGTATCACCTAATATATGGGTAATATACTTTTTTGAAACCTTCAAAAGATTTATAAAAAGGGAAAAAAACAGAAGTATTATTAGTTTTGAAATTCGCCTTTTATCTATTTCACTTTTATCTATTTCACTTTTATCTATTTCACTTTTATCTATTTAACATTTAGTGGCAACAATTTGAAAAGTGGTTTTTGAACCATTTTTCAAATTGTTGCCACCAAATGTTATTATGATGTAATAATAAAAAAAATTCATTTAAAAAATTGAAGTTGTGATTTATTATTTCATATTTTTACAAATTTAACAATTTTTCTAACAAACTCAACTTTCTAGTGGCAACACTACTAAAAAAAGGCATTTTTATTTCCAGTGCACAAATCTTTTACCATTGGCAAAACACAAGATATTTATCTTTCAAATTTAATCAAGAAGGTTAGAATAGGAGGAGGGAGGGTTCTCGGTTTCCTCCTCTCACCAGGGAATGAAACCCTACCTAACAAGTGGCGTACATGTTTAAATTATAAAAACATTGGATTACGACAGTAAAATGTATTCTAAGCTGTTCTGTGCATGTTATTTTCCAGTAAAAATATGTTACATTTATCTCGAAATGCTTCGCTATTGTTAAATTTTTGTTTAAAGTAATAAAGATGATATCTATAATTTATTATACAGAAAATTATTAAGAAATACTCCAAGATCTAAATACATGTGTGTAACATTACAGCCTTTAAATATGGTGTTTCTGCATATTTCAAGGATTTTTTTTTAGGTTTTATTAGCAACCTGTTGGGTGTACTTTCTAGTTTTTCCTTTAAGAACTGATATTTCTGATTTATTCACAATATTATCATAATTTGTTAAAGAATCATTTCATACATTACGTTCATATACAAATGTTTAAAAGGTACAAAAGAAAATTATTTTATTTTAGTATTTAATACTTCATCTTTAAGTTGTAATACACTAAAACAGAAATTCACATATTTTTGTTGGCTGCAGCAGTTGTTGAAATAGCTAATTTCAGGATACTGGTACTTGATATAAATAGTATTTCATCTCTTTTTTTTTTCCCCTTCTTCTTTTTCTTAAATCATTTATTGGCATGTTTTAACAATTTGAATAATTCTTAATTTCAATGAAGAAAAACATTTTAACTTTTATCCATTTATCAATTTTTAGAAGTTTTTTAAAGGGCAAATTAATAGCAGATAATTATCTAAAAAATACTCACATGTTGCAATTTTTTAAATGAAAGTTTTAAATAGATCCTTCTCAGAACCAACAAAATAAAATAAAACAGATTTATTTGAATTTAATGATTTCAGTTTATGCGTGTTTCATAGTTATGAGCCTCAAAGAAATTGCCTTGAATTAAGGTGAATTGCAGAAGTATACCTATATAAATTTTTGTAAGAATAAATTGAATTTAATTAAAAAATTAAATTTAAATACATATTTAATTAAATATATAAATTTTTGGATATGTCTGTTCACATGTTCAATTATGTAAATATTTTACTTACTTTTATCGCTGTATTATGTACTTTTATTTATTTCTGGGTCTACTGCCCAGAAATTTGAAAGTTTATGCAAACAATTTTTAACAACAGTACAGTTTATCTTGATCAAATGCACAAATTATATTCATAACAGTTCGCAAAACTTAAAAATGAATAATAATTAATGCATAAAAAAGCATTACTTTATTTAACACCTTTACAAGTCATAAAAGTAGTAACAATTTATTTCTTACTTTTCATAAAAATTATAAAACGAATTACCTAAAACGTTCAAATTATATAGTTTGAATCCTAGCATATATCATTGTCTGTTAAGGAACGAAGATACCAGCTATAAACAGAAACATTAAAATGTATTTAACATATTTTGATTATTACTAAGTCTTTTTTTTTTTTCACATCTTGAAAGAACATAACATGACGTGATATTTTTCAACACATTTGTCAAATTACCGTAATTTCTGGAAGAAACGACACGGCGTTTACGTGTTTAAAACTTAAATTTTCAGTGGCTGCGGCGTTTCTACCCATGCGGCGTTTAGGTGCACTGAAAATAAAATATTTCCTATGATGGTCATTGTACATAGTTTGGATGGCCTTGTCATTATGCATTGACTGGTGCTGTTCCCACACAAAAGACCACTCAGTTGCTTTTTGCGAACGTTATTTTGTTTACATTCTTTCCCTTGAACATACCTACATGCCTTATTCATCCTAAACGAGATCTCAGAACAATAACATTCTTCCCCCTTTCAAATCAACATTCTCATCAGTTTGAATAGTCTCTCTCCTCTGTGTTTCGATGAATCTTCCAGGACCCATCCTCTCTCCACCCCACCCCATCCCTGCCTTTTTTGCAATGACACGACTCCACCTGCCTCGTATTTCCTCTTCAGCATGAATGGATTTTTCTTGGCATTCTGCCAAATACATATCCCATCAGTTTGAGTACAAGTACTTGTTGAATAGTTTTAAGTAAGAAGGGAACGGAAAATTTTTTAAAATGTGTCTAAACGGCACAGAAGCTATACATTTCTTACCTTTAATTTATTTTTGAGTTATGGCTTCATTTCATGCATTTTTCTTAACTGGTATGTCATATATCAGGACTTAGGTTGAGTTTTTGCATCTATATGGCCCGCAACGGGGTCACGCACAATTTAATCTATTGCGGCATTTACGCTGATGCGGCGTTTCTGTGTAATTTTACTTTTTTTCCCGCCATTTTTCTCGAGTGCGGTGTTTACGCTGATGCGGCCTTTCTTCCGGAAATTACGGTACATAAAAAATCAATATTTATGCAGGAAAAGTAATCCCAGGAATCTCTTTAGAAAATCAATTTGTGCATCCATATGCAGCACAAGATACCATGCCTTAAAAATAATAATAATAAAATAAAAATCTGAAAGGTTTCAGATTTTAAATTACGTCCAAAGGGGTGTTTTTTTTAACATTTTGTCTGTTACCTTTATTTATTAAATATCATGTTCTGTGCACTTAACCCATAAAATTCAGTTCAAGAGCAATATTGTAAAATAGTTTTAAATTGAGCATATCTTTAGAATTTCCGATACAGGGTCTCGTGAGCTGGAGATAAAAATGTTTTTTTCTGTGCATCCTTGCCATTGCTCGCTTTGAAATCTTTGATTTTGTTAATTAAAAATTCGTTAAAGTTTTACAAAATATGAAATCGATAATAACACAAATTCCAAATTTCAAATTTGGGCATCCATATGCCCATTTTCGCAGTAGGATTACGTTGTTCAAAATTCGATAGCTCTGTGTAACATTGTTTTATCACAATGCAAGAAATATACATAGATTTATGAAAATTTTTCATTATTTAATTTCTTCAAATATAATGCAGGACTCTTAACATTTGGTGGCAACAGTTTGAAAAGTGAAACGGACATTTATAGTGAACCAACGCAAAATCGCAAAACAAAAACTATAGTCCTTCAGGGAAAAAGCTCTTTTGGACTAAAAAAAAAGTCATAGCAGTAGTAGTAACATGGCCACCAAGACTCAAGGTTTTGAGTTGAACCTTCCCTCCTTCTATTCTAACCTCCTTGAATTTAATCTATAAATTAATCCATTCGAGAGCAATGCAACTGCCAAAGATAGAATACTCAACTCTGTGCACCAGCATGCTGCCATTCAGTAAAGCATAACATATTTAACTTTCAAATTTAATCTTTCTCTTACTGATTAGCTAACAAAATGATTGCAAAGCAATAAATGGTGTTCTTAAAAAGTATTTTTCCGTTTTTTAACCTGAATGATTTAAATAAAAATGCATTTAAGTCATGAAATATCTAATTAGAAATATTAAATATTTTTACGAAGTGACACTAGTTGTACTTATTAAAATCATTATATACTTGTTTTCTGATAACACTTCTAGGCAGCTGTTGCTCAAATGGTTAGTTTTAACAGAAATAATGTAATGAATAGTAATAATAAAAATAATAATAAAATGTGGCAATTTCTGGCACTCTGTCGGGAATTTTAAAAATATTCTGTTTCTGAACATTTTGTGATTTTGCTTTTTAATTTCATGTGGCATAAGTATGAAGAAAACAGTGCTTAAAAATAAAGCTAGGAAAAAAAAAAAAAAAAAAAACCGTTAGTAGAAGTGAGTGAAAGAGCAAAGAGCATGTTGGTAACTTGAGATGCTCACTGCAAGCATAGCAAAACCTCTGCAACATACCACTGGTGCAATGTTAAAATCTGAATTCTTCCAGATTTTCTTTCTCTCTTTTTTGTTTATTTATGCGTTTAATGTTATTGACAGTAATCACCACAGTATTTTTTTCAACAGATGTACAGAAATCAAATATATATATATATATATATATATATATATATATATATATATATATATGCATTTTGAATAAAAATTATGTAAAACAAAATTAAATTAAAGTGAGAAATTTTAAGTCTGCTGTTTAACTCTTTGTTACACAGGTGGGGAAAATTATGTAGTTACACATTTGGCGCATAAAATGCGCTAGTAAATATTTCGGTCATAAAGGCATCTTTTTTAATATTATTTAGTAAATAAAATATTTAAATAAATAGCATGTATGCTAAGCAATGAAATCTTCATAATGTATAAAATAATATCTTATACGCAAGTTAATGAAAATTCTGGAATAAAATAGATTTGACAAAAAAAAAAAAAAAAAGAAAAAGAAAAAGAAAAAGAAACTTACGTTATGGATATTTTTTTATTCGGACACATCATATTCTTCATTATTTTTCTGATAATAACAATTTATACACGTATAATCTATTTCTTTCATATGATTTTTACAAGTGAAATTTTTACAGTGTACATTATATTCGCTTAATTCATCTGATAACTCTTGAAGAAGTCTCGCATAATCATCAGGGGGAACTATATTTTTTCTCCTTGAAAACCTGAAATATAAGAAAATCAGCTTATTTTTTGTATATTAGTAAATAATTTGAAAGATTGACAAATTAAATAATTCTAAAGTATTATGTTTTTGTATATTAGTAAATAATTTGAAAGGTTGACAAATTAAATAATTCTAAAGTATTATGAACAGTAATATTACTTCCTAATCATGCAAAAATTAAATAAAATAGTATATATAATAAAAAAAAACTACAAAGTGGGAAAACAAGTACAGTACCAAGTTCGTAATCTAGACTAGTCAGGACTTCGGCGATTCCAGATTAGGGTTTTTTCCGGAAGATCATCAAATTATTATAGATCATCTTAGCAAAAAGGAAAATGAGATCTTACATGAAATTCATTCTGATACTAACATCATTATCTCTAAAGCTGATAAGGGCGGACAGATCGTTGTTATGGACATACACACATATATTACTGGAGTCTCTAAACTGATAAATGAAGGCCCATACTGCTCGATCCCTAAAGATCCTTCAACTTCGGACCTCACGAAAGTAAAAAGTGCCATTAAATCTTCTCACATTCTGCCAACTCAGTTGAAAAAATCACTTATTCCACCTATTGCTAATTGTGCGAGACTTTATGCTCTTCCAAAAGTCCACAAAACCGGTATTCCTTTTCGACCAATTGTTTCCAACATAGGTACTGCTTCATATCCTTTGGCCAAATATTTAGTTTCCAGATTTTCTCCTCTACTTGCTAACAATATTCCCACTGTAAAAAATTCTGTTGAAGTCATTGATAAACTTAAAAATATTTCTCCACTTCACTCCATTATGGTTTCATTTGATGTCAAATCGCTGTTTACTAATGTTCCGGTCGAAGGAGCACTAAATTGTTTTGAGACTAGGCTTCGGGAATTTCACTTCACACATGCTGAAATTTATGAGTTGGTATCGCTTACTAAAGTTTCTCCAAGTCAAACCCACTTTGTTTTCCAAAATGCATATTTTCGTCAAGTTGAAGGATTGGCTATGGGTAATCCTCTCAGTCCGGTACTTGCTGACATTTATATGCACTATTTTGAGATGAAATTATTTGATAAACTATCTTTTCGTCTTTGGATTCAGTATGTTGACGACACTTTCGCACTTTTTGACGGTTATAAAGAGGATTTATCCGAGATTCTATCTATTATGAATTCAATTGATCCAGCCATCCAATTCACTCTTGAAATTGAATCCAACAATTCCCTCCCCTTCCTTGATATTATAATCTGAAATGAAACTGATTTTAGCACCACTGTGTACCATAAACCCTTTGCAGTTTGTTTACCACCCCATGCTAAGTCATGCCACCCTGTTAAGCAAAAAATGGCTTCTTTTTACTATTATGTATTCCGCGTGCTTAAAGTTTGTTCCTCTGAATCTTTGCTTACCAATGAACTTAATTATTTGAGAGCAGTTGCGATTGACCGTGGATTTTCTCCCGTGATTATTGATAAAGCCGTTAAAAAATTTTCAGATTCCCATCAAAGAAGACATTCCACTGTTAGAAATAATATTAATAACCTTGTCGTGCTTCCATTTTATCCTTCTGTTAACTATAAAATTGCACGGATTCTCCAGAAATTCAATTTTCAAGTTGGTTTCTCCCCTATTAATAAAATTCACCCTTCGATTCTAAAAGATCGCATTTCTGTCTTGAATTCTTGGGGAATTTATAGTATATCGTGTCAATGTGGTTTAAGATATATCGGCCAAACGAAAAGAGCGTTGAAGTTTCGTATCAAGGAACATGAATCTTATGTCAGAAAAGGTGAAATTAACAAGTCTTCAATAGTGTATCATAGTTGGACTTTTAATCATAATTTTGATTTTGGATCTGCAAAAATTATCCAAAAGGCTTCTTCCATGGGTGAATTGGATTTTCTTGAGGCTTTTCACATTCACAAAGATTTAGCAGGTTTAGTTAATAATTTGAAGTCCAATCAAGTCCTTCCTAATGCCTTTAAAATTCTGCTATCTTAATTCAGTTATTTTTGCCGATAGATGGCGTTACCTCCTCACGTTTGGTACTACCAGAGGTTATAAAAATCCGTTCAGTGGTTGCTTTCCATTATTTGAAGTTCAGATTTTGAGCGTAAGGTGCATTTGCCCCTTGCTCCCTATTTTAACTTCGCTAATTTTTCATGCTCGATCAGATAGCCTGGCTCAGTAAAAGTAGGGGGCCAGTGCAACTCTGATTAAAAATCTAGTTATAACCACGTACAGTGCTGATAAGGACCACGTGTTTCTGTGACTCCTTTATTTTCTTCTTTCTAGGTATTTCTTTCTCCTGATGAGGAGGGACCTTTAGCTGCCCTCGAAATCGATTGAGTGTTTCATTATACCTACGCTAAATATAAGGTTGTTTTTACTATTTTGATTATAGATCATCAATTTAAATTCAATAAGATGGCATGCAGAAATTATACTATTAAAAATACAAAACTGTAATTTATGAAATAAAAAGCAATTATGATCTAAAGAATATCAAAATTTACAAAAAAAAAAAAAAAAAAAAAAAAGCTTAATATTTATTTGCTTACTTTAGTAAACATTTCTTTCAGTGTAAGTTGTTTAAGTTGCTTTGTTTTTTTGTGCTAATACTTTCTTTTTAATTCAGTAAACAAACTATAATTTCTTGTTCAGTTACAAAGTTCCACTGTCCAAGTCCTGTAATTGCTGTGTCGAGAATACTGACTAACTTGTCAATTGCAATTTTTTTGTTTTCAATAACATTCTCTATCACTTTCTTCACTATCAGAAGAGCGCATCGGTAAACGCTTTACTGGCTTTACGCGCATGCGTAGCAGACACGTGCATCAAACATGCATGCATAAGTTTGTGGCTTTGAGAGGTCTGGATTATAGATCATTCCGGATTACAAACTATGTACCGTACTTAAATTGTTACACAAATGTAGCACTTTGTGCACCACGAGAGACTTGTCGAAAATAGTCCTGAAATTAAACACTGTAAACTCTGACCTTCAATATTTTACGGCTTCCTTTTCTGAAACGAATAAATGGACAAAGGTTAGGTTGGGAGCAAGTGTTAGTCACTTGATTTTCTCGGAATTCATGAAAAGGTTTTCAAGAACTGTAGCACTCTGTGCGCCACCTGTGTAACTAAGAGTTAATTTGCTTATTTGTCCTTTTTATTTTAAAAATAGTAACATGCTTATAATAATCTTCGAAGTATGGGACTTTAAAATTAATTTCTATCATCTAATTCTTGTAGAATGCTCATGACATGTTACCTTACGTGATACAGAAGACTTTTACCCTTTTTACTTTTTAAACGTTTTTTTAAATTTTGCAAACCAAACCACTAATTAACCATTAGAACTTTTCAGCTTCTCTGTCCTGCTAGCAGTCTGTCCTTCATGACCCTTTCTTACTTCAAATATAGAATAAAAGGGGGGAAATTACCAGTTGTTAGCATTGAAGAACAGGTGCTCATTTGTTGCACTTGAGTTGTACATATCTGCTTCAAGTATGTTTTGTCAGTAATAAAGAGGTTTAATTGGCTATGACTGTAGGTATATATATATTTTTGCACCAATTGTGTACAATCGTGTTTCTCTCTAAATTATCATTACATATTTATAAATATGAAATTCAGTAACATTCCTTTCTTTCTCAATTATACACAGCTTGTATACCAGAAAAAGGAAATCAATGCATTTTATGAATATTATGATAATCGATGCTTTTTATGAACTTGCACTGTTTTAAATTTCTTTTTCTGTCAGATTCTTCATTAAGATTATAACTTTATTTATATGTTCCACATTTAACATATTTTTTGTTGTAGACGTTCAGTTGACATGAATGTTTTGGGTACCCGAAGGTTAGTTGAACTGTGCCACAAGATGACTCACTTAGAGGTTTGTTGATTAGCTATTTTATATTTTGTATATGTTTTTAATTATAATTGATTGGAGCAATATATGAGTGTAAGTTTATCTGAGTAGTTGTTATATTATAATTTTATTATAAATGTGTATATATATATAATTTAACAAATATTCTCTATTCGTATAAAGCTAATATATATGTAAGGTAGCTATTTGTATAAAGCTAATGCATATATACAGTGTCTCAAAAAAGCGATGGGACACTTGTGCTTTACAAAAGGAAACTGCAATAAAATAAATTTAAAAAACATGTAAAATTTTTTGGGGGTGTGTTTCATACTTAAATTTAGTAACAATAATTACATAACATACATTTTCTCAAAATATTAAAATATTAATTTAATAAAAATGCAATTGTTTAGAACGGAGTAGAAAATGGCTCACTTAAGTGATGGGACACTACGTACTATGCAACAAAAATAGTCTGAAGTAAGCAATAAAAATATCTTTTGGGGTATTTATTTTTACTCTAAAGCAATTGCCAATAATTTATAAAATCGTCTGCAGTATTTCTCTCCAGTTTGTTTTGGAATTTTTGTGTTTTTTAGCTCTGTGCTGCCATGAATGCTAAACGAAAAGAAACTTTGCCTGAAATTCGAAAATTAGTTATTAAGTTGCATATCGAACGTGGAAATTCTATTAGAGAAACTGCTGAACCCGTTAACCTGAGTCATTCAACAGTTTTTAATATCATTAAACGATATAAAAAGAATCATATGATTCAGGATAAAGAAGACCTGGCCGACCATCAAAAGCTATCCAATGGACTAAAGCAAATTATCGTTCGAAATATTAAAAAAAAATCCAAGAATGAGTGCTCCCAAAGTTGCTGCTGATTTACAAGCATTATATGGAGTAATTGTTAATCCTGAGACTATTGGAAGAGTAATTCGATTTGCTGGATATCACGGTAGAGCAGCCAGGAAAAAATTCTTCGTGAGTGAAAAGAATAGAAACCTCAGACTGGCTTTCGCAAAATCCAACATAAATAAGAATTCTGATTACTGGAATGAAGTTATATTTGCTGATGAGAGTAAATTTAATATATTTGGTTCTGACGGTAGAATTTTGATGTGGAGAAAACACAGGGAAGAATTTCGCAAACAGAACTTGGTGCCAACAGTAAAACATGTTGGAGGAGGAGTTATGGTATGGGGCTGTATGTCATCGGCTGGAGTTGGTAATCTTGTTTTTATTGACAGTATAATGGATCAGTACAAGTATATTGACATTTTAAATCACAATTTGAAATCTTCAGCATGAAAATTGAACCTTCATAACGATTTTAAATTCTACCAGGACAATGACCCCAAGCACAGTGCTTTGAACATTAGACTCTGGCTGCTGTATAACTGTCCTGAAATAATAAAAACATCCCCACAATCTCCACAATTAAATCCCATAGAGAATATTTGGCAAGAATTGGGAACAAGAATTCGCAAACACACCATTTCTTCAAAACAACAATTAAAATCGGTGCTTCAAGAAGAATGGGGTAAAATCACTCCAGAAATCACAAAAAAATTAGTCGAATCCATCCCAAGAAGATTAAATCACATTTTAAAAGTAAAAGGAAATCCAACATAATATTAAAACCTTTTAAAAAGTAAAATTTTTGGATAAATATTTGATGGAAAAGTAAGCGTCCCATCACTTAAGTGAGCCATTTTCTGCTCCGTTCTAAACAATTGTATTTTTATTAAATTAATATTTTAATATTTTGAGAAAATGTATGTTATGTAATAATTGTTACTAAATTTAAGTATGAAACACACCCACAAAATATTTTACGTGTTTTTTAAATTTATTTTATTGCAGTTTCCTTTCGTAAAGCACTGTGTCCCATCACTTTTTTGAGACACTGTATATGTATAGTAGTATAAATTAATGTAATTCACGAACTCGCCCAATCGGCCGATGGCTTAATTGCAGCTCCGGATAAACAAACACACTGTGGTGGAGGCAGACCTGCTGTTATTGATTTCTTTATTTTTAAAAATATTAATGCTCTGACTTATATTGAGAGCATGAATGAACTTTCTTTTGACCACAATCCAGTCATGGCAGAGATCAGCATTAATAGATACATTACACTGCATGGAAGATTCCTGATTACCAACTGGGCAGGGTAACAAAGCTCTAGACAACACTCAGTATGCTTTTCTGCACATAGATATGAGGAATGAGTTGGATGATTAGACTAAAGAATTTACGAATAAGTTACACTCTGCAGTCACTAAAACAGCAAGGAAGATTATATAAAAATCGTACCATAAGAGAATTGATTACAGAAAAGAAATCATGCTCAGAAAATCCTGGCAAAGATGATGATGTTCGCATGAGAAAAGAATCATGAATAGACTTAATCACAAGGTCAGGACCCTTATCAAAGAACAAGCATGACTGGACCAGATATCACTTTCAGCAGATGATTTCCATCTGAAAAGTTGTTTCTAAGTTTAAAAGACGTAACACAAATATTCCGCCCCATAAAGATCCTAATGAGATCACCTACATCAAAACTGAGAAAGCTAAGTCGCTAGCAAACCAATACACATCTCAGTTTTGCACTCATAACATGTCCTACCCACAGACAGAAGATATAGTGTCATTACTCAATACACAATTTTTCTCAAGAACACCTAGGAACAACATCCCTGTTGTCATGCCCTTGGAGGTCATTAGATCTATCAAAAAGTGAAACGATCATAAAGGTCGGCGACTGGATCATGTCAGCAATAAGATAATTAAGGAAATTTGTGTGAAGATTATTTGCACTTTCACTAAAGTTATCAACCTTATGATTGAGCTCGAACATTTCCCAACCAATTAGAAGACTATCATCATTACCCTGATCTTGAAGCCTGGAAAGAACCAAGCTGACCCGTGTGCATGTCGTCCAATTAGCTTACTATCCAGGCTTAGCAAAGTTGCTGAGACAGTGATACTCCATCGTGTTAACAGCTTCAGAGATAATAATAAAATCTTTATCCTACAGCAGCATGGGTTCAGAAGGAATCACTCCACTACTCACCAGCTTTACAGGGTGATGGAACTTATTGCACAAGGACTTCAAAATGACAAAACCACTGGAGCACTCTTTCTCAGTATGGTGAAAGCATTTAATCGCATATGACTGCTGGGGTTACCTACAAATTAATTACTCTGGGGTTCCCAGATTACATCATTAACAACATTAATTCGTATTCTTATGATAGATACCTCTTTATTGGCTATAACTCATATTCTACATGCAGGAAAATCCTCACAGATGTCTCGTAAGGTTTGTTCTTTGGCCCTGTCCTCTTTTCACTTGATGTAAATGATATCCCACAATTACTTAACACCACGCTAGCCATGTATGCATACAATGCTGCAATCCTAGCTCAAAATGCATCTCTGCATTAAGTCACATAGTCACTACAAGAACATATATATACAGTGGAGTCCTGGCTTATCAAATGGAAAATAAAAATGAACGTTGAAAAGACTGAAGCAGTTCTCTTCACTTGAAAAAGTATCAGTGTGAGCGTCAGTATGAACAATACCATTATTCTGTGGACGAAGCAAGTAAAATACCTGGGCATCATATTAGACCAAAGAATCCTTTACATTACATACATTATTAACAAGTTTTGGGCTTGTAAAATTTCACTGTTTCCCTTAATTTCCTAAAACTTTGTTCCGCTTATTCAGAAAATACTGCTTAAACTGCTTTGTTTAGAAAGGAGGAAATTTTTATAATTTTGCCATTATCAGGAGTATATGATATCAAAAGTTTGTGTGCACATAAATTTGCTATATGTATTTTTTAAGAACATGTGTTGTATATTAATATAATTTTTGTATGGATAGTAAAATTTAGTAATTTTTTTAGGCATTAATACATGTATCAACTGCATATTGCAACTGTGACCGGGAGCAAGTTGATGAAGTGGTATATCCACCACCAGTTCCTCCCCAAAAGATTGTTGATACTATTGAGTAAATATATTTCTAAATCTTCATTGTAAAGTATTTCTGTGTTGAATATTATGATGCAAATGTTTATTTATATTTTTGGACAATTTATGATATTTAGATCTTTGTTGATGCACTGCCAATAATTCTATTGGCACCTTTTTGCGATAGGATACATTTTTGTCTTGTGCAGGTTGACAAATCAAGTTTTTTGATTTCTTGTGGTTTTAGTTTAGCAATTACATTGAAAATTGCATCAAACAGATTGCTACTAGCATCAGTGCAAAAGAAATGATGCAATGCATGTATGTTTTGGCATCAAGCCGTCTGAAGTTGCATTAAAGTAAAACCGAAGCCATGTTAACTTCCCCTTGAGAGCAAGTCTGGAACAAGCTTCTCAGATTGGCCCTGGTATCAATGGGTGTCAACTAATACTTCCTTAATACAGTTTATTAAGGAAGCTTATTTCGTATTCTGTTACTGATTTAATTAATCAAATGATTAAGTTATTAAATAGTTAATATATGAGTATTACTTGTAAACTAAATAGAGTATCGACATTTAGAAGACCAAGAGAAATTTTGTTTCTATGGAATGTATTCTTGACATCTTAATAAAGATTTTTAAATTGGGTTTTGCTGAGCAAGAACTAGTTTTTAATCCTGTATTATTTTATGTGTGGTTTCAGCTACATCAGACAGTCACTGAATGTCGTAAAAAATATCTAATGAGTTTTGTATCTTTTCTTTATTGTACTGACTTAAAAGTTTGTTGTAATTTGTAAGAAATAAGTATATATGTTAACTTTACAGATCTTGTTTGTCATCTTCATCATAACATAAGAGCAATGATATTTTTAACCTATAATTTTTTTAATTGCATATGAAAGTGATATAATATTTAATTGTATCATTACATCATTTATTACTATACACAATTTTACGTTATTATTAAATGATGAAGTAATGGTAGATACTTACATTTTGAAATGGGTTGAAATGCTCAAAAGAGGCATTTACATGAGGTGCTGCTTGACTTTTGTATTAATCTTCTGTTTCTCATTTTTTTGCATGTAAGCCTAATGGAAATATTGGAGAAAAATTATGTAACTCGCAGAGTTATTTTGAAAATTCCAAACTATGAGCTCCAACGTACAGAGTATTTCAGAAAGGAATACATTTTACTTGCTTGTAAAATTATTATTTCTTGTAATCCAAAAACATCTTATATATTACCTGATAGGTAAAAGAACCAAAAATATAATTTCTGTTCTGTATGCTAGCTGAAAATAGCTGCTATATATTTTCATATAGAAAGCCAGAATTTTTAGCTAATTTTTTAATGCTGAAGTGTGTGGGTGTTGGTTTACATGGCTAGTTCAAAATTATTTACAAATAATCCCCCAAAATATTATAATTTAAATAATTAAGGAAATATTTTTTTCATTTTGTTTTAGCCTAATATATTGATGAAATTTATTTATATCATTGTCTGGCTGTGAAGTTTCTAGCAATTCTCTGAAGCCTTTACTTGAGAAATTCTAGAAAAATGCATAGCAAAAATGAAGAATCGTATACAGTCAAAAGTCGTTAATCCGGACTCGTCGGGACTTCGGCGATTCCGGATTATCGATGTTTCCGGATTATAGATCATCAGTTTAAATCTGGTAAGATGGCATGCAGAAATTACAAAATTAAAAATATGAAACCGTAATTTATGAAATAAAGAACAATTATGATCTAAAGGGTATCAAAATTTACAAAAAGAAAAAGCTTAATATTTATTTGTTTACTTTATTAAACATTTCCTTCAATGTAAGTTGCTTCATTTCATGTGATAATACTTTCTCTTTAATTCTATTAAACAGACATAATTTCTTGTTTAGTTACAAAGTTCCGCTGTTCAAGTCCTATAATTGCTGTGTTGAGAATACCGACTAATTTGTCAATCGAAATGTTTTCGTTTTCAATAACCTCTGGGTCACTTTCTTCACTATCCGAAGCGAATTATAATGACGAGGAACTTGATTTAAATCATATCAAAGACGGAGTATATCGAGATGAAATACTACACTTAGTACGGAATTATAAACCAAATAAAATAAAAACATCTGCTCTGAAGATAAGGATAGTGCTGACAGATCAACTTCCAATCCGCAGCGTGAAATTGATAAACAGATTTCGGATTTCAAAACATACTTTCGCTTTGTAGATACAAATTACATATTAGTAAATATATATCGGAAATTCTATTCGACATTATCTTTCTAATCTATCATAATCTAATAATGACGTTTCTGCCCCCACCCCCTCTGCCGCAGAGCAGCGTGAAATTGATAAACAGATTTCGGATTTCAAAACATACTTTCGCTTTGTAGTAAATATATATCGGAAATTCTATTTGACATAATCGAAAGTTCAAGCTTACTTTTATAAAATTGCTCTAACAGTCTGCAAAAAATAATAAGCCGGATCCAATTCGAAGATTAAGGAACAATGCAATCTGCAACATTAACTGAATTAGATAACTTTAGCTTAGCGTATAACTCCGTTACACATTAAACGCGCATGCGCACAAACATATTCGCAGCTGTAAGGGTCTTATGCGCTCTCGTAAACGCCTGTGCGCATGCGTGAACGTGTCCGGATTATAGATCATTCCGGATTATGGGTGTCCGAATTAACGACTTTTGACTGTATTGCTCATAAAAACAAGCACAGCTGAGGGGAGTGAATGCATGAAGATGGTTATCTGAATTGAGAATCACAAATTTCACTTGTTATTGCAAAAACAACGAATAATACGCATGCTTCAAAGTTGAGTGATTTAAGAAAGAGAAATTAATGATTCAACCCTTTCAACAGTGCTCCTATGCCTATTGTTGGAAAGGAAAGCGAATTGGCAGCTTGTCCAAGGTCTAGCCATACTAAACAGTCAAATGCTCACACTTTTGGTGATGTATACAGCTGAATTTGTAGGGCAAATTTAATTGGCGGATTTTTTGCAACAAAGTCATATAGCTTATACATAGATTAACTCAAATTCAGAAATGTATTATTGTATTTGGCTGTTGGTTGGGTAAAGAAGCACAAGATAACCATGAGCAATGCTCTTGTACTGCCAGGTTTGACACCTTATGATTTCCCCCCCCCCAGTGTAAATTTGCTTAGGAAACATTAATAAACTACATTCTTCGTCATATTAACCAGAATACTGATAGAAAGTTCCTGCTTCTGGCATTCCATAACTGTTGAGCAGCTAGAAGGCTTATGGTACAAAATAGCCTTTCCTTTGAGATATGATTTATGAAAGATGCACATATAAAAATAATAAACTTGTTAGACATTTTTAAGAAACAGTTAAAGCTGTTATATTTTTTTGTGCAACCTTGTCTCTACCTCCTAGCAATATCCTTAGAGACTGAATTGTTCCCAGAAGAGAAAATGTGGGTCTTTAATGACTGAGCATTCTTTGCCACTTCCATAATTATTTGATAAATGATGTATGAAACTTTATTATAGAAGTGGATGTTGCTGTAAGTAAAGTGCTTCATGCCTTCAATTCCTGTTTGGTGCTTCACAGTTTTTGTGCTGTGTGCTCAGTTCCTGTTCTGATTAATCTATGCTACTATCCTGATAATGAAGACTGTTTGGCTGTTAAGTGGTTCATTTGGCAAAATGCTGTGGAGTCATTGCCATTTGTTATTGCTCCAGTTCCTATGTGAAAGAATGAGAATTCTGATAGAAGGAGATAGTGAATCCTTGAAAGTTCATGCGTTTGAAATGAGTAGGAAGCTTCTTGTAAACATGGAATAAAATGGATTCCTAAAGCTGTAGATGCTCTTTCTTTTTATTGCTTCTTTTCTATAGAAATCAAATTTTTTCCAGTATTATAAAAAACTGTTTTGACTTGAAACATTGAAACTGAACTCTGTTAAAGAAGTTTGTGAAGGGAAAAACTTTCTGTTAAGTCCTTGGCATGCAACTGGATAAGATTTTCCCATTATTTGCATTTCAGAAACTGATTAATGAAATGAGGTCTGGATAGTAATAATTAAGTTTGGTAATTTCGTGAAAAAATAACTAGATTGATTAATTAATACATAAAATATCATTATTTTTTAAATATATATATATATATATATAGAAGGAGTTTTACATCCAGTATATTTAATATTTTATTATTGCAGATGGATGGATGAAGATTTGGTGGGAGTTTTAACACCTCATTTGATAAGGGGCAGACCTAATACTTATACATACACAAAAGCATTAGCAGAAACTCTATTGGTTGAAGAGAGTGGGGCACTTCCTGTAGCTATTGTTCGGCCATCAATTGTAACTGCTGCGTGGAAGGAACCCTATCCGGTATGACTGATTCTCTTAATTTCATTATTAAAAAAGTTACGTATTTAGAATGCATTATTTTGAAGTATAATTAGATATAATTATAAAATGTAAATTATGTATATGTTTTTGTCCAGCTTATAATACAGTCAAAAATTGTTAAACCGGACTCGTCGGGACTTCGGCGATTCCGGATAATCGATTTTTCCGGATTATAGATCATCAGTTTAAATCTGGTTAGATGGCATGCAGAAATTACAAAATTAAAAATATGAACCATAATTTATGAAATAAAGAAAACAATTATGATCTAAAGGGTATTAAAATTTACAAAAAGAAAAAGCTTAATATTTATTTGTTTACTTTATTAAACATTTCTTTCAATGTAAGTTGTTTAAGTTGCTTTGTTTCATGTGATAATACTTTCTCTTTAATTCTGTTAACAGACATAATTTCTTGTTTAGTTACAAAGTTCTGCTGTTCAAGTCCTATAATTGCTGTATCGAGAATACCGACTAATTTGTCAATCGAAATGTTTTTGTTTTCAATAACCTCTCTGTCACTTTCTTCACTATCGGAAGCGAATTATAATGACGAGGAACTTGATTTAAATCATATCAATGACGGAGTACATTGAGATTGAAATACTACATTTAGTAAGGAATTATAAGCCAAATAAAATAAAAACATCTGCCCTGAAGATAAGGATAGTGCTGACAGATCAACTTCCAATTTATTGCGCGCCGCAGCGCTTCTCCCCTCCTCCTGCTGCAGAGCAGTGTGAAATTGATAAACAGATTTTGGATTTCAAAACCTACTTTCGCTTTGTAGATCCTTTACATATTAGTAAATACATATCGGAATTTCTATTTGACATAATCGAAAGTTCAAGCTTACTTTTATAAAATTGCTCTAACAGTCTGCAAAAAATAATAAGCCGGATTCATTTCGAAGATTAACGAACAACGCAATCTGCAAAATTAACAGCTTAGCTTATACCATCCGTTATACATTAAATGCGCATGCGTAAATGTATTATGTGCTTGCGCACATGCATATTCGCAGCCATAAAGGTCTTACGTGCACGCGTAAACGCCTATGACGCATGCGCAGAAAGTTTGTAGGTTTGAGGTCCGGATTATAGATCATTCCAGATTATGGTGTCCAAATTAACGAATTTTGACTGTAGTTATGCTATGATTGTGTGCCCCCCCTTTTTTTTCAAAAACTTTACAATTATTTTATATCAGCTAAAGATTCACTATTATGTAGTTTATTTGAAATGCATTGGTAATACACATGAGTTTGGTTCAGTTATATAATTTTAAATATTTTCTTTGTGAGTAAAATATATACTTATTCATATGTAGACCATTTAGATGAAAGAATTTTTTAGAGAAATCTATCTCCTGAAAAGAAGTGAGAATATGTTAAAAAAATTATTAGAAATTTTTTTTTACTTAATATAAATGTAATTATTTAGTGATTGAATGACAAATTTGAAGTGCATATAAGTTTAATTAATTAGTTACCCTTTTAAGATGCATAACTTCGTAAGATTTTAATGCAATAAGTTACTTTAAAACTTCTTCATTAACTTTCTTTAAAGAATCAAAATGAAAATGAACATTAAAGAAAAATGTTTTTAAAGGTAAAATTTGTAAGTAACTGCACACTACCTTTAACCCATTTACATATTAGTAATTGCTTCGAAAGACCAAAATACTGCTGATTTTACAGCAAACAACTGAAGTAAAACTTACACAAAAAGCTGCAAAATTTGAAATAAAGCTTTTTTGGGGAGGCAGATTTTATTGAGTTTGGTCCTGTTTTGTATCAAACTAGAAAGAGCCCCAGCCAGCCAGCCCCCTGTAATTCAAATTGTGTGTGTTGAATGAGAATAGAAATTTTTACTTGTATAGTCTGGATAGGTAGTGCTGCTTTATTATAACTTAAATTTTCAATTTTTCCATCCCTTGTACCTCCTTTTCATCGCAGAAAATCATTTTCGATGTTTTGAGCAACTTTGCCAATATAAACTCGAAAATAGTACACTAGAGACTGAAAATATACTAATTTAAAAGCTGCCAATAATGCCAATAATTTGAATCCTTGCAGACTGTCAAATATTAACAATGGAATATAGATGACTATTGCGATTTTTTTTTTTGTTTGTTTTTGTTTTGTGTGTGTGAGACAGATTTTTTCACATTCAATGTTGAAGCAAGATACAACATACTGATAATTATCACTTTTATTACTGTCACTAAACAAAACTTACCGTAGTTACTAAATTGTAACAATACCTGAAGTAAAACTACAATAATTAGAATTCTATAAAGTTTAAATAATTAGAATCAACAATTATACCTAATAGCTTCCCATACCAGAATGCCAGGCATTTGTGTGGTATGACGCTTAATAATACACTGTGGGAGCAGATGCTCCCCTCTGTAATATCTGACATGTACTCTTCCATCAATGCTCCAGATTGTAGAGAGATCCCTCGGATACAACAAAATGTTGCCATAGGGAATGCTGCACACTGTGTTTCTGTGCCCATTGAAACTAGAGGCGTCTGTGATTCAGCTACAGGGAAGTCCTGCATAGAATTCTTGCACTAGTTTATACTGCAGCAGATGGCGATGAACCGTGAAGCTAAACTGCACAATACCTATAGCTGAGCTTCAACCTTGTGCTAACACATAAGAGGACGCTGTATGATCTGTTCAACTATGTGAATAAGGCATCTGTTATCCCATGCCATTGTGCTATTACATGCTCCACTGCCAGGATTTCACCTTGTTTGGTTCTGCTCAGTCCATTCCTTCCAAACAGACATCACTCTTGTGACATTATGCTGTGTGCAGACTGTGATTGCTTAACATGAAAGTCCCCCCCCCCCCGCTTGTATACCGAAGACATGGCCTCATTTGAACTGTGTTAGTTGTTGGTATCTCTATGTTTTGTTGGTATGACACCCTCCACTGTTGACGAGGTATATTGCTGCTAATTAAATGTTCACTGCAGACGGATGATAAACAGCTTTCAATGCAACTTTACAATCCTTTATATACATGGAACAAACAGCCAGTTCTCATTTCATGCATGTGCAATCGCTTTGTAATTCTAATCGTTTGCATGTCTTACCTCACCTTACATTTCCTGTAAGTTTGGCTAAATTTGCATAATTTCCGTAATGGTGTTGGAATTTTTACAAACATTACTGTATATATATTTTTTCTGCAAAAGTCAGAAATTGATTTTATATGCTTTTTAAAGATTTATTTTTGACTTATCTCCCTAATTTTAAGTCTGCCTAAGTGTACTAATATTTTATATACGATCTGAAAACCGCAAAATTCTAAAATCTGCACAACTTCAAATGCATAGATTTCTGGTCTTCTACTGATCACCATATTACTTTACTCTCTGTGTTCTTTATATATGCATAAATAGATATTATAATACCTAATAATACAAGGTGTGGCTATTAATATCCAAAACTGACGTCACAGCATGAAACCGACCACTCGCCCGAGAGAGGTGCTGTTGGTATCTGGAAAGTAGTACATCTGCACATGCTCCCCGCAGCTTACATGAGTTGTAGACACGAACTTGGCTATGAAAGACGCGTGGAAATGTATCTGGTGAAGTGTTGTTGTTGAATTGGGAAAGTGGTGTTGTGGAAGTGCTGAAATGGAACAAAGGGTGAACATCAAATTCTGCTTTAAACTGGGCAAAAATGTGACAGAAACACATGCAATGTTGAAGCAAGTGTATGCTGAGAAAGCATTATCCTGTTCCCGCACATTTGAATGGTATGGACATTTTCGGGACGGCGATGAAAGTGTTGAAGATGACGGCCACACCGGGAGGCCGATTTCCATGTGTACGCCTGAAACAATTGAGAAAGTTCGCAAGCTTGAAACAGCAGATCGGCGACTGACTATTCAAATGCTGACCAGTGAAATGAACATCAACAAAGAGGTGGTTCATTAAATTCTGCCGTAAGACCTAGGGAAAGGCAAAGGCGTGTTCCATATTTGTCCCGCACTGTTTATCGGGCGATTAGAAGTAAGTCAGAATGAACACATGTGGTGAACTCATCAACAAAGCTAAATCTGTTTTCCTGGATTCGATAGTGATGGATGACGAATCGTGGTGCTATCAATACGACCTTGAAACCAAGAGACAGACAGAATGCCAGTCTCCCAGCTCCCCTAAACAGAAAAAAATTCGATTTCAAAAATCAAAGGTCACATGTTAATTGCTTTCTTTGATAGTGAAGGATTTATTCATCATGAATTTGTACCACCACGTACTACTGTTACAGGATAGTTTTATGCAGAAGTTCTTGCACGACTCCGACAAAGAATTCACAGAGTACGTCCCCATTTTCGACAAAATGGGAGGTGGTTTCTGTTACATGACAACGCTGCCTCCACATTGCGTTGCCAGTGAAAAGGTTTTTTTGCCAAGCATGAGGTTGTGAACCTGCACCATCTGCCATACTCTGACTTGGTCCCCACCAACTTCTATTTGTTTCTCAAACTCAAAACTATGATTAAAGGAACACACTTTGTAGATGTTGAAGACATCAAGAAGAATGTGACGTTGACATTGAAGAGCCTTCCGAAAGAGGACTTTAAAAGTTGTTTCCGCAACTTATACAACTGAGCACAGAAGTGTATTATGACAGATGGGGATTACTTCAAAACATATTAAGAGGTTACGTTTTTCACATCATCTGTTCTGGTGTCTTGGAAATTAAAAGCCACACCTTGTATAATAATTATTAACACATATTAGCTCAATGCATAATCCTGTTGTAGTTTAATAGTTTGTAAAGACCTTTTGAAAAGACACACTAGATTAAAAAAAACTTGAGTCTTTATTATTACTGCAAATGATAGCAGTTTTTAAGAGTGAAGAAAGTAGCTTGGGATATTTCTAGCAGAATCCAAAAAAACATTGTTCTTTGAAACAAATATTGCAGATCCACTTCTTAAAAATCAGTATCATCTGCTGTCACCAAGTCACAACTTCAAAGTTGCAACACATTTGGGTAACTCTTTCAGTGGGCAAAGATTGAAATGGTTTCAGTACTTAAACTGACTAAATAGGCTTCAAACAGCATGTGCTATTGTATTTATATTCTTGCTGTTTTTTTTTTTCTTTCTTTCTTTAATTTTTTGAAAGACAGTGTTTATAAAAGCCATTTTTAATAGTAGAAGTATGTTGTTATACGTTTGTAATTTTTAAATAATTTCAGTTTCAAAATATTGAAATTTGACATCATTGAATAGTGATAAATTAATATATTAATAGAGCATATGTTATTCTTCTATACATGCTGCGTTTTTGTTCAAGGCATTTTAGAGTAATCTTACATTTTTCTTTTAGGGTTGGGTTGACAATTTTAATGGACCAACTGGTTTGATAGTTGCTGTAAGTGTTGATTTTACTATTTTATTTTGGAAAATAAATTGTTTTCTCTGTGTATATGCAATACAAATTTCTGCTTTGACATGAAGTTATCTCTAATTGTATTAGACAAATGTAGAAACTTTATTATTTCTATTGTGATATAGTAAAAGGTAATTATTTTTTAACTTAAATTTTATTAGGGATTTATTGCACAATTTAAACCTCTAACTGCTCAATTTGTGGACCAAAATTGCTTCCAAAATTTTTTTTTTTCATATTTTAAATCTATATATATTGGAGAATTGAAAAATGCACTTTTTCTTTCTAGAAAAAAATTTTTATATAGATTTTTATCATGAGAAACTAAGTTGCCAGAAAAACCAATTTCAGGTGTTTTAACCAAAAAAAAAAAAAAAAAAAAAAAAAAAAAAAACTTTTTTTAAAAATAAATTTCAGTCAAATTACAGTTAATTTCTATTTATTGCATAATATAAAAAAGTAAAATGTATAAAATTTAAGAAAATTAAAGCGCTGAGGGAAAAATACCTTAGAAAAGCAGTTTAGCATGATAGAGTTCAAAACAGGGATCAAGGCAAAGTCCAACTTCACAGTCTTTGCACCAAATTCAATAAATCTAACTAATAATCAATCTAATTATTAATTTAATCAATAGATCTAATTAGTAATTCAATGATTTAATTAAATAATTAAGATAATCGCTGAACGTTTTCTAGCAGCCATTTCTGTAAGAAAAAAGTGAAGTTTGAACGCTAATACCATGTGTCTTCAAATGATGCAATTTAGTGGACAACTAACGATATATTTTGGCCAAAATAAAAACTAAATGCCTAATACTGTATATAATTTATTTCAATGGTTAAACGGGGGGGGGGGGATCCATTCCTCAATAAAGGAAGAAAAACATATGCCTGCAGAAATCGTGGGCTGAGCAAATTTTGCTATAGTTTTTGAGTAGCATTTTTGGATGAGGAATTTTTGATTTGCCCGTGGAAATCGTGGGATGATGAGCCAGAGGGTTAAATGCCACAGATATGAACCTAAAAAGTATTGACGCATTCTCCTAATCCAGATCATGTCCATCAGTTTATCAAGGCAAAAAAGTAGAGAGCTGTGTATGTCCTTGGCCAAGGTATTTTAGGTGACACTAATGAGTTTGCTTTGTTCCAGTTTAGATGGAGAACCTCTGAAAGGCGTTCTACCATTCTTTCCCTACAGTTAGCTTGTTGAGGGGCTTCTAGCGTGGCTGTATTTTAAGTGCTTCCATGCCACAAAGATATGTATTTACAAACATCCATGAATTTAAATTCTGTAGTAACAACATTTGTTCTTTTAGAAAGGAAAATCTGTTCTTGGAAGCTACAGTGAGGGAGAACTTCATTCTGGAATTTTAGATTTTATGCTGGATATGTGGGTGATAAAAAAAATTACAACCATCTTACTGATTTTGAAAATAAGTACTAAATTATTGTTATCTGAATATCTAGGTCTAGGCTTTAAAAAAAGTATTGATAGTTTGAGTTGTTGCAGATAGCTGCCTATATATGCAGCAAGTTATAAATGCAAAATTCCTTTCTTGTTCACAAAGGATCAATGTGCACGAAATGAATATAGCCAACTTCAGATTTACCAGGGCCCCACCAGTGATTGTGTTGCCATGACTGCTGATTACTGGTATTTAAAGCGGGTTTTGAACCTAGGTAAATAGGTTGGATCCGTGCTTAATTTTTATGGCTTTCCCTATGCGGAACATGAATACGAGCCAGTTTTCTGTCGAAAGTCCTCCACAGAGGCAATCATGTGTTTTGCCACAATCATGTGTTTTGCCACATTAAAATAACTTATTTACCAGTATAATAGTGGAAAGTCAAGCACACTGAATTTGGAATTATGGTTAATCTGAGGGCAGTTACAGAAATGGAATATTCTTTCCATATGGAAATAATCCATATTGCAAATTTGAGAAAAATATTTTTAACAATTTACCTGTATTTTCTAATAGTGTGATCTGGAGGTTCATTGGTTACTTGAATAAAATCAATTAAAAAAACAGGCTGTAAATGGCTAAAAAACATAATTAGAAATGAAAATCTAAGTTTTAAAGGGCATTAAAGAACATCAGTTGGTAGTAGTTTGAAACAGAAGGTAATTGACTGTACTCTTGATTTATTTTAAATGATTGAACACTGTATTTCTTATGAATTGTTTAATAATGTTTACATATTCCAAATTATGCACTTATGGGAATAAAAACATTTCCCAAATACTAGGACATGATCTGCTATCAGTGTTGTTATTCCATGGATTTTTCATTTCTTTTTTGTACTTTTTGTAGACGGTTTGGGTTTATGCTAAAGGTTTTGTGACAGAAATTTTTAGCTTTCTGCAATAAACACACAAACAGTTATAATTTTTTTCAAGCAGGGCTAAAAAAGTTCAAGTTAAAAAAATAAAGAGGTAACCAAGAAAGTTTTTAATCGAGTTAAAAAGAATTAGTGCTGGGAATTTGTGAATGCTCTTAAACCTCCCTGGCCCTTATAAAGTATCCAGTAAAGGTGGTTAAAGGCTTTATTTCTTGCACTTTCAGCCATAAAGTTTAAAAAAATAAGGAAACGGAATTTTATGGTAACAGTTTCATGACTGGGGCTAAAAGGAGTTCTCTGGATACGAAATCAAACTTTTTATATCATTCTCATAGAGCAAAAAGTGCAAGTAATATAACAATATAATATTTTATAATACTTTAGTAAGCCAAAGGCAAAAAAATCTCTTATCTTTATTTGCAGAGAAAATTTTCAGAGATATTTCCAATTACAAGTTTTTTGAGGCTAGCTAAAAAGTGAATAGTGAGTGTTTTGTTTTTTGCCCAGTTGTTAAATAAACTATTTATTACCAAACTGAACAGTTTATATTTTACACTTGCTTCTTAAATTTGATAAAAGAATTTTGAATTTCAGTCGGTAATAAGTGTAGAAAAATTATCTGTATAAGTAAATTTGCATTCAAATAACTAAAAATTAAACTCGGTGGCACAACAGTCCTAGTGGGTTAAGGCCAACATCGCCCCAATATCTGTTTTCTGGACTGTGGACTCTGGGGTGCGTGAGCATATGCTCTGAACAAGTGGTCAGCTTGCCACAGGACCTCCAGTGTTTAGTCCCGATGTGAACTTGGTTCTCATTTTATTGACTCACTTGAGGGATGAAAGGCCGGATCAACCTTGCCCAGCCTGGGGAACGAACCCCGGACCTGTGGTGCTGCTATGGGATGCACTAGCCACTGCACCATCAGGCTTTAAATTTGCATTCAAATAGCTGTGTGAATTTTGCTGGTTAAGATATAGATAAGATATATTTAACTAAGTAAAACATAATGAACATATTATTTGGACATCAATTAATAACTCTGGGTTCTGTAAATGTAAAGTTAACTTTTTTTAAAATAGAAATTATGGTATTGCTATATAAGTGCTGAACTGCTTCAAATTGTAAATTTGTTTCACATAAACCCGCTCAGTACGAGCGTGTCATATGTGCATCAGCAGCGAACATTACCTCACGGCTGGGTGTGTCATATTTGAATCGCCATTTAATTAATTCTACCGGACAGGCGTACATTTGACTTTTGAGATAGAACACTTAATTAACATTTTTTGTTGCCACTAGATGTAGCTGTATGCCTGTTATGGGGAAATATATCAAAAGTTAAGTAAGTTTACCTTTATTCCTATGCAATGATTTTTATTTTTGGTATTTTGTTTCGGAATGAGAGTGAGATTTGTGGGTGGGTGCTGAGCAATGTATTGTCTCTTTAACTGCGTCATTTGATATAAAGAAATGCACGTGCTCTCGCTGCATTGAGGTACTTTTTATTTTTGTGATATATAGTGGGGTAGACGTTCTATCATAAGAGATTTTTATTTATTACTCTTATATTTTTCCTTTTTTTTATTACTCTTAGATTTTTCGTGCTTTGAGATGAGCAATTTTAATCGTCAGCGAAACCTTTTTTTAATGGCAAACGAAAACAGTATCTAAACTAGTGTTGAGTAATGTAATGGCTCTTACTGCATCATTTTATATAAACAAATGAACATGTTCTCTCTAGAATACTTTAAATTTAGTTTATTAATTTTCTTATTTTTTTTTTTTTTTTTTTTATCCTTTATAGTGGAGTAGATGTTCTATCATTAGAGACTTTTTTATTACTCTTTGAGTTTTCTGGCATTGAGACGAATATTTTGTATCCAATATTTCGTATCGCTTAGTGAAAGGTTTTTTTTTTTTTTTTTTTTTTTTTTTTAAATGGCAAAACAAAAGCACTTTCTGACCATAGAACATATACAAATGCTAAATGAATAAAATTTGCTGAGTAAAATAGCAGCAGATATTATCTTCCTGTGACATTTGCGACGTTGGACTTTGCGTACAACCATGTTTAAAAAAATATCATACATTGTCTCATTTTGAAACATTGCTTACTTTTCGTTGTTTGCTCATTGAATTTTCATGAAAGACAGTTTTACTATTCTTAAATTTTAATTGTGTATTGTGTTACACAATTAAAAATTTAAGATAATTAATTAATTTAATTAAGTTAAATAAAATCTGAGATTGTTTGGATATTTTTCCATATATATTTATTTGTGGGATAAGGGGAAAATTATATTATTATAGAATGAGTATTTTATAAAATTTTTAAGTAAAATATAATAATAAAGGCTTAAAATTAATTCTCACGACTACCTGAATGTTCTCCTAATGTACCCAAAACTGGAAAAATTGGATGACAAATTTCATTTATACGAATTTTTTTCCAAAGTTAGGCTTAGCAGCGTAAATTGCCCGTCCCCACAGGACGATGCATCCGATTAATGCGCCGTCCCAAGAGAACGCTTCGATAACAGAGGTGCCCGTCGTGAACGGGTTAAAAATAATTCATTAGGTATTCAGGTAATGTAATGCTTCAAGTGATAAATACTACCAAAAGGTAAGAATCAGATCTCTTTAAAAGATTTGTCTTACAGAATGAATAAGAAATTTAAAGCTTGGTATTACGTGTTAGGCTAATTTGGGGAGTATGACACTTATAGTCCATAGATATTTGGTGAAAGTTCGAAAATCAAAGTATAGCAGTTAACATTCTAGAGTTCCTCACTTTTGTTCTGTCAGTTTAAGTTTCGAGGAATTTAGTTGAAATGCTAAGCAAATAATCGCTTAAGTCCAAGAACAGAAACGTAAACTCAAGAAGGGGGAATTACCTTTTATTTGCTCAAAATAAGACTGACAGTTGGCCCCTTTCTTAGGGACAGCAAAGTGTCCACTTGGGCTTAAACTCAAAATGTAAGAAATAAGAACTAACTAATGACTAACTAAGTGATTTAGTCGAAGCTAACATAATGCTATAGTAGTTGGCCTGTAATGTTAAATTAGTCACTATCAAAAGGCATGTAATATATTCGAGTGTAACAGCTTAGAGAGATGTAGTCCAAAGGCAGATGGGTGCTACTTATGAATCTTAAGTCTGTTGAACTTGACTTAAAATCTATTCTCCTACTCATTTGCATTTAACACGATTCTAAAAACTCATTGTGGTAGGGAGTTGTAAGTTGAAGCTAGATGAGATAGGAAAGATGCATTAAATTAAAATAATTGTTATAGAATTAAAATATACCTTACAACATCATGAAAAATGGTTTTAATCTTTCATAATGTAATATTGAATCGTAGTTTGTTCAGAGGCTAGTTTCTGAATCTCAAGAGGTAGTCAATCTTTCAATTAAGTTGTGTGAATTTATAATAATTTTTGAATCAGTAGGATCAATTTTTAATGTAGTATCTATTAGTTACATATCACAGCATATTGAGAATTGATCTGAGAAGCTTGCTCTGCACAACTTTAATTTTTCTTTCTATCACTGGGAGTTCTAATAAGCGAAGGCAGAGAAACTTATAGAAGAATATGGATAATCATTGTTTGATGAATTTGCATTTTAATTCCTATTGCAGACTTAGATTTCCTTCCTAAGGCAAAAATGCGCATAAACACTTCATTACTCTGGAAATAACATATTCCGTATGATATGTGAAGATTAATTTGTTGTCAAGAATTGCTTCTAAATACTTGACTTCATGTGGAGTTCAATATTGCGGTTATTGATATTAATTTGCTTTTTAATGTTTGAATTTCAATGTCTTTTGTAAATCGCTGTATTGCATATAAAGGTACTGATTTTTATTTTCTGCACTTTATGCCATTAATTTAATTTTCTAAACATAAATAAAATTAGATGTTTTTTATTTGCAGAAAGCTGCCATTCCTAATGCCAAAACAGTTTTCATAAAATTCAATATCTTATTTTGAAAAACTTGGAATTGTGTGCATAAAATCATATACTTCATCAACATTATGTGTATATATAATGTAGATTTTTAATACTGTTATGATTTTTATATGTATTTTATTGATTAATAGTGATGATTGTAAATGTTTTTAATTGTAATCTTTTCATTGTTAAAGACATATTAGCCGGAATATTCGTTTTATTTCAATGCGGTGTATTTTTAATTCAGAATTTTTGAATAGCATGTTATTTTTATTGAAGAAATTTAATGTATGTTGCACAGTCTAAATCATACACTGTCGAAGTCAAACCCCACTGTAATGAACTGTAAGGGATTGAAAGTTTGGTTTGCTATATCTGATCTGATTTAAATGGGAAAAAAATTACCTCACAAAATGCTGTAAAAATTTATTGATGAGTGGCACAAAAAAGAAAGACTGATTAGCAGTGCCATGTTTCTCAAAAGAAGTGAATAATGCTTTCAATTAAAAAATCATATTAAGAGTCAATTGCATCATTATTATATGTAAATGCTACTTATTCCCACCAATTATGTTTTCAATTTCACCTATATTGATGATTTTATGTGATAAAATTATTTAGGTTAAAATTCAGGATTTAGACCTATTATACATCTCCATCTAAAAACATATTAAAAATTAGAATTTGTTCGGCGATGGGAGTTTACAGCTTTTTTGACCATTGAACTATTTCAGCCATGCTTCATTTTACTTGGCTGTCTTCCTTGTATCTAGTTTTCCCTCCAAGAGTAGAAATTATCGAGTCTTGATTTTTCCTGTCATTATCAATTGTAGATTTGGATAAACTATGTTCTGAGTTTATATCAGTTTGGTGACATTCTTTCTGTATTTTTTTAATAATGCTTGACTTGCCATTAATTCTTCAACACGGAATGCCAAACATTCACTGCTCGACAGGCAGATGAATTTTTGATGCTGAAAATTTCTAAGTACAAAATAGAGTTGGGAAAAAGAATATATGAACTTTCATCCCTCTGTAAAATAATAAAAGTAAAGATAATTTAATCACTAATTTCGTATCCAGTGTCAGTTAATATGCATTTATTTCTCTCAATATATATAGCCCTTTTGTAGAATGTACCTAAATATTAAGAAAAATTGTAAAAATCACAATTCACTGTTATTTCAAAGGCAGAACTTCAATAGCATTTTAAGTGCTGAAACTGAATAAACCAATAAGGATAAAAAATTTCTATTCTGTAAAAGACTACCACAAGCTTATAAGAATCTATTTACTGCTATTTTTTGTAAATAAAAAAAAAAAAAAAAAAATTCCATCATAGCGTCAACCTTGAACCGAGCTCTGTTTCACAACTCTGGAGGAGGGGGGGGGACTTCAATAAAATCAGAGAACCCATTGAAGTTTCTAGACTCAATGGTCAGAGACACCCATACGGTGTCCTAAGATATGCTTATTGTTGGTCTTGGTTATCTAAGAAAAATTGTTACATTTGCTTCAAATAGCCTTTGTTTAGTGTGCAGGGATAGAACTAAAGATAAAATAATGATAGTGAAAAAGGTTTTTCTTTCTCTTACACTTCAGAGGAATATGGATCCTAACATCCTGGTGATTTAAAAGCTTAGTAATTTTTCATTTAAAACAGGAAAAAGAAAACATTTTAGAAGAAATCAGAAAAGTTTAAAGATATGCATAAAGTTTGTTATATCTGATTTTAATGTACTATTTCGAGACTCGCCATATAGAACGCATTTAAGCCTATAGGAAATTGGATGGAACCCAAGTCCCATGTTTTTATGTGGGGGGGGAGGGGTTCCAGATTCACTATGGTAGGGTTTGACTGTTATATGATTAACATATATATATAATGTTTCCTTTTCTTCCAGACTAGTAAAGGCATTTTACGTTCCATGCATTGTAAATCATCAAGTATAGCAGATCTTATTCCTGTAGATGTGGTAATCAATCTAGTCATTACTGTTGCTTGGTACACTGCAAGTCATAGGTATGTGGACTTTAGCATTTAATTTTCTTTTATGGTGTAATATATATATATATATATATATATATATGTTTTTATGGATTAAACGCATACAGAAGTGATGATAGCTTGATAAAATGTATTTTCTCAAAACAAAAACTTTACAGTTCTGGAATTTTTTGCAAAAGTACTCATCTAGCTTTTTTCAGTGTCATAGAAACAATCATAGTTACACATCAAGCTGCTAAAACTGTTAAATATACACCATATAAAAGACTAATCCATCTAAAAGACGAAGTTTATACATAGACTTCTGAGTGCTACAAACTCGACTCTAAACTAAACAACGAGAACTGATGCTCTGTCAATCTTATATAGTTTTCCTCTGGCCGCTGAAAAATTTCCAATACCTTGTATATCTCGAAATTGCTGGAAGGCATATATAGTGTTATTATTTATAGAACACTATAAACATATAGTCATATGCTAATTACTACTAAACATCATCACTGTGCATTGGAAAATTTTCATGTTAATACCTATATTGTAGTAGGTAAATGTGTGAATATGTGCAAACATAAGTAAACATTTTCCCAACCAATACTGTATCAATCACATTAAATAGCAATACGTGTAATTATCAGAGTGAAACATAAACAATAAAACAATTCTAAATTACAAAAAAAGGTTTGTGTTGTGATTGTTTAACCCATTCTATGACTAAGGTCCAGTGTAAAATTAATGAAAATTAAATATAATACAAGGTAAGTAAAATCAAACTAACGTTTATTTATGGTGAGGAAGAGATTTGGTTACATTACTGATAGTGTCATGATAATCACAATTTTCATTACTATTAGTAAGAGGTGGCTGGCCAATATACTTTGGAGAAGTACCTGCTAGAAAGAAAACACAAACATCACATACCTTTAAAGACATTGTCAGTGGGGGCCCCACAACCTGACTGGTGAAAATGAAACTATTCACACAAAATCTTGAAAATACATTGTAGTTAGTTCTAGGGATGGTGTACTCGACTTCCTTACAAATGATTTCGGCATATCTGTTGAAATGAAAAGAAAGAGGTAAGTGGAAAAATAAAATCAATGAAAGATAACATCAAAGACCAGGTCTGGCTCCAATTTTCCATCCAAGGCAACTTTTCCATCAGGATGGTCCTGTACGTCTAACCTTCCCGAGGCCAAATCCACGACTTCTTATTCAGCACGACTCAATTCATAGTGTCAGTCCGATTTCCCTGAAGCTCTTGGCCGTCCGCCTTGCAGAGGATAGAATCAGGTATCATTTTGTCACTGCAGCTCCGTCAAAAAAAAAAAAAAAAAAAAAAGAGTCTATCTGAAAATTCCTTTCTCCATCTTCCCTCGTCATCCACTGCGCAGCCACATTTGTACTTGCCAACATTGCGAGCTTCCTATCCAACGACTTTTCCTCTCATAAATTAACTCTGTGTAGAACATTTCGCCACTAGAGATGTCACAGCAAACGGAGTCCCAGTTATGCCAATACTGCTTGTGGCGCAGTCATCAGAACATGTGGTGAAGACATCAAACATGTGTTCAAATGCTTAGGCAAAAGAATTTCGGGGTGCAGTAATCCCCAGATAAGGAATTCTTAGAATGAGTTCCAAGCTGACGGTTTGGATGTGAAAATTTTCTCAGAAACAGTAAATAGTTTTTCAACACAATGAACGAATTTAGGACATTAAAAATTAAACTATTACTTAGCAATTAAATTCATTAAAAATGTTAGCACAATATAAATTGCTTCTTCTGTAGAAATTAAGTATACACACTCATTATTCAGATTGAGTTTCAAATACAATTGATTTACCTTACCACCAGTCTGAAAATATGAATTCAATTAACTTTAATAGAAAGAGGGGTAAAAACTAAGTTCCCTTAATTTAAATTAAAAAAATAATGCACCAAAAGTGCAGCAACAAAGCTTTAAAATAATTAAAGTTAAACAACCTTAAGGGTCAAAAACAAAAAGTACAAAAACCAAGTAAATTTAAGTCCCTAAACTCAAATTAAAATTAAACAACTTCAACATAAGAAGACTTTTAAAGCAACCAGACCTAAATTTAAAGTTTACAAAAGTTACAGTTTAAACTTACAACCAACTTTAAACAACTTAAGCAAAAATTAATAACTTCCAATTACTGATCAAAACTGAATTAAGTAAGCAAAACTAAGAGCTTGAAAATAATAACAATTAATACATAACAGTAGTATATGTGAGGCTAGATACAATTACATTAAGGTTATGTAATTGGTCTGATCAGAACAATTACAGCTATACAGGGATTGAACCAAAATAACACCCAATGATCAGTAAGTTTGGCTACTTTTGGCTATTTCTTGTCAAATTTGATGACAAATATTAGTCATCAAAACCATTTCCTGCTTAGTGCATAGCCATTTACCTCAGTGTTAACCCGTTCACGACAGGCACCTCTGCTACCGAAGCATTCTCTTGGGATGGCGCGTTAACAGGCTATGTTGTCTTGTGGGGACGGGCAATTCGAGCTGCTAAGCCTAACTTTGGAAAAAATTCATATAAATTAAATTTGTCATCCAATTGTTCCAATTTTTGGTACATTATGAGAAGAACATTCAGGTAGTTGTCAGAATTAATTTTAAACCTTTATTGTTATAGTTTCCTTAAAAATTTTATAAAATACTCTTTCTAGAATAATATTTTTTCCTTTATCCCACAGTTAAATATATATGGAAAAATATCCAAACAATCACATATTTTATTTAACACATAGTTAAAATTAAAAAATATTAAAACTGTCTTTCATAAAAATTCAATGTGAAAACAATGAAAAGGAAACAATATTTCAAAAAAGAGACAGTGTATCATATTCTTTGAAACATGGGTGTAAGCAAAGTCCAACGTTGCAAATGTCACAGGAATAGAATATCAGCAAATTTGACTCATTTAGCATTTGTGTATCTTCTACGGTCAAATAGTGCTTTTGTTTTGCCATTAAAAAAATAGAACACCAGTAATAAAACATTAAAAAAAAAAAAAAAAAAAAAAACTTTCGCTAAGCCATACAAAATATTTGTCTCAATGCCAGAAAAATCTAACAGTTATAAAAAGTCTCTAATGATAGAACATCTACTCCACTATACGGGGATAAGAAAATAAAATAAAATAAAAAGTATTCCAGAGCATTGAGAACATGTTCATTTGTTTATATGAAATGATGCAGTAAGAGCCATCACGTTACTCAACACTAATGAATTAGCATTTGTGTATATTCTTCTAGGTTCAAATACCTATATCGCAAAAATAAAAATAAAAAGTACCTCAAATCATCGAGAACACATGCATGTGTTTATATCAAGTGACGTAGTTAAAGAGACATTACATTGCTCAACACCCACCCACGAATCTCCCTCTCATTCCGAAACAAAATACCAAAAATAAAAAACATTGCATAGGAATGAAGGTACACATTCTTAACTTTCCATATATTTCCCCATAGCAGATATACAGCTACATCTAGTGACAACAAAAAATACTAATTAAACGTTCTATCTAAAAAGTCAAATGTGGTACACCCGGCTATAGAGTGAATTAAATGGCAATTCAAATATGACACACCCGGCCGTGAGGTAATGTTCGCTGCTGATTCATATATGACACGCCCGTACTGAGTGGGTTAAATGGGCCTGCTTACTATAATCTTATTTTTCAAGTGTAGCTTCATCTCTTGAGGCAATTCATATTACATTATATGAGAGAGACTATGATTTGTATGTAATGTTTTGTCATAAAATTACTTACATATATAACAAAATTCATAACATTGCCTCTATATACTGGATAGTACAATCCATGGATAGTAAGACATACTTATAACCAAGGAAAATCAATGCTGTACCAAAATACAGAAATGTCAGATATTAAATCAAATAAATGTTTGAATTTACAAATTTATATATATATAAGATGATTGTCTTGTACTATTTGCATTATATACACTATGGGGACTATATAGTATGACCATAATAAGCGCTAGCCTGTTAGAATGAGCAAGTTTAGGTTTAGAATTTTATGACTTAAAGATCCAAACTACTGACTTATAGATTGATTTTCAGCCTGTTTAGGACTGTGTAAAGAGCATACCAGGGTGACTGTCATTAAGGAAAAAGTCCTTTCCATTGAATTGGTTCTTCATTGGCAAGTTGACTCGCTCGTGCAAAGCATTGCATTCACTTCAAACCTTGCCTAGAGATCTTGAATGTATTCCTCAGGTGATCAAGGCACGTCCAAAGGGCAACCAAACAACAGATCTCAAGGCAGATGAAGGTCACGATTGAAGACCATCTGAAATGGGAAACAGATGTTAGTCTCAGGGACAGATTGTGATAGGTGTGATTAGGTGTGATAGACCAGTAAGAACAAAGGTAACATCTGGTCCCAGTTCCTGTTGGTTTCTGGAAACCATCAGCGAGAGGTTGAGTATGGTTTGAATAAACCTCTGTATCATGCCATCTGACTGGATGTAAAAGTGTCTTTTTGGGTTATGTCTATGCTAAGCAGTTTGCAGAGTTCCTTAATTACGGCCGAGATAAAATTTCTTCCTTTGATCGGTATGTAACTGAAGAGGCTCTACAAACTTGGAAATCATCTGCTACTATGAGCCTCTTGATCAGAGATAGGGTACGCTTCAGGCCATTTTGTAAAGTAATGAGTGACAACGAGGATGTATTTGTTGCTATCAGCAGATCATCGCAGAGGTCCAAGGATTTCAAAAGTGATGCATTCAAAAGGCACTCTTAAATTGTAATGTCACAGCTTCCCTCAGCTGCGTGTCTTTGGATCTTTCCGACCCACACAGCCATCACAAGATTGGCACATGTTTTGCACATCAGCCTTTGCTTTACTCCAGTAAAAGCACTCTTTGTAAAATCTTCATTATTCAGAAATGGACTCCTGTCAAACTGCTATGTAGTTCTTTAAGGGTGTCTGGGATGTTGAAAGTATCAGCTGCCATTGGAATGCCTTTCCATCATCCCATTCAAACTTTTGATGCAAGATGGCATTTTGAATATGGAATGAGTCCCAGAGACCACTGTATTAGTTGTAATGCTGTAAATGGAAATGTTCTGCTAGGTAGTTTTCCTCTTTGAGCACTCCTTAAGGTCATTTATGGGATTATTGTTGCTGTCTTCCAAGTTATCTTTCCTGATTTCCTCATCACTGAATGGGTTTTGGTTAGCTGATTTTGGAATAGTAACTACATACATGACCGGAATAAGCAGCTCGTATTTTGCATCGACCTTTGAATGATATTTGAAGCTTTCTGGTTGAGGCTTCTAGGAAGGGTATTGGGGTTTTCATGTGATGATCCTTTCTAGTTATGGATAGTGATATCATATTCCTGGAGTCCTTATATTAATCTGTCTATTCCATCATCTTTTTTTTTTTAATTTAATAACCAGGTCAAGGATGCATGATCCGTATGGAACAGGAATTTTTTGCCATTAAGGTAATGTTCTACAGTGAGCAACTTTTTCTTGGTGACACAGTAATTCTTCTTGGCTTTTGATAGACGCTTGCTTCAGTATGCTACAGTACGTTCTTGACCATTTATTTCATGGGACAAAACAGCATGGACACTCTCATTACTCATATTCATGCCAAAAATTGTTTGTTGAGCTGAAGGTTTGTCAGGATTATTGCAGATGTTAAAACCTGCTTTGGTTTATTAAATGCATCCTCAAATTATTTTGTCCACCATAGCTTTTTTTACGGTCTGTCAAATTGTGAAGGGGTCTTGTGTTGGAAGAAAAATATGTTATAAATCTTCTCTAGTAGGTGCAAACCCCCGAGAAACTTTTCAGCTGATGGACATTTTCAGGGCATCTCCAATCTATTAATTGCTGACATTTATTTTGGATCCGCACATATACCATCCTAAGAGATGTCAAGAATTAAGTCACTTCCAGTCTGGACAATTTACATTTAGAAAGACTTTAGATTAGTTCTTTCAGTTTCTGAAAAACCTTCTCACTATTTTCTAAATGATCTTCAAAGCTTTTCCTGACAATGTCATCCAGGTGTATCAGTCAGATTTTATATAAAAGACCTCTCAGCAGGGTCTCCATTAGGCATTAGATGTTGCCGGTGCATTACATAATGAAAACGGCAGCCTCTCAAACTGACAAAGTCCTTATACAGCAGTAAATCCATCTTTTCTCATTGTGGCCGATGATAATTAACACAAAATCTTGTTGAACTGCCTTTCTTTCTGACCAGGGCAATGGAAGAGGCCCAAGCATTTAACGCTTGATATCTCTTTCTGACATGTGCTTTAGACATTTCCTACCTCTTTTTTTAGCAATCAGTAAACGTCTTGGACTTTGATTGATTGGTGGATGATCAATGCTGTCTTAAACTTATTCAATCAGCATCCGAAGATGCATGTGAGAAAACCTCTTGACATTCTTGAATAATACAGACTTTCTGATTCTTACAATTCTGAGAATATTCTATTATGCCATACGGGAAATTTCTGTGTTCAGCTATGGATTCAGGAAGTTAAAATGCTGTTTTTGCTGGTACCATTATATTGTACTGAGCTATGATTTGGTAGGCAGATTTAATTCCTTCATCTTCATTTATGCACAGGATTATATCCTCAGAGACAGAATGGAATTTGTTAGTTTTAAAAACCATAAAAATTTATATATCCTTAGGCTGTCTAAGGATCTGTAAAAGTTTTCGTTGTCTTCAAGAATCTGTAATATTTGCCATATATGTAACATGATTGTAAGCAGCACTTCCAGACATGATGTTAAAGTTTAACTTTCCATTGATGTCAATTTTATCACCAGGCACAGTCTGCAAGGTAATGTAGGGCAGTATCCATATGAGTTTATCATCCAGTTGCTGAGCCAGATCTTTTTGGTTGATGGTAAGATTGTCCCCTGTATCGATGGTCAAATTGCAAGGAACTCCATTTAGATTTCTGATGATGAAGAGTCCATTACTGCCTCCTCTCATTGTAGAAATCTGAAGCACTTTAAAATGGGACTTCTCAGTATTTAGTAGTCTCTGCCTTGAAAAATGACCACTAATTGCGCGACGTGCAATGAATTAGAAGTTGATCTGTCAGCACTATCCTTATCTTCAGGGCAGATGTTTTTATTTTATTTGGCTTATAATTCCTTACTAAATGTAGTATTTCATCTCGATGTACTCCGTCTTTGATATGATTTAAATCAAATTCCTCGTCATTATAATTCGCTTCCGATAGTGAAGAAAATGACACAGAGGTTATTGAAAACGAAAAAATTTTGATTGACAAATTAGTCGGTATTCTCGACACAGCAATTATAGGACTGAACATAATTTCTTGTTCAGTTACAAAGTTAAAGCGGAACTTTGTTACTGAACAAGAAATTATGTCTGTTTATAGAATTAAAGAGAAAGTATTATCACATAAAACAAAGCAACTTAAACAACTTACATTGAAAGAAATGTTTAATAAAGTAAACAAATAAATGTTAAACTTTTTTTTTTTTTTTTTTTTGTAAATTTTGATACCCTTTAGATCATAATTGTTCTTTATTTCATAAATTACGGTTTCATATTTTTAATTTTATAATTTCTGCATGCCATCTTACCAGATTTAAACTGATGATCTATAATCCGGAAAAATCGATAATCTGGAATCGCCAAAGTCCCGACGAATCCGGATTAACGACTTTTGACTGTATATTAATGTACATTTTCTGTTCTTAAAATTATTGATAATGCACTACTGATAAGTACTAATATTCACAAAATTACTAAAGGGTGTTATTCAAGATGGCATATTTTTGGTGTATAATAATGTTTTGAACAATTTTATATTAAATATCTCAAGTTAATCCTTTTTCCACTTCCTAATAATGATTTCAGAATTTACTGATTCAATTGATTTATTTTCTTAATGTGTGTCTATATTTAATTATATAATGTGAAGTCTATATTTAATTTTCTCTTCATTAGCAAGCTATAATTTTTTAAATTTATCATCATGCTCTTTTTTACTTAATTTATTATTCATACATTTTTTTATATCTGAAATGTATGTACTATAGTTCTATTATCTATTTCTGAATTCTCTGTAAAGTATAAACTTCAAATGTTCTTTCAATAATAATAACTTTTGTATAATCCACCTTGCGATGTCACATCTTTGCACATATAAGAATTACATTAATGTAAACAGAGATGCTATATCATGAAGGAGTTAGTCTAATTCGTAAGTTCAGGTTATTTCTTATTTGTTGGAAGGTATAAAGCAAGTTTGATGGAGATTCAGTGAATGAGTGTATTGCATATGAGAAAATAATGTTATCAAACTTTTTTTAAACTATTGGATTACTTTAGGACACATTAAAGAACAAATGAAGATACTAAAGCAACAAAAATCAACTTAAATGGCCTGAAGAATGGTTATGCACATAGTTGCCAGAGTTTGGCATATTTTAAAAATTTGGTCACGTCTACTAAAGTGATTACGATAAAGTGATTACTTAAGTACCGAGATGCAGCATAGTGGCTCTATTGCATGAGTGATAATTATTTTTAATTTCAAGTATTTAATGTTTTTGCACATGTTTAATTATTTTTAATTTCAAATATTTTATATTTTTGCAGATTTAATTATTTTGTGAAATTAACATTTCTTTTATATTGAATGGCAACAATTAGTATGTTCATGATGATTTTGACTTTGAATTTTAATTCTGTTGTTTATGTCATTCTAAGTAGCAGCTCATTTTGATGGAGGAAACAGTAAACTTAGCTATTTGGGAGTGATTCTTGCTGTATTCTAAATTGTAATGCAATCCAAATACCGATAGTCAGTGGTTGGTTACCTGTTAATGACTAATTTATGTTTCTGAAATGACAACAAGCGAGTCTTCTTGAACTACTGAGAAAGAATCAGTGCAATCCCTGGAGTTCATAGGGTGACAAAATTAATAATACTGTTTCAGGAGAAACGAAGCTTAATTATTTTGTTTTACTACTTGAACCTAAGTTTGTTAAAAATATTTGGGATATTGTAATGAACAACAGTGCCACAAAATATTCGGATGCTGAAATTATACTATTTAAAATTGTGAACATGTATGCATTAAAGGTTTAATTACTGGTATTGAGTTTGGCAACAGGAAACCAAGACAACTTTTGCATAACTTAAAATCAGTTGCTACTAGGATGTGTCTGATAATTTAATTAAAACATATTGGGGTTATATATATTAGAATTTGAGAAATGGGGAATTATTGGTATCCTGAAGTGTTTATAGTGAAAAATAATAAATAAATCACAGCTAAAAGATTAGAGTTACATGATAGAAAATGAGTAGGATAGTGGGAAAAAGCCAATTAAAGATAGGAGGATTGTTGAAATTGTCATCTGATGACTAAATAGATGCTCCTTTGGCTGTTTTATTGCCAAAAATCAAAGCCACAGTCATACGGACACCTAGTGATAACAGGCTGTGCTGTTTAAAGCTTTCGTTATTTAACTTTCAGACTGTCCATGCCTTTCGTTGCAAACATCTAAGTTGAAAGACTTGAAACATTCTTTGTACAAATGCATCTGTTACTGCAGATTTCTTAAAAAGTGCTGCATTTGAAAAATTCAAACTTTGAATATGTCAGTGATTGGTTTAGCTTGGTTTCATCAATTTGAATTGTCAGTTCTGTTTTCCTTTTTGTGCTTTTTTAAACTAATAATTGCTAATCAGTTGGATGAATGTTCTGCTGTAATTCATTTTAGTTACATCATTAAAAAATATTGCAGCTAGAAGTCTAATGACTATTTATTAGTGTATGTAAAATAAAAATGACTTAACTAGAAGGCCAGGCTTTTAAGGAAAGCCCCACTGTCATCTTGAAACAGATTATGATGGTGGTTATAATTGGAGAGCAGTTTCCTTGAATAGTTTGGTGAACAGTTTGCTTGAAGCAAAGTTGCAATTTTGAATACCTTTAACTATCTGACCATGATTCCATTTACATGATATCATTTATTCTGAAATATATACGTGGAGAACTTTCTTATCATATTAGCGCTTAAATTTTATGCTACATCAATGCGGCAATTACTATTCCTTCTCCAATTTATGATTTCATTTGAATCATATTGTCTGATTTTTATAAATTTTACATCCTTGGTCGTAGGGTTAAAGTATACATTGTTAATAGAAGCTACTAATCTGATATGGAATAAAAGTGAGCTGAACGATGAATTATAATAAGTTCTTTTCTGACTTGCGATAAGCTGATTGATGATAATATTTTGTCTGAAGAAATGTTAAAAGAAGCTTACTTAGTAGTGATTTAAGATTTTCCTGGTGCTACTTTGGTACACGGTTGCACGGATTTTTGGCGATTTACATTGGCGCAATTGTTGGCGCGATTTTTACAATCGTCAGCCATCTTGAAAAACGCTGTTTTTACGCATAGTAAAGTATTCTAAGCTTAAAAAAAAAAATAAATAAATATCGTTAAAATGGATTAATTTTTTGTTGAAAATGTCGTTTTTTAAGATGGCGGACAAGTGTAAATAAATACATTTACTATGAGTATAAAGTACTAAAATAAGGCAATTATTACTTTCATATAGCAAAAAAGAGAATAAAAACACCGCTATAAAAACATTGTGCCAACGTTTAATTAGATTAAAATATTACTGAAATTGAATATTGAATAAAAAACCATCCTGCCAACATTTAAAAGAATTAGAATATTATTAAATTCAAATGCTTTAAAATACGTTATATAAAATATAATTAACATTAAAACATATGTGACAATAATTATCTCAGCAATTTTTGAAAATAGTGTATTAATTTTTTTAACAAAAACTGAAGTATACAATTATAAAATAAAAGAAAAATATGTACTTACATTTTTTTTTAGTAATTTAACCTCTTGTTTATTGTCAAGTACCACAAAAAAAAAATCGAAATCATAATTGAATCGGATCTTTTAACAATCTTCGTCTATTATCCAAATATCTCACACTTCATTGAAGAAGCAATTAGCAAGGTTTCCTCCAAAATTTCCTCTGACGCTATTAACAATTTATAAATAAATCTTTGATTAGGAAAGACAGGTTGGCCAAAATAAAGTCTCAAAGGGCAGTTTTTTTATTCCAATACCAATAATTCTTGGTAATTACCAATAACAACATTCGTCTTCGAAACGGAGATATCCATTCCATTTGAAATCCAAGGAATTCGAAGAGATCAATAATAAAATTTTAAAATGGCGCGGTAATGCACAAATATTCAGTAACCAATCAGGCAGTTGATTACATCACGCATAGAATTAAAGTTATTTAAATAAGCATTCATAATAAAATCATTTTTAAAACAAATGCAAAATTAAATTGTATTTTAATGTTTAACAGCCATAAATAATGTTTAAAACATTAGATTAAATTTATAGATATTAATAAAACCAATTACTTTTTAAGTAAGGTGACGTCATTGATTACATCATCCACAACATAAAATTATATAAAATATTATAAACAACAAAATTTTTATTTCAAATAAAAATGTAAAATTAAATTGATTTTTAATATTTAGAAGCCGTAAATAATATTTAAAACACGGAAGTTATGCATAATAAAACGCATTATTTTTTTAAATAAAATGACAACAAAGTATCGGTTACCATAAATAACTTATCCAGCAATGGGTTTACCGTAAGTTGTATTACTCGCCAAAAGGCAAATCGCCAAAATCCGTGCAACCGTCTACCAAAGTAGTACCATTTTCCTTTGCAATGCTTGGATAGGATAGTACGAGTGATAATAGGTGTTAAAGCAAGTCCAAATTGGTGATCGTGTGGGATGATGACAACTTGACGATACAGTCAAACATCTTTAATCTCTCACATCAAACATCTAATATATCATTCTACTTTTTGCATCATTTTCTCAAAACATCTTTATCAATTATCTGTGTAACTTATTCTAATTCCATCGTATAGTTCAAGGAGGAAACGCTGTGCACTATCTTCAAAACATAAATGATTATAACTTTTTTTTTTTTCCAATTAGAACTAATAAAATTTTAGAAAAATTATAAAAACTGGAAGAAAAAAGTGTCAATTAAAAAAAAAATGTATAAATTTCTTATATTGGATTGTTACAATTTGAACCTTTCCTCTAGTTGTATAAAGTAACATTATATATATATATATAAGAAATTATGAGACCACTTTTGTTACGAGTCAGGTTTGTTATAGCTGAGCTTGATTGTATTTTCTTTAAGCTAATCTGATTTTATTAACCTTTGAGCTAAAATTATAGAAGCTTAATTCTTTTTTTGAAGCCATACTAATGAAATATTTTATTTGCTTGTGATTTGTTTTTTACTATTCTGTAATGTGCATAATTAAATGCATTTTTTTTTTAACAGGCCAAATAGTATCTTGGTTTATAACTGCTCCTCTGGTAGCATCAACAAAGTAACATGGGGAGCTGTTGAACAGTTAGCCATTCCATTAATATTGCGGCATCCAAGCCATGAGATATTCCGATACCCTAATGGTAGTTTTACAAATAGCAAAATCTGGAATTATCTATCTGTGATGCTGTATCATCATATTCCTGCATATTTTATTGACTTAGTTGCTGTTCTTACTGGTCATAAACCAAAGTATGTGTTTTTGTTTCTTTTTCTTTTCATGTTACAGCCTATAAAAGTGTACATGTGTGCAAATTTGTGCATATTTTTTGTTCCAGTTACATAATAATGAAAACTATATGTGTAGGCATTATTATTATTATTTGAATCTTTTAAAATTAGACCAAAAATTATGGCAGTTAGTCAGTTTGCTGTCAAATCTTGAATTTTAAGCATGCATTCATGGCAGACTTTCAGGTTACTTTTTGAATTTTCTCTCTTTACTACATCAAAAACACTCTTTTTCTTTAAGGATATGAATTTCTTTGTTTGCGTGATTACGTTTGGCGATATTTTAAAACCTATTTGTGTGCAAAAAATTTAAGTCAATGATTTCTGATAATTCATTTCATGGTAATTTTTCTCCACAAATATAATAATGTTATTAAAATATAAAATAATGATAATGTATTAAAATTACACTTAATATCAAGTAATATTAAAATATATGCATAATATTAAAATGAAACATTTCTATTTCCCTTGTTGTGTTTAAAAGTATTTTTATGATTTTTTTGCAATTTTTGTACATCATGATTCTTAAATTTAGACAAAATGATGACTGTTACAAGGAGCAGTTTCTGAATAGTTTTAAATGAAAACAGAAAAAACTGCTCTCGGTATATCAAAATTAATTTCAAGTATTAAATTTTCTATTTTTAATTATAAAGGTTTTCTGCATGCAGTTGTTTCAAAATATTCAAATATGTGTCAATTTTCCCTGTAAAAGTTTTAGTATGCCTTTGTTTATTGCTAAATTTTCTGATTTTGACTGTCATGAAGTTGGCAAGTATAAATGTATTTTATTTGCATGCCTGTAGGGGTTCTGTTGTATCTAGAAGCTTGTGTTAATGTCTTTCTATTATGCTGCTGAGCGAGCTATCGGTTAATCAGAAACTAACCACCAAGATTTAAGAAGGTTAAAATAACTTTTTTTTTTTTTTTTTTTTTTTTTTATAGTCCAAAGGCATTTGAATCCCGAAGGACTATTAGTTTCGTTTTGGCATTTTGCGTCGGACGGATAAATGTCAGTTCACTTTTCAAACTGTTGCCATAAAATGTTAGAGTCCTGCATTATATTTGAAGAAATTAAATAATGAAAATCTGCGTAAATGTATGTATATTTCTCACATTGTCATAAAATAACGGTACATAGAGTCATCGAATTTTGAATAACGTAATCCTCCAACGAATATGAGCATGTGGAAGACCAAATTTGAAATTTGAAATTTGTTTTATGATCGATTTCCTATTTTTTAAAACTTTGACGAATTTTTGATTAACAAACTCAAGGATTTCAAAGCGAGCAATGGCAACATTGTGCAGAAAAAACATTTTTATCTCCAGCGCGTGAGTCTCTGTATTGGAAATTCTAAAGATATGCTCATTTTAAAACTATTTTGCGATATTGCTGTTGCACTGGATCTTATGGTTTAAGTGCGAGGAACATGATATTTAATAAAGAAAGGTAACACACAAAATGTTAAAAAACGCCCCTTTGGACGTAATTTAAAATCTGAAACATTTCAGATTTTTTTTTTATTTATTTATTTTTTTTTTAAATTTAACTCTTAAATGAATAGAAAGACATGTCTTTTGTGGCAAACGAGCCTACAGTACTCACTTGCAGGTATTTAAATTAAGATTAAGTTAATTAACTGCCGAGATTGCAAGAGCTGTCTTTGACAGCTTCGGAGCTATATAATTGCACTTTGTCATAGACACGACATCATCATCAACTTAAGATTAAGTTAAATTCAAATGTAGGTAATATAGTTTGAGACTACAATACAAAATAGACTAAGGTGGTCCAAGATAGCTAACAATGCACATTTAAATGTCAGCTTTTAAGGTGCTAAAGCCAAAAATAAACTTAGGCAGGGCTGATGATAACAAGCAACAGCAAGATGAAGCTGCCAGATGCTCTTAATGCTTACACAAACAACAAATTTGCATTACTGAGGATTATGGAAAGAAGTTATAGCAAAGGTTTAAGTTATAGCAACTGGTTAATTAACATAAACATTTATGTACTTTTCAATATTATTATTCCTTAGTCATATCGCAGCATACATTCACAGTACAATTTTGATTTAGCAATAAATTTTATGTAGATATGTACAGTAGTTTCTGGCCCCATTACATAAAAAGAAGTGTTAGTAATGAGTTTGTCTTGCAGACATTAAAGTGGCAATATGAATGGACAAATTCTGATGTTTCTTAGGTGACATTTTTGCTCCTTTTTTGACTGTTTGCTGAATGAAGTAATGTGCTAGTTTGCTTTAAAATGCTTTTAAGAGTCAGTATTATTCTGTGGTTGAATTTTTGACTAATGAAGGTATTAATCCCAAAGAAATAAAACAATGCTTACATCATCTCTTTTCTGTTCTACAGTGAAACAATTTCACATGGGCTGAGAATCTGCAGCTTACGATTCTCGCGAAGATCAATCAGTGGAGATATTAACATCTGAAAATATTGAAAATATTGCTTGTGTGCACAGGGAAATACTGAGCAGTGGGAGATTAAAATTCAGGGATATAGCAGCAAGATTGGATCAATCTAAAACAACTATGTTGCACATTCTGTGTGAGTAACATCACATCCCCAAGCAATGTCTGTATCAGATGTGTACCTCGCTGACTTTCAACAATGCAGTGGCATAGATGGGTATAGATATTCATGGGCTGTTTGATCCTCTCAACAGTACGACCGGAAAATTCCGCATAGAAGGCTGCCTTCTATATTCATTATACATGAAAATTTCTGCTAGTTTTTAATGTATCTGATTTTGGTTTGGATGCATATTGGAAGAAAAGGAATCAAGGTACCAAATGAGAGAGTCATTTTTTAATTTAATGATGCATAAGCAAAGTTTATAAAATTAAACATTTAGCAGCAGTAGCAATACAGGCTCCCTAAGGTTATGTGATGTGCAGACATTGAAGACAATAAAAGGTTTCAAACTTAACCAATTTATTACCATTATATAAGAATAAAAACACAATGAATAAGTTTAAACAATATCAGTAACTTATAAATTAAAATATAACCATCATTATCAAAATTTCATATATTAAATAGTATTTTACCTGGTCTCCAAAATACTGGCATTCAATACGCGAAAAATGTATCCTAAACAGAAATTATGTGGTTTTAAATGAAATTAGCTACACTGTCAATAGGTCCATGCTTAATGATCAAGAAAGCACCTGAAAATTAAATTAAGTCTTTGAGAGCACTTAAATCCGGCCTAACTCCACTCACTGTAGTTGAACACGAGGAATCACAGCTCAGAAAAACATCGCCGCTAACTTATGTTAGCGCTAACTTATGTTATGTTAGCTTAACTATGTTAGCTAACTTATGTTATGTTATTTATATATGCCGCCTTCATGAAGAACATGGATGCCGCCCACGGCAGTCACTCACATTGTAGCGTCTTTTGATAATTCAGGAAAAGTCGTCTTGTAGACTGGAACCAAGGAACTTATTCGGGAAAAGTCATCTTGTAGACAGGAACCAAGGAACTTATTCTGGAAAAGTCTACTTGTAGACTGGAACCTCGGAACTTATCCCCGGACTGCACGCATCGCAAAACATCTTTCAATAGGGTCTGGAAACCGCACACCCAAGAGCCAAGGAAGCAGGAACTAAAAAGGAATGAGCCAGAGCGACGCGAGATACTTATGCCAGAAGTAGGCATGATGTCATATCACGCCAACCAATCAGCTATCGGCACGACTCGGCTTCCCAGATGATGTAACATCACGTTTCGTTTTTGCATCTTAATTAGGCTGAAACAGTCCGTTCTCAACACAAACAGTGGCAGTGGGGAAAAAAAAGTAGAAGTAACTACTATATCTCTTTAAAATAAGAACTAACCCTAATAAATATTTCAAGGAAGAGAGATGATGCAGAAAAAGGGTTACAATAAGTCATATTTTTCAACAAATGCCCCCCACATCATCATCTCCGACCTGAAATAAAACTGAACGCCAGTATTTTTACAAAATTCAAAACAAGAATAAATAAATATCACAATTTCATTCAATTCAGAAATTTATTTAAAAAAAATTTTCATTTGGGAACATCTTATCCCATTTTTCAAAATTTTACCATAACAAGAAAATCCAACATGTTCCAAAACAATACAAAGACATATGTATGATCATACATTCAATACATTTACCCAGGGCCCTGGTCAATCATACTACATTCTACACTATATAGTTTTACATTATCTAATACTCATCATAATATGACTTATAACATATTATTTTCAACTAAACCAAACTCTTAATTTAAATACACACAAAAACAAATCTCACAAGAAAATTGTTCCACAAAATCCTATCAGGTTATACTTAGTCAGCGGTTTCGTCATGGGATCAGCCAGATTATCTTTACTTGGAACATATTTTAAATCAAAAATTTTCCTGTTCAATAGATCATGAATGAAAAATAGTTTTACATCTATATGTTTTGTCCTTGAGTTTCCAATGGGTGATTTTGTAAAACATATAGCAGCCATGTTATCTGCAAACAATATTGGTCTTGAAACATAGTTACTTGCAATCTTAAACTGAATGCATTCATCCAAAATGTTTTTAAACCAAGCTAATTCTTTTGTTGATTCAGTCATGGAGATAAATTCAACCTCCATAGTAGACAAACTCACTTTCCTTTCTTTAAATGTACGCTAAGATACAGGTGATTCTCCCAACAAAGCTATTTGTCCACCAATAGACACCATATCATCCCTGCTTGGAGCAAAATCTGAATCTGAATATATATTGAGCTTCAGTTCCTTGCATACCAGTTTAAGTTTATAATGTCTGGTATTGGAAGCGTATCCTAAAAGTTTAAGTAATCCTTCCCAGTGAAACTTACCAGGATTGCTTTGAAACTGAGAAAATATATTAACAGCATAAGCTATATCCTGATGAGTACGATTGCAAAGAAACGAGAGACATCCCAGAACATTTCTATAAGGATTCGTTTCTTCTTGTGTACTGGGACTTTGAGACTTTGAATATTTCACACCTTTAGCTATTGGAAGGGAAGTAATTTGTATTTTAAAAGACTTGAATCGATCAACTATATCTTCTATATATAATTGCTGATGAATCAAAACACTATTGTTCTCATATTCAAATTCCACATCCAAAAGCTTTCTTGTTTTACCCAAAATTTTCAAATCAAAATGTGAATTCAGGATTTTTGATATCCTTTTAGCGTGAACTTCACTTTTTCCAAACACAACAATATCATCAACATAAACCAACAGAATGACAAAATCTTTAAAACGATAGACACAATTACACCACTCAAACTTGATAAAACCTAGGTTATATAGTGTTCTATCCAACTCGTAGTACCATAATCGACCACTCTGATGCAGACCATACAAGGCTCTATCTAAACAACACACAAAAGTTTCTTTATCTCGCTCTACAAAACGACACACAAAAGTTTCTTTATCTCACTCTACAAAACCCTGAGGTTGGGACATGTAAATTTCCTCTGATAAAGGAGCGTAGAGATATGCACTTTTTATGTTGCATTGTATATTTGCCCATCCAAGGTGTGCAACTAAAAGAGAGAACAAGAGCCTTATAACTGAAAAGTTAACTACAGGAGAGTAGGTTTCATCATAGGTATCGTATTTAATTTCCGATAACTCTGAGCCACTAAACGAGCTTTAAAACGAACAATGTTTCCAAATTCGTCACGTTTAATGTTAAAAATCCACCTGCAACCTAGTGGAGTCTTGTCTTTAGGAAGTGGAACAAGATGCCATACCTTATGCTTTCACATGTTGGCCATTTCCTCTTCCATTGCCTCTATCCATTTAAGCTTTTCTGTGGATTTCATTGCCTGGTTGTAAGTGTTTGGAATTGAAACCTGTAGTCAGCTATCTTGGGTATATGACGTTGCAGGAGTGCCAGTTGGGTCGATTTCACCACTATAAGTATTGCTTCCCTTGAAATCAAACAAGGTAGGATCATACTGAGTATTATGCTCAGTGCAATACCTTTCTACATCATTTGGTGATCGTAGTCTTTGATTAGACCCCCTTTCTCAAAATAGTACACATCCGTACGAGTGCCGTCTGGCCTAGGAACAGGTTTACGAAACCAAGTTACTTGTCTCAATGTAGATTGAGTATCGGTGCTAGGTATAGAAGAGGGTACACTGGTATCAATTCTTTCCTCTATTTCAGGAAAATAGCCAACTGGAGTATCAGTAGATTGGAACTCTATCCTCTCTTCAGATTCCAAATCAGGAAGGGTGCCCAGTGCAGCTCCACTGCCACTTTTCTGCATTCCAATTGACTCTTTAAAAGTAGCATTTAAGGTTTCTACTACCTTTTGCTCATTTTCCAACCAAATCTTGTACCCTTTTGTTCGTAAACTGTACCCAATCAATCGGCCCTTCATTGCCTTTGGATCAAGCTTAGAATTTCTTTTAGCCTTTGAAATTCCCACATAGGCAATCGTTCCAAATGCCTTAAGGTGACGTACTGATGGTTTCCGCTTAGTATACAATTCGAATGGGGTTCTATCTTGGCCATTATGACAAAGTCTATTAAATGAATATGCAAAATACATCACTGCATCTGACCAAAATTCAGGACTGATTCCACTATCATGTAAAATTGCATGTACATTGTTGAGAGCTGTCTGATTGAATCTCTCACAAACTCCATTTTGTTCCGGAGTATATATGTTTGTAAATTCTGATTCCACTATCATGTAAAATTGCACGTACATTGTTGAGAGCTGTGTGATTGAATCTCTCACAAACTCCATTTTGTTCCGGAGTGTATATGTTTGTAAATTCGTGCTTTACGCCATTTTTATTACAATATGACCTGAATTGTTCATTATCATATTCTCGTCCATTATCAGTCCTAAAGTATTTCAACTTAAGGTTCAAAGATCTTTCAGCACGTGCTATATGTCTTTCAAATACTTCAAACACCTGACTTTTGTCTACAATGGGGTACACTACCACATAACGAGAATATTCGTCAATAAAGGAAACGAAATAACGTTCACCATTCCTACCTGGAATGTTAATAGGTACCCATACATCAGAAAAAACCCTTTCAAGCGGCCTCTTTACTTGAATACCTTTTAAGACTCTATAGGAGATTCGTCTTTGCTTATTGATTTGGTAATGTTCACAAAACAAATTAGGCAAGTGCTTTAACACAGGAAGACCTCGAACTGAATTTCACTATTGAACTGAAATTCACTATTGTTATGCTGAACTATGGATGCCTCAAATTTCACAGATTTGTCCCCCTTTTTCACTATTTTCGAGAATACATGATTGTTACTTCCTATAAACTTAGCCTTGTACAAAGTTTCATTTTCATCATCAGTAACTTTAATTTGCCCATTTTTACCATAAAATCTTGCTCCATTGATATCCACCCTAGGTCCAGATATTAAATTTCGTCTCAGTTCAGGTGAGTATAAAACATCCTTAAGCAAAATAACTCTATCCCCAAATTTCATTTTAACAGTACCCTTCCCATGAATTGGAAAAGTTACCCCATCCACAGCTACTAGCATATTCTCATTCTTCACAGGAGAAAAAGTATCGTACAATTCACGATTTTTACAAAAATGATGAGATGCAGCAGTATCAAAAATCCAACTATCATCATTTTCCTCTAAATTGTTAACATTAGCTTGAACTATAAAATGGGACTGAGCATGGGAATTATTTTTACCTTTACACAACTTGGGTTTATTCTTACACTTAGGAGATGTTTTATTACTAGATACAGCTGAGGAAACAGAAGAAGCAGGTGAGGGTGATCTGGAAAAATTACCTTTCATTCTACAGTATTTTTGAATATGACCTGAACCGCCACATTTATAACACTTGAGCTCTTTAATCTGCTTAAATTTGGGTTCACAGTGAGTACTTTGAACTTCTATAGTCTTATTGGAATTTTCCCTATCTATCTCTCTTAAATAAAGACGCTTTTCCTCTGCTAGTATTTCAAGTTCAACATTTTTAAATATGAACTTTTCATCTGGCCACCTCAAAACATTCTGAACTACTTGATCATATTTATCTGGAAGGAACCTAAGAAACTGAAAACATATGTATACATCTCTTACAGCCTGATTACTATCAGCTAATTGTTCAGTTACCCGTTTTAATCTAGAAGAAAAGAAACTAATACTTTCATTTTGCTTAATTTTACAATTTAAATCTCTGAAAATAAGGACATATGTCTTGATCGATAATCTGGCTGAAAGTATTTGGCAAGCGTATTCCATGCAACTACCGGGTCATCAATTTCACTTATCAAGTTTCTATATTCAGGGCTTGCATTCATATAAATTAAAGATAATGCCAAACGATTTCTATTTTGATAGTCGGCAACAATTTCTTTTGTAATACCCATAACATCATTTAAATCAGGACATTTTTCAATACCTTTGACCAAAAGCCATGCATTTTTCTCGTTTAAAACAAACTTCATATCTTTAGACCATGTAAAATAATTACATGCCTCAAGTTTAGCAATTTTATGCATAACATTAACAGTAGCCATATTTGAATTTCAACAAAAACCGCCCCCCAGTCTCTTAAGTCCTAAATTAAGTTTAAAGTTTATAAAATTAAACATTTAGCAGCAGTAGCAATAGAGGCTCCCTAAGGTTATGTGACATGCAGACATTGAAGACAATAAAAGGTTTCAAACTTAACCAATTTATTAACAATATATAAGAATAAAAACACAATGAATAAATTTAAACATTATCAGTAACTTATAAATTAAAATATAACCATCATTATCAAAATTTCATATATTAAATAGTATTTTACCTGGTCTCCAAAATACTGGCATTCAATACGCGAAAAATGTATCCTAAACAGAAATTATGTGGTTTTAAATGAAATTAGCTACACTGTCAATAGGTCCATGCTTAATGATCAAGAAAGCACCTGAAAATTAAATTAAGTCCTTGAGAGCACTTAAATCCGGCCTAACTCCGCTCACTCTAGTTGAACACGAGGAATCGCAGCTCAGAAAAACATCACCGCCTTCATGAAGAACATGGATGCTGCCCACGGCAGTCACTCACATTGTAGCCTCTTTTGATAATTCAGAAAAAGTCATCTTGTAGACTGGAACCAAGGAACTTATTCGGGAAAAGTCATCTTGTAGACAGGAACCAAGGAACTTATTCTGGAAAAGTCTACTTGTAGACTGGAACCTCGGAACTTATCCCCGGACTGCACGCATCGCAAAACATCTTTCAATAGGGGCTGGAAACTGCACACCCAAGAGCCAAGAAAGCAGGAACTAAAAAGGAATGAGCCAGAGTGACGCGAGATACTTATACCAGAAGTAGGCATGACGTCATCTCACGGCAACCAATCAGCTATCGGCACGACTCGGCTTCCCAGATGACGTAACATCACGTTTCGTTTTTGCATCTTAATTAGGCTGAAACAGTCCGTTCTCAACACAAACAGTGGCAGTGGGGAAAAAAAAGTAGAACTACTATATCTCTTTAAAATAAGAACTAACCCTAATAAATATTTCAAGGAAGAGAGATGATGCAGAAAAAGGGTTACAATAAGTCATATTTTTCAACAAATGCCCCCCACATCATCATCTCCGACCTGAAATAAAACTGAACGCCAGTATTTTTACAAAATTCAAAACAAGAATAAATAAATATCACAATTTCATTCAATTCAGAAATTTATTTAAAAAAAATTTTCATTTGGGAACATCTTATCCCATTTTTCAAAATTTTACCATAACAAGAAAATCCAACATGTTCCAAAAGAATACAAAGACATATGTATGATCATACATTCAATACATTTACCCAGGGCCCTGGTCAATCATACTACATTCTACACTATATAGTTTTACATTATCTAATACTCATCATAATATGACTTATAACATATTATTTTCAACTAAACCAAACTCTTAATTTAAATACACACAAAAACAAATCTCACAAGAAAATTGTTCCACAAAATCCTATCAGGTTACACTTAGTCAGCGGTTTCGTCATGGGATCAGCCAGATTATTTTTACTTGGAACGTATTTTAAATTAAAAATTTTCCTGTTCAATAGATCATGAATGAAAAATAGTTTTACATCTATATGTTTTGTCCTTGAGTTTCCAATGGGTGATTTTGTAAAACATATAGCAGCCATGTTATCTGCAAACAATATTGGTCTTGAAACATAGTTACTTGCAATCTTAAACTGAATGCATTCATCCAAAATGTTTTTAAACCAAGCTAATTCTTTTGTTGATTCAGTCATGGAGATAAATTCAACCTCCATAGTAGACAAACTCACTTTCCTTTCTTTAAATGTACGCTAAGATACAGGTGATTCTCCCAACAAAGCTATTTGTCCACCAATAGACACCATATCATCCCTGCTTGGAGCAAAATCTGAATCTGAATATATATTGAGCTTCAGTTCCTTGCATACCAGTTTAAGTTTATAATGTCTGGTATTGGAAGCGTATCCTAAAAGTTTAAGTAATCCTTCCCAGTGAAACTTACCAGGATTGCTTTGAAACTGAGAAAATATATTAACAGCATAAGCTATATCCTGATGAGTACGATTGCAAAGAAACGAGAGACATCCCAGAACATTTCTATAAGGATTCGTTTCTTCTTGTGTACTGGGACTTTGAGACTTTGAATATTTCACACCTTTAGCTATTGGAAGGGAAGTAATTTGTATTTTAAAAGACTTGAATCGATCAACTATATCTTCTATATATAATTGCTGATGAATCAAAACACTATTGTTCTCATATTCAAATTCCACATCCAAAAGCTTTCTTGTTTTACCCAAAATTTTCAAATCAAAATGTGAATTCAGGATTTTTGATATCCTTTTAGCGTGAACTTCACTTTTTCCAAACACAACAATATCATCAACATAAACCAACAGAATGACAAAATCTTTAAAACGATAGACACAATTACACCACTCAAACTTGATAAAACCTAGGTTATATAGTGTTCTATCCAACTCGTAGTACCATAATCGACCACTCTGATGCAGACCATACAAGGCTCTATCTAAACAACACACAAAAGTTTCTTTATCTCGCTCTACAAAACGACACACAAAAGTTTCTTTATCTCACTCTACAAAACCCTGAGGTTGGGACATGTAAATTTCCTCTGATAAAGGAGCGTAGAGATATGCACTTTTTATGTTGCATTGTATATTTGCCCATCCAAGGTGTGCAACTAAAAGAGAGAAAAAGAGCCTTATAACTGAAAAGTTAACTACAGGAGAGTAGGTTTCATCATAGGTATCGTATTTAATTTCCGATAACCCTGAGCCACTAAACGAGCTTTAAAACGAACAATGTTTCCAAATTCGTCACGTTTAATGTTAAAAATCCACCTGCAACCTAGTGGAGTCTTGTCTTTAGGAAGTGGAACAAGATGCCATACCTTATGCTTTCACATGTTGGCCATTTCCTCTTCCATTGCCTCTATCCATTTAAGCTTTTCTGTGATGTTCCATTTAAGCATTGCCTGGTTGTAAGTGTTTGGAATTGAAACCTGTAGTCAGCTATCTTGGGTATATGACGTTGAAGGAGTGCCAGTTGGGTCGATTTCACCACTTTAAGTATTGCTTCCCTTGAAATCAAACAAGGTAGGATCATACTGAATATTATGCTCAGTGCAATACCTTTCTACATCATTTGGTGATCGTAGTCTTTGATTAGACCCCCCCCCCTCTCAAAATAGTACACATCCGTACGAGTGCCGTCTGGCCTAGGAACAGGTTTACGAAGCCAAGTTACTTGTCTCAATGTAGATTGAGTATCGGTGCTAGGTATAGAAGAGGGTACACTGGTATCAATTCTTTCCTCTATTTCAGGAAAATAGCCAACTGGAGTATCAGTAGATTGGAACTCTATCCTCTCTTCAGATTCCAAATCAGGAAGGGTGCCCAGTGCAGCTCCACTGCCACTTTTCTGCATTCCAATTGACTCTTTAAAAATAGCATTTAAGGTTTCTACTACCTTTTGCTCATTTTCCAACCAAATCTTGTACCCTTTTGTTCGTAAACTGTACCCAATCAATCGGCCCTTCGTTGCCTTTGGATCAAGCTTAGAATTTCTTTTAGCCTTTGAAATTCCCACATAGGCAATCGTTCCAAATGCCTTAAGGTGACGTACTGATGGTTTCCGCTTAGTATACAATTCGAATGGGGTTCTATCTTGGCCATTATGACAAAGTCTATTAAATGAATATGCAAAATACATCACTGCATCTGACCAAAATTCAGGACTGATTCCACTATCATGTAAAATTGCATGTACATTGTTGAGAGCTGTGTGATTGAATCTCTCACAAACTCCATTTTGTTCCGGAGTGTATATGTTTGTAAATTCGTGCTTTACGCCATTTTTATTACAATATGACCTGAATTGTTCATTATCATATTCTCGTCCATTATCAGTCCTAAAGTATTTCAACTTAAGGTTCAAAGATCTTTCAGCACGTGCTATATGTCTTTCAAATACTTCAAACACCTGACTTTTGTCTACAATGGGGTACACTACCACATAACGAGAATATTCGTCAATAAAGGAAACGAAATAACGTTCACCATTCCTACCTGGAATGTTAATAGGTACCCATACATCAGAAAAAACCCTTTCAAGCGGCCTCTTTACTTGAATACCTTTTAAGACTCTATAGGAGATTCGTCTTTGCTTATTGATTTGGTAATGTTCACAAAACAAATTAGGCAAGTGCTTTAACACAGGAAGACCTCGAACTGAATTTCACTATTGAACTGAAATTCACTATTGTTATGCTGAACTATGGATGCCTCAAATTTCACAGATTTGTCCCCCTTTTTCACTATTTTCGAGAATACATGATTGTTACTTCCTATAAACTTAGCCTTGTACAAAGTTTCATTTTCATCATCAGTAACTTTAATTTGCCCATTTTTACCATAAAATCTTGCTCCATTGATATCCACCCTAGGTCCAGATATTAAATTTCGTCTCAGTTCAGGTGAGTATAAAACATCCTTAAGCAAAATAACTCTATCCCCAAATTTCATTTTAACAGTACCCTTCCCATGAATTGGAAAAGTTACCCCATCCACAGCTACTAGCATATTCTCATTCTTCACAGGAGAAAAAGTATCGTACAATTCACGATTTTTACAAAAATGATGAGATGCAGCAGTATCAAAAATCCAACTATCATCATTTTCCTCTAAATTGTTAACATTAGCTTGAACTATAAAATGGGACTGAGCATGGGAATTATTTTTACCTTTACACAACTTGGGTTTATTCTTACACTTAGGAGATGTTTTATTACTAGATACAGCTGAGGAAACAGAAGAAGCAGGTGAGGGTGATCTGGAAAAATTACCTTTCATTCTACAGTATTTTTGAATATGACCTGAACCGCCACATTTATAACACTTGAGCTCTTTAATCTGCTTAAATTTGGGTTCACAGTGAGTACTTTGAACTTCTATAGTCTTATTGGAATTTTCCCTATCTATCTCTCTTAAATAAAGACGCTTTTCCTCTGCTAGTATTTCAAGTTCAACATTTTTAAATATGAACTTTTCATCTGGCCACCTCAAAACATTCTGAACTACTTGATCATATTTATCTGGAAGGAACCTAAGAAACTGAAAACATATGTATACATCTCTTACAGCCTGATTACTATCAGCTAATTGTTCAGTTACCCGTTTTAATCTAGAAGAAAAGAAACTAATACTTTCATTTTGCTTAATTTTACAATTTAAATCTCTGAAAATAAGGACATATGTCTTGATCGATAATCTGGCTGAAAGTATTTGGCAAGCGTATTCCATGCAACTACCGGGTCATCAATTTCACTTATCAAGTTTCTATATTCAGGGCTTGCATTCATATAAATTAAAGATAATGCCAAACGATTTCTATTTTGATAGTCGGCAACAATTTCTTTTGTAATACCCATAACATCATTTAAATCAGGACATTTTTCAATACCTTTGACCAAAAGCCATGCATTTTTCTCGTTTAAAACAAACTTCATATCTTTAGACCATGTAAAATAATTACATGCCTCAAGTTTAGCAATTTTATGCATAACATTAACAGTAGCCATATTTGAATTTCAACAAAAACCGCCCCCCAGTCTCTTAAGTCCTAAATTAAGCTTAAAGTTTATAAAATTAAACATTTAGCAGCAGTAGCAATAGAGGCTCCCTAAGGTTATGTGACATGCAGACATTGAAGACAATAAAAGGTTTCAAACTTAACCAATTTATTAACAATATATAAGAATAAAAACACAATGAATAAATTTAAACATTATCAGTAACTTATAAATTAAAATATAACCATCATTATCAAAATTTCATATATTAAATAGTATTTTACCTGGTCTCCAAAATACTGGCATTCAATACGCGAAAAATGTATCCTAAACAGAAATTATGTGGTTTTAAATGAAATTAGCTACACTGTCAATAGGTCCATGCTTAATGATCAAGAAAGCACCTGAAAATTAAATTAAGTCCTTGAGAGCACTTAAATCCGGCCTAACTCCGCTCACTCTAGTTGAACACGAGGAATCGCAGCTCAGAAAAACATCACCGCCTTCATGAAGAACATGGATGCCGCCCACGGCAGTCACTCACATTGTAGCCTCTTTTGATAATTCAGAAAAAGTCATCTTGTAGACTGGAACCAAGGAACTTATTCGGGAAAAGTCATCTTGTAGACAGGAACCAAGGAACTTATTCTGGAAAAGTCTACTTGTAGACTGGAACCTCGGAACTTATCCCCGGACTGCACGCATCGCAAAACATCTTTCAATAGGGGCTGGAAACTGCACACCCAAGAGCCAAGAAAGCAGGAACTAAAAAGGAATGAGCCTTTCCTTTTCCCACTATTGCCGTGTGTAGCTTGCTGATAGCAAGCTGTATACCGGCTGTCATGAATTAAAAAGTACATTGCAGGTATAGCAAATGCTTGAGTGTGTCCGGAGGACAGGATGCAAAATGAAAGAAGGTGTGACTACTTTGTCACGTGAGGCTATAGCGGTGTCTGGTAGGCTGGAGAGATGCTGGTCCGAGTTTCAGGTACAGTGTGCATTTTTACAAATATTCAGTGCATAAACTCATCAAAGTGCATTTTTCTCACAACTAGAAAGACTATATACAAAAGTAAAATTCCGCAGGGAGTCCAGCAGAAGCAGTCAAAGATATCTTAGTAGATCAAAGATCTCTTAGTAGAGGTCTTTTGATTGGCTGTTGAGACGTGTATGCGAAAATCATGAGAATTTGCTATTTACAAAATATTCAATTGCAGAGACATAAAAACATACTTTACAGTAAACTAAAAGTTAAATTAAATAAAATAAAAGAAATATGAAACCAATAGGAGCAGTGAGAGATCTACAGTAAGCAGTAGAAGACTTTAGTTCGTAGTCCCGTGGGAGATCACCCTCCCGTGCCTTGACCGCGATAGTGGCTGCTTAACTTTAAGCATTTCAGTTTTCCAAGTAAACACAGGGTAAGAACTTAGGTTGGAAAGTTCTGATTTTCATTGAGGATAAATGCAGTAAATGGTCTAAGGTGCCTGTCTTCGTGCAATATTTCATATTCAAAGAGGTTAAATTGACGCATATGATTGCAGTCCTGGGCTTCTCTGAAGAAATTCCGATTTTGCTTTGCGATGAACTTATCTAAGGGGTCGATCTTGAGGTCATCTTGTAGACACTTATTTGTCACGAAATAATGAGCATTCGTAATAATCCTGAGATAGCGGTTCTGCACAACACATAATTTATTGAGGTCAGTTTTGGTCAGGGCGGCCCACGCTGGGGAGGCGTAAGTCATGATCGGTCTGATCGCAGACGTGTAGATGAGCCGCTTTTTTCCCAGGTCGAGAGTGGAGTATTTACCAATAATTGGGAAGAGACATTTGATAATTTGTAAGGCCTTATCCCTGACGTAATTTATATGGTTAGTCCACGTTAAGCGATCATTTATAATCACTCCGAGGTACTTGGCATGGGGAACAATTGGAACAATTTCGATAAAGTCCTCTTTTGACAGGTGTGTTCCTTTTATTTCTGCGTATGAGGAGAAGTTGAGATTTGGCTGCGTTTATTTGGACTTTCCATTGCGCGCACCATCGTTCAATGCTAGGAATGACATCTTGTAGTTTTTTGATGGCGTGATTCATATTAACAGACTTTACTGCCAGGGCAGTGTCGTCTGCATAACAGGCCAGAATAGCGTTATTTTGAGATGCTTGAGGAAAGTCAGCAGCATAAAATAGATACATATAAGGTCCTAGAACTGACCCTTGCGGAATACCGCTATGGATATTTCTAGACGAGGAGATAGCACCGTTCACACAAACACAAAAAGTCCGGTTTGTAATGAAGGAGTGAATTGTCAAGATCATTTCTCGGTCCACGTTAGCAGTAATTAATTTGGATATGAGCCCCTCATGCCAGACGCGGTCGAAGGCTTTCGCCACGTCCAACATGAGGAGAGCAACACTTTGTTTGTTATGCAAAGCAGAGCCACAAAAGTCAGTAATGCGTAACAACTGCTTCGTAGTAGAAAGGTGCTGGCGGAAACCAAATTGTTCCGGAGGCAACATGTTTAGATAGGATTGCATACGTGAGAGAATAATGCGCTCATAAATTTTTCCGAGCACAGGCAGGAGACTAATAGGTCGATAGCCATCTGGTTTCGTGTGGTCCTTTCCAGGTTTAGGAATTAAAATAATTTTTGCACTTTTCCACTGCTTTGGAAAGTAGGAGTTAAATAAACACGCATTTAAAATGCTAGTGAAATTCGCTACTGCACAGGGAGGTAACATTTTAACTGCAGTATTAGAAATGCCATCATTTCCGGGAGCTTTGCGTGATTTGAGTTTTTTAATAATTTGAGACACTTCTACAGGGGTAGCAAATTTGGGAATATTTCGTGCTGTGGGGGCATTTAGCCAATCTTTCACATGAGTAAGGGTGAAAAGTTCAAAGTTTCTGTCCACAGGCCAATCATTTGGCGTAAATTGTAGTTCCAAATGCGAGGCGAAAACATTTGCTTTATCTTCATTTGAAAGGGCAACAACTCCGTTATGGAAGATGGGACGATTGGTAACAAAATTTGCTTTGAGGTTTTTTATTAAAGTCCAAAGAGATCCGTCACGGAAATCTAAGTTGCACATTTTTTCACACCAGAGTTCGTCCTTGTGTTGCTTCACAGCAGTTTTGATGTCCCGGTTTAGGCGATTTATCGCCCTTTTGGCGACAGGATCCCAGGTAAGGTTGTAAATTTTTCTGAGGCGATTTCTATGCCTCATCATTTGACGTATTTTAGGCGGCAGTCGGAAGAGCGTGTTTGTATTTACAACTGTATCACTAGCATTTTCAATAGCCCTTTGAATTTTTGAGGTAAATGAGGATACTGCAGAGTCGATGTTATCAACACAGATCAAATTTCTGACATCAAGAACACTGTCTTTCATGAAGAGTTCATAGCGCTGCCAGTCAGTAATTTTCCTAGTGGAAGCAGTATTACTTTTGTTCACTCCTAAAGTAGCAATGATCGGTAAGTGATCCGAGGATAGTTCGTGCAATACTTCAAGCGTGATAGGGATAGTTGTGGTGGACAAAACAATATCCAGAATGTCGGAATATTCTATTCTGTCCGGGCGATAAGTGTATTCGTCCGGTGTGTAAATAACAACAGGATGGCTTAAAATGTAATTTTGTAGAGTTTTACCGTTTGTATTTCCTTTACGGCAATTCCATGCGATGCTCTTGGCATTTAGGTCTCCTGCCAGGATCGTAGGAGTATCAGGAGGAAGGATTGAGTCTAGTAGGTTATAAGTTAACACATTATGCGGTGGATTATAAAAAGCACTGAAATAAATATTTTTGTACACCGGAAGGGTAATGCACACTGTAATCAGCTCGCAACCAAAGTCTTTACACTCTTTAACTAGGCAAGATGGTAAATTTCTCTTCACATAGATGGCGACACCTCCGCCTCGATGGCTAGTTCTATCACAGCGATAGATTCTGTAGTTAGGAATGAGCCAGAGTGACGCGAGATACTTATACCAGAAGTAGGCATGACGTCATCTCACGGCAACCAATCAGCTATCGGCACGACTCGGCTTCCCAGATGACGTAACATCACGTTTCGTTTTTGCATCTTAATTAGGCCAAAACAGTCCGTTCTCAACACAAACAGTGGCAGTGGAAACAAAAAAGTAGAAGTAACTACTATATCTCTTTAAAATAAGAACTAAGCCTAATAAATATTTCAAGGAGAGATGATGCAGAAAAAGGGTTACAATAAGTCATATTTTCCAACATTTAAATCAAGAAAATACCACTTATTCATGACATTTTGAGGAACTTTGAAATTTCAGGGCTGAACCGTAACACTCGGCGAAAAGTATATTGAGGTACACTGCGCAAAAAAAAAAAAGGGGGGGAGACAGTTCTATCTCCCTTTCTACTGGGCCAATTGAAAAAATTCAAATTGCATTTTCATGTCTTGAAAGTGGGACTTAGGATATATATTAGATTTATATATAGCATTCTTCTGACATAGGTATTTTGACACAAAAATCTGTCTTTTTCTGAAATAACATACCAATTTTTTCCATATTTTGATTCTACGACTCGAATTAGGCTTAGATATTAAATTTTGTAAAATTTAGTGCAAAAATTTATGGAGAAATTCAAAAATTTATCTTGGCACAATTTTTGCAGTTTTCACTAAGAATAATTCACTTGGTGAACTTCTTAACATGTGGCAACAATTTTCCTTTCTCTTCCATTATGCCGGAGCCAAAAAAAGGCACCTCGTTCCTACCTTTTTACATTGTGCGTGAGCGGAAAAAACTCGCATCGTTTCTACTTCCAAATAATTTTAGCAAAGTGTCTAAACCACATTTGATCTTTTATCGCTTTCAACAAATATGCCAAATTTCAAAATGCCCCAGTATATAAATTCACGTATATCTTCGGAAATGTTGAATAAAAACTGTCATTTTTTACAGGTATGCTTAGAAATACGTCTATTTTAAGATGATGGTAAAAATTTTATAAATTATAATTCAATTTTTTTTTGAAAAATTTATAAAAATTATTTTAAAATGCAAATTTTTAAAACAAATCATAAAAAAGGGTGAATTTTATTTGGAAGGAACCTAAATTTCGAAATGTGAAAGGAAGAATCAGATAAGTTTAATAAAAAAAAGAGGGATTGATAAATGTATTCTAAACTCAACATTGAGGAGCTAAAATTTTGAGAGCTAATTTTTTAAAAACTACCTGTGCGATTTTTACAAAACTTGGTAGTTTGGCATAATTTGAGTCGTAGAATCGAAATATGGAAAATAAAATGGGTATGTTATTTCAGAAAAGGTTCCTTTTTGTGTCAAAAAGAGAAATTATATTAGAGCAATGTTATATATAAATCTAATACATATCCTAAATTGCGCTTTCGAGACTCGAAAAACGCAAGTTGAATTTCATCAATCGGCCCAGTAGAACGAAAAATGTAAAACTGTCCTTCCCCCCCTGGCAATGTGTACAAGGAAATCATATTGAAAAATAAAGTTAAAATTTTCTATATTTTTTAGAAGTAAATCAGGCCAGAAACATTTGGATTAACATATGTACAGCACAGTATATTGTCAAATATTTTGTTAATAGGTATAACAATTTGAAACATTCAGAAATTATTAAACCCTATCATACCTACAAATAATTCTAGCTACACAAATTTAAGAAAGTGAATGTCGTAAAAGAAAGTTGGAAGTTTAAAATGATTTATGAAATGAAGACTAAAATAATTCAAATATACTGATGATGATTTCTTTCTTAGACTTGTCCCTTTGTATAAAAAACTTCATAGAGCCATACAGTGTCTGGAATATTTCACAACACATGAATGGTCCTTTAACTCTAACAATGTTCTTATGCTTTTGGAGAAACTGGACCCTGAGGACAGAAAGGTAAATAAAAGAATTTAGTGATAAATTATCAGCATAGTTTTAATGGTTCGAGACATGATAAAATTGTACATATGCTATTTGCTAATGGATTACTTGTACTTAAATTTAACCTGAATTTTCAAGCTTGTAAAATACGTAGGATCTGGATTGATTTCTCTTACTAAAGAAAGAAATTTTGATTTTTAATTCTAGAAAAAATAATTAGCATTTGGGAACCAATAATTTAATTTTTAAACTTAGAAAATATATAATATCATATTTCTATCTCAGTTGGGGGTTTTATAATTGGCAATCTAGATATTTGATAAAACATTTTGAGATTATTTTCCACATAATAATTTTAAGTTTTATTTTTGATGATAATTTTTTTTTATGTGATTGTGTTAAAATAACTGGATAATTTTTTCTTGATTTTAACCTTTCTCAAATAAATTGCTGTTTCACTTTTTGTAGAACATGAAACATTACTTCATTATAGATTTTTTAGTGAATAAACAAAAGTTTCATAAATATAATTATTAGCATATTAATTATTGCTGCATTTTTACTTCCATGTAAGAAGTAAAGGGAGTATTGTAATCACAAAAATCTTCAGATTTCATTGTAAATATGCATTTTGACTAGTTCTATCATGGCATTTATGCATACATATCTCACATAGCTCAAAAATGGTTCACTGTAAAATGTTGAAATTTTGTATTTGGGACTTCCTGACTAGTACAGCATGTTGTTTATGCATATAGTATGTATGCCTCTCTCATAACTCAAAAACAGCCATAGAATGCTGAAATTTTGTATATGGGATTGCTACAACATCTAGTTGTGCACCTGTCCCTTTTTTTTTTTTTTTTTTTTTTTTTTTTTTGTAAATTGCAATCAGCAGAACCAAGCACTTTCATTTGGAAGATTATATCTCACTTTCAAGTGAAATAAGTTTAAATGAAGTGCAGCAAAATATGTGTATAATTTAATAGGAGTCTTGGATACAAGGAAGTCTTGTAGTGTCCACATTAGATTTATTAAATTAATGGTTGGGATGTGCTTACATTCTTTTATGCAAAATATATTGTGTACATATTTTGTAAATCTGTCTCTGGCATGACCTTTAAGTGCATTTCATATTTGGTATTCAGTCTGTTTCTTTTTTGTTGTTACATAGAGTTGAAAAAAAAGTTTTGATTAGAACATGGATTAAAACAAAAAATTTGGAATTTCCAATTACATAAATTTTTAAAATTATTTATGCTTCAGTTTTCATTGCATTCTCAAATTGAAAATGCTGTTTTCTGTTACATTTTCATTGAATTAATATAAAATTGTACTTTATTGCTTCATATTGTAATTTAGCATGCAAAGCTATCAATGATAAAATTTCATCACAAAGAAATGTTGTTTTCATGTCGCTGAAAAACTTGACTAGTAACTCTGAATTTTGGGATATTTATAAAATTTTCACTAAGCATTATCATAAAACAACTTACAGCTATCAGAAAATATTACATTTTTGCTTTACGTGAAAGAAATAGTGTTTTAATGTGATATTTTTTATGATAGCTTCAAAAAGTGATTTATTTGTGAAAATGTTTATTTATAGGAATTCAATTTTGACATCCAGCCTCTTTATTGGCCAACGTATCTGGAAGATTATATATTAGGCATCCGTCAATTTCTTCTCAAAGAAGAATTATCATCACTTCCATCAGCAAGAAAAAGTTTAAAAAGGTTTTTATGCACTTTTGTCCATTAAAACAATATCTTTTAGCTAATTTAAAGTTTGAAAGGCATTTTTCATTAGCTAATAAAATAAAAATAATTCTAATAACCATTTTCTTATTTTTGTATCCGAGATTTGAGTATTTTATAGCTGTCATAGTTTCATATTCTGTATCACATTTGATAATTGTAATTAAATTAATTGTAATGTAATAGTAATTATGATTTATATAAATATATTGTAAGTAATTGCATGTTAGAAATTGTACTTAAATATAAACTCTGCCGTACTTATCTCATAGTTACTTACTATGTAATTGGTTATAATCATACTGTAAGTAACTGTTTTTGTAAGTACAGTGGAAAGTGGACTATCTGTCACTCTTTTTAGCATTAATTTCTGTTACTTATCAGTCAGTTGGAGGCTGATGTAAAAAATGAATTCACCCCCCTTCCACACACAAAAAATTAATTTAAAATAACTTACCTTACACTATTATACATAATGTTCATATTCAGAATTAAGTCCATTGTTTGTACGAACCAAAATTTCACGGAATTTGTTTTAAAAAAATGTAACATCAATTTTTGAGTCTTCCAAATCATTACACAAAAGGTGGTCAAATGATTGAAAGGGTACATACATTACCTTTTCAATGGAATAAAGTAATTTACTTACTGAAATTGTCTGGGCATTTTTTATAAGAATGGTTAGAAGTCTAAAAAGGAGGAGTTTTTCATTTTTCCCCCGAAAGAGTTAGGTGAAAGTCAAAGGAACTAGGTTTGATTTCTGTTCAACTGATATGGTCTTTCAGTAAAACATTTTTAAAAAGATCAAGGACGTCAGAACAGTTATATTAAATTTAACTGCATAAGAACAGTCTCGAAATGCTGAAATTAGTGAATCAATTTAGAAATCAAATTTTGTATCAGTTCAATATTTGAGAACTTCATTTTATTTATTACGTGATTCAAAAAAGATAAATAAAATGTTTTGTATATGTTAGAGGTATATGAATTTTCAGCAATGGGGTTTATAACAGTGTTCTCACTAACCTGTGGATTGTATAAATTTTATTCAAAAAGTCAGGAAAGTTATAAAAACATTATTGATTAGACCTCTTAAATAATAAAAAATTCATGTTTTAAATGATATTCTATAAATAAAAATTGCCTAGCTTATAAAAGGAAAACAAAAAGTTACTGTTAATCATTGTTTTTCTTACACAAATTATTTTATTCAGCACTTATCTAGAATAGTTCATCAACCCATAGATCTCCTCTCCACCACTTGTGAGCTGTTCATTCTTTTTTATTGAAATCTTTGTAGGACTCCCATTTTTAAATGTGTAATCACCTTTCAAAAATGATAAATGAAATTTAGAAGTCACTGTGTAGCTCAGGTACATCATGATAAATATGTTAATTACACACTTTTTCAAGCTAATGTAATTCTTAGCTCTCTACTTTTTTATTTCAAAATAATATTAGGAGTATCATTTATTATATATAATATGCTGTAATAAATTCTTTTGCAGGAAGAAAATTTTTTCAGAATGTTTGTTTAAATGCTTACTTTTACGAATGGATCAAATGTACTTTTCTATATATATTGTCATCTGCTTCACAATAATGCATAAGATAGATTTTTATAATGCTCTTAATTAGTCCATTGGATATTTACATACTTTTCCATCGATCACTAAAGGATGAAAGCTCGAAGGAACAAATTACTGTTTATTTAGTAATAATGGATACTTTTTATACTATTCACTGTTGAATGGATGCTCACTTGTCACAGTTTTTCGTATTGCATTGCTATTGTTTACCTGTTTTAAAATAAAAACCGATACTGTGCTGATTAATGTAAAATTTTTGATGCCAAATCCTGTAACTTTAAAATTGTTTCAGCACATGCTATGTGATAGAAAGAGATCTCAAATTGTAATCATTTTTCAAAATGAAAGGGGTAAATAGATAAAAGTAGTTAACTTATATTCTTGTGCCTAAACACTGAATTTGTTTATCAAGGATTACTTAAACTTGAATAAAACCAAGATGAAGATTGTACAATTGTGTTGTGATATCGCACTTACATCTTATTGGCATTAAATCACACTGTTTGGTGACAGTTTTTGCTTGCAGAGACTGGTCCATGGGAAAGTATATGAGTATTTTTCATGGCATTTTTTAGTAAATGCCTTGAAGTACAGAGGCTGTTCGCACATTTTTTAGACAATTTTGGGAAGCGGTAATAAAAACTCGTTTGCTTCAAAAGAAGTAATTGCAATTTTACTATGTTTTTAAAAGTCAAAATTATCGTCTGGGGCTTGAAAGTTTTGTTTTTATTCAAAATAGCGAATTTAACAAAGCAGTGGTTCGAAGGCTACATTTACGCTTTTTCCGAAGAGAAACATGCATACTCCGTTATCCACAAACGATGTGAGAGTCATGGTTTTGTGATATCTAAAGCATCGATAGGTAATATCATCTACAAGAAAGGAAAAAAACGTCAAATTGGAGCCTCAAGTGGGACAAAAATTCCAAACAAGTATCCAAGGAAAAAACGGATATCTTCGACTATTGCAAAGGTATGTTGTTTAATGTTAAAAGAAAATCCCCCTAGTCAAAAGACAGTTGCAAAATCATAAAAATGCTCGGTATCCACTGTAAACAAAATGATAAATATTGATTTAAATCTTAAGAAAGCGAAAAAACACAATGTGCATCGTCTTCTTCCAAAGCATATCACTCAACGCAGGACACACTGCAGAATTCTATATGAGAAACACTTATCCAAATAAAATGGAAAACAACTGTCACAATAGATGAAGCATGGGTGTATTTAAATTATTGTAACAAAAAAAGAGCCATTTATTATCATAAAAGGGGAGAAACAAATTTAAGTACATGGTTCAAAGAATCGAAAGAAAGTTTTTCTAAGGGATTCATGATTGTTGCTGGTTTTTCTTATAATGGCAAGTTAAAAATAAAGAGAGTGAAAAAAATGTCAAGATTAACTCCAAATACTATCAGGAACATATTTTATCGCCAATTCATCTGAATTAAATACCATCGCTTTACCCACAGTGCCATCAATTTGTGAGACTCCATCAGGACAAAGCTAGCAGTCACACATCAAAATCCACTGTAAATTTCCTAAAAGAAATGGAACAAAAAACTGGTATCAAGGCCATACCCTTCACTGATATCCCTACTAAATCTCTCGATGTGTTACCTATGGATTTTTGTGCTTTTGGACTTTTAACAACTGCATTATCCAAACGTCGTCCCAAAACCCTAACAGGACTCTGGAAAGCTGTTCGGGAGGAATGGGATAGAATACTTCTTCTGCCACTTCAAAAGGCATTATTATCGTGCAAATTGCGGTGTCTGAAAGATAGTTCAGAATAAGAGATGTCAAATAGAACATTTAAAACACAAGAATTTTATGTAATTTAGTTTTGTGAATGCAATATACATCGTCTAAAAAATGTGTGAACAGCCTATGTATTTAGTTACTGATATTTAATTTGATTACTAATTCATATGTGGTCAGAAAAATTATTCCTTTTAGTTAAGAAAAGTAAAAGTTGAATTTCAGTGCATTTAGTCTGTTGAATTATAGGGTGGTGTGTATATCTACCAATATGATTTGAAAACCTGTCAGAATGTATGCATGGCATACCTACACAGAAAGTTAGGAGTTGGGCAATTAGTATACTATGGACTATTACCTGGCAGAGGTGACAGTTGCATCTGGCTGAGTTCAGTTGCATCTGCAATCAAACAGGCTGAGTGACAGATTCTGAGTGGATATTGTAGTAAAACACTGAAAATTGCCAGAAATGTGGACATGACAGGTGGTGGATAGTTTGGTTTCAGCAGACAGTACAAAGCCAAAATATGGCTGTATTTCGGCTGGTTATTCCGACATCTGAATTCGCATGTTGGTGGTTTTAGTTGACTATTCTGCTTCTTATATTTGACAGTTTCAGACTGCTTCATTTGATATTATGTAAAAGACAGAGGGAGAAATAGTCTGTAGCAGGGAATTAAGTCACAAGAGCGAGATGATCAAGTGAAATCGCCAAAGCAGGAAATCAGATGATTTGGAAATGTTTGAAGGAATGTAACCATGCTTGTGTTTGCTTTTGCATAAATAGCCTAAATCTGTCAAACTGCAAAAGCAATGTGACCTAGTGAAACCGCCAAAATAGGAAATTATATAATTTAGAAATGCCATTTGGAATAGTCATGTTCATGTTTGCCTTTGCACTGTCCGGTTGCAAACAAATTGTATCCACTAACTGTCTTGTGTACAATTCTGGGAATTTTCATTGTTCTGCCACAATACCTACTACATATTTGTGACAAAGCCTTTTAAGTGAAGGCTTCCACATTTGCAATCCGCAACTGTATTGGCAACAGTCCATGTTTATAATACATGACCGACTCTGAGCTTTTCATGGAGGTGGGTATCCCACACATGCGTACCTGAATTCTGCCAGTGATGGCAACTCGGACTGGTAGATACAATATGTAGCATACTATATTTTGTAGTCTTTTCTTTTCATTTTATTATTATCATTAATTAATTTATTTTATTTCAGGATATATATGTATACTAAAGTCACCCATATGCTACTGATGTTATTCTTATGGCGAATGGTGTTTATGCGTTACAATGGTGCTCGCAAGCTGTGGTTTCTGTTTCTGTCGATGATGGTCAAATTTTACAATATGCTGCCTAAAGCCATCATTAGCTCCTGAAATTTACATTTATGACCATAGTGAGCTGAATTGGTGCACTCTGCAATTTTTTCACTCTGAAACACTTATTCTTTAGTCATTGTAAACTGAATCAGAAATTTCTAGCTATTACAATGACATTTAGATTATTTATGTAACTACCAGTTTAACTCGCAGTCCAGTGCTTGTTCATAGATCCAGTCTGACTTTCCATGATATGAAGTGAAATTCGAACAGGATAAGCATCAGGAAGAAGTTTGTGGGTTTGTTTAATTGCTGTATCACTTTCCACTGAATATGCAACCCTTTTAAGGATTGTTGTAATTATTATGATAACTTATTGACTGTTATTTCATGCCAAGTCTGAATGTGTGGAGTATGTTTGAATTTTCCAAGCCTTCAGGAAAATTGACATGCCTTTATCAATGTCTGTAATGTATTTCTAGGTTAAAATTGTGCTAAGTGTATTTAATTAGTGAGGATGTTAATAGACAGTATTTTGTTTCATTTCTTAGACATAACCGCAATAAGAATACTAATATTTTTAATCTTGTGGCTATTTTTAAGTGTTGAAATTATGAGTTTATTTGATAATTATATTGCTTATGTTAAAGATTTGAAAGAGAAATTTGATTAAGTGATTTGTTATATTGGGTCAGATGTTGAAAATACTTATTTTAATAGCTTTGAAATTTGTTATGATCTCTTCAAATATAAATAAACATGTAGTTTGTAAAGTAATGTTTCAGGTTGTTATATCTGAATAGGACAGAGCTGTTAATTTGATATATATTTTCGTGTATTATTATTTAAATTTAGTTTTACAATTTTAATTTATCATTTTGGAGGCTGGAATGTAAAAACATTCACTTGCAAGGAATTTGCCAAAAAAATAATCATCTTGGTGATACTGTGTTAAAAATAACTCATTTTGTGGGATATTTATTGCATTAGTACTTAGTTTCTTGAAATTAAATTTTTGCTTTGGTGTAGTTTCATTAATTTTTATCAAATGACCTTGTGAAACATTTTAGTAGCTTATCTGCATAATTACAGTTTAAAAAAAAACCTTTGCATTTGAAAAACTACTTTAGTGCAGTCTAAATACTTTGACTTTCTAGAAATGAAGAAAATTCTAATAATCAAGAGGTGAATAAAATTAACAGATTTGTTGCATGGATTTTGATATGTTAAGCATCACAATATCAGTTCATTATCATTCACCCTTCCAAAAATGTGTAATAATAAATTAGTTTAAAAGTTTCTAAAGAATAGTATACACCCCACTGAAAGTTGATGCATTTTATGTGAACATTAATCCTTGCATCATAACTAAAAAAGTGAATTGTTGAATTTAAGGAAAAACATTGAATTAGGTTTGTCATCTTTCCATTATTGGTATAGATGTAGCCTGTAAAAGTTATTAAAACTGCATTTTTTTTTAGAGAATTAAAATGAAACTTTGCATTTCATAGTTAAATGTTCTTAGAAAAGTAAAAAGATCACATCAGTCTAAAAAACACTGCATGTGACTTTCTGTAACATAAATGATAGTGAAAGTGTTTTTGTTGTATGTATGTTGAAATTCTTTTAATAAATGCAATTAGTAAAAATTATTTTTTGGTTATACAGCATTTGTATTCTTACTTGTAAATTTCTATGTGAAATTTTGAGTTTTTTTGTTTTTAAATATTTATAGCTGCCTTAACTGCTCACTGTAAATGCCTTAATTAAAAGTTACCATATCATTCTAATATTTAACTACACGAAAATTATAAACAGCACAATATGAATTATCATATAAAAATTATAAAGATATTGCATTTGTCGGACATACTCATGTGTTTAAAAGGTTTACGAAAATTTATTGAAGCCTAATTCTGTTTGAAATATAAAAAGTTATTATCTAGTCTTCAAAATAACACCCATTAAAATGCACACACTTGCAGCACTTTTGATATTTCTGAAACATTAACAGAATGCCTGTTTTGTCATCTGTCATAAACTGACCAGTTCAGCACTTGAATTATTTGAAAATGTTGACCCTCTAGAAAACTCTTTATAAATTAGAACAACAGTGTCAGAGGGTGAGAAATCTGACAATAAGGTGGTCAAGGCATAATAGTGGATCTTTTTTTTTTGGGGGGGGGGGAGGTTGATCAAAATCTCATTATAAACAAATGGGCAAAAAATGCTAAATAACAACCAAATTCAGTTATTGAAAGTTACATACACTGGTATGACTTTTCCATGAGCATTTTGAATAAATTCTATTTCTAAATTATGTTTGAAAGTATTTGATATAATATTACAAGCAGCATTTATTTGTATTAATTTATTTGCTCAAAGCAGTGCATTTCATTGTTAAAAAATGTGAGGATCTTTATATGTTTGCAGTTTTAATTTGTTTGTTGACCTTTTGATTGACTTTACAGTCATCATGAATGTTACTATATTTTGTATATTTATAATTTTTTTATTGCTCTTAAATGCTTACCAATATTTATGTTGTTGATTTAATGTTTTTGTTTTATTTTGTTTTGTTGTTCATAAACAAATACAATAAAACCTTAATGCTTTTCTATGATACCATCATGTATCTCTTTAAAACTAGAATAATTATTTTACAAACCATTTCATATAATTTGCATTAATTAATTATTAATTTATTCCAGTTAAATTCTTTTAACATAATTTTGAATAGCATAGTGTAGTGTACTTTTATCATATGGATTTCATTTTTATTTTATGCAGTTGAAGTTTTCTATATATATATATATATATTGCTTACAGTTCTTATTTACATGTTAAACATAAAATAACGTTTAAGATTTTTCATTATTTCTAAGTAATTCTTGTATTCATGTATCTAGATTTCAATTTTTAAACTTTCATTTAACTAAGCACTAGCCCAAATAGTAATAAACACATTTTCATGTAGTAAGTTTAGAAAGTTACCAAATATATTTTAATTAGTTTCTTATCCTTCTGACTTGTCAGAAACTTCGTTTCTTGAGCTTCATCTTGCATTTAAACATTTGTATTTTGAATGTTTAGTAAATTAAATATATTATAAACATTAAGTCTTGAAATATATTTCACATTTTAAAATAAATGTAGTAATTTTTGTACAGTTTTTGTAAAATTGTGAACAGAAGAATTGTTTTTAATATAATACACATTCGCTTTACATGTATAATGTAAAGGTAAATATTCATTTAAAATTCTCTTATTTGTTTCCTTAAGCACTGATTGCTGTACAATGGTAAATATAATAAGTGGTTTATTTTCAATTAAAATTTTGAGAAGTTGTTGAGGCTTAGTATAAAATACACACACATATATATATATAATGCCATGATAAATTTCTCTCTTATACAATGGGGGAAAAAAACCCTGCAAAACAAAATTCATTCTTTTTAAAACATTTCATAAAAAATAAATGATTCTTTATATATTCAGTAACATAGAATATTAAAAAATCACAATTATAACCTCAATTTTTATACTCAGATTATAAAGACAACATTTTAAGGTTAAATAATAATTTAAAACAGGAATAACTAAAAGCTTAAATTTATAATAAACTTCATAAATTTTTATAATTGAAAATAGTTAAAAACCAAAGCTTTGCATTTCCAAGTGGATTTCAGTTTGTAGAAGAAGAAAATACTTGTGAAGAAAAAGATGACTCTTTTATTTAATTGCTTATGAATGACAGTTATTTGATTGATTTATTGTAAGTGTATCATTATTTTTATATGCATTGCATTTGCAGAATGCCAAAAGTCATTAAATTTTGTTTACTAGAAATTAGAGTAATCTTTTACATCTAGGTTTATACTCTTTTACAGTGATACATTTGGTGTCTTTTGCTGCATGCATGTTATATTCAGTCTTTGTCATCTTGAATAAATTAAAAATTTTAAGTTTTTAATGGCATCACATTTAAAAATCAACTAATATCACATATCAAATAAGATAAAAAAAATTAGCTAATTGGTGAAAAAGTATTATGAAGCATTTCCAAATTAGAGCTGAAAATGTTTAATTATTTAAATAATTCTCTACCCTGTAACTGTAGTTATTGTGACTATAAAATATAGTATGTAGTTGTTTTACTTTGTCATCATTTAAGTGTCAAGACTTAGAAAAAAAACTGTGCTAGATGTTTTGCCTAATTGTATGAAAATTTGTAAATACTGATTTTTTATTGTAAAGTTTAATGTAAAGCTTCATCGTTTTGTAATTTTCACCTCAGTCATTCATTATGCTTCTTCTGTGCGAAGCAGCAGTTGTAAGTCAAACGCATGTTGTAGTACATTAATACACACAGGCTGGATCTATCATAAATGCTCTTTATAAGTAAAGCTAAAATCATTGTCTAGCAAATGTTAAATTTAAAAGGCATAGAAGGCAATAGTAAGTTATTGATTGTTTTTATAATAAAGCAGTTCATATGGTAATTAAAAATATCTTAAAATCTGATTTGTGTTGCTCTTTGTATCAATAAAGTTTTCTTACCAATGTTATATAACTAAAATTCAGCAATTGAAATAGAATACTAAATACACATAATCAAGTGTACATTGAAGTTAGAAATCAATTTGTGATAGCTTTCATATTATTTATTTTTAAAAATGTTATGCTGTTGTTGTAGAATGGAGTTTTGGGTCATATGTAAAATTTTTGCCATAAATTATTTATAAAATAAAAGATCTCTGGTTCTAGTAGGTATGATTTGGAAACGGTTTTGTTCAGTATAACAAACAAGCATGTGGATTGAAAAATGTCTCACATTATAAACTGCATGCAAGTTTCATCACATAATTAAAACTGAGTTAAATTTTCTTTACTTTGTTTAAATGACATTGAAACACACACACACACACACACAAAAAAAAAAAAAAAAAAAAAAAAAAAAAAGGTCTATAAATAAACCAAGGGGTAGGCAAATGAGTATATTTTTTAATATAACTAGTGAAGAACAGTAAGCCCTCCGTGATCAGGAAGATTAAGTTTCTTCTGGTGAGGAGGAACGAAGCATAAAAATCATTTCCTCATTGCTGCTGTTTCAAGGATAGGGAACTTCTAGAGAAATGAAAATTACATTGATTCCACATTTCTTAAAGCAAGCATTCATTTAATTAGAAATGGATAATTACAAAAAATTGTCTGTGTGTAAACAAAGACAATGAGCAGATTGGGTTAAGTTAATTGAATATGGAAAACACGTGAAAGCTATCTGCCTGGGAAAAAGGCTTTATTTGTAGATATTATTAAGGAAATTGGCTCATTTACGGAAAATCGCAAAAATCAAGGATACAGCCAGCCCATTCAGCTGAGTGGTTTCACCACTCAACATTGGGATCAAGACAATGAGCAAAGAAGTGGGCATATTTTTTTTTTTTTTTTTAAATTTATTGCTGCTGAAAATATGCAGGCCGTTCTTGACCCTAACATAAGGAAGCCCCAAGGGAGTATTTTTCAATTGAAAAAGATTGACAGACAGCAGACTGCACTCTAAAAGTTCCTCGCCAACTAATCATGTGTAGAATTCTATTCAGTTGTGTTACACTTTAATTATTTCATAAATAGCTTCTTTGGAAGTTGAACACTTATTTTAAATACGTAATATTTTTAGGCCTACATTTGTATTTAGTTGTATATTGTCTTTAACTTTTCATATTAGTTAAATGTCTTATTCTTTTGTGCTTAAGTTTTTGCATAAATTTCATTGCTGTTTGTTTTATATTGTTTTTTGGGGGGTCTTAATTTTCCCCCTTTTTCTATACTATTATTATAAATATGTTCAAAGATTGTGTTGGGGAAATTAATCATCATTAAATACATACTGCGATGATAATGCAATAATTGCCAAATTGTTGTACATCTTACTCAGGGAAATTATTTCCCCTTGAAAAATCAATTTTCCTTTGGGAAATTAACAATTATTTTTTACATTTTGTTTCTATTGTAAATTTTTTTTAACATTTCTATTTTGTTTGTATAATTTTATAATGTTCAGGTATAGATCAGGTGTATTATGTTCAGGTACATATGTTCACGTAAACTTTAATAGCATTTTTAATGGCCTCTATTCATCTGTTCATTTTGACTTTTATATTTCTCACTTCTAAATTAGTTGAGTTGCATATTAATTTAAATTACTTTAGTTAAGTTACAATAATATTGAAATACTGTTTCCTAGGAGGTAATAATTAAATTCTAATATTAAATATAAATAAGCTATCACTATTCTTCATCATGTGTGATTAAAAATAAAATCGTTGGTCTCTTAACAGTGTATAAATTCTAAATTAAAATTGTCATTGAGAATCTAAGAGAACTAGATGCTATAATTTTTATGTATGCCATTTCTAGGTTATCACTTCTGTTGCTTCTTAAAATAGTATTAATATCCCATTACTATTCCTGGTGCCACAATTCCATGTTGAATTCTTTATAACCGAAAATGTTGATTGGTTGAAAAATTAATTTGGGTTTTTATGCATTTGACTAAAACTGTAAATAAGAAAAAAAAAGGTTTTTTTACACATGTATTTTATTTTATATTTTTTTCTTTTGTAAAATGGAGGACAAATTTTAAAACAGAAAAGAAAAATCACTGCCTTAAAAAAAATGTAGCAAGAAAAAAATGAGAACAGAAAGAAATAATAAAAAAGAAAAACTGAAAGGTTTCAGACTTTAAATTACGCCCAAAGGGGCATTTTTTTAACATTTTGTGTGTCATCTTTATTCATTAAATATCATGTTCTTCGCATTTAAACCATAAAATTTAGTTCAAGAGCAATATCGCAAAATAATTTTAAATTCAGCATTTCTTTAGAATTTCTGATACACAGTCTCACACGCTGGAGATAATAATGTTTCCCCCCCCCCCCCGTGCAACATTGCCACTGCTCACTTTGAAATCGTTGTGTTTGTTAATCAAAAATTCGTTAAAGTTTTACAAAATAGGAAATCGATAATAAATTCAAAATTTCGGCTTCCAGATGCCTATATTCACAAAAGGATTATGTTGTTCAAAATTAGATGGCTCTAGGGAACATTGTGTTATCACAATGCGAGAAACATACATACATTTATGGAGATCCTTCATTATTTAATTTCTTCAAATGTAATACAGGGTTATAATATTTAGCGGCAACAATTTGAAAAGTGAAACGGACATTCAGAGTGATTCAACGCAAAATCGCAAAACGAAAATAATAGTCCCTCAGGGACAGAGTCCCTTTGGACAAATGAACAATGGGAAATCGATCTTTGGATAGTAAGAGGGAGGGAGGAGGCAGAAAATAATTTTATATATATAAGAAAATCTACTTTTGAAATAATATTTATATAGTCACTGGGTGCCAGAACCCATTTCATCAATAAATTACAACATATGAACCATTATAACATACAAATTACAACATAAGAAAAATTATTAAATTAATAACCAAATTATTTATCTGCATTGAAGAAGAAACAAATGATGTATCAATTAACCAGCAACCTGCAAAAAAAATTATTAACCACTAAAAAATGATTGTATGCTTAATGCAAACTTTAAAATGAAATGCTAGAAAATGTATATATAAATTTATTAGATTCCAAAAGAATTTTAAAATAATTTATTATTATTATTATTGTTTACTCTTTGTGTATCTACACAAAAATGTACTTGTATCAGTCGAAACAACGGAATCAGACTAAACAATATTGTATGGAATAGCTACCTAAACATGTAAAAACTTGTCTCTGCTGATAGCATCGCCTGTCTATTCTAGAAACTTCAGAAACTCTGTACATTTTTTAATTATGATGGTCATTGTTTACCCTTGGTGTATTACGAAGTAGGGCGAAACACATAAGGGTGGTATGCCATCTATTTTTTATTATTTTTATGCACAATTTTTGTAAAACGATGCTGACAATTAATAAACAGAATTGAATAAATATAATTTCTTCCCTTTATTAAGCTTTATTAAGTAATATTTTTTTATTATTACTAACTTAGATTTATTAAAAGCAGTTTTATTAATTAGTGCAAAATTTTTAATATTTTTATTAGTTTCAGCTATGGCATTCACAGCTAACATCATAAACGCCTAAATTCAACAATAAATACTTTTATCGTTTACATCAATGCTGTTATGTCACAAGGTAACTCTATTCAAGTTTATTAGTGGCTGAGTTAATGAGATAGCTAAAGACTAAATAATAGTTGACCTTCAGTGAATGAGCTTAGATGTTTTCCTATGAATATGAAGCAGTTTCCCTTCAAAAGTCGTCATCCAAAAAGGCATTTCTTCCTTTAGGCAGGTAGCTATAGTGTGCCTTCTCATCCAATTCTAACTATATTCAGTATTAATATGAATGGCATTTCAGTCCTCATATGAACATTCAATTAAAATGACAGCAATCATATTTCATCTCAGTTCTCACACTGGGAAATTGTTATTAAGTATTGAAAAATATGTTGCAGTCCTTTCCTCAAAGGAATAAAAGCACCAAGTCCAAAAAGTTGTTATGTACAGAATGGAAATTCTCTGATCTTGGCTTTCTAGGCTTATGTTCTCTGTAGTGATATGAAATCATGGATAGGATCATGCTTTCCACAAATTTAAAAAAAAAGGGGAGTAAAGTCACGAATGGCTTATTAAATCAGTCGTGACTTCTTGCATTGTACCATACTATTTAGATAACTGTGCTAATTCTAGAAGTAATATATGCAGCAGAGCTCCAAGAACTTTCTTAGACCAAAATCAGTAAGACTTTACATCCTTATTATGTGGTGACCAGGGCTGGATTAAGACGTTAGAGGTCCTAAGCACTTAAAAAGATTCTGGTGCCCCTTATCCTTTATGCCCTAAGCATGAGCTTATTATTGCTCAGTGATTAAGGCAGCCCTGGTGGCGGCTGTGTATAACTTTGGGCTAACCTCAGTGATATATCTTTCAAGTGTTGATCAACTGTCGATGGTAGATAAGTGCCTTATTCATTCTAGAACCCCGTTCGTAAAATTTTTCATCTGTAAAATAAAAGAAGTTGAAGAAATCCGTTCTTGGGTCCTATGAAATTGAATGTTCAGAATTATTTTAACAGTAAATACATTGGATTTTAAAGTAAAATATTAACAAATAATACAAATATTTTAATAAAAATGCCAGTTAGTGAACTTAAAAGTTATAAAAACCTGTATTTAACTTAAAAATAAATTATGATAGTGTGTGTGGAAGCTGGAAGAAGAAGAGAGTTTATTGTCATCTTCTCTGTAATATCAAGTAACTGTATTTCTGGTAACTACATTCTTTGCCTTCTCATCCCTTTTCTAAGGAACCAATTATACGAGGGATGTTTCCTAGAAAACTTCATTTAATTGAATACACTTATCAAAATGAAAAATTTAATTTTTTTAAGCATCCTCAAAGAACTTTTTCGGTGTCTCCTCAATCCACTTATTTATGATATGGTTAAACTCTCAAATCGAACATCCCTTAAAGGTTTATCAAATGTGGGAACAGACTACTATTTGCAGACGTTGAACTGTTTCTGAAGTTTTCACATCTTCTTTTTACAAAAAGAAAAGGATTGCTGTTTGCTACTTCCATGTTTACAAAAATAGTGCTGCAAAAATGTACTTGTATCAGTCGAAACAATGGAATCAGACTAAACAATATTGCATGGAATAGCTACCCAAACATGTAAAAACTTGTCTCTGCTGATAGCGTTGCCTGTCTATTCTAGAAACTTCAGAAGCACTGTACATTTTTTAATTATGGTGGTCATTTTCTGAGAACCCACATTGCAAAGTGTTCTGATGTTGGCAAAATTTTCTAAAGCATTCAGTGATCAAATTATTGAACAAGTTATCACTTTTGTTAACAAAGATTTTATTAAAAGAAACCTGAGTGACTGCTTGAATTTTTGATAGTGGGAAAGGTTTCAGCATCTTCTTCCCAATAAGAAATTCCAACTGAACTTTTTGTAACCGGTGTATGTATTATATTGGTATATTGCATCTAGGTTAGAATAGAAGGAGGGAAGGCTCAACTCTATTCTATTTGCTGTTCTTTGAAGAACCTTGAGAGTTGTGTGTAGTGATGGGTGTAGAACCGAGGTTCTCTGCTACAGAAGTATAAACTGCACCAAATTGAAAAATTAAACATAAAATTTAATCAGTATTTTTCTATCCTTAAGATTTAACAACATAGATGAACATACTTGTCAGACTGTGACACATTAATGAACTTATACGATGGAAAACGTACAAAATGTGCTACATTGGTACAATGTTATATGATCCTGCTTAACAGTCCTTTTCATATAGGCAGGTATTAGGCGATGTAGAACGATAAACCAGACGGCTTGAGTAGATTCTCATTTCCACTGCACTGTTCCTTATTAGGACCAAAGAATCTAAAGGGGAACATAGTAAGTTGTTGATCAGTACAATATGTAAGAGGTTAATTTTTTTTAAATTTTTGAAATATATAAACTTGAACTTAACGCATACCTGTTTCACCAAATTTTGTTGGTTTAGCACTCGAATGCAAAAAGTGCTTCTTAGTTGTTGAATATGCATGGTCTTCAAAATGAGCAGAACAAAGATGACTTCGGTATAAAAGAGAAGGTGGCTTCTTTAATATTTCCTTGTCACGTCCAATCAAGTAATTTCCACATGCTTCAAGCCATTGTGCTGATCTATAAATGTTAAATCAACATGAAATTTACAGCTACTTTACACAGGAAACACTAGTTTTAAATATTTATTTAAAATGTAACTTATAATATAACTGTGCAAAACAAATACATATTTTAATTTTTCCAGAAATTTGACATGTACACAACATTTAAGTACTAATTTATGTACAAAAAATTTAATATTTATGCATTTTACTCAAACTAATGTTACATTTTTAAGCATCCTGCTTATGAAAAAATTCATTTTAGCTGATGCATATATTCAACTAATGCTTCTACGATTTTGTAATATTTACATAAATATTTAATTATTATCGTATATATAATTAGGCTAAACAGATAAGGAAACATTAATCAAATAACATAATTTGAATAATTTCTCTGATTTAAATTTCACTTAATTTAAAACGATAATAAAAAAAATCATTAGTACAAACTGGATTTAAAAATAAATTTATTTCAGCTATTTTGAACCAGGGATAGTACAAAATCATTGAACAATGTTATTGCATACAACACAATCAAGGATTAAATATTTTGGATTGCCTAAGATTTATTACCCTCTACTTTCAAGTCTTAAAAATAAAAATATTGAGCAGAATTGAGAAAAAAGACATGAATGTCATTAAGGAAATTAATTTAAAAGGAAGTCATCATGACTTGAGAATGTTTACAGAAGAAAAGTAAACTTTTAGGAACGTAAAAGTTTGGAGAGTGTATGTGATTATGGCAATGCCTAGATAGACAGATATTCTTGATAGTTATCTTTCATAAGTTTTTCTGGCTTTTTATAATTTCTTTAAAACTTAAAATACAAAACAAAAGATACATACAAAAGCACATAAGAAAGAGTAAAGATTCAAAGGCTCCTAGGTCCCATTGTCATTTTATTTCAATGTAGCAATGCAATGTAAATGTGTAGGAAATATCCTCAATCAGAATTTAATAATCATTTACTATGTACTTCTGAAGGTGACTTATATTTCTGAAATTATAAACAAAACTGGTGTTGAACATCACACCTCTAGATGACCACTTTCACAGATGTCCAAAATCATGCAGCACTGTGGTTGGTTATCTTACAGAGGCTTCACCGTATTTTAGCTTTGTTTCTTTAATTTCAATAAAACAATATGTGAATTACAGTGAATATCACACAAAGTATGTTAATGAATATAAAGTTTTCATTTGAAAAGGAATAATTTTTCTAATAACAGAAAGTTAAAAAAAATTTCTGCATCTGTCATACTGTATTTATTTTCACGCATTTTAAACACTTAAAATAAAAATTTTTACCTCTCTGGATCTTTAGGAAATCGAAAGAATTTTCTTTCAGGAAAATACCAAGAATTGGCATTACACACCACACAACGCACATAAGCCTTTGGTGAAGGATCATTTAACCTAAATGAATTATTATTATTATAAAGATTTAAATCACATCAGTACAGAATATATAAAAATTGAACACAAAAATAAAATATCGATATTTAATAATTAATTTACAGAATATATTTAAGTTGCAAGATTGAAATAAAATAAAGAACCAATGAATATCATAATACCAGAATTATACGGCTAATTTATTTCAATAATTTTATTTTTAAAACTGGAAAAAATTATTAAAAGATTAATTTTAAAAATAATTAAAAATTGGGGTAATATTGCAGTTCTTAGTGACAAAAAATGATATCTGTGAATAGTTTATTATAAATAATGCTCAATGTATAGAATTAGAAAATATCATGACCTGAAAATTTGATACCTGGTTAAAAGAAAATAGAAGTGCAATATTCATTACATGTAACTGCAAGAAAGATCGGATATGAAGAACTGAAATAATTTTCATTAGCAATCATAGTAAATCATCCATGATTGCTTGATTTTATCCTCGCAATTATATACAAATATACTAATTTGCTTTGATAGAGATTTTTCAAAATACTTCTGATTTCTTTAACAGTATGAATTATAATTTTTAATAAAATGTTCCAATAAAACTTTTAACTTTTTTAATGCCAACTTAATTAATAATCGTTCATTACATATGATATTTGATTACCATCCCGTGTTAAGGAAGGGATTTGAACATAACTCTGGTAATTTAAAAATAATTCTAACATGAAAAGGTATATCTTTCATACGCAGGATCACTATAGCGTGATTCATTATTTTTTTCCATTTTCAAATGTTCTAAATTGCTGAAATCCTCGTGCTTAGCGTTCAATATGGCGCGCTATGACGACTTCTATGATGTTGTTGACAACCAAGGTCCCAACAGGCGTCTCAAGACGAGAAGAGGAAAATGCTTATCTTCACTGTCATTGGCTGTATACCACGTGACACTCCCGAAACGTTTTAGGCAAAGAATCTGTAAGAGATTCTTTGGTTTTAGGCGCTATTTCTGGTTTTTCGCCAACTGCAATTGTGTTTCTCGCCAATTGTTAGCGGTTTGTTTAAATCAAGGATATTGCTTTTTTTTTATTATCAAAATGGATATGTTTAAATGTAAATCTTGCAGTTCATCTTTTTATGCGAAAAGATATTTGAAAGCGCATGCACAAAGAATACACGAATTTAAATAATAAAGTTGCACCATTTTCGTGTACGTATTGTACGAAGCAATTTTGTACAAAAAATTCTTTAGCTAAACATAGGATACGTATCCATAATATAAGGCGAAGTAATATTAAATGCGGCGAAGACGAATGCCGGGAACTATTTCCTACTACAGGAGATTTAAGATCTCACTTAGAGACTTGCCATAATTACAGCAATATGACCAAATGTATAAAACTGGAGTTTCAAAAGAAGCAAGGTATGCAATGAACTTTTTATTATTTTGTTTTCCTAGTTCAATTATAAATAAGCAAAATATATTGCGTAACTTCTGTATATAGCCCTTAATCTTTTTGCATTAAAATTAAATAGCTTCATTAAAGCTAGTTCAGCAATACATTTATTTGAAGAAACACCATATATATGGTATTATTAATTTAAGCTGTTTCAGCACACAAATATGCATTTATTTGAAAAAATTAACAAATTAATTACTTTGAAACATATAATTTCAGAACACTATAGTTTTAACAATTAAGATTATTTTCCTGTGTGGCTGCAATCTGCATATTTTTATTTACTAATCAGATGCCCTTATTATGAAAATTTATACATTTATTTATTTATTAGACTTTTATTCATGGCTATCGGATGAAGAAAGAAAAACAAAGACTCATTTTGTGGTAGATTCATCTGGGCAGAAACATAAAAATTACACCAGGACGCTGTTTTGCTGTAATAGAAGTGGGACATACAAAGCAAAAGGCAAAGGTGAAAGACAGCTAAAAGCACAAGGGACTTCCAAAACAGGTTTCTCTTGCACAGCTACTGTCATACTAAAAGATTTTGGCAATCGTTTTGAAGCTGTATATTTTAAAGAACATTACAAGCATGAAAAATCCCTTTGTCATCTCCCTATTCCTAAACAAGAAAAGCAAAGTATAGCAGGCAAGTTATGTGTTAGACCGTATTTTGATTGTATTAATTTCTCTTAAATAAAACTATAATTACTTATGCAGTTGGAGCTTTTCTAGCTGTCATTAATATACAGGTGGTTCAAAATTCCAAAAGTGAATGAATTTTAATACTAATGAAGTTGATAACGAAAATCATTAATGAAAAATTCAGATTGGGAGAGAAACACGCGAGTGTGAAATTTAAAATTAGGCTTAACAGCAGACATAATCAAAATAGCAGACTAAAAATAAAAATTTCAGGGATTTTGTGGAAAACTGTATTTTAGAGTCAAATATTAGAACAGGTGCAGTTATCATAAAATTAATTAGCTGCATTAATGTAAGTAAAAATAAATATTAGAAGTAAAATATACAAAACAGATACTAGTAAATAAATACTAGCTATCCTTTATTATAAAGGCATAAATATAATTTACAATTTAGTCCAACCTAGTTACAAAACTTAAAAGATTTTAGGCATTTTTCTAAATTGTTTGATGTTTCGAATTCTTTTAGGATGTTTTTAATTCTTTCATCCAATTTTACATATGCTTTTTTCCTTGTTATTTCAGGGTCGCCTAATTCTCTGGCTTTCAAATTAAAAGACACTTTTTTGTGTTTCTTCTTTTAGTATTTTAACTAATAAGTGCACAATAGGCTGGTTTCTGCCAGTGATTGTGTTTAATTTAGAATTCCACCTTTCAACAGAATTATTTGTCTTATGATGCTGTCCATGTACATTCCGTATTTTAATGGGCATATTTTGATTTTCCATTCACTACTCAACAAAAGAATCAATGAATGTGGTAAGTTTGTCAATGCTAAAAGCTTTTTCCTATACAATGCTCTAAGTATCATCTACATGTTCTATTGGCAAGTAAGCTAAGGCAGAAATCATTCTACAGACATGTCTTATATCTTCGTTCTCTTTATATTCCTTTGTTACACCCATTTCTCCCCATTCATCTTATGTCACAAACATTGATTAAAATGAAAGTTACAACCGAATATAGTCGAACTGGGAAATTCTAACATACAGCTATTGATGGCTGCGGCTTCAAAATCAAATTTTATAATGTCCGGCTTCTACTTAGGGTACCAACATTTCACTTCCTGAAACATTGCAACTTACGTTGCTTGTGTCTTATAAGGCAGAAATGCAAAAAGCGCTGGATAAATATTGGTCTCAGTTGCTGTACTCCTTAAGTTGATGTTCAAATTTCAAAACACTTACTATTTTATATATTGTTGAAAGAATTGATTAGGGCAATGAAATGTTCATTAAAAAAAATTTTCAGTTGCAAGCTGATATTCTAATATCATACCATTGTTTGCATGGAATTCATATTTAGTAGGTATAAAATAATATAAAATTTTCTTTTTAAGTTCATATAAATGAAAAACTTTATTTTGCATATAATATATATAATTTTTATCTCCTAATTATCTTTTTAAATTATTTCAGGTAAATTATTGCAGGGGGTGGAAGAGAAACGAATTTTGCAAGATGCAAGATTCTCTTCGAGAGATGATATTGAAACAAAACAGTTAATAACGAGAAAAGACCTGCATAACATTAAGAAGGATTTTGGTCTGAGCATTAATTCTAAAGGATTAATTTTAACAGATGATGAGACAAGTGTTTGGTCCTGGGTTAATACGATGTCGCAAATGGAATTCAACCCCGTTCTGATGTATAAACGTCAAGGAGAAAAATATGCAAATGTAAACAAAAATGATTTCATGTTAGCAATAATGACAGAATTTCAAAAAAAAATGTTGATAGAATCTGTATTGATTCTACACATGGAATTTCTGCTTATGGATTTGAACATTGCTTGTCGTTGATAAGTATGAAGAGGGCATACCAGTTGCTTTCTTAATATCATCAACAGTATCAGAAAAAATTTTGGTAAACTTTTTTAACTGCATCAAAAAGATCATTGATATCAAGCCAAAGGTTTTCATGAGCGATGATGCTCCCACGTTCTATAATGCATGGGAGCATACATTTGGTTCTTGCCAAAAATTATTATGTGCTTGGCATGTGGACAGAGCATGGAAAGGTCATTTGAATTCTGTGCCAAAACATAAAAGACAAGCAGTATACAAAACTTTAAAAACTTTAATGTATAAATTAGATGAAGAAATGTTCAACAAAATGTTAGAAACATTTGAGCAACTATGTGAAGATGAAGACACGTGAGAATTCCATAAATATTTTATGACATACTATTTTGAAAGAGCCAAAATGTGGGCATACTGTTTCAGAAAAGGGGCTAAAATCAACACCAATATGTATGTTGAAACATTTCATCGGAAATTAAAATATATTTATTTAGATGGGAAGAAAACCAAACGGGTTGATAAATGTATCATCGAGTCAATCTTGTCAGTGATCAAAAGTTTGACACTTACATAAAATATCAGAAAGGAAAAATAACAAAGAAGACAACAAAAACATTTCAACGTCATAAAGCTGCTGAGCTTTTAAATGCTAACTGTGTAAAAAAAGATGATGTATGGGAAGTTTCATCAGAACTGGGAGAAAATTCTTATAAAATTATCAGAGATCATGTTTGTAATGATTTATGCCTCATAACTTGTAGACTTTGTTCATGCTGTTTAAAAGCTTATAAATGTACATGCCATGATTATTCTATTTTAAATAATATGTGTAAACATATACATTTTGTAATCATGTCTGAAAAAAAGACAGAACCTTATATAGGCCCTCTAAACAGAATACCTACTAGGAATAATTATGAATCTTTAACAGTATGTAAAACATGCATTAGTGAACTTATTCAATCTTCATTTTCAATTTCTGAAAAATTAAACTGCATTGAAAATATGGACATTAATCTTGCTACACAAATAAAAAAGCATTTAAATGCAATTGAACATTTATTAGAAGTTCCTTTGTTAGATAAAGCACATGCTTTAATTTCAAAAGAACCAACAAATAAAAAAATTGTTCCCCAAAAGAGATTTTATTCAGTTAAAAAACGAAAAGTGTGTAAAAAAGTACAGTTTGGAAATCCTTCAACAGCAGAAAAAAATAATACCAAACCTATTTTATTAAATCAATTAATTGTTAATTCAGATCCCAGCTATGATCATTTGTATTGCAGTGAATTGAATGCCAAAAGTTTAAAAGAAAAGTCACTAAATAATGTTTAAGAAAATTATGCTATTTAAGTATTTTTAAAATTTGTGTATTTATAACAAATTATTTGATTTTTATGTAACTAATCTGGATGTCTCATTTTAATTTAATTATGTATCTTATTATAAATTTAATAAAATTGTTATAACTGTTCTACTGTATATCTAAGCTATGCATTTATCCTATACTTAATCTACGCATACATTAAATCTATTTATAAAGTCATGCTTTATAATAACTATTCTACTGTAAATGTGAATTACACATTTATCATATACATAATCATTGTCCAGTTAGGTGATAGGATTGTTGATGTTTCTTTAAATAATGAGTCCAGATAAGCAGGATGGTATGAACAATTTATTAGGAGAATAGGCACAATACTATTACACACAGAACAAAAATGGCTGAAAACAAATCAAGGAGAATAGGGATATTTAGCAATTCACTTTTAGCTCATGGAATAAATTCTAAAGTTTCCTAAATCACTCTCTCAGGATAAACACTAACTTGTAATTCAGCTAAATGCAAAGTCTGGCACCTGATTCACAAGCTCTCTTGTTCTCAGACCCGTATTTATACTCTGCAGGATGTGTTATGCAAGATAAATGCAAAGTTCGTTATGACACGAAAACCTATTTTCGAAGCCCTGTGACCAATTCATCCAGAAGTTTCTAGAGCCATGCTGCAACAGGCATCTCAAGATAGATAACGCAAAATGCTTATCTTTACTGTCATTGACTATATCACATGACAGTCCTGAAACGTTTTTGGCTCTATTTCTAGTTCTCCAACTGCGTATCTCGTCAATTGTTAGCAGTTTGTTTATATCAAAGAGCTTGCACTTCACTTTCTTTCTTTTTGCTTTTATTACTGAGATGGATATTTAAACATATCCATATTATATAGATATTTAAACGTAATGCAAATCTTGCAGTGCATCTTTCTATGTGATGAGATATTTAAAAGCACATAAACGTATGCACAAAGATACCGTCGCTAAAGTTACGCCATATTTGTCATCAATTTTAAGCAAACACAGAATATGCATTCATAACGTAATGTGAAAAAAATATTAAATTCACTGAAGTAGGATGTCTAGAACTGTTTCTCACCACAGGAGATTTAAGACCTCCTTTTAAGTTACAAGACCTCTTTTTCACTTTTAAGTTAGTTTTAAGTCACATTAAGATTAAAGACTCACCATAATTATAATAACATGACAAAATGTATGAAACTTAGAGTTCCATAAAAAACAAGGTTTGTAATGATCTTTTCCTTATTTTGTTCTTTAGTTCAATTATAAATAAGAAAAATATATTACGTGACTTCTGTATATAGCCCTTAAACTTTTTATATTCAAATTAAATAGTTTAATGAATACGGTGTTATTCATTAAAGCTATTCCAGCACACACATTTATTTGAAAAAACATATATATGGTATTATTAATTTAAGCTGTTTCAGCACACAAATATACATTTATTTGAAAAAATTAGCATACATTAATTACTATAAAACTTATAATTTCAGAACACTATAGTTTTAACAACTAAGATTATTTTTCTGTGTGGGTGCAATTTGTATATTTTTATTCTAATGTCTTATAAAAATTTAACAAAAAATGCAACGTATTTTTTTTATCTACTGCCATGTATAATTTGTTGTACTTCTTGTTCCTTAATATGGAAAAGTTGTTATAAAAGTGCACAGTATGGCTCATAATTTGATTTCAATGTCTCACTTTAACTTTTTTTTTTTTTTTTTGTCTTTTGACCAGGAGAATTTATTATGAATTATTATTATTGTTTTACATATATTATTATTAGTTACTGATGAAGATCAATAATGGTTTTGGTTTGGTTTATTTAATTACGGCTATCTGCCTAAGGGAAGGGATGCCTTCGTGGAGGACTTTCTAAGGGAAACTGGCTCATATACACGTTACACATGGGAAAAACCATGAAAACACCCATGCAGCCAGCCCGTTCGCAGGATTCGAACCTCGGACCGAACTACCAGTGTTCAGTGTCTTAACCGCTCGTCCTCTGGTGGGCTATATGAAATAACGAAAATTTGCTATCTTTGCTTTATTTCCAGCATAAATGCAAGTGTTTATTTTAGGAAAATAAAGCTGAATAAAATTTGTATATTTTTGCTAATTTTTTGAAAGATAATTTTAACTATTTCATTTGTATTATGGAGAATAACGAGAATGAAACAAGTAAAAACCTTTCATCAGATAACAAATAAGCGAAGATGCCAAATTTGAATATTAAGCGATAAAAAATTTAGAGAGCACACTACTCATACTTATCTCAGATGTTAAAAATCTGTTGGTTTATATAAAAAGTTGACTAATACTTAATACAGAATACTATAACAATGCAAGCACTGACATAATTTTCATAACCCTACATTTAAAAAACATTATAATTTAAAGATATAGCTTTTCCTGAAAATATACCATAAAGTACCACATTTAACCAATTTGTTACAAGCTTGATACCATGTGAGCAAACTTCAAACTGCATATCAGTTAGATTAAAAATGAAGAACAAGAACTGAATATGAATAAGGTACTAAATTTTTAAAAGTCTATAATATAAACAGGCTAAATGAAATAATGCATAAGTGTATATTAAAGTATTTATGGTATTAATTTTAGAAAAACACCTATTGACTCAGGAAAGTTTCGTGAAATTTAAACCAAGTACTGAAGTTGCATTCATGCCAAAATGAAACCACACTTTTTATATGCTCCTATTTTATTGTGGAATGTAAATACAAGTAATCAGGAATACAATGAATTCACAATATTAAAAAGAAGCAATATTAAAAAATCACAGGTGGACATGAAGAATAATCTTACGAACACTCTATAAAACTGCTTTTAATTTTTATACAACATATGAAATTACCTTGAATTATAGAAGAAAGGTAGTTGAACAAATATGAAAATGAGATTTCATAACCAGGATAACTTCATGCAAAATTAAGAAAGCAGCTGCTAGAAATATTGATACTCTTCTGTTATGAGGATTGATTGTATGTATGTATATACATGTGCATGTCTATTTGTGTGTGTATGCATACATATATATATGCACATGCAAAATATATATACCAATTGTGGCCAATGTGCGGCTCGCGAGCCTTATACGGCTCTTGCAGGCAATTTGTGCAGCTCATGCATATAAAATATACGTATGAAATATAGTAAACTAAAACTATTCAGTGTCCAAAAGGAAGTAATTAATTAGTTTAGACTCTTTTTACAAAGTTATCAGGGATTTCTTTCTATTTAAAACCTCCTCCACTACTTCTATAATGATGTAAATAGGAACTTGTGGCTTTTAGAAAATTTAGATGCAGCTCTCGAACATTCCTGAATTCAAACGTGCTTACTGAAATGAAGTTTGGCCAACTCTGATATATACATTTCTGAATCTGGTTCCGATAACAGAATAGGGCCAAAATATCTTGTGAAAGAATATATATTGAAATGCCTCACATTATTTATTAAGTGAAATGGATTTGAAAAAAAAAAAGGTACAAAAGTTGTATCTTCAAAATAAACAATATGTTAATATGTAATTCCTTAACATCAGAAAACATACTGACAAATTATCAATAACATAAATGATATTCTAATGGAAATTATAAGTAGATACACTTATAACTATTAAACCAGTCTGCAGTTATAAAATATAGCAATTTTAATTTTGACATCAGTTGCAAAAGTATTGCATAGCAGAAATATACTTTAATTCACAATGGCATTACCATAATATTCCTGTCATTGCAACTTACTTATTATAATACAAACTCAGTTATTTCAAATCAATTTCTATATAATTCCTGTGTAATATAGTACTTCAAATATACTGTTTGGTATGCCTGTTCACACTTGAATTCTTAATTTTGTTTTATAATTCATTAGTTATGACCGGAGAAATGCATGCAAATAATTCCATGTTATAAAATGCGTTATATATTCCATTTTAATGTGATCATATCTTTACTTTGAACATCAAAATATGATTTTAGTCTTTGAAATATATTCATCTCATAAAGTGGTAAACAGCACATCGCAAACTAATGAACTACAATATAATATAAACAGTGTTAAATAAACAAAATGTTGTATTAACATTTGGGCCTGACTCTGGCTCACTTTGAAAAAACTGACACCACTTCTGAACCTTAATGTAAATTTTTAAGCAAACTGTTGCTCCTTTTAATATTCCCCATCTTACTAATGAATTATTTTGGTAATTCATCACAAACGATGCAACTAGCAATTATGATATGGCGTTTTTATTTTGGCGATTCTAAATATTAAATTTTCGCCAAAAGTGGTAAACTTACACAGCTAAGTTCTAGTGTTAATGCTGACGTCCAAAGGAAAGAAAACCACGTGACCTGTAATAACCAATCAGCATTAAGTTACGTATTTTCCTCTTCTGGTCTTGAGACGCCTGTAAGGTCCCAAGGTTCTTTAATATACTAAGGTTAGGCCAGGAACGGAAAAAGCGTGCCATTGGTTGCTGGTAGTGACGTCACCCGGGAGACAAGAAACATCGGCCGACGCGTCTGCTACATGATTTTGGTAATGGAAAAAATGTAAACTAAAGCAAAATGATCATTTTATATGTGGTAGATACACCGGAAATACCGGGTATATACTTTTCGATTAAGTATTTTGTTAAAGAAAATGTTTATTTTATGCACAGAATTCGTACGAATGCTGAAAATAATTGTAAACATTAAATTCTTTTCGTAAAGGAAAGTATTAGAAAATGAAAAACGATATTTAAGTTAATTAAGGGAAATAAATATTGTAAAACAAGGTATTTTTCAATATTTTTTCGTAGTATTGTTTGCACTAAATAAATCTTGTTGAACAGAACACATGATGGCATAACTGCTAAGACCATGGTAAAAACATAATCAAAAAGTATTATTCTATTTATTTTCATTGCTCATGCACTTTTTTTAATACAAATGAACTTTGACATTCCATGAGAAATATATGATCGTCATTTTCAGTTTAAATTACATATCTCAAGCAAAAGTATATATAAAAAGATTTGACTTAACAAATTCATATTTAAATACCATAAAATTCTACAAATTTCTTAATATCCGTCATTTATACATTTAAATAGTATACTTATCGCATTCATTATAAAGTGAAAAGTCACTTCATACTGATTCACTTCAGATTTTAGCAGAAGTGCGTATATTTTCAGTATAATCTAGAAGTACTCTTATAATCCCTTACACTGCCAAGATTTCTATATAACATTTATCCTGACGTGATTATTTGCTATAGTAAATAATCTTCGATATTGGCATCCTATTCTTCCTTCCATACATTAAAAATGGAACAATTAAAATACATTTTCTTACACATATACGCATAATAATAATAATAATAAACTTGCCCTACATCTTAGTTTCGGCCCACCAACGGCTGAGCGGTAAAGTCGCTGAACACTGGTAGTTCGGTCCGAATCCCGCGAACGGGCTGGCTGCATGTGTGTTTTCGTGGTTTTCCACATGCGTAACGTGTATACGAGCCAGTTTCCCTGAGAAAGTCCTCCACGAAGACATCACACCTATTACGCAGATAACCCTAGTGTACTTTGCCATAATTAAATACACTACCACATCTTAATTTCAATTCAGCCTGTACACAAATTAAATATTTTTAATTACTAATGTATTTTTATCAGGTTGTTTCTTAAAATACTTTTGTTATACTCGAAATATGTGTTCAATATTGAATTATTTTTCTTTCTCTTATAATTAAAAACAAGTTATATGGAATCAAAATTAAAACATATGCAGCAGTTAAATAACACTAAACAGAATATCTTACTCTTTCGCTATTTGTATTCTAGCGTACATAGATTTGTTTTCCTTCAGGTTCAAGCATGTGTAAGTTATATCAATTAAATTACATCACACATACCTGTATGCATCAGTTAAATAACACTGAAGGAAATATGTCACTCACTCATTCGATGTTTGCATCATAGTGTGGTCGAGAAATTGTTCTTTCCTCACGGTGAGGCATGTATCAGTTTACTTAGTTCGCAAAGCTTAACCCAGACGCTGCTTCAATACATAGAATTACGTTTGGGATGTAAAGAAAGTAACCAAAACATGTGAATGAAGTTGGGTACGCGAATTTATTAACTAATCATTCAGGTACTCAGTATTGGTAAACATGACATTGAGTTTAAATATCTCACTACGATGTAAGTCTCATACACAAAATGAAGATTATGATAAAAAATGATTTAAAATGAGAAAACTTTTCAATTTAAATGTAAAATAGCAGTAAAATGAAAAATAAATGTAAAATTACATCACAGTTATGTATGAAAACTACATAAATTCATTAAAAAATAGTTATTTTATCTGGTTGTAAAGAGTGTTTTCCGCCATATAACGTATTAACGTGTATAATTCTGACACAACGCTATAGCACAATTTGCCACTTCCGCCTAGGTATAATAGCAAATTAACAACAGAAATCAAATCAAACTGTTGATGCAACGAAAGTAAACAAACGCCAAGAACTAACGCTGTCACCCACATGACGTCATGCGTATGTGGCATAACTTTCTCCCTGCACTGCGCATCGCTCTTCGGCCCCCCCCTGCCAAGGTCCGTAGAAAGGACCAATGACAACCTCTCTGGCTCTAGCGCGCATGAATTTCAAGAAGCCTGATTTTACGCCTGTAAAGTTGTCGAAAAAGACACATTTTAGACTCAGTTTTTCTCCGTGGCGTTGCTGTGCAGTCGAAGCTTGACTTCTTCTCCCTACAGCTTCTTTGATTAGAACTCCTTGCCTGACGTTTCTGCATCACGCTTGAGAGAATCACAGCTGCTGGCAGCATCAGACAGGCATAGCACGGAAGGTCGGGCTTCAGCACCATCAAAATCTAGAAGATAGACTACTCGTTCTCAGTCTTCTGTCGGAAGGAACCATCCGCACAATTATATATAGTTCGCCTTTTCTGCTCAGTGCAATCGCGAACAAGCGAAATGCAAATTTCTATTTCTAATCCTGGCGGCCGTGTTACTACTGTAGCTGTGACTTGTACAAGGAAATCTATCATTGTAACATTCTTTCTTTCTTTCTGAGATTTTTTGGTATTGAAGCTCAACTAATAGGTCGTCTTTTCACGCCCTCCCGTGTTCAGCTTGTTTTTTTCTTATGAAGAGTGGATTATTCGGGGTTTGATTAGTGTTTTGTGTTATTCAGTGTGTTTCTACTGTAATTCTGGTCTTAATTACTGTGGATTAATACGTTTCTGACCGTGTTTTGTGCTATAGTGTGCGTTGTGGGTGTTAAGCCTAACACGTGCTAGTGTCAGCAATGGATCCGAAGGATTACCCGCCGCTTCCTCCGCCCGAGGTTGTGAACGTTATTAAAGAAAATCTCTCTGGTTTACCCGAGGAGATATGTGCGTATGCAGACAAAGTGTTAGGAAAAAGTTATTAAACTGTAGCCTTAGCTACTAATGTTTAAAATTAATTTATGATTAGGAACAGCATGAATTAGAAACAAATAGCTAAGTTTATTGCATTTTATTTTCCAGCTATCGAAATACGACGCTACGAGCAACGTTTTGAAAACCAAAACCTAGCAATCATGAATCAGAACTAGAACTCGTTGCCATTCAGCTTAAAGAAATTTAAATATAAATTTCTCATGCAATAACTGGGCCACTACACGTTACGAAGATGGAGAAATAGGTAGTAACTAGTATTGCAGTGTTAACCACTATCAAAATAATTTAGTCAATCCTGAATCTAACAGGTAAACGTATAGTTCTGACGGTGCGAGAATGTTTTTGATTCACATCCGAATTTGAGTCCGGTCTCTGCAAATTAGTGTAGGCAGGTTGTATCAACTGAGAATTTTCCTCAGCTAAAATATATGCTGGTTTCAAGCGATCCAGGGATACATTAACATGTTTTCCTTTTATGCTAATAGTAAAATATTTGTCCTTGCGATCAATAACAGGAAATGGTCCTTCATAAGGAGGTTCCAGAGGTTTTTTTACCCGATCTATTCGCTGAAACACATGAGAACAAGTTTTTAAGTCTTTATAGACAAATATCTGTTCAGATGAATTTTTACCAATTAGTCTCGGTCCAATAACTTCCATCTGTTTCTGGAGTTTATTAGCAAAAGTCTCCGATGCTGTCTGGATACTTGGTTCGCTGAAAAACTCTCCAGGAAGTCTGAGACTCTGGCCATAAACTACTTGCGCAATAGAATGATTGGTATCTTCTTGAATAGCAGTACGCAAACCCAAAAGTACTGGGTCACCACGATGTAGCCTTGGCTACTAATGTTCAAAATTAATTTACGATTAGGAACAGCATGAATTATAAACAAATAGCTAAGTTTATTGCACTTTATTTTCCAGCTATCGAAATACGACGCTACGAGCAACGTTTTGAAAACCAAAACCTAGCAATCATGAATCAGAACTAGAACTCGTTGCCATTCAGCTTAAAGGAATTTAAATATAAATATGAACTACTTATTGCCATTAAGCATAAAAGAAATATAAATATGAATATTAACAAAATATTAAAGTTAATTTTATAAAATAATTAAACACATGAACAAATATATGAAATAAGAAATAATTATTTCTCATGCAATAACTGGGCCACTACAAAACAAGGATTGTTACGATGCGGAGGATTATCAACTCGCGCTTCAGCAAGTTCTGCTTCGGAATGTTGCAGTTCATGTAGATGATCAGTTAACGGAAGATTATCTCAATACATTATCCAGTGAGGAGGATAAACAAAAACGTCTGGATATACACCAAAAAAGGAGTGGAATAGCCAAAAGACTGGCTTTGTTATTTCAGGGTAAGTGCGACGTTTTTAGTGCCCAAAATCCTAGTATTGTAAATTTATAATGTGATAAGTTGAATGTGAATGTTGTTAAACATGTCCCTAAGATGCAGGTTATATCTACTGTTAATTCTGTTAACTGTAATGATACTGTATCAAGTGTAAAAAATGTTAGTGGTAAATCTGGTGTAATTGCACAATCTCCTAGCGGAGAAAAAACAAAAATTTTGCTTAAACGGCCTTCGAAAAAAGGAAAAAGATGTGTGAGCGAAATTCAGGAATCAGAAGGCTTTACACAGCCGCGTAATACAGCTCGGCCTGCTAAATTAGTCAAAGCTAATGCAGAAATTAATGTTAGCAATAAATTTGATAAGTTAGGTGAAAATGCTAATGCAGGTAATACTGCCACTAATAATGATATGGAAGTTAGTGAAGAGATTGAGGTTATTGAAAACAACCGAAGGTGAAACCGATAATGGTGAAGCCTCCAATTAAATTTTTGGATTTCTCTAAAAAATTGAGGTCTGAAACTAATTTAGACTTTGCAGCTAAAGTTACTGGCGAATTCTTAAAAGTTTTTCCGAAAACGGAAAATGATCACCGTCAGATAACAAAATATTTGGATGAAAAAAGTGTAGATCATTATTTAATTACCAGAAAGATGGATAGGCCCATCAAAATAGTTATAAGAGGTTTACCTATCGATTGCCCCTCAGATGACATTTTTGAGGAGCTGGTTAATTTAAAGTATAAACCTCGAAAAGTTACCCAAATGCACAGAACCAAATCTAAGGCTCCTATGCCTTTGTTTCAGGTTCATTTAGAGAATGTACCAGGGGTGCAATCTATTTTGATGTTAAAAAACTGCTATGTTTCTTTGTTGAAATACATCCTTATAAAGTGCGTGTAAATGTTGTGCAGTATCACAACTGCCAACACTTCCACAACAGTAGTGAAAATTGCAAACTACAACCAAGATGTGTGAAATGTGCGGGTGCACATCGTACTGATAAATGTAATGTTAAAAAATTAGACTCTCCTATTTGTTGTAATTGCCTGCAAGAAGGACACACCGCCAATTATCGCGGATGTCCGAAATTCCCCCGACGCATAGTCGGAAATAAAACTGTGAATAAGAGTGCAAACTCGGAAATTGTAAATAATAATGTAAATAATGGTGCTAAAATGCCTAGTACTTCTAATGCAAATTTGAGTTATTCTGCTGTTACCTCCGGGCGCAGTTATGCTAGTGTAGCCAAGGGTGACGTTCAAAGATCTGTAAATACTGTTAATAATTTTAATGTTGATATGCATAAATAGACTGTCAGCAGTGGTGGTGCTGCTAGTGCTACTGTTGGTTCGGGTATGTTTATGGACTTTCTGAAAATAATCAAAGAGGTGTGTGATGTTTTTAAAGGCACCACAGTTATGAATGTTTATCTCGGCAGCCATGTCTGAATTGCGGGCTGCGGAGCATTCAGTCGATAAGTTGTTTATATTATTTAATGTTTTTGACAGTGTTTTTTCCAATGTTGAATAATTATGTATAGTGTAAACAATAGGTACTTAAGTATTATTACTTGGAACGCAAATGGTTTGTTCCGTAAGATTAATGAATTGCGGGATTTTGCAAGTGAGTACAGTCCCGACTTATTTTTCCTACAAGAACACGAGCTTGACCCTAAAATATCATTGTGTGTGGCAAATTACTATACCTACAAGTCGCACAGAAGTACTACTGCTCCTCGCCCACGTGGAGCTGGCACTGCATTTCTTGTCAAACGCTGCATTCCCCATTATCACGTGAACATTCCACAGCTCTCAGCCGTAGAGGCCACAGCTATCTGCATCACAACAGACACTAACACTCCATACACTTTTGTCTCTACCTACATTCCTCTCATGAGACCTGTGGCTGTCGTTCAGGCAGACCTTGAAATTCTACTCACACTTGGTACACATGTTATTATTGGTGGAACGCAAGACACCGCGCATGGAACTGCTACACTTCTAATGCAACAGGCAGACTGATTTATTCCTTGGCTGCGTCGGCACGGTTTAAATTGGCAATTCCAAGTACCCCAACACGGTATGCTGCTGGGTCCACCGCAATTATTGATTTTTTCCTGTTTTCCTGTTGATCCTCGAAAGTTCGTCCAGTACGGAAATATCCAGTGCGGAACACCAGTTCTCCACTGGATATTTCCGTACTGGACGAACTTTCGAGTGATCACAATCCTGTTAGGATTATTCTGGACCTCAGCAGATATACTACATCAGACACCAGGGCCTTTCGTACAGACTGGCAGGTCTTTGCCAAAGCCCTCTCCAACACCCAGTACACTTTACCCACGATGCACAAGGGGAGTGACATTGATAGTTTGGTCGAGGACCTCACTGAAAATATACAAAATGCTTATGAGAAAGCACAAGTTGAAGTTAAACCTGGTATGAAACACAAGCCTCAAGAGCTCAGATTATTGATTAAAGAGAGAAATGCTGCAAGACGAGCGTATCAACGTACCAGACACCGTGATGATAAAAGGAACTTCAATCGCCTGTGCGAAGCGGTCAAGTTTCTTACAAATAAACTCTCACAAGATCGCTGGACTAACTACCTCAGATCTCTTTCTGAAGAGGATAACTCCTTGTGGAAAGCAGTGAAGAGGTACAAAAAATGCTATAACGCCATTCCGCCCATTCACGGCCCTCAACGGATCTATTACACAGGAACTGAGAAAGCAGAACTTTTAGCTCAGCATCTGGAATCTCAGTTCTGCATTAACAACATTTCAGACTCAGACACTGAACAGCTTATTGCTGACTTCCACTCCATTTTTACAACACAGACATGCACAGACAACATTATCTCAGGCATGCCATCGGAGGTCTGTCTCTATATCATGCGAATTGCAAAAAGGAAGAGCCCTGGAGTAGACGGGGTCACAAATGAGATGATCAAGCACTTTTCTGTCAAGATAATACTTTACTTCACCAAGCTAGTGAATATCATACTACGATGGCAATACTTCCCAACTTCTTGGAAAACGGCCAAGATTGTCCCTCTGCTAAAGCCCAACAAGCCTGCGACTGCTCCTGAGAGTTACCGACCAATCAGTTTGCTAAGCTCAATTAGCAAAATCGTGGAAGCAGTTATTCTCCATAGACTAAACATCTTCCTGGATGAGCAGAAGATCTTCATACCCTATCAGTTTGGGTTCAGGCGTAAGCACTTGACAACGCATCAACTCTACAGAGTTGTTGAGTTAATAAGCAGTGGGATGCAACAACATCGTGTCACTGGTGGACTTTCCTTAGATGTCGCCAAGGCCTTCGATAGAGTATGGCTGGATCCCCTGATATACAAATTACACAACCTGGGACTCCCAAGCTACACCACAAACATAATTAAATCCTACCTAACCGGTAGACACTTTGTCGTTCATGTTTCTGGTTCATTATCCACAAACCGGCCTATACAGGCTGGTGTTCCACAGGGATCCCTTCTGGGCCCTACCCTATTCAATATTTACGTGAATGACATCCCCACTACACACAACACAACACTAGCCATGTATGCAGACGACACAGCGATCCTTACGCAAAGTGCATTTGTTAGTTCAGCAATACAACAGCTACAACACCACATCCACTCGCTAGAGACTTGGCTGACCAAATGGAAAATCAAAGTGAATTTCGACAAGACATATGCCATACTGTTTACTACTAAGAAGAATTTCCCGACTCACCTGCAAATGTATGGTGTGGACATTTCCTGGGTCAAGCAGGTCCCTTATCTTGGGGTGATCCTCAGTAAATCTCTTACATGGAACCCACACGTTACACATATTCTCAGGAAGTCAGTAAAGCTTCACTCTTCCCCTTAATTGCTCGAAAATGTGTTCTATCTATTGATAATAAGTTGCTAATGTACAAAACCATGTTGCGTCCAATTCTTAGTTATGCATGCCCGGTCTGGGCATACTCGTGCAAATGTTTGAGAAGGCAGTTACAAGCTGCCCAAAACGGGGTATTGCGTATGATATGCAATGCCCCCTGGTACATTCGGAATAACCAAATTCGTAAAGAGTTAAGAATAGAGAATCTTTGTGATTTTTATTGCCGCCTATCTAGGGCATTTTATGATAAACAGGAACTTCTGGACAATCCTGTGGTTGTTAACTATTGTTATGATACTAGGGACCCCAATTTCAGTAAACGCCCAAGGGCGATCCTAAATGTAAATAATATGTAATTTTGTATATGTGTTATGCAAATCGTTGCTCAGATTCTTTATTGTATATTGTTCTTTTTTACTCCTGATTGCATTTTGTTTTTACTAGTGGCACTAAGGCGTCGCACTTCGTATTTTGTTTCTCTTGTGTGTACATGTATTCTTCTGTGAAACAGTTGTTAAAAAAATAGTTAATTATGTATGGATTAGTAATTAGGTACTTAAGGAAAAAAATATGTATTTAACTATTAGCAATTATGAATTTAAACTCTTACTCAGTTAATTATTTAGCACATTCAGTTATATTTCTCATAATTCGAAACTTTTATCATGTTATTCGATGAGGGGTAGGGCTATGGCGTCCAGGCACCCTGGTGGTTAAGCACCGCAGTTCAATGTATCTTTCTTTCTGAATAATGTCATCTTGTGTTGCATAAGGATGCACAAATCGATTTTCAAAAGATTCCTGGGATTATTTTTCACGCGTAAGTATTAATTTTTTTTATGTAATTTGATAAATATGTTGAAAAATATTAGTGTCGTGACTTTCTTTCCAGATGTGAAAAAAAAAAAAAAAAAAAAAAAAAGGGGGGGGGGACTTGATCAAACTATGTTAAATGCATTTTAATGCTTCTGTTTATAGCTGGTATCTTCGTTCCTGAACGTACAGTGATAGATGCTAGGATTTAAACTGTATAATTTGAACGTTTTAGGTAATTCGTTTTATAATTTTTATGAAAAGTAAAAAATCAATTGTTACTATTTTTATGAATTGTAATGGTGTTGAATAAAGTATACGTTTCTTTATGTAATAATTATTTTTCATTTTTTAAGTTTCGTGAACTGTTATGAATATAATTTGTGCATTTGACAAGATAAACTGTTCTGTTGTTAAAAATTGTTTGCATAAACTTACAAATTTCTGAACAGTATAGCGATAACAGTAAGTAAAATATTAACACAATTCAACATGTGGAAAGACGAATCCAAAAATTTATATAGGATATTTCTGCAATTCATCTTAATTCAATGCAATTTGAACTTTGAGATTCATAAATATGAAACACGGATAAACTGAACTCATTAAATTCACACAAATCTCTTTTATTTTATTAATATTTATTTTCTTGTTGTTATAAGGTTGTTGGTTCTGAAAAAGGATATAAATTAAAAACTTTCATTTAAAAAAATGTAACCTGTGACTATTTTTTAGATTATTGCTAAATACGCGAATTTCGATTTAGTGTATTTCAACTTAAATCTGAAGTATTTAAGCATACTAAAATAAAATAACTTTCTTTCCTATCTCTTTGTATATGAAATGATTCTTTAATAAATTATGATAATACTGTGAATAAATCAGAAATATCACTTCTTAAAAGCAACAGGTTGCTAATAAAACCTAAACCAATCCTCGAAATATGCAGAACCATCATTTTTAAAACTTTAATGTTATACATATGCAATAGCGAAACATTTCATTATAAATTTAATATATTTTTACTGAAGAATATATGCACAGAACAGTTTAGAAACACGTACGTTTCATTGCCGTAATGCTATGTATTGACAGAACAAACGTGGACGACACTTGTTAGGTAGGGTTTCATTCCCCGATAGTGGAGGAAACTGTGAATCCTTCCTCTTTGTCTATCACCTATCATCTTTGTCTATCACCTTTGTCTACCACCTATCATCAATTTTCAGTTTCAGGATATCTCACTGGTTCACTACTGCAAAAATTTAGGAAGGACAAAACTTTAAGCGAAACATTTAAATTTCATTTGAAAATGTTCCACATAGTTAGCCAGGACATAGATTCCAGTTACAGGAACTTTCTCCTAGCAGAAAAGCTTGTTTGAACCCACGTGTCATTAGATAGGATAGTCCCATTCCCATTAAGAATAGCTAAGGATAAATACAGGAACAAATATGAATAACTCAGAACTTTCTAAGTTTTGCATCTGAGCATGCATGTGGTTATTTGGGCAAAAGATTTTGAACCAAATTTGGCAGTTAAAATAGTTTACCAAAGTACAATTTTTGGTTTTGAAAAAAAGCTTTAATTGTATTTTTACAACTCTTATCATTTGAAGGTCTGTATGCAGAGCATATTTCTGACATGGATTAGGTATCTGTGATTAGCTGAATTTTTTTTTAATAGTTTGAAGTTATTAATGCTCTCTTTTGCGCTGCCTTTTCCGTGCATATGTAAATATAAGCTTGCATGTGCTTTTTTTTATTAGATCAAATATCTCTGTTTTCATCTAAACTCAAGGACTGATGGTATAGATTTTTCTTTTATAATTTTTACCATGTTTAGTTTTGTAAAGTTCTTCGAAGTTGTCATCGTGCATACTGACAAAATTACATACTTGCCAACCTATGACACTCAAAAATCAGGAGATTTTTCACAATGTTAAAAAGACTTTTTAAATGATAAAAATATAGTTTTTAATAATGAATTAACTTTAAATAGTAATATAACTAATTCTTAAATGAAGCAGCACAAAAATACCTTACACATAAAAAACATTTTTATTACTTGCACCGTTTAAGATAAAAAAAAATAGACACTTTAATCAGTTTTCTTACAAATGTTATAAACAATGGCAGATTTTGCTTTCTTTAAGAAAGAAACTTCATAATTTTGTTCATAGCAATTGCCATGTAGGCTTGCTTTCGTTAATAAAAGTTTTTCTAATGTGTCATCGCTAATATTAGATCTAAATTTAGTCCTCGGTTTCGCAACAACATTGAAAATCCTCTCACACTCTGCATTACTATGGGGAACTGTCAAGATGGCCAACATGATTCTAGACCGTTCACTATATTTTAAAATTCCATCAGCACCTTTCAGTTTTCAAATTAAACTCCACTGGCTGTCAATCCTAGTTGATTTTATAACTTCATCCAATTTTTCTAATTGTAAACTGCTGTTATGCAGCTGTTGGAACTGTTTCAATTTTTCTTTCCTTTAAGAACTCCTTTCAAGATAATACTAAATATAAACAATGTGTTCATCCACATTTATTGGTAAAGAAGCTACCCCTTTTTCAGCTGCTAAATTTAAGAGGTGACAGGTGCACCTCATAATCTGCAAATCTGAATTTTCCTTTCTTAAGATGCCTGCAACACCAGCCTTCAAGCCTACCAATACTGGTGCATTATCAGCACCAAGTGCTAAGCAATTATTTAGAGGGACTGCATTTTCTTTTAAAAGTTTAATAATTAGCTGTGATATATTAAAGCCTGTCAAATGTCCTTCTAAAGTGGGGACAGAAAGTAAACTGCACTCAATTTCTGAAGACTCTGGATTAAAAAAAGAATTGGATACAGTTTTGAATTGGTATTATTGCTTTCATCCGTAGAGAGGCAGAACACAGCTGTTTTAATGCAATCAATAATTGAAGATTTATTTTTCAAACCCATTTCTTTAACAATCGCACCTGTTTTGGTTCTTGCACCTGAGCATTTCTTAGCGATTTCACTATCGGGAACATTTTTCTAAATAAAGCTGCAGCGTGATCCGGTGCATTCAGTGGCAGGTTGTGCTCCAGTAAACAGGCAGAGAACAGATATTCTGCATTAATAACTTTTTGGTCCTTTGTTTCCGAAGAAAAATTAAATTTTTCGTTTTTTTTTCAAAACAACTCATGTTGTTCTTGTGTTTTTGTGTACGCACATGTTTGAGAACATCGCCCTTCCACCATGCGAAATCGAAGAACCGCAACGACAGGCGTTACACATCGCAAATTTATTATATTTCCTTGAGGAAATAATGGAACGAAAGTCAATTGTGTACGAGTTTTGAAACGTACACGAGTATTTCTCCTTTCTCACAGAGATAACAAAAGATGATAATTTATAAAACTATTTCTTGAAGGCACGTGTACTCACACAACTCAGGACAAAATGAACGAAATAACCAAAGAACATCCAAATAACAGCTTGCTTTGTCCTCATTGGCTAATATACGCCAGATGACACGCAATGGAGCTCGATGCCTATTGGAGAACTGGAGAACGACGTTTCTGGATACGTATATGCTCTCACTCACAAAGCAGAAGTTATCTGATTCGCAAGGTTTTGTTTTAGATATAATCTAGAGAAAATTCAATTGCTTTCAGACATCCAAAATCACTTTTTTTTTGTTCATATAACAAAGTATTAACCCAAGTTCCATAAAAATCGCGAGAAATTTTAAGAATAAGAAAAAGTCGGGAGAAATATACAGTACACTCCCGATTATCCGCGGAATTGGGTGGCGCGGCCGCCGCGGATAATCCGAGAAAAGCTAAAAACGTGTATAGTACAAGAGAAAACAGTCATTCCAACTTTGAAAAATCGTTTTTTGTACAATAAAACGTGAAATAAACAGCAGGAAATGTTTAACTAATCCTTAATATTTTAGTATATCACTCAAAACTAACCTAAAATGCATTTTGTTAATGAAAACAGAAAAGTGCTTTGTACTTACGAGAGGCCTCAAGGATACACAGAAAAATTAATACATATGTACTCTTTTAATACTGCAATGTATTATGTAATTACAAAAGCATAACTGTAAAACTACACCTTTTTGAAGAATTCAGTCATTTGTGTTTGCTTCTTGCTTTGGAAACATTTTCTCTTTATCCGAGATTGCATTTTTCGTAGCATAATTTTCTCGGCCAACTCCACGTCGGCTTGTTGTTCCAAATAGCTCAGCAGTCCGTTGCAAAGCCGCTTCGTGAGTCTTCCGCATCTGCACAATGGGCTCTTCTTCGCCATCACTTCGTTCTCCTTCATTCTCGGTTTCTCCCCTTGCTTTCTTCACAATTTCATCATCTGTCAAGCGTTCGAAGCCAGGTTCATCGACGTCACACTCCAACCACTTGTTAATGTTTTCAGCATCGACGTTCTCACTACCCGGAACTGTTTTTACCATATCGGCAAGAGTTGGCATGGGCGTGTCTACATATTCATTCTCTTCCTCACAACTCAAAGGGTTGTTGTTGGCTTCAACATTAGGCATGAGTTTTCTCCATGATTTTATGAGGGTTGACGGTTTCACTGAGTACCATGCAGATGCAATATCGTAGATGCTGTCCAAGATTGTGTAGTGTTGCCAGAACTCTTTCAGATCATAACCTTCTTCAATTTTGGTCATTAGCAGCTTGGTTCGGTATGTTCTCTTCATTGTTGCAATGACTCCTTGGACCATGGGTTGGATTAGCGCAGTAACGTTTGGTGGGAGAAACTTTGCAAAAATTTGTCCATCAGGAGACTTTAGCACGCTTGTTGTTGGGTGAGAGGGTGCGTTGTCGATCAATAGCACAGCTTTTTCAGGCAGGTTTTTCGATTTAAGATGTTTATGCACTCGAAGAACAAAGATTTTTTCGAACCATTCTTGAAAAATGTTTCGGTTCGTCCATCCTTTTTTTTTTGGTTCAAGTAATCAACGGGCAAATTTTCTATCGTTGTGCCTTTGAGAGATCTCGTTTTTTTTACTTTCCAATGACAACAAATCTAAGTTTATGTCCACCGGTAGCGTTACTGCAAGACATTATTGTGATCCTTTCCTTGCTGCTTTTATAACCCGCCGCTTTACTTTCACTTTGAAATGCTAAAGTGCGAGTGGGAAGACATTTCCACAAAAGTCCCGATTCGTCGGAATTGTAAATTTGTTCAAAAGACAGCTCTTCTTTTAAAACAAATTCTTCAAATTCATGGTGGAAATCGTAGGCTGCTTGTTGGTCACCACTAAGTTTCTGGTCCAATTTCTGGAATTCCATGTCACTGCTTAAAACGAGTCAACCAGCCAGAAGACGCATCAAAATTTCCTTTCAGACCTAACAACTCAAAAAAGGTTTTTGCCTTCGCCGCAATGTGATAGGACCATTTACAGGAGTACCCTCTTTTCGAACTTGAGCCAAGCACTCTGTCAATGCCGTGTCTAGCTCATCAAAGGTGTTTTCATAGTTTTTCGCATTTTCATTGCGGCAGCACTGTCCGACATTGATGCAAAGTTCACCAGTTTGTCTTTTTGCTTTAGAAGGTCACGCACTGTTGTTTCCGCGATTTCGTAATCCAATTCCATCTGCTGCCTTGTAGCGCCGTTTGCTACTTTGGAAATTAATTATAGTTTTTGCGCAATCGTCAACACAACCTTCTTCCGTTTTCCTGACATTTTAAATCGATAACGAAAAAACAAAACTAAAAAGCACAAACACTAAACACAATAAAAGATAAGAAATTAACTCCGACCGGTTCGCAAACACCATCAGTCCACACAAAAAACTCAGCATACTTCTCTCCACCTTCAACTTCATGTGGACTAACTCGTAATTCCCCTCCTCCTGGAAACAATCTCTCATCATCCCAATCCCTAAACCAGGAAAAGACCTCTCATCCCCATCTTCCTATCGTCCCATCTGTCTCAACTCCTGTCTCGGAAAACTCTTTGAAAAACTTGTTAAGAATAGACTCTCTTGGGCCTTCGAAAACTTCAATATTTATAATCCTCATCTGTATGGCTTCAGATCAAATAGATCTGCTATCGACATCGTTCTACTCCTTACCCTCGATATCCAAGATGCCTTTCATCACAAAAAAGAGACTTCTGTTGTCTTCTTCGACCTCAAAAGTGCATTCGACTCTGTAAATCCAAAAGCACTCCTCTGCAAATTTCTTAAACTTGGATTTGGTGCAATTATCAACGAATATATCGAATTCTTTCTTTTTCCCCGTGACTCCAGTATTAAACTCGGCTCCAATCTTTCCAGCCCCTTCTCCATGGATCACGGCATCCCACAAGGAGGTGTACTCTCTCCTCTTATCTTCAACCTCATGCTCAATGACCTCCCCTCCCTCATCAACAGCAACATCAGCATCGCCATATTTGCCGATGATATTGCGATTCGGTCCATCTTGAACAAGGATATTAACTTATAATACGCAATAGACCAAGTCTGTGACTATTGCACAGAATGGGGTTTCTCCCTAGCCCCAGAGAAACGCCGCCATCTATGCTTCTCCAAAAAACGACGTCCATGCCCCCACCACTCTCTTGATCTATGACCTCCCCATTCCTCTCATCTCTTCTCACACATTCTTGGGAGTCACTCTTGACAAATCACTATCCTTTATACCACACATCAAACAACTAACCTCTAAAACTAAGTCTACATCTAACATTCTAAAATCCTGCACTAGCACTTCTATCGGCTCTAACCCACACTCGCAGCTCCTCCTTTATATCTCTACTGTCCGCTCTATCTCCATTTACAGCCTCCACGTGCTATGTAATCTATCCACAAATAAGCTCAAACCCCTGGAGATTGCCCACAAAATGGCCATTAAGAGAGCTGTCGGACTTATCCGCTTCACCCCCTCCACTGAGGTGTACATCGAATCCCAACTAAAACCCATATTCCTTGAAGCCCAACACCAACTCCTCCATCTTCTTCACAGAGTGTGCATCTCAGCCAACAATCATCCCCTAGCTCCTCTGCTACTTTCACCTACGCGTTCAGGCAATATAATGGAATTCCTCAAAATTAAAACTCCATACTTTTCTTTTCTTACAACTCCCCCTGCTTCTCCTACCAATTCCCCAGCCCCCTGGGATTTCTCTCCAGCACCCACTCGATTCTGTATTCCCTCCCTTCCCTCAAAAATCCTCACTAACTTCATCAGCTATTCAGTCCATTTGCCTGGACACTCTAGCTAATCTTACCCCTAATTCTATTTTCATTTTTACCGATGGCTCCCTTACACCAACCCACAATGGTGAAGCATATGTTATCCCAAAATTGGGCATTCAGCAAAATTTCACTCTTCAGGACAAATGTACCATTATGGAGCTGGAACTCCTTGCCATACGTGAGGCACTCTCCTGATTCTCTTCTTCTAATCTTTCCCATAGCTTTATTCTTACTGATAGCAAATCTGGCCTACTGGCCCTTCAAAAGCTCCCTTCATCTACTTCCCTTCATACGCTTCTATCAGAAATTTACTCCCTTTATCAGACTTGCATCTCCTTAAATAAATCAGTTAAATTTCAATGGATCCCCTCCCACATTGGCCTTATTGGCAAGGAAGAGGCGGGACCGACTTGCTAAACTTCCTACAGGTACTCCTATTTCTCTTCCACCTTCCGCCCTCCAAACAAAAAAATCTCTTATCCTCTCTCTCAATACTGACTTCACCTCCTATCTACAAGATGATTCTGCCAACCTTTGGCGCCCCCCTCTTCAATCACTCTGTCCAATAAGCTACTTTCTCATCCCCCCAAAAAGTTGACATCTGCCTGCGCCGACTAAGAACAGGCGCTATCCTCACCCGCGAATTACTATTTAAATTTAATAAAATTGACTCCCCCCTTTGCCTATTCTGTAAGGTTCCTGACACCCTCGAACACCTCCTACTTTATTGCTCTCTCTACTCCGTGCGCAGGAACACTCTTCAAAATCACCTTCTTGCACTTTCTGAATCCCCCTCTATCCTCACTGCACTCTACTCCACTTCCACTACCATTCTCAAACTCCTAGGAGACTTCGTTAAAGACTGCAATTTCATAAATATGCTTTAAATCACCTCTTTGTCCCTTCTACCTCCAGCCCTCTGTCTTCCTCAACCACTACCTCTTCACCAGCATCTTCTGGAGCTCTACATGCCTGATGTCTTTAGTCCTTCATTTACATCTGCCCACTATACCCAACTTTCATCTTCCCCTTCTCCCCCTATTATGCATTTCTACAAGACCGAGAGTCCAAAGCACTTCCTTCTGTAAAAGACAAATCATTCGACAAACGTTCTTCAACCGAGAAACTCTTCTCCTCGCTACCTCCAACACCCTACAACCAGCACCGACAAACCTCTGAAACAAGTAAGTACCCAAATTTATGCCTCTCTTCCTATTCTAAATTACATCTTCACTTCACCACGTCAGCTCATCACCTGCTCTACCTTCCTACTCTGAAATTGGTCATGCAGATCTTCATCTCCGGTTCTTCTGCTCCTTCATTCTACTTCCTTATTACCTCCATCTCTAAATCCTGCTCTCAAAATATTCCTCCTCAAGACGCACTTATCTCTACATTCTTTCACATATACCTGACCTTACTCTTTGAAATCTCATCAATCACCTTACATGGGTAAGTATGCACGAATATATGGATGAATGCTACATTCTCTGAATTTTCCTGACTTTACCTTCCTTCGCTTTCCCTTTACTCTATGGATATTTCAAGCTTTCTCGGTCTCTCTCCCCTTTATTATAATAATTTACATTTATACTTCTCTTCTCTCCAATGCCTTGAAAGGGGCCACTCTATCTCCCCCTTTCCCTACTAAACAAAATTCTCTGTCCATTCCTTTCATCCATTTGGATTTAGACTCTATCCCAAAGATTTCTGAAAATCCATACATTAACCATTCTAGACTGATATTTAGATTCCAGTGAATTGAAAGATAAAGTTCTTTGGCATCGTCAAGTTCTCGGGAGCCGATCAGGACATCGAAATCGGGACGCCAATCAGGACGTAAGAAGACCTAAAACAAGGAAATTGGTTTGAGACACTCCTGCAAAACTGTAAGAACTTTCCTTTTTACCCCCAACACTTTTTTTTCTCCAAAAATAACCTTTTCTTTTATATTTATGAATAAAATTAGTGTAAATTTTTCTTCCCCCCTTTTTTTTCCTCCATTTCTATCAAACATTTAATTCCTTACTCTTACTGAAGTTATGTGATAATATAATTTCTATGCGCAACTAGATATAACTATTCTATGTAGTTAAGTTCTCCTGACCATGGATATATGTTGTATTTACTTATTTATATACCCCCAAAAATATTTATTTATTTATTTTTAATTCTTCTTTTTCCTCTACGTACAACATGATGGCTTCAACCGTATATTCTATTGTACAGTATATATGAAAGAATAAATTGTGCAAATTAAACTACTTATAAAATTTCACAAGTCGACATGCTCTAGCACTGTATAATGTACTTATGTTCTCACCTGTTTTTTTCCCTCTCCCTCTTTCTGTAAATTGTGTGAATTTTAATTATGTTAAATATTTAATGCTTCTTTTGATATTAATATTCACTGACTGTGGACACAAGAATCTTAAAATCATATTATTTATCTAATTTTTTAACCTCCACTCATCACATAGTTCCACCATCATCATACTCATGTACGCATTAGCTAATTAGGTTTTTCTTCTCTTCCTTTTCCTCTAGAGGCCCTTTTTTATATATACATATATATATATTTCTTTCTTCTCGATATCGCTATGGGCCATTTATTTTGTCTCAACTTTTCTTTCGGGCCTTTTGAACTCGTATAAAACAATACGAAGTTCCTTTTTACTATGCTCTAAATCCCGAAATTGCCCCCTTTCTATATACCTTTCCTTCGCACCTATGCTTGATTTTTCGCCCATCGGTGCAGAAAGACTTAGCAGATGCAAAACAATACATCTGTCTACTTTGTCTGTCTAACAATGGCGAGTGGGAGGAAGTGAACGTGTCAGTAACATTAAGACGAGAGAGGGATGTGGAGCGGGCACTGCAAGGGTGAGTAAGAAATCACTTAAGGCCTGTCCACACGAGGACGCTCGCGACGTAGTTGACGCAATTTTTTTGACGCCGGCGTAAATTCGCGTGACGCAGAATACGTAAAACTCAGTACGCACCTGTTCAGCTTTTTCGCCCGCGTATTGCCAATAGCCGACCGAGTTCTTATCACGTGTCATAATCAGAAAACCTTCTTGCTTACCCGTTTCAATATGGCGTCAGAACCACACAGAGATGAGTTTTTGCTTAGAAATATCATAACTGTATACAGCAATAAAATTATCAGCATTGTTCACGCCATCTTCAGATTTCTCAAACCGTATAAATTTGAAATTCTTATTAAAGGGGAAAACTGTATATCCATATGTTTCACCTATTTATAACACCGTAAGTAATAGTAACCTAAATAAATTAGTTTCTACGAAATTAAAGTTTCTGCCTTACAAAATTCTCCTTAATTATTATAAATATTGGCTACATCATGTGTAATAAAAACCTCTATAAATATCCCAATATTAAATACACCAAAAACTAACTTCAGCAATATAACAACTTCTAAAATAAAGCAGTTGACTGTGAAAGAGTATTCAATAAAATAAAATTACGAAATTTTGGAGGAAAGTTACAACTTGTGCCATACAGCAATCATTTATTGAAGTTTAATTAAATTACCTTTGCAGCGACTTCTACTTGTTACATCATTTTTCACAAACACTGCTATCACAGATAGCTGAGTGGTCAACGCGCTGCTTCGCAAATGGAAAGGTGGCGAGTTCGAACCTCACCCGTAGACAGTATATAATTCAGTCAGCTTTTCTCATTTTGAAACGTGTTTCTTATATTTAATCATGAATCATTATATTCTTAACGCATATTTTATCATGCTCATAATTTCTCATAAACTGTACAAAGTTTGAACCTCATTCTAAATTCAAAAATGAATAAAAAGAAAAACAAAAGATCAAGGAAGGGAGAGTTAAAAAAGCATGAAGTTGGTTTTATTATATTGTGGATGGTGTCTATAAAGAGAATTAAGTAATTTAATTCTCTTTATATACTGTATTCCAAACCAATTTTATAAATACTAATTTTCATACAATATAGAATCTGCAAGTCTGTCAAACTGGTCGATACTCATCCTGCAGTAATTAAAAAACAAGTAATATACAAAAAAAAAAAAAAAAAAAAAAAATTCCTACTTAGATCCACAAAGAAAAATTAAAAAATACACACAGAATTTTTTAAAATTAAAAATTTTAATATGTGAAAAAACTGTATTAACATCAAGTGTCTTTCACTAAAAGTTTAAAAAATTGTATTTGAACTTGAGTGGATGAATAAAAAGCATTTTATGTACTCAAAATTTGAACAAGATATAGGGAGTGTGAGCTAATAGTAGGATTTTAATAATTCCGGATATTCATTTCGCAAACGAGGCAGTAAAAAAAAAAAAAAAAAACCTCTTTGAACAAGTCGTTCTAAATAAATCTATCGGACCCATTCTTGCGGGTTTGCCTCTGCTTAATAGTAAAGTTTCAGCTAGATATAAAAAAAAAAGTCATCTGATTCGGACAACTTGCCGCAAACATACAGAAGCACAACGAAGTAATAAGATACAGCTCTGTTGACGCTATATTACAGCGTCACGTGATTTGTGCGCAAAATAATTCTATTGGTTAAACGCACTCTTCGCAAGCGTACTCGTTTGGACGCTTTTACGCTGGTAACGTAAAAGCGCGTTCGTCAGCTACGTTTCGAGCGTACTCGTGTGGATGGGGCTTGACTCATCAGAAGGGAAGGTCCCGAGAAGGCCTCGGATATTTTTGCTATAAATAAGCACGTGGGCAAATTTAACGTTTCGCTCAGATTTTTGTTTTCTTTGCTTTACGCTTGTAACGGCAGGCGCAGATAATCGGGAGTCTACTGTATTGTAAATCGGGTTGGCGGGAGAGCGGTCGAAAATCGGGAGAGTTGGCAACTCTGGAATTAGTTCTCACACAGTATAACACTGCTGGTTAATACTGAATTTTTTTTCTGTACTCATGATAAGCTTTTTACTTTAAACACCTCTCTTAATGTCCAATACCTTATTCTGCAAACATGAAATTTTAAGATTAGGCCAGACTTTACCGACAGTGCTGTGAAATTAGCATAGCAAGATAACTGTGCTTCACAAAATTTAGGGAAGTGTCGTGCAAAATAAGATACAATGACGTCTCAGGAATGGAGTGAGGAGTTCCTACACCGATGATTAGGTGGTAAAAGGTGCAATGCAGCCAGCCCGTTTGTCAAGGTTAGCTTCCAGTGAAAACGGTTTTGACATGAAACCTGTAATACTTTGTTATGAAATGATGCATCAAGGAATTCTACTTTAACAAGTTGCATAATCATGAATAAATCTTGTGAATTCCATATTACCTCTCTAGAAGTTTCAGTGTAGCTGCAAATAAGAATATAACTTCAGGATTCCTTACTAAAAAATTTTGCCCACGAATTCAAATGTGCATATTTTTTCCTCAGGGCTCTGTCATTCACTTCATTGTAGAACATATCTTGAGTGATTTTTTGTTGCTAATGTTATGGTTTCATGTTCTTTATTTATGTAGAAACTGCATATTTGCCACAGTGAACTTACCACCTTTTACATCTAGCCCATAGACCAAAACATGATCTCGAACTCCAAAATATTATAAACTAAAGTATTTATTAAAGAGAACTGGCCCTAAGAAATTCTAGAAGGATCACTGCATAATAATCATTGAAAAAGCATCCTGCTTTCAGAAACTATCTTACATCGTATCTCTCACCAAGCCAATGAGTTAGTGGGCAATGATAACAGAACTTCACTCACAAGCAGATGATTTCTTTATAGAAAAGATGAATGAACCTTACTTAGGAGTTTGCATACTCCTAAGAAAGTTCCTACTGCTTTGCTACTCAATTTATGAAATTTTCTCCCAAAGTAACCTATTGGATTACATAATGAAGAATATCACCCCCTTCCAAATGCATTATTTCCTCTTAACATTTTCACAGGGGGATAGAACATATATTACAAGCAAGTTGTAGATGCACTGGGGCCTCAGGATACTATTTTTGTCAGTCACAGCAGGTAGAAATTCTAGTGCTTAAGGACTTTTACGATAGCCTGGAGATTGCATTCTTTTGTTGCAGCCCATTAATGGGTAAGAGAAAATTATCCGTCTTTCAAACCCACCTGGCATGCTAAGAGTTTAATTTTCTATGTTAAATGTTTTGTTGAAGGAAAGAATTTACTTCTTTTTAATAATATTTACCTTTTAAAATTAACCTTGATTGTTGCAAATATAGTCACTATATCTTTCAGCTAGTATATTTTATTATTTAAAAGCAATCTTGCAGAAATATATGTTTACTTCTTGTAAAAACTTTTAACAAAATGCTTGACACTAGAATATATTTTTTGCTAATTAGCAAAAATTATCTTACTTTTATGAAAATGTACTATTTTGAATTCATTTTGTAAACTATCGAAACATACTTTTGTACAGTGGATAGCTACTGTGCAAAGTATTCTGCTTCACTGCTTTTGCAAAAGTGGGTTTCCTCTAATCTTTTAATATTAATTCAATGATACCAATTTTGCCACCCAAAGCTAATGTATCGTGAACAATCTAACTCCAGGAATGGTTTGAACAATCTGAATGGTTTTTATTAAGAGCATATAAATAACAACAACCCTCTCGAACAGTAGTTATTAACTTTTTTTTTTTGCCCCATGCACACCTTTTAACAGATGTTAGGTTATTTCCCCCTTTCCAAAGCTTGAAAAATAGATTTGGATTACTTTAAATGAATCAACTAAAAGTATAGAAAATATTGATAAATACCATAACTTGAACTAAAATAGCTTTATATATGCATAAGCTAAATAAATGACCGACCATATTCACTTCTGGTAGAACTCTTCTAGGGATTAAAAAAAAAAGTTTAAGCGACACTTGCAGTATTGACGAAATTTAAGATTGTAGTACCCAAACTGAACTCTACAAAGGCAAGACAGACCATCTTGTCCCTGAAAGGGCACCAATCACCTATGTAAAAAGCCTCCAGTGAAGGAATACAGCTATTTTTGGAGCCCAAGTCCCAAGCCAAGGTTAAAAGCAAAAATGTATGGTTCTTGTGCAGAACTGAAGCACTCTCTGAAAGTTAAGGAAAGAGCTGATATTTTGCTTATTTACTTTTTCCTAAGGTGCATACTAAATCTTTGAATATTTCACTTTGTTAGTTAAAATTCTAATTACTTCTTGATTAATTAATGGTAAACTCATATCCAGTAACCTAAAGTTTTATGTAAAATATGTTGATAAATTGTTTATCACAGACTTTCAAACAACATCAATTAGTTAAGGAAAGTTGATGAAATATCCGGACTCGTGCATTTAACCTTTGTTCTCGACATTGTGCTACTGAATTTCCTTCATGGAATGCTCAACATTACTGAATGTTGTACTGAATTCTCCCTCGTACATTAAAATTGAATATGCCGAGGCCAAAGTCAACACTTAAACTGCAAATTATCAAATGTCAACCAGGCTTATGTCTGCATTAAATGAATAAAAAATACACATCCTTATTTAAATTTATTTATTTCTCTTTTCAATTTTTTCTTAACAGTCCTAGGGCCATCCACCATCTGCCCAGTCATTAGATGGAGGTATCGGTGCAGTAGTTGCAGGTCCTACTGGTGGTATATTAGCTGGCGTGGACCAATCATTTGTCTGAGCAGACCAGTCTTCTGCAGGATCCGTATATCCAACTGTCTGAGGTTCAGCAGCAGACCACTAGAATAATAATAAAACTTATCAAATTTCATTCATAAGGTTAAAGAGAACATAATTTCTAAAGCTTTAAATGCAATGTTTATTCCCTTAAAAATAACTTTAAAGTGATGTGCTACACTAATGATAAACATTACTTATTGGGGAGAAAGAATTTCACACTTCAATAGCAAACTGAATACATTACAAACCCATTTTGTAATGGATTGAATGCATGCAGAATCAATGACAGGTTGAGAAAATTTATTTTCTTAATAGAAACTATTTATAGTTCCGGAACTTTTCACAAAAGTACTTGTACAGATCTTTTCAGAATGACAGAGCACAATCAGTAGTTACACTTCAAACTATTAAGAACGTTGAATGCAAGACAATATAAAAAGCCCCAATGTGTCATATCACACAGCAATCTCTCAATAATCTGAGCTGAATTTGACGCTCTCTCTGAATTCATACAGCTTTCTCCATCTGCCAAAAAATTTCTAGTATCTTTGATCCCTCAAAACTGGTGGAAAGCATACAGTTATATATAGGTATAGGACCAAATAGTTCCAGAGTTTGGCAAATCTTGTCAAATTTGGTTACAAAAATTGTATCTATTTCTCCGGCCAAGCTTCATTCTTGGGGGCCTTTCATGTTACATTGCAGTACAAGAGATATTGCAATTTACATACAAGTCTTTCCATATATTTCATTATGTTAAGAACTTGAGCAACATTTTTAAAATTAAGTGGCAGGACTAAAACCATATCTGAAAAATGTTACTTTTATTTCATGTGCACAATGAGAAATATTATTCCTTGATAGAGTTTTGTGATAGTCAATTAAAAAATAATCATCAACTGCAATAAAAATACGATATAATCATGTAAAAATAAGTTATAATTACTGTGCTTGATTCAAAGTTCAAAACTTTTACTCAAAGTGTGTGTGTGTGTGTGTGGGATATTACCTCTATGTTTAAATTGCCAGACTAAATAAGTTTCCTAACACATGCACTGAAAAAGATTTTTCCACGAATCCTCATTTACAACAATTTAATAAATTCCAAGATTTTGCATTCTTTCTAATTAGTTGACCTATGTGAAACAAGTGCCAGATGGTACTCTTTTTTTTTACGACCATCTTAAAATAGCGTGGCTGGAAGTTCTCTGATTAACATTAGTCATGGGAGAATGCATTTCTAGGAAAATTTTTATGTTACGTCTGGTCATGTACATCATACTTTACTCACACAGATACTGCATAACATTTAACTGGATGATAATGGAAAGAATGATGTGGAGGAATCTGATTTGTTTAAAAAGTGCAATACCATTGCATATAATGGAATAAAATATTATGACAAAAAGAATAACCTCTACAATAAAGAATTTGCATAAACAAAAAATTCATGCTATGCTGTCAGACATAAGACACATCTTAATCAAATTTAATTTCTTATACGATCTTACAGTATAAACATTTTCAAAATAATATATTAAAATATACTGATGAGAAGAGCTGCTATTAATTTAAGATTCTTTAACTGCAACATCCACAAGATATGGTAACAAATATTGAAACTTAAAAAATTATTGTGTCAAACTTACATCAGTAACTTCAGTAGGATTAGGTGCAACATCTCCACCACCCCATGGTTCAGATGGAAATTCAGGCACATCTTTGACAGGTCTTTCAGCTTGAACCGCTGCCTGCTCTTCCTTTTCAGCCTGGAAATACATATGACATTTTAGTATTCTGATAAATTACCTTATATTGTAAAATTATTAAAAATATAATATCAAGAATTAAGTTCTTACATCTTCAGGATCTCTATAGAAATACAGATCCACCATAACATCCCATTTCAGTTCACGACTGATTGTTCCTCTCATGCGCAGAACTTCTCTTGCAAGCATCCACCACATCAACCCAATGGAATGAGGCCCCTGGAAATTTGAAACTCATGAACATTATAAATGCACAAAGGCAAGATAAGTACAATTAAAAGTAAAAAAATTATGAAAATTAAGTCCAACGATTGAGATGGCCTGTTTTCCTTAGTCCAGTTACTCTTTTTATTCTGTTTACAGCATGCACTAATTTGTTTTACTCTGTAAAATGGAAGCAATAATGTATATAGACCCACGGCCAATGATTGATATTTTGCCCACCTTGTGTGGTTGGCACATGCTCTAGTGCAGTCCTGTACAGACCTATTATTCTGTTAACCTTTCATACATGAAGTAATTCTTCTTTAAAAAGTGAATAAACAAACAAATCACACGACATTTCACTTCCTACACAAAGAATTTGTTTTATAATATGGAACTTTCTACTTCCTAATCTTTTCGACGATTCTTTCTGTCCTTACGATGAGTTACTATTTTCTTACTAAATTACAAAGGGTATATAAATATTTTTTGAACTATTTCAGGGTTAAGTTAATAGTTAAAAAATATTGAATAATAATTGTTTAAAATGTTTGATCCGATAAGCTTTTTCAGCACTAAGTCTGCGCTGTGATTTCCATGACTGAAGAACTTATTTATAAATTTTTCCAGAGTATTGATTTTCATTCCTCTTGTCAATCATGGGAGTTTGCAAAAACACATTAAAAGGGTATATATGCAAAACTTGTCTCAGTCATCTTTTTCAAAGTGACATGTTACTTTGTCTTGATGATGTTTCACTCTTTGAAAGTCATAATATCAGTCGTAAAACTTTCTCCTGATAATACACCGAGTTGATTTTAACATCTTTCTTTTCTTAATTTCCTACTGTATGAGAATCCTGCAATAATCATAAACCACTTACTGAAACTTTCTTTGCATTGATGGAAACAAACATGTAGCTTTTTTTCCTTTCCTCTTCATTTTTGGTATTTTTTGTTGCAATCATTTAGATAAACCCATGCTTAATCAAGGATCAAAATGTATTTCCCACTAAATAATTTTCACGCAGAATTCTACAAATTGCTCTGTGTTGAACCATATGCCTCAGCAAAAGTTAGCGAACATTAGCTTTCTTAAGTTATAAATCTTGATTTATTATTTTATTATTGCCACAGATGTATTTAAAGATTTGCAATTTATTTCTGCAACGGTGGATTTTCTCTTGTTACCAATGATTTAACTTAAGAAACAATGCATAACCTTTCTGGGGTATTTGTTTACAGTCTTTCTTTTCATGTAGAAGTAATGACTGATGGTTTTCCTCTTTCTGATTAACAACATTGCTTATTTTGCACTTGGAAATTTTAATACCATGCATTTAACAATGTTTATGAATTATGGATCAGGAATATTTCTCTTCAGAAAGAGTAAAATCATGTCTTTCAATCCCCAGCTTGTTCACAATGTGATATTTTGGAAGAAGAATAATTTTAAAAGTTGCATATATTTCTCACTTCAAATAATAAGCTGCTCCCAGAAATTGTTATTTTTAAACATTTGCTTTCTTTAAATTTTTTTATCAAAATTGTACTAAAAATTTATTAACACCCTCTGTACATTTTACATCATCACTTACAGAAAATATAAATACACAGTCAACCGACAGAAAGTTGACATTATCCAGATTAAAAAAAATCTAGATTGTGATTAGTTACTCTAAAAAACTGAACCTCTACTATAGTTCTACCATCTAAACCCCAATCCTGCTTGGCATTCTGCCCAAACATCTAGACTCGTCGGTTGTTATTATTTGCTACAATGTGAAAGTCTTCTTCTCCATAAAGAGAGTATTTATATGCTCGAGGGTCAGAAAGTCCACATCCCCATTTTGTGAATAATTTGAACCGAATTGCGCATGCATGTTTGCTCTCATGGTCACAGATGAGGCGATCAAACTATAATAGTAAATTAAATATAAGCAGTCTTACAGGATTAGACAGATTTATTTTATCAGGGCAAAACATAATAATGCTATCTGCTTAAGGAGAAAAGGCTTTATGCAGGACTCTGCGTGTGAAACTGGCTCATAGTCATGACATAAATAATGAAAACAGGAGATGAGTTTTGGAGACTGGTGTACTTAGAGGTGATTAGATGTGTTTTCAATTTGCTCATGCTGATAGCCCTCGCTAGGTGACCCACGCAGTTTTTTCTCGTGCCATTTTGGAGTGCAATTGTTTTCGATGTGATTTACTAATGATTCTTCGCTTATGTGATCTAATGACTGTGTAATTTGGTGCATTTTCTGTGTTTTCATCATGGCGGGAAAGGAAATTCCCCCATTTATGTCTGATTCTGGGATTAAAACAATTGCTGCTCGAAATCAGCTCACGGATGATCTGTTAACATATGCAAATACAAAATTATTCGAATACTGGCAAGATCTAATCGCTAAAGAGGCCTATTCGGAAACAGAATATGTGGACGCTATGTTATTCATGGACAGAATTAAATGGAATATAAAACGTGATGCAGAGATTATTGCAGACTATTCCAAAATTGTGAAGGATGAAACGTTTACTAAACAGATGCAACTGGAATATGAAAAAACCAAAGCCTTTGGTTAAGGACTTTACAGTATTTATAAAGGTAAGTGCGATTCTTTTTTGCACTCTGAATCCTTCCTATGCAAATTTAACTCTTCATGAATTACATGTTATGAAATATATGAGTAAAATTTCTTGTGTTACTGATAATGTGAATACTGACTGTTATGTCAAATGACAATACTAATGATGCAAATGTTGTTACCCCAAATGTAAATGATGCTAGCAAACCTAAACCTCGACGAGCTTCCAAAGAAGTGTCAATACATGTTCTCAATGAGGCTCAAGATCATGGAGTTAGGAAAGGGAGGAGGGGCCAACCCACGCTAAAAATGAAGCACTGATTTGAAGCTTGGGTCACCAGATGGGGTGTTCTTTGTTTACATTCAGAAGCTCGCTTGACAAGATTCTGATAGTATTTCGACACACGACGGTTCCATAGAAATCGAAAAAGGGACACTTTCGCATGAAAGAAACATTTATAGTGTGATGGATAATAGCAATTTGTATAGTTTAGTGACATTTACGCAAAAATCAAATCTTGGTTATTTTTGGATAACTAACAACAGCGATTTTGATTATGAATTTGTTTTATAAAATTCTAAGCTGTCGCACTACAAAAATATAGATTTTAAGAAAAATGTTATGCTTAAAGAATACTTATAATTTTCATTCAAATTATATTCATATATATTTTTTATGTAAAACTTTCGGGTGTATGCTAAATTAGTGTAAATTACTTTACACGAAAAATATAGTGAATGCGCAGAAATTAAAGATTTGCACATGCCGGAAATGAAAAATAGGAAATATGTATGGGTATTTATGCATGTGCTTGCAAAAAGCATGCATCTGCCTTTGACAAAATACTTAAATATTCATTAAATTATTTATAAATGTATTTGAAATGAAGAATTTATTCACTTATAAACAACTGTGAAAGTACTGAAGAAATCTAATGATTAAATGTATCTAATTTATAATGATTATAAATGTTATCTAAATATATAATAATCTTAATATTGAATTGTAAACATAAATTGAAATCCTGTTGACAAATACGTTATAAAACTATTTAAGCAAGAATTGTTCGTATTGGAAAGCAATCTGTTAAAAGGAATTGTGAAGCAAATGCTATGAGATGCGCACTTAAGAACGTAATAAAGAGTTTTGGAATATGTATTGTTGAAATGAAGGTTAAAAAAAATCTGATAAGTATAATTAAAAGAATTATTCCCCTTACATTTTATAATAACTCAGTTACAAGTTTTAAATAATACTTAAAAAAAAAAAACTTATTTTATTCCCTTTCAGAAATGTTCAGAGAAAGTCAAGTACTATTTAAAGTATTTCGCTAATTCCTAATAATTCTCTAATTTAAAATGAACCGAATAGAGCATTAATTATAAATTGACTTACATTTTTTGATTTAAAAGATGCCTCAGAAGCCAAAAAATCATGTCATATTTAAGAAATTATTTTAGGAAGAAGCTCTATGAATAGAAAATAATACAATAAACTTTGATCTTAATTTTTGTACCTTAACCGAATAAAATCGAATTACCTTAATTTTTTTTTCTAATGTAATTAACGAAAACTTGTGAAAATATTTCATTCAAATTAAACCATTCTGAGAAAACTGTCCTGTGAAAAGTATAGCATTAAAGTTTTGTGAACAACCAATGACTTTAAGATAACAAATGGTCAAATCTGCCGATGGCTGAAATGAAGACAATGTAAAATTGCGAAAAGAGTCTCTTAGTAAGCGCGAAAAACGACTATGGAGTGATCTCACCTGAAAAATTATTATTATGAAGTATACTAATTAAAAATTTCAGTAGCATTAAAGATTTAAAATACAGTTTCTATAAAGTGACTGAAATAAAAGATACCTTGTTATTACAGGGTATGGCTATGTCGACATAACGAAGTGGAGAATCGGTATTGCAAAATGCAATAACTGGTATATTGACGTAAGAAGCTTCGGTCAAGGGTTGATGGTCAACACGAGGGTCTGTTACAACAAGTAACCTAGGCTCTCGGAAAGCAGCTTGAATCTGATTAGTGAAAGTTCCAGGAGTAAATCGGCCAGCAATTGGAGTAGCTCCGGTGGCAGATGCAAATTTGAGAACAGCACGCTGTCCATATGTTCTGGAAGAGATAACACAGATATCGGCAGGATTTTCAATGGCTACTATAGCCCTGGCAGCAAGCAGAAGTTTTTCCCATGTCTTCCTTAAATTAATCAAGTAAACACCTAAAAACACAAAATAAATTTCATTAGATCTGAAATAAAAAAATAATATTAAAAGTATTCTTCATATGGATTTATTAATGTTATTACCTCTCCATAATTTGAATGTTGATTGAAGATCTCATCAACTTGATTGCCTAATACACTAGAATACTATACTTGTTTTGGTCAAACACTGATATTTAGCTCTTTGCTTTCATACAAACTCATGATATTAATATTTTGACTACTCTTATATGCTCCCTAAGATCACCAAATGTGGCGATATGTGTTCTGCGCTAGTTTTTGGCATGATTGCGAGTTGTACGGCAACCCTTTTGACGTTGACTCTTTTGCTGGAGTGGTTTAATTGTTCTTTGGTTCGTGTCGTGTGTGTTTTGAAATGGCCTATGTTGCAAGAGGGTCTTGGGCTGTGCATGATAAAAGTAAGGAAAAGCTGATGCAGTGCATTAACCCTTTTCCGGGCAGTGGTAAATATCCTACCACTACGCAATTTGTTTCCTAGCACTAGACGGAAAATTATTTACCATCGCCCGATATCAGAAATTGTCCTCAGGAACCACAGCTTCAATTTTTTTTCAATAGATGGCAGTACGGGCCACGTAAACCGCTACATTTCTGGATTCATTCAGTTTTCAAGCAAAAGGGAGAGGGTAAGCATGTATTTTTTTAATTTTGTTGTGTAATAATAAATAAAAACATGTTAAAAACTATATATTGATATATCTTGTATCTTAAAAGGTATGATAGCTAAATTTTATTATGCATTTAAAAAAATACAGCGAAATATTTTGTATTATACATACTTGCATTTGGTGGTAAAATATTTACCACAGCCTGCTTAGTGATTTTAGAGGTGGTATATAATTTACCACTGCTTGATCGAAGCATAGTTTTACTGAAATGTTTCGCTTTAGAAGCATTTGTTTGGCATGTTACTTGATTTCTTTGTATATATATTTATTCTAATAATTTTATATTATTTCAATTATTGATTATTATTAATATTATGGAAAATATTTTAGCATTTCTTTAGGATTACATAAATATTTAGATATTTAGAAATTATAAAATGTTACTTTAGTTTGCTATAAAGGTACTATTTTGGTCAGCATGTTCAAGCGATTTCATAATATAAGTAACTAATAAAATGTAATGAATATTATTTTAGGTAAATGCATTGAAAAAAAAGAAAAAATTAAGGAGAAATAAAGAAAAACTGAGGAAGCTGCAATCTATTGATGAAATAATGGTAAAATTCAAAGGAAGATCCACAATGAAACAATATATGCCAGGGAAACCCATAAAAAGAGGACATAAGATTTGGGCTAGATCAGATGCATCAAATGGTTATCTATATCACTTTGAAGTTTACACTGGGAAAAAAGACGATGGTTCCATTTCTGAAGGTTTAGGATATAGAATGAAAAATAAATCTAACCAGTGATTTACAGGGTACGTTTCCTCTTTTGGTGGTTATTGATAATTTTTTCACGTCAGTTCCACTGATGAACACTGTTTTAAAAAAAACATATATGCCATTCATTGGTACTGTCAGAACTGACAGAAAATAACCTTCCTGTAACTATGAAGAAAAAAAAAAAAAAAAAAAAAAAAAAAAACTTATGTTGTCATGTAAAAACACTGTTGCAGTGCAATGGAGGAATACCAAGATTGTTACTCTTCAACTGTACATAGTCTAAATGACATGACAGAGGTGAATAGAACACAGAACGATGGTTCGAAAAAGCAGGTTGCTTGTCCTAAAGTAGTTGCCGACTATACGAAATATATGGAAGGAGTGGATAAATTTAATCACTTGAAATCTTCATATAGTAAAAGTAGGAGATCAAAGAAATGGTGGCATCGACTATTTTATTTCCTATTAGATGCTGCTCTTATCAATTCGTATATTTTGTATGGGGGACATTCACAAATTGGCAAGAAATTCTCATCTTGAATTTAGGTTGAGAGTAGCTCGCGGTCTAATAGGAGGCTTCTCTAATAAAAAACGGAAGCTGCAATCAAACTGGTTATCAGCGAAAAACGAAAATGCTATACCGAGAGAAATCCGAACAGCTAATGTTGGAACCCACATGCCAGTCAATGGAGAAAGTTACAGAAGGTGCATATATTGTAGCACAAAAGTAAACCAGAAACGTACCAAAGTGTTATGTTCAACGTGTGTACGTACCACTGTGTGCAGCTCCTTGTTTTAAATTATTTCATGAAACTCAATAGAAGTAGTATATATCTAGTTATATTCATTTCTATAATCAATTTTATATTATGAATACATATGTATTTAAATAATCGAGAATAAATAGTTTCATCAAAAATATATGTTTATTTGTGATATTTTTTGTAATGCACATTTTTTTCTTTTGCAAAAATCAGTAAAACGCCATTGCTCACATCGGGCGGTGGTAAATATGTTACCACCCCTATTATAAACAACACCAACAACAACAAAATTTTTAAAATAGCTTTTTTGATCATGAACAAGCTACTTTTCCCTAATAATGGCATAAAATATTAATTTTGAAAATAAATGGCCTGCGCCCGATAAAGGGTTAAAGAGTGGATTGAGGCTTGCATAACTTTTTCTTCGAGTGGCTGGAATCTTACAAGGATTTAGGAAAAGGTTTTGAACATTTATTTGTGAACCATAGTATGAATTTTGCGGATAGTGAGTCTGGCTGTCATATAAATAACAAAGAGATTACGTGGCGGCATGTTAAAGATAGGTTCTGCTGTCCGAAGAAACATCTATTATGGCAAGTGCATTTTATTTTTTACTATGAATTTCTGTTATTGTTTTTTTGAATTATTTGTAATTTTAGTTTATTTTGTTGGTATGTGTGCAATGCCTAGATTGTGCAATTCGTAATTTTTTTTAAAGTTTAAAGAGAATGCTGTGTACATAGTATTCTTTGATATTTATTGTTGTTGGTGTGCGTAGTTTGTAGATTCCTTTGCTGGCTAGATTGTGCAATCGTAGATTTTTTTAAAGTATATATTGGTATGTACATGGATTCTTGTCAAATATTTTTGGTTAGAAACTTTATTGCTTTTGCTAAATTTTTTGTTTTGGATTTAAGCTTAAATTGTGTGTTCAAAACGTGGTTTTTGCATATGCGAAAACCGCGTTTTGAGACTTCGCTGTGTTTGGCGATCTGAGGGTGCATATAAGGGTAGTTCCAATATTTTTAATTCTGATGCATATCCTAGAGAGGAATAGAAGATGTCACAATACAAGAGGTCTAATTACTACTAAATAAATGTTCTTTTGAGAAAAGAAGCTTCATTTAGCAGCAAGGGCCAAGATACCATTAATTCTCAAATAAACCATGATCATAAATGAATACAAATTTTCTATTTAAAGATGCCATTAAAAAAAAATTTCATCTACATCATTTCATGACAAAACTTCCTAGCAGTGATACCAGTTCTCAATTACATGAACCAGCTTTAATTTGCATTACGCATGGAAGTTATAAGCACTATGATATCAACATGCACTAAAGGTCCTTTAACCCTTAACTTCCCACTGTTGCATTTCTGCAACACATGATTTATTTTAATTTAACAAACTCAATATTTTTTTAAATTACCCACAAATCACTTATCTAAGAAAAAAGATTACTGCAACAAAATATATGCTACTTTTATCACTAGATGGCAACACATTTTCCCCAGAAATCATAACAATTATAAAAATCTCTGATGCCTCAAGAACTGTGTTTTTGCTATAAAGAGAATCCATTATATTTTATGCTTCCCCTTGTTTATTGACGTAATAAAATTACCAGGTAAGAAATTTAAACATTTTATGTTCATTTAAAAGTAGGTTTGATTTTCTAATGAAAAAAGTTTGAAAGAAATTTGATTTTAATTATACGTTGCAGGTTTGCAACATTGGTCTTTGGTTACCATTTTGACATGGCCAAAACGCGTATACTAACCCAAGCTGAAATTGCTAGATATATGAATAATTTGGATGAATTAAGTGATTTAAGTGAGAATGGTCTCGAATATTCTGATGATAATGTTGATTTTTTACATGATTGTGTGTCATCTAATGAAGATTCGGATAGCGACTGTGAATAGTATTAGTTCATAAAAATACAATTCAGAATATAAAAAAATCCGATGATGATAATAAATTAAATAGAAATATTTCAGTCAAAGAATCTTTTTTAAATTTAACTGTTAAGAATAATAAAAGATTGTCAAAGAATATTTTATGGAAAAATAAAAAAATTCATTGAATGAAGAAGTAATAAAATTCCATGGAGATGATACACTCCCAAGAGAAATTGTGGATTTGGACACACCATGCGATTTTTTAAAATATTTATGGACGGACGAGATCATACATAACATTTATGAAGGGAGCAAATGATATGCAATTGAAAAGAATCCAAGTAAGCCTTTGACTATATCAGAGAATGAAACAAATCAATATTTGGGCATTTGTTTTTATACATCTCTAGTTCACCTGCCAAACTATAAAACATACTGATCAGAAGAGCTTGGATCTGATTGAATTAAAGAAACAATGCCTCTTGAAAAATTTGAAACTATTAGACAGTATTTCCATTTTAATGATAATGATAAACATCTACCAAGAGATCATCCTAACCATGATTAGGCTGCATAAAATTAGACTGCTTTATGATCTAAATAAAATTTTTGCTAAAGTTACTTTAGAAAAGCATCTGTCGATAAATAGCAAATATGCTCAACTAAAGTAATATATTGTATGAAACAATACTTACCAATGAAGCCACATAAACGGGGATTTAAATTTTTTGTACTTTGTGGGATATCAGGTTTTGCACATAAATTAGAGTTATATTCAGACCAAGAAAATAATGAAAAGTATAGGCAGAAGGGTGAACCAGATTTAGGTGCTAATGCAAATGTCGTAATACGATTAGCAAGAATTAAGTCGTAATAAAAATTTACTCCACTTTGATAATTATTATACTTCTATTACTCTTTTAGCATACTTATCTAAAGAAGGGATATATTCTTTAGGAACCATAAATAGGAACAGAATTCCTAATTCCAAAATTTCTACTGAAAACGTTTTCAATAAAATGGAACGAGGACATTCAATGGGATTTGTTGGGAATTATAATGATGTAGAAATCTCTGTGACAGCATGGAAAGACAATAAAATTGTAATAATGGCCTCAACATTTGCTGGTGAAAAGCAACTTGGAAAAGTATCGAGATATGACAAGAAAACTAAAGAACGTATAGAAATTATTAGGCCTCACGTCATCGAAGAGTATAACAAACATATGGGAGGTGTTAATTTACTCGTTAGCATAATAGCTCGACACAAAACATTAATGAGAAGCAAGAAATGGTATATGAGAATTCATTTGTTTTGAATTTTCATTTGCTAGATTTAGTTACGTAAATGCATGGTTACTGTACAAGTGAGTGGAAACTGATAAGAAATCTGAAAATACAAAAATCTAATGAATTTACAAAAATTCAAATCTGAAGTTGCATCATGCTCATGCAAAATGGGGTACCATCAAAATGCTAAAAGAGGAAGACCTAGTAATACTTCAATAGAACAAATGTTTCAGACTAAAAGATGCAATCCGTTCCATGTAAAGTCTTGTAATTTACAGCACTGCTGCAACAAACAAAAAAATGACTGAAATTCAATTTAAAAAAAAAAAAAAAAATTTTCCCCTTTTATTGCTACTTGAGAACTAGCTGATGTAGTTTTTTTCACAGAAATTAAAAAAATTGGGAAGTTAAGGGTTAAAGTTGGCTGTACAAAAACAGAGATTAGCACTGGCTCAAGCATAGATTTAGACTACTATATTTTCAAAAAGGCAGCTAAGTTCTTTTCAATACAAACGGAACAATATGTACTTAATAATTGATATTAAGGATTAGTGCCCTACCATGTTTAGGTATATCAAGTGGTAAAATTTTTATGGCACACATGATCAATGACATGCAACAAATTATGTATGCATATCTGCTTTCCTAATTAAAAAATATGACACAATAAAAATAAAGTCAACTGTTTCACATAAAAATATTTATTATCCACAAAAAAAGAAGAAAGGTTGAAGTACCTAAACATATGACAAATCAAGACAAGTTTCATGGCTATCTGAATGAATACATTATATGAATTTAGAAAAAATGGAATGACTTTTCCAACAAAGAAAATAAGCAATATACACTCATGTCCAAAATTATCTTTACATACCCAAAAATGATGATATTCAATGAAATATCGAATCAATGTGATCCGTATTTGCAGGGAATGTGTGAAAACCAAGCCTAATTAGCATTATCCAATCAAAAGTAATCAAACGGTTTGTGATATGCAAATCTCGACGTTACGTCATCCAAGGGTGAATCAAGCGCTTTGCGCAAACTGAATATTTGAGTGAATTTCTGCAACATAGCGTTTGATTTCAGTGTGTAGGGACTCAAAGCGGTTTGTTATGGCTTCGAAGTATCATTTGGAAGAATCTGTAAAGTGGCGAATTATCGGCCGTTTAGAAGCAGGGCAGTCAATCATGGAAACAGCCACATGTCTGAATATTTCAAGACAGACAGTCTCTAAGCTATGGAAACAGTTTCAAAATGATGGAAGTGATGTAAGGAGGCCTGGACAAGGTCAGAAACGAATGACAACTGCTTCTGAAGATCGGTATCTGGCATTAACTGCCCGTCGTAACAGAAAGGCTACTGCTCGCCAGTTAAGTTCAGAGCTTGCAGCCGCCACTGGAACTGTTGCATCACGGCAAACAATATACAGAAGGCTTAATGAAAAAGGCCTTTATGCCAGAAAGCCAAGGGTATGTGTTTTACTGTCTTCACAGAAAAAAAGGGATCGCTTTAATTGGTGCAAAGAACATCAAAACTGGACTGAACATCAATGGTCCCATGTTCTCTTTACTGATGAGTCGCGGTTTAGTTTAACTGGTGATTCTAAATGTGTTTACATCTGGAGGGAGTCAGGAACACGAAATGATCCCTCGAACATTGTGGAACGTGACCGTTTCGGTAGTGGAGGTGTGATGGTATGGGGTGGAATAATGATCGAAGGACGTACGCCCCTACACGTGTTCAGCAGCGGATCTGTGACAAGCCAGATATATCGGGATGAGGTCTTAGATCCTTATGTAAGACTTTTCAAGGGTGCATATGGACCTGACTTTTTATTTATGGATGATAATGCCCGTCCACATCGAGCAAACCTCGTTGATGAATTCCTTGAAAGTGAAGACATTAAGCGAATACCTTGGCCACCAAACTCTCCTGACCTTAACCCGATAGAGAACTTATGGGACTACCTTGGAAGAGCAATTGCACGTATACATCCTTCTCCTAGAGATGTAAATGCTCTGAAGACGGCATTGCTGGAAGAGTGGAGATTAATTCCCCAAACTGTGGTTAACGTTATTTCCAGCCTTAAAACACGTTGTGATATGTGTGTACAAGTCGGGGGAGATCATATTCCATATTAAATTCGTAAGACTTAATTCTTTTTCTGAATCATTCCTTTTTTTCTTGACTCTCTTTGTCACACTTTATTACCATTTTTATTGTTTCATGCTACAATTTTATATCATATGAGGTGATCTTCAATTTTTTCTTTTGCATTTATGTGTCATCATGTTATGTATGATTCCACGAAAATTCATTAAATTATAAGTCATAGTCTCTGAGAAATCCGTGAATTTATGCATGTAAACATAATTTTGGACATGAGTGTATTTCATATAGGCATAACTAACTACCTTCAATTTTTTTGAAAAGGGAAATGTCATTCTATTTTAAGGTTTGTAATGTAAGTATTAACACTTTAAATCACAGGATACACAACAGCTTCTCAGACAAAACTTATATTCATGTAAAATGTCTACTTTAAATTCAGAATGTGCATACATCTGCAAGAACAGCACTTTTATATACCATAATGCCATACTTATAAACTACCAGACCTTCATTGTAACATTTTATTTAAGATACCAATTGTTATGCTTTGTCCTTCAAGTTTTAAGAAAGATCAAAACATTTCTATGACATTTCCATTTTATTAAATCACGTAAAAAATATTTCAACAGCATTATCACATTTTAAATCTCAGTTTAGCACATACAATTAAGTGATTTAAACCTTAACTACATACATTAACACTACAATTAGAAACTGCAAAACTAATGCTAAAATCTTTCTTTTGAAAGATAATAAATATGCTATGTTAGATGGTTTAAGGACAATTGCCTGCCTGCATAATATATTTAACTAATCCTTCAGTAAGAGTAGGTATCAAAGATATTTTTCTTCATTAATTAAATAGACTGTCTACCTCACCATATTGTCGACTAGGATTTAAGAGTCAATAGCAGTATTTTATTTTCCATATCTAAATTATGACCTAATATCAAAGCTATATAATTTCAAATAAAGCAAGCCCATTTGTAAAAACGTACTTTTAATGACACATAAATGATACTTTATAAATAACAACTAACAGGGAAAAATCCCCATGGAAATACTTTTGAATATAACACATTTAACTGAGAAATAGATATCAAAAACACATTCTAAAAACAAGACCAGTAATTATGGTGATTTACAAATTTAGAGAATATGCACAACAGATATAAACTTGTATGTTATTTTACATGAAAAAATACGATTTCATAAAATATTATGGCATATCTTGTCCAGGAGGTAATGGTTCATTTAATCGATCACCAAGATCTTGTGAATGTGTTTCTGGTTCTGATTTATCAGCATCTGGTTTGAAAACTGCAATAACATCCATAATAGCTTGAGGAATGTGAGCTTTTTGATGTTCAGTGAAAGTTTCAACATGCTGGCACAAGGGATCGCGCAGATCAGGGCACGACTGCAAAACTTCTTCTAACTGAGGTGGAGGTAACTGCAATAATACTTGAAAGGACTGTGGTTTTGTTCGCTGACAACATTTAATGAAACCTTCCCATATCCTCTTTTGCTTCCAAACTTGTTTCACTATTAGTCGTTGCAGAATATTTGTAACAAAACCCAGAAGATGAGGATAATTAGCAAGAGACTGAATAACTGTTCTCATCAACAAAATTGGAAGAGGATTTTGGTCCATTAATTGCTGCATTACCATAGCTAAAACTACCTGTGTATAAACATTTTTTTCTTCGAAACATAATGAAGTAGCTTTGATAATTATTTTAAGATTACATTTTGCAGGATCAATATTATGGAGTGCTACTAGCAATTCAGCAGGTGAAAGAGGACTTGCAAAATTACTTCCCAGAAGACGATGAAATACTTCTTTAACCACTGTAGGATTGAGTTTAATAAGCTCTGGCAAAGCAGCTATAACTTCACGTTTAGTGAGACCATTAATTATTGGAATAAGGAAGCGCACATCAGGTACCCTCTTGTGATATAGGTCACGAACACGAGCTACAAGTTCAGATGATGGAGGAGCTTTGTCGGTAAGGATGTGGATTATTCTGGTAACTAAAGTTTCAGCCCCTTTTGGACATTTTTCAACAAACAGTAACAATTCTGGAGATGACATACTCATCCCTTTAACAGGAGCTTCTAAAGCTCGAAGAATTGTTCTTTTTACATCAGCTGTAGTTTCAACATAAACAGTTCCCAGATCATGAATTAAATGATGATTAATTGGCAATAATGCCAAATACAAGTGTAAACATACTTTTGTCAAATCCTCTGACCATATAACAGGTGGCTGACTGAACATTATAAAATCAGAACTTGGTGGAGTTGGATTAAGTAAAAATTTAAGACTTCTTAAGGCAAAAGCTTCAATAAAAGACTTCATATGCCCACTCTTATGAAGCTCTACTGCAGTATCTACAGCTTTTGAACGTACTTCAGATGATTCATGCAAAGTAAGATCACATATAACACTCAGAAATAATAACTTTTTTGGTGGCCTCCTAACTGTCATGCCTTTAGCTATCTGAAGAGCTTGGTTGGTAGCTGTTTCATCAGTACATATAACTTTAAGAGATTCTATCATTCCATCAGTAATAAATGGAGGATCTATGAAGAATCTGCTAAAAAGGATATTGTTCTGTTCATCATTTTCTAAAATTCCACTAAGAAGCTCATTCACCGTTTCATCATATTTCTCAATAGGGCCTTCTACAGATCCTTCAAACCCCCTGTAAGCAGCATATTCTTGATAAAACCAACTAAAGGCCAACTCTAATCGACCACGAGGATTTTCAAGAATGTGATTTTTTAAATCAGTGCTAAGGTCACCCCTAAATTGTGTAGCCAGTGTGGTAAGAATTTTTGTTCGCATAGCAGTAGCTCCTCTTTTATTTACACTTCTTTCTGCATTTAAAATTCGCTCATATGCACCTCTACAAAACTTGTTAGCATCTTCTTCATTCAAGGGCTTAGTAATAGCTTGGAAATCAAGCTTTTTTGAAAATTTAGATGTTTTTACTAGTGAGCCACTAGGCATTAGAACAAGACCAGGCTTCTTAGGCTTAATGTCAGTCATTCGACCTACAACTGTTTGTATCTGCTTTGCAGTAGAATCATCATCTTCATCATCATCGCTTTCTTGTTTTATATTATCAGTATCCATCTTCACTTCCTCAACACCTTTTCCAAGACCAGCAATAGTTAACTGCGTAGCCAAAAGTCGAGCTAAATGGCGTATTTGAGGTTCTGTCCCAGCAGCAGCAATAGGTGTATAAGTGGACTGAAAGTGAGCAGGCATTGCTTCAGGCAGACTTAACATGCTAACAAGAACTAAATCTGCAACATTTGTATTGCTGAATTTTGGAACTAAATCTTCTGCAGTAATATCAATCGCAGTATTTTTTGCTTTTAAGCTTCTTTCTGCTTTTGCGGATTCAACTTTTGAGCTCGCAGAATCATCTTCTGTTTTTATTCTTTTGTTCCATCCTTCCGTTTCTTTAGGTGCAATAGAACGTTTTTTATTTACTTCCACAGTGGGAAAACATTTACTTATTTGCTGTGGTGTTGCACCTAAATCAGAAAGCATAATAGATATACGCGCATGAAATTCTACAGCACCAGGATGTTTTACCAATGTCCATAATTGTAATTTTAAATTTTTTCTGACACTACTAACTTGAGACTGACTTAATGTTGGTGGTAAATTTGCATGCAAAGATTCAAAGGCTTGCAAAACTTTTGGGAAAAACTCAAATCTTTTCTTTCCTATAGTTGTCAGAACTTGCATACAAGCCATCAAATTATAGCTTGAGACATGAGAAGCACCATGAAAATCTATAATTCTTTGAAAAATTTCTTTTGCTTCTTCTTCCATTTTCTTCGGGCGAAATATTTTTAATATGACAGGAATGTCATTTAAAGACAAATCAAGATTTTTAGGATCTGCATACTGGTCCTTAAAAGTTTGTGTAATTACTACTGCTTCCATAAACTTGATAGTTAAAGCTCGGACACCTTCATTATCAGATTCAAGCAATGAAAAAATCTGTGTTTTAAGCTGTGTTATAGATGCCCAAGTAGCTTCCATTACTTCATCGACACTTTTTGCATTGCATAACCATCTGATGGCTACAGGATACAGCTGGGTTGTTGTCTGTATTACTTTCTTCTGGACATTTACAGAACTATCATGAAGCATCATGTTTAAATTGCCAACAACTTTTGGAAGAATCTGTGGATCTTTCTTGCAAGCTTCTTCAATGAATTGCACAACAAAACGACGGACTTCAGGATTTTGATCATGCTGAAAACTCACAACTTCATCAAGAAAGTTATCCAAAAGCTTTGGCTCTTTATGAATAATGAGCTCTTGAACAATGAGCAAATTTTTTAATGTTGCACCTTCTTCTTTAGGAACAATGGCATCATTTAAAAGCTGAACTACTCTATCAGTAGTTACAGTTTCTTGAACAGTCTCCTCTTCTACAAAGAACTGCGCTGCAGTACTGCGACGGCATTCAACTGCTTTCTTTTTGGATTTCTGGGAGGATTCACCTTCAGCTGAAAAGATGAGTTAAACACCTTAAGAAGATTGAAGCTCACATGGTATACACAGAGGCCTACAAAAGTCCTGTAATGTATACCACGTTATGCTTCTCAGCTTCTTTTAAGAAATGTTCCACAAAGTTCTTGATTAGTACAAAAGGCCCAGTTAAATTTTAAGAAAATGCTTGTAAAAATTCATTAAAATTCATATTTCAGATACATGCAAGACTTTTGATGGCCACTGTTACATTTTATAACATACAAAACAACCAATCTAAATTTACAGCAAAGTTAAATTATTAAAGTTCACTTTTCATAAAAATATTATAAAATATCACATGTGTAATCCAATGTGATTTTTCCTTTCTTGATGCACGTTACTGACATTTCAGACAGAAAGAACATGTCATTTGTCCATGAATAAAAGATATTCTTGCAAACTATATATTCACTTCAGTATAATTAAAACAGAAAAGTGCAGGTATGAAAACAAAAAGAATATAAGGTAAATTACTCTGAACACTGTCGACTGCAGTTAAAATTTTACTTAAATAGGAACACTGATTTGAATCTAGCATGCAAATGTGTATGAAGACAAAATTAAGATATAATTTTAAATGCTATTTCATTATGTTTCACCAGTGTTACTAGCATCAATTTTGGAACTCATATGTCTTCTTATACTGCTGTAATTGAGATACCTATAGATTTCAGCAGTTAATAAATAATAATAATAAATTGTATCAACCACACGCCGAGAATGTTTTACATGGAATGAAGACAAATATATCCATATTACAACAGCAGCTTTACTCCTGCTTCAAAAAGTTACAAAAAAAAGGGGGGAGGAAAGTACTTGAGGATTATTACAAAATTTGGTGGCTTCTAACTAAGGTCTAGTAAATATCCCCAGATTTTGTGCCAAACTATGGCAACCATAGCAGTAATAATCCTTTCAGTCATACAATGTTGCCATTTTTGTATGTGCTTCTTTTATTGCATTTCAAATTCCAAGTTTTTTAAAAATAAATCATGATATTTTGTACCTTAGTTTTAAAATATCTGGCTGTAGAAGTAATATTTCTACAGGAATACAGAATTTTGCTGCAAAATCTCTGAGGCATAGTGGCCAACTTAAAAATGGGAGGTCTTCATGTTGCACTGCAACACCATTTCAAAGGAACTCCATACTGACTATTCATCTAATTTATAATGCATGGTTCAGGTTATTGAACATTTTGTAATTCAGTTCTGATGTAAATATGTTTTATCACAAAAAGTATGCACTCAGAAGAAAACGAACTATCACAAAAAAAAAAAAAAAAAAAAAAAAAAACTCAACATATATGTAGCGTACGAGACGATAAACAAATGACTTCAAATTCAGAACAAAAGTTTGTTTTATTAAGAAGTTACAGCATAAAAAGGTTACAAATCAGTAAGTAGTAGAGCCACCTTTTGCAGCTATACAAGCCGAAACATACATGGTGTGGCACAGAATCAAATAGGTCAACTAGAACACACCCTGTGGAAGATCATGCCAGCCTTTGCAATGGGCACTTAATTCATCAATATTCCAGAATGGCTGCAGTTGCCTTCCAAGCATATCCCAAAATGTGCTCTATTGGCCAGAAGTCTGGTGACCTGGCAGGTCACAGGAATATGCCATATCCTTCAAGACACTGTTGGGAGAGTCGTGCAGTATGTGGACAAGCATTGTCTTACTCATAAACGGAACCTGGACGACTTGCACAGGCAGTACAACCGGCATTAAAATATCGACGAAGTAACTACGAGCAGTCACAGTGCCTTGAGGGATGACTAGAGTTGATTGTGTATCAGAACAAATCACTCCCCATACTACGAATGCCGCTTGATAACATATGCCAGATTTAACCGCTGGCCTGGTTGCCTCCACATGTGTGTGCATTGGTCAATCAGCATAGAGACTACATCAGGATTCATCGAAGATCACACTCCAGCTTGCCCGAGTTTAGCAAACATCCAACCGACACTACATATGATGCAAGGTCAGTGAGAGGTGTCTTAACGGACATCGGCAGCATATACCAGCGTCAGCCAGTCGTCTCTTAATAGTTTCCTTTGATACCACCAGATGGCTGGATGGAGGAAAATGATGTTGAATTGATGCTAACAATGTTGGTATGAAGTGGCCATTTTTAGATTGTGCAATCCTTGCACTCACGTATGTTCCTGGTCCGCAATGGTAGACTATCCCTTCCGTGATTCGTTGTCGCCAACATCCAGCAATTACCATATTGCTCCGACCAAGGTAATGGCTGATACACCTGCTTCTCTGAGGCCTACTATTTGCCCCTTTCTCAAAGTCTGACAATTGTCCGTACTGCCACTGGTTACATCTCTAGGGATAATAATGTCCATCTAAGTCGACAGACTTGTTTGAATAGCTCTACAGCACAAGCTATCATGTTTTTAAACATTCCCAGCAGCATACATTCTTGTCCCACTGGCAATGAAATTGTTTTCTGATTGTGGCTCGATTTCTTTTGGGTGCACATATTTTTTGTGACAGTGTATACTTTTTGCGACATAATTGGATATTGCGAGTTTTATGTTTTTTTGGCCAACTTCATTTTAAGACTTTTATACTGAGAAAATCTTGAATAACGAAGGAAAGATTTTGTTCGGTTTGGTTTATTAGGTTACGGCAAAGGACTCGGGGGCTATCTGCCTTAAGGGAGGGATGCCTTCATGGAGGACTTTTTAAGGAAAACTGGCTCGTAGACACATTACACATAGGGAAAACCACGAAAACACCCATGCAGCCAGCCCGTTCGGGGGATTTGAACCTCGGACCGAACTACCAGTGTTCAGCGACATTACCGCTTGGCTGTTGGTGGACCCAATTTTGTTTGGAAAAGTACTTTTAAGTATGATGAAAATAATAATTAAAGTACATAGTGCAGCAGTATTCAAACTATGGGTAGCGAATATTTATAATAGAATCATAAAGTAGATAAAAATCCGAATCAATGGTATATAGCTAAGGATCGAAATATATTACTCCATAAAGTTTGAACACCACTAAAAAAGTATTTTATGTAAATAAATTTAGTAGACTTATGAACTGAAGTAAACAAAAACAATCGAATAACCCCTTAACTGCTGCGGCTGTATATATACGCCCTTCAGAAATGCTTTCATTTGCTTTGCGCTGCTACCAGTAAAATTATCCTCAAAGCTTTGGAATGTAACACTACAATGACAGTATGCAAAGGATATTTCAGAGAAGGGGGGATGTTTCCGAAACAATGGAAGTAGTGACTGCACATTGCGCAATTACTGGTCGTGCTTCTGTTTGAGCAAAATGTATTTTTTTAATTATCTGTCTTCTGTTTTCGTTAACTGTTTGTAGTAGGTGCTTTTTAAAAATATGCCTGACAACGATGACTAATGACTGTGAAGTTATTGCTAGTGTTTCTGTTTGAGTAAAACATTTTTTGATTCTGTGTCTTCCGTTTTAAACCTGATGTTATACTGGTCAAATAAATGATCGAAACTCCATTTTTGGGGATCTTTTTTTATTATACTTTTTCTCTAAACATGAAACTTTTGTATTTTCCTTTTTTTGTGAAAGTAAACAGTTTTAGGCAATAAAACTTGCACTTTATTTCCTTCCTAATACATCACATAATTATGTGTGCCTCTGTAAAAAACGGTGGCCCTGGGGAATAATATCTTGCATGTTTTCTGCGGCAATTAAGGAGTTAAACACTGATTGAATCTTCATATAAAATTCTACAACAGATTAAGACAACTCAGATGAAATTTAATAACAAAGATCTGTATTTTTTCTGTTATTGGGACTGGATTCAAAATGTTATGTATGTGTTGACATATAGATGTCTGTACATATGTATGTAGTCTCAACAATAGAAGAGTACACAAGGATCAATAAACTGTAATAACAAACTTTACATAAAATAAAATTTAGCCTGAAAATTGTTTGAGGTGGGAGAAATAGAATTTTCTCCAATTTAAGTTTCATAATTAACTAAATTCCATTTATTGCTGGAAAACATTTTTCTTAATAAAGGCTAAAAATCTAAAGCAGGATGATTTCATGATCTGACTATGTACAGGTATGTCAAACACATGGCCTGTGGGATTGCTATTCAAATAGTTGCTAGCGAAGTTCTCAGAAAGCTGCAAATTTGCATTACATGTGATTTCCATGTACAATAGTATATATTACCGTGAACAACTATTCTCGCTTACAAAAAACATGTTTCCAAAGATCCAGTCACTGTGAGAAACATGCCAGACCGAAAATGGTGGATATTAGGAAAAACAACACGAGTTGTTCAACATGCTTACGTACCAGCTATCTTGATAACAGCAAATAAAACTCCCAGATCTTGCATATAAAGTGACTTGACTTGTGACAGGAACCTAATTCTAGTTAAAGAAACCCCAACCTCTAAATGTGATATAACAACAACAAAATCATCTTTCTGATTATTATGGTATTGTATGAATTCAGTCAGATCGTTTAAATCAGGTATATCTTTTGTAGACAGTTCGCTAATTTATAACTGACCATCTTGATATATGAAAAATTGGAAGTGTCCACACATCATTAAGTCCCGGAGGAATTAACCATAAGCATGATTAAGATTACTGAACTACTTACAGTACGATTCTTATGCAAAATAAATTTAGCTAGATAGTCTAAAATTATCTAGTACACATTTTGCCTATTCTGCAATTTTCTTACATTTTTTCGATGAAAAAATTTTGCGAAGTGAAGAAATGCTTTTATTATTTAACAATTCACTAATAAATATATTAATATGAGATTAAAGTTAGCAGCATTTCATTTATTGATGCAAAATAAAATTAAATACGAACATCACTGATTAAACGCCCACAAAATCTTCATAAAAATTCTGCAGATATCTGTAGTAGATTAAGACAATTCAGATGAAATAAAATTTAATACAAAAAATTAAGCTGGAAATCACTAAGTGCTTACAGAAAGGAATTTGCACAGTTTAATTCAAATGATTGCATTTATTGCTCAGAAATATTTTCCTCGGCAATTCTTTAAAAACCAGGAGATTCAGTAATCTACTGGAAGATGTGATGAATAACCAGTTGGTAGCTACACTCCACAATATCCAAATGCAATTACTTTAATTTTTGTGCATGTTATTCGACTTTTCAGCAAGCTTTAAAACACAGAATATATTGCTATGAAAAAAGCCTTTACAAAAAAAAAAAAAAAAAAAAAAGTACTTTTCAAAGATTGAAAATAATTAAACGTATGGGAAAGGTTTAAATTTATAAGATATGTATTTAGGCATTTCATTATTATTTTAAACTAAAATTCAATAGGTTAATGTACTTTTTATAAGCTCTGACATGTTACTCAATTCAGATACAGACAAAATTTTAAATTTTTCTTTCAAATCTAAATCATGAAAAATATCTGTGACAGATCTTTTTGTTTCTATGTGCTCTTTTACAGTTACTGCTTGTAAAAGTTTTCTTTCCATCTTTCTTTGATCAGTTTTAGTATATTTCCTTTAAAAAATACTATAGTTCTTATTTGACGAATTAATAAGCAATATAAAACATCTGTAAAACACATATACCCCTGAAATTAGAGATTTCTTTTGACCCCCCAAAAAACAAAGACAGATGATATAAACTAATCAAAATATCAAATGATCACTGAATGTAGAATTTGCTGCCTCTTCGATTAGCGACAATTTAAAAAAAAAAAAAATTGGCGATAAAACCTTGCTTTTGGTTACTATGATAGTTTTAACTTCCTGATTTTATTTAAATGAAAATAGACTGATGTGTACATGGACAAATTTAAGGCAGTGCACAATGCCTAGTTTGTGCAATTCTAGGATTTTTTTTTAAAGTGAAAACAGATCAATGTGTACATGGACACAGAGTTTGTGCAATTCTTTGATTTCTTTTGGTTTTGTGTTGCGTCCATCTTGAAATTGTCTTCCTGGTGCTGATCTTTGCGTCAGAAAAGAATCGCCAAAAACAAGAGGCACCCAATCGTTAACTTTTACCTATCACATATATTCAGCACAACTAACAGCAGATGATGTCTTGGGCTTTTAAAACAATGTTAAACACTTATGAAATGCAATGTTTGCTTCTGTTGCATGTTCATGAAACTTTTAAAAGTCTGTATATACAATTCATCACAAACATAAAACATTATCTCCTCAATAAATTCATTTCAAAAGAAGGTTAATACTCTCAAATATGAGGTAAAAACCTAAATATGCTAATCAAAGTCCACAACAAAATCTGAACTTTAGATTGACAAATTTATTTAATACTTAGCAACACATGGCTAATTTCATGCATATGAATACTTTAGCTCCAAAGGTATGTCAAAAATGAACTCCTCTGCCAAATGCAATTAACTATACTGATACCAGTGTTTATTCGGTTCTTATACACTTTTTGGGGAAAATGCAGAATCACCCACTGCTTGGCATGTTTTCAAGAATTGCACAAACTCGGTATCCATGTACACAACAACCTATTTTCACTTTAAAAAAATTCTAGAATTGCGTACTCCCTTGACCTTATCCATGTACACATCGATCTATTTTCACTTAAAAAGAAAATCGACAAAAATACAATTCTTCTTACTCTTGTAAAAAAGGCATCAAACAAATAAGTGAGCGATTCTGTCCTTTAACCTATTCTTCTATACACTGTGAAACTTGGCAAGGATACTGCCAAATCTGTGCCAAACAATCCTGGAGATTTCTGAGGAACAGGTGGCATTTTATTAAGTTAGATAATAAGATTCTTTCTTTTGATAGATAATCGAGAGAAATTACCATTACAACTGTAAAAAAAAGGACCTAAGCTTATCTGCCAAAGCAAATTCATTAAAACTTTTACCAATAATTTTAATGGCCGAAACTTTTGAAACTATTCCAGTGCTTGCTGTTAAGGGTAGGTCTTAATTTTTTACCTTCACAGTCAAGTCACCCAAAACACCCGACCATTCAGACATTGGCAGGCTCCCTGAATCATTTCCTACCTACTGCTTTCCTCCTTCACGTCAGTGCATTATTCATTGCTTTGGGGAATTGTTAAATGACATGCTTTTGGAGCGACTAAAAGTAGTTATGTTATTTGAATGCTCGTTCTTTCTATTTTGTTTAATGTCATTGTTTAGCTATTGATGCCAAAGTTGCCACTTTACTTAAGGAGGTTATTGTTAGCACTGTAGCTACTTGTCATAAGGGAAGGAAAGTTTTTGTTTGTCGACATGACTGACAGAAAATGTGAAGTACCATTTATTTAAACATCTTGTCATAAAAATAAGAATTTAAATTTTAAAAATATATATAAAACTTACCATCCGTCCTCCTCTTGAAAACATATTGTTCCATTTGAAAATCTAAATTAGTTGCCCCAATATGGGTTCCAGAAGCTAAGAACTTCGTGACATCTTCATCTTTCAAAGCTAAAGATGGAATACCTCCCGACATCTTGGAGTTGCCTTTTGAGTTACGTCGGCGGACCTAAAAACAACAAAAACTTCTTAAATAAAAAATTTTGCAATTTTCAAAAAGGCAGTGGAAAAATAAAATAATGTGGCTTAGTAGATAACAATATCAGCATCCTAAACAAAAAAAGAAGGGGGGGGGCAAATCAATGGTAATTTTTGAAATTGGTAAAAAATATGGATAAAAATCATAGTACGCAGCACAGCCTCGATGCAATTTAGAAAATTGTTGCCAACACCAAAATGATGCACTTACTGCTCATCATAAATGTCACCAAATCCCATGTGTACCATATAACGGGATTAAACCAAAACATGTTTGGCTTAAGTTTAACAAGTGCCCCACCCCACAATGATATACATTTACAAACATCCATGACTCTGCTGTAATTCACAGGTAAGCCTATAGCAGTGAGCATTAACCACCATCTTACCAAACAGAACACAAATATCATGTAAATTAAAATGCACCCATTCAGCACAGTACATAAGTTTATTTTGTATAAATTCGGGTTATGTAAATGCAACAACAAAACTTATAAGAAATAGTTAGATTTTCGTGAAAAATCCAAATATTTCTCAGTTACTTATTCAATGATTTCCAATTCAAACTAGCACAGAAACATCAATGCTGAATCATAGTAATAATTGTCAATAAATGACAATTGAGATTACTGAGTTACCCTATAAAAATGTCTTAGCCTTTCCAGATTCCCAATGCGAAGTTAATACAGACATAAAAACTGAGCTGATACAATAACGCAGTTTAATTAGTTCCTACGATCACTGATACGACATATAATGAGACCTAATAGAATTTTATTAAGTATGCTCGGGTTTTTGCACACGGTCTCAGCATCTGCCTGCTCAGACATGTAAATTTAATTCTACATGTAATTTTGAATGATAAGCTATAGCAAAGAGAAAAAAAGTAAATGAAGATAGTCTTTTGTACATTAAATACAAACAACACTGGTGCTTCAGAATTAAAGCAGCCAGCTTGATTACTCACCAAAATTACAACAGGAGGCAACCAAACTTCGTAAATATAATACCGATATTTGAATTTTAGACTATTTTGACTGTGATATCAATTCAGCAATTAGCTTTTTTCCTCTAATAATACCCTGATATTTGAATTTCAGACTATTTTGACTGTGATATCAATTCAGCAATTAGCTTTTTTCCTCTAAAATGTTTAACATTTTAATTAATTAGATAAGAAACAGTAACAGTTTGCGCTACATTTTTGTATGTACACAGAAACTTCTGAATCAAGTCCCGGTAACAGAAAAGTACCGTTATTTATGTTCCCCACATTCTGAAGGTTGACATGCTTTTTAATATTCATCAAATTAATTTTAAATGCCATCAAAATTTCGCTGAAACATAGACAGTGCTTGCTTTCGTTTAATACTGACATAGAGTACTAAATGTAAATCAAAAGAATTCACAGCAAGATGCCTCTAGGAAAACTCATTCATCGTCAAATGTAAATTTTTTTTTGCATCCTAACATAGTATTCTAGGTTTGGTACAACTCTGATATACGCCCTAATTTCACCAAATGTGGCGATATGCGTTCTGTTCTGGTTTTTGGCGCGATTGCGTGTTGTATGGCAACCCTGTTGCCGTTGAAAAATCTTTCGCTGGAGTTCGTTGGTTCTCGTCATGCTTTGTGTCTGAGAAGCTTAGGGGGAAAGATTTAATGGTGAAAGTTGTTGAATTGAAGTTTGGCATAATTGTCGTGGCCATCCTGTTGAGGGGCAATGGGTATTTGGAGGTATGGAAAGAAGGTAAGGGAGATTATTTTTAGTGGCTGTGCGTGATAGAAGTAGGGATTTGTGATTATTTGTTATTTTATTTATTTGCGAAGCATAGTATGAATTTTCTGGATAGTGTGTCCGGGTGTCATATAAATACGATAGTGATTACGTGGCGGTATGAAATTGGTATTTCTGCTGTTTGAAAAAGCATTAATGGTAAGTGCATTTTATTTTATTCTTGTTCTTATTTTGTAGAATTTTGTGAATGTTATGTTCATTGTTTTTCTAGTATGAATTTCTGCCATTATTGTTTTTTTGAATTGTTTGAAATTTACTTTAGTTATTTTGTTGATTAGTGCATACCGTCTAAATTGTGCAATTCGTAGATGTTTTTTAAAGTTGAAACAGAACGCGGTGTACATGATATTCTTTGAAATTTATTGTTATGTTAATTTATTAAAGTGAAGTGTGCGTAGTTCGTAAATTCGTTTATTGCCTAAATTGTGCAATTCGCAGATGTTTTTTTAAGTTGAAACAGGATGGTGTGTATATTGTATTCTTTGAAATTTATTGTTATGTTAATTTATTAAAGGGAGGTGTGCGTAGTTCGTTCGTTGCCTAGATTGTGCCACTCGTAGATGTTTTTTTAAGTTAAAACATATCGCTGTGTACATGGACTCAAATCAAATAATTTTGGTTAGAAACTTCACGGTTTTGCTATCTAAATTTTTTGTTTTTGTTTCGGATTTTTAGCTTAAATTGTGTGTTCAAAACGTGGTTTTTGCATTCGCAGAAACAGATTTTTTGGAGACATTTTAGGCTTAAAGTTCGAAATGTAGAAAAAATTTTAGATAGCAATATGGCAGCGTGGAGTTCCTCGCCAAAATTGGTGCCTTGAGGGCGCATATCAGAGTAGTTCCCTAGGTTTTTTCACTGTACATAACTCTTTTAGAGCGCTTTTGAAACACTAAATTACGTACTTTGAGAATCACCAATCACGAGCCAAAATGATTTCTATAAAATGCACGGAATATTAAAATCAGTGAAAAATAAAGATACGTAACAGGTACTATATTCTGCAAAACTTTGTAAATGTTTCCCAAATATCTTAAATTTGGGCACACTTATTGATCAGGAGTCATATAATACTAATTACAAGAACTTTAAATAAAATCATCTTAATTATATAAATGAAATGCTAAAAGAATTTACAAGGCTATGCAAGAATACGTTTTATTGCAATGGCATGATTTCAACACGTGGGTAAAAAATTCTGAAGATTAAAGCGAAATTTGTATAATATTCGCTATACTGAATCATATAAGGTAAAATATATATAGTAACCTAAGCATGATAATAATACGTTATGATTATTACTCATGCCGATTATTAGGCTTACACGTGGAATACTAAAAACATTTACGAATATGTGTAATTTTACATAGGGTAAATTAAATACACATAGTTTATACTACTGGAATGAAAAGAATTTCACAATTAAATCTACAACTGAAATTCATATTAATATTTCAACAATTTAATATTCTAACTTCAGTTACTTACTCTAAAACAATGCCACTGGGAGAAACGCGCACCAATAATCTACGGGGCCGTAAAATCTGCCACAGTGTAAATTACGGAGTTACAGTTATGATGAAAGATTTGTCGAGTGATAACTTTTCAGCGGCAAAAAACTGTAGGTTTCAGGATGTTTGGTATATTTTATTTATTTATTCTTTATTTTAAAACCTTTTCCCACTTTATATCTTTAGGCTATTATTATAAATACTAATACTATTTGAAATGACCACCTTCCTGTGAAACGCACACACACAGATCAGAGCATAATATTTTTGGAGTGACGAAAATGACTCTCAAAATATTTTAAGAAAAATTTTAAAACAAATAGAGAAACAAACATACATTTATGCAGATTTTAGATTACTTAATTTCTTTAAATATAATACAGGCCTCTAATATTTGGTGGCAACAACTTAAAAAGTGATTTGCTGTATAACATTATTTTGGTTTTCGTTGCTATGAGTTACCAGATTGGCAGCATTGAGTTGTAGTAGGCAGGTCGCCACAGTACTCCCACTCCAGTGTTAACGATACCTTACAAATACTTTGGGTTGATGCGAACTCGACCACCTGAGCGTGTTCTTGTCGTAGCATCTGATAAGTCGGAAGTCCTGGTTTCTGTCGAAGGCTTGGAACAGCTTGCACTGAAGTCTGTTGGAGACAAATGCGGATCTTCAGATGGAATTTGTGATGGTGAAGACGCATTCGCTCCAGTGGCTTCTGGTGTCCAGATAAATGCCGGCTTAAGACTGTCGATACTAATGACGACTTTTTTTCGTTGACCAAAATTTTAAAAGTTTTCTCGTTTCGAGCTAACACTTGATGGGGCCCTGAAAATTGTGGTGCGAGAGAAGGCTTTGAAGCATCACATCTGAGAAAAACATGAGATGAGTTTCTAAGTTCTTTATGCACGAACACAGTTTGTTTGCAATGAGCGCTGGCAGGAACTGGTCGACTGTAACAGGATCTACTTTGCATTTAGATGGATTGACTGAATGTACGAAAACTCCAGGCAAACGGAGATTGGTACCATATACCAGTTCGGAAGAAGATGCATTCAGATCCTCTTTTAACGCTGATCGAAGACCTAGAAGTACAGTAGGTAACACATCAGTCCACTGTAATGCAGTGTGGCATCGAATTGATTGTTTTAAGGAGCGACGAAATCTCTCAACTATTCCATTGGAACTTGGATGGTAGGGGCTGGTTCTCACTTTGTAAGTGCCCAAATACTCAGTTAGTGACGTGAAGAGTTGGGACTCGAACTGACGCCCTGGTCAATAGAAATCTGCTCCGGAACTCCAAATCGAGAAATCCAAAAGGTGTAAAATGCCTTTGCCACAGTATCAGGTGAAATATCTACCAAAGGAACGGCTTCGGACCAGCGAGTAAATCGATCAATGCAAATAAGAATATAGGAATATCCATTAGAAGGCGGAAATGGCCCGACCAAGTCGAGGTGCACGTGATTGAAGCGAGGTGATGGCAAATTAAAATTTTTAAATTGGCTGGTAATGTGTCTGGCAATTTTAGACCTTTGGCACTCCAAGCACGGACGTGTTCAGCTGGCCAGGAGAAATTCAAATCATTTTTCCACGGAGCCCATGGTGCTATTGTCGTGTACGACGTGACACAGAAACAAACCCTGTTAGAAGTAAGGAAATGGATAGCAGAAATAAAACACATATGCGTCGATGTGCCTTTCGTCACGGCTGGAAACAAATGTGACTCCCCGTCAAAAGATCGAGTGCCCGATGAAGAGATACTGGCCTTCATCGATGATTTGGTTTCTCAGATATTCATTTGTAAGTGCAAGGACTGGAGAAAATATAAGCAAGGCCTTCGAAGCTCTTACGGGTCTACTCGTGGACAGTATGCATGTGTTTAGCGTATCATAAGGTTGCGCGTTCAAATCACGTCCGAGTCACCAATTATGGTGGTAAAATTTTTTGAGACAGATAATTACACACTGCTTTTAATATAATAATTTAATTTGTATAATAGGCCCTTTTGAACAATAATAAATAAAGCGTAGCTGAACATGCAACTATGATAACAAAAACAGATCGTTAATCATATCAATCTTCTTCGAATCTATATTAACAACAGAAATAAACATTATTTTGTTTTTTTCGTTGCTATGAATTACCAGACTGGCAGCGTTGAGTTCTGGTAGGCAGGTCGCCACAATTAACATTATTTTATTCCCCCTTGCAATGCAGCGCGAAACGAATTTTAAGAGAAAGCTATGCCGGAAAAGTAAAAATACATGTGTACGTGCATTTAACATTGAATAAATGGATATCTATGTAATTTACATTTATATTGAATAAATGTAATTGACTTCTATGTTAGCTGTAACCATAATTCCACACTCATTTTGGTTTTCAGAAATCTCAAGAAGCAGAAATTATTAGAAAGATCTCGCGCGACCAATTGAAGGCTATAAAAAGCCAGAGAGAGAACATTTCAGCTCAGTTGTTTAGTTAGCTGCTGTTTTTCTTGTTGAGATTCGTTGTACTTCCGCGTAAACTGAGATAAATATGATTAACATTTTCTTTAAATGCTCTGTGAATTGCCTTCTGCAGAGCACCCCATCGAACAGGAGATAAGACCATTCCGCAACAATGGGGCAAGAAACAAATTAGTGGCCATTTCGTGGAGCGGAGTTTGAACGATAATAAAAAACCTCTTTTTAAAGCATTCAACATTTCTGCAGTGAGTGGCAACAGTAATGGACTATTCATCAATGGGCGTATCGATGGAGTTCCTTGCAATAGGACCATCGACACTGTTTGAAGAAAGAGCTTTAAAAGTTTATAACTGAAAAAAAAAAAAAAAAGTCTACTTGCAATGAAGATCTGAGCAATGAATTTCGGGAGTAATGAAAAGGACTCCAAAAATAATATTTAGCAGCGATGCGAAATTATTTTTAATAAGTACTGAAAGAGTTATCCAAAATTTTAAACTTATCGAGTTTCCAGGCTGATACCATAATAGACAGAAAATCAATAAAGTGATCTAGGTAACCCGCTACAGCTGAGAGCAAGCAGAGAAACAAAGTCTATTGCACATTGTAGTCTTTCCAACAGAAAATGAGATCAAAGAGGATCTTGCATCCAAATGACACTATTGCTCCTCTTCCCTTTTTTTTTTTTTTTTTGAAATTTAGTGTTTGTCCAAGTAAATTGCTTTTAATAACATCGCATATCCCTTTCCTATGTTTGTATATAAGTATAAACATTACATACTTTAAATCAGGCGTCGAAAACTTCTTTTGGCTTCTGGTAAAAATCAACCAAAATTATTTATTGTTGTGTGTATTCAGGTCAAGGGTATTTATATTTTAGAACAATTTTTCTTAGTGAATTAATACGATAAATTTTAAGGAGAGTATAATTGCAACGCACTTTTAACTTTAAATACAAAAATTAAAATTAAAATTTAATTAAAATTTCAATTCTACTTATTATAAAAACAAACATAACTGAATGAACTTTATTTTTCTTTTCGATATCAGTGGCTTCACTGATGCTAAACTTGTCGCGTCAATTAAGCCAAGTAGTTTATAGTTAGTCATCTTAAGACGAATACAAAAATCTTAATTTTCGGTAGTTAAGCTGCTCCTGTTCTTATTTAAAATAAATTTTATGTGTAAAAATATTTGCTCGCATTTAGAAGTTGAACCGAATGCGGACAAAATAGCATAGCCAGCTTTTGGAATTACGAAATATGTATCGACGTTGCCAAACTTATCGTTTTCTTCTTAAAATAATGTTTCAGTTTTTGTTTTTAAAAGATAAAATGCGTGTTTTTTACTGCAAATTTGTAATAACAAAAATGTCATTATTATTATTATTCTGTACTTTTTTATATATATTCTCTACGTGTTCGTTTCATATTTCTGTTTCATAATTTATTTTTCCATTACATTTTGTTTTATATATTATTTTCGGAACCCAAGTGGGTCATCTGAAATTGTGAGTTAGGGTCGCTCGGTTACCTTCTGATTATTAGTTTCCGAGGCCTGCTTAAATCATTGCATATGTATGAATTATTGCATATGTATGAATGTAAATTAATCGTGATTGCATTGCAAATAATAACTATTTATAGTTCGATAAATTTCTGTACAGGAACTTTAATTTTTTAAATAGTAATCTTTTGATTTCTTTGTATTGAAATGTACTTAGTTATGCAATAATACATTAATGAAATTAATGAAAATATAATATTATAAATTTTACAGTCAGTGAGGTACCCCAGGTTAAGAACCTGGATTATATTAGTTCAATTCTTCTCCGTCTTTTTTCATAACTTAGAAAGTTTATACATATCGGTCGTGAAATAAAAAAATGATTTTTATTAGGTTAGCGATTTTATTTCTGAATAACGCTCATCTATAAAATGGTTTGTGAGTGGATGTATTTAGCTGTCTTATCTCTTATCAAAAGTAGAATCACTTTTAACCAGCAACAATAGACTGCGCCTATCCCGGAAAGAGATTTTTACGGATAACTGACTATATATTTCGGAACTATATATTTCGTTGATGTTTTTGGATGACATCTATAGAAAGCGTAGCGTAAGAGATACATCGGTAATGTTTTTGATCTATCGGAAAAAATTAAATAATATCTAAAATAGTAATAATACTTAAAAAAAATTATTTAAAAAGTATATACACAGCACGATTTTATATTTCAGAAAAACAAAACTGAACAACAATTTAAAGTTACAATACTTATTATCAGATGAAAATTACGACTTTCTTAGTATGATATCATATATTTTCAAATATCTGCTTGCTTATAAGACTGTCGCGGTATTTTTAAAAATTCGCTATGTGTGTAATGAAACTTCCTTAAAGGGCGTTTCTTGTAACCTGAAAAACATTACTTTAAAAAAAATCTCTGAAAAAAAAATATCTGCAAAGAAATCTCAATTTTATCTCCCAGTCGGTGCTGTGTAAAACAATTTAAATGCAGATCTTATTAATTTTTACTTTTATAAAAGAATTAACCCTTTTTCTTTGTATACATGAAAAATACCAAAATCTTGCTGTCAAAGAAGTATTTAGAGATATAAAACTCGTCTTTTTGTACAAGAGTTTCCAGCATGGAATTAGCAATGTAGATCAGGAGGATGGTTAACAGAGGCCTCTGAATTACTGGTAGAACTGTTGAAGTGAATACTGAGAGATTCTGCCATTCAAAGGCCTTTTTCTATAACAAAGTGGTCGTGACTCATATGTTTGGCTGTATGACTATGGTTTACCTGAATGGCTTCTGAGAAGTGTTTATATACTTGAATTGGTCGAAGCTTGACTGGAAGACTTATTGTTCCAAAGGGAGTCATTCAGACACCAATAAAATTTGAGCAAAAAATGAGCACGAAGAATTATTGTGCTCTTTTGGGATATATTATATTTTTCTAATTTTTTTCATTTCTAAAATTTTTTCTCTCTAGTTTCTCAAAATACACAAGCGCTTTTTTCAAATGTGGATGACCCAATAGCGGTAAGATCGCCGAAGACTGGTAATTTGAAACGAGATCATGCCCCGGAAAATGAGCTGATTGCAGGGGAGATTTCGTAGTTTTTCTTCCATGTGTAACGTAATACGAATTGTTTTCCTTTAAACGTCCTCTACGAGACATAACTGCGTTAAGGCATACAGTACTCGAGTGTTTTGCTGCAAATAGTCTTAAATGTAAATCTGGATGATATAAAATTTCATAAAAAAATTAATCACAATCATTAGTAACAGCTTTTTTTATATTATAATGTTACGAATTTTGTACCTATGTAAATAGTTTTAGTGAAATTATATGTGAAACTGCAGTTGTTTTTCGGGTACAATGGAACATGAAAATCTAAAGAAACGAAGCTTTGTTGGAAAAGAATACAGAGGTAAGTCTATTTAGCATTGAGTAAATGGCTATCTAGCTAAATTGGCAAGATATCGCAAGTTAGCGAGAGTTCTGGTGACTAATTTTCGTCACCAAACTTGGCCACCATTTGGCGATATTTTGGTCTGGTCTCTGAATAATTGTAATGGGTACTGTAACTGAATAACTGTAACCGATCCTATATGTAGCTGTAACCGTATCTGCTCTCATAAGCCTTCCAGTTGTTGTTGCCTTGCCCGTGTTACATGGAACAATGGTTGCCAGAGCCTACTCGGAAGAGAGGTTGGACTTCTAATTTTCCACACCCTATTTTGAGGAAAACCACTCCAGGAGGATTCGGGGTTTTCCCTTCTATCAATACACAGGCGAGGACTTTCGGCCCGCCGCATATTTAGAGTGCTGCCGCACCGACACTATACATTTACAAACATACCTGTCTTCTCCGAGATTCGAACCAGGGCCCTTCGGTACCGTAGTAGGCTTCCCTAACCACTGTACCGTCTGGGCGACTGGCCTACCACTAATTTTCAGAAGTGGAAAGCACTAGCAATTTCCCGGCGACCGGGAGAAAACTATATGAGACCAGTTAGAGTACCGGTTTCTGAGTTATTAATGGCTTACTTCAGTGTGAGTTCGGAGTATTGAGTTATCTCCATGTGATATTCGTTCTTGAAATGCAGTTTGCACTGCGTTGTGGTTAACGCTATTAGTAGTTTGAAGTGCAGTTACTGACTGTACTGAAGAGTTGCACAAGTATTTTTGTGGAAAGTTCCAGAAGAATTGTTCCTTTTGGTAAAATAATTTTATCAAACTACCATCACTTCAAACTAATTTAACACTAACTAAAATAGCCGAAGCTAGACGCAAATATCTAACGTAGTTGGCCCTTAATTTAAACTAGCCGGCGATTATCAACAATACGGCCTAGCGTAATACCTTCAAGAATGAATTAGCCAGAAGGCAACATGCGCCGCTAAGGACTCCTAAGAACGCTCTCTTTTTGAAGTAAAGTAAAACTTTCTTTAAATACTACTTCTAACTCATTTGCATTCAACGCGATTCTAAAAGCTCATTCCGGTAGGGAGTTGTAAATGGGAAACAATAACTGAAAGCAAAGGGTTTCACAATTAAAAATAACTGTTATGAAATCAATATACACCTTACGCAGATTAGAATGTTTTTTCATTAAAGGACAGTATGCGCCAGACAGTTTTCTACAAAAAGAGCTAATTTTATACATACAGAGGAAAAGATATTATCGTCATTAAATTATTTTGGCTATCATAAAAGTTTTCTAAGTTTAAGATTCTGGATTATGGTAAAGCACACAGGGGTTATCTTCTAAGGAGAGAGAAGTCTTCTTGGAAAAGTAAAAAAGTAATATTCTCAAGACCTGCATATATTGCTTTTAAATGGCTTCGTTTGTTTTTCAATAACATTCTGTAAGAAGAATTATTTAATCTTTTATTCCCATTAAACTATATGATAAATTATTTTCCTCCTTTTAGTGCATTAACTATGACATTCATTTTAAATAAAAGTTTATTGCATAAAATCCATTTTTTTTTAAATAATATTTTAATTTTAGCCTGAAATGGCTATTCGAAACATAACTTTGCATTGATTTACTTTAAATGCGCTTTTCCATTTTTCACTCGGGTCTAATGAATGAATGAATGAATGAAAGCTTATACAAAGGTGTTTACACATTTTTAGAACGATTTCGAAGCCATTTAATTAATGTTTAAAATGAAGAGAATATTTATTTAAATGTTTTGTCTGATATCTTTTCTTTTTCCCTGGACTATCTGTGTCGTGATTTTCAGGATAGACGTGCTTTTCGTAAAATTCCCAGCGATATTGATTTCCAGTTTTCTTCAGCTACTTTTCAGAGTAGATTAGTCGTGGTGGGTTTGCATTTAGAAACTCTTTTCAGGAAACCAGAGACAAAGGGGTCCTGAAACGTCAGGGAACTTCGCAGGAATACGTTGAAACAGTTATGTATTCAATACCTGTATCAGTCTCCATTTTAAAAGGAATACAGTGGTACTCTTCGAAGCACGACTTGTTGTTCTGTCTTGCAGAAGTGACATTTTATGAATGGTCACTGGGTTAAAGAAATAAAATTTCCTCTGTAAATATCGGGCGTAAAACTTTCTCTTTACTGCGTTGACGGAACATGGTTTGTTCACATTTTCTTTCTTTGTTTTCAGTAATAAATATACCTATCTTTTTTTGGAATTATTTAAGCAAATACATGTTTGTGTAGAGTTGCAATGTATTTCCATTTATCTGTTGCTAAATAGCTTTCATACATTGTTCTAAAAATTGTTTTGCATTGAGCAACATCCTTCTACAAAATCTCGTGAAAATTAAACTTCTTAGCTTTTTTTTTAAGTTGTAAACTTTGGTTTATTATTTTATTTATTATTGCTTCATATGTATTTAAAGACTTTGATATGTTCGGTAGCGGATTTTCTCTTGTTACTAACGATTTCACCTTAATGAAAAATTAGAAACAACGTGTACCTTTTCATTGGATATTCTTTTTTTCATGTAGAAGTAATGATTGACGGGTTTTCCCTTCCGGTTAATAATGTTGCTTATTTCGCCCTTAGAAACCATGCATTTCACAACATTTTTTTTTTTATGGAATAGGAATATTTCTCACCGGAAAACGTAAAAACATCCTTCAATTCATAGCTTGTTTATATACCACAACTTGTAAAAAGTTTAAATTTAATAGTAGCAGATTATATTTCTCACTTCAAAAATAATAATGTGATGCTAAAAGTTTTTATTTCAAAGATATGCTTTTATTTTCCCTTTTCTCCACTTTTGATAATCATGAATTGAATAATCAGAGTAAATTTCTAAATTTTATGAAGTTATCGGCATCGAAATAGTTCTGCTTTTATGCAATATATCTATTTTAGTTCTCTTTAGGAAAGCTATATCTTTTTTAACATATTTTTCTTTTAAACAAGTATGTTTTCTGCTCTGTAATAGGGCTATGTGCAAGTTGTACCTTAGGTTACTAACTTTTCTCTGGTCTCACCTATAGTGTATATTATAATGAAGACTTGACGACTCTGGATATTTTTTAAGGTTGTATAAGGTTTCATTCAAATGAAGGGTTTTCGGTAGCAAAGCTTTGTGTTTTAAGGTGTAAAAGTTTTTAAGTCCATTTACATCTGCGTAACAGGGCTTAAGTCGTAGTCATTGAGAGACAGTACAGGTTACGCATGCGCATATGTGCATAAGACTCAACGTCGGTCGAATGTTACTTCTTGTTTGCTTCACCGTTGATTGATCGTTTCTTATTTCTTATTTTCATCTTGTATCTTGTTTTCTTTACCGTGATTGATCATTCTATCAAGTTGGCATAAAGTTGAAAAGTTAAAACATTTAGTCAAAATCCTCAAATCAGTTTTTGTGATGGAGAAATGTCAGGTTGACTAGCAACAAAGCTCAGTGTATACTTTCCATGACCGAGAAGTCATAGTATGAAAAGATCCTTTACGGAATAGTAAGTTCATGGAATGAATTCATAATAACTCTACAAATGATTTGATAAAGGAAAACGAAATCTGAAAAGTTTCAGATTTTTGAAAGCTTAATACGGTTTTCCAGCAGACTGTGACAAAATGGCTAACACAAATCATGAATCGAAAACAAATTTTCTATACGAAGTACAAAAAGAAAAAATTTGTGGAATAACGAGCAGTGGTAGTGGATGAAGTCACGGTATTTGGAAATTATTTTCAACTATAACGGTATGTAATTTAATTGTGTGCAACCGCAATATTTAAATACTGCACTGTTAAAGGAAGGGGAAAAAATCTGAAAAAGTTCAGATTTTAACGGTCACTTAAAAGGGCTCTTTTAAAATTTAATATCGTTTATCAGTAGAGATTATCAATTGAGACGGGCCAGGTTAAACATTTATAAGATGAATATACGTTTAGACATACCAACATGGGAATGATGTATACCTTTTGTATATTTGAAAAGTGCAAAAATATATACAGCAATTTTGTAAAAATATTTGATGCTTTTAATTAGCTATATCCTGAATTAAATGTATTTTTATTTAACTGAATGATGTTCAGAAGTAAAAAAAAAAAAAAAAAAAAAAAATATTCTAAAGAATTGCATCTATTGCTTTTGATAGTTTAGTTTGTTTATCAGTAGCAGACAGATTAAATATGAAAGAATAATGTCTTCTGTTTTTCCAAATGGCAGCCCTCGAATGAAAAGTAAAATAATGCTTTTACGATGGACCACGTAAAATCATGTTACGAATTTTTTTTGAGATGTTAGTAAATGTACTTATTACGAGTTAAGAGAATGAAATAATTTCGTCTGTTCTTTGAGAAGCGGCCATTCTAGGACTATAATGTATTCTTCCACTATAATATTAACTTTCAAATTAAAGTCTCAAAGGAATAATATTGAGACTTAGCCGTAGCACGTGCAAAATGACTGATTTTTGTGAAGGACCTGGGATTTAGGGATTTAAGTGTGTATTAAGGAATAGTTGAACTGCTATTCGGTGCGGGATTTCAGGTCACTGGCTATATCAGCGGGCTAGTAATTAGACAACACTGACCATTGAAGTGACTTCAGAGTCTACAATAACCTTTTCATAAAAAGTGCTAAATATGAGCTCAATAAATAAGAGACGTTAGTTCAGAATTTCTTTATTTTCGATGTACACTGTTTTTTTTTTTTTTCATGTCATAAGGAATATCCAACATTCAAAGTAAACAAATAAATAAAATAATACCATTATTTTCATCTTTACCACACAACATCTAAAATATATATATATATATATATGGATACATACAGTTAAAATTCATAACCTATACATCAAAAACACAAAGCACCTCTGAAATGTAAATCTATATGCAACTCATCATGCTAATCTATCGACAACATTTGTTTACCACAAATGAAGTTTCGATAATTCTAAAACGAACATGCGTATATAATATGCTGAAAAGAATTTCATATCTGCCAACTCTCACGAATTTTTCATTACATTTTACGAAACTTGTTCTAGCATTATAATGTTACGTGAAAAACTCATTTTGTAAATTTATACGAATTTTGCTAGGCGCGAAAAACTGCGCCAATTTGTCGCCAAATGTGCAGACAGACAGACACACAAGATAGCTAAAATAGACACATATCTTGTTTTGCACCTACTAAATCTTTCTGCCCATTGGGCGAAAATTTTAAAGCGTATGTCATTGGTAGGCATTTACAGTTACCGTTTCAAATTTTTTTTTATTATTTAAGAAAAAATATTCCCTTCTAGATTATGAATTCTTTTGTTACGCATCTCTAAAGTCAGCGACTTATGACTAACATCGATCTTTGCAGGACGATCTACTTACAAAAGTTTTAATTCGGTGGTTTGCGAATTTCATCATGAATTTTTTTAACATAATTTTGTTGTGATAAAAAATGATTTTTTTTATCATAACATTTGTTATGATATCATTAAAATGAAGCAATATCTACAGTAAAATGCTTCATTAAAAGAGTAAAGCCTTTTTACCTAATCTTTTTCACATTTTAAAATGTTTTTGTCTTACATTTTGACAATTAAGGGATACCTGAACACTGAAATTTAAGCAAGGCAACAAATATTTATTAATAATGAAAGCGAAAAAACAACTATAACTAAGACAAAATTGGTTTTATTTGTAAAATTTCCATTTTTTATGATTAGAGCCCCTTCCACTGTGTAATTGTTTCAAAATATTCAGATATCTTCCAATTTTCTTCATAAAATTTTCATTATGCAGTTTTCTGACATTTTTTCAAAACCATCTTGTGGTTTTTATTCTCACGAAGTTGGCAGGTATGCAATTTGGATATAGAATTGATATAACATGCTCAATCAACTTTCAGAACAATCTATCTAATCAATTGATTATGTTCTTTAAAAATTATGTTTAAAAAATTCGTCTGAATTCCGATTAGAACACAAAGAGAGTTTCATTTAATTTTTCTCGAAAATGCAAATGAATTAGGATGTCAATGGTGGTAATAAAATCTTTTCCAATGAAGTAATTCCAAATAAGATTATATCGGAATTAAATTATTAATTAGTTAAACTACTAATTAATTTAAATTCTAAATTTTAGGAAATTATTAATCCTTAATTAATTAAAAGTCTAAGAATTTGTAACAAGTTCAAACAGCTGTCTGCTTCATAAAATTTCCAACTGAATTATTAATTAGTTCATATTGAAATTATCAATTAATTTAGATTAACATTACAAAGAAATTACCAGTTATTAATTGATACAAATTTAAATTCTAGGTATTATGATTTAATTCGCATTCAAACTTAGGAAATTCACTAGAATTTGAATAATGAATTACAGCTCACTTTATATCAGTTAGAGTTTTCTTTTATATTTCAGTCGCCCCCCCAAAAAAAAGGCAGTTTAATAATTCAGTCTTGTTATTTGTCTAATAATTCCACTTTTCATAAAAAATATTGAGTGAACTGTAGGCTGAAGTACAACATTTCATATTCCGAATGCTAATCATTTTACTTCTGGTTAAGTATGAAATAGCAACTCGTTTGTTTGCTACAAATCACTGCTAGATTTTCTACTCTTTCTTTATAAAATGCCATTACAAAGCATGAACCCAAAAATGGAAATAAAAATATAAAGTCTTCATCCATTAGAAAGTTATTTTTTGTATATTAATGAGGTCCAAAAATCCCAAGAAGTATAAATGTATCGAAATTTCTAAAGCTGGTCTTTATGTGCTCTCAAAGAAGTTGCACATTAAACTATTTGGTAAAAGTAGAAACATTCAAGGCATTCAACCGTGAAGCTCTCAAAATGGTCCTCAAAGAACAGAGATAGAAGAGAACTGCTCTACAATAGGGAATACGTTACCTGGTATTGTCGTTTATTAAATTAAAATGAATCTCGAGATAATAAATCGCAGTTTCTTGCGTTTAAGAGATATTATCTTCTCTTTCTCAAATAGTATGAGCTACCAAAGAAGCAAATGGAATTGAAAAGGCTGTAGCCGTTTTCAAAAATATTGTTTCAATAAAACTGATTTTAAGATTTCCCTTTCAATAAATTTATTTTACAATGTCTTAAATATTTTCTTTTCGCTAAAAGTTCTTATTTAATACGTTTTATACTGAAATATTTTCCCACTTAAAATTCTCCGACTAATCTTTCGAGAAACTTTTTCTTCCTTCCAAAAATTTTTTTTCCTATTTTACTTTACTTTAACTTCTTTAAAGAAATTCTTAATAACTGCAGTTATTTCCCCAGTTTGAACTAGAAACGAAAGGTCTTATTTTTAAAACAGTGATGGCCATTTTTTTAGTTTTGTCAATACGTCTCGTCTGACAGTATACAACTTGCTGTTATCATAATGGTTAGCAAGATTCCTAGGCGAATTAGCTATTTAATGTGGCGAGAAGCCTCCTAAATGGGATAGTGACTTTGACTACCGCATCTAATCCCGGAGAAGGCATGGGTGCTTATAAATATGTATAGTATTTTTGCAATGACTAAATTGCTAACACAAATCATCAATCGAAAACAAAATTGCCTATGAAAATGCAAAAAGGAAAAATCGTAGGTTAGCCAAAGAATAGGTATTGATAAGAAGGAAAGCTTCGCAGCAGCAGGAGTGGCTCCTTCCGAACGAAAAGGGACACAACTGCGCATGAGTGAAATATCTGTCGCCAAAAAGCGCCAAAGCTCGAAGCTGATGTCGAAGTTCGAACAGGTTCGACGGTCACGTTTATCAAGAGTTTAAAGCTGTGTCACTCCATTTTTTCCCCATACATATTGACAAATATAAAATCAGACATCAAACTGCGCTATGGATAATACAACTTCAACTAGTAAAGCATGAAAATTCGAGTTTAAATTATCGCGAAAAGTCAAAGAACGATTCATCTTAACCCGTGTTCCTCAATTTCCTGTACACGTGGCGGAGGTGGAAAATCTCGGCCAGGTACATCACAAAGGGAGAAATTCTCGCCAACAGGTTCCGTCGCCAAATCCCTTGGCGAATTATCCCTTTTCTTTCTAGCGGCGTAGAAGACAAACTGGTTTACATTACGTCTATGGAGCCTTTCCTTCTTTACATAGACTTTCTTTGGGTTAGCAGCAGTGATAGTAGATGATGTCATCGTATTTGGAAATTATTTTCAACTACAAAGGTATACAATTTAGTTGTATATTAATGTATGGAGGCATTCTAAATATTTGGCTACCTGAACGGTTCCCTCATGTGTATTGCTGGTAGAGGAAGAGGGATTGGACACCCTCGGACTCATTTCCCCGGGGTGCTTTCTCCCAAAACTGGGCCCGGAACTGGGCAAAATCGTACTGTCACCTATATGATGCCCAAGGCTTTTACCAACGATAGGTGCAATCTTGTACTCCTTGCCGCAATGAATTTCATTGGATTTTCTGATTTCAAACAAGCGAGATAAGTCACAACAATAGGTGGCAAGAAAGGCTGTTAAGTTTCAGGCCGTTTTAAAGACGTTAGTATCTAAAAAATTATTTATTTGGATCCCTTGGAAAACTTCCGCTGTGCATGGATTTTCCCAGCTGATAAATCTGAAAGGAAGAAAGGGTTATTTGGCAACACTGAGTATTAGTCCAGAAAATATATTGTCATTAAATACGTCAATAAAAATGTACCAATCTGCAGTGGCGAATCTTTGCATTTAGCAAGTCCTCTAACAGGATTTCAGCCTTGAAATATTGTAAACCTTTGAAAAATAGTATTTAGAGAATGAATATTTTATTTTCACTTCCTACTTGACTCTTTTTCTTTAAGACTTATAAATTAAAATTAGTAAGCAAGGTACATTAGTAAGCAAGGTAACATTTAGAATTTTGACTCTGCACTTTTTTATAATTCGCTTCTGAGCTAAAATTGCATCAGAAACTTAGTTAAACAAAAAAGTATCTGACAAGAATTGCATAATTTTGATGAATTTGATGAGCTAATACATTTTTAGTTTTAAAATGATAGAATATTTTAGGGGCAGTTTTGAAAAATGTACTACATTATTCAAGTTTAATTAGAGAAGTATAAAAGCAAATTTAATGTGAAGCTTGTGTTTTAAAGTAGAAGGTTTTTTAAAATGATTGAAGCAATTTCGAATGACTTTACTTTTTGAAATTACAATCAATAAGTGCCAAGCAATCCATTAAATGTAAGGAAAATGTAACCGAATTTTACTTAATCTGCCTTGCTTCCATTAGGTACTTGGGTAACGTAATGATCATAATAAATTCTTGCCGTATGCAGTCGAGCACTTAATTTGCTATTGCCTCTACTGCAGTAAGACTAAGTTTGTTTATGTATTTTCTTTTTTGTTGGAAAAAAAGTAAGTAAATAAATAAAGTAAGTAAACAAAAAAGTAGTAAGTAAACAAAAGTAAAGTAAGTAAACAAAAAAGTAGTAAAGTGTTGTTTTGTTACATTTTTTGTTGTTTACTTTTTGTTTGTTTCCTTTTTCCTTTTATTTCTTGTAGACGTGTCGTAAAGATGATGCAAACACAAAATCTTTCATATACGTCCAAGAAAATGCCCTGTCTTCATAACGGTGCCCTTTTATAAAAGTACCGGAACTTAAGCAAATCGGCTTACTTTACGAATACACAAAAGCTTTTTTAAGGATGCCCCGGCATAAAAATGTCCGCAATCTCATGAAGACTAATTTTTACTTCCTTATACGAAGTAAAGGAATTATTGTAATCACGAAAAATTCTGGGTATCAAATTTCAACGAAAATATTCATTTTGACCTCTATCGAATGAAATTTAGCAACGTTTTTGCATGACATCTGTATGTAAGGACCGGATAAAGAACTCTTTCTCCCCAAACAAATTATAAAACAGATTCAAAATGGATTTTTTTTTTTCTTTTTTTGCCACGAAACGTACGTACGTAAACGCCATAGGTACACTGCGAAAGTAAAAAGAAGAAGGGGACAGTTCTGCATCTTCCGTTTTACTGGGCCGTTTGAGGAAATTTAACTTGCGTTTTTCATGTCTCGAAAGCGCGACTTAGGATATGTATTAGATTTATATATAGCATTGTTCTAACATAGGTATTTTGACACGAAATCGGACTTTTTCTAAAGTGACATGCCAATTTTTTTTCATATATCGATTCTAAGACTCAAATTATGCCAAACTGCCAAGTTTTGTAAAAATCACAAGAGCAGTTTTTAAAAAATTAGCTTTGAAAATTTTAACTCCTCAATGCTGACTTATATACATTTATTAATATCTTTTTTTTCATTAAACTTATTTGATTCTTCCTTTTATTATTACTATTTATTTGATCCTTCCTTCTCGAAATTTATTCCTAATAAAATTCACCTATTTTTTTACGATTTATTTTTAAAATTTGTATTTTTAAATAATTTTTATAAATTTTTCGAAAAAAAATTTGAATTATAACCTATAAGAGTTTTTCGATCATCTTAAAGTAGATTGGGAGTAATTTAAAATCCGAAACCTTTCAGATTTTTTTTTTGGCGCAGTGTATGTTAATCACACAACTTGTGTCTTTTTTGCCGAGTTGGATCAAAAGGAAAACTTTTAGTTTTGTGCACGGAAAAATCTGCCTTCTTGCCCGCTGGCTGAATTGCTTGTTTTTGCGTAAAAACTGTACTTTTAATTGTAAAAATTGGTTTTTACTTGCTTTAACTGTATTTGGTGTTTTATGATTTTTTGATCTTTCAATTGTTAATGAAGATATTTTAAGTTTTTATGTATTTTTGCCTTGCCGCGAAATGAGAACTGAATTAATTGAATGAGAAATATATCGCTAATGAAATTCGAGGAAGTAAATTTAAAAGAAATGCAGGAAAACCTGCGTATAATTTATTATACGCATTGTATATTATTATATTCCGTACAAGTATTCCGCAATTAATACTATATTATAATATTCCGCACAAGGAAGTCGTGGTGTATACATCAGATTTTTTATAAAGTAAGTTTTATAAGAACTTGCAAAGAGCAACATTTATTGTAAAACGCAATCTTCACATATTTAACAGATTTTATGACTTTTTTCGTAATTTTCACAAAAATGTCTTCAGTTTTTGATTTTTTACAAATTTGTTTTTTCAGTAGTGCTAATAAACGTGCCAGTCAATGATCTGCATTTTGCCAATTGGTCGATGATTTGCATTTAAAGTATGTAAATTTGGTTGACATTTGGGTTACTGTTTAAATTCTCGTTCTTTTTATTGCATCATAAGGAATTCCCCCCCTCTTTACAATGCAATTTTCTTTTTGTTGGGCGCTGCCGAAGATTTTTTTTTCTCGCAAATTTAAGAACGCTATTACGATAATGTAAAATTAAAATAACGACTATATGTTAAAATTAAGAATTTTTTTCGCAAAATTAGTATTAAAATATCTTTATTTCATGTTTTAAAATAACTTTACGTTTCATTTTGGTAATTTTTGAATATCTAAAGTGGGAAATTCAAACAAGAATCTAAATATACAGCAGCAAGACTCTAAATGCAAAGCAGAATTTTGAAAATCTTCAGATATGAGTTAGCTTTCTTTGTAGTTCTTTTTTCTCTTTGTAGTACATTTTACGCTTATTTTTGAATTGAAAAATGCAAAATTTCTGATTTTTATTTTGACAAAGTTGGTAGGTATGCCTTCGTAAAGACGCAATCACGTTTATAACAACAAAAGCTAGTTAGTTACACTTTATGATAGCGCCCCGATATATACGTAGAATTTACATGCATTTTGTTAATCAGAGTAGCAAATTAAAGCACTGTATTGCACAGCAAGGGCTTTGTGAAAAGATGCTCGTACCTCTATGAATATTGTTATATACAATTTGGAAACCGTTCTCTTTAAGGGTGAAAAACTCTTGAAGGCTTATGTCTTTTCGAACCAAAACCGACTTGTAGAAATACTATGCCGGGCCGCAGTTATGCAACGGTCCCACATAATTTAATATCCGGCGACCTTAAAAACAGCTAGATGTGAAAGTCATCAATACGCTGTTACCTATCAAATGTAGGCAGAATTTTCAACCTTCATTTCATGAAATTCCTTCAATTAATATACGGTTAATAAGTAAAGAATTTAGTTCACCCGAAATCCAATCAATCATGTTGAATAATCTTCTGATCTGGCATATCATTTTAAATTCAAAGATGGACGTTTACTGAGAGAGTTCTGTTATAAGACAACTCGCAGTAGAACCATTTATATTTATGTATATTCGGCACTAATATCATATGTGTGGAAATAATTTAAATACATTAAATAATTTTCTACTGTTAAATGGTCTACTTTACAATCTGATTACATTTTGAGGAAATACCATTTCAGAGTTTTGGTAACAACTGAGCTGAACTACAAAGACGTAAGAAACATTCAGTAAAATGGGAAAAAAAAAAAAAAAAAAAAAATCTGATGTGTACACCACATAACTTCCTTGTACGGAATATTAAATTATACGCATTTTTTCTTGCATTTCACTTATTGGATTGAATTAAATCTATTTCCTCGATAGAGCATAAACCACAATAGAATAAATGCACTCTTTAAAATTCACTATGTTTATTTATCATAGTGACTTTTTGGTGCTAAGCTCATTTAACAGCGTTACATTTCATTAATTTTATAATTCAGAATGCACAAAATTTACATCGTCTGAAAAATAATCGTTGCCACATGTTCTATTCAAAAATTATAATGAATCTAAAACTATGTACAAAAGAAATTAAACAACCAAACAAAAAAAGAAGTTTTTCACAGACAATTCAGTATTTCTGATTCAATTAATTCAGTCCACACTTCGCTACAAGTCTAAAATACATAAAAACTCAAAATATCTATATTAAAAATTTACTAAAGGTATAAAAAGCTTAACCAGAAGATAAGAACAACATAATTCAATAATTTTTAAAGCAAAAAAAAAAAAAAAAAAAATGCACAGTCTACAAACATATAAGAATAATGAAACTGAGATCACTGAGCCGAGTAACAGAGTGGATATATTTTTAAAAAACTTATTTTAACTTTAAATTTTCTTTTTTAAGTATATACATGTTTGTTAAAATTAAAATTTATATATGTACATATATTTATATACTTTTGGTGCGGCAGATTGCAACCAAAATACGAGGTGCACATCTACATGTTATCACAGTCCTATATACAAAATTTCAACGCTCTGAGGCTACTCGTTTTTGAGTTATGCCACATACGTATGTACGTACGCACAGATGGCACGAAAAATTCTCCTTAGAATTCATTTTAAATCAGTTTTATATTTTTTTGGGGAAAAGAGTCCTTTATTCTGTCCTTACGTACAGAAGTCCTGCAAAAACATCATTAAATTCCATTCAATAGCTGTGAAAATGGATATATTTTTTTTAAAATATGATGCCTGAAACGTTTCGCGATTACAATACCTCCCTTTTACTTCGTTTAAGGAAGTACAAAAGAAAAAGTAAAATGTTTCAGGAATTCAAATGTTAATTTTTTCCATTAAGTTAAGTAGATGATGAGCTTCATCACAATCCATATTTGAAATAATAGGTTGCTGCATAATAATATTTTTAAACTTGTGTTTATCTTTCTTGCCTTTTTAAACAATGAATTTTTTTAAACATGTCAGGAACTTTCTGAATGCTATATTTTGCCGTGATAATTTATCACTCATCTTTACATGATTAGTTAGTAGTTAGTAATGAAAAAATGACAGTATATTCTGTTCCTTATAAAGTCAGTTCGCCACACTGACTTTTAAAAAAATTATCAAATTAAATAACTTAAGATTAGTATATAATATAGAATGTGAAAATAATATTGGATACTATGTATCACATTTTTGCATTTAAAAATTATTTTTTTTTTTTGTTTATTATTTTCTGTTTTAATCTCCTCAAACAACTCCAGAAATGCAAGTTTTATTTCGTATTGTAAGAATGAATTTCTTCGCCCATTTTCTCAGTCACATGCATAAGGGAACTGCAACAAATATGGGATACAAAGAGTATAGATCGGACGCGAATATGAATATATTAAAAAACAATCCACTATAATAAGAGCAAAACTCTTGCTTTTCGCAGAGAATGGATAAGTAAACTTTCTTTGGATACACATTTTTTTCTCAGGGTGCATTATGTACGTTCATAATACTTATTTTATTTTAAATCTGATATGAACTCGGCTCAAGAAAGAAATTTAGAACTACGGTACTCATAGTTTCAATAGAGTAACATCTTTGACTTATCAAGGTATCATGATTATAAAACATGGCATGCACGACAGCACTCAGAATACTCACAAAATGGAAATTATGTTAATCTCCCTATGAAATGGACATTTAAGTAACATTTTTATGTCTTGATTAATTTGTATATATAGAAGCTATTTCCTTACGAATGATAAGAACTAACTTGTATAGGACAAAGAATAATAACACTCTTCACATTCAAACAACGTACACAACAAGAAACACAAGACGGATGTGAACGACAGAGCCACCCGTCGCTCGTTTTCCTAATTCAAAGAGAAACATCGGGAAAGCTCTTAAATATTTCAGAGAAAGTTCTTTTGTTCCACAGTTCTCACCAAATCGTCAAATATAAGTCAAGATATGCAGCAGTCATCAATGTTGGCAGTGGTGCCTTGAGATCCAGATGCAGGATCAGTTCTTTTAATTTTCTTGCTGCTTCTTCTGATAAGACTACGACTTCGAGGTTTGAAACTTCGCTGCGGAGGACTTGCTGCCACTTCGCCATCGGCTGGTGGACATTGCAGCCTGCCCGGCGTTCCATTGGTGGAAGAGGAGGATCCACCTGCAGCTGCATGAGCACTGGATCTCCTACGGAGGCCTTCAGCTGGTACAGGCAGCTTGGACATTTGTAAGAAAGCTCTAAAGATGTCCTTTATGTGGACATTGTCTTTAGCTGAGCATTCCAAGAGCTTGGCTCGGATCCGAGGCAGCTCGCAGTAGAACCATTCAGAAACTATCTCGCGAGGGATGGCTCGTCTTTCGTCTCCGAGATCGCATTTGTTCCCCACGATGACTATCGGCACTTCCTGGAAGTCAGACTTTTGTTCCCGAATTTCCTGTAGAATAGAAACAGAAATATCAGAAATACTGAAATTTTAAGAAAGAATGAGACAACTACATTGGCAAAGTAAGAGCCAATAAAATAAACATGCATATTTTTTAAGTTGCTTATTCTTTCTTTCAAAACAAAAGCTAGTTAAGTTAAATACTGTAATCGTTGACAAAATGGCACCTCATTTAATGGAAACTTCTAAGAAAGAAAGCGCTTTTAGAATTGCCATGGCAAAAGGAGAAAAACTGAAATGCTTAAAAGTTCCGAAAATCGTCAACTATCAAAAACCATGATTTATTCAGTTTTAAAACACTATATCTCTATATCTCCAATTAAGCGTAATAACCATTTACCTCAATATTAATTGAAATTGCCCCTGTAACCTTATTTTTCCAGCTAAGCTGAACTCTTTCAAGGCCTTTCATGTTACATTATACAAGAGATACTACAATTAACATGTAATTTTACTAAAATTGTTTATATATATGCAAAATTCGTAACAGTATTTATTATATTCAAATACGTATGTTACATCAAGTGAATTATACTTTTTCTAGTTATAGTTACTTTTATATTTATTTTATTATATTTATTCTGTTTTTGTAAAGATTAAACTTAAACAAATAATTTTATTTCCTTAAAATAATCCACAAAACAATCTTTTTCCACAAAATTATTTGATGAAATATTTTTTCTTATTTGCTTAAAATAAAAAACAAAATACCGTTACTTCATCCAATTTCTGTTTATTTACGTCCCATCTCTTTTTACTTCCTTGTACGAAGTAAAAAGGAAGTATTGTAATCGCGAAAAGCTTCAGGCAGCATATTTCAACGAAAATATCCACTTTGACCGCTTTCGAATGCAATTTAACGGTGTTTTTGCATGATATCTGTGCGTAAGGGCAGAATAAAAGACACCTTTCCTCCAAAAAAATTATAAAACTGCTTTAAAATTAATTCTGAAGAGAATTTTTCGTGACGTCTGTACGAACGTATGTACGTACGTATCTCGCATAACTCAAAAACGAGTAGCCTCAGAACGTTGAAATTTTGTATACAGGTTTGCTATAACATGTAGATGTGCACCTCGTATTTTGGGTGCAATCGGCCGCACCAAACGTATATAAATATATTTATATATATATCCACTCTGTTACCCGGCTCAGTGATCTCAGTATCTTTATATTATATGTTTGTAAATTGTACATTTTTTGCTTTAAAAATCATTGAATTATGTTGTTTTTATCTTCCGGTTAAGGTTTTTATAATTCTGGAAATCCTTTCGTAATTCTGGAAGCCATATTTGTAAAATTATCAACAATTTAAAAAAGCTGTTTAAGTACGGTTAAGTTTTAAATAACATGGCGGACATATTTGTTTACATTTGAAACAGCAGAATTGTAAATTTGTTGCCAATATAGAGAGACTAAGCTTCGCAACACAAAAATAACGCCTTCATTTATTATTGCGAATTAAATCATGCTTAATCCTTTCTGGAATTTTTTCGAGGAAATAAGTGTTAAATAAGTGTTTCGTAATTTTAATGCAGATATTTTGAGTTTTTATGTATTTTTGCCTTGTCGCGAAGTGAGAGCTGAATTAATTGAATGAGAAATACTAAATCGTCTGTGAAAACTGTTTCTTTTCTGTTTTGTTTGCTTAATTTCTTTCATACATCGTTTTAGCTTTATTATAGTATTTGAATAGAACATGTGGCAACGATAATTCTTCAAATGATATAAATTTTGTGCATTCAGAGTGTCGTTATAGTAAACAAATATAGTGAATTTTAAAGAGTGCATTTATTCTATTGTGGTTTATGCGCTGTCGAACGAAGTAGATTTAATTCAATCCAATCAATTTAAATGAAATTCCAGAAGAAAGTGCGTGTAATTTAATATTCTGTAAAAGGAAGTCATGTGGTGTACACATCAGATTTTTTAACTAAAACAAAACAATGGAATTAATTTTCATCCAAGTTAAATACTGTAACAGTTAATTTGGTCGGTATGCGATGGTACAGTCAGTCAGCTTATGTCCACTATGAACAGTATTGGTAACATAATGCCGGTTATATGTCTATGACGGCTGCAGGTGAGAAACTGCATCAATTATCCTGCTCAAAATTATATCATTATCGAAGAAACGTCTTTTTAAATTTATTACAGAAATCGTTTTACATTTGCTGTCATTTTAGAATCGAAGAAATATTATAATTTTCTTACCGCAAAACAATCTTTGATTATTTGAAATGATTCGGCATTGTCGATGCTGTAGACCAGAAGGAAAGCACTGGCAGTAGCGATGGACAGCCGCCTCATGGCCGGGAATTGAAAGTCGCCCGCAGTGTCCAGGATGTCCACCTTAAGTGTCATCGTGTCCAAGTCGAATTCTCTGCAGTGGAGGTCCTCGACAGTGGGTCTGTGCTTGTCACAAAATGCATTGAAGAGAAACCGCTTGATAATGGAACTCTTCCCCGTAGCACAGCCTCCCAAGACTACCAGGCGAATGCGATATTCTTCCGCCATCTTTAACTATCTGCAGTCTCCTGAAACAGTTAAAAGCAACTGTCACCATGACATGGAATGTGATATAAATTGGTTCCAATAACCACGTATTCACAGTAGTTTTTAAGAAAATTCCTTGAAAACTACAAATTATGGCCTTATCGGATCTACCGACGCGAAACGCAATGAGAAACGTTTTCAAGAAATGCGTCTCTCTTAGAACTAATTTGAAAGGCAGATTTCTAGCTCAATCTTTGGGGGAAAGTTACAGCAGTCTTTTTCACGTACCTACCCACAATATTTTACGACGTTGTGGAAAATAATGCGTTGACATTGTTACGCATAGGTCAGTCAATCACAGAAAGATTCTGCTTCTGGTTGGATTGTTTTGATTGGAAAAGTTTCTTACCGTATTTCGCGTTAGTAGATCACATAAGAGTTTTACAGAACACAACCTATGAAACACACAGACACACACACATACATATCTATTGAAATTTTGCATCAGGAAAGAAAATTGTTGTGAAATACGGAAGTAAATTTTTTTCTTCATTCTTATATGATGCATTTATTCCCGTGAAAAAAATGATTAAAAATTGATTGTGACAACATTTATTATGTGGTAGTTTGACAGCTGTGTGTACCTAAATATTATTAAAAATACACAATGGTCCTTTTTACATTTGTTTGTATATAGCTTTAATTACAAATCTTTGCTTTTTATCATTTTTATTATATGTATGCAATAATAAACAATTAATAAGTAAATTTGATGAAGTACATAATTTTCCAACTCTGTGCAGGCTTTCGAAATAGGTAGTTTTATTCAAAAATCTATGTTAAAAAAGGCTGCCTTCTTTGCATTTTAAACGGACAATGTTGTTAAGCAAGCTCATATAATAAAGTGCCACTTCATATCAGTCGGTTCATACAGATCTGAACTAAAATGCAGAATGGAAAGAAAAAGTAGATTCATTGCATTTCTAGCTCTAAAATCATAAAAAGCAATTAGAAAAAACGAAAAGAGTGAAATATAAATCCAAGTAGATGCAATTAGCCATTGTTCAAATCCTTTTTTAAATAGGAAAAAAAATATAGCATATTTGGTTCTGAAAACGAAGAATTTCTTGCTGTCTAGAATTTCAAACCTCATAAAGGCACAATACAATTGCAAAATCGCTGAGAGGGCTAATGCTATGCCTTGCTAAAGCTCAGAATTTGCACTCAAGGTGACTACAGAATTAGTTTTGCTATATGATATCTGAACTAAACTAGCGACATCTTCCAGCAGCTCTGATATTTTTTTTTTGTGGAGTGAGGACAGGAGAAAAAGATTTAGAATTTGCAGCTAAATTCCTTCAGCAAGCTTTTAGGATAGCAAGATCTCGTTTCAGGAAAATTTCACAACATCCCCAAATTTAGAGAGAATTTTCCAAGGGCAGCCAAAGTTCGCAAAAAACCTGATGTGGACACCACATTACTTCTTTGTACGGCTTATTAAATTATGCACATTATTTGCTGCATTTCATTTAAACTTATATGAACCGAATATTATTAGAGATATATTTTCTTTAAATCAATTCACTTCTCACTTCGCGGTAAGGAAATAATACATAAAAACTCAAAACATCTACCTAAAAAAATTGAAAAATACTGAAAAATCTAAAACACCAAATAGAGTAAAAACAGTTAAAAAACAATTTTTGCAATTAAAATTAGAGATTAAATTAATTAAAATTAGGCAGAAAGACAGATTTTTTGGGCACAAAAAGACACTGAAGTTGGTGCAGAAACTGAATTAATTCACTATGCTACGAAGTTTAGAATGTAAACAAATGGCGGCGTCGTTAGGCTTAGTGGAACTTAACGAACTTTTAAATTGTTAATAATTCTACAACTACTGCATGCAGATTAACTAAAGGCCTAAAAATCTTAACCTGAACATAAGAACAATATAATTCAATATCACACTTATGTATAATATAACAATATAACACTTTTAAATCAAAAAATGCACAATTTACCAACATATAAAAATAAAAAAACTTAGCTCACCGAGCCGGGTAACAGAGTGGATATATATATATATATTCTTTATATATATATATACATATACAGATATATATATATTTTTGGTGCGACCGATTGCAACCAAAACGAGAGAGGTGCACATCTACATGTTATAGCAGTCCCATACACAAAATTTCAACGTCCTGAGCTACTCGCTTTTGAGTAATGCGAGATACATACATACATACGTACGTAGAGACTTCACGAAAAAATATCTTCTGAATCCATTTTAACTCCATTTCACAATCTGTTTAGAGTAAAAAGTTTTTATTCTGTCCGTGCGTACAAATGTAACCTAAAAACATCGTTCAAATGGAATCGAGTGCAGTCAAAATAGATGTTTTTGTTGAAAAACGGTACCCAAAATTTTTCGCAATTACAATACTTCTTTTATTTCGTACAAGGAAGAAAAAGTTTTTTGCAGAGGATCGGTAAACTTTAAAAGCGCTATCTGAGCTATTTACAAAATTCCATTGGTTAACAATACAGAATTTAAATACGAACAAATTCATCTCATTGTATATGTAACATGTGATAACTAATATGTTTTATATTCAATTATGGATTTAGATTGTTACACACAAACTAAAAATAAAACAAAATATTAAGTTATAGCAAAACAAGGTAAAAAAAAACAGATAATTAATAAATATAAATTAATACAAAGTAATATAGTGTTATAAAATAGACTGAAACTAATTTATAGTTATAAAAGGTAGACCTTTGTCTGTGTTGTGTGTTAGTACAGACACGAATAAGCCCAGAGCTATGCAATTGTGAAGGTGTTCTCCTTGAAGTGATTTTTTTAAAATTTCATTTAGAATTTCCTTCATTTAATACTAAAATGCTTTTTTTTTCTATTTTCGCAAATATTTTAATTTAATTAATAATAAGCTCATAATACTGGACTAATAATCTTATGCCTCTTGCAAAATCTGCTAGAGCGAAAAAAAAAATCTTTTAAACAAAGTTTGTTCCAAGTAAAAAATTTTGCGAATTTTTAGGAATAAAAAAAATTCCTCTGTTTTTTTCAATGGATTCCAAAAACTGTTGAAAATTAATTTTGCCATATGATATCTATATTTGTTATATGGTTTCTATACAAATGAATCTACTATGATATCAGTGCGAATGGATGGTGAGCTATCGGTATTTTTTATATAACATCTGTGTTTTTCCTATCTCAAATGTCTAATATTACAAAGCAGGAGGGAAGAAAAGAAAAAGGAAAAAAGGGGGTGGCTTTGGAAAAAGAAAGAAAAGAATGAATCTAGAGGATTTCCTTTTTTTTTCACGGGCAGCAACAAAATCTATTCCCTATTTCTTTTGAGCAATAGGCAACATATTTAAGTTATTCCTTGGAATCAATACGGAGTATGTGGAACAGTTTATATCTGAGATTCGTACAGATAGCCAGGAAGCAAAATAAAATGTAAATAAAAATCAGAAAGATGACCAGAAGGGAGACGTATCAGTACGTTCAAATAAGACAGTTTTCAAATAAGACAGATTCAAATAAGACAGGTTAAGACCTGTCAGTCAAGACATAGATAGAGAACTTGCACCCAGATAACAGTACGGCTTCGTCTCCTATCTGCCCAAAATCGTAACACGTTTGATACATCTCATAAAACCCAATTTAAAAAGAGTTGTTTCACTAAATCTTGAAATTTATAAAATTCCTATTACCTAGCGACCAACTCCCTGTTTACTGGGATTATAAGGAGAACGATGTCCATGCCTAACTCAAAATTACTGTTAGTACGCAGACAGTTAAAAAATAGAGGAAATAGAAATAACCAATTTTATAACTAACAGGAAAAGGATATTCACAATTACCAGATTTTCAAGCAATTTAATTTGAAGAGAAAGTTCATTTGGTTATGTAAATGAAATCAGAATTCAAAACAAAACAAAACAAAACAACAACAACAACAAAAAAAAAAAAAAAAAAATGCACACTTTAAATAATTGGAGAATAAGCATCATTACAAATGGATTGGATCAGAATTCAACAAAGTACACGAGGTCTAAAAAGCAACCTTAGATTAACTTCGATTTTCAATAAAATTCCATCCATTTCGAGGGCAATCTGACATAGATCCTTCTTCTCCAAAGGCAAGAAAGTTTTGCAAAAGTGGAAGGAGCAAGTATCAAATTTTATATGAAAAACCATTGAGGAGTACAAACAAAAAGTGAAATTAGCGCCATCTATCAAGCAAGATGATGAAAAGTGATAAAAGCTAAAATATTAGCTTTTTGAAAGTGCTAAGAGACAACTGAAACAAGCCTGAACTCAGGCGATAACAATGAAACGAAGGAAATAAAGCTAGTGGTGCCATTGACTGATTAAAAATATAAACAACTGTCAAGTAATTTCCTTAAAAGCTGAGTGTAAAGACATACTGGAGGTGGGATCGTTAACTAGAACTAAAAGATTTTTATGAATGTGAAACGTTTCGAGAAAATCCAATTAGCTGATGTAAGATGCTTTTTGAATAATTTTGGCTGCAGAAAAATGAAAAATATGCGTTTCTGATCAACCGTATTGAGCAACAGAGAATTTCTGAGTTTCGTTTTTTTCTAACTTATGCTCTTAGCGCGAAATTTTAAGGCTCTCCTAGTTTGAAGAATGTAAATTAAACTCCATTAGCAAGGAATCCTATGTATATTCCAGAAGTTCGTACCCGGAATGGGGTCTTTAAGTATGGAACTGTGAATTTTATTGAGAAAAGAGAAAACGACAAGTTAAATTTCTGCAAAACATGTGATTTTATACACTGACGGACCAAAGCATTATAACCATCCCCACGTTTTTCAATGAACTCATCTGGATGACGTAGAGGGCATGTGATTAAGAGGAAATGGTATCTAACTGCTGCTAGAGAAGATAAGGAATAAATCTCTCACGTGACAAATGGTCACTCCCCCTACACCTGCAAAGCCGTCCTCTGGACTAACAGTCATGCATTTCCTCATCTGATGTACTCGAAGAAGCGTCTACATTATGACAGCCGGAATACAGTTGGCATTGCAGCGAGCTATTCGCGGCTCACAGCGGAACTTGGAACTTGAAATAAGGAATCATTCTTGCACTTACTTTTGCAAGTGATGAGAAAGGTTGAAGCGAATTCGATAGAGGGCAGATTGTAATGGCCCGAAGACTAGAAACTAGTATCTCCGAAGCTGCACGACTGATAGACTGTTCACGATCTGCCGTTGTTAGTATTTACGCAAAATGGATAAATGACGGTGAAATCAGCAGTAGACGCCAAGGTATTGGACGTTCTGGTGTCATCAAAGAAAAAGGACTCTGGTGACATTCCCGCTTGGTACAGCAAAATCGGCGCTATACAATGACTCATCTGACAGCCCTACACAATGTATGTCATGTTTTTCGGAATACACAGTTCAGCGGAAACTGTTGGGTATGGGACTGCGCAGCAGACGTCCCACTTGTCTGCCTCTGTTGACCAAGAGTCATTGTCAGCACGCCTAAAGTGGAATCGGGAACATCGAGACTGGGCCATAGGTAAATGGAAGGTAGTTGCCTGGTCGGATGAATTACGATTTCTCATTCATCATCTCGATGGCCGTATCAGGGTACGCCCTCTTCCAGGGCAAACAGTTGCTCCCCCTTGTACAGCAGGTCACACGCTGGCTGGTGGTGGCTGCATTAAGCTTTGGGGGAGTTTCATGAGCACTTTGGAATCCTTAGTTTGGGTAGAACAGACGAGGAAAGCTGCGGACTATCTGAACATAATTGCGTATTAGTTGCGGCCTTATATGGCGTCTGTCTTTCCAACTGGAAATGAAATCTTCCAACAGCACAACGCCCCATGTCACAAGACCCGAACTGTGTTGGGGTGTTTCGAGGAGCATAAGGGTGGACTCATACTAATACCTTGACCACCTAATCCGCCGGAATTCCGACATGATGGTGTTTGAGATCTGAGCTGCAGCTCAAAGCTCAAACACCATCATGCCAGAATATCTCGAATTTGCGTGACCGCTGATAAAACATTTGGTTCATCCTGTCTAAGTCATGCACTGTGAACTTGTGGCATCCAAGCCAAGGCGAGTTGCAAGCGTCTGGCAGGCCAAAGGCCGCTCAACGTATTATTGAATAGGGGGTCATAATGTTTGGTTCTTCATTGTACTTAATCGAGTTTTGGCGTATTGAGATGAGAATGTTTTTATGTCAGAAAACTGAAGAAATCCGCAATGTCCTTGCCAGGATTCGAACTCTGGACCTCCAGAATGTGCGTCGAGTGTACTTTCAGTTACATCACGAAGGAACACGGAAAGGAGGGAGAAACACTACCTTATAAGTCGGAACGACATGATTTGAAATACGGAGTAAAGCAAACAGATGAGGGTTTACTGTATACTTTAGTACTGAAGCTAGATATGTTGCGTTTGACCATGACATCGAAGAGTGGAAGAAAATTGAATGTCTCAGATTCAAAGATGAACTGAATAGCAGGATCAGTGGAATACATTGCTTGAAGAACTTTATTTAAATCACTTTTATCATCGTCAAATAAAATAAAGATATGGTTAGCATAGCAAAAATACACTGGGAGGTTTAAAATTTCAAATAATCTAGTTTCGTAATAATGCATATAGATATCAGCAAGGAAAAGACTAAGAGGGCATGCCATGGCTAATCCTTCCGTCTGGTTGTAATATTTATTTGGAAAACAAATGTGTTAACATTTAAGCGTTTAAAAGTATAGAAACCAGACTTCCAGAATTTCAAATCTCATCTGTCGAAATTGATGAGTTAATTTCCCTTATTCAACTTTGTCTGAAGCAAAAACATTTTGTTTTTAAAAATAAGTATTACAAACAAACTGAGAGATTAGCCATGGGAAGCCCTTTTTAGTCCTATCCTTACGGATTATGAATCCAGATTATATAAAATTTTAAACTTCATCGTGTGGTTCTGCTACTTTGAAGATACCTTTACTCCGTTTGACTATAATAAAGAAGATTGAAATAAAGTTCTTTCAGTAATGAATTCCTCTGATCCTGCTGCTCAGTTCACTTTTGAATTTGAGACGTCCAATTCCTTTCAGAATCTCGACATCTCGGGCACACGCAACATATCTATCTTCACTATTACTGTATAACGTGAACGTTCATCTATTTACCTTCCACCACCCTTCAGATCATATCATTCAACTAAACAGAAGTTAGCTTCATTTTTCCCCTCCATTTTCTGAGCACTTCTATCTAAATCGGCTCTTGAACAAGAATTAAACTACTTAAAAGCACTTGCTACTGACAAACGCCCTTTTTTCCATGCCAATTTTCTTGAAATTTTGCACACACACAAATTTGCGACAACAATAAGATATTTAACATAGATTATTTTTTCCAAAATTCAATGCAGATATTTCCTAAATTAATGCTAAAGCAATTTTTGATGATTTTTCTAAAACATTTATTATTGCTTAATGATCGAACAAAATTATTCTTGCTTAATGATCTGAAATCAAAACTGTCTAAGAGAAATTTAAATAAACTGAATATAATCTTAAATCATTGGATAACTCGGAAGACATGGAGAAAAGATAATGTGTCATGTATTTCGGTGCCGTGCTGATTGGAGGAGAGGAATACTTTCTCAACCTTCAAAGCCATTAATTTTTCATTCTTTGTTATTTTTTCTTCTATGGACTGAAAATATAAAATGGTGAATATATATAAATATATATATGTTCAATTTAAAAAGTTTAATTATTAGTCCAAAGAATATCTCTGAAGGACTATAGTTTCCGTTTTGTGATTTTGCGTTGAATCATGATAAATATCCGTTTCACGTTTCAAACTGTTTCCACCAAATGTCAGAGTCCTGACTTATATTTGAAGAAATTACATAACGAAAAATCTGCATAAATGTATGTATATTTCTCGCATTGTGATAAAACAACGGTACATAGAGCCATCGAATTTTGAATGACGTAATCCTCCTACAAATATGGGCATGTGGAAGACCAAATTTGAAATTTGGAGTTTGTTTTATTATCGATTTCATATTTTGTAAAACATTAACGAATTTTTGATTATAAAACTCAAGGATTTCAAAGCGAGCAATGGCAACATTCTACGAAAAAAAAAAAAAAAAAAAAAAAAAAAAAAAAAACCTTTTTATCTTCAGCGCGCGGAACTGTGTATCGGAAATTCTAAAGATATGCTCAATTTAAAATTATTTTGCGACATTGCTGTTGAACTGATATTTATAGTTAACTAAAACCATAAAATTAAATAATTATATAAATAAAGTATAACTTTTATTTATTAAATATCATGGAACATGATATTTAATAAATAAAGGTAACAACACGATACGTTAAAAAAACGCCCCTTTGGGCGTAATTTAAAATCTGAAAACTTTCACATTTTTTTTTTGTTTTTGTTTTCTATTTAATTTCCTTTAATAACAATTTTTCACTTATCCATGTTTGTGATCGAATTATTTGAAAATCCTTTTCAGCTCGCACACAAACCAGACCCTAAACTTCAGTAACTAAAACATTTGCTAAAAATTCTCGGCTAATATATGGAAATATCCGCTAATTCTATGCAAAGTGTTCAGATGATATACGAGAGTTTCTTTTTCCTCTGAAGCTTATTATTAGTGAAGATTATTTGATTAAAATGTAAGAGCTAATATTACCGATGAGATCATATACACAACCTCATCGAACAACCTAACCTATTCATACCATAAAACATAATAACGAAAAATTATTAAATAATATTGAACGATCAATTACTTATTAGTATTCTCTAGTGACAGCATTGTGTATTGCAGACGCTTAGACATTTTCTCGAAGAAGTTCAATTAATTTTTTGTATTTTGTTCTTCTAATGGCAACGGTGAAAGGAAGTAATAAACGTTTTAGCTGCATTGCAAGTGTCGGGAAGTAATAAACGTCTCAATGACAGGAAATTGGGAAATAAATATTCTGTTTAAGGGATCAGGGTTTTTTAAATGGTTTTCCCAAACATTAAACAGATGTAGGTTTAGAGAAACTATCCTCTCATATTAGTTTCAACGAATGACCGAAAGACCAACGGAAAGAGGGCATTTTGGAGGAGGAGACTACCTAATCCTAAAAGCATATTTGTTATAAAATGCTAATAAACTTGCTTATTTTATTATTTTAATATTAAACTCATATTTTTATTAGGTTTACGAAGGTTATTTAATACATTATAAGCCTAAGTATGACATAACACTTTTGACATGACGAGACGTTAACATTTCGGAGGGTGGGGTAGGAAGGCACATGCATACCAGAAACATAGAATGACCGAAATAAAAAAAATAACTAAGATGTAATTAATCAAAGACGCCCTTATGGTGTGGCGGCATAGGTTTGCCATAACCTTGAGCCTGGGCTCGAATTTCGGAGAAGATATGGATGTCTGCATGTGTCTACTATTTTTGCAGCATGGAGGCACTTAAAATACTGTGAAGCCTAAAATCCTTTCGAGGGGTTGTCGTACAGATACAGGTACAAGAAGGGAGCACCAGAATTTCACCAATTTTCACTGGTCGTACAGATATAGTCCTACCTCATTAATTGTGCAGATTCACCCAAATTTTGATAGAGAGCACCTGAGGTATGGCCCGAGGTCTCTTTCCTTTTCTCCCTTTACAAACAAACCAATTAGGGAGACTTTCGGGTCGTCAGTATTTTAAGTCATTCTCTCTCTTAGAATCTGACCCAGCAGTATGGCAGCCAGCGTTGATAACTATTATACAGATCAAAGCGGTTGAGAGGTTGCGGTCGGATACCTTCGGCATAAATAATTTCATGACACATTATAAACAAAATTTTTTATTTAACAAGATTAATTTTTTCTATTTCATACTAGAAGATACAAGTTTGAGTCTTCCTTGTAGAAAACAAGTCAGTTTCTTTTCAGTTTTCCAAGAAGGCATTTCTTTTCCAGGCAAATTTTCTTAATGTGCTCTGCCATAATCTAAATAATCCTAATTGGTTCGAGTCTCAGGGTGGGCGTAGTTAATTTCTGACGCTTCTCGTTCCAAAAACTCTAAAAATGTTTATACACGTTTTCTGAAATTTTCAGCTATCGTTCTGAGTCTAGCCAAAGAGGCAGCTTCAGGAATGCAGATACTCAAGTCAGTATCCCATGGCCTATTTCTTATCTAAAGAAATGCCTGAGATCGGAGGCCATTGGACGATGGCAAGAGGAATGGGACCAGGGCTCAACCGGTCGACGAACGCAGTATCACATAGCGTATGTGGATACCGACCGTATCATTTACAACCCTCAGCTGGTTCGATTTATCACTGGCCATGCTCCATTTCCGCAATATTTTGCGAAACTCGGACTCAGTCATACTGAGTTCTGCTGCTGCAGAGATACTGGGTCCCTAGAGCATTACCTGACACTTGTCCATTGACATCTGACCTTGATATTCAGCTGCCAAGTACCAACAGGCAGGCTTTCTGCAAATTTATCATAAAGCAGAGATATATGATTACAAAGTTGTCAATTTAATGGACAAACTGTCTGTGCTGGGCGTGGACTTATGTCAGACAGCGTAAATTCTCCTGCTGCCATACACGTATGCTCCGTATTGATTATGTGCAAATTTGTATCAGTAATATAACAGTCATACATCAGAAAAGTATAGTACCAGTATTAATCAGTATTGTGTCAGTATTAATACCAGTAAAGTATTGTATCAGTATTGTAACAGTTAAATATTGTATATGCATATTTGTATCAGGAATGTAACAGTCGTACATGAATAAAGTACGACAATTGTATCAATATTAGTATTATATCAGTCCTGTATGCGTAGTGTATCTGTCATATTTGCATCAGTAATATACCAGTAATGTAACAGTAATGTGTCGATAATGCATATGTGATGTGTTAATTAGCGTTAGCTTGAGTCTTTGTAACGTGTTATTTCGTGATTTTATTTACCGACTTGTACAAAATCATTCCCATTTACAATTAATCACTATTAATCAGTAATGTATGAGTATTAATACCAGTAAAAGTATTGTATGAGTATTAATATCAGTAAAGTATTGTATGAGTATTAATATCAGTAAAGTATTGTATGAAGTATTAACACTAGTAATGTATATGGATATTGCTCATGCATATATTGCATGAGCAATATAACAGTCTTACATACGTAAAGTATTGTATCAGTATTATATCAGCCTTGTATCAGTAGTGTATCAGATATATTTCATCAGTAATGTGTAAGTAATGTAACAGTAGAACAATGATCTGTGATATTTTAATTCGCAATATCTTGAGTCTCTGTAACGTGGATTTCGTGGATTTATTTACCGACTTGTGCAAAATCATTCCCGTTTAATCAGTATTAATAATCAGTGTTACATCAATGAATCAGTACTGTAGCAGTATTAATCAGTATTAATATCAGTACCAGTATTATATCAGTCTTTTATCAGTTCTGCATCTGTCATATTTGCAACAGAAATGTACCAGTAATGTATCTTGAATATTAATCTGTAACTCTGTAATATGTTATTTTTGTATGTCTTGACGTGGCATTATGTATTTTGTCTTCATGCGGCATTATGTATTTTGAGCGGGTGCTATAGATAGTGGTGGACGTGGTGCTATACTAATTAACTGTTTGATAAGGGGATAGTGCCCGCGTCCTCCGTTCTCTCTCTCATTGTTTGGTTGATATTCTTGCTTAGTTACATCATCATTCTGAGTTACATCATTATTCTGAAATTGCGTTATTTATATGCTCGCTTAACGTCTGAAACATCGGTATATGAGAAACAGTAATAGTCAATCCAAAGCAAAATTTGGCACAAATAAACAAAAAATAATTAAAAAAAAAATCTCGCTGACTGTAGTTTCGTTGGAGCTTAAATCAGTTTTGCCTACACCGGCAAAAAAGTTACATTGCTACACATTGCTTGAACGAAAAACAAACGTAACTGGCACGTAGTATTTACCTGTAACACATCAAACTAAGCTTGCACTATGAAGATGCTCTATGTCAGGGGTGGTGAACAAGTCGATCGCAAGGCTAATTTTGATCGATCGTCGATCGCTCGCAATGACTGGAGTGGAATTCCATGTACAATGATTTTGAAGCGATTGTAGAAGACAAAACCTTACAGCAATAGTACAGTGCAGTCTGGGAATTTGCCGAGGTCATAAATTCTTAGAATTCTGACAGCCGGACACTGTGATCTCCGCCCATCCAGTACAAATACATTTCGACTTATGTTTTAAACATGTCACCGGACGTAATACGTGAACGCAACTGTTAGGGCTCGACTCATCGAAGAACACAATCGATTTGCTCGAATATTTGGTAGTGTCATACGATAGCTTCTTTTCTTTTGTATTAACAGTATTATTATTAATCAATATTATTTATCCTCAGTGACCACTTTACGTTTCAATTTTTCTTCTGTTTAAAATGTAAGTACTTTTTCTTTGTTTTAAATAAAATTGATTTTCTTACATATCTATTTATTTGATAAGTGAGCATTCTCAGCAACAGATCTCTAAACTGCGGTTATTACAGAGAGAAAAATAAGGGGCAGTATTACAAATATATTTAGAAATAACAATAATTCTATTTAAATTAAGATTTCAGTATTTAAACCGTAATAAATATATTATAAATTTAACATACTTCTTGCGAATTTGAATATATCTTTATTAGATTTTAATACACTTTTATTGCTGTGTCCGATCGCAGTATACAGTACTGGTATCATTTCTCTCAACATAACGGAGATAATAGTCGCAGTTCATGAGTTTTTAATTTTCTAGAAAAATATTTAATTCAATATTTATTCTTTCAATTGTTATATTCATTTGCATTCTAGTATACCCATTATGAACATGAGTAGTAAACCGAAGAAATCGTAAAGTTATCACTTCAATGAAGAATGGGAACTCGATTACTTTTTTACAATGTTGAATGATAAATGTTGTTGTTTAATATGCCTTACCTCAGTAGCCATTGCTAAAAAGGGTAATCTGGAAACACATTTTTTTAGCTTAACATAACAAATATAAAACAGATTATTCATCAAATTCTGAACTGAGAAAACATAAAGTTAGGGATCTTAAAACTCGAGTAACAAATCAACAAAGCGTTTTTAAAGTCTCAAGCAGTAACTACTGCATCATTCCAAATAAGCTATCTCATAGCAAAAAATGTTATAAGGTATTTCTCCCGCATTCCAAGCGTCCTTCGTGGTGTAGTGGTTCTGCAAGCTGGCCCGGTATTCCAGAGGTCCGTGGTTCGATTCCCGGCGAAGGCGTTGTTAATTTTTCATCCCTCCGGCCTCCAAAAAATATCCTAATGACTCTACAAGTGGCGCCCGAACTAAAAGGGTTGTGGATGATGATTCTCCACACCCAGGATTTGGCGACTAGGTCCCCTAAAACCCTAGTCGCCCTTTAAAAAGGGGAGTATATAAGGTATTTCTCCCGCTTTCCAAGCGTCCTTCGTGGTGTAGTGGTTCTGCACGCTGGCCCGGTATTCCAGAGGTCCGTGGTTCGATTCCTGGCGAAGGCGTTGTTAATTTTTCATCTCTCCGGCCTCCAAAAAATATCCTAATGACTCTACAATGTAAGCCATTTTCCGACGGTGAATTTGTAAAAGCAATATTTTTTAGAAATGTCAGATTCACTTTTTAATGATTTTAATAGCAAGAGTGAAATTGTTGCTGCAATTCAAGATCTACAATTGTCTGGAACCCAGTGATGCAACGAATTGAAAGGATGAGTGGAATGTAAAAGAGCAGTTACATAATTACATTAATAGCTGTTCTTATTTTTTCCTTCAGTATGATGAATCAACAGACATAGGTGATAAGGCACAATTATTTGTTTTCGTTCGTATGGTTCGTATGTAAAATCCTTACTTTACATCTAAAGAAGAATTGTTGGGTATGACTTCTTTGAAGGAAAAAATTAGAGGTGTAGTCATATTCAAAACCTTGCTCAATGATTTGAAAGTACCTTTTTTAAAATTAGTCTCAATAATAACGGATGGCGCAACTGCAATGATAGGTAACATAAATGGATTTCTAGCCCTAAATTTAATTTTATAGCCTAGCCATAAATGGATTTCAGACATTTTCCTATGTCAAAAGCCTTTTTAAGCTATCACTGCATAATTCACCAGCAAGTGTTAGTTAGCAAGAGACTAAACACAAAAGAGGTCATGGACATAGCATTTTAGAGTTGTTAATTCAGTTTGAGGAAGTTCAATTAAACGGCGTCTCGTCCAACTGCAGCTCGATGAAGTGCAACCTGAATTACTACTACATATCGATGTAAGATGGCTAGGCAGAGGTAAATTTTTGCAGCGATTTCGTGATTTATTGCCTGAAATTAGAGATTTTCTTCACGAACAGTATGGAAACTGTGAAAATTTAAATACTGAAACTTGGCTTAGTGACTTAGCATTTCTTAGTGATTTAACTTCATTAAGTCATTTAAATTTAGAATTACAAGGTAAAAATAAAACAGTAATCGATATGATCAGCTCCATAGACGCATATAAAACAAAATTTATTTTGCTAATAAAAGATCTGCAACAAAATAATCTGAATCATTTTTGAAACATGGCGGATAACCTACAAAAACATAAAAATATGAATTATAAGATCGACAAATGTGTCGCAGAAATTCAAAAAGTAATTGAAGATTCTGAGATAAGATTCCAGGATTTTGAAAAAATTAAAGAAATTGTTGACTTCATATATTTTCCTTTTGAAAAAAAGATTTAAGTGTGAAAAGCATTATCCATAAAATTTCAGACATATTTCATGTGGATCAAAAGGCATTAGAAAATAAAATTATAATTTTACAAGCCCGAAAATTTGAAGAAGATTTTTGGAAATATGTCAACCGAGAAAACTATCCAAGTATCCCCAAACGTAGCCAATATATCTATTCTCGTTTCGAATCTACATACCTATGTGAATCGGCATTTTTATACTTGAAACTAACGAAGACTAAACAACGTTCTGTCCTGACTCATACTGAATACTCCTCATTATTATTATCTTTGTCAGGATATACAATTAATTATGATTCCTTGGTTAGGAGCATGCAAACTAAGTCTTTTCATTGATGTTAAGGCAACAAAGTAAATTCTAAATCTGTCTTTATCTGTAGCTACTTTGAATTAATAAATATTGTTAATAATTATCCATGTTCTTTTTTCTTCCTCTGACATGAGTTTTTGGGATCTTTAAATAATAATAATTGTTGTTTTTTATATAGAAAGCTTATATCTATATTGCAGTACTAAGTATGCTCAGCGAGATATTGATGGATGAGGAAAAAATTAAGCCATGTTATTCTTTGATGATAAATTCTCCTGGCTCCCCAAAAATGCGAAACTGAAATATTGAAATCAAATTATCAACCATACTGTGCATTTTTAAAACAACTTTTTCATATTAACGAACAAACAGTACAACAACTTATACATGGTAGTAGATAAAAAAAATTTGCATTTTAAAAGTTAGTAAAAGTATGTCTTGAAAAAATGGCGGAAAATCGAATTTTTTAGGTACCGCATGTACGGGATGCTGCTACTAAAAGTTGGGTATGGAAATTAATTTTCTTCATGAGCCTGTATCTCGAAAACGTAATAAGTGATTTAAAAAGTAAAAAATAGTTTTGAACGTATATTTTACTTACCTACCCATACCTTCCTGAAATGCACCTTATACTGAAACACAATGTATAAACATCGTATGTATTTTACACCCTTTTCCTCCCTTAGATTACACCTATGACAAAAAGTCGATCGCGACATATTTTTAAGATAAAAAGTAGACCTTATATACAAGAACGTTGGCCACGCCTGCTCTATGTGATACCCTTTCGACACACATCCAATTTGAGGGTAAACTGCAACGTATGGCTGAAAATTCGCAAGATGTTTGTCTTTCCAAATTAATTTTTCTTTTTTATGATGTTAAAAATATGGCCTCCATTGCCATCCGACAATAATGAATTCAAAATCCATATAGTTCTTGTCTTGATGTCAATCACCTCTCGTATACTTCAAGATGAATGGACTGAAATGGGTGATAAACTGCACATGCGCTGCGAGATAAAAATATCCCACTTCGAACATCTATTAAGTATTACAAGAAACTCGAACAGTCAAAGTTTAATTTAGTATATATCTTAAGTAAATATGAGCAAAATCACCATCGACATTGCAGCCTTAAATTTTCAAATAAGGACACTTTGGTTCTTTGATTCCTTCCATTTGGTTGCCATTCGTCTTTAAACTCAGCGCTCTTCTGTTAAAATGATACATCCAAACGTTTTCGGCATCACATTTTAAAAGTCTTTTGACAATAAGTTTCTTTTTCAGACGCATATATTGGGAACAATAAATGAATGAGTTTGAAAGCTTCGTTAGCGAAATTGTCTGCGTTTTTCATTTTCTCTTCTTTTATTTTTTTCAAGCTGTTTACTGAATGAAGTGATGGGTTAATTTGTTATGAAATATTAAAACTGAGTAACTAAAACTAAATTCTTTATTAAAGAGAAAAATCAAAATAATTAAGAATAACTAAGTAAACTAAAAATTAAATACTCTAAAACTAAAAAACTAAAAAGCTCTAAATCCCAAAGAAAGAGCTTGAATCATGTGTATAGTGATTGATCTCCATTTTAGTCCATAACGAGAGAACTGCTAAAAATGGATCGATAATCTGTAGAAGATGGTTCTCGTGATTGCCGACCATTGTAGACATTGACACCAGAAAATATTGCCTGCAGGAGAAAATATTGATTGATGGGAGATTAAAAGTCAAGAAAACGGTAGCAGGATTGGATGTAGCTGTTTAACGTAATCTATTCGAACATCTTTACACGAGCAAAGTATCTGCCAGATAGTGTGTCTGTGTGTGTGTGATTATGGCAAAGCCTCGAGGGCTATCTGCCTAAGGGAAGGAATGCCTTCGTGGAGGACTTTCTAAGGGAAACTGGCTCATATACATGTTACACATGGGCAAAACCATGAAAACGCCCATGCAGCCAGCCTGTTCGCAAGATTCGAACCTCGGACCGAACTACCAGTGTTCAGCGACTTTACCGCTCGGCCGCTGGTGGGCCCATCTGCCAGATAGATAGCCCGAGATCTTTCAAAAGTTCAAAAGCAGCAACACGTCGTTTGCTGCGAGCAGTTACTGCAGCTTCACAGAACAAATCGGAGAAATGTTTTACGCTTAGTCGTAACTAGTAATAAAACAGGAATCTAGAAGTATGATTCTTTACTGACGACAGAATCGATGGCATGAAGAGAGCCTGATGAAGAATATAAAAATGCAAAGATACAGCATTCAACAAAAAAGGTAATGGCCACAACTATTTGGGATTGTCATAAACGTTTTCTCATAGACTTCAAAAAATGACACATAATCATTAATGGGGAATATTATGGGGCAACTGCACAATAAAATTAAAACGAAAAGAGCTAGAGTTCTGAGCCGCAGAGTTTGTCTTCATAATAATGTGAATTCAGCTGTCTTTGTTAAAGAAGCAGTAAATAAATGTGAGATAAATGGAGATTGACTCTCTTTCTTTTTGCTAAAATTTAGCTTTAAACGATTATTATCTGTTTTCCACACTAAAATGCAACTTTCGTGGAAAGTTTAATGACGGTGATTATCCGAAAACAGCAGTTATGGAACATTTTGAGAACAAACCTTCAAATTACTTTTCCCAGGGCACCGAGTTGCTCATTAAGCGACGTGAAAAGTATATCCAAGTACAAAGAGATTATATTGATAAAAATATAAAAAAGTTAAAATTTTCTCTCTTTTTTTTTTTTAGAAGTACTTCAAACCAGAAAATTTTGGATCCAATCAAGTAAATGCTTCAGTAATGTATAATTTTCCAACTTCTACAAATTTTTTTGTAAGCTTTTTAAAAAATGTGATTTAGTTTTACCATTTCACAGCCAAAATTCATTATAAATTTTTTTTTTTTTTTTTTTTTTTTTTGCAAAAGTGATTGCGCCAGTTTGTTGATTTCTCGCCAAATTTGTATTTAAAGCAATACTCTTGGCGGGCATTTGGATTATATTTTGAATTACCTCTCATTCTTTATCAGAAATGAATTGTTCTCCTTTTGAATAGGGAATTGTTTTTGTTGCCTATTTGTAAATTTGGTTACTTATCAATAATTAGGCGATTTTTTTATATAAATTTGTTTATGTAAATTTTCATTTGATGGTCTCGCAACTTTTGGATGATTTTTTTACAAATATAACCACATTTTGAGGGTGCCATTAAAATAAATGGAATATAAACAAACTACATTTTTTATACATGTTTTTTTTTCTGGCAGTTTGCGTTGTAGGATCCTAACATAAGACGGGACGAAAACTAATCTGTCAGACTAGTGATGTAACAAAATGCTTAAATTAAATGTAATTTAGTGGGTAGGCTTATAAGCTGTATAGCATTTCATTCCTGAAATCTTGTTTTTGAGGAATGAAACGAAAATTTCAGGAAGTTTTACACAGATCTCGTTTTTCGGAGGTTTAATTTATTGCTCGCCTTAACGCCTCTCAGTCGGAATTTCTTGGAAGCTTCCAAAATTTTCATGTATAGCAATCTCGTTAATGACTTAGCTTTCGCTCCGTTTTTGGCTATTATATGCCCTCCCGTTTCTGTTTTTCGACAAAGCTATACAAATTTTACGTCAAACAACTATAACTTCTACTCCGTTCACAATAGTAACGACGCTTCATAAGCTTGGATCCCTAACAAAATTCATTTTTTGTTATTTTTTGGCAATATTTATGCATATATTGCATATATTGCATGAGCAATATAACAGTCTTACATCCGTAAGGTATTGTATCAGTATTATATCAGCCTTGTATATATAGTGTATCAGTTATATTTCATCAGTAATGTATAAGTAATGTAACAATAGAAGAATGATCTGTGATATTTTAATTTGCAATATTTTGAGTCTCTGTAACGTGGATTTCGTGGATTTATTTACCGACTTGTGCAAAATCATTCCCGTTTAATCAGTATTAATAATCAGTGTTACATCAATGAATCAGTACTGTAGCAGTATTAATCAGTATTAATATCAGTACCAGTATTATATCAGTCTTTTATCAGTTCTGCATCTGTCATATTTGCAACAGAAATGTACCAGTAATGTATCTTGAATATTAATCTGTAACTCTGTAATATGTTATTTTTGTATGTCTTGACGTGGCATTATGTATTTTGTCTTCATGCGGCATTATGTATTTTGAGCGGGTGCTATAGATAGTGGTGGACGTGGTGCTATACTAATTAACTGTTTGATAAGGGGATAGTGCCCGCGTCCTCCGTTCTCTCTCTCATTGTTTGGTTGATATTCTTGCTTAGTTACATCATCATTCTGAGTTACATCATTATTCTGAAATTGCGTTATTTATATGCTCGCTTAACGTCTGAAACATCGGTATATGAGAAACAGTAATAGTCAATCCAAAGCAAAATTTGGCACAAATAAACAAAAAATAATTAAAAAAAAATCTCGCTGACTATAGTTTCGTTGGAGCTTAAATCAGTTTTGCCTACACCGGCAAAAAAGTTACATTGCTACACATTGCTTGAACGAAAAACAAACGTAACTGGCACGTAGTATTTACCTGTAACACATCAAACTAAGCTTGCACTATGAAGATGCTCTATGTCAGGGGTGGTGAACAAGTCGATCGCAAGGCTAATTTTGATCGATCGTCGATCGCTCGCAATGACTGGAGTGGAATTCCATGTACAATGATTTTGAAGCGATTGTAGAAGACAAAACCTTACAGCAATAGTACAGTGCAGTCTGGGAATTTGCCGAGGTCATAAATTCTTAGAATTCTGACAGCCGGACACTGTGATCTCCGCCCATCCAGTACAAATACATTTCGACTTATGTTTTAAACATGTCACCGGACGTAATACGTGAACGCAACTGTTAGGGCTCGACTCATCGAAGAACACAATCGATTTGCTCGAATATTTGGTAGTGTCATACGATAGCTTCTTTTCTTTTGTATTAACAGTATTATTATTAATCAATATTATTTATCCTCAGTGACCACTTTACGTTTCAATTTTTCTTCTGTTTAAAATGTAAGTACTTTTTCTTTGTTTTAAATAAAATTGATTTTCTTACATATCTATTTATTTGATAAGTGAGCATTCTCAGCAACAGATCTCTAAACTGCGGTTATTACAGAGAGAAAAATAAGGGGCAGTATTACAAATATATTTAGAAATAACAATAATTCTATTTAAATTAAGATTTCAGTATTTAAACCGTAATAAATATATTATAAATTTAACATACTTCTTGCGAATTTGAATATATCTTTATTAGATTTTAATACACTTTTATTGCTGTGTCCGATCGCAGTATACAGTACTGGTATCATTTCTCTCAACATAACGGAGATAATAGTCGCAGTTCATGAGTTTTTAATTTTCTAGAAAAATATTTAATTCAATATTTATTCTTTCAATTGTTATATTCATTTGCATTCTAGTATACCCATTATGAACATGAGTAGTAAACCGAAGAAATCGTAAAGTTATCACTTCAATGAAGAATGGGAACTCGATTACTTTTTTACAATGTTGAATGATAAATGTTGTTGTTTAATATGCCTTACCTCAGTAGCCATTGCTAAAAAGGGTAATCTGGAAACACATTTTTTTAGCTTAACATAACAAATATAAAACAGATTATTCATCAAATTCTGAACTGAGAAAACATAAAGTTAGGGATCTTAAAACTCGAGTAACAAATCAACAAAGCGTTTTTAAAGTCTCAAGCAGTAACTACTGCATCATTCCAAATAAGCTATCTCATAGCAAAAAATGTAAGCCATTTTCCGACGGTGAATTTGTAAAAGCAATATTTTTTAGAAATGTCAGATTCACTTTTTAATGATTTTAATAGCAAGAGTGAAATTGTTGCTGCAATTCAAGATCTACAATTGTCTGGAACCCAGTGATGCAACGAATTGAAAGGATGAGTGGAATGTAAAAGAACAGTTACATAATTACATTAATAGCTGTTCTTATTTTTTCCTTCAGTATGATGAATCAACAGACATAAGTGATAAGGCACAATTATTTGTTTTCGTTCGTATGGTTCGTATGTAAAATCCTTATTTTACATCTAAAGAAGAATTGTTGGGTATGACTTCTTTGAAGGAAAAAACTAGAGGTGTAGACATATTCAAAACCTTGCTCAATGATTTGAAAGTACCTTTTTTAAAATTAGTCTCAATAATAACGGATAGCGCAACTGCAATGATAGGTAACATAAATGGATTTCTAGCCCTAAATTTAATTTTCTAGCCTAGCCATAAATGGATTTCAGACATTTTCCTATGTCAAAAGCCTTTTTAAGCTATCACTGCATAATTCACCAGCAAGTGTTAGTTAGCAAGAGACTAAACACAAAAGAGGTCATGGACATAGCATTTTAGAGTTGTTAATTCAGTTTGAGGAAGTTCAATTAAACGGCGTCTCGTCCAACTGCAGCTCAATGAAGTGTAACCCGAATTACTACTACATATCGATGTCAGATGGCTAGGCAGAGGTAAATTTTTGCAGCGATTTCGTGATTTATTGCCTGAAATTAGAGATTTTCTTCACGAAAAATATGGAAACTGTAAAAATTTAAATACTGAAACTTGGCTTAGTGACTTAGCATTTCTTAGTGATTTAACTTCATTAAGTCATTTAAATTTAGAATTACAAGGTAAAAATAAAACAGTAATCGATATGATCAGCTCCATAGACGCATATAAAACAAAATTTATTTTGATAATAAAAGATCTGCAACAAAATAATCTGAATCATTTTCCAAATATGGCGGGTAACCTACAAAAACATAAAAATATGAATTATAAGATCGACAAATGTGTCGCAGAAATTCAAAAAGTAATTGAAGATTCTGAGATAAGATTCCAGGATTTTGAAAAAATTAAAGAAATTGTTGACTTCATATATTTTCCTTTTGAAAAAAAGATTTAAGTGTGAAAAGCATTAACCATAAAATTTCAGACATATTTCATGTGGATCAAAAGGCATTAGAAAATAAAATTATAATTTTACAAGCCCGAAAATTTGAAGAAGATTTTTGGAAATATGTCAACCGAGAAAACTATCCAAGTATCCCCAAACGTAGCCAATATATCTATTCTCGTTTCGAATCTACATACCTATGTGAATCGGCATTTTTATACTTGAAACTAACGAAGACTAAACAACGTTCTGTCCTGACTCATACTGAATACTCCTCATTATTATTATCTTTGTCAGGATATACAATTAATTATGATTCCTTGGTTAGGAGCATGCAAACTAAGTCTTTTCATTGATGTTAAGACAACAATGTAAATTCTAAATCTGTCTTTATCTGTAGCTACTTTGAATTAATAAATATTGTTAATAATTATCCATGTTCTTTTTTCTTCTTTTGACATGAGTTTTTGGGATCTTTAAATAATAATTATTGTTGTTTTTTATGTAGAAACCTTATATTTATATTGAAGTACGAAGTATGCTCAGCGAGATATTGATGGATGAGGAAAAAAGTAAGCCATGTTATTCTTTGATGATAAATTCTCCTGGCCCCCCAAAAATGCGAAAGTGAAATATTGAAATCAAATTATTAACCATACTGTGCATTTTTGTTACAACCATTTTCATATTAACGAACAAATAGTACAACAACTTATAAATGGAAGTAGATAAAAAAAAATTGCATTTTAAGATAGTAAAAATATGTCTTGAAAAAGTGTCGGAAAATCGAATTTTTTAGGTACCGCATGTACGGAATGCTGCTATTAAAATTTGGGTATGGAAATTAATTTTCTTCATGAGCCTGTATCTCGAAAACTTAATAAGTGATTTAAAAAGTAAAAAATAGTTTTGAACGTATATTTTACTTACCTACCCATACCTTGCTGGAATGCGCCTTATACTGAAACACAATGTATGAACATCGTATGTATTTTACACCCTTTTCCTCCCTTAGATTACACCTATGACAAAAAGTCGATCGCGACATATTTTTAAGATAAAAAGTAGACCTTATATACAAAAACGTTGGCCACCCCTGCTCTATGTGATACCCTTTCGACACACATCCAATTTGAGGGTAAACCGCAACGTATGGCTGAAAATTCGCAAGATGTCTGTCTTTCCAAATTAATTTTTCTTTTTTATGATGTTAAAAATATGGTCGCTATTGCCATCCGACAATAATGAATTCAAAATCCATATAGTTCTTGTCTTGATGTCAATCGCCTCTCGTATACTTCAAGATGAATGGACTGAAATGGGTGATAGACTGCACATGCGCTGCGAGACAAAAAGATCCCACTTCGAACATCTATTAAGTATTACAAGAAACTCGAACAGTCGAAGTTTAATTTAGTATATATCATAAGTAAATATGAGCGAAATCACCATCGACATTGCAGCCTTAAATTTTCAAATAAGGACACTTTGGTTCTTTGATTCCTTCCATTTGGTTGCCATTCGTCTTTAAACTCAGCGCTCTTCTGTTAAAATGATACATCCAAGCGTTTTCGGCATCACATTTTAAAAGTCTTTTGACAATAAGTTTCTTTTTCAGACGCATATATTGGGAACAATAAATGAATGAGTTTGAAAGCTTCGTTAGCGAAATTGTCTGCGTTTTTCATTTTCTCTTCTTTTATTTTTTTCAAGCTGTTTACTGAATGAAGTGATGGGTTAATTTGTTATGAAATATTAAAACTGAGTAACTAAAACTAAATTCTTTATTAAAGAGAAAAATCAAAATAATTAAGAATAACTAAGTAAACTAAAAATTAAATACTCTAAAACTAAAAAACTAAAAAGCTCTAAATCCCAAAGAAAGAGCTTGAATCATGTGTATAGTGATTGATCTCCATTTTAGTCCATAACGAGAGAACTGCTAAAAATGGATCGATAATCTGTAGAAGATGGTTCTCGTGATTGCCGACCATTGTAGACATTGACACCAGAAAATATTGCCTGCAGGAGAAAATATTGATTGATGGGAGATTAAAAGTCAAGAAAACGGTAGCAGGATTGGATGTAGCTGTTTAACGTAATCTATTCGAACATCTTTACACGAGCAAAGTATCTGCCAGATAGTGTGTCTGTGTGTGTGTGATTATGGCAAAGCCTCGAGGGCTATCTGCCTAAGGGAAGGAATGCCTTCGTGGAGGACTTTCTAAGGGAAACTGGCTCATATACACGTTACACATGGGCAAAACCATGAAAACGCCCATGCAGCCAGCCTGTTCGCAAGATTCGAACCTCGGACCGAACTACCAGTGTTCAGCGACTTTACCGCTCGGCCGCTGGTGGGCCCATCTGCCAGATAGATAGCCCGAGATCTTTCAAAAGTTCAAAAGCAGCAACACGTCGTTTGCTGCGAGCAGTTACTGCAGCTTCACAGAACAAATCGGAGAAATGTTTTACACTTAGTCGTAACTAGTAATAAAACAGGAATCTAGAAGTATGATTCTTTACTGACGACAGAATCGATGGCATGAAGAGAGCCTGATGAAGAATATAAAAATGCAAAGATACAGCATTCAACAAAAAAGGTAATGGCCACAACTATTTGGGATTGTCATAAACGTTTTCTCATAGACTTCAAAAAATGACACATAATCATTAATGGGGAATATTATGAGGCAACTGCACAATAAAATTAAAACGAAAAGAGCTAGAAATCTGAGCCGCAGAGTTTGTCTTCATAATAATGTGAATTCAGCTGTCTTTGTTAAAGAAGCAGTAAATAAATGTGAGATAAATGGAGATTGACTCTCTTTCTTTTTGCTAAAATTTAGCTTTAAACGATTATTATCTGTTTTCCACACTAAAATGCAACTTTCGTGGAAAGTTTAATGACGGTGATTATCCGAAAACAGCAGTTATGGAACATTTTGAGAACAAACCTTCAAATTACTTTTCCCAGAGCACCGAGTTGCTCATTAAGCGACGTGAAAAGTATATCCAAGTACAAAGAGATTATATTGATAAAAATATAAAAAAGTTAAAATTTTCTCTCTTTTTTTTTTTTAGAAGTACTTCAAACCAGAAAATTTTGGATCCAATCAAGTAAATGCTTCAGTAATGTATAATTTTCCAACTTCTACAAATTTTTTGTAAGCTTTTTAAAAAATGTGATTTAGTTTTACCATTTTACAGCCAAAATTCATTATAAATTTTTTTTTTTTTTTTTTTTTTTTTTTTTTTGCAAAAGTGATTGCGCCAGTTTGTTGATTTCTCGCCAAATTTGTATTTAAAGCAATACTCTTGGCGGGCATTTGGATTATATTTTGAATTACCTCTCATTCTTTATCAGAAATGAATTGTCCTCCTTTTGAATAGGGAATTGTTTTTGTTGCCTATTTGTAAATTTGGTTACTTATCAATAATTAGGCGATTTTTTTATATAAATTTGTTTATGTAAATTTTCATTTGATGGTCTCCCAACTTTTGGATGATTTTTTTACAAATATAACCACATTTTGAGGGTGCCATTAAAATAAATGGAATATACACAAACTACATTTTTTATATATGTTTTTTTTTTCTGGCAGTTTGCGTTGTAGGATCCTAACATAAGACGGGACGAAAACTAATCTGTCAGACTAGTGACGTAACAAAATGCTTAAATTAAATGTAATTTAGTGGGTAGGCTTATAAGCTGTATAGCATTTCATTCCTGAAATCTTGTTATTGAGGAATGAAACGAAAATTTCAGGAAGTTTTCCACAGATCTCGTTTTTCGGAGGTTTAATTTATTGCTCGCCTTAACGCCTCTCAGTTGGAATTTCTTGGAAGCTTCCAAAATTTTCATGTGTAACAATCTCGTTAATGACTTAGCTTTCGCTCCGTTTTTGGCTATTATATGCCCTCCCGTTTCTGTTTTTCGACAAAGCTATACAAATTTCACGTCAAACAATTATAACTTCTACTCCGTTCACAATAGTAACGACGCTTCATAAGCTTGGATCCCTAACAAAATTCATTTTTTGGAAATATTTATTAATTTTTGCTGTCAACTTCTTAATTTCATAAAGCTAATTATTTAATCTAAACACTAGTTCAATTTTCTTAAACTGCTGGATAAATAATCGTCACGTTTATGTCTGTGCTACAAGATTAACTTTTCCCACCATAAATCTTTGTGCGTGTGATGTCACTGACTCAAAATTTGCTCAAAAGCAAAAAAAAAAAAAAAAAAAAAAAAAAAAAAAAAAAAAAAAAAAATAGGAAATCGATCATAAAACAAATTTCAAATTTCAAATTTGATCTTCCACATGCTCATATTCGTTGGAGGATTACGTTATTCAAAATTCGATGACTCTATGTACCGTTGTTTTATCACAATACGAGAAATATACATACATTTATGCAGATTTTTCATTATTTAATTTCTTCAAATATAATGCAGGACTCTAACATTTTGTGGCAACAGTTTGAAAAGTGAACCGACATTTATGAGTCCGACGCAAAATGCCAAAACGAAACTAATAGTCCTTCGGGATTCAAATCCCTTTGGACTAAAAAAAAAAAAAAAAAAAAAAAAAAAATCTTCCTAGTTACTTTTGTACTTCTTTTCCCTCGATTTCCATAAGCTGATGTTGCTGAATTCGACCGTTGGAAAGAGCATAATCTTGTTTGTCCACTGACTTTGGTCTCATATTCACTTTTTAATCACTAAATGATTACAACACATGTAACATGTAAAACAATTAACTAATTTGAACTTCAGCTTGAAAATACAGAAAATAAATCTAATAAGAAATTTAACTTCCCTTCTTGCGACGAAATAGACAACAGGGTTTCAAATTATTCACAATTCAAAATTCAAATGCTAAAATCTTGGTTTCGCTTTCACTTGATAACTAACTTACTTTCAATCACAGACAATTACTAACTAGTTAGCAACAGAGCTAAAGGCGACAGCAACGAAAGAATTTCGCTACAGTCGTCTGAGGTTACCAGTCCTCTCTCTCCACACTTAGATTCTTGTGCTGCTTAAAACTCATTTCATTTATACGTTCTGGTTCAGTAGATGAAATAGCAGAAGCGCAGGAAAGATTCACCCTGAAAAATGACAGGTAATTAAAATAAAACTTACCATTTTCTTAGTAAACTGTACAAAGTTATTTTCTTGAAATATATCAAACAGTTTTGTAACAAGAGAATACCATATCCAGTTATTACTCAGTTTTTCACTTAGGTCCTTCAGTTAAAAAACACTATTCTTCTCTCTTTCCACTACTCTGCCCTCCCTTTTTTCTCCCAGTCAGTCTGGAAAATGAATCATGTCATCAAATGCATTCATTCTCGAAACTTCCTTAGGAATAGCCGAAGAAATACTTCAAATTTTAACTCATTCGTCAGAAACTTCATCATAAAAATATCCTTTTCAATAAACAATCCGGAAATTTTTCCTCTATTAAGACTCATTCCTAGAGACTTGATTTATTACCGAATTCCTTTTCAGGAACAGATTTCAGAAAGACATTTTTCAGTTCTTGGTACATCAAGGGAAAATCCTTTAATCCTTTGCGAAACAAGAGCTCTACTACTCTTTCAGCGCAAGAATTTCGGGACGTCGGATTACTTTTCGAATATTTCTGTCTGACACAACAGAAAGAGGATTCGGAAGGAACATCATTGTCACAAGCTATCTTTCTAAAAATGTGCTGCAGAAGAATAGTTAGTAAAAATGTGCTGTAGAAGAATAGTTACGTGTAGTTTTATGATTTGGATTAGAATCGGGCTTTAAGATGTTCGCTAATTGGGCAATTTTATTACAAATAAAGATGCAGAACAATCAGAATGGCTTCATTAAAGCCTGTCTGGAAACATGTCAAATTTTTCCAAATGAATTTACTAACTACCAACGGAAATTTTTGCAATTTTGCTTAAGAAGCGCTAAATAACCTAAACAAGGATATCTAGTATGTTAAAGATGAAAATTCGCAACAAGCGTCGGCGTAATGCGGTAAATTTGTAAAGATAGTTTTGAAGGTCCTATAGAGCTGTCTTCTTCAGCTGCAGGAGTGAAAATCGCAGAAAACATTCGTACACGATTAAAAAAAATTGAGGTTTAATGTAAAGCAACGGTGGGCAAAAGCAGGCTCGCGGATGTTTGTATTATATAGATGTCCTGTAAACACGGCAACGCTTCGATCCCTAAATTTGTTCTCTTATCACTCCCCCCCCCATTCATAGATCACCTTCCTTCAAACCAATTTTAAACAATAGAAATTCCTATAATGACTTTAGAGTGACACATGGAAGGATTAGGGAATAGATTATTTTGGAATTTTCTATGTGTTTCAGCTGAACTTTTTCACATAATGGATGACGACATGATATCCCATACAGTTGCGGAGACTAACCGGTGTGCAAAACAAGTAAGTGATCATTCTTTTAGTGTCGTTGAATGCTAATTCAAACAATTCTTAGGTGTCTTCTTTTACAATGGATATCATATTTTATCACGTAAAAAATGTATTGGGAAAATGCCCTGACAGTGGTAGAACTTGAGTGACCCAGGAATTGATAAAATGATATCAAATGTTATGTTCATTCGAATGAAGACTCTAAAATTGTTATAGATGACCGTTACTACAAAATTCGACCACTATTAGAAAAACCGAACAGTTTGGAGTGTTTTCAGAAAATCTAACAAACGAGGAAAGAACAGTAGGTTATTTTGGTAGTCACGGTTGTAAGTTGTTCATGAAGAATAAACGCATAAAATTCGGCTACAAATTATGGATGCTGACATCTTAGTATAGATATTCCTTCAATAGTATTTCTTATGAAGGAGCACAAGAAAAATGCAAGGAACTTTTTTCTCAGCGCGTTGTGGAAAGCTTGTTTTCCACAGTGAAAAACCTGAAATTTCACAGGATATACATGGTCAGTTTTTTTCATATCTCGTGGGTTACTTTAAAAAAAAAAATTAATTTTATGGAACTGGAACTGTAGGAGAGGATCGAACGGCAAAACTATCCCTTGTGCCTTCGAAAACTTTGAGTGAAATGGAGAAGCTCTTCCGGTGACGGTTCGATGAAACAAACAAAAAGCTGCAATATGATGGAATGATAATCGTGTGGTATCTGCTGACAAATTTTTAAGAAACAAAACTGAAAAACAAAATGGAGCGCTGGGTAAAAGGAAGCAGAAAGGTAACTGTTGTTCCATTTTGTGTGACTTCATGCAACAAATACAAAAAATGGGGTAGATTTATTTGACAGCCACGTAGAAATTTATTTTATTCCTAGACAAGGGGAACTATCTTTTGTTTTGAACTACTACTTTGAAACAACTCTCATTTTCGCAGTATGGTAACTTTCCTGATTTCCTTGTTTTCTCCTGAAGAAGAGCAAGATATTTTAACATTTCGAAGATCCATTACCATAAGTTATTTAAGCTAGGCAGTACCTAGAAACAACACCAGGGAACGCAGTTCGCTGCCAAATAATAGAGCTCCTCGGTCTCAGCGACGAACATGCATTGATAAAAAATACCAGGGGGCGCCAAAGAAGATGCCAGTTAAAAACATACAAGAAAAAAATCAACAACAATATATGAAAATTTTTTGTTTTACATGTGGGACTATCTCATATTATTTAAGTGTTGCATTTTTCCAGCTGAAATTTTTAAGAGTTGTCCAATATGGATTAAAAAGGCATTTTTCAGCAAAGTATTTGAAATATGAAATATTTTTATCAGAGAAACTTTCACTTCAAAATAATGTCGACACAGCTACAAAAGCTAGTTATGTTGCAAAGTTGTGCAAAATGTTTGCTGAAGCAGAATTTGTCAAGGAATTCTTAGTTAAATTTTCAGAAATATATTACTCTAAAAGCATGCTAATATTTGAAAATATAAGCCTTTCTAGAAGAATGGTAATATGGCAAAGTGAAAATATTTCCATATTACCAGTCTTCATTATATATTATAATAATTATATATTATAATAATTATATATTATTCATTATATATTATAATAATATAAAAAGTGAATTTGTTTAATTAGCTGAGAACAAAACTTGCAGATTTTAACTATTGTTCTCTCGCTTTAAGGGATTTCTACGATGTAACTGACACAAACCAATTAGACATAGATAAGAAATTCGAAATTAACAAGGAACTGGTTAGCACACATTCAATGAAAGACACGATTACCGGGGAGCAATTTTTTTTTGTTGTTGAAGAGTATCTAATTAAATTGCATTAAACTTGAAACAAAGTAGTAAGCATCACAACGGACGGGTGCCTTGGCTGAAATAGGAAAACTTGTGAGACAATAAGGAAGGCACAACATGAAATAACTTTCCTGCACTGTCTCATTCATTAAGAAATGCTTTGTAAAAAAGTTTTAAAACTAGGTCATGTCATGAATGGTGTAACAAAAGTACGAATTTCATCCGGAAATGAGCTCCAAATCATCGGTAGTTACTGAATTCTCAAAACATACCTTTAAAGCAATTTTACTAATTTATGATATTTTTAAATGAATTTCACGAAATGTTGTACTGTACAGATGAGAGATGCCTTAGCGTCGGCAAGGTTTGAAGCGATTCAATAGTTTTTTTAATTAAATCGTAATTTTCTTGTGGATTAAAGGAAAAAATCAACAACTTTTCTGACTTGAATGATTTCTCCTGTTCTGTTGATAAGAAAAGTTAAACCACTTTATAGCATTGGAATCACTATGAGAAAACTTGAGAAATAATTATTTTATTAAGTATGGAAAAATAGTAAAAGAGTTACATGCTAAATTTGGAAGTTTTGAGGACTTAAAAAATTAAATTGAAAACGACCTGTGGTTAACTTAGACAAGTTAAAAAAAGACTTGGGGTTAAATTAAACGGCATAACTTCATCGTTTAATTTGTATGAGCAAGAAGCTCCAGTCAGATTCCGTTAGAATTGATTGATCTCCAATCGAATGATTTGAAACGTTCCATTCAAGTGAAATGACTTTTTGTTGTGGTTCCCTGAATGCAGTTAAGTTTAAAAAAATTCTGGATTATGTCAAAAAGTGTTTAATTTTATTATTTGGATCGACATAGATTTGTGAAAGATCATTTTCGTTAGTAAACTACACGAAAAACTAAATATCGATCACAAATTATTGATGAAAATTTACATTTGGTATTAAGGATTGTTAAGTTGGAACTTAATTTGAAACTTAAAAGTTGAAACTTAAAATAATCGCAAACGAACTTTCGAGATTTCGCGTCTCACACTGAGTACATATTAATTAATAACTGCTTTCACAATACACTGTTTGTAATAAAAATAAAAATGTATGAAAAATTAATAAACTTATGTAAATGTTTGATTAATCATAACTGGCCTTATTTTACTTCATAATTCTTGAAATTTACTTGTACATTTTATAGTTCATTGGTTGACCAAGGAGCAGGTATTTACCGTTTGGAACCCATATATAGGTGTTTACAGTTTTGATTCCTGTATTTACATAAAAATCATGAAATTAAGTGCATAAGTTTAACGTAAAAAGCAGGAAATTCAATGCATAAAATGATATTTAAATTGAAATGTCTTAAAACAATTTCCACTAGATATGGGATCTCCCATAGTAACGTGGCAAACAGTAGAGGAACTGCAAAAGTGCCCACTCCTGTTATAAATCTTCAAAATGTCAAAAGTCAATCCAAAATAAGGAATAGCTTAGAATATGCTCATTAAAAATAAGCCCCGTAATTACTCAAATACCATACTTTTGTCTATTTGAAGCACGCATTACAAGAATCTCCACCAGCTCCCAAATATGATTGTTTAAATGCTCAGAGAAAAGATGGTAACACCACCTTCTCAGTTTAACAACAGGAAAATAGAAGCTAAAGAACGATCTTCTCGTACTTCGCGAGAAGCCGTTGAGAGCATCTTATGAATCGGACTTCTGAATATGCTGATCATAGTGTTCTATCTCCTCCTCCTGTAATGGGATTGGCAACCGGGCAATCTGCCCGACTCTTGAGGCGGGCATAAAGTGCAAAGCATGCACGTTTTCTCTAAGGACCTCCCTGAACAACAGAATAGGATTTTGCACGAAACTCCTCGATCAATTTCCTTCCAACAGGGTTAAGATTTGTTGGGATCTTTGTGCTGACGGCAGCGAATCTTTTCCTGAGAAGGTTTCCACTCAAGAAAATCTTTTTTTTTTTTTTCTATTGTTTTTTCGAACTTAAGAGCGCAAGAATCTGAGAAATATTGCCACGAGTATTAAAATTCAAGAATGTTTGCTAGTAAAATTTTATAGTATACAGAGCATTAACACAGCAAAGCACACCAGGGCTATCTGCGTAAGGGGTGGAATGCTTTCTTGAGGAACTTTCTGAGAGAAACTTGTATTCTCGTTAAACATTGGGAAAACAACAAACTCCCATAAAGCAGTGAATGAGAATTCACTCAAGTGTTCAGCGGTCTTAATTACTCGACCACTAGTGAGGCCGGTATACAAAGGGTGCTAACGCATTTTTAGAACGATTTCGATAAAGGGTTGAAGAATGTAAATGCTGTAGAATAAAAAATTCTGGCAACAGCTTAATATTTGATATGAGACATATTTAATGTTACTTTGAAATTTATTCTTCTTTTAAAATGTCGCATATAAAAAGGCTGTGAATTGAACAGTATGTTTTTGCCCTTTAGGAGTCCTATGAATTCTGTTATATGCATTAGTCAGAAAGGCAGGCATTTAACACCTAAGGTGATAATTTAAAGGAAAATGATTTTATTTCTTAGTAATAAAATATATGATAAACAGATTCTAATGTTAAGCCAGAAAAATCATGTAATACTTATATGAAAGAATCCTCGGAAATTTTGTTTGAGGCGGCTTTGTTTGAGCCTTTTTAACTACAGAGTGCTTAGGTTAAATTTAATCCACAACAGAGACTGTGAATTTATAAGGTATTTTCTCACGGGCTCTAGTGTGCCTTCGTGGTGTAATTGGAAGCAAGCTCGGCAGGCAATGAGGAAATACAGAGTTCGAATTCCGGCGAAAGTGCAGATTTTTCGTGTTTTGCGATTCTACAAATTCTAATGGCTTTGCACATTTATCGAAGTTTTCAGTTACCGCTAGTTCAACAAGATTGTCAATAAAAACCGGTTTAAAAATTATTAATAAAAATTGTAAAAAAGCATTAGTTAACATAAATTGCAATGCTTATTATTCACAAAATGTTGAAACTGAAACCAAAAATTTATGGAAATTGAAAATGATGGAAAAATTAAGTCACCTCTTGTGGAAAACATTTTTTTAAATGTGGTGTATAATCCCCTCGAACAGATACATATACCACACATCTTTATTTCATAGAATGTTTCAGCTCCTACAGTATCTGGAGAGGAGTTCGACGTGTTGAAATTCGGCTCCCTAAGATATCCCACATATGCTCAATCGGGTTCAAGTCGCATGAGTAATGTTGCCGATTTTTTCGAGTGATATCTTCTGTTTGCAAATATTCTGACACCGTACATGCTCGATGAGGCCGAGCATTGTCATCCATTAACAAAACTCTGGGCCAACAGCACCCTAAGCAGTCTAATTTGGGGTTCCAATATCTCGTCCACATATCTTCGAGCAATTACAGAACGTTCTTGAAAGACATATGGTTTAGTGTGGCCATTTGTCATGATTCCTGCCCAAACCATTAAACCGCGGTCACGGAAACCGGATTTTTCACTGCCAACGGAAGGGAAGTTGGGTGTTTCTGCCTCTCCCCAGATCAAAACACATTTAGGATCACTGTTCAGACAATATCTGGACAGCTCAGTTAACAATACGCGGGCCCAGTCGTCTTGACTCCATTGAACATGCCGACGATAAAAGTTTAAAAGGGCCCCTCTGGAAGATGGAGTAAGTGGGGCACAAACCATTGGTTTTCTCGTATACAGTCCAACTCGTTAACTTTGAAGGCTATGCAAATCTTGTGCGACCTGCATTTGTGTTTCACCTCCCTTGATTCTACCAATTATTTGCCACTTTTGACTTCGCTTAAATGATGTCTTTGAGCCATAACTACTAAATACTGATCACTCTCAGAAACCACATTATTCACTTTAAACAACATTACAGACCGGAGTTCCAGCATGCGACCATAGCGCACCACAGTATCAATCACCGAATTTGCATGTTTCCGACGCTAACGTTTGCGTGGAAGTGCAATTTTGTGTTCAGTTGCATGTAATTAACATAAATAATTACAGTATTGGGCATTGATTGCATTATTAACTTAGTGAGCATATTTTTTCTCAATATCTTTTAATTTTGATGAATAAAAATTATCGCTAATTTTCTAGTATATTTCTTACCAAAATATTTATCAAAATATACGAATAAATGCTATAAAAATAAGATATTTTATATGAAACTTTTCAAACATTAAAAGAATATAGAAAAATAATCTGTATTTTGAATATAAAATGATGTAGTGCATGTGAAAAAATAATTTTAAATAACTTGCAATATGCTAACAAATTATTTATATAAATACAAAAACATTATCATTAAAGCAATGAAAAAATTCTTCATTTGTATGCATCAATACGTTTTTACTTATAGATTAATTTCAAAACGTAGACACAGAAAAACATAATTTATATAAATTTAGTCTCTGAATTGAAAATCTAACTTTTGTGCAAAATAAGCAAGCCTCTGAGAAAGATCTCTTGGGTATCAAATGTTTTGTCCTGGCAGTCATTAGAAAATCATATGCTGCTTTAAATATACTATTTTACTCTTCATTTTTTTCACTAAAATGCACCATCTTGTTTTGAAAGTTTCAATTTACCTTTTATTTATTTATTTATTTATTCATCAGAATTGATTCCTGAGGGGACACAAAAGTTTTGGTCTTTATTAGGAATTAAAGACTTTCCTTCATCAGTAATATAGCAGTAGAAAGTCGATGGAATTGAATCTGGAAAATTTTTGAAACCTTTAATACATACTGGTTCACCTAATTCAGTAGCATCTTTATTGTTATTATATGTATGGTACATTTAACTAATTCCAAGACTTAGATTCCACTCTTAGGAATCTTTGTTTCACTGGATTTATTGAAAACTCTATACTCTTCAACACTGCGGTTTTTCAAATCATGATCAAAACAATACTGTAGAATATTAGAATAAATAAGTGGCCTTTCTTTTATGTGATTTTTCAAAATATTTCTAACTTGATACTACGTTTTTATTTCGGTCCGTCAAGTTTGAATTTCATTACGACGTCCGAAATATATAAATTAACAGTTTTGCAGGAAAGTGTTCCAGTATCAAATTTTATCGGTTATAACTAAATGCTGCATCGAAGAAACACGTATGTTCAATGCTTATGAGATTTATATCAGATTTTAAATTTGTGAAAGTTTTTCTAATCCACTGGGGGCTGAATTTAGCGGCGTCAGATTTTAGAACTGTCATGAAGACCTGTATTTAAACAGCAGTTATTAGATAAATTTGTGTAATTACTTATTTTGGTCTCTATTTTCATAAACTTAAATTCATTAAGATGATGTTTACATTATCAAAAGCAAAATATCTTAAACAAGAAAGCAAAATATCTTAAACAATGTGCATTTAGAAGATTTCGAGGCAAATATCATGTTCTTCACAATTAAATTATAAAATTCAGTCAACAGCAATAGCGCAAAATAATCTTAAAATGAGAATTTCCGATACATAGTTCCGCTGTCGCTGGAGATAAAAAGGCTTTTTTCCCCCCGCCGTAGAGTGTTGCCATTGCTTGTTTATAAATCGTTGAGTTTGTTAATCAATAACTCGTTAAAGTTTTACAAAATAGGAAATCGATCATAAAGCAAATTCCAAATTTCAAATTTGGTTTTCCACATGCCCATATTCGTAGGAGGATTACGTCATTCAAAATTCGATGGCTCTATGTACCGTTGTTTTATCATAATGCAAGAAATATACATATATTTATGGAGATTCTTCATTATTTAATTTCTTCAAATATAATACAGGGCGATAGTACTTGGTGGCAACTATTTGAAAAGAGATACAGCCTTTTAAAGTTTTGCGATCGCAAAACGAAAACAATCGTCCTTCAGGGACAAAGCCCCTTTTGACTAATTATAAGCTGATATAGGCCCAGTGATAAAACATCTGATGACCGAATTGTGATGGAATAGCACCATTATGTACTGGTGTGTAGTTATACTAAATGAGATACGCTCTAGGCGTAGAAAAGAAAGTCATGTGTGCCCAATAAATTGCTGACCTACACTAAAAATTAGCACATTGCGCTGATAACCCTAGACAGAGATACACATAAAACATTTCTCTTACCCACTACCTTGGTACAATGCCGTTCAATAACTGCACTCGTAATGACATCAAATTAGTTTATTTAATCATTCATGAATGAATAACAGCTTACTCTCGGTTAAATATGGGACATAAGAACATTATCACTACACACACTGGCTACACACGCCACACGTGCAGTCAATTACTTTCGGATATAATCTGTCCACATCGCAGGGTATCGCTCTTTGCAAACATAAATTCATTCTCAGTTTCATTGGTACAGTCAAGCTGATCACTTCATATCACTTATTTTCTGCAAAAGGAATCTCCGTGGGATGGAATTAACTTCATTTTTTAAGCTCGAGCATTAGGCCTTTTTCAGCTACATCATACTTTTCAGAAAATGCGCTTCACGTGCTTCAATTCCGACGAGGGAATGCATAAAAACTGCAAAAATATAAACCATGATGAAATACACAAACGTTGTAGAAGTGTATGAAAACTCTGAAAACTTTTAAGAACATGCAGACTTGATTCCTTTCTCGTTTTCTCCAACTCGTACTTTTTCATTAAGCCTCAACTCCTCGTACCTTCTCGAACTCCATTACGGGAAGAGCGAAGGCCGAAACCCCACTCACACGTTCGGCGTCGTCGTCAGAAAGAGGAAGAAAAATCCGTTCTGCGAGAATTCATTCCCACGTGCAGCTATGCGATGAAAATTCAACTTACGATTAAATGGATGACGATTAAATCCATCAGTGAGTAAATTGTGTTCTCACATGAATAAAGCCGGTCATGGCGCTCAAAAGTTTTAAGACCTACACGGATAATTTTAATCTACGTTATACACCGCAATGCGAATAAAATTTAGTCATTTCGCAGGAAAAAAATTAGTTTAAGTTTCTCGATTTATCCATAAACCAGTATTAGAAGGGTTAGACAAAAAATGGTGGCAACACATCGATAGATCCTGAAAAAACTTTATTACCATAAATACCCAAATCGACATTTCCACAATATGATCGCCTGCCTTGTTATTAAAATTCTTGTCACTGAAAGAAGTCGGACGCCATCAGCGCGTCCACTTTTGTAGACATTTTGCAGCAACCGTCCCTTTAGCAAGGATAACTTTTTCTCTACTGTTGTACTGAACCCCTTGAGAACTAGATCTTGAGCGAAGAGACACGGACTCGTATCCGTGTCTCTTCGTTGTGTTACGTCGCCTGTAAGAAATACAGTGGATGTTTACATATTTTTAGAAAGTTTTCTGTACAGAATTAAAAAAATATGGTTTTGGTTTAGAATATAACCTTATGGCAACAGCTTATTATTTGAAATAAAAAATATCGCCTGCTACTTTTAAATTTCTTCTTCCTTCAAAATTTCGCATGTAATAAATAAGCTGTGGATTGAAGGCTATGAAGAGAAATATTCCTATTCCATATTTTAGAAACGTTACGCACGGAAAGAAGACTTCAAATGCTTTGGTTTATTTCAGAAACAATGGGAAACCTAAAGAACTTCCACACTGGCGGTGTGAGCTCATTATTTTGGCAGCACTGGAAGTTTTCTCCCATAAAATACCAAAACTTGACAGTGTGGCATTCTCCCACTAATTTGCGGGTACTTCAAAACTTTCCTATTAGAATCTCGTACATTTTTGGGGTCAAATAACTTTCTCTTTTTTTTTAAAGGAGCAGACAAACAGAGACAGTTAAAGAGAAAGAGACTTGATTGTTGGGATAACTGTAATATCGACAATGAAGTGCTCGCATGTCGAAGATGATTCTCTTGGCAGAGAGGATCTGCGAGCTGACGCGCGTTCGAATCGCAGCTTCGTATTCGGTTGTCATTAAGCGCTTATTTTGTGAGCAGCGAATACCCTTACTGCATCCATCTCTGACTCTCCGCAAAAGAGCACACTAACGTTGCAAGGAAATCCTTTCCTGTAACCCGATTGACTCCCATTATTTCGTTACAAAGCAGATAAAAGAACCTTAATATGAATCACTAATTTTTCTTCGGTATACATGAACAGATTATTCACTATGAAATAAAGCGACTTCAGAATGAAAAAAAAAGGAGAGAAATCCTCCTTACAAAAATTACTTTCTTGTAAACTTTTACCTCTACATATTGTTGAGAGGTACGAGTTCGTGGAGATTTTCTTGCTGCAGACGATCCCGAAGGAATTCGCAACTTATTGCAATTCGTAATAATACACAGCAAAAAGTAACAATTGTAATTCAAGGAGAACGCAGAGAGAGACAAGGTAAATCCTCCTTAATACGTGAGAAATATTTTAGATTTTTGATGTTACTCGCAGAGTAAATTCTAAAATGCAATGCTCTCAACTAACTCTTTGAATTGTACTTTGAAGTAACTCAGAATTAAACTGACTTTTGCGATTCAAACATGATCGCTTTTATAAATTTGTTTCTGAAAGCTTCTGGAAAAATAGCTCCTGTAGCTTCCTGCTTTGGAAAACTTCAAGAAAGTCCCTAAGTTGGAAAGATAACTCCTATATTGAAAAAAAAATATTTCGTGAAGACCCGGTAAGGTTTTATTTTATTCTAACCAGTTATTTTAGTTGAACTTTTCTGTTTATCCCAATTTCAGTTTCCCGCCGGAATGAAAATCTTGTATGACGTAGATGTAAATTTCAAACGTGTTTAGAAGCAGTATTTAAGCTGCATTTCAAGAGTTCAAAAGAGGAGTAGCGGACTTAGTTCCGATGTTTATGCTGCAAGTTTAAAATTAGCTCTCTAGTTCAGTGTTTGGCACATTCCAGTTTGTACTGATATTCCTCAGCTCGGCTCTGCTGTATGCAGTCGATTTAGCATTAGTTTAAGCTGAGGACCCAGCGATTAGATTATCTTAATTTTTCTAATGAGTTCTTATTTTCCTATTACGTAGCCACAAGCGGTGGTGATTTGAGAACGAACACAAAGTGCGTGCATCTGTTTTAATTTTATTTAAATAAAAAGGTTATTTAAACCTTTCTTCTGCAGTATTATGTTCTTAAAGACATAGCTAGAATTCGCTACTTAGTCTTCAACGTAGGGTCAAGGGTTTATGCTATCAAAGAAACCCGCAGACTCTATAAACCCGTCAGGACAGTTTTGCTGGCTCTAGTTGAACCATTCTCGCAATTTAAACTTTGGTATATTCAGAATTGCAAGATCTGCAATTCTATTAAAGAAATGAGCTCTGAACATATGTGGCCATAAATTGAATTACACAAAAATACATCCTAAAATGATCACCTAAAATGCAAGAAATAAAATAAATAAATAAACAGAAAACAATACATACTATTATAACAACACACAGAAGGCAACAATATAGTCAAATGGATTCTCAGATTTTTTATATAAATTTATTGCAGTATTTTTCGAGATGATATAAGAATTCTTTTAGAAATTACACTTCCATTTATTGCCATTTTCCAAGATGAATGAAAATATGTCACAAGAAGGTATTAAAAATTTCCACAAATGACAAAATGAAATTTTCCTGGAAAATCGAAACACATATTTGCATTGTATTTCGAAATTAATAACGTTCTGCAAATGGTTTTACTTTTCCCTGGCCTGTTGAAAGGAAGCAGCAGGTAGTCCCAGTCACAGCTTATGTGGAATCCTGGGCGCAGAAGTCCATTTCAGTAATATATATTCCTTTGAATGCACCTTTGAGTTCCGCCCCCTGAGCCTTCTGTCAAACATTCGAAAGCTCTCGCATTAAATGTATTTGAAAATCAATTCGCTCCAAATCCCTCACTTTGCTCCTTTAGGGATTGGGAAGAACGAAAATAAATCAATAGTTGAGCCATCACGGACCTCTTTCCAATAGATGGATGGAATGTTCTATCTAGCCTGTTCCTTGAGGGACGGCTTTTGGGCATTTAAAAAAAAAAGTTTTACAGGAGAAAGGCGAAGAGAGCCTCCCCCCCTCTTCAATCCAAGAAGAGAAGTTATTTCTTTGAAGTAAATGTTACATGTAATTTTCCTTAACTGTTGCTTATTGTTATATTCTTCTTCCGCTAAAAGAGTATAAAGAGTGACAGCAAGCGCTTCTGAAAATAAGGAGACTTCGAAAGTACTACATCAAAAGTGTGTTTTTGTTTTTAAAATAATAAAGATATTTATCATTTTCCATTGAAAAAAATATCTTCCGATAAAAAACATGAAATTTACTCAAAGAAACAAAAATCTGACAAAGGCATTCAGTATCAAAACGAATTTTATATACAGTAGACACTGGTACCTTGATAACAGTTCTTAATACCTGACTACTACTGAAAATGCATTCTAGTAAAATTCTTCGAAAGACCGACAATAATAGCTTCACACAGTAAGAGTTTCACAATAAGAGGTTCTCTAAACCAACAAGATAGCTAGTTCTTGAGGGCTGAAAACAACATCTTGTTGGTATCTGAAGGTACAACATGAAACAATTTAGGTCCATTGTCCCACATAAATATGAACAAATGAGTAATCAGTAGTGTAAACGAACAGAATACAATTATCAGGAAGTAAATTACATAAAGACATGATAAAAGAGAAAGTAAATGCAAATAAGCCGGTCGATCAGCAGAACCCCTATAAACCGGACCTTTATGTTAGTGGACTTGCCAGATCAGATATTTGAATGACTAGATAATTCGAAAAATGGCGTAAAATATCATTTGTAATAAAATAAGCTATAAATATATGATGGGAAATTAGATGAAAAACTTATGTTCTTGTATGCAAATATTTAGTATCTAAAATATCAACAAAATTTCGTGCGTTTTTTAACAATTAAGAATATTATTCAACAATTTTCTGTATCATTTACATTTTGCCAATGATTTCCGAAAGATCATTGGAACTTGTGACGCGTAATATTCCCAGTTGTTCTAAGCATTCTTACCCTAAACAATAAAGTATTCTAGTGGTGCGGGAGATGCTTTCGACAAGTCAGGTCTTTCTTAAAACGGTTTTAAAATACGGATCTGCGCTTTCAATGGAGAAACGGATAAACATTCACGCTAATGGCGTTCAAAAGTGAAGCGGGACCATTAAAGTGGTCACACCAAAGTGGATAAAAAATTAAGAAATGCTGATATTTTTACTTCAGAGTTGACTTAAATTGTGCTGATACTGTACATCCGAATTTCTAACAGATGGCCAAATTAATAACAAAGAACACTAGGCGAGTGTTTTACGGAGACTGCGTGAAATGATTCATTGAAACTTCAATTGATGTGACATAAATCATAGATTTTACATTGCTATAATGCACATGGTTCGCAGGGCTTTTGTTCGGGAACATTTGGCTTAAAATTTTAAAAACTCTTAAGCTCCGTATTAATCAGGCGTATAACCGTCTGTGACTTTTTTCCCCCCGTCACCGTCTTAAATCTATTTATGTATAAAAGAAAATTCGATGCGAATTCTGATAAAGTTTCATGAAAATGACTACATAAAGCACATTTCGAGGGTAAAAAAAATTGGTACAGGTACGTTGCAGTCACAGATGATTATTTAAGAGAATGTTATAAATATTGCCCAATAAAAATGGAACTGTGTTTTATGGAATCACTTCCGATACTTCTTGATCACAATTATATTTGCATCGATACAAGAAACTAAATCTTTTGTTTACTATAATCTTGCAGGTGGAAAATAAGGCTTTTATCTCAACCTGTAGGAGAAAATTACTTATTGTGTTATCGGTGCTTCATGGAAAGAACTTAGAGATCTCCAGAAGATTTATCCCAAAAAGCAAGGATTTGGGAACATTTTTGGCACAAGATCCTCCGTCTGTGATCATATGACAACGGCAATGAAATTATTGGCGTGTACTTTGGAAGAAGCCCAACGTGTCATGTACTTCTGAAGCAGTAATGGAAACTCTAGCGACGAAGTTTTCAGGAGAAACAACTCGTGTCTCGTAAACGAGATCTTTCTTCTTTATGATGCATGTACCGCAGTTGCTGGTCTTCCATTTGAACAAGTTATCGTAGGTATCAAACCATTTCGTGCAGGTATCCATGATAGAAAAACGACTTCTCGTTTTACATGAAATACTTACTGTCTTTTTGCCTTTCTATTTCACATTATACCATACATTGTATTATGAAAATTATTGCTTTTACCATGCTCTATCACCTCTCAAAGGGGTGCTCATCAAGCTTGTTCATCCTGTATATATACCCAGTATCACAGGTTTTCAGTTCAGTTAAATCTAAATCTTTGGAATCTTCGAATGGATGTTAAAAACTCAGTTATCCTTCATTATCTTATATATCTTCTTTAGGTTTTGTGAGAGACCCTGTTTTCTAGAAGTTCTCTAAAGCGGTCTCCCTGTTCTACAAGATGATCCTGAAATCATGCATGACATTATCATCGAAGAGATCACACTGTTGACCTTAGCGCATTAGAAGGCCACTGCTGGGCTATAATGCGGACTTCGTTCCACTTCTAATGAAATTAGTTTCTCTTTTATGAAATATGGATTCAATCTAATTTCCACTTCTTCAGAAGGTTTATGATAATTTCAGCTAACATAGATTGTTGTGTTCTGCACCACAATGAACTTTGCTCTAGACTTCTCCTGAAGTTCCTGGTCATGGAGGACTTGCATATTTTTAGTGGTTTAGTGGCAAAACAATGATGAGAAATATACTTGTTTGCTTGTTGAGTTCCTTGGGTCTCTTGTTTATGCACAGATCAGGTAGGTAATGAAGGTCGCAAATTAGGTGCCTCCACAAGAAAATGACCACCACTTCTGAACATAATAGTGGCGAAAGTCTAAAAATGGTTAGTGCCCACCATTAAAAAAATCACTTACAGTAGAATACGCTTGATAACATTTTTTACAAAAGAGAGTATTTCAAAAATGTAGGAGTTTGGTGATCACCGTGGGGTGCCAACAATAATAATAAAAATAGGTGTTAAATAAAAATATATAATAATAATAATAATAAAGAGATCTATTATAATAACAATAATAATAAAGAAATCTATCGTAATAACAATAATAAAAAATCAATGGATAATTTTATTAAAATAAAGTTCATTTATGTGGATTGTAAAATTTTAATGTTCTAGAAATTTTTTTTTTAATTGCAAAAGCGTGAAATGAATAATGAAAAAAAGGAATGTTACAGCACGCTATTCATAAATGTTACTAGCAAAGCAAGAAAATTACAAATTGTTGTTGTTGTGCACCTAAACTAAGTTGTTGATATACAACAATCAGCAGAAATAAAATTCTTTGTACAAATCATTACAAAAGCAATTTGTTTGTATCTTTTCACTGTCTTTTAATTTAAAGAGTACTCTTCTTACATCTCGAAATACAAATGCATGAAATGACAAGTGTATGTAAGAACAGAGGTTACATATCTAAACCGTGGTTGGGCAGAAGATAATAAGGAAAGAAAATAACTCACTGTATGTGGAAACAGAAGTTTCGAGCAGTCGAAAATTCATTCATCTAGTCATGATGTCGCTAAGATTCATATTTTGTCAAAAATTTAATCACAGTTCGAAGAGCTATTACTATGGCGATGATAAAAAAGGAATTTTTCTAAAACTATTCATTACAATACTGTGATTGATCATTTATCGTGGCAGTAGCGTCCATTCTTGTAGTAATGCATGCCGGAGATCGTGGAGGGCGCCTGGTGGCACACTGCGACCTGCTGTCCGTCGTCTCAACATGTTTCACACACGCTTTACGTAATTCAGGTCCGATGATCTAGCAGGCCATGGCATATGTGAAAACGTTTCACTCTCCAGATAACTCTGCACCACCCCCTCGAACTCTTCACGGGCGAGCGTTATAAATATAGCGTAGGTACTCATTGCAGCTATAGAGAACGCACAAGAGGGTGTAGAATTTCGTCGCGGTATTGGACGGGTTTGGCAGGATTACCAGGAGTAACGTAGAGGGTCGTCGCGGCCTTTCGTTGCTATCCCAACCCATACAAATAAGTACAGCACGAGCATATTCCTTATAAGTATATTATAAGAATAATAGTGCATTGCAATTTCTTATAAGTAACACGTGAAGCGATAATTCGTTATAAGTGGTATGTAAAATAATAATTCCTTATATATATATTATAATAGTACATTCCTTATAAGTATGTTAAATAGTATAGTCCTTATAAGTGTATTCCTTATAAATATATAAGCATAATAGTATATTGTTACGAAATGTCCAGGCGCGGTAAGATAGCTTTCCCAGCAAAGCATGTTTAGAGTTGCCATAAGATGGCAAAGGAAGATAGGGTTGCCACATTTGGCGAGAAATCGCCTATTTGGCGACAAAATTGGCGATATACCATGGACGGGTGGAGAACCTTCTGGAACGAATTCTTACCGATATAGCACAGAATGTTCTCGAACACAAGCCAAAAACAATATAAACCCTGCTGGTATGCGGAGAGCGAGTGCGAGATAGTTAGTCAGCCCGTGCTGAGTAGATCGAGTTGACAGCCGGGCAGTGACTGTAAGCTCCGGGAACAACTGAACCGAAGAGTCGGGAGCTGTGTTCTGTGTGTCGTCGAGTGCATCGCGAGCTGTAGCGTTGAGATTCGCGAGAGTGCGGGGAGTTCCGAGAACGACCGAGCAGAGTCGGGAGCTGTACTCTAGTGCTTTGCAGTGAAGCCATCTTCACCGTTATTGCCTGAAAGTGTGAAGGCTGTGTCGCTGATTGTTCTAGCGTGTTTATAGTAGATCTTCGACGGCAGTAAAAGTGTTTTGAAGCTGTCCTGATTCATATTGGTAAATAAAGTGTGTTTCGATATCTCAAGTAGTGTTGTCATTATTCACTCCAAATCCACACGGGGTTCCCGTACGAACGTGAAGGAAGAAAATAACGTAACAGCTGGTGTTAGGAAAAAAAAAGTAACAATATTATAATTCCTTGTAAGTAATACATAAAGCGATAATTTCTTCGTCTCTCCCACTTAAAGAAATCTATGAAAGCCTTACTGAGCTGCCAAATTGTTTCCTGAAATGCTTACTATTCTGGATTAGCAAAATTAGAAAGAATATCTCTAGTTCTAGCTTTTCAGTAACTACATAAAACATTTAAAATTTCTTTACCTACAAAGCAAATGGTACACCTATGGGAAGTTCTTATTGTACTCATTTATGTAACCTATATTTGTTTTCTAAAGAATTTAAATTTCTTAAAAACCTTTCCGATAATAATTTACATAATTCTGAGCACATTTTCAGCTGTACTGATGACACCACTTTCGACAATAATAACCTTATTGAAATTATCAACATCTACCTAACTGTCTAAAACTTAATAAAACCAATAAAAATAAATTAGTTATAGATTATCTATATCTTAGCATTCATAATCTTAAAGAAATAAGACTATTTGATAAAAGAGGAGAATTTAATTTTTCTACAATAAAATTTATAATAAACTGGTTCTCGAACATCTCTAAAAAAGTAATAGCAAACACAGTTTTCAATCAGATTAACATAATGCACTGAAATAGAACAGCAACAAAAAGAAATTGTTATTCGCACTAAAATTTTAAAAGAAAAAAGGGAATCCAATGAAATTCATTTACAGTCTTTTAAAAAAAGCTGGATTAGTCTACACGCTAATAAAATTTTTTAAAAGTACGAATGTTTTATCTGGAGGCTCAAAGAAGGATGAAGAAGGATGTTTTAGAAAATTTTATAGTTTTCTTCTATTTATGTATATTTTTCTTAACTTACTTAACTTACTTTTTCTTATTTTCTTAACTTACTTTTTCTATTTATGTATATTTTTCTTTCTTTTACTTTTACTAAATGGCTACTGTATTCTAGCGCTAGTCGACATGATAAAGCCCATGACGTAAAGACTATTTACTTTTCTAACCCTTTTTTCTTTACTTCCCTTTCTTACTTTAAACGTTTTCATACTTTACACTTTTACACATTCCTTTTATTAATTAAAAATTTTTTTACTAGCATTTACATCACCGTTTAGGAGATTTCTAACTGGCCATCGCCAATCTGTTTTGTCAATGAAGCCAAACTGGCAACCCTAGGCTTCCGTTTGGAATTTAACATTTCTTAGTTTCGAATTTTATAGTTTGATTGCAGTGATCTCTGTTAATTTCTAGTGATTTTGTATTTCAAATTTTAATTTCAATTTCTTTCAGTTTTAATTTTACATTCTGTGAAAAAATACACTTAATTATTTACTTTATTCAACTTTGGGATTTTTCATTTGGATGTGTTCAATATTTATTTTTATCTACGGACTGCTTGTTCGTTCTCTGAGTACGTTTTAAGTTCATGTTCTCTGTTAATTTATTAGTATTTTTGTATTTCTACTTAATTTCAATTTAAAATTCAGTGTCAAGTGTCTAATCAAATTGATTTGACATTGGAATTCTTACACTTTTGAGAGAAATTCAGAATTTTTGGGTAACCTATTATAACTAACTTGGAGTGGTTCATCAGCTAATTTTGGATAACAGAAACGCAGTGGTTTTTCAGTGGGGAAGAGGGCGTTTAATTTAGTCTGATATAGCTCCTCTTGATAACGTTATATCAAATATGATTGCATTCTTCTTGTTTGTTTGTTTTTTCATGCATTCGTATTTATTTTTTGTGTTTTTTGTATTTTGAAGGTTTTTAGTATTTCACATTTCTTTAGTTCTTCTGATTTTGGTTAATTTTACATATTTATAGGAAATTTTGAAATTTAATAGTTTTGAATGTCACTTCTTTTGAGTTTTTCTGGAATTGTTTCTAAATTTCTTAGTTTTTATCTATACTGATTAACTTTCAGCGCATATTGCGCGGAAATAATTTGGGATTATTTTGTTTGAAATAAAAAAACTGTGATTCCATATAAGTATATTATAAATATATTAGCATATTTTTATAAGTGTATTATCATTTCTTATAAGTAATACGTAAAGCGATAGTTCTTTGTAAGTACACTTTGAATCAGTCCCGCAAACGACACATTTGTAATAACAATATTAAGAATTGTTCTCTGTCTCTTTCAAAGGAAAATAAAACTTTTTCCTGCATAAACAAACACACAAACAAAATCTTAATTATATTGCTTTCATTTGTGGAAAGCTAATTTTTTATCTTTATCAGATATAAAAGAAATCCATAAACAAAGTAGGGTAAAGTAATTGATTTCAAAAGAAAAGGAATTAAAAAATTTTCATCCTCTTTTTTCAAAGAAAGGACGAGAAGAAATTCCGTTTTCATTTTGAATAAATTCTTGTAGAGATGATTTTTTTTCCTCCTCTGAGAGCATGTTTGCAGCTTTCAAATCTTATCTTACCATTGCGTCTCTGTAGATGAACATTAAAATAATGCATTTTACTTATTGCCGTACTGCAACTTTAACTCTTCGCTAAAGCTATGCCTGTATTTTTTATTCCCACTTGCATTTATTATAAGTAACACATTTTTATATGAGAAATTCTAAATCCGTTTCAATTTCACTCAAATGTCGCTGTGGGGTTTCCCAGTGTTTTAAATCAGCTTAATGTAGTTCGGTCGAAGAATGTGAAATCTTATTAGCATATTTAAAAGTTCTCATTATAGGCGTATTTTACTTTTTTTAGTTTAACACCCTATTTTAATCAGATATCGAAATATTATGAAATAATAGCTTTACTTCAGACAAAGTAACTAACTTTATACAGTTTCTTGTCATCGCGAAAAATGCAATAATTTTTATTATAAAAATATAATATAAAAAGTATATCCCTTTATTTTTTAAATATTAAAGTATAATATATACCAGGGGTTGCCATACCGCGGTTCTCGCAGGCGAGTGGTGCGGCTCTTAAGCAGATAAAATGTATGCATGAAATATGCTCAGCTATAAATACTTGGTGTCCAAAAGAAAGTAATAAATTTATTTAATTTCTTTTTACAAAGTTATTAGTAAACTTAATTATTATTAGATAATTACAACTTAATTATTAATTTAGTTATTAGTAAACGATGTCCAAACGTAATTATTTTATGTTATTTCTTGTTAGTTAAGAAAATAATGTTGTAATATCATAAATAAAAATTTAGCTAATTTTTAGACCTTGAAAGCTAGAATATTTAAGAACTGGGTAGCGAATTATTGCAAATTCCTCGTACGTAAGTAAATGATAAGTCCACAGAAGGGTTAAATTTACCCTTTATTCCAACTCAAAATGATTCACTGATGGCCCCTTCTCGAGCTTACAATAAGCCTTCACGAGGGTTTTAACTTAAGGTAGAAAGTAGGAAACTAAACTAATACTAACTAAATGAAAACTAGCAGTAGCTACACAGAAATAATTAACGGAATTGGTCCTTATTTTAAGATCACTGGCGATTAGTAGCAAGCCGAATACGGAAGAATTGTAGTGAGATTAGATTTAACGGAACAACATGGCCAGAAGGCTCTCTGTCTTCTAGGCTCTTTTAAGCTGTTTTAGTGAAGTGATTGAGACTTGAAATTAAACGCTATTTTCTAATTTATTTACATAAAACGTGATTCTGAAAACTCATTCTGTCAGGGAATCGTAGGTGGGAAACAAGAAAGTAAAGGAAAGGCTTGTTTCAAAATAAAAATAACTATTAGAAAATTAAAATAAATCCCTACATCGATATTGAAAAACATGAAAAATAAAGAGGTATTGTACTGCTTCTATTTAACAATTTTGTAAAAGCCTTTAAAAGTTAGATTTACTTGTGGATGTGGAAAAGTTTGCTAAATTTCTGAATCATTAGCAGAGGTAGAATATGAACGGAACAGGAAAAAGCATGTAATGCGTCAAAAGCGTATAATATCGTACAAAATTTAATACAAGTTAAAATAATTTAAAAGTTCCTTCAGTGTTCCAGGTAATGATAAATTTATGGAAGCTGAAAGCTTTGGGAATTTCTAATAAGTTCGATGACAGTCACATCTTAGAAGATGATAATGCCTTTAAAAAGTTTCGAGAATCTGTAAAATTTGAGGACAACAAGTATAGGGATTACTTGCCGTGAAACACACATACAGGGAATTAACGGGATAATTTTGAGATAGCAGAAAAACATTTGAGTCACTGTGGCCAAGATTTCAGAGGATTGGGAAATTTCATTAGCTGTGCTAGATCAACATTTGCAAGCTTTACATCAGTTTACGCATTTAACAACGCGAAAGAATCGGAGTATTAACTTTTTACTTATTACGTACTCCGACCTCAGGCACTCTACGGAAAGGAAGGGATGTCCCTTGGAGGTCTTTTTAATAGAAACTTGGATCGTTAACCACGTTACACATGGGAAAAACCACGAATCGCCCATGTAGCCAGCCCGTTCGCCGGGACTCGAATCCCATATCGAACTACCAGTGTTCAGTGGCTTTTACCATTCGGTCGCTGGTGGACTCTAATCGGAGTATTTAAAAACAGAAAAAAGGACTTAACCATATCAAGATGTAAGTAGGAAAAACAAAGAAACCACAAAACTATACGTTTTCTTCGGCACATCATCACATGTAAACTGTCATTTTGCATGTGATTGTTTAGAATGAGAAGTTTCTTTACATTTGAAACACCTGTTTTACCGCTATTCAAGTGATGTATATGTATATATCAGGGGTGACCAGACTTCATGTGAATAAGATTGGCAAATAGATTTTCCAAAAGCAATATATATATATATATATATATAATTTATTTCCTAAACAGTATTGATTAATTGATTATATTATCTCCTAAGTTTAATTAAAGTAGAATTATTTTAATAGTGTGCATCCATACTGGTAAGTTATATTTTGAAAGATGTTTTGAAGTAATTTGAAAGCAAAATGATAATAATGTTTTAACGGGGACTGGAGTTAAATCATCACGAAGATATTTAAACAATTGTTTGCCAGTAAATGACATTGATGTGTTATCAGGGTCAATGTTCCTTCTTACCTTCTTCGGGAACATACAAGGACCTGACTCGGAACAGAGAGCTTACTAAAGCTATGTTCAATAACTATGGGAAGTAGACAGGATACACAAGAAGGGTATACAAAACCCTTTATTTTTCTCTATTTACAATAACTTCCGTACTTCGGAATACAAAGACCCACTACTTGTGGTCTAAACGTAAAAATATAAAAATAAAACTAAACTCTAATTTAACTTTAGAATAATAAACGTGGAAGATTGGCCTTATATTAACAGGAAGCGTATGTAGTACAGAGACTGTGAACACTACAATACGTTTAAAAGTTATCAAGAGGATTAAAACCTCTGGCCTGGAAGGCAACAAGCAACTGCGTAACTTCTAAGGTAAGCGGCCTGCTTTGACTCAACTGCTTCCTCTCTCTCGCTTGGCAAAAGGCCACAACTTAAATACTTGGCGTTCGCCAGACAACTTTGCATAAAAACCTTAACGCTTATAATTCTGGCCGGAAGTAGAAAATAAGAAGTGATAGTAAAGATTTAAAATAAAATAAACGTTAGTAAAACTTAAGATCCTTACATACTTCCCGCCAGAGTTAATTAGTTTGAAACTGAGGTCTAAAACGACCTTGTTGAAAACTTTTAGCTCTAGAAACTAACGCGAGGCCAACCTTTTACAATCATAACTTAGCTAGAAACTAGAAAATTTAAAAGAAAGAAATTTGTTACAATAGCAGCTCCCGGGATATACAACAATCTTTTTTTTTTTTCATCTGTACTGCATCTAAACAGGAGCTTTATTCAATTCTGGTGGAAGGAAAACTAGTTTAATGAAATGTTACAGAATGACATTGCAAATAACATATAGAATATACTTCTCTTAACATTCTTATTTCATTCATGACTATTTTAATTATCTCTCCCCGTGCTCTCTGACATGTGTTGTAAAAGAACACCAAACACGTATGTGTTTCTGTCTACGTGTGCCACACTTCCTCCTACAATCAAAACACTAACGTGTTAAAATTCAACATAACCAGACCTCTTAACACACCCTAATTTCAACTCTAAGCCCTGAGGTACTATTCTAAAAGTGGCTAACTCTAAAGTGTAGCGTCAGAGAGCCTAACTACATCATTCAACCTTTAACACACATTCGCCATGCTTTAGTCTTTTTACAGTCACACGAATAAAAAAATTTTAACATTCACTTTTACCATATCACGGTATTTCTTAACATTTAAAATAACAGTTCACATTGTATATAAGAACATATCAACATGCCGTTAATTTTACACATTTGAAAACATACATTAGTAGTACATTGTTAACTTCTATTCTTTTCAAAGCAAGTGCCAATTCTTTCTACATTGAAATACTACATTTCAAAAAGTCTTTCAGACTAAAACTTCTCTCTTGCTAGAATGTTTTAAATAAAATTTATACAATAACTTTTTTCAATATTTAAGTCTTTACACAACGCTATTATACATCAACTTTAGTTTTACGCGCGAGTAATTTAAAAACATGATACGAAAATCGGTAACAACTCATTTCTCGCCCTTTTAGCGATAAAGGTAGACCTCGCATGAGGTAAAACTTCTTGAAATCTGCCACTTGCAGTAAGAATGAAAGATTAACTTAAGTTTGCAAAGTAACATAAAATTTTACTTATCTTTGTGATATTCGGACATCCTTTTCTGGACCCAGTCTTTAAAGGTATTGTAGATAGTTGTGTGATTTATCTTCCTTCTTGTACGGGCTCGCCCTTCAGTGCTTTCCTCTGGAAGCTTCCTTTTTTCACCAGTTCGGTCATCCTTGAATACCTTCTTTTTCTCCTCTGCTTGTGGTCTTGGCCGTTTGATGGCAGCTGGTCTTGGCGGAACCGGGAAACTTCTGTCGTGTTCCTGCTTGGACCTCGTTGTTGGCCGTTCAAATTTTCCTTGTAACTTTTCTTCCGTCGCTGATGGCCCTTCCGCAGTTCGTCTACATTTACTGCGGAGAGTTCTGTCGGATGAGTCGATCTTCCGTTTTAGAGCCGGGTTATAGTTGCCGTCATTTCTCCTGGTTCTCTTCACATACGTCGTCCTTCTCCCTTCTTCATTCTGGTGGTGTTCGTGAACTCTCTTTTCTGGACGGTGGAACGGCTTCTTTTTCTTGCTACCTTGAATTTTTCCGCGGGGCAATTTTCTTTTCACTTGCTCCTGCCTCTTATTGGCTTGCCCTTGTACTTGTCGTTTTTCCACCTCTGGAGCTTGTGCCTGCGGTGTCTGTCGTGCCTTCCTTCTTTTTCCACTGGCCTTGAGACTTTTTTCCTGGGTTGCTATTGAATTGTCGACGTTCGCCGGCTGTTTTTGAATGCTCGGGTTTCCTTGCCCACTGATTCGCTTTTTCTCCGTAGCCATGTGCTTGAGTTTGCTGTAGTCTTGGCGTACCAAATTGGTTTCGCTGTTGATACTGGCGTCTTCTTTCGACGTCCGCCGTTCTTCTACTTTCAAACTGGATTGCTAGCTCAAATAACTTTTCCAGTGTAGTCGGATTTCTTAATTCAATAAAGTCTTGCACTTGGGGTAGTAACCTCGGCAAAATCACTTGAATTATTTCAGGATCCGGACGGTTTCCATACAAGAGCTTGAAAACGTGAATTTTTCTTAAAATAAAGCTCGAGAGGTTTTCGATTCTTTGCTGATATATACTGAAAAGTTCCGTTTCTAATTTCGCACGATCCCTTACAACAGGGAAGGCTTTTAGTAGGGCAGTCTTGAAATTTTCGTACGTATAGGTAGGACTTCCTGCTTGACCCAAGAGACTTCTGCCTATACATTTGAACCAGTTAAGCGCTTGGCCCCTCAAAGCGCTGGTAGCTAAGGTAACTTTTTGAAACTCGTGCACGGGGTAGAGCATGAAGTGGTCATCCAATTTTTCCAAAAAACTGGTTACCGGTGAGTTTCCATTAAATGTTGCTTCTGGTTTCATCGAAGCGCGCATGGTCTGGACGATGTAACCAAATCCTTCCAGGGCGGCAGCTGGCATTTCTGGATTCTGAGCCGTTTCTGCAGGCAGCACAGGTTCTTCTTGAAACTCAGCCATGGTTATTCTTCTTCGTTGGGCGCCACTATCAGGGTCAATGTTCCTTCTTACCTTCTTCGGGAACATACAAGGACCTGACTCGGAACAGAGAGCTTACTAAAGCTATGTTCACTAATTGTGGTAAGTAGACAGGATACAGACGAAGGGTATACAAAACCCTTTATTTTTCTCTATATACAATAACTTCCGTACTTCGGAATACACCGACCCGCTACTCGGGGTCTAACGTAAAAGTATAAAAATAAAACTAAACTCTAATTTAACTTTAGAATAATAAACGTGGAAGATTGGCCTTATATTAACAGGAAGCGTATGTAGTACAGAGACTGTGAACACTACAATACGTTTAAAAGTTATCAAGAGGATTAAAACCTCTGGCCTGGAAGGCAACAAGCAACTGCGTAACTTCTAAGGTAAGCGGCCTGCTTTGACTCAACTGCTTCCTCTCTCTCGCTTGGCAAAAGGCCACAACTTAAATACTTGGCGTTCGCCAGACAACTTTGCATAAAAACCTTAACGCTTATAATTCTGGCCGGAAGTAGAAAATAAGAAGTGATAGTAAAGATTTAAAATAAAATAAACGTTAGTAAAACTTAAGATCCTTACAGTGTAATCAAAGAAGTATATATGATCTGAAGCATGCCTTATTCCAATAAGGCATGTTAGTAACGATGACAGCGAATTCTAGACAATTGCTTTGGAAGAACTGTGTATTTTGTGCCTTTATGCTCAATAACAGGTTTTATAATACAAATTGTGAATTTATTAATAGTATTTAAGTAGTTGATGAAACCACATATACATTAAATGTATATACTTGCCGACTCTTTGAAAATAAAAGTCCGTGACAGTATCAGCGCATTTAAAAAACAATTTCTGAATAAAGCGTGATGAGAATTTTACAGAAAAACAGACATATGCCTGAATATTTTGTAATAATATCATAAAAGGGAAACTCTTACCACAAAAAATGGAAAATTAGACAAATATAATTAATTTAACTTAATTTCAGTAGCCTTTCCTTTTCCTGCTTTTCATTCTTTTTCTCTCTTTCTTTCTTTTAAATGTAATTTGCAAACTGTGCTTTATAACATTTATTATGTTATTCAGAATTAAGGCACTATTTTCCTTAAATATCAAAGATCGTCAAACTTAAAGGCATTTAAAAACAATATAAAAGTAAACACGATTTTTTTTTACTTATATTTATTCAATTCGAGTTTTGTTAACAATGGCAAGAACAAGCAAACTTTTGTTTTTCAAAATTTATTTTCAGTAGAAATTGAGACAAGGAATTACACTGAATAAGAAAAGAATATTCAACAAGAGACGCATAAAAAAAGAAACGTAGCATAAACACTAGTAGAGCCATCTGTTCATTGCCACTATATCATCTTAGTATCTATACCAGCCGGGCGACGATATTAATGCTAGTCGTTTAAGGTGTGTCATCAAAAGTCTATAACTTAATAGCTACCTAAACGTTTAAACGGCATATCGTCTGCGCAAAAATAAAGAAATTTTAAGCAACTAAATACATATGGCAGCTATTACGAATTTTTCTAAAGTTTTACAAAAGAACGTTCTACTTTTGCTATCTGGGAGAAATTAATTTTCAATGATTTTTGCAATTTTTTTTAACTGCACAAAAATTACATCAGTTTGGCGATTTCTTGTTAAATGTGTTAAAAGAGCAAGCTCTTGGACGGCATTCGAATTACCGTCTGAATTTGTCCTCTTTATTACATCAATAATATGTTCTTTGCTTTTCGGATAACGAATTTTTTATGTATCTCTGAATTATACTACTTATCAATAATTTGGCGATTTTAAGATCAATTTACTATAAACAGCTTTAGTTTACAGATCTGCTTCAAATCAGCTAAACAGGTCTGGTGGTTGGCGAATTTCATAATTTTTAAATAAATATAATAACATTATTTTGATATCATTAAAATAAGGGTAATACAACAAAATTATATTTTAGAAAATAACATAAAAATATATTCCTTTGTCATGTTTAAAAATCTCTCATCTTTCATTTTGCTGAGCTCAATAACTTCTTTCCTTTATCGCATTTTCTTCCAGGAAGAAAATTAAGATCCTGGTTCAAAATGCATAAGCTTATATTTTACAAGAACGCATAATAAAGCTGAAACCATGAAAGTAAAACATTCTAAACTTGAAATAAAAAAACCTTAGGACTAAGTAATGTCTACCAGGAGGGTCAGGTTGCGCCAACCACATCACAAAACATGATATATGTATATTTTACTAAAGAATTTTAAATGAAAAAATTGTAAACTATTAGAATATTTCTGAAAATGTCATGCCAGTAGAAGAGCTTGTGCGTTACATTTCTGTTCTATTTTAAGTTCACGTGTAACCTTTACTCAACTGAGTATTCTGATTTCCATCTCAGCATTTGCATCCTTTTTATTTATTAATAATTCACCTCACCGGATTGCGAACGATACTTAGCGCATCGCATACTGCAGTAAGTTGACCAAAAAAAAAAAGTGAATGTCGGAGGCTCAGATAACATTTCTGTAACATTTAATGTTTATTCTTTTTTATATCAGAGCACATAAATAATTCAAATTCTGATAAAAGTTTCATGTCCGAAGCCTAGATAGCTTATGTTTCTATCCAAAATCAGAAAGCTCGAGATGTGATTTTTTTCCATCTTTCATGACGAGACAGGATATGCTTATTTATTTGTTTTCTTTTTATGGGGAAAGGAAGTTAAGGATTTTTGTATTGGTGTCTGTTGAAATGAAATCTAGTCTATCGTTATAGAAAAGGATTGAAAAATGAGTAAAAAAGCAAATAAATATTTTTAGTTAAATTAAATAAAATAGCAGAAATAAAAAAAAAGCAGTATAGGATATTCATTACATATTTTTCGTATTAAAATTCTTTTTCTCCATTATTAAGAAAACATCTTATTCTGAAAAGATTCGAAAATTTTCTCTTCCACAGTGTTTGTTAAAAACATTTAACAAATTTGAATAAATTCTAACGAATAAATGCCATATTTTTATTCGCATATTTCATCCCTTCGCGTATTTTTCTCTGTAGTGTTTTTAGCATATGATAGCACTTCTGATTTATGGTAATAATAGAAAATATATGCACAAAACAAGAACTTATTTTCTGCAAGTAAATAGGACAGTACTGAAATCGCTAACTCCTTTTAAATGCATAATATGATAATATTAGTGCGTCTTTTTATGTGCTTTTAAATGTTCTATGTTTATTATTTATCTTCAGAAATTCTCTTTTCGTTTCTTCAGAAATAGTATACATAGCGTATTTCCTCCTACTTGGTTTTCATACGGTAAAATTAACAGAAAAAGGGGGATATGCCAGTAATTACTGTAGTTATTATAATTACTGTACATTTTTATGTTATGTTTGTAGAAATAAATTTGTCTTTTTTTCCTCAACATTTTTAAGGATTAAATGACATACTACGACGTTATTCAGATTATCCTGATGCTTATCTATTGAAATATTATTTCTTCTTTAGGGTTAAACAGTACTTTTCAAAGTGATTAATTTCTATATTAAATTAATATATTTAAAACTTGTTATTTCAAACTTATTATTTTTGCATATTTATGTAAATATCTGTGTTCGTCTGCATAGATTTCTAAAGTATTTTCTAAAGTTAATTAATTTATTTATGCATTTTTACGCAACAATATTTTTTTTTCAATTAAACCCTCTTACTAGGTCTTTGTAACAGCTTTTATCACAAAACGATGATTTTTTCCCAAGTTAGCGACATTCCAGAAGTTTCTAGAAAACTCATTTTCGAAGCCGAAGAAGAGATTTTTCTCGAATCTTTCAGATGTGGCTGGCCAACCTTACAAAAACGGTTGCGTTCCAGCCAAAAGTCACTTAGCGTTCTACAATGTTAAAAGCTGTTTCAGACACTCCTAGGAAGATGAGATTTTTATTTCGTGTTATTTTGTTTCGTTTTCAATTTTTATTGGAGTTTATGTGTGCTAAGAAAGAATGAGACTCTTTATTTTCTTTTTCTTTTTCCATTTCAGAAAGTTCAAAACAGTTATTGCACCCTCACTGCTTGATATTCTTTTTGGTAATCTTTCCTCGCAGAAAATCCTTCGGACAACGTTAATTCGAAAGAAGACCACTTCCTCTTATTTAACAAAGTTGATATGGAGACACATTAGATCCGGAGAATAATAAGTTACTGGGGCGATTTTGAATATGATAGCAAATCGTATTCACCAAAAGAAGAGGAAAAATGATTTTGTTTCATATTTTTTGCTGAAATCTCAAATGGCTGGATACTTTCAATTTAATGCATTCGTCGAGAATGACCCAAACCCACTGAACATTTAATTATCTCATAACCAAAAGGTTATCCAGGATCTAACCTCTCGACAGGATTTACATCTTGACAGTAATTAAAGTGTCCACATATCGCAAATACAGTATGCACTAATAAACATCTATGACTTCTCCGGAATTTGAACTTGGGTCCAAAGCTCTCCTACCATCAAATCGGAAGGGCTCCTTTCTGATGAAGTTAAAAATACATCTCATTGAAGAAAAGATGCCAAGAGATTATTACGAATGTAGCGGAGGATATTAGTTAATTTTCAAGGACTAAATTATATATATAAACTAAACTCAGTTGCGAAACAGTCCTAGTGGGCCACGGCCTGCAGCGCCCTTTTTTTCTTTCTTGAGCTTTGGACCTCGGAGTGCATCAGTATATACCCTGAGCAAGTGGTCAGGTTGTCGCAGGAGCCCCCCCCCCAGTGTTGAGTCCCCAAGTGAACTTGGTACTAATTTTATCGACGCATTTAAGAGATGAAAGGCTGAGTACCCCTTGCCGAGCCCAGCAATCGAATCCCGGAACTGTGGTGCAGCTGCACGACGCTCTAGCCACTTATATATATATATATATATATATATATATATATGTAATGAAATATATCTTATATATATATATAAACGATTATATATGTAATGAAAGCACAAATTTTTGAAGCACTATGGAAGTTAGTTCCACGCACTTTTTCTGAAAGAATTTGCAAAATGAAGTAAGCACCATATTTGAATACTCGATGATATCTAACTTTAAGAACAATGAACTTGCAGATACTTTTCCCATTGGAGCTCTAAGCAGCAGGTAAACGAATCCTACCGGCTGAAAAATGTCATGATATAAAACGAATGATTTGGAGCTTGGTGGTGGCGTAATAGATGAGAAGCGAAAGAAACGTGGCAAACATGCCCGGATTCAAGATAACTTTATTATTGAAGAAAGCAAGTCGGGATTCGCAATATTTGGTTCACATACGGACGAGCGTCTTATGCGCTATCCATTTTTGTTACATCAGCACTTTGAACAAAGAAAGTAGCCGCAAAAGCGTCTGGCCAGGAGAAAAGCTTAAGTGAAAGCTTCTTAACAGGATTGAAGCATAAGCCATAAGAGAGTGAGTGTCGAAGTAGTAACACAGAGGAAGAAGGGGCGTTGGCAAAAGTTTCAGTCTTGAGTTTTCGTTTACAATAAGCCCCGTGTTGTACATTTGTGGTGCACGGGGAGTCTGTATGTTCTCAAAGGAAATTAGGTGATTGGTCATGAGAAATCTGCATTAAGGGTTACGTAAGATCACATGACTAATTTGAATGACGCAGTTTAGACTTAAGTGCTGTTTTTAGAACAGATAGATGAAGTTCCAAATGAAATAGAGAATAAGAGATTATAGTGAATTAACTTTAGAAGTTTGCTTTCATATTTTTAATCTTACACACACACACACACACATATATATATAAGTGTAAGATAAAAGATATGTAAATCAGCTTTATAATTTAATTTAGCAATAGCCTTGCAATTCCTCTTTTTCTTTAAAAAAATAGGTATTTTCTTTCCTTATTATCAAAGTAGTAACTTTCCTGACTGCTCCATTTCTAGATTAATATATGCCCAGAGCTTGCGTAAAGCTGATGATGTAGCTTATTCGAAACTTGAACTTAAAATTTTGAGAACTGGAATTTTTCTAACCTAAACGGAAACCTTCCTCTTGGTAAGCTTCCATATCGGATAAATGCGCACTTTGCTTCTAGCTCTCTTTGCTGTTCAGACCCTGGCGTGTTTCTTTTCTTCCTATCGCAATGGTATTCAAAAATGTAAATGCTCTTGAATAGGCATCATTAGAGTGCCGAGGAAATTGTGGCCATAAATGTGAATTGAAATAAAAATGAATATTTAATATTACTCGTCTGCCTAAGTTTCCTAGTTATTACGGATTCAACATTTTAGAATTCTACGCAATCAAAATAGCATCACTTCAGTATTGGATCTAAGTTCTATGCTATTAACATTTTCTAAGTCATTTTTCTTGTTTTCATTATATTTATTTATAAGAATAATTTCAGCAAACGTGAAGGAAAGCCATAACGACTAATGCCATGAAAGCTGCATCATGTAAAATGTTAAGGAATAGAGTAAATTAAAACAAAAAGTTGTTTAAAAGGGTATGTTGTCAAATCAGTTACAGATTTCATTAAAATCAAATATAAAGTAACGATCAAAGACAGTAAGAATAGGCTTTTAGAGCAAACAAAGGCAGAAAACGCAATATATAATAAAAGAGTTTTAAGTTTAAGTAAGCAGTTCAAATTAAGTGTATATTTGCTTTAAATATCAAGGAATGGAATTTAAAAATTGCCAACGAAAGGTATAAAACTCGAAAAATACCTCCCTGTAGCTTTGTCACAAGCTGAACAGAGATTAACTAATAATGTTTACTGAAAATTCTATTTATCTTGTCCCCATTGACTTCTAATTTATTTTGAATCAGCAGTTTTTGGCTCTTTGTTTGCTTAAACCATTTGTTAGCCATTGTTTCGAAACACCTTTTTTTATAGTTTTGCATACATCCCAAGGCGATCGGCTAAAGTATTTTTGTTTTAATTTATTCTTCGTTCGATTTTTATATGCTTTTACGCATACAGACCCATTCATACAATGCAATTAATTACGAGGGACTATTTTCAGTCGTAATTAATGTTTAGATGTACTCCGAAAGTTGAGAACTCCAAAAATATCACTACGTAATGTATAAAAAGAACAAATCATTCGGTACCTTTTAAAGTACGGATGAAACGACAGATAATGAAAATCAAAAAATTGCAGCTATTTTCCCGCATCATCGAGAGAGTGGAGTGTTTGTTTAGATTTATAAATGAAAGAAACTTGCTTAAATTCCTCAGAACAAAAGGAAATTAAAAATGAGAAACAGTTAAATATAAGGCAAAGAATCGCAAGTTCAAAACACAGTCAGCAGCTATTGATTGCCCGATGGCTTTGATGGTTGATTCAAAATCATGGTTAATCAGGAGACAGTAAAAAAAAAAAAAAAAAAAAAAAAAAAAACAGGAACATGATATTACTAATTTATCTATAATTTCCAAACAGTTTAATATGGGGAAAAATCTCATTTGGTTATGCGAAGTAAACCAATATTTAAGATAAAAAGGAACGTCAATAACAGAAGAATAAATACCATTAGAATAAAAAAGAATTGTCCATAGTCTAAGAATAAATATTAGAAACGAAGAAATTAAAGTTATGAATGGCATAAAAAAACAACATTTACGTAAGATATATGTTCTTATCTGAACAATGACAGGCCTGAACATTCAGGTTAGAAATTGAACAATGCCATGTTCCAACTCGCGTAAAAATAGTAGGTTAGATTAGTTGTCGCAAACTCGTGGCCCGCAGGCCAAGGAATTTTATGCGGCCCGAAAATACAGATATGAAATGATCTTGTGCCCGACTGCTGTTGATGGAAAAAAGACATAATGGATAGGTTGGAGCTTTGTTACTATATACTTGTACGTCAGACCACTTGACAAGATAGTGTGGGAGAATATCCTACGTTGGTGAAGGCAGTAAATCTAGTCTACTGGTGGCACTTCGGAGCAGCTGGTGGTACTTCAGTATTCTGAAATTTCCAATTTTATGCTATAAGGTTTTTCTCCCACCTTCTTGGCATGCCTTCGTGGTGTGCTGGTCTGCACGCTGGGCGCGTATTCCAGAGGTCCGCGGTTCGATTTTCGGCGAAGGTGTTGCTAATTTTTCATCTTGCCTGCTTCCAAAAAGAAATCCTAATGTCTCTTATTTTAACCGTATAAGGTTAAAATAAGGTGGTTAGTGGTTAAACAACCACTAAATTATTTAGTGGTTAACTCAGCCTATCTGAATTAGTTGAAATAAATGCTATCTAGAATTTAATATTTATCTGTAAGTGTTCTTGAATTGCAAAGTGTAACCAATACAAATTTCTTGCTGATGCCAAACTTAAGACTTCAAATATATAATAAAAACAAATTTGAATTTTCCTTTTGTGTTACTTATTATTATTATTCATGCATAGTTTGATAAATATCCATTAATTGAAATTTTAAATTTCTTCTTTTTTTTTTGCATTTATTTACTTATTTTTTGTTTTGTTAAAAATAAGTTAAAAATTTTTTAACAAATTTCCCTGGTCCATCAGCTACTTTCAGCATTCGGACCGCATGTAATTAGAGTTTGAGTTGTTGTGTTTTGTATTTGTAGATTTTTCTTGTGTCACGTCTGACACCTAGTCTGGTTAAAAACAACCTTTGTGTCTTTTTTCGCCAGCTTGTGTAAGTTGCATTGAGAAGAGCCTAATGCTGTTAGGCTCTTCTCAATGCAACTTACACAAGCAATGCAACTCAATGCAACTTACTGTCAATAATGTTTCTACATTCTGTATTACGTACGATTAAATTATGTATGATAAATGGTATACAGGGTGATTCAGAATTCCTCATCAATATTTGGTGGGGAGGTAGGGAATAGGAAAAGAAGATTTCACATAGGAATGCATGGGCGCATATGCCACGTAGTAAGGCAAAATGACCCTAGTTCAATGATGGAAAGAACACATAAAAAAGAAGTAGTAAAGGGAAAAACATTTATTATCTTACATGTAACATTTCTTTGCATCCGTTTTACAGACTTACAAGAATTGCTCGAACTCCTGACCATGTGCTAGAATGCACGACTCACAACGGCGTTGCATGGACAACCAGACCTTCTGGAATATGCCTGGCATTTACATGCAAATCTGTAAGTTCATTCCACGTATACCGGTTCATGTTACTTCTGAAAAGTCACCTAGTTGAATGACGATTGGCTGCACACATCAAACAGCTGTGCTTATGTATGGAAGTTGTATACACACGGCGCCCTCTACACCACCATGCGTGCATCTGCGCCCATACGTTCCAATGTGAAATCTCTTTCTTTTCCTATTCCCTACCTCCCCACCAAATATTGATGATGAATTCTGAATCGCCCTGTATATGATATATATGATTTGGGTATTGCGTATAAAAGCAATACCCAAATAGTATAGTATCGTCTGCTATCACTATTATTTATCTGTACATTTTTCTTTTCTTTGTTGTATCATCTTAAATTCAGTTAGTTCGAAAATAAGTTTTTATGTATTTTACTTAGACAGCCTTCCCCGCTTTTCGTTTTTTCGTTTTTTTTTTGAAGCTAATAGTAATATCCATCCCCGGTTAACCGAGATTGAACTGTAAGATGAAAAGAAATATCCCTAATTTGCCTTCGAGAATCTTCAAGGCAAAAGAAAACGATAAACAAACGATTGCGTGTTTTCTTAAAATATAATTACATGTGAATTTATCTGTAGATAAACTTGTTGGTGTTAAAATGGTTAAACATTCGCAACTTAATGAATGCATTCATCGGAAGTGGTGAATAAGGACTCTTATCGGTACCAATAATTTAAGAACACTGGAAATATGGAACATAGGAAAGGCGTTGGCAGGCCATAGATCTCGATCAAGGATGTTGATCGCGTGAGGGAAGCTTTTATGAAAACCCCGAATACGTCGACTCCTCGTGCCAGTTTGAAGCTGAGAATACCGAGAACAACTGTTATGAGAGTTTTGCATAAACGCCTAAAACTTCATCTATATAAAGTGAAATTATTGCACGAATTAAAACCAAACGACAAACCTAAATATTTCGATTTCGCCCTGCATATTCTTAACAAAATCAACGAAGACAACTCTTACTTAGAAAATGTCATCTTATCCTATGAAGAACTTTCCATATTTCTGTTTATGTTAACCTTCATAAAAGCACGTAATAGGTCGAAAGTGAATGTTTGCTGGGCATTGGTTGAAGAGGAAAACTTCGGATAATATTTCTCCATCGAACAGAAAATGACAAGCGTTACATAGCTGAAATGACAAGAGCACTACGATTTTCCTCAGTTTGAATGCCGTCAGCCTCCACTTACCTTTCAACAACACGGCGTTCCACACACTCGGGTTCCACAGTTCTAAAAGAGCTGGACAAAACATTTCCTGATCGCTGGATCGTTCATGGGGTCATAAAGTCGGGGGCCATGGACGCTGAGATAACTCAATAATACACCCCTTGACCTTTTATTTTAGTGGTATGTTAAGGACGAGGTGTGCGCAGCTCTTCCGGATAGCGATGACCTAAAATTACGAAACGCTGAAGTCACTGGAGGAATATCTGATGAAATGCTGCAAAACACTAGACGTGAAGTTGAATGTTGGCTGGATATTTTGCGTGCAACAAATGGAGCTGATGTAAAAGCTATTTAATGTTTAAAATTTGTGTAAAACTGTTTTAAATTGTCTTTCCAAGAAAAGAATAAACACATGCATACCTCATTTTGTTCTTTTTTTTTTTCCAAACATGAAATGAGCTCAATAATTTTGGACCATCCTGTCAAAAATCAGTTAGTATCAAATATATATTCTAGAGAGGTTGGTGGATGAGAAGAAAAGAACTTTTGGATTTTATTTCCAGGGCAGCACTTGGTCAAAACCCAAAAACTAATTGACAAAGTCATATTGCCTTCATTTGATGCCCATAGATGCATTTCCTCCTCCCTTCCAACGTGATTATTCGTGGGTTTCACCATACTAAATATTCGGAACGAATATATATAACTACAGCATAATAACATCTGTCTTTTGTTAGTTGGTGTTGGTGTATTTAATTACGGCAAAGCACACTAGGGCTATCTGCCTAAAGGGAGGGATGCCTTCGTGGAGGACTTTCTAAGGGAAACTGGCTCGTATACACGTTACACATGGGGAAAACCACGAAAACACCCATGCAGCCAGCCCGTTCGCGGGATTCGAACCTCGGACCGAACTACCAGTGTTCAGCGACTTTACCGCTCGGCCGCTGGTGGGCACTGTCTCTTGTTAAAAGAAGTTTAAAAGATAAATTGCCAATAAAAGCAGCCACGTTTTCAACTCATTAGAAATAAAATCATGTTACATATCTCAGCAAAAAAAGACACGCTTCGCTACGGAAACATCAGTTTGGTAATTATCGTCTGGAAAAATCTAAATGTAAAGACAAAGAAGATTTGTTTCAAACATAAATGAGTGCATTTGGTTCTTTCAAAAAAGAACAAGGTATGCTAAATAGTAAATACAAAAGTGTTTTGTCTTTTTTTTTTAGAATGAACAAGGTATTTATTCCCACAAGTAATTAAATTTTAATTTTTACACGCATGAATATGCATCAGATATCTAAGTGGTGAAATGCCTTTTAAAGATCAGTTATTTTTTGAACGAGTCATAAACTTTTCGGGTTTTAACAATGCTTTTAAGAGAATGGAATTCATTTTGAGTTTAAAAGTTTTTTTTTAACTTAAACATGTATTTATAAATTGGAATTTATATTAACAGAATTATTAATTGCTCTTTTAACGGTTAATGAGCAATGTTTACTTATTAGAATGTAAAAAAATTAATCAGGAATGTTATTAAATTTTTAATATCTAATTATATATTGCTTTTTTTTCAAGTTTTTAATACAAGCTTCGGTATATTTGCTAGAAGAATTCTTCCTTGGGTTAAACGAAGCAGTGGAAAAAATGGCAGCGTTTCTCATCAAGCATTGTTTTATACTCTTGTTCTTTCTCTTTGTCAACATCAGCTCTAAAAATTGACTATTTCTAAACTATTTACAATTGTTTAATAAGAATCTCGAAATGGTTATGTGAAAGTTTTTTTTAAAGATTTCACGTAGTTTGTTCACCTAGTAGATTTTTTGAAAAAGATTTCACATCAATTTTTGCACTCCGAAAATTTTAATTTACGGTTTAACGCTTTAAAGAAGAGTTCAGCGTCTTACCGCTCAGCCATTGGTGGGTGGGCCCGTTATAGAAAGGATGAGTATAAAGGTTTTGCGTGATTACAAAAATTTTACAGTGAGGAAACTATTATTATTACTTTTATGTCATTGTTTGGAAACGATAATCGCAGAAACTGAGTATTCTTTTGAAACAGTAGTACTGCAATAATAAATTTCACTGCATACTAAATCGTTATATAGAGGCTGATAGAGCTGTATAGAAATTCTTATATAACTTTATAAATAGTTCCCTAGAGAAACTTTCCTCTATGAAATTCTATAGAAATTTTATCATATAGCTAATTCACAGAGCTGAATCCTATTGAATTGCTGTTCTGAAAATCATTTAGAAATTGTATAAAGCATCTGTAGAACGGCATACTGTAGAAATCTGTAAAAGTTTCAAACTGTAATCAAAGAAAATTTTTAGCTTCTGATGGGATGAGAAACAGCGTAAATAAACAGATGTTATTCGTTAAGCATTAAATCCGTTTTTAATGTAAATTTTATCTTTTTACTTCAAACTTAAGGTTGTTTTGACTCCTAAATTTATCTAACAGCAATCTTTTATCCTCTGTTGCCTGCAAACTACAAAATCTTTTTAATCTAAGGACCTATTCGACCACGGCTACTCTTAAGATCCAGAAGTAGTGACCATTTTATTGCGAAGACATCTACTAGATGGCCACCGTTTCTTTCTATGCAGGGACGGACAGTTTACAACCATACCCTTACCGGGATTCGAACCCGGGCCCTTTGGTATCGTAGTCGGCTCTCCTAACCACTATACCATCTGGGTGGCAAACTAAAAAAATTAAGCTTCGTAAGAGCGTAAATTCAGTTTAACTTTTGACGCAGCACCTGTTATTCTGCCTTTCAAAGTCAGTATCATTACAAAAGTTCTTTACAATCGCATCGCTCACATTAAGCTTTCCATTTCTTGGAAAGTAAGCAATTCTACCAGTTTCATTACAATATTTCCAAACCAATTTTGATGCTCTTATTACAAGTGGAGGATTGCTTGCATAAGAATTTCCAAGCTGACGATGATAGGTGATTTAGTTTCATGATGCTACGAAGCCTTACTTGACCTTTTTTCTTTCACCAGTGCCCTTTTGTTACTATCTATTCTTGTTTACATTCACTGTGAAGTCATCTGCTGTATGGCAAAAAACTCTGTAAGGACAAAAATTTTACAATTCTACCTATGGCAGTTATTTCACGTACAATTTTTTAAATCAGAAAAACCTTTCATGCTCATCTTGTGGGTGCGAGCCCATTTAAATGCGCGAAATGCTCTTCAGCGATAAAAAACTTATTTTAATACAGTATCGTTTGCTTTCAGAATTATTTCACTTTAAGTTGACTCAAAATCTAAATTACTTGTACCACGATTTACGTGTCACCGTTGCAGATGGGCTAATCTTCAGACTTCGAGATAGGAAGACAGCTGAAGAAGTTGTCATTTCTAAGAAACAAAACACATAATACCGTGAAGAAAACATGCAGAGAGGAAAGAGCACTCAGCGCCATTTTGTTTTACAGCACTACTTTATTCTGCCACATAAATTACCTGATAAAAGTTGTAGCGACTTATTTTAGAACGTTATGCATAAGAAAGCGAAGTCATTGACATTCAACGTGGGCAGAACTCATAAAATGAAGTCCTGCCTCCTCGAAAGAAGTGAAAGTGGTAAACTTCGAACAAAAATATTCTGCTCTGAGTCTTATGGTGATGAAGTGCTTCCTCCAGCAGTAAGTCGTATGAGAAACTTCGAGTAAAATTTCATTTTCGACTCAACTCACGAAACCATATCACCTGAAAGGGAACATCGAAAAAAGAGAATATTACTCTTTCTTTCTTTTTTTTTTTTCTTTTCATTTTGCGGTATTTTTCCCATTCGTCGGCATTACAGGTATTACCAAAGAATGGATCGCAGAAGAGATTTTGTGGGTATATGCTACTTCTAAAAGAATATTTTCCCCCTTTCTCATACAATTCAAAAATCATTGGTATTCCTTTGAAAGAGTTTTGTCCCCACCCGAAAGACTTTTAGAACATAATGTAAAGGAAAAAGTTAAAAGAAAACTACATTTAAAATAAAAGTCTGCACTATATTTAAGGCTAAAAGATACTCACACGTTTTGGCGTGATGATTCTCCCGGATAAATATGAGACAACTATGTTTCGAAGTACGAATCTATAAACACATTGCATAATAAAATAACTGGTTATTTCCTTCTAAACTACAGCAGTTTCAATTAAATGTTAGGTGGTTTATGGGGAATTGGCTCGTATACACGTTACACATGGGAAAAACTACGAAAACGCTTATGCAGTCAGTCTTTTACTTCTATAATTGTGATGTCAAAAGAAATCAAAATGCTATGTTAAAGAGTTACAGAAATGGTCTGAAAGAAGGCGTCTGGTTTGGTTTATGTAATTATGGCAAAGCCTCGATGGCTATCTGTCTGAGAAGATGGATGCCTTCGTGGAGGACGTTCTAAGGGAGACTGGCTCGTACACAGGGAAAGCTCCGAAAGAGCCCATGCAGCCAACCCGCTCGCGGGATTCGAACCTCGGACCGAACAGTCAGTACTCAGTGACTTTACCTCTCGGCTGCTGGTTGGCCGGAAAAGAAGTCTGAAAAAAAGACATAAGAATGCTGCAAATAGTTAAAAATAGCACTTTTCTTGGGAATTCCTCAAGAAATTGGACATTTCCATTTTTCAGATAGCTTCAAAAAGTGAGGATACGAAAATAAATTGTTAAAGAAGACCTGAACTTAAAATCTTATAAAAAAAGACAGTTCTAAAGTACAAAAAAAGTTTAAAGAAATTAGAGGTAAAACTTGCCTTAGAATCGAAAGCAATTGATCCGATCTGGAAGTGAGTGGAAATTCATCATAGATGATAAGATGATGAGTCATATTTTATGTGTAACGCCTAATTTCAGAGTCTATTCTAAATATTACCATTCGACATTCCCATGTGCACAGCAAGATAAAAACTAAATAAAAATGTCACAAAGAAATTAATGATATGGCCTGAAAGGATAATGTTCATAAACTTCCCTTTTAAAGGGATTTTGTAAATGGTTCTGTTTATTTAAATTAGAGTATTAAGGAAGGTTTGCTTCATTAGCATGATCAAAATGAAGATAACCCCACCCATGGTCGACTGTAAGACCGCTAAGTATATCGATTTCGAATTGAGATTGACCCCATTCAAACGGGCTGGCTGCATTGATTTTAGCAGTTTAACTCATGTGTAACGTGAAAGTGAGCCAATTTCATTAGAAATACCTCCGCAAAAGCCTGCCTTCACTTAAACAAATAACTTCTGCGTATTTTGCCACATTTGAATAACCTAACAAAAATGAAGGTAATTTATTTTGGTCAAATTTAGCAACCATCCGTTACACGAAAGTTCTTTCAATAGTCAGTAATTTAACTTTTTTGGCTATATCTAATAATACCCTTAACGTACCCGGAATTAAAAGTAAAAATAAGTTTTGAGGTATTATTAAAAGCAAGCACTTCACTGAAAACAAATCCTGAAATCTCGATTAAATCCTCAGCATTAAATATAATTTTTGTTTAATCAGTAACTATAGTATTAGTGCCAATTTCTAAAGAAACAGCCCAAGATGCATTCAAAGGGAGCCTTACCAAATCTACATAAGATGGACCAAAAAGGAATTTACCCAGCAAATTCAATGTGCACATGGGGAGGGGGAGGGATAAGACTAATTGAATAATATTTTGATGTACGTTTTAGTTTTATAGGAATCAGAGTGAAGATACTTTTGTCTAATTCTTGTCTGGAAAATACTTTATTTACCTCTTTACAGAGATAACATTTTACAAGGTTCTTTTATTCTAGTTCCACTTTCAGTTTGTTAGATTGTTTCTGCGAATATCTCAATATATATAAGGACTAACTTAAAGGAGTAATGCTTTCATGGAGGAAATTCTAAAGAAAATCGGCTGTAATACATTTTAGGTTTCTTAGCTAGTACGGTAGCCAGTAGAGGCTCCTTTTGGGCTGGATTTGAAGCGCAGATAATATACGGATGTTTATTCCTGAGCACTCTACTCAAAGGAAAGGCTCTTAAAATTGATCTGCTTTCTTTAAAATTACGTGAAACAGCAGCCTTATTTTGACGCAGGTTTTGAATAAAACTCTATCGATCTCGAGGGTAATGGGATGCAGGTTTCTCTTCTTCAGGAGAAAACAAAATCAGCAAAATGGGAACAGTGACGATAGTATTTAAATCAAAACATTCGGTAAAGCAAAGCGAATGCAAATGCAACTTAATCTGACAAAGAAAACAGTAATGAAACATGAAAAATTAAGCGAATAGATTTCTAAAAGCTTTAAGAAGGACTTGATTAGAATTAATGCCATTAACTAAAGAAGATGAATTTTTTTGAATGTGAAAAGCTTCAAGGAAATCTATTTGACCAACTCAAGAAGCTTTATTGAACCCAAGTCAAAATTGTGATTAAATTTCCAACCACGAAGAGCTATCCGAAGATTTGTCTATTTTACTTTTTCAGACATAACATTCATGTTCCTTGAGCCGAAAGTTTAATCCTCTTTCAGTTTAACCGGTATATCTAAAATTATACTGACAAGATTGCGACAGATTCTCAAGAATTAAAGTCAGAGAATCGGAAAAAAATTAAGAAACTAACAACGAATGTTATAGGTTAGAAAAAACGATCTGAAAGTTGAATTTCTGGAGAATCGACACAATTTTATTACTAACAGAAGGATGAAATAAAATGAAGACACTATTAATTAATTATTCGTAAAATGAAGACACTATTAATTAATTATTTCTATCTGTGGACTGTCTTTTTCGATGGCAAGATGAAAATAGTTTAAAAGCGTTCAGAGCATAGGAGACAATTTGCCTTCGGCAACCGATTTCAAATAATTGATATGATTATAAAGCAAAAATTTTAAGGAACAAACTGTAGTCATTAGTTTTCTTTCTTTCTTTCTTTCTTTTTTCTTTTTCTTGAAGAAGGAGAAGTGAAAAATGTGCATTGCCTTTGCCGGAACTCGAACCTTGTACCTCTCGAATACGAGTCGAGTACGCTTTCAACTACAGTGTTTATATCTGTAACATTGAACTTAAAGCTAATTAAATAGCGTATTTATTTATTACCAGTTATTATGCTTAGTAAAATTAAGCAATAAATATTTCTTTCCGTTTTTTATTTTTCTTTTCTTTCTTCTTCTTCTCTTTTTTAGCTCAAAGGAGCGTTAGCTCATAAATTTTTACCCAACAAATATTATTGGGTAAAAATTTATTTGCGGGTGCCACTTGGCGAAAATTGGAGATTTTTGGCGGCACATGGACACCGAGTTTGTGCAATTCTTTGACTTGTTATTTTGGCTTTTTGCGCCAAAAATTGCCGCTACGAAAAGCCACAAAAAGCCAAAATAAGAAGTCAAAGAATTGCACAAATTCGGTATCCATGTACACATCGATTTATTTTCACTTAAAAAAAATCAGAGAATAGCACAATCTCGGCATTGCGCCTCCATTAACTTTATCCATGTACACATCGATCTACTTTCACTTAAAAAGTCAAGGGAGCAGCCATTTCTACACTAGAGCCAAACAAAAAGAATATAATCGCAATAAATTACATTTTAAATGAAACAATGAAATGACATAAAGAAGGAAAGTCATTTTACAGCATCTTAGCTTTACACAAAGGAAATCTCTACTTACCTTATTTAGAAATTTGAGTGTCTTCAGTCTGTGGGATACAAAATTTCTTAACAGCGTCCAAATCTTCCTAAAATTGTCTGAATTAGAATCTGTACTTTGGATTCGTCACATAAATTCACAATAAGAGTAAAAGTTATCCTCCATAGTGCCGCTATCCTCCGCGTTTGACCATACGCATTTACTTCGTACATACAAGACACTTATAATAGCTACTAAGTAAACCTTCATTTACACACCAGTCAATTAACGCTTTTTTTTTCCTTTCGTTCCAAATCGTTCAGGAACTTCAAATTAATTTTACCACATTCATCCATTTTACCGTGTAAACCATAAAATAAGCAACGTGCTTCCTAACATCCAACACACAAACAAGCCCTTACAAATCTTTTTCCATCAGTCAAATTTACCGCAGTCATTCAACCTATTACGTCATAATAGGAATGTACATAACATTCAACTACTCAGGTTACCATAAGTAAAACAATAATTTAGCGATAAATGAAACACCAACTTCGCGATAATCCAAGGGGCACCCTTAAATGTAGTCTAATCTGTTACTGCCCTGTAATATTCCAAAAGAAACTAAATAATTGGAGAATGTGCATGAATGTAGGTATTTTTCTGGAATTGTGAAAAAACAACGGTACCTAGACCCATCAAATTTTGAATAACGTAATCCTCCACCCGAAAATTAGCACTTGGAAGCCCGAATTTTGAACTTCGAATTTGTTTTATTATCCAATTCCCATTTTGTAAAACTTTAACGAATTTTTGATTAACAAACTCAACGATTTCAAAGCTAGCAATGGCAACACTTTACAGAAAAAAAAAAAAAAAAAAAAAAAAAAAAGGGGGGGGGGAGTTTTATCTTCAGCTTTCGAAACTGTGTATCGGAAATTCTAAAAGTATGCTGTTTTTAAATATTTTTGTGATATTGCTGTCGAAGTGAATTTTATGCGGTTTAAGTGAGAAGAACATGCTATTTAATAGATACAGATAGCACACAAAACGTTAAAAAACGCCTCTTTAAGCGTAATATAAGATCTGAAAGCTTTCGGATATTTTTTTAAAAATGTATGTAAACTAAACTCTTGACTTTTTCTATTCAACTAAATTAAACTGAAAGAAATTAAATGTTGCATGAATTCTCAAATATGATACTGAAAGTGAATTAATGGAAGTGTTTAAAATCAATTGAGGAAAAGCGGATTTTGCGTCAGATAAGTATGTGTCGCGAATAATTGTTTAAAACAACCCCGTAATATGAAATTAACTTAAAAGACGACGGTAAAATTCAACAAATTCCTCCCACGCTAATCTCATTTCTGTTTGAACAAATCTTCATGACGTAAGCTAGCTACGCCCACTTTAATTTGGTAACTCAATTAAGGTAGCATTCACGGCGATAATTAATTTACCAAGAGAAAACGTTGTTTAACCAAACAACTAGAAAAGAAATGGAATTTGCTTAAGCATAGAAATGGATGGAATTCTTGATTTCGTGCATTGCTTTTTTCGTTTGATCAGAATCGCAAAATTACTGGAATATCTTACATTATTAAATGAGTTGAACAAGTTGTTAAAGCATAGGAAAGTTTCTCTTCCTTTCTAATCAGGTTTTGTTCGATATATTCTGAAATGAATATTGAAGCATAACGCAGGCGAAATACAACAGAATTTCAGTTATTCGCAATTAAAATTCTGAAATTAATTTATATAATGCATTCTGAAATACAGTAGAACTCCAGTTATCCGTACCTAAAATGTTGCCTTCTGAAATTAATATAATACCAGCGGGCTGCGGCTAAAGCAAAATTTATAAGTTCTACGTACGCCTGAAAAGAAAATGTATAAAAACATTTAAATAAGAATTAAATCAGTTCATTCTTTCCAAGCAACAGCCAATTCGTAGATAATGTTTTTGTTGCCAAACCAGGAAACAAAAACTTTTGACACTTCAAATATGTGTATGATATCATGAATTAAATTTAATGTAATATAAAAACTTCGTTTCAATATCAATAACGTAATTAAAGTGGCAATAATATAGCGGGCTGCGGTTAAAGCAAAATTTATAAGTTCTAAGTACGCCTGAAAAGAAAATGTATAAAAACATTTCAATAAGAATTAAATCAATTCATTCTTTTCAAGCAACAGCCAATTCGTAAATAATGTTTTTGTTGCCAATCTAAGAAACAAAAACTTTTGACACTTCAAATATGTGTATGATATCATAAATTAAATTTAATGTAATATAAAATCTTCTTTTTAATATCAGTAACGGAATTAAAGTGGCAATAATATATCGTGTCAGTCATCCTAACCTGAATAAAAAAAGTTGCCAACAGCAGCCGTTTATTTAAAATGCTTAAATGACATTAACAAAATTAAATCAAATAAATTAAATTTTAATTTAATTTATTAAATTTTAAATTAATTAAACTTTATTTAAAGTTTAAATGCTTAATTGACATCAACGAAAAATTTTCGAAGTACAGTGCACATGCAGTCATATGCAGTCACGTGCTTTATTCAACGTCAGAATACGACCTTATATAATAATAATATTATGAGGTATTTCTCCCGCCTTCCTGGCGTGCCTTCGTAGTGTGCACGCTCGGCCGGTATTCCAGAGGTCTGTGGTTCGATTCCCGGCGAAGGCGTTGCTTATTTTTCATCTCTCCGGCTTTTCCAAATAACCTAATGTGTCTACAATATATTTAATGTTTGGCAATGTTTTATATCAGATTTTGTAAAACTTGAAAAAATTTTTGATTAACAAATTCTCCGATTTGAAAGCAAGCAGTGGCAATACTTTTCGAAATAAAGCATTTTTATCTCCAGTGCGCGATACTCTTTCTACTCGAAAGAATGAGGCAAAAATGAGCGTTTTCAGAGTTTTTAATTCATAACACGGAATTTTGGAATCCAAGGGTCTCTCGATTCTTTGCCTTTCAGAGTCCACCAGCGGTGAAGCGGTAAAGTCGTTGAACACTAGTAATTTGGTCTAAGGTTCGAATTCCGTGAACGGGCTGGTTGCATGGGCGTTTTTTGGTTTTCCCCATGTGTACCTTGTATACGAGACAATTTCCATTAGAAAGTCCTCCACGAAGGCATCCCTTCCCTTAGGCAATTAATCTTGGAATGCCGTAATCACATAAATCAAAAAACCATAGTTCAATTCCAGACAGACAGACACGCACAGATTTTAATAGTATAGATAACGCAATCCGACATACAATAGCACTCCAGTTATACGTAATTAAAACATCCAGAGCTCTTCTTTCTAGATAATTAAGTTTCTTGTTAATTATTTGCATATTTGTTCTACTATGATCAGAAAGTAACGGAAATGATTTATTCAACATGCGCAAGAGTAAGAAATTGCTTGCAAGCTTTTTGAGAAATTCTTATGACTTTCGTGAACATCTTGCATTTCATTTCCTTTCATCATTTGCAAATAAGTTCATTTTTAATGAATAAGGAAGTTCTGTTTTTGCAACTTTTTCGCCAAAAAATGAATTTAATTAAGGAAAGAATATGCATTAAACATTGTTTCAGCAATGGGATTTCTGCTACAAAAGCGTTTAAAACGTTGAAGAAAGTCTTTAAAGAAGTACATTATAAACAATAGTCTCTCTCAGTTATATAAGGTGTTTAAGGATGGCAAACAACGAAGATGAACTCTACACTGATACATACTTCACATCAATTAAGTCTGTCTGATATTTGGTATTTAATGATTGCTCTCTAACAATTAGCAACATTATCAAATCAATTTTTGCATCGTTTGGACCCTGCTAAGTACATTTAAGAGATCATTCAGGCTTGCGACATTCAAGTACTCCAAACATGTTGAATTTAAAAAAAAAAAAAAAAAAAAAAAAAAAAAACAGCAACTTGTTAAAACGGCTAAGTAATGATTTCTGAATCTCTTGGTTTTTTTCAGGCAACTAAAAGTAAGTTTGTTACTAATTCATAAAGATCATTAGGTTTTTCGAAGCACGAAACATGAGAAATGTGCCTTTGCTGGTATTCGAACCAAGGATCTTCCAGTCGCAAGCAAGATGGCTTACGCCACAAGAGCATGCATGAGAACAGCGATAATTAGTTACAAATTCACTTATACCTTTTTGATATATTTATTGATTTTAGTAGAAAAATGGTAATACTGTATCGAAAGTAGCTTCTAAGGTTGCTGAACACTCGCAAGAATCACATGCGACATGCGACGGAGGACGTGGGCACTACCCCTCTACCAATACAGTTAATCGGTATAGCGCCACGTCCACCTTTATCTAGACAATCATACGTAGTCATTGTGCTAATACGCTGTTCTATATTAAGTATAGAACATTATAACATATAGTCACATTTACAATAGTTATTACCAAACATCATCACTGTATAATAGAAAATGTTCATGGTATAGCTAATATGGATTTTGGATGATATGGATGATGTGTGAATATGTTCAACATCAGTAAACATTTTCTCAACCAATACTGTGCCAATCACATTAATTAACAATTCGTGTAAAGATCAGAGTGAAACCAATAAAACAATTCTAAATTACAAAAAAGGGTTTGCGTTGTGTTTCTATTTATCGGGCAAAAATCCGTTCAATTACTATGGTCCAGTGCAAAGTTAATTAAAATTAATTACTATACAAGGTAAGTAAAATCAAACTAACGTTTATTCATGGTGATACGATTAAGAATACAAATCACATTACAAATTGGTAGTGACTGGTCATCTAATTATCTGAGGAAACAACGGTAAAAGTAAAACATATCTTCTTTAACATATATAACATTTCACAGTTCCCAGATGGGATCCATCATACAAAATTTTGGATACTTTATACAGGTGCAAAATTAAGACAGGATAATCACGAGGCGGGGAATAATAACTATACGTCGGAAGCTACATCTGCAAGAAGAAAAGAAAATATGAGAAAAGTTAATCAAAGAAAACTGTTTCGGATTCTAGGCTTCCCTCCATTTCGCCGCTTCCAACCGGTAGGAAACCGGTTTTCCCAAATCCACAGGCCATTATTAAATCAAGAACTGAGCAAGAATTATAAATTCAGTACGTCTATCTTCGGTGCAGGTTATTTAAACGTTCTTCACATCCTCGTCTCCGAAACTGCTGGCCTCCACGCTGTTCCGTAGAAGTGTCATCGTTAGTTTTTCTTTGAACATCTATATGAAATTTCTTTTCTCCGTCTCTCCTCGTCTCCACTGCGCAGCCACTTTAGTACCTGGCGGGAACTTGAAAAAATTGGCGAAGTATGATTATCGGAAGAACGCCAAGCACAGCAACCCAAACAGAGAAATCTTCACGGGAAGGGATTTCCCTACTACCAGAAGACGCCAACTATCGCGGTTCAACCATGCAGCCTTCAAGATTACTGTGCTGGATCCACCTCTCTCTGCTGGTGGAAATGGGGGGGGGGAACACTAGCCTCGTCTCGAGGTGCAGCTACAATACTGCGAGCATCCTATCCAACGACTTTTCACTCTCATAAACAAACTTTCCGTAGAACATTTCCCCGCTAGAGATGTCACAGCAGACGGGGTCCCGGTTATGCAAATACTGCAGGTGTTGCAGTCATCAGAACATGTGGTGAAGACATCAGACATGTGTTAAAACGCTTGCCGAAAGAATTTAGGGGTGCAGAAAAACTCCAGATAAGAGATTCTGAGAATGAATTCCAAGCCGACGGTTTGGGTGTGAAAATTACCTAACCAGTGAATAGTTTTTCAACGCAAAACGAATTTAGCACACTAAAATTAAACTATTACATAACAATTAAATTCATTAAAAATGTCAGCACCATATAAATTGTTTCTTCAGCAGAAATTAAGTATGCACACTCATTATTCAGATTGAGTTTCAATTACTATTGATTTACCTTACCACCAGTCAAAAAATATGAATTCAATAAACTTTAATAAGAGAAGGGTAAAATTAAAAAATTAACACACCAAAAGTGCAACAACAAGGCTTTATAATAATTAAAGTTAAAAGTTAAACAACCTTAAGGGTCAAAAACAAAAAGTACAAAAACCAAGTGAACTTAAATCCCTAAACTCAAATTAAAATAACAACTTCAACTAAAGAAAACTTTTAAAGCAACCAGACCTAAATTTAAAGTTTACAAAAAGTTACAGTTGAAACTTACAACCAACTTTAAACAACTAAAGAAAAAATTAATAACTTCAATTACTAATCAAAACTGAATTAAGTAAGCAAAACTTAAAGCTTGAAAATAATAACAATTAATACATAACAACGCTAAGACATAAACATACATACAAATTTGGTACCTAATATAGTGTTAAAGCTAATTAATGTTAGGCACTAGATAATACATTGCCATGTTACAAGGTGTATGCAAAAGCATGGATACGGTAGCATATAAACATAACGTCTGTACTTTTATGTTGGTTACACTATGATTCTTTGAAGCATTATCATTAGATGCACAACACATGTACATACTGAAACATTAGGTGCACAATGTTATGCTAGAAAACTAATTAGTAGAGTGAATTAAAAGTTAGACCCCAGATTAGAACTGTGTGGTACAGTGTCTTGCTACTGGATTATTTGTACTGTTTCCTAAGTATACATTAACCTATGTAGATACACAATAAGCAGTGAGTACTCAAGCTTTAAGTGCGTGCTACTTTAACATACATTAATAATAGGTACTTAATACAATGCTGAACAGATAATTGGTGCAACTAATTTTAGATTGGGACCATAGTTTGATTTTTGCGATACGGTGCCGTGTTACAAGATAAAATGTGCAAATGCATAGTTATATTATCACATATACAGAACATAAATTCATATACATATATGCAGGCATTTTGGGTACACAATAGCTATTGGGTATACACACATTAGGTACATGATTATTCAGTGCGTAAGAGATGTATATTAAGCTATATAGTTCCAAGTTATGTGGTAATATTAGTAGATGCATGGATACAATTACATGCACAAACAAAGACATACAGACAAAATTACATATAGACAAAAGTGTATATACGCTTATATTTGGCACATAATATTCATTGGTGACATAAACATTTGATAGTTACATCATATACTTACATAAATTCTAGATCCATAAAACAATGTTATAACTAGTAATGGGTGCTTATTAATTTCATAATAGGACACTAGGTTGAAATTTTGCCTTACTGTGTCACGTTACGTAGAAATATATGCGGGTGCATGGGTAACCGCTTCCTATTCACAATGCTATGCTGTACTACCTATGTACGAGTACCTCGTACAATACTTATCTCATTCGATTCATAAACAATAGGTACATGGTACATTTATTACATGTGCAGATGGTATATTGTAGAGTGCCATTGAGGGTAATTGATGTAATTAATTTTACAGTATTTTAAAAATAAGACCCCTAGATTGACACTATGCGACACAGTGCCATATTATGTGATGTTATATTCGGTTGCATGGGTGCAGTAACATTTATATTGGAACAATTATACGCAATTATAAGGTGCAAAATTGTCATTGGGTACATATACATATTTATACATCAGTTTCGTAATACAGTGCTAGCGCAAGTAATTGGTGTTGTTATGTTTACTGTTACATGATGCTGTATGCGGTTGCATGGGTACACTAATATATATACTAATATACATATACACAATTATTAGGCACATAATAATCACAAGATTCTCAGACATTAAATACATTGTATACATACATATATATATATCAACTGATGGTTCATAATACAGTGCTATAGAAAATAATAAATGCAGTTAATTTTAGAGTAAGATTCTAGTTTAACTATGCGAAACGGCTTCATGTTACGCAATGTTAAATACTGATTCTTCATCACTAGGACTTGGCGAGTAGATCCCGTAATCCCTAGTAGCCGTTTAAAAGGGTGAGTATATAAGGTTATAAGGTATTTCTCCCACTTCCCTAGCGTGCCTTCGTGGTGTAGTGGTTCTGCACGCTGGGCCGGTATTCCAGAGGTCCGTAGTTCGATTCCCGGCGAAGGCGGTTGCTATTTTTCATGTTTCCTGCTTCCAATTAACCTAATAACTCTACAGTGGCGCCCGAACTAAAAGGATTGTGGATGATGATTCTCCACACCCAGGAATTGGCGACTAGGTCCCCTAAAACCCTAGTCACCCTTTAAAAAGGGGAGTATATAAGGTATTTCTCCCACTTCTCTAGCGTGCCTTCGTGGTGTAGAGGTTCTGCACGCTGGGCCGGTATTTCAGAGGTCCGTGGTTCGATTCCCGGCGAAGGCGGTTGCTATTTTTCATCTTTCCTGCTTCCAAAAATATGCCTAATGTCTCTACAAGGTTACAAATGAGAGTAATACGAACCGATCCATCTGATCTAAAATAGACCTTATAATCTTGTTTGGGTCGCCTTTAAGTTGAGTATATAAGGTATTTTCTCCCTCCTTTATGCATGCCTTCGTGGTTAACGGTAGCACACTCGACGCGTATTCGAAAGGTCCAGGTTCGAGTCCCGGCGAGGCCATTGCACATTTTTCATGTCTTCTGCTTTAAAAATAACCTATTGACTCTATAGTGTATCGTCGGATTCCGGTTAATATACAAGTATCAACAAGTCGTAAATTTCTATTTCGAAAGCGATTAATGAATTAAAAGTAACGACTGCTTCTGTAATCATATTTGGAAAAGATATGCTGCACTTTTAATAATTTAAATTATTATAATTAGCATGAATACTTAGCTTTTAACTGAATATATTTGGTTATTCAACTTTGTAAATAAACTATCAAAGGAAAACTTATTTAATGCTTTCATAACTGCTTTGCGGCATTCGAAAATTGTTTTTTTTTTTCGATTGGTATGTCAATAATTAAAATGCGCTTTGAAACAAGTAATATATTTATCAATTATAGAAAACGAACGGTAGCTGCTGCTGAATGAAAAATAAATATTAGCGGCGTTTCTGCAATCAGTATTTTAAATTACTGTCGGAGAACTACTCAATTAAAAATTCGCTTCCTTACTGCAAATGATTTTCTTTGCTTTAAGTGTGTGCATCGAGAGAAGTATTATGAGACAGAGAATGGGCTCTGATTAATAATTAATTAAATGTCAGTTTGAAATCCGAGAACGCATTTTCCTTTCCCCTTGCAATTTAAAACAAAACTTATAATTGATAGTAAACTAATTATTTTTTGGAAAGGGTTTGAAAGGTTAAAGGTATAGCCATTTTGCTTTAATTTTTATTCATGTATTTCGTATGACAGCTTCCGTAACTTTTAGCGTCCTCTTTTGCTATTTTATTTTCTGTCGTCACACTTAAAGTTTGGCAAGTATTTTGCGCTTATAATACTTTCCTACGCCTCAGGATCATTCAAGATTGTTTTATTAGAAAAAATTGCTCTGCTGCCAACTCAGAAATAAAATGCTGGATTTTTAATTTTAATTATAATTTCGAGAAATGAAATTCATTATCAGTAATATTTTTAATGTCGCTAAGGTCCCTGATGCGACATCATTGAATTTAAAGGAGCAGTGGAATAATAAAATTGAGCTTGAGAAATAAATCGACAGTAAAATACTATGGCATTGGAAATTCTGTGAAACAACCTACAAGTATAAGATATTTACTAGCCTTTACTGTTAGATCTAAAACGTTGATATTAAAAAATATGTGCATTAATTTGTATTTTGTGATTAAAATCAATTAATTTCAGAACCACGTTATCCGGATAATATATCACAAATAGTATGCACAAATGTATTCATTCTTTAGAAAGAAAATAAATTTCAACCAGTTAGATATCCATAAATCAGTTGTAATCACATTGCTTTACTCTAGAACTTGATAATAAAAAAATATTTTAACATTTCCAGTTTTTCCAACGCTTGAAGAAATAAACACAGTAACGATGGAATTTTCGAAACTGACTTGAGAAAATATGTATGTTGAATTCCTCAGTTATAAAAAAAAATTGGGTAATAAATTTATGTTGCACATATGTAGTGGCAATAATAAATGAATAAATTTGAAAGTTTTTTTGGGAAAATCGTCTGCGTTGGATTTTTGATTGTTTAATGAATGGAGTGATGTACTAGTCTGTTCTGAGATGTTTAAAATTGTATATCGTTCTGTGATTAAATTTTTGAATAACGAAGGTCTTAATTCTAAGGAAAAAGAAATAGATCTTGGATATGTTGATTTGTTTCCTTCCTATTCTACAATGAAAGAATGGATAAAGAAATTTTCGTGGACCGAGAGTCTGTAAATGATGATTCTCGTAAACGTCGAGCATTGCAGAGATTAATAACAGAAAACATTACCCGTGTTTAGGAGGAAATACAAAATAATAGGAGATTAAAAGTCAAGAAGATAACAGCAAGATTGGATCTATTTAAACCAACCGCTTTGCTCATTCTACATGAATATCTTCACATGAATAATATCCTCTACGCGATGGGTATTCCGGCTCCTTTGAGCAGGTCAAAACCAGAAATATGGATTTAGGAAGTTTGATCAATCCTTTTACTGCTAAGATTAAACTTCAAGTGATTATTATCTGTTCTCCGAGCAAAAATCTAGCCTTCGAAGAAAGATATTTAATGATCACGACGGCATGAAAAGTGGAGTTATGGAACGTTTTTGAAGACAACCCTTCGAATTACATTTTTAGGGGCATAGAGATATTTAATGAAGGAAATGAAAAGTGCATAGAGTACAAATAGATTATATTAAAAAAAATTATTCTTGGCAGTTCCTCTATTTCTTTCTTCCTTCTTCTTCTTTTTTTTTTTTTAGCCCAAAGGGCGTTAGCCCAGAAAGACTATTAATTTGTTGTTTTGTAGCGTTTTACTATAAACGATGTTTCACTCTTCAAATTGTTGCCTCCAAATATTATCGCCCTGTATTATAGTTAAAAAAATTAAATAATAAAGAATCTGCATAAAATATATATTTTTCGCATTGTGATAAAATAACGATACCTATAGCCATCACATTTGAATAACGTAATCCTCCACCGAATATGGGCATCTGGAAGCCCAAATTTGGAATTTGAAATTTGTTTTATTATATTTTTCATATTTTGTAAAGCATTCATGAATTTTTTTTAAAGAAATCCAACGATTTCAAACTCAACGAGAAATGCCAACACCGTACTGGGAAAAAAAAAAAAAAAAAAAAATCTCCAGCGTACGAGATTGTATCGGAAATTTTAAAGATATGCTGTATTTAAATTATTTTACGATATTACTGTTGAATTGAATTTTATGGTTTTCATTGCAAAGATAAAGGTAACATAGAAAACGTTAAAAAAACGCCATTCTGAGCGTAATATAAAATATGAAAGCTTTCAAATTTTTTTTAAAGAGGGCTGGACATTTTAGAATCTACCTATGCATTTTGAAAAGCACCAGCCAAAAATATTTTTGGTATCCTTAGAATTTAACTTACCGAAGAAGCAACATCAGATGATTAGAAATGCTTGTTTCAAACTAAATGTAGAATCATGAATAGTTATGTCAGAAATCAAATTTTAATTTCAAAATTTCTGCAAAGTAACGCGATATTTAGTAGTTTATATTTTATATTTTCTCTTCATTTAAATCCTTTAAAATCTATTTTTAATTTTAAAAATTGGGAAAGAAAACAACTTTATTCTGGCGTAAATTTTAAACAAAAATTCTACCGATTTCGACGGTGATCAAACAGGTCCTTTTTCTTCAGAATTCGTTTTACTCTTGAAGAAGAGGGATCCGTGTCTGATCACCTTAGAAATTGATATTATTCAATGTCTATGTCACAATAAGGCTGCTGATTTGCCTAATTTTCAGTTTTACTTTGGCATTTCTCTTCCATTTGAGTTTTTGATATTTTTAAATGGTTCATAATATAATTTATAATTTTGTTCTATTTATTTATATATTTTGCTCATTTGTAGATAAAAAAGGCCTATTTTTTGCAACTACTGGTAAAAAGTAACTGTATAATAAGTTTTTTTTTTCCTTTCCCAAAGGGTAACTTCCTAAAGAGGTTTGACAATATTCAACAAAACGAAAAGAACTGTCGAAATGATTTTATCTCAGAATTCCTTTTAACCACATGTACTGTACTGTTACAAGGCTTTCGGAAGATAAAAAAAATATATTTCCCCCTGAAGATAATACTAAAATTATTAACAATATTTAAAGAAGTGACATTTAATTATTTTCTAATTTTAAATGGCTTTTATTGCGTTTAAGTGCAGCAATATAGTGTTCAGCTACATTTTATATTTTACAATGTTCTGTCCCTTTATTACCCTTTACTCACAACTACTCGTATATTTAAGAAGTTTATGAAAATCTGAACCACGCGAGAAGTTAAATACTGCGTTTTTTTAATTGCAAGATTAGTACTACTAGCAAAGGTGCTAGTGGCTGTTGTTAAACTACACTTGCCCTGTTGATTGCCGCGATTCTGAAGTCTTGAGTTTAGTTGTTGTATCTTGAGTTTAGTTGTCTTGAGTAAGTGTGAGTTTGAAGAGACTTAAAACATTTTCAAGAGGCTTATTTATTAACCAGTTAGAGTTGTGTATTTTAGAAACTGTAGATAAGTTGTATATTTATTCGTAAGTTAGTGAAAACTTCAAGTTTTGCATCATACATTCATAAAAAAAATCTTCAACGATTACCACATTTACATGGTTTAATTTTATATGAATTTTTAATATTACAGAACTAGCGTAGAAGTTAGATTGAGGGTAGTTTATCTAACAACGGAGAGAACGATGCCGTTGTAATTCTCTAATAACGATTCAAAAAATACGATTCATACTCATACATTTTTCTATATAAAGCGATTTGGAACCCACATAAAAATTCGATAGAAAAATAAACTAATTCTATTTCATTATATCAGCAACAATGGCACGTAGTTTTTAATGATTTTCGTCTTTCTAATCAAATGGTCGTAAAAGATCAAGTTCCATCCAATATTTCACCTATACTCAAGTTTAGTCGATTAAATGTCGCAAAAATTGATCATAATGGATCAGAAATCAATAACGCAAACAAACACACAAACAGGCATTCTCCTTTATATGCATAGATTTTGTAACACTTACAAATTTTTGACTAACAAACTCTACGATTTGAAAGCGAGCAGTAGCAACACTTTTCGAATAAAGTATTTTTATCTCCAACGCGCGAACTGTTGCCACTCGGAAAAATGAGTGCGAAAATTAGTGCTTTCAGAGTTTTTAATTAATATTTCGGCAGATTAAAGTCGCACAAAGATGGGAATAGTCGAAATGGCTTCCCATGAATTTTTGGAATCGGGAATAATCTATTTAGAATTTGGGCAATGCTATTTTTATTTCATCACGTAAATTTTTTATTAACAAACTCTAGGATTGAAAGAGAGCAGTGGCAACAACTTTGAAATAAAGCAGATTTTCATCTCCAGCTTGCGAGACTGTTGCCACTCGGAAAAATGAGGGCGGAAATTATAGTTTTTTAGAGTTTTTAATTAATATCTCTGATTTTAGCTACTCATTTTTGGAAAAAAGTAGAGGTCGACCTTTTCCAGGACACAGAAAAGATATGCAGAAAGTTTGGTGACGATAGCTATAGTATTGACTGAGTCATTAGCGAACAAACAGACTTTCTTCTTTATATGTATAAATTAAAACAGTATTTCACTATAAATATAATGAAAAAACAATCACATATTGTTGTACGATATGATCCACTTTATAACTATTCTTTTGTGCTTATTTTTATACTTAGTTTTCCTGTAAATCCGTGTCTACCTATTGGTTTACATCAGCGGCTGGCAGAAAACACTGATGAAAAGGCTAACGAATAATAGAAAATGAAAGAACAAAAGACTGTTGGATAATAGAACCTGATATTCAAAAAGTACGAATAATAGAAACTGATACTTAGAAGATGACGAATTATAAAAACGGATGGTCAAAAGGGTGTCGGTTAATAAGCAATGGTGTTTAGTTGATGAATGATAGAATGTGAGGTTCAGAAAACCGATGTTCAAAAGACTGAGAGATAATAGAACGAGATGGTCAAAAGGGTGACCGGTAAAATTAGAAACAAATGTTAAAAACTGACTTGTTATAGAAATTGATGTTTGAAAGACTGACGTATAATAAAAGTTATGGTTTCAAGAGTGACAGGTAACAGAAAATATTGTTGAAAAGAATGATGGATAACAGAAACTGATTTTCAATACTGATGGATTATAAAACAGATGGATAATAAAAAGTTATGTTCAGATTAAAATTTAATTTGAAACTAATGTTCAAAACTTTGATAGGTACGAGACTTTGGGTAGGTACTATACTAGTTAAAAGACTGATGGGAAATGGAAATTGATGTTAAAAATCTGACAAACGACGTTAAAAAAACTGACGAATAATAGAAATTGATATTTAAAAGACTGAAGGATAATCGAGTTTCCACTAAACTTTACTAAACTGGTGAAAAGAAAATCCACTTATCCGGAATATCCAGACGAACTGTGGGCTGCAATAAACGAGCATTTGAAGTTACTCACATAATTACAGCACTGTTAATTTTCAGATTACAAAACCTGCTGCCCGCAAATTCCGAAGACAAAACGAAACATGTTCAACAACGTAAATGTGAGGGAGTGGATCTCGATTTGACAGCAAGACCTCAACAGGCGAGCTGCGAAACCATCAGTTGCACCCTCGTTTGATTCGGAGTCTCCTCTTCGCTTTCCCCTCATCCATCCCTCTGTGTCTTACTCAAGCACACTCCTGAGGTTCCGCTCCCCCATCCTCGCTCTGTTCGTGTCATTGACCGAGGGGCTATTTAATCGAGAGTAATTGAAGGAACCCATTACAGTTTGTCACGTGCCGCCGCAGCCACCCCCTGTTTTCTCATAAATAAAATCGGGCGGATACACGAATGCTCTCGCCCACAGAATTTGTGTTCAATCAGGGAGACTGATTACCTCCGTTGTGCTTTACGACTCTTTCTTAACCATTATTAATGTCATAAGGAAAAATATGGGGTCAGTAAAAATTATTTTCGGTCAGGAACTAGCCTGAGATAACTCAGCTCGCGTTGAGTGGGTTACCATTCAGGAAAAGGATCATCTTTCATATATTGTTCTTCTCTTGATTATCCCTAGTTGCCGCCTTTTTGTTTCATTTTAAGAAAAACAGTACAAATAAAAACTAGAAAAATAGTAAGATTATTTAGGAAAAACGAGCGAACTTCCATAACATCCATTTCATTATCAACATCCCCGTATACTGACTTATTAGAAACAAAATGCAGTTTCTTCCTTTTTCCTCTTTAATTTCCTCGCATAAAGGTTGAAAAGAGAAAATTAAGTGCTGTATAACAGCGCTGAGAATAAAGAACTTTTCTGAGAACTTTATTAATTAAGCGTGAAAATATTACTCTTAGTAATTATTTTAGTACATTTTTGATATTGTGCATTGCTAATTATTATTGTACATTCCTGGGCTTCAGTATCATACTCGTATACATTCACTACGGCTAAAAGTAAAATTTCAAGTTGAGCTACGTTGTTAAAATCTGAAGTTTTTTATTGCTGTAAAAGTTTTAAAAGGAACTAAAAATATAGGAAATGGAGAATTTGTCTTCAATGCCCCTAGCACCATATTGCAACTAGTTGCTGCAAGTGGACCCACAGGGAAAAAGATAATGTTATAGTATTCGATAACTGCAACTAAGTCTTCAATGGAAGGTAGGTGTCCACTCTCAAAGAATTAAAGACTCATTTTTTTATCTTTCATTTTTTCCCTACCTCTAGATCCATGAGGGTCTTTGTGTTGATTTTATTTCCCTCATTTTCTTTAAGCGAAAGGAATGATGTCTTGGTTCAGACTGAGTGCCTTTAAGCCTGAAGTTCATGTGCAAGGAATAAAAATCTCCGAAATTCAGGAATCTACTCATTTTTCTAGATGTATCTCTATTTTCCTATCTTCACTAGATCTTTTAAAATTCCTTTTCTAATCTTTTTAATTTTGTGTCCACTTCAGTTGCCTCTTTTATTTTTGATGTAAAGGAAAGGTACGTACGTATTCCTTTCAAGACATCAAAGTATCCCTAGCATACGGCATATTGTTTTTCTATACCCGTACAATATCCCGTATTCTGACCTAATGAGGAACGCCCAGGTATATGAGATAAGACACTAAGCACACGACAGGATGTGTTTAGGACGTTAAGGGGAAAATTTGGAATGTTTTGTGGATATGAAAAATTAAGATTTTAAATCCTTACAACATCTCATACACTGTCGGGGAACCAGGATGTCCTTGTTATATACTGGGATGTGACATTAAATCACTCGGTAGGATATATTTAAAAAATATTCTGGGATGTCTTGAGGATATGCGACGGGTCGATGAACGTCATTCTAAAGATATCTCGAGGAGGTTTTTGTACCATGTGGGTGTGCAAAGAATAGATAGATTATTTGAATGTGGCAAAGCACGCGAGGGATATCTACCTAAAGGGAGGGATGTCTTCTTTAGGACTTTCTAAAAGAAATTATCTCGTATTTACACTACATGTGACGAAATACCCGAAAGCCAATAACAGGGTGCATTTCGTAGTCCGAGTTAAATGAAGAGAAATCATGGTATATATCATTGAATACATCTTCTCTTTATGAAGCCTATCGTTTATGGCAGGGGTTTTAACCGGTGGTACGCAAGAGAAAAATAGGTGGTACGCAACGAAGCAACGTATTTTTAACTTTTAAATTCAAAAATTAAAGCCCCAAAATACTGAGAGTTTTTTCTCTAACAATCGTAAGTTTATGCGATCTGAGCTTTGTTCAAGAGTGGTGGTGGTAGTAGTACTTTATAGTGGTGGTACTAAAGGTTTTAAATTTTTATTTAGATGGTACGCGTTAGTTAAAAGGTTGAGAACAGCTGGTTTATTGTATATCTGGATAGTCGAGTTCCTGTACCTGCAAGCGCACTCCTCTGTAAGCTAGGCTTACGTCTGGTTGGCTTTCTTTTAGCAAGTGCTGACACATAAGGATCTTGAGAATTTGTTGGGGCATATTTGCGACCATGAGCTGATTGTCTGTATACATCTCTAGAAGCTTTAAATGGAATACAGATCCTTGACCCTTCGCACTTTTAGCTACTTTTTAGTCTTTACAGATCTACAATCTATCCTATTTCCATTCTCCGAATGGCAAGCCATTTTTCATACCCCACCAAATGCCTTCTCAATTACATATTCCATGTACCATGCGCGAAAATTTTATCCTGCTGTTCGTAAAATCCTCGAAATGCAAAATCTGAAACACCCCCTTGCAAACCTCTCCACAGCTGTAGAAGGAATGGCCGCAAAATTTTGCATATTTCTTTGAGGCGTATAGAATATTTTTTAAAAGGTTTAAGTGAGAAATATTCGAGCGGTGAATGTGCGTATTACTTCGTCGTATGAGAATTATTAAAGCATTCAAAAATATTTCGTCATGCGTTGAATAGACTAAATGACTGCTAATATTAATTATAGTTTTTTTTGAAAAATATTTTCTTTAAAATTTCAGTTAAATAAAAAGTATCATTGATTAACATTCAATTTTTTTTCCTTCTGTAATCCTCATGTTAAGCAGGAACATTTTAAAGGGGATCCAAAACGTTCGACATTCAGTAGATGCGATTCCGAAGAATGAATTTTGTTTGCATCTTTTTCACTAAGGTGCTTCAAGATTATATATATATATATATATATATATATATATATATATATGCTTATACATATTTCTTAGAAGGCATGAGAATGATAAGATAAAATATTCATAATATCTTGTTTTTATTTTTGCGCTTCTCTTTAAAATGTTTTCAGAAATAAATTGTCTCTCAAAATTAAATCGAGTCGAAAGAACTGATAACGCTGATGAAAAAAAAAGTACGATGCTAACAGAAAGCTCTCTGTAAATTCCGAATTTTGCAATTTTTGATGTCATTTTCAACTTGCTTTAACAAATCTGTTAATTAAGTTAAAATAATTTGAGGAAAAAAGTTATTGAGTTAATTTGAGGAAAAAAGTTAATTTGAGGAAAAAATTAAATGAAGTGAAAGGAAATGTATATAATTTAATAGGCCATGAGAGGAAGTCATGCGATTTCTACATCAGATTTTTTAAAGAACTTAGCGTTAAGCCTTATGTTCTTATATTACCATTTTTTAAGTTTTCACCACAAAAATGTCAATAAACCCGTGAGTTCCGGATTGTTTTTTCCGCAAATGTGTGAATTTCGGATTTTTAGCCAAAACGTGCTTTAGATGAAAGGAGCTATGACGGTTAATCTCATAACGGGATTTTGCTCTTCCACTATAAACGGCTATACACTTTTCAGATTGTTGCCATTAAATATTATCGCCCTGTATTATTTTTAAAGAAATATTATAAAGAGGAATCTGCATGTATGCATGCATGTAACTTCCTGGCATTGTTAAAAAACGTCGGTACCGAGAGCTATCAAATTTTGAATAGCGTAGTCTTCCACCCGAACATGCACACCTGGAAGCCCGAATTTTGAATTTCAGATCTTATACTTCTCATTTTATAAAACCTTAACGAATTTTTAACTTACGATTTGAAAGCCAGCAATAACAACACTGTACGGAATGAAACATTTTTTCTGCAGCCACGATGTAGTCCATCGTAAATTCTAAAGAGATGCTGTTTTTAAATATTTTGTGATTTCGCTGTTGAATTTCATGTGGCGTAAGTGCGGAAAACGTGATATTTAATAAATAAAGTTAACAGATATAACGTTAATATTAAAAAAAAATCTGAAAGTTTCCAGATTTTATAGTACGTCCAAAGGGGCCTTTTTTACATTTATATTCACATACACATTTCGAGAACATTTGAACTAAAAATATTTTAAACATCGTGTCTTTAGAATTTCCGATAGACAGTCTCGCACGCTGGAGATAAAAAAGCTTTATTCCGTACCGGGTTGCCACTGCTCGCTTCGAAATCTTTGAGTTTTTTAATCGAAAATTCGTTAAAGGTTTACAAAATATGAAATAGATTAATAAAACTAATTAGAAATTCAGTCTTCCAGATGCCCATGTTCGGGTGGACGATTAGGTTGATTACGATTACTTTTGATGGCTCTAGGTACCGTTGTTTTTTCACAATGCCAGAAATAATACACACATTTATGTCTGTCTTCATTATTTAATTTCTTCAAATACAATACAGGACGATAATATTTGGCGGCAACATTTTTAAAAGTGGTTCGACATGAAATACCGTTTTGAGACTAATATCCCTTCTGGGCTAACGCCCCTTTGTGCTAAAAACAAGCAAACAAAACTTTGGAAGGCATCTTACTAAGGAAACTAAACATTGACATAATAAACTGAGGAAGACTGAAAAAATAGAAAAATGCATGCCAACGCTGCATCGGGAATTCTAAACATATACTGCTATGATGTTTTTAAAATTTTTGTAATTTTGCTATTGAATTTGTATATGTCGTTAAGTGCAAAGAAAATGATGCTTTATAATAAAGCTAAAAAGACAGAACGAAATGGATTAGCGTGAAAGAGTGCAACAGCAAACTAGGTCGACTGCAAGCTCAAGGAGAGTGTAAAAAAATTTAAAAAATCCTTTTGAAGGATCATTAAAATCTTAACCTTTTCAGGTGTGTTTCCTTTCTTTTTTCTCTTACTTTGTAACTTCCGTTTTAAATGTTAGGCTTATTTTATATTTAAGAATTTTTCATGCTACGTTATACACTACAACGTACGTATACGTACTGTAGCATCCTCATATCCGTATATCCGTGGTTTTCCGTTCTAAGGCTTGTGACAGTGTTGTACACAATACAGTATTCGTGCAGTGTGCAGTACTGTTAAATTTAATTGATAAATTATTCACAGAAGGACATTAATTGAATTGAATAACGTAATAATAAAGTATTTTGTGTACTGGAGTACATTATATACAGCATTATTAAATAACGTAAAATGTACTGCATATTAGAATATGGTCACTCTCGCACTGTAAAAATTACAGAATCTCGACATTTTTAATTAATTCGCAAAAGACGAGTGAGAAATTGCGAAAGGCAATTCTTCTAATGTACAGCACAATAGTTTTCAAGCATTTGTGGCATCCCTAATCTTACGTTTTGGTGCCTTTTATATGATAAACAAGAGATAATCCTATTAATATCAAAGACAACAAGATTTAGCAAGGCTAAACGAAGTCTATGTTGCCGCTTTGAACCGCGGGAAGAGAATGTAGAATTACGATTGTAATCCAGATCCAAATTCAAAGCTAGAAGCTTGATCTTTGAATTAATCCAAATTTTGCTGGACTTTTGGATTATGTGAAAAGTCTAGTTACATAAAGTTGCCCTCGGTTGAATTTTAATACCAAAATTTCACTGATGAATGGTTAGGTTAGAGCTATCTGCTTAGAACATGGATGCCTTCGCGGAGGATGACTTAAGGGAAATTATCTCGTAAAGCCACGAAAACCAAATACGTAGCCAGCCATTTCAACCAGGACTTGAACCCGGATTGAACTGTTATTAATCAGGTGCCTTAACCACTCGGCCACTAGAAGGGATTCAGCGTCAAATGACCCTTTTTCAAAGATGTGTTGCTTAATGGAGATAAACTATCTACATACAGTATAATGTATAAAAATATTGTCTAAATGAAATGGTAATGGTAATTCAAAATAGCAATTTTTAATTCGTTTCCAGAATATGAGAAGTTTATAAACGTAACTTTCAACTAAATATCGCACAACAAAATTTTTATTTAATGAAATATTAGTTATTTGTGTTAGTTTTGATACAGTTCTTGGCCCATTAAAATGCTAATGTAAATCCCTGAATGTGAAATTGTTACTTTAAAATCTCGGTATGCGGAAATTTCTCGGAATTTTCACTACTTACCCCACGATCGCCTAGCAAATTCAGTTTTTTTTTACCCTCAATAAAATGACTGCCGTAATTATATTAAACGTATTTCTTCCTTTTTATGATACTTCTAGTATTTCTTCTCTTTACCACTAGCACCTTACCTTGTTGTATCAAAGGTCACTTAATTTTTCAAAATTCACGCCTCCTCAATAAAATGCAGTGGGAAAATCTTTACCACCTTGGATTATATAACTCTCTACTAATCTTTGTTTGACAGAGGGGAATGTATGAAATTAAATGCTTTCCAACCATGTGTTTTTGTAATGTGTAAGCTGATAGCTCATCGAGCTAACATGGCTTACATTCATGCGTAGAGTCGACACTGCAGAGTACCCACATGGTTGACACGGTATAGAATCGACACAAGAACATATAACCAAATCCAATTACCTGTATATTATCAACAAGATTATAAAAAAATAGTAATGATATAATAAGAGGAAAAAGATTAAGTATACATTTGTAAGCTTTTTAAAACCATCACGGGTATATCATCGGCACTATGTCGGATATTGTCATCGGCATTGTCATAAAACGTACAATGCGTAGGACTAACTCTAGCATAAGATGGACATAGCGTAAAATTGACACCGCAATGGGATAGACGCCGCACGGGAATAGCATGACGATAAATCGCCATAGAAGGAACACTGCCTACAATCGACATTAGCATAGGACGGGCTCATTGTAAAATCGACACTAGCATGGGATTCACGCCGTAGGTATGACATGGCGTAGACGCGATTTCCGAATAAGATGGATACTGCATGGAATCGACACTAGCACAGGATCGACATGGTGTAAAATTGTCATCGACCTAATATTGACGCATTATAAGATGGCCATGGGGTAGAATCAGTTTTGGAATAGGACCGACCCTGCAGTATCGAAATGATGTAAAACTGACGCCGGCATAGTATCGACACAGCGAAGGATCGACGTCAGCATAAGATGGGAATTACATAGAAAATACATTAGCATATAATCTACATAGTGTAAAACTGATACTGGCTTAGGATAGTGGCTTCTAGAAGTGTACTAGGAAAAATATGAAAGCTGAGCAGAAATACTGAAATAATTATAAATTGTTCTTCTGTGTACAAGGCTCTGAAAAACAGAAATAGAAAGTATTATTTATTTACACTTGAATGTTCATAAATTAAGGATAATTCAGAATCACACGAGAAATCATAGAATCATCGTACACATCTTCAAAAATAATATGCAAATTACAGATGACGTTGATAGTACGTCACAATGACGAGAGTGTAAGAGGGGTGTATATGAGGAATGGTAGCAAAGGAGTAAAATTGTTCACAAGCGTTCTGTAAGTCGTTGAGCGCCACAACCGAATGGCTATTACACAGGGGACGCATGTGGATGATTTTTTACGTCGGAGAAATATCGTCTGCTTGGAATGCGGGCGTAGTCAGATGGAAGTATCCAAGGAACTTGGAGTAACCCAAAGTATCATCTAGAGGCTTTAGAAACGATTCCAGAATAATAGAAAGGTCAGTAGATGTTACAGTAAAGGTCGCTTTCGAGTTACAACGCCGAATGACGACTGGTATTTGGCAGTAACTGCCAAAAGAAGCAGAAGGAACAGAACATCAAACCTGTCTCTTCAGGTAGCTTCAGCCATGGGTACAACAATTTTAAAATAAACCGTGTACAGACGTTTGGGACAGATTGGTCTAATGCTCGTAGACCTGTCAGATGAATTTTGCTCACGGCAACTCACTGTCGCCAGCAGTTAGCCTGGAGTAGAAAACATGCAATATGGACATCGTCACAGTGGTCTTGAGTGATGTGTTCCAACGAGTCCAGGTTTAGCTAGCAGTCTGTTTCACGTCAGACTTTCATATGGAGAACTCCAGGTACCCGCTACCACCAAGAAGCTTCATTAAATGACACCATTTTGATGATGCAGGTTGGGATGGAATTATACTGGGCACCAGAACAAATCTGCATATTAACATTGGAACCATGGCAGGCCAAATGTATCGGGACATCACTCTGGAACAACATGTATGTATGTTTGTTTAGGGATACAATGGGCGCTGAATTTGTGTTTATGGATGACAACGCCCGTTATCACCGTGTAAACATGATTGTAAAGGAATGCCTTCAATCTGAGGATATCAGCCGTATGGAACCCGTATTCTCACATAATTTTAATCCGATAGAACATATGTGCGACATGCTTGGCTGACGAATTGCAGCCCGTCAAACACCTCCTACACGTGTACCGGAACTTTGGAGAGCATTTCTTGACGACGGAGTAATCCTTCCCAAGATCAGCTCAATAATTTGATACTCAGTATGCCTAGGCATACTACGGATTGTAGTTCATCGTCTGGGAGACATACAATGTAAGTTTTTGTAAGATATATATATATATATATATATATTGGTTTTGCTCCCGGGAGCAAAACTCGTAGCTTTTGTGAATAGTATCACACATTCACCATCTTTTTTTGTTCTTTATCTTTTGTTTAATAAATGGGCATTATGTGTAAGTCCTGCTGGCTTTGTTTCTGAACCTTTATTTCCCAGAACTGGCATTACCCTTAATTTATAGACATGAGTGTATTTAAATTAATCTTCAGTTTCAGAAACCGTAAATTACACAACTTGTTTATTCTTGAGTCCTTCCGGCTGTTGAAGAATATATGTAATTCAATATCTGTCAGTTTAGAAAATTAAGATTACAGAGATTTATTAAAGAGGGGAAAAAAAAAGCAAATTCTTCGTTTACTAGGGGCAAATGAGTGAAGGAACAGGTAGATAAAGAAGATTACAAACGAAATTTGTACAATAATCAGTTCTGATAATTAAGCTCATTCTAATTTTCGAGGATTACATTTCAGAATTAAAAAAAAGAAAACAATTTTGTGCACGGCAATTTCAGTCCACCCAATTAAAAATTTCGGAGGTAATTAGGAGGTTTAATGAAAACAAATATGGAGGGAAGGAAGTATTTTCTCTCAAACATTATTAAGAAAATTAAACAAAATGTGAGCTTTTAAAAGCCGAAGGTATATTTTTAGATTAAAAAAAACTTGTTTAATTTTCTCGGTGTTACAAATTTTTTTCACATAAAAATAATACAGGTTAGTAGAGGTATTTCAAAATGTGACTTTTTTGTAAATAATTCGCTAATCTGAGTTTCTTCTGATCAATGTAAATAACGTTTTTTTCTTTTGAATTTTCGAAACAAAAGCACTTCAAATAAATATTCATTGCCTATTTTATTCAGGTTTTGATTACATGTTATTTATCATTATAAAAGCATATCTTTATTTTTTAACAAGGTGTTTAAATCTTATGGCAATTATGACAGCTATGTTACGACTTTATTCAAATAACATTTCTATGTTGAGCTGAATAACAGTAAAAGTATAAAGAGGCTTTCTGTCTGTGTTTCATGGAGGAAGTTAGAAAGGAAACGGCTCATATTTGCTCATATCACTTGGGGAAAGAATAACTCCCAAGCAGCTAGTTCATTCACTGGCTCGGATGCATGCAGTTTAGATATGTGCAACATTTAATCTTAAACTTTTTTTAATGAATTATATGAAATCAGTTTGATCATATGCAATAATTTAGATGTTTTCGCGGCAGAAAAAAACATAATTTGCGAAGTAATGGAAATTAGGTGCATTAAAGATGTTAACAGTCTTGCCGATTTACTATTCGTTTACTCTTGAGAAGTGCCCACCAGCGGCCGAGCGGTAAAGTCACTGAACACTGGTAGTTCGGTCCGAGGTTCGAATCCCGCGAACGGGCTGGCTGCATGGGTGTTTACGTGGTTTTTCCCATGTGTAAAGTGTATACGAGCCAGTTTCCCTTAGAAAGTCCTCCAGGAAGGCATCTCTACCCTTAGGCAGATAGCCCGAGTGTGCTTTGCCATAATTAAATACACCACACCACTCTTGAGAAGTACATTCTTAATTTGAATCCCAGAAAGCAGTTGCACATCCATTTATGATTAGATTTGTGTCTTTCCTTCATCACCGTAACAATTAATTTCGGTGAAATAAGGAAAGTAAGGCAACGGGACACAAGTACGTTGACATTATCCAAGATAAAAATTCAGTAAAGAATAATTTAATTTCGATTAAGCTTTATTTGGATAGGCTAATTTCAAGCTTCGATTTCCAAATTTGAAATTATTATTGGCTGAAGAGTAATGCAAGTACTAGCGTTATGCTAGAATCATATCACACAGATTAATTTTGAATTGGCGCAGTTTGGATAGATTTGTTATTAGTAGTATATAATGTTCCTCAGTACTTTGTCTGTGTTAAATGTAAAGAAACTATGTAACGACTTATCGCTGAGTTCTAATAATTGACGACAGACTCAAAAGAAGGGTTAAAATACCCATTTATTCACTCAATAACAGATGGCCCCCTTCTCGGGCTTACAGGAAAGCCTCTACTCGAACTTTTTAATCAGGGTAATAAAATAAGAAATTAATCTAATACTAAACTAAACTGACTTAGCCAAAGATAGACACAAATACCTAACGAAGTTGGCCTTTAATTTAACCTAATCGGCGGTTATCAACAGGCACGTACAATATGGAAGAGCTTTGTAGATTTAAGAACGAAGCAGCCAAATTGCAAACACGCCCCACTAAGAATTTCTAAGTTGAACCTTCCTTAATATTCCTTCTAACTCATTTGCATAAAGCATGATACTAACAACTCATTCTGATAGGAAATAATAGACGGAGAAACGCGAATAGATAGTAAAGCATGTTTAAACTTAAAATAAATGTTAGGAACTTAACCTCTACAAATAGTTATTATTTTTAAGGATGGAAGGGGAAAATAATCAAATTTAAAATAAGGGATTATTGCAGATTAAGTTAAAGCCGCTAGCTGACTGTAGATATAGGCGCGCCTATGTTTCAAACTGAATTATTTAGAATTCTTGGAATAAAATTCATTTTAATTTGATGTCGTTCGCAAATATTACCGAATTTCTATTTGAATAGCTAATAATATTATTCTTCGCTGCACTATTCAGAAGCACATTTAATTAGGTGAAAATGTATTCTCTTAATTAAATGTAAAATACGTAAATTTATAATTTGTAAAATTAATTAGTTTATTTAGCACACTTGACATCTCTAATTTGATGCATTATGTAAAAATTCTAAATACTTTATCTCTGAAATTAAACTGTCCTTAAAATGAGCAGCACTTTACATTTTATCGGAAATTTCCATTTGATGGCTGATGTGAACGCGTCACAGTGATTTTATAATGTAGTCTATCAGATATTCTATTTCTTCTTTTCTAAGGTGAATCCATTAATTTCAGTGCTTCCGTGAGGAGGGGGAGGGGGGGAAGAAAATAAAGTATTCGCAACCTTTGAAATAATAATAAAAAAATGAATTACATAAAATGACAAAATATACATTTAGCAAATATTTTTAGTAATCGATTTAAATTTATTAACAGTAATAGTGTATGCATAAAAAATTAATAATGAGGGAAATTAATTAACTTTTCTAATAATTCGGAAAATCTGCGATTATAGGATGCTATCGATTTTGAATTAATTGATACTATTTTTACGACGTTGCGATACAGTTATTCGATACCATTTTCACCGACGTTTATATGAAGATCTGTCTGAGAAATAAATACTACAGACTTCCTATCAACAGGAGCAATACTAGGGATGACGAGGACGGTTAATGAAAAATCACAATTAATCCGAAGGCAGCTAAAAACATTAAAAAGTAGACTAACTAGTACTGTGATAGATAGAAAAATACTGTTAATAGTTTACCTATATTTTACAGATATTTAATATAAGGGATAAGTTCACTTAGGTAAATTGAATCAGTATTCAAAACAATTGAAACAATTGTAAATTAAAAGAAAAATTAACATCATTAGAAATTAAACAAAATTATAAGCAGTATTAACGTACAATGTTTGCAAAAGAACCCGAAGAATATTGTTGCGAGTTACTGGTTCTAAATGGTCATTCTAGGTAAACAAGAAGAAATTAATAATTTATTATAAAAATTAATCATATCCAGCCCATTATATAACTGCAAACAGCTCAAGGAACATGTGGATATTAAGCATTTCCTTCCTAGCGCAAGAAAAATATCGTCAGTTGCCAAAATCACTCTCAAGGTAAATCATAAATGACAGTTCAGCTAACGCTAAATCTCTTAACTGAATAACAGCTCAATGACAAAACAGCTCCTCCGAACTAGAGATATTATGATTTAGAGGGAGATTACCGTTTGGGATAGTGAGAGATTACTGTACTTAAGCCCATTTTTGGGATTCCTGCACATCTAGTTCTTTTCCGCAAATTTCATCAAAGTTTCAGCTGCTTGAAATCCCACAGTTAATCTGTCTGTTAGGTTTTCGGCCAGTCTGATTTCCTTTAAAAGAACAATTACTTCCCTTATAAAGGAATCGGTGGTTCCTTGTTGGAACCAGAATGCTGCTTCCGGCGAAACCTTAGATAGGTTGGAGACTTCTGCAATTTAGATAGATTGGATTTTTGAACGTCTTGGTAACTTCTATTGATCTGGCCGGAACAGATTATCCCTTCCTGAGGAAGATTTTCTTCAATAATTTAGTGGGGCTTTCTTCTGATGACAAAAAGATTTTAGGTTTCATCTTCTGAAGCTTCTTCTGAAGCTCTGAACATTCACGAAAGCTACTTACATGGGATTCTTCACGGCATAGAAAAAAAGGGCGTGTCTTCTTTCTTGAGTTGACAGGTATTATTTCTGTGTGCTTTAAAACATTTAATGACTTAGCCAAAGATGCATCAAAACACAAATGCTGAGTGGGTCCAAATGGTTGACACTTATAACACTGACTGCATCGTTTCTTGGTCGAAAGATTTCGATGTGCACATTTATATTCAGAATATTGTCGACATGGAACACGGCTTTCCGGGATCAGTTCTATCAAGTTCAATACAAAATACTGCAAAGTTTCCATCGTATCATCTTATATGCTAACAATATGTTTCACTTCTTGTTAGCATATAAGATGACAACTAGAAGTATTCATTCGACTAAATTCTCCTTGATCTATTCTTCCGGAATATTTCTAGGGAAATTCTTTAATATGGGTTTGATTGACTTCTCAATTCTGGTTTGGTAGGATGATACGGCCATTTGTCTGTATTGCAGAGGAACATTTACGGAACGAAAGTCCTGCGCGCTCTTCAGATACAAAAAGAAATATTAAAAAAATCTGAAAGGTTTCAGATTTTCATGATCGCCTTAAATGATTTGTTAAGGTCTTTTAATTATGCAATTTTAATTCAATTCAATTTTACAATAAACAATTTTAATTCTAATTCTACTAAAATTATCTACTAAATACAAAATTCGTAATAATGTCTATCTTTAAGGCATGAAATATATCTGCTTTACGTTTACGAGCAACCTGAAACGGTATACATAATCTGTGGACACCCTACATATCTCTGAAGTTAGTTATTTTAATAAGTGGAAACGAAATAGATAAACATCATTTAAAAAGTTTTTAGCGCTTAGGTAGACTTGATGCATATATATTTTCCTGTAGAAAATCCTTTAATGTATGTTACCCTATAACAGAAAAGATCAGTCATTTTATAAATTCTAGTACTCATTAAAATGTGGGCACATACATGCCGTCTAATGCATTCTTCCGAATTACATGATTTAATGCCGTTATCACTTTTCAAAATAGTTTTTTTATACGAAAATGCGTATTTAAATTGAAAAATATAATGCGTTCAATCTTCATTAACATTAAGTTTTTATACTTATGAAATGCCTAATTCACTAACGTACTTCAGAAAAAGCAATATTTCAGGAGGGTGGGTGTGAAGATAAAGTAACTTAAAAAAAAATCTACTTAAAAAAGTGAGCTCTTGGAAAAGGAAAAGAAATATTTTATATTCTCATGAAAAATGTAACCATACAAATTACGGATAAGACATCGTAAGCAGTAAATTTCATGAATTTTAAAAAACATTCGAAGACCGAAAATTTTAGTATTCTTGGCTTTTAGTCATTTAGATATTTAAGATCATAACCTGTTCAAATTTAAGCTTAAATGTTTTGAAAGATACGTTTTATAGGTGTCTAAAACGTATCTTGTTAGGTTATATTTGATCACTAACATCAGTACTTAGTGGTCTTAATGCACAAATATTCAATTATCTGTTTAAAATTTTATGTTCATTTTTTTATCTAGGCTCACCAGCGACTGGACAATAAAATCGTTGAACACTGGTTGGTCGGCTCGGGTTCAAGTTCCGGCGAGCGGGTTGGCTGCATGGGAGTTTTCAGGTTTTTTCCCATGTGTAATGTGAATGCAAACTATTTTTTTTTCAGCAGGTTCTGCATGAACCGTTTCTTTGGTAAATAAACTTCACCCGAGACATTTCAATTTTACATTTTATATAGGTTAAGTTTTGATACAAACCTTGCTCTCTACATTTGATTTAAAATTTTTTAGAAAAACTTAAAATTTGGAACTTCTACTTAAATATACGTTACCGAACAATAATGAGATAATGATCCTTAAGACTCAAGAATTATAATTACGTGCTTTTTTTATTAAATTTCATTAGTATATTATTAATAAAAAATATATGTGTTTTCGAAAATTGTACTCATAAATTTATTTTTTGTAGAACACAGCTTTCGAACTTTGCTTTTATTGAAAACGTTTAATTATTTTATTGAAACGTGCTTTTATTGAAAACGTTTCATTACATATTATCATTATTATTCTAAAGGGAAGGATTCAAGAAATTCAAGAACCTTTTAAGATTTCAGTTATCAGAAAGCTTAGAATTTGACCTGCCTATAAAAGTAATCATTCAATAATTTTGTAAACTAAGGTTTTTTATATATTTTGTGATAGAGCATATATTAAAAAATATTTTCTAAATTATTCGAACTTATATTGCAAATAACTAAAACGCAATTATAGCTGAAAGGAAGCTAACAAAATAACTTCTAAAGTTACCCTTATGAAATATTAAAATTCATGAGAAGCAACTACGTAATCTAATTTCAAAATGAAAAAAAAAAGTTAAGACTAATTACGCATTCTCTTCCAAGTAAGATTACCTTAGATCATTCTGAGTTTTAAATGAAAGAAATATTTTTCATTATTCATTCCATCGTTCATTAGCATTGAGCATAGCAGAAACTTGAGATTAAAATCTTTATGCCTCTGAGGTTAAAAATGAAATTAAGTGGGATAATTATGAAAATTTAATTGAAGTTTGGCGTAGTTTCACCACAAAACTGACTCGTAGATATTACCTGCTACTGAGAGGATTAGGTTGTGTCTACATTAGTCATTACACAGTGTGTTTACAAAGTTTTAGCCCGCAGTCACAATTTGTTTGAAAATATCAGTATTAATTCCTGCTAACAAAACATTTTTGCTATTCTTTATTCAGCTTTCGAATCCATGAAAGCAGTTGTTAATTTTATGAAAGTAAATTATTTACTGTAGAACATTCTATCCAAAAACAAACGATATTTTAAGAAAAGCAAGTTGAGATGTCAAGGTAAAAATATTGCTAATTATCGTTTGATAGGTTTGCTGAAAGGTGTTAAAAATTAGTATATTGTGTATTGACAAAATTACGAACACCGAATCTAGACAAATTAAACAACCCGTAGAAATACATTATGTATTTAAAAGACTACTCGCAATCGTATTCATATTACTAAATTTTATACTTCTGTGGAATGAATACATAAATGTACAAAATCCTTATTATAATAAAAATTACAGCAAACTGTTTGACATGTAACAGTAACAGTTAACATATAAACAATTAACTTCTGAAATATACTATTAACTTTTCTTGTATTGATTTTTGAAATTAAACACTCACAAGCGTAAAATGTCTATTTGGCATAAAGAAAGGAAAGAACATAATACCCGAATTTCTCAGAATATCCGAGTGGACTGTCGTCCCAATTAGACCGCTCATGTGAAATTTTATTTTATTAAAAAAATTAATTAATAAAGGTAAAAAGCAAGAGATTTTGTTTTAAGTTACATAACATACAGTATTAGGATCATTATTAATTACAATACTGCAGATATTTCTAAAAATTATCAGCTTGATATATAACAAATTAAAAGTATTTAAAATTATATCAGTTATTCTCATCATTATTCAGAAATAAAAGAAAGATTCAAATTATTATGACTTCTATTCATAGATTTTAATTATCTCAATTTGCTAAGCAATAGCAACATTCTGGAAGCTGACTTTTGAAGATACTTGGAAAATAAATGAAAGATTTTGATGTTTTTCGCAATGGTAATGTATAAATGCAGGAAGTGATCCAAAGTATTTTAGACCAGATTGCGTAAAAAATGTTACTGCCAGGAGTGATGATCCAAAATATTTTCATAGCGGTCCAAACATTTTTGGATAGACTCCATTAAAAACGTTCATGATATAAAAATACTCTGTTATAATAAAACATACAATTGCTTATTTAAGCAGGATACATCATTCTTGGTCCTTTTCTAACTATGTCAATATTTACTGCAGGAAAGAATTTTTCCGTCTCTTGCGAAATTTCGGTGTAAAATATATTTATCTTCCTTACAGCCGAAAAGGCATTCTATCTAGAGTAAAAAATGTAATCTCTCAGTGCCCAAAAAATAACGCTCTACAGAGGGTTTTAATAAGCTTTTACGAGCTACGTCTAAGAAGTTCCTGTAATCTAAGTTCTAGGCGGACATTTTTTTTCACTCCCTAATGAAGTTGCGAAACAAGCAAGCTACTTAAATATTATTTTTTGTTCTTCTTTTTGGTGCACACGATGCAGTTCTTTTCCTTTCTTAATCCTCTATAAAATAAACTCATTAAATACATTTTTACCTGAAAAATGGAGTCTCTGCAGTTTCCTGCGGTGAAGAAGTTATTGGAATAAATGTCAAGAATAGAGAGACAGTAAATTTCTTTAGTTTCATTCTGTCTCTTTTGGCTCCGTACTAAATTTAATCTGATTAACAGACGCTTCCAGTTTTCCGCGTGATAAATTCTGTCTGCATTAAATATGCATACGACACAGAGAGTTAAATAAGAGTGTTTCTTTTACTCTGAACTTCTGAAAATACTATCGTGATACTGTAAGGTGGAAAAAGTTTCGAAACCTGGCAATACCTTTATTAAAGCTGTGTTTCCACCTTCTTTTATTATATTTTTAGTTATAGGCATAGAATTCATTAGCCTAAAACGGACTATTTTGAGTATCTATGTACTTAAGTGAACATATCAGATCTAAGTTTAACAATAATTATTATCTTAAAGTGAGGCAAATTTCAACGAATTAAATTCTGTTTCTTTTTATTAAATAAAAATATAAGTACAATATGCGTTTAGCCTGCAATGTATAATTTCTGCAGTGCAGTACAGAGTCTTTAATCCGGACTCGTCGGTACTTTGGCGATTTCGGATTAGGGGTTTTTCCGGATTATAGACCATCAATTTAAATCTGGTAAGATGGCATGCAGAAATATAAAATTAAAAATATGAAACCGTAATTTATGAAATAAAGAGCAATTATGATCTAAAGGGTATCGAAATTTACAAAGAAAGATTAATATTTATTTGTTTACTTTATTAAACAGTTCTTTCAATGTAAGTTGTTTAAGTTGCTTCGTTTTTTGTGCTAATACTTTCTCTTTAATTCTATAAACAGACATAATTTCTTGTTCAGTTCCACTGTTCAAGTCCTGTAATTGCTGTGTCGAGAATACCGACTAACTTGCCAATCGAAATTTTTTCGTTTTCAATAACCTTTCTGTCACTTTCTTCACTATCGGACATCGAAACATGCTTTCGCTTTGTAGATCCTTTGGCAGCTCCAAAATCGGAAACTCTTTTTGACATAATCGAAAGTTCAAGCTTACTTTTTATAAAATTGCTCTAACAGTCTGCAAAAAATAATAAGCCGGATCCAATTAGAAGATTAAGGAACAACGCAATCTGCACCATTAACTGAAATAGATAATTAGATAATTTTAGCCTAGCTTATACCGTCCGTTATACATTAAACGCGCATGCGTAAACATATTATGCGCATGCGTAAACGAGCTACGTCTAAGAAGTTCCTGTAATCTAAGTTCTAGGCGGACATTTTTTTTCACTCCCTAATGAAGTTGCGAAACAAGCAAGCTACTTAAATATTATTTTTTGTTCTTCTTTTTGGTGCACACGATGCAGTTCTTTTCCTTTCTTAATCCTCTATAAAATAAACTCATTAAATACATTTTTACCTGAAAAATGGAGTCTCTGCAGTTTCCTGCGGTGAAGAAGTTATTGGAATAAATGTCAAGAATAGAGAGACAGTAAATTTCTTTAGTTTCATTCTGTCTCTTTTGGCTCCGTACTAAATTTAATCTGATTAACAGACGCTTCCAGTTTTCCGCGTGATAAATTCTGTCTGCATTAAATATGCATACGACACAGAGAGTTAAATAAGAGTGTTTCTTTTACTCTGAACTTCTGAAAATACTATCGTGATACTGTAAGGTGGAAAAAGTTTCGAAACCTGGCAATACCTTTATTAAAGCTGTGTTTCCACCTTCTTTTATTATATTTTTAGTTATAGGCATAGAATTCATTAGCCTAAAACGGACTATTTTGAGTATCTATGTACTTAAGTGAACATATCAGATCTAAGTTTAACAATAATTATTATCTTAAAGTGAGGCAAATTTAATGCATGCGTAAAATATTATGCTCATGCGCAGAAAGTTTGTAGTTTTGAGGTCCGGATTATAGATCATTCTGGATTATGGACGTCCGGATTAAAGACTTTGATCTTGTTAATACAGCGCTTTTTAAACTAAGCTAAACAGCAACCTTATTTTGAGATAGGATTTCAATAAAACTCTTATCAGTTTCGAAGGCGGTCAGAAAATGGTTCCTTTTCTTCAGCAGAAAAATAATTCTGCACGCGTGACAGTCGCATTTATATAATAGTAATGTACTGAATGAAGCAAACACGAACGCAGCGCCATCGCTTAAGAAAAAAGTAATGAAACGTGAAAAACTACACAAACGCAGCGCCCTCTGTCGAGAGAAATAGTAATGAAGCGTGATAAACTAAGATATAAGAATACTAAAAGCATTAGGAAGGACTGGATTGCAATCATTGACTTGATTAATATCATTTACTAAGGAAGCTAAATTTTTTCTGAATGTGAAAACCTTCAAGGAAATCTATTTCACTACATGAAAAACTTCATGAATTATTTTTTCAGAGCCAATATCAAAATTGTGATTAAGTGTTCAATCACAACTTTAACTCGGATTATGATTTTGATCGCAGTTTTTACTTTGATTGGCTACCGAAGATTTATTTATTTCCTCTTTACGGATGTAACCTTCATGTTCCTTGAGGCGAATTATTAATTGGACAATATATCTGAAACCACACTCATAAGATCATTTCTATGAAAATTAGAAGTCAGAGATGGAATCTTTATGAATCGAACAATGAGTTTTGTTAGGTAAGAAGACAATCTGAAAGTTGAGCCTTTGAATAATTCGTGAAATGTTTTAACTGATAAAATGAGGGTTATCAACCGGACAGGAATTCATCTCTAGAGAAAATTTCGTAGTTTCAGAAGAAGGATGCGGAGAGGCTTTTATTCATCTGTTAAGTATTTAATTTTAGTTTATAAATATAAAAAACTACTTTTATTAAAGTTTTTGTAAACATTTTCTATACTTTTCTCTTTTAATTTATAAAAAACAATATAAATTTAAAAAGGCATTAAAAATAACGTAAATTTAAAAAGCATAAAAAATAATCTAAATTTAAAGAAACACTAAAAAAAACCTAAATTTAAATAAACATAAAAAATAATCTAAATTTAAATAAATGCACATGTATTTATTAAGTCTTGGAAAGGAAGGGGGGTGATCACCCAGCAGTGGCGAAAGGGGTGCATGGGACAAAAAAATGTTGAGAACCACTGCGATAGAAGGGCGAAATGAAACAACGACAAAGTAATTAATGTTATTTCGAACAGCGAAATGTCTTTATGGCAAGACGAAAAATACTAAGAGGATTGGCTTATCAAAGACCATGAAAGACACGTCCTCTGTAAGTGGCAATTGATTTCAAATAACTGAGATCATTAGAAAACAAAGATTTTGAAGAACAAACCTTGACAGCGAGAAATACATAAAAGAAGCAATTTCTTAATAGGGTGACATAATTTATTCAACATTTGTGCAAAATAAGGTTTCTGATATGCCTAATTTAAAACCTTGCACTAGCATGCTTCCTTTATATATACAACCCTTGTTGATTCCTTCGTAGAATTCATGTTTTGGAACAATATTAGAGTGTCTGGTTACGCTTTTCTGAATTTCATCCGTGTTATTAAAAGGATAAAAGCGAGACTTCCTTTTAGTTAGCTGAAAAAAACGTTTTAGGTGCCATGGTGAATAAGATAGTTGATGATTGTGATACTTTGCTAGAAACTGCATGATGAGAATGGAATCGCTCTTATGCAGCAGAAATGAGTTATTCGATTGTGCGTTTTACGGCCTAATGAATTTTATTCTCTTCAGAAGTGTGTCTATTCAGTCGTTTCATTTTCGAGTCAAAATAGGTCACCAGCATGGTCTTTTATCGAGACACCGATTTCACCAGAAGCTTCCAGATGCTCATGCTACACCATACTTCTCTGCCTATGCAACACTACACAAAGACGATTCTGAGCATAAGAGTGAGTTAATTAATCATCTATGGAATTTAACGGTTCAATGACAGCTAGCTGAATTGTGATTTAGAGTTTATACAGTCTCTTGGGTTCTTGTTCTTAAACTAACCAGCTCTAAAAGACTGGATGAGGAACTATCCCCAGGTCATAATGATAGCAGAAACGTCAGAAGAAAGGTGTGAATAACTTTTTTTTTCAATCAAATATATATCCACAGATTGGGCCCATTTGAGATTACACAAAGCTGAAACTTCTGGCTTAACTCGAACAAATAACATTAAAATAAAATGTATTAAATTTAGCCTAATGGCTCACAGAATAATTTAAGACGCAGGAAGGCTCTGACTCGTAGAAGTCGGCGGAAACAAGCTCAATGGCTAGAATAATTCAACGTCAGAGAATGAAATCGCTAGCAATTGAAAATAGCAATTTGTAGTTTTAAGTAGGCATAAAACGCTCCAAAATTATCTTCCAAGAACTTCAGAACTTCTTTCTACCTCATTTTAATACTCGCGCTAGCGGATTAGCATTCTGGCAAAGCGTGGGTGAAAACAAGACTGAAAGTTGCTTTAACTACACATTAACTGTTATCTAGTAAAACTAAATAAATCTCCACAGGTTTACTCTGCGAGTGATATCACAAATTCACATTTTTCACTCGCTAAGAAGGATTTACTAATATTCTTCTTCTTCTTCAAGTATTTACAACTATTTATTATGCTAGATGGTATTTTTTACAATAAATTGTAAGTTTCTTCCTGCTGATCCGGATGAATTTTAAAAGAAAGAATCACGAATCCGCAAAAATATTCAGTAAACCGCTTTCGATCTCGAGAATGATCAGACATAGGGGGCTCTTCCTCACAAGGCAAAATAACCACATTTATAATGAAATCAACGGGTACAGCAAAGAGGAAGCAAGTGTAGAGCCACCTGTCTAGGAGAATTATAAAGAAACCCCCCAAAACTAAGATATTAAAATTTTGAGAGTACTCTAATGGAATTAATGTCGTTAACTAAAGTCGACAACTTTTTTAAACGTTCAAGGAAATTCAGTTCACCAACAGAACAAGCTTTATGGGTAATTTTTCCAGAACCTAAATCTTATACTTTGAATAAGCTGTTTAAAAAGCAAAGTCCAAAGGTTGGGAAAAATTCACTATGATATAATTTCACTATTAAATTAACTCCTCCAGCAAATTTGTGTTGTTATTTAATAAAGAAAAAAAATTAATAATTCAAAACTCACTTGTGGATTTATTGCATTGGATTTCTTTCAACGAGATTTCCAAGACTATTTACCTCAAATGCAATACCTTCTATCTTGCAAATACAGGAAAATCATGAATTGAAAACAATGTGTACCGCATTTACTCGTGTACTTCGTTTAATGTATCTCATAGAAGCTTAACAAAAGATTCTGAAAACGTTTTAACTATTCAAGAAATTCATATTCTTCAAGGAGTTCAGAAACTGAGCTTCCCTAAATTTTAAAATGAATTCGTCCACGTAATGGTTGTTTTCATCTTAATAATTGATTTGCTCGTGTATTTCAAGTGCAGAAACAATAATAGTGAACCGATTCAAGAAGCTGGCATATCTAATGATTTTGATGGCTCTGAAGATCTTTGCATATAGCAAGACAGACTGAACGGTGAAGAAAACTAAAACAACAGTGACGATGGCGACGATTTGCGAGCAGTAGCAAACGACCCAGATAGCGATTCCAGCTTCATTTAATGATTTGAAGCCTAGGGAGTAGCAGTGTACAACAATAACAGCGATTGTAATTAATATGTTACTATAAAATGTCTGTTTGTATTATATTGTTTTTTTTTTTAAGTGTTAGATGCAAAACGTAGTAGACAAGAAACTAATAATACCTCTAAGAGTTTAAAAAAAAGCAACATTAAGTATTTTTTAGGGGAGGCTTAGAAATAACGATTTTTTGTTTTCCCCTTTCTGTCATCTAATTAGTTTCTTAAAAACAAGCACGTGCATTTAATTATGCCAAATCGTTATCTGTCTTAAAAACACTTACTTGACAAATGCCAGTTACATTGGCCGGTAGGCCATTAAACTCCTTGCTTGCCAATAGCGCTTAAATCTACAAGAAAAAATTGTCAGTGCTTCACACTCGTCCAAATGTTCCGCCGTCATTGGCCGTTCACTATTACATAAAACACACAACGGCGAATCAGCTAGTCCAGTGCGAAATAAATGATTCTGTAGACAGTCATGTCCCATCGATAGTATTGTATGGTATGTATGGTATCTTATATATGTATTGTATATCTTATGTATAGTATTGTATATCTTATGTATAGTATTGTATATCTTATGTATAGTATTGTATATCTTATGTATAGTATTGTATATCTTATGTATAGTATTGTATGGTATCTTATATAAGTTATCTTTTATGCAGGTAACTGCATCAATTTATTTGCTGCATTAGGATCACTGGTATCATGACAATTTTAAATGTATTTTTGTGTCACCAACACTGAATGTATTTTGTATTTTCATCACTAGTGTCATGACAATTTTAAATGTATTTTTGTGTCACCAACACTGAATGTATTTTGTATTTTCATTGTATAGTATTGTATAGCATCTACTGTATCGTATTATATTGTGGTATTGTATCTACTGTATCGTATTGTATTGTGGTATTGTATGGTATTGTATAGTATCTTATATCAGTTGGCTTTTAGTACAGGTTAAATATGTTAATTTTTTTTGTATTGTATTGTAATATTGTATAGTATTGTATAGTATCTTATATTCGTTAACTTTTATGCAGGCTAAATATGTTATTTTTATTCCTCATAATCGTATAATTAGCCTTATTGCATGTTTTTCCCACAATACCACGTGATCAAGTGTATTGTACCGCTATTGCATTCTGTTACATTGTATTCTTTTATTTTTATTTCTTTTGGTATATCCTCTGTGTATTGCTGTAATCATTTACATTCATTATTTCACTATGTTCTCTATTTTTATGTTATATTGTCATTAAGTCTAATTCTACTGTCTATATTTATTCATTGTATATTATTGGGCTGCCCAACATCAGACTGTACTTTAGCTTATGTATATTCTATATTTGTGTGTATTACACCTTTGTAAAATTTTTGCTTATTGTCCAAACTCGCCCTTTTTGGCCCTGCATGCTTTTGTTATTTTATTTAATAAATGTGGGGCCTGGGCGGTTGTTGGGACTGTCTTTCGTGGGCATTTGGTCTGTTGGACTGCCCCCGGGTTGAATTTGGCTCTGGGTTTGGGCGCCCGGCGCGTGGCGTCTTGTAATTCCTCTTTAGGCTCTAGATATAGGTGGACGTGGTGCTATACTGATTAACCTTTTGGTAAAGGGACAGTGCCCACGTCCTCCGTTGCTTATCGCTTATCGCTTATGTCCCATCGATAGTCTAAAAGTACAACAGCCCTCTTGAACGAGCTCAGTCTCAATGATAATTGTTGGAGAGCTACATGAATGGCTTTCAGGTCTCCATCAAAGTGAAAGGAGTAAGCCCCTACAGGTATGTAGAAACTGAAAAGCTTGCTAAAAACTCCAGCTCCAGTCCCTTGAATCCTATCCTGTCTCGAAAACAAAATAAAGCGAACTGAAGATGTCTCATTTTGATTTCTTTTTCTTAAGAGTTTATCAGCAATCTCAAATCAGATAAATTCATTTCCACATTCCTGTAAGGTAAAAAGTATTTAAGCATTTGGGCTTCTACATTTATCTAGAAATTGAAATGCTAATTAAAATTCCTGAAAGTGCAGAGGAAATGCTAGTACGGTGTTCTTCTACATGTGGCTACCCTAGATGCGTCGAGATGCTCCTTAAAGTGTGTGTGTGTGTATATTTTTAACGGACACTATTTGTGTTCAGGGTATAGTAATAGTCGCTAATAAAATAATAAAACTGGTTATTTTTGTTTTGGACATTGTTTGATAGTTGTTCAACGTAACCAGTGCATTGGTATAAAAAAATCTCAATAAATTGGTTTCAAAATCACCGAGTTTCGATATAAATTTTATGCCGACTCCAGAAACTCAACGTGTTTTTAAACGAGAGCTATAAAAACACGCATATCTCGTGCAGTTCTTCCCCTCAAATTCTTGTGAACAAATATTTATCCCGTCTAATATTTTTCACTTCAGTAGTTTTAATAACGCGGATAAATTTCTTGCTCCTTAAAAGTTCCCATCCCTTAAAGCTCATTTTTGAGTTTACTTTGAATCAACCTCTTTGTTATTGCTGCCGGAAATTCTGGAAAATTTGTATTTTCAGGAGAGCCTTCCCGTTTACTTTGTGGAGTGTTTTTGGATCGAGAAATTGATAATTCTACGCGCTTAGCACGCACGCACACACATATGAACAGGCTTCTTTCCACTTTTTAAAGACTTTCGTTGCTGTTGCGTGGTTATTCAAGTTTTTCTCCTCTGTTTTTGATTATTTTTATGTAATGATTTTGTAAAGTAAAACGCTGAACGTCTGTATCAGCTATTAAAGAACAGAAAACAACGGTTGGTTTTCAAACTGTGCTTAAGTTGTTGTGTTTAAATTAAAAATCTTCTCAACACTGTTTTTACAAGTGACGAAAAAATATCAGAAAAAGCCGAAGGGCAAGAAAGGAACATTCTGTAGATGTAGGAATGCTTATTGATTTGTACAAGCAATACAGATAAGAAAATGCAAAAGGAGCTTTAAAAGCGAACTGAAGACAACATACTACATCGAAAACCAAGCAAGATACATTTTTGATTGAGTGTGAGATAATGCGATTAAGTGTAAAGCAGAATAGCATTTGTCCTTCTTTAACTAGTGATCAAGCAATTAAAACTGCTGAACACTGGTTCGACCCGGGTTCGGATCCTAGAGAACAAGTTCTGTACATGGGTGTTCTCTCATGTGTAACGTGAATACCAGCCAGTTTCCTTAGAAGGTCCTCCCAGAAGACATTTTGCTCTTTTAAGTTGCTTTTCTGTCGCGTGCTCTGGCGTATTCAAATAACCTAAATATAAATCTTACTTAATTGTATTAAATTATGCCTTTTTGTACTATATCCTAATGAATGGATTAAATTGGATACAGCTAGGCTGTATGATTATGGAAAACATACAAAAGAGATTTATCTAGGGGGGTTATCTAACTGGGGGAAAGAATGTCTTCACGGAAAATGCTTTAAGAAAAACTAGAATACACATGGAAAACCGCTGAGTTTCCCATGCAGTTAGCCTGTAAGACAGAATTGTAATCCGGGTCAAACTATTTGGTCTCAAATAAAGAATGCAGTACTATTGTCGAAATAAAGGTAATGAAACTAGATACTTTCAGTAGATATATTATTACACCATTAATTTAAATGATAAATAAAAACAATTTAAGTAAAGTTCCCTTATCAGAACTTTCGTACAATTACTAAAGAATTTAGACTTCAATAAAATATTATATCTCTGATGAAATGTGAAAAAAATATATCGTCGTTGGGAAAGATTTAGCCTAACAAAATTGTTTAAGAAATTTATTTTCAGTCTTCTGTTCTGACTAGCTCGAGCAGCACCATTTTCATTTTCCATCCTTTATCGAAAGCATCTCATAAAAAATTAACCAAAGAATGTGCGAGGATTTGAACACTATATGTACACCAAAACTCTTCGTAATCCGTTCTTTGTGTTCTTGTTACTGCCTGTACAAGGTCTTTGAGAGTAACATGAGAGATTCATAAGGTCTTTGAAATATGGATCATGGAAAATGCATAAAAGTGAATATTTAATTTAATATCTGAAACTGATATGCATTTGTGTTTTCCTTGTGTAAACGAAGGCACCGCTGGATGCAGAAATCAAGCTTAAAATATTGAGATTACATCTCTATAAAGTTTAATCGAACCGTGATACAAGGAGCTTAAGTTTACATACGCTGTTAGCATTCTACAAAAATCTAACACCGACACAAACCATGTTTCAGGCTACGGTTCAGGTAAACGGTTGTGTAAACCGCCACATTTGAACTGAAAATCCATATATGATACAGAAACACATTTTTTTTTTTTTGGAATCAGTTTTGGTTGCGGGCTAATGAGGAGCATGATCTTTTGGCCCATTTGTTCAACTAATATCAACTTAAATTTCGATGCGGTACATATCTTTTTATTTCTTGAACTTGAACAAATGGAAAAAGAAGATGCTGTGTCGCAGGGGTTCCTTCAATACGAAAGAAAACCGCCATGATTTGCGAAACGAGTTGAATCGTCGATATCCAGGAAAGTTTTGATAACTTCAAGATAGTTGTATAATAACCACTAACGAAAATTTAGGGCTGTATGTTTAGGATCGTAATTCTCATAGGATTTGAATGTATTTTGCGTTCAAAGAATGTATTTTGTGTAGACGTTTTCAGGCTTTCATTAAGAATATTTATATATGTATACTAATCCATATTATTTTCATTAAGCATTAAATTTCTAATTCATATGGCAGTGAAACATCCCGAAGCTATTAAGCCTATACCTTCGTGCTTAGCATTAAGGAATGAGATTTTCGAATTCGTTTCTTTTCGAATTTTGCCTCATATTAATTCTCTTATCGGATCCAAATGTATTAAATTTTGACTTTCCTGTAAATATAATGCATTGTTCTGATGTGATAAAATTTTGTTTAATACACATTTTGTGAACGCCAGGCGTATTTTACACGTTTTCTTGCTGACAAAAATTTCTTTTTTGCTTATCACGCTTTTAATACACGGCCCTTAAATGATTCTTCTGAAACCTTCAGGGTTAACATTTATCACAAATTGTTCTTCTAAATCTGAGAACATTTTACAGTACTAATTCTTGGGTTTTGGTGGTTTTTTTTCGTAAAACAAATCTAAGATTTCTTGGTGTTAGCTTGCCAAGTATTCCAGACTAAAATCCATTTTCAGCTGTGCCACGCCATTTCCATAGTTTGTTATATCAAAGGTAGTTAAATGCTTTACATCAAAGATTTTGTTTGGATATTTGAAATATTTTTACCATTTTTAAAGAGATAGTCCATTTTTAAAGATTTACTATTAAATTTCTAACAGAATTAGTTGTTAATTTGTAGCGTCTTGCCATATTTAGTTTATAATGAATGTTAATACATTTTTCTAAGCAAGTAATATTTTCCAAATGCAGATGGAAATTCTTGTGACGTTTATTTCATTTAAAACAATAAGTATTGTGTATCAAAAAATTTCAACAACAAAAATTCAACAAAAATGTCAGATGTCCTTATTATGACGTGAGTTACTGATTAACACGTTTTGAACAAATTATTTTACTACAAAGAATGCTATGATAACATATATTTTATATAATAAAGGCTTAAAATAGAGAAAAATTAGTTTATTAGGAAAAAAAAACTGAAATCTATGGTTTCAGTGTTTTTTAGAAGATATATGTAAATAAATTTCAAAAATATAAATATCCGAAAACGTGTGAGACACTGCACTTACATACATATTATTCATTTGTTTAAAAATAGTGAATAGTGGAATAGATTTTCAAAGATATTTTGGAATGCAAGAGAATACAAGAGAGATGTTGGAAGTTTCAGAATTTCCTGACATTTTTTACAATTCCTAGCAAAACGAATTAACACATTTTACTTTACATTTTCTTAAGAAATATCACAGTTGTTGGAGAAAAGATAAATAAAAAAAGAACTTGAATGTTCTTGATAATATTTTAAGAAAGAATTCTAAATAAGAAATATTAGATATTCTATCATATTTATTAATTTGAATATGGAATAGGAAACGAAGCGTATCAGTACTTCTAACAATTTACTTGATTAAATGCGCATTTTTTGGAATTTTTGCAACTATTACAGTAGCTTAAACAGCAGATTCTTAAAGCAGATTGTACGCAAAACATCAACTAAATCTAAAAAAAAAAAAATTCACTTCGAAGGGAAAAAGTATCTTTTTTAGCAAGTCAAAAGGCTTAAGATTACTAATCGCTAGTCATTATACAAGGATTAATGGTGAGATAAGTCTGTTCACTTCAAATACTGTTATCACAACATCCTGGAGGAAAAAAAAGGGGGGAGGGGGGACTCTGTTCTGTCATTCCATGTCGAAGCATCAGAATAGCTGATTATGAAAGAAAAACATAATTATTAGAAACTAGAGCTCTGCAAACGATGATTAAGTTGTCACATTACCCAGACAGTTTCCATCGCTTGGACAGGTAATGTATATTAGAAAAAATAAAGAAAAGAAAACGGCGCGACAGCCGATACGGAACGTTGGGGAAAAGAGAAGAGAGGAGAAGAAGATGGAAGAGGAGATTACAGAAGAATAAAGCGGAGAATTATTTTGCCTTTAGGCCGCTAAGTGCGTTCTCACTGATCCTTTCGTTTAGTGCAGATTAGCAAACAGTACGTGTCTGAAAGCAGCAATAAACAAGAAATATATGTACAAATAAGGGGGGATGGTGGCAGCACGTAGACTTCTTTGCCTCTTGTAATTGTGGGGATTAGAGTCTTTCTGCAGAGAGGAGGGCCTTTCACATATATATCCGATTACAAAAACTAGAGACAAAGTATTCTGAGAAAGATGGAATGTTTCATGAAACGTTTTTATCTTGCATATATTTGAAATCCCTAAATAGAATCTACTAAAAATGAGAAAAATAGTTCCATACATTTTTCTGTGTATACACAGTGAACACTTTATCAGGTTCTATGTTCCGCCTTACTTTCTTTGGGAACATGCAAGGACCTGACTCGGAACAGGGAGCTTACTAAAGCTATGTTCAATAAATGTGGGAAGTAGACAGGATACACAAGAAGGGTATACAAAACCCTTTATTTTTCACTCTTTACAATAATTTCCGTACTTCGGAATACAGAGACCAACTACTTGTGGACTGAACGTAAGAATATAAAAATATAACTAAACTCTAACTTAAATTTGGAATAATAAACGTGGAAGATTGGCCGTATATTAACAGGAAGCCGTATGTAGTACAGAGAACTGTTAACACTACAATACGTTTAAAATTATCACGAGGATTAAACCTCTGGCCTGGAAGGCAACTAGCAACTGAGTAAAACTTCTAAGGCAAGCGGCCTGCTTCGACTAACTCCTTCCTCTCTCTCGCTTGGCAAAAAGCCACAACTTAAGTACTTGGCGTTCGCCAGACAAATTTTGCATAAATAAGTTAACGCTTTTAATTCTGGCCGGAAGTAGAAAATAAGAAGTGATAGTAAAGATTTAAAATAAAATAAACGTTAGTAAAACTTAAGATCCATACAACTTGATATTCAGAATTAGGCCATTTAGGTTGGCAATGCGAAGTATCTGAAAATAGAATTGCTTCAAAAAGAAATATTACAAAGAAAAGGTAACTGAGTTTTAAGAGGAAAACTAATGTCGCTCTGGTTTGTTTGGAGGATACTGTCGAGGTCATTTGAACGCCTATAAAATTTTAGCAAACAAAACTGGTAATTGGTTATTTTTATGCCTCGTTTCATTTGAAAAACACCGTTCAAAATATACAAAAAAAAAAAAAAAAAATCAAAAGCTAGGTGAGAAATCATAAGAGTTTATAATATGAAGTCAACTGAACCAAAATGAAGATGATTTTTGAAGTAACATTCGCAGTTGTCGCAAATCAAATGGCTGATATTTAAGGACGACTGAAAAAGAAGAGAACAAACAGAGAATAATACATGTTAAATCAAAGCAATCTCCAACAGCATTCATGCATTGCTGTCAACGCGTGGCAAGATCGTTTATATCACATTAATAAAAAACAGTGTCTTTGTAAGTCATCAAATACTCCACGGTCCATTAAACTGATGCGTAGTTGGCAATGTATTTCTTGGGAAAAGAGTGGCTCAAGTGCTGAAAACATAGCAATCACTTGCTTGAGAACCATCAATGGTTGATGCTAATATATGTAGTAGGGTGTTATGCTGAAGCAGTAAGACACTCCATATCTGTTCATAAGTGTTAGTTTATTTAGGGCATAACCATACAGTATTTATCCTTTCACGATGTGGAGAAGGAACTTGTAGTGAATAACTTCAGCAGAAGACCACCATACAATGAATAACATCTTCTTAGGCTGCAAAGATGCCTTTGCAGTCTTTCCTGGAGCATACAGTCTTTGAGACGAAAGGATACAACTGTTTTAAATATACATGCTTCATCCACGGTCAAAACTCATTTCAAGAAACTTCTTAAAATCGAAGGACACATTATTAATGATTGAACAAAGCTGGTAATTTAGTTACTTTATAGTTATGTAGAGCCACCAGCTTATTTTTGAAGCAGGGGACGTGAAAATGTGCAAGTCGAGTGTGACACCATGAATGCAGGCGGAAAGGAGGGAGAAAATACTTTATCCCCCTTTTAAAGAGCGAATGGGGATTAGAGGACCCATTCGCCAGATCCCGGTTGTGACGAATTATCGTACACCACCTTTTAGTTCGGGCGTTCCTTGTGGAATCATTGTTTTGATGCTCGAGATGTGAAAAATGGGTAATGACCTCGCTGGGATTCGAATTCCGGACCTCCCGAATACGCGTCGAGTGTGTGTCCTACTACACCTCGAAGACATGTGGAAAGGAGGGAGAAAATGCCTTAAACTGTATTTAACCGACCTATAATTCTAATTATAACATAGTGGCATTTTAAATGCCAATATAAACTGGAAAAGCAATTAAATTTTTGGCTTAGCGGTAACCGAGAAGTTGTGACTTTTTTTCTTAATAGTAGTAGATAGATCAATTCGGGTTAGAATTCCAACGAACAATCTAGATGTTTATTAAACTATCTAGATGCTTGTGATTTTCATTCCATAAATACAAATTAGTTTTCCTTAGTAAGTACTCCATGGAGACATCCTTTACCTTTAGATACCAGTCGCATTCAATTGAACAAGTAGTCATATCATACTTTTGCTTAACAAATGCACATGTATTTAATGTAGCAAAAGTTTAATTTTGTTTGAAATATTTCCCGCGTAAGCAATGCGCTAGCAGCAAAATTTACTTTGACCATTTATTGCAAATATGCTTTGCATTTAATAAAGGTCTAAATCATAGTTAATACCATTGTTACAAATGCAGTTCACGTAGTAATTCTCATGCAGCATGCAATTCTTTCACATGCAGCATGCAATTCTCTCACGTAGCATGATCTCAGATGGAAAACAATGCCATTTTTTTCTGATGGCAACTGTATTTTCAGATAATTATTCTTAATAATGTTTTGCTTTTTTTTTTTTCCTTTTTTCCTTTTTTTTTTACTGAAGCTATGGAAATAGTTTGGGCAGGTGAATCCACTTGTAAAAATTAATATATTTTAACTATTGATTGAAAATACTGGTTATATTTAGAAAAGACTATTTCATACTTATTATCAAGAAACTTGTAATGATATTAACTATGGAATTATGAAATACTAATTACGAGTTCACTCAAGGAAATTATGAAATGTAACTATTAAATTATGAAATTATTTTAACCATGAGTTTACTCAATGATTATGCAGGATGATCTCGGATGGAATATAAGCCCGTTTTCCTGCATTAAATGTCTACCAACGGCCGAGTGGTAAGATTAGTAATATTATTAAATCATCTCCGTTTTTTTTTAAATCTCGCCTGACGGGCTGGCTAGATAGAACGTTTCGTGGTTTTACTCACTATAATATCAACAGCAGTCAATTTCCCCTAGTAAGTCCTCTCCAAAAGCATCTCTCTTCTTAGGTATATAGCCTTTATTTGCTCTGCATTATCCATATAACCTAACCTTCTACCTTAACAGTAATCTACAGGCAGTTAACAAAATTATGCTTGTTTATTTTTACATGAATGTCTGGAAAAAAGAATATACAGATTCATTTAAAAGGTATTTCTCCCGCCTTCTTAACGTGCCTTCGCGGTGTAGTGGTCTGCACGTTGGACACGTATTCCAGAGGTCCATGGTTCGATTCCAGGCGAAGGCGTTGCACATTTTTCACTTCTCCTGCTTCCAAAAAAAAACAACCTAATGTCTCTACAGTGGCGCCCGAACTAAAAGGGTGGTGGATGATGATTCTCCACACCTAGAATTTGGCGACTGGTTCCCTCAAAACACCAGTCGCATTTTAAAAGAGTGAGTATATAAGGTATTTCTTCTTAGTGTGCCTTTGTGGTGTAGTCTGCAAGCTGGGCACGTATTCCAGAGGTTCGTTGTTCGATTCCCGACGAACGCGTTTCTCATTTTTCACTTCTTCTGCTCCTAAAAAAATACCTAATGTCTCCACATTCAATTATAAGTAAATAATGTTTTTTTTTATTTATCGAAAATATGTGTTGTATTTAACATTAAAATAAATCGCAATCAATACTCTAATTGAAGACTTCAGTATACATAGTAATTAAGCGGGAGGATCAGAGTAATTTTTATGTGAGCTAAGACGAAGAAGGAATCAATTAAATAAGATTATGAAAATTAGTTTAGCCTTACTGATCCCTTTGTTGAAACGGGAAGCCTAAGTGGAACTGTCTTGATTTATTCCCTGTGTAATAAAATAAAAGACTATTTCCCTAAATTAATCTTGAACAAATGCATCCTTTTCCATAGACGTATAGTCCTTGCTTGTATAGATTACTGTTAATAAAATAATTCAAATCTACAAGTCTGTCAGAGAACATCATAAACACAAGTATTTGTTTAACAAAGTTACCTGTGTTTAATTTTATATAACATAACCGAATTTAGTTTTTTGTAAATTCTTTCCGCTTTAATTATATGTTTCACATATTTACTGAAAATATACATAATATTTATCAAAGAGTTAGCTAATAATTTATGTTGCTATTAAAAGCTGTAATATATGCACAAATTAAGCAGGATGGTTTCAGATAGAAAATATAATAACTTTTTTATAAGCGATTATCCCTTTGTATTATTTAACAATCCGTTAGCCAAAATGGCGAAACATATCAGATGTGCTGTCATTTGCTGTAGTTTTCAATTCCGATCATGATTTCCCTTTGCATTATTTAACAATTCGTTACCCAAATGGCGAATCATTTCGGATATAGTCTCATTTACTGTAATTTTCAATTCTGATCATGATTTTCCAGGCGAGTAATAGAAATTAGCAGGCGCAGTTACATTCCTAATTAAGTAATTATAATTACCTATAGGAATTCGAATTGCATTACAATTACAATCACGATTATATTGTAACTGTAATTGTATTATAACAGTAATATAGCAATAATATAAACAATAAAAACATTATATCATGGTAATTGTGTAACAATAATAATTAGATTTCAGGGTTAGTATGCAAATGTAATTAGAGTTTACGATTACTTTGTAATTAGATTATACAGTTATTTTTTAATTATAATTAAAATGTAATTGCAATTACATTGTAACTGTAATTAGACTTCCCAACTACAATGTAATTATAATTGAAATTTAATTTTAATTGTATCGTAATTATAGCTTAAATGTAATTGCATAATCTAATTACAATTACAGTTTAATTTAAAAGTGTTTGCAATTACAATTTTTCCATCTTCTGATTGAGAATATTAGTAATGATAGTAATATAACTGGTAAAACAATAGAAAATAAATTACTGTGAATGATAGGCACCTATTATGGCAAGAAATAATACGAAATGAACTGATAAGATTTAAACTGTTATTATCACCTGCCATTAGCACAACTCGTAGTTATTAGCCATTTTTCAAGAATTTTTTCAAGTGCAAAGCATTCCGAAAAAGCTATCAAATTCGAAAATAAAGCTGTATATTATAATGCTGTTTTAGTTTCTCTAAATCCGGCTCATAAACCTTAGTAACGAATTTTCTACTAATTAAGGTCTAAAAGCTTATTATTATTACAATAAAAATCACAATAATATAATTTACGAGCAGTTGTGATGGAGAACGTTTTCATACTTGAGGAAATGACACCTTTTTGAAGAAGTAAGGGCCGGCCGAAAACGAATGTGTTTGCGATACCGCAACACACAGTCACTTCGTGTAAAGGCACTGGTGCCACATCGAGAGGATTTCATCAGTCCAATTAACGCAGTACTTGGAGTTTACATTCTTAGTTATAAATAAATGTGCCACCTCATCCATCCATAATGCCCCAGAGGAGGTCACCTGGCGTCTTCATCACATCTGATGAGAAAACAATTCGCAAATTCGACACGCTGTTGCTCGTCTCTAAGTTGCAACATCTGAACGCGCTGGAAGCGATAAGGATACGCTTGCAGAACCTTGAGGACTGTGGTTTTCGGTACATCCAAACTGCGGGCAATACTTCTTGCAGTTTTCAGTAGACTTCCGCAACAGCTTTAGCAGAAATACGAGGTTGTTCAGATATGGTTTATCAAATGTGTGTCCATTTCCTTCAACTGTTTTTAACAAATTACGTACAGTTTTATGGATCATGGGCTTCGTCATAGCTTATTTGGGGGATAAATTCTCACTACTTCGGCAACATTTCCCCCTTTCAGATAAAACAGTTTTATCAATTCAGCTCGTTGTTTCCCTGACAAGTGTCATCTTGTTAGCACGATTGAACACCCGATTCTTGTAACTTGTAACACCCGATTGAAGGAACAGTTTTCTCACACTGCCTATTAAATTTTTTCCACAAGCAATGCTTTACACATGGTGTTCTGTGATTGGTGCTTCTACTGTCTATTGCTATGAACTATGCAAAGGACCTCAATGCAACTCTGTGTTGAAACTGGTTCTTTACAAATGTTTTATAGCGGCAATTTTCTCCATGCGTGTATCATTCTAATGCCATTTATGTTTTTTAGTGCTCTGATCAATTTTAGAAGGAAATAAGGTGGTGTTACCATCCGAAAATTTCGAAATGTTTTCAATATAACCGTAACCGTGAGAGCTCTGTTATTTATATGTCAACATATCTCGAGCACATACATTTAAATAATAATATCTGAAATGTCATTTCGATTAGTTGTGCGGATAGGTCGCTAGATATAACGGGGAAGTTTTTGTATGGCAACCCTGTACATAGAGAAGTATTACTGAATTAAGTGTTCAGTGAAGATCAGTAAAGAGGTGCTGCTAATTTGATCTTGACATCGGTTGCAACACGACGAGGCATGGATTCAGGATAGTTTATTAAAGCGTGTCGGATACCAGACATTCATCTAAAATTTACGATTAACGAGCTAAGGACGTTGGCGGTAGTTGCCATGCTTGGATACCTTTTTTCGGGAGCAAACTCCGGAGTTACCGGTGCCTATTTCAACGAGGAGAATTAACTGGATGTCTTATTGGCTGGGTGTATTATATTAACTGGATGTTTGGTTAAAGTACTAAGTCTTTCAAACACAGCCAAGACAAAATACCATAGACGATTACTAAGCAGCCACATACTTGTAAACACACGTGATCAACCCAGCACATGTGATCCATGGTTTGATAAAGATGTTGCCATATTCTTAGCCTACCATCAATGTGATTCAGTGGAAATCAAGACTCATTACTCAGTGCTATTCGCTTCTAGTCGCCGAAGTCCAGTCATGGTATTCTGAGTCTCATGTAGTAATAATTAAATTTATTAGCACAATAAACGACACCTCAGAGAAGAGAAGAAATTCTTTATTTCCAATATTGGATAGCTTCGTTCTTCTGTAACAATGTCTCGCATTTAGTGATACTGGGTAATTAAAAGGAAAGCAATTATAAACCAAAAGTAATGAATTACGAAAAGGATCTAAAAAGTAGCCGTAAGGACAAGAAAATGAATAATTTTTATTCTTTAGGATGCACACGGGGTATTCTCTTGCTATGCTAAATTGACGATGGTATTTAGTACATAAATATTCCATTATAGTCCATACAAGACGCTAAACGTGGTGGCGTGCAGTGAGATGTGGTACTCTCGTGGCTATGGTTACCTGAACTATGGTTTGGCGCTGCTGGCTACTTATGACAGGGTCAAGTCTTCGAAAATTATGACCATTCAAGGCTGCTTGTTCCTTGCAGTTTGGCTGATTATTTTTTCTTCTTTCATTCATTATCCGTGTGCTCTGAGCGTACTCTTGATGCTGTGGAAAAAGAAAATGTGAATTTTCGAACTATTTCTAAAACTGAATGACTTATGCTTTGAGCACCTTTTTTTTTGTTCTCGATCGGAGGTATTTGAACCGCAGATTTTGCTCATCATATAACTTGATAATTGCTTACGGAAGGCTACATTTCCAAATTTATACGTATACTACAATAGTTTCTTCAAACGTGTAGAAATGGGACGATAGTGCCGCGATGTTTGCTGGCACTAAGGCTGTCTAGCCCTAGTTGTGATATATCAGTGCATTAAGATACACGTAGGATTAAAACTTCAGAATATTTTGTAAATTTAAGTTCCGTGACCGAGTACATAAAACCTCATAATCTTGGTAGTTTCATCTAGATCGAATCCTCTGAGGAATATGGTTTTCGAAGAGTACACTATACTATCAATTAAATCATGTATTTTACACAGACTATAAGAGGCACTATAAACTTGAAGCCTATCCTACACATAATGACAGGAATGGACAATCTAACCAAAAATTAGATGTGAAAAAACAAGCTCTTAGAGAAATGTTTTTATGAGTTTAATACTGGAAGCAAAACCTCCCCTTGAATTTCAAACTGTGAAAAATATACATTTTCGTGCAAATTACAAAAACAACCTATCCAGTTTTTACAAACTGCATCAAGGAACTCTACAAGTTTCAGCACTGGGCTCCACACTTTTACCTTTGCTTATTGCAGAGATTCAAAGAGTAATTTCATCATGTCAGTTTGGCTTATATGATGACGTCATTTCATTACATAGTGACTCGGACATGAAAAGTGTTAGAATATCTCTTTATTGAATCCTTCAGGGATTTGCGGAGAAGCATAGATCTTATTAATCAAATTCAAATATGTCGTTGATATAATGCGAAGCCCGCGAATCTGCATTTTCTAAGTTAATATTTCCCAAGAAAATGGAAATGGAAATTTCATATTTTACACATTCATATCCCAAGAAAATTTCATATTTTGTGTACGATAATGGGCTCTCCTTAAACATTTAACATAGCACATAACGAAGATTTTGTTAATGCATACTCTTTTAAAATTAAAGGCTGCATTTTTAGGGAAAGAGGCATTTTAATCATTCTTGAATCCTATATGTACATCTAGCAGACTTTCTAGACGAGGAATTCCCAAACTTGTTCTTGCATTGATCCCTTTTAGAAGAATAGTCTTCATCACATAACCCCCTTACATTATTCTCTGATATATAGCATAAAATCGTAAAATATACTAAAAAAAATCCGAGAGTTTTCAGATTTCATATTACGCCCAAAGGGTCTTTTTTAAACGTTTTGTGCGTTACCCTTATTTATTAAAAATTATGTTCTTTGCACTTAAAATATAAAACTAAATTAAACAGCAATATCATAAAATAATGAGCATATCTATAGAATTTCCGATACACCGTCTAGCGCGCTGGAGATAAAAATGTTTTTCCCCGTACAATGCTGCCATAGCTCGCTTTGAAACAGTTGAGTTTGTTAAGCAAAATTGGTTAAAGTTTTAAAAAATATGAAAAAGGTATAAAAGAAATTCCAAATTTGGGTTTCCAGATGCCCATATTCCGGAGGGTGATAATATATGGTGGCAAAAATTTGAAAAGTGATATGCCGTTTATAGTGAATCTTAGCAAAATGCCAAAATAAATTAACAGCTCTTCTGGGCTAACATCCTTTGAGTTAGTAACACAAAAAACTGGGCACATGTAACTTAAAAATAACAATTAAACTAGGAGTACGAAAAAAAAAAAAATTGAAAAAATAATAAAACACTGTTTTACTCGTGTTTAACACCCCATTCAAGGGAGACACCGCCCACGGTTAGCTTAAAACATTGTAATTAACACAAATACGATTAATAATATTGTTACGTTTTTTTTCCTTTCTTACTTCTGACACCAGTTGTTACGTTATTTTCTTCCTTCACGTTCGTACGGGGTTCGTAGATTTGGAGTGAATAACGACGACACTTGATGAAGCGTCGAAACACACTTTATTGGGCCAATATTTAATCAGGACAGCTCCAAAGTCACTTTTACAGTCGTCGAAGATCTACTATAAAGACGCTGACACGATCAGCGACACAGCCTTCAGGTTATCAGGCTATCACGGTGGAGAAAGCTTCCTGCAAAGCAGCCGACTCTGCTTTCTGGAGTATAGCTCCCGACTCTGCTTGGTCGCTATCGGAACTCCACGTACTCTCGAGGCTCTCCACGCTACAACTCGCGATGCCCTCGACGACACACGAGCACAGCTCCTGACTCTCGGTTCAGTCGTTTCCGGAGCTCAACACGCTCTATCGACGATGCACTAATCGCGATACACTAACAGTCTCCTTCAGTGGACTCGACGACCCACTCGGCACTCGCTGCCCGGCTGTCAACTATACCGACTCCGCAGGGATTGACTCGCTAGACGAGGCTCACACACTCTCGATGAGAGACACACTCTTCCTCTCGATGAAGCACACTGACTGACTGCGGAGCAGCAGGGTTTATATAGCTTTCGGCTTGTGTTCGGGAACATTCTGGACTAAACCGGTAAGAATTCGTTCCAGAAGGTTCTCCAACCGTCCACGGTATATCTCCAATTTTGAAGCCAAACGTAACCAAATGGACGATTTCTCGCCAAATGTGGCAACCCTGCTTTCTCTTACCATTTTTATGGCAACCCTAAAACTGCATTGCAGGGGAAGCCATCTCACCGCGCCTTTACATTTCGTAACAATATTATACAATCATTAGATTTTTTTTTTATGCTGGAGACGCGAGAAGTGAGCAATGGGGATTCGAACATGGATTTCTCGAACACGCGCCGAGTGTGCTAACTTTACACTACGAAGCACGCAGAAAATATTTTATAATTCATTTGTGTTTTTAAACAGTCTAATCTGAAGAATTAAATTCTTTTGGCTAAATAAATTATATCAGTATTCAGGACAAGAACAATGCTTCTTTAACCTTTTATTTAGTTTACTAATGGCGTTTGTCGCTATGATCGAACTTTAGTCATCGATGTTTAGACTCGTGAAAAGTATATTTGATTTTAATTCTGATTTTATGGTACTTTTATACAATAAATGTTTTAAATTTCGTATTTTTCCTAAATCTCGAAGATTTCGAGAGCAGTCCTAATTCCGAAAGAAAATGGAAAGTATAGACCAATTGTTTGTCAAAGCTCCTGGTAAAGGTTATAGACAACGTATGTACAAAACGACTCTACCATTATGTGTTGACTTCAGAAATTATGCCAAGGAGGCAGCATGGATTTGTATCTGGCCGCTTCGCGTATGATGGATGCATTACATGATTTTGTAAATCATTTTCGAGAAAAGAAAAAAATGTTTCGTGTGGCAGCTGTCTGCTTTGATATTAAAATCTTTTGATTCAGTTATTGAAGCATACTTTTAAAGATTTTATTAAAATTAAGGGTACTTATTGACATTTTTGAACTTTTACAAAACGAGTTTGAAGAAAGAAGGGTATCGTTTCATTCAGAAGATAAAGTAGGTGAGAAATTACATGGAATGAAGAAAGATTGTCCCCAGGGGTCATGCAGCGCTCCGCTGCTTTGGAATCAATGAATTAGTAAGGAGTTCCCCCGAATGTGTAGAAATGTTCTATTTTGCCGACGACTTAAGGCTTGTTGTGTCAGAATGCTCCCTGTAGAGGCCGGAGAAAAAATTTAAAGATGCTGTAAATATAATTGATAGCTAGAGAAAGGAACAGAGATTAGAGTTCAACTTTAAGAAAATCAAAAGTTTGTAATTTTCTAAGGTAGATAAAATCCTAAGGAAACCTCTTTTTTATAATGAAAACGATTTTGAACTAAGGATTTGAAATTTTTGGGGGCATTTTTTGATAATACACCGACTTTTGTTGAGCATTTAAATATGTACATAGAAAAAGTGATTTGATTAATCAGCTTTATAAGAGAAGCTTCCCAGGTGAGATTCTGACTCACAAGAGCACCACATTACGAAAGATCTTTAATAATATGATTTTACAAATTATATTCGACTGTACTAGTCCTTGGGAAACTCGAGTATCGGACGTACAGCGGATTTGAACAAAATTAGATTTCATTCAGAGGAGCTGGCTGCTGGCGATCACAACACTTTTTAGAACTACTCCAACGAAAAAGGCATGCGCGTTAGCTAGCATTCCGATCCTCTCACTACGATACGCCCCTTAGGCATATTTCACAAGTGCACATCAGCGCAGCCACTGAGGGAGGAGTTTCGAAAATGGACCAATGAGCTGCTATTGCTCTTGTGACGTAAATCTTCGTGCATGTGAGCGTATGTTGTTTACGTTTTAATTTGCATTTGTTTCGCAGTTATATGGCGTAATAGTAGAAATCTTGTAGTGCTTTCGTTTTCTGAGTTTAATTCATCGCTGACATTTCACTTTCGAGATTTATATCACGCATTAATATTTAGATTGATGTTCACAGCATATTATGTGGATTAAGAGAATTCAAGTGTATATTTTTTAATTGAGATGAGAATGACTGAAAGTGTTACAATGAATCTAGTTTTTTCTTATTTCAGTGCATTCTTTTGATTTTTAAAGATTTTTAAAATTCAGAACACATATGATCTATTGTTAAAATTAAAAGTTATATGTGAATAAATTGAATATACTCGTTGTGAATAAGATAAATTCACTCTGCTTGATGAGTATTTCTTGTGTACACAGTTAGTTCACTTAAGAGTGAGCAGTTATTAAATGCGAAATTTAACACACTAAATGTATACGAATGCAAATTACTCGTAGTAAATTTCACTTTGACTAAAATTCTGCATTGGTTATTATTATAGAACATCTTTTTCATATAGACTGAAATAAAAAGTGCTGACTTCTGTTTACATATATAACTGGGGAAAATATTTTTCTCATACGCATAGTTTTATGTAAAGATTGCATTTCGGCTCTGATGTTTATTTATTGTTTCTTCATCTTATTTACCACTTATTAAGTAATATTTCACATCGATATTTTTGCGAAGTATCCAACATGTGTTTGTATTTATTTCAACCAGGTAATGAAATCTTCATAATTGCCTATATTTGATCTAACTTCACAATGAAAAAAAAGTTTCAGAAGCAATCGACGATCCTTTAATTATTTTTTACAGAAAATTGCGTGGCAGAATATTTTAAACCATCTTGCTTAAATCTCAAAGCACGCGAAAGGTCATGTGACATGACAGAAATATTACTGGATGCTCATTGGTCCATCCTAGAAGCCACTCCCTCTGTGGCTACACAGATGTGCACTTGTGAAATATGCCTAAGGTACGGCTTTTACTATAAAAAGCTTTTATTAAGCACTAGCAGATTAGATATACACTTGATTGAGGTCTATATCATTATTAGTTGCAGTTTTAAAACCCATTATTATTAAAACCCATTATTAAAACTGCAATTAATAAAATCATTATTAGTTGCAGTTTTAAAATTTACGTTTTAATAAAATGTGAATTTAATTCATCCCAAGAATAGAATCCCATTAGGATACTGTAAGACAGAACCAAAAAATTATGGTACTGAAATAGACAATGAAAAATTTAAATTGGAAAATTGTAACTGTATTTTTCAAGCGGAACTTCTTGCAATTTTTAAAGCACCGCAGTCGGTATAAATAAAGATAACTTATAATAGGAAAATTATTATATATTTTGATTGTCTTTCGTTTCTACAAGCCCTCTCTAACCCGCACCAGCCGAATAATTAATTTGATTCAAACAACCAAAGAGCTATTCACAAGCCTTCTTAAGAAACACGAAATTTACTGGATTACAACGAATTTTGGCTTTTCAGCCTAGTACTTCAAAAGCGGAAATACCAGGCTCAAGAAGAAAGGTCATTCGAATTATGCTGAATAATTTGTACAAGAATTGGGATATGCTGTGGTAGGATTCTATAAAAAGAAAATTTTCTGCATAATTTTAAAATCAAAAGAAATACTAAACCTATCTTAGGCGCAGATGTTAATCAAATTATAAGCGACCGTGGAAGATATTCCCTATTATTTTAATAGGTTTGGATTTCAAGATAATGATAAACGCAAGTTATGCATTGTGACTGCAGATGTTTGTCATTTTGTTGAACAGTGTACTATCACTAGAGATATGGAAGGAGCAGATAAGGACTTTAAAACATTGAAATAAATAGTGTAGCAGTAAAAAGGAATGGAGAGAAAAAAAAATCTGAAAGGTTTCAGAATTTAAATTACGTAAAAAAAAGGCGTTTATTAAACATTTTAAGGGTTATCATTATTTATCAAATATCAAGTTCTTCTCACTTAAACCATAAAAATAAGTTCAAAAGCAATATCGCAAAATAATTTTAAATTGAACATATCTTTAGAATTTCCGATATAGAGTCTCGCTCGCTGGAGATAAATTTATTTTCTGTACAGCGTTGCCATAGTTCGCTTTGAAATACTTTAGTTTGCTAATAAAAAATTCGTTAAAGTTTTACAAAATATGAAATCGATAATAAAACAAATTCCAAATTTTAAATTTGGGCCTCCAAATGCCTATATTCGCAGTAGGATTACATAATTCAAAATTAGATAGGTCTAGGTACCGTTGTTTTATCACAATGTGAGAAACAGATATACATTTATGTAGATTCTTCATTATTTAATTTCTTCAAATATAATACAGGGTGATAATATTTAGTGGCAACAGTTTGAAAAGTGAAAAGCGGACATTCAGAGTGATTCGACGCAAAATCGCAAAACTAAAACGATAGTCCTTCAGGGACAAAGCCCCTTTGGACTAATTATGGAAGGAATAGGTCAAGACAGATAAAAAGTAGGCATAACATATTAATTTGTACATGGGTACGTGTTTGTGTTAGTGTCTTGAGGGCTTTTTTTTTCAGTTTAGTTTCTAACGTTGTTTTCCCTTTGCTACTCTTTATCAGTGCAAGAAATATAAAAGTACCATCTGATATTAGTACCTTCTGGTTGCATTTTATTTCTCTTGTTAAGGTACTTTTTTTGCGGGGGAGGAGCTGTTGGCTGTTTTTGTTTCATGTCTGTTCTGGCGCAGTTCATAAAAATATCAAAGAGCGATGTAAGTCTGCCGGGAGTGTCGGGCTGCATCGTCCAAATAATGCACACAGTCCCCGGATGTTGCTATCGTTGGTCTCGGCATGTGCTTAGCAACTCTACTATAGGAACAAAGAATTGTGGCAGGTGCATAACGGAAGACCACCTACAATTGTAAATGAAATTTGTGACGAGCATTATTTAATCTCTTGTTCCTATGAAACTATAATTTAAATTAATTTTCTCTTTTTCTTTAGTTTATAAGATTTAAATTAAAAGCTTCTTTATAAACGAAATTTTATTTAATATTTCATAGAGTTTGGTTAATCCGAAACTTAGTTTATCTACGTTCAGCCAATTGATTTTATTTAAATTATTCTTTCTGAGAGTCAATGACATAGCTTTTTAAATAGGTTGTAAAGAGCTCCCATTTCTCAGAGCAATGCCCAAATATATATATTATACGATCTATAAATCCTGATGAAATGTGCTTCCAGTAGGCCATTCGTTCCTTCTGTGGAAAACTCACAAGCCGAAGCATGTCTCTCTTCAACCCGATTCTGTTTTTTTTTTATATTATCTTTCTTTTACCGGCTGGGGAGTCATCTTTTTACCCAAACGTCGCAACCTCAGATTTAGGAAAAAGACCTTGTAAAGCTGGAGTACGTCTACAAGAATGTAGGTTTTAAAATTAAAAAAAAATAGAAGAGGGAGGAGAACGCATAACTTCTGTATGTTCTGAGCTACGTCTCATCACTTCGTTTTTTTTTTATTCTGACGGCGTAAAGTGTTACGAACATAAAATGTGGAAAAGTTTGCAAAAGTTGAGCTGCATTTCCAGTTTACGATCGATGGTACTTTTACAGACGAGGGACTGGGCTCCCACATAAAAACTGTTTTTATGTACTCCTGGATGTAAAACTGTTCGTAAATTGAAGTCGATTGCATGATTTCTGTTCGTTTGGAAGAAGGTATTTTTCTGCCTATATATTTTTTTTACAGACAGGAAATAACTAGGACTGAATGAGGTTTGACTTAAATTTCTAATATCCATTTTACAACATGGAATTGATTAGAAGACAATACCAATTATCTGAATTCCAATTCTGTTATCCGGATCCGGACTTCAGTATTAGAATTTCATGTTATTTCTAACCTGAGCCTTCTGCCATCCATTTATTCAAGTTTTTCTAGTTTTTTCATTCAAAATATATATTCAAAAATATATTTTCATTCAATATATATATATACATATTAAAAAAGTGTATAGTGCACATAAAGGTTACTCAATTTTTCTGAGATGCGTCGATTTATTTCATGTTTTCATAAGAACCTGCTGCAGTTTCTCGTTTTTATATTGTACTGCACGTTGCAAATTGGTAACAAGGAAAGCAAAAGTCAGCATGTTTGCGGTAAATAATAAATAAAGAAAGAATAAAATCTGAAAGATTTTACATTTTATATTACGCCTAAAGGGGCGTTTTTTAACCTTTTATATGTTACCTTTATTTATTAAACATCATGTTCTTAGCACTTAAACCACATAATTCCGATGCACAGTCTTGCGCTCTAAAGATAAAAATATTATTTTCCGCAGAGTGTTGCCATTGCTCGCTTTGAAATCGTTGAGTTGATTAATCAAAAATTCGTTAAAGGTTTACAACATATGAAACAGTTAATAAACAAACTCCAAATTCGGTCGTCCAGGTGTCCGTGTTCGAGTAGAGGATTATGTTATTAAAAAAAATCTCTCATGGCATGCTTCTAACAAGAACTCTAACATAGGTGAATTGATTATAGAAAGAATTCGTTTTTTGGTGCAAAAAATGGGAAAAACCAACTATGCATTCGATAGCATTGGAACCAAGGATCAACTGCTAGATCAATCAGCTTATATAATGAAAGCAATCATAGGAGTAGGTAATAGTTCATTACGTTAATTTAAATTAAAGATAAGTGGAGGAGAGGCATGTAATCCAGTTGACATATCCAGATATAAGTTAGAGTTCATCACATTATAATTTGGGTAATATTGCAATGACTTTTTATACTTTTTTGGAGCCAAGAATGGACTTTTCTTCGGGGAAAAAAAAAACATGGATTTTACTGTTACATCTTGAAGTTGCTAACTATTAAGAGCTCCACAGCAATAACGAGGGAATGTAATAATTCCTTAGAGATGTGACTCTTATATTTATATGAACGAATTTTGAACGAGAATCACCATCTAGCGCAAAGGTACCGCAACTACGTCATGCATATTACCTACGTCACAACTACCTACGTCATGCATATTCGCTTTAGAAATGAATCTTGGATTGTTATGTTTATTGTATACTTATCTTAGGAGTCAGTTTGAAGTACAGAAGGCAAAGGTTTGAATAGTTAGTAGCCGAGCGATTTTCTAGGTACGTTTCCTATAAGAGACATGCATTTTCAGCGACAGATCGGCAGCTCGATATTAACCCGTCCAAATATTTTTTGTCCAAAACGCGTTAGCCCAGAAAGGCTATTAATTTCAAAACGGCATTTTGCGTCGATTCACTTTTTAAACTGTTGCCACCAAATATTATCGCCATGTATTATATTTAAAGAAACTAAATAATGAAGAATCTGCATGAATGTTTTCGCCTTACGAAGAAACAATGGTAGCTAGAGCCATCGAATTCTGAATAACGTAGTCCTCCAACCGAACATGGACACTTGGATGCCCGAATTTTCAATTTCAAATTTGTTCTATCATTTATTTAACATTTTATAAAACATTAATGAACTTTTGATTAGCAAACTCAACGATTTCAAAGCGAGCAATGGCAACCCTGTACGGAGAAAAAACATTTTTACCTCCACTGCGGTAGACTGTATATCGGAAATTCTAAAGATATGCTGTTTTGCTGTTTTTAAATTTTTTTGTGATATTGCTGTTAAACTTTATGTCTTTTAAGTACGAAGAACATGATATTTAATAAATAAAGATAACACACAAAACGTTAAAAAACGTACTTTTGGGCATAACACAAAACCTGAAAGCGTTCAGATTTTTTTTTCTTTGATTTGTTTCAAGTTTTCTTACATTTTAATTAAATTTCTGTTGGAAATCTTTTCCCTTGACTTGAAGAAAGAGAAAGAAGAATATTATTATTTATCCTTCTCTTTTACTTCAGCGGTGGTGGTTACAGAAGATTGTTTCCTCCTGAAGAAGAGGGAACTATATCTAGTCGCTTTAGAAATTAATACAGTTTTATTCATAATTTATATGAATCTAAAGTTTGCGATTTTAAAATCTGGCAATGATGTGTTTCTTTTGTACTTAAAACAATTATCATACCACATTCTAAATAAGATTAAATTCGCAAGTCTTTAATTTTAAAAGTTATAGCTTAAAGCTAATTTCTTCAGAAATGCATATACTCATTATTTCGGCATTAAAATTTGCCTAAATGTGCTTTAGACGTCCCTGAATTATCGCTTGTAAATTATGATGTTTACTAATTTTTTTATATTCATAATTACATCCGTGCATAATCAGCAAATTCACTTCTTCCAAAAATACTGCCTCCAGTCTAATAAATTAAGCGTTATATTTCGAACACAAAGAAATGTATCCTGAACTTTTAGGATCAATATATGTATGATTATACAGAAATGCAAAAAATAATTGAATTGTTCCTTTTAAATTACTGTTATTTGATTTATTAAGGGAAAAAGACGTATTCTTATAATTAAAGCTGAAGAAATTAAAACAAAATTTAATGCTCTTCTTTCAGGCTTATATATTGAATCTTAAAAATGTTAGTGCTTTATAACGAAAAGTAAACAATTCAATTATTCTCTGTTTTCCTTTGAAGTATATTAAGCCAAAAGCTTTTAGATCTTATTTCAAACTTATTTTTTGCCCACGTACCGTGCAAAGATTCTGAAATTGGCCCAAACTGCGCTCTTTGGTAAGAAAAAACAACACTATTAATGTTAAAAAGCGAGTGATTACAAAATTGTTCAGACTAGATCTAAAAAAAGGAGCGAAGTTTCCTATTAGCTACAGCTTACATTCCCGCTTCTTTATCTAGCGTAGAACCTTTTCTTTTAATTAAATAGTTGCACCTTATTTAAATACCATATTAAAAAGTCGCCTCTTGAGTAATTTTAGTTTTTAGAGAGATTTTTGGAGCACATTTAACGTACAGCGTGCTACTGCAAAAGAAATTTAAATAAAAAAAATTGCAAGCTTTCAGATTTTACATTATGCCCGAGGGACATTTTTTAACGTTTTGTATGTTACCTTTTTTTAGTACAAAGGGGAAATTTGCCTAGAACGACTATTAGTTTCATTTTGGCATTTTGCGTTGATTCGCTATAAATGCCAGTTCACTTTCAATTTATTGCCACCAAATATTATCGCCCTGTATCATATTTAAATAAATTAAAGAATGAAGAATTTGCATAAATGTACGTATGTTTTACGCATTGTGATAAAACAACGGTACCTAGAGCCATCAAATTATGAATACCGTATGTCTCCACCCGAATATGAGCATCTGGAAGCCCAAATTTGGAATTTGTTATAGTATATATTTCATATTTCGTAAAATTTTAACGAATTTTTGATTAACAAACTCAACGATTTTAAACCAAGCAATGGCAACAATGCACGAAAAACAAAACAATTATCTCCAACGCGCGAGACTGTGTATCTGAAATTCTAAAGATATGCTCATTTAAAAATTATTTTGTGATATTGCTGAACTGAATTTTATGGTTTAAGTGCGAAGAACATGATATTTGATATTTAATAAATAAAGGTAACACACAGAACGTTAAAAAACGTCCCATTCGGCGTAATGTAAAATCTAAAAGCTTTCAGATTTTTACATATACGTATATATGTAATATATTCAAACTCAGAAGCAATGACCAGGAAATTGGAGGCGAAGGCAGGTTAAATCTTCAGTTTTATTTTCAGCGACATGTTTCGGCTATACACAAGTTCGCACATTAAATGTTCCTATTCCAAAAGACTTACATTTTTGGTAACTTTGTAGCAAGAAAGCAGCAGCAGACAGGCAGCAGTCTAGCTAGGCCAAAGCGTACTGTTCAGGATGAAATCTCAAGTCAGACTGAGTTAGTTTTGGTTTCCAAAGCATTTTGATTGGACAGTTAATATTGCTTAAAATTACTATTGGTTGGTTTAGTTCCATTTACATCATCATAATTACGTAAGAATCATATGACATAGAATAGCCTTGAAATGACGCAGTGCAGTTACTATTTTTAGAATAGAGAAAGGAAATTTACGTTGCTAATTTAATAATTTATATATTCTTTATTTTTATTGCATATATATATAATATTAAGTATCATGTTCTTCGCACTTAATCCATAAAATTCAATTCAACAGCGCTAACGCAAAATAATTTTAAAATGAGCATATCTTTAGAATTTCCGATACATAATCTTGTGCGCTGGAGATAAAAATGCCCCCCCGCACAGTGTTGCCATTCCTCGCTTTGAAATCATTGAGGTTTTTAATAAAAAATTCTTTAATGTCTGAAAAAAATGAAGTAGATAATAAAACAAATTCCAAATTAAGGCTTCCAGACGCCCATATTCGGTGGAGGATTACGTTATTCAAAATTTGATTGTCCTAGGTACCGTTGTTTTATTACAGTTCTAGAAACATAAATACATTTATGCAGATTCTTCAGTATTTTATTTCTTTAAATATAATACAGAGCTGTAATATTTGGTGGCAATAGTTTGAAAAGTGGATAAAAGCAAAATGACAAAACGAAATTAATCGCCCGTCTGGGCTAACGCCCTTTGGGATAAAAAACACGAAAACAATAAGTTCTTTTTTAAGCATGCAGAGTAAAAGAAATAAAAATAGAAGTAACATATCAATACATTAAGACACAATAACACGCCAAACAAATATTAATTCAGAAGTCAAACAACAAAAGTCAGCGTTATAAGAAAAATCAGCATCCTGTGAAAATTTGAAAATGTAACGCTGATTTTTGTTGTTTGACTTCTGAATTAATATCAATACTTGTTTTTATTTTGAATATACCCGATATTCTATAGCTAAAGACATGGACAGTTTTCATCACATAAAATGCTGCATTTTAGGAATATTCAAAAGCCATATAAAGATTTTCCAAGAACTGCAGCTAACACTTATATCGTTTTAAAGTAATAAAACAGTTTTTCAACGGAATGAAACATTTGAAGTCAATTAAAAAGAGAGAATTCCAAAGTTTTGAAGGAAAAGAATGTGATTATTTATAAAATGAAAACAAATGATCCCTGTCGTTCCTGTTTTGTATCAAAGAAAATCATATAAGACACAAATTTTAAAATTTTGTACAACATGCTTAAGAGATAGAAAATCAAAATTTTGTGAATAATGCACTGAACACTGGTAACTCAGGTTGGAATCCTAGTAAAGGGGCTGATAAAGACTTATGCGTATTTAAGGGGTATATTATAAGCAGTCTGGTGAAACATTCCGCAATAACAAACGTCCTTTTCATATTAGAAATTCCGCATTATATAGAACCTTCAACGACAAGAGCATGTGACTCAGTAATTTTTTCAGACAATATGGCGAAATTAAACTATTTGAAGAAGCACTCAAACAAATATTGTTTTCTATATGTAATAAACAGATTAATTTTGAAAACAAAACAAACAAACGAACCAAAAAAGCCTAATCCTATTACTTTGTTGAAACTTCTATCTAAATTAAGACATCATAATTATGCTTTTATAATTTTCTCCAAATGTAACTTGAATTTGACCCACTTTCTTTCAAAACATTCTCCTTGGAGGCATATCTTCCTCCGCAGGTAGCCCTAGTATTGTAGAACATGTAGAAAACGTTTAAAATTTTAATGATTTGGAATCAGATTTTACATTATTTTTAAAAATACAACCTTACAGGAAGTCTACAAATGGAAATAATTAATTTAAACTGTGATACAAACATTTTATTCAAAGATTTAAACATGTACATTTTATTAACATTTTTGCCCTTGACAAAACATAAGCATCTTCAGTTACGAATTTTCGCAATAAGAATAATCGCTTTGTTTGCGAGTATATTTATATGTGAACAGTTTTATCTGTAGCTGAAAATGAATAAGACCCAGTCGACCCATGACAATCTATCCATGATGAAGAATGTTTCCAGACAATTTTCTCCAAGGTTACGGAAATTATTAGAACACAAACTCTATCAAGAGACAAGTTGTAGTAAAAATTAAGATGTTTATTTTTTTTACATAAAAATTTACGCATTTTTTCTTGTATGTGTCAAAGAAAACTTAATAAGTAAAAAATGAGAATATGGAGCCATTATTTATTTTCAAATCTGTCCCACTGTAAAATTTTTATAATTTGTTTATTTACAGAGTAAATTAAAAGTATGTTTTTTAGTGGTTACTACAACATATTTTTGGAAGTATTTGAAATAAATGCCGAGTTGAAAAATTAATATTTATAAGCCAATGCGTTTGAATTAAAAAGTATATTCATTTCTTAAAGATGCCAACTTTTAGATTTCAGACGGAAAACAAATATTAATTGATTTTTTTTCCTTTGCATCAATATTATTACTCTTTATGTATACTTTGAAAATATTTAGTAAATAGAATTTATAATTTAGTTTAAAACATTTTGCTTTGGTATTAAAAAAACCTTTTCATTTCTTTCAAAAAAATTTCGGTGTGTCAAGTGCATTTGGGCCACATGCAGTTTGAGTTTGAGACAACTATTGTAGCTAATCCCCTCGATTAGTCAGTATTTGTCCTGTTCGGCAGGATTAACAGGAAAAAAATGTAATCCTAAAAAAACTGTAGAAGCACCATGTATTTACTCTTGATTCATCGTTCAAAAATAATGTAAACAATAATGTAACCAGACACAATTAATAATAATGTAACCAGACACAATTTATCTTTCCCGGTCTATAGTTGATTTACGGAGAAAAATACCACTTTCAACGAAGACATTTTATCTGAGGCTCGAAACAAAAGCTCTAACATCATCCCCATGATCGATGATATGAGAGCATAAGAGAAGGTCGCATTTGAGCGTAGTTACAACGGAAAAGAGTGATAGGACTCAGGAAAAATAAATCGAGAGGTAATTACAAAGCTTGACTTCTTCTTTACATGTCAGTGAACTCGGATATGCTCAACAGGCAACCGTTTTGAAAAGAGCACAGCAAAGTATAGAATTCCATTTAAACAAAATTTGCTTAAACTGAAAAAATGAGGAAAAAAACCTTTTCCAGAAACTGTCTAAAGACAATGAATCCAAAACTTGTTTCCCCTCTAGTTTGGTTTTGAAACCAGCTTTATTCAATATATTTTTTTAGAGGTAAAAATATATTTTGTAATGAAAATATGTTATCTCAGTGTATTTCAAGCACATATAGTGGACTATGAAATACTTGCTTTCACCTCCTAATTGGCTGAAAATCTACAATTACAAACCATCAGGAGCGGATTAACTGAGTTGCAGTTTAACCCAGACCCAGCTAAAAATACAAAATCGCAAACAATCACAAACCATCAGCATAAAACAAGCCTGCTTCGGGTAAAACAGAATGGAAAAGAAGAATGCATGGAATAATAGCGGCAATATTATACGGTATAGTATTTGAAAGTTGTTTCTATTCACACCATTATGTAGTTTAATGATACGTAATCCGGAAAGTACAGGATGATCCAAACATTGCGCATACCAAACTCACGAAAACTGAAGAAATTTCAAACTTGATATTAATAGAAAAATCTGAGTGAATAGTTTACTACAATGTTACCATGAATATTATTTCTTGAAATTTCAGTCGCAGTTTATGCTATTAGTTTTAGAAATTTCTATGATTCTAAAGTCATAAAACTTCATGAGAATATTAATAACGCATCTTTAGACTTTGAAAATTTATAAATTACTTGTGTGAAAATATTTTCGGCGTACTAATTGTAACAGTTAAGAATAAGAGGCTATCTTCCTAAGGGGACGGATGCCTTTATGGAGGTCTTTCTAAAGGAAACTGGCTCGTATAACGTTACACATGAGGAAAACGTTCATGTAACAGTCCGTCCGCCGGGATTTGAATAGCCAATGCAAATTAAAAACGAAGTTAAAAATCGCAATTTTCGAAATTAAATATCTCGGTCAATTTTTTTGGTCGTACTAGAGTCAAACATTTTGTGTTTAATTTCTTATAACGTATAAAATTTAGTAAAAATTTTTCCTAAATATAGTAAGGACCATAAGAAAGGGTATAAAATTTATGTTTTCGTATTTTATACAAAATTAATATTTTAAATTCAAAAATGCCACAATATGAAACTTTGCGTCATTTAAAACCTTTTTGTAACGGGAAGTATACGTCTATAACCAATTGTTGCGAAAATAAAAGACAGGTAAAAACTTTTGTGGATACAATGTATATATATATTTATTTATTCTAAATAATAGTAATTACTAGTAAATTAAAAAGCCTATAAAATGCACTAAAGCTGCAAAGCAATAAACCAATAATTTATATTTAGAAAACTTTTTATGTACCATCTCCAAGGAAAAGAAATTCAATTAGCATTTTTTAGACCTCTATTGTTTTAAAAACATAGAAAACTGTAAAGAAAATCCTTATTTGCAAAAATACCAAAATCGAAAGTAAAAATTTTAATTATTGAAAAGTAATTATTGTCACTGACCGCAGATTAATTGACTTGGCAAGGGGAACAAACTAATCTACTATCAATTAACATTAACTAAATTAAGTGATAGTGTTTCGTCTTTCTTCCAAGTAGGGACCAATTTATTATTCTGAGAGCCAAATCATAAGTGACGAACAATACTCAATCAATAGAAAGACATTAGTTCAAGCAAAAAGAACCTTCATAAACAAAATAAAATTAGTAAATAATCTTTTAATTTTAAGTTGCTCATGAAGTCCACATTTGCACGAGATCCTTACTTTAGAAGAGATATTCCTTGACACTCTCATTTTCAAAATCAAATTCAAAAATAAAAACATAAGTTATACATTTTTTAATATTAAGAAGTAATTCAAAATCAAATGAAGATCAAAATTGACATAATCCTTTCAATTAAAATTTAATAAAAGTGTAATTAGATATTTAAAGATCAAACTCTGGAATAAAATATACATAAAGCTCTGCTGAAAAACAAACTATCGGACATTTAACACGGAAGTTTGAACTCAAATTCTAGTTCTTTCAATTTCATTTATAACCCTAGTTTCTTCCCTGCGAATTATGTTTATTGTTCAGTTATTTACAGCAAGTTCTTTGTTTCTGATACTTATTTTAATTCATATGCTATTATTGTGCCAAACATTTAACTTCCGCTTCATTTTACCCTTTACTGCACAAATTTTATGCCGGTTGCTTTTAAACTTGTATAATTTATTGATTAAAATACATAAAAATATTTTTGAATATCTGTATCAAATACGCAAGCAGGCGACTTTCTGAGGAATGGAAGAAAACTGAAGAATACGTTCCCCAAATTCAAGTATCAAGAGTAAAGTTACTTCTGCAGTTTATGTTGAAGGCTTAATAACGTTTAGATTATGGCAATCAACAATAAATCATTTTCCGCATTTTCCATCTCCAAAATTTAATCCCTATCAACTCTAAAAACTAATATATTTATTTATATTAAAGTAAGATATGGAATAAGTTGTCCTATAGGTGAAAGATTGATAGCAGACGAGTGAAGACAGCTATTAAATATTGGCAACTATCAACGTTATTACAACACGTCGGTCACTTGGTAATTTCTCCTAGAAGAATTTTACTGTCTGCATAAAAAAGCAAGTTCTTGAGATTTTAAAAATTTAGTTATACTTATTTAACAATTTATTTAGGAAGATTCATTAAAAATACTAATATAGGTACATTAGAAATAATTAAGACAACAGCTCGTTGGAACATTCAGAAGGAGAGGGGGCGGGCTTTGTACCCCTTACCTGAAATGTGGCGTTAAAACATCTTTTGTAATGACAGTAATACTTTAAGTATTTTGATTTATATTAATTATACGGAATCATCTCATCGTCTGGTGTATGCTGTTGCGTCGTAAGTGTCGACACAACAGCAAGTTGTGTCGTTGTGTCGAAGCGCGGATTTCGCAGACTTATTACTTGCCCATCTGGAAAGTAATAAAGCTCCGGTTCAAATTTCATGGAAGGCACAGTTGATTTTTTATGTTCCTTTTGGCTTCGAAAATCCTAACAGATACACAATGGCTTACGAATTAAAATTTATTCGACGATACATCGTCGGCCCTTAAATTCCATCAATCAGATTTCTTGCCTCTTCCAAACTCACTTTTGAAGAGGAGGAGAATAGAAAGTATACTTGCAGTTCACCTGTCGTTACCTAACTTTTCAATTGGAAGTCCATACGCTGGTTTGCGATTTGGAATTATATAGTTGCAAAGGTTTTCAGTTTTATTATCCAACTTCTGTAGTTCGCGACTTCTCCTTAACTGAAGGTACAATCTTTTGCGTTTGAATGCCTTAAAAGAATAATACAGGGACAAAACAGAATTTAATTTAGGCCTAAAGTTTGAAGATGACTGAAAAATAAGCATGGAATATGAGAAATGGAGACAGAAGCAGACAGACTGGATTATAGTAAAAAACATTAGGGATACCTATCTAAAGGGATTGATGTCTTCGTGATGGTTTTTCTAGCAAAAAGTAGCTCATATTTGCGTTGCCCGTGGTGAAAAGTATGGAAACACCCACGTACCCAATCCAGCCGACGATATTTAAAAATCATCGAACAAAACAGCATTTCGTCTAAACTGTCTTTTCCATTCAACATATTATGCGTCGAGTTATTGCGAGAAATGGTAGAAATTCAAAAAGTAAATTGTCGAGTATTAGAAGGAAAGCGATAGGAATTCTACGAACTATTTCATTCATTATATCTATCCCCCTTTATTTTAGCGTTTTTTTTTCGGGAATCTTCGCCAATTTTTCTCCAAACACTTCAACTAAATATGATGTTCGTTGTACTGTTTGTTCGTATAATTAACTGTATGATTCTTACATAACGTTTATCCTTTTCCACCACCGTAGAGAAGGAAAAGCTTAAACGCACCCATAAGAAGTTGAGAACAATGTGCAAAATAAAAGACTTTATATGATTTAAGTATTTTTAACATTCTTAATGAACGGTGGTTATTCAAAAGATAGTATCCAAAAATGTATTGAGAATGTGGAAAGAAAATTTGAAAGAATGTTATTATTACATGGGAAAATTGTATGCGAAGAAATAAGAAATTAAATATTGTATATTTCCACATTTAGAAGTCGAGAAATTATAATAGATGTTCAGCAAATAAAGTTTGGAAGTCTGCCATTTACGAGTTTAAAATGATTTCCAAATTATTTTAAACGTATAACATTGAAAAGATATTTATCGTTTTTTATATAATCCTAATTAACATTATTCTGATATCTCACTACCAGTATCTAACTCAGAATTTTGTAGCAATTATCGGAGGTGTCTCTCTGCTATATGTCAGTCAAAGTAATGGTATAGTTCTCAATTTTCCCATTAATATCATCAACTGAATATCATCTTCAGTTCACCATATCACTGTAATGCGATATTTTTGAATAATCAGACCAGCTTTTCTGGCCTTTTTTCAAAAAGGGACGTCTTCCCACTCAAATTTAATTCGTCTGGTAGATTTAGCTAAGATAAGAAAGACAACCAATTATTTAAACATTTGGTGATTATATTTTAAGTCCACTTATACAACCATTCTCAATTCTGACCCAAGTTTTGCAGAAAAATCCTATCTCTCAGGTTAAAGGAAATAGCTTATATTCGGAAGTGTATGGTATTCAATATTTTTTCACCAGGAATAAAAACATACCTAATCAACCCATAGCCTGTGGCCCGACAAGCTTTTTTGTGCTGCCCGAAATGGTCGTTTGTTAATTGTAAGTTCTGCCACAAGACCTAGTTTTAGATTTACCTAATTATAGCAAAGCACAGTGGGGATAGTATCCTACATCAGAAAAGAATTTTATAATAAGATCCGCAGATTCTGTCTGAGAGAATGAAATTCAGTCCCCATTTCCCACATCTAAATGAATTTGTGATAGTTTATAAGGTTATTTTCTCCTTCCTTTTAGTATGCCTTCGTGGTGTCATGGTTAATGCACTCGGAGCGTATTCTAGAGACCCAGGTTCGAGTCCGGCGAGGGCATTGTTCCTTTTTCATGTATTCCTACTTCAGAATAACCTAATGACTCTACAGTGGCGCCCGAACTAAAAGGTAGTCGATGATGATTCTTCACCATTGGTGCCCCAATCCCTAGTCGCCTTTTAAAAGGGGGTATATAAGGTACCAGAAGCGGGCGCAGTCCATCCCACCTAACCAAATAAGTTTGTCTTATGGTCATAACAGGCCCCACCAAAGATATGAGGTGTTTTCTCTCTCCTTCCAGCATGCCTTCGTGGTGAAACGATTAGCACACGCGGCGCGTATTTGAGATGCCCAGGTTCGAGTCTCGGCGATGGCATTGCTAATTTTTCATGTAATCCTGCTTCAAAATAACCTAATGATTCTACAAGTTCACAAAAATTATCAGAAATCCGGTTCTTCTTCCTTTTATACACGAATAAAAACACGAAAACATCCACTTAGAAAGCCTTTTCATCATCATTTAAATCCTCATCCCAGTGCTCAGGGGTCTTATGAAGTCGACACTACTCGTTAACCTACACGTAGTTTCGATAAATATTTTAGTTAAGTTAAAACTCTTGTCTGTGTTACTGAGGTTTATTTAGATTTTTGTTTATAGCGAAGATGAGAATTAATCAGAGTAAGATAAAGTTAAACAGCTGTAGTTTAATATGGAATCGGGCTTAATCTTACAGACATTTGTTCTTGAAAAACATGAATTTTCAAGAAACGTCATAACCAGAAGGGGCAGGGTATGAGAATAGTGATTGGTGGAAGATAGTGGGTGCATGCACAAGGAAAGCCACGTGATGTGTTATTGTTATTAGTAAATTGGTTTAAGAGGTCATAAAACATTTCGGGGTGTAAAACATGAAAAATCACGTGTACCCTCACGGAGATTCGAAATAGGCATCTTCCATTTGCTAATTGGATGTGCTTACCACTTACATTACGAAAGCATGAAAAAGGAAAAACGATAATTTTTTGTATTTTTCACTGTTTAAAGGATGCCTGAGAAAAGGCACGAAAACTAAACAATCCAGTCATACCAGGGGGGGGGGACGAATTATTATTCACCATATTTTAATTCTGGTCTCTTAAGACTTTTAAGATTTTCGAAATAAAGAACGTGAAAACATAGTCGCTCCGCTCCGCGATTTAAACCACACATTTTCTACTTGTTGTTAAAATTTGCTAATTACTGGTACCACGAGAGCACCAAAGAAAAATACGATAATTACTTACAATTTGAGTAACACGAACTCTAGTTCGACATAGCTGTAGGACAGTCATCAAAGATTCTGATTTACCATCAGTTTAATTATAGCCACGTTACAAAGCGATTCTAGAGAACGCAATCATACATTCTGATAATTAATTATTTTCGACTGCAGTCTCATTTTGGCTAAAAATATGCAGAATCTATAAACGTATGGAAACCTGGAAAAAAGAAAAGAAAAGCGAAAAAAAAAAAAAAAAATCAGAAAGCTTTCAGATTTTATATTGCGTCCAAAGGGCCTTTTTTTAATGTTTCATGTGTTACCTTTATTTATTAAATATCATGTTCTTCACATTTAAACCATATATTTCAACTTAGCAGAGATATCAAAAAATATCTAAAAAGAGCATATCTTTAGAATTTCTGTTAGACAGTCTCGCGCGCTGAAGATAAAAATGTTTTCTTTTCTGTACAGTGTTGCCATTGCTCGCTTTGAAATCGTCGAGTTTGTTAATCAAAAATTCGCTAAAGTTTTACAAAACGTGAAATAGATAATAAAACAAATTCCAAATTCCAAATTTGGGCTTCCAGATACCCATACTTGAGTGGAAGACTACGTTATTCAGAATCTGATGTCTCTAGGTACTGTTCGTTTTTCACAATGCGAGAAACATACATACTTTCATGCATAGTCTTCATCATTTAATTTCTTTAAATATAATGCAGGGATCTAATATTTAGCGGCAACGATTTGAAAAGTGAAATGCCGTTTTATAGTGGGCGACGCAAAATGCCGAAACGAAATTAACAGCCCTTCTTGGAAAATTGCTCTTTTGGGCTAAAAAGAAGAAGAAGAAGAAAAAAAAAAAAAAAAAAAAAAAAGAAAAAAAAAAAAGAAAAAGGAAAAGAACGATTTCGAAGAAGAAACTTAATTAAGTTGTTAATGCGTCGAGGGAAAGAAGGAATCCTCACAAAAGCTAACAGAAAGATGGAAATAATCGATTTAATTAGTTTTGGCTTCCAGATTAGGCCATCAGATTGAATTCAGTTACTTTCTAGGAACTTCTAAGAACTGAAAGAATGGAGGATGTATTTCCGAGAAAGAGGGAGGGTGTTAAGTGCCAAGCTGTCGGCCAATGAGTGGAATACGATTGCCTGCCGAAAGAGTGAGAATATATCTTACATTGTTTGCAAGTGAAAGCTTCATATAAAAAAACAAAGAAACCGAAGTCAGTATAATTGTTGTATTTTGCTACTGTGCAACTTTGTCTACAAGACTTGAATAAAATCAGTCTGGATACTATATACAACACAAGACAGCCCCTCTGCTGCCAGATAATCGGCACACAGCTGAAAAAATCGAATTCTATCTTATACGTATTTCGATTGTATGCCATTGCCGATTTTGTGCAGGTAGTTTGAAAAGTAATAATTTAGCTAATGCCTAATTCGTACTGATCTAATCGCGCGCCTTTGCCGGTCGATACTATCCAATTTGAATCGTATATCTGCTACAACTTTGTGGAGATAATAAATGGGCCTTAATCCTGTTATTCATTATTACATTATTATGAAATGTTCTTTTTTAACGTGTCAACTGTATGCTGTTAACTTCAGTCTATTACATTATAATATGCGTTTCAAGGTCATTCCCAGTCTTCTAGTTTACCTCGTAATCATGGAAACGGCTGCTGCGGCAGATGGTCAAGCGTTGGCATTTGCTAAAAGCCCCTCTGTGTGGTGAGGACGACATATACTATGATCGTAACTGATGGGCGTGTTGTTACGACCTGAAGTACCTATTTTAAAGCAACAGATTACAGGGTAGGCTGTATGTCAGCTCAAAAATCGGTTTCGAATTCTATGCAGCGTCACTTTAACGTCGGTTCTGATCCCGTGTCAGTATACTAAAAATTATGAATTAAGTAAATTCTCACCCTTTTGATTATGCGATTTTGCTAATTTAAAATTTTGTCTAGGCTATGCCAACACTGGTAGAATGCCGATGTCGATTTTATGCACTGTTCGTTCTACGCTGTGTTGATTTTATGCTAGGTCAAATCTACGTCGTAGTAATAGTATCGACAGGCACTGAATCTCTCTTTTTCATCAGCCCAGCGTACCAGTGGCCGATAGGTTGTGGTAACAGGACGTTGATAATTTAACCATGATTCTAATTTCAGGGAATGAGTTTGTTGCATGAGCGCTTTCTCCGAGATCGGAATCCGGATCAAGAAAACAAATTCTATATATCTCAGAATTTGTTATTTTTAAGTTCAAATTATTAATTATTAAGTAAATCCTCAATGTATTTGTATACGTATTACACATTATTAATTTATCTAAATATTATTGCAGTCTACTCTTGTTAGTTATAATAAAAAATCAGTTTCTTTCTCAGGATCTATAGCAATTATTTGAAGATATTTTCAGGAACACATATGTTGGAACAGTATAGTGCTGAACAGGTTATCATAAATATCGATACTATAGAAAACTTTTCGGAGAAATGCATTTCTCTCAGCGTTTGTTTGAACGGAGACGTCAGCCGAAATAGCTGCAATTAACGCTTTGTTCCGCGTATGTACCTGGGATATTTTACCAGGTTAGGCAAATTTTTCGTTTGCAGCTCTGTTTCGTGTAGGAAAGGAAGAAAAGAATATACTTTTGGGAGGTCTTCCCTTAGATTTATCATTTAGATTTGCTCGTAGTGAGGATTCACTGAAGTTTCCTTCACCGTGTAGTTGAGGGCATCTATCAGGTCTGATAATAGTTTTAGCTGTGTCGGCTGTCATAGAATTGGGCACAAGCTCAAATGAATTCGAAGACGGCACGGATGTTATAAAATTTATATTGGCCTTGCGTCATGGAAACATATAAAAATAAAAAAGCGAAGTCCCTCCCTCGAGCCTGACCCTCGGATTTCGTCTTCCAGAATATTCCCAATCAAAACAGTAATAAAAGTAAGCAAATTCGTGTTGTTACCTATAAGGCGCGGGAGGTTTTAGCTAATGATACACGCTGTCTTCTTCTTGGTTATGATGAACTCACGGACCTGATCTATGATATGATTCAGATTACGAGAATTACTAACACCAAAGTTAAAATGTGATTACTGCACCTTCAGTAAATCTGTGTCCCTTTCAGTGTCGATTTTCACTCTCTCGTTATGTGTATTTACTAGTAATATACAACCGTGAATGGATAGATGAATTTAAGGTTAACTCAAATACCCGATGTGTTCGTGTGTTGTAATGCTCTACAGTCACTCACGTTAATGGTCATTTTAGCCAAGCAGCTTTGTAACTGCAAGCGCCATACGATATAAACGAACTGAATTCTGAGTAACTCCGATTCGAGGTGAGCAAAACATCTTGCATGATTATGACTTCTGTGATCATAAAAGCGAAAACGACTTATCGCAACACATTTCACGTGTGGAAAAATTATTACCTTAACTCGGAGATCCAGTTCATGAAATGAGAGCCGGGAGGTTATATGAAAACAAGAATCTATGGGTAGAAACCGAAGAGATGGAAATCGTAGTCATAACTACAGACGGCGCGTAACGAGAGCAGAAGCAGAATATTGAATGGCTAAAGGTGCCTAAACCCTGAGCTTTCTGTTATGTTTTCTAAGCTTCTATTTGAGCTTCAAATATAAACAACCTAGTCACTAAAGCGATTGTCTTCTTTGTCTTTAACATTTCATTTTAAAGAAAAAGGAATTCCGGCTGCGAAAAGGAGTCTTTATTTTTTTAAGCGAAATTCTAAACTAAATTTCATTGAAATTTTTGTTGTCTTTTATTACTATTGTTTGGCTTTAAGTCATGATTCGAAAATTATAACGCTGGTTTTTCACATGAAAGCTAAATATATTTGAAAAATCGTACAAATTTTCCTCAGTTTTAACCAAATTTGATTCTAGGATTCCGGGACCAGATCGCGGAGACGAAGATATCAGATTTAGGAGATAAGTACGGGAATATAATTTTTCTTGTTTATTTGTTTACACTTTGATATATATTTTGATAATTACATTTTGTTATACTTTGTTTTGTTTACATTTTGTCTCTGTTTACATTTTGATATACTTCTTTCTGTTTACATTTTGTCACTATTTACATTTTGATCATTACATTTTGTTATACTTTGATTTGTTTACATTTTGATCATTACATTTTGTTATACTTTGATTTGTTTACATTTTGATAATTACATTTTGTCTCTGTTTACATTTTGATAAATTTATCATTCATTTAATTCTAAGTGTACAGTATTTGTTGTTAAGATGTCTACAAGAAATTCAACACGAACCTATCAACTTGAACAATAAAAAACTTAGACAAAACCTTCAATGGGATACATTCGCTGTACGTGTGTGCGATATTTATGGAATCGATAAGCAAAATGGTTTTCAAATTCAGTAAAGATGAAAAACAGCTGAACGATTTTATATTGATTTATTGAAGACCCACTACAACACATGCGCTTTCAAATAAAATGCAAGAGCTGCCACAATACATCTGGGTATTCAAATACAATGCAGATGTATTGTGGTAGCTCCTCTGATATATATTTCTGAAAGTCGCGATTCATTCAGTTAATTTTAACATTTACCTAACAAAATAATATACAGATTCCATTTAATATTTTTTCAACTAGATTTTTTTTTATCTGGTTTACATCAATCCGGTAATAAAAATATCTTAAATACGAACTCACTGCAGCATACTTCAAGAATGGGGTTGCTAATTTTCAAAGTAAACTGGTGTGCAAAACTTAAGCAACAATGTAAATTTCAATCAGATAGCCATGAAATTACGGGAAAGGGGTTCTTGGGATCAGTACAATGAATAAGCAATTCAGTAGAAAGGTCATGCGTATGCAAATCTCAGGAACAAAACGTCACAGGCGACGTGAGCGTACGCAAAACGCGTGCGGTCGATCCGCTCAACTCAAAGCTACAATAATAGGAAGGACGGAGGCGCAATTAAAGACACTAGCTGCAAGTGAGTTCTTTCATGAAATATGGCTAGAAGAAATCACCTGGATGACTTCACGTGTGGAAGAATGACCGAAAAACTTGAGGAGGGGCGTAGCGTGACCAGTGTAGCTGAAGAGTTCTGAATCATTAAAAGTGTCGTTTCGCGAGCTTGGAAAGCCGTCCAAACTATAGGTACAGTTGTTAGAAAGGTTGTTGGTAGCCGCCGTAGGTCAACAACAGCAGCGGATGACCGATATATTGCCCTGCAAGCGAAAAGAGCCCGAAGCCAGTCAGCAAGCGCCATAGCTCAGCCAATTGTATACAGCAACGGGGCGACAAGTGTCGCGGTTTACTGTGTCCAGACGCCTTCACAAAGGTGTCCTATTCACCCGCCGTCCGTCCTGAATGCAGCATCGCTTTGAAAGTTGGCCATCGGCGCCACCGTTTAGAGTGGTGCAAAGAACATAAAAACTGGACATCTCATCAATAGAGGCGTGTCCTCTTTAAGGATGAGAGTCGTTTTAGAGCCATAAGTGACTCTCAACGCCAGTTGATTTAGAGAGGTGTCGGTACACAGTTTCATCTCAGTAACATCATGGAAAGAGACCATTACTGTGGCCTTGGATTTCCCGTCTGGGGAGGCATTATGCTGAACGGGCGGACAGAGCTCCACGGTTTCGACAGAGGTTCTATAACCGGAGATCGCTACTGTCAGGAGGTGATCCTTCACCATGTGTGTCTGTTCCAAGGTGTCATTGGAGCAGACTTTATTTTTATGGATGACAATGCACGGCCACACCGGACTCCTGCGATTCAGAAGCTAGTGGGGAGTGAAGATATCACTCGAATGGCTTAACCAGCGTACTTCCCTTATTTAAATCCCATATAACATGTGTGGAATGCTTTGGGGAAACGCCTTGCGGCACGATTACATCCTCCGGGAAACACCCAACAGCAGAAACAGATGCTGATTGAGGAATGAGCACTCTTACCTCAAAACCTGTTGGACAATCTGGTGCTAAGAATAGAGAGACGGTACGAAGCAACCATTGCAGTAAGGGGAGGTCATATATCATACTAAGCAACATCTGCTTGTTGTTCTTCCTCTTGTACAGACAATCATGTGTAACGATACTATAAGTTCAATAAAGCCTTTCTTGTTTGATTCTATACAGTATGCATCATATTCATTTTTGCGCAACTATGCTTTCGTCATCGTTTAAATACAAAATGCCGTCTCTCATTCTGAATTTCATGTCTCTCAGATGATAGCTCGTAGAGTTATGGCAAAAAGAACACGTGTTGCTTAAGATTATGAGGAAGCTTACAATTCACATAATAATTTAAACAACGAATAACATTTTTCTTAAATTATCGATTATTTATTTTTTGCCTCTCTTAGCATACAATGAACTTTATGGAAATATGTTTAAATTTTGTTTTAAAAATAATATCTGTTAAATACCAGTCATCGAGGTAAAAGCATCATCGTAGAAAATATCGTGGTAAAAAATAAAACGCCTGCAAATCATCACAGACATGAAGTTTTACGACAAAAAATTTAAGTGAATTTTCAGTAGATGAGTAAATATTATTTTTACTTCTGTATTTCATACTTTTTAATTAATTAATCAAATTTTACTGAAGGAGGAAAATTAAACATGAGTAGAAAATTAATGTTATGTATAGCAGTTAACAGAATTTTAACTTATGTAGTTAAATACTAAAAGTCATTATTTAATTAATCTCTTTTATAAATTTGGATTAAAAGTAACCTCTTTATAATTTTGGTTTAGCAGTTCGATCATACATGTAGAAATTTAAAAGTCTGAAAACGCCCTGTGTGACTTTATTATGTCATAATGATCATGTCATCAAGTGCTTTAACTTTTAACATGAATATTTTCAAAGATGATACTCTAAAAGTGTGAGTTGTTTAACTGCTTTACTTCTGCGATGATGTCTTATAGCACAATGTTTTAGAGCTCTGATGTTTTCTCCTTGCTTTCTTTTCTCCCGCAATGTTTAGTGTCGATTTGTTTTTATAGCAATGTTTACTTCTGTGATGTTTTCCTCGGACACATCTTAGTGGACCCAATAAGTGGAAAAGAGGTAAGGAGTTGTCGCCTTTCTTCGTGCTTGCTCTCGTGATGTAAGTGGTTAGCTTATCCAACAAGTAATTTGAAGATCCCCGATTCGATTCGCAAGAAGGCTAGCTGACGTTTCCAAGTTTGATGCTCCAAAAATATTAATAATCCCACCAAATTTATAAAAAACAGATAATTTAATTGATGCAATAGGTTTCAGTTTATAGCATTAGTCTTCATGTATCATTTATAAAACATACATATAGGGAGCACGAATAAAAATGCACATATTTTTCCTCTCTGGAAATATATTCTCCTGTTGATTGAACTATGAAATCTAGTCCCCTTCTACCAGCTTGCCAAACAAATAGTGTCAGACAAAGCAGCAGAAGTCTCTTTGGAAAACACAAATTGGAATCCTAAAATCGTTTTGGTGCGCCGCCAGATTTTCCTAGCGAATACGTGCTTGTCGCCGTAACGACAGGATAAAGCGGCGTGTAAGAACATGAGATGCATTAGACGGTTTAGAATTCTCTAGTAATAGACTCCCAGTGAGAAATTGTTTGCATTTCGTCATTATTAGTTGAATGGCAAGTTCTTTGAATATATTAACTTGCAGTAACTGAACCATCAATTCAGGTAACAGATACCAGAAATGTCTAACCTAATGCTATCCAATATCTGACCTGATAATTCTCTCTGTAAAGGGAGAGGTTGATAATGGTATCGTTCAAAAGAGTTGCAAATTTCGCAAACGAGTCAAGCATTTCATTAGGATGGGTTACAGAGCCGTGCATAGACAATAATTTTATATCTAACTAAGAGTCATTGAGTTTTATGTTAAATCCTTGCTAATAAGTCGAATTTATATCAAATACTAAATCAATATATCAAAATGCGTAAAAGAATTTCTAATAAAATATACAGTGTCTCAAAAAAGTGATGGGACACTTGTGCTTTACAAAAGGAAACTGCAATAAAATAAATTTAAAAAACATGTAAAATTTTTTGTGGGTGTGTTTCATACTTAAATTTAGTAACAATTGTTACATAACATACATTTTCTCAAAATATTAAAATATTAATTTAATAAAAATAAAATTGTTTAGAACGGAGCAGAAAATGGCTCACTTAAGTGATGGGACACTTACTTTTCCATCAAATATTTATCCAAAAATTTTACTTTTTAAAAGGTTTTAACATTTTGTTGGATTTCCTTTTACTTTTAAAACATGATTTAATCTTCTTGGGATGGATTCGACTAATTTTTTTGTGATTTCTGGAATGATTTTACCCCATTCTTCTTGAAGGACCGATTTTAATTTTTGTTTTGAAGAAATGGTGTGTTTGCGAATTCTTGATTCCAATTCTTGCCAAATATTCTCTATGGGATTTAATTGTGGAGATTGTGGAGGTGTTTCTATTATTTCAGGACAGTTATACAGCAGCCAGAGTCTAACGTTCAGAGCACTGTGCTTGGGGTCATTGTCCTGGTAGAATTTAAAATCGTTATGAAGGTTCAATTTTTGTGCTGAAGATTTCAAATTTTGATTTAAAAATGTCAATATACTTGTACTGATCCATTATACTGTCAATAAAAACAAGATTACCAACTCCAGCGGACGACGTACACCCCCATACCATAACTCCTCCTCCACCATGTTTTACTGTTGGCACCAAGTTCTGTTTGCAAAATTCTTCCCTGGGTTTTCTCCACACCAAGATTCTACCGTCAGAACCAAATATATTAAATTTACTCTCATCAGCAAATATAACTTCATTCCAGTAATCAGAATTCTTATTTATATTGGATTTTGCGAAAGCCTGTCGGAGTTTTCTATTCTTTTCACTTACGAAGAATTTTTTCCTGGCTGCTTTACCGTGATATCCAGTAGATCGAATTACTCTTCTAATAGTCTCAGAATTAACAATTACTCCATATAATGCTTTTAAATCAGCTGCAACTTTAGGAGCACTCATTCTTGGATTTTTTTTAAATATTTCGAACCATAATTCGCTTTATTCCATTGGATAGTTTTGATGGTCGGCCAGGTCTTCTTTTATCCTGAATCCTATGATTCTTTTTATATCGTTTAATGATATTGAAAACTGTTGAATGACTGAAGTTAACTATTTCAGTAGTTTATATAATAGATTTTACACGTTCAATATGCAAATTAATAACTAATTTTCGAATTCCAGGCAAAGTTTCTTTTCGTTTAGCATTCATGGCTGCACAGAGCTAAAAAACACAAAAATTCCAAAACAAACTGGAGAGAAATACTGCAGACGATTTTATAAATTATTGGCAATTGCTTTTGAGTAAAAATAAATACCCCAAAAGATATTTTTATTGTTTACTTCAGACGATTTTTGTTGCATAGTACGTAGTGTCCCATCACTTAAATGAGCCATTTTCTGCTCCGTTCTAAACAATTTTATTTTTATTAAATTAATATTTTAATATTTTGAGAAAATGTATGTTATATAAGAATTGCTACTAAATTTAAGTATGAAACACACCCACCAAAAAGTTTACATGTTTTTTAAATTTATTTTATTGCAGTTTCCTTTTGTAAAGCACAAGTGTCCCATCACTTTTTTGAGACACTGTATTTAAAAACCTTTTAACCATCAGTTTTAAATTTCTCTCGACTCCTGGGGAAAGGGTAAGCCAGGATAAACATGCCCTGGTTGGTTAACTAAGAAAAACTGAGGCTTAATTACTCGAAATTCTAGCTAACTGTGGCCACTTGTCCACAGTTGCTAGACATTAGAATTTTAAACGGTTGTAATATTTAAAAACAAAAGTAATGTTTACAGAAATGTAACACTTGCATATACAACAAAAACAAACATTTATATGCATTAAGTATCTAAACTACGGAGTTAGAAACATCTTTTATTTCTTATAATAATGATGAAAATGCTTAAAAATTACCAGTTAGACAGGTTACAAATTATATCGATTATGAATATGAAATAATCTGGATATAGTTGGCGTTGTAGATGCACAAATGCGTAGTTTCATTAAACATGTTAGCAGTGGTATCGATTTTAATATTTCTAAATTCTTGTTAACAAATTAGCGCAATATACGCCAGTTCTTGAAGACCTATATCGTTACCTTATATATTTTTTGAACGTATTTGAAACAAGGAGTAGTAATAGAGGTTCGGAAGTTTTGCAACAGCGAAGTGGAAAAGAGAATGAACGCATTAAAGATGAAATCTTCGTTCAGAATAATTTGGTTTTAACTTTATTTTGATTATAAGGTATTTTCTCTCTTCTTCCAGCATGCCTTAGTGGTGTAACGATAACACACTTGGCACGTATTCGAGAGGTCCAAATTGGAATACCGACGAGGGAATTTCACATTTCTCTCGTCTCCAGCATCAAAAACCCTAAAGACTCTACAGATTAATTAAAAATAGCTTTCGTAAATTATTATTGGTTGAAGCCTTCTTTAAGTATCTGTGTCATGGGCGCTGTGCAAGAATCATGTGGTATGGATTAATTTTGAAATGACCTAGTTTAAACAGTTTTATCATAAACAGTTATTGTTTTCAAGTTGTGCAGATAAATACCCAAATTAAAATGAAATTTTAAGGGAATGCTGTAAAATAAAGTTAGTATTTTGGTTTACGTTTTTTTATTTTATACATACGTATATGTATATGTATTATTTGATTAAATATATATATATATGTGTGTAAAAAAGATAAAAAATATAATTTAAATTTACAATAAGTTCTTAATGTTTAATTTTAATTTGAGTATTTCCCCTCTCTATTCTAAAATTAGCAATACCTTTTGATGCACTGCGTCATTTCGGGACTTGTCCAACTCATATGACTCTTACATAATGCTGGGGATGTGAATCAAACTCAAACAGCCAATGATAATTTTACAGCAGTATTAATTGTTCAGTCAAATAATTGAGAACCCAAAATAACTCATTCTGAATTAAGATTTCACCTGAACGCAACTTACTTGCTTTCTGCACTTCGACACAGATACACTGCTGCTTGCTGTTTTCATCTTATCGCAAAACTGCCAAAAATGTAAGCCTTTTGAAAAAGCGTGAAAAGTGTGCCAGGTTGCTTGTAGCCGTAACATCACTGTAATGAAGCAAACATAGTTTCAATGTTTTTAGGATAAGCTGATGGCGTAGAATGCTGAAATGTTGATCCATAATGTAATAAAACTTGGCAGTCGAAGCAGATAAAATATTCCTTTTTATTTTAGTAAATATTTTGTAGTCAAACTGAAATTGGCAGACTACAGAGTGTTTTTATATAAGCATATTTTTATTACTGTTTTTATATAAGCATTATAATGTATGTTAATTATTCAGAAGTACTTATTAAATTATGAAAAAGAATGATTAAAATATATATAAATTATAAATCAGCATTTGACAGCATTTTAGATTGTATGAGTAGCTTCGTGTTGTGAAATTAAATTTGTTAAGAGCAGAATATAAGCGATATAATTTATTAAGGTATGCTTGCATGTATGTCTGTACAAAATTCAGTATAAATAGTTTCTGAAGGGTTTAATTTCTTAATGTGGCAGTTGTATAAAATTTATTCTATTTTGATTTAAATGTGTTCTCCATTAAGGCTCCGCAGTCATAAATTTAGGCTTATTTTATTTTCACTAACCTATATTATACTAAATGTTTACATTCCTATATAACATCGTACCAAGAGATGTATTCCGTCTGCAGAAAAGTGGAATTTGCTTTTGAATAAATTGAACAATTTGAATAGATTTGTAAGATTTTCTTTGTTCCACGGAATATAGAGATCATATTTTAGCATGCTTAAAAATGGACTTTAATATATCGTAAATGAAAAATTAACATCAATAAAAATTTAATGAAATCTCTATGGTTTAAAGGACTGTGCTGAAAAATTCTTAAATAAAACTTGTTTTTGTGCGGGAAGGAAAGAAGGAAAACTTCCCAGATTTGGCAGCTATTTCTACAAAATCTTTCAACTTTTAGCATGTTATAAAGGGTAAGTGTTATGGAATATAAATGAAAATAAGAATTATGCATAGAATAATCGGATTCGGATAGCTAATCATCTTAAATGTCTATTAATTACACATTAGGAAAAAAGTATAACGTCAATTTTATTATGAGAAAAAAGCAATTTCTCTTTTAAGTACTGAAAAGTATAAACCTATTCTCGCTGTTATGTATGTTTCTAGAATAGCAAATAAATATGAGATAAAAAGCTAATGTTTATTTTGTACTGTTCTTAACTTTTATATTTGTTATTTGTACTGTACTTAACAGGTATATAACATTAAACAAGAAAATTGCTTTTTTACAGATTTTTGTATGAGGATGTAAAATAAACCAATACATTTTCTATGAATATATTAGACGTGTGTTTTATAATACATGCAGGATATATTTGGTAGAATGAAATAACAAATGTAGCAAATAATAATCAATGCAATTTAATTTAAATGTGAAGGTAAACACAAATGTTTACTGAGACTCGTACCAGTTATAGAACAGTTGTGCAGCGATTTTCAGTGAAATCATTTTCTGTTCACATAACTCCTGAAGTATTTTATTAAGCTGTTGCGATGGGTAGTGATATTTTAGCTTATTTGTGCCGGTGTGAAAGTCATTCAGATTTGTCAAAATATATTTTCATATACGTGTTAATATATTCTAAGTATGTATTTTAATAAAGCATGTTATATACTTTCATTCTCTCAAAACTGAATCACAATCCAACGCAAATAAGCCAGATTGCTATAGAAGGCAAATTGCCAATAATTATTGCTACAGGTATACTTATATGCTTATGCAAATAAGGAAATTTGCTTATTTGCATTATCAGGTTCAATGTTCCGTCTAACCTTCTTCGGGAACATGCAAGGACCTGACTCGGAACAGAGAGCTTACTAAAGCTATGTTCAAAACTGTGGGAAGTAGACAGGATACACAAGAAGGGTATACAAAACCCTTTATTTTTTCTCTATGTACAATAACTTCCGTACTTCGGAAATGCACAGACCCGCTACTTGGGGTCAAAACGTAAAAGTATAAAAATAGAACTAAACTCTAATTTAACTTTAAAATAATAAACGTGGAAGATTGGCCTTATATTAACAGGAAGCCGTATGTAGTACAGAGAACTGTGAACACTACAATACGTTTAAAATTTATCAAGAGGATTAAAACCTCTGGCCTGGAAGGCAACCAGCAACTGCGTAAAACTTCTAAGGTAAGCGGCCTGCTTCGACTCACTGCTTCCTCTCTCTCGCTTGACAAAAAGCCACAACTTAAATACTTGGCGTTCGCCAGACAAACTTTGCATAAATACTTTAATGCTTATAATTCTGGCCGGAAGTAGAAAATAAGAAGTGATAGTAAAGTTTTAAAATAAAATAAACGTTAGTAAAACTTAAGATCCTTACAGGATAAGCAAATACACATATCTCTAGCAATAACTGAACAAAAGTACCAGGAAAAGGAGCAGCAGGAAATGGCTAATATGAACGTTTACGCCAGAGCTCTCAAATAACTTCCTATACCTTAATATTTCAAAATAGTTAAAGTTAATGGTAAACATAATTATCATCTATAATGGCCTAAAGTATTTCTTATTCATGGTTCAACATATTCCCAATCCGATGGGTAACATGTGCCTCTATTCATGGTTTAACATATTCCCAGTTTATGGATAAACATGTTCCTAATTCATGGTTCAAAACTGCCCACCTATGGGTCAACGTATTGCCAATGCATGGTTTAACATATTACCAAATAATGATTCAACCAAAGCACCAAATAATGGATCAACGTTTCACCATCTTTTGATTGCAACGTTTTCTTGTCATAATTTGATGAAAACGTAACCCAAAATGTTAACGGTGCATAATTACATTAGCAAAATGGAACAAATTAATTTGAAACACTTAGTCGAGTAAAATTATTATAAAGAATATTATAAACAATTTCTACTTTTAGAACAGAAAGGGGAGCTAGCGAAATTAAAATGAGGAATAAAAAGGACCGTTGCGAAATTAAAGTTAATAGCTTTCTTTTATATTTAATATTTTACATACCTCCCCTTCAAAGACAAAAAAGCTTAGCGATAGACAGGATTTTTAGAAAAAAACATCAGTACTAGTGAGTGAAGATAAATATAGTTTTGGAAAAAATATACAATTTTGAATATAAAATGTTCAGCCAATGAATGAAAATTTTAAAGTTCTACTGAAATTTTTAAAAAATCTGAAAGTTTGTTTTTCCTCTAAATATTGTAAAAAATAATCTAAATTGTGCAAGAAATTATGGGGAAATTTAACATTTCTGGAATATCATTGTTTGAGTATGACAATGTAATTTTTACATTACTCCACAATGATAATTTTGAAAAAAAAAATGTTTAGATAAAAAGGCAGCCAGATTGAAAGAGAATCAGATTTGCAAGTAATTTGTTACAATTAAATTTAGAATCTCCTTAATCATGCTCAGAGAAGGCTTTTCAAAACTCCTATAAGATAATTCAAAATTTTTAACAATAACCCAAATTTTTAACTATTATTACCATATTTTTTAATAACCTTTCCTAAATAAAATAATAAATTTTTAAAATTATTTAATTCATGAAATCTAATCACTAAAATTTGTAAAAATTTGTAAAAATCTTCCATAAAATTTTAGTCTGATATCTTCATAAAACAGTGCAACATTTTAAAATTAAATATTTAGACAAATATAACATATTCAATTTAAAATTGCAAGAATTAATCAATAAATTACTTACTTCATAGTAATGAAAAAAATTTAATATATATTATTAGCGAAATAACGAGATTAAGTGTACTCACGAAATTTATAAATGCAAAACCTTTTAAAGAAAATATTGAATTATTAAGTTTTCATTCCATCAGCGATATACTTTTATGGTTCCTCAAAATAGCAAAATCAAATTAAGTTTAAACATAAATTTCACATACTTATATTGAAATAAAATTAATTACCGGGCTTTATTTTACTGAAATATTATTATTATATTATTATTATTATTAGCCCAAAACTGCGTTAGCATGAATGGGTCTTGAGACGGAATTTTTTATTCTAATTACTTTGCAATAGTGCCTGGAATTCCCACTTCGAAACGAAAAAGTATTGAAAGAGATTTTACGTCGTCCACTATAAAGGGCGAGTCACTTTTCAAATTTTTGCCACCAAATACTATCGCCCTGTATTATCTTTAAAGAAATTAAATAATGAAGAATCTACATGAATGTATGTTTGTTCTTCTCATTGTGTAAAAACGGCAGTACCTGCAGCCATTAAATTTTGAATAACGCTGTCCGCCACACGAACATCTGCACCTGGAAGCCTGAGTATTGGATTCCGAATTTTAATATTTCATATTTGTAAACCTTTATTGAATTTTTAATTAACAAACTGAATGATTTGAAAGCCAGCAGTGGCAACACTGATCTGAGTAAATTATTTTTATCGCAAGAGAGCCTGTCGGAAATTCTGATATGCTGTTTTTTATATAGTTTGTGATTGTTAAATTGAATTTTATGCGGCGTAAGTGCGAAGAACAGGATATTTAATAAATAAAGTTAACACACAAAATGTTATTAATAAAAAGCTAAAACAATTTTGAAATTCATCATCATAAGAAAATTGAACTTCATATGATGATCTAAGAAAAGAACAAGATAAAATAGAAAAGCATATACCAACACTTTAACACTGCATCGGGAATTCTAAATACAATGCAGCTTTTAAAATGTAATTTTGCTGTTGAATTGTTTATAGCGTAAGTGCGAAGAAAATGCTGCTTAATTATAAGCTATAAGGAGTGAGTGCAACAGAAGATTGGTAGACTGCCAGCTCAGCAAGAGTATAAAAACCCTTAACAAATCCTTCAGGGCACCTGTTAAAATTTGAACTTTTTCAGATTTTTACTTAAGTATGGTAATCGCGAAAAATTGCGGGTATCATATTTCAACGAAAATATCCATTTTGGCCGCTACCGAATACCGAATGCAATTTAATGCTGTTTTTGCTTTACATCTGTACGTAAGGACAATAAAGTACTCTTTTTCCTCAAACGAATTATAAAAGTGATTTAAAATGGAATCAGAAGAGAGAATGGCGTATGCACGTACCGTACGTACGTATGTATGTCGCATAACTCAAAAACGAGTAGCTTCAAAACGTTGCAATTTTGTACACAGGACTACTATAATATGTAGTTGTGAACCTCCCACACCAGAAATATATGTGGCATGTGCCCGCACCAAAAAAATATATATATGTAATTAAGGAGCTCAGTTTTTTAATTCTTATATGTTGGTAAATTGTGCATTTTCGTTTTAAATATGATTGAATTATATTGTTCTTGTCTTCCGGTTGAGGTTTTTATGCCTTTAGTTAATCTGCATGTGATAGTTGTAGTGTAATGACCTTAAGTTTTACTAACGTTTACTTTATTTTAAAACTTTAGTATCCTCTCTTATTTTCCCCTTCCAGCCAGAATTAAACGCGTTAACTTGTTTATGCAAATTGTACTTGCTAACGCCCAAGTACTTAAGTTGTGGCTTTTTGCCAAGAGTTAGATAGAGAGAACGTGAGCCGCCTTGCCACTGTTATACGCCACGCGAGTTTCCAATCAGCTGCTGTCCGCCTTTAAGGCCAGAGGTTTAGTCCTCTTGTGATATTTAAAGCGTATTGTAGTTTCGGCAGTTTGCTTACTACATACGTAATAATTTAAAAAGGCCTGTCTTAGCGTTAGTCAATTGTGTAAAGCACTCGAAGTTAACGCTTATTTTTAGTTGCTTAGTAGTTTTTATATTTTTACGTTTAGACCATAAGTGGTTGGTCTTTGTATCCCGAAGTGCGGGAGCAGCTGTAATATCGTGGACAATAAAAGGTAAAGTTAACCCTTCCTGCTTGTGAGGTCCATTCCACACATATTTGAACATAGCTTGAGTAAGCTCCCTGTTCCTATTCAGGACACGTCATATTCCCGAAACAAATCAAAAGACATACAAGTCCTGACAATAGAATTAGTAACAATTTAAAAGTTGTTTAAGCGCGGCTAAGCCTGACTTTTCTTACCATAGCAAGCATATTTTTTTACATTTGAAACTTAGCAGAAAGTTTTAGCTTTGTACACCGAAAAATCTGCTCTTTTCGTTTGCTGGCCGAATTGCTTGTTTTTGCTCAGAAACTCTACATTTAATTGTAAAAATTGTTTTAACTGTGTTTAGTGTTTTATGTTTTTCTATATCTTTCAATTTTTAATGAAGATATTTTGAGTTTTTATGTATTTTTGCCTAGCCGCAAAATAAGAACTGAGTTAACTGAATGAGAAAGATATCTGTAATGAAATTCGAGGAAATAAGTGTTGCGTATTAGCAGCAAATATTGTGGCCAATCTGCCTCGAACAGAGGAGAAAGTTTACAATTAGCTCATGCGCATTAGGTAAGCGGCGCTGAATTGCCTGTAAAAACATTTTCTTTTTTATTTATTAAATTTATTTTGTACATCGTTTTAGATTTATTCTAGTATTTCAATAGAACATGTGGCAAGCGTTTGATAATTCTTTAGATGATATAATTTTTGTGCATTATGAGTTAAAAATCAACGAGGTGTAACGCTGTTGAGTGAACCTAACGCCAGATTTTCGCTATGGTAAACAAATATAGCGAATTTTAAAGAGTGCATTATTAAAGAGCGCATTATTTATTCTATTGCGGTATATGCGCTATCGACGAAGTGGATTTAATTACAATCAATAAGTTTAAATGAAATGCAGGAAAAATGCATATAATTTAATATTCCGTACAAGGAAGTCATGTGGTGTACACGTCAGAATTTTTTCTGTTATCATTTTTAATTTCCTTATTTTACACAAAACTTTAAGAACCCTCAGCTTTCTCCAAATGCAAACATATCCATTTGTTTGGGCGAATTTACATGAACTGATTGGTATATCAATTCAACAATGTTAACTTTGCCATTGTATTTTAGCATTCCACAGCCATCAGCAAATAGTTACGCTGATTCGCGTATGAGGACAGGTCCTTTTTCTTACCAAAGTTAATTTGGGTACGTTTTAACGTTTATTAATTTCTAAAATTATCTTTACATTGCTTTACAATACATAAACGTAAATAAATAATTAATAGAATTTCATGAATATTAAAAAAATGTCTTTCGAAAATTAACCCCGCATGATGTTTATATTAAAAGTAACGTTCGGCTAGAGGGGAGAAAAACTGATTTTTTGGTGCAAAAAAATAAGTTTACAATTGGTCCCACTCTGCAAAAAAGACTGGAGTTGGTAAAGAAACTAACATATTCACTTTTTTACTGAGAACTTCAAATGTAAACAAATTGTGGCCTAGTTAGGCTTAGTTCCACTTAAACAACTTCTAAATTGTAAATAATTCTCCAACTACTGCATGCAGATTAACTAAAGGCATTAAAAACTTTAATCGGAACATAAGAACAACATAATTCAAGCAAAAAGCAAAAAAAATCACTTAAAGAAAAAAAAAAAAAAAAAAAAAAAAACGCAATTTACCAACATAAAAACAAAAAGCAAATAAAAAACTGAGCTCACCGATGCATACATATATACTTTTGATGCGGCCGATATCAACAAAAAAAGGGATACACATAACTACATGCTATGGCAGTCCTGTATACAAAATTTCAACGTTCTCTGAAGCTACTCGTTTTTGAGTTATGCGAGGTACATACATACGTACGTATGAGCAGACGTCACGAAAATTGTCCGTACGTACAGACGTCACTCACTGTGAAAATGAATACTTTGTACAAGGATATAAAAAGTGAAGTTTTTTAACTGTAGAATGTTGTGATAAATTATCTCCCTCATGTATATATCCCAATTATTAAAATTTTTTTGAAGCTGGAATAGTAAACAAACAATTATGCCCTCGCCTGGATTCGGAAAACGGGTCTTCCAACTGGTACATTGACGTAAAAATACTTACATCAGAAGAGCATGCGCGGGGAAAGGCGGTCTCCCGTTATTTATCAAATAAAATAATCCTTCACATCAAAGTACTTAAAAGTATAGGTTAATTATTTATTGTGTTTTCCTTTTAAATTGTAACGTACATGATTCCTTTTTTCCTGTGTTTTATTTAACTACCGTGATTTTGATTTAAATGTTGATCTTGTCCCCGGAAATACCATTGTTTATTGGGAATAAATTGTAAATGGCTTCTCACGCATTCGAAGGAAATGTATCTTAATATGCCGTGTCACGTAATTTTGGTGAGGCAGTTACAAGCCATGAACAGCATTTATTAATTTCTGCGTTGCGCAGCAAATTATTTCATAAAATATATTTATTTAATGCTGCAGAGAGGGAATGAATGAAGGTCGGCTCGGACGATGGTGAAAATTCTTCAGGGTCTTTGTAATTATTCTCCTGCCACTGTGGCCGAGTGCTCGAAGGCAGACGAACATAGCTGTCTCTGTGATGATATGAGGGCAGCGGGAAAGTGTACAGAGGAAGAGGAGAGCTGTCGTCTTTGTTTGCCTTCTATTTAACCGTAACCTTGACTGTATTGACTCAGATTGTCCGGGTGTTTGAAAATCGCCAAAATACATTTTGGAACTCTGACAGAAAGTTCTCAAATTACACAGAGAAGTTATCAGTTTTAAAATAAGTTATAATCATATACTTCAAGGTTCTTGCAGATTTTGAATCTCAGTAGCAGTCTAGTTATCCGGACACACTAAATTTTCTCAAATACTTTTAACAATTTTCATTGGTTTAAACAGCATAGAGTACAAATTAACACAGCATTCAGGGGCGTAGCTGGGGGGAGAAAGTACACCCACCTGTATCCGGGCGCAGCATCTGCGAGCCAAACTGATGCAGAAAATGAAGTTACAAAATTTTAGAATGAAATGTTTTCCATTCATGGCAAACAAGAAGGGGCGCGAAACCTACAGTTTTCACCGAGCGCTTAAAGCCCTAGCTACGACTCTAATAGTAATGTTCTTTGCACAAGTGGATCAAGTATAGATCAGTTCATGTGAATTAAGTTCATGTGAATGCGTCTCTCATGTTCATGTGTCTATCAAGTATAGATCTGAGAGTTAACACCACATCAAATACGCTATTCGAGACAAATCACGAAGGACTGAAAACAAAAGTTGAACTTTATACAGGATACAGGCATGTTGGCTGGTCATTTTAGTTTAAACGATTATTCGATTGGTTAGACAGCTCACCATTAAAATTACTATTCTGTGAGTTAAAGCAGACAATTGGCAGAGCCATAATGTTTTAACAAATGCATTATAACGAATAAATGAAAGTTTGGTCTTCTTAGTTATCATTAATCGTATCCAAACTCTAGGTGTATTGACAGCGAATTATAACTATGTTTGAAATAACAGGTGGGACTTGAGAAGGGTGTAAAGAGCTCTTTTATCAGAACTAAAGCGGAAAAAAATACATAACTGGTGCTTACACACTCAGTCAGCACTTACGGGGAGTTATTAAATAAGAGTAAATTGTAAATTTAAATTTAAATATGCTAGTATTCAAACACTACACAACTCAGGTTTGTTTAGATTTATAAGAGTACGACAAATCCTCGAGGGTTATCTGCTTAAGGGAAGGGATGCCTTCGTCACTAAGGAACTAAGAGGAACTAAGACTAAGAGCACTAAAAGGAACTAAGAGGACTAAGGACTAAGAGGAACTTTCTCGTATACACGTTACACATGGGGAAAACCACAATGCAGCAGCTCGGTCACAGGATTCGAACCTCGGACAGAACTACCAGTGTTCAGAGACTTTATCGCTCGGCCGCTGGTGGGCCTATACAATTCAGTTTAACGCGAATTAGGTTTATAAACTTAGCCGGCGTATATATTCAAATAGTTGCAGCTGGAAACTTTGTACGGTATTTTTAAGACTATTTTAAAATTCATATGATTTCAATTTTATATCAGAGTTCATCTGTCATATTAGCTGATAGAAACAATAGTGCCACAATCTGTGAAATCAATGACTAGCCATTTTCAGTTAGTGAAAGATTTGGATTTTTCCAGGCAGCAATCAAAAATTCGCGCATTCTGAAAACGTAGAACGGCGATCACAATATGCGGTCTCGAGTTCTCATTTTGAAGATGGGGCGACGAAGGTCTTTAAGATATGGCATAGCCATGAGCAATAAAATTTCGGTATTGTGGTGATGACTGGTCAGAATATCGGATATACAGACTACAGGTGAAGGCTTTGTATACCGAATGGGATTATTTCAATCCAAGCGCAAGGATGGTATGTCGATTCCAATGAAAGCTTTCTACTTTCATTCCTTCGATACCTTCATACAAAGATATGGTCATTATGAGGCTGTAAGCAAGAGGCGGACGTCGTCAAGTTATTAGATGCATCCTATGTGCATCACTGAAAAAAAAAATCTGAAATGTTTCAGATTTTAAATTACGTCCAAAGGGGCGTTTTTTAACATTTTGTGTGTTACCTTTCTTTATTAAATAACATGTTCCTCGCACTTAAACCATAAGATCCAGTGCAACAGCAATATCGCAAAATAGTTTTAAAACGAGCATATCTTTAGAATTTCCGATACAGAGACTCACGCACTGGAGATAAAAATGATTTTCTGCACAACGTTGCCATTGCTCGCTTTGAAATCCTTGAGTTTGTTAATCAAAAATTCGTCAAAGTTTTAAAAAATAGGAAACCGATCATAAAACAAATTTCAAATTTCAAATTTGGTCTTCCACATGCTCATATTCGTTGGAGGATTACGTTATTCAAAATTCGATGACTCTATGTACCGTTGTTTTATCACAATACGAGAAATATACATACATTTATGCAGATTTTTCATTATTTAATTTCTTCAAATATAATGCAGGACTCTAACATTTTGTGGCAACAGTTTGAAAAGTGAACCGACATTTATGAGTCCGACGCAAAATGCCAAAACGAAACTAATAGTCCTTCGGGATTCAAATCCCTTTGGACTAAAAAAACATTGCGGCTAAACGACCACTTACAGCAATGCCGGCAAGATTGTTCTACAGGGGGTATTGCTCTACAGTGAAGGACCAATGAGATTTCGTGTGTGGCCTTCTTGGATTCGTTAATTAAAACTTCTCATAAATGTCTTTGAATCTGCACTAACGCGAGCAGCAGTTGCGCGATACATTAATTTGTAGTCCAGGTAAGATATGATTTTTCCGCTATCGAATTACGAGACGAGCTAGAATGAGTTCTAGTTCTTTCTGTCACAGTTTGAAGGTGAGGCGATGTGACATTTATGCTTTACGTTATGCTAACAGTTACTTTAAAATTAATTTCTAGTCTACTTCCTTTGACTCATTATAATTAATACTCACTAGCAAATTGAATGGCTTGTAGCATAGTTTAAAAGTAGGAGGATAATCTTAACTTCGAGCTTAATGGAATCCAGGAAAGCCTACATTTTAATTTTGAGGCCTTACCGATTAGAGTCCCCTACAGCAGCACCCCCTAGATACAATGCCACGGTGCGTTTACCAGGAGGAGGTGTGACGTCAGTTTTAGTAGGAATTTTATTTCACTTAATTCTTCTCACTCAGATATTTGGCGGGTGGATTTCCGAAGTTTCGACGGTCACTCGGTCACTAGGCATATACAGTCCTCTTTTCCCAAGCGTATTCTACTTCTCTTTGGAAGTTCAGATTTGTTGTGCTGTTCGTTCATAGAACAGCAATTTTAATGATCGACAATATATACTGGATGACTTTTGTTTACATATTTTCCACATCATTTTATATTTTATGCTCAGGTTATGTTATTTTAGATTAACTGCTTAAGGCAGATCAATTAGAGGTTGTCTGCCTGTCTGCATATACTGCGGTAGCATCATGGAGGGCGTTTTAAGGAAATCTGGCTTTTACCAACGTGGGAAAACCATGAAAACTCCCATGCAGCCAGCCCGTTAACAGAGATTCGAGCTCGGATTGAACTGCCAGTATGCAATGACATTATTGCTCTGCCGCGATGGGGTATTTATGTTCAGAACATAAGTTATTTCCATACATTTTTTGCACTACCTGGGAAGCTTTGAATAAAATACCTGTTTTTGTATCGTAAAAGTTGTTTGGAAATAAAAAGTATCAGTATATCGAAATTTAATTGGCATTTTCACAGACTTACTATTAATTAAGCAGGTAAATAAATTTATAATCCATAATCTTGTCCAATGTATTAAAACCTCATCCCTTATGTCCAGGCAATTAATCATTTCCTATGTCCAACGTATCAAGCCTAAATTCTGCAGATTATTCCCAGATTACGGCCATCAGATGCTCAACTCCAGAATTAGCAACCCGTCCCCGGGAATCATCAACAACTCGGCAATTTTCTGATCGGACAATTTCTCCCTCCGCAGGGGATGGACGCAATATGATAAAACGGGATCCTACTAAGGGAGAAAAAGGAACTGAAGAAGAGGAAATTAATTCCTTGGTCTCTTGAAGAGGAGAAAAAGAGGAAAGTATTGAAAGACACAATGCTTTCCACTGACACGTAACAGTCGAAAGGAAACAGAGGATCGATTAACGGCTATAGACGAAGACTAGCCCTTCTTACATGAAAACAAATTGTGCTAGTGAAGTTTAGAAAAAGGCAAATGTGAAAGCCTATAGTGCCTTACGGTGGTACATTCCAAATATACGTGGTTTCCCACAAAACTCCTTACCCAGCATTTACTTTCTGAATCGTTGATTTTGATGTTCAAGATACAAAAATGTATTAAATGATGTAAATATTCACGTTTAGGCCTTTTTAAATTTAACAGAAAAAATCAGTTTTTTAAAAACTACAAAATATAATTTTTTATACGTTCCTGTGGTTCTTATACTTATCTTCAAAAAAACCTTATACTTCTTATAAAATAAAACATAACACTTTGATTCACGCAAGACAAAAAAATCTGAACGTTCAAAATTTGACACTAGTTTGAATTTGCAGAGGGCTCGGTTAATAAAGAAAATAGAATAATTCGAAACTTTATTCGACACTTAGTTTAATTTTTGTTCCCTTAATTGCCTTTCAGTGATATACTTTTGTGAATTACCAGTGCTTTATAATTTTGCTACATTTTGCATGCCGAAAGAATTTTCACACAAGTAGTTTATGAGTTTTCAATGATTAAAAATACATTATTAATGCTCTTTCTTACGAAATTTTATTATTTTAGAATAATTATCTGACATTCATGAAAAATCATTAAACTACAAATACTTTTCATTTAAATTAATAAAATAGTATTAAGAGTTCCTATGCGTCAGTACCGTACATGTGTTTTTTTTTACAACACGAATTCTATAAGATTTTGTGAATAAGATCTCCATTTTGGAAGAAATTTATATTGATCAATATTTTTCACAATTATCTGCTTATAATTAATTGCTTATCACTTAATCTCTTAACATCAAGAATCTGTTTCTAAACAGTATTTTATTTTCAATATTCAAATACAAGCATTTCACTCTTCAATTTGAGTCCTCTGAGTATGATCTCCGATATTAATATTAAATATTTCGGTGAAGTTTGGTTGCAAGGTAATCATGCTTTTAATGTTTTATTATATTTATTACGACAACAATTTTTAAGTATAATAATAGGAATCGGATTTACGTATATAACGTTAGCGTTCGTATTTTTTCCGAAACTACTTTTTTAATTCAAAATATCACAACATGCATATTTTGTTTGTTTAAAACCCTTTTGTGACTGTCTATGAACAACATTTGTGTGAGCAATAACTGATTAACAGCTAATGTCCATGAGCAACATTTGTGGAAATATATGTCGCATAAGGACTTTTATAGATACCATATACAATAAACATGCAGCTAGACCATTCAGCACTAAAACAGGAATATTTGGGTTATTTGAAACATTTTTATAACTGGAAGTGCACGCATTTGGCTAGTGGCTGCTAAAATAAGAGCCATGGAAGGACATTTGTGCACACAATGCACAAGAGTAAGAGAACTGTAATTGCGCAGTAGATAATAATTCACTAGAAATGTAAATATTGCGTAGAACTGTAAACATGGAGTACCTAATAATGCAGTAGAACTGTAGCTGAATTGCACATACGCAGTAGTTAATAATGCGGTAGAACTCTACATATGCCGTAGAACTGAAAAACTGTAAATATTCAGTAGAACTGTAAATATGCGAAATCACAGCTCATTCCAATATGCTACAATTCTCAATAATTAAATGATCTTTTTCTTCATGCGGGAAGTTCAAATTATAGAACTAAGTATAAGCCTCTGTGTAATTTTGTGTATTTGCAGCAAAATATCATGAAGTATTTAGGAGTATCATATAAATTTATTTTATTTATTACTTCAGTGTGATCCTTGCGAATTTTCGCACAGACTAAAAATGAAAATAACCAGTGAAGGGCGTAAAAGACCCTTTTATTGAACAAAAAATATTTAACAGATGGCACGACCTTACATGTTTATAACAACTTTCGGTGAGAACTTGAAAGATAATGTAACACTAAATTTAGCGGTAAACAGCAATGCGAGACTACACAGGCTGACTCAACCTACAATGGCAGGGTAATAACTTCGTGGCAAGAATGCTTAGACCTTAAGAGCTGGTAGAAATTAAAAACGTGCGCTCACATTAGCCAAATCACGCTCTGTCTAACCTTTTCGCTCCATTTTAAATACTTTCATTCACCCTAACTCTTTACATCCTGGCGAGGAAATGAGAGGGAAGTAACAGAATTCAAGAAAAACTCACAAAATAAAATAACAGTTAGTAAAATAAATAGAACTCTATATAACATACACAGGGTGTAACGACTTCTTAACTCACTATGTTTTGAAATTTAATAACACTTAAAAAAGAGGAAACAAATACATTTCTGAAGCGAAGAGTGAAAAACAGCTCATAGTTATTTTAGAAGAGACACTTCAAGGCCATTGTTTTGGCCCCAAACCATGTCTCATAACCATTGTAACAACTGTTGCGGAAAAAAAGATGGAATCCTTTAATTTGCTCAAATCCCCTAACTCCCTCTCTGGGTGATGATGACGACGTACATTACGATCGAAAATAAGGGAAGGTTCGCAATTAAAGTACCTATTTTAACTAACAGACTGCAGTAGAGAAAAAAGCTATTGGCTGATAGAATTACATCAGATGTAACATTATTCATGTTCATTATGCACAGATGTAACATTATGCATATACACTTTCGAAAAAAAAAGGAGAAGAAGCACCATGAAGAAAGTGCCTGTTTTTATTGAAGTTAAATATGAGTAAAGCTTATAAGGTTGTGCTTAGTCTAATACTGGAAATTTAGTCTTATAATCCTAACAGACATGTAGCGAGTTATCGCTATGTCTGAGATAGTACAACAAAGACATACCAAGGTTTTAAAACAGCCTTTTTATTTAAACTGAACTTTTAACAAAACAGTGCACAACTCGTGCTACAGATAACTATTGCTTGTGGCGATGCAAATTAAATAAGAACAACCAAATAAATTTAAAACTTTGAACAGCAGACTAAGGCTATATAGTTAAATATTAAGCTAGAAACTGGCTTAATAAGTTAATGAGGCGTATATTCAAAGTATTGGCTTGTAGAGTATTCAAATTCAAGATAGTTACAACTAGCAAAAGCTAGCAGGAATCTAGCACACTGCGTGAATGCCAGAAAACACTTTCTTCTTTAAGAACCAAAAACCTCAAGCTCTCAGATCCAAAAAAACTCAGTAAATGCCCTACTAACTAATTTGCATTCTGGCGAGGAATATGGAAAGAAAAAATCAAGTAAAGATCCAAATCATAACCGGTTAGTATAAAATAAGAACCGTATAAGCTCCTACACAAGTAATGAAATGATTAAAAACTCGGGAGCATAGGGTACATTAGTGGCCGGCAACTGTAGATTGAATGTTCAAATCAATGATTGGTGAAACCCACACACGTTGGCGGCTTGTAAACGCTGTAAACGTTGTAAACATTGCACACGCATGTAAACGTTGAGATAGGAAGTGATAAAGATTCCTAATTTAATCTGCCATGCATTCCTCATTTGCTCCAGGTCCACGACATTTTGGGTTGCCAGAATCAGACAGCTACTATATCTTATACATTTTCGACTTTTAAACGTTCTGATGACTTCGTTGTCCAAGCAAGAGTATCAACAGCTAGTCCAGAGATATGCTAGCCGTAGGGATTCAACATTATCCTGTTGGAAAATGGTCCCAAGATGGCGTGCTATAAAGGTTAACGCAAACGTTTGCAAGATGTATTTAACATATCGTTGAGCTGTCGTTGATAACATTCCATATCATCATACAAGTGGGAGTGGCTGTATGCCTCTATAAAATAAAGGCTGATTGGGACTGCCAGTCCCTCCGTATCTGGACCCGTTGGTAAGTGGCTCGTATATAACAATGAATCTTCTGGGGAAGTTTTGCGTACTTTTTTGGCTGCGTTGCTTTTTGTGTTTCTGCATTTTAATTTTTTATACTGCACCTTTTGCATAAAACCATGGTAACAACAGCTGTGGAAGATGATCGAATCCCCTAATTGCTAAAATTCCTTTATCCCATGTGCTGTAAAGAAAAGGCGCATTACGATCGTCAGAATGGTGGTTGCAAACTTGAAGCGCTTAGTTTAATGTAACGGGTGAAACTTTAACCTCTCAAGAGCACTTATAAGTCCAACTGCCACTATGAAGCAAAGACACAATACATTTGCAAAAATAAATGCCTTCTCTGAGATTCGAACTTGGGACCAATGATATAGTATTGCTATCTAACGATCAAGAAGACGTACTATGATATTTCATATAGGAATCGCTTATCTCGTATCACAAAAATTTCGCAAAGTAAGGAAATCTAAGAAACAGAAAATTTTCATTTTTCAGTGGCCAATAGCTCTCCGAAGCGAAATCTAATTTTTTTTTCCAATTTCACCTATTTACTTATTTCATAGCATGATTTTTCAGTTGATGAAACGCTAAAAAATGAAGTTGGTCTGCTAAAACTTTCAAACGTCTTTAATAAACCAGCACGATTATGCAAACATCAATATTTGTTCAGTGGTTCTTTTCCTTTTTTATTATCGATTTTTACAAGCAACGAATTGAAAGTTTCGAGGAGTCATTTCTCTTCTAGACAGAGATTTAATAACCTGAAAAGCTATAAAGGATCGATATTGGTTTAATAAGGGGAAAATAATGAAAAACACTACCTCATATCCTTTAATAAGAAATTTATGTTTATTAGAAGATCATGATCGATCTGATTAGGAAACCCGCAATTCGTGTTTTCAATGTTTTTTCCTTGTTAGCTCATGTTTTTCATTTCATATTACTGCTGTAAGATGTTTAAGACTGTTCTTTCTTTTTAGATCGTTTTTATGTACAATATGTGAAATTATAGTTATAGATTTGTTGTTCTGAGCAATTAGAAAACATAACGATGCGTTATCTCCGAAAATAAGAAGAAAACTGCCTCCTCACCAATAGGAGCTGCAGCGCCCAGGATGTTCGCAGACGAAATTTGAAGACAGGTGGAGCGTGGATCATATCAGAGCCAGCTGACTGATAAGGGGAAAGCCAAATGGAAGCAAGATAACAAAGATTGCTTGGTAGGATGGCATCATTGTTTGATAAGAGATTAAAGTGACACACATTCGTTTCTGGACACATGCGCTTTTCAGTTTTATTTGGAAACATCAGTTACTAATTATTAGCAATATTGTAGAGTCATTAGGTTAATTGGAAGCAGAAAAGATGAAAAATATGCAACCGCCTTCGCTGGGAATCGAACTACGGACCTCTGGAATACCGGCCCAGCGTGCTACCGGTACACCACGAAGGCACGCTAGGGAAGTGGGAGAAATACCTTATAATATGACTTTAATTTTCTGTCGCATATGTTAAAGATAATCTATTTTAAAATCTGCTTTCTTTGAAAAAGTTATTCAAAGTGTTTTTGATTAAAAAAAAAAGTTCTCAAAATGAATTCACATAATAATTCGGACAATTTGAATAAACAGTTTCTATTTAATAGAACCATGAAAATGAATAGATATTCAATATTTTTTTTTTCTGGGATTGGCTAAAATTATACATTTCAAGCATTTCGGCATGGATTAAACTAATTTCTTCTGTAAGAATGTTCACTTGTTCCATTCCTATGTAAGAATTACTTTTAGTAGAGCTTTCAAGAGATTGCCAATTTCCTAATTCTTTTATTTAATGCATATTTCACAGCAATTAAGTCCTTAGAATAAGGAAAAGCTTTGATAACTTTAGAATAGTTGTATAATAACCACACGCGAGAGTTTAGGATCGTTACAGTGATGGAGCTTGAATATATTTTGTATTCCGAATTTTCTTGCAGTTTTGAGGTTTTATTTAAGAATATTTATATATTTATTCTGATCCATATTATTTCTGATAAAAACTAAAAACTAAATTTCCAACTCTAAATTCACCTAAATATCCCCAAACCATTACGCATTTACCTTCCGTGGGTAACATTTAACTCCGTGGGTAGCTCCGTCATTACCAATTTCAAAACTTAATTCGGATTTTACCATCTATTAATTCGTATAATGAACGCAAATATATTAAATTTTAACTTTTTTGCAAATTTTCTTCGTTTTACAGCATAAAAAAATAATAGTTGAACGCTTTATATCAAGGATGATTAAGAATATTTCAAACACTTTTGGATATTTCAACACTTTTTATTTGAAATACTTTTACCATCTTTAATAAGATGAGCTGTTAAATTTCTTACAGAACTGGTCATTAATTTTTAGCGTCTTTCCTTGTTGTTCACTTCAGACATGAACTGTTAACATATTTTGCTAAACAAGTAAAACGTTTCTAAAGCAGACGATAATTGGTGTGATGTATTTTCATCTAAAAGAAAAAATTATAACATGAAACATTGTTTTCTAAAATACTTCAATAAAATTTTGCCATGTTCTAATTGTATATTAAAGATCATCTATTTTAAAATTTGCTTGCTTTAAAAAAGTTATTCAAAACGTTTTTGGTTAAAAAAAGTTCTGAAAATGAATTCATATAAATATTCGGACACTTTGAATAAACATTTCTATTATGTGAGATAATAACTAAAGCTTTTTAAACAAATTATTTTATTGCAAGGAATATTTGATGATATTTATTTTACAACAAGCAATTCTTAAAATAGAGAAAATATAAATGCTTTTTATAAAATTTTTATATTTAGCACAAGATGTATGCAACTATATTTCAAAAGTACAAATGTCCGAAAACAAAGAGCATTGTAGATATTAGAAAATCGTTTAGTGATTTTCTGGGAGTAATTTCACTAACTATTGCCTTAAGTTTAGGATTTTTAACCTCTGAAACTTGTTCTTCGTATTTTATCTAGTAGGAAAATTTTCTTGTTAGTTAACCCATTTTGAATGACATATATCTTTACTACCACTTCTTCTTTTCGTTAGCTGTCGCCAGTATGTATATGATTTATGACTATTTAAGTTGCAGATAACTTTCTTCTTTTCTTTTGCTTTTTAAGTGTCTGCAACGAATTTGATTTCACCGCTACTATTCCATAGATGTTTTTTTTTTACTGCTTTCATTTCCGTGTGAAATGATGGCAGCTTTCTTAAAACAAATAGCGTCTTTTTTATCTTTTTTTAAGTTAGCTACCCATTTACGCATGAGCAGCTCTAACTTTCCTGATTGGCTACGGCTTAAACTCTGTTCCAAAGCTGTGAACGACATAATAACTTCTGCGTCTTAAGCCTATATCGATAATAACGGCTAGACTCTCATATGAATGCTTCGTAAGGAACTATTCCATTCGCCATTGCGTGCTGTAGTGGTTAGCGTGGCCAGCTGCCAGAAATTGGAACAACATTGTTCGATTAACGAAGAAAGTGCAGCTGATTTTTCAGGTTTCCCGATCTTAAATCTTTAATCGTCTATACAAATGGCGCCTGAATTAAAATATGGTTATCATCATCTCCTGAATTTGATTTTAATGAGTCACTTTTTAATTGAGGGAGAATGTAAGAAATTATCATAGCTTCCATCCATTCTGTCACAGTTTCCATGACGTAAGGGGTTAGCTTTCCTAGGTAGCAAATTAGCAAATTGAAAGATTGACGGTTCGGATCATTAAGGCGCATTTGGTTTCGCAGATCGTTTTGGTTCGATATTTGTAAAGATTTACGAAGAGTACATCGCCAGTATCGCCAAAAGTATTAAAATAGTACAATTTTGTTAGCCAAATCTGCAGCAGATCCTTGTTAAATAAGTGGATTATTTTTAATCATCACAAAATTCCATATATTGTCTATGGGATACAGCTGGAATGCACTGAGATATTTAAAAAATTAAAAATTTGCTTAATAAGGAATAATAGTAGAAAAATTGCTCTCACAAGTCATAAGCTTTAAAAATGTGCTTTTGAAAAGTGCAAAAAGAGGACGAAAAATGTATGGATTGATAGTAGTACAGCAGAGACGTCATAGCATTTGGGGATATTTTACGCATATAATATAATTGGTTACATATGTAATTAAATTGTACACATTGCAGAATATATTGTTGAAACGTCGTTCGCAAGATTTCAGGGTTAAAACCGTAATACTCTTAGAATTTCAGTCAGTCCTGAAAACTGAAAGAACAACTGACCATAACGGGTTCAAAGTTCCTCAAAACGTCGTGAATAAATAGTATTTTCTCGAATATAATTAAAACTCGACTTTGTAACTTGCACTTCCTTTTCTTCCAGTACACATCCAACTCGAAATCGGGTACATTAAAAGCTGGCAGAAATTTTTACATATAAAGATTATAAAAGCTACCGTTCTGGGCGAAATTTTTCGTCAATAACGCTGACAAGAAACGTAACTTAGTGAACTTATTCGCTACATTAAATTACTTGAAAGTACACATAATTTGTTACCGCTATTTTTCTATTAACAACAATATGGATTATTCCCGTCTCCTGTATCTTTTTATAATCGCCCTCTTATTAACTATGAATTTGGATTATACTTTTTTGAAGTATTACAGAATAATAACATGTAATAAAAATGTAGGAGCTTGATATATCAGTATGTCTTTACATCAGTGGCCAATGCAATCTGTCACAAAGATTCTTATGGGAATATGGAATGAGAAGTGGGCGACCAAAGCGAACGATTACCGCTTCGCATTTCGAAAGATAAACACCCACTATTCATCTCACCCCCCAATTCTTTCTCTCCCGCATCCTACGCGAACACGATAAGCCCAAGCTTGATCGATCTGTGAGTGGATGGTGTGTTAACATTGCAAATTGGACAGACATTCGAGTGTGTCATTTGTAACCGCCCCCACTGGATGCATATTGCTTCTTGAGCTGCAGGGGATCTTTCTTAAAGCTTTCCACAGATTCTGATTCTGCATCTGTCAATAGCCGAAAGCGAAGACAGATTGGGCATCAAAGCATCGCGATGTTTGTCAGCAAAATTGCTGCCAATCTGTTATCTCTAGAAATATGTAATCCCGATTTTTATTTCTGGTAAAAGAGCTCATGCATTTACAGCAAATGCTGAAACTAGGAATTGTCAGACCCAAATATTTTTACGTTTGTGAAGTAATATCTTATTGTTTGCTTTTCATATATTCAATCTTTAAACAGTTATCGCATTCTTCAGGGTGTCTTTTCATTATTGTTAAATTCTCAGTGCACATATCTATCTACCAATTGAAAGAACCGTCGTTCAAATTCCGTCGAGGGCAAAGTTAATTGATCAAAATTACCTTTTAATAACAGTAGCAAGAAACCGAACTACATAAAACTATATTTTAGCTGGGGTCTTTTTTTTTGGAGGGGGGGGGCCAAAGGGGCAGTTTGCCCTGAAGGACTATTAATATCGTTTTGGCGTTTTCCATCGATTCACGATAAGCGTTGTTTCACTTTTCAAATCGTTGCACCAAATGTTATCGCCTTGTATTATATTTAAAGAAATTAAATAATGAAGAATCTGCATGAATGTATGTATGTTTCTCACACTGTGATAAAATAACGGTACTTAGAGCCATCAAAATTTGAATAACGTAATCTTCCATAGAGTATGGGCATGTGGAAGCCCTAATTTGAATTTGAAATTTGTTTTATTATCGATTTCCTATTTTTTAACACTCCAACGTACTGTTTTATTAACAAACTAGACGATTTCAAAGCTAGCAAAGACAACACTGTACGGGAAAAAAAAAAAAAAAAAAAAAAAAAAAAAAAAAAAAAAAAAAAAACATTTTTATCTCCAACGCGAGAGACTGTGCATCGGAAATTCTAAAGATATGCTCATTTTAAAATTATTTTGCGATATTGCTGTTGAATTGAATATTACGGTTTAAGTGCGAAGAACATGATATTTAATAACTAAAGGTAACACACAAAACGTTAACAAAGCCCCTTTGGCGTAATGTAAAATCTGAAAGCTTTCAGTTTTCCCCCCAGCTAGGAAGTGTGATAAGACATTTTCAGCGAATGAGCATCTGCGAATCTTTCAACGCAGTGATCTTCCAACTGCTAGCTTGACGTGCTAATAGATACCTATATCATCGAAGCACGCACGAAAAAATGCAATGCCTTACAAATCAATCATATTTAACTTACCTACTTCCCTTACATAAAAAGAACTGTAGGCCAAAAACGTTTATCAACTATATAATTAGTTTTATTATACACTATTATAAATATATCTGAATATTAATACACATATAAAAAGAGAAGAAAAATATGTGAGATAACAGCAGTGACAGAAAATTATATTACATCACTTAGGAATTGCTTTTATCTGCAACAGTATATAATTTAATGGTGCATAATCTGGAATATGTAAACATTGTAACATCATCCCTTAATAATACACTGCTCAGTTTCCATTATTTAAAAATAAATAATCTGTATTTGTGGAGAAATGGCGACATCTAGAGTCACTAAATTTTGAAAGCACATAGCCTCCATTCGAAAAAGTTAACCTTGAAGCCCAATCCTGGAGAAGGCATGGGTGTTTGTAAATGCGTAGTTTTTGTGCGGCATAGGGGCACTTTAAACATACGGCAATCCAAAAGTTCTCTCGAGAGGTTAGTGGCAGGGAAAGAGGGGTGGGAGATACTTGACCCCCCGGAGTACTCAACCAAATTGGGGGGGGGGGAAACTGGGCAAAGTCGTACTGTCACCTGCATGGTGCACTAGGCTCTTGCCAACGACAGACGGAGTCTTGTCCCCTTGCCACAATAAATGTCGTAGCCTTGTTCTAATTTCAGAGAACTCATCTGATGTTACTGTCGATCAGGTGGGATAAGTCACAACACAACAATACCATTTATTTTTTCATTTGTTTTTAAGTTTTGCAGGACTTACTTTTGGACTTTAATGAAATACTGGTTAACAAACTTAGCGGTTTAGAAGCAATTACTGTCATTTGGCAAAGCCTAAGATACATCTGTTTTAAATTTAATCAGTAACTCAGCGATTCAAAAGAAATGTGTAGCCCATCGGCAAAGCGTAAGATATTTGTTTTATTCAGAGTCTGCAAGCTAAAACCTATCTCACCGAAAGAGAATACCTGTGCATACATAGTCTTAATCCTGGGTAACTTGCAAAATAAAGTTCGAATTAAATGAAAACATATCGAGGGTTTTAGATGATAACTCATTCTGTCAGACGATGTGGCAGCAAGGTTATGGTAGTGAGCTGGCCATTGGGTGAAGAGCATGGAGTCTGATTACTGGTGGAAGAAAAAGAGTACCAAAGTTAGCAAGCTTTTAGGGAGCTAAAGGGAGAATCTCTGAGAAACCATACAGCTTGGAAGAAATAGGTGGAAAAATTCCGGAAACATATAGCCTTTCAACCCAAGCATGTAAACCTCGAAACTCGAATTTTGAAATCATAATAGTTTTTAATGATTTGCGCGAAAGTAATGAATTTTTCTTAACAAACTTATTAATTTAAAAGTAATTTGTTGGTAATGCGTAAGAGAATTTCTTTTTCAATATAATTTCCAAACCCAATGATTTAAAAAAATGTGTTGCCACTACTTCAAATTCAAACTTTATTCAAATAGAAACTAAAATGTAACATAAACATTTTATTCATCTTTTCCAAGTGTGTGTGTGGGAGAAGAAACCACAGTAATGACAGTTAAAGTGATTACTCTGCCAGTTGATGTGTTTGATAAACAAATCAGCATCATTGCTAGATACCTCGCTGATGAATTTCATTCAAAATATAATTCAATTAAAAGAGCCTTATATTTTTTCCTGCATTCCATTTTTTAAAGTTACGCATATCTAAAAAAATATCAGAATAGTGTCATATACTGTATAAGTAGAATATTGTATAGGCTAGACAGAATTTTAATCGCTCAAGCATAAATTATATCATGTCAGGATGTCTTTTATTAACTACTAGTAAACTCCCGATTTTCTAATTAACCGAACAGATCGCGAGAAATTACTAGGGTATGAAATGCATGGAATGAAAATGGAAGAATTATAAACTAGAGAATAAATTCAACTTTAGTGTTGTATACACATTTTGAGACTTGCGATAAGATTCAAAAAAATTAAATAATAAATAATTAATATTAAACAAGAAGATAGATTAGTTATTTTATTGTTTTATTTCGCAACATAACTTAAAATTTGGACAACAATGAAAGAAAAATTATCAAAATAAATCACGAAATTTATCAAAACCTTCACTGCACAATATGGCTTTGATAGAAAATATCGTTAAACATTAATAATGATGCCTAAAACGTAGTAATATATTACGCCACATTTAATGGTAAAGCATGAATTATGACACATTATATTATTATTATTATTATTATTATATATTATGCCACATTTAATGGTAAAGCATTTCTGCATGATGCGGTAAACATACCGCATGCAGATTATGTGAAAAATTTAGCTTCTCTTTTACGTTGCGAAAGGATAGGAGGTAAAGGTTTTTAATTTGACTTTATAAGGTCAGCTGAGTGTATCTCGTACATAAACATTTCTAATATAAGATACTATCAGCATAAATGGTAATAACTCTTCTTGCAAAATATTAATCAGATGTTAAAAAATGTTAAGGTGTTAAAAAGATGATGATAGATGTTAAAAAAAGTCGGTTATGATGTTAAAAATGTTAAGAAAGTCATGCTAAAAAGTTAAAAAAAGATGACGATGTTGTTAAAAAATCAATCTGTGTCACTAATAAGCAACGGGGTTTGTACTACGGAAGAAGAAAGGCCTTTTGCTTTAATGAACATCTAAACTTTCGCTTTCAAGATCGGTTATAATTTGAACGAAACGAAAGCAAGAACATTTCAGAAAACATCCTTGAATATTAATGAAAAACCTAACTAAACTTTACATAAGAATTTTAATTTAAGGCGACTGAACAGGTTTAGCCTTTGAAATTTCTGTGGATGTAAATTCAGTAAAAATCTGAATACTTCTGAATGTATATGCAATAAAAAATTATATACTTTAATTTTGTTTTAATTCTTCATCGAGGATAATTTATACATGCTCACCTTAAATAAATCTTAGATATAAAAGAAGAAAGGCTGGAACAATATATTAAATATTTTTGTGAATTTAATGTTTCATGGAAACTTTTTAATTACAATAAGAGAAAAGAAAATACAGCATGGTGTTAATTAAGATACTTAATTAAAAAGAAAGTAAAGCATATAAATTTACTCATGATTTATTGGGGTAATCCACGTTAACAGGAAAAAAATCCACGTTAACTCAGAACCACTGCTCATCTGAGGGAAGATAAAAAGCACAGCAAAGAGAAATAATGCAAATTTTAAAAATCAGAAAAATACTAGTAACAATTCAAGTATATTAATCTGGACAATTAAGCTCATTTAGTTACGCAAATTAAATCAGTATTCAAAGCAGGGAAAAAAAGCACAGCCATTCCTTTTTGTTTACATTACTTTTGTCTGTGGGTAGGAGTCAATATGAAATTAAGTAACTTGGTTTATTTGTACTTTTGTTTAATTTTCTTTTAGCAGGTAAAGTAACACTACTTGTTCATTTCAGATAACGTAGAATTAAATCATGTATTGTAGCGGATAAAAAAACGCCCATGTGTACTATAAAACAACATATCCTCCCACTCGCGTTATACTAAATGTTTTTGTTTTCCTTTCTGTATTTTCCATAGACAGTTTAGTTTCACGTTGACAGTTTTTAATAGGAAATTTTTCATCACTAATTTTGAGAGAGAGCACCCTGGGGGGGGATCAGGGGTCTCTTACCCCTCTCTTCTTCCACCAATCTACACGAGAGAACTTTCGGCTCGCCGCATATTGAGAGTGCCGCCGTGCTACACCGACACTATACGTTTACAAACATCCATGTCTTCTCCGGGATTCGAACCCGAGACCTTTGGTACCGTAGTAGATTCCCCTAATCACTATACCGCCTGGACGACTTTAGGGATACATAATAATGAAAAGTTATCTGACCCATAACAATTGGGAGTTGTGTTTAGTTTCATTTAGCATATAACGATTATAATTTTAAGCATAGTAAGACTATGTTTCACATACCTAGTTAGATTTTAATTCATTGATATTGTTACTTTTATATTTCGCAGAACCATCTATACTCAACGAACTGCAAATTAGCTTAAGATAAACGGAACAGAAAATAGTGGTTAGATAGGAAATATATATTATAATTTAAATAGCGTTCCCGTTATTATGAACAACCTTATTTGCTCAACTCGATTTATAGTACCCTAGCGAATTTATAGTACCATTAGAGTACCATTATTATTAGTATTTATAGTACCATTAGAATGAGGATAAGATTGACAGAAGATTTCAGGATTTCTGAGAGGCAAATATGAAATAAAATAGTTTTCGTTTGGAAAACACAGTCAACTCTCTTTTAATTACTTACTACTTTTCTTACAAAGTCATAGCACTTGGAGCAGTTTTTGGTTTTTCATATTTTCTAGACTCCAAGCGCTGTCAGTTAGCTTTGGCTTCATTCCTGGTGGTAATTACCTCTATAAAGACCGCTCGCGCAACCCCATATTTGATCTAATCGGTTTTCTTTTCACTGCATTTAATTTCACGACCTGTAATTTGCCAAGAAATGAACAAACGCCTACCCAGGTCCTTAAAGACAGAGATATTCTTCATGCAGAAAGTTGATTTCGAATAATCACCTCATGGAATTAAAATGTGACTATGCAGTCTTCATTGATGTCGAAGAGAGAGAGAGATTCCGCCCTCCTTTCGTTACTGCCAGGAGCTTGATTTAGTGAAGATGTCAGAATCGGACCTCTAAGATCTGCGAGCCAAATCCTGCTCCAGATGAATCATAATGCCATGGATAATTGGAATGGTACTTACATATTTTTCAGTCGATCATTGCAGCAAACAAAAACTGCCGCTACATGGCGCGTTTTATTCCCAATAATTGATAAGCGGGGCATCACCTGCCTTCTACAACACAGTAAACAGTGAAGCATTCTCGAAATCACGGGATCCTGCCGTCTTACTCAAAGCATCGAAGCACTTTGTGATTTCGCAAAATGGCGCTATAAAGAACAAAGCAACGCAATTTAGATTTGTATAGAAGCGATTCTGTGTTGCGCTGTGTTCATAAAGATTATGTCAATTTTGTAGCTTCCATAAATAATACCATAAGGAAATACCATAAGGAATTTTCAGCTACCAGATCGACCAAGACAAATATTGATGAAAATTATTTCTGAGATAATCAAATAGATTACGCTTTTATTTTTTCCATGTTCTGCCAGTTATCTGTATCTCTCTATTTATGTAATTAAATAAAGCATGATCTATGGTTATATAGCTAAATAGAAAAGGTCATACATGCCTTAAAAATTCTGTCGGAACGATTTATGCAAGTTTGGCAAATTTTTACCAGTTTTCACGGTCACTGGCAACCATATTTCATGGTCGATTACGTAATCACTACCAGCGGAATAAGTACACGTCCGAGGCATGTGTAAATTCCTTTTTATCTCGTCTAAAATTAGAATCGATAGATGATAAAAATTGTGGAAACCGACGAAAACTTATTTAAGATAAAATATAAATAAATCTGAAAGGGTTCGTATTTTAACGGTCGCCCAAAAGAGCTCTTTTAAAGTTTAAATTATTTACTGTACAGATTATCATAGAGATGACACAGGTGGAATATAGAAACATTTTACAAGATACAAGATACTATATATTTAAATTATATATATTATATTTAGATTAACACAGGAATATCATATATCATCCATATATTCGAAAAGTGAAAAATATATAACGTGTTCTATAAGATATTTAATATTTATTTATTTATATGCCACGAATCAAATACATATTTATTTAAATAAATGGGATTGAAAAATTTAAAAAATATATTCTTAAGAACTGCATCCATTGTTTTGAATAGCGTAGTTTGTTCATCAATAACAGATAGATTAAACTTGATATATAAATATCTTGCATCTTGCAGAATGGCAACAAACTCGAAAAATGAAACAATTTACAGTGGACGACATTAAAGCGAAACAACGCAAAATAGTGTTTCGAGACCAGTAGTTCTTTTGGGCTAATAACATGTACGGAGCTTTTAGGATAACGGTCCATTTTAGAATAATGGGCTTTGATGCGATTTTGTCATGAAATCAGATAACATTCCGTTTCTTCCATTTCGTCTAATACTGAGCCAAAGACGCGCGGGAAAAAAAGCCAGAAGGAATTAATATGACGCTGAAAAATGCGTAATATGACTGTAAAGGAAAAGTGTAGAAAAAGTCGTAGTATATGCAAACATGCTGCGAAAGGTTTCACAGAATTCACCTTTTACCCAAGTGGATGTCCAATTAGAAAGAGAAAAGCAACATTATGGGAAAACATTATGCTGCGGAGGTAGATCAAGTATCTCAGTTTCAACATTTGCTTAAAAAAAGCTTTTTCATTCTTTTAAAAAAGATTCAGCGTACATTCTTTGAGAATTATAATTATTTACCAAAAAGATTAATGCGAATTACGATCTAAAGAGGAAAATAAAGACGAGAAAAGAGATAAAAGAATTCTCAACGAATGATTAAAAGCTAGTGAAAGCAATTTAAACTTCAGAAAATTAAAAAAAGTGTTCCAGGATTAGAATATTTTCTCTCCCCATCTCTGATATACTCCTGCTTAGAATTCTCGCCCAATTGAATCCTGAGATACAAAACAAGTTGTCGCCGTCATAATTGAGTTTTGAATTGCACGTGACGACTGAGAATGGATGAAAGAATTTATGTGGAGCGAAAAATTCTAAATTTAAGACTTTATCGTAAATTAAGCTTCTTATCAAATTCTGCGCGAAATGCTTCCAAAGTTCTAGGAAATTTCGATATATCTTTTTTATTTCGTCAATTTTCTTCAATATTATAAAGCACTTTTTGAACATAATTTCCATTTAATTGAAGGCACCTATCTTAATGAAAAACTAACATTTTTAGGCCGGCCGTTTTCAAAGACTAAGTGTCCCCTCAATCCACCTATTTTAGCATGGTTAAATTATCAAATCGAATACCCTATATAGGTCTTTTCTAATGTGCGAACAGACTAGTTCTCCCAAACGTTGAATAATCTCTGAAGTTTTCACATCTTCTTTCCGCAAAGGAAAATGATTGATCTTCGATGCTTGCAAAAACAGTGCTATACAAATGCTCTTATATTTGTCAAACAACTGAATCGGACTGAACAATACTGCATGAGATAGCTGAATAATCATGCCAAGACGTGTCTGTGGGCGATAGCATTGCTTATAAGTTCTAGTATTTGAACTAGAGCTCAATACGTAGAAGTTTGTAGATCACAAAAGAAAAGAATATTTTTAATCATTTTATTAACTTATTTCACAATGAATGCAGTAAGCGTATAATGTTTTTAAGATAAAATTTTAACATAATCCTGCAAAACTTCCGAACGATGATCAATAGCGCTTATTATTATAACATCTCAACTTACTTCGGTCCTACAGCGGCAGAGTGATACAAATCGCTGTTCACAAGGTAGTTAGGTTTCCTAATTTCGATAATCGAGCTGGCTACATGAGAGATTCAGTGATTTTACCATGTGTAACGGGAATAGAACCACTTTCTTTTAAAAATCCTGCCTAAAGGTAACTCTACCTTTAGGCCTACCAATGGCCGAGTCGTTAAGACCATTGAATGCCGAGAGTACGATCCGAATTTAATCCCAGGGAAAAGGCCTGGCTTCATGATTGGGCTTCATGATTGGGCTTCGTGGTTTTCCCGACTTTTTATGTGAATATGAGCAGTTTTTTTTTCATAACGTTCTCCATGAAGGTCCTCTACATTTAGATAGATAATTCTGATGTGATTTTCCATGTTGTAATAATATAACCTAATTTTTTATTCAGATAAGCCTCAACTGCTTTACCCCATTCAAAATAATTTAACACAAACTATAATTTGCCCATTATAAAGTATTATCTTGTAGAGACATTAGGTATTTTTTGAAAGCAGGCAAGATGAAAAATATGCAACACCCTTCGCCGGGAACCAAACCACGGACCTCTGGCATAGGCGCCCAGCGTGTAGATCACCACACCACGAAGGTATGCCTAGGAGGTGGGAGGACACCTTATAATTTGATCAGAGCTGTTGCTGGGATTTTTAGTGCCCGGAGACAACTGAAGATCTCACGAGCCTCATGTTTACCAAGAGTGGAAAAAATTTCCTTCTAAAAATCTGTAACATCAATTTGGCGCCCATTGGATGTTGCGCCCAGGAATAAATATCCCCTTCCCCCCTCTAGCTACGTTCCTGCATCTGATCTCTGATGGAATTTTCTGTATAGTTAACTGTTTAATTTGTTGTAGTGATTATCAGCTGTCGCGAATTCCAAAGTTGAACAAAGAATAACAATAAAATTTCACCGTAAAACAAGTGAAATAGAAATGGAGATATTTGAAACAATGTGTGAAAGATAAATCAAAATATGAATACGTTAGGCCTCAGAAAATCAGTTGAATCGTCTGCTACACGACGCTGCGACGAACTTAGCTCCGTTCTTATAAAAAAGTTTCTAGCAAAGAAAAGTGATTCAGTTCTCAAGCACTTGCCTTATTTACCTGATTCCGTATGTAAAATTATTTTTTCTTCCCTAAAATTAAGCCTTACCTCCAAATTCATTATTTTAACAGTATTAAAATTATTCAGAAATCCATGAAGGGTAAGAAACAAGAAACTATCAATATTTTACGAACCCAATTAACAAAGCTTTGCAGACGAACTGTGTATGCACATTATAAGCTCACTATTACTTTATGACTTTAGTACGTTCACCTTGTATTTACTTTTTTAAAAGTACTAACTACCAAATCTTGAAAATCACACTGCCCAAAAGCATCGTTCCTAAAACTTCTTCCCATCAAATACATTTACACAATATTCTAGGCCTAGTAGTTGGCTTGTATCTTTGAAAACTTCTAGAGGGCACAAACAGTGAGGCAGTTAGAATGCGAAAGTAAAGTGATATTTACAAGTTTTTCTAGCTGTTATGGTAGCAGGGTTTCATTATCTTCCAACCAGGAGTTAAATACTAAGCGCATTTATTTAGCGGAAACTCACTTAAGTTATTTAGAAAAAATTAGTACTGTTTTATAATTGTGATGCAAAAAGAAACTAAATTATTGGGTTTAAGAGTTACAAAAATAGTCCGACGTAAAAAGTAATAATTTTTCGAGTTTAAAAAAGCACAAGTTGATATCAACCAAGAGGTTGGTTAATTAAGCCTGACATATTCGTCCGTCAGATTATCGAAAGCTGAAGACACCTAAACGACATGTGCATCTAATTTAAGAAAAATATAAGTTTGAAATCTTGTACCAAAAATAGGACTCGAAAATAGAAATATGAACAAAAACTTCGAGAGAGATGGGATGTACCTTAAAATTTATAGGCAATCGATTTCATCCAGGAAATGGGCGGAAATCCGTCGTATTTGATGAATCGCTTTATATATTTGATTCTCATCGCAGTGATGGCCCAAAGCATCATCACTCAATATTTTCAATTTATGTCCGTGTAAACTTTAAGATAAAACTTAAAGGAGTGTTCTGAAGAAACGTAATGGCGCCATAGATGAAGCGATGAATGTCTCTAGCAGTCCTTTTTCACGGAACTAAAAATAATCGCGTTTATTTAACTCAGTGCATTAAAAATTACACCGTGAATACACGTGGTAGGAAGGAAAAAGAATTTACAGCTACAAGCCATGCTCCCAGCTGTTTCTGAGAAACCAAAAAACTGATTTTATGCTTAAATCAAACGACGCCCGCAACATACCCCAAGTTAAAGACATCAAAAGACATTTCAGCATTATTAAAAGAATATTCTATTCCGAAAAAGAAACTTAGAAATTTGACTCAATTTAATAGAATTTTTTTAAATTTTCATTCTTCCTAAAGGAACTGTCTAAAGTGTGCAGTAATAGTTGGAGTAAATGTTAATAAGACAGGCCAAAAAATGTTTGAGCAGTATTTTTAATGTGAACATCGGCAAAGAATTAATTGAATAGTGCTGTAATGTAAGATTTATCTTTATATGAGGGTTAACCTAAAAACATTCTGATTTGTCTCATTCTTATTCGACTATTAACATGAATTCTGACGTGAAACAGAGAATTTAAACCAAAAATGAACGTATTAAGTAAGTAGAAAAATATTTAGTTTGAGATATACGTTTAGTTTAAAAATATAAATTATTAAATTATTAAAGTTTTCTTTAAATTATTTCTATTTATATTCCACCTTTTCCTATTTTTAAAACCAGGTTACATTTTATTTGATCTGATCACAAATTCTATATTATTTACATCCCAGTTGTCATTTATGGCTGTCGCAATGGTCCTAAATTCTAATCGCTGTGTTCTGAGCTAAACCAATTATCAATAGATACAGATAATTCAAAATAAAGCTCTTAGAGAGATAACAGATGCCCTATGATGCTTTAGAAATACGTAATGCACCAGAAACTGAAAAATCTGTACCAGATTAGGTCTTATCTCAAACGCAGCTGCTAAATTTTATAAAAGTGTGAAGTACGTGTAAATGAAATTTTCAGAATACAAAGACACAACCCATACCTCTTGCACGTACAGTTTCTGCCAATACTTCTCCCATAGCTTAATTGAATAATACAATTATTATTTTTCCTTAATAAATTAATATAATGGGCGAGGATTAATGGGAAATTATATAATTTACAATTACTCTTTGTAATATAGTCTGTTTCGATATTTTGATAAAATACTGCTATCTCTTTTCCTTAAATTAAATTCTAAAGAAATAAAAAATTCTGTTTAGAATTTACGATCGTACGTAATTAACTTCGATACATTTCTTTCTATGTCTGAAGCAATAAGTGTTCAGGAAACTTTTCAAATGTAAAGCAGCATACCTCTTCCATAAATACAATGACCTGGAAGAAATAACACACCTTAAGAGCGCGAAATAACTTAATTAGTTAATTGTTTTCTTACTATTTATTAAATAACTTTTCAAATGGAAAGCAGCATACCTCTTCCATAAATACAATGACCTGGAAGAAATAACACACCTTAAGAGCGCGAAATAACTTAATTAGTTAATTGTTTTCTTACTATTTATTAAATAACTTTTCAAATGGAAAGCAGCATACCTCTTCCATAAATACAATGACCTGGAAGAAATAACACACCTTAAGAGCGCGAAATAACTTAATTAGTTAATTGTTTTCTTACTATTTATTAAATAACTTTTCAAATGGAAAGCAGCATACCTCTTCCATAAATACAATGACCTGGAAGAAATAACACACCTTAAGAGCGCGAAATAACTTAATTAGTTAATTGTTTTCTTACTATTTATTAAATAACTTTTCAAATGGAAAGCAGCATACCTCTTCCATAAATACAATGACCTGGAAGAAATAACACACCTTAAGAGCGCGAAATAACTTAATTAGTTAATTGTTTTCTTACTATTTATTAAATAACTTTTCAAATGGAAAGCAGCATACCTCTTCCATAAATACAATGACCTGGAAGAAATAACACACCTTAAGAGCGCGAAATAACTTAATTAGTTAATTGTTTTCTTACTATTTATTAAATAACTTTTCAAATGGAAAGCAGCATACCTCTTCCATAAATACAATGACCTGGAAGAAATAACACACCTTAAGAGCGCGAAATAACTTAATTAGTTAATTGTTTTCTTACTATTTATTAAATAACTTTTCAAATGGAAAGCAGCATACCTCTTCCATAAATACAATGACCTGGAAGAAATAACACACCTTAAGAGCGCGAAATAACTTAATTAGTTAATTGTTTTCTTACTATTTATTAAATAACTTTTCAAATGGAAAGCAGCATACCTCTTCCATAAATACAATGACCTGGAAGAAATAACACACCTTAAGAGCGCGAAATAACTTAATTAGTTAATTGTTTTCTTACTATTTATTAAATAACTTTTCTAGCTTGAACAAAACATAACCTTAACTATTAATTCCAAAGATATATTATCCAAATTGGTTTCGTTGCGCACAGTAATTTTTTTTAATTATCAGGATGTAGAGATTGAGTATTAAGAAATATTCTTCCAAGACCCGGCACAGCAAATTACTCAGAGAGAGCTAGCTGCACAGCCAGGACATTCTGCAACAGAGCCGCCATTTACGATCACACCAGTGCGTATTTAAAGCATTACATACTTTAAAAAATGATGCACACAAAATCCCGCAAATAAAAATGTATAGGGTTTGGAAATCTCAATGGTTTTCTTATTTACATGTTATTAACAAAACATCGAAAGTTAGTATTTAAATTTTAATGCACATTAAAAATACATTTTTGTAAAACGCTCATTCTTCGGATGCTGCTACTTGCAAGAGATCAAATATTTCCTAAAACCCAACTTATTAAATTATGCAAATGTAAATTTATGAAAAATAAAGAACAAATATTCTTGTCCTTCTGGAAATGTATTTTTTATTGATAAGAAATATTTTGTTTAATTAAACAAAAGTAATTATAAAAGATCACTAAATTACGCAATTTAAAGAAAAATCAGCGAAATAAGCATTTTATTCAACCATTTTGCCTCACAGTATCTCTAAAATTCTTCTACTGTAAAAGGATGAATATAACATTAAAAACGGAATACACTTAATTACAGATGGCACTTCGACATTAAGCTGGAATCCAAAATGTCTTCCGAAGTATCTCGACATTCTAAAGTCTTACCCGGAATATTTAGGTCTTGAAAAAAGCCACCACTTTTTTTTTTAAAGCAAAGCATCTTCTGACGGAATGCAAATTTGTTTATAATTTTAATCCCCAAGACAGAGTTTAAACACGATTAAATGAATAATATTAATTTAATCAAGTAAAAGAAGTCATAAATGCTTTCTCGAAGTTATCATCGGTACCCAGTCAACTAATAAGCATGGAAAATTCTCTAGAACTAAGGAAAAATACATTTGGACAAAGAAAAAAAGTTTTTTAGCTCTGTTAAACTACACTTTGCATTTTCTTCTGAAATATTTCATAGGATTATTCATTCAGAAGTAAGATATAAAATGAATCAAAATGCCTTAAGGATGCAAATTTGACATAAAAGGACCTATAATCTCTATACGCGGTATTAGAAAACTGCATATTTAGTCTTGCGTTAGTAAATTAATAACGAATAGTTTAGGATAATGCCCTTACAAGAAAATAGATAAACCGTACTTGTGCACAAAAAAGAAAAAAAAAAAAACCTGTGCAAATATACTTCCTAAAGGCATTGCATTATTTATTAGAACTACACATAGAAATTCTTTGTATATGTGAAAAATATGAAATCCGTGTATATGAAATATTTGATCGAAAATTAATAAAAATTGATGGACATTTTCAATCAAATCTTATTAAAAAGCTATTATTTCCAAAATTCTAGTTGAAAAAAGATTTCTATTTTTAATTGGTATGGCTACTTCTAATAAAATACATTTTGAAACCATAGATTAATATTTTGAAAACGAAAAGTAACTCTCAGGTTATGTAAATAAATTAACCAACTTAATGACATATATGTGTTTCTTTTGTTTAGGCATTTTATGATGTACCTAGTTAAAAATTACTCATAATTACACACGCATAATTTATAAAACTTAAAAATACATGTTTTTAGAAATTTATATATAATGTAGTAAACTTCTATTATATAATTAAATTTCCTTCACACAGGATAATAATTTCCTTTACTTTTTTCTAAATTTAAATTCTTTTCCACTTTTCGCTAAAATATTTTAGAGGCCAGATGCATTTGTAAACAACATAAAAGTACAAATTTTATTTATTCAAACATTTTGTTCCAAGAGAAAGAGAAATAATTATCCATAATATATTCTTTATTTCAATATTAATAATAATATGTCATGTTTGTAAAAGTCGAAGTCACGAAAAACTTGCAGTTTAATGTTTATCCTTCTTGAGATTCGTAGCAATGAAGGCTTTTAAACTCCGAAAATTCCCAAAGTACAAAACGATATAGCATTCAACTTACCTTTTGAAGTTTTCAAAGAATACTTTAGAACTTCAGGTGTTCAAGGTACTGGAATCCAGTCTGGTGGCGTAAACGAACAAGCGTGCACAAATTTCTGCCGCCTTAAGAATGGGGACCGAAAGGTAAATGGCGCTTAGATTTTGCGTGGAAACACAACTGAATTCCATCGGCCAACTGTTTACGCGATGCAAAAAGCTCCCGAAGATTTTCGTGGGATCCGCGTCTGCGCAGTTTGTTTTACGCGCAGACGGTTTCGAATGTTTCCGCCTGCACGATTTCTGCTGCTGGGAAAAGGTTCTGAGATTTTTCCCGCCTAGAGCTTTAATTCTTAATCACTTTTCGTTGTTCTGAGACATTAATGAGGTTAGAGGAGAGATTTCGAGTGATTAAACGTTGATTTGCGAGTCTGTTTTGACACGATTTAGTACAAGAAAGAATTCCAGGGGAAAAAATAAATTATTTAATTTCCTCGACTGTGCTGGTATAAGCACAAAATTTCGTGTCATAAAAGTGAAAAATTATTATAACTTTTAGTCCGCATAATGATTGTTAATTTGTTTTTTAACTTGCATTTCGTTTCGTTATAAAAATCTTGCCTATGCCAAAGAGTTTTTATTAATTCGTTTTATTTCATGACCAGGTCCCAGTTTCTATATGGGCAAAACGAGGTACAGTGTCTCAAAAAAGTGATGGGACACTTGTGCTTTACAAAAGGAAACTGCAATAAAATAAATTTAAAAAACATGTAAAATTTTTTGTGGGTGTGTTTCATACTTAAATTTTGTAACAATTATTACATAACATACATTTTCTCAAAATATTAAAATATTAATTTAATAAAAATACAATTTTTTAGAACGGAGCAGAAAATGGCTCACTTAAGTGATGGGACACTTACTTTCCATCAAATATTTATCCAAAAATTTTACTTTTTAAAAGGTTTTAATATTTTGTTGGATTTTCTTTTACTTTTAAAACATGATTTAATCTTCTTGGGATGGATTCGACTAATGTTTTGTGATTTCTGGAGTGATTTTACCCCATTCTTCTTGAAGCACCGATTTTAATTGTTGTTTTGAAGAAATGGTGTGTTTGCGAATTCTTGATTCCAATTCTTCCCAAATATTATCTATGGAATTTAATTGTGGAGATTGTGGGGGTGTTTTTATTATTTCAGGACAGTTATACAGCAGCCAGAGTCTAACGTTCAAAGCACTGTGCTTGGGGTCATTGTCCTGGTAGAATTTAAAATCGTTATGAAGGTTCAATTTTCGTGCTGAAGATTTCAAATTTTGATTTAAAAATGTCAATATACTTGTACTGATCCATTATACTGTCAATAAAAACAAGATTACCAACTCCAGAGGACGACATACACCCCCATACCATAACTCCTCCTCCACCATGTTTTACTGTTGCCACCAAGTTCTGTTTGCCAAATTTTTCCCTGAGTTTTCTCCACACCAAGATTCTACCGTCAGAACCAAATATATTAAATTTACTCTCATCAGCAAATAGAGCTTCATTCCAGTAATCAGAATTCTTATTTATGTTGGATTTTGCGAAAGCCAGTCTGAGTTTTCCATTCTTTTCACTTAGGAAGAATTTTTTTCCTGGCTGCTCTACCGAGATATCCAGCAGATCGAATTACTTTTCTAATAGTCTCAGGATTAACAATTACTCCATATAATGCTTGTAAATCAGCAGCAATTTTAGGAGCACTCATTCTTGGATTTTTTTTAATATTTCCAACGATAATTCGCTTTATTCCATTGGATAGTTTTGATGGTCTTCTTTTATCCTGGATCATATGATTCTTTTTATATCGTTTAATGATATTGAAAACTGTTGAAGGATCAAGTTAACTGTTTCAGCTGTTTCTCTAATAGATTTTCCATGTTCAATATGCAAATTAATAACTAATTTTCGAATTCCAGGCAAAGTTTCTTTTCGTTTAGCATTCATAGCTGCACAGAGCTAAAAAACACACAAATTCCAAAACAAACTGGAGAGAAATACTGCAGACGATTTTATAAATTATTGTCAATTGCTTTTGAGTAAAAATAAATGCCCCAAAAGATATTTTTATTGCTTACTTCAGACGATTTTTGTTGCATAGTACGTAGTGTGCCATCACTTATGTGAACCATTTTTTGCTCCGTTCTAAACAATTGTATTTTTATTAAATTAATATTTTAATATTTTTAAAAAATGTATGTTATGTAATAATTGTTACTAAATGTAAGTATGAAACACACCCACAAAAAAATTTTACATGTTTTTTTAATTAATTTTATTACAGTTTCTTTTTGAAAAGCACAAGTGTCCCATCACTTTTTTGAGACACTGTATGTATAATTTTATATATCTGTTTTAATTCCTATTTTTAAGTATTTTAATTGAAAAGAAGGAAAAAATTGTAAATTTTGTGTATGTGTATGTATGTTTATGTCTTACTTAAAATATAAGAACAATAGATCGCTTACACTACGATAGCACGCTTGCAGTTGGAGGAAAATTCGTTACAAACCCGTAAATATGTTTAGTTAGTATAGTTGAACTTCCGGTATAATTTTTCAAACATCAATATATCAGTTACTGTGGATTCGGTTAACTCTACTAAAATTATTGTATTTTTGAATTCTATAGTTTTCTAGGCAAAATGTAAAGGATTTATATTTATAAAGTAATTTTAAAAAATTATTTTAAACTACTTTAAGGATAATAGAATACATTTCAAGCATTCCTAAACATTCATTTTAATACAAAACATACGTAAATGTATCATATATATTTATGTATATACATTAATATAAGTAAGCATCGTAATTCCAGGAGCATTTGCGCAGAAAAGCTGTTGCAATTTTGTTAAGTTTGTAGAATGCGGCTTCTCAGCGAATGCGAAGTAGATGCGGAAAAGAATGTTTTACAGTAAATGACCAAGCTATATCCTATAGCTGAAAAAGATTGGCTAATTTAGGAAATTTTTTAACATCTCAAGAACTTGTCATTATTTTATTTTGTCATTATTTATCTACAAATAGATATTTATAAAACAGACTAATGAAATAAAAAAATGTACCAATTAGCAACGTAAGTTTAAAAGTCTATTTAACTGCTTTAAATAGAATGTATTTTTACTAATTTCTGTATTTTAAATGCTTACATTTCTTTACTGCTTTTTTAGTAAAAATTTGTTCAGTTAAAACAAAAATAAGCAATAGAAAGGTAAAAATATTACTTACTTCTCGTGTTGATGCAAAAATTCGTTTATGGTCAAGAAACGCATTGTCTGTGATGGTATCATAAGACGATGATTTGTAGGTACTTTATTTTTTACTACGATATTTTGTATGACGGTGTTTTAGAAATGCGAAATTTTTTAAACAGTTTATTTTCGTGTGTAAAAAACGTAGAAGGTGTTTCCTACTATGTTTTTTTAGCACTGACATGTTTTTCCTTGTTTTCATTTCCTCCCACGACATTTTATGTGGATGACGTTTTCTCCTTATATTTATTTTCTCGGCGACGTTTTGGTTTGAGATGCTTTTTCACGATGCTTTCTGCGGATACACTCTACAATATAGGTATCGTTAGTTTTGTACTTGAGGAAAGTATTTATAAAAATTCTGCGCACAAATTATGCAAAAAGAAAAATGCACAAGTATGTATTGAATAATTAAGCCGCTTTTTGATTCAATAAGTGTGAAAGTTTCATGTAGTGTTAATTTACGAAGAAAATAATAATAAAGTAAGTTTTTTTTCCCTATTGCTTTGCGATGTTGTTTGGAAATAACAACTTATGTATGTTATTGTATACATGTAAATGTATACAATAACATACATAAGTTATTATTTACTTATGCATGTTATTTTATTATGCAATAATATTTTTTATTGCAAGGACAGCATGTCAACATAAAAAAATAAAATTTGGCAATAAAACGTAATAGCTTGCCACAGACTTTATTGATTTGGAAAGCAAAGGAGCATAAGTCTTCATAAGGTGACTTCTTAATAAGGGAACCTCTTTTACTCCTCCTGAAAAAGAGGCATCTTTGGGAGATTGCTGTTGAAACAGAACAGTTTTATTCGAAATCGACACCAAGATTGATTGCTTTGCTGCCTAATAACGAATCTACGCAGCCTTTTAAATATCGACTACACTGGCATTTACACTCTAAGCATTTAATTAGCGCATTTCTCGTTAGAAGCGCAATAAATTTACATTGGAATATCAAAATAAATAATACAGATGAGCGTATACGTTGTAACGCTTTAAATGTACGTTGGTAGGTGCATAAACTAATGTATATATATTATAAGGTATTTTCCCTTCCTTCCTGCATGCCTTCGTGGTGTAACGGTAGCACACTCGGCGCGTATTCGAGAAGTCCAGATTCGAGTCCCGGGAGGGTATTGCTCATTTTTCACGTCTCCTGATTCAAAATATCCTAAAGACTTTACAGTATAAAATTATATTCATAAACAAAAGCTTATAGAATTATTACTGTCGTAAGAATGGTGAAGTTGTACGATTTAAGCAGTATAAAACAGGTCGTAGCGTTTCGAAGGTGTACATGAAATTTAGGCGTTCACGCATGGCCGTTTCAAAAATGTGGCGTGATTACATAAATTCTGCCAAAACATTGAATTTAGGATAAAAGATGTGGCCATAAAACGACTGAATGAGCATGATCAGACCAAAACAAAAGTACGACATCGCAGCAGATAGCATCAGAATCCAATACTTGAGATTCAGCAAACACCAGCACAAAGATTATGATACATACATTTGTTTCATTATACAGCCTGACATTTAACTAGAGTATCTCTGATGAATGTACGACACAGATCTAAGCAGTGTGATGGACTGCTGCGATTCGATCTCTTGATGACTAGAAACGAGTTACCTGGTGGGTCTAATCGCATTTTCATGTGTCTCAGTCCAGAAGAACATATCTGAATGGGAAGCAAAACTCACGGAATTCATAGACTCTGGATGTGAAAACAGACTGTATAGGCTGTGGTATATCTGTGATGGTATAGAATTTGTTTAATTGGCATTCAGTGATATCCGTGGTCTGTGAAATTTGAATACTGTATGTTCACCGTTTCCGATGAATTACACTTATCCATGTCCTTTTCATTTTGCGTGGTAGACGTTTGCTAACAGGGAAAGCGCAGCTGTACATACAGAGGTTGGACAAAAATATGGAAACACCTTTAAAAAAAATGTTTCTTTGCTTAATATGGTGTAGGAAACCCGTTGGCATCCAAAACAGCTTGCAGTCTTCTCGGAATGGATAAATACAGTTCTTGTATGTTTGCCAAGGGAATATTATACCATTCTTCCTGCAAAACGGTGGCAAGTTCAGATAACGATGTTGGCGGTGGATAACGAGAACGCACTTTCCGTTCCAATGTAGACAACAAAGGTTCGATAATATTCAGGTCTGGTGACTGTGGTGGCCAGGGGAGGTAGGACAACTCATCCTCGTGCTCAGAAAACCAGTCCTGGACAATGTGAGCTGTGTGAACAGGGGCTTTGTAGTCTTGGAAGACACCATCACCATCGGGGAACAAAGTTTGTACCATGGGATGAACTTGATCGGCCAAAATGTTCACATAAGTCTTGGCAGTCATGTGCCCTGACACAGTTATCATGGGGCTACCAGAGAACCACGACAGGGCTGCCCAAACCATAACAGAACCTCCGCCATGTTTCACTCTTGGCAATAAGCAGTCTGTATTATATGCTTGAGATGGCGTTCTCCAGACGTAAACTTGGCCAGAAGCAGGAAACAATGTGAAAGAAGACTCATCAGACCATATTACTCGCTTCCACTGCTCTATAGTCCAGGCTTTATGACTTAAACACCACCTTTTCCTATTACGGGCATTAGCATCACTGATGAGTGGCTTCTCAATTGCAGCACAGCCAGCAATTCCCTGTTTATGAAGCTCCCTTCTAATTGTTTTGGTACTCACAGGGTTCGGTAACACAACATTCATTTCAGCAGTAACTTTTGCAGCTGTGGTCTTCTTATTTTTCGTCATTAGCAGATGATGTTTTTCCGCTTTTCAAATACGCGGAATAAATCTTCGATACAGTACCTCTTGAAACACTTAACACCTCGACTACCTTGCTTACGGAAGCACCTCTACCATACGTGCTCCAACAATTTGCCCACGTTCGAAGTCTGTTAACTCTGACATAATGCAATGACAACCTCACATAACAGTACTTCGACAATAACTAAAGTGTTTAGCACATTTACGAAGTTGTATAGGTGGAGTCAGTAGTCAAAAATGCCAACGCCACCTACATATTTCATTAAAATCAATCTTTCTTTTCAAACATGCATTTCACAAGGTGTTTCCATATTTTCGTCCATCCACTGTATCTAGACATCCAGATTAGAATCTACAAGGAGCTGGAGAAAAAATTATCAGAGTTTGGAGTATACCAAGGGCAACTTATTGAATCAGATCTAAATTTTATCGAACACATCTGTGATGACAGGAAATACGCTGTGGGAAAGAACAATAAAATTATGAACTGCTTTTAGGAAGTTTGTTTTTCTTGCCTGTAGAATAGTCCTTCTTATTTTTGAGATCCATGTCTCTGCAATCCTTATCTTCCATAAAGGATCTACTAATGTTAATCTAATGCACCACTTTACTGATACTTCTGTACAGTTAAATTGAGGAAAAAAAGAATTAAAAATTGGACCATGGAGATTCATGGTTACCAATTACCTATACCGTGATATTTACTAATAAAAGACAATACAATATTACATGCAATTTTAACATTTGCCAACGTGTGTGGATTTGGATTATTTGGGTTATAACAAAGCACACAAGGGCTATCTGCTTCACCATGTATGAATAATAATTGCATGGTAGTTCAACGTAATCTAATGTAACAAAACAGCTCTAAAATGTTTAAGGTACTCAGATAAGGAATGCCTTAAAATAATATCAACTGTTCTTGCCTAAACGATCAAGAATGCCGATTATTACTTAAAATATGTAGCTGACTCCGAAATGAAATTGATTTTACATTAGAATCCAGCTCCTTCTAGCATATCTATTAACGATGAGAACGGCTGTGTGGCAAAAAAATACGAACCTGAGTACAAAAATAATCAATGTATTTCTTATAAGGCATTTTTCTTATACAATGCTCAAGCTAATAGTCAACAAAATTTAAAATTCTTCTTCAACAATGGGATTTCTAAAGATTGGGATCTTCAAAATTCCTTAAAAAATGAAGTCTGGAGCAATAATCTTGATGTGTGATCACAACAGTCCCGAGATATTTTGTAACTGGTTCGGAAAGACAATCGCGCATTACTTCCTGGTTGTCCACTTGAACAACATTGGGACGTTTTGACAGCCCAAAACGTCTTCTTTTTTCATGGTTTAGAGACATTAGGTTATTTTGAAGCAGGACAAGTTCAGTGCCCTCAACGGAATTCGAACCAGAACCCCTCGAATACGCCGAGTGTGCTACTGTTACTCTACGAAGGCATACTGGAAGGAGGAAGAAAATACCTTATATAGTCAATGATCACTTTCTTCACTATCCTTGCTCTAACAAAGAGTTCGTATTTCTTAAGGTGTTGAACATTTTGCTCTCATCGCTAACGGCTGACCCTAAGAAACTACATCTAATGTTTGGCAACCTATCGAATTTTACCTTAGCTAGGAATGCATACGATGCAACTAAAAGTAAAGTTTAGCTGAAAAGTTTATTAGCTTCTACATGGTAATTAACGCAGCTAAATGTAGTAACCAATTAATTCATGTTACTTCTCGTCGACTATCAGCTGCAACAACTACATGCTAAACTATCGCTAGGTCACGATTATAGCCACAAGACTATTCAGAACTACATAACCATTTTTGGTTAGACGGAAAACCAGTTAATTCTCTAAAATTTACTGGATTCGACGTCTGTCATTCTAACTTCTGCTCTGATAGTGGCTTCCTTTCAGAGCAAGACGGAAATGGATCCAAATGAATTCCACTGAGATCCTGGCTCTGATTTCTAACAGACGCAGATGGCTGCACAGTTTGCACAACCTCTGATATAAGCGGGTAATGTGACGTGACAAGACATACAGGAAACAAATTAGTGTAAGGCTAACTATTAATAAAACTTATATCGCAAATTTTACAAGTTCACTCTTCAAAATATTACTCGAAAGCTGAACATTGTATCATACTCTGTTTGTAGTACTTTAACATTCTGTTTTTATCTCGTGTAGATTCCGTTTTTACCTCTGTATTTTATCTGTAACTTATTTGTATTTTATGGCCTAAAGACAAGTTTCTAAAGTCTTTTAGAGTATTAGAACAAAAAATGTCAACAAGTTTTAGAAGATCAGAATGGGAATAAGTTAGCGTTGGCGATTCAAGTCGTTACATTATCACTGGAAAGAACTATCATGAAAACTTTCTTACTGAGCGAACGTAAAATGGCGGAAAGCAGAGCAATAATATAGATTTCCGAAAATATAAAAAAACTCGTCTTCTGATAGCTGAAACTCCCTGTTTTGGACATCTGCCAAAGCTGAAAACAGCATTTCGAATTTCTGTGCTTAATATCAATAGTATATATCTTCGCAACATACGCCTTCTTTACAAATAGCTAGCAGTCGGGAAAAATAATCCCTTGTGCATCGTAACGTATTTTATCTAAAACTAATCGAGCGCCTATAAATATACCATTGTGACCAAAGTTCCTGAGCAAACTAAAGTGAAAGCTTTTATCCCACCGGGAGTCATTAACTGCCATTCTTTGAAACATCAGGTTAGTTTTACAGCTTAAATGGTGTAAAACGAAAAACACTTTCAGGCAGAGGAACTTCATTACTCCTATTCAACACAAAAGATGGCCTGGCTTTATATTAATTGTGTCTTTAACTCACATGCATCGAGTTTCTGGGATTTATGCAAGATTTAAAAAGCTTAAAAATAAAGGTATTTTATTTTTATGTATGAATTCAAGTAAGAGACTTTCTCTTTCTATTAAGTCTATGGTGATTATGAATTTTTTACTTCCTTGTACGAAGTAAAAGAAGCATTGTAATCGTAAAACATTTACGGTATTATATCAAAATAGCCATTTTGACTGCTCTCAAATTCATTTGAATGATGTTTGTGCTTGATATCTATACGTGCAGACAGAATAAAGAACTCTTTTTCTCAAAACGGATTGTAAAATGGATTTAAATGGTTTCAGAAAGATTTTTCCCTGACGTCTGTATCTATGTATCTTGTATACTTTAAAAACGAGTTGCCTCAAAACGTTGAAATTTGTACATGGGACTATCATAACATGTACTTGTGCTCCTCCCTTTTTTGTTGAAATCGGCTGCACCAAAAGTATTTATATATATAAAATATGGCTATGGCTTTAAATAAATTTCTGTTTCTTGGAGACAATATATAGGAACCTTCTTCTAATAATAAATTATTCTAATAATAAACTCTATATATAAACACTCACTCTGTTACCAATCTCTTATATGCTGGCAAATTATGCATTGTTGGCTTTAAAAGGGATCAATTATGTTGCTTTCATTAAGGTTTATACTCGTTAAGCTTCTTTACTGTAATAGCTGCAGAATTACCAATAGTTAAAAAGTTGTTACTAAGTGCTACTAAGTCTAATGAAGCCGCCATTCTTTTACATTTGAAACTCTTAGTAGAAGAATGAATTAAGTCAGTTTTTGCACTAATTTTAAAGTCTTTTTGTCGAATGGGACCAAAAGAAAACATTCAGTTTTGCGCACTGAAAAATTTGTCTAATTTTAATCGTGAAAATGTTTTTTTAGTTGCTTTATGTTTTTATGTATTTCACAAATTTTAATGAATATGTTTTGAGTTTTATGAATTTTTGCCTTGTATCGAAGTGAGAACTGAATTAATTGAATGAGAAATATATCTCAAATGAAATTCGATGAAATATGTTTAAATGAAATGTAGCAAAAACAAAGTGTGTATAATTTAATAGGCCGTACTAGGAAGTCGTATGGTTTCCACATCAGATATTTCTTTTTAAAAACAAGCAGACAGAACTTTTGTAGTAGACTCAATCCATGATGAAAAAGGAAGCTTGTCAAAATTATTGAAAATAAGATAATGATAAATATAATAACAGATTCTGAAATTGATTTATTTTCAATACTTTCTTTGTAATAAATAATAAATATATTAATATTGCTTCATATGAAATAATTTTGAATAAAATAACATCTCGATTTTACATCATTTTCGACTTTTCTTTATAATAATTATTATAAAAATATTAAAATAATCCGTTGTGCATCGTAACGTATTTTATCTAAAATTAATCGAGCGCCTATAAATATACCATTGTGACCAAAGTTCCTGAGCAAACTAAACTCCTGAGCATATAAACTGCTAATCAATTGTAAATGACATTAATAGAAATTTAATTATTGGAAAATAAGACATTTTGAATAAAATAATAGCTTCAGGCGTTTAGTAATTTCAAATTTTTATCTTTGTAATAATTAATAAAAAATAAAAAAAAACAATAATTGTTCTCATAAAATGTTAATTAATGCCAGGGATGGAAATTAAAAACTATCACAATTATTGCAAAATATCTTTATTTTGAATAAGAAGTTTAAATGACTTTACTTATTTCTCTGTTATAGTTCATAAAAATATTGATAAAGCTTCATATAAAATGATAATTAGTTGTCGATGACGAAAATAGAAATATATCAAAATTATTACAAAATAAATTAGGTTAAATAAAAGCTTCAGGAAATTAGATGATTTAACTTTCCTCTTTGTAAAAACTAACATGAAATATTAATATTAGTTCATAGAAAAAGTTAAGCAACTGTCGATGATATAAATGGAAATGAACCAAAATTATTACGAAATAAAGTATTGTTGCGTGCGTACGGGTTCGTTATGAAATGAATGCACCAGTTCGATGAAAAAATGAACAAAAATTTATTATGATCACAACAAAAATGCTTAAATCTTCTTAAATTATCATGCAGTATTACAATATCTCACAGTAGTTATCTTTTAACTACTCAAATGTCCAATAGAACGTAATTCAAAACAGCTAAAGAAAGCTAATCCGCGAATTCGCTACAATCAACAACAGTAGTTTTCTAAACAACAACAAACTAAGCAGCTACTACAAACTGAGATGTTTTCCTCCTTTTATAAGATTTTAAAATCACGCGCTAGAATTTTCCAGTACTTTCTCGAAATCAAAAAGAGATATTTATTTATTTAATGCACGCGCTCTTGTATTTTCAATTTTCCGGCTTAGCTTTCTTTTAATATTCGTCACGCGCTGCACTGCGCGAGAAATAAAACCATTTAATTTATAATTAAACTAATATCAGCTTTTTAAATACCAAATTCGTAACAGTATTTTCAATAAAATAACAGCTTTAGAGGTTTAAATAATTAATAGAATTATTTATAATGTTTCATGTAAATTACTGACAATCATTAATGATGGAAATGGAAGTTATCAAAATATTCGGAAAACAAGATAATTCGAATAAAATACAACTAAAGCTTATATTATTTTAGTTTCTTTCTTTTAACAGTTATTAAAAAACATTAAAAATGTTCATATGAAATGCTTATCAATTGTTAGTGACGGAAAAAGTAATTTATCAAAATTATTTCAAATTAAGACGCTTTGAATAAAATAACACTTTTAAAAGCTCAGAGGCTATCAGATTTCCTGTCTTTGTAATAATTATTAAAAATGTTAATAATGTTTAACACTTTCGCCGTCCTCTCCTGTCCGCGAAAATTCCCCCCCCCAGCGGTCGTCTGTTTTTCGTAGCGTGTAATGTTGTTTTCTCTGTACATCATAACTTTCCATACATGACTTTCGTAGTGGATGAATGTCAATGAATATTAAGTAAAATTATAAGGAAATAAAGCACAATGGAAAAATAATAATATCTCTGCTTATTTCTAACAGCAGGATAATTTGATAACATCTGATCCAGGCGGTCCACTCCTTCCATTTTGTTGTTGTAATCTTTTACAATTATTGGTTTTATTACAGTTCTCTTCCGTGTTCTAACATCAATCATCGAGTTATTATGGACTGTACTCATCAAACGTATATCCTTCATGTCTTTCCAATTCGCAACCTCTTTTTTTTCTCTCTTTTTCTGCTGAGTAGACATTGAAGCCATCTCTCACTGTCTTGTATCTTATGTAAAATGGCGCAAATATTCAGAAAACTCAGGACAAATTCAATTAGAAATAGAATGCTTGATTAGTGCTACTCTCTAGGAGATATTAAAACAAACAAAAATAAAAACTCAAACAAGTAAACATTTATAAAGCGTTTTAAACGTTTAAAAGTTTTAAAATGTAGAAGAACGCTTGAGGCGCGTTACGGCGGAAGTTTTCTCTTGAACGCGCTAGATGCCTTACGGACGACGAAGAGGTTAATATGAATACTAACGGATTGTCAATCATGGATATGGAAATACATAAAACCTATTGCAAAGTATATTTTTTGTAAAGGAGTTCAGTCGGTTTTAGGTTTTTCTTGATAACAGTAAAGGAAAATATTAATAATGTCGTACAAAATGAGAATGATCTGTTAATTATGGGAATAGAAGTTTATCAAATTTATTTCAAAAGAAGATATTTTGAATAGACTCATATTAGAATGTTTGGATCCTTATAGTGTTTACGCTATGTCACGCTAGCTTGGTTTTTCTCATCCGCGTGGTTTAAGTCGTAAATATTGACTTTGCTTGGATCACAAGAACTTTAATTTAATTTCAGTGCGCCCTAGCAAATACGCTATTCTCAAAATGTTGTTAATCGGTAAAGCGTAAGATCTTTAATTTACTTGATAAGGTATTTTCTTCATCCTTTCTGCAGCCTTCGTGGGGTAACGGTAGCACACTCGAAGCGTATTCCAGAAGTCCAGGTTCGAGTCCCGGCTAGCGCATTGTTAGTTTTTCATGTATTCCTGCTGCCAAATAACGTACTAACTGTACAGAATTTTTAATTTGATAAAACAAAATTTCATAAAAAATATTGATATATTAAGTTGGCGCAATTTTAAATGCATTTAATTTGCAACATTTCCAGTTACAATAACCATGAAAGGCTCATAGAAAAACACCGAAGAACATTTATAGCTTCTGCCATTTTACGCCTTCAAGGACCTTTATCAGCATACTGACAACCTGAAGCTATGAAGGGATTAAAGGTACTGTTATCTCCGAGATAATGTGATATGAATGTTGGGCGCTACTTTATGATTACGCTAAGTAATTTAAAGTGGCAATTAACTGCTGAGTAACCATAGAAGACAGACGTATGAATTTTCTTCGTTTATAATTGCTAACTTACATGCTAGCTGGTTTAAAAAAAACAATCTGAAAGCTTTTAGATTTTACATTACGTCTCCCAAAGGGGTGTTTTTTTACGTTTTGTGTGTCAGCTTTATTTATTAAATATTATGTTCTTCGCACTTAAACCATAAAATTCAATTCAACAGCAATATCGCAAAATAATCTTAAAATAAGCATATCTTTACGATTTCCGGTGTATCGGAAAAACACTGAAAAACATTTATAGCTTAGTCTCGCGCGCTGGAGATAAAATTTTTTTTTTCGTACAGTGTTGCTATTACTCGCTTTGAAAGCGTTGATTTTGTTATTAAAAATGTGTAACAAAATATGAAATCGATAATGAAGCAAATTACAAATTCTAAATTAGGGCTTTCAGATGCCCATATTCGGTAGACTCTTACGTTGTTCAAAATTCGATGGCTCTTTGTACCGTTGTTTTATTACAATGTGAGAAACATACATACGTTAACGTAGATTCTTCATTATTTAATTTCTTTAGTTAATATTTGGTCGCAACATTTGAAAAGTGAAACAGACATTTAATGTTTTCAACGCAAAATGCCAAAACGAAATTAATAGCCCTCCTGGGCTAACGCCTTTTGGGATAAGAGAACTATTTCAAGCTTAATCAAATTCAAATCAAATGCATAACAAAATTATAAATTAATGATATTAATAAATCACAAAACTATATAATCGAAGGGCATTTAAGGGGGAGGGATCAATCTCGAATTATTTTAATTAATCTATTAACCGATCCTTCAATGCAAATATAAAATGATATTAAAGATCGAAAATTTTGAAATCAAACATCTCTGTCTATTTTTTTGTAATCCGAGGATAAAACGTTCTGCGATTTGTTGTATTATAGCAAGGAAATCATTCCCTAAATATACAATAAGAATCGGAGAAATATATAAAAGCAAGATTTCGTACTTTTTATAAAAATGATGTTTTTGAATTTAAACAATGCTATAATATGAATATTTGCGTTACTTAAAGTATTTTTGCTAACGGTATCCTTCTACAACTGACGGTTGCGAAAATAAAAGCTGTGTACCGACTCCGGAAATAGTGTGCAATCCTACAAACATACATAACCCATAACCGTTGGTAAATTCATTCTTTTGGAAGGAGTTTGAAGTCTCTGGTTACTGTTATCTGAATCTCTTTACTGCTTCTTTGAGGAGAGATTTTATTTTAGAAAAATAACAGTTGCCTGCAGGTGCAAAATCTCATAAATAAAAGAAAGTGGTTGAGAATAGTAACACATTTATCTGCACACAAAGAAATGAACCGGGTGACAGCGCATTGCTGTGTAGCAGAAACCAGCTATTGGATTGGAATTTTTAAACTTAACGCGTCGAATTCATTTTTGCGAACGAGTTACGAGTGTACTAGTGCAGTTCAAACAAGATAGCGTTTATGAAAATGCTTGTAAACAGAACATGAAATAATTGTTGCTGCTAATGCTCACTTGTCTGACTTACAGTCAGCCCAAGACCACGAAATGTTTCTTGGCTAGGAGCACAAATTTACGCCTGTAGTTGGTAACAGACATGATCACCTTCCTGCTGACAGTACGATTTAGCTCAGTTCTTTCCGCAGTTTTGATGGAGAGCCTTCCGTAGGGGATGGGTCCAAGGGTGTCTATTTAGAGTGCCCCCACGCCGCACAGACACTATACATTTAAAAACATACATGTTTTCTCCGAGATTTGAACCCAGGTCCTTCGGCATGGCAGTCAGCGACGCTAACCACTATACCGGTTAAACGGATGAAAAGAGCTAATGGAGGTAATTAAAGGCAATATGAGAAGGAACTCAAGGGTACTTAGTATTTACGGAGTGCTGAAAAATATACTGGACGCAACATTACACAGATGTTATCAAAATGTCATTTAAGATGTTTCGTTGCCAAAAAATATCTTGGCGCCTAGAATATTTGAAGCAGTTTATACAATTCATACCCCCCCCCAAAAAAAATTTGCAAAATAGAAATTTAAAAAAGAGGAAGATTTTTTTTTGTTTTCACTGTTCAAAAATTTGAAATTTTAATTTTCCTCTTTCCTACTTATTCATTCTGTAAAACGACTTCCAACTAACGCAGCGCCGAAAATGAAGATGACCTGGAATTTTTATGTCTTGCTAATAAAGCAGATATGATCATGCCAAACGTCAATGTTTGTTCAGCGGTTCTTTTTTTCTATTTATTATCGATTTTTACACGCGACAGATTGAAAGTTTCGAGAAGTCATTTCTCCCCAGACAGGGAATTAATAACCTGAGGAGTAATGCGAGATCGATATTATAAAGGAAAAATAAGCAGAAATTTGCCCTACCTCTTTAAACATGAATGAGACGAGTGTTTACTAGGTAGCAATGATCTAACTCTGAGCACTTGAATTTTCATTAAAAAACTTTTTTTTTGCTTAGTTTGTGTTTTCTATTTCATTGTACTGCTTTGGAGCAATGAGAATCTTGTTTCGTTTTAAAATATTTCTATAAAGTATAGATGAAGGTGTATTCATGAATTTCTATGATGTATAATTAATAGGTTTGGAATTTTAAGTTATAGTTCGAAAATGTGTGCGATGATGTGCTGCTATCCCTGAAGCATATGCAAATGTCTTTTTTTATAATTTGCAAATCTGAGTTTAAACATTGTTACATACCTCATACGTAGATGTAGCCTAACATAACGGGAATGGCGACACAGTAAGTGAGAAATTTTTAATTACAGATCGTGCAATTAGGACTTCGTAGCTTAGGACAGGGGTCTTAAACTCAAATTACAAAATTTTCTTTAACAAAATAAAAGTGAACACATATATATATATATATTATAAAGTATTTCCGCCCTGCTTCCAGCATTCCTTCGTAGTGTAACGGTAGCACACTCGGCGCGTGTTCTAAAGATTCAGGTTCGAGTCCCGGCTATGGCAATGCACATTTTTCAACTCTCTTGCTTCAAAATAACCTAATGACACTAATATATATATACATGGTGTCCCGTAAATGTTGCGACAAACTTCTGGGGGAGGTAGGGCACATCATACGTATTAAGAATTGCATAGGAACCCACGCCCAGAAACGTCACTGTACGCCGCCAGGGATTGCTCTACAGGAGAGTGCTACTGGAAAGTGATGATTGCCTCATTTGTGCGGTAGGCATAATACGAACAACGTGGAACGCTATACGAACGGAGAGCTATCAGACACGCACTATCGAGAACGCTTCCCCACACAGACATCAACCAAACCACAGTTTGTTTGCACGTCTGCATCAAAATTTGTGCGACTGTGCAAGTGGCAGGATGAAGCCAGGCCACGATCGACTCGCTCGGTCGTTAAGGAAGAAAGTGTGTTGGATACGGTAGAGAGTAATCCAAGGACCAATATACCAATATTGTCATTGCCTCTCAATTAAATATGTATCGTAGCAATGTCTAGCGTGTCTTTAACGCCGAGTCCTTCCACGCCTTTCGTCTCCAAAGGGTTCAGTTAACTGCTCCCCGATGGCCACCCTGAACGTGTGCATTTTGCACAGTGGTTTCTGCAAGAAAGTGCCCGGGAAGTTAATTTCTCAGCTTATGTACTTTTCGCGGATGAGACCACATTCAATAGAGATGGCCTATTCAATCACTACAATCAGCATTTGTGGGCTTAGGAAAACCCCCACGGTGTGTGGCACCACGCAGCACAACAACGCTTCACAATTAATGCGTGGACAGGTTTGTTCGGCGACTGCTTAGTCGAGCCGAACCTTTTAACATCCAGGTTGAATGCCGCGAATAATCTGATCTTTCTGGAGCAGGTTCTGGACTATCTACCAAATGCAAGGCGCAACATGTGTTTCCAACATTATGTAGCGCCTGCGCATTTTGGACCAGATATCCGTAGCTATTTGAATGGCCCTCTCCCGCTCACCTAATTTATCGAGCCTTAATTTTTTTTTTTTGTGGGGAGACATCAAAAGTGCCGTATATAACGATCCTGTTTTGTCTGAAATGGATCTCGTGGCAAGACTCGCCTGCGCAGCTGCTACAGTCAAAGAAACTCTAGGTTGTTTGAACATGTCCGGCAATCAATGGTCCGTCGGGGTCAGGCATGTTTGGCATCTGATGGTGCAAATTTCGAGCATCTGTTGTAACATTCAAGGTATCGTACATCATTTGTATGCATGTCAAATAACTGTTCGAAATTACTCATTCTCTTGTTTCCTTTCCCATCTTCAACCGCTTACCCTTGACATTTCTGGGTATGGGTTCCTATGTAATTCTTAATCTTTATGATGTACCTTACTTCCCCCAGATGTTTGTCGCAACATTTACGGGAAACCCTGTATAAATATATATATATATATATATATATATAGAGAGAGAGAGAGAGAGAGAGAGAGAGACTCATATACACTTACTTCCAAAAGTTAAGTACGAAGATGTAAAATGCAAAAAAATCAACAAATACTGCTTTGAGAGACACAAAATTCGGCAGGAAAGTAGCACATATAATTATGCATAAAACAAAATCAATAATTATATACAGAAATGAAAACAATATTAAATTTTTCTAAGTGATCAGATAATGACATAATGGAAACTTAAACAGAAATATGTATAAAGTGAAAATAAACAGCATATAATGAAAAAAGGACATTAATAGGGTATGTGATCCCCCTCATCTGTATACAAAGTTTACACCTTGTGACCGTGCTTTCAATTAGGTGGTCAACCACCCTAAAATTAAGCAATCGTCATTCTTCTTGTAGAGCAGTTTCCAGCTCAATAAGAGTGGCTGTAGGTGGGAAACGTGAAGATATAGCACGGCTAAGAGCATACCAAAGATTTTCAATGGGATTAAGGCCTGGCGAATATGCTGGCTACGGCATACGCGCAATCCCTTCACTCTCCAGGTAGTCATCGACTATGTCAGCTCTACGGGGACGTGTGTTATCGTCCATTAAAGCAATAGTAGGGCCAACTGCTGCAGTGTACAATCTCACAATGGATTCTAGGACTTCATCTCGATACCGGAAAACCGTCAAAGAACCCCGTTTAAAGATGTGCAGGTCGGTGAGGTATCCTAATGAAATCCCTGCCCACACCATAATGCTTCCGCCTCGGAATGCGTGATGTTCGGTGATGTTTTGGGATTAATTGCGTGTTCGTTGTTAACGCCATATCCTTTTGTCATCTGGCTCCAGAGCAAATCTTGACTCGTCAGTAAACATGACACTGCCCAAGTCAGACACATTCCAATTGCCATGTTCCCGGCACCACTGTAATCGTCCCCCTCTTGATTGGATAGATAGAGGAACACAAACTCGAGGTACCCGGGCGTACAGTCCACTCATATGTAAACTTCGGCGTACATTAGCTGCAGATATCGCCTTACCAATGGACGCTGTAACCATAAATGTCACACGTGTGGAAGTCGCTCTGTGATTCCGCTTGGCTACAATAGCAATATATCGATCTTCCTCGGGGGTTGTCACCCTTGAGCGACCGGCTACGGGCCTTCGGACAACTGTTTGTTTGGTTTGGATTTGTTTCCATAAATGTAAAATTATAGAATGAAGAACGCCGAAGAAAAGAGAAACATCTGTGATTGACTGTCCTGCTTCAATGCGCCCCACAGCCCGCCAGCGCTCAGATTCTTCCATTCGTCTTCTGGAAGTCATAGAAACACATATGTCTTGAAACTAAATTGTACGAAAGTTTTAAAGACCTTCTATCAGCACTTACAATCAACTTCTGTAACCCTGTATATATATTTAGAGAGAGAGGGATGTGGTTTCAAAAAGGAAGATGAAACCCAAATCACGGTTCAGTAATGGCCGAAAAGATTTTTGTAAGAACTGCTGCGAAAATCACAACTTGCTTGCTGGTTAAAATATCATTTTTATTTTTTACAGGAACAATTATCCAAGAGTATGCTTCTGGAAAAAACTGATACAACGTTAGAAGTGCTAAGTACGTTTCATAATTTCAATATACGCAGTTTACATTTCAGACAATGAAGAAGGGGAAAAAGCAAGAGACTTGGCAAGAGGAAGCGAGAAAACATAGCACGGCATATATCGATATCGGTAACGTTATGCCGCGATATTGCGAATTTCGCAATGTGTCTGCAGTGGCTCAACAAAAATATTTCCGTAATGGGATTTCTTGTAAGAATACATCAAGTGAGATTCCCAGAAGAGAAAATTCAACAAATGTGGAAGAGAGAATAATATTTTCTGCTAGGATTGAGAGATCCGACTAAATTCCTAATGGATTGGAATATGTAGTTAAAGTCATAATAGAGATAAAAACAGATACACAAGAAACAAACAATAAATTCAAATAGAGACAGAAAAATAACCATATGCAATAAATACAAAAAAATGGGTGCATGTGTATAGTTTACGTTCGAAAATGTAAATCTCTTAGGAGATGTGCAGCATAAGAACGTAATTTTTTATTCTCTTGTAGAATTTCATATTGAAGCAAGTTAAAATTCACGAGATGGTTACAAGTAGTAATTTTTTTGCAGAAATTTTTATTGATTTTGTTGAGAAACTTATGAACAGTTTCAATGTTCAGGTCCTCGCGCAATCTTTGATTGTGCTCGTAGAAGTGGGGGTTAGTAATTTTGATGTGCAGATATCTTTTCGGAGATTAAACAGAACATTTTTAGTAAGAGTAGACGAAGTAGGTGAAGCATAGATAAGGACTGGACGCGCAGTAGAGATATAAAGGTTAAATCAAATGCGCATTCACTTCACTTCTTTTCTGTTAATTCTGAGCAGCGACTGGGCTTCAGATGTCAAAACGTAGAGAGACTGCAGGGAAAGCGTGACGTAACATGCGGCAAAAGAACACATATCTTTTGATGCGAGGATGCGTTTAATTAAAATTTATGAATTTAAAGATCTATCGCCAGTTGAATCCAATTAATTTTAATAATTTTGTTTCATATTTTACACTTTACATATTCTCCCTCCCCCCTCACACACACACACGCACATTAAAAAGTGGCGACTAAAAAAACCTTCTGAGAAGAAATAAGTAGTGTTAACAAACGGAAGAGAAGTTTTGGAGAACACCTAAATTATTTACAATTGCAATTAAAAAAGCAAATGAAATGCTTCAAGGACATAGCGTTTAGGTTTTAATCATGGCCCGTTATTTTGAAGCAGCATACATGAAAAATGAGCAATGCCTTCGGCGGGACTCGAAACTGGACCTCTCGAGCACGCGCCGATTGTGTTAACTGTTACACCACGAAGGCATGATGGAAGGAGGGAGAAAATATATATAGTTCCTTAATTTAGGAATATAATAACAAAATATTACACAGTTTGAGAAATGGAATGCATAAATTTACTTAAATTTGAATTTGAAAGTCTCCAAGAAATAAGTTTGTAAAGTTCTTGAAGCATTGTTGAAACATTCTCTCCAAATTCCAATTTGAATTTCCTTGAATTTTTTAGTCAGTCGAAAGTCTTGTAAAGCCATGTGTTACAATCAATATAAAAAACAAATTGCTTCTAAGATACAAAGTTATATTTTACGCAGTATAAAACAAATTCAAATTTTATTATAGTAGAGCGATATAATGCAGAATATATAAAAACAAGCAAAATACAGTAAAATATAAACTTTGACAAAAATGCAAGATTCATTGCATTTTTTTAAAAATCGATAGACAGTTGCTTTCTTCTTAATACGACTATTTTCGTAACGTTCAAATGCAATAATTTTACTTCTTTTGGTAACACAATTTACAAAAGCTTACAATTTTTCCTAGACATTGTTATGTGTTATTTAAAAGTGCGCCTAGAATTTAATTGGAGTGGTATTATTGAAGAAAATGCATTACTATTGTTACGGCAACATTAACAGTTTTCTATTTATCTTTACTGGCTCATATTTATCCAATACAATTGATAATTTTTATCCGGACGTTTCTGAAAAGACACAATCAAAAATAAAAATTTAATTTACAGCTTAGTATTTTCATCTATACAAAAGAAGGACGGCGATTTCTATTGAAATAGAAGAGAGAGAAAGAGAAAAGAGATTTACATTTCTTTAAATTCCTCCTCCAAAACCTGAATGTATAAATCATACTACGACAAATTTCAAACACAAGTTGCTGATCAATCGAAGAATTAAAAGCTGCATCTTTTTTTACACACCCACATCTTTGATCTTTTAGAAAGTAGGTCATTTCAAATCCTCTTGAGATAAATTGAATTCAGAGGAAATAGTTTTCATCAAAGAAATTTTGAATCTAAATAGGTGGCTTGTATCAAGGATTTCCGCAGCTTCTCAAACGTTCAAATTGAGAAAGAGAAACTAAATCTTTAAGACTATATTAAATGTAAGCTTCCAGTTCCTTAATATTTCATTAGTAAGAGAAGTTTGAGCTTAAAAATTAGATAAATTTCAGTTTTAGTTTAATGAGATTTTTAGCAATGCTTTATACAAAACAGATCAATTTGTTATAATAAAGACAGGAATTTTCATTGTTTTAGTAATTTTGAGGTACTGTAGTTCTGAACGTTAAACAAGATCTTCCTCTTCAGTGTCGGGAGTGGAAAGGGCGAAAACGAATCATGTGCTTATATAAAAAGAACAGAAGAAATATCGAGAATGTTCTAGCTGAATAATAAAAAAACGAAGTCTATATATTTGTCTATCTGCTAACGTAAACGATAAGAAGCAAAGAAATACATAAATGAAAAATTGAAGGTTATAAGGTATTTTCTCCCTTCTTCCTGCATGCTTTTGTGGTGTAACAGTCGCACACTCGGCGTGTATTCGAGAGGTCCAAGTTCGAATCCTGGAGAGGCCATTGTACATTTTCTCGTGTCTCCTGCTTCAAAAGTCCTAATGGCTCTACAGTGGTGCCCGAACTGAAAAGGGGGTATATGATGATTTTTAACACCAGGATTTGGCGACTAAGTCCCTAATTTCCAGTCGCCCTTTAAAAGGGAGAGTATATAAAGTATTTTCTCCCTCCTTTCTGCATGCTTTCGTGGTGTAACTGTAGCACAATCAGTGCGTATGTGAGAGGTCCAGGTTCGAGTCTCGGCGAGGGCATTGTATATTTTTCATATCTCCTGCTTCAAAAATATAAGGACTCTACAAAGTAAAGATGGGTTACGATTATTAACTACTACTAAAATAATTAATGTATATTAGTGGCTATTATTAATAAACCGTCATATATTTATGGATTCGAAACGCCTTCAAAAAATCTAATTAACAAACAGAAAATTTTTTTAATAACGTTTGGCTATAGATAAACGAAAAATGTGATTCACTGTCCAGCAATGATACCCAATGAAGGAATTATAAATTTCCATTATCCCAACGCGAGGCTGATGCTCTTTACTATGCATTTTCAAAGCTGAGCTTGTTTGAGCAGTATATATTAAACCACACTTGAAAGAAATACAATACCTTAGTAATTTCTACCTGGAATAGAATCTTTAAGTAATGAAATGTGAATTTTATTCGTTGAAGATTAAAACTTCAAAAGTTAGTTAGATTCACATACAATGTATGCAGTTTTATAGTTAAATAATAAAAAGGATCAGTAATTATTGAACTCATGATTGTTCGAAACAGAGTATGTTTTTCTTGCATCGAAATGAAAAATATTTTATTCATGTGGTAAAGAATGTCAGATAAGAGATTCTTTTCTTTGCAATTGCTCTTAAAAAGCTAAGTTCCTGATCGTGAGTTTGTAAGGATCTTAAGTTTTACTAACGTTTATTTTATTTTAAATCTTTACTATCACTTCTTATTTTCTACTTCCGGCCAGAATTATAAGCGTGAAGGAGTTTATGCAAAGTTGTCTGGCGAACGCCAAGTATTTAAGTGTGGCCTTTTTGCCAAGAGAGAGGGAGGAAGCCGTGAGTTCGAAGCAGGCCGCTTACCTTAGAAGTTACGCAGTTGCTATTTGCCTTCCAGGCCAGAGGTTTTAATCCTCTTGATAAATTAAACGTATTGTAGTGTTCACAGTCTCTGTGCTACAGACGCTTCCTGTTACTATAAGGCCAATCTTACACGTATATTATTCTAAAGTTAAATTAGAGTTTAGTTTTATTTTGATATCTTTTATGTTAGACCCCGAGTGGAGGGTCATTGTATTCCGAAGTACGGAAGTTATTGTATATAAAGAAAAATAAAGGGTTTTGTATACCCTTCGTCTGTATCCTGTCTACTTACTACAATTAGTGAACATAGCTTTAGTAAGCTCTCTGTTCTAGTCAGGTCATTGTATGTTTCCGAAGAAGGTTAGAAGAAACATTGAACCTGATAGTGGCGCCCGACGAAGAATAACCATGGCCGAATTTCAAGAAGAACCTGTGCTGCCTGCAGAAACGGCTCAGAATCCAGAAATGCCAGCTGCCGCCCTGGAAGGATTTGGGTACATCGTCCAGACCATGCGCGCTTCGATGAAACCAGAAGCAACATTTAATGGAAACTCACCGGTAACCAGTTTTTTGGAAAAATTGGATGACCACTTCATGCTCTACCCCGTGCACGAGTTTCAGAAAGTTACCTTAGCTACCAGCGCTTTGAGGGGCCAAGCGCTTAACTGGTTCAAATGTATCGGCAGAAGTCTCTTGGGTCAAGCAGGAAGTCCCACCTATACTTACGAAAATTTCAAGACTGCCCTACTAAAAGCCTTCCCTGTTGTAAGGGATCATGCGAAATTAGAAACAGAACTTTTCAGTATATATCAACAAAGAATGGAAAACCTCTCGAGCTTTATTTTAAGAAAAATTCACGTTTTCAAGCTCTTGTATGGAAACCGTCCGGATCCTGAAATAATTCAAGTGATTTTGCCGAGGTTACTACCCCAAGTGCAAGACTTTATTGAATTGAGAAATCCGACTACATTGGAAAAATTATTTGAGCTAGCAATCCAATTTGAAAGTAGAAGAACGGCGGACGTCGAAAGAAGACGCCAATATCAACAGCGAAACCAATTTGGTACGCCAAGACTACAGCAAACTCAAGCACATGGCTACGGAGAAAAAGCGAATCAGTGGGCAAGGAAACCCGAGCATTCAAAAACAGCCGGCGAACGTCGACAGTTCAATAGCAACCCAGGAAAAAAGTCTCAAGGCCAGTGGAAAAGAGAAGGAAAGCACGGAAAGGAAAAATAATTTAAACTAAAACGGATTTCTGCTGACGAGAGGGCGCGGAAATCCGAAGGCCCACGAAAACCCCTCTTCCTACAAGTTAAATACAGTAATGGTGAAAAATTTAACTCTTCCGAAGATTGAAGTCTTGGTAAATAATATCCCGGCCACCGCACTCCTGGATACCGGCGCGCAGTGTTCCTGTGTGGCAGAAGTCTTTTTTAGAAAGTATTTTCGCAAATACCGCATATATAATGCGGATAATACAACAGTATTAGCGGCGCAAGGAGAACAATGTAAGTGCGTAGGTAAAGTACCTTTGTACATCCGTATCAAGGACGAACAAGTAAAGGTGATGTTTTTTATAGTAAAGAATTTGCAAGCACATTTAATCCTAGGAATAGACTTTCTTTCAGACGCACAAGCTACACTGGATTTTAATGAAGCGTCCCTTAAGCTGACGATGAAACCAGTGCGTGTAGAAAAGGTTGAACCGCCAAGGTTAAATCTTGACCACCTGCCTAATGACGAGCAAGATAGAATCCGACAAGTGGTAAGTGAATTTGCTTCCTTATTTAGTGATATTCCAGGATTTACTCAGGTTACTAACCATAGTATTGACACCGGAGATGCATTGCCGGTTCGTCAAAAACCATACCGTTATGATAAGAATAAGGAAAAAATTATAGAATGGCATATTACCGATATGCTACGTAAAAAGATCATAACGCCTATCTCAAGTAGTTATGCTAGTCCGGTGGTTTTATGTAAGAAAAATAATGATTATCCTTTGGAGCATCCAAAAAGGTGGAGATTCGCTATTGATTACCGTAAATTAAATTCCATAACGAAATATCCGGTATATCCGTTACCGATCATAGAAGAAATTTTAAGGAACATAAAATCAACCAAATTTATGACGACTTTAGACTTAACGAATGGTTATTTTCAAATAGGGGTCAGGCCTGAGGACGTGCCTAAGACTGCTTTTATAACCAAGTCTGGCACTTATGCATTTTTGCGTATGCCGTTTGGCCTTTCAGGCGCCCCGGCAACATTTCAGCGATGCATGGACATTGTGTTAAGACCTGTTCTTGGAAAGTCCACATTTATCTATTTAGACGATATCATTATTACTAGTGATAATCTCGACCAACATATACAGGATTTAAGACAGGTGTTTTCTTTATTAAATGAGGCCGGTCTAAAAGTTAATGTCGAAAAGTGCAAATTTGCAGCCCCTGAATTAAAATATTTAGGTTACAAAATATCGCAAAAAGGGATCGAGACAGATGAATCAAAAATAATCGCTGTACAAAAGTATCCGACTCCAAACACGGCAAAGAAGCTCTCTTCTTTTCTAGGACTTTGTTCATATTATAGGTCCTTTATAAAAGATTTTGCGGCTATCGCTGAGCCATTGTTAAAATTAAAAAGGAAAAAGGCAAGATTCTCGTGGACTGCCGAAGCCAATAGTGCTTTCGAAAAATTAAAACAAGCATTAACGCAAGCCCCTGTGTTGAAATTTCCTGAAAAGGATGAAAATTTAGAAATTTCAGCGGATGCTTCGGATTATGCGGTAGGAGCGGTACTTTCGCAAAATCAGCAGCCCGTGGCATTTTTTAGCCGAACGTTAAATCAAACACAAAGAAACTATTCCGCGACCGAGAGAGGGGCACTTGCAGTTCTGTTAGCAGTGCAAAAGTTCCGAGTCTATTTTGGAAAGGCGCCGATAACAGTATATTCTGATCATGCGGCGGTAACTAGATTGTACTCAGGGAAAAATTTATCCCCAAGGTTAATAAGATGGGCACTCAAGCTGCAAGAATATAATCTGGTAATCAAGCATACCCCCGGAAAGGAAAATATCGTAGCAGATGCCCTATCACGAATTAAATTATACGAACAGGGTAATACCGTAAAAGTTGAAATGCTTACAGCGTGTACAATAAATTCCCGAGAAACTGAAATAACCGAACTGGGTAAGGATCCTGAGTTTGGAAGTATTTATGAGTATTTGACGGATCCTGAAAATTTTAGCCACCAAGATATTGTGGCGATAAGAAATAGGGCGGCCCATTACGAACTAATACATGGTCTATTATTCTACACAAAAACTACGAATTCCAACAACGAATTTCGACCTGTTATCCCAGCTAGTCTTAGATTAAATATCCTGCAAGAGCTCCATGACAGCCCTTTAGCTTCTCATGCTGGTATTCGAAAAACTATCCAACGCGTACGCGAGGCAGTCTACTTTCCTGAACTGCAAAAGTTAACAAGGGCGTATGTCCAGTCCTGCCCAACATGTCAAGCCGTTAATTATATTAATTTCCGCCCGGCCGGGTTTCTAAATAGTATTAAATCCGAATTTCCAAATGAAATAATTGGCATAGATTTATTGGGCCCTTTCCCAAAAAGTCAGTTAAACAAAAGTCGCTATCTCCTTGTTATGGTTGATCATTTTAGTAAATGGACCGAAATTGTTCCCTTAAAACGAGCCTCGGCGAAATTAGTTACTGATTCTATTTTAAATAAATATATTTTAAAATACGGGGCGCCCCTAAAAGTCATATCGGATAATGGTCCTCAATTTGTAAGTAATATATTTGAAGACATGTGCCAAAAACTGGGCATACGTCATTTAAAAATGGTCCCCTATCGGCCGCAATCAAATATAGCGGAACGGGTCAACAGAAATATAGTGAAAATTATCCGTAGTTATGTTAAAAATTTTCATAAAAGCTTGGATAACTATGTCAATGAATTTGCTTTCGCCCTTAGGACCGCAAAACATGATACAACGGGCAAAACTCCTGCTGAGTTATTTCTAGGCAGAAAGGTTATAACACCGTTAGATAAACTATTTTATGTGCAACAAAGAGCCCCAGAATTTAAAATGGGTGATATAGAAAAACTAATAAAAGAAGCAAAAAAGAATACGGAAGTAGCACAAAGAAAACAGAAGTTATACTATGATCTGAAACGACGGGGAGTAACTTATAAAGTAGGGGATGAAGTTTTAAAAATTAAGCATTCACTTTCTTCAGCACCAGAAGATAAAACTGCCAAATTTTTTCCACGCTTTGAAGGACCATATGTTATAGAAAAAATAACTCACGCTGTTGTAGTGTTAAAGGCAAGAAATGGTGAAACCTGTTCCGCAAATATTGATCAAATTAAACCCTACTTCGATCGTAATAAAATGAAAATCTTTTCAGATCTTTTGCAGGATCCGGTACGGCAGACACCGCAGGTACAAGTTCCAGAGGTGGGAAAACGACAAGTACAAGGGCAAGCCAATGAGAGACAGAAGCAAGTGAAAAGAAAATTGCCCCGCGGAAAAATTGAAGGTAAAAAGAAAAAGAAGCCGTTCCACCGTCCAGAAAACAGAGTTCACGAACACCCCCAGAATGAAAAAGGGAGAAGGACGACGTATGTGAAGAGGACCAGGAGAAATGACGGCAACTATAACCCGGCTTTGAAACGGAAGATTGACTCATCCGACAGAACTCTCCGCAGCAAAAGTCGCCGAACTGCGGAAGGGCCATCAGCGGCGGAGGAAAAAGTACAAGAAAAATTTGAACGGCCAACAACGAGGTCCAAGCAGGATCACGACAGAAGTTTCCCGGTTCCACCAAGACCAGCTGCCTTCAAACGGCCAAGACCACAAGCAGAGGACAAAAGGAAGATGTTAAAGGGTGGCCGTACTGGTGAAAAACGGAAGCTTCCAGAGGAAAGCACTGAAGGGCGAGCCCGTACAAGAAGGAGGATCAACCAAGCCACTATCTGCTATACCTTTAAAGACTGGGCCCAGAAAAGGATGTCTGAATATTACAAAGATAAGTAAAATTTTATGTTATTTTGCAAACTTGAGTTAATCTTTCATTCTTACTGCAAGTGGCAGATTTCAAGAAGTTTTACCTCATGCGAGGTCTACCTTTATCGCCGAAAGGGCGAGAAATGAGTTGTGACCGATTTTCTTATTATGTTTTTCAATTACTCGCGCGTAAAACTAAAGTTGATGTATAATAGCGTTGTGTAAGAACTTAAATATTGTAAAAAAAGTTATTGTATAAATTTTATTTAAAACATTCTAGCAAGAGAGAAGTTTTAGTCTGAAAGACTTTTTGAAATGTAGTATTATTTCAATGTAGAAAGAATTGGCACTTGCTTTGAAAAGAATAGAAGTTAACAATGTACTACTAATGTATGTTTTCAAATGTGTAAAATTAACGGCATGTTGATATGTTCTTATATACATGTGAACTGTTATTTTAAATGTTAAGAAATACCGTGATATGGTAAAAGTGAAAGTAATGTTAAAAATTTGTTATTCGTGTGACTGTAAAGATTAAATCATGACGAATATATGTTAAAGGTTGAATGATGGAGTTAGGCTCTCTGACGCTACACTTTAGAGTTAGCCACTTTTAGAATAGTACCTCAGGGTTTAGAGTTGAAAAGTAGGGTGTGTTAAGAGGTCTCGTGTGTTGAATTTTAACACGTTAGTGTTTTGATTGTAGGAGGAAGTGTGGCACACGTAGACAGAAACACATATGTGTTTGGTGTTCTTTTACAACACATGTCAGAGAGCACGGGGAGAGATAATTAAAATAGTCATGAATGAAATAAGAATGTTAAGAGAAGTATATTCTATATGTTATTTGCAATGTCATTCTGTAACATTTCATTAAACTAGTTTTCCTTCCACCAGAATTGAATAAAGCTCCTGTTTAGATGCAGTACAGATGAAAAAAAAAAGATTGTTGTATATCCCGGGAGCTGCTATTGTAACAAATTTCTTTCTTTTAAATTTTCTAGTTTCTAGCTAAGTTATGATTGTAAAAGGTTGGCCTCGCGTTAGTTTCTAGAGCTAAAAGTTTTCAACAAGGTCGTTTTAGACCTCAGTTTCAAACTAATTAACTCTGGCGGGAAGTATGTAAGGATCTTAAGTTTTACTAACGTTTATTTTATTTTAAATCTTTACTATCACTTCTTATTTTCTACTTCCGGCCAGAATTATAAGCGTGAAGGAGTTTATGCAAAGTTGTCTGGCGAACGCCAAGTATTTAAGTGTGGCCTTTTTGCCAAGAGAGAGGGAGGAAGCCGTGAGTTCGAAGCAGGCCGCTTACCTTAGAAGTTACGCAGTTGCTATTTGCCTTCCAGGCCAGAGGTTTTAATCCTCTTGATAAATTAAACGTATTGTAGTGTTCACAGTCTCTGTGCTACAGACGCTTCCTGTTACTATAAGGCCAATCTTACACGTATATTATTCTAAAGTTAAATTAGAGTTTAGTTTTATTTTGATATCTTTTATGTTAGACCCCGAGTGGAGGGTCATTGTATTCCAAAGTACGGAAGTCATTGTATATAAAGAAAAATAAAGGGTTTTGTATACCCTTCGTCTGTATCCTGTCTACTTACTACAATTAGTGAACATAGCTTTAGTAAGCTCTCTGTTCTAGTCAGGTCATTGTATGTTTCCGAAGAAGGTTAGAAGAAACATTGAACCTGATAAGGTCACGTGGACGACCAAACTTACAATGCAAGGCAAACGAAAGCGTAAAATGAATATAATATTTATTTAGCAGAATGACAGGAATTTAGCTGCGAGGGGGAGGCAAACGGATAGAGATTTATCGTATATTTTGGTTAGCTTAGGTTTATTAAGACAAAGTACATGAGGGTTATCTTATACGGTATTATTTCTCTCTCTTCCTTAGCGTGCCTTCGTGGTGTAGTGGTTCTGTACGCTGAGCCGGTATTCCAGAGGTACGTGGTTCCATTCCCGGCGAAGGCGGTTGCTAATTTCTCAATTCTCCTGCTTCCAAAAATATACCAAAAAATTCCAAATGACTCTACAGTGGCTCCCGAAATAAAAGAGTATTGGATGAGGATTCTCCACACCCAGGATTTGGCGATTGGGTCCCCTATAAAAACACAGTCGCCCTTTAAAAATTGGAGTATATAAGGTATTTCTCCCGCTTCCTTAGCGTGCCTTCGTGGTGTAGTGGTTCTGCACGCTGGACCGGTATTCCAGAGGTCCGTGGTTCGATTCCCGGCAAAAGCGATTGCTAATTTTTCATGACTCCTTCTAAATAAATCCTAATGTCTCTACAATGTGTCTAATACGGGGGAAAATGCCTTACTGGAAAGTTTTCTATGGAAAATTGGCTCGTATTTTCGCTACACAAATGATAAACTATGGAATATCTCATATATCCAACCCGTTCTCAAAAGTTTGATCCCAGGATGAATTACCACTGTTCATCGATTTTATCCGCTTAATCAGAGATGCGCCTCTTATTAGACACGGTAGTAAAGGCGTTTGATTAGTTGCGCTTGACAAGGGCATCTAGACACAAAAATAAATTAAATGCTTCAAGCTCAGAAATATAAATGAATAGCAACATCAACTAAATTCATTACTGAGAGAGCATTAGTAAAGTCTTTATTACAGTCAAACATACCAAAGGTAACATCAAAATAAAGGAACCAAGGTGGGAAATAAAATGTTTTAAATAATTTAGATTCACAATAATGCAAAACTCAGTATCCGAAGAATATGACTGAGAGGGCTTCCTATAGCTAATCGATCAGTCTAGTATTAATAATTATTTTAAAAAACAAAACATGTGTGCTTAAAACAAAGAGAAATTAATTCATCAGTTTCAATAAATGATAAATGAAATTTTCGAGTTCTTTCTTAGCATTTCAGGTCCCCTTCAACTGAAATATTAGCGAATACTGATTGTATTCACTAATATTTCAGTATTCATTATTACTGAATAATAATCTAATGAAAACATGATGAAACTTTTAGGAAAAGTTTAACCGCGTCATCGTTGTTAAGTGCACCCTGTACAAAAAAGGGGGTACAGTTTTATAGCTCTAGTTCCACTAAATCGATTGTCGAAATTTAACTTGCGTTTTCCATGTCCCGAAAGCGCGACTATTTCGATTCTACGACTCAAATTATGCCAAAGTGCCAAGTTTTGTAAAAATAGCACAAGTAGTTTTTAAAAAATTAGCTCTCAAAATTTTCGCTCATCCATGTTAATTGAATTTGGTATATTTTTATTAATATTCCTTTTTTGTTAAACTTATTTCATTCTTCATTTCACATTTCCAAATTTAGGTTCATTCCAAATAAAATTCATCCATTTTTTATGATTTATTTGTAAAATTTCTATTTTTAAATAATTTTAATAAATTTTTCGAAAACAAATTCGAATTATAACGTATGAAAGCTTTACCATTATCTTAAAGTAGACGTATTTGTAAACACACCTTCAAAAGCTTTACGATTTGCATTCAGGATTTCCTAAGGTATATGTAAATTTACATATTGGGGAGTTTTGAAATTTGGAATATTTCTTGTAAGCGATAAAAACGCCAAATGTAGTTTACGCACTTTGTTAAAATTACTTGAAAGTATGAACGATGACCTTTTTTTCCGCTAGTGTACACCGTAACAAATCTGATGTATACACCACATGATTTCCTTGTATTAAATTATACGCATTTTATTTAAACTTATTTCCTTGAATTTCATTAGCTATATACACTCTTCTGCAAAAAAATCGAAACTTCAAGAAGTACATTTGGGATTTTGAAGAAATTTGGTATGCAAAATCGTCTTGATCGAACATGTCAATGATGAAAGTTTCAAGGCAAATGAACAGGAATTGCAATAATAGCGCGCATTTCTAGTGCGCAATTCGCAAAGTATAAAACCAGTAACAGAGGCGGAAAATTTATCTTTTTTTTTTTTTTTTTTTTTTTTTTTATGCCATTGTAATTCCGTAAAGAAGCAACTAAAGATGCCATTACGACGATATCGAAGACCCTTACAGACAACTAAACGACTTCGAACGTGGTCGCATTGCGTAGGGTTGCGTGAAGCTGGGTGGTCATATCGAGCAATCGGCCGCCACATGCAGCGTACAGGCACTGTTGTGCAAAGATGTTGGCAGCAATGGTTACTACAAGGAAATTGTCGACGAAATGAAGGCTCTGGGAGGCCAAGAAGCACAAATACGAGGCGAGATAGGATGATTGTTCGCCAGGCCCGAACCGCCCCAACGGTATCATTGTCGACTATTCAACGCACTACCAGCCACGTCTATACCTCCCGTAGTACCGTCCACCATCTCACGGCGTTTGTCTGAGGCGGGGTTACACTCACTGATTCTTTTAAGACGTTTGCCTTTAACTCCACAACATCGGCGGAGTCGTCTGGAGTGGTGTCGCAGCCGATCATCGTGGCTGCCATTAGACTGGCATCGTATAGTGTCCAGCGATGAATCCCGCTTCCCTCTTGAAGCAGATAACAACCGTGTCTGGAGGAGGCAGGGCCAGCGGTCCCAATCAGCCTTTGTTTTACAAAGGCAGGCGTACAGCCATAACCCCTGGTGTGATTGTGAAGAGCGCAATTTCTCATGGAAGCAGGTCATTTAGTCATCCTCCGTACATCTTTAACAGTTCAACAATATGTTAATACCATCCTGCAGCGTTCATGGCACGTCATCCTGGGCCATTTTCCAACAAGATAATGCCAGGCTACATATCGCTCGCATATCTCTGGACTGTCTCCGTGCGGTTGGTACTCTTCCTTGGCCAGCAAGGTCACCAGACCTTTCACCAATCGAGCATGTCTGGGGCATAGAAGGCCGCCAGATTCGGGCATTACAAAATGTCGCAGATCTGGAGCGACAACGGATGAATATCTTGCAGAATGCGTCGCAGGATGACATTAGGAGCCTCTACCACTCCTCGCATTGACGAATTTAAGCATGCATTGCTGTCAGGGGTAGTTCGACCAACTACTAATTTGAACACTCAATGGGTGATTGTGAGCCGTGAACTATGTTTTTTAATCATTTTATTATCAGTGTATGAGCTATACACATGTTCAGTTTCATCAAAAACAATCACGTTCTTCATGGTGCTTCGATTTTTTTGCAAAAGAGTGTATTTCTTATTCAATTATTCAGTACTCACTTCGCGACAAGGCAAAAATACACAAAACCTCAAAATATCTTTATTAAAAACTGAAAATTATAAAAAGAAAAGTTTTCAGATTTTATAGTTCGGCTAAAGAGGCATTTTTAAACGTTTTGTGTGTTACCTTTATTTATTAAATATTATGCTTTCCGAACTTAAACCATAAAATTCAATTCAACAGCAATATCACAAAAAAATAGTACTATATCACACTAAAGAATAAACGTGATTCGTGCATGAAGACCATGTTGTCCAAGTTTTTCTTATTTTAATCACATTTCATGCATAAAATCTCATACATAAACATATTACACTAAAATACAGTCAAAAGTCCTTAATCCGGACTCGTCGGGACTTTGGCAATTCCGGATTATCGATTATAGATCATCAGTTTAAATCTGGTAAGGTAGCATGCAGAAATTATAAAATTAAAAATATTAAACCGTAATTTATGAAATAAAGAACAATTATGATCTAAAGAGTATCAAAATTTACAAAAAAAAAAAAAAAAAAAAAAAAAAAAAAAAAGCTTAATATTTATTTGTTTACTTTACTAAACATTTCTTTCAGTGTAAGTTGTTTAAGTTGCTTCGTTTTATGTGATAATACTTTCTCTTTTATTCTATAAACAGACATAATTTCTTGTTCAGTTACAAAGCTCCGCTGTTCAAGTCCTATAATTGCTGTGTCGAGAATACCGACTAATTTGTCAGTCGAAATGTTTTCATTTTCAATAACCTCTCTGTCACTTTCTTCACTATCGGAAGCGAATTATAATGACGAGGAACTTGATTTAAATCATATCAAAGACGGAGTACATCGAGATGAAATACTGCATTTAATAAGGAATTTTAAGCCGAATAAAATAAAAACATCTGCCGTGTAGATAAGGATAGTGCTGACAGATTAACTTCCAATACATTGCGCGCCGCGGCGTTTCGGCGTCTCCCTCCCCCCGGGCCGCAGAGGAGCGTGAAATTGATAAACAGATTTCGGAATGGTTTGAGAAACGAAGGATATGCCTTTATCTATTTTTTGCAGCAATTCCACTATTTGTTTAATGGACTTCTAAACATACTTTCGCTTTGTAGATCCTTTTCATATTAGTAAATATATATCGGAAATTCTGTTTGACATAATCGAAAGTTCAAGCTTACTTTTATAAAATTGCTCTAACAGTCTGCAAAAAATAATAAGCCGGATTCAATTCGAAGATTCAGGAACAACGCAATCTGCAACATTAACTGAATTAGATAATTTTAGCTTAGCTTATACCGTCCGTTATACATTAAACGCGCAAGCATAAACGTATTACGCGCAGGCAACGTCAACGCATGCGCAGAAAGTTTGTAGCTTTGAGGTCCGGATTATAGATCATTCCGGATTATGGATGTCCGAATTAACGACTTTTGACTGTATAGTCCAAGTAAAATAAATCAGGTAATTCGAGAAAAAGAATAAAGAATAAACTAACCTAGTAAGCAAAATATATCCATTACATTCCGAATTCTAACTACTAAAACTGCACAAAACTAAAAGTTTACTATTGGTTCCACTCCGACAAAGTCACTGAAGGTGCTGATATGAAAGTAAACTGACTTACTTCACTATTCTGCTAAGTTTTAAATGTGGCTGCTATGGTAAAAAAAATTAGGCTTATCTGCACTTAAGCAACTTTTAAATTCTTGATAATTCTATAACTAATGCATGAAACTGAACTAAAGCATGAAAACCTTAACGGGAAGATAAGAACAACATAACCATTTTTAAACCAAAAAATGCACAATTTATCAACATATAAGAATAAAAAGACTGAGCTCAGTGAGCCGAGTAACAGAGTGGGTATGTATATATATATATATATATATATATATATTTAGTGCTACCGATTGCAATCGAAAAGGGAGGTGCATAAGTACATGTTATAGCAGTCATATATACAAAATTTCAACGTTCTGAGGCTACTCGGTTTGGAGTTATGCGAGAAACATACATACATACGTACGAAAAGGTCTTTTCTGAAAATCCAGAAAAAAAGCGTCCTTTATTCTGTCCTTACCTACAGATGTCACGCAGAAACATCGTTTAATTGCATTCAATAGCGGTCAAAATGGATGTTTTCGTTAAAATATGTTACCCAGCCTTTTTTGTGATTACAATACTTCCTTTACTTACAAGGAAGTAAACAGATGTGGGGAAAAAAAGGGAACTGAAAAAAATGCCCAAAGATAAATTTTTAAATTTTTCAAGATTACAAAATGTAATATTTAGACATAATTTGAATTCTAGAATCGAAATATAGAAAAAAACTGGTATGTTATTTCAGAAAAGTCCCATTTGGTGTCAAAATACCTACGTTAGAACAATGCTATATATAAATCTAATATATATACTAAGTCGCGCTTTCGAGGCATGGAAAACGCAAGTTAAATTTCGATAATCGGTCCAGTAGAACGGGAGATAATAGAATTGCCCCATTTTTACTTCTTTCTGCGCAGTAAAAAGGAAGTATTGTAATGACGAAAAATTTAGGGTATCATATTTCACCAAAAATATCATTTTGACCGCTATCGAATGCAATTTAACGATGTTTTTGCGTGACATCTGTGCGTAAGGACAGATTAAAAGACTCTATTTACCTTCAAAAATTATGAAACTAAATATTCAATATTGCAGCTCTGGAGATTACCCCGCTGTGATGGTATGTAATTTCGTTTGGTTCACCTCCGTGGTCAAAAACCATCATAGTGATGCACGCGCTCACTCACTCACCTTAGGGAGTTCAGAAATTTTATTGGTGAATATTCACACAGAGAATCTGAGTAGCATTTTAATTACATGATATAGAGCTAGCTAGGATGATATAATTCGGTAATTTTCTTACCCTCATCATCAGTTAGGATTTTTGTAACTCTTTCTAATTATTTTGTAATTCTTTAAATACAGATTTAACGTTTAATATTTTGAGGTGTAATTTAGAACAGGGGTGATAAAATTTACTAATTAAAACAAATGCTAGTAGAACAAATTTAAACAAATGCTAGTAAAACAAGTTTAAAAAAATGCTAGTAGGACCTGAATGTTAGAATTAAGAAATACTCTAGATCCGCATTACGCATTATTAATTTGCAGAACTTTAGTTTCGAAATTATAAAATTATATGCATTTTACAAGGTTTTAAATGTTGTATCCTTTACCCCCCTGCCAGTAAATTCGCAGTTTGATACATAAATACCCTTATTCCGGATACGAACTTTTGTGGTATCTGCAGTATTTCTCGTCAGTATACCTTAATACGCATTGGTCAGAAAAGGAGGGTCTTGGAATTTTACATTAAGCGATATGATACTATATATGTTAGGAGGGAAAAAGGCAAATTAATAAACACTGAACTGCTGCTCAGAAAATCATATTTTCCATTTCTCTGCAGCCAAAATTATTCAATCAAAAAAAAATTCTTAAATAAGATTTCCTAGAAGTGTTTCACATACATAAAATTCTTTTAGTTTTTCTCCATGCTCCCAGTTCTAATCCGTCTTAAGCTTTTAAGAAATTATTTTGTAGTTGTTTTCTCTATTAATCAACAGATGGCGCCAGTGACTTTGTTTCCTCTTGCTAATTAGCAGCTTTTTTGGTTTCTTCCCAAGTTGATATCTCTTGATCACATGCTTCTCATTCGTCCGTTTCACTCCTGCAGCTGAAGAAGCAGGTTCTTTTTGACTTTCGAAACTATAGTTCTGCAACTTCACGCCCCTTAATCTGATTTTGTAGCTTAGTATTAGCTTTCTTAAGATTTTTTCTTCGGCATGTTGTGTTATAACATAACTCTTTACCTTATTAAAAAGGATTTTATAGTTGGACTTATGTATGTATAAGACTAATAATTGCGAAAATAAAGGCCTTATAAACAGAATTCATGGAAGAGCTGTTATATTAGTCAGAATAAATCTATTCCTTTCCGGTTCCAGAAACAGATATACGAGTATAAATGTTAGAAACAAACCAGCTGCCTTTATTTCAACTACATTTAGTTATTTCTTATTAATTGTTAGGGTAGACCTTGTTTCCTCTTTTTCTTACTGAAGTCTCGTATCCGAATCATCCAATGAGCAAAACTTTCTTAACGAAGGGCTGTTTCGCAGATCGGATCAAGAGGACATAATCTCTTTCTGTCTCCTTCTCTACCCTTTTTTCCCATGATGCTTATGGAGTTCCAGAAATGATACCGTTTCTGTTTGTTGAGCAGACACGTGCCTAACTTGTTTAGTGTCTGCCCCGCCGTTAAGGGGCACAGGAAGAAATTCCATTTCGCTAAGCTACATTCGTAGCAACTGTGTGGTATAAAAGAGAAGAAATATCCTTGCAAGAATAATAATTTAATATGTTCATTCAAATGGAGTTGCTAAATATTATTGATAATTACATTTATATTTGCTTTCTTAATCAACTTTAGATAACATAGCACTATCTGTTTGTTGTTTAAAAAGTTTCACAGTTTACCTGTTCATTTAACGAAAAATATTTTTTTGATGTAGCATGATTTTAATTGTCTGATTATTCTTATTGCTATTTAATTGTGAAAATGGATGATGTAGACATGATGTAAGAAAATGTGTTTACAATGATGGCCAATCAGTACACTTTATTTTTTGTTGATATTCTTAAAGTGCTCTAGAAACAACACAGAATATTATATGGTGATAAAAGAGAAACAGCACAAGAAGCGGTAAAAAACTCGCATATTCTAATAGAAGGGTTTGACTGAGAATAATAGAGTATTATTTTGATCAATAAATTAGGGTTTTGATTCCCAAATTTTAACATTAGTAGTAACTGAACAAAGTTAAAAACATTTGATTCCCTGACATGCAAATTTCATGGCGATTGCTTAAAGAATGCATATAATAATATCGTTGCGATATAATTAAAATATCGATACTATATTATAATTACACAAGATCGTCTCTTCTGTTGATGTTCGATATGTTAAATGTCTGGATCCATGTTAAAACATTGTTAAGACTGTGTGGATTGAATTTTCTAGAAGGACTTGGATATTTTATAAGGAATTTCTCCCGCCTTCTTAGCATGCCTTCATGGTGTGGTAGCCTGCAAGCTGGGCGCGTATTCCAGAAGTCGGTGGATCGATTCCCGGCGAAGGCGTTGCTCAGCTTTCATCTCTCCTGCTTCCAAAAATTACCTAACGACTTTACAGTGGGGCCTGAACTAAAAGGGTGGTGGATGATGATTCACCACACCCAGGATTTGGCGGTCGGGTCCCCTAAAAACTCCAGTCGCCCTTTAAAAGTGGGAGTTTATAAGGAATTTCTCCCACCTTCTTAGCATGTCTTCATGATGTGGTAGTCTGCAAGTTGGGCGCGTATTCCAGAAGTCCGTGGTTCGATTCTCGGCGAAGGCGTTGCTCATTTTTCATCTTTCCTGCTTTCAAAAAATACCTAACGACTCTACAATTTTACTTCATTTTTAAATACCAAATTTTAAGTACGCTTTATTTTACCTGACAGTTTAATTCATACACTTTACAAGTACGCAAACAATTAAACAACTTCCGTATTGTAAGTTTTGTGACAAAAATAATAATTTTATCAAGTTTAAATAATGCGAAATGTCCACAAAAGACAGCATTTCGAAGTTAAATTCTCCGTTAAAAATTCATTTACAGCACATAAATATATACGCAAAAATGTTTCATATATCACTTGGATAAACACGATTTCGATTGAAAGATAAGTGACTCGTAGTCATACAAGATTAATAATACGATCAGCTTGCACATGCTATGGAAAATTAATTAGAAAATATAAGAAAAAAGGAAACTGATGGTACATTTTCTAAGAAATTAAATGTGTAGCATTTGCATCAATTAACACGTTCTTAATTATGTTGAATCTTTCCTGGGCTTCTGCTTTTTTTGTCAAATGTTCACCTGGCACAAAAAATAGGACATTTCTAGTATATCCCCCGTTCTACTAGGCCGATTCACGATCTTTAACTTGAGTTTGTCGTGTCTCGAAAGTGCAACTTAGGATATATATTAGATTTACATATAGTGTCGCTCTAATGTAGGTATTCTGACACAAAATCGGACTGTTTCCGAAATGAAATATGTATTTTTTTCCATATTTCGATCCTACGACTCAAATTATGCCAAATGACCAAGTTTTGTAAAAATCGCATGATCACACAAGTAGTTTTTAAAAAATTCAATGTGAATTGAATTTGGTATATATTTATCCATATCCTTTTCTTTAATTAACTTTCTTGATTTCTTCTCTCATAATTCAAAATTTAGGTTCAGTCCAAATAAAAATGGCAGCTATTTTCAGATTTTTTTTTTAAGAATTGTTTTTTTTAGTAATTTTTATCAATTTTTTGAAAAAAAATTTGAATTATAATTTATCAAATTTTCGACATCTTCTTAAAGTATATGTACTTCTAAGCATACCTGCAAAAAATTAAGAGTTTACTTGTTAAATATTTCCTAAGATATATGTGAATTTATTTATTAACGCATTTTAAAATTTGGCATATTTTTTATAAGCGATAATAACGCCAAATGCAGTTTACCCCCTTTGTTAAAATTATTTGATAGAATGAACGGTGCACCTTTTCTTCCAATTCTGCACAATGAGAGGGAAAAGAAAATATTTTATTATAAATTAAGAATTTGGGCAAGTGAATTACTTTTGGCGCAAACTGAAAAAGTGTGCTTAACAAATTTGACAATTTCTCTGTAAGATTTTCACCAAACTTTAAAAAATTTAATATTTAGGCATAATTCGAATCATAGAACTGAAATGTGGTAAAAAATAGGTACGTCATTTCAGAAAAAAGCTCCGTTTTGAGTCAAAATGACTATGTTAGAAGAATGCTTATTTAAATGTGATATATATCCTACGTTGCTCTTTCGAGACAAGAAAAAAGCAAGTTAAATTTCTTGAATCGGCCCAGTAGAACGGGAGATATAGAACTGCCCTTTTTTTTCCTGTGTCTGTGCGGAGTGTACCAGAAAGTGCGAATGAAATGAGTTTCAGTACCAAGACAGAGTCTAAGTTTAAAGAGAACCCCCTTGCTGCTACCTGCCTTTCATGGCATGATGCTAGCTGGTGTAGTAGTCGCTGATTAGAGAAGCTTTTAGGCTTAAGATTTAAGCTTGTAAATAATTTGAATACTTGTCATCTGTTCAGTTCACAAGAAAATGAAATTAACATTTGCTAACATCATAGTTTCTGTAATTTCAGCTGAAGTCCAAATACACCTTTTATTCGTTTTTCTTTTGTTGCAGTTATTTTATGTGAAAAGTAAAGATGGGAGACTAATTCATCAGGCAGTCTATGAGGGTTATTATAGTCTTTAGACTAAATTAAATTGAGTTTATATATTTTCAAATCAATTAAACATGAATATTATATGAGAGTTGATGAAATTTTAATGCTTTAAAACTCTGCTCATGTTACACTTTTGACTAGTTGTTACGGGAAAATTAAACAGACGTCTAAGAGGAAAATATATTTTATATGATTTCTAAAGCAGTAGTTCTTCAGTGTATATAAGCTGTGTGGAAAGCTATAGTTTCTGATTTTATGCGAATAATGTCTCAAAATACCTATGCTATTGTTTGTTCTGTTAATAATATTACGTTCCTTTTGTCACGAATAAGTAATCAGCACAGAAGCTTAAGAATTCTTTTTTCAGGCAAACAGGTGACTACATTTTAGGTAAAGTGCTGTTACTTTGTCTTGGTGTCAAAAATGCAGAAATTACTTCTCCGATGCAGCTGCCATCTCCCACATCTATCGCACACAACATTTTGCAGAGATTTGTAGACTATCAGCACGGGCAGACTATCAGGCAATAAGCGATTTCACCGCTAGTGGCCATTGCAAGTAATTTAGGGTAAAGCAATCGAGTTGGGAATCTTTCGTATAGTGAACTGATATGTTGCCACCTGCGGCATAACTGCACATATAGGTGGAATATATCTTAAATTATTCACATTTTCTCTTTGCCTAAACCGTGAGCAGAGTGAGAGATGATCCCCCATTCGACCAGTTTAAGCTGATGACAAATTATCGTCTGCGTTTTACAAATTCTTCTTTTCGGATGAATTGGGATATTCCATTTTCTGAGGTGCACTATCTGCACTATGAAAAACGGCAGAAATTTCTCGTTTGACAATGGGAGCATTGGCCCTTCCAGATTATACACTATTTATTCTTAACTCATGAAAATTATGCTATATTTTCTTTTGGCAAAAACTGTTCGCCACTAAGTAATAGGAAGGTTACTTCAGCTAGTGTGGGTATCGGACTTATTATGTTATTGCATAAATACCGTTAAATAATTTTGATTGAAAAGAATTAAGCCATAACAAGCCCCCTCCCTATAAAAATCTGAAAGGTTTCAGATTTTAAATTACGTCTAAAGGGGCGTTTAACGTTTTGTGTGTTACCTTTATTTATTAAATATCATGTCCTTTGCACTTAAACCATAAAATTAAGTTCAGTAGAAATGTCGCAAAATAATTTTAAAATAAGCCTATCTTTAGGATTTCCGATGCGCAATTACGCGCCCGCTGGAGATAAAAAGGTTTTTTTTTTTTACTCCGCCGTAGAGTGTTATCATCGCTCGCTTTCAAATAGTTGAGTTTGTTACTCAAAAATTCGTAAAGTTTTAAAAAATATGAAATCGATAATAAAATATTCCAAATTTTCAATTTGGTCTTTTACATGCCCATATTCGTAGGAGGATTACGTCATTCAAAATTCGACGGTTCTATGTACCGTTGTTTTGTTACAATGCGAGAAATATACGTACATTTATGCAGATTTTTCTATATTTAATTTCTTCAGATATAATTCAAGACTCTAACATTTGGTGGCAACAGTTTAAAAAGTGAAACGGACATTTATAGTGATTCAACGCAAAATCGCAAAACGAAAGCAATAGTCCTTCAGAGACAAAAACCCTTTGGACTAATAAGTTTCTTAATTTCCTTTCAGAATGTAGGATTGAGAAAGATTAGATGAATGATCGAGGAGAGATATAATCTTATTCTAGATAGCTTAGAACTAACTTAGCTAACTAGCTTAGAACAATTTCATCACTAACAAATGATATTCGGTACAGTAGTTTGCGCTCCTGGGTGTTGTATCATTGAGAGCGAGATCGAATCCTGCAGAAGGCATGGATATTTGTAACTATACAGTATATGCGCGGCATGTTATCATTCAAAGTACATGTCACACCGAAATTCCTATTGAGGGGTTTGGTAATAGGGAAAGAGAGGTGTTGACCCCGGATCTACATGGTGCCGTCAGTCAAAATTGGACGATTTGGTGACAGTCACACTGTCACCTATACGGTGCTCAATGCTTATTGGGCCAGACAAACAACAAACAAGATAAGCCCCAATAGTAATAATAAGATTGATGTAAGAAAAGTATACTGCCTAGGATAAGATAACTAGAAATTTACGATTGAGCTAATATGCGGCATAAGGTTCAGATGGTAGTAAAATATTTAGGATAAAACAGCTACAGATCTGAGATTGAGATAGTTGACGAAACTTAAAAATTAATTTAGCTCCCAATCTTTTTTAACTCACTTATTAAACTGCGATTATATTAGTAGAATCAATCAATCAAGGAATGCTTCGATCCCAATGAATAAATGGATCAGATGTAAGTTGCCTTACGAGGTTTTAATCATTTCCCCTAATGAATAAATTTTCCTGTTCTCTTTCATCTTGCTTGTTTATCTTCAAGACACCCACTTTCTTCAAAAGTATGCAAATTAGGTTTCGACAACACAGACGAAGAAGAAGAAAGCGAAAGTCGGCGACATTCTTTGATTTGATTTGAATTTCTCTGACGTACGTGCTTGTTGCCGTAAATTGATTTCGAATCTCCGTGATCGCTTTGAACGCTATTGGCTCAGACCTGTAATCAGAGGATTTCAGTTTCAAGAACTGCTGGTAAGTTCTCGGCTAACTGAAATTTAAATTTGGCATAGGTATAAAAGTCAAGCGCACGTTCTATGACAGCTTGATTGGGCATGTCTTGTATTTAGAGCTGGAAAAGAATGTTGTGAGTTGACTACGATTTCAGCTCATGGCACTGAATCTCAAATGAATGAAACATAGATTTGATCTTGTTTGAAAGTGAAAAAAAGAACTTGGAAATTAAAGCTGCTTCAAACTTTGCTAATTTTGTAACTCGAATGGTCAGAAAAAATATTTATCTGAATCTTAAATAGTGTGAGCAAACACTATTTAAATCCTCCAATTTCACCTGTCATAGCCTCTACTTTACAAAAAGCATTTTCTGCAAGTTTCTGTCATAAAAATAATCCTCTGACACATGAACCCTTAGCGGCTTATCCTATCAACGACTCGAATGAAATTTCAGATATTGTTATCTGAAGGTATGCACTCGAGATTGTGATGATCTGTTTAGAGTTCTCACGATTACAGCTAGTGAAACAATTGCGAAATTTTTGAATGGCAACATCTACTTTTTTCCTGCGCAAATAGAGCAGCGCATTGAAAAACTACGTCAATGATCTTTTACAGTGCTTTCTTTGCAAATGTTTTACATCGGAATTTTCGTCATACATGTATCGTTCCAACGTCATTTATGCTTTTTCAATGCGCTGATCAGTTTGTGCAGAAGAAAAGGGGGGGGGTTGCCATTGGAATATTCGAAATGTTTTCACAGTAACCGTAACCGGGGAGCTGTAATGTTTTAACTCATCATGGATTTTTATCTTCTATGTGTCACTGCATTACTTTGCGTATTATCTACGTATGATTACGTTATGTATTGATGTATTGTACAGTTGATGTATCCTTTTTCCTTTGTATCAGTATTATTTTTAAGTATTATTTTATTTTTATCATTATTGTATTATTATTAAGTTGGCTTATTTCTTTTATAGGATTATTAACATAGTTCAATTATTCATGGTATATTTTAGGATTTTTATTATAATAGTATTTATATTTCTTTGCTCTCTCCAGACCCAGATATTATGTTTTTATTGTTGAATTGTATCCCCTTGCAACATGAATTATTTACTTACATCTGTAAGCCTTGAGGCAATTTGTATTTGTTTTCTTAATTAAAAAAAGTACCTTCATATAACAATATCTGAAATTTTATTTACATTGGTTAAGGGGAAAGGCTAATAGGAGGTCATGCATTGAGGAAGGTTTTTTTATGACTACTACTATGAGGAAGGTTTTTTTATGAAGTATCTGCAGTTATTTTGAGTTTTTCCTTCTGTACGGCACGGAGGACAAAATTGAAATTAGGGCACCATACATACATATATATATATATAAATGCTTCCAATGAAATCATAATCAATGTCAGTTAGAATTTTTATCAGTAATAAAAAATGCAAACATTAATACAATAATAATAATAATTGCAGAATAAAAGAATTTCTTGTATAGAGGTGTAAATGAATGAAAATCTATAATTATATTCATTGATCAAACCTTAAAAGTATTAAATTTTTAATTTAATACTTTTAAGGTTAAATTAATTAAATTTTTAATTTTCTCGTTTTCAGTTTAGAGAATTGATCAATAATATCTTCAGTGTCTAGCTGTTTGAGAGTATATTTTTCTCTCATAAGCATTGCTAAAGATCTTTGCTTTTTCCTTTTTACTGAATGGTTTAAATTTTAAATAATTTGAATTCCTTTTTTAAAACAGAGAACGATTTACCTTATGCTGCACTGCTTACAGATATAGTTAAATAGATTCGTTTCAGTATTTTGGTGCTATGAAAAGAAAACGCGATGTTGTTATCTCTAAAGAAATAGTGCACATTTATTTGGGTTTTGCAAATTATGTTTTCTCGCAATGAAAATGAATTCTATAAGCTCGATGGTTTTTGTATTTCTCATCAGCGTCACTACAAGTTCTTCCACAATTAACAGAGAATGTAATTATTTTTAAATTTGGTAGATAAAAATTAAACCTACATCTTCATCTATTAGGGCTTCATAAAAAAATCATTTCTGGTTTCCAGATCTTTCTTTTGAATGGTAGCGCAAATTTGATTTCATACTTAATATTATGTAAAAAAAAAACAACTTTAGTTGTCACAGATTTTGATTAAAAAGGTCTTTTGATTTCGAGAGCGATCAGGCACAGGGCTCTCTTTTTCAGGAAGAAGAAGATTTTGCAAAATGGGTAGATACGTTATGTTAGTGTCTTTGCTTTAAGCTAAGTAGAAAATAAGCCGCTGTGAGCACATAACAATGAGAGAGCAGAAAGTGAAAATCTTCCGAGAGAAAAAATGAAACCAGATTGCAAAATCAGAGGAGCGTCTATCAAAAACGCCGCCCACAGTGTATAGTGGTTAGTAACACTGACTGCCATACCAAGAGTGAATCTCGGAAAAAGCATGGATGTTTCTAAGAGTACACTATCTGTGCGGCAAGAAGACTCTTAAAATAAATGGACAGCTGGAAGTTCTCTCGAGTGGATAAAAGTCTCGAGTGGACAGCATGAAGTTCTTCCTCGTAGGAAAAGATGCTTGAGAACCTTCGACAGCTTCAGATATATTCTTCATCAGAATAGGACATGGTTTAACTGTTAGCAAAGCCTGGAGATACCTAATAAACATTTGGGAAAACACGGGTGTAAGCCTTGCTGCAACCTGTACCTATCATTAACTAAAAACTAACTCATGGTTCTCTGGACCGTGGGCTCCGGGATGCATGTGCACCTGGACAAGTGGTCAGCTTGTCGCAGGGCCCCCGGTGTTTTAATCTCCAAGAGAACTCGGTACTCATTTTGTTAACCCACTCACTGTATGAAAGGGTAAATCAACCTTGCCCAGACGGGGGATCGAACCCCGGACTTGTGGTGCTGATGCGCGACGCTCTAGCTACTCGGCCACCGGGCCTCCATCGCTAACTAAAGAAAATAAAAATTTTTGAATGTATAAAGCTTCAGAGAAATCCAGTTCGCCTTTTGAAGAAGCTTATGTATATTATTTGCAGAACAAGAATCAAAATCATGATCATATTATAAGGTATTTCTCCCGCCTTCTTAGCGAGCCTTCGTGGTGTAGTGGTCTGCACGCTCAGCGCGTAATTGAGAGGTCCGCGGTTCGATTCCCAGCGAAGGCGTTGCATAGTTTTCATCTTGTCTGCTTCCAAAAAATACTTAATGTCTCTACAGTGGCTCCCAAACTAAAGGGGTGTTGGATGATGATTCTCCTCAACCAGGATTTGGCGACTGAGCCCTCTAAAAACCCCAGTCACCCTTTAAAAGGGGGAGTATGGAAGATATTTCTCCCGCCTTCTTAGCGAGCCTTCGTGGTGTAGTGGTCTGCAAGCTCACTGTAACTGAGACGTCCGCGGTTCGATTTCCGGGGAAGGCGTTGCATATTTTTCATCTTATCCACTTCCAAAAAATACCTAATGTCTCTACAATATGACCAACTATGATTGGCTATGCAAGATTTGCTTATTTCTTCTTTTCAAACTTAAGATTCATGTTCCCTGATGCGCCATTTTAACGCTGTTTTAGTTTGATCGATCTATGATAAATCAATTTCAAGATATGTTATAAATTCCTCAAGAATTAAAATTAGATAAGGGATCTTCAAGAATTAAACAACGAATTTTACTGATAAGTGAGAAAAAAGACTAGGAAATTTAGCGTCTAGAAAATCCGAAAGGTTTTTTAACCGATAGAAGGGTGAAACTGAATAAAGATTACTATGATTATTTCTAACAGCGAAATGTCTTCTTTAATGGAAAGACGAAAATTTTAAAAACTGTAGAGGAAAATCCTCTATCAGTTGCAATTGATTTCAGATAACTCGATAAGGGAACAATAGACAATTCTGAAGAATAAACTTTAAAAACTTGATGTGCGTAAGAGTGAAAAGCTATTTTTTGTTTAGCAAGAGGATATGATTTAGTACGAAGAGGCCAATAGAGAGAAAACGGCTTACGGTAAACAGTAGAGCTGAAATCAAATTTTTGCGGGTTTCAAAGAAAGAAAGTCACCAGATTCAGTTTCAGATGTGCATGGTTGCTTATCGAATTCATAACAGTTAAAATCTTTGTTAAATGTTCTATATTACTACCAAACAGCTCGATTACGTCTTCCTAAGAGTACACCTTGCAGCCCAACCAACATTTTACTTGATTCATTCTTTCACAGCTCGGAATTTAGTTTCAACCCAAATAAAAACGGCAGATATTTTATAATCTATATTTAAAATATGTATATTTTAGTTACTTTTATCAATTTTTCGAAAACATTTTTGAATTATAGCCAAGAAAATTTTACCATCATCTTAATGTAGATGTATTTCAAAGCGTACTGCGAAAACTTAAAAATTTCTTGAGATAAACGTGAATTTACATATTGATACGTTAAATTATTTTAAAGAATGAATGGAGCATCCTTTCCTCTACTCGTGCACAGTGAAAGGAAAAGGAAAGTAGGTTACCATAAACTAAGAATTTACCGAGTGAATTATTTTTGGCGCAAACTAAAAAAATCGCGCCAAGGTAAATTTTTGAATTTTCTCCGTAAGTTTGTCATCAAAGTTTTCAAAAATTTAATATTTAGCATAATTTGAATCGTAGAATCGAACTATGGCAAAAATGTGGTGTCATTTCAGTAAGAGTCCGATATTGTGTCAAATTTTATATGTTAGAACAATGCTATATACAAATCTGAATTACATATTAAGTCGCTCTTTCGAGACATGAAACAAGAAACTTAAATTTCGTCAGTCGTCCCAGTAGTGACTCTTTTTTTTCCAGATTGTACTATTGTAGACTTCTTCAAAGGATTGTATGCCTAAATTGAATGACATAGTGAATCCAATCCTCTTGTTTCGTCATTTTTGGCTGATACAAAGTGTTTCTCGCAATGGCGTGGATGCTCTCTCTCGTGAAAATTCACCAATGGTGTACATGTGCACTTCCAGGTACACCATTGGTGCTGCAAGACATATCGTAAACATCAACGATCTCGATCTGCTATTTTTTAGTGAATTCCTTTGTCAGAGTTACATAATTTTCATGTTTCCAGTTCACTGATACGTTTGTTTAAAAAGGAAGAATAGAAATAAAATACATTTTATAAGAAATTTTCGTGTTTTCCATTGTCTGCTATCTTAGTGTGAGTGCTATTTTGTTCCGCTGGCATTCGGAAGATCAAGAGTTCGAATACCGGAAAAAGCATAGCTAGTAGCATTTCCTGAACCAGATAAATATCTATAAGCTGCACAAATGTATCAAATTTATAAAGAGAAATGAACATATATTCGAGACTTAACCATTGTGGGTCAGTTAATCAAAATTTTGACTTTTGGTTTTGCGAATATTATTCATAACGTTTTTTCAATTGGTGAACTAAATTTCCTTGAAGCTTTTTATATTCGCATAAATTTATCTTAGTAACATTAATTCCAATCCATTTCTTTCCAACGCTTTCAGAATTCTTACATCGTTGCTTTCCTTAATGGGTTTTGCTTTCGTTTCCGCTTTGCTTCACGCATCAGAATAGAAATAAAATACATTTTATAAGAAATTTTCGTGTTTTCCATTGTCTGCTATCTTAGTGTGAGTGCTATTTTGTTCCGCTGGCATTCGGAAGATCAAGAGTTCGAATACCGGAAAAAGCATAGCTAGTAGCATTTCCTGAACCAGATAAATATCTATAAGCTGCACAAATGTATCAAATTTATAAAGAGAAATGAACATATATTCGAGACTTAACCATTGTGGGTCAGTTAATCAAAATTTTGACTTTTGGTTTTGCGAATATTATTCATAACGTTTTTTCAATTGGTGAACTAAATTTCCTTGAAGCTTTTTATATTCGCATAAATTTATCTTAGTAACATTAATTCCAATCCATTTCTTTCCAACGCTTTCAGAATTCTTACATCGTTGCTTTCCTTAATGGGTTTTGCTTTCGTTTCCGCTTTGCTTCACGCATTGGTTTCTGTGTAAATATGATTGCTGCTCCTCTTACCTTTACAAAAAAATTTACTCTTCAAGAAGATATCTGAAGATATTTACTTTTGAAAATGACACCTGTATTTGATCTTTCTAAATATCGATAGAAAAGTTTTGCCAATCTAAGGTTGCTTTTTTCTTTCATTACTTTTAAATATTACATGACCTCTCTCTCTCTTCCAATGAGATAAAGATGAAATTTTTTAATGTAGTTCACTATTTTTCACCCTTTAACTATTAAAAACTCTATCTGTAGACGTCGGTTAAATAAAAGTAAAACTGATGATTCGAGTGTTATGACAGAAGCAGAATTTCTTCTTTAAATTATGACCACTCCGCTGCATATTATTTCTTTAGATTTATATATATATATTTCATTGTGTTGCACTATACAGTACTTATTTATATTTTCTTGTATGGTACTGTATATCATTTATTTATATTTATACTGCATTTTTCTGTATATTATTTATTAATATTTATATTGCATTTATTTATATTGATGCATTGTCTGATTGGAAAATTCATTAAATCATAAAGACAAAAATGCAAAGTTGAGAAAAACAGAAAATATATATAAAAGAAATAGCAAATCAATGGAAGAAGGGAAAAAAAATAAGCGTAGCATACCTCTATCAAGCACAACAGAGATGAAACGTTAAAAATTAAGATATTAGAACTTAAATATCGTTAAATAATTTTCAAAAGCGTTGCTTTGTAAATTCATTTTTTCTTTTGAGTTAGATAGATCTGTGTCAGATGTAGAATCCTTCAGTTTATACTGGAGCAGAAAAATAAAAGTTCAACAGTGCTTTTGACGGGAATCGAGCCCTCGGCGTTCTGGTGGTTAGCAAGACGTGTTTCCAACTATATCGCAGAGGTACGCAGTGAAGAAGAAAATGCCTTATATTGTCCCCCACTTGAGGACGGACTTGAGACTTGAGCGACTGGGAAGGAGAAGACCCAGTCGCCAAATCCAGGAGGTGACGAATTATCTTCCAGCACATTTTAGTTCGAGATGCACTTGTACAGGCGTTAGGTATTTGTCGAAGCAAAATAAAGTACCTTACCTAAATTTGAACTCAACTTCCAGATTGCTAGCCGGACTTGCTTCCAATTACACCACAAGGGCAGGCGGTAAGGAAGAACGAAATTCCTTACAAAACTGTTCTTGAAATCAATAAAATTTTATTTAAAATTAATGGCTCTTTCTTTCTTCTCTTTTTTTTTTTTTTTTTTTTTTTTTTTTTTTTTGGAGGGGTGTTTCAAACTATTTATTTTAGAAGTTTAGGGTATATTTTAAGGTATTTTTAAGAAGTTTTGAAGGTATATTTTAGAAGTTTGCATTTGAAAACTTAAGATACAACTGCGTAATTAGAGTTTTATAATGGCATGAGTATTTTCGTTTAAATGTTTTACTGCTTTGGCTATGAAAAACTTTTTACTGTATTTTTTTGTGCGAAACCTGTATAAAAATTTATTTCCTTTTTGTTTCAATAAAATATATCATATGGCCAGTACTCCTCGTCGGCTGCAAAAGCGTACTTCATTTTATCCAGTTCTTAAACTGGAAGCATGCATCTACAATCAGCCACTCGACAGATATTTTGAGGTGCAAACTTTCCTAAATGCGCTACATAATATAAATGGTAATCTTCTGGAACATTGATTCCTTCCAAAAGTGCTGATAACCGAAAGTCCTGGAAGATCCTTAATTAAGTTTCGCAACCAGAAGGGAGAACTTTCCTTCGGCAGAGGGGTACTTTGTAGGGGTAGATCTTGATTGATTTTAAGATTCGCATGTTGCTTAACAGCTAGGCGTTGCCTAGTGCCCTTCTCCCCAAATGGAAATTCAATTCACCGCGCAATCATTCATCCCTTTTAATAACTGGATAAGTATCTGGAATGTTCTTCCGCGATCGAATCTCTTTATCATTCGGGAGGGAGCAAATGACCCAATTCACATGGATAATCGAATATTCCAACCCCCATAGCCAATGAAAAGTGAAACCCGCCTTTAGTTTCGTTTGAAATGAGCATCGAAATTCGAAAATAGATATTGAAGTTAATGCTAAGTGGATCCAGAGTGGATCTTTTCAAAACACTAGACCTTTCGGTTCATTTAGTTTGTAACAATCAAAGATTAACAAGTTAACATTATACTGAGGTGACATTGTAATGATACATTATATATATTATATTCACATAAGAAAATAAAATTATCCATGCATACAAATTTTAAATAAAACACTAAATGTGATCCCACACATGACATGAAAATGTTCCTACTTTTAGACCTTCAGACACATATTCACTCCATTTATTATGCTCCACTCTGAGTATAAAACGCGTGTACTAGTGTTACAGATATTCTTAAGTTTTTCATCGTAGATAACGTAAGAAATCAGTTGTGCCTATACTTAGACATCTGTGAATACCTGAATGATTTTAATCGGAAAGTTCAACATTTGAAAATTTGGAACTATTTTAACATTTGAAAATAGTTAAGCTTGCACTGGTAAAATTCATAAATTTATAATCAAAATTCAACTTTGGAAAGATGCAATAAAACATATATCCTTTAAAATAATTAATGGCATTGTAGTTCGAACCCTAAAATTGATCTGTCTAAGACTTGTAGATCAACATGTATAGGAACTTGAGAGAAAGCTTCGTCACAAGTTTGAATTAACAAAGACATGGAAATTTGATTGCGTTTGATGCACTGTATCCCTCTCTGATGAAAATAGCTCCAATTTCCAGAAAATTCGTAAAGACTTACTCAATTTTGATTCCTGAAAACAGTGGTCTCCACTTTGTTGCATATGATGAGTTGTTGTGTCTTTACTGCGTCCAATGCCGTTTGCTCGCAGAGACAGGAGGAGACATTCATGTTTCGTCTTAAGCGATAGTGCCATGAACTTGCCTCAAGTCAAAGCTTAGGAGGGCGCCAAGTTAGCTGCAAAATGTAAAAAATACATTTAAAAAAATTAAATTATGATTATTGATTTCATTTTGTAACGTATCGAGAAGCATCGTTTAAAGTAGTTTATTTAAAGCAATAAAATGTGGCTATAACCTTGAGCACTTACTCACTTGCATGTTTTCCTTTATCAGTTTGTAGAGACATTAGATTTTTTTTTGAAGCAAGATTCATGAAAAATAAGCAACTCCCTCGCCAGGACTCGAACCATGGACCTCTCGAATACGCGTCGAGCGTGCTGACCACTACACCACGAAGGAATGCTAAGAAGGTGGGAGAAATACATTATAAGTTAACCAAATTAAATAAAAAATTTAGTAAACCATTAGCGAGCAGATGTCTAAAACAAGGCTGAAAAATCATTATCATGTACTTTATATCATTTTCAGTTCGTTATTATCACTTTGCATTATTTATAAAATGTCCAAATTTAAATAAGGCATCAAATGACAAATCATTGCAATGAATTGACACTAATAATCATTTAAAGCAAAGTAATTAAAAATTTTATATGTCTTATAAAGTTTGACTTGCTTTGGTAGTATAAACTAGACTCTTAAGAAGGTAATATAAATGCCCAATCTAGGCTTACAAATCAGCCAGCCACTTGTGGCTATGTAACTTAAGGAAATACTGACTTCTACACCACGGAATTTTCTACACCTGAAATTTCAAATTTAAAACTAAGTCTAGTAGCCAAGGGCTTGTACAAAAGATTTAATGCGAAGTCGGTTAAAAACTTCCTACCGGCGTAACAATTTAAATATCAACTATAACGCAAAGCTGAATAATACAATCTTATCTGAGTTATCTAACCTAGTAATGTGGCCTTGAGAAGCAGGAGCTTTGAATTAAACTCCCGAAACATTCCTTTAAATAATAGCTCTTTCTACATAATTCACATTCTGGTAGTGAAACGGAAACAAGACGTAACAGTAAAGATCCAAAATGTAAAATAACTGCTTAGTGAAATATAATAATAATAATAAAAAATTACCAAAAAAAAAAAATCTGAAAGGTTTCAGATTTTAAATGCACGCAAATGGATTACGTCCAAAGGAGCGTTTTTTTAACGTTTTGTGTGTTACCTTCATTTATTAAATATCATGTTCTTTGCACTTAAACCATAAAATTTAGTCCAATAGCAATGTCGCAAAATAATTTTTAACTGAGCCTATCTTTAGAATTTCCGATACACAGTTCGACGCGCTGGAAATAAAAAGATTTTTTCCCCCTGTAGAGTGTTGCCATTGCTCGCTTTTAAATCGTTGAGTTTGTTACTCAAAAATTCGTTAAAGTTTTACAAAATATGAAATCGCTAATAAAACAAATTCCAAATTTCAAATTTGGGATTACAGATGCCCATATTCGCACTAGGATTACGCCATTCAAGATTGGATGGCTCTAGATACCGCTGTTTTATCACAATGGGAGAAATATTTATACATACATTTATGCAGATATTTCATTATTTAATTTCTTCAAATATAATGCAGGAATCTAACATTTTGTGGCAGCAGTTTGAAAAGTGAACCGACATTTATAGGAGTCCGACGCAAAATGCCAAAACGAAAGTAATAGTCCTTCGGGACTCAAATCCCTTTGGACTAACAACAGCCCTCCAATCTTCTTGGAATTTAATATTGCAAGAAAAAGAAAAGGAAAGTTAAAGTATCATAGTCAAATATTTAAAAGATGCAAAAATTCTACGCTTAATAGAGGGATTAACCTAATATTAAATGCAAATGAATGAGTTGTTAGCTGTATGGGTGTTTTAGTAGTTTCCCTCAAATAAGTAACCTAAATACGAGTAATTTCACCTTATAAAATCTTCCCTGAAGGGGCATTTTACTCCTTATACAAGTAATCCTTATAATGCTTTGCATTCCTGAGTTAAACAAACACATGTAACAAAACAAATATGTTCTCTTTCACAGAAAATGAAAGAAAATATTTTTGAAAAAGGGGAATTTTAATTTTAAAAATAAATATATCAGCATAATATAAGAAAACTGAAATATAAAGATTGATAAATGGTATTGACAAAAATGAATTAATAAAAGAATAAATTAATACATTTGGATTTCAGCATTTTAGAAAGAAGCAGCTTTTAATGTAACGTTCAAGGATCCAAATGATATAAATGCTTTAGATACTCAGTCAAAAATATCTAGGCTTAAAAACTAGCTAATTTAATAATTCTTACTTGCTGAAGTAAAATCAGATATTTCAAATATTAGACAGGAATATATTTTAATTGAAGCCTATCTGATTGTAGAAACTGCATTAACATAAAGTTACGTTGTCATTTATTAATATCAGTGTGAAAGAAAATTCAGAAAACTCAAAATAAAAATTTAAAAAGGCACAAAAACTTTTCTTGGCTTAAAAAAAATTAAATAACACTGTTTTCCTTAAAGACTTTAAATTAAATTATAAGGTATTTTCTCCCTTCATTCCGTATGGTGTTACCCATTTCGTGGTGTAACTAGAAGCAGGCTCGATGCTTATTCGGAAGGTCCGGAAATTCCAATCTCGACGAGGGTATTGCGAATTTCTTCAGTTCCCTGACATCGAAAATTCCAAAAGTGGTGCCCGAATTAAAAGATACTGGACGATAATTCGTCACCACCAGAATTTGACAAGTGGGTCCTCTTTCTCAAGTAGCCCCTTAAAAGGAGGAGTATATAAGGTATTTTCTCCTTCCTTTCCGCATGCCTTAGTGGTGTAACTGGACGCAAGCTCGATGCTCGTTTGGAAATTTCGGAGTTCGATTCCCGGCAAAGGCAAAGCACAATTTTCACGTTTCTGCATCGATATAAGACTTTGCAGAGTCATAAGACCTTTTTTTGAAGATGGAGAGGTGGAAACTGTGAAATGCCCTGGCCGGAACTTGAACCAGGATCTCTGGTATACGCGCCGAGTTTGCTACCATTACAACACGAAGGAATGCTGGAAGGAAGGAGAAATACCCAGTAATTCTACAAAGTAATCAAGAAGATTAAAAAAAACATTGCTTTTGATATTATTTTTTTAAATGCGGGAAAATTAAATTACTAAATGTGCACGAATATTAATGCAGTACCCTTTTATGCTAATTACAGTATGATTTATATTATTTTAGTGTTATTTGCTATTTATCAAAAAGATGCTTTTACAGGCATTTTTATTGAAAACTTACAAAGTGTGACGCGTATTAATTTTCTGAATGTATAAAATCATAATTAAAAATATTTTAATAACGAAGAAATGATTAAGACGATCTTTGTTAAATATAAAAATATACAGATTGTGTTATTTTTATTGCGTATAGGGAAACGCATTTACTACTTTGTCTCAAGTGAAGGAATAGTCTTGTGGTTATGAATCTGTCATTTTGAATTATGTATTCGGATTGCCAGTATTTGAGATGGTTTCTGGTCTGTCGGAAAGTGGGTTCTCATGTATGCTGAATCCACCACTCTGAAACCTGATAATCCAACTAATGCACATTACTACGGTCCACTGTGATATCACATTAACTTGCGCAACTTTCCCACCAATAACTATGGTTGAATCATCTCCATATTTGAACAGAAATTTAGTCACTTACCGTTGATGCAATTTCAGCCACTCACGTTAATTTAATCTCCGATTATGACGCCTCTGTCAAGAGGACTGTGAAGAACATACCTGCCAACATTATAGGAGAGAAAAAATCTGAAAATATTTCAAAAACAAATAAAGAAAGAAAAATAAAATACATTTTAGAGAAAAGCTGCCACATATCTAAATATGTTGGAGCTACTACACAGGAAAAGAAGTTTTGGTAAAAATGGAAAGTTACGCAAATCAGATTAAATTTTGTAATAACTATAATATTTTTCTTGTTTTACTAAAACTGGATTTGGGTATAGTTCTTTGTAACCTCAATCATCGTGCTGAAATTTCAGAATTAAACGAGATTAAGAACAAAACAGGTGTAATGGATAAAAAAATAAGTATGGTTTACCTCTACAGAGTTGAAACTTCATAGTACACTCTAGATTCGCCGTTGGTCTCTATAAAACAACTAGAGTTAAAATTTGAAAGGTTATCAATTTAATTATTATGAATGAAAACATCTTATCATTAATAGAATGAAAACATCTTAGAAAATAATCAGACCACATAGGAGTTAACTAACATATATCGTCATGTGATGTGAAAAATAAAGATTAAAGACATAAACTTACATGAGAAATCTAAAAAACAAATTCTGAAAGCCTCTTTTTTGCGTATTTTATATTACGCAAAAATGGGCTTCTTTTTTCATTTGCATACACATACACGCTGCGAGAACATTTAGGCTAATCTCCCTTTGGGCTAAAAATATTCAAAAACAGCATATCTTCAGAACTTTCGATAGGCAGTCTCGCGCTGGAGATAAAAACGGATTTTTACTGTAGAGTGTTGCCATTGTTCGCTTTGAAATTGTTGATTTTGTTAATCAAAAATTCGTTAAAGTTTTACAAAATAGGAAATAAACAATAAACCGAATTCTAAGTTCCATATTCGAGCTTCCAGGTTCTCATACATGGGTGGAGGACTACGTTATTCAAAATTCGATGCCCCTAGGTAACTCTGTTTTTTCACAATGCCACAAACATGCATAGATTCACGCAGATTCTTCATTATTTAATTTCTTTAAATATAATACAGTGCTATAACATTTGGTGGCAACAGATTCAAAAGTGTTACAACCCTTTTAGTGATTTGACACAAAATGCCGTTTCGAGACTAATAGCCCTTCTGAACTAACACCCCTTTGCGCTAAAAAGACTAAATGAAAAAAAAGTACTTCTACAGATTTGTTGCCAGTTCTGTTAAAATACTTGTCGTAAACTGTGGGCAGCAATTGATTCCATGAATAAGTATATCAAGAAGAAAATTACTGCACTTCGATATTAACAAAAAGGGGAAAATAAGGAAACATATTTTCATTAAAAATACAGTTTGTTACACTACGCCGTGGAGATTTAACACCAAATGCGAATGTCTGAATTTAAGAAATAAAAATGGCCAATTGCAAATAACCTGCTATGCTGAAATTCTTCGCTTTTTTACCCTTCATTCTTCATTTTTATTCGTTCGGCATCACTTTTAAGCGATGCCAGATAAAATTTCCGCATTTACGTCACACACATTTTCGTGACAAGACACGATTTTCATTTTCTCCCTTGACATCCCGCTGCCACCGGAGTGCCGGAGTCTGTCGGAATGACACCTTGATCAGTTTGAGGGGCAAACACATGTCACACGCAGCCGCGGCCACGGGCACAGTTAAAGTGCCCGAGCTGCGGGATGCAGAGTAAAACTCGATGCAATGGACTGTTCACTATCTTCTCTCTCTCTCTCTCCTTACCAGAAACAACTCATCTGACAGTCCCTTTTCTGCAGACCCGTCACTTTTCGAGACTAGTTAGAAAAATAATGGATTTGGATCGGTCTAACCAGTCGAGGAAACAGTATTTTCATTTAATAACTTAAAAGACAAACATGCTTAATTTAATCTACGTAACAAGTACACAGAACAGGATAGGAATATATATGTGGGATGTCTGTACGTCATAATAGGTGACAAAATTTGCTGCTGAAAGACAACCCAAAGAAAAATGTATTCAAAGTGAACCTTAAAGTATATCTTAACTTGATTTGTGTTGACACTGTCACTCATTCTGGCTTCTTTTGTGGTCCTACTTTTGGGCACCACTGAAGAAAATGCCTGGATCTTTCGCAATGGAAAACAGTAAATATTTATAATATTTTCTCCGGAATTCAAATTAAAAACATTACAACCGATAACTATAGGTATTAACCACTTAAACCAAGAGACCATGCCCCTCAAGCAGCACCATATTAACCGTGTTCTTAGAACGTACAATACTGATACTTTCAAACCTTTTCTAGCATCTGTTATAAAGTACGTTTTACAAGACGCGCTGTTACAACGATGATCTTAGGACGTACATCTCAGAATACAGGTCTGATACTTTTTCGAAACGTTTTCAACATGAATTATAAAGAAAAGGGATAATTATTCAATTCCCCCCCCCCTCAAAGGACATGTGGGAAGAGGCACGAGATCCAGTCGATTGAATCCAAGAGGTGACCAATTATTATCCGGCACATTTAACTTCAGGCGCCAGTGTAGAAACTTTTCGGGGGGTTTTAGAGTAGAATACGTGAAAAATCAACTCTGTCCATGTTGAGATTCGAATATAAATTATACCACTGCTCGTTGCATTACTATTTACACCATGAAAACTCTCACGAGGGAAGGCAATAACCTCCAAAATTAAAACTGGTTTTAAACAAATCAGTGCATTGTATTGTCATCTCAAATACCCATATATACGAAATTTAAGAATAGCAGTATAGTAAAAATGTGTTAATAACTGATTGATCGAATTCCAGATCCCAGACAAAGAAATAATCAGAAAATTCAACCTAACCTATTCCTAATAAATGGAAGTGCGTAAACAACGTCATTTCATTTCAGAATTTTTTTATATATTATTGTTTTTTGCTTTGACAGTAAATCATTCAGAAAAATCTTCTTTCAAAAAAGGGTTTTGCAAGAAAAGTCTGTTTTTGCCAGTCTTAATTACTTTTCAAGTAAACTTGAAAATTCTTAATTACTTTTCAAGTAATTAAGAATTTTCAAGTTCCTTCATTAATATTGAAAATATTTGCAAGATCTACGTACAACAGCAAATAATTGTTTTTCATGCAATTGATCATCTAAGTTTAAATTTTTTTTTAAGTTAAAGAAATTTATTCCGTAATTTCAAAATTCACTTTTGGACAAATAAAATAAAACGGCAGTTTGAAAATAAATTGAAAAGCAGTTTTAGAAGAACAAATACGTTTGTCTAGCTGACTTTGTTTAAAAACAACTACTTTTGTCTTGATTAAATTAAGCAGAAAAATTTAACTTTCTGGATGATTTTATGTTTAAAACATTATTTGCTTCCCACACAAAATTAAATTATTTAAGTTAATACATGAAAAACACTGGGTTCCCTAAAATAATTATCAGATTAGTCTATGGAATTTCTAATTGGTGATGCAAAAGTTTTTAACAAGAACACTCATTAATTCGATTCCTTAATTATCGTTTTACTATTTGAAACACAAAATTCGCTACTAATTAGAAATGCTTACATTATATTCAAGAGAACTATATTAAAAATTAGTGACTGGCCGAATTCTAAATTTTCTAGAATGTTATTATTGAAATCCTTAACTAAAGTAAAATCTGAAATTTGCATGTAGTGAGAGAAAATTAAGAACATAGATTTTTAAAATACATTTGTGTTTATTAAAAGGTACAAATCAAATTTGGCGTAAAACAGAGAATAAATTTAAAATTTTGAAACTTCCTGTTCTTTTTCTCAGTATAGTTGAACATAAAAATCGATAACAGCTAACATTTTTTTTTATATTTAAGATAAAAATCAGGGAAATAGTAGAAGATAGAAGATTCCAATAATTATCATAGATAAAATAATAGAAGGGACTATTCTGTTATCGGGACTGGGTTCAGGTATAGCCATAGCTGACAATGTTATGAAAAATTTGAAGCATAAATATAATCCCCGAAATACTCACGATACGGTTAAATTGGAGAAACTCTCAAGGAAAAATAACACGACAGATATTCACAAAATGAGTTGTTGTAAATTAAACAACTTGTTAAAGAAATGATAATTCATAATCAAAAATATTAGCGAATTAAGATTAACATGGAGGCATGAAGCTGCAGATATCATTTAAAATATCTCAATTGTTTTTTTAGAATGCTTCTCATGATATATAAACCCAATTAAATAGTAATTTATTTTTTGTATTGTCAGTGCTGCATTAACATTTATTTCGCCATTTTGCCCCATAATTTTTAAATAATTTGCTAAGACAAACAGTATCAGGATTGATAAAATTATATTTATGGTTAATTGCAAAAATGTCACAATTTCCAGCCTCTTTTACTTCGTTATACAAAGTAAAGAAAGTATTGTAATCACGAAAAATTCCGGGCATCACATTTCAAAGAAAATATCCATTTTTACCGGTTTCCTCCAAACGGATTATAAAATTGATTTAAAGTGGGTTCAAAGAGATTTTGTTCGCGACGTCTGTAGATATGTATGTCTCTCGTATAACTCAAAAACCAGTAGCCTCAGAACGTTAAACTTTTACATAGGACTGCTATAACATGTAGCTGTGCACCTCCCTTTTTGGTTGCAATCAGCCGCACCAAATATACAGGGGTTGGACAAAAATATGGAAAGACCTTTAAAAAAACATGTTTCTTTGCTTAATATGGTGTAGGAAACCCGTTGGCATCCGAAACAGCTTGCAGTCTTCTCGGAATGGATAAATACAGCTCCTGTATGTTTGCCAAGGGAATATTATACCATTCTTCCTGCAAAACGGTGGCAAGTTCAGATAACGATGTTGGCGGTGGATAACGTGAACGCACTTTCCGTTCCAATGTAGACCACAAAGGTTCGATAATATTCAGGTCTGGTGACTGTGGTGGCCAGGGGAGATGGGACAACTCATCCTCGTGCTCAGAAAACCAGTCCTCGACAATGTGAGCTGTGTGAACAGGGGCTTTGTCGTCTTGGAAGACACCATCATCATCGGGGAACAAAGTTTGTATCATGGGATGAACTTGATCGGCCAAAATGTTCACATAAGTCTTGGCAGTCATGTGCCCTGACACGGTTATCATGGGGCTAGCAGAGAACCACGATATGGCTGCCCAAACCATAACAGAACCCCCGCCATGTTTCACTCTTGGCAACAAGCAGTCTGTATTATAGGCTTGAGATGGCGTTCTCCAGACGTAAACTCGGCCAGGGTTCGGTAACACAACATTCATTTCAGCAGTAACTTTTGCAGCTGTGGTCTTCTTATTTTTCGTCACAATTGCCCTTAATGATCGTCTGTCACGATCACTCAGGACGCACTTTCGTCCGCGTTGTGATTCAGCAGATGATGTTTTTCAGCTTTTCAAATATGCGGAATAAATCTTCGATGCAGTACCTCTTGAAACACTAAACACTTCGGCTACCTTGCTTACGGAAGCACCTACCATACGTGCTCCAACAATTTGCCCACGTTCGAAGTCTGTTAACTCTGACATAATGCAATGACAACCTCACATAACAGTACTCCGACAACAACTGAACTGTTTAGCACATTTACGAAGTTGTGTAGGTGGCGTCAGTAGTCAAAAACGCCAGCGCCACCTACATATTTCATTAAAATCAATCTTTCTTTTTAAACATGCATTTCACAAGGTGTTTCCATATTTTTGTCCATACACTGTATATATATAGATAGATATAGATATACCCACTCTGTTACTCGGCTCGGTAAGCTCAGTTTTTTTTATTATTATATATTGGTAAACTGTGCATTTTTTGCTTTCAAAATGATTGATTTATGTTGCTCGTATCTGCCGGTTAAGGGTTTTACGTCTTTAGTTAATCAGCATGCAATGGTTGTAGAATTATCAGCAATTTAGAAGTTGTTTAAGCGTGGATAAGCCTAATTTTCTTTACCATAGCAGCCATATTTGTTTGTATTTGAAACGTAGCAGAACAGCGGCAAAAAGACACTGAAGTCTTCTGAAACTTCAATGTCTTTTTGCCGAGTGGGACCAAAAGTAATCTTTGAGTTTTGCGCAGCGACAAATCTGCCTTCTTGTTTGCTGGCCGAATCGCTTGTTTTTTTCTTTGAAACTCTGATTATAATTGTAAAAGTTGTTTTCTTTAATTGTTTTAATAGTATTTGGGATTTAATGTTTTTCTATATTTTCCAATTTTTAATGAAGATATTTTGAGGTTCTATGTATTTTAGCCTTGCCGCTAAGAACTGAATTAATTGTATGAGAAATCTGTCTCTAATGAAATTCGAGAAAATAAGTATAAATGAAATGCAGCCAAAACCACATGACTTCCTTCTACAGAATATTAATTAATATTCTGTAGAAGGAAGTCATGTGGTGTCTGCATCAGATTTTTATTATTTAATGTTATACCTTTTGCAACGATATCAGCACATTATAGTGCCAGCAATAATATTTTCTTCAATAATTTTAAACAAATTTCTGGCAGTTCTGTTAGGCACAAAAACTAAAAACGATTCTTTTGCTTCTCGGAAAATACAGCTGCACACCGATTGGAGGGGAAAAATACGATGAAGGTTGTGTTTTTCACGGGAAAACATACTTTCGTCCAACTTCGACAATATTACCAGCGCTGTCTATTTTAACTCACGGTTCTTTTGCTCAGTTTTTTACTGAATGACTGCAGATGTTCAAGCATCAAAGCAAAAGAAAATTCTATCTACAAGCAGACGATTTTTTAGGAAACGAAAATTGAGATGTCACGGTAATTAAAGCTGCCAGTTATTGTTTGGCAAGTTTGCTGAAGTTTGTTAAAAATTAGTAGCCATAAAACTGCACAGATGCATTGTGTATGTCCAGCTGTCATATTCCGTATGCTTCATTTATAAGAGTTCGCTCTTTTTCTTAGATGGAACAGTTTACACTATAAGGTATTTTTCCCGCCGTCCTAGCAAGCCCTTCGTGGTGTAGTGGTCAGCACACTGAGCCGGTATTTCAGAGGCCCGTGGTTCGATTGTCGGCGAAGGCGATTGCTCATTTTTCATCTTGCCTGCTTCCAAAAAATTCCTAATGTCTCTACAACACAAGCATCCGTTTCTTATTTTAGTAATCCACCATCGGCTGAGCGGTAAAATAGCTGAACCCGGCATTCGGCTACAGAATGTCAAGCTAACGAGCTGACTGCATGGCCCCATGTATAATGTACTATTACGAAGCAGTCCTCCACGAAAGTATCGCTTAACTTAAGCCGATAGACCTAGAGTGTTTAATCGTAATCAACTAAACCAAATCATATTTTAACTTTAAAATATATTTTTTAGCTTTGGTTTTTGTTTTCGCAATCATCTAGTTTAAGCTCAGCGAAAACATAAATAAACCTTAACAAACTTTCTGCTACGACGTTGAAATCTGTATCTTCTCAGATTTCCATAAAGTGTGGGGAAGTAAGTGATATCTGCCTATGCTAGTAATGCAGGATTGTAGTTTCAAACATTAGACTGCAGTCATTTCCGTATTTCATTATTTTTAAAGTTTTAATGATTTGGCATACATTTGATTTTATAACCTGGTAGTAGTAAATATTATTTTTCCTTATACACACAAAAAAAAGTCTTTTTCTTGTTCACCAGGTAGCTAACTGACTATCTAGCTTTCAGTTTCTTAAAACAATCCAGTGGACTTTATACTATACGGAATTATCCCTGTTCGCGCCTGCGCATCTGTAATGTAATCCACGCATGCGCATCTGTAATGTGATGATCTAACGAGTTTGAGAATCGCCATCGACGGTGTAAGAGGGCTGGTCACAGCTATGAGTTAATTGTAATTAATTATGAGAATTAATAAAGAATTGAACCAGCGAATTTATTTAGTGTGTGTTATTTGGGATGAGACCCAAACAATCCCCTTTCGTGCGTGCTCTCTTGGTGTAACAGTTACTACTTTTCGGCTGGCAACCGGGAGATTTGTATTTCGAACACACGAGAAACATCTTCAAAATAATGAACATGGTAGCAAATATAGGCACAGATTTATGCCACCCTGATGAAGAATTTTACTCTCTGAATAAAAAGTCTATTACATCATCAGTGTTCCCCCGTCTTTCAGGTATTTGGATGCATAAAATGCAGATGAAGCCATTAGCTTCCAATTACAAGATCTCTCATAAGGTAGACTTCTTACTAGCACTCATGACAGGAAACATTACATTGTCATAAATACAAGAGTCTCACATGTACTATGAATTAATTCTCAAAGATTTGTTCAAACAATGCTGAAGAAGAATTGAACTTTCAAAATACTTTTAACTTACAGGAAGTTGCAGTCGAAGAACAGCACCTGTTGACGATACAGGGAAGCACTGGTGTTCTCGCCTGCTATCAACTATCAATTAACTATCAGCTATCATTCCGCAATAAATAAAAATATAACTGTTTACATATGCAGCTGCTTAATCCCACACCGGTTCACGGGCAGCTGATTTTATTCGTAAATACATTTATTCACTTAAATAAGTGGAGGAATTTAATGAATTTTTAGCAGATTCGCAGTAATCCATTATATGAAATTTCAACAGCATTTAATTTCGGAATTTTATGTATCATCTCTCACATCTATCTTTTCAGCTTATATATCTTAAGGAAGAAAATACAGGAAAAAATATCTGAAAGATTTCAGATTTCATATTATTCCCAAATGGGCGTCCTGTTAACGTTTTGTCTGTTAACTTTGTTTATAAAATATCATGTTATTCGCACTTAAATTATAAAATTCACCTCAACAGTAATATCACGAAATATTTAAAAAGAGCAGTCTTCGGAATTTCCGATACACATTATCGCGGGCGCTGGAGATAATTTTTTTTTTTCGTACAGTTTTGTCATTGCTCGTTTCAAAATCGTTGAGTTTGTTAATTAAAAATTCGTAAAAGTTTTACAAAATATGATATAGATAATAAAACAAATACAGAATTCCAAATTTAGGCTTCCAGCTGTTCGAGTGGAGGACTACGTTATTAAAAATTTAATGTCTCTAGGTACTGTTGTTTTTCAACAGTGCGAGGTAGATTCTTCATTATTTAATTTCTTTAAATATAATGCAGGGCTCTAAAATTTGTTGGCAACTATTTGAAAAGGGAATCGCCGTTTACAGTGAACCAACGCAAAATGCCAAAACGAAATTAATAGCCCTTCTAGGCAAATTGTCCCTTTGGGCTAAAAACTGATTGTCACTAAAAATATAAAAACTGGGAGAAAAACTATTTCAGATCTAGAATGCAAACTTTTTCCATTTCCATCTAATCCCTTGTTTGCCAACAAATAAATGCCCTTGTGTTTAATGACAATGCATAAAAGTAAATATTCCGACATAATAACATACGCTAGGCTTTGCATTAAGTTCAAATTTAAGGAAGCATTTGATTAGTAAGCGTCTAGACATGAACTTAATCTTTCGCGCACTTCCATCTTCACAGCAACGTATATACATATATATATATTAATAATAATAAATGCGAAAGGTAAACCTTGGAAATTGATTCCTGATCCAACATCTCGTCCTTAAACCACGTTTCATTCAAATAGGTGACGCCGCATATTTTTAAGCGTTACTCCGAGGCGCTCAATTTCACTCCATGATTGCCCAGTCCGACTTGTTTATGACTCGCCGAAGGATTGCTCTCGAATTTATTTTCGTCGATATTGTTTATGATCTCATAAAATGAATTCGTTCTATGCTTGCGAGGATGAAATGGAAAATGTTGGTTCGCTACGGGAAGATAAGAGAGAATTTAATAGCAGACGTTTGCTACACTGTTGCAGTGGTGGATGATTTGAATCGCACGGCAAAAGATTCGGTAATTCGAGATACATCAGGTCATCACATAAATAATACGGATTTTTTAACTATATGAACTAAAAGTCAGAAGGGGATGGGATAAAATACTTGAATCAACTTGCAATGCAAGGAGGCAGTAATTTTAGCTTATTCTTATTATCAGTGAAAGTTCTGAAGACAGCAGCTCGATTATAAGAGTTATTTCCAATCCAGAGCTATAATAGAAGTGGTAAGGGCGCATATTCGGTGTATTTTATTTCATCAGTTAAATAGTTATTAACAGGAATATTAATGCAATATATGAGGATCTCACAATAAGCATAAGCCATTGTCAACAGCGGTTCCAGTTGCCATAAAATACAGCCTAGAAGACAAGTATCGTTTCCCTGTAAGACCTGTAGAACTCGATCAGGACTTCCTGTAAACCCTGGTAGAACAAATTCCATCACGCCTGCGCTGAGGAACATTAGATCTCACAATAAGCATAAGTCATTGTCAACAGTGGTTCCAGTTGCCATAAAATACAGCCTAGAAGACAAATATCGTTTCCCTGTAAGATCTGTAGAACTCGATCAGGACTTCCTGTAAACTCTGGTAGAACAAATTCCATCACGCCTGCGCTGAGTAACATTAGATCTCACAATAAGCATAAGCCATTGTCAACAGCGGTTCCAGTTGCCATAAAATACAGCCTAGAAGACAAGTATCGTTTCCCTGTAAGATCTGTAGAACTCGATCAGGACATCCTGTAAACCCTGGTGGAACAAATTCCATCATGCCTGCGCTGAGGAACATTTAGAGATGCATTTAGTTAGCTTTAAGAATTAAACAGACGATTCGTTTGTGGGCTATCGACATCTATAAGGCTACGTTGCTTGCTTGTACGTGCGAAAGTAGCTATTGCCTTCTAAATAATATATAAAGCCGTGGATTGGCATGGACATTTTGCGTTTGAAGTTTAATGCAGAATATACATGTAATTTGTTTTCAACTTCAAAAACCTGTCGAAGTGATATAGAATAATGTGTTCTATCCACTCGGCGATATAAACTTAAACGATGTTCCTAATCTTCTGTCTGGATTTTACTAGGCAAATAATTGGACATGTTGAATTTATCAGTACTTTACCCGCACAATTCTTCCATAGTTTTATCATACATGGTTTTGTTAATATAAGAGCAGAAAGTGTTCTCTTTTGTCAATCTACCTGTATCACATTTCATATCATTCCATTTTTCAACCGATCAAGAAAGCTATTTAAAAATACAAATTTTCTGTCTGTTTCATCCCAAACTAATGCATAGCAGAGGTCATCACAAGAACGTACCCTTATTTGGTATGTTAACATTCAAAATCGGAAACCACGAAGTAAATATTTTAATATATGCAAATTTGTCTTGGAAAATTAAACAAATTATCCTTCACCCATAATTCTTTCAATCCTTGTGCTAGTTGCTGGTTGAAAACTATGTAAAACAGGTTTCACATTTTGACATTCTAAATTTGTAGTGGAAAGTATATCCATATTTTAACAAATTACCACCTTCAGCTTCGTAAGTAGTCTTCGTAAGTTAAGTAAGAAATTAAGAGGTACATACATATATCATTTGAAACTAGGTCAAAATTTATAAAATTCATAGCTTGTCCACTGTTTTGTATCCTATTAAGGGAATTATTGTCACTAACAACAAAATTAATTTAAAATCTACTGCTTCATGACCCAGAGTTGCTTTCTTCAAAACAGTGAATAAAACTTCAGCTGTCATTTTCTTTAATGGGAATACATGGACAACATCTTTCAATTCCAACAATATCACCACTTTTGTAGTCATGAAAAGGTCTGATGTGTATTTTATGTATCATTAGTGAAACATATAATTCATACTCTAAACCTCATGAGCTGAAACATGGGAAAACATGGGCTCTGAATCCATAGTGAAATATGAACTCTGAAAACATAATGAAACATGGGCTAATATGAACAATATTTTTCTGTTATTTGATTTATTCGGGTTCTATTGGCTTATTCGTCGAATTTTAAATACTCTCGGAATAACTGAGATTTTAAGTAAACCGTAGAGATTAATCTTTATTAATCGTTTAATTACTCTTAATTATTAATCTCTTTATTAATCGTCTAATTACGATTAATAAAGAGTTGACTGGGCACACATATTAATATTAAGCAAAATACACACAAAGCACACATAGAATTGCAATAAAAGGACACACAAAAGAATAATAAACAATATAGAATAGATAAAACCAAATGCACACATAATAACGCTAAATAAATAAATAAGTATATGATAAAATACAAAGGAATATTTAGTTAAATTTACTTAAATGTATATATAGACTGCCGAGGCAAATTTTCACATCCTTTCCACGCCTCTCAGTGAGTTTTAGTTCGAGCAAAATTATTAAAATGGCTAAATATGTAGAAGGTAAAATTCCGTCGGATTTATGTAGCTAATTAACGGAACATTTCCCCTCTCTCTTGTAATTTATTTCATGTTCCCTCTCTTATCCTATTAGGTTACAAACGTGAACATACTTAAGAAGACCAACTTATTAATTTAGGCTGTTCTGTACTAGCCCGAGGACTCATTTGATCGTCACCCCACTTTGAAGTGGAAGAAGAAAAAAGAGATTTTGAATATGCGTCGTTGTTGCACACGAGTAAATTAATTCATTCTCTTCCCGGCTCAGTCTAATCCGATATCGATGAAAATTTACGCAATTTTGGTTATAAGCACGATCGAATTATTTTACAAGGATAAATTTCCTTATGTATACCAAATACCTAATTCTTAAAACAGAATTATGAATATGCATAAGTATGTTCCTCAAAATGTATTTAACAGTTTTTATCCTTATTTAAATGGCTGTCCAGGAAAAGAAAAATGTCAAATTGAAATTTAATCATGTAAAGCTACAGTCCGGAACTCCAGGTAGCAAATTACTTTTATATCAAATACAATTTAGGCTCCTTGTTCGAGTTCTAAAATATATTTTTATAAAATAAGCTTTTATTTAAAATCATAATATAATGAATTAATTAAAAGGAGAAAAATACTTAATTATACTGCAACGAATTTTGTACATAGATAGATGATTTTAGTGCAATCATATGTGAAATTATTGTATTTTACTAAGTAATTTAACATGAAAAAAAAAAAAAAAAAAAAAAAAAAAAAAACTTTACGCAGCAAAATTGTATTTTGCTGTGTAATTTAACATGGAAAAAAAAGAGAGAAGCTACGCTGGGGAAGTAAGAATACAGGGGCGTTAATTTAACATTGAGTAAATAAGTATCTCGGTAATTTGGCGAGAAATCGCCAAACCTCGCCATATTTGGCGACGATTTGCTGCATGGAAAAACGGCGGCTACCATATGAGCACACGTAGTCCTGCAATGGAAGCATCCCGAAGCCTGAATACTGAATTTCGAATTTGGTTTTGATTTATTTTATATTATGTGCGAATTTAAAGAACTTTTGATTAATAATTCGAATTGAAAGCAATCTGTTGCCACTCGACAAAGCGTGAGATATTTATGTTTCAAATTTAACTGAAAAAAATCAGTGATGCAAAAGAATGTATTGCGACTCCGCAAAATGTAATATACCTGATTTACTCGCATATTTCCTTCCCTTATCCTACTAATTTTATCAACTGAAAAGTGGGAGGGGGAAAACTACACCCTGTATGCTATTCCTGAAGAGAAGGCTTAAATAATAAACATAGCACATTAAAAAGCACATATGAAAACAAACTAATGTGTATTTCAAAGAACGTAGTAATTTCAGTAATATTCTTTTTACCTACAAAGAATAATTTTTTATTTATGAATACATTTTACATTATTACCATAATTCAGAAGGTCCTAAATTATATGCTGAAAAAACTAGAGGGAAAGAACGCGATGACTAGAAATATGCGAGTAAATACGGCACTTGTCTTTCGAATTTAATCAAGAAGTGCAGCTATTTAAACAAAATGTGTTGCCACTGCCCGAGTTTAAATATGTCTATCTTCTACGCGGCAGTTTGTGTCGTTTTCAAAGCCTAAGATATTTCAGTTTTCTTTAAATGCATCACATTATTGAAACAAAACTAAGCCATTTAAATGCAATAAACTCAGATCTTTGCTTATATTATTATTATTATCAATGAATAGTTGCATCTGGGAAATTACATTAACTAGAATCATTAAAAACATTATATATATATATATATATATATATATATATTAATATTATATGCATACATTTACATATGTATATAACATTTATAAACATTATTAGCTTAGAAGGGCTATTAATTTCTTTTTGGCATTTTGCGTCAAAAACTTTAAATGTCCGTTTTGCTTTTCAAATTGTTGCCACCAAATATTATCGCCCTGTGTTATATTTAAAAAAATTAAATAATGAAGAATCTGCATAAATATATGTTATGTTTCTCGCATTCTGATAAAACAACGATATCTAGAGCCATGGGACGCCCCTTTAGCAAAAACAAAAAAACAAAAAAAAAAAAAAAAAATCTAGAGCCATCGAATTTTGAATAGTGTAATCCTCCACCGAATATGGGCATATGAAAGCCCTAACCTGGAATTTGTTTTATTATCTATTTCATATTTTGGAACACTATAATGAATTATTGATTAACAAACTCAATGATTTCGAAGCGAGCAATGGCGGCACTGTACGAAAAAAAAAAAAAAAAAAAAAAAAAAAAAACACCTTTTTATCTCCTGCTTGTCAGACAACATGGGAAATTCTGAATATATGCTCACTTTAAAAGTATTTTGCGATATTTCTGTTAAACTAAATTTTCTGGTTCAAGTACGAAAAACATGATATTTAATAGCTAAAGGTAACACACAAAGCGTTAAAAAAATGCCTCTTTGGACGTAATGTAAAATCTGAAAGCTTAGGCATGTATTTTTCTTTTATTACAAATAGTATAACAAAAAAACTGTAACATTTGATTTCTTTTTACGATAAAGCAATTTTTTCGAATCATTTAATTATATTTATATTGTTGTGTTCTACGGGTTCGTGGATTTGGAGTGACAGCACTTGATTAAATATTAAAACGCAATTTATTTGGCCATTATTACTCATTACAGCTCCAAAATCCTGTTCACAATCGTCGAAAAACTACTACAAACTGAACAATCAGCTGAAACATTCAGCAATACAGCTTTCAGTCTATCAGGCTATAACGGTAAAGACAGCTTCACGTAAAGCACTAGAGTATAGTTCCCGATCTGGTTCGGTCGTTCTCAAAACTCAACGTACTCTTGAGACTCTCCACGCTACAATTCACGATGCACTCGACGATACACTCGATAGCCTCAACAATGCACACTTTCGAGACACTTCGATACTGGATCGCTACTTCGCGTACTGACAGGGTTTATATAGCTTTTGACTTGCCTTCGAGAACATTTTGGGCCAAACCGGTAAGAATTCGTTCAAGAATGTTCTCCATACGTCTATGGCATATGGCCAATTTTGTCGCAAAATATTGCCAAATAGTTGATTTTGCGCCAAATACAGCAACCCTGCCTTACCTTGCCATTTTATGGCAACCCTAAACCGCTCTGTGGCGAAGCTATCTCACCACGGTTGAGAATTTTGTAATATTATTCTGGTATTATGTATACTATTAAAATCTCTATGCGTTCGTCAGTTTGTTTGTGATATCCTTTCCTCCGGAATCGCGGGTAGCTGAGTTTGGTGAGCGGTATCCCAGATTTCAAAAATTCTTGAGAAGCCATTTCGACCATTTGCATCTTCATACAACTTCAGTCAGCCGAGATATCAATTAAAAACTCTAAAAACGCTAATTTTCGCATATATTTTTTCCAGTGGCAAAACCATTGCCCCTCATAGATAAAAATCTGCTTTATTTCTGAAAGTGTTGCTGCTGATCGCTTTCAAATCGTAGAGTTTATTAATAAAAAATCTGTAAGCGTCACAAAATATGAGGGCATTTCGAAAAGTAAAGATACAATGGCTCGCATTCCTTTAAAAAAAAAAAAAAAAAAAAAAAAAAAAAAAAAAAAAATTATTTAGAAAACGTTAGTTACATCTTATTAACTGGATTATTTATTAGTTTTTGACATAATCACCGCCGTTATCCAAACATTTGTGAAGTCCGTGCACAAGCTTTTGTATCCCACAGCCATAGAAGGTTGCCGCCTGTTAGAAACCCAGCGCGCACACAATTTCCTGTACCCTAACTCGACAGTCACAACTTCATAAAGAGTTCTCATTGACACTTCCGGTATGATCTGATGGAATTTTTTCAATTTGAGACGTCTATTCGCACGAATTGCTTCCTCTGTTCACTTAAGAAGGGCATCAGAGATCACAGAAAGCCGACCTGTTCTTTGTTCGTCATGAACATCGGTCCTACCTTCAGAGAAATGACGACACCATTTCGTTACATTTTTTCGATTCATAATGTTCCCATAAACAGAAACAATTTCTTTGTGAATATCCGCTGGTCACTGACCTTTTGCATGAAGAAAACATATGACGGAACGAACTTCGCATTTAGCGGGATTCTGAATCGGCGCAGCCATTTTAAACACGACCTACTCCAACCAGAATCAACGTTGAAATGCCGAACGACCGCGAGGAAAAAGCTAACAATTCAAGGTTAACACCTGTGTTGCCAACTTGCTCATTAAAACTTTTCTTTCTCTCTGGCGTACGGTGTACCTTTACTTTTCGAAATACCCTCGTATAAATTAAAGAAAAAGAATCTTGAAGTTTTCAGATTTTAATCTGCGTCTAAAGGGGCGTTTTTTTTTTTACATTTTGTGTGCTAGCTTTATTTATTAAATATCATATTCTTCGCACTTAAACCATAGTATTCAGTTCAAGAGCAAAATCGCAAAATAATTTTAAAATGAGCATATCTTCAGAAATTTCCGATACACAGTCTCTCGCGCTGAAAATAAAAATGTTTTTTCTGCACTACGTTGCTATTGCTCTCTTTGAAACCGTTGAGTTTGTTAATCAAAAATTCGTTAATGTGTTTTAAAATATGAAATAGATTATAAAACAAATTCCAAATTTGGGCTTCCAGATGCCTATATTCGGGTGGAAAGCTATGTTTTTTCTAATTTGATGGCTCTAGGTACCGTTGTTTTATCACAATGCGAGAAAGATACATACATTTATGCAGATTTTTCATTATTTAATTTCTTTAAATGTAATACAGGGCTCTAATATTTGGTGGTAACAGTCTGAAAATTGAACGGCCATTTTCAACGCAAAATACCAAAACAAAATCAATAGTCCTTCTGGGCAAATGCCCCTTTGAACTAATAAAAATAGCATTGCCAAACATTAAATATATTTTTATTATATACGGTCATATTATGACGTTGAAGAAAGCCCACGACTGCATGAGACGGCATTATATGTCTAAAATTATTCGTTAATGTCAGCATTTTAACTTTATATGTTGGCTATATGTTGGCAACGTTTTTGATTCAGGTTAACATAACTGACATGATATGTTATTGCCTTTTATTGAGAAAAAGTTGTTCTATAACATTAAATTTAAATCATGGCGTCATGCATATTCACCTGAAGTGTTAAAAGGTTTTGTTTCCTGGTTGGGCAACAAAAAATTGCTTTCGATTTGTTTTTTTCTTGGAAAGAATGAACTGATTTCGTTCATATTGAAATGTTTTTGCGCATTTTCTTTCCGGATTGACATAGAACTTAAAATTTTTTTTGGCCTCAGCTAGCAAATTTATGCACAATATATTAAATTAATAGTCATTTTACTTTTAGTCTTTCAGTATTTAGAACATATAAATATTGCTTTGGCCGCAGTACGTTCATCTAGCGGGCTCACCATCTAGTATATTATTAAATTGCGTACTGTTGTGAACAAGTCCCAAATACTGTAATAGTGTTAACTACTGTTATCTCGCGATTCATTTTTCATTTTCCATAAACACTTTTGTTTTATGCTAAACTTTTTTGATAAAAATTTTCTATCATTCCGCAATGAGCAGATTTGATTTTTTTTTTACTAAACAAGACCCAGTAAATTAAAGCTCGATAAACCTGGGTGTTGACTGTACCATACTTTATACAGGAAATATCTAGCCATGGCTAATATTAAGATATGCCTGTAGTTCACTGAACAGTTTTCGTAACATGTAGGGCGAAAAATGTCATTTAGTAATTCGAGCTTCGGCTCAAAAAAGTCCCACCGCAAAAGAAATTGAATTCGAAACTCCGAGTTAAGTCATGTCAGATTTCATTTTCACGCCTTTTTCGACTTTTCTTGAGTCTTATTTAATTTTCTAGATTTTCGCCATTCAAAGGAAAATGTTTAGAAAATTAAATTTTGCCTGGAGTTAGATTTTCGAAGTTCTGTTCGGATCAAGCGAGCTTGACATGCATTATACAAAGTCAAAATTTCGATCCCCACTTATAAATGATTTTTTTTTAAGAAAGAAAAGTGATGCATAAGAAGTTAACCATAATAATTGTTCATTAGTAATTTATTTGCTTATTTGCAGTTCTTAATATGAGAGCACAAACTGGATTTACAATAAATGAAAGTAAAATTTAAAAATAGGGTCCTGTAAAATGTAATTAATATATTGCCTAACAAATATCCTTTACTAGCGGAAGTAACCGTTAGCAGAGAGAACGATACCGCTGTAATCCTTCTCTAATAACGATGTAAAAAATTCGATTAATAGTCACACATTTTTCTGCCTGATATGATATGGAGTCCATTATAAAAAATTTCAATCGAAAAATAAGCTAATTCTCTCTCATTAGATCAGCAACAATGGCATGCAGTTTTTAATGATTTTCGCCTTTCTAATCAAATGGTCGTAAAAACTGACGTTCCATCCAATATTTCACTTTTATTCAATTTTAATCGATTAAATGTGGCAAAAACTTGATCAGAAATCAACAACGCGAACAAACAAACAATTACACAAAAAGACACTCTTTTTTATATGAATAGATTTTGTAAAACTTACAAATTTTTTATTAACAATCTCTACAATTTAAAGCGAGCAGTAACAACACTTTTCGAAATAAAGCATTTCTATCTCAAACGAGCAAGACTGTTGCCACTCGGAAAAATGAGTGCGAAAATTAGCGCTTTCAGAGTTTTTAACTAATATTTCGGTTTTGAAAGCGAGCAGTGGCAACAACTTTCGAAATAAAGCAGATTTCATATCCAGCTTGCGAGACTGTTGCCACTCGGGAAAATGAGGGCGAAAATTACCGTTTTTCCGAGTTTTTAATTAATATATCTGATTTTAGCTACCTTTTTTGGAAAAACGTGGACGTCGACCTTTTCTAGGATCCAGGAAAGAATTGTAAAATGTTTGGTGACGATAGCTGTAGTAGTAGCGATTGAGTTATTAGAGGACAACCAAACACACAGACTTTCTTCTTTACATATATAGATTATCAAAATGGTCGCTCATTAATGTTCTCAATTGGATCTAAAACTGTGATCGAAAAGTATCGTTTAAAATTTGTCTGGGTCGAAAAGTATCGAGAGTAACTAAAAGAATTAAATACCAGATATAAAAACAATACATACAACCCACAACGTACAAAGACGACACTAAATGAAAGGATAGCATATGTACAACATATAGACATACAGAGAATTTACAGCATTTTATTCCGTCGATATAACATTAAAAATATACTCATGTCCAAAATTATCTTTCCATACATGAAGTCGCGGATTTCTCAGAAACTGTGAACTATAAATTTATGAATTTGTGTAGAATGATAAATAACATCATAATACATAAATACAAAGGAAGGAACTTGAAAGCACAACATATGATATAAAACTGTAGTACGAAATAACAAAAACGGTAATTATATGGTGCAAGGAGAGTTTAGTGGGAGTAAAAAAAGAACTCAGGAAGCAAGTAAAACTCATGAACTCAATATGGAATGTGATCTCCAGCGACTTGTGCACACGTACGCATGTATCACAACGCGTTTTCATCTTGGAAATAACGTTGTTAACCACAGTTGAGGAGAATTTAGGTCCTATCCTCCTAGTCCTTTAAGTTTACTACAAGGTTAAGATCAGGAGATATTCTGATCTCGCTATTCCCACAATATCTTCACTTTCAAGGAATTCGTCAACGAAGTTTGCTCAATGTGGACGAGCATTATCATCCATAAATAAAACGTCAGATCCTTATGGACCTACCAAAAGTCTTACACAATCTTATAAGACCTCATCCCGGTATTTGTTGCCGATCACATATCTGCTGTTGAAAATATGTAACAGCGTACGCCCATCGATGAATATATGAATATTCTTTCCCATATCACCATAGCTGCATTACCGAAAGTTTCACTTTCCGTAATGTTCGAAGGAAGATTTCACGCTCCTAACTCCTTCCAAATATAAAAACGCTTAGAATCAGTAAATTAACTGTTAAAAATGTAGTTAAAATATGTTCTTGCCTCACTAGATGGCGTCATTGGTTCCACTAGTAGCAGAAATTCAACTTGTTATTAGCATACTTGCCTTTGTTTCAATTGGTTATGCTTCTTCAAGCAAGCACATTCTCTCAAAGCATATAGGAAATGCTCATTTAAGCCATACATAATAATTTTCAGTCACTAAAAGATAAAGTGAAATAAACAATATATTGAAGTGTTCAAAAATAGCTGCTAATATGTAATTTCATTTAAAGTTTTTATGTTATATACTTCGTAATAGAAAGTGCTGACAAAAGTAAAAAGGCGTGTCATTGAACTCCAGAAGATCGTTTTTATAGCTAACACACACCACAAGATATACCCAAACAAAAAGTAAGAGGTAAAAAAGTTACCTTACTTTCTTAACATAAATGATAATTATAGCTTAATTTACCAGTGGATTCTGCACCGTTTGTCAACAATGGTTGAGAATTTATTATACTAAGGCATGGGACCACTTATATTCTTTTCAGTTGTGATGCTCTTTGCAGAAACTAAAATATTCCCTCTTTTGTTGTGAAAACAATGAAACACTGTTAGCTTTCGGGCATAAACGCCTTTTTCACTAAGCCTTCTGTATACAGTTTGTTGCAGTGGCAGCAAACACAAACTTAAACTTTTCAAAGCTTCATTATACAATTGTACAATTTTATGATATTTGTACGTTAAGTGCACGTCCAGTACGTTAAGTGCACGTCCAGTAAGTGCAATTTATGCACTTAACTGTTGAGCAACGAAGGACAATTACTGCCAGATATCGATCTTGAGAAACAGTTATTATTAGTTCACGAGGAACAGTTATAATTAGTTTGTCCAGGCCTCTTTGCAATTCCAGAGTTCTGAAATTGTTTCCACAGCGTACGTACGTACGTACTGTCTGTATTGAAGCATACACCCATCTCACTGCTTTCATGATTATCTGCCCTGCTACTGAACGGCCCATAATTCGCCATTTCAAACATTTTTCCATATGATACCTCGGACTTATAACAAATTCTTTTGAGTCCTTATACACTGAAATCAAAAGCTGCATTGCAGAAATTCACTCACATATTCACTTTGCGCAAAGTGCTGGATTCACCATCAGATGACGTAACTCCTTGATTTATATATTAGTAAACATTTGATCACTTTTGATTGGTAAATTCTAATTACACATTTCCAGCTAAACGGACTACATTGATCAGATAGTCTATAGAATATCATTATTTTTGCGTATGTTAAGCCTTTTTGTGTAGTTTTTGGTCATGGAGAGTATTCGCATAGTGTAAAACGTGGTTGCTTACCAAAACAGCTTACTTGATGGAAGAAAAACGAATTTTTCCTCTCAACCGGGTTAGTGACTCTTACTGCCTTACTGAAGGGCCCGGATTCGAAACCCGGAGAAGTTTGTTTGAAGACTTGTTTGTAAATGCACAGTGTCTGTGCTGCATGGGATCTCTCTAAATATGCGGCTAGCCGAAAGCCCTCTCAAGAGGTTGATGGTAGGGAAAGAGGGGTGAGAGAGAGCCGGACCCTACCCCTCAGGATTGATCTCCTTCAAAATTGGGGTTGAAGTGAGCAAAGTGGTACTGTTCCCTGCACTGAGACTAAGGCTCTTGCCATGGACAGGCGCAATCTATCCTCCTTGCCGCGATGAACTATATGGATTTGCTCTGATACCAGACAAGCGAGATTAGTCAGAACAACAAAACATAAATTTTTATGGCTGCTGTTCTTGAGCTTTACAAAACTGATGAACAGGATATAACACGCTAGGAAAAACATATCATGAAGAACAGGTGATTAACTTGACTGATATGTCGGCAGGTACTTGGCTGAAACAATTCAATGAGATACTTCATAAATACTATTCAAGATAATCTGCTAGATCTGCTAGATCTTGGGGACCTCTTTGCGGACAAGACTGCAACTGATTACGTCTCTCTTGGGGACCTCTGTGAGGACAAGACTACAACTGCGAGCATCAGTTGCTAAACGTTGACTCTAAACAAAGGAGAGAGAAGGTGCATTCAAATAAAAGAGCTACTTTAGTCGCTTATGTAATGATTGGCATGTCCTTTAACAACTTCCAGAACCACTGAACCATGCGCTAATGTAGTGGGGGAAAGCACCAGGTAGTGAATGAACGTAGACGTCCGGGCAACCTGCCGATGTCTGAATGCACAGGCGTTATGAGCGACTTCGCTGTGAAAGAGTTAAACCGTCAATTGTGAGTACATTACTTCACAGATTGGGACTATGTTGAACCATGGAATATGCTGAATGCCTTAGACCATTAATTATAATACGTTTGTCATTAATTGTAATTTCGCACCATTAAATGTAGGGTATAAAAATTTATTATAGAGCCCAGCAATAAAATTTCATATTAGTTATTTTCGCTGATCCTTCGTTTTGTGTTTTTTATTGAATCATTGCTAAGCAAATAAGCATAACTATAGCAATAATTATAGGCAATCTGACAACAATAGCAAAGTGGTTTATTTGTGTAAGATTATAATTCACTTTTGAGAGAATGAAAGTACATAATAACTATCATTAAAATACATACTTGCAATATATTGGCACATATATAAAAACATGTTTTATATATTTTTACGCTGTATGTCTTACACCAGTGGGCTCAAACTCAAATTGCAATGAAAAGTATTTTTAACAAAATAAAAAATATTTTGAAGAAATTTTAAATGTTGTTTATAATAAATATTTATAAAACTATGCACAGAGAATAATAATAAAATGGCAAAGGAAACATTTCAAATTTATGCTTATTTTCTGCCGGAAACTTAAGGTTTCGTATCTGCAAGATATTTTCGTTTGTAACTCAAATATAAAGACTGCTAAATATCAAATGCAATGCCACGAAATCTCATTTTTTATCGCTGTTCTATAAATATACATAGCTAAAGAAAAGGATTTAAACTCTTCAGTATATAATCCGAAAATAGAAATCCCTTCGCCTGAATACAGCTAAATCAAAACATTGTCGGCAATATGTAATTAGTGGATATTTTAGCTGCTTACAGTTAAATATAGAAAACAAATTATTCCATACATAATTCTTATTTTATTTATATTCTATGACACATACATTTATAAGTTTGAATTTGGAGATTCTGCTGAAGAGTTTCCCAGGACTTGTAAAGTTTTCTTCTAAATCATAGAGATCTTGACATTTACGTTTCTTTAAAATGTATTATGGAGCATGCTAAAATGTAATCTATATATACTTACGGAACGAAAAAAACTTCGCAAAGGTATTCAAATTGCTCGATATATTCAAAAGCAAATTCCATTGTTCTGCAGACTAAATGCATATCTTGGTAGTATATTAGGTTAACATTTAGTATAAAATACGTCAGAGAAAAAAAAAAGTAAGCCTAAATTTATGACTGCAAAGACTTAATCATGAATACATTTAAATTAACACAGATAAACTTTGTGGAACTGTTATATAAGAAAACTAAACACTCAGATATACTGACTATTTCACAGACACATATGTAATTATACTTTAACAAATTTTATCGTTACTATTACGCTTAAGAAATTTAATTTATTTAAACGGGAATACTCATAATGTTGATGCATATTTTCTACCAAATTTAATAACTGTTTTTCAGAATTTAATAACAAATATTTCTGAATAATTAACATGCATTATTACGCTCACATAGAAAAAACATGTACATCAATAAAATTTCGAAAGCTTGCAGCATTTACACACTCTGGGCTTTTTAACCTAAAATCTTTATTTGGGGGAAAATACATAGAAATAAGATGCATTTACGTGTACAGTCGGCGTGATATCTACAATTTCTTCTAATAATAACAAAAAGCTGTTTACAGGTCCTTGTTCTCGAGCGCTTTGTAGAGATATTAGGTATTTCTTGGAAGCAAGAGAGATGAAAAATGTGCAAAGCCTTCTCCGGGAATCGAACAACGGACCTCTGGAATACTCGCACAGCGTGCAGCCTGCCACACTACGAAGGCATGCTAAGAAGGCGGAAGAAATACCTTATATAGTCCCCCTTTTAAAGGGGGAGTAAAAAGGAAATAAAAAAGATTGAGCTCAACGAGCTGGGTAACAGAGTGGATGTGTATATTTATATATACACACGTTTAATTTCTGTCGATTGCAAACAAAAAGGAAGGTGCACAACTACAGGTTATAGCGATCTCATATACAAAAATTAAAAGTTCTAAGGCTACTCGTTTTTGAATTATGCAAGTTATATACGTATATGCATATTTACTTAAATACAGACGTCACGGAAAATCTCTTCTCACTCCATTTTAAATCCATTTTATAATCTGTTTTGGAAACGAGAATCCTTTATTCTGTCCTTACCTTCAGATATCATGCATAAACATCGTTCAAATTAATTCGAGAGCGGTCAAAATCGATATTTTCTTTGAAATATGATATGCGAAATTTTTCGCGATTAAAATACCTCCTTTACTTAGTACAATGAAGCAAAAATGCACTAAATAAATAAAAAGAAATACGTAACAATAAAAAATACATAAAAGCTGAATTATAAACAAATAAATACAAATAGATATGAAATGTGCATATGAAATGTGCAACGATTTTTATATTTAACATGCATTTAAAGTACTCTTGTTTCACTTATATTGAATAATTCTTGTATATTCATTTATGTAATATCTTTCTATTACTTATGACGACTTTTCCTATACAATGACGAAATCAAACATCTGTAGGATTATGGATTTTTTATAACATGTAAAGTCTTTTCATTTCTTTTACACTGCATATTCGGCTGCGGAAAAATCCTTTTTAGCAGCTTCTGATGTTGTTTGGAAAATAGTTTAAAAGGTTTCTTCGATGTTTTATTGATTTAAGGATAACAGAAGGAACAAAGAATCGAGAAAATTTTATCAGAATTCGATTTTCTTATAGCTTTTAGGTGAATGGTAGGAAATTCATGTATCAGTTCACTCTGTAAGTAAAAGTGAAGGTAACACTGCTATTCAATTAGCAAAACCATATTGAAACACTTGAAAGATATTCTCGTAGGGCATATTTTTACTTTTAAATGTCTTTAAAAGGTTTAAGTAAAAAAGTGAGAGTTCTGTTACGTTTGAAGAAATGTAGACAGATTCATTACAGCTATGCAAATAAACTTTAAAAACAGGTTATAATATATTTTCTGCTTTTAGTATAACTTCCAACAATAAACAATATAATGAAACAAATAACAAGTTTTAAAATAAAATTTCAACCAAAAAAAAAATAATAATAATAAATAAATAAATAAAAAATACCAAAATTCTGTTTTAGATCGTTTGCAAGGGACTGCACTTTTTGCGGGAATTCTCCCTGTGTAAAATTCCTGAAAGAAAAAATACCTCAAAAATCTTCTTTGACAATTTGTTGAGAGAGAGGGTATTCTGGCCTGCTAGAAGTTTACGTGGTTATCTTGTTCGGGAAGAAATTGTGGTTTAAATTCCGAAGAAGGCACAGATAAATTACCAGGTTTCGTGCTTTATCTAATGTTCTGTAATGCAATAGCCCTCTATAAAAATATACTGGATGACAGTTCTTCGTCGACTGAAGTTGACCCGTAAGATCTACACATGTCTAAAGTGAGAGAGAATGCAAAGAATTATCACATCCCCCTCCATGATCTTCATCCTGTTGTGGTGTCAATGGTTAGCGCGTACAGCTTTTATTGCAGGGTACATGATTTGGATCCTGGCGACGATACAATTTATCAAGTTTTCTGTTTCCAAAACCTAATAGCTCTTGAAGTGGCCCTTGCATAACTTGTGATGGATGATAATTCGTTTCCATCTGAATTTAATTAAATCAGAAGAGAACCAGAGCCCTGCCACTATTTACAACGTTGTAAATGTAAGGAGTTTTCCCATTCCTGTGTGCGTGATCTTGATGTGTAAGTACTTAAATCGCCTATCTAGCATAGAGAAACCCCTGCATCGAGTATCGGCAAAGCACAGTTAATTTAGCCCTGTAGACAACAATTTACCACAACCCTGGGTCTCATCGACTGGGAAGAGGAACGAGATCCATGTTTCCTTTAATTAGATATGTTCGTTTATTTATTTGTATGCGGCAAAATAAACAAAGGTTGAGTTCGTAAGAGGAATGATACTTTTCTAGCGGACTTGCTGAGAAATTTGGATCGTATTTATGTTACAGAAAGGAAAACTGTTAGCCTGTTCGCTGGATTTCTAATTACTAATATTCAACAGTCTTAATCACTTCGCCACGTATTGAGAAAGGAGAGGAAAAGGCAAATAATTATGATATTCCTCAGTTAAATATTATCTACAGGCGTTTGAAAATAAAATGTGTTTAATTACTAATGAATGTACACTGTTAATTGTTTATTAAAGAGTGTATCTCTCAAACCTTTAAGCAAATATGGTTTATTGTTGAAATATACGTTAATAATTATACATCATTTCTAGACGAAACGTGAAGGAGAATTCATCTGTTAAGTTCGCTTTCGTTGTTTATTGAAGTCGAACACGCAAGCTGTTGCGAAAGATCCAGTCTCTTTCAATTAACAGTGATTACGCCTTACTCTGATTAATTAGTAGTAGAAGTTCACAAACATTCTCCATGCTACTAAATGTAATGAAACTAATTCCTTTTACCTAGTAGTTAAAGTAATTTATTTACCAAACTGCTTTCTAGGAAATTCTTAAAACTTTTGAAGTAACCAATTTTCAACCGATTCGCCAACGAAACTATAGGAGAAAAGATAGAAACATTTGTTAGTTACAAGGAGGTAAATCTTGCCTTAGCACATTCTGATGTTTGGGTATGTATTGACACGCGAAAGTCTTAACATTGTTGTGTGCAAGCGTACACTCTCATTGCAGTGACCTTCCTGAAAAATTTAAGATAATCTATTCTCCTATGAAACTCTTAAATTCTTTGGCAGGGTGTGTTGAATAGCTTGGTTGCGACCCTTCACTCAATAATTCTTGAGAAAAATAATTTGAATATGATAAATCTACAGTGACCTTTCCGCCAGAATAACTATATGGATCTTCCTGTTGGACGTACTAACCACTTACATTACGGAAGCACGCATGGGAGAATACGATAATTCGTTATAAGGTGAAGTTATTTTTTCCAATACAAGATATTTGCAAAGAATTTCTGAGATGCCCATGTTGGTGATTTTAATCTAGAAAATATCGTTTCACCAGTTTAAATTTCAACTGAAGAAGTACGGAATAAGGTACTTAGTTGAGTACTATCTGCGCTCAACTAAGTAAGTACGAAATCATAAATAAAAAGGGTGATTTCAGTTACAGGACATTTTTCTCTGAAAAGATTTATGCTTATGCGTCAACTTCTAGAGAAAGCTTCTTTTGTCATAACCTCAATCCAAGTGGAAAAATAGTTTTTCTAAACATTAAAAAATATACTATGCAGGCAAAGGTCACCGGACAATTTGTGTTTTAGACCAGTGGTCCCCAACCCCGGTCCGTGTATCAAATGGCACTGCACTGCGGGCTGCTCATTTCATTGAAACTGAATTTAAATTCCCAGGTTTATACCCCAAATTAAAAACGTATGTGTTTCATTAAAATTTTATTTATTTAAAAAAAAGGGGGCTCCCGAAGGTACTGACATAATTTTTAATGTTTTTAAAAAGTAAAAAAAAAGAAAACCACCGCAACAATTTTCTCTTTCTATTAGTTTTAATTAAAAATAATCAATCATCATAACTATAAATATCAGAAATAAAACACGAAAGCGATGCGCGAAATTTACTTTATATTTATTTTTTGGTGTAACTGTACTTTATTTTAAAGGCATGCCTAAATACAACTAAATTAAAATTAATAGATCAAAATAATCTAAAATATAAACAATCAATGTCCTCCCCCCCCCCAGCGGGCAGCGGTAAAATTATCAAACGTTGCCCGATGCGCAGTGATAAAAATGTGAGGAACACTGTTTTAGACTGTTTTTCGTTCTGGGGGAATTCTTGACTCGCTTTTCTAATGTCGTGGTTATAGGTAGAATATACACTTCAACTCATGCTTTCCAATGTTTACATTAGGTTACTGAGTGTCACAAAGCACACAGAGGATATCTGCTTGAGCGAAATAATGTTTTCGTGGAGGACTTTCGTAGAAAATTGGCTCGTATTCCAGTTACATATAGGGGCAGGAAAACCAATCATTCAGCCAGGTCGTTTAATTGGATCGTACCCGGGTCGAAAGTGAAAATTCAGTAAAGGTTGCAGTTAGGGAACCCAAGATAAAATGAGTAAGAAAAATAGTTTTAAATTATCTATAACGTTCACAAAATACGCTCCTGTTCCCAAAATCAGCAATAAAAGCAAAACACGGAATAAAACAAAAACTGTATAATTAATATGCATGAAATTTATCCAAGAGGTTAGTGTGGCATTCTTAGACACATAGCAGACAATAAAGCAAAGACCACCCTCACATCGCGAAACACCAAATGGGTCAGAAAAATGTGCAGTGGAAGCATCACACTAATAATGGTTATTATACACTCTAGCTGAAATGCATACTCAACAACGAGAAGGCAAGCTGGGAATAGTGTCTTCGATCGCTTATTGTGGCAGTAGCACCCATTCGTGTAGTCGGAGATCGTGGAGGGTGCCTGGCGGCACACTGCTACTGCTATCCGTCGTCCCAACATGTCTCACACATGCTCTATGGAATTCAAATCCGGTGATCTAGCAGGTCACAGCAGATGTGAAACGGTTTCTCACTTTCCAGATAACTCCGCACCATTCGAGCTCTATGCCGGCAGGCGTTATCGTCCATAAATTTCGTGCCGGTACACATTGTAGCGATAAAAGGACACACAAGAGGGTGTAGAAATTCCTCGAGATATCAGACCGCTTGGACGAAGCCACCAGGAATTACGTAAAGGTTGGTGCAGCAGATCTCTCTTAAAGGTAGTCTTAATCTCTCTTAACTGAAAAAAGGAGATCAGCGCGTTTTCATTTTTTTTTCCTGTGTGTAACGTGTATACGAGCCAGTTTCCCTTAGGAATTCCTCCACGAAGGGAGAACTTTCTAAGGAACTCCTTTTCTGGGGAATGTTTTTCCTTAGTTTACGAACACTTTGGTTCATGAACGAATTAAGGTTGCAAACAGGAAATTTCTCTGGCTTCACTTGAAAAATTAGAATAACATCATATATGATCGACACATTTAATTTGAATGGCCGAATGGCAACGATGCCGCATATGTCTTTCTTCAAAAGCTTTTTTACCATGTGTTGTCCAAGTACGGTTTTTACACAGTAAAAATCATGTATTCTTTGAAATAAAGAAGGAGCTTCATTTATGTTCATCATATGCCTAATTCTCCAAAACTGTACAGGAAACGTCATTTACAGTCACAGCCAGCTAGCTTACATAGTTAAATCCTCATTATCGTGAATTTCCAGAAACCAGATCCCCAACTGCGATCGCAAATTATAATATAATAGCTATTCCCGTTATGACTTCCAACGTGCAGAAGAGCATCACGATATGGGACGCGTGCCAAGAATATTATCCCTTAATAGCCCACGGCGAAAATCACGCAAACGGCGGGTAGGTTAAACGTCGGATTCATCGCTCGATTAAAAGGTCAAAGACACCTCACAGGGTGGATGAAATAAGTGTCTGTAGAACCACCACCCATGTTCATGGGAACATCTAACCTTCTTTGAAATAAAAATGGTGCAAAACTACGAGTAAAAGTATGATCTAATGGTGGAATGCACTTTCCATTCTAAAATGGCCGTATGTTTGACTTCAAAGCTCACCTTGAAATGTCCTCTCATGCGCATTATATTGTTCTTCCAGTTGTTATTCTGAAATTTTATTTTAAAGTTAACTTCCTTCCGATTAATTAAATTACGAATTAACGGAAACATGTATGATAAAGAAAGCTAAGATTTTTTTACTGTCGAACGATGGAGAAATTACCATGAAAACCTATTAGCGTAAAACAAAGCTGTAGACGTAATTGCTTGATATCAGCAAAGTTAACAGATAATATCATTGTGCAAAGGAATTGTTTTTCTATTTCATTTCAAGACAACATTTGCTCTTCTAATCCTGTTCCATTTAATAAGAGATTATTGGTGAGTTCTAATAGAGACCCTACCAGTGGCGAATTGGTTAAGACCGCTAAATGCTGTTCGATCGGGTTTGAACTCAAGCGAACGGGCTCGCTGCATAGTTGGATTTCGTGGATTTTTCTTATGTGTAAAGTGAATAGGAGCTAGTTTACTTTAGAAAGTTCTCTACGAAGGCATCCCTTCCCTAAGCAGACAGCCGTCATTGTGATCTAGTTAATTCCAGTAGAGAAATAGAGGCAAAATTTCGAGAGCAGAGAAACACTTTTTTTTTTACAGTTATTTTGTTTAATATTCCTGTATTCCCATTTTTAAAAGAAAATTTTAATAAAGGAGTAATAATGTAGTTCTGCACTGTAATAAAAGAACAGGAATATTCTGCTCTTCTCATTTCTTTATACTTATCTTCGTTGATAGTAGATTTATTATAACTGAGCAATATTACATATTCTAAGATATGAATAGACTGTATTCTAATAGATTATATATTGTATACTCTAACAAAAGAATTATAGATTATATTTAGTATATTTTTCTGAAGTTGCAGTAGTATAATGTAGTGATTTGGAAGAACAGAAGCAAAACTTCATGAAGAGAAGGACAGTAACATTATTCGTGAACATAGAAATAGGAATTCTCGGAATGGAATTTTCGTGAAAATTTCTTATCACATTTACAAATAACTTCAAATATAATATTCTCGTTACTTTGGAAAAGTAAATAGTAAATAGTGAATTACTAAATTTAAATTAGGAAATTTTTCTAAATTATAAGAATTCGAATTCTTTCCTTTTCAAATAAATTTTATTTCAGACAATGTAGACGTTCTTTCATCAATCGGAAAAAAATCTGTAAATTGAATAATGAACTCTTTTCGTATGAAAACAGAGAACAACATAGTACATTATTCAACGATAATGGTTCTTTCACAAAAGAATGCACGAGCCAAAACCAAAATCAAGGAAACAATGCTTAAAATATTTAACTGGCGGGAAACGTACAACAGAGATGGAAACAAAATACTGCTGAACTGCATTCTCCTGCAGACGATAGTAAGACAAAAAGAAAATTTTCTAGAATTAGATAAATTCTTTTTTAGCGTTCAAAATCTCGAAAACAGCAGATGAATTGAAACGAAACCTTTGTTTCAGATATTAAAAAACAATATTTGCTTTAGTTCTTATATTTCTTTTTTAATTTGAAAGAGGAATCTTTTTATTATTTTATTTTACTCTAAATGGTATTTGGAAATAAACACCAATTTCTGTTATTTGTTAAATTTAACTAGAGAACCCGTATTTAAAGGCATATATTTAAGGAGAATTCTAAACATTACTTCAGACAGCAAGAATAAATTCAATTAATTGAAGATAATAACTAATTCACAGACATTTAACGACAGATAACGAAGGCAAAAATTGTAGAATATTTTAAAACCATACTTTTGCAATTTCTGTTGATAAAAAATTTTAAGAATAGAATTAGATCAGTATTTAAACAGTTCTGAAAAACAAAACCCTTAAACTCTGAGTTTTTTTTTAAACTAGTCAAGAGACATTAAGGATGTTTCCCGTTACAGGACAAAGTATCCCAAACAATTTTACACAGAAAGATATATGCACCAAAGTTGCTTATTCGCCACCATTCAATATGTAAATTGAATATCTCTAAATGATTATTATTAAATATCCTGTAATTCCTGCAATCCTGTCATCATTAATACCCTGTTCTCGCCGGGACTCGAACCACGGATGCCAGTTTTCCATCTTGTTAGGCTCAAGTTTGAAACCAGAAGAAGGCATGGATGTTTGCGAGAAGAGCGTGTTTACGGTATGGGGGCACTTAAATTATATGTAGTAAATATGGTAGAATCGAAAGATTTCGATAGGATGACTGGGAAAAATAAATTTAAGACCTAGTGTATTTCCATCAGATTTGGAATCGAACGATGTAAATTATAGTGTACAGTACCCAACATTATACAGTACCCAACATACAGTATCCAACTATACAGTACCCAACATTCGCCGAAAACGTTGCTGCAAAAACATGGCAGACGAAAAAATCGCAGAGAAAACATCTTTGTACAAAACATTGTGGAAGAACTTCGCAGTTTTATATTATCGTCTGCTGAAATATGTTGAAAAGTAAAGCACCTACAAATCATCACCTAATGATAACATCGCATACATGTGTTTATAGACTTTGAAAATTTTAACTCAGGCTGGCATAGATTCAGGCTGGCATTACTATGAATTACTTTAAGCAAAGAAAACGGTACGTTTTCCACTCCAAGACGTTAAATTGGCATTCATGTGTGAATGACCAATTATAAAAAATGCTGCTTTTACGTGGTTAAATAAAAGTTAAAAACTCAAATTTATCTGTCTTAGAAAAAGGGGGGCAAATAATAACTGATGTTCCAATTGAATCATCAAATTTAAATAACATTTAACATGTTTAATACTTTTTGTTACGAAACACAAATGCATTTATATATCAGACCGATTTGAGTTTTCTGCCCATTATTTCACTTTTCGAATTTATTCTGAATTTAGAATTTTTAAATAATGATGGCACGTAAGTAAGAATGTAATAAAAATATTTCTCACTGAAAGCGAAAAGAATTTTTAATTTAGTACAAGTTGTTATGGAATGCATTTAAAGCATTAAATTCTTCACAATGTTCGATTAGTGTGGAAGGAGAAATTAAATAAATAATGATCCAAAACGATGCGGAAATAAAAATGAATATGGTTTTTAATGTCATAGTTTTACAAAATCTCGCGTTTTTGCCACACGTCTCTTCATCAATATAAAATTTCTTTTAAGTATTAATGATCCATGTTTATACTTTAGCTCAAGATATTCCATGATTTCCTCTCGAGTACTTTAATTATTCAGAAACATATTTTTGAAAGACCCTTTTCCCGTTCAGTAATTATTATTGTTATTATTATTTCTATTTTATGTTTCATTAGTTAACACTTCAAGAAATATTCCAGCTATAACTAAGAGAATTTAAGAGACGTCGAAGAAGTATTTACTAATTCATCCTTAAAAATGGTTTAGCAACGGTTAAATTTCCTCATATTTGCAGTCAAACGTTAAATGAAGATTAAATTAGTTTTTCCGCTTCAAATGCTATTTATTCGCAACAAATAATAATTCTGCTGGGTTTCCTTTTCTTTAAAATGTCAACTGTTTTCCTTCAAACTAGAACAGTTATTATTTAGACTCACTTCTAATAACGCTTCTAATTAAGAACGTTTCCTAATTTAGAATTATTTTAAAATGTCTAGCTCTTTATGAGTGATAATCCTTTGTTCATTAGTTTGAAATAGTAAATTTAATTTTAACGGAATCATTACTAACTGTATTTTTTCAAAATATTGTGCTTTCTCGAAATCTTGAAATTTTTAAATGAATAATTTTCAAAGTTTAGATTCTCTTCCGAAGCAATTTGAGGAATTTTAATCAAAAGTAATTTAGTTAAAAAAGGGGGTGGGAGAATATTTTAATGATGGATTAAAAATGGCAGGAAAAGAAAATACTGAGTTATTTTATATTTCTTTCTTATTTAACTTCTTTATTATACTAAAACGGGTTATAGCATTTGAAATTAGGCAAAAAAAATATTTTACTTTTAATTTGACATTTTAAATATCAAATTCGAGACCGGTCAAACACAAGTCTCTCTTCTTCAGGTGCAAAACAGATTTTGCAAAGATGGTAGGAGGGACAACCATTCCTAAGTAGCTACAAACCTTGAAAATAATTCAGTGCCTCATCCCTAAGTATCAACATGTTACGAACACAATATGAGTTCATAATTTGAACTGTTTCGGTTGTTATTAAATACAAATATAGTACTATGATTATGCATAAGTAAATTTTCAATAAGTCTAGCATTACCCACCCAATGTCTAATCACGCATCAGGCTGCTGAGTTTTGCTGAACGACGTTAAAGAGCGTTTCTACATCTTGATTGTCTGCTGAGAGTGTAGGAATAACTTATTCTTACACCTTGTTCATATATGATGACAGGGCAATTATTCTCTCCATCTTATCTCTGGATTAAAAATCGTATTTTAGTAACTTTTACGCAATCAAATGAATTTCATAGAAGAAATATCATTAAAGAAGTAGTAAATATCTCTAGGAACAGTAACTAATTAATTTAAATATCATGGTGTTTGATCGATTGATTTATGGTTTATTATTAAGTTAGAAGAATTATATATATATAAGTTGTTTTTTATAACCGATATAAGCAGGCGGGAAAAGGGTTGAAATTAGATTTCCTGAAGTGCAACATTCTCAGAGATATCTTTCTGCCAACGGATATGCGTAGAGATTTGCGGGGGGGGGTGGATACGTATCATCCACAAGGTTTAACATCAAATGGTAGCAACACCGGCCATGGAGGATATGAGGGAGGATGGCAAAGCCGTATCGCAAGAGCTTTGGTGAAAATATGGCGTCGAAGGAACCTTTCAAGATAAGTGCAAGTCCAGATATTAGTTCTGGCACCTTTTCGCTACGTTTTCGAATGAAAATGTGCTCAAACAAAGCAGTGCAGTCTACAGATCAGCAGAGACGAGATAGTGACAGAAGTGCCGCTTAGACGAACTCTCGAACTCTGATGCCAGCTGAATTATTAAAAAAAACTGCAAGACCGGGGAATTAGAATTTTTAATTCTGCTAGCGAGAAAACTGAATATTAGAAAATATCCAAAAGTGCCAGGAGACAGATCACTGTAGTGATTCGTTAATTTCCCATATCCTCTAAGAAAGACGTTTACCGACTGGGCATTAGAATAAGAAATAAAAATTTGACAAATAGACAAATAGGACAGTCTTTTCATAAGGCAGGCGAAAGCACATTACAAAACTCAAATAATGTCCAGTAGCAAAAAATTAAATTACATTTGAAAAATTTTAGATTTACAGAAGAACAGCACACCTACATGTGTCTTAGGAGAACAAGATCATTTCACATTAGATGAAATGTGTATGACTAAATTTTGCGTGAAGCTACACAAGAAATTACTAAGAGCTGCAAAGAAAAAAATATTAACGAACATTATGATGAACTCTTCTTGGTGTCTCATAAGAGTGTTCTGTAATGCTTTTAGAGTCGCCAATGATCTGTATGATAATAAGAGTCGTGACTCCATGCCTTTTTATGGAAGTTAGTATAAAAAAAGTATTTCATATTTTGTAGGTTTGATCTTGATGTCATTATGCAGAACTGTGCTGTCAAGAAACTAAGGACCATTAAGAATCATCCTAATGGCCTCATTTTGTAGTCCTTGAAACATAAATGCGCTGGTAACAAGCCAAAGCTACCCGGGCAGGCGAAGCGTAAACCGTAATTGGACGAATCATCTACAGGGGCAAAATACTTTTAGCATTAACTTTTAAAACAGAGTGTCTGCTTATTCGAAAGTCAAATCTCATGACTGCTCTGGAAACTTTGGCATGTTGAATATGAAATTTAAAATTAATTTTTATCAAGAAAACACCTAACTATCTGAGTCACTGATATGATCTTACGATTCAGATACAAATCCTCAGCACTGAATTTTATAGATGAATTTCTGAAGAAATAAAGAGTGCGCTTCTGTAAATTTATTTTTATTTTCCAGCTTTAGAGACATAGATAAATTGAAATAATGGCATTTTGAAGTTTGTTTTTTACATGGTAGGACTTGATCGACGTAGTCATGATAGCCGTATCATCTGAATACTTTGCATATTTAAAAAAAATATCACTGATAATTTGCGCACCTTAAATGCAAATATTAAATAAAAGGGGACTGAAAAGATTCAGAAGATAAAACCGTCGTCCGGTTTTAAAGGATCAAGGTTACCAAAATCTTTCAGACTCAATTAAAAAGAAGACTTATCCTATCATCTACGCTATAAAGAAACACACATACATACAAAAAAAAAACTTAGTTTTTTCAGACCAAAAATACCAAGCTTTTTTTTCATTCAGCAACGACAAGGTTTATAACATTTTCGAAACACCTGCGACATCCTTTTTCAGAAATCAAGCTTAAGAAGCGAGAATAAAGTGAAGCAAGGACAATCCAGAGATAATTGAGAAAACTCTTATTTGAATGTGATTAATTTTTAAACTGATTGACCTAAATATAAAATTCCAAATCTATCAAAACGTTAAAATGTTAAACACACTGTGCACAAATATGAGCTCAAAAAATTATTTGCAGTAGGACCGAGGTAACTCGAACCACAACCACCTTGGATAATTGAGAATTCTATTAACAAAGACCAAATTTAAAATCAGGTAAATTTTTCCTTTGACAAGGTTTTCTGAAAATGTTTATTTTAAATTTTAAAAATAAGCGCACAACGTTGCCTGTTAATTTTTATAACAAACTCTTTTATTAGTAGATAAAACTTGTTTCTCCAATTAAGCAATTAATCGGCCTAAGAAAAATAATGACAAAATATTCAAAAGAAGTTAAATAAATAAAACCCATTCTGAAATTTTTTCAAATATCTTATATGCCTTTTATTTATTATTAGTCCAAAGGAGCAGTTTGCCCTGAAGGACTATTAATTTCGTTTTGGTATTTTGTATTTAAAACTTTAAATGTCCTTTTCACTTTTCAAGTCGTTGCCACCATATATTATCACCCTGCCTTATACTTAAAGAAATTAAATAATGAAGAATCTGCATAAATGTATGTATGTTTATCGCATTGTCATAAAACAGCGGTACCTAGAGCCATCAAAATTTAAATAACGTAATCATCCACAGAATATGGGATGTGGAAGCTTTAATTTGAATTTGAAATTGGTTTTATTATTGATTTCAGATTTTGTAACACTTAAACAAATTTTTGATTAAAAAACCAAACGATTTCAAAGCGAGCAATGGCAACACTGTACGAAAAAAAAAAACATTTTTATCTCCAGTGCGTGAGACTCTGTATCGGAAATTCTAAAGATATGCTCATTTTAAAATTAATTTGCGATATTGCTGTTGAACTGAGTTTTATAGTAGAACATGATATTTAATAAATAAAGGTAACACACAAAACGTTAAAAAACGCCCCTTTGAAAGTTATTTAAAAGCTGAAACCTTTAAGATTTTTTTTTAATTATTGTTATTATTTGAAAAGTTCTGTTACCTTTTAAAGGGTCATTAGGTTTGTCAAAAAATGAGCATGAGAAAAGATCTCGGCGGAATTTGAACCGCAAATTTTCCGACTACTAGCCGGAATGCTTTCAATGAAAACGCATAAGCATATGGTAAGGAGGGTACTACTTTACAACCTTTTATGCTGCTATTACACGTCGGTTTGTTTCGGAAGACCAACTGTTTGGAACAATTTTTCTACTTTGTCACAACAGCCAATCACCATAGATCGCTTTGGCATTAACAATGGGGAACCTTGCAAACAAGCTGATAGCATTCGAAGCTAATAACTGATTGGTTGAAAACGAATAACTTGCAATTTTTTTGGAAAGGAAAGAAAAAGTCGCACGTCTTTCTTTCAATTAGTAAACCAGGCAGAAAAATTGTTCGAAACAGTTGTTCGTGTGAAACAAACGCCCTGTGATATATAAAATCAGGGTCAGTTCAAAGCATAAGCGATCTAGAAAGCTGCCTAGGCTGTTGATCATCGGATGGCTCTAGACAATTTTTTTTCTCCAAGCGAATAGCTATATAAAGGTATAAATAATTAATCTGTTTAATTTACGTTGACTCATCGCGTAGGTCGCTGGAAATGCTGGACATGGACAGGCATAAAAGAAACATCAAAGTGTTGCTCTAAATACACTGGGTTCCAAAAATTAAAGAAAAATCACAAAAATAGCGATAACTTGTTCCAAAACAAGACAATCCGTATAAAATTTGAATATGTTTTTAAATAAAAGTTGCTGAGTAAAACTCCAGTATGCAAATTAAAGGCACTGTGATCGGAATATGTCATCTGAGAGGAGCGTAAAACTGCATGTTTGACAGCAAGCCCATAAATTTCGCTGTGATACTGAGATAAATAAACTCTCAAATAAATTTATTTGAGATAAGAAATCTGGGAGAGCTAATTTGCAATAATGATTTCCAGGCATCGTTTTCCGGAAGAACTGCGAAGGAGAGCTATTAGGACAGCAGGTTAAAAGCAGGTTAAAAGTGAGTCCTTCTGTAATTTATAGTCGTTGGCAACAATTTCTAACCACTGATTTGGCATCAGGGAAATTCAGCCAAGGACAGTCAACCGTAACGACGAGCGCCGATGACGGATATTTGTTGTTATGCCCGCGAAGGAATAGAACCGCAATTCCAACTCATGTCAGACTCTTCCTTGCTGCAGCCACCGGAAGGTTGATGGTAACGTCAGCTGTGCTTAAAAGGCTTCACGAAGGAAGTCTGTACAGGAGGCGACCATCCATTTGCGTGCTGATCACGTAACGTTATAGAAAGGAACGTTTAAGGTGCAGACTTCAATATATCCACTGTACAGCTTCTTTACGAATGAGTGTAGTTTTAGCCTCCAAAGCAATAGTAGGTCTTATTTGATTTGGAGAGGAACTGGAACCCGTTATAATCCATCAAACATCTGTGAAAGAGTTGCATACAGAAAGAGGCAATGTCTTTGTTTGGGGTGGTATCTCTTTGCATATACCCACAGCCTTTCATGTTTTTCCACGTCGGAACCGTGACTACCTGTACAGATGATATCCTTGATGCTTATGTGCGCCCTTATGCCGGAGCAATAGGTGATGATTTCCTGCTACAAGAAGACAACGCTAGATCGAACAAGGCTCTCATCGGGGATGATTACCTTCAGCAAACAATTCAGCTCATGGAGTGCCAACTCGATCACCATACCTGAGATTCTTTAGGAAAACATATAGCTGCTCTCAATCGTCCTCTTCAGACCCTTGTCACGTTTACAAACACTTTGCAAGTGCAGTGGTTCTCACTTCATGCGGAACTGATATATCGCATAATTGACAGCATTGCACATTGCTGTGTGTGCTGTATTGCTTCTAGCGAAGATCATACTCCATTTTGAAGGTAAGTTTCCTATACCAAACTGACATATCCGAATTGTTAATTTTATGCATATACTAATTTCTATGACAGCATAAAGGTATGGTAATTTCTTTCGTGTAATTTTATGCATTATTATGCGTTGTATACTGTGGGTCAGTTTCATGGAATTCCTTATATAACTTTTGTAGCGATCGACATTTTTGTGGTTTTCTTTAATTAATGATAACCAGTGTACTAAACTTTACTTATACTTCAAATATGGCTACTTTTAAGCTTTTGTATTACCATTTCGTCGCCATTCTCAGCATCACTCTCATCACGGCAGTTTTTATTTATACTGTGCGAGTTATTTCTGCGTCATTCAAAATTTGGAAACTTGATTTGCTGTTTCTTACATTTATCTATTCAGAAATATCATCTTGAGTGATTTTTGAAAGAGACCGACGAATCCGACCGTATTTTCCTTTTCCGGGGGAATTTTGATAATTAAGCTGAATTCTTGAAGTTAAAGGGCCCATCGAGTCAAGCTTGGCAATAAGTTCCTTCTAAATATCAACGCCCTACGGCAGCACAATCATAATAAACTGTATTCTGTGATTTTCCCCAAAAATTCAAAGTAAACTTTGAATTTTTGTACTGTTAGCAGAACTGCGAGCGTTTCTCCCTCCGTGACACTGTAATTCCTCTGCATGGAATTGAGGGTTTCAGTAAAATATGCCATTGGCTGATCATTCTGATAAGAACAGCAATCACTGCGCAATCAGAGGCATTTGCCGAAATTTCTAAATTTTCGTTGCCTTTAAGAAATTTTAGCACGTGCTCTTGAGGCTTGTTTTAATTTTTCAAACGCCGTATTGGCTTAGGCTGACCAAGTAAAGCGAGGTTTCTTTTCTCTTTAACTGTAACAATGAATCGTCTATTTAAACGAAGTCTTTTATGAAAGTTCTATAACATTATCACATGCCTAAGAATGGTGACAGTTTCTTTGCAGTCGTGATTATAATTTCGTTTAAACATGTAAATGTATTTTGGCCATGGACCGTCGTAATATCGTCTCCATGGTCCGTTGGAAAGTGCGGATGCTCTGCATAAGTCAAACGGCGTTCTTAAGAAAGCGTACTCGCTGGACTCCGTAATGAAAGTGTAATTAGGGCCATCTTCAGGCCGCACGCCAATTTGAAAATACCGATCGACTTCTGGTGAGCGTCCAAAGAGGAAGAAAATATTTATAGAAGGTTCAAGAAAACTGTTTCTAAGAACTTCGAAAATGCGTTTCCCAGAAATTTTTAAAATATCCCGAAGTTGGCAAAGAAATGTTTTAATGTAGCCAAGGACCTCTAGAAGGATTTTTGCCCATATTTCTGATTCTGCGTAAGCTTTTTTTACAATTCAAATTGCGTAAGCTTTTTTTACAATTCAGTTGACTCAGAATTTTAAAACGTACAATGCAGTAGAGGGAATAAGTACATATAAACACGATATGATATGACGGACGCAGCCCGACCATCCTGACAGACTTTACGTCGCCCTATGGCCTTCTTGCGGGCTGCGCCAGAGCAAGCTAGAAACAACACCTTCAACAAACAGATATAAAGATCATAACTAAAAATCCAAATTAAAATTATAATCCCTACTGCAAGCTTATCAAGATTAATCTTCTCCAGCATTTTCTTGGCAATTTTTTTAAAATCGTTTAAAATGTCATATAGTATATTAAAGCATTATTTTTCTTAAACTCGTTCCTGATATCAATGAAATATTTACATGTTTCCACATAATGCTCCGCAGTGCCCCGTTCTTTAAAGATATCACAGAAGTCAGACTCTTGTAATTTAAACCTTTTAAAATAGAAAGGAAAACGGCCATGACCTGTAATGATTTGGTTAACGTCAATGTCTGAATAACATAAACCTTTTTTAAGTTTAACAAATTTCATATAACCTTTATTTCGATCAGACCTTTCCCACTCCTCCCTCCATTTATCATAAATATAATTTTTCATAATAGTCACAGCTTTCCTTGTTGATCCCTGTACATCAATATCACGAGCATTAACATCGGTAATTGCCTCCTTGGTCAGTACGTCCGCCCTCTCATTTCCAAAATTACCAACGTGTGCCTTCACCCAATTAAGCACAATATTTTGAGCTTCTCTCAGTTCTTTATTAAGCATACTAAATAGCCATAAATTCAATGTTAAATAAAATATACAATAACTATTCATAAAATTGCTATCGAAAAATGGGTTTCAAATCCTAGCGAACACTCTGACTGCATGGGCGTTTTTGTGGTCCTAAGGTACATCTTTTCCCTTACGCAGACAGCCTTCAACTGCTTTGGCGTATATAATCGTAATCTTCAGCTTAATCCCTACACGAATGACTAAATAAATAAACTAAAGCACTACACAATGCTACACTAAAACGTAAAAACGAAATTGCGAACAAATAACACAAATGTTTATAAAAATTTATAACTCTCTTCTCCACATGTATGATCCAAAAACCTTCCGGTTCTTCTTGCCGAAGAAAGGGAGAATTGTGTTGTTCTCCTTTGCTGCTAAATATCAAAAACTCAAACTTCCTCTGTTAACAGAGACGCAAAAGAGAAATGTGAACAATGATTCGCCGTAACAGAAAATGGTGAAACATCATGAAAAGCTCCTAAAAGGATACATTTAAAAAAAAGATGCATCTGTGTAGAAATCCCATTTCTACCTATCATTCTGTAGAGAACTGAATCCAGTATTTTCTCTTTGAAGTTATTGTCTGCGTCGGGAAGAGGGAAAAATACACATAATGGAAAACGCGAATGGCAACTATTATGTTCTGAAATACTCGGAATGTGCTTTATCCAAGGCTGAAACAAAATGGCGCTAGAGAATAATATGGCAAGCAATACGTATTTTAAAATGGTAATTGAAGTCTGGGGAATTAAAGCTGGTATTCCATGGATAAAATATCTGGTTATGAATAATTTATCTTCAGATTACTTTGTTCCCTCAGAGTGCATTTATTTTTTACATCATAAACTATTTCATTGCTGTTTCAGTTTGAGTTTTTTTTTTTTTTTTTTTTTTTTTTTTTTTTTTTTCAAGAATCAGTCTAAAATCGTACATATAAAAATAATAAAGTTTTGAAATGCTTCTTTTGTAAATAAACAAACTTAGATATGTTAGCATGTAACGTTTATCAAGAAATCGTTACTAGTTATGTTAAATTTTTTATTCTGCCCTTCCTTATTGTGAATGTTTTGCACAAAATCTCATTTCAAAAGGAAATATAAATGCCTAGAGTTTTTTCAATATGAGACTGATAATATTTGTTGACGAATCGAATGACAAGTTACCAAATTCTGGTTTTTATGCGTTACTACAGAATCGATATTTCAAGGTCATCTTTCACAGTACACTTTGTCTGGTAACCCTTGAAAGGACGCAAGATGGTCGAATTCCCCAAACGAAGTATTGTAAACGCGAAAAGCTTCAGGCAGCATATTTCAACGAAAATATCCATTTTGACAGCTATCGAATGCAATTTAACGATGTTTTTGCGTGTTATCTGTACGTAAGGACAGAATAAAAGACTGGTTTCCTCCAAAAAAAATGATAAAACTGCTTTAAAATTAATTCTGAAAAGAATTTTTCGTGGCGTCTGTACGAACGTATGTACGTACGTTCGTGCGTACGTACGTATCTCGCATAACTCAAAAACGAGTAGCCTCAGAACGTTGAAATTTTGTATATAGGACTGCTATAACATGTAGATGTGCACCTCGTATTTTGGTTGCAATCGGCCGCACCAAACGTATATAAATATATTTATATATATATCCATTCTGTTACCCGGCTCAGTGATCTCAGTTTCTTTACTCTTATATGTTTGTAAATTGTACATTTTTTGCTTTAAAAATGATTGAATTATGTTGTCCTTATCTTCCGGTTAAGGGTTTTATGCCTTTCGTAATTCTGGAAGCAATATTTGTACAATTATCAACAATTTAAAAGCTGTTTAAGTGCGGTTAAGTTTTAAATAACTTGGCGGACATATTTCTTTACATTTGAAACAGCAGAATTGTAGATTTGTTGCCAATCTAGAGAGACTAAGTTTCGCAACAACAAAAATAACGCCTTCATTTATTATTGCGAATTAAATCATGCTTAATCCTTTCTGGAATTTTTTTAAGGAAATAAGTGTTTAAGATTTACTTAATTTTTAAAAATAGTAATTTAATTTTTAATAATTAGTAATTTTTAATACAGATATTTTGAGCTTTTATGTATTTTTGTCCTGTCGCGAAGTGAAAACTGAATTAATTGAATGAGAAATACTCAATCGTCTGTGAAAAACTTTTTTTTTTTTTTTTTTTTTTTTTTTTGTTGTTGTTGTTGTTTTGTTTGCTTAATTTCTTTTTTGCATCGTTCTAGCTTTATTATAGTATTTGAAAAGAACATGTGGCAACGATTAAATAATTCTTTAAATGATATACATTTTGTGCATTCTGAGTTATAATATGAATGAAATATAATACTGTTAAGTGAAACTAGTGCCAGAGTGTCGCTACGTTAAACAAATAGAGTGAATTTTAAAGAATGCCTTTATTCTATTGTGGTTTATGCGCTGTCGGCGAAGTAGATTTAATTAAATCCAATAAGTTTAAAAGAAATGCAAGAAACAAATGCGTATAATTTAATATTCCGTACAAGGAAGTCATGTGGTGTACATATCAGAATTTTTTTAATTGTTTTAATAGTAAACTAAATTTAAAATAAGAATCGTTTTGCTAGAATCGGCCCAGAATCTGATTTCAAACTTTGGACCAAACAAATAGGAAAAACTAACTAAAAAGAAACCTTGCAGTTAAGTTATTTACTATATTCTAACTTCTTATATTACAATTTTATGTATTACCGCTCATTATTTTACAGTTGAAACAAATATATTACAGTTATTACCACTGAAACTATCATATTACAAGTATACAATGAATAAGTAATTGTAATTAAAATTTTAACCCATCAGTGGCCGAGTGGTTAAGACTGCTCTGTTCTGGTAATCCGTTCCGAGTTCGAACTCACACAAACGAGCTGAGTTCGTGGTTGGTTTCCACGATATTTCCCCTGCGTAACGGGAATATGAGTTAGTTCCCTTAAAATATTCTCCCCGAAGGCACCTCTCCACGTATAGTTTTACATATTGAAATAATTTAACCTAATTGAAATTTCAAGAAAAACAAGTATGTAACTTAGAACCAGTAGCATATTTAAAAATTTGACTTGATCAGGATAATCAACTAAAATTAAGTGGTCCTAAAACTGCTTTTTGTACAAAAATTTACTATGTGCAGCATACTGTATTACAATGCACTATATTAATACATCTGCAACAATAAAAGCAGCGTTCGGCATAAGAGTGTTCAGAAGAAGAAAGCCAGAAATTGATTTCAAATTGCGACATAAACATGAAAAGAAACAACTAAAATAATACGGTGAAAGAAAATTACTAATTAAACAAAACCTTTTTGTATTACAGCTTACTGTCTTCTAACTAGAGATATAAGAATGAGCCAATAATTGCAATTAAATTTTCAAAATTTATCGGTTCTGTAGAAATGAACCAGAAAGCGATATCGTCAGGGTTTAATGAAAAATAAATAAATAAATAAATAAATAAAAAATAAAAAAAATTAATTGAAAAAAAACTGTGAAATAAACTTGCTTATTACATTACAACTTACTGTGTTGCAAATAATTGTGCAGTACCTTACTATATTATTACTCTGATTATGCTACAATTATACCAGTGGTAAATAAAATATAATTAAAATTTTATTTAATTAAAAAGTAATCGGTTCGTTAGGAACACGCTAGAAGCTGATTTCAAATGTTGACCGACAATCATAGAAACGGTAGAAATAAAACTATGTTTTAAAACAAAATAAATGAAAAAAATCAAAGTTTTCAGATTTTATATTATGCCTTAAGGGGCTTTGCCTAACGTTTTGTATGTTACTTTTATTTAGTACATATTATGTTCTTCGCACTCAAGCCATAAAATTCACTTCGACAGCAGTATCACAAATAAGTTAAAAGCAGCGTATCTTTAGAATTTCCGATACACAGTCTCGCACACCGGAGATAAAAAAACAAATTCTTTCGTAGAGTGATGCCATTTCTCGCTTTGAAATCGTTGAGTTTGTTAATTAATTTCTTGAAGTTTTATAAAATATGAAATAAATAATAAAACAAATTCCAAATTCTAAATTTGGGTTTCCAGGTGTTCATATTCGAGTGGAGGACTACGTTATTCAAAATTTAATGTCTCTATGTCACGTTGTATTTTAACAATGGAAGAGAAATCATACATTTAGGCAGATTATTCATGATTTAATTTCTTTAAATATAATGCAGGGCTCTAATATTTGGTGGCAACAATTTTAAAAGTAAAACGCCGCTTTATAGTGGTCAACGCAAAATGCCAAAACGAAATCAATAGCCATTTTGGGCGAATTGCCCCTTTGGTCTAAAAAGAATATTCTGTTACATATATTACAGTAATACCTTTAAAATAAAGATAACCCAGTTGTCGGGGAATTTTGAATATCGGGATGGAATTGTGGTTCCAGTTACTTCTGATATTCGATGTTCTAGATTGTAAGAGATCCTTTTATTCGTAATTCATTTTATACACGTTACTGACTTATTCGCTCGTAAAATATTAGCATTTCTAATTCAGTTGATGAAACCTGGCCTTGCTTACCGAGGACCAATAAATTAGTGATTCAGAGCATTTTTGATCCACCGAACAACGCGACGAGGATGGAATGAAGACACACATTCTGGGAAGAGAAGAACAAGTGGGGAAAGAAAAAAGAAAAAGGGGTGAAAAAAAACCTCAATGAACAAATGGAAAAGTTAAGAGAGGAAAAGATCCCCAAGGGCATCTACTAGTGTTGGAATACCTACGGTAGTACCCTACGTCAAACCGTATTTTGTGATGAGTTTCTAGAATCGCTTATTATTTTTCTGGATGTCTCAGAAAGCATTAAAACTCTTTTAACTAGCTCCTGTTTTCCGGAATTCTTTGTTCCGATATCCTAAGGGAGATACTGATCAAATTGTGTTCTTTTGCGATTTTTTTTTTATTCTTTGATAAATAATGGATGGATTCTGTGAAAAAAATTGTGTTGATTTGTGTATAAAAGTTTCTACTTTTGAAATAGGAAGGTTCGTTAATAACACAGTGAGTTTTACAGGGACAGCAGGACGCATAATTTTACAGCCTCATAAATAAAATGGTACGAATTTAAGAAATAAATAAAATATTGTGCATAAAATGCTATTTTGACATATAAAACTTTTTATTGACTGTCTCCTTCTCCTGGCCATTTGTATGTTAAGTGCAAGAGAACAGGAAGAATTTTCTGTTTCTCCCCACATGCCTTGGATGTGCGATTGGAAGCACGTCTGACTGGAATCGTAAGCTCTAGAATAACAGATCTAGAATAACAATCACGCCGAGATTATTGTTGATTTTTATTAAATATACACAAGTTAAACTTTTTATTAAATTTCTATAAGAAGAAATGTTTTAATAAGAAAGCTATCTTACATAGCCTGAGGAAAATTAAACTAAGAACAATCTTAGATTGCTTTGAATTTGAGTAAACCTCCATCTATTTCGAGAAGAGAATCTTTGCTTCTGAATAAAAGACCCCTGCATCTGTTTCCTCTTGAAATTGATAAAGTTTAATTCAAATGATTATACCAATTTGAACTTGGTTTTTTGCCTAAATTTAAATTTTACTTCTCTTCCAATTACACTCCTGTCCATAAATTAAGGATTATTCGGAGTCACGCGGAAATCGGAATCTAAGATAAATATATCACCTGTAAAATCACTACACACGTCTTCAAGAATCATATGCAAATTTCAGGAAGTAACCAGACGACGCCGAATGTACGTCACAATGACGAGAGTGTAAGAGAGTGATATATAAGGAATACAGGCAAAAAAGTAAAATTGTTCGCAGGCGCTTTATAAGCACTTCAGTGCAATAACCGAATAGTTATCACACAAAGGACGCATTTGGATGATTTTTTACGTGGTAGAATTATCGGCCGTCTAGAATGTGGGCGTACCCAACTGGAAGTATCAGACGAACTTGGTATTGCCCAGAGTGTCATCTCCAGGCTTTGGTAACGATTCCAAGATGATGGTAATGTAAATAGAAGTTACAGCACAGGTAGCCCCAGAGTTACAACGCAGAAGGAGAACCGGTATTCGGCAGTTACTGCCAACAGAAACAGGCGGAGCACAGCCTCAGACCTGTCTCGTCAGCTGTCTTCAGCCACTGGTACGACAATTTCAAGACAGACCGTGTATAGACGCTTAGGGCAGATTGGTCTATATGCTCTTAGACCTGTCAGATGCGTTCCACTTACTGCAACTCACTGTCGCCTGCGGTTAGCCTGGAGTAGGGAGCATGCACTGTGGACACCGCAACAAAGGGCTTGTGTGATGTTTTCCGACGAGTCCAGGTTTAGCTTGCAGTCTGATTCTCGCCGGACTTTCATATGGAGAGCTCCAGGTACCCGTTACCACCAACAAAACATCACTGAACGACACCGTTACGGTGGTGCAGGAGTTTGGCGTGGAATTATTCTGGGCTCTAGAACTGACCTGCATGTTCAAAATGGAACCATGACAAGCCAAATCTATCGGGACGTCATTCTAGAGCAACATGTACGTTTGTTTCGGGGTGCCATGGACGCACAATTTGTGTTTATGGATGACAACGCCCGTCCTCACCGTGTAAACATCGTAAGCGAATGCCTTCAATCGGAGGATATCACCCGTATGGACTGGCCAGCGTTCTCACCGGACTTGAATCCAGTAGAGCACGTGTGGGACATGCTTGGCGGACGAGTTGCAGCCCGTCAACCTCCTCCTACATGTCTACCGGAACTTCGGAGAGCATTGCTTTTTGAGTGGTGTAATATCCCCCAAGATCAGATCGATAATTTGATACTCAGCATGCCTAGGCATTGTACGGACTGTATTGCATCGTCTGGGAGACACACGATGTATTAAAATCATACCAACCATGTAATGTTGGTTTTTTGTAAATAGGTTTTTTTTTTTTTTTTTTTTTTTTTTGTAATTTGCTCCAGGGAGAAAAAATCGCTAGTTTTTTTAATAATATCAAACATATAGCATCTTTTTTTTTTGCTCTTTACCTTTTGTTTAATAAATAAGCTTTACAAATAAGTGAACTTTGTTTTGCTTCTAACTCTTCGTTTGCCTGATTTTGCATTATCCTTAATTTATGGACATGAGTGTAGATAGCCTAATTAAGCGATAAAAAAGTGATTCGATGATCTTCATACGATCACAATTACTCGAGATATCAGCAAACCAAACTTTGATAGCCCAGTGTACAAATGCAATTAAAAAAAAATAAGGTATATTAAGCTCTCAAACGCAAATTTCTAAAGCAACTTTTGTGCTATGCAAACATTAACATAGCATCCGTTGTTGTTGTTATTTTAAAAGGAATTTTCTCCTTCCTCGCCGCGTGCCTTCGTTCGCAACAGGAAACTTTTGCAGAAATATAGCCATGGGTTCCTTGACAGTAAGTGATGATGCCTTGTTTTGTAGAATTGTAACCTCTCGAAATCCAAAGTCAGCTGACTGACAAGAATGTGTATGTATGCTCTTTGAAATTTAAACTTTTCTCTTTCCGACGCTCGAGATAGTGACGTTACCGGCTCACACTTTTAGGAGTCAAGGACGTCGATGTCACCACACTGCTAGACCTTGGTCGAGAAGAGCATATTTTGTGGTATACTAATCTTACCAAAATTTGCCATATCACTAACCTATACTACTGAAAAAATGGCAAGTTTGGCGGGAAATGTTTTCTTAAAATAAATACTAGAGTTACATTTCATGATTTGTCAATTACAATATCTAGAGATTTCCGTATTCTAACTTATACATCTGACTGATATTAATTCAAAAGGAAATTCATTTTATGCATAAAATGCATTTCAATTTAAATGCACTCAGTTTCTTTCTGGTCTACTGCAGTAATACTGGAGACAACGCTCGCGTTTAAGACAAAACTGCGTTTAATCCAAAGGCAGCTACAAATCACAGATAAAACGAAATAACCCGTGTTATAAACGAACAGAAATATGCTTTTAACAATTTACGTGTGCTTTCAAGAAGTTTTATTTGGAGAAAAGCTTTTTTTGGATTTTTGATTATGTATGTTTAAATCAGTATTTTTAAAAAAAGAGGGGAAAAAAAGAAATCTGAAAGGATTCAGATTTTAACGTCGCACCAGGTTTTTTTATGTTGTAGCGGAACTCGCAGTTTAGAGTCGATTTTGCACTCACTCCTGCTAGCACAGCATTTGCTCACCAGTGGCCGAGCGGTAACGTCGCTGAACACTGGTAGTTGGGTCCGAGGTTCGAATCCCGCGAACAGGCATGGTTGCATGGGCGTTTTCGTGGTTTTCCCCATGTGTAACGCGTATACGAGCCAGTTTCCCTTAGAAAATCCTTCACGAAGGCATCCCTCCCTTAAAAAGAAGTCCAACCTCTCTTCGGAGTAGGCTCTGGCAAACATTATTCCATGTAATATGGACAAGACAACAACAACAACACAACATTTCCATTTTCTTTTTTTTTAGCCTTTTTAACTTTTTTTAAAATTAAATATCACTTTTTTTCGCACTTATGCTACTCAAAATTTAACAGCAAAATCACAAAATATTTAAAAAGATCATATTTTTAGAATTCACGATAAGTGTTGTGTTAAGTGTTGCTAATAATTTTTCATTTTCGTTATAATTATTTCTTCAAAAATAATATAGGTACAGATGCAGACAGAAGTTGAGCGGAACAACAGAAGTTTAATATTAGTCGTCAGTTGTAGTCTTAATGCATGGCCATCATATTTGGTGGCAGCAGAGAAGTTAAGTATGTTTATTGCAGATTATCCTTTTATTTAAAAAGGTGATACGGTCAAAAATGTGTGGATCGAGATTAATATAGCACCTATGACATTAAAAAAAAAGAAAGAGAAAAGAAAAGGAAAAAAGAAAGAAGATAAAGCAGGGTAAAAATAAAAGAAAAGGCAAAGACAAAAAAGAGTGCACTATAAATAACAAAAGAATAAAATCCTTTATTAATGAAGAAAATCGATTATAAATAGTATCAAAGAAACATTTTCACACATTTTATACCGATTTTAACAGTGAAAAAAGTACAAACTCGCGTAAAAAGACAGAACTATTTTTTATTTTGTTCATTGCAAATTTGATCTAGTGTATATCCTTGTCTTTACTGCTGCTATACTACGCATTTTCCATTTTCCTTTTTCTAATTACGATAAATAGTCTATGATAGTTTTTTTTCCACTGTTCTGCAATAAACATACTTAACTTTTATTTAGAAAAGTTGTTGTTTATCTGCCTCCCGCACTGTTAATCTCGAAGGGATTGTACATAACTTCTAATTTTTACGAACAATTCCAGAGTTATCATAACTTACAAAGAATGCACATCGAAACGTGCCTTGTTACAAAATCTGTCGTCAGAGATTATAGTCTGTGTGAAATCTTTTCAGATTGGCTGCCTCAGATACTTTAAAATGTCACATGCGGAGGCAGAGGGTTTGAAGAGGAGCTCAGATAGTTTACTGTCGCTTTTCCGTGGGCGAGGCTTGTAATAGTTGCAAGCAAATTCATGGGGGCTGTTGTAGCAAGATGCACTTTAGAAAGAGAACACAGAAGTAAAGCTAATTTCCCAAGCGTTGTGACATTTCGGATACATCATGCTCTATTTTATTCGTGGCATCTTCTCTGTGATTTTAAATTTTGTTATTTCATTTCCTTCCTCCTACTTCAAGTTTATATTGATTAATGTGTTCATTTCTGGATATTGTTTCTTGTTTTCTGATTTCGGCAAAGATTGGTACTATTTCTCATATGATTTTTCTTCAAAGACTATATTTTCGGATTCCCCAAAACTGGAAAGAAATTTATTTCGATCTGGTTAAGAGCATGGTTTCGAACAGTTTGCTTTCATATTCCTCCATTTGGTTTAAGAAAAATTCTTGCTATTTGTGGTAAATGCCAAATAAAACAAAGGTTCTGTTCTAAAAGAGAAAACGTTCGCGTACTTTCTAAAAGGAATAGTCTCGAATCTACGTTATTACACAAAGAAATTCATAAAAATATCAGCAGCCAGGATGTTTTCCTGGATTTGAACCTGTGTTGAAAAATCAGAATGAAGCGGATTTATTCCCTCGGCCTAATGATCAGCTTAGGAATAAATGTTCATGAACCTAATAATGAGCAATAAAAATTGAAGTAATGTGAGCAAATTTTAGGACTAAACCTTTAGAAAAGCATAGTTTTAGATGGTTAAATAGAACATTTTTCCTCTGCGAGAATGAAAATGATGAAGGGAAAACATGTGCTTATGGTGAGAAAAATGCAGAGAAATTCAAGAAATTGTCTATCTAAATTAATTTAGTTAAATGTTAGTAATCTAGCTGGAAATCTCTAGTGCCATATATTGATCCGAAAATGAATAAAAAATAATCAAGAAACAAATTCTTGAAAAGCTTGTTGAGTCATTGGATTATTATGATGCCAAAGACGTGACAAATATGCAATGCCCTCTTTGGGACTCGAACTTCGACCTTCGACGACTGTGCTACCGTTACACTACGAAGGTATGCTGCAAGGACGCAGAAAATACCTTTATGTGCATCTCCTTTTGAAGGGCGCTGGGGATTAGGAGATACAAGTGCCAAATCCTGGTGGAATTATCATCCATCGCCTTTTTTTTTTAATATGGACTTCACATGTAGATACGTTTTTTTTTTCAAGCAGGAGACGTGAAAAATATGCAGTGCCTTCACCGGGACTCGAACCTGAACTTCTCGAATACGCGCCGAGTGTGCTACCGTTACAACACGAAGTCATAAAATACCTTATAACTGACAGTAACGAGGAATTAGAGTTTGAATCATTAACCAGACCTGAAAGATATTCATATAAAAGCCTTCCAAAAATGTATTTGCTAACAGAAGACATGTATTAGATAAAGTTTGTTACAGAAAAACGAAAACATGATTTTTTGAACATGAAAAATATGACTTTTTTAAACAGTTTAACACATATTTTAAACTAGAAGATTAATTAATTTTTCCCGAAAGTAGTTTCATGCACTTTAGTGCTAAATTTCAAGTCTCTCCTTGTTTGACCGATATGTATTAAATTACACAAGCAATAAATTATCTAAATGTCCTTATGCTTCGTTTCTAGATGTTACGAACGTTGTTTCTAGATCTCAATTTAAGAATCAGTTATTAGAATTTTCTCCCTGCTTTCCCCATAACGCACACTCGACGCGTATTCGAGAAGTCCAGGTTCATGTCCCGGCGAGGGCATTGCACATTTTTCACGTCTCCTGCTTTAAAATTAACCTAATGACTCTACAAGTTCTTTGATTAATAACATTTTATCGGTTGCTTTTGTTAGTTATTTAACATTTTGTTTCCTCTACGTGTTATTTTTGTTACACTAAAAAGGTACAGTTCAGAGTATCAAATCGGAACAGAAACATTTCCATTTTTTTATTTAAAATTAACCAAAACTAGCAACTTTATTTCGGTGTGCATTTTGAATAGAACTATCGATTTTGGAGACGATCAGACAGAAGTCGCTCTTCTTCAGAATATAACTGTTTTCCTTCTGATATCTCAGTAGACTGCTATGAATGTACAACTTTGGATGAAGTTTAAATGTTTATAAATACTCAAAATGCTTCCTCAGCGTCCGAATTTAAATCATAGAACATATACTTGGCTTGAAATGGAATACGGAATTTGGAAATAAAATATTTCTTTGACGCAATAAGCGAAATTAATAATACAAGATATTTGGAGAAAAACTAGGCTAGAACTAATAATAAAAATATTTAAACTCGTGTGCAAAATTAAGACAATTTTAATATTATGTCGAATTTAAGAAAACTGATCGGAACAAGATGCCGAGATAAAACTGCCCTCCCAGGAACATCCCAGACATGCTATATTGGGTTAAGGTCAGATCTGGATAACCTATCTATGCATCCAGTATTCTCACTTCCCATATAATCGTCAACCAACTGAGTCTTGTCTGGACAAGTGTTGTCGCCCATTAACAGTAATCCAGGATCAAACGTGCCCTTGAAAGTCAAATACAGGACTCTTCTATCTGTACCTGATAGTGGTCAGTGAGCATTTGTCAAGCACATGCAGGGGTGTGTGGCCGTCCAACATAATGCCTACTCAAACCATTACATCTTCACCACAGTAATAATCCTTTACTCTGATAAGGAAGGGATGGTATCGTGTTCCAGGCTCTCTCGAGATTCATGTACGCGAAAAATCAATATACAAATTGAATCTCGATTCATCTGTAAAAAGTACGATACTCCACTGAAGTCTGGTCCAAGGACATGTTATCTGCACTATGCCTAAACGCTCTATTTCGTGTACATTGAGAGCAACGCAAACAGCAAGTCTTCTGGTATACAGCCCTATCTCATGAAGCCTTCAGGCGACTGTAGACCGTAACATTCTGGTTCTAGTGGCAGTATACAGTTCCAATGAGAGCTGTGAAACTGTAGTAGTCCTGTGTTGTTCCGCTGAAAGTGCCAAATAACGATCCTCATTCATCGTTGTTGGATCTTTGTCGGCTTTGTACAGGTATTTTGGGTAGACATCTAAACCCAAAATACGTGCACAACTGAAACTGTTTTCGCAAATTTTTAGAGCATACTGGGAGTTACATTGAACTCTGCAGCCACTTGCGCTTATGATTGGCCTGCCATCAATCTGCGGATAATTCTTCACCTCGTTCGTTCATCCATATACTGCTCATTTTACATGATACCTTTAGAAAATTTACCCATATCTTACGAGAAACAAGGCGAATACCGTAAAGGAGTGGGAGCACACAAATCGCCGAAAACCCCTAGTGCGCTTATATACCCTTTACAGTCACAGTCTGCAGAACACGTGTACGATTGCGTATTCGACTCTGAATATTTTCATAATTTTTCCGCGGCATAATTAGTACCTTTGGTTCAATATTTTTCGTAAAAATAGACATAAGTTGCATATTCTCTTAATTTTGCCTACGAATGTAGTTCCATCTATTGTAGGAAAGATTGAGCCAAGTTTGTGAACGTTATTGATCTTTAAAAGGAAACACTGAAAATATTTTAATAGCTTTTATTTTTTATTTTTATTTATTTAAATATTTATTTACTTACGTGCATTCGAACTCTACTTCTCCAATTCACACGATGAAATAACTTTGTTAGTTTATAAAACATTTTAATGGGCATAAAAACTTAAAATGAAAATGGCGTAAAGAGTTTTAAAATGTGACTAAAATTCTACATCTTTAGAATTCAACTAACTCGTTGCTAGTTCTAATCAGATATTGTATCAAATACTATAACAATTTCTATTTATTTGTAGGCCATTATTTAATATTTATCTGTTCTAACACCTATTTATTTAATCACTTATTTATTTATTATTTAATTATTTATTATATACATAGTTAATATGTATTTATTTGTTTTATTTATAAGTGTCCGATCACTTTAGTGATGCAAATTTTCAAGGGACGTTTTTATCAGTGACATGGTTTTACCATTCAAAATGTTATATATTATTTTTAAGCTCAATATCTTAATTCTGGGAGAAATAATTAGTGCAAAAAGAACACTAGAAACACTAGACGAACGTTTTCTTCAAAGGAAATCACATTTTTTAATTTCAGTTTAATGCATTTGTTTTTGAAGATTTTTCGTATTATTTTCGGAAATCACAACCGCCCCATCACTTCCTTGAGACACTATATAAAATATTTTCTGAATTAAGAACAGCACATATAAGAAACTACCTTTATAATTCCTTTTGGAAATATTAAGGACGCAGTTATGTCCAAAGCCAAAATTCATCCGACTTTGCTGACGTTTGATACTCCGCAGCAAACGGATGGTAATAGCACCTATGCTAACGATTGTACATCGGCTGAAGAAGTTAGAATCAAAGTTGGAAGTCCATTGAGTGGCAGAAAGTGCCTTCTGTAATAAATCGAGTTTTCTTAGTATATCAGACTGATAAACGTTTGCGCAAATGGTGGAAAACATCGGAGAAAAAATATTCTTCCACCATCTGGGGAAGAATATAGACTGGCGGAAGCAGTTTTATGATATGAAAGCATTCACGGAATAGTCTGTATCCATTTCATTGCGGATAGGATTAGATATCCATTGACCTTTGCAGACCATATAGGCAGATGTTTTGGGACGTCCAACAAGGTCATATATAAAACATATAGGCATGTTTTGTCTTCCAACAAGACAATGCTACATGTCATACAGCTAGAAATGTACTTGGTTGGAACAGCACGAGAAGGGCCAATCGAGAATCTACGAGATCGCCTCGATCCATTTGCTCTCTCTAGGGATTCCATATTCTTTCAGACTCTTTCCAGAACTTTACTGGATCCTTCTCAGCTAGTCAAACCACTACATGATATGCATATGAAGGTTATTTTGGGTTTTAACAAGTGACTACATTAAAGTGACTATGCATATTCAGAACTGCGTCTCATAATTTAAAATACAGAATAGAGGAATATATATTATAATTAACAGAAAATTACTACCTACTGCTTTTCAAGCAATTTAATGTAAAGAATAAGCTTATTATGTTACTTAACCTGAATCAGTACCAGCACTATAAATAACAGAAGAAAGAATAGCATTACAAATGAAGAAAGAATTAATTTACTATGTGCGTTAAGGAAATACTTAAAAGAGAACTTAAGTGTTATCAAAACTCGCGTGAAAGCATCGGAGAGGGCATTTCATATTTTATTTTGCAATATTTATGTATTCAGGATAATATCTATTTGAAGAGCACAAGAAAGTAGAATAACGTATACAACAATTAGTTAAGTTTGTAATGTTGCGCGCTTCCAACCTGCACGCAACAATAGTGGTGACTGCTGAGAACTGGAAAGTATTATGATGGTGTGTGTTAGTAATTTTTCCTTCATTCCGCAATACACAAACTTGGATTTTTTTTAGATAAAATCCAGTTAACCCACTGTTGCTTAATCAGGATTTGATAGTTAAGTTTGTAATGTTGCGCGCTTCCAACCTGCACGCAACAATAGTAGTGACTGCTGAGAACTGGAAAGTAGACAAAGTCTTGAGAAGGGTTTAAGTCCCTTTTTATTCAACTTTAGAAATTACAAATGCGTGCTCTTGGCGCTCACAAACTAAGCCGACCCGGCGGTAAAATAAAAATAAGAAACTGAAAAAAAATAATAACAAGTGACTAACTACGAGGCTCTCTAAACGTAACTAACCTCACCGCGTTCTAAGATACCGCTGATAATTCAGCAAACTTCTGAATATTACGTTGAAAGATTAACAAACTGCCGAGGCAAGCACACAGGCCGAAACGCGTGGTACTTCAATTTCTAACTAGCCACCTCCACGCTCGTGAAGCAAGAAAGCACACCTTCGAACTCGTTTCCCTTCTATTTAACTCAGAATACTTCCGCTGACAATTTGAATCCTTGCGCGTTCTACTAAAATTTACATACTCTGGCATTGGCAATTCCAGGGGAAAGTAAGGCTTGACAGGAAAGATAATTTAAAATAAATGTTAGTTAAAATAAATATAAACCCTACAAGTTTACTAAAAGCGCCTTCTGAACCGCCTAGGATTTCGATACATTCTGTAAGAAAGGAAATAAATATTTATATGTGCGCATGCATAACATCCTCCCCCCAATGGAACTAAAATAAATCTTTGCAGCTTAACATTTATCACGTTTAATATAACATTACACTATAACTCATGCATTATATCTCGTATAGTATTGAAAGTTATTGTTCAGTTATTTTTGTTTCGCATATTTCTCTTTATATTCGCATATGCTTTCAGACAAGAAATGCAGTATTTCTGAAATGTTGAACATATTGCACTTGTCAAACCAGTATATTAAATTCCAAAAGAGTGTTACTTGTGCCGAATTGCGATGTCAGCCAAGCATTTATATTTATAGTACATTTTGATTTGCTTTGCAATATTGAGTCGAAGGATCGTACTTGAAATTTGAAGATTTTGTGGATTAAATAAAAATAACATTGGATATTAGATTTTAATTTCAAAGCTTTTTTTGTCTGGGTAATTGTACATTTTATGGAATCTTTTTGTAAATATTGTTAACACCTCTTTTAATTTTTAAGTTATTCAATTACATTGGTTGTAAAGTTACTTTATTTAATTTTCTAGTCTTTAAACGAAGATAACGATACTAAAAAAAAAATTGAGAGAAAATTATCTGTGGCTTAATATAGCTACTAAAAAATCAGTGAACTTAATTGACGCTAGAAATATCCTCAATGAAATCTTTCCAGAATTTTATATCATTGTGCTACATTACGTTACGCTGCTAAGCATTTATTCATCAAAACAACTTGAAACATGAATGGATCACTGCCTCGCTGAGATCGCTTCCGACCACGGAGGTGAACTAATTTTGTACCATTCCAGAGGGAGAATGTACTATAAGCATGGAAAAAACAATAATAATAGCAATAATCTGGTAGCCGCCCAGACGGTATTGTGGTTAGGGGATCCTGACTACGATACCAAAGGCCTCGGGTTCGAATTCGAGAAGGCATGGATGTATAATTGTCTGTTCCTTCATAGGAGGTAACGGTGGCCGCCTATTAGGTGTCTCCACAATTAAATGGCAACCGCTTATGTCCTTAATAGTGGCCACTGCCGTTACAGGCAAGTTCCCCCCCCCCATTTGTAAAAAAAAAGAACTGGTAATATACAAATGATTTCAATACTTTGAGCAGCATAATTATTGTGTTCAAATTCTGTAGTACAAATGTTACGTTGCGAGATAAATTATCTGTGGATGCCTATTACCATTAGGTATTCATATTATTGATTCTACAAACTCCATAGCAAAATATAAGTAAAATCAGCTTCTGGAAATGGACACATTCTAGTCCATTTCCAGAAGGAACTAATTATGTCTAATTAACAGTCAAGTTTTACAAAAGATCCAGCTCACGGAGAACTGATTTTACTTTAATTACCAGCAAGACACGAAGCGTAAACACTAACCGTGCATTTACTAATATTATTTAAGATTTATACTTAAATTCTAAATCGCAAGAAGGGAAGAAAAAGTGCATATGACATATAGAGCTATAGCTCTTAATGTAGTGGAAAAGAAATAATAAGAAAGAAATGCATTACTCATTTTTGAAAACGTTAAAATAAAAATAAGAAGAAATAATGAAAATAGTAATTATATATGTATACAATGTATTGTAGAAACATTCTAATAAAACCAATACATTATGATCTATTATAGAGATTATTATATTATGTATTGATGCCAATACTTACAATTTAATTACTCACAAGTATGTTATGTTATTATATAATAATAATAATAATATAACATACTTGTAAGTCTTGTGGACATAATAATTAAATTCTATACTTACTTTACTAAAGACTAAATTACATACGTTACAATATTATATATGTCCAAATAGCAGTTTTTATGTTTTGCAAAGTCCTACTAATTCAAAGTTAGTTAATATTATAGTTAGTTATACACATCCCGAGTACTTGAAATATGTGCTACAGACTACACTTCTGGCTGTATGAAAACAACTGCTATATGATAAAACTACAAGTAGTTCGGGGATTATTTCGCTTGATAAATGTAGACTCTGAGTGCTATTCTGATTATTTGCATGAAATTCTGATCAATTCAAATATAAAATTATTCACATTAACTTCTTCTTGCGCAAAGTATCGAGATTTTCTCTATTTCACCAAGGATTCCTTCGTTTTCGAGGGTGCTGGACGTCCACGTTGACCAGGCACACTCCACTTGTTTCTTTAAATTCCAGATTCTTGTACTAGCACAATGAAAGCAAAGGTGTTTCGTGTTGCACTCTTGTTTGCACTCGCAGAGGGGAGTATCTCTTATGTCTGAGTCTGTTGAAGTGTATTGAAAATGGTCCAGAACTGTATGAGGCTATATGATGGGTCTTGGTTTCCATGTAAACCGTTGGCAATAAACGTCTACCTCTGTCTCTGATCACCTAATTTGCCAATTTAGTAGGAAGCTTGTGAAATTTGCTCTTTTAATGTGAGAAGAAAGACGTTTATTAGGCTGTTCTAGTAATTTCGTAGGCTGATTGGCGAAAAGGTTAGCGGATTCATTGCCTTGTATCCCTGTATGAGCGCAAACCCATTTTAGAGTGCGTCTTTGTGAGATGGGTACAGCCGGAAGTAGTTTTTAATTTCAGTATACTAAGGGGATCTTACTGTTTTTTCTTCAATTGCTGCCAAATTTAACTCTGATTTGCTTATTTAGAATTTCTGCTGCTTAATTACAGCGCTGATAGCTAGCAGCTCTTATTGGTGTAGTGAGTTCTTTAATCATAGTTTCCTCTCCCACTCAAATGTGATAGTACCCGTATTTCAGTCTGTAGAATCGCTGCTCGTGCAGTTCTATTAAATGTCCGTGCCGTTCTGAAGCCATCTATTAAAAGGTGACTATTGCTTCTTTCAGTTGGTTCGTGGTTTATGTTGATCCTGAGGGAGAGATTATAAAAGCAGCCTAATGTTGAGAGTTTCTGCAGACGTATTGCTCCTCATAGTCAAAGTGGTGATAACTATGACCCCAGACAGCTGGCGTTTGTCCCAGCTTGGTCACCCTTGCGATATTTGTTTCCCTTTCAGCTATCAGATATAGGTAAGAAATTCTTGCCAGTTTTTGCATGGCTAGGCGTTGAGTGGTGTGGTACTTCCGGCATATGTGTAGTAGCTGGTGTCTCTGAATTGAGGGCAGGTAGCTTCTCATGTGAGAGGTAAATTTAGTACCCCAGAGTGCTGCTCTGTATATGATTACGCTTTCTGTAATGGTTCAAAGCCAAATTTTTAAAAGCTTAGATGAGATACTCCATTTTAGTGAAGCCATGCGTCTCGGGTTGTTGCTTAGATTCCTAATTCGCGACTTGAGATTACTGACATGTGTCATCCAGAAATATCTGCTGTCGAGTGTTAGCTCAAAATATTGCAACTCGGGAAGACATTTTATTGGTATCCCATGGAAATTAACACCTGTGTTACGTTTAAGTGATCTGCTGCGTCCTATGAATAAAACTTTAGTATTCTGTGCCGAAATCTGACGCTTACTTGCTCTGTTAGTTAACTATGTTGGCTTAAAATTCTAATAAGAATGCTATAAGTTGCATTAATATTCTATGTTTTCCTATTCTAAGTTTCCTTCTTACTTTTTCAGCAAGCAGTTATTAATTAATTAAAAATATTAAAGTAAAAATTATCTTTTTCTCCATCTTGCGCTCACAAATCATTATGGGAATATTCATTTACAATTATTAAAGCCTGAAAAAAGCATTTCTGCGATGTTATCGTCATGCGATGATTTGTAGATACTTTATTTTTTACCACGATATTTTCGACGACGATGTTTTTAAACTGCGAAGTTTTTGAACCGCTTTATTTTCGACGACGATATTTAGAACTAAGATTTTCTCTTTGCGATGATTTCTCCCACGATGTTTTGTAGCACGACGTTTTCGCCTTGCGTTGTTTTCTCCCCGACGTTTTCGTCCGCGATGTTTTCGGTGGGCATCCACTGGATAAGACATTAGGTCTTTTATGGCAATCTCGATTGAGCTGTCTACTTGGAATCCATGTTGTTTGAGGTGGAGGGCGTCGGTCCTTTGCACGAAGAAGTCAAATCTTGAGAGAATACCATTTCCAAATACCTTACCGAATGCTGACAAAGCACATACCAGCCTGTATAACGAAAAAACTCCTGGAGATTTGCTAGATTTGAAAAATAACACCACCTCTACCAATACTTCATCTTTTTAGTAAAGTGTTATGATTGTAGCAAGCTAAAATAACCGTGAAGAGTAACTCTGGGAATTCTCGGTAAATCTGGGTAATTTTGATATTATTAAACACATATTCATAAAATTCGTACGTATTTTAAAACTTGGTATTGATACACAGCCAACACAGAGATAACCACTGAAATCTGGGATACATCGACTTTCAATTAAATCTTTCTTGTCATAATAGAAGCCTGCTGGACAAAAGGACAGGGACATGTTTATACTCCCCGCTTAAAGACTTTGAGTGGAGGGAATAAAGACAGCGACACCATTGCCGCGTTTAACATTAATCTGGGTACAGAATGGACAGAAGAAAGAGTTGAATTTGGTTTTCCTTTTCCCTACTTGAAAAGATGACTTCGTAGTCAATTGCCTTGGCTTCTAAGGGCGTTAATTATTAATAATTAACATTTTTATGGATATAATAACAGAGTCTATGGATATATATTTTATATAATTAATATTCTTCAATAAAAAGCAAGCATGAATTTTTAACGATGCCTCATTCATCAGACTGCATTCTCTAGAAGATAAATAAAAATAATTTTATGATAAAAATGCGCTGGGATTTAATAGGCTGATTTTCAAGCAATGAAATTCGTATACCGAAGTTCAAAGCCTCATTATGTACCAAATACACTTATTTAATCTTTTAGTACTTTTTATGAAGTTACCTCTTCGTACTTAATTAGAGAAACTTAGTCGCATTCACATAATTAATCTCACCTTAAAAGGTTTATTAAAAGCCACCTGCTGTAGTATAAATAAAATTTAACATTACTTATCCCTAGCTAATTGCGTGTCTGAGAAACGCAAAAGCTTAAATATGTACAACACAATAAATAACTGTAGCGCCAAATCATTCCAGCTCCAGTAACTGCGCTTTTAGTCCTATGATCTAACAAATATAAAAACTTACTCATCAAATCGTAGACCCAATCCGATCCGAATAGTTATTGCTGGCATATCTCGCAATTTTTTCAGCTCTAGAAGAGTTGTCCAGTGGGCACGTGACGTTAGAAATATCTAACGCAGTAAAATGCAGGCCGGAGGCGTGGAAAAGAAGTAACCAAGTGTTACAAAGCTAGTGAAGACAAATCAGTAAAAGCGCAGCATGACGGAAGGGAGAGCATTACAGATGACGAAAAGTGTGGATATCATGTAAAAAGGCAGAGGAACTCTTTATTAAGAAAATAAGATACAAATACGTAAGATAACATATAAAATGAGAATAAAATAAATATACTATTTACACTATGTCTGTATGCTACCTTACAGTAATTAATTTCGGACAATTAAGTTGGAAAAAGTGAGTTGGGCCGCTAACGGACACAATTCAGAGTCTTTGGGCATTATGACATCATAAAAAATTTTAATTTTTGTTAAATTGGGCAACTCAGTGCTTTTTTGAAAACGTTTGCATTTATACGATGTAGATAGCTTAGAGCAGTCTCTCTATCTTTAAATCTTGGTACGAAGTATTGTTGAATACCAGATAATGGACATTTGTAAACGTACGGAGCAATTTGTTCTAAGTGATTTGACGTTTTTCTATGTCTCTGTTCCTGATAGCAATCCAGGCTGGAGACGCATATGCGAAAATAGGTCTAATTACGGCGATATAGAGTTGTCTTTTCCTTCTAAGATCAAACTTGTATCTTGAGTTTATAAGCGGGCGAGACTTTCAATAACACCTACAGTCTTTCCCTCACATGATTTAGAATTTAGATGATCTTTCCAGTTAAATTTGTCACTTGTTATGACATCTCAGTTTTCTTCCGCTAGGAACTTCCACATTAAAAAGTTTGAGTTTCTCCGTGATTTGTGTGGAGGAATGCCTTTTCTTAATAATAAGTAAATTTGATTTTTCTGCATTAATGGCTATACGCCACTTTTTGCACCAGAACTCGATCTGCGGCATGATATCCTGAAATTTTCTGATCTCTAAATTCGGATAAGCCGACATTCCGGCATGTTACGCCGTATCGTCGGCATAACATCCTATGAAATAATTGTAATTCATACCCATTTTTCTGCTACAAAGAATAGATATAATATAGGACCTAGGATCAAACCCTGGGGCACTCCTGCATGAATTCGCTTGCCTTCATAAATATCATTACCAATGACAATGTGAAAACGTCTACCTTTAAGAAATGAGTGTATAAGGAAAGAAGATTCGGAGCTTGAATATAAGACCTTTATGCCAGACGCGGTTGAATGCCTTCGCCAAGTCTAGCATGAGTAAAGCGACATTTTGTCTGTTGTGCAAAGCACATTCTACATACTCTGCCAACCTGATAAGCTGTTTGGTCGTAGATAACGTCTTGCGGAAACCAAATTGTGCCTCGGGTAACGGGTAACTTTTCCAAATATTGCTGTATTCTATAAATAATGCTTTCGAAAATTTTTCCTAAAACAGGAAGAAGACTGATTGGTCTGTAGTCTTCCGGCTTTGAATTGTCCTTTCCAGGCTTAGGTAAAACAACAGTTTTTGCCTTCTCCCACTGCCTCGAAAAATACATATTTGTTAAGCATGCATTAAGATTGCCTGTGTACCTTGCGATGTAGTTCATGGGTAAATTCTTTATTGCCACATTCGTAATAGCATCCTACCCTGGGGCTTCTAAGTATTCTAATTACACCAATGCCCTCCAGCGGCCGAGCGGTAAAGTCACTGAACACTGGTAGTTCGGTCCGAGGTTCGAATCTCGCGCACGGGTGTTTTTGTGGTTTTCCCCATGTGTAACGTGTATACGAGCCAGTTTCCCTTAGAAAGTCCTCCACGAAGGCATCCCTCCCCTTAGGCAGATAGCCCTAGTGTGCTTTGCCATAATTAAATGCACCACTAATTACACCAACGATTTCTTTTTGGTGAAGTAAGTTCAATTCTGCTGCCAAGATCTTCTTGCGAGTTTAGCCAGTCGTTGATACAATATCTAGCATCATAAGCAAATTCATAGTCGCATGGATTTTTCATTTGATTTAAACTTATTTTTGAAACTGTCAGCTAGAATATCAGGCTTCTCTTTATTCGTAAGTGCGACCTAGTTATTAGTGCGTAGTGGTTTATTAACTACTGACTTCCCTTTTAACTTTCTTACAAATGACCGGAATACATTATTTGGTTCATTAAAATTCATAACTTTCTCGTCCCACATTTCTGTGATGCATGATAAGTTGATTTATTTCTTTATTTAATTTCCTAGTGCCTTTTTCGTACTAGGATTCCAGGTCTTGTGCCATGTTTTTCTTAATTTGTTTCTATCCTTAATCCTCTCTTTTATATAAGGGGAAGTTTGTCTGCGAAATGGCGTCCTGGAATTTTTCTCGCGGCAGAATTGACTGCATTCTTAATTTTACGCGTCAGTAATCATTAATAATATCTGGTTGTGGTAAATATTAGTAAACAACTAGATTATCTCTCTGTAACTGATACTCTTCAGAAACGGACGTTCAACCGAAATTTCCCTTGAAAAGCCAGGGTGGACCTCGAATTGAGCTAATTTACCATTTTCCGCTTTTAAATTTTTATATGTTTTAACTTTTATATGTTTTAACTTGTTCCATCCATTGGTTTTTTACTATGTTCTATATTTTGCCTTTAACTTGTTTCCAACAATAAGTATTTTACTGTGTTTTTACTATGTTTTATATTTTGCCTTTAACTTGTTTCCAACGATAAGTGTTTTACTTTGTTTTTTACTATGTTTTATATTTTGCCTTTAACTTGTTTCCAACGATAAGTATTTTACTTTGTTTTTTACTATGTTTTACATTTTGCCTTTAACTTGTTTCCAACGATAAGTATTTTACTGTGTTTTGTAATTTACATTATATTTCGCATGTAGCCTACTATTTCACCTCATTGAATGTCTTTTTTTTTTTTTTTTTTTTCTTAACTGTGTTTTTTAACTGTGTTTTTTTCTTAACTGTAACTTTTTCTTGGAGCCACAGCTCCTGGTAACTTTTTGGGGAGCTAACTACAATTTCTCTTCTCATTTCCTTAATTTCGCAGCATATTACGCAAAAGATATTGACCAAAATTGGTCTTTTTAGTATTGTACTTACAACTTAGTTTATAATATCTATTATAATTAGTATTCTTCAGTAACCAACAAAAACACCTTTCTTACAGCTTAGTTGCCTATGTGAAAACAAAAGAAGTTTTTACGACATAAAAATGCATTACGATCTGAATGGCAATTACGATTTTCCCAATTAAATGCTTATATCAGAGTTCAAGTAATCTAAGTAACGAGGTACAAAATCTTACGCGTTTGAAACAATTAAATTAAGAATTGTAACACACATTTGATATCCTAAGTGGAAACCTACAATCTGTAATTTGCATACGCAACGCAACCAGCTGAACATATGAGACTGGATGCCAAGAAATCTGTATTAGGAAACTAGGGAAACCTTTCGTATCATATGCGCGTAAACAACGTCTATACCTGTGCGATTGGTAACTATAGTTGATTAGCTTGAATGAAACCCTTTCTAGCTTCCTCCTGATTGTATGTAGATGATTAGTTTAATAAGATGCCACCGCCGCTGTATCGGGAGTGGAAAGCTGCGTCTCGACGCAACTCAGATGCATAACTCCAATTCACACCAGTTCGAATACAAGAGGCGTTCATTAAACATAATTTATGTGGGATGCCAATAGAAGCTTTAATTAAATATTCGAATGTTATTAAAATTTTATTGCTAGTATTCTGAAAAACTTTAGGCTTTGGACAGTTTTTATCATGAGGAATTTAAATCATAATTAGTTGAAAAATGAAAGCAGATAACTTTTAGCTAAAACAAATTATACAAGGTAACTGTATCGGGTCATTTCGAATGCAAATTAATAGTGCTTTAATTTAAACACAAGGATATGGGGGGAGTGACTAAACGGCTGTAAACCAGACATACAATATACAGCCTGAGAAGGATATTTTAAAGTATTTCTGCACGAGTTCATGAAAATTGCCAAGGCATAGCATGATTAAGGCAATAAAATCATTGTTGGAAAAAAGGGCAAAAAGCCCTGAGACTTCGCTGATAGAACAAATTTGGCTAAAGTCTCACGACCTGGGAGGTTTACTTATAATTTCGCAGGCGAGGTTATGTATCAATATTTCGAAAGGCACGATATGTGTACCAGAAATGGAAGGGCAACACAAATAACTAGTTTGTAAATAAATATGTTATACATTTTTAATTGTAATTTTTATTTACGAAACCCAACATATTTTTGAAAGAGTAAAATTACAAAACAATTGCAAATGTTTTTATATAGCATAAGTATCCAGATTTTCATTTCATTATTCATATTTCATTTACGAAAAAGGAGAAGGAACTGTTTGTTGGCACTGACAGACAAAGAAAAGCGGCTTTATGAAAATTTCGGAAGCGATATTTTCTCGTATTCTTAAGTTCAACAAAACTTATTTTAATTTAAAATTCAAACCTCTAGTTCCGATTCTACAATAGGGTTACTTTGCATTATTTTGCGGAAATACTAACAAAAGTTACTATAAGAATTATTGAAATTAAAAAATAATCTAACAGCTATAGAAGAAATTAAAGAATAATCAGAAAAGACGCTACATTTGTAGAAAAATCTAACCGAAAAATAAATCTAACCGAAAAATAAATCTAACCGAAAAATAAACAACAGATTTTATATTTCTTTCAATTACAGACACATAGAATTTTCAAGAGCATTTGGGCTAACGCCACATCGGGCTAAAAGTATTTGAAAATAGCATATTTTTAGAATTTCCTATAGACAGTCTTGTGCGCTGGAGGTAAAAGTTGTTTTATTACCTACAGTGTCGCTACTGCTGGCTTTGAAATTGTTCAGCTTTTTAATCACAAATTCGTTAAAAATTTACAAAATATGAAATACATGATAAAACAAATTCCAAATTTGCACTTCCAGATACCGTATTCGGGTGAAGGATTGCGTTATTCAAATTTTGATGGCTCTACGTACCACTGTTTTATCACAATGAGAAAAATGTATATACATTTATGCAGATTCTTCCGAATTCGGGCTTCTAGTTGCCCACGTTCTGTGAATCCGAGTGTATAACCATTCTTCAGGCCATCACGCTAATAACAATCCTTCAGTCAAGCAATATTGCCATTTCTGTAGTTCAACGTTCTTTTTGTTGCATTATAAGTTCTAGTGGTTTTCATATACCAATCGTGATATTTTTTGTCTTAAATATAATTTTAAAATTTGCGCTGCAAGAATTTTCAAGCAATGGAAGAAACTTCGATAAAATTTCCCCACGGAGAACCTAATGTAGTAATGTCACAGAAGTGTTTGGACATGCCCAAAAGATAGCATGTAATAAAGTCTTTCGACCAACGACTCTTAAGTTTGTGGTTCATCCAGACATTGAAGCACATGATACTGCCTCAAACACATCAAAATAATCCGTGAGATCATGAAAACAGTTTTGCATAAGAATCGGTTGGCATTAAGGTCACAACGCCTTTAAGCGTTAGTGATGTCGGATTTCTGATTCAAAGAAAATTTTAAATGGATATCATGTAGATCATTGAATAAATCAGAAGAACATGAAAAAAAATCTGATGTGTACACCACATGACTTCCTTGCACGGAGTATTAAAGTATACGCATTTTTTCTTGCATTTCGTTTAAACTTATTGAATTGAATTAAATCTACATCGCTGCAATAGAATAAATGCATTCTTTAAAATTCACTCTAGTTTTTTATCATAGCGACATTATGGCGCTAGCTTCACTTAATAGTATTATATTTCGTTCATATTATAACTCAGATTGCTCAAAATTTATATCATTTAAAGAATTATCCAATCGTTGCCACATGTTCTATTCAAATACTATAATAAAGCTAGAACGATGTATAAAAGAAATTAAGCAAACAAAACAAAAAAGAAACAATTTTTCACAGCCCATTGAGTATTTCAGATTCAATTAATTCAGTTCTCACTTTGCGACAAGGCAAAAATACATAAAAACTCAAAATATCTGTATTAAAAATTACGAAGTAAATCTTAAACACTTATTTCGTCGAAAAAATTCTAGAAAGGATTAAGCATGATTTAATTCGCAATAATAAATGAAGGCGTTATTTTTGTTGTTGCGAAACTTAGTCTCTCTAGATTGGCAACAAATCTACAATTCTGCTGTTTCAAATGTAAAGAAATATGTCCGCCAAGTTATTTAAAACTTAACCGCACTTAAACAGCTTTTAAATTGTTGATAATTGTACAAATATTGCTTCCAGAATTACGAAAGGCATAAAACCCTTAACCGGAAGATAAGGACAACATAATTCAATCATTTTTAAAGCAAAAAATGTACAATTTACAAACATATAAGAGTAAAGAAACTGAGATCACTGAGCCGGGTAACAGAATGGATATATATATAAATATATTTATATACGTTTGGTGCGGCCGATTGCAACCAAAATACGAGGTGCACATCTACATGTTATAGCAGTCCTATATACAAAATTTTAACGTTCTGAGGCTACTCGTTTTTGAGTTATGCGAGATACGTACGTACGTACATACGTTCGTACAGAAGCCACGAAACATTCTCTTCAGAATTAAATTTAAAGCAGTTTTATAATTTTGTTTGGTGGAAAAGAGTCTTTTATTCTGTCCTTATGTACAGATATCACAGAAAAACATTGTTAAATTGCATTCGAAAGCGGTCAAAATGGATATTTTCGTTGAAATATGCTGCCTGAAACTTTTCGCGATTACAATACTTCCTTTTTACTTCGTACAAGGAAGTAAAAAGGAGAAGAATGACGTCGCGCATTCGGCGTTGCTACGCTGATTAGGCGTAACTTTCCAACATTCAAAGAGAAAGCATTTGTTTCCTTTTTCATTTTTTCTCGATTCAGGATATTGAAAAATATAAAATAAATTTTTTTAATTTTTTATTGCTTAAATTATATGTTTCAAATAACATGTTCTGAAACTAAAAATAATTTTCAGCTATCATAATATTCTTTATCATATGCAACTAATTAATGCAATTTTTGCAATGCAAAATTAACAGCATTTCAAGCAAAACCAGTAATGATATTATAGGAACTACATACATTGTCATGTTTTGGAATGAATTCGCTGTACTTCTCTTTGATAATTTTTATTTAAGCTATCATTGCTAAGAGCGCTTACAGTTTTTAGTCCAAAGAGGCTTTGTCCCTGAAGGACAATTTTTTTCGTTTTGCGATTTTGCGTCGGTTCACTAAATGTCCGTTTCTTTTCAAACTGTTGCCACCAAATATTATCGCCCAGTATTATATTTGAAAAATTAAATAATGAAGAATCTGCATAACTGTATGCATGTTTTTCGCATTGTGATAAAACAACGATACATAAAGCCAATCGAATTTTGAATGACGTAGTCCTACTGCGAATATGGGCATGTGGAAGCCCAAATTTGAAATTTGGAAATTGTTTTAATATAGATTTCATATTTTGTAAATCTTTAACGAATTTTTGATTAACAAACTCAATGATTTTAAATCCAGCAATGGAACGTTGTACAGAAAAAACATTTTTATCTCCAGCGCGTAAGACTGTATATCGGAAATGCTAAAGATATGCTTAATTTAAAACTATTTTGCGATATTGCTCTTGAATTCAGTTTTATGGTTTAAGTGAGAAGAACATAATATTTAATGAATAAAAGTAACAGACAAAATGTTAAAAACACGCCCCTTTAGACGTAATTTAAAATCTGAAACCTTTCAGATTTTTATCTTTTTTTTTTTTTTTTTTTTTTTTTTTTTTTTTTTTTTTTTTTTTTTAGTCCAGAGGGGCTTTGTATCTGAAGGACTTTTATCTGTTTTCGTTATGCGATTTTGCGTCAAAAAACTCTGAATGTCCGTTTCATTTTTCAAACTGTTGCCACCAAATATTATCGCCTGTATTACATTTGAAGAAATTAAATAATGAAGAATCTGCATAAATTAACGTATGTTTCGCATTGTAATAAAACAACGGTACCTAGAGCCATCCAGTTATGAATGGCGTAATCCTACTGCGAATATGGACATCTGAAAGCCCAAATTTGGAATTTGTTTTATTATTGATTTCAATTTTGTAAACGATTAACGAATTTTTAATTAACGAACTTAAAGACTTCGAAGCGAGCAATGGCAACGTTGTAGAGAAAAAGCATTTTTATATCCAGCGCGCGAGACTATGTATGGGAAATCCTAGATATAATCAATTTAAAATTATTTTGCGATAGTGCTGTTGAACTGAATTTTATGGTTTAAGTGCGAAAAACATGATATTTTATAAATAAAGGTAACACAGAAATCGCTAAGATAACGCCCCTTTCGACGTAATTTAAAATCTGAAACCTTTCAGATTTTTTTAAAGTTTAATTATTACTTTTTTGTTGCTTTTGTTTTGGTTACGCATGTCTGATACGGATTGAAACATGCCTTGTTAAAAATATTTTACGTTATTCAACCAATTCTTTTAAAGCAGTGTGAATAAAAAGATTTTATGCATAGGCGCAGATTCAAAATTAATTAAAATGCATTTCGCGATGTGTAACACCAGTTTCTTTAAACGTACTCCAGCAAGTATCCGACCCTTTGGCAGATACCTTTGTGTGGTCGTCATAATAATAATAAGTAAATAAATAAACAAAATCTGAAGTATTTCAGATTTTAACGGTCGTGCAGAAGGGTTTGTTAAGGTTTTTTGCGCTCTCGCTGAGCACGTAGTCTACCAATCTGCTGTTACACTCACTTCTACTAACCCATTTCTTTTTGCCATTTTAGCTTTATTATGATAATTTTCTTCGCACTTACACCCTACGCAAATTTACAGTAAAATTACAAAAAGATTTAAAAGCAGCATAGCAGTATATGTTTAGAATTCACGATGCAGCGTTAAGTGTTGGCTTACATTTCTCTTGTTGTCAGTCTTTTCTCAGTTCAGCATGTCTATGTTCAGTTTTCTAATTAAGATGGCTCTACAGAAGACTTTTTTGTCTTTGTGTTATTAAGGTTTTGTGTATTTACTTTATTTGTTAAATAATCACGTTCTTCGCGATCACGTGACAAAAATTTGATTCAACAGAAAATCACAAAATTTTTAAAAACAGCTTACCTTTAAAATTTCCGACAGACATCCTCGCAAGTTGGAGGTAATTCCCGCCCCCCGGACAGTGTGATCACTGCTCGCTTTCAAATCATTGAGTTTGTTAATCAAAAATTCAATGATTTGTTTTAGGAAACATGAAATAAATAATAAAAGTTTTAGAAATTATGAAATAGATAATAAAACAAATTATAAATTCCAAATTCTGGCTTCCTGGTGCCAATGTTCGGGTGGAGGACTATGTTATTCAAAATTTGATGATTCTAGGTACCATTGTTTTTTCACAATGCAAGAAACATGCATGCATTCATTCAGATTAATCATTATTTATTTTTTTAATTATAATACGGGGTGTTACTATTTGGTGAGAACATTTGAATAGTGATACGCCGTTTATAATGATTCAAAGGAAAAATGCCGTTTCTAGACTAATATCCCATTCGACACCAATAGCTCTTTCAGAATAATAATAAAAATGAGCATAAAATAAGCCGCGTTTGAGTGGTAATGTGACTAGTTCGATACGGATACAAATTACAGTAAATAGGTTAACAGCTTGGGTGTTTTCGTGTTTTGGTCCATGTCAAATAATGATACAAGGCAGTTTCTTTCAGAAGGGCCTTCACAAAGGCATCTGCCATCTTGCATATGTAGCCCTTCATGATTTCCCTTAATCACAAACTCGATAAATAACTATATAAAATATAATAAATTTAAAAAAAAAATTTGAAAGGTTTCAGATTTTAAAGTACGTCCAAATGGGCGGTTTTTTAACGTTTCGTGTGTTATGTTTATTTATTACAGGGTGATCAGCAAATAAGCCCTGATTTCAAAATTAAATATCTCTACAACAAAGATTGATAGAATTATGTGGTAAACTGCATGTTTATTAGATAAACTGCAAAAATGGTGTACAAAAGTTTAAAAAATTTAGTTATGAAAATCGTTAACAGATGGCGCTCTAATCGCAATGGCCTATCAATAACCTTTAAAATGTGCTTCGAAGTCGAAAGTGATCAGTACAACTGTTGGCTAGTGAAAAGAGGCTAGCGTAGAAAGTGAAATAATGTATTCCATTGAACAACGTGTATACGAGCCAGTTTCCCTTAGAAAGTCCTCCACGAAGGCATCCCTCCTCTTAGGCAGATAGCCCTCGCGGCTTTGCCATAATCACACACACACACATACATGTATTTAGGCAGATTCTTCATTATTTAATTTCTTCAAATATAATGCAGAAGATTAACATTTGGTGGCAACAATTTGAAAGTGATATGCCGTTTATAGTGATTCGACGCGAAATCGCAAAACGAAAACAATAGTCCATCAGTCACAAAACCCCTTTGGACTAATAAATGAAAAAGAACAAAAACAAGTATAGAACAAAATTAGGAATATGTACAAAATCAAATGGTAAACAACAACAATATATATGTGTGAAATTGTATTACATAAATTGAATAAAGGACGTTAATCAGAGCATCACTAGCAACTAATTTCCTACAATTTTTCCTTCTTTTCTTTAATGCCGACCTATAAATTAATTTTATTTTTTTAAATTATATACTATTTTGTTCAGAATCAAAGGAACAGATTTTTAAACGGCGGGAAAGAGTGATGTGTTGACAATTCACAAAAACTCAGTCATTTATCAAATTACAATTCGAAAAATTAATTGCTAATAAGAATCCACTTTTTATTAGAACTAGAGAAGAATGTAATTCAATCGGTGGAATTTTAATTTAATTGCGGTTCGAATAATTTTTGTTGATTATAAAGAAAGGCAACGGAACTTCCTAGTTTCCGGAGAAACCTAATCAAATGTGAAGTTCTGCATAATTTTTCTCTCTGCTCAGAAAGCATAATTAAATTTAACTTAACTCTTTAAATTAATTTCCTTATTTTCCACGTATAAGTAAAAAAAAATTAAAGCAGATCTAATTAATTTTGCCTAACTTGTTTACGCCAAAATAAAATTTAATTTTTGTATTTTAAGCTCTGTAGAAATTAATTTTTTCATAATCATACTTAGTTCATGTGGAACCATTCCGGAAAACCGCTGCGTTCGAGAATAAACATGGAACTAAAGAGAGTGCTAGACAAGACTGCACTTTTTTTTTCTAAAGTCCAAATGGGCGTTATCCCAGAAGGGCTATTATAGTCTCAAAACGGCATTTTGCGTCGAATCACTTTAAATGTCCAAATAACTTTTAAAATTGTTGCCAACAAATAGTATCGCCTGTTTTATATTTCAAGAAACTAAATAATGAAGGATCTACATGAATTCCTCGCATTATGAAAAATCAATGTTACCTACAATTATCAAATTTTGAGTAATATAATCTTTCACCCGAACATGGGCACATGGAAGCTTGAATTTGGAGTTTTGAATTTTTTTATTGTCTGTTTATTTCATATTTCATAAAACTTTAACGAATTTTTGAATTAAAAACTCAACAATTTCAAAGGGAGCAGTGGCAACATTAGGAAATAAAACATTTTTATCTCCAAGGCGGGAGACTGTCCGTCGGAAATTTTAAAATTATGCTGCTTTTAAATATTTTAGCACAAATTAGCGTTAGTCCAAATGCTCTCGCTGCTGAATGTGTCTGTAAATGGAATAAAAGCCAGTTTGGGAGCAATATAAAATCGGAAAGCTTTCAGATTTTATTTTAATTTTTTAAGTCCTCAGTTAGTATAAAATTAAAACGTGCGCTCAAATATTTTGATGTGAACATTTAAAGTCCTGTGTAACTTCCTTATTTGTCTTTTCTTACCATGATGTGCTTTTGTCCTTTTCATATACGCTTATACGGGGTGATCCAAAAATCGACCACACCTAACCGTCAAAAACTTTTGGAAATCCAGAACTGTTATTAATGATGAATTTTTCCGATAGATGACATCTTTTCCCTGCTGCAAGTAACATACAACTCGAAATTTTTGCTGCAATAGGTAAAATGCTGTTCGCTTTAAAATTAAATGTTTGTTTAATGCAAATTGGAGATAAACGGTGTTTTACGACGGAACATTATTTTGTCCTACATTCTTGCGAAAAAATTGTTGAAGCATTTAAAGAGATCTCTTCATATTGTTCGTGAACCTAACAATACAGAGATTTCTGATTAATAACCGGATTCCGAGATGCTATAAGCATTCACTTTAAGAAGCAAAATGGCCACTAGTCTTTTCTGAGTTCGGATAAAATGGACGAAATGGGGAATAAAATGTTTCAATCACCAACAAAGCGTGAGGAAAAACTATCATCCAAATTACAATTATCAAATAGGAGAGCAAAAATTCACTTATTTGTGTAACAAAAAAAAAAATTAACATTTTCTCCTACGGTTTTCGAAGGAACCGAATTTTTACCTTCAGATTCGCTTTCTAAGACTATTATTTCATAATAGCGAATTTCAATAATATCGTATAATAAGAACTTATTAACTAACTGCTTTCGACGCATTTAAAAAAATGAGAGAAAGGATAGGAAAAAAGAAAGCACTGCCTTTGATGGGAAGGAGAAGGAATTTATAAAAGCGGTTGAATGTGATTTGGAAGAAACTTTTTACTGATTGTCACATGTCAATCCGTGAATTCAAAGGCACAGGATTTAACACAAGGTACGAGAAAAAATTACGCGTATAATGAACGGCAGGAGCTGCCCCTCTTGCGGTGATCTGTCACGGTATCTTTCTTTCATACGATTGCTAAAAAGATATTAAGCAAAGTGAAATGTCACGTGATCATATTGTCGAGTTGCCACTTAGCATTTGTTAAACTTCTTCGAGTACTCAAAAACAGTTTTTTGCCGTTGATTATACATTTTGATGATGACAATTTCTTTGTAATTTAATTAAAATTTACAAAAAAAAAGTAAATTGACACTATATGAATATCCTCCAAAATAATAAAAAATTACGTCTTCTATGTTTACGAACGTTTAATTAATGCAGCAGAATGCGAAAATAATGATATCTTTCGAAATATTAAACTGGATTGAAAAGATGTTGTGCTTCTTTTCCTTGGCAGTTATATATGCATCATACTCTCAAATTTCGATTTTTATAAGTCGAAACTTATGCTTCACTATGTTCAGAGATATATATATAGCATATCCGGTTTACACATTAGATAAGCTTTGTAAATGTACTCTTTAGCTAAAAATCCTTTTTTAAACTAATTTTTAATTTTTGATTGCATATAAACGCAATAATGTTTTTTTTTATTGTTATTTGCGTACGACGTCTGAGTATGGTGCCAACATTTAGAACTAAACATCTCAGTTTGTGTAGTACGTTTGTCAAATGTTTTGTGTTTATTCTTTAATAGAGAGTGTAAACGTTTACTAAATATAATTATAAGGACCAAGGGAACTTATAAAAGTTAATTTTCGTATTTTAAAAAAGGATTTTTAAATTTAAAAATATCATAGCATGAATATCTGCGTCGTTTGAAACATTTGTAATTGGAAGTTATACCTATTAAAGACGGCTGTGAACCTAAAGGCCGCTTAAAAATTTTAATGAACACTGAGTATATATGCATTTACTTGGGAGCAAAATTCATCTTGTACGCTAATCAAAAAACGTATATAAAAAGCTTGCATTAAGCGTGTATTAAAATGTGCGTGAAACATGCATTAAATGTCTAGCCATTTAATTAACATTTTATCACTCAAAATTATGCAATTTGCTCGCTTTAAAAAAATATTTTCTGCTTTAGCTAAAGCATTTGATATTAGTTTTGGTTGAGAAATTTTAGAAACATTTAGTTAAATATTGAAGAATCAATAAGTAAGAGAAACTAGCATCAGTTTGATCATCCAACTTGGGATTAGTTTGACATTAGTTTCGTGAAAGTTTTGGCATTAAACTGCAAGAATTTCGAAAGCCATGTGTCACAAGTTCCTTCTTTTACAAGTAATGAAACTTCTCACTGAAGAACTTTAGAAACATTAGGAGTTTCGGTGCTGAGAGATGTGAAAATGAGCAATGCTCTCGCTGGGGCTCGAACCTCTCGAATACGCCCCGAATGTGCTGACCATACGCCCCGAATGTGCTGAATATTACATCACGAAGGCATGCTCTGAAGGCGGAAGAAATACCTTATAGAACATGATACCAATTGACCATCGTGGTAGAGGGATGGTGCCCACGCCCTCCGTCACTTATCACTTATAGAACATGATAGGCAAAAGCACGTTTAGATTGATTTAAATATTTTACATAATTCTGTCCATTTCAATATGAGTTCAAAAATAAGTCGTTTGTTCAGGAGTAAACATTTTTATACAGAAATCGAATACAGCCATATTCACAGCCATATTGATACATATATATACAGCCATATTTATACATATATATACAGCCATATTTATACATATATATACAGCCATATTTATACAGAAATCGAAGAAGATAATCATGAGAGATTAAAAATCTAAGATATTGGAATTCTGAATACAGAAGAGGTAAAATCCTTCATAGATCAATGAAATAAAAGTTTTCAAAAACAAACTTCCAATAGATTATCCTTTAGTTAAACGAAGATAAAAAATTTTCTGTATTACAATATATTACTGTTTGAAAATGGAAGGCATTTCGAATGTGAGGAAATATTACAGCACCACACGTTTTCTGTTATGAATGAGTCTAATAAAATGCCTTGATTTAAATTAAGGATCTAAAATATTTTCGATCGCCACTGTAGTTTTTGTTTTGGTGACAAGTTGGATACCCAGTTTTGCGAAAAACATGTGAAGATTCATATACAATACGTAAAAGAGTTTCTTTAGAAAGATACAATGATACTGCTATTTCTTTGAATTGTAAAATTCTGTAGCTCAATATTTCTTCCTAAAAGAGGGCAGTGTTTTTTATATTACTGTCTCCAATGCCCTACTTTTACAAGGACAATTTTCAATTGATTCTAAGCCCATGTTATATTGTTTTGTCGATTCTTTTACTATAAAATACGGAGAGGAAAATGTCATCATAAGCACCATTCAAATGTTGTTTTATTTCCACATGCCTTAGGCTTTCTTTTGTCAAAATATTAATAACTACGCAGAAACTCTGTTTTAAACATTTTTAGAAACTTGCAGGCACTTTATTCTAATTCTTTTAACGAAAGAATTAAAAGGGTTATGTTAAACGCAGTTTTCGAATTTACTCTCTCAAAGTTGCCATTAAATGTGCTGAAGAAATGTTTTACCACTAAATGCTCATTGTCAAACGATTATTTAAGTTGAAGGCCGGAAAATTCCAACTATGGTCACGTGAATTAGAACTACGAATGTTTCAACGGTTAGCTGGACTTGCTAAGCATTTACACGGCAAGAACCAGCACAGGGAAATGCTATCCTTAAACTGTTTCCTATTTTAAGTGCAACTGGGGAGAGGCAAAAGACCCAGTCTATCAAACCTGAGTGGTGACAAATTATCATCCGTTACGTTTTAGTTCGGGCATCACTAGGAATTTATTACGTTTTCCGAAGCAGGAAGAGCCCTAATTCACTGATACTCTCACCGGGATTCGAACCATGGATCTTTCAATTGCTAGCTGAGCATGCTACTACTTAACCATGAGAACAGGGAGGATGCAATAACATCTTATTCAAATAACACTTCACTTTTAACTATCAATAATTTCAAGTAACCATTTGTTGATTATTATTGTTAGAGTTGATGAAGCCGACTACACTTAAGTATACCTTAGTATGTATTATAGTTTATATTCTTGCAACGATTTTAATATAAACGTTTTGCTGTATTCACCTTTGCAACGAATTTTCGTTTTAAAATATTAATTTAAAAAATAGTTTGTCTGCAAAAATCAGGAGAACATAATTTTCAGTTTGGCAATGATTCTGTGTGAAACAATTTCACGAAACGAACTTGAAATATTAAAATCAGAACTTAAAGTTTGGTCATTTTAAAATTTCAGTTTGGCTGCTTGTTCCTTTTATATTTTGAGGCTGTCTTACTTAGTAAGTTTTATCAATATGCTAGACTTTGGTGAAAGTTTGCTATCCTTTTAAAATTTTGCAAGCTAGAACTCTCTCAATCCTGAAAAATCTTAAAGAAGCTTTACGACAAATTGAGCACATCGTAGACATTCTGCATAAGAAAGCACAAGGGAAAAATACTTTCCGAAAGATTTTTTTGCATGAGATTAGGATGTCTGCCTACAATTTTTCATCAATTTTTTTTTAAGAAATGGTATAAAAATTGCTGATATGGTAGGTTGGGATGTGGACGTTATTTACCTGAAAAATGTGATTGCATTAAATTTCGGTAGACGTTTAAAATATTTTTCTTTCGCCAACTTGTGAGTCCGTAAGCTTCACAAGCAGATAATTTACAATTCACTAGAAAGAAGGATTTTTTCCCCCTGAAAATTCTGAATCTTTAAAATCAGTATTTCTGCTTACACTATAATTTATTATTTTAACCATTAAACAAGTCGTGAAAAATGTGTAACATTTTAAAACTTTGCTATAGGGTTGTCAGGACTGCTGTTTCTTCTAATTGTCTTGGGAAACATCTAGAAATCCTACATGGGAGCTTACTCAAGCTATGTTCGTGTGTGCGTGGAATAGACAACACCAGTTAAAAGGGTTAACTTTTTTTTCCAATGGCAGATTGTGAACAGTTACAGTTTTGCAACAGAGTCCATTAATCTATACTAAGGACAGATGTGATGGTCTCTTTATTATGGAGGCACCTAATAAGTGGGCCACCATTGCCTCCTATGAAGGGACGGTCAGTTACAACCATGCCTTCTCCGGGATTTGAACCCAGACCCTTCGGTACGCTTCCCTAACCACTGTCTGAACGGACAGAAGGGTTAACTTGTAAGGATCTTAAGTTTTACTAACGTTTATTTTATTTTAAATCTTTACTATCACTTCTTATTTTCTACTTCCGGCCAGAATTATAAGCGTGAAGGTTTTTATGCAAAGTTTGTCTGGCGAACGCCAAGTATTTATGTGTGGCCTTTTTGCCAAGCGAAAGGGAGGAAGCAGTAAGTCAACGCAGGCCGCTTACCTTAGAAGTTACGCAGTTGCTGTTTGCCTTCCAGGCCAGAGGTTTTAATCCTCTTGATAAATTAAAACGTATTGTAGTGTTCACAGTCTCTGTGCTACATACGCTTCCTGTTATTATAAGGCCAATCTTCCACGTGTATTATTCTAAAGTTAAAATTAGAGTTTAGTTTTATTTTTATACTTTTACGTTAGACCCCGAGTGGAGGGTCAGTGTATTCCGAAGTACGGAAGTTATTGTATATAGAGAAAAAATAAAGGGTTTTGTATACCCTTCGTCTGTATCCTGTCTACTTACCACAATTAGTGAACATAGCTTTAGTAAGCTCTCTGTTCCGAGTCAGGTCCTTGTATGTTCCCGAAGAATGTTAGAAGGAACATTGAACCTGATAAACTTTACCCCTTAATTCTCACAGCGTGCAGGCGCTCCCGCACTTCGGGATACAGAGACCAACACTTTTGGTCTAAAACATATAAAATAAGAAATATTCACTTGATAACTAACTTAATAATAATTCAACTTAAATTCTGTACAAAGACTATTAACGTGAAGATTGGCCTTTAGACACTACGTATGTAATGAACGAAATACGAATACTACAATCCGTCTTATTTTATCAGCAAGAACTGAGTTCTGGCTTTAAAGGCAGACACGAAATGACAGCGAAAAGCACGCGTGCAGCAGGTAGGCTCTTCTCTCTCTTGACTAAAAGCCACTTCTTAAATACCTACACAGTTTGCAAACTCGTTAACATAAAAATCCTACTCGAGCTTATTTTGGCCGGAAATGGAAAATAAGAGAGAATAGCAAAGTTAAAAATAAAATAAATGTTAGTAAAACTTAAAATCATTAGAGGATGATATTCTTAGTGCTGCCTCTATTTTCAGGTATTTCGCTTATTGATTTATTAAATTTTTAAACCTTCTTCAAAGCATAAAGAACTGATAAAGTGCCGGTCAAATCGCTTATAAGGAAGGTTGCTGGTTTAAGACACTTTGATAAAAGAGAAGAATGCAATAAGTTAATAAAAGTGGAGTTAATAAAATTATTTTAAAAAAACTTAAAATCCTTAATTCTTAGTGCTGCCTCTATTTTCAGGTATTTCGCTTATTGATTTATTAAAATTTTAAACCTTCTTCAAAGCATAAAGAACTGATAACGTGCTGGTCAAATCGCTTATAAGGAAGGTTTCTGGTTTAAGACGCTTTGATAAAAAAGAAGAATGCAATAAGTTAATAAAAGTGGAGTTAAAAAAATTATTTTAAAAAAACTTAAAATCCTTAGAGGATGATATTCTTAGTGCTGCCTCTATTTTCAGGTATTTCGCTTATTGATTTATTAAAATTTTAAACCTTCTTCAAAGCATAAAGAACTGATAAAGTGCGGGTCAAATCGCTTATAAGGAAGGTTGCTGGTTTAAGACACTTTGATAAAAAAGAAGAATGCAATAAGTTAATAAAAGTGGAGTTAATAAAATTATTTTAAAAAAACTTAAAATCCTTAGAGGATGATATTCTTATTGCTGCCTCTATTTTCAGGTATTTCGCTTATTGATTTATTAAAATTTTAAACCTTCTTCAAAGCATAAAGAACTGATAAAGTGCCGGTCAAATCGCTTATAAGGAAGGTTGCTGGTTTAAGACACTTTGATAAGAAAGAAGAATGCAATAAGTTAATAAAAGTGGAGTTAATAAAATTATTTTAAATGCGAGTTGGGTAAAACACTTTGTACAAGAAAAACAAAATCCCACTAGCTTTTAATTTGTTTTCCTTTTAAGAAAGGCAATTTAATGGTTACTATATGAAATATGAACTTTTCCGTTCTAGGTCAACTTTTTCCTTTCTAAGAAGATCACTCGTATTTTATGAATTCGTATTTTATGAAGATCATTGTTTTTGAGAGGGGAACTTTAAAAGCAATGTTTGTTTATGTTATTAGAAACACCGATTTGCAAGGTGGCTCCAGGTAAAGGAAATGCAAGTAGCCGACTGTGGTTCCAGCTGTTTTCACAAGCTGTACCTGCATAGGAAATACTTTGATATGAATTATTAATGCGTTTATTGTTTACAAGGAGCCGATTTCTGAATCACATAAGGCGCCAAAAGTGTTGGATTTGGGCCACTGGTTATTTTTAAAGATGCTGTCGCAAGATGATTCACTTTAAATGCTAATGAAAAGTACTAATTATATTCAATCACTGAGAATCATTTGTTTATTTATTTTACCACCATGCGCATACTTTATGATTTGCCAAAAATCGAAATCTGCAAACCGAAAACAATAAGCAATTTAAAGAGTTTTCCTTCGAGTTGGTTAATAAAGAGCGTAAAAATATAATAACTATTTTTTTCGAAATTTTATTCATAATTAAAATGTATTGTTATGCGTCAGCTACGTTTTTTATGTCAACAGCTATGAATTCCTGATAGAATATTTGAACTTAAATGTCCCTGTCGATTTTCAACTACGTCAATGAGTACAAGTCGTCGAACTGGAAAGTCACGTGGGAAAGGCATCCGGTGAACGACTAAGAAAGCGAAAACAAGGAATACCTCTGATAACTCAAGCGTAACGTTATTTCTACGCGCAGTTCGAAATCTCTTCTATAACCACAGAGTATATTGGATTGACTCATAAGTCCTGGCATTTTTAAGTGAAAATTTTGGGTGAAAAATAAAACGTTTTGGCAATGCGTTTTATGTTATTCGATAGAGAATTATGTGCTCAACAAAACAGTGTTTTAATTTTTTATGCTGATATACTTGTTTTTCTTTTCATGTCATTAAAATAAAGTGTCAATTCAACAACAACAACAAAAAATTCGACGACCTTCTACCTTTCGCATTTAATCGAGGTGTCAAAGCCACAGAAGCTGCTCAAAGAAATTTGTGGCGAAAAACCGATGCCACTTAGATCGGTTCAATATTGGTTTAAGCCAGAGTTTCACCTGTAGCAGAGGGTCGCCAAAATTTTAGCAGTTTTGATATTCCTTTAACTTATTATAATAATTTTACAATTACCAAATATTTTTACACAATGTATCTGAAAATAGATAAGGATAAGTCAATAAAGACAAAAAGAAAACGAAAACGTTTCTATGCATTCTTTTTGTAATATAAACTTTCATTTTACTTGCTTTGCACGTGACGCTATCATTTCGTCTGTTACTTATTTAAAATTTTCACATTGTTCTATGTCTTAAAATTAGAAATTAAAGCTAATGACCTAAAGCTGCAACAGCATATTACAGTACAAGTGAAAAAACTGACAGTCAGTTTCAGTCACGCGTGTGTCGGATTTGCGCAATGCTTATGGAGTCCCACAAATTTTTTGTAAATATTACGGGGTCCTAGGGTCACGAAAAAATTTTCAGTCATAAAAAGATGTCGCGACTGAAAAACGTTTAAGGAGTTAAAGTTTAAGCTATTCAAAGACTGTGAATTCTATCGTAGAGGCATTGAACAACTTGTTGAAAGTTGAAAAGTTGTTAAGATCAACGGAGAATACATTATTGATTAATTTGTTGTTCATTTCTTGTTTATTTTTGTGGAAATATAAAAAAAGCCAGAACTTATGGGCCAACCCAATATTATATATATGTTAAACTAAAATATTCGTAAATTATATATTAATAATTTGATATATCTAATAATATATCGTATTTAGTAGTTTAAGGGTAGTAAGGGACCTACGACAGCAAAAAGCATGAAAATTTCAATTATTAATTATCTGACTATGTTATTAGTTAAACTGATATAAACTACATATTATTAAATTAAAAATTTAATTATATCCTCAATGCTCGATTTTTGGAAATAAATCTTATAAGGTCCTTGAAACATTCAATTTCAGGTACATGATCATTCACCGGTGCATATAAAAATTTTGTTCAGATATCTAACATTTACAGCTCAAAAAATATGGACAATTCCTTTATACAAAATCACAGGAATTCTTAAAAAATGTTGCATGTTTTTAAACAAAATCAGTTCCTCAATAATTCATTTCTTCCCCGAAATAATTTAAGATAAATTCACTGAAAGTACACTCGTAGACAAAAAAAAAAAAGACGCACCAAGAACGAGTTATCCGAATGGGACGAAAATCGGCAAAAGTGATGTACATGTACCGAAAAACAAGTGATTACAGTTTGAGAAAAATCGGATGATTTATTGAAGTGATAGAGCTTTACAAAGTGAAAAAGTCAGTAACGCGTTTGTCCACCTCTGGCCCTTATGCAAACAGTTATTTGGCTTGGCATCGATTGATAGAGGTTGCGGATGTCCTCCTGAGGGATATCGTGCCAAATTTTGTCCAACTGGCGCGTTAGATCGTCAACATCCCTAACTGGTTGGAGGGCCCTGCCCATAATGCTCCAAACGTGCTCAATAGTAGAGAGATCCGGCGAGCTTGCTGGACAAGGTAATGTTCGGCAAGCACTAGGGCAAGCAGTAGAAACATGTGCAGGTGTGGGGGCGGGCATTATCTTGCTGAAATGTAAGTCCAGGGTGGCCTGACATGAAGGGCGACACAACGGGCCTTAGAACTTCGTCGACGTACCGCTGTGCTGTAAGGTTGTGACGGATGACAACCAAACGGGTCCTACTTTGAAATGAAATGGCACCTCAGACCATCACTCCTGGTTGTCGGCCTGTGTTCCGGAAGACAGTCAGGTTGGTATCACACCGCTGTTCGGGGCGTCTCCAGACTCGCCTTCGCTGGTCATCGGGGCTCAGTTCAAAGCGGGATTCATCACTGAAGACTATTCTACTCCAGTCAGTGTCATTCCAGTACGAATGAGCCCGACACCACTGCAAACGGGCTTACGTTGTACAGAGGTCAATGGTAGTCGGCGCAAGGGGCGCCGTGACCTCAGCCCCCTTTCTGTGAGCCGTCTATGAATGGTCCTTGCGGTCACTGAAGCACTAGTTGCGAGCACAAACGATGATAATGATGCATCTGGGGCTGTGAGTGCCGCTCTGACGATTGCTCGGTCTTCACGTTGTGTCGTTTCTCTAGGCCTACCGTCCCCTTCTTGACACTGTGTGCGGCCATGGTTCACCCATTCCTGCCAACATCGTTTAATAGTGGTATCGCTCCTGCTGAAATGTCGAGCTATTCGCCGATAAGACCAACCTGCTTCTTTGAGCCCAACTACACGACCTCTCTGAAATTCTGACATCTACGTATATCGTTCGCGCACATATATGCGAGGCATAGTTACTGTCTACCATACACGGAATGAAATAATTAGTGAAGAATTTATGACCTGGAATCGTAATTTCTCCTCTTAAATACCTGCCAGCTGCGCAGATGAGATGCGCTGTAGCGACAACCGTTCATTCATTGGCAGCCAAAATGTAAAATTTTGCGTTTTCCATCGAAACCTCTACGCATATCAATTTGTGTCCAATTTGCTTTATATCTTCTCCGTGCGTCGTTTTTTTTTTTTTTTTTTTTTTTCCTAAGAGTGTATTTAGGTAAGCAATATTAAAAAATAAAATTTCAGGTTTTCAGGTTTATTTTATGGATATAATTTTATCAATGTGTGCTAAATCTTGAAAAACTCATTTTGAGGAAAACTTTAAAAACCAAATAAATTACTCTAGCGGTCATTTTTATAATTTTTCAAATTTTTGCTTTTATAATCCTGTCATGATGATTGCTCTGAATCTTTACTTTTTTTTTATATTGTTTTTAAAAGATTCTTACTTCCTGCGTGATTCTATTAATATTTTTTTTTTCAATTTGAATAACACATTTGGTCAGTTTTCTGAAATCCTCACCTTTATTGCCGTGCGTCTGCATCAAGCTTTAAAATTTTCAGCATTTCATCTTAACGAAAAATACCTTCTTTAAAACATATAATTACATCCCCTATCCGTTTTCAAAGATTTCATGTCAGCAAACCAATTTTTAACAGCTTCGATGAGTCTACAGATATACTTAAGTAAATTCTCTTTCAAACTCAGACGTCTGAAAAATACCTTTGTCCCTAACAAAGGTAATTCTTGAAAGAAATGATTTGTGTAACACTGTTGACATTAAAAGCGGAAAATAATTAGGAAAAAAATCTTGATAAATCTCAGTTAAAAGCTATTTAAAATAAAGCTATTAAAAATTCTCTCTTTAATAAAGAGACGTGACTGTCTTAATTTAAATCTATGATTTTCAATTGTTAGCATTTGGTGTTTTAAACCCATACATGTTATACGTTTTTGGAATAAGCAAGGTTCGCTTTATTTCTTAATGAAAATGAAAACCGATTTTTGGAAGATTAATTAGATACTTCCTTTAAATGAATAGAAGAAAGTACTCATGTTTAATAACCCAAGTATGAATGCTTAGGGTTACTCTTAATAAGCCTATTATTAGATATTCATATCTTTTATTTATACTATTGTGTATTTTTATTCAAGAAGTCCAGGGTTCAAGTCCCGGTAATGGCATTGCACAGTTTTCACGTCTCCTGCTTCCAAAAAAGGCCTAATGACTCTAAAGTGGCACCCGAATTAGAAGGTGGTGGACGATAATTCGTCGCCGCCAGGATTTGGTGATTGCGTCCACTAATCATCAGTCACCCTTTAAAAAGGGGAGAAGTATATAAGATATTTTCTCTTTCTCCGCATGCCTTCGTGGTGTTATTTGAAGTATACTCGACGCATATTCGAGAGGACCAGGGTTCGTATCCCGGTGAGCACAATGCACATTTTTCACGTTCCCTGCTTCAAAAAATGCCTAACGACTCTAAACTATATTTCATGAAATATTTTAAAATTTCACAACAAATAAACTATTCTACTAGTATCGAGTTTAATTACAGTATCTCCATTCTAGTTGAAACATTCGCTCATTGAAATTCAATTCGTAATTTCCCTGATTTTCCATGACTAAATTTAATGAAATACCGTATTTACTCGAGTTTTTGTTCACTCTTTTCCTACTAATCTTTCCAACTGAAAATCGGGAGGGGAAAACTACGCGGTGTAAGCTATTTATTATATTGTGTATTTCAAGGGATACAGCTATTTCAATAATATTCCTTTTATTTATACAAAATACTTTTCTTATTTGTGTATACATTTTACCTCGTTACCTTAAATCAAAAGTTTATAAATTATATTTTGAAAACACTAGGTAGAAAATTACACGAGGAGGAGAAATATACTCATAAGTATGGTAGTTATCAGATTAGGTATAAATGACTAGATAATTTTATGCATTTAAACTACAAAATGCAGTACAATAATTTAGAAAACTACGTATAAATATAAAAAATCTCTTTTATATTTTTCTGTATCCTGAAACAGATGAATAAAATATACTGTATATATTATATATAAAATTCTTTTGCGACTTTTATTTTCGCAGCTGTTAGCTATAGACCTATATATACCTATATATAGAATTCTAGTTATTATAATGTTTTAATTGAAATAAACTTTCATGTTTTAGCATTTTCAATTTAAGAAATCTTTGTAAAAGCTAAGAAATCTAACATTTTTATGCGGTCCCCAGTCCCTTTATATTGAGTAAAAGTTTATTTTTATTACAAAACATATAACGCAAAACGTTTGACTCCCATGCAACAAAGTTGACCAACATATTTAATTCCAACATTTAAGGTTTTTTGTCTTTTTTTTTAGGCATTTCTAGAAAAGAGGTTAAAAAAATTAAAATAATTAGTATACTTATTTAATTTTTGCCTGTAATGTCCATAAATGGTATTCCTTTGTTACTTGCTAGAGTGGAACTTTCTTTAATGTATAATTTCCATGCGTTCACTTTTATTTTTTGTAAATAAATCTACGCTTCACTTTTCATTTACACAAATAATGTTATGAATTAGGAAGAGGCTATTGCTGAAGCCAGTCTCTTTTTTTCTACAGCTTGAAATTAGTATGACACTGATAGTAAAATCCCCATTTTTTGAAAAAAAATTATTGATCAAACTTTTCACGACGATCTGCTTTATAATGTTTGTCAATCTATTAACAACAGAAATCTTTAACTAAATTGATATTTTATTTCTAGTTCTGTACAAACTTAAATATTTCACTGCTCAATTTGTATACGACCAGGAACACGATCTTAAAAAAAATTCTATAAATATTTGTACTGCAGGAATGAAATGTTTCTAGTTTTATTTTTGGAATGAATATAAAATATTTTGCCCTCCTCGCCGCGTACCTTTGTGGGGTAATTGGAAGCATACTTGGCTAATATATACGTATATATAACGTAAAAAAGAAATTCTTCATGCTATTGCTTTAAAGCAAATGTATATATATATATATATATATTTCCAGTTAGTAGGTCTGAAGTTCGAATCCCGGCAAGGGGAAATTATACATTTTTTCTGTTTCAGTGTACCTAATGACTGAATAAATAAGCAATTTTTTGCATTTTAGAACAAAACAGAATATTGAAAGGTTGTATAAAAGGCTAGTTTGGGTAATTTTTACAATTATTTTTTTAATTTAAAACTACTATCACATGAATATGTTCCTTACTTAAAACCCTTTTGTAACTGGAATTATATGTCTGTGAAAATCAATTGCTAAACTAAGGGTAGCATAAGAACTTTTATGGACATGATGTGTATAGGAAGCATGTAAATAAACCATTTAAGAAATAAAACATAAATGCCAAATTCTGAATAAACTGTTCGCAAAATAAATTTGTAAAGCATACACAAATGATAATAGAAATGGGCCGCCCAGACGTATAGTGGTTAGGGAGAGCCTGACTGCGATGTCAGAGGGCCTAGGTTCGAATCCCGGAGAAGGTATGCATGCAAAATTGTCTGTCCCTTCATAGGAGGCAACAGTAGCTGCCCATTAGGTGCCTCCACTATAAAATGGCCACTACTTCTGGCCTTAGTAGTGGCTAATGCCGTTATAGACTAGTGCCCGCCATTGAAAAATTAATAATTATAATAATAATAACAAAAATGGTGTTTCTAAATAAAACCTAAGACCTAAGCATTACAGGAGACTGAAAAAATTTTTAACTAGTATGGTTTTCCATTATAAAGTACAACTGCAAAATATATTCAATTGTGAGTTGCAAAACCAGGACATTTGCCTCTCGTGCACAACTAGAAGAGGCATTAAACTGACTCAGAAAAGTAAAAATTCGTTTTTAAAAGAAAATTATTAACTTATTATTATTGTTATAATTAATAAATTAAAAAATCTTAAATTATTATTATTATAAATAAAATTATTATTATTATAAAAAAACTAAAATTATTATTATCATAAATTAAAAACTTAAATTATTATTATTATTAACATCAAGAAGCATAATTAAAAGTATACTGAATTTTGCTGGTACTGCTTCTGATTTAAAAAACATTAGATACTGCTGATACTGCTGTCGTTGTCAGTGGGTGCTGCTCAGTTTCCATTAACCATCGCTCGTAGCCAGCTCCTCAGTGGTGAAAACTTTTCTCGATTTACCTTTGACAGAGAGTAGTGTGAACGTAATAAGCAGCAAAATTACTTAAATATGAATTAAATGTTTTACTTTATTAAATTTATGCAATCAAGTTTATTTAATACACATTTCATATTGCATGGTTTCCATTTGTTTCAAGAAAGGAGTTAAGAGGGATTTTTTATTATAAATAATTCAGCTGAATTAATAGAAGCATTAAAGACAATAATTATAGTTGGAACGAATGTTTGACGTCAATTTGCATTTATGGTAGGGGAATTACATACACAGAGTTTGCCTGGGAAACGTCTAGCCGCCAGCAAAAGTGATTTTGTACGGTCTCCCATTAATCTAAATTGCAGTTTTAACTACAGTTTCCGCTCCAGGATATCCCATTTCACTTTAGATTGGTTCAATTTTGCCATATTCCATCAATCTATACAAAGTGCACCGGCTAAGCTTGTAAGGTAAGGAGGTTGTTTTAGCAGACCTAACGCACAAACATCCACTGGAATGACATCAATAGATTAACGAAGAACTTTTGAAAAGGAAATATACCATATTACCAGTTTCTCGTTCCGTATTTTTTATAAAGTTTTCTTGTTCCATTTTCCATTATAACTTTTGAAATTAAATAATATCTGCAATTCGAATTTTTGTCATGTTATAACCATATTTTAATTCTCCCAGAACTGCACATTTGCTTTCTTTACATGGAATACCCATCGTTGCTGCTAGATAATTAAGTGAATAGGTACCAATACTGAATTGTATAGTATCAAAGAAATAAAAAATTAGTTTGGTATTTTGAATTTTTTGTGAACATTCTGGTTAATTTAAGATAATTGACATATTATCAGCGATCATAAAGCACTGATTTTTGCTGCTACTGTAAAGCCAACCTTCTTTAAAAAATTTCTTAATATAAGGGGGTTTCAATAAACTTTTTTTTTTAATTTTCATTTATTTATTTATTTATTTATTTTTGAAAAAGCAACTGTAGTAAAAATTAAAGTAAAAATGTTTTCATAATTAACATTTTTGTTAAAACTGAGATTTAAAAATAAATTATCAATATTTTTTTTAAAAAAATAACCGGTATTAACTAACTTCTTCAAGAAAAATTTGCAATCAAAGAGTTTTTTGCTCGATCAGTGGGGCAGTGGATAAGGCCATTGAATGCTGACAGTTCGTACTTGCAGCAAAGTTCGGAGAGTGTGTGAGTGAATAGAAATTTTCATGCATTTTTTTTCGTTTGACCTCATAGGGTAAATGGTTTTTTTTTTTTTTTTTTTTTTTTTGGGGGGGGAGCAGGAGACATGAAAAACGTGCAATGTCCTTGCCGAGACTCGAAACCTGGATCTCTCGAATACGCGTCGAATTTGCTTCCAATTATACCAGGAAGGCACGCAGAAAGGAAAGGGAAATACCTTATAATCTGAGTACTCTACTCTCTACAGAAAAGTAAACTCTACTACTCCGTAAGTTATTACTCTTTCTCTACAGAAAGAGTAATAACTTACGGAGCAGCAATCTGCGGTGGCGAACTTACCTCTCATATGAAAAGATCCCTGCTCTCTATTCAGAGACAGCAGCTACTTCAAGTATGCAGAGCATACCGTACCACGTCAACACTAGCCCTACAACAACTAGCAGGAATTCCTCCCCTAGATTTGATAGTAGAAAGGGAGGCAGCTATCGTAAGGTTTACCAGGCTGGGTCAAACTTCAACACTCTGGGGTCATAGTTATCACCACTCGGACTACGAGGATCAAAACAACTGCAAAATCTTTCATTCAGCAGCTTTTAATCTCTCCGACAGTATCAGTATAAACGACCAACCAATACAGAGGTACAGTAATAACCTTTTCACAGATGGCTCCAAAACTGAGAACGGCACGGGCAGCGCCTTCTGTAGACTAGAAAATTGAGTTGTAACATTCGAGTAGAAAAGGAAATTAGGCTTGAACAACTCGGTATACCAAGCAGAGCTTCTAGCTATCAGTGCTGCAATTAGATATGCGAACACATGTCAACAGGAGAAATTCTCCATACTCAGTGATTCGGCATCAAATCTGGGGCTATCGCAAGTCAGAACAGCCGGAGTCCTTTGGTATACAGAATTCAGAAACAGCTTCTGACAATGCCTATTTCGCAAAGACCCACTTTGAAATGGGTTCCCGCTCACACAGGGATTCAAGGGAATGAAGCCGCTGACCTACTGGCCAAGCAGGCAGCCAACTGCACGGATATATTAGAAAGACCAACTAAACTTCCTTGGTCTCATATTAAGCTAACAACTTTGACAAGTCTGCTACAAAATTGGCAAAGTAAATGGACAGAGGCAGAGGTAGGACGAAAGACATTTCGCTTACTGCCAAAAGTTAACATGGAACTAAAGACCCACTGTGCTAGCCTAACACAGTTCTTGACAGGTCATGGACCATTCCCAGTATACCTGAACAGATTCAGACTTAGGGATACTCCTTTCTGCGAATGCGGAGAGGAAGGCGATACAGACCATTATTACTTCCATTGTGTACATACAAGAACCTGGCACTTGAAGAAACCAGCGGACTGTGCCTGGACAATGTGGACGAATAACACACTCAAAAACAGAATAGCCCTTGATAAAATAAAGAAAATTTCAAGACACTGCCTAAGCAGAAACAACCGTGGATAATATTATAATGTTTCAAATGTTCAGAACTTAAAGCAGAAAACCAGAATAACGCTTAGTGCCTTGCAGTTACCAATAAGTAAAAACTGTTATTAGTATATAATATTCAACCTTGTTACTCTGGAGTCTTCCCCGCCGTGATGGTATATAATTCCGTTTGGTTCATGTCCATGTTCGGAAGCCATCATAGCGGTGCACTCACTCACCTTATAATCTGAATATGAACAAATTTTTACTTAAAACTTCCTCCACTATAATATCCCTCCCCGTGATCTTTTTGTCGTAGTGAATTCAACAAACAAACGTAATAATACAGTCGAAAGTCGTTAATTCGGACACCCATAATCCGGAATGATCTATAATCCGGACCTCAAAGCTACAAACTTTCTGCACATGCGTCGCGTTGACGGCCGGGGGGTGGAAACGCCGCGGCGCGCAATGAATTGGAAGTTGATTTGTCAGCACTATCCTTATCTTCACGGCAGATGTTTTTATTTTATTTGGCTTATAATTCCTTACTGAATATAGTATTTCATCTCGATGTACTTCGTCTTTGATATGATTTAAATCAAATTCCTCGTCATTATAATTCGCTTCCTATAGTGAAGAAAGTGACACAGAGGTTATTGAAAACGAAAAAATTTGGATTGACAAATTAGTCGGTATTCTCGACACAGCAATTATAGGACTTGAACAGCGGAATTTCGTAACTGAGCAAGAAATTATGTCTATTTATAGAATTAAAGAGAAAGTATTATCACATAAAACAAAGCAACTTAAACAACTTACATTGAAAGAAATGTTTAATAAAATAAACAAATAAATATTAAGCTTTTTTTTTTGTAAATTTTGATAGCCTTTAGATCATAATTGTTCTTTATTTCATAAATTACGGTTTCATATTTTTAATTTTAAAATTTCTGCATGCCATCTTACCAGATTTAAACTGATGATCTATAATCCGGAAAAATCGATAATCCGGAATCGCCGAAGTCCCGACAAGTCCGGATTAACGACTTTTGACTGTACATCACTTTCTTTGTAGAAAATGAGATATTCTTGATATGCGTGAAAATTTAGCGTTAAGACGAATACATCAACCGAATTTGGAAAGGTTTGAAAAAGAACGGTTAATACACTAGATTGTTAATGATCAACTGATAAAACAACTAAATTTTCAAAAAATATTTTCTCGGAGTAGAAATAAAAGAAATTATAGTTATTTGAATCTCACCAACTTCAATGCAGATATAAATTAAATGAGATAGCTTTCCGTTTTTAAATTCTAGCTGGCTAAAATTTAATGTCATTGTATTTAGGTTACTTAAAAGCAGCAGCTTAACACTTATGCAGTGTTCACTTATGTAAATGCCCCGAAACGTCATCAAAATGACAAGTTATAAAACTCAAGTTATTGCAGTAATTCTGATTACTAAAGTTAATTAAGGATTCAATTTTAAGGATGCCATAGAAGTACAAAGTAGGTCAGGCGTATGCATCGAAAATTGTATTAATAATATTTTTAAACTTATCAGTGAGTATTCTTAGGATGAAATAAGCTTCAGTAAACTTAAACTAATGAAAAATATATAGAACCTTGCCTAAATTAAAAACGAAAAGCGTTCAGACACGGCGATTTTTTATAGAACATGTTTTTTATCTATAAAACATGAATTAAGTGAGAAAGTTACTGTCTATTTAGCTTCTTTAAAAGCAAGAAAAACTGAATTACTAAATAGCTTGAAAATTAATGCATTATGTTCTATATTACTTAAATGTTATTTAACCACAAAAAAAAAAAAAAAAAAAAAAAAAAAAAAAAATACGTTTTAATTTCTTCATTTAAAAATTGTTGTTTATTACTTTTATTATTCTTCTGAATTTTTAAAATTACGATTAAAAACACTTTAATAGTTCTGATAAAATATTACTTTAAGATTTATGATATTCTTATTTAGCATGGTTACTTTTGTTTGATACAAAAGTGTACAAATATTAACTAATTTGATTTCATATAGGGACACGCATTTACCACTTTGCCTCAAATGAAAATTTTCTAGACATGGCTCTGGTGTATTATTTATTTCTGAAGGATAATCATATTTCTAAAGGAGATTTGAGAAGACTGGCTCGTACTTTTAAATTTTCTGACATGAATTCCAGTTTTCCATGAATTCTTGAAAAAAATCATATATTTTTCCTGACTTTTCCCAGCCACTTTTGACTTTTCTGAATTTCCGTGACTTTCGGTAACTTTAGAAGAGAGTGAAAACCATGTATTATACTGAAATAGAAGAAAAATCATTCAGTTACTATTTTTTCCCTTCTTTTTACATTTCACCCAGATGCTCAATATGCTTTATATTTTTTTTCTGATATGGTGAGCATCTATGTGATAAACCATTTCGTCCCACATGCGTGCCAGTAAGCCACTATCGACCGGTCCATAGCATCGTTAATGGAAAGTGGTGGCACAAGGGCGAGAAGTATTTTTGATAAATCCTCACATATGGGAAAAAAAATTAGATTAAATCCAGATTTCTAGATAGTTACCTCATTAACACGTCAATTGGGTTCAGTACTTTAGAAATGTTTCAATTGCATTTACTTGTATTTCTACCGTATGATGGTAATTTTTCTTATTGGCAATCATATAAAGTATTGCAATGTATTCTGATATAATACTGAATTGTAAACTCAACTTCTCTTAACAAGGTCATGTAATGATTCAGAAGTCAAACAACAAAAATCAGCGTTAATTCACAAAATTTTCACAGGACTAGTTTCGATGGTTTTACCGAACCATCATCTTCAGCTGCAAAACCGCAAATGAACAAGATAGGAAATAATGTTTAGATAAGATAAGAAAGCCTGGACAAGAATAAGCAAGTGGCGCCATCTGTTGGCGAAACCAGAACTAGAACATAATTTCTCTAAAAGCCGAAGGCAAATTTGGATTGGAATTAGGATCGTTAACTAGAACAGAAAGATTTTTATGAATGTGAAATGCCTCTAGAAAATCCAGTTCTCCAATGGAAGATGTTTTTTGAATAATTTTGGCAGCAGAAAAATTGAAAGTGTGATTTTCGGACCAACAATGTTGAGCAACAGAAGACTTCTGTGTCTCATGTTCTTTGACGCGAAATTTTAAGGCTCTCTTAGTTTGGCCAATGTAAATTAAACCGCACTGGCAAGGAATCCTATAAATACCCCAGGAATTCATATCCGGAATGGGGTCCTTGAGTATAGAAGTTGGAATTTTATTGATGGGAGAGTAAACAACCCGAAAGTTAAATTTCTGCAAAATATGTGCAACTTTATAGCTAATTGATGGAAAGAAGGGAATGACAACAGAATTTTTATAATCTCCTAAAATAAGAGTGTGGCTTTTAGTGTGTTGAGATGAGAATTTTTTAACTGCTTGATTAATAATGTTGGGTGAAAAGCCCCTGTCAATAGCTATTGCTTTTAAATAATTTAGTTCTTCATCAAGGGCTAGTTTGGAGGAGCAAACTTGAAGAGCACGGAAAACATAGGAATAAAATGAAGCTAACTTTTGTTTAGTCGGATGACATGATTTAAAGTGTGGTGGAAGGCAAACCGATGAAGGTTTACGGTAAACTGTAGTACTGAAGTTGGATGTGTTACGTGTGACCAGAATGTCGAGAAACGGAAGAGAATTGCAAGTCTCAAGTTCAAAAGTGAACTGAATAGCAGGATCAATAGAATTCATTGTTGAAAGAACTCTATTTAAATCATCTTTATTACCTTCAAACAGGGTAAAAGTATCGTCTACGTAGCGGAACCATGCCGGGAAGTTTAAAGTTTCAAACAATTTTGATTCATAATAATGCATGTAGATATCAGCCAGGATGGGACTGAGGGGGCTTCCCATGGCTAATCCCTCAGTTTGCTTGTAATATTTATTTTGGAAAACAAAATGTGTTTGTTTCAAACAGAGTTGAGTGAGAGAAATTAGCTCATCAATTTCGATGCAAGAGAAATGAAATTCGCGAAGTCTGGTTTCTAGACATCTTAATGCACCCTCCACTGGGACATTGGTGAATAATGATTTTACATCAAAAGAAACCATGAGTAAATTACGAGGAAAAATGTTTTTAACCTTTTTTACAAACTCTATTGAATTTTTTATGGTGTAAATGTTATTGTCTAATAGAGTGGAAAATCTAGAAACTAAATATTTAGCTAATGGATACGAGGCAGTACCTAAATTTGATACAATAGGGCGGAAAGGAATACCACTTTTATGAATTTTGGGAAGAGCATATAATCTGGCACAATTCGCAACAGATGGGATAAGCGAATGTTTTAAGTTGCTTGAAATGATTTGCGAAGATTTGATCGCAGTTTTTATTTTGGATAAGTCCGAAGGTGAAGGATCTTTAGGGATCGGATTATATGGTCCTTCGTTTAAGAGTTTTTGTGACACCATCGATGTAAGTGTTCTTATCCATGACGACTATCTGGCCACCTTTGTCGGCCTTTGAAATGACAATATCCGGGTTAGAATGAATCTCGCGCATAGTAGCTCATTCTCTCGCAGTTAGATTTGGTTTCAAAGGTTTATTATTGAATTTCACATTATGAGCGATAAGATGCCTAATCATTTCTTTCTGTGAATCTGAAACTTTACTGAACTTGAAAGCTTTTTCGATAGGAGCCAAAATCTTTAGAATCGAGGGTTTACAGGTTTGTGAGAAGTTAAAATTATATTTTAGAATTCTCTCTTGTTCTTCTGAAAGACTAACATTAGAAATATTAACTATTGGCTTGATGTTTACAATGGGAAGATTTTTTGAACTACTTGAACTGGAAGACTGTAATCACAATATCCAAAATTTTGGATATTGTGCTTTGCTTGTCTGATTTCATGCATTTTGCTTACAAACATTTTGTTTTCTATTCATTTCAGTGAGGGAATTTTCTGCTATTTTGTGTGTACTTTATTATTGCTCAGTTAATTTAGTTTGATTTTCTGCATTGTTTATCATGCCTTCATCCATTAATCGTTTCACTAAATTACGCCTGAAACGGCAAAAATTCCTGAATCATCTTGACTTTTTACTTAAATGTAAATGTAAAAAATTGATCCCCAATTTTATTCAAATTAAATCTAATCAAACACCTTCGAGTCGCGTTTCAAGAATTCTGTTAAATTGCAAACTTGCCTTACTTCGGTCCGTGATAAGGGATACACGTCAACAATTGTCCAAAATTGAACATGAACTCTATAAGCTTCATCTGGAACTCACTAAAACATATCCAAAATTCACTGCCCTTGAACAAAAGTCTTGGTCTAGAACGGAGAATGCAGTTAACCGTCATAAAAACACCCTTGCAGTTAAATTCGAAAAACTTCTTTTACAGTCTTCCAGTTCAAGTAGTTCAAAAAATCTTCCCATTGTAAACATCAAGCCAATAGTTAATATTTCTAATGTTAGTCTTTCAGAAGAACAAGAGAGAATTCTAAAATATAATTTTAACTTCTCACAAACCTGTAAACCCTCGATTCCAAAGATTTTGGCTCCTATCGAAAAAGCTTTCAAGTTCAGTAAAGTTTCAGATTCACAGAAAGAAATGATTAGGCATCTTATCGCTCATAATGTGAAATTCAATAATAAACCTTTGAAACCAAATCTAACTGCGAGAGAAAGAGCTACAATGCGCGAGATTCATTCTAACCCGGATATTGTCATTTCAAAGGCCGACAAAGGTGGCCAGATAGTCGTCATGGATAAGAACACTTACATCGATGGTGTCACTAAACTCTTAAACGAAGGACCATATAATCCGATCCCTAAAGATCCTTCACCTTCGGACTTATCCAAAATAAAAACTGCGATCAAATCTTCGCAAATCATTTCAAGCAACTTAAAACATTCGCTTATCTCATCTGTTGCGAATTGTGCCGGATTATATGCTCTTCCCAAAATTCATAAAAGTGGTATTCCTTTCCGCCCTATTGTATCAAATTTAGGTACTGCCTCGTATCCATTAGCTAAATATTTAGTTTCTAGATTTTCCACTCTATTAGACAATAACATTTACACCATAAAAAATTCAATAGAGTTTGTAAAAAAGGTTAAAAACATTTCTCCTCGTAATTTACTCATGGTTTCTTTTGATGTAAAATCATTATTCACCAATGTCCCAGTGGAGGGTGCATTAAGATGTCTAGAAATCAGACTTCGCGAATTTCATTTCTCTTGCATCGAAATTGATGAGCTAATTTCTCTCACTCAACTCTGTTTGAAACAAACACATTTTGTTTTCCAAAATAAATATTACAAGCAAACTGAGGGATTAGCCATGGGAAGCCCCCTCAGTCCCATCCTGGCTGATATCTACATGCATTATTATGAATCAAAATTGTTTGAAACTTTAAACTTCCCGGCATGGTTCCGCTACGTAGACGATACTTTTACCCTGTTTGAAGGTAATAAAGATGATTTAAATAGATTTCTTTCAACAATGAATTCTATTGATCCTGCTATTCAGTTCACTTTTGAACTTGAGACTTGCAATTCTCTTCCGTTTCTCGACATTCTGGTCACACGTAATACATCCAACTTCAGTACTACAGTTTACCGTAAACCTTCATCGGTTTGCCTTCCACCACACTTTAAATCATGTCATCCGACTAAACAAAAGTTAGCTTCATTTTATTCCTATGTTTTCCGTCCTCTTCAAGTTTGCTCCTCCAAACTAGCCCTTGATGAAGAACTAAATTATTTAAAAGCAATAGCTATTGACAGGGGCTTTTCACCCAACATTATTAATCAAGCAGTTAAAAAATTCTCATCTCAACACACTAAAAGCCACACTCTTATTTTAGGAGATTATAAAAATTCTGTTGTCATTCCCTTCTTTCCATCAATTAGCTATAAAGTTGCACATATTTTGCAGAAATTTAACTTTCGGGTTGTTTACTCTCCCATCAATAAAATTCCAACTTCTATCCTCAAGGACCCCATTCCGGATATGAATTCCTGGGGTATTTATAGGATTCCTTGCCAGTGCGGTTTAATTTACATTGGCCAAACTAAGAGAGCCTTAAAATTTCGCGTCAAAGAACATGAGGCATATGTTAGAAAAAAGGAAACACAGAAGTCTTCTGTTGCTCAACATTGTTGGTCCGAAAATCACACTTTCAATTTTTCTGCTGCCAAAATTATTCAAAAAACATCTTCCATTGGAGAACTGGATTTTCTAGAGGCATTTCACATTCATAAAAATCTTTCTGTTCTAGTTAACGATCCTAATTCCAATCCAAATTTGCCTTCGGCTTTTAGAGAAATTATGTTTTAGTTCTGGTTTCGCCAACAGATGGCGCCACTTGCTTATTCTTGTCCAGGCTTTCTTTTCTTATCTAAACATTATTTCCTATCTTGTTCATTTGCGGTTTTGCAGCTGAAGATGATGGTTCGGTAAAACCATCGAAACTAGTCCTGTGAAAATTTTGTGAATTAACGCTGATTTTTGTTGTTTGACTTCTAAATCAGTATTTATTCGGCGTGTTATTGTGTCTTAATTAAGGTCATGTAATTTAGAAATACTGCAATTGCACCTTTTTATTGTCTTCTCTGTTTGAATGTAATCTATTTTAATGACCACATATTGTATCTTATTTACATATAGATAACTATCCTAGCGCAACTATATAAACGCACTGCACTATACTGTAACGATTTGGTATGGCATTATTATATAAACCTATTTTCATATCGTGCTGTACTCTTTGTTTAGAAATTGTGTTAGTATCATGTAATTAAGTACCGCACAATTTAATAGCGTAGAATTCTTGTATAGTATAGTATCATAATCTTATGTATAGTATATCTTGTGTATAGTATAATTTTGTGTATTGTATAGTATATTTTATTGTATAGTATCATAATCTTGTGCAAATTATATATTTAATTACTATTGTATAGTATGCAAACATAGAATGGCATATATTGTAAAATCTGCATGGCATTCTTTTGTATTTTATATATTGTATCGTAATATATTCTGGTATAGTACAGTATTATCAACATAGCATAATGCTCTGTAGTATTCATCATTCTTAAATACGGTTGTGTAATTTAGAAATACTGCAACTGCAACTATTTATGTCTTTATAGTTTTCTCAAATTGGCAACATATTGTCTTTTCAGACACATAAAGATACTTTACCTTGTGCAATTATAAAAGTATTGCATCATACTGTAATAATTTTGTATGGTACTGTTATGTAAATCTACTATTATATTGCATTATTTTCTTTGTGTAGATATTGTAATTATACAATCGAGTCCAGTACCATTTGCTCTTTCAGTTAGTTATTTAATATTTAAAATGGTTTGTAGTACTGTTTTATGTTATATGCAACTTATCATGCCTGTTACAGTCGTTTATTTCTGTTTATTTATGAAAATGTAATCATTTCATGGCAGTATGTAAATTCATATATAATCATTCCAGCCCTTGTTTGGCCGTGTATTTGTTGTTTTGATATTCAATAAATATGGCTTTAGATGGGGGTGGGCACGGTGCTAAACCGATTAACCTAACGGTAAAGGGACAGTGCCCGTGCCCCCGTCACCTATCACCTATCTTTTAATTGAGATGCTTTTGCAGATGTTGCTAAATTTTGTGAATATTACTGACGGAGATACTGTTACAAATTATCTCTAAATCTGTGACAGGTTTCGACTGAAATATTCTCGTATATGATCTCTAACACTGTTGCAAATTTTCTCCGAGATACTCAGAAGATCTCTCTTGAATTGTTTGAATTTGTTGTTCGGAAAAATGTTGCCTAACTTAAAGTTCGAAATAAATGCAACGAATGTAAACATGCGAGGAAATAATACTTTTTAAAATAATGAATTTTTGACATAGTGTATAAAAAAAAAGAAATGTCGAATGCCAACAGCAAATAGAATTTGCTAATGAAGAGGCATTCGGAAAATGTTCGTTCTGATTGGAAACAGCATCCTGTTATTTAATGAAAGCATTCTTTCTCTCACCGGTACAAAAATCTGAAACATTCTTTAACCTAACCCATTCAATTTGATATCACTTTGTTGAAACAGATAAAATATTCATATTTAGATTACTAAATACTAACATTTTATCAATAGTTACTCGGTGGGACTTTGGTAAAACTACCAGGAATTAACCTTGGTTGCGGCAGAGTTGTACTAATGCCTAAATTATTAGTAAAATTAAATAGAATGATACCGGGAACAGTAAGGATCACCGGTTAAATATAGGTTGACAGCCCCCGATGCGACTTCGAAACCATTGAAACCGTTTCTTAGATAAATGAATGATAGCTTAATGTAACATAACGAAACATAACCATAACCATAACGGAAACCATAACGTGATATTAACGTTGCAAATATTTCTGAAAGGATCCTGTTAAGAACACTTTTAACATGAATAAGTTGTAATTTTGATGTATTTAAAATTTGACATCAAAAGTTAGTATTTAATAAAAATTTACAGATTAAATTTATTTTGATTGTGAGTGACATCTATTTTAAAATAAATAAAATACTGTTACTCGCTTCGTATCTGAACAGATCTCATTAATATATGTTCTAGATGACCAAGAAGAAACAGAAGATTTTTTTTTAAACAAATACCATCTCGTAGCAAAGTAAACATTTATAAATAGCGCTAGAACTAAAAAGTAGATAAAGCAAAATTCTCCTTAATACGTCAATAATATCGCAGTTCTCTAAAATCTCTCAAGCCTTCCTAGAAGAAGAGTGGTTAAAATCATACTGGTAATTTGACTGGCTTCAAACTCAGGCGAACGGTTGACTGCATCGTTTCTAGTGATGCTCCTCATGTGTGACGTGAGTGCAAGCTAGTTTCTCTTAGAAAATTCTCCAAGAAGGCATTTCTTCCCTTAGATAGACAGTGGCACCTACAGCCAATGAATTTTCAATACACATAGTCCTCCACCTGAACATATGTATCTTGAAGCTCGAATTTCGAATATGGAATTTGATCTTGTTTATTGTTATGCATTTTATGTTTGGGGTGAACTTGGCGAAATTAGCCATATTTAAATAACCTAACCTAATTTATTCTAAAATCAGTCTCGGAATAAAATCTTTAGTAGTTATCATCAAGCGGAAACTTAGTAAGAGGCATAATTCTGAAAGGAATAACTGAACACACAGTTTTTTCAATGCTGCCGGTATTTATTGATTTGAAAAAGGTACTTACAAGCACTTTTGGAAAATTCAAAGAAAATGACTTCTGGGACTTCGAAAACACTTTTCTAAAATTTTTCAAAATTTCGCCAATGGCGGTAACTAGAGCTTTTGTCCAAATTTCTGATTCTAATTTAGCTATATTTACAATTCAAACGTCGATTGATTCAAAATAAAAAGATCTGTAACAGAATTTACAAATAAATAATTTAAAACACAGCATTCCGTTACAGATTCAATTAAAAAGAAATAAATACACAATAAAATTATTATAGAAAATGCCCTAAATTAACAAAAAAAATAAGTAAAAATGAATAAACTTAAGTCACAATTAAATGAACAAATGTTTACAAGCATGTACAGTACTATCATTTTAACGGAAAATTCATAGTTGTCTACTTAGTTTATCAGCAAAATTATACGAATTGGTCAAAGTTAATGTCCAAAAAAGACGTTTTTGACTTCTGAAAAGTAGAAGAAACATTTCTTTTCAGTAGATAATTTAGAATTGTAAAACTTGTGTTGGAAAAGAAATTTGAAATATACAGTACCTGTTCTCACCTTAAGGTTTAGTCATGAAGTTCACACCTCAAGCCATTTAGTCACAAATTTCTAAACATGAAAATAAAAATAAAAAACACATATTACTTAAAAAATTTTTATCAGATAACTAAAAATTAAAAAATCGGATGTGGACGCCACATGACTTAATTGTACGACTTATTAAATTACACACATTACTTGCTGCATTTCATTTAAACTTATTTCCTCGATTTTCATTAGAGATGCATTTCTCCTTCAATAAATCCATTTTCGCTGCAGGAAAAAATGCATAAAAACCCAAAACAACTTCACTAAAAATTGTAAAATATAGAAAACCATAAAATACTAAATAAAGTTAAAAACAGTTATAAAAATGCAATTTTTTACAATTGAAATTAGAGTTTCTTTGCAAACACAAATAATTTGGTCAGGAAAATAAATTTTTCGGGGCACAAAATTGAAAGTTTACCTTTGTTCTCACTCTGCAAAAAGACACTGAATTTAGTGCACAAACTGTCTTAATATTCACTATTCTGCTAACAGTTTCGAATTTAAACAAATGGTGGCTTAGCACTAATTAACTAACTTTTAGTTGTGGATAATTCTACAACTATTGCATACAGATTAAATAAAGACATAAAAAACCTTACCCGAAATATAAGAATAACATAACTCAATGACTTTTAAAGCAAAAAATACACAATTTACCAACATTGAACCAAGTACATTTACCAACATTGAACAAAAAAAGAATAAAAAAAATACGTTCACCGAGCCGGGTAACAGAGTAAGGATATATTTATATACTCTTGGTGAGGCTGATTTTAACCAAAGAAAAGAGATGAACAACTACATGTTATAGCAGACCCCCCATACTCAACATGTTGAAGCTAGTCGTTTCTGACTTATGCTAGATACATATATACATATATGTACGTGTATATACGTATATATATATGTACGTACGTACAGTCGTCACGAAAACAAATCTCCTCTGAATCCATTTTACAATCCGTTTTGGAGTGTCCTTTATTTTGCCCGTATGTACAGATGTCACACAAAAGCATCGTTCAAATGGATCAGCGAAAGGTCAAAATGGATATTTTCGTCGAAATACGATACCCGAAATATTTAATGATTGCGAAATATCTTTTACTTCGTACAAGGAAATAAAAAAGGGAATCAGATGGGTACTATGAGAAGATCAAAACAGATTTCTTATGACCCACAACAAATAAGTTGCATGATATACCATTCAAACAACCTCTCTTCTCAAAGAAATAAAAGGTTATTATTTCCCGCTCTTCCAAATAACACGTATCGTTTATTAAGCAATTCACGATTTGGGGGCAAGGTACAATTCATTCCATCTGAGTGCAGAATTTCGGAGATGAGGATATTACACTTTACTCTCATCGAAAGAAAGTTTTTATTTTTTTACTTTCAGTTTCTCACAAGAAAGCGATAGATCAGTACTTGAAATAAGGGAGTGCTTGCGATATTCAATATTTATTTCCATCTATAATATTAAAGGGGCTGTCGTTTTGAAATATGTTGTTTGGTGGAACATTTATTAAGTCTGGCGTGTTAAGAATGTCACGTTGTCTCCGAAAGATGGCGCTGCAAACTAACCAAATCAATTTTTTTCTCGTATGTCTGTGGATCAGAAAAATAAATCAGTCATGCTTAAATATTTGCTTTCCTGTAAGACTGGATACATGCAACCAGATTCTAGTGAAAGAATGGTTAGAAACTGTACTGGAAAAACGTTTCAACGTATTCAAGTTATCTGCGGAAATAAGATGCATGAGAAATTAGCAATTATTTCTAACTAAAACCTATAAATCAAAAATTTCTTATGCTGTTTGAGATAGAACATAGTTCACGTTATCTACGCCATTGGGTAAAAACAGTGGCACCTAGGGCCACCGAATTCTGAATACCAATTTTTTGCTTTTTATTTATATAATGATTTATGCAAATTTAATGAAATTCTGATTAACAAAGTCAGCGATTTAAAAGCAATTTATTGCCACTTCTCAAATCATAAGTTACTTGGTTTTCGAATTCAATCAACAAACTCGGTGATTTAAAAGAAAAATGTGTTTGTGTAAATGCATTCTATCATTAGTATTAAACATTTCTATCTCCTACGCGCAAACGTTTTGCCACTCGAACCTTAAGACATTAATTTTTTTCAGATTTAATCTCTATGTTATTGATTAGCAAACTAAGCGATTTAAAAACAATAAGTGTAGTTTATCTTTATTACTAACTACTAGCTGGACTCGTCAAATGGCAATAGCTGGACTCATTAAAATAGTTATAGATTTTTTTCTTTTTATTATAACTAGCTTATGCGGCTGGCCCCACAAGCGGCTAGTAATTTAAATAATAAGTAATATTTTTCTTTCAACATTACTTACTTTCTGCCTTTCTAACACGGAATGCAGCTTATAGAAATATGTTTCTATTATTTTTTAGAAATAATATCTGGCAAATGGCGGCATTGTTAGCCTCCATCTCACGTTCTCTTGACAGAGAATTTTTCGTACCTCGTGTTAGAATTTCGAGTTAAAACTCTCCAGTTACTAGTAGAAGCTTTAAATTGTTACATACTGTTGGGGCATATTTGAATATTTTTTCGTTTTAAAGTCACAGATAAAAATTATTCACGGTGATTCAATCTGGTGATCGCGATGGCCAATTGAAATCAGAAAATCGGATGTTGGTGCGATTGGCTGAAACGTTTCGTCAGCAGAGCCGTTGTTTGTCTCTGGAAATGGTCAACAGATCAGCAAAGTTCTGGACGCATGCTAATGCTGGGGAGATACAAATATTAAAGCAGCTGCTGTATACTAACTGCAACAAGAGCCTTGACTCAAATAAAGCTATTTTTTATCGATTGATTCAAGAAAAGATGGAAGAGCAATTTTATTTTAGAGTAGGTTTGGGTTAAAACGCCATCTTTGCGTTTTTTCCTTTCAAAAACAGGTTTCTCTTTTCAGGATGACTGAAAAATTTTACAAAATGGGAGGAGCGACGATCATTTTTATCCCGAAAGCAGTGGAGAGAGAAAAGCATACACGAATGTAATGCCATATGAAATATGTAAAACTGAGATATTAAAATTCTAAAAGCGTTAGGAAGGACTGAATTGAAATTAATGTCATTAACTAAGAAAATGCATTTTTTAATATGAAAAATTTTAAGAAAATCCAGTTCACCAACTAAAGAAGCTTTAATTTTGGGGGAAATAAAAGTGAAAACTTTATTCACTTTTATTTCCCCCAATTATTTGAGGGAAATAGCTAATTATTTAGTTATAATTAGCTATTGAGGATTTGCTTATTTCTTTCATTTGGGAATGAGATACATGTTTTTGACGCAACATTTTGATGCTCTTTTAATGTGGCCTACATATTTCAAACACACTATAAATATATGCTATAAATTCCACAAGAGTTAAAGTCAGAAGGGGAATCTTTAAGAATCGAAGAACAAATTTTAATAATAAGTATTAAAATAGCCTGATTATTGAATTAGGAAATTGCTTACGCAGTTATCTTGAAACACGCAGGTTTGAGTTACGTGGCTCGCATACTTGTAGATCTTTTTCTACAAACACGTAGCAAAATAACTTGAAGAATTACAGTAGTTTGAAAGAATAAGCAGATAAAACGTATAGTTCACAGAATCAAAAAATATAAGCGGTTGGTAATTTTATTAATGTATAAAAATATACGCAGATTTACTACTACAGACTACATTTTCTCATTCACTACCAAATATATTGGGAAAAGTTAAAATTTTGCCAAGATATGTACTTGCACTAAGATTAGATGCTTCTCATAATGGCACTAATCATGACAGAAATGTAAATAAAGTAAAAATAAATCGTTTCTGCATAAAACTATCAGTCACTGCATATCCTTCTGCTGTTTCCTATATCGCCATGAATTCGGGTGTTATGGATATCTACTTAAAACGAAGTAGGTTTTAAACATGTTTCTTAGTTTCACCTCATCATTTTGTGCATCCTGTAAACTAAATGTTACGTTTTGGACTTGAATTCTTACTTACTATTACTTTAATTCTTGGAAACTTGCGAATCTGACTTAATTTGTAATTTTGTAAAAAAAAACAAAGCTTCAATTAAAATACGGTTTATTACTGCAACCACCTCGAATTGAAGAAATTAACATAACCTACGAATGTTAATTTCTAAAATCTTAGCTGGAATTGGACATCTCTTGGTATAAAACTCACTTCCTCATTTGATACGGTTGCTCGTAGATTTATTTTGTTCAGCAACTGGAGCATAGGGCCACTCGTTTGTAGAGTCCTCTCCAGCTTCGTTCGGTCTCTCTGGGATGAGACCATACTCTTGCAGGATTCCGTCCGCTTCTCTAGACTTAACCTCACCTTTTGTAGAACCATTCAGTTAACGGCTTTGAAAGTAGCTCTGCTGTAGAATCCACTTGTCTACTAAACTTTACCGAACCTGACTCCTAGGAAGGACTCAGCCTCTCTGCACTGCTGGCAGCTTGACTCAGCTCGAATCTGAACTGTGCCGTAGCATTCCAAGTTCCAAGTGTCGCTATAAGCCGAGATTATTGTGCTGTTTCGCACGACGTGTTCTGGCTGTCGTCAATTTGATGCCCAGACCGGAGCTTCAGGTAGAGGAATGCATAACTATGGGTCTAGAAAACAGAATTGAAGGTGTAGGGGGAAGTGTGACTAGTTGGCACTTGAGTAGCAAATACATCTGATATGTCCAGGCCTATCCAAAACAGAGGATTTAGTAAAGTCCATCAAAAGATGGTCTAACTTAATCATTAATATAATTCGTTGGTCACGTGATGGGAGTCCACATAATCAATAGTCCATCATGGAGAAATACTGCAATTTTAAAGCACAAATGTAAATAAGTAAGTAGATAAGAACACAGTAAGATGCAGAATAAATGGAAAATAAATACATATGTACACATGCTGAAATTAGTAAACTTTTTCACATCAACTCAAAAAATGACAAAGTATCAAGTCACCCACACATTCATTGTCGTTTAGAAATGCTTCTTGATTCAGTGCAGCCGTTTAAAATAAATTTGCAATGCTGCTAATGTGGTTATCCAGTAAATACATTAAGTTCGGAAATTTTGGTTATCGTGGAGTAAAGCGGCTCCATAGGGTCGAAGATTTTTATCCTCACTAAGAATCTCATAATGAAATACATTAAAACATTTCAGGTGCTCACGATCGGTAGCAGGGTTAAATAATTGCTCGTTTGTTCTGTTCAGGAACTTGCCTAAAGGATTAATTTTTAGATCATCGTGCAATAGCTTCTTCCTCACATAGAAATATGTATTTTTTATTATGCTGAGTAAACAATTTTGCACCAGCTGAAGTTTCTGAATATCATTTTTGATGGCAACGGCCCTTGCTGGTGAGACGTACGTCAGAATAGGACTATCGTGAAGGTGTAGATTAGTCAGTTTTTAGAGAGGTCTAATTATGAATTCATTTCAATCATAGGTAGAGGCATTTCATAATTTTAAGTGCCTCTTCTCGTACATGTTTCATGTGATGCGACAAGGTCAGTTTGTAATTGAGAATCCCACCTAAGTAGCGAGCTTGTTTTACGATCAGAATGCATTCATTAAGCAAACTCAGGCTTTTCTTGATTTTGACATTCCTCAATCTTTCTCCTAATGACAAGCAGCTGGGAGTTTTGTGAACTGATGGTGACTTTCCAATTTTTGAACCACTCTTTGATTATTGGAATGTTTTCCTGCAGGCTCCAAATTGTATGGTTTATGTTAGCAGACTTAACTGCCAGGACAGTGTCGTCTGCGTAATATGCCAGCATTGAAGTATTATAGTATTTTATTTGTGGGAAGTCTTCCAAGTAAAACAGGTAGAGAACGGGCCCAATTACTGACCCTAGTGGGACTCCTGCTTGACTTTTTCTTTCCGTGGAGTATGAGTGTTTCACGCATACTTTAAAAGTTTGCTTGTCATAAAGAAAAGAATAATCATGATGAGTTCTCTCACAAAGTTCAAGTTGATGAGTTTGTAAATCAGCCTCTCATGCCAGACGCGGTCGAAAACTTTCACCACATCTAGCATGAGAATCACTATATTAACCTTTTCAGTCTAGATAGAATGAGTCTTTCTAAAATTTTTCCTAGGCCTGGTAAAAGGTTGATAGGCCTGGATCCATCAGGCTTGGAGGGCTCCATAACAGCTGGAATCTCAGGCTTTTATGGGTGGCGGTTGTTTGAACAAGATAAGCAATTTTGGAGCAAGATTTGCTTGCGAGCATTTTAGTATTAAAATATGAACTTTCAAGGTTCACCGTCACCTTTCAGTTGGTATATTAAAAGATCACGGAATGCTAGTTTGTTTATCAACTTTTTTAAATTTTTTCTGTCTGCTGAAATTTTACAGTTTTTGGAAATTTTTATGAGAATAATTTGCTAATTGCTTCCTCACACGAATGTAATATTTTTAGCCAATGATATATAAATATATTTCAATGAACAAAAAAATTTCGTTTTCTAAAAAAAGGGTATCATATTTTCCCATAAAGAAAAATTTTAAAAAGTTGGATTTAGTACTTTATTTCATTACATATCTATTACACTTTAATAAGTAACAATTAAAATATCCCGATTAATTTTTGTTTCTTAGTTGTAATTAGAAAATGGAATTATAAACATCTTTTCAGCTTATATCTTGACATTTTGAATTTGCATAAAAATAATGAACACTGCTGTATCAATGAATTTTAAAATGGGTGTAAGGATTATGTTAATTTACCTAACAGTTAATTTTGAGTTAAAAATACTTTCCTATCCTTTCTTAATTTCATGCTTACATCTTCCGGCCAGAGCGTATTTTTAGAATCGCGTTTGAATGCAAATGAGGAGAAGTATTTAAATGCGAAGTTCTACATACTTCGCAGTTTAAAAACATGGTCGTCGAAAATATCGTGGTAAAAAATAAAGTACCTGCAAATCATCGTATGACGATAACATCGCACACATGCGTTTTTCAGGTTTTAAAAGTTGTAAAAACATTTTCGCATAAAGATTTGGGAGCGCAATAAAGAAAGAGGGATATTTGTACTTTAATATTTCATATTTTTGAATGAAATAATAAATTTTTACTGAAAAAGTAAGAAAGAAACTCAAGCATTTAAAAATTGAAAATGAGTAGAAAATTAAGGCAACTTATAGCACTTAATAGAATTTTAAATTTAGATAGTTAATGAACAAAGGTCATTAATATAAAGGCTGTAACTGTTTAAAGGGGATGATATCTTCGTCTAAGACGTTAAGGAAAATACCTCGGAACTCTGTTTGCACGAAAAACCACGAAAACGTCCACGCAGATAGCCTATTCATCAGGATTTTAGCCGACGATGAAAATTTTTAAAAAAGTTGATAACCAGCGTTAAGCGACTTTGCCGCCAAGTCGCTGGTAGACATTTGTTTTTTAGATTTGAGGATCTTATTTTATGTGCGAACTTTAAACAAAATCTGTTTTGGATATTAAATACATAATGCTAATTTACGGTAGAACGTGCTTACGTATTCTCCTGTCAACTGTGAAAGTTGGCGACCATCGAACCATGAAAATTATTAGAGATCCTGCAAAAGTTGCTTCAGTCATTCCTGCGGAGTTCTGAAGGAACCGACGCCTCTTTATTTAATAAAAAATCAGTATTCGACCTGCTCCGTTTTTACGCTTCGTAAAAAGGTTCTAATCGATTTCTACTAATTTGTTAGTCCCTCCGAGTTTACCAGAAGCTGTAAAAACTACCTATAGAAATACCTATAGAAAGCAAGTCCCAAATTTTAATATTATTTAGAAATGCATGAAAAAATACAGCAATAATAGTTAACTGATATCGTTGTTCATAAAAACAAAAATGGCTTACCGAGAATCAATCGAGATTACATCAGAGGAAAGCGCAGATATTATGAGTTTGCTGTTACTTTTCGCTTATGGATATAACTCGAGGTAAATTGAACTGTTTGTCGACAGTTTCATGGTTGACGGAATAATACGTAAGTACCTACAGAAAGTATACAAGCACAGCAACTATCTATATAATTTGAAGAGAAGTGCATAAATGTGCAGATTAAAGCTATGCATAAAAGCAACCTCAGATTATTATGAATTTTGAATAAATTTCATTGATTTCCATATAAAAGGATACAATGATTGTTTCTCCTCCCCCCTTCTCAATAATGTTTTTGTTCCTGAAGAAGAAGATCCTATGTCTGATCGCTCAGAAATCACTAGTCTCATTCAAAGCTTACAATCTAATGTTGTATTTTGTTTGCTTTAAAAAATTCACACACATTTAAAATTTAAGCTGAAAATAGCAGCAAATTATACTATCAATGCACTTAATTTTAAGAAAACTAAACTTTTTATATTGAGAAAATCACTTTTCAATCCAAACGAAAATAGCAGAAAACGATTATATGTTTTGCGTTTGCAAAAGATACTAGAAATGACAGTTTTCCGTGCAACGGAAATTAAAATTCTTTCAGCAAGTTCGGCAACAGCTCTTAGAATTGAGCATTGTTCCATCTCCTTACAATTGATTGTATGAAGGAAATCCACTGTTGCCTAAATTCCAGTGGAGCTTCAAGCAGAATTTAAACAAAAAAGAAAGAAAGAACAAAGAAATTTAGAAAACTTTCAGATTTTATGTTATGTCCAAAAAGGTCTTCTCTCTTTTTTTTTTTTTTTTTTTTTTTTTCATTTACTCACACACATGCACACCTTTCGAGAACCGTTTCAAAAGCATTCTCTTTGGGCTGAAAATATTTAAAAGCAGTATACCTTAAGAATTTCCGATAAAACAGTCTTGCGCGTTGGAAAAACACTCTTTCTTCAAAATTTCGAAATTTCACTTTTTGTTTCCAAAAATAAAGAATAATATAAGTGATGTATACGTAAAAATGTTTCTAAATTCCAGTGCATTTTAAGCATTTTATAAAGAATTTTAGCTGTAGACATGGACATTATGCTTTCCAGATGTTTTTCACAATGTCAGCGAACAAATTCATTTTATTTTTTACTGTAGGAACGGCAACAGGTATATTATTCTTTCCTTGAATGGCAGCTGCAGCAACGTTCAACTTTGTTTACATTCAGAGGTGTCACGAAGTTCGTTTGCTTTATACTTATGATCTTGGTTAGAAATCGAAACATATGCATAAGATAGGTTAGTAATGTATGAAAGATAATGGTTAGTGACGTTTTGCCCATTACGTTTGCTTACAGAATATAACATAGCATATAAAAATTATTCCACTGAAGCAAATTGAACAAAAATAAAATTGAGAAACAGCTAGTGAATGATGTAATGACATATTACAGTACAAAAGTGTTTATAAGTTATTTTTCAAGTATAACTAAAACAAATTATTTTATATTCACTTCTCATGCGTTTACAATTTTTGAAAGTTTTGGGTACTTGAAATGTTCCTTGCATTTAATTTTTATTGAATTGTTTCCGTATTAATTTTATACGATTCTGATACTGGACATAAGAAATACATAAGTAACGTTTGGTGCGTTATGCCTGTCTACAGAATATATAAACTTTTTAACCGGTTAAATAGAAACTGAATTGAGATAAAACCAATAAATGCGATAATGGATATATTTCAATGCTAAAGAATTTATAAGTTATTTTTCATGTATGTAAAGTAAATATTTACACAATTTTTTTTCGTGTTTAAGATTTTTTAAAAGTTCTGAGAATTTAAAATATCCGTAGTATTTTAATTTCTATTGCATCGTTTTCACACTAAATTTATATGATTCTGATACTATTCATGAGATAGCTGTGAATGCATTTTAGTGTTGATAAACTTTTATCTTAAGGCTTAAGCTAACCATGGATGTAAAAATCGTATATAAATTCAGATGTGCCATAAATATTTAAATACGCATTTTTAGTCTACATTTATACCGGTTCATATTAGTATTTTTAGTTTTTAATTCATCTTATATTTATTTCTTTCAGCCTTTAGTGATATGAGTGGTACAAGCCAGAAAAAAATTCGTCTTATATTTATTTCTTTCAGCCTTTAGTGATATGAGTGGTACAAGCCAGAAAAAAATTCGTCAGCATTCGGAAGAATATTTAAAATTTGGTTTCATACCCGCTGTGGAAAATGGACGGTCACTTTTTGTATTTTATGCCAACAGTGTCTGACTACGAATCAATGAAGTGAGGTCGTCTTGAGGCACATTTGAAAGTGAAACATAATGCTCATATTAATTCAAATTTGAATTACTTTCAAACTTGAATAAACAGTAACATTAAAGTTTCTATTTACTGTTCATAATGCAACTATCAATCATATTCTTCAGACTAGTAATTAAATTTCACTACTCGTCGCTAAATCTGGGAAAGGCATACCGTAGCGGAGAATTCAATTAAACCATCAATGTCAGCATTTCTTAAAACGGGTCTGAGAAAAGATGGCAAAGACGTTTAAGCTATGCACTAAGTAACAATACTGTTAGAAGAAGAATAAACGAAATGAGTGAGGATATTGGAGAATAACTTGTTGGAAAGCTAGAAACAAGAAAATTCTCAGAGCAAATGGATGAATCAACTTTGAGAGACAGCGAGGCCGTTCTTATAACTTATGTATCATATATTGATAGAGGTAATTTTGCTGAAGAAATAGAGTCCTGTAAATCATTAGAAAACACCACTTCCACCAAAGATATATATCGTATAAAAATTACTTAGATGTCAATAATACACCAATGAAAAATATAACATCTTGCGCTGCAGATAGCTTTCCTAATACGATGGGAAAGAAAAATAGTTGCTACAAATTGATGAAAGATGAGAATCCAAACATGCTTCTTGCGCACTGAGTTATTCACGGGTAAAACTTAGCTGCTAAAAACATTTCGCATATTCTAAATGATTGGTGTATTTAATTGTGGCAAAGTACACTAGGGCTATCTGCCTAAGGGGAGGGGTGCCTTCGTGGAGGACTTTCTAAGGGAAACTGGCTCGTATATACGTTGCACATGGGGAAAACCACGAAAACACCCATGCAGCGAGCCCGTTTGCGGGATTCGAACCTCGGACCGAACTACCAGTGTTCAGCGACTTTACCGCTCGGCCGCTGGTGGGCCTATTTTAAATGAAATACTAAATTTAGTTATAAAGTGTCTCAATGCTATTAAATCTAATGCCAAATGTGAAACGTATCTTCAGGTTAGGGAAGAACGAAATGAAGTTTGTGAAGAACAAAATGAAAAACACGTGAGTCTTATATTTCAAACTGAAATAAGATGGCTGCTTGAAAATATTTATGGAACTACTTGATACTCTTAGTGATTTTTTAAGCCTTACAACTAAAATGAAAAATCTGTTAACGGTCGATGGTAAGGCATTTGTGAGTCATTTAGCCAAAATCTTTGAAAAATTAAATATATTAAATGAACAACTTCAAGGAACAAATTAAACTCTTGCCGATGCAAAAGAGAAGATACTTGGTCGTTTTATTACCGTTATTTAGTTATGTAGGACATATATTTACAACGAGATTTTTAAAAAGTTTCATTGGCTCCAAAAAATGTGAAGTGATTGATACCGCAAAGAAGGATTTTCTGAAGTGAAAGAAATCGATTTCGCAACTGATGAAGCCAGTGTTAGTGGATTTGTCTGATATTTTACATATGCAGTATCAAAAACTCGCAAAAATACAAAATGATGAGTCAATAAAAATTTTACTTTATATAAAAGAAGCGATGGCATGGCTTTGTAAGGAAATCCAAATCAAATATTAAAATGCAACCAAATGCGCAAAAGAACTATTGTTACCGCTTCCATCTTCATATTTAGATGAATGTGGATTTAGTGCCATAAATTTGATTTGCTGCTGAAAAGAAGGAATGGGCTGGATATAAGAAACAGTGAAGGCTTGAGACTGAAGTCAACGAAATTGGAAATTGACATAACATCTCTTTGCAGCAAACATCAGGCGCTTGAATTTTATAAAAATTTAAATAATAAATAATCATTAATAATGTAGAATGGCATAGTCTACAATAATCAGAAAACGCGATAAGCTGTGTAAAGAAACTTGCTTTCCGACTACTACTAAGAACATACAGTGAATTTGAATTTCAGAAAGCAGCGCCTCCTTTTACTCTGTATCACGTGAAGAACATCAGTAAAAAGGTGTTACTTTGGTAGACGGTTGCACGGATTTTTAGCGATTTACGTTGGCACAAATGTTGGCGCGATTTTTACAATCGTCAGACATCTTGAAAAACGCTGTTTTTCAGCATAGTAAAGTATTAGAAACTTAAAAAAAAATAAATATCGTTAAAAGTAATGGATTAATTTTTTGTTGAAAATGTCGTTTTTTAAGATGGCAGGCAAGTGTAAATAAATAGATTTACTATAAGTATAAAATACTAAAGCAAGGCTATTATTACTTTCATATAGCAAAAAAGAGAATAAAAACACCGCTATAAAAACATTGTGCCAACGTTTAATTAGATTAAAATATTACTGAAATTGAATATCGAATTAAAAACCATCCTACCAAAATTTAAAAGAATTAGAATATTATTAAATTCAAATACTTTAAAATACCTTATATAAAAAATATAATTAACATTAAAACATATGTGACAATAATTATCTCAGCAATTTTTGAAAATAGTGTATTAATTTTTTTAACAAAAATTGAAGTATACAATTATAAAATAAAAGAAAAATGTGTACTTACATTTTTTTGAGTAATTTAACCTCTTCTTTATTGATAAGTACCACAAAAAAATCGAAATCATAATTGAATCGGCTCTTTTAACCATCTTCATCTGTTATCCACATATCTCGCACTTCATTGAAGAAGCGATTAGCGAGGTTTCCTCCAAAAATTTGAAATAAATTTCCTCTGACGCTATTAACAATTTATAAATAAATCTTTGATTAGGAAAGACAGGTTGGCCAAAATAAGGTCTAAAAGAGCAATTTTTTTATTCCAATACCAATAATTATTGGTAATTACCAATAAAAACATTCATCTTCGAAACAGAGATATCCATTCCATTTGAAATCTGATGAATTCGAAGAGATGAATAATAAAATTTCAAAATGGCGCAATAATGCACAAATATTCAGTAACCAATCAGGGAGCTGATTACATCACGCATAGAATTAAAATTATTTAAATAATCATTCATAATAAAATCATTTTTAAAACAAATACTAAATTAAATTGTATTTTAATATTTAACAGCCATAAATAATGTTTAAAACATTAGATTAAATTTATAGATATTAATAAAACCAATTACTTTTTAAGTAAGATGACGTCATTGATTACATCATCAACAACATAAAATTATATAAAATATTATAAACAAGAAAATTTTTATTTCAAATAAAAATGTAAAATTAAATTGATTTTTAATATTTAGAAGCCATAAATAATATTTAAAACACGAAAATTATGCATAATAAAACGCATTATTTTTTTAATAAAATGACAACAAAGTATCGGTTACCATATATAACTTATCCAGCAATGGGTTTACCATAAGTTGTATTACTCGCCAAAAGAAAAATCGCCAAAAAATCGCCAAAATCCGTACAATCGTCTACCAAAGTAGCACCAGTAAAAAGACAAAAAGACGAAAGTAAAAGTCAGGTGGCAGTCACCAAAAGAAGTGAGTTTCTGGTCGAAGGTCCAAATCAGTGAACTGAAGAATCTAGTATGAGTAAAAAATGTTAAGGATTGAGAATGTCAGATGGATATTTGTTCTTTCTCTGGGAAATGGAGAACATCTAAGACAGTTGATGCAGTTATTAGGATGAGGGAGAACTGAATAGAGGAAATTTCTGGCAAGGTTTTGAATAAAATCTTGAATTGTATTTACTTTGAGATCGCGGTGGATATACCAATTTGAAATGAGCCATGGCGCGTTGATAATCTTTCTCGGTGCTTTGTTTTGAAGAACTTGGATGTGTTGAAGGTGAGTTTTGGCAGCGTGGCCCCAGACAGGACTAGCATAGAGTAATGCTGGTCGAAGTATAGATTTATATAAGAGGAGTTTTTTAGAAGCGGACAGATGACTTCTTCTGCCAAGAAGTAGGCGCATAGTTGCAAGCGTGATATTAATTTTTTTTTTTTTTTTTTTTTTTTTTTTACAGTTTCCCTGAGATGTTTCTGAAAAGTCAATTTTTTATCAAGAATGACTCCTAGATTTTTGTTTTTCGATGGAACACAGACGATGCTGCCATTTAAACGATGACGCCATTAAGATGAAAGACGGTATTCTGTGTATAAGGTATTAGTTTCTGTACATCTGGTAAATAATCTCATCTATCTCCTTTTACGTATGTAATCATTTTGTCGTCTGTATCAATTATTCATGTTTCCATTAAATTTTCGAGTTTTCCACAAATCAGACTAGTTTATTAGCCCCTAGACAGCCGCCTCGGAAGTTAAGTTCACAGACATCATATTTCTAGACAGTAAGTACCGATCCTACAGATTATGGGTGCTCAGGCCGCGATGAGCCTAGGAACAGTAATGACGAATATTACAAGAGAAAACGAGTAAGTTTATTTCGATTTTTTCTATATTGTTACTTCTAAGAATAGTATTCTACTATAGTATGAATCAAGATGACTACTTTAAATTCTATTCCTAAAATTTCTAATTCTTTAAGAACTGCGCCTACAAAATCTATTAAACTTTTACATCAAATTGTATTTGGAACTTTAGGTGATAGTAAAAATAGAGTGTTGCGTAACTTTTGTAGTTTTCCATTTCATTTTAATGTTGAAGAAACGAAACGAACATTACTTTAAACTTTCACCGCAAACGTTTTATTTCTGTCCGTAATTTTGTTATATCTTAACTATGAGTAAAATTCTGATAAAAACTGTGATTTAATATTGAAGAGGCTTTGTGATTTTTAACTTTTAAAACCCGAAATTGATAACGATGATGAGTTATCCGAAAACGAAAGTGTTTGCGATTCTGATAAAGATGATGACGTTAATTCTGTTCGGTCAGAATCACCTTAAATAATTCAGTAGATCAATACATTATGATGTCTAGTAATATTTTATTACATTTTCGTGACATTTTAGAAACTGTTTTAGAATTTAATGGTACTGTTACATATCCGGTTGAATCATTCATTCGCGATCTAGAAGAGTCAGTTGTTAACGATGATGAATTAATTACTAATTTCACTAAACAAACTTCAGTAAAATACCTTACAACAGAGAAGCAAAAGAAACCATTGGAGACGAAGCAACCACAGAGACCACCGAATAGGAGAAGGTTGAAAAGCAGAAGTCAGTGAGAAAACCTGATGACAAACACGCTGATACAGAAAGCAAAGACGGAACAAAAGAAACTAAAAAAAGGTGAGAAAAAAGGAAGCAGAAAATCAGATTCAGAAGATCCAGGAAGAAAATCGAAAGTCTTTGATAATGAGATACCGATTTTGATGATTCCTGATTTAGACTTTTTCCCGACTTGACAAATTTCTTCCAATTTGACTAACGGACTATTGTTTTAAAGATATGAGCTATTTTAAGAAGAATGAAGATGATGCCTAAGGATGGAATGTTTCAAGAAAGACAGCTTAAAGAAGGTGATTTTGAGAAGAAGCATTCGAATGACGGATCTTGAGGATATCTAAGAAGATGCAGATGACGTATCCAGACGATGTTTAAGAAGACGTATGTACGAAGACGAATTGAGACGGATTGTTAAAGAAGACGTGTTTGTGAAATATATGTATTCAGATAGACTGTTAAAGATGAACGAAGATTGAAAGAGCATTGAAGAAGAGATAAAGCCGTTATTTCTGAAGATGTTAGTCTGAAGTGAACCATTTAAGACGACTTTTCCCTTAATGCAAACTAATTTTTTTTATTTTATTTTTCAGATCCCCAGATGTTGATGGTCTTACTACCAGAATGCGAGGCCGCATTCCATCAGAATGGACGAGCGGTTGTAGAATGGCATTGTCTACAATAATCAGATGACGCGATAAGCTGTGTAAAGAGACTTTTGCTTTCCTATGGAACACAGATGATACCGCCATTAAGATGACGACGCCATTAAGATGAAAGACGGTATCCTGTGTATAAGATATTAGTTTCTGTACATCTAGTAAATAATCTCATCTATTTCTTTCCACGCATGTAATAATTTTGTTCTTTTTAGCAACTATTCATGCTTCCATAAAATTTTCGAATTTTCCATAAATCGGACTAGTTTATTAGCCCCTAGACAGCCACCTCGGAAATAAGTTTACAAACATCATATTCTTAGACAGTAAACACCGATCCTACGATAATTAAAATAGTATAGAAAAAATCTTCCATTAAAATTATTTTGTTCTTGAATTTAAATGCTCTGTTATATATTTTGAAAATTTACTTAATGTGTTTGCTCGATTATTTCCTGCGGATTTCTTTCTAAAACATGTCATTCAAGTTTCTTTAGTGAACATTTCAATTTTCTAATATTACAAATTATGTACATGTCAAGGGGCATAAGAAATTTAGAAAAGTTTAGGTAGGGCATAGCACAAAAAAAGGTTGGGAAACATTGCGCTAGACTAAGTGTAATTCCGATATTTAAAATTTACTACGTAAAACGAACATCCCAGCACATTTTGGACAAACTAAATGAAGAAATACTAATATTCATTGATGTGTAGAAGACATTTTTGATTATGGATTATACCATTCTAGTTGGATAAAGTTAATTGAATTAAAAGTGAAACTTTAAGTCGGAAAGCCGTCTGGGCACACTTTGTAGAAAACAAAGATCCTATCATCCCTAGTATGACCGAATTTCTCAGCATCATAATAACTGCATACATAACTGGTTGAGAAAAACTCGATGATCTATCACTTGAAGATGTTAAATTGTTAGTCGACAAGCCCTAAGTAAAGATGAAACGCTACAGGTTATTTTTTAGACTTTTAATCCCACAGAATAAGTGATAATGAAGACAATGATCCAATTCTAAACGTAGATTTAATAAAAGAAGCTCTAGAACTGGCAGAAGATTGCATAATGATTTTGTCAAACATTACCTAATGAGGACCCCACTAGGAATTTTCAACATGAACTGAATTTGTTGAACTCTTGTACAGAATTATGTAGGAGGCCTAACCAAAATACGAACACAATCATTAATAACTGAATTCATTCTAGAAACCAGTGAAATCTTAGAAGAAAACTAAGGATACACCCGCTGATTTTGCTCAACAGATCGCAAAAAGAATTTCATCTATAGAGAAAGAAGATGATGTTCACAACCTTTCTGGTGCTAGCGATGATTTTCAAGTCGTACACGAACGTATGTATCGTTTATTATCAGAAAGTGAAAGTGAATAAAATCTTGTTATGTCTAATCCTGTACGTACGAACGTACTTTTTAACGCTAAAACGTAAATGCGGAGGATGAAATGTGAAAACAGATATTTATAAAGTCGAAATATGAAGTCTTTGAATTGTTTACTTTTGGAAGCTTTCTCATCATCCCAGCTGTACTGTGACATATTACCGTAAAAATCCTAGTTTAGACGGAAATTAATTTCTGTCATCCAAAATAATGACGAAATACGGAAACTTTTAATATAAACTCTGTGCCAATTAATTATTCATCCATTTCACGCTCCATAAGAGCAAGAGAAAAGCTTTTCGAAACCAACAAAAAAATTTAATATCGGATAATTAATGAAGTTAATAATGAGAGGGAAAAGAGAAGATATATTTTTGCTACTCAATCATCCGTCATGCAATATTCTCTTCGTCTCGTACAACTAACACGTAATTAGCTTTAAAAAACTGTTTGCCTTTTTAGGAGAACGCTCAATGGAAGCGCTGTTTTCTTTTTGCAGTTGTTTTTTCTCTTATTAGAGTTGTGTGATATGATCTTTCTTCTAATGATTGTGTCTCTATAGTAGGGGTGCGCAATTAAGGAATTTATTCCTGAAAGTGCAGACATTAAAAAAAATTGCGCATATTAATTCCGTGGTTCTTCAGTGGATGATTTATTCGCTTTAATTATGTCAAGTTTTCTTTTGTTTTTCTCTAACTTTTCTTCTAATCATTTTATTTCTTTCTAAACGTTTCCGTAAATTCCGAGAAACTTGTCAGACTTGAGTTAAATTTATTTCGTTATATTAAGAGAAAATATGATTTTTTTTGAAGTTTTGCAAGGTTTAGTTTTTGAAAAACTCTTTTTTTTTTCCTCTGAAGAAGAATAGGAACGTATATTTTATTCCCTCCGAAATTGAAAAGATTTTATCTAAAACTTAAGCTAATTTAATGTTGTTCTTTTACCTAATTATACTATTAAAACTGCTATATTTGTTTTTATTTTGCAAAGCTTTTATTTTTCATATATTTCATTTTACATTTGTTGAAGTTAAACAAAATTTAAGGAGACCATCAAGTCTCTTTCAGAGCTGAAAATATGAAAAATAAACTCTCCCCTCACCGGTACTCGAACCCAGAATCTTTCGCATGTTAACTCAACGGGTTAAATACCTATAGTACAGAAATAAACACGAGGAATTGCGATAATTCCTAAAAAAAAATGTCAAAAACCCATTAATTCGTTATTACTACCACATCCCTGCTCAAATATAGAATCTAACTTCATTCTTTATCAACTCATCTGATAATTTTCGGCAAAATATGATGTACTTACAAATGATGTTTTTATTCAATTAAACTCTTTAATTTAGCTAAAATTTGGAAATTACTTCGAAATTAAAAATTCAAAAATCGATTGGATTTTTTAATAGATGTATGACTTAAACTTACCCTTTTTTATACATATTTCCTCGCTCAATATTTATATATATTTTCGGAATGGGAAGCTGTAAAATATCAACTAGACAAGATTCGCTCCAGAAATTCTAATTTTTAATTTTCTTTTAATAAAAAATATTTTTAATTCAGAAACAAATTGATACTTTCCTTTACATAAATGATCCAGCCTTAGTATTAGGATATAAATACATTGACTGAACAATTTATTTTTTAATTTTGAAGTTAAATTGATTTATTAATTCTGTAATCAGAATTTATTTTTAATTGTCTTGAATTTAGTTAGTCTTTAGCCTTTTTAGGCTTCTTCGGATTTTTTAAATTTTTTTGCAATTGTATGTAAATATCTGTACTTTATGAGCGCAAAAGGGTATAGGGAAAAGACCTGAATTTTTTTAGAATTTTAAAATAAATTTTGTTTGGTTATGAAAGTTGGACTAAAAAAAAGCGTTTTGGAGTCTAAAAAAATTGAAAGGAATGAAATATGTTTTCGACACTCATTAATCAATTTGGTTTAAGGCTTCAAAAATACTTTTCCCTTGACAAGTTCTATTTGAAGAGGTTAAAACATTTTAGTCCAAACGGGCAATTTTCCCTAAAAAACTATTAATTTCGTTTCAGCATTTTGCGTCGAAAACTTTAAAAGGCTGTATCACGTTTCAAATCGTTGTCACCGTAAGTTATCGCCCTGTCTTATAGTTAAATAAATTAAATAATGAAGAATCTGTATAAATATATGTATGTTTCTCGCATAGTGATAAAACAGCGGTACCTAGAGCCATCAAAATTTGAATAACGTAATTTTCCATAGAATATGGGCTTGTGGAAGGCCTAATTTGAATTTGAAATTTCTTTTATTATCGATTTCAAATTTTGTAACACATCAACGACTTTTTTTATTAAAAAACTAAAAGATTTCAAAGCGAGCAATGGGAACACCGTACGGAAAAAAAAAACATGTTTATCTCCAACGCCCGCGAGACTCTGTATCGGAAATTCTAAAGATATGCTAATTTTAAAATTAATTTGCGATATTGCTGTTGAACTAAATTTTATAGTTTGAATATGTAGAACATGATATTCAATAAATAAAAGTAACATACAAAACGTTAAAAAATACGCCCGTTTGGACGTAATTTAATATCTGAAACATTTCAGTTTTTATTTATTTTTTTTTTATGTGCAAATTTTCTGTACTTTATATAATTTTACTTTTTGATGTGAACATTATTTGATTCCAGTTTTGTAATTTTCTTTATTTTCCTTTTACCAGTTTATAATGTAACCCGGAGAAATTAGATTAGACCTTCAAAATTTTGAATACGGATATGCTCATTTTAAAATTAAGAAGAAGGAATTTTATTCTTTTTCGTTCCGACATTTTTGATTTTTTGATTTATTCTTACCTCCATGCTTTCAAGCCGGCGACTATTAACTTAACCAGCAACCAGTTCAAACATCCGTAACAGTCACATTCGTTTCAATTTTAATTTAATAAGGTACAGTAACCCCTCTAACCCAATCACTTTCGGTTTCAGTTTGATTTTGATCTTCTGTGGATAGAGTTGTCCTAGAAAGGTGAAGTTCCATAAGGACATTTATTATTGTTTTCGTAAATACAAAGAAGTCACTATGAGAGGTTTTAGTACAATTTTGATTTATTTAATTTATGAATATCATCACCTGATGATTATGTACGAACATTTGCAGGAATGGTTTAATTAATAGAATGTATTTCTAACGTTGTATATCTTCCAAATTTTACAAATGTTTCGTAATGTTTACGAAAATTCTTCTAATTTTGTGATTTTACCAGCAAAAATTAATTTTACCCGAATTTTACAACTTTATTAGCTCCAAGAACTGTACCAATTTGGTGATTTTTTTTTTTTTTTTTTTTTTTTTTTTTTTTTTTTTTTTTTGTTAATTTTGTATTCAAAGGAGCATTCAGACGAAGGCTTTACTTGCATAAGCCGAGCTTTTTCACATCATGGATACTGGTAAAAGGGTGTTTATCTAAACAAGGCACGCCTTGGTCTAAATATTCAAACTTTTCCACTTTTACACGACCCCACTGGTCACGGTAAAGCAAACACGAGGTGACATCCGGTCGATGATTTCGCTAAGACTGCTGCACATTCATTCATGCGCAAATTTACTTTCCTTCATTCCCTAAAGCATAAATCCTTTTCCATAGGTGTAAACGAAAAAGGCTAATGAATTTTACTTCATATGATTATGACTATCGTGATAGCTATACCGATCCCTAAAGAGCCTACTGTTCGAAAGCATAGGAATTCCCGTCTGAATTCGCTCTCTTTATTGCATCATAAACAAATTCTTAACTTCTTTTAATATAAAATCTTACCTTCTGCTTGGCCAAATTCAGCAGCTTTTTAATATTTTGGCGATTTTAAGATCATTTTTACAGTAAAGTTTTGATTCGTTTATTTACAAATTTTATGACGATGTTTTGAATAAATATGATAGCTGAATTAAGATATCATAAAACGTAACGAAAATATATTAAAGTTAAGCTTTTATAAAAAATAGTATTAAAATGAAGCAAATTTGTCATATTTTAAAAGATTTTTTAAAAACTAGAAAAAGTTTTTAAATTTTAAAATTTATTTGTGAGTTTTGAATATCTCGATTCTAAAATTTAAGTCCGATAATAAATATTACAAAACAGTTCTCGAATTACGTTTTAGCAAAAGCAAAAAAAAACTGTTTATTTACATAAAAATTTATTTCATTTGTTTAATTATATTTTTTAATGATAAGAGACTGTCTCAAAATACTTAGGAGGAGTCAGTATTTTATTCAAATTTCACTTCACACTTTTATATTTTCTTTCTTTTAATCGTCTGAATTTTACTCTCTCACATGTTGCAGTATCTTCTTACAGTTATTCCAATGAGCTATGATCTCATTAATTCCAGGTAGTTGAAGTCCTGCTCAACTGCTAAACTTTTAAAGGAATATTTTGTTGAGATAAAGACGGTTTAATTGATGATGAATGTCATTAGCATTATAGCTCATTACCATATGTTTTTTTATAAAGCGAGCCAATTAAAAGTATATTTTCTTTTCGTTTTGAGGAGGAGAACATGAACTTTATTCTGAATGTTTTTTAGAAGCATCCAAGAAATCCATGAATTTGGCAACAGGAAAAAGTATTAAACATGAGTTTCACTCAGAATTCATTAATGCTTTTTTCAACCACTTTGTTCTATACTTTCAGGCTTAAGGAGCATTTAAATTAAAAATGAAATATAAAAATTATAAGTCTGTTATTTTAACTATTACTTGCTTCGTGGAATGACATGAAAAATTATTATGTAGTTTCTTCTATTCAACATTAAAATCTGAAAATGTTCCTTTTCTTCCTTTTTTCATTTTTACGAAATAAAAAGTTAAAATAAACTTTACGAAATATTTCTTAAAAATTATCTACCGAATTCTTCTTCTAAAAGCGGGAACTAACTGTAAAAAAAGTTAATTTTTGCGCAAGAGTTTTTTTTTATAATATTTAGTCTGCTTTGCCTTCGATTTGTTAAATCTCATTCTCCAAAACGATGCTCAAAAAACTTTGCTATGGAGAAAAAAATTCTCATCGGAGTTTTATTCCAACATATGTGTTATTTAAGATTCGTCCAACTTTTTTCTCTCGAGATTGTCGTAAATGTGTAAGTACATTATTCTCTTTAATGTGTTTAAAATTTATGACTGAGCTATCTCCGTTGCAGTAATCTAAATGTTTTGACTTGCGAATGTGCTCAGACGATAATTGCTTAACGGAATCAAATTTTAAGAAAAAAGGTTTCATATGCATATAAAATTCTTTCTCACATATCCGGAATTAAGCTTCAAAAGCTATATTTAGAATTTAAACCATTTTTTTCCTACCCTACTTTGGTTCTTTTGAAAAGGTAGCCCAGTTATGTTAGGAATGTAAAAATTTACTTAGTTTAATAAAAAAAAACTTCGAAATTGTGCTTCAAGTAAATTTTAGTACAACTGTTCAAGAAGTTTTCGATTAAGACTCTTTCTTGTAATAGCTTTATTTCGCTTAGTCCCAAATAGTTTCGTATTTTGATAATGTTAATATTTTTCTCATAATATATTTCATCTTGGAAGATTTTTTGACTCAAGAAGTTCTCTCTGAGCTTTTAAGAAACTTTTCCTACCATCAAAAAATAAATTTTTTCTCAGTTTTGTTAAAGAAATTTTTACGAATTTAATTTATTTTCTCAGCTTATTCAAGAAAGAGAAGTCATTCTTCTTTTTAGAGCAATGGCTATTTACTATTGCTGGTAACTGCAACCATGAATTCGATATCGTAGTAAGCTCTGCTATCCACTATACCATCTGGACTGACTTCATATCACTTGGCGTCTATCATCAATAATTAGCAAGATTTCTAGGCAAACTAGTAATTTAAGATGGCGAGAAAGGCTGCTCACTCTATGTCTACTTCCTTTCATCTTTCTTTTACAATATGTAATAGGATAAATAGAACTCTTTAGAATAGTAAAAAGAAGACCACTAATACACGTTTCCTATCCCTTTTTGATGGTATCATCCATTCCTGAGACATTTTTTTTTTTTTTTTTTTTTTTTTTTTTTTTTTCAAAACACGTTTTTTTTAATTAATGAATAAAAAAACTTTAATTAATTAATGTGTTTTCAACAACAAGTATTCATTAAAAATTTACAAAAAATAGCAAAGTTTCTATGTTGCTTGTATAAATAAAGTTAAATGAATAAAATTCTGATTTAGTTAAAATTAAAAGAATTAAATTTTGAAAAAGTATTTCAACATGAATTATAAAATTCAGTTTAAAAATAAAAGTAAGTGGATTTAATTTCAAAACATTTAGTAAAGTCATAAATTTCATATTTTTCAGTTAGTAAGATGTCAGAATTTTTAAAAACTTAGTTCACGCAACAGAAATTTTCTACTTTGGTTACCTTAGAAAAGTATATAAGAGGGTTCTATTTGCATACGTATATCTTTTTTATTTGGTATTATAAAGCTGTCTAATACCTGGAACATTTTCCCAGCTTTCTGAACATACAAAACTCTCATAACTTGAAATTATTTGAAGCGAAGAGAGAATAAAAATTAGAGATACTAAGATAATATGAGAAATTGAATAACAGAGAATTAGATAACAAGAGAACAGTAAAAAAGAATAAACTTTGTAGAATTTATATACCATTTTCGAAAAAAAAAAAAAACAGGGATTGTGTTCTAGCTGGGCAAGAAACCATGAATCTTCGAAATGCTACCTGAAAGTACTAAACCCCTTACACCAATGAAAGCATATGTCACATTCTTTCCCACTTCCACTGCCAGTGGTTAGAAACAGGTGACTCAGGAAAACAAAATCCATGTCGTCGCGAATCTGCCATATTTTACTTTGGGTGCCACTATAGAGATTACTGAAGCAGGAAAGCTTACTTCGAAAGTAGGAAACACAAAGAATCAACTTTGCTCTTCCCGGGATTCGAACTATTGATTTTCCGACTTTATTCATTATAGTTAATCTGGCTATTGTAACAACACTGCACTGTAGTACATTAAGAAGTGAAAAATCAATAGTCATCAACAACAAATGGCCTAGATGGATACTGATGGCCATGGATATGACATTCAGCCCTCCCAGCAAAAAATGCTTTCGAGCTGATCAATAAAACAATACAAGGGCTATTGGCTCACAGGTACCCGTAGAAAAATCTAGCAGATCTATTGATGTATCAGTAAGCCAAGTCCGAGGGGAAGGTAGAATTCTATGGATGTTCACAGGTCAAAATCCCGTCAAAACTTGTAGGTGAAATCAATAGAACTATTCCAATGCCCGTAGGCCAAATGCCCTTAGAAGCCAATAACTTTGATCATAGGTCCAAATATTACTATCAACAACGCGTGCCTATAGGTCAAATTACCGTAAACCCAACAGAAATGCACAGTACCCGTAGGCCAGATCTCTACAAATGTCAGTAGACATTCCAGTTGAACTGTACGAGTGTCCATAAGCTGAATCTCTTGAAACCTTAAAACCAATAGACTGTACGGATGACCGTAGTCCAAATCTCCGTAAAAACCCGTACATGAAACCAATAAAGCTGTACGAATGACCGTAAGCTAGATCCCTTTAAAACTTTGCAGTCGAAACGAATGAAACTTTATGGGCCGTTGAGCCAGATCCGCATGAAAATTAATAGAACTCTGTGGATGCCCCTAATTCAAATCCTCGTAAAAACCAGTAGAAATATACCCTTCAATGTTTATCAGATCACCCTAAACACTCAGAGAATTGTACTGATGTTCGTAGACCAAATCTTCATGAAAACCAATGGTACTAGTGGCCTGTCGGCCAAACCTCCATAAAATGCAGTAGAGTTTTACGACTGCTCATTAAGATAAACCTACATAAAAACCAATAATATTTTACAGCTGCTCATTGTCCAAAATCTCTGAAAACGTTAGTTGAAGGTATACCAGGTGACCGTAGACCAAATCTCATTTGAACTGTACAAGCCCCCTTAAGCAGTATTGCGTAAATCTTTGTAGAAGAAAATCAGCAGAACTGTAAGGATAATAATAAACTAACTCCCAATAAAAGCTAGTATAAGACGAACTAACGGAGCTGCATAGGGATTAACGTCTCTTCGTTATGGTTCATAAAATGCCATTCAATTTTATATAATTTTTGCTTTTCTTTATGCTACAATTAGACGACTTTTTTTCGCGACGGCTGAAAACATTTTTCCTTTTAAATTAATTCCAACTCTTTCTTCTATTCATGCCATTTCGAAAGGTTTACGAAGATCTTCAAAGAAACAGTGTGCTAGGAGGAAGGGCTCCCAGACTTAACTACCTCTAGGCTACCTTAACACAGTTAAACACCCCAAACCCTACAGGCGACCCAAGGACCCTCTAACCTATCGGTCGAACCGATGAACCAAGACTAAGCCAAGGAGGTTAGGGAAGCATGCTCAGCAACTCAGATTCCCCGTCTTCTTCCCGGAGGGAATGAAAAAACATCTGCTATCAGCAGAGGCCTCAAACCCGGACAGCAGAACTAAGTCACTTAAACACTGTCAGACAGACAGGCCTACAAATATGGTCTGCTAGCACTACGTCATGGCATACACAATTCGGTTCCAGGCGTTTCCCAGGGAAGGAAACCAAGAAAGGATATGAATATGCAGTTTTGAGGCTCAAGGTACGCACTGGAAACATCAAGCAGTCTAAAGGCTAGCCAATGTGCCGACTCCACCGACGGGGGTGTTTCCCACCGGACAGCCATGAATATCTGACTTATATAGCTCCACCACAACCAACGGAATGGACACGACAGCACCATATGGTCCTTATGGTCCTTGCCGAGCCCGAACTAGCCATCGCTAGCGATGACTCTAGTCCTGTGAAGACTGATTTTATACCCCCGTGGCCAAAACTGCCTAGGTACAGATCCTAAACAGTAGCTTTACATATTTTACCTGAGTTGACTCCGCGGGGAAGGAATCTTCAGAGGAACATCTTAATTTCGTAAAATGTGACTGGGGGTATCTGTACTGAATATTTAAACATAAATACTTTTTTCTCAAATAAATGATTTTAGCGATACCATTTTCAGGCTCAACTAGCTTACCTTACCTTTTGCTCATATCTACCAAGGTAATCTTTTTACTTAAATTTTATCTAAAACGTAAGCTCATTTTCTTGCTTTATATATTTTCTAAATCGCTTCAACATTTTTTTAAATCGCGCTTTCTATTGTTTCTTTAATATCATAAACGTTTTGCAAGGATTTCGCTCCAAGATTTTACTCTAAATGTCTTTTCTTGGGCTCTGATTTGATAACATTTCCCATTCTTACTTTACTTCCATTTGTAATATATTTTACGTAATAAGCTTTATTTTGTAGTGTATTATACTTTTTCGAAAGCTAAGAATTGCCTTAATTTATCAACACCTATTTTCGAATAAATGTTCTCGAATGGTTATTGATCAAAAATGATGTACAGTGATTATTTGTAAAGAGAAAGATAAAAATAACTCATTCCATTTTCTCTAGCAGTGTTTCCCAAACTGTTCTCATCATTTTTAAGTACTAAAGTGTTTGAGGAACACAAGAATAAATTTGGGTGTTTAGTTATAATGAATGAAAATTGATAAGTATTAGATAAATGATAAAATAAATAATTATTTCAGTTATGTTTATTCCAGTTTCACATTATACACATAAAACAAACGATTTTCAGTTTTTTTATGTTAATGTTAATCAAAATGATAGTGTAAGGTTTCGTTTCGTTTATTAAATAGTTATTTTATGTTAAACTTCTTTCTTGTCCTCCTCATTTCCCGTTTTCCCACCAGAAAAAAAAAATCTAGCTCGCGTTATATTCAAATAAAACAGAAAGGATACAGTATTTAAACGAAGGTTTCAGAAGGTATAATCAGAGCGTGTTCTTCCTGTTGAAGACCACGTTGCTAAACTGATTCTCCTGAGAGTAGTAGTATTCAGCGGCGTTGCGTTATTCTCGCCATTAGGTTTCAAACCCGACTTTAGGTCAGAGCCACCTTCTACTCAGTTAAATTAAATTCATTATCTTTTGATTTAAGCCATAAATGCTGGCTTCTGTAACCACGAGTGGTTCCGTCTGTTAACTTTTATTTTTTAAGTTTTATTTGATGTAATCATGGTATTCTCTTTGAATATGAATTTTTAAACCTAACAACAAATTATAGTTTATTGCTATCTAAAATTGTCACGTAATCGAATATGACTTAAATGAGAATTCACAATAACACAGTCAGGTAAGGACTTCCTGTTGTCTCTTGTGCTTGCCGTCGTGCTGTAAATGTTAGAATGTACAACTGGAAAAAGGAAGATATGTAATTTGAATCTGGCAGGAAACAAATTTACCCTGGCGCCCGAGGAAGCTAAGAATAATTTTTCATTACATAAATTTGGTCTACTGTATCTATCGCATGATGAGCCTATATCCTTTAGGAGGAAAATATATGGAATTATCGCTACTATCATCGCTACTTATCGCGATTAACACTAGCAGATAGTACTGTAAAAATTCGTGGGTGAAATTCCTGTTGACGTTTCATTGTCCTTCCTTTGAAAATTCTAATTTTGTCTACAATGGCACTTGAACTAACACTGTGGTGATAATTCGCCACCGCTTGGTTCAGTGACTAAATGTTATGTCACTCCCCAGTCACTCCTTAAATAGAGGGGATGTAAAGAATTATATTATTCTCATACACGTGCTGTAGGGAAATAGGATCAACTTGCAACTCTGAAATTTAATTATTCGTAAAGGCAAAACTGATTTTTGATTGATGCTTCTAAAGAGCCAGATAACCTTTAGAGTGGACTCTAAACTGTAATGCGGTAATTATAATTCAATACTGTTTACATTTTGTTGAATGGGTCTTTTCTCTGGTAAGAAATAATTGCACTACTCCATGCGTAAATTTCGTCGTGAAAGTGGTTACCACATCCAACTAGCAAATGGAAAATCTGTACATAGAATCCTGGCAAAAGAAACATAGATTTCGCTCCAAAATCATACTAATTTCTGCGATGCCTCCCTCTGAAACTAAATGTAGTAGAAGAAAATTCATCATCATCTGGTAGTCGATTGGGTGTCATACCTCTCTCCAGTCGCCCTTTAAAGGAAAAATGAATATTCTTCGATTTTGTATTCTTATGATATACGCGGTTAGCATGTCTAAATAGCAATTGGAAGACCGTGTTCGAATCCCAGAAATGGAAGAACATAATGTTCTTTTTTTTCTGAAGAACAGGCAATATTCGAAATGAATATAAACGATAGCTAATGGACTGTTTTCGATTGCTACGAAGCCCTTATTTCTATTGAGATATTCCACTGAGGAAACATGAAAGTAATCTAATCACTTTATGCATTAAATAACGGCTTTAAGTGGCTTTATTGGGAAGCTAAATTTTCAAAGAATTATTCCATTCAGATAGCTTCATTTAACAAATAATATTAAGTAAAAATACGAAAATAAATAGAAACTAAAAATACTACGGCAATTGGTTCTGATGGAGCACGTATCTTTTGTTAAATTCTCCACATAGTATTTTTTACCTATTTTTATTCGCGAGGCCCTTTTTAGTCTTGTCAGACTTTGAAAAATATAAAATAAAAAACAAAAATTGTTTCGTAGGCATGTCCCGGTGAGCATTATTACGAAAGACACGCTACAGTGTGTCGTTTGAAGCACGTTCGGCACGAAGTCGCAAAAATCATGATTTTTCTGCAACAAAAAGTCAACTGAAAGAAAATGCTTTGCACACTTGACCGTCTCAACTTCTTTTTCATTTCAGAGAGATTTCCTTTTCCTGCACTATAATAGGACACATGGGAGAAGAGGATGTGGAAATCGTGGTTTAGAATTGTGGGAGGACACGGATTTTGTAATCATGTGCCACTGTCTTGGGGAAGGAGGGGCACGTATTAAAAGATTTAAATAAAAATTAAGAAATTCTTGCAGATCTTACTTTTAACGGAAAATATCAGCAGTTCAGCTTTGCCCTCAAAATTAGTAGTTCAGTTTTGCCTGAAATTCATTTGAATATCAGCAGTTCAGTTTTGCCTCCCACAATAATCAATAACAAGCCCTCCCACCACAAGTATACTCATAAAAGTTACAGTTTGCTCTAATACTGTAAGAATTTAACGCATTTCTGTTGTACGTAACCTTGCGATGTAATGGTCAGCAGAGCCGTACCACGATATTTTTTCACCTGAGGGAAAAAGGTAAATGCGTGCCCCTATATATATATATATATCAAAATAGCTATATGTGTATTAAACAAAAGTAAATGTATTAAATCAAAACATCACAATTCTTATTTCATAATTATACCATAATTCTTTAAGTATTTTTTATTCGTAGCTTTATAAATTTAGAAAAATAATATAGCCAATTATTTATAACTTTCAACTGAAAATATTAAAAAATTCTTTTTTGATAAATAAGAAATGACATTGCATTAATTTCTAGAATTTTCTTACAATTCTTCCTATTGTTTTATTAACTCTTTATTGCATCATGTCCACTCTAGTAGACAAAAGTTTAAATTTGTTTATTCTTCTGTAAATGCCTTAAAAGATTCCATTCCTGTGTTTATTCATTCTATATTATTAGAACTTTCAACTGTCGATCATAGATGGCTGTATAGCATCACTAATTAAAGCATTGCTATTTGGAAAATGGCTGTTATTTCTGTTTCCAAGTTAGTACAATTTCTCATAGTAAATTAATATATAATATTGCTTACATTTTCTTATACTACCATTTTTTATTCATAATTAGTAATTTTAGACATTTTATTTTAAATGTCAGTTTGAGAAAATTAGGAGGTGGGTAGATAAAGATCTACAGAAAAGAGTGAATTGAAACCCAAATATACTGCTTATCAAGCCAAAATACCACTGGAAATGTTTATGTTTGGCAAGGAATTTCTAGAACATCTGACATTTGGATCCAATACGTACAGGTTACAAAATCGTAGCAAAATGAATTCAATCACAATCGAGGAAAGGAAGGTATTTGGCGGGATCTGTATGTACATGTCCAGCTGTAGATTTACCATTTAGAAGATGGTAATGATCACTGCAAACAAGGCAGGAAATTATTTCAAATGCAATGACCGTAAATCGTTGTGAAGAGATTTGTATGCATGTACGTATATGCATGCTGTCCATTGTAATGAACAAACTGTAGCAATTATTTAAAACGAAATTTGAATAAAATTGATTTTTTTTATTATTACTAAGGTTAAGTAGAAAAAATACAAACATTTTCGTTTAACTTCTCTAGATTATTTTAATGCAACAAAGGATTAATTTAAGTTTGAGATAGTGGGTTGTTTATATAAGAGAAAACACACAGGACAGTCAACTTTCAATAACAAGTTCTTTTCGCTTATCTAAGAAGCTACAGAATCCCAATGTAGCGCGCTAACGGAAAACTTAATATGCCGTAAGCAGAAGTGTGGCGTGTGATACACAAACAATTATTTAAACCTTATAAATTTTATGCAGTACTGTCCACTTGCAAACCAAAAAAGAAGGAGCAGAAGCCACATTTCTCTGAAGAAGCCACATTAATTTAAAATTTGGATCAGGAAAATTCCCAATTCAAACTGAAATTGAATCTTCGAAAGCAAAATAATTTTATCTTTAACCAGCTGTAGTATATTTAGGCTTTTTGTCTTCACAGAGCCCACAGCTACAAAGTTCACCATCTCGACAGGCTTTTCGAATAGTTGCTGCTCCAACTAGAATTACCCAACTTCATTTTGCAGCAAGACTGTACCTCGCAGAGTTGCTAAAGTCGTATGTGTGCGATTACCTCAGTCAGCATTTGAAAGGGGTATTGGACTCGCTGTGTTTATTAAGATGCACAGTTAATGTTCTGGCTTCTCCTTAAGCCATCCAAGCTTGCCTTGCGATTTAGGTGTGCCTGGGTAAGACAAAGTTTTCTTATTTTGACTTAAATACACTCGAAAACATAAACGCTTAATGTGTGATGAAAAGCTGTCTCAAAGTGTAACATTTTAAATGATTTAGTTAATACTGAATTCATAAAGGTACGTTTAGAATTAGCAAAATAAATGGAAAATTTTATATCGGCTGTTGGCAACAACGAAATTTTATCGCAATTGAAAAGAACTGAAATTAGATAAAACAAAATCCATTAGATAGTTTTGCTTCCGAACTAGAAACAAACTTTAGTAATATTAATAAGCAACTACCTTAAATTAGCTGACGCCCCGTTGGCGACCTAGCAATTGAAACCACTCAGCACTGCAATTCTAACAAGTTTTGATCCCTGGATAACAAACTTGTTGCATGGATATTTTCGTGTTTTTCCCGTGTGTAATATGAATACGACACAATTTTCCATCGAATGTCCTCCATGAAGACATACCTTTTCCTTAGGCAGGTAGCCCTTGTATACACTGCCGTGTCTAAATAATTGAATCCAGCCCGATCGATCTTCATCCATAACCTTTATTCACAAACGTTTCATAACCAATCTCCCTGTCACATTATAAGAAGGTGAATGAAACAGCTTGAGGAGATGGGTTTTTTATACAAGGAAATAAACTCAAGATTTCCTTAACAATGCAGTGGGGAAAAATCGGGGTACTTACCCACGAATAGGTTAAAGTTATCTACTATTTGAGAACTGTTATCTTAAAAGTAAGCTTCAACTATTACATTCCAACGAAGTGTAATACAGGTATGTTAACTCCTATTATAATTTAAAGTAATCAGTTATTGTACACAATATTTTTATATACAAATGTATATGAAATATACAGAATGCTAGTGCTTTCTATTTCTTACTGTATTCGATTTTACTGCATTATGAATATCCCTATATTAAAAACAAAAGCATTCAATTATTCAAATCAAATAACTCTTGTTTGAATATTATTTTTAAAATTTCTTGAAATAGTATCTTAAAAATATTCCATACTCAATACATTTGAGGTAATTTGGAATGGATTAATTCTAGTATTAATGTTATCTCTTATGGGGAAAATAAAATCGAAACTCGAAAAACTTGAAAATGGAACTGTATTCGGACCGGTTTGTATTCGAATTTCCATTATAATTGCTCATTACTTACAATACAGCATGCATATTAATATACGACCACTAAAAACGCACAGGGATTAAAGTCAGAGCTTGTAATACCAAATCGATAAAACAGATAATACGCTGCTAATGACGTGGTTATTCAAGAATTTGATAGCATACTTGTGTTGATTTGAACTACCAGTCCATTGAGAACTACCGTCTTCCTCAAATCATTATAACAGATTTTTGTAGCATTGGTACAAAAGAATGCGTAAGTATCAATTAATTAAGTAATTTTTTTACCGTTGCAGTTTTATTCTTATCGTGCATTTTGCTGTGTGTTTTTTACGGTGCTTTTTGCTTAATCGCATTTGTGGTCACTTATTGTGTTTGCTAGCGTTTATTTTGCGTATTATGTTGCAGATCTTAAACCTGAATCGTTTGTGCTGTAAAGATAACTCAAGTAGAACCATAAATATAAGTTATTTTTTCCAACTTGCTGATATTTGGCAATTTTGGTCATTTATTCTTTTTATTATCATATATAGCTTTCTTAATTCTGAACCAATCAATGGTTGGCTTTTGAAGATAACTTAACCAGAGATACGGGCAGAAAGAGAGATACCGAAAATACAGGCTATTTGGGTTGCCAAGCAGGTGACATTTGTTTCATTCCAACAATTAATTTTGTGTATTACATTCGGGGTCTCTGTATATGGAACTGATCGATATTTGACATATAAAGGCAGTTCAAGAAGAACCGAAGATATGGGTAGAAACTGACAGCAAATTTTGACGCCAGGTTGGCGGCATTTGAAAATTTTCACCCTTTTATTTCGTGCATTTTATTGTAAATCTCTTAACTTTGAACCAATCAATGTTTTAATTATAAAAATACGTCAATAAGAACCACATATATTGACAGAAATCTTTCTAGACGCTGGCGACAATTTTCGCCATCAAGATTTGTATTGGCGAGAAATTTTGGAATTTATTGTTTACTTTAGGCATTCTAGATGTTTCCAGAAAACGTGTTTTGAAAATCTATATATATGTAAGATATAATAAATACGATACATGCTTTAAAAAATAATTGGCAACCTCAAAGTTAACGATTCTAAGTTTGGTGCTTTCCCCTTAAATTCATCTGTTCTCTCAAATCACATAGCACTGCTTGAAAACGGTAACTAAAACTAATATTGACCAATCATAGCTTAGAATACTTTCCGTACCTACGTAGTATAAATCAGGCTTTGCGAGGAACTACGTCCCCCCCCTTTTTTTTTTTTTTTTTTTTTTTTTTTCATCCTGACTTCTGCTACGCAAACAACTCTGCGGCCCTTATGCTTTCCTGCCTGAAATGACGTAATATCCCTCTATCTGTGTATATAAGACGTTATTGTATTGAAATAGGATTGAAAAGTAAATTTGTCTGCCAAAGACATAATTTGAGGTGTGTAAAAATAAAGATGGCGATTCTTTAATTCAGTTTTGTTATCTGCTTCATCAAGCCTCCAAAAAATCCCAGCTTAAATTACAGAAACAACTAATTTGCATTCTGGTGAAAAATGCAAATTAGAAAGAGGAAGTTAAACTACAGATCCAAATCATAATAACTTGTTAGTTTGAAATAAAGCCCTTACAAGTTAAATTTATTTATTGTGGAATGATGCAAAATATTATGATCACAAACCATCATTGGAATACAAAACTCTCTACGGGAAACGTATAAAATGCAGTTGTTGCTGGTAATAAGAAGCATCTGTTCATTTGTAATGTTTATTGCTAAAAATCAAATAAATAGTATGCAATAGATGCAATATCCCGTCAGTATAACATAGAATAAGCAATATTTAGTAATATGTAGAAAGCATATAATACGAAGTATACGCGAGATGAATAGTATAAGTAGTATGAGTAAATAGTACACGTATGAAAGCGTATATGCTGTTTAATAGACAGTATGCTCAGAAAATTTCTGGCAGAAATGTAAACGCATGTAGAACGAACCGAAATAGGCAGGCACAAATCAAAGCGAGTTCGACGCCTGTGCATTCCAGAAGGTACTTTAGGTATCGCTGGGTCTTGCCAACTGTTAGGCTCCAACCAAATTTTGAAGAGCAACTCAAAGGTCGTTCCGATGGTTTTCTACCTGTGTCTGTACCACAGCCACTCGAAAAGACTTTCGGCTCCCCGTTTATTTTGAAACTTCCATTGCAGTGCAAATACTATACGCTTACAAGCCTGAACGGCTGATCAAAATAAACAGGTTTTGCAATGGTGCGTGTCCAAACGGCACATTGATGTAGCACAGGACGCTAATGAATGGAAATGAAAGCATTTAACTTGAGTGAACTGACATTTCTAGTGAGGATTTCAAATAACACGAGTATAATATCGTTACCTGAAAACATGCATTTTCCGATATGCATTTTGTCTGTAGAGCTGTAGATGGACAAGGAGCAGTTTCTCAAAGGAGCAAAAGTAGTACATGGGAATCGTTTTAATGTGCATCTTTCCAGTAGCTGCTCCATTTCAACCACAGTTCTGTCCATAAAATTCCTGTCGGCGAGCTTCGAATTTATGTAAAGATGCATACAGGCCGAAATCCGCAAACCGGTGTCCTTCATGTACCATTTTCTAAGATATTTTGCAAGCAAAATGCACATTATAATATGTAGTAAGCAGTGTATTGTATCGTGTAATGTGTAGTAAACTATACATTTAAATTTATGTGGTGTGATAACAAACGTCCTGTTTTACAGAAAGCTAAAATTGCTGACCTTGACTTACGTTGGTAATTTCTTGGTCTAGCAGATGTTCAATGTAAAATACACTCACGTTTGTGAAAATTGCAACACCATGAAGGACTTACGCGAGTGAGCTGAAATTTTCAGGAAATGCAAAGTAGCGCATGATATGCAAATGATTAGAATTGCAAATCCGTAGCGCATGTGTATGCTGAGCAGCGCCCTCTGAACGGCTGATGGATCCGAATAAATAGACGGCTGTAGCGAGGCGTGTATGGTTATCGGTGGTTATCTGCTAGTGGTAAACGTTAACTCAATCTGTACTTATGCCTCGTCGACGAAAGAGAGCGAGATTTGAACAACTTACAGAGTTTGAACGAGGGAGAATCATCGGCCTTCGTGAAGCTGGATTGTCGTATCGTGCAGTAGCCTCTCGTGTGCAGCGTAACAGCAGCACAGTGATGCGCGTTTGGAAGCAGTGGACGGACGAGTGTCGGACAACTCGGAAATCCGGGAGTGGATCCCGAAATGTGACGTCAGCTCGCGATGATAGACACCTGGTCCGCATGGCGCGGACGGACCGTACAGCTTCCTCTAGACAATTGGCAGCACTGTGGTCAATAGCTACAGGTGTTTCATTGTGTGCTTCATCAATTCGTAGACGTCTGCTGCAGTGTGGACTGCGCGCACGGACTCCTTTATACAGGATCCCCCTAACGCACGACCATCGCCGCCTGCGGCTGCAATGGGCCAATCAGCATAGAGACTGGCGTGCTGATTGGCAGCATGTCGTGTTTTCTGACGAATCCCGCTTTAATTTGTGGTACCATGATGGCCGCATTCGTGTCAGACGCTATGCCGGTGAACGCCACCTTCCGGAGTGCATTATCGAACGCCACAGTGGACGAACACCCGGAGTTATGGTCTGGGGCGCCATAGCATATCATAGACGATCTCAATTGCTACGAATTGTGGGCAATCTGAACAGCAACCGGTATATCCGTGAAGTTCTACAGCCCGAAGCTGTTCCCTTCCTTCAAAGCTTGCCAGGCGCTGTATTTCAACAGGACAATGCCCGCCCTCATACTGCTCGGATTGTTAAATCCTTCTTTGCAGCGCAGCAGGTACAGCTTCTTCCTTGGCCTGCGTGTTCCCCGGATATGTCGCCAATTGAACATGTGTGGGATGTCATTGGTCGGCGTCTTGCTCGTGATCCTCGTCCTGTTGCGTCTGCAGACGAACTTTGGGTACGCGTACAAACGATATGGAATGCTCTTCCTCAGTCAGACATTCAAACTTTGTTTGACTCCATGCCACGTCGTGTAGCAGCACTTATTGCGGCGCGTGGTGGCCACACAAAATACTGATTCTGATCTCTTGTTCTTGTTTGTTTGCTTTGAACATTTAATCATTTATTTGTACCACTACCACTCAACTGTGTATTAAATTGCATTCAATTATGACGATTCCTTCTTGGTGTTGCAATTTTCACAAACGTGAGTGTATATTAAGAGAACAGTTTTGTAATTCTTAAACTTACTCGTAACATAAAGTCAGTATTACGAAGAATTTAATATCTAATCTCAGTAACATAATATGCAAACTAGACAGACGATATGTACTTGGTAATGAGAAAGACTAATATAAAGAAAATGAAATGTTACATACCTTTGCTAATGGCAACCGAAATTTTATTTTAAAAATTAACCAAATCTGACACTAACAATTTTTAATCCTTCATGCAGTACGTAGTATGTCTTGTTAAACATCTGTAACAAACAAAACAAAAATTGTATTGTTAGTCAAGCAGCGTTGTAAGTGCGATGTGCAACCATTGTATAATATACTATGTGTCTTCCAAATGATAGATTTTTCCATCAGATAAGTTAGAAGGTATTTCTCTCGCTTTCCTAGTGTGTCTTCGTGGTGTAGTGATCAGCACACTGAGCACGTATTTCAAAGGTCCGTGGTTCGATTCCCGGCGAAGGCGTTTGCTAATTTTTCATTATATCTTCTTCCAAAAAAAAAATAATGTCTCTACGCTCTAACCAAGGTAGTAGCGCTCTAACAAAAAAGAGTGTTGGATGATAATTCTCCTCACCCAGGAATTGACGATTGGGTCCCTAAAAACCCCAGTCGCCCTTTAAAAGGAAGGAGTATATAAGGTATTTCTCCCGCATTCCTAGCGTGCCTTCGTGGTGTAGTGGCTCTGCACGCTGGGCCGGTATTCCAGAAGTCCGTGGTTCGATTCCCGGCGAAGGCGATTGCTAATTTTTCATCTTGACTGCTTCCAAAAAAATATACCTAATATCTCTACAAACTAATAAAGCTTCACACCAATAGAGCTGCCTAAACTGTCTACGGAAAATACAAAACTAAAGAGCAAATCCTTGGGATAATAGTAATGATAGCAGACGATGTCATTATTTGAAAGCTGTTTTTAGCTACAATACTACGTAATTTAATTGCACTTAATCTAGAATAGACAAACACTATACAGCGAAAAAGAGGAAGTTCTGACCTCTTTACGCTTTTGAACTCAATGATATTATTCTTTAAGGCCGTTATAACTGGTATTTTCTTCAATATCTAATGATGTTTATTCTTCCATTGTTGGCAGAGTATTCCTTTTGTTCTGAATGCCGATTAACTTACTTAACACAAACACCGTACTTTCTCAATTAAATTTCTTTAAAATGTAGATAAATTATTAATAGCACTTATACGTTAATTAAAAATCTGGGCTTTTCCTCTTTCTTTGTATCTGCCTCGGATTAACCGTGAATATTATTCCCAGTATTGTCTCGGTTTCATCGGTAGTCAATAGTATTGCTTTCTTCATTTCTGGTTTGTCGTAGTAACGCAAACTTTGAACTGCTTGAACCCTTTTTCTTACTGTTAAAATTCCTTTTAATGACATTGTATCATAGAATTAATGAGAATAGTGCAAAAATAATATCAGGATCCGTATGCGGGTCAGCCAGTGTTATACACTGCATAAACTTCTTCAAAGGTGCCTCATATCAAAGTGGCATAACGCACACTGCAGATACATTGTTAACTTGATGCAAGCAATCTTCATAAAGGTGCTAGCGCTCTTATGCAAGAAGGATCATCATTTTCTTTATTAATCATAACAGCGGATCTAAACCGTACTTCGGAAAGGATGCCGTAAAGGTATTAGCACCTTAGGAAATTTGCTCGTTTTTAATTTAAAAACCAATCTTCATGATTTCTTCTTCCGAATAGAACGTGTTCATTTTGAATACTGATATAATTAACGCAGCGAAATTTCTTCAGGTTTTACTGCTTGAAATCACGGGAAAATTATTAACAGTATTTTTCTGTTAACTATAACAGATTACTCTTCCTTCCTGTGTTTTCGTAGCTGTCTTCGAATAATCGTCATTTTAGTATCCTCATAGTAACCGTGACCTGCATAGATGGTACATTGGCACCTGAGTACTCAGACTTGATGTCTAACATCTTTGGAAGTTGATGTTCAATCATGATCTATTAGTTTTTCGAGAATAAGTTAAGGAGTAAAATTTACTACTATAAACTTATTCTATAGGTCGCGCTATCTATTAGATTTGCATATTTGAAGAGAGTTCCGTAATTTCACAAGCGAGAACAGCACTAAAAGTTCACAAAGTTAGTAGAGAGTTAAAAAGTATGTAAGGATTATGTTAATTTTATTAACAGTTAAATTTTAAGCTAAAGTTCCTTTCCTGTCAAATTCTTAACTTCAACTTACTACTTCCGGCCAGAACGTAGTTTTGGAATCATTCTGAATACTTAATGAGGAGGATCGGTATTTAAACCCCAAAGTTACTTGCAGAGTTAGAGAGAATCAGAGTTTCTGATTGACGAGTTAGAGAGAATCAGAGTTTCTGATTGACGAGATCTGCCTTTTGGGCTACTCTCTCTCAAAGCTGTTATTACGCTCTGCCGTACTCAGACCCTTGATAAGCTTCGTAGTCAATTAGAGTTAAGGGGCAACTCGATCAGAATCTTGATAGCTTCGGCTATACTTCTTTAGTTAATCTTAGGTTTAGTTTAATTTTTAGTCTCTTAAGTTCAATCCCATGTGTCGGCTTTGATTGTACAAATTGATTGACCAAGACGGAGTTTTATAAATCTTATTGGAATAATAAAGGGTTAGTTACCCTTCCATCTTGTTGTCTCTTGTTACACGAGCTTAAGCGATTATTCGCTAACTAGTTCTTAAGACTAATTCCGAAGTCCAACAAAAATCAACACTATATTTCAAATTTTCACAGGACTAGTTTCGATGGTTTTACCGAACCACCATCGTCAGCTGCAAAAGCGAAAATAATTCTTAAGATTCTCACTTTCTACAGTAACTGAGAAATACACTAGTGAGAATCTTACACGTATAAGATATGAATTGGCAATTACAACCAAATAAGCAACAAAAAATGTACAACATATTAAAATAATAACCGGGAAATCGAATAATTCAGTATTTCCTGGATTTCTCGAGAGTTTACTGTTTTGAATCAGGGTATTTAGTTCCATGCTATAAAAATTTGACTAGATCTTTCAGTACTAAGAATTAAAGAATCTACGGATACAGCATCGTCAAAGTAATAACAAACAAAGATAAAAGAACAGCCTCCGCTAACTTGAAGTCAAATCCTGAACTTCTAGAAAGCAAACAAATAGTGGACCACATAACACGCGCTCCATTATCCGATAGACAACTGAGATTGCAGGGTCGCTTTAGGTTGCTAAAAGGATTTTTCCAAAAGAGACAAACTTCCGCAAAAACTCTTTTGTGTATTTGTTTGTTGTTCCTCCTTTGATTCCACGGAAATCTTTCACAATGTAAACAGTGACCCAGACAGTGATCTCGAAAAGAAAAATTGGCCAACAGTTTTTGGTAATTGGCGTGATTTTCTCAGAAAACTTTAGATAGATGCCGCCATCTTGCATGTTTTTTTTTTTTTTTTTTTTTTTTTTCGATAGAAGGAATATTCACTCAAATCTCACTAATTCGTTTTATATTAAACCTCCAAAACTTTATATATCGCTTGCTTTATTTATCCTTATTTGTTTAGAATGTTTTCAAAATTTGATCAAAGTGTCTAGAAGGAAATCAAACGACACATGTAACTTTAACAAATACCCAGGACCTTATTATCTTTAATCCAAATCTTACCATGGTGCTAGTCAAAACTTAAAACGCTAAGGTAGAAAATTCATTTGTGCAAAATTATTAAACTCTAATTGCAGCGCCAATTAAATTTAAGCTCAATTTAATGTAATTTCCACGGCTTCTATTGCGTGGTAACATATAAACAATGCAAAGTTACCAGACATTTAGGGGAAATAAATTGCGTCTAAATGCCATAAAGCAAAATTCTGTCGAAGATGAAGAAAATGTAGCTTATTCGATCCTGAAACATACTGATTATTATTGAATGCATTAATCACGCTATCGGAAACGGTATTATTGAATGAATTGAAAGCGATAGTTCAAAATGTGGTGAATCCGTAGGTAGTAAAAGAAATGAAAATTAAAAAAAAAATTCAGTGAAGTTACCACTTGACATGAGACCGATAAAAAAATATAACTCGTTTGAAATATTTACAATATAAGGAAATTTGTGAAGCAGTATGTATGAAGTGTGTGAAAACGATATTTGAAAAGACTTCATTTACTGGCAATACTGATTTCAAAGGGGAAAAAACGGAATGTATTTAAATTAAGTTTTACTCTTTAAATATGCTTCCAGGAATAGCACTATATAAAATGTTTTCTTATTCTTGAATATAACCAATAAAATGACAAAAAATCGTTTTGTAGCATTATACAAATTTAGTTTGACAACTCAACCTAGCTGACATATCAGCATTGCTAAAGTCTCGAACGGACGGGATTATCGAGTGTTTGTTGTATATTTAAAATTTAAACTGAATTATTTAAAATTTAAAATGACGGCTGAACATAAATTGCCAGAACTGTATAAAAAGACCCTTTTAAACTGAGGATTTTTTTTTTTTTTTTTTAATTTTCTCTCAAAGAAAGTTAGAGGGAGAAAACTGAAAAAAAATTGGCAAGGTATTTTTATTTATTACTATACATTATTTTTTGAAACCATATATGAGTTAAAAGTAAATTACATACGTTTGATCAAACTTTTTTCAGCTTCGCTATAAATGGGGCAGTTCTCGTTTCATCGATCCGCTATAAATGGTGCAATTCACGTCTTCCGCCGCAAAATCTAGCATTCAGATGCGTTTCTAAACAAGCTTTGTATTATTTCTTGGAAGTTCCTTAAAAAAAATCTGAACGACTCAATAAAACTTATTTTATAGAAACCCAAAATCATTACAGTATTTCTTCCCTATGCTTTTATAAAACATTTTCACGAAGCACGTCAGCTGAAAATATACTGTTGCGAAATACCCAACTACGCTGAGATAGCTTCTCCGCAAAGCAGGGTTAGGGTTGCCAGATTTGGCGCAAAATCGCCCATTTGGGGGATATTTGGTGACAAAATTGGGGATATGCCAGAGACGGAGTGAGAGCATTCTAGAATCCATTCTTAGCGGTTTCCCCGAGAATATTCTCGAAGATAGGTTGAAGCTATATATATATCCTTCCTGTCCTGGGAAAGGGTGTAGGATTTTGAATTCAGTAGTGTAGTAGAGTAGACTTCAGTAGCAGAGTAGTAGAGTAGACTTCAGTAGCAGAGTAGTAGAGTTTAGAGCTTAGCTTGAGAACAATCGACCAAGTCGGGAGCTGTATTTTAGTGAAATGTCGTGAAGCTGTCTTTCACCGTTATAGCCTGAAGGCTTTGTTGCTAATTGTTTCAGAGTGTTCATTGTAATTTTTCGACGACTGTAAACGTGTATTTGGACTTGTTCTTCGTGATATTGGCGAGTAAATTGTGTTTTAATTCTTCACCTAGTGTTATCGTCAATTGCTTCAAATCCACTAACCCGTAGAATGCAACAATACTTTATTCTGCGTAAAATACTTTATTTCAGAACAAAATAATTTTTAGTCCTAACAGCTTCGTTAATGTTTCCTTATACCGGAAAGAAATCGTTTTACATTGCGTTCTTATTTCTTTTAAGTGGTTAATGGATGCTTAAATAATATGGACAACATCCGAACTAAAGGCTGTTAATGTATTTTTTTCAGCCACGGGAAATTTTAAAATTTGTTATCGTTAAAAATATTAAACAAAGAAAACTTTAAAGGGAAATTCTGACACTTAAAAATAATAATTTATTTTTTTTTAACTATTTCCCTTTTATATGTGATTGATTCACTGCATACTTTCATTTGTAAAACAGTATTTTTTAGCGAAGATCGACATCTATAAGAGCTCAAAAGGGTTAAGTAATTCAGCTTTAAAAATCATATTATACTTAAAACTGGAAAATATTACTTTTATTTTATTTAATTTTTACATACATTAATCGCAATTCTTAATACTGGTTCCCGACTTGAAATTTTCTAACAATTCTTGGAAGTCTGCATCTGCTATAAACAACTCCGAGTCAATGTCGTCGTCATCTATTTCACCATTAGCATCGTCCTCAACTGCTTCTAAGATAATGCCATCTTCTATTTCATCCCTAGCATTGTTCAGCAAAAGTGGTAACATTTAATTAAAAATTAGCAATTTACTCAGTTCTTTTTTTGTCTTGATATCTTTCATTATGTAGAAGAAATCAAGAATTGTATTTTATTCGCGAAAACGAAAGCGTTATCTGACGAGGAGGGAGGAATTTTGTGGCTGCTTGAGAATGTTTACTACTGCAGGAGAACCAAAATAAAATTCCACACACTAATTCACTCTAGCGCCAAATAGTACTCATACCTAAAGCTTATCACGACTGAAGACCAAAGTAAAATTCGCTACTCTATTACCAAAGCGCTGAATAATACTTATAACCAAAAGTTACCATAGCAGAATACTAAAGTAAAATTTCACGCCTTTACCAAAATGCCGAATAATAATCATGCCTAATGGTTACTGGAACTTCACCATGCTATCACAAAAGCGCCAAGTAAAGCTTACGTCCAAAAGTTCAAAACTGAGAAGGAAACACTTTTTGTGCATAAATTGTTCTTTCATGCTACGGGGCTTTCATCCCATATTTTTTTAATGGAAGCTGAATATAATTTAACATTCATCTCCCACTCATCTGAAAGCTTTAATTTAGATAGCCCAATTATTCGCACTTTTGGTAATATACACTAGTGTGCAAAAATTAAGGACGAAGTCGAAAAATTAGCATATCAGCTGAACGAAGTGGCAGAGCGGACAGAAAGACCAATCAGGAGATTAAGTAAGGTGATGTACGGTAGCACATGCGCAGATATGCAGGTAGACGTAATGGGGGAGTGTCTGAGTAGTATAAAGCATGTTGTCGGTGTAAGATCAGTATTTCTGGCAAAGAGATTGCACGTCGTATAGCAGTTAAAATCACACCGAGTTGCTGCCTCAGCGAGAAATGACGAATAATCAATCTGTTAGACGACATCTGGATGCTTTTACCCGAGGTCAAATCATTGGGAAGTTGGAGGAAGGCCGCAGTGTGACAAGTGTGGCCGCAGAGTTCGGAATTGCTCACAGCATCGTTTCACGACTTTGGAGACAATTTCAAACTACAGGAACAGCTATCCGGGGGTTTAGTAGTGGTCGTCCACGAGGAACCACACCCGCAGATGACCGGTATATTGCCTTACAGGCCAGAAGAAACAGGCGGCAGACAGCGGGAGAAATCGCTAGACACACGACACAGGCGACTGGACGACCGATATCGCGTTTTACCATGGCCAGAAGACTGCACGGTGGTGGTCTGTTTGCACGACGCTCTGTACGATGTCTACCTCTAACGCCTGCCCATCGGAGAAGGCGTTCTCTGTGGTGCCGGGAACACCGAAATTGGAGAGACAATGAATGTGGACGAGTACTCTTTACAGATGAGAGCAGATTCAGTCTGAGTAGCGATTCTCATCGCATACTCATCTGGAGAGAGCGGAGAAGCCGCAATCATCCCTCGAACATCATTGAAAGGGACAGGTATGGAGGTGGCGGTGCTCTCGTTTGGGGAGGAATCATGCTTGGTAGTCGTACAGACCTTCACATCTTCGACGCAGGTTCAGTCAACGGGACCCGTTATTGTAATGAGATTCTTCTTCCATATGTGCGTCTTTTTAGAGGCGCTATGGGTCCGCAGTTCCTTTTCATGGACGATAATGCACCATGTCATCGCACAGTAGCTGCCGAACAGCTCTTAGAGAGTGAGGATATTGAACGTATGGATAGGCCGGCACGATCTCCGGATCTCAATCCCATCGAGCATGTATGGGATTTTCTAGGCAGACGCTTGGCAGCTCGTACCTTACCACCAGTAACGATTCCGGAGCTTCGATTGGCGCTGCAAGACGAATGGGCAGCAATGCCTCAACAACTCATTGACACCCTCATTCTCAGCATGGGCAGACGCTGTGAGACCTGCCTAGAAGTCAGGGGAGATCATATCCCCTATTAAAGACCGGGTGTTTCTTGCTGGACACCCATCACAGGGATGTTTCGGCCTTCAGTCGCATTGCACTCCATGCTACTTTTTCAATAAAGCTTCTTTTTATCCCTCTGATTTCTCTTTTAGTAAATATTGCTTACATTACTCATGTCCTTACGTATTGGGGATCTTACGGTATTAAATGGGTTGATTTGGAAAGCTTTTGTACAAAGTTATATTAAACAAACTGTCTCGTCCTTAATTTTTGCACACCAGTGTAGTATATAAATCGATTCAAAATTCAGCTTGTACACAGGTTTTTAATTTTGGTCGGGTTTTCAGCGACACAATCTTCTCTGCTTATATATAAAAATATATGGTACGTGCTTTTTTATGATTGATTAACTGGTTCAGCATTTTTTGACAATAGAAACGTCTTTAGCAGAACATTCTAGAGCGTTACGTTATGCTATGCTACGAAATATTTTTCCTCTGTTTCTTTGACAGCTGTTGCCATTGCAAAAACATTACACTATCTCATACTGCTGAAATCAAAATACGTAGACCCCAGGTAATCAGTATTAACTTCGTAAATTTATTTCATCTCAAACTGAATTTCGTTATTAAATTCATTTGAATGTCGTTCTAATAGTTCATAACTAAGTTGGCAGTATCAGATTCTATATGCCATTTTGTTTCAGAAATTCTCTAATTTACTCTCTCTGCCTCCCCCCTTTTAGTTTTAAAATTACTTTTTAACACCCCGAAACAAGTGACAATGTTTTCATTGAAAGAGTTTCCTGTCCGAGCAAAATTAGAGAGAATGTTATAGGAAATATTTGCTAAGCCTCTTGCAGCTATGATCCGGCGGAAGAAGTAAAAAGCTACGAATTAAAATGTCTCTTTCCTCAAATAAATAAACGCAAGTATCTCCACTCAGCGTTAATTTATCATGGAATATGATCACAGCAAATTCTGTTTTCCCATTACCGGTGAGCTTTGCTATTGTGAATAGCTTATCTTAAATATATGCTTTAATATTCTGCATCTTGAATTTCTGAGAATTCATCTTAAAACTATGAGAAATAAATATAAGTTAACTTGACTGGCAAGCTTCATTACCGGTGCTAAAATGACGTCTCTCGAATTTTTAATTTGATTACTTCCTCCCTGCTTCGCAAGAAATGATTTCAATTAATAAATGTTCTTTTTAAAATTTTTGCAAACTTTTAATTCTCATTTCTAGTCGTTAAAATTACACTCATTTTAGTGGCTTTTGAAAACAATTTTCACTTCGAAATAGTTTCTCAGATTCCAAAAGGTCTCGAAACTTAGAAAAGGCAAAGAAGAAATTATCTTCAAAATAAATATGGAAAATTGATTTTTTAATCTGATAAAAATTTAATTTTCCTTCCGTCCCGTCCAGCATTAATTCCATAAAAACGTTTAACTGACAGCGTGCTTTAGTTTCGCTTGAATATTTAGATTCATTCATGGCAACATTCATTTAGGAAAATAGCCATTTTAACAATTTGATTTGATTCAATTTGAAGCAATGTTTTTAGCCCAAAGGACGTTAGCACAGAAAGGCTATTAATTTCATTACGGCAGTTTGGTTCGAAAACTTTAAATGTCCGTTTCACTTTTCAAATTGTTGCCACCAAATATTATCGCCCTCTGTTACATTTAAAGAAATTAAATAATGAAGAATCTGCATAAATGTAACAACAACGATACCTAGATCCACCACATTTTGAATAACCGAATAAGGACATCTGGAACACCGAATATGGTCATCTTCCACCGAATATGGGCATCTGGAAGTCCTAATTTGGAATTTTTTTTTTATTATCAATGTCATATTTTATAACACTGTAACGAAATTTTGATTAACAAATTCAACGATTTCAAAGCAAACAATGGCAATACTGCACGGTAAAAGAAACTTTTTTATCGCCAGCGCGCGAGTCTGTGCACCGGAAATTCTAAAGATATGCTCATTTTAAAATTATTTTGCGATATTGCTGTTGAATTTAATTTTATGTTTTAAGTGCGAAGAACATGATATTTAATAAATAAAGATAACACACAAAACGCCGCTTTTTGCGTAATGTAAAATTTGAAAGCTTTCAGATTTTTTTTATTATTATATTTGCATTTAGCAATTTGTATTTTTTCCTGGTTTGAGTTATTATTTGGCATCAGTGATGTAGTAATTTTGCGAATTTTGTATTCTGTGATATGTTTGTTCCGAAGAGAGATTTCGCTATACATAATTTTATGTTCTGTTGACTAAATAATACACAAGCAGTATTGCTTTTTTTATTCTGAAGTACAAGCCAACCACCGTCACACATTTTTAATGTCTTTAGAAATATCATTTCAGCATGTATAGCTCGAATAAATTTCGTGACTTCTTAGTGAGTTCTTTTCGTGATTTTCGTGACTTCCATATTCACAAGAAAAAATTACTTGCAGTTTTTGAAGATGTTGCAGCCAAATGTTAAACAGAAAAATATCCTTTAACGCTATTGATTTATCCATCAACTTAAGCGCTAAGCAAAATAGCTTTAAGCGAATACAACAGACAATAAAAGTAAATGTAATTTATCCATTACGTAGCGTATAAGAGGAAAAATCTACTACACATTAGAGAGTAAAGTAATCAAATTCGTAAAGAAATCTGTTATTATTAAATTGATGCTGATGGTACTGTCATTACGAGCGCAGTTTATTTTAGTCGATCATGTGTTCTTCACTACTGAAGACTTTGCACTTTTATTACAAGTGCACAGGACTTTTCCATTTTATGGAATTTAACGAACTTTTACAGGTCCTTAGGGGATTGATAAACATGTAGTGGTAAAGGCCTTCGGGTTGAACACCACTTAACGAATTATAATCTCGGATCTCCGATGTCATTCGTAAAGCTTTTTTTTTTTTTTTCTTTTTATTCCTTTCAGCCCAAAGAGGCATTAGTCCAGAAGGGTAATCTCCAAACAGCATTTTGCATTGAATCATTAAAAGCGTTGAATCACTTTTCAAATTGTTGCCACCAAATATTATCGCCCTGTATTATATTTAAATAAATAAAATAATGAAGAATTTGCATGTATGTTCCCTCATTGTGAAAAAACAACGGTACCTAAAGCCATCAAATGTGGAATAGCATTGTCCTCCATCCGAATATCGGCATCTGGAAGCCCTAATTTTTAATTTCGAATTTGTTTTATTATCTATTTCATATTTTGTATAACTTAAACAAATTTTTGAGTAACAAACTCAACGATTTCAAAGCAAGCATTGCCAACACTATACGGAATGCTACATCGCACGAGACATCTCCAGCGCACGAGACTGTCCATCGGAAATTCTACTAAAGATATGCTGTTTTCAAATGTGTTTAGCCAAAATGCTCTCCAAACGGCTCTCTAAACATGTACGTATGTGTAAATGAAAGCAAAACGCCCGTTTGAGTGTAATATAAAATCTGAAAGTTTTCAGGGTTTTTATTTTTGTGGTTACTTAATTTTAACATATATTTTTTTTTTTTTTATTTACAATCCTAAAAGAAGATAAGAGAACGTTTTCCTGTAAAAAATGTCCCTATCCTTACTCAAAGTTTTCTTTTTTTTTTCTTTTTTTTTTTTTTTTAGTCCAAAGGGGCTTTGTCCCTGAAGGACTATTGTTTTCGTTTTGCGATTTTGCGTCGGACTCATAAACGTCGGTTCACTTTTCAAACTGTTGCCACAAAATGTTAGAGTCCTGCATTATATTTGAAGAAATTAAATAATGAAAAATCTGCATAAATGATTTTCTATTTCTCGCATTGTGATAAAACAATGGTACATACAGCCATCGAATTTTGAATGACGAAATCCTACTGCGAATATGGGCATCTGAAATCCCAAATTTGGAATTTGTTTTATTATAGATTTTATATTTTGTAAAACTTTAACGAATTTTTGATTTACAAACTCAATGCTTTAAAAGCGAGAAATGGCAACGTTATATATAAAAAAAAAACTTTTATCTCCAGCTCGCGAGACTGTGTATATCGGAAATTCTAAAGATATGCTTAATTTAACATTATTTTGCGATATTGCTCTTGAACTGAATTTTATGGTTTAAGTGCAAAGAACATGATATTTAATAAATAAAGGTAACACTCAAAACGTTAAAAAAACGCCCCTTTGGACGTAATTTAAAATCTGAAACATTTCAGATTTTTTTTTTTTTTTTTTTTTTTTAAGAATGAAAAACGCAAATTTATACAGTCCATTGTTAAATCCAAAAAATTGCTAAAGCAACATCGACGACAAGCCACTTCCACAGCTGCTTAAAATTCCTGCCAAGAAAGCTATTATACTTAGGATTGAATCACGCGACATAAGACTCTGCAAGATTCAATAGCTCCTGCAATGATGCCGGAGCATTAACTTGCGTTGGAAAAATTCGCTATTTTCTTCAGCAAACTGTTGCACTATGCTCACGCTGTGGTACCACTGTCAGAGAAATTCAGAGTGATGTGCCATATTTTGTTTTCAAGCCATATACATCACACTTCACGCGATAGCTGCTGTATAACTTCTTTTGACTCGACTCGAGTCCATTGCTTAGTATTGTTCGCATTGCACCGTCAATTTGTTCCTGTCCACTCGGAGACGCTATGGCTTTCGTGCGAACAATAATCATTATTGCTCCGGTCTGAAGTTACGACGTTGCGAACGTCGCATAAGATCTCTACTTGGATTTAAAACGAAAACGTTTTCTCCTTGATAATGTTACTTCTTTTAGTGTTAAGCCAGATATTACCTAAGTACGATACTGAATTTACGTACTTTTAGTGGAAGTTTAGATCAACGGGTGCCTTAAACGCCAATGTGTCCAATAATAATGTTAATTTATTAGACGCTGAAGAGCTTCAATACCTTAAGAGTCCTTGTAAAGCTGAAGATCTAAATATAATTTAAGAAATACATATTTTATATTTAAACTGCAAAATTGCTTGGCATTTACTTGAAGATAGAATAAACGAGAACTGGTGAACGCATTAATTAAGAATCTTACTACGCAAACTAATGTTGCTGATTCAGAGACGCTATGTTGAATCTTGTTGACGTCACTAACGACTGCTGGATAAAAGCTGAAGGTTTTGGTGATATAGTAGTAACTTTCAGAAACATTAGATAAAAGAACACGCATTTGGTATGAGAGACAATTAAAGGACGATCAACTAAGAACATTAAAAAGACTCATTTACTTTTGTAACAGAACGTGCTAGAACATTTGGCAGCAGAAACACCAATTTTAAATGCTTAAAAATTAAATATATCACAATGTATTAATAAAACATTTATTAGGGAGATGGAAAAGTACTCATTCCCACTATAGCTATCAATTTTACAACTCCTTGTTGGATTCTGGCTCACAGGTAAACTTTATAATTCTGAGTTGTCTTTCAGAATTTTGTCTGAGAAAAGGCAAGGATCCAGAAATCTGGCTTAGGATCAAACGCATCTCAAACAAATGAAGAACTGTAGAAAAAACAAACAAGTAAACTTCTCCCCTCATTTTGGTTCAGAACGTTGCTTTACAGTTCCTATTTCTGTTTCTGTATAGACAAGATTTGTGGAAACTTACAGCATGAGTCATTGCCATCGAATATTGTGAACCCTTTCAATAATCTAGTGTTAGCGGATGCTACATTTTATGAATCTGCTCCAACAGTTATTCTTCCAGGAGTCAATGTTTTTCACTTGTTTTGGGTAAACCAATTAATACATGACATAGATAATCTTGTGCGTAGAGATGGCTTTATGCTGCGTAACTTATCATTCTTAGAATCACAAAGCATAAAAACATTGCTAAAATTCCTCATTCCGCAAAGTCTTGACAAGACTCTTTAAAAATCCCAGATCCCAAATACTCATCTTCCGAAGTAACTTTGTAAATTCCGCTACAAATTTTAATATTCCATCGAGATTTTTGACTGGGCCTAGCGACAATTGAATGCTCCATCAATTGAGTACAAATACTAATAGTCCTAACAAGCGGCACAGCAACTCAACTTGTGGTAAGTAAGTAAGGTTAATATCTCACTCAAAACTCAAAATTAAAAAATAAAATACATATGTTATTGAAGAAAAAATTGTATAATCAAAATTTTATAGTTTTAATCTTTTTTAACTTCTATTTCACAATATACATAATAATGTACAAAGTTTGTGTGCATAATTTCAAGTTATTCTATGATGAACTTTTAAAGTGTTCATAGTTGCTGTGAATATAAAGCATAAAAAATAATTAGTCAAACACTACTCTAAAGATCGATAGTTGGATATAAACAAAACAATAAGTTCGATGAGTTGTTGCCAAACGAAAGTTAGAGAATACATAATGAAAATGTTTTGCCAGATTCTCCAAATACACAGAAATGCTTCAAATTATTTAGTTAAAAAGTAGCATACAAGAAGGTGAAAATTGATCCTTTAATTTGTCCTTTAAACTTCAACTTCTCGTGTGACAGGTAATTAGTTCCGTTTTGTGTCTCTCAGAAAAATTGGTATGTCTCCACTTTCAGTCAGCATATCAAGAACCGAAAAGTTGTTATGTATACCTAACAATATAAGAATAAAGCCTTCAAAATATGAAATATTGGGCTGGTAAAAATTAATTTCGCTTTGCGCAAACTGGTAGCGTTAAGCTCGTTTTGTTATTCGTCCGTCACTCCCATATTTTTTTTCCTTTTGAGATTTGGCAGGTGATATCTTTAGGCTGCTATAGAAACAAATTCTGTGTATTTGCTTACAACTGTTAGTTTACGTTATAAACATTTTGGACATATTTTACTTTTTTTATTTCATAAAGGCGAAAAAGCGGCTAAGGCTTACGTAGAGATACAGTGGATGAACAAAAATATGGAAACACCTTGTGAAATGCATGTTTGAAAAGAAAGATTGATTTTAATGAAATATGTAGGTGGCGCTGGCGTTTTTGACTACTGACGCCACCTATACAACTTCGTAAATGTACTAAACAGTTCAGTTGTTGTCGGAGTACTGTTATGTGAGGTTGTCATTGCATTATGTCAGAGTTAACAGACTTCGAACGTGGGCAAATTGTTGGAGCACGTATGGTAGGTGCTTCCGTAAGCAAGGTAGCCGAGGTGTTCAGTGTTTCAAGAGCTACTGTATCGAAGATTTATTCCGCATATTTGAAAATCGGAAAAACATCATCTGCTAAATCACAGCGCGGACGAAAGTGTGTCCTGAGTGATCGTGACAGACGATCATTAAGGGCAATTGTGACGAAAAATAAGAAGACCACAGCTGCAAAAGTTACTGCTGAAATGAATGTTGTGTTACCGAACCCTGTGAGTACCAAAATAATTAGAAGGGAGCTTCACAAACAGGGAATTGCTGGCCGTGCTGCAATTGAGAAGCCACTCATCAGTGATGCTAATGCCCGTAACTGGAAAAGGTGGTGTTTAAGTCATAAAGCCTGGACTATAGAGCAGTGGAAGTGAGTAATATGGTGTGACGAGTCTTCTTTCACATTGTTTCCCACTTCTGGCCGAGTTTACGTCTGGAGAACGCCATCTCAAGCCCATAATACAGACTGCTTGTTGCCAAGAGTGAAACATGGCGGGGGTTCTGTTATGGTTTGGGCAGCCATATCGTGGTTCTCTGCTAGCCCCATGATAACTGTGTCAGGGCACATGACTGCCAAGACTTATGTGAACATTTTGGCCGATCAAGTTCATCCCATGGTACAAACTTTGTTCCCCGATGGTGATGGTGTCTTCCAAGACGACAAAGCCCCTGTTCACACAGCTCACATTGTCCAGAACTGGTTTTCTGAGCACGAGGATGAGTTGTCCCATCTCCCCTGGCCACCACAGTCACCAGACCTGAATATTATCGAACCTTTGTGGTCTACATTGGAACGGAAAGTGCATTCTCGTTATCCACCGCCAACATACAGGAACTGTATTTATCCATTCCGAGAAGACTGCAAGCTGTTTTGGATGCCAACGGGTTTCCTACACCATATTAAGCAAAGAAACATGTTTTTTTAAAGGTGTTTCCATATTTTTGTCCAACCCCTGTATGTGAAGTGTATGGTATTGATTGCTTAACAGAAGGCATGTGTCAGGATTGGTTTAAAAACTTTCGTTCAGAGATTTTTCACTTGAAGATGACCAACGTTCTGACCAACCTTCTGAAGTTTATGATGGCAGAATTAGAGTCATAACTGAATTTAATCGACAGGTAACTGTGCGAGAGATTGCAAAAAGTTAAATGTGCCACACGCTATAATTGAAAATCACATAAGTTGTCTTGGACATTTTAAGAAGCTCGATATTTGGGTTCCTCATGAACTGAAAAAATTCACTTAACACAAAGAATCAGTATTTGTGATACGCCTTATAAACGTGATGCATTCGACCTATCCTGTCGCATTTTACGATTAGCATCGTTAACTGCCATGCCGAATGGTCAGGGTTCGAATCCCGGAGAAGGCATGGATGTTTGTAAATGTATAGTGTCCGTGCAGCACGGAGGCATTCTAAATATGCTGCGAGCCGAAAGTTCCCTCAAGAGTTTAGTGGTAGGGGAAGAGGAGGTGGAAGACCTCGAACCCATTTCCCCGGGGTGCTTTCCATCACGATTGGGGGCGGAACTGAACTTAATCGTACAGTCACCTGCAGGGTGCTCAAGGCTGTTGCCTACGGCAGGCGTATCTTGCGCTCCTTACCACGAGGAATTTCGTGGGCTTGGGCTGATTACAGCTCAGACAAGTGGGCCTTAGTCAACAGCAACAACAATACATTCAACACTTTTTTTAACGAATTTTCATTGGTAATGAAAAACTGGATCGTCTACAATAACATTAATCATAATTCAAGCATGATGAATCAACACAAATCACATCGAAAGCCAAATTGCAACTGTAAAGATACTGCTGTCAATTTGGGGGATTACAAAGGTGTTGAGTATTTTGAGCTGCATCCGAGCAACCAAACGATCAACTCAGATGTTAACTGCCAACAATTTATGAAACTGGAGGAAGCAATCAAAGAAAAAAGCCAGAATTGACAAATCGCAAAGGAATCGGGTCCAAACCACGACAATCCGTGGCCTCGCAAAACTTTCGCAACAGGTACGAAATTATTGGAGCTTGGTTGGAAAGTGATGTCGCATACTGACAACGCAGATTTTCATGAAAGAGGACTAGACACCATCTGCGTCGAACGATCAAGGAAAAGGGATGATAAACGAACTACTAAACGGTACATGTTATAACAGTAGAGAAGAGGTTATGTATGTTATAGAGCAGTTGTGGGACATTAACAGAAGTGGAAGTGACGATTATGTACGAACGAAGCTTTCCACTAACTTGCAGAGAAAGTGGTAGTCATAGCAAGCTATAATGCTGATTGATTATTAAAGTCTGCATATAAGGTATAAATTATTTTCAGAACTCTCAATGTATTGCCACTATTTTTATACGAACTTTAGCTTTTATTAGAAACGGAGGTAGGAGATAATTTGTAACAAAACTAAAGCACTGCCAGAAAATGTCGAGGAAAGGTTTCTGTCCCATTCAAAATGATATAGCCTAACTAGGATTAAAACTTATTAAATGTCTCTTGTATTTTTATAACATGTTTCATAATGAAATAAAATAATTAATTAGATTTATTTTTTAAAAATCACCGGTGGACTCTTGACTATTACTTCAGATAGCTCCAGGGATATGCAGTTTAAGAATAAGTGATCGTCTGAAATCTCGATCACTAAAAATCAGCTAATGAATAGAATTCTATTCACAGCGGAAAAAAAATCGGCAGTTTCGCCCATGCGTAGTTATTTATCAATTGGTAGGTATAACAACGCTCCTGTCGAGAGAAATAAATAAATAAAGTAAACAAGTAAAATAATAATACTAATAATACTTCCATCTCTCTCTGTGGTAATGGCAACACGATGCGTTACTATAGTAACGGTTCTTTCTCCGCTTAGCTTTACTCGTTGTTTACTCGCTAACACACATCAGCGGATCTAAAGAAACAAGAAGCAAATAGAACTTTGATATAAGAAAAAGAAAAATTTTTATTCCTTTCCCATTCCCTCCCAGTTTTCCTATTAGAAATATATGCTTTTTTTTTCCCTTCAGAGGAGATAGGAAGCAGTAAAAGAGTCAGGTAAATGAAACGAAAGTCAAAGTAATGTATTTACTGAAATAGTTGAGAGTAGCGGAATAATGCAAGAAACGTGACTCTTCCTACTATCTCTCTCCCACTCGCATTGTAATACCATTTTCGTATTTTCTTCAAGTCATTAAATTAATAAGATGTTGCGTCTCATTGCAAAAAATATACCTTATGAATTGTACGTTTCCCAGCAATTAAAATTAGAAGCTGTTTTTGAAATAATAATCGCTTTCCCGAATGTGCACAGTATTCAGCATTTAACGTTACCTATTCTCAAAACAGTATAGCACATGTATTTAAGCTTAGAATATTTTATTTCTTATGATAAATTAATTTCATTGTTGAGGCAGTCAGGAGATTTTTAAGTTAACTCCAGAAATAGAAAGTTGATGTAGAAAAATAAAAGCAAGTCAAAATATAAAGAACTGAGTCAATAAAAATCGTTAAAACATTGAAATGTAGACTGCTTTCTTCAAATTCTACTGTGAGGATATACATCGGCATATGCAAAACTTTTCGTTTCACATACTAAAATTCATTTGACAAATTAATTTCTCTCGAAGACATGTAGTGGTGATACTAAATGAATAAATTTGGAAGTTTCGTTGTGAAATCGAAACAAAACATCCAAAGCGTTTCATTATTTAAATACATGCTTATTTTAGTCTTTAAAAATCAGAAGATTTAGTTTTATATAAACTTTATACTTATTTGCAACATATTACTTATTTTTAACATAAAAATAGTAAAATAAGAGTTTTAAGAAATAATGTTTACGCAATGCTTGTCATGGAACAGTACAAGAAACAACTTTTTGAACTCAACGCGTTGTTCTCAATTCGAAAATCTTAATAATTATATAAAATCATTAAATTATGTTTCGCTACAAAGTCAGCTGTGTCCATTTTTGACAATTTACTGAATGAAGTGTTGTGCTAGTTTATTTTAAAATATTTAAAGTGTAATCGTTCTGTGGTTAAGTGTTTGAATAAAGAAGGCCTTAATTAAAGGAATAGAAATTCTTTAAAAGAATAGGTAAAACAATTTCGCTTGGACCGAAACCCATAGTGGATAATTCTCGTGAATGTCAATCACTCGAAGCACCGGCATCACAGAATATTACTCGTGTCCATTAGCTATTATTGAAAAATTTAGCAGATTAAAAGTCATGGAGATAGGTGCAAAACTCGGTCTACCTAAAATAAGTGATTCGAGCATTCTTCATAAGCGCCTTAATCCATGATTTCATTAAAAAGCACATATCTGGCAACCAAGGTAAGCACACAGCACATCTGTTTTGGCCGGTGTCCAATACCAACGTTGTATGACACAAGTTAATGCGATTCTCTGATGTTTTTTAAGTGAAAATTCATTGCTGTGAGCATGGGAAAAACAACAGTGCAAAAACGGACAGATTCCTGAAAGAAAAAAAGATAAAGTGTTTAATTTATTTCTTGCCTTTTCAGTTTTATACATTGGTTGCTCCTGTATGGAATTTTTAGTGCACTCACTGTCATTTCGAAAATGTGTTGCCTTTTGTGCATTAGTTCGGTGAAAAATTAGTTGGCAATGAATTTGCAAATGATATCTGAAGTTGGCAATGAGTTCGCTATTTTTTGGTGGGGGATATGAATTATCAGAACATAATCGAAACATTTAATGACCTATCCCTGTTTATGAGTAAGATACTTTACCTAGACAGTCACCTAGATTTTTTAATTTAAAAAATCTGATGTGTACACCACATGACTTCCTTGGACAGAATATTAAATTATACGCATTTTTTCTTGCATTTCATTTAAACTTATTGGATTGAATTAAATCTACATCCTCGATACATCATAAACCACAATAGAATAAATGCACTCTTTAAAAATGCACTATATTTGTTTACCATAGCGACTTTCTGGTGCTAGGTTCACTTAACAGCGTTAATTTCGTCCGTATCATAACTCAGAATGCATATAAATTTATATCATTTAAAGAATTATCTAATCGTTGCCACATGTTCTATTCAAATACTATAACAAATCTAAAACTACGTATAAAAGAAACTAAGCAGACAAAAAAAAACAGTTTTTCATAGACGATTCATTATTTCTCATTCAATTAATTCAGTTCTCACTTCCCGACAAGGGAAAAATACATAAAAACTCAAAATATCTATATCAAAAATTACGAAGTAAATCTGAACCACTTATTTCCTCGAATAAATTCCATAATGGATTAAGCATGATTTAATTCTCAATAAAAGCTTAATTTCTGTAGATTGGCAACAAATCCGCTATTTTGCCAAGTTTTAAATGTAAACAAACATGTCCGCCATCCGCAAAATTCATTAGGCTTAGCTGCAGTTAAACAACTTTTAAATTGTTGATAACTCCACGAATATTGCATGCAGATTTACTAAAGGCATGAAAACCTTAACCGGAAGATAAGAACAACATAATTCAATCATTTTTAGAGCAAAAAATGCGCAATTTAAAAACATATAAGAATAAAGAAACTGAGCTCACTGAGCCGAGTTAACAGAGTGGATATATATATACATATAAATGTACATATATTTATATACTTTTGGTGCGGCCGATTGCAACCAAAATACGAGGTGCACATCTACATGTTATAGCACTCCTACATACATAATTTCAATGTTCTGAGGCTACTTGTTTTTGAGTTATGCGAGATACGTACGTGTACGTACGCACAGACGCCACGAAAAATTCTCTTCAGAATTCATTTTAAATCAGTTTTATAATTTTTTGGGGGGAAAAGAGTCTTTTATTCTGTCCTTACTCGCAGATGTCACGCAAAAACATCATTAAATTGCATTGGATAGCGGTCAAAATCGATATTTTCGTTGAAATATGATACCCGAAATTTTTCACGATTACAATACATCTTTTTTACTTCGTACAAGAAAGTAAAAAAGATTGTGATATATTCACAAAAAAATTAACTTGAGATATATTTATCAAGGTTTTTATCAAATTTTTCTTCAATGTTACTGGAAAATACTGAAGATGCTGAAGGTGAAAGGGTCTTCGGCTTGGATAGGATTGACTGAAATGAATCTGATTCATCAAATGACAAATCCCGAACTCTTAAACCTGGATGTGATGCTTCACTTAGTTTAGTGTTTGAATGTTTTCTAAATGAAATTTCAGCAATAGGGGCCCTGAATGAAGGATCTGTGGAATCCCCCTTTACTGAAATAATTTTTGAGGCCACCAAATATACTTTTAAAGAATTAATGTGAAAAAGTCTTTGCAAAATGGAACACTGATTCTTTTCAGCAGTTCAATAACAGCAATTTGATTTTTGCTGTCAGACGTACGGCGGAAATCCTCGTTGCAGTCAGTGGCAGTATCCATCTTTACTGAGCAATATGCAAATTTCCTTGCCATAGCGCGAGTATAAAAACTTGTATTTTTCTCGAAGACTTACTGCTGGCTACTTAGTTCTCACTTTTTTGCCTGTTCGTTGCCGATGTCTGGCAACGGCTCGTGTGTGTAAATATTAAATGCTTAACCTCCTGCAAGATGTGTTTACCTCTGTTTTAAATGTTAAATAAAGTTGCTTTTGTCTATTATCTGGAATGTTTACCTTTTTAGTAACTTTCTGATGGAATCTAATGGCGATAAACCATCGCCATAGACGTTACTTCAACTTTTCAAGTATAATTTTTATATTCGATCTTAAAGTGGTGATGAGGTAATGATCCTATAATGTGATCTTCTATCAAAGAAGGAATCAGTGGAGGGGAAAGAACGGATTAAGCAATACCAAAAAAAGCAGTCAATGAAAGAGCTAATGGCCACCCTTTTGGGGGACTGTCAATATAACCTCCTAAGAGACTAAAACAAAAGAAGCAAAACCATTAATGGAAAGTATTATGCTAACCCTTTTTTCATAAACTGAGCAGTGAAATTAAACAGAAGAATCCTAATTTACTGTATCTTCTTCTTGATCATACTTCTTTGCATTTAGCTGCCATTGCTGAAGTATCAGCTGAGAAATATAAGTTCAAGGAATTTGAAAATCACCACCCCTGCACAGATTTAGCTCCAAGCAGTCATTATCTGTTCTCCAAATTGAAATATGGCCCTTCGTGGGAAAATAATATTGATGATGATAACTCTAAAAGAGTAGTTATGGAAAATTTAAGGGCAAACTTTCACATTACTTTTCCAAAAGTGTAGAATTCTTTACTAAACATAGTAAAACGTTTATCGAAGTACAAAAAAATTATATTAAAAAATAAATTATTAAAATTTTCTTCATATTTTTAGAAGTATATCAGGTTAGAAACAATCTGACCTGCCGACCAACCAGGATAGTGGTTAGCGACGTTGACTGCTGTAGCGAAGGACCCGGGTTCGAATCTCAGAAAATTAATGGATGTTTGTAAATGTATAGTGTCAACACGGCGAGTTCGTAACCTAAATATGCGGCGAGACGAAGGTCCTCTCGAGAGGTTGGTGATTGGGAAAGAGGGATGGGAGGAGACCCTCGGACCCAACCCCTCCGGGTGCTCTGTATTAAAATTGAGGGTAGAACACAGCAAAATCGTATTGTTACCTGTATGGTCCTCAAGACTCTTGCCAGTGACAGGCGCAATTTTGCACTCCTTGCCGCGATGCATTTCGCGGGCTTGGTCTGATGTTACTATCAGACAAGGGAGATAAATCACAGCAACAACATCCAGATCTACCTATGTAGATAATGGGAAGAGATATTAATGAAATCGCGTACTAAAAGTTCAAAAACTACTTGATTTTATCCTGAAATACCTGCACCCCGCATTAAATATTATTAACGTGTCCGTGCCTTTACAGTAATAATGAACGATTTCTTCTACTTTTATAAATACTAATCTAAAAATCCCTAATTTTTTGCATCCAGGACTATAATTTTTTCTAACTGGTATAATTAGTAAGCGAATATTATGCAAACTAGTCCTGGACGGGTGATAAACTTACATTTATTGAAATTAAATACACGCCAGTGTTTTCGATTCGTAAAGCAGGTCTGTTTCCTTAAATTTATGAAAATCAATGCAATTTTCTTTCTTCCAGGTGCACGTGCCATAAGGTAACGTAATCTCCTGAAGAACTGCATTTTCAAAGCTGTAAATGTCGCGCAGGTTGTGATATACAGCCTTGAAGTAAGTGAACATTTGAATCTTTCAAATATCTCAAAAAATATTTGCCCCATGCCTACTCCGGTGACTTCACTGTGTGCTTCGTTCTAAAAAGTGGCTTTCATTTAATTCCTCAGTTCTTACAATAGCAGAATTTACTTATGCACACATATGGACCAAAAAAAAAAAAAAAAAAAAAAAAAGGAAATTACCGAAAGTTTTCGGATTTTAATAGTCTTCCAAAAGGATTTGTTAAGGCGTTTTTAAACTCTCTCTGAACTCGCAGTCTACCATTCTCATTCACGCCTGCTAACTGTTTTTTTTTGGGGGGGGGAGTTGTTTGTTTGTTGTTGTTGTTGCCTTTTTAGCTTTATTATTAAGCATCGTTTTCTTCGCACTTACGTCGTATACAATCCAACAGCAAAATACCAAATTTTTAATGCTGCGTAGAAGCGAACATTTAGAATTTCAAATGCAGTTTAAGTGTTGGCATACATTTTTTATATATTTTCCAGGCTTTCCTCAGTTCTTTATATCAATATTCTGGGTTTCTTAATAAGATGGCTAACATAATTTTTTTGTCTTTTATTACTAGCTTTATTTATTAAATATCATGTTCTCCGCACTTCCGTCGCATAAAATTCAATTAAGCAGTAAAATCGCAAAATATTTAAAAAGAGCATATCTTTAGAACAGTGGTGCTCAACCTTTGGCCTCTCGCGGGCACATTTTGGCCTATCGCGAACACATTTCCAAAACATCAACATTTTTGTTAAGCATATTTCCAATCTCATGTGATACATCTGAAATATTAATTTTGGCAAATGATTTTGAGATGAATAATAATATTGGTTGAACTTTTTGGAAATCAGAGAAGCGGAGTTCAAAATTATTTTTTAGTGCATTTAGATTTTCCGAGTATTTCTCTGTTACAATTGCCTTGTGGTTATTAATACGGCTTGATAAATTCTGAAAATGAGTGAAATTTGTTTCTTTCATCTAATTTATCCACAAATTTATCTGAAAAGCAGTTACAGTCCCTGTCAATTGAAAAAGGATTTTCCTTTTTCCTGAAGATCTCCGTTCAGTTTGTTCAATTTAGTTGTTATATCCGTCAGAAAATGCAGATCGAATATCCAATTGTTATCTTCCAATTCTTTATAACTTTCGTTTCCGGATTCCAAAAACTGCTTTATTGGCGAAAGAAGTTCTACAAATCGTTGAAGTACTTTTCCCCTGATGAGCATCGGAAAACCCCTAACATCGGAATGAAGCAATAAGATTCCATGTTCGATATGAAGTTCATCAGCTAGCAATCAATTATTTTATAACGTCTTGCAAGATATTTCTTATGATTATAAATGCTTACCACATTTTAACGATTAAGAAAAATAAATGAATGGTTATTTTTAAAATATCTTTTAATAAGCACCTAATCGGGCTGGCGCGCACGTACAAGACAATCGGCCAGCACACTTGTGCTCGCGAGCACAAGGTTGGGGCACCGCTGCTTTAGAACTTCTGAACTTCTTCTCGCTCGCTGGAAATAAGAGTGTTTTATTTCGAACAGTGTTGCCACTGTTTGCTTGCATGTCGTTGAGTTCGTAGTCAGAAATTCATTGAACTTTTACAAAATATGAAATAGATAATAAAAGAAATTAGAAATTAAAAATTCAAGCTTCTATTTGGATATATTCTGGTTCATTACGTTGTAGAGACATTAGCTTAATTAGCTAGTTAAAGAAATTAAATAATGAAGAATCTGCATAAATGTATGTATGTTTCTCGCATTGTGAGAAAACAACGGTACCTAAAGCCATCAAATTTTGAATAACGCACGTCTCCACCCGAATATGGGCATCTGGAAGCCCAAATTTGGAATTTGGAATTTGTTTTATTATCGATTTCCTATTTTGTAAAGCATTATGAGTTCTTGATTAAGAAACTCAACGATTTAAAAGCGAGTAATGGCAACACTGTACTCCCCCCAAAAAAACATATCTCCATGGCTTATACATATGATATACCAACGATTAGTTACATATATTAATACAGGTTTTGTATGCTATTATTGCGCATAAATACAGGTCGGTCTTGAGGTTGGTAATCAAACTATTTCCTATATTTTCCAAATAAAATAATTTTTGTTTCATTACTGCAGAGCACCCTTCTTCACTATTTATTCGATTTTTTTAATCGGTTCTCATACAGTATAATTTGACTAAACTGCATATGTTTTACGGTATGTATTTTCTTTGAAAACGGAATTTTCTCCGCTTCAAGAATATATCTTTCCTTTCACCAAACAAACAAAACAAACTGATCTGTCATTTACATTAAGCAGTTTCAGACTGAAAGGACAAAAATGATTTTCCTTAATATTAAGAGAAGCGTAATTTCCCCTTCTTAAAATTATTTCAGAAGGAATTTCCTTACGTTCAGGAAAACGTAGAGAAAGCTTGTATTCCTTCAAAAACTTTCTTTTAGGAATATCAATATCCAGCAGGTTTGGCAGTTCTGATTGATAATCCATCGCTGCACCTCGTTAAAATAGCTTGTGATCCTATGCTATTGCAATGTATTTCTCTACCCAATTCCCTCCTCACCTAATCACTCAAAACATTTTAAAAAAGCAAATTTTATGTTTTTCTAGTTCTTGACCAATACATTTTTTTTTTCTTTTGGGGTGGGGGAGGGGTTGAAGTGATAGTTCAGAGAAAATATTATAGTCCAAATACACCACAGTAATAGATACGTACTGAATCAATAAATTATGGCCAAACAATGCACATTAGCTGTGTATTAAAAAGGTAAACAGGCGTTATTCTTAAATTTCCAGAAATAAATGAGTAAATAAAGTAAAAGGTGTTTTTTCCCATAGCTATGTATTTCATACTCCTCTGATGGAGTTAATTTGCCATAGTATTTTTGTTTCTCTAATCTTTGTTTCTTAATACAGACGTATCGTTTGGTCATGTCAACAAAATATATTCTTGTCAACAAAATATATTCTTGCAGAAAGTGCTGTGCTCCTGGAAGAAATAAACTCCACATAAAGTCTCGAAAATCTAGATTTTTTTTTTTTTTTAAATTTTTACAAAGATTATGTTCCTATCTCACTGAGCGGAACGCTAAACACTGTTACTCCGGTCTGAGGTTCGAATTTGAGCGAACGAGCTGGCTGCATGAGCGTTTTCGTGGTTTTCTCTATGTAAAACATGTATACTAGACAGTTTCCCTCAGAAAGATCTCCACGAAGCCATCCCTTCCTTTAGACAGATACCTATCCAGTGCTTTGCCATGTTCAGATAAACCAAACCAAATCTATCAGTAAGATACAGGAATGTTCCCTTTTCTTCACGCATTCAGATCCCTCGCAGCATGTCGGTGCCAGAGCGGTAGAGTCACTGAACACTAGTAGTTCCACTCATGTTCAAATTTGTGCGAACATGCTGGTTGCATAAAAAGTTTCGAGTTTTCTATCGTGCATAGTATGAAAACGGGGCACTTTCCCTTAGGAGGTTCTTCATGAATACATCTGTCTCCCTTTGGCATATAGCCATCGAGTGCTTTGCCATAATCAAAGTTATATCCGCAATGTTCATAATTCTTTGAATAATGCTGATACCAGTAAATTCAATTCTTGTCCTAGCTTTTACCGCTGGGGATTTATGAAATTAGAAGCCATCTTACTTTTGGGGGCCCCTTATTTTATTTATTCATCATAAATCCAAAAGGGCCCATGAGATCTTCGTAAATTTTAACCATTTCATAAATTCATGAGGAGCCTATCTATCTTCTGGGGGCATTTTCACTGTTTTCCTCTTTTACATGCCCCATCATTGAATCCAGAAAATGATTTTGAAAATCCTTTCTCCTTGAAATGCTCGGCTCTTCGAAATCACTGTTTGCGGGACTCTATAAATTTGCTCTTGGACATTTAGAATATTGACACATGATTGCAGGTTATTAAAAACAATTTATGACGGTCTTGTAAACAAGTATATATATATATATATATAACGTTTATTTAGCACAGGGCAAATTTTTTATGCTCATCAAATCAACGAGACGACCTAAAAATATCTGAAAAAATTAGATTATTATTTTAAAATTACACGTATAATCAGTTCATGATTTCGACGATAAACTCGTACTGCTTCGGCATCATTTTCCTCTTTCAGATAAAACAGTTTTATCAATTTATCTTGTTGTTTTCCCTGTAAGCGTCATCTTGTTAGCAAGTTCGAACACCTGACTAAGGAAACAATCTTCTCACACTGCTTATTAAAAGTTTTTCCACAAGCAATGCATTGTAATCATCCCATCTCGTGTTTGGCGCGCTATAATCATCTTTGGTTTTTGCGCCATAATCTCTCTCACTCACTCACTCCCCACAAGCAATGCTTTGCACGTGGTGTTCTGTAATTTGTGCTTTTACTGTCTGTCCCTGTGATTTGTGCAAATTGCGTAAATGAATATCCCTTCTGTACTGTCACTTGTCCTTCTTTGCAAATGTTTTAAGCCAGCAATTTTTTTCATACGCGTATCCATCCAACGCCATTTATGGTTTTTCAGTGCACTGATCAATTTGCGCAGCAAAAACGTGGATGTTAACTTTTGAAAATTCCGAAACATTTTAACCGTAACCATAACCGTGAAAGATCTATTGCTTTAAATTATTACAATTTCGAGCCCATACTTTCAAATAACAATATATGAAATTTCATTTCGATTGGTTGAGAAGTAAAGTAGATAGGGCTTAATATATCGGGGAAGTTTTTTTATGACCTGTATATGTGTGTGTGTGTGTGTGTAATAATAAAATTCCATAGTCAAGAATACACTTAAAATTCTAACTGTATGTTCTTTTCATTTTTAATGGCGACGTTCTCTTATTTGAAAGTACGTGGAATTAAATTCACAGCCCCGTAGTCATGTTGTTTTTCCCGCCTTTTCTACACGTACAGTTATAGAATGTTCTGGAAGTATTTAAAGCGAACTGGATTGGCTGATGAGGCTGACGTCATTTCTTGGAAGCTCCGCCTTTCCAGAGGCTATAAAACGACTCGCAAAGGAATTTCGGAGGCTTTTTCTTAAATGTCACGATGCAGTAAACTTCATACAAAAAGTTATTAGTAATTCTTTTTATTTACTCCGGATATCTGATTTTTGTAATTGCTATTTCTCCTGAATAATAATAAATGGATCCTTGTTTTTTAAGCTTATCGTCTGATTATTTAAGCTACGACTAAAGCTGATACATCACATATATATATATATATAAATTCAAAATGTATTCAAAACAAATTTAAATATTGCGATCAGGTTGCTAATAAAGAAAGGACTGATATAAATATTTCAAAAACTAATATATTAAATGGCCTTAAATACATATAATCGTACCTTTCCTTTATAAGAAAAGGACAAAATAAGCATTTTTAACAAAACGACAGAACAGCAGAAAAATGTCCAAAAAAAGGTACAGTTAAAAATGGTACAGTTGGTCAGTTTATTTTATTAAAAAGAGACAAAAATACCATTTTTCATCAAAATACTGGAAGGTCGAGAAAGAAAAAGAACTGTACTGTGCTATTTAAATTGACACACATGGTCAGTTTACTATTATTAGAAAGGGACAAAGCCAACATTTTTATCAAAAGTATTGGCGGCTCTAAGATGTCAAAAAAAAATCTTTGTCTTTCCAAATGGAACACATAGTGAGCCTACTTTCAAAAAAAGAGGCAATATTAACACTTCCAACAAAACGATGGAACTACAAGAAATTATTTTTTAAAAAAAAATGTATTGTGCCGTTCGAAGTAGTGTATATGGTCAAACTACGTTTATTAAAAGAAATTTACATTTTAATCAAAATGACAGAACCGCCAGAAAATGACCTTCCCCCTCTCCCAAAAAAAGGTAGTGGGCTATTTAAAAGATACGTGCGTCTGCCTAGTTATGTAGAGGTCTGAAATTTTCGCACTGCATTTTTTTAACAGCAGAACACCCACTTCCCTTATTATATATATTTTTGACTTAAAATTTTATTTTTTTAAATGCGCTGATATATTCTTAGAATAAAACTCTAAAATGCCAGACGCCTCTGTTTTTCGTGGTTGCAAAATAACAAAAAGTTTTAAAATACCGTTAACTCCCGATTAGCCGGGAGCTGTCTAATCAGGTTGTAGATAAATTACCAAATGTCTTTATTCTGCAGATTAAATAACTTGAGTATACAGATAAATTATTAATAGCACTTTTCTGTTGGTTACAGTAAGAGTTATTCCTGTTTTCTGTGTTTTTGTAACTGCTCTCGGATTAACCATTGTCATAAGTTAATTATGACTGTATCCTGATATACTAAGAAGTGTAAATGATGAGTTTTTTCCGAAAGTACTTCGTTAAGTACAAGAAAATACGAAAAAAAATTTAATTTTTTAAGTAAATTTTGTTTTCCACAGAAAAGTTAATTTTCTTGCAATGAAAGTTCAAGTGTATTATGGCGTTTTAATGAAACTAAAATCGAAAAAAAAAAAAAAAAAAAGAGAGAGAGAGAGAAAGGAAAAGAAAGAAATCCAACACTTCTGTTACCGAATGAATTAAACATTGTCGATTCCTTTAAAAGTTCCGTTTTATCACCTGCTCTGGTGGAGGGTAAAAAGGTTTCCAATACATTACCCCATCGCATCTGTCCCCAAAAGCCCCGGCGACATTGGGACTTCATTTTAAACCTCGGGCTGACTTGAAACCAATCGCCTTAAAAGAGCTTAAAGACGCGAGGAGACATATCGTTACCTTAGCAACCGATGCAGCTGCGATGAAGCTGAAAGCTTGTAATTCAATTCCAATAGCAAGTTTTCTTGATTTCTTTGCGGGGACAGACAGAAACTGGCTCACTTACCGGCTCGCCCTCTAGCGACGATCTGGCTAACTATTGGCCATCTTCATTCGATTTGTCCCAGTCCCCATTAGAAAAAACTGTTAGACTGCATTACTCTACCAGCATTTGCGATACCACCAGAGTGCGAAGCGAAGGATTGTTTATTCATCTTCCATGCGACCTGACAAATAGCCAGTTCTTCTTCTGCCATTAGACACAGCAAAAAATGTTTAATTGGGCTTTCAAATTCAATCAGTCTTTAACTGGTTAACAAACTCATCGATTTAAAAGAAACAGATGCTCATTCTAATAATTTAGATCTTAGTTTTAGAAGAGACAGAAAATTCAGAATGGTTAACGTACACAGAATCTGAAGAAATACCGCAAAGAATACTGTTTTCTACCCGGCGAAAGAACCGCAGGACCGCGAGCATCTTCAGACTTAAAAGAACCATTAAGGTCTATAAACTGCGTGTGAAGTCATTTTAAGTTGGCTGTAAGAAATTCACCAAATATGCGGAAAATTGTCACGAGTAGCTGGTTCATCCGAGTGAAAGAGACCTCGAGTACAAAGGGTGACAAGACAAAAATTACAGAAGGTAAAAGGACACATTTATGCTTATATAACTTTGAATGATAAATGACATTTTTTAGGCTATTTCAGGAAATATTTTATGCGAATTTTTTTTTTTTTTTTTTTTTTTTTTTTTTTTTTTCATGATATAAATTTTGCATCACTTACTGTTACAAAGTTAGAGGATGACTTCCATATTTTGTTTGGGTTTCTAATTTTGTAAATTTATCCCTTATATTTTACAGTAGGTTTATTTCGGAACAGGTAACATAAAAATATCAGCGATGCTGTTCCCCAAAAATCGGAACTCTAGACCTCTCGATTGCTAGCGTATGTGCCCCCAATTACACCTCGAAGGAGGGAGGTAACGAAGGAGAGAATTCTCTATAATCTTCTCCACTCAAAAGCTACTGAGGAGGACGGAAACCATTCGCCACATATTTGCTCCAACCCTACTTGTAGAGTCATTAGGTTTATTTGGAAGCAGAAAAGGAAAATTGAGAAATTCCCTCACTGTAATTTGAAACGACGAGGAATACACCCGAACGTACTACCAATTACACCACGAAAGCAGGTGGTAAGGTAGGAGGAAATTCCTTACAACCCACATACATGAATAACTCAAAACGGTGATTAATCCGAGGACAACTAAAACACAGGAAAAAAGAATAGCTAATATTAAAATTAACAGAATTAACAGAATTAAAAAATGTATTGTTAATTTACTTGTAATTCAAAGCAGTTTATTTTGCAGAATAAATTCAGAGTTTCACGTAAATTAAACCAATATATTCAGAAGAAAAAATAAGTTTTCCTTCGTTCCGCAAAAAATAAACTTAATTTTTTAGTCATGGCCCGGTTAATTCGCACCCTGTATAAACCGTCTTCGGTAAATCGGGAGTTGTCTGTATTAATATAAAGAACAGCTTCCATTATCCGTCATCTTGAGGGCCGAGGTTGTGATAAGAGAAGGTAATAAACTCATTTACCATTCAGTAGTAGATATGGGGAGATGGCAACAAAAATAATTTTTTTAGCATAATGTATAGCTATAGGTTGAATTAAAATCAAGTGTAGGATTAAAATTTAGCTATAGTACAACTTCTTAGCTTGCTAATTATTAATATTTGAACTAAAAATATAGTCCATTTAAATTCTGAACACGAAAAGCTGAATATTTTAATTTCTTCTAGAAAGCTTTTTTTATTTTAAACTTGATTTAAAATGAATTATACTGTAGTTTTTACTCATTGCAGTAGCTGGTACAAAAGTTGAACAAAAAATACAGTACACTACAATGATTGAAATAATAATAATATAATAAATAAATAAATAAATATAACTAGGAATAATTCATTTAAAAACTGTACATGCAAGAAATCCCTAGCGAATTTCTTTTTATGATATGGCCAACTTTACATTATGATATTTTTATTTTTTGTACTTATTATTTTATTTATAGCTCTAATAGTTAATATATTCCTGAATAAACTCACTTAATAGCAGGTTTGTTAAAAAGGTACTTACGTACTATTGCAACCATCTAAGTAGAAGTAGCCAAATTTTCAGAAAGTGCCAAACTCTGGCAACTATCCGCATAACCCTTCTTCCAGCAACCATGCTTATGACAATCGTTTCAGTCAAACAACGCCTCCATTTTCGTATGCGTTCTATTTTGTAATTCTAAGTTCCAACTTTTTTTATACACAGATCGTGATTTTTTTGCCTTAATTTAGTTTTAAAGTATGAGCTTATGGAATTCGCCAGCGATGGAAGAAACTACGGTAAAATTTCGAAAATAATATAGAATGCTCAAAATTTTCTAAAGGGAGCACCGACAAAATGCGCTTTCTAGATAGTCATTGCTGTCGAAGATTGCATGAAGCCAAGTCTCCACAATTCTCTGAAGTTTTTTTTTTTTTTTTTAGTGAAAACAGATCGCTGTTACTTCGGAAGAAGAATAACACACAAAAAAAAGAAATTACATAATGATTCGAAGAAGAATGTTAATGTTTTATTTTTTTAATGTATGACATAAAATTGATTTAGTAATTCAAATTTGTATTTTAAATTGCTAAGGTGGGCTTTGCCTATGCTGATATTGTTTACCAAACTTACTATAAATATCGATACTCTGAGAATCTTTCTATAAAAGAAGGCGCGAAAACCACCAACTTGCACATGCTAAGCAACTTTTACATTTTCATACGTAAAAAAACCTTTTAATTCCACCAAGATGGTTGCGATAGTACGTAAATACCGTTAAAATAATAATAATATCTGTTTTTTAAGCCCAAATGATATTTACCCCAGAACTGCTATTAGTCTCAAAACGGCATTTTGCGTCGAATCACTTTAAATGTCCGAGTCACTTTTTAAATTGTTGCCACGAAATATCACCCTGTATTATTTAAATATAATACAAGGTGATATTTCGCCACTTTAAATAGCGGCCAAATAACGAAGAACCTACATGAATGTATACATGTGAAAAAACAACAGTATCTAGAGCCATCAAACTATTAATAGCATAGTCCTCTACCCAAGCATGAGCACCTGGACGCCCTAATTTTGAATTTGTTTTATTGTCTGTTTCATATTTTATAAAACTTTAACGATTTTTTATTAAAAAATTTAACAATTTCCAAGCGAGCAGTGGCAACACTGTAGAGAATAATACATTTTTATCTCCAGTGCGCGAGATTCTAAAGCTATGCTGTTTTTAAATATTTTAGCACAATGTGGTGTTAGCCCAAATGCTTTCGAAACGTGTTTGGGTCTGTAAATGAAAGAAACGACCATTTGGGCGTAATCTAAAATCTGAAAGCTTTCAGATTTTTTGTTTAAAGCCAGGAAACACGAAAAATTAATTGTGCCCATATCAGAATTTAAATCGTGAATCTTCTACTTGCCCCTTGGACAGAGCTTAAATTGCGCCATTTTTGGGGACATATTCTAATTCTAGCCCGAGAGCACCGGAGCTCTTTTTTTATGTAGCTGAGCAATTATTTCAGTAGAAATTTGGTCTAGAAAATTTTATTTTTAGCAATAAAATGATATAAAAAATCGCTTAATAAATTTTATCACTTTACATTTTGTTTATTATTTAATTACTTTAATAAATAATAACTAATGAATTGAGAATTAATTAAATAATAATTATAAATTAAATAATAATTAATAAATATTAATTAAATTATATCAATCAAATAATAATTAATTAATTTGATACTCATTAAGTATTTACTTTTAAAATTATTAATGATTTTAATAATCATTTTATTTATTTATTTACTCTTGTTACTCTTTCCTGATGGTCTTCCCATGGGGCTCCAGCACTTCTACTTTTAGAAATTAAGCCCTGCCCTTGGACGAAATAATTATTTACTACAGAGACCACCACAGGAAAATTTGACAGTTCCTCGCTCAAAGAGCGATTAGGCAGAGGCAAGAGGCCTATTCGTTCTTGAGATAAATCAATTTATTAAATTCTTTTATCGTTTCCCATTTTCGTAACCTCGTTTTCGTGTGTGTTCTAAAATATCGAGTGGAATTCTTCTAAACTGTAATTTGTGGTTCAATAATTTGAATATGTATATTTCTGTCTTTTTCACTGTTTTCAAAAAAAGAAAAAAAAAAGAAAAAAAAAAGAAAAAATTAGCGGCCATGTACGGAGCATAATATGATAAGCAGCCGCTTTACTAAAAATTTAATGAGGATACATTTAAAGAAAATGTAAATAAAATTCTTACACGTTTAGGAAAAACCATTCGGTCATCTTTTACTGGCACTAAGACTGCCATCTAGTGGCTAATTTATAAACTAGTCTTCGCGAATTGCAACGCGATGAGACCCGACGTATTTATTTAAAAACAAACAAACAAACAAAAAAAGCATCATGCCTAAATATCTATAACAGCCATGAGTTATTGGCGTATTCACGAGGAAGTTGGATGGCACTAAAAGGAGAGTACACAGCTGGAAAAAGGAAATTTTAATATCAAGGTAAAATAAAATAGTGAAACCTGTTTAAGAAGTTCACAGTCTTACACATCACCCTCTTTCGATAATGTTAAATTTTTTCGCATAAAGCATTTTATCTTGGACATCTTCCCACATAAAACATTCGAAAAATTTCTTTTTCGGTTACTTTTCCTTTTCTTGATAAAGCATATCTTTTTCTTTATTTTTTTAAGGAAACTATCGTTGAACAGCTGTCTTTTTTTCATTATTATAAGCTTTTATTTAGTTCACTCGTAAGTTTTGTCACTACGGTCAAATTTGCCGCTGATTTTTCAACTATTTTTGATGTTAATCTCATATCTTCTCGTAATGAACAAATTAAAACTCTTAGAATTTTACTCTTTGCACCATAGAATAGAGCAGGAAAAAAAATCTTTTAAATGAAGTTTTATACGAGTTTAACTTAATTTCTGATTTCTTTGCAATATCGCTGGATTTTATGGATGATTTGACATAACAGAATTGTTGATAGTAAAAGAGTGATAATGTTGTGTTCAACAGTTTGATTCATAACGTGTGACTGAAACAAAACAGATGATGTTTACGAATGTTTACAGATGATGAAACAAAACAGATGATGTTTACGAAGTAAAGGAAGGAATGTAATCGCGAAGAATTTCGAGTATCATATTTCAATGAAAATATCCATTTCAATCCGCTCTCGAAATCATTTGAACGATGTTTGACATCTGTACGTATGGACAGAATAAAGGATTGTTTTTGCCAAAATGTATTGTAAAATGGATTTAATATGGATTCAGAAGAGATTTTTATTACGTCTGTACGTACGTACTTATGTATCTCTCATAACTTAAGCACGAATAGCGGAAAAACGTCGAAATTTTGTGTATGGGATTGCCATAATACGTAGTTGTGCACCTCTCTATTTCGTTGCAATCGGCAGCACCAATCTTATATAAATATATGTATATATGTATCCCACTCTATTACCTACTTCAATGATCTTAGTTTTTTCTTCTTATATGTTGGCAAAATGTGCATTTTTTGCTTTGAATTTTGATTATGGGATTTTTAATCTGCATGCAATAGTTCTAGAATTATCAACAATTTAAAACTTCAAGCTGCGAGTTAATCCTAACGAACCGCCATTTGTTTATATTTGAAACTCACTTAAATAGTAAATTCAGTTTCTGTACCTTCAGTGTCGTTTTGCCAAGTGGGACCAAAATTAAACTTTGAGATTTGTGCACCGAAAAATCTGCCTTCTTACTCGCTGGCCGAATTCCTTGCTTTTTGCGACTCTCTCTAACTCTAATTTTGATTGTAAAAATTGCTTTGTTAACTGTTTTAACTGTATTTGGTGTTTTATATTTTTCTGTATTTTAGAGTTTTTAAATGAAGATATTTTGAGTTTTTATGTATTTTTGCTTTGCCGCGAAGGGAGAACTGAATTAACTGAATGAGAAATGTGTATGTAATGAAATTCAAGGAAATAAGTTTAAATGAAATGCAGCAAAAAATGTGTATAATTAAAAAGGCTATACAAAGAAGTAATGTGTTGTGCATATCAGATTTTTAGCCCAGAAGGGCCATTAATTTCGTTTTGTGATTTTGCTTTGATTCACTATATACGGCGAATCACTTTTAAACTTTTGCCACTAAACATTATCGCCCTGTTTATATTTAAAGAAATTAATTAATGAAGAATCTGCAAAAATATATGCATGTTTCTTGCATTGTGATAAAACAACATTACCTAGAGCCATCAAATTTTGAATAACGTAATCCTCCACTAAATATGGGCATCTCACTGGGGCATTAGACTGAAATATGGGCATTAGACTGCGCGATAAGTAAATTAAAGACCGTATGTTTACCTCAACGTAAACTTCGAATATAGATTTAATAAACTACTGTTTAGTAATTTTCAAGTTTTCATCTTTTTCAATAATTTACCGCATTACTTAGCGATGAATTTACCTAATTATTTCTAAAACTATATGCATTCTAAAAGCATTATAATTATTCTGTTAGCTTAGCAACTACACTGCTGGCCATTAAAATTGCAGCACCAGGAAGGAATGATCTGATGCACATCAGATATCACAAGAAAGGAAGAAGTTGGGGTATGCAAATGATTAGTATTTCAGCGAGTTTAGACGACGCAGAACGGAGAAACGACATCTGAGGCACTGCATGAAAGAAACGTTGTGTAGTGAAATTTCTTATTCGGAAAGTGCTTTATAAGGTTAGAGTTTGCTCAGAATATCGTCCTATGTCTCATGCTTACCAGCAAGTTTCGGAATTCGATAAAGGTAGGATCGTTGCCTATCGAAAGTGTAGATTATAGTTCCTTGATATCGCCGGTTGCACTGGTCGATATCCAACCACTGTCATGCGAATATGGGATCAAGGGATTGCTGAGGATCATACTAAACGTCATGCAGGATCTAAACACCCTCCATGACCAACACCAGAGAGGACAGACATATTGTGAGGTCAGTCCTGGAAAACCGTATGACTACATCGCAGACCATTAGTCAGGAAATGGGCATGTTTGCAGCACGCTCAGTATCAGCTTGTAAGGTGCGTCGACGTTTGCAGCAGCATGGACTATCAGCACGGTGACCATTACTTCGGCTTCCCTTGACAATGCGACACAGAGAAAGACGGTGACTCTGGTGCGCCAAACGACAAAGTTGGGTACTGGAGTGGCACAATGTCTCCTTTTCAAACGAGTCCTGGTTCCACGTGCAGTATTCTGATAGTCTTATACGTGTCTGGAGTGTCTGAAGAGAACGAACGTCGTCTGTTTGTATTCGATATCGGTATAGGGGCCCTGCATCTGGTGTGATGGTTTGGGGCCGCCATTAGTACACGACACGCATATCTCTAGTTCGGATCGACATTAATCTGAACGCAGATGGGTACAGTTCTGACATCTTACGCCCAGTGGTTGTGCCCTATCTTCGAGACCCCCAAACGTTATGTTCCAACAAGATAATGCAAGTGCATGTTGCATGTCGTGTTCTGACCTTCCTCGATACACAGGTTATTCGATTGCTGCCCTGCCTGAACGGTTCTCGGATCTGTCGTCCATTGAAAACATCTGGTCATGTGTTGCTGAGAGACTGGCCCGTCACCCCTTTCCAGCTAAATGCGGTTAATGAAGTGCGGCATAGACTTAAATATGGAATGAGTTGCCCATTTCTCTCATCCAAGCCCAGTTTGACTCCATGTCTAATGAGGGCCATGCCGTTTTGGTTGCCAAGGGTGGCAGCCGTTTCTACTAATTTCACGCTCCTGTAAACCCCAAAAAATGCTTGCAAATTTAATCATTTTATCTTCATGCCGCTGTTTACGTGCAATAAATATCTTTTATATATTAGCTTTCCTTCACGGTGTTGCAATTTTAATGACCATAAGTGTATAACCCAAACTGCTCATAAACATTCAACCTTTTTTTCTTGGGTGTCTAAGGGTTGATACTTTCGCCCAGTACCCATTGGTGGCATTTCATTTTTTATTAGCCAAGGGATAATTCGGCAACCCCAGTTAGAAAAGCTGTAATTCCAAAACAAGTTTTGAAATATCAAACGAACTTTGTAAGGAATTTAATAGGAGCAATTTTGTCTTCAGAAGAGTATGATATTGAATTTTAATATTACATCCTTGAAAGAACTATACAATACGATTTTGTTGATATAAAATTTCATTGGGATGTTCTATGGAATTTAGATCTTGGTAGTAAACAAACAGATACAAAAATAAGACGATTTAAATTTAAAACATACAATATCAAATAAACATTTAAGGTAACAAAATTTGTGAAGCTTTATTTTTTTATTATTTAAAGCGTACGTAATTTCACCAGGAAATTGTTAAGCATAATTTCTTTCTTGTATGTGGTTATATTGTGAGAAGAGCATATTTAGAAAAAATAAACGAATGAAAAGATATTTATCGTAAATTGTAAGGAATGAAATTATGTAACTGAAAAATTTCCTTTAACAGCATTCCGAGTTTAAATGTATGGATATCTGCTATGTTTTATTTATTTTCTAAATAACATTTCATGTATGTTGTTGATCAAAATTCTTTATTTTTCTCACTTTTGAACAATTTGGCATTTAGAGGCCACCATTTCGATCTGATAGATTGTGTACATGAACAAAATGCAGGAGTTAAAAAATTTATAAAATTTCTATAGTCAAACCACAGAGACTTTTTGGAGAGGATTCTCAATCAGTCTCATCATCAGGATTCGAACCATGGATCTGCTAATCATTTACAATCAGAAAGCACGCAAGGGAAGATGTGAAAAATTTTTATGAAGTTATTTTTGTAGCGAGCAGTTATGTAAAGAAACCGAGTTTGAGAAGCATTTCTTTTTTCCCTTGCGACCTTGCTCCGTCTCCCTTGCACCAGCTTCAGAATTTTAAAATTGTTTTCTAAAGGAGAGGGAGGGTCTATCTTGAAAATGTATGTAAAATGAAGCCATACCTGGTTTTCCCTCTTCATTACCATGAAGCCAAGACTGCCAGTTATGTCTTCCTACAATTTCAAAGCGCTTATTGCTGTACCATTGCTCACAACAAATTTAGCATCCCGGAAAAGGAGAATTATTTATTATTTGTAGTAAATACATGCATTTTGTATAATTTTCCGTTTCCTATACCTCCTTAAGTACACAAATACGAAAACGAAAGTTGTTCCCCTTGTCACTAAAACGAAATTATGTAAATTTCCGAGGGGAAAAAAGCATTTGAAGGACTAATGGAAAAGTTTGAAACTTGACTTCAAATACTGAAGGTGAAAAGAAAAGAAATTCAGTTTGTTTTAGAACGTTCTATTAGTCTTGTCTCTTCCAATTCCCTCTTTTTACTTCCTTGTACGAAGTAAAAAGGACGTATAGTAATCGCGAAAAGTTTCAGGCAGCATATTTCAACGAAAATATCCATTTTGACCGCTATTGAATGCAATTTAACGATGTTTTTGCGTGATATCTGTACGTAAGGACAGAATAAAAGACTCTTTTCCTCCAAAAAAAATTATAAAACTGCTTTAAAATTAATTCTGAAGAGAATTTTTCGTGGCGTCTGTACGAACGTATGTACGTACGTGCGTACGTACGTATCTCGCATAACTCAAAAACGAGTAGCCTCAGAACGTTGAAATTTTGTATATAGGAGTGCTATAACATGTAGATGTGCACCTCGTATTTTGGTTGCAATCGGCCGCGCCAAACGTATATAAATATATTTATATATATATCCACTCTGTTACCCGGCTCAGCGATCTCAGTTTCTTTACTATTATATGTTTGTAAATTGTACGTTTTTTGCTTTAAAAATGATAAAATTATGTTGCTTTTATCTTCCGGTTAAGGTTTTTATGCCTTTAGTAAATCTGTGTGCAGTATTTTTAGAATTATCAACAATTTTAAAGTTGTTTAAGTGCCGTTAAGCCTTTTTTTCATGGCGGCCATTGATTGTTTACATTTGAAACAGCAGATAGTGGATTTGTTGCCAATCTAGAGAAACTTAGCTTCCCAACAACAAAGATAACGCCTTCATTTATTATTGCCAATTAAATCACGCTTAATCCTTTCTGGAATTTTTTCGAGGAAATAAGCGTTTAAGATTTACTTCGTAAATTTTAATATAAATATTTTGAATTTTTATGTATTTTTGCCTTCTCGCGAAGTGAGAACTGAATTAATTGAACGAGAAATACTCAATCGTCTGTGAAAAACTGTTTCTTTTTTGTTTTGTTTGCTTAATTTCTTTTATACATCATTCTAGCTTTATTATAGTACTTGAATAGAACATGTGGCAACGATTAGATAATTCTATTCTTTAAATGATATTAATTCTGTGCATTATGAGTTATAATATGAACGAAATATAATACGGTTAAGTGAATCTAGCGCCAGACTGTCGCTATGATAAACAAACACTAGAGTGAATTTTAAAGAATGCATTTATTCTATTGTGGTTTATGCGCTGTCGGCGAAGTAGATTTAATTCAATCCAATAAGTTTAAATGAAATGCAAGAAAAAATGCGTATAATTTAATATTCCGTACAAGGAAGTCATGTAGTATACACATCAGATTTTTTTTATTATAAATTCATTATTTTGAAATATGTGGAAAGCAAAGTAGGTTGTTCTGGTTCCAAAAAGACAATGACCCTTAGCATACAGATAAGGTTACGAAAAGAATTCCTCTTATATAAAGTTCCCCAAAGACTGAGTACTCCGCCCCAATCACTTGATCTCTATCCTTTAAAAATTTGTGGTATTTTGTTTTTAATTAAGAAACTAGAAAACATAAATTTTCAAATAAAAATGAATTCAAAAATATTCTTTTAAAAACAAGGGTAAATGTATCGTCAAATTTAACCAAAAAATTAGTAGAAATATTGGCAAGAAGACTACATGCTGTTGTAGACAACTATGGACTTTTTACGAAATGTTAAATTTTAATTTCATTACTGTTTTCATTGAATTTAAGTTACAATTATTTAGTTCAAATACTTTTCTCCCCTTGAATATTTGCATATCTTGGTATTTGTTTGTTATGGGTGACTATAAACACTCTATTTTTTATTTATTACATAAGTTATGTGAACTAGATATATGTAAGAATTTAATTTAATTTACAACATTTGCAATAAAATTATTGCATAAATTTGCATTGTTCAAATACTTTTTTCCTCCACTGTTACGTACAGTGAGAAATTCGGCGATTCACTTATCGTTATTATTTTAAACTTGTTTTTGAAGACATTCACAATGTAAACTAATACTCGCTACAAAATACTACCAAGAAATCGAGGTAATATAACTTAAAAACATTTAACTTGAGGTCTGTATTCAGTCACTTATAGTCATAACATCGAACATAAATGACAGTTCTTAAACATCTTCCATTAACAACAACCTTATTTACATTGGAGTGGATTAATATCAAAACTGGAAATAATACCGCTTGGAAGGATTAGAAAATCTATCGTTATGAATTTCTCTGTGTTGTATTCCCCTCTGTACCTATGCATATTTTGCCTGTTAAAATAATAGCAAACCTGAAGAAAGAACGCAATATCCGGGATGTGAAACAAAATGGCAATTTGTTTCCATTTAGTTTAAAATAAAAGAAAATCTTCTTATCTTTGTTCTCAGATAGTTTAGACAATACAAAATAAACAGACGTATCTTTAAGGACTAAAATATGCAATTTAATGAAAGTCGAATATGTAACAAATATGAAATTCAACGACAGAAACGAATCACGTATCACACCAACAAAATCCTACGAATATCCCGTCCGAAGACACGAATGTAAAGAGGGGAGGAGGGGAGTTTCATTGGCTTCTCCTGCGTTTCAATTTGTTATTTTAAGAAATTATAATATGTACCATTACTATTGTAAGATTCTCACTGGTGTATTTCTCAGTTACTGTAGAAAGTTAACTTGTTAGCAAATAATCGCATAAGTTCGTACAACAAGAAACAACAAGATGGAAGGGTAACTAACCCTTTATTATTCCAATAAGATTTAACAAAACTCCGTCTTGGAGTGTACAATCACAGCCGACACTTGCGCTTGAACTTAAGAAACTAGAAGTTAAACTAAAACTAAGATTAACTAAAGAAATATAGCCGAAGCTATCAGAGTTGGCCCCTTAACTCTATTTAACTACGAAGCTTATCAAGGACCTGAGTACGTGCCGACCGTAATAACAGCTTTCAGAGAGTAGCCAAAAGGCAGACGCGCGTAAATCAGAAACTCTGATTCTCTCAAACTCTGTAAGTAGACTTCGCGGTTTAAATACCGCTCCTCCTCATTAAGTATTCAGAAAGATTCCAAAACTACGTTCTGGCCGGCAGTAGTAAGTTGAAGTTAAGAATTTGACAGGAAAGGAACTTTAACTTAAAATTTAACTGTTAATAAAAATAGCATAATCCTTATACTATATTTTAGGAAATATAATCTATGGAAAACCTACGATTTTCATAAGTATCCGGAAGCATAATCTTTGTAGTTAGTTATCAAGGCCGGGACTAAACTTTTTGCCTCCCAGTCAAGCTTTGCGGCGCCTAAATTCTGCTGTCTGGGGTCTCTCTGAGCGCATAAAGAATTCCCTGCCCCTAAATTCTACTGCCCGGTGATAGCGGAAACTCTAAAAATTTTGACATCTCTCTAACTTTTGCTCCTCAGTGCTCCCTTAAATTGTAAAAATTTCGCCACCCCTCCTAGATTCTGTCACCCGATGTGGCCCGATTACGCTTGTTTCTGTCGCACCAGTTGCACTGGATCTGGCGGCGGCTGTGAGAGCCGTATATATTTCAATGTGATTTAAAGTCAGCTTAAGTCTCAAAAATTTCCATTTTTCGTTTTAATTTAAAGCGTAGAATTCTCAAAATATTTTACCAACATATATATTATTAAAAAAAAGGAAGCTCTGCTTAGTCATTACTCGAATCATTAAGCTAATTTGTTGGAAGAAAAGGAGCTGCTGCCCTAATAATGTCCATTATTTCCAGTCAGATTTTAAGAATTGTCGTTGACCACACAGATATTATAAATGCATCTGTTTAATCCCAGGAAAAGTTCACATACTTTAAAGAAATCATACGCGGGAAACACAATATTACGCAGCTAAATGGTAAAAAAGTACTTTCGCATAACGCATTTCAGCAGCGTAGGAAAAAGTTTACAATTCTTTTTCATTTCACTAATTCAATATTTTATAATAAATAACCATAGTACTACCAGCTTTCTTTTATCATATCTTTTAGCTAGGCTGTCTAATTTGTTTTAAAAAATTTAAAACCATGCATCAGTTCTTTATTTTACCGAAACGATATTGATTCCCAGGCATTTGTAACAAAATTGAAAGTTTACATGAGAAAGACTCATAGTTTCCAATACCGTTTGAAGAGTTCGATTACCGCCTAGGTCCACAAAGCCCACGTCTAGGGCTTAAATACTTACGGACTCCAACAAATTATCCTTTAACTCATCAGAGCATTGTTTTTCTCACACTAAGAAAAGAAGGTGAGGATTCTCGCATGTAAACAAAAAAAGAAAAAAGAAAAAAAAAAAGACTTTAAATGAACGACTATGCCTATAGATTCGGACTATTTTAACCAGATCCAACATTTAGGGCAAATAGAAATTGACAATCCGTGTGTTCTCAGGTTTACTGTTGAAACTCGGATATACATTAGATATCTGTTGAATATCCGGTCCAAACGTTGAACATCTAAACATAACAACAGATAAATTCAGGGATTATTAAACCTCAAACTCCAAATTCCGCAAACATTTCAGGTATTCTCGCTTATTTCTTCAAAAAAGTAAAGAGTACATTTACTGATTTCTCAATCTTTTATATTATTCGAATCATAGCTCGCAGAATGGTGGAGGTCAGAGACGCTCCGATACCTGATACTGTTTAGATGTGTGTGTTATTTTTTATATCCGAAGATACACATTAAGTGGAAATACGCATGTTCTTAATAATTCTGTATAATTTACATATGTATTTATTCGGCCGAATTCTCCGAGCGTGCGATGAGATTTCGATAGAAGAGGGCCGTCACGTATGACGCGTTTCTCGCACAGAGCGGATTTTTTTGTAATTGTACAACACCGATCGAAACCTTCTCATGCGATGTAGCGAACGGTTTGCTTTCTGTTACTGATATACAACCGTTAAGAAACTGTCCGATCGATAAAAATGGCGTTTGAAGAATGTTTAGTGGTACTTTTTTAAACCAAATGAGGGATCGAAACTTTGTTCAATGAACAGCGTGAAAAGGGGGATTAGATAATGGAAGATAATAAAAAAAGAGAAGCTAACAGAAGTACAAATTAATAATTTTTCGAAAAATTTTTAAAAAGGGAAAAGTGACTAACAATTAACTACAGGCATAAACAATTTAACATTAACTATAGTCATAAACTGAGATTTTATAATCTGTGACATGTTTGGGCTATTTTTTGCTATAAAATACATATATAAATGCATGAATTTCTTCGAGCTACACGAACCGTTGCTGAATAAGTTACGAAAGGCTTTAATACCTGAGTTGGATAAACAATGGAGGACTCTAAAGACTGAGTAACGTAACTTCTGTGAAACATATGGTCAAACTTTATCAGTGCTAATATTAAAGTTTTAAATTAGAACACATTTACTAAAATTCGAACTGAAGCGATGTATCAGGCTTCGTAAGTAGGTCAAATAGGCTAAAATTCCATAAGCGGGGTAAGTTGGCGCCAAACTATTTTGGCCTTCAAAATTTGGCGAATTTTTTAGGCGGCAATGAAAGCACTAAAATGTGATTTTTAAACGTCAACGGAATAGTAACTTTTAAGTCTTGCAGTAGTGAAACGCCGTTATTTTATGTAAACAGAATAGTAAAATGAGACGATAAAATACTAGATGAGTAAAACAAATTCCAACAGCTTTGCAAGTAAAAGTATAGTAATATAGTAATATATGTAATTCATCATAAAATAGTAGAGAATGAACAATTCTTGCAAGTAATTATTGAGTAAATAAATGTATACACTTATCAGATCAGAGCACTGCGAAGTCAGTTTTAAACGTAAACAGAATAGCAAATTAAGCGTATTCAGCGTCATAAAACTAACTAAAATATTCAAGTTACTATCGTCGTGGAATTCAACACACTAAACAACTTTCGTTCGAAGCTTTAAATATTCCACATCTTTCGATTGCCACATGCCAAAAACAAAACTAAAAAAAAAAAAAAAATTAACTAAATAAAATTAAATGAAAACATTCATAAATTATAAACTTCCTGTCATATGAAATCCAACATTCTCCCACCAACAAGAGCTTAACCTTCTGAAAATATTTATATAAATATAATATTAAACATATATATAACAAAAATATTAAACAGTAAAAATTTTAAAAACAAACACAGTATTTCAAAATTAAATTTTAAAAAAACCTGGCTACACTAAATTCGCGCTCTTACAGTTACCAAAATAAAGCTCTAGGTTTGCCACAAGAAAACATACAGCCGGAAACCACAAACAAATTAAAATCGCGCCAAATAAAAACTCTCGCCAATACAGGTGTGTGGTCAAATTTTTTTCCTTATCTGTTATTGGTCTTAATGTGCTTTTGTGATATAATTTGCTCTAAAATTATAGTTTTAATTTAAACTTAATTATTCATTGTTTAAAACTGATCTTTGTGTAATATTGGTGCTCGCAATTTTATTGAGATATTGAATGACTTCATTATTTTATTCTAAACGGATACATAAGTATCCGTTTAGAATAAAATATTGAAAAATAGTGTTAATGTTAATGTTCCCTTTATGAAAAAATAATGTTAAACTGTGGTTTATTCAAGTTGAAAGTAACTTTGCTCTACCAAAGATTAGTAACGACATAACGAAATATAACCACTTGATTTCTTCCATAGACCCTGAAACTCTTTCTGCAGTATCAGATATTTTATTTAATCCGCCCGGGACGGAAAAATATAATGCCCTAAAAGCGAGGTTAATAGCGGAATTTTCGGATTTGGAAAACGAGCAAATACGCAGACTTATTTCTGAATTGCATTTAGGGGATGACAAACCATCTCACTTATTGAGAAAAATGAGAGAATGGGGTGGAAAATTTATAACTGATGTATTTTTAAAACCATTATGGCTGCGAAGGTTACCTTCCGAGGTGCATGCCATTTTATCAATAAGTTCTGAATTAGATAATTTAGCAAAAATGGCTGACAAGATAGCTGAAGTGCGCACGCCAACGAACAATAGCGTGTTCGCTGTCCACGCAGCTTCGGCGAGTTCCCCCAGCGATCCGAACGATTCTTGTGACCCCCTCGAAGAGCTTAAGGCCTTAAGGAGTGAAATTTCTGCCCTGAGTAAACAGGTCGAGCGACTCTCCCGCGAAAAAACGAAGAATAAATTCCCGCGGCATCCACATAACAGACTACGTAGTTTTTCACGTGGGCATTCTCGAGAGCGCGTTAGCAATTATTGTTATTTTCATTCGCGATTTGGTAATAACGCAAGAAAATGTCGAGCACCTTGTTCTTTTTCTCAGAATACTACGGCCCAGGAAAACTAGAAGTAGCGGCTGTCGACCGAAACTCGTCGGCAGTTGCACATTCATTTCGTTAACATGTTTACGATAACAGATTAAATTTAAAATTTTTGATTGATTCGGGTTTGGATGTCTCATGTGTGCCAGCGACTTCTAAGTTTAAGAAAATGTATCCTGATTCGTTACAATTATTTGCCGCGAATAATTCCAGAATTTCTACGTATGGAACAAAATTGTTAAATGTGAATTTAGGACTTAGACGAAACTTTTCTTGGACGTTTTTAATCGCCGATGTACCAGTGCCTATAATAGGAGCCGATTTTTTAAGACATTTTGATCTTTTAATCAATTTAAAACGAGGTAGGCTTATCGATAATAGTACGAAATTAACTCGAATTGGTTTTCTTTCCGATTCTGAAAATTATTTTTCGGTAAAACTAATATCGGGTGATTCACCGTATCACAGAATCTTGAAAGACTTTTCGGATTTACTGAAGTTAAAATCTGATTTGGGCAGAGTAAAGCATAGTACGGTTCATTACATCGAAACAAACGGTCCTTCTGTGCATTGTAAACCGCGTAGATTAAGCCCTAACTTATACGAAGCAGTAAAAAAAAAATTTCAATTTATGATGGATCAAGGTATTTGTAGGCCATCAAAATCGGCATGGTCATCACCTCTTCATGTAGTTTATAAAAGTTCAGGCGATATACGGCCAGTAGGAGACTACCGAAAATTAAACGCGTGCACCGAACCCGATAGATATCCTATCCGCATTTACAAGATTTTAATAATACACTTAGCGGAAAGAAATTTTTTTCAAAAATTGATATCGTTCCGACATATCATCATATACCATTTCATCTAGATCATATACCGAAAACTGCAGTTTGCACCCCATTTGGTCTTTTTGAATTTCCGTTTTTAAATTAAGACTGTGCGGAGCAGCTCAAACCTTTCAAAATTTATGAACGAAATTCTTGGAGATCTAAAATTTACCTATGTCTACTTAGATGATATTTTAATATTTAGTGATACAGAAGATGATCATAAATCTCACTTACGTACTGTTTTTGAAAGATTAACTACATATGGATTGACAATAAACGCTTCGAAATGTGTTTTGGGCGTTCCTGAAATATATTTCTTAGGACATTTAATTAATAAAGATGGGACCAAACTTCTGACGAACAAAGTTGAACCGATACTTAACTACCCACTTCTTAAAACGGTAAAAGATTTGCAGAGATTTTCAGGATTTTTAAATTTTTACCCTCCATTTTTACCCAACCTAGCCCAGAATCAAATACATTTAACTTCGTATTTAAAAGGGACTAAGAAAAATGATAAGACAACCCTGAATTTGTCTGAGGAAGCGCGTAATGAATTTCAAAGGTATAAACAGTTAATCGCGAATGCGGTTCTTTTAGCACACCCGAAGAAAGATACCCAGTTGGTTTTACAGGTTGATGCGTCAGACTTCGCGATAGGCGGAACGCTATCACAAATAGTTGATGGAATTTTACAGCCTATCGGATTTTTCTCACGAAAGCTTTCGCAAGCAGAAAGGAACTATAGTGCGTATGACCGGGAGCTATTGGCAGCTTATGCTGCTATTAGGCATTTTAAGCATATGTTGGAAGCATGGAACTTCTCTTTAATCACCGATCACAAACCGCTTACGTATGCGTTCCGACAGCGTTTAGATAAATGTTCACCTCGTCAGGCTAGGCAGTTAGACTTTATCTCACAATTCATCACTTAAATATACCATATAAAAGGTTCAGAGATCGCCGCGGACGCACTTTCGCGCATAGAAGCGATAAGCATGCCTAACCCTATCGACAATGAGGAAATTGCTAAAGTGCAACAAATTGATCCAGAATTACAAACTTTACTTAAAGATTCAAAAGTTCTACAACTCAAAAACGTTACCTTACCTAATTGTAGTTTACCAATATATTGTGATTTGTCAACAGGGATCGCCCGCCCTTACATTTCCCTGGCATTCCGTGAGAAAGTTTTTACCACATTGCACAATTTGTCTCACCCCGGCATTCGTGCATCAACAAAGTTAATATGTTCTCGGTTTGTTTGGTCTTCCATCCGTAAAGATTGCGCACAATGGGCACGACAGTGCATTCCATGTCAGAAAGCAAAAGTAAGCAGACATACTAGAACCCCGTTAATGAAGTTTCTAGACCAATCACAGAGATTTGATCACATCCACCTTGACCTCGTTGGTCCGCTATCTCCTTCTCAAAATAATTATTACTGTTTAACTATGATAGATAGGTTTACTAAATGGCCCGAATCAGTACACATACCAGACATAACCGCATGCACGGTAGCACAAGCTTTCTATGACCACTGGATTACACGATTTGGTTGTCCAGCTGTTATTACTACTGACCAAGGGCGACAGTTTGAAAGTCCAAACTCAAGGATTTCAAAGCGAGCAATGGCAACGTTGTACAGGAAAAACATTTTTATCTCCAGCGCGTGAGTCTCTGTATCGGAAATTCTAAAGATATCCTCAGTTTAAAACTATTTTGCGATATTTTTTGCTGTTGAACTGAATTTTATGGTTTAAGTGCGAAGAACGTGATATTTAATAAATAAATGTAACACACAAAATGTTAATAAAACGCCCCTTTAGACGGATTCTTCCAACCCTTTATATATATATATATATGTTACGGTGAAACACCAAAATCTGGAGAATGTCGGCTTTCACCGATGAATGTCAACATTCACATAGTCTCTTGGTGTATGTCCGAAATATTTTCCAAATACTCTTATTTCTGGTATACACCGGTAAATGTCGACATTCACCATGTGTTGCAACTTATGATCTTTTTTCTTAATCTTATTATTTACATTTTAACAACATCGATAAGTGAAATTTTGCTTACCTTTCTTAACCTTTAAGAGACTGGGCAGTTTGGAAAGGTTTCACTTAAAAAGACGGGAAATCCAAATGCATTTCCACCCCCTTTTAGCTGCCATTGTAAAGGGAAACTACTACTCGTTTGCAACTTTTCCTCTAGGTCGCCCTTGGGGGTCGCCTTTGTTAGTTTTCAGATAAGAGACTAGGGAATAATACAAAGGAATTTGTTGAATTTCTTCTCTTTTCTGCTGTTTCTTTTCCCTAAACTAGAAAAACATATGATGGTGAGATTTCGTAGCTAAATAATTGTCGTATGGAATGTTGGAATATATTTCTTAGGACATTTAATTAATAAAGATGGGACCAAACTTCTGACGAACAAAGTTGAACCGATACTTAACTACCCACTTCTTAAAACGGTAAAAGATTTGCAGAGATTTTCAGGATTTTTAAATTTTTACCCTCCATTTTTACCCAACCTAGCCCAGAATCAAATACATTTAACTTCGTATTTAAAAGGGACTAAGAAAAATGATAAGACAACCCTGAATTTGTCTGAGGAAGCGCGTAATGAATTTCAAAGGTATAAACAGTTAATCGCGAATGCGGTTCTTTTAGCACACCCGAAGAAAGATACCCAGTTGGTTTTACAGGTTGATGCGTCAGACTTCGCGATAGGCGGAACGCTATCACAAATAGTTGATGGAATTTTACAGCCTATCGGATTTTTCTCACGAAAGCTTTCGCAAGCAGAAAGGAACTATAGTGCGTATGACCGGGAGCTATTGGCAGCTTATGCTGCTATTAGGCATTTTAAGCATATGTTGGAAGCATGGAACTTCTCTTTAATCACCGATCACAAACCGCTTACGTATGCGTTCCGACAGCGTTTAGATAAATGTTCACCTCGTCAGGCTAGGCAGTTAGACTTTATCTCACAATTCATCACTTAAATATACCATATAAAAGGTTCAGAGATCGCCGCGGACGCACTTTCGCGCATAGAAGCGATAAGCATGCCTAACCCTATCGACAATGAGGAAATTGCTAAAGTGCAACAAATTGATCCAGAATTACAAACTTTACTTAAAGATTCAAAAGTTCTACAACTCAAAAACGTTACCTTACCTAATTGTAGTTTACCAATATATTGTGATTTGTCAACAGGGATCGCCCGCCCTTACATTTCCCTGGCATTCCGTGAGAAAGTTTTTACCACATTGCACAATTTGTCTCACCCCGGCATTCGTGCATCAACAAAGTTAATATGTTCTCGGTTTGTTTGGTCTTCCATCCGTAAAGATTGCGCACAATGGGCACGACAGTGCATTCCATGTCAGAAAGCAAAAGTAAGCAGACATACTAGAACCCCGTTAATGAAGTTTCTAGACCAATCACAGAGATTTGATCACATCCACCTTGACCTCGTTGGTCCGCTATCTCCTTCTCAAAATAATTATTACTGTTTAACTATGATAGATAGGTTTACTAAATGGCCCGAATCAGTACACATACCAGACATAACCGCATGCACGGTAGCACAAGCTTTCTATGACCACTGGATTACACGATTTGGTTGTCCAGCTGTTATTACTACTGACCAAGGGCGACAGTTTGAAAGTCCAAACTCAAGGATTTCAAAGCGAGCAATGGCAACGTTGTACAGGAAAAACATTTTTATCTCCAGCGCGTGAGTCTCTGTATCGGAAATTCTAAAGATATCCTCAGTTTAAAACTATTTTGCGATATTTTTTGCTGTTGAACTGAATTTTATGGTTTAAGTGCGAAGAACGTGATATTTAATAAATAAATGTAACACACAAAATGTTAATAAAACGCCCCTTTAGACGGATTCTTCCAACCCTTTATATATATATATATATGTTACGGTGAAACACCAAAATCTGGAGAATGTCGGCTTTCACCGATGAATGTCAACATTCACATAGTCTCTTGGTGTATGTCCGAAATATTTTCCAAATACTCTTATTTCTGGTATACACCGGTAAATGTCGACATTCACCATGTGTTGCAACTTATGATCTTTTTTCTTAATCTTATTATTTACATTTTAACAACATCGATAAGTGAAATTTTGCTTACCTTTCTTAACCTTTAAGAGACTGGGCAGTTTGGAAAGGTTTCACTTAAAAAGACGGGAAATCCAAATGCATTTCCACCCCCTTTTAGCTGCCATTGTAAAGGGAAACTACTACTCGTTTGCAACTTTTCCTCTAGGTCGCCCTTGGGGGTCGCCTTTGTTAGTTTTCAGATAAGAGACTAGGGAATAATACAAAGGAATTTGTTGAATTTCTTCTCTTTTCTGCTGTTTCTTTTCCCTAAACTAGAAAAACATATGATGGTGAGATTTCGTAGCTAAATAATTGTCGTATGGAATGTTGGAATATTAACTTTTGACATTGCGTCACAATGAAAATACGCCTTAGCAACAAATGCATGCCTATAATCAGTCCATAGTCTAATCGGTTTTTATTTGTTTCCAAACTGAATTTAGTTTAGAAATACATGTACTAATTAACATTTTTAATTTATACATGAAAATGATGTTTAACTATTTTTTTCTCGTATAAATCGGCAGTTCGCTTTCATTTGTTTAAAAGCATTGTGTAACAGCTTATATTTATATATTAAATAAATCCCTTTATATTTTTCTTATATTAGTTTCGTTTACATTTTACATTAGTATTCTTATTCAGTTTAATTTATTGATCCCCCCCCATTGTATGGTAAGTTATTTCATCTTTTAACTACATTATTGTTCATTGTTCTTTCTTGCAGTTTTGTGATAGCAGCTTTTTTTATCCTTTAGCGTGCTTTTTTTTTTTAAATTGTTTTCCCTTTACTATAAAAACAGATTTTATTGATTATATTTTCATTGCATTGCACTGCCTTGCATTTTGCATGTTTCAAACATCAATATTAAATACAAAAATTACAATAGAAAGAGGAAATATAAAGAAAAAGTACATTTTTAATGACATTGAAAAATTGGTGAAATTAATACTAATGTAAAATTTTAAGCGAATTTATAAACTTTATTTATTTATACAGACTTACTAGAGTTCGTTACTAGAGAGAACTAGCTGGTTGCATGTGACGTTATGTGTACTATGAGTACCAACCAATTTCTTTTAAAAAGACCTCCATGAAGCCCCTTCTCCCTTGGGCAGATAGCTCTTTGTGCCTTGGTCAAAGAATATATATATATATATAATGTATGTGTACTGGATATAGATGAATCTTATTTTCAAATTTCAGCCTAAAAATAGGCCTTTTTTTTCTGTTTTTGTTTGTTTCAAATTTATATATTTCATATGAATCAAATATATAAGAGTAATTACTGCTGAACTCACAGAAAGTCTTGACTTTATAAGCGGAATTACTCTTTCCATAAAATAACCAGTAGTTGGAATATTATCGCGTTTCGTCTCTTTCGTATTTTTGAATAAAACTTCTATGCCGAATGCGAAAGAAAACATAAATTAATATAATATTTGATTTTAAATCTGTGATTTTCAAGTATATGCACTCATACCCTCATTTACATATGTATATACCATACGCTTAAGCATATTAGTATAGTGAGGTTACGTGAAAATGGCAAAGCACACAGGAGGGAATGCCTTCGTGGATTACATTCTAAGGGATTATTCAGTTATGGCAAAGCACACGAGGGCTGTCTGCCTAAAGGGAAGGATGCCTTTCGTGGAAGACCTTCTAAGGGAAACTGGCTAGTATGCACGTTACACATGGGGAAAACGAATAAAACTCCCATGCAGCCAGCCCGTTCGCGGGATTCGAACCTCGGACCGAACTACCAGTGTTCAACGTCTTTACCGCTCGGCCGCTAGTGGGCCCCACTCTAAGGAAACTGGTTTGTAGGCTACAGTAGAGGAAACCAGGCACGTAGCCAGCCCGTTTGTTGAGGTTCGAGTCGAACTGCCAGTGTTCAGTGATGTTAACCACTCGACCGCTGATAGATTATATATATATATATATATATATATCAGTATGCGTGTTTGGTATATACACACGCCTGTAATATGTACGTTATAACCGTACGTGTGTCTGTATATGTATTACACGCGCATATATGTATGTATATATACATATAAGTGCATTATACATATGTATACTTACGCATATATATATGGATATATGTACATATTTACATATATATATGTATGTATATGTCTATATGTAAGTATATATATATATGTATGTATATATATATATATATATATATATATAATGTATGTGTACTGGATATAGATGAATCTTATTTTCAAATTTCAGCCTAAAAATAGGCCTTTTTTTTCTGTTTTTGTTTGTTTCAAATTTATATATTTCATATGATAGCTACTCTCGAATTAAATTTGTATATCTGTCTCAAGTCTACTAGTATGATAAATTTCAAAACAATTTATACATAGTCCAATGTCACATTTCTTGCAGGAAACTGAAGTTCTTTTCCTAATTCCGTTTTTAGAACAAACTACGCAACGTCTCTGAACTTTAGTTTGAAATGGCCAGTGCTGGTCGAGGTTGTTCGTTGAAAGTTTCCGTTTAACGGATTGTGAAGTTCTAGGCGAGGACATTACCTTTGGTTCTTCAGCAAAACTTCTCTGAACCATTTGATAAATTAAATTCTGTCGAAAATTTTTATGTTTTATCCCAGGGTTTTTCATTTTGAACAAAATGAAAGCATTCAAAATAGACAGGTCTAATAAGTGGAAAAATAATTTTTTTGTCCACTTCAGAGTTTTCCGCCCAAATGTGTAGCTATTAGCCATTCTGTCGCTGAGATCTACATAACCCATATTAGCGTTGTAACAAGCTATTACATCTGGCTTTTCGGATCCAGTTTCTATTTCTCTGGATGGATTATGCATGTTGCTCAGCATAAAAACCTCTCGCTTATCCTTCCAGCACGTAGCTACCATACCCTGTGAATATAATTCTCTGCATTCACCTTTTTTCATTCGTGGAGAGGCCAGAATCTTCGGATAATATTTTCGATTTGACCTAACGGTACCACAGCTGTTTATTTTATACTTACGGTGAAGTTCAAGAAACAATTGTGGGGATGAAAAGAAATTATCCATAAAAAGTTTATGTCCTTTTCCTTTAACACATTCAACAAGTCCAGTGACAGTTCGATGTGCAGAACATTTTTCTCCATCGCCTAAAACCTTATCCTTCCCCAGATACACACGCATGTTGAACGTATACCCATTTTTATCTGCAAGTTTGTAGACTTTAATACCGAAACGTTTTCGCTTTTTCGGGATGTACTGCCGAAAGACTACTCGACCTTTAAAAGCAAGGATAACTTCATCAACCGCAAGTTCTTCTGTAGGGTCATATATTTCTTTGAAGCGAGAATTTAATATTTCAAAGACATTTCGAATCTTCCACATGCGGTCGTACTCGGGATCTTCTTTATTCGGTGCTAATTTATTGTCAGAAAAGTGAAGAAATCGAAGAATGTTTAAATATCGATCTCTTGCAATAGCTTTTCCAAAAAATGGGGTTTCGATCATCTCATCAGTCGACCAGTAGTCTTTTAAACTATCTTTATCAATGTGCCCCATAAGCAGAGTCAGAGCTAAGAATTTCCTTAGCTCTGATGCACTTACATTTTTCCATTTCACAGAATGAGCTTTTTTAGAAACACTTTCAGTTAACTCGAAAAATTGCTCGGCATATTTATTTGTTTCGAGTGTTATAAAATCGAGTAAATGCATTTGAAATACGCATTCGAAAAAATCAATTTCATTACTGCATTCTGCAGCATTTCCTTTTAATGCGTTAGTTCCTTTAAATGAATAGGTATCCGTTTTCATCGAAATATCAGGATCAACTCAATTTATATCTATGTCTTCCAGATGAAATTCATTAATATTTTTTCCTTTATCTGCAACATCTTCCGAAACAGACTGAAATTCCGTAAAGGAAGACACCTCTTTTCCTTCATCATTATCAATTTCGCATTCGGAATCACTGTCACCAAAAGCTTCATTTTCAAGATCTTGAAGCAATTTCTCGATTTCTTCTTGAGTTAAGCCTTTCTTTCTTCTATACATATCGAAAGTAAAGCACAGCCAAGTATTAGTGCAGAGTTCTAGAGAGCAAGTAAATCACGCAAAACGCAACCAAAGAACATATAGGAAGAACAAATATTCTTTGACACAACTGAAAGATTTTGCCCCGAGCTAAGATTTCACTGCTGAGGGAAACGAAAGGGAATTTACGAACCCCCACAGTTGGGACGCGCGAAGGTCATCTCCCATAATTGGCAAGGGAGGTTATTTGGACAATGACTATCTCCGCACCCTCAAAGATTGGGGGAAGGAATTCTCTGGCCGATATTTCGGCCACAGCCGTCTTTCTGAGACACATCAGCTCTGCCCGATTCTTAGGTCACCCGTCTTTTAAGCGTTAATAAATATCCACAGGAACGCTTGGAATTCCTTTTCATTTTTATCACACAGAAGCTTTATTTACAACTATGTACAAGAATTTTATGCTTACATTAGAACATTCATCATGTTTTTCTGGTTGCCACTACATCTATCTCAAAAAACCGCAATAATCATGCCGTAAGAAAAATATAACAAGCTAAAAGTAAAAAACGCTGCGCCCTCTCGTGGCCAGCTACATAAACTGTAACACCATGTACTAACGGTGAATGTTGAAAATACAAGAATATTATAGTTTCTTCTCCGTCATTCAGTCGCGAAAAAACGCACTTGAAACTTAAAATAAGAATTTAAGAATATAAGAACTTAAAACACACAATACATTCAAAATGAGAAAGGAAAATAATAGAAGTTAAAAACTTACTGTAAATTATGTGATTCAAATATTATTTATTGCAACAACTTAAATTATTATGACACTTTGAATTGCACAAGAGGCCCTTGCTTTTACAACTGCATTTATTTGTGGAACATTTTCTTTTGCAATGACAGCGTGTACATATATTCCTCTCTTTTTGACCTACACCACAGCATATCTGTGATTGTCGACATACACCGGTGAGGGTTCGAATGTACAAGAATGTAATGAAATATTCCATCTTTCACCGACGTATTTGGTGAATGTTGATATTCTTCGGTGAAAGTCGACATTCTCCAATTTCGGTCTTTCACGGTAACATACTATATATTTTATAAGAGTAAATTTTTACCTTCTCCGTGTTGTTATCATCTGCTACTTTAACTTCATTTAAATTTAATTGTCCAAAACTGAGAAAGTTCGTTTGATGTTTAGTTTCACAATGTTTTTAAGCAAGCAGGACGTTGACAGTTTGGGTCATGCCCCAGCCTTAAAAAAATATATATAAATACAAATTTTTACATAAATCCTCTTAGAAAGAATTTAAGTAGTAGTTTTCTCTCGCGTTGTAGATTGTATAAAAAACATGTTCTTTAATATAGAAATTATTAGAACTCTAAATACTCTAATAATATGGTTTAATCTTATAATCTCATATCTTTTTAATAATCTTAAAAACTTTAAATAATATGATTTAGATTTTTTTTTGTATGTACAATGGAGTACACCTCATGCAACAGTTCATTACTGTCCCTCCCGGAACTCCTGCTTGGCTGAATGTCGCTTAATTGTTTATTGTTAGTGTCATCAACAAAAATTGTTTCTGTTTTAAAAGCTTTTGATTGTTTATCGCTTATAACTGGTATATTGCATTTTTATTGTATAATTAATCATTTGCCCATTGATAATTAGATATGATACTATTAATAGTAAATAAGCATAAAAGGCTGTACTCACTATATGGACTAATATAATAATAACTAACAAATAATTACTGTAAGAGCAAATAAAGCTGTGGCGCATCCCAAAGTTGACTGAAATACGACAGTAGACCCTAGCAAAGTCTTCCCGGTATAGTCTACATTCGGTATGGTCGCTCTCATACAAAAACATTGGTTGGGCCTGCTGCCGTACTCTAGTCAAACCTTACTAAATTTTGGTGGCGCCACAGATAATATTAAAAGAGGTATTAAAGTAAGAAATAATTAATATGCGACGAGAACCATGTGTTAGCGGTGAAGATATTGCATTACCAAATATCCATGTCATCACTGACAAATTATAATATAGTTTTATATAATTACAATATGTAAGGTTAATTTGTAAGGATAGTAATTTCATGTTACTCTTTGTAAGGTTAGTAATTTATGTTACTGTAATATATAAGTTTACCTGTATTTTGCTTTTGTAACCAGCATTTGGGGAACGTTGTGCTAATCTCTTCCTTGGAGTCATGTTACAAAAATAAAGGATCGAGTTCGTTTGGTTTCGTGAATAACTTCTAATGTATGCGAATTTCTACAATTGATGTTTGTTTACATAAGTGGAAAGAGTGTTAAAGCCATGTAATCTCTCACTAAAGATATGTATGTTACCGGCAAAGTTTGAAATTGTATATAATGCCTAAAACTAGCCGGCAATGTATGAAACGATTCATATTTTACACATTTCCTAGGCATTCTATAGAATGCCAAATGACAAACCGGCAAAGTGTGAAATACATTTCCGATTCGTTTCGAAGAACCAAACTACTTACCAGAAGTTAATAAATGATGTAAAAAGGCCAAAATGACAACTAAGAAGAACCACAGAACTACCTACTGCTGAATCACTAGGATCTGATGTTTGTGGAAAACAAAATTACATTCATTTATCCTGTTAAAGAAAGCGCCAATACTATAGCGTACTACGTCACGAACACTGAGTTATTTCTCGTACTTCATGAAAACTCATTTGAGTCCTGCACGCGGACGACGTGAAAGAATGTTGAGAGAACTTTCAACCACATACAAAAATGTTACATGTAATGATATTGAACTCTGCCAACCATCTTTGTGAGCTCTGTCGGCATAAACGAAAAGTATTAAAAAGGTCATTGTTGTAAAACTTATGACTGTTTCTGGATTTAATTTCCGTTGTCAGGTAGATTTTTCTGATTCCCAGTCTCAAATAGAAAATACAAATTTCTTATGTTGTATCAGTATCATTTCACTATCTTCTTTTTACATATTTCGAATAACAGTTTTTTTAATGGCACTCTTTCATTATTTTTTTTTTTGAGGAAGGAACGTCTTTTAAACAATAGCGTTATCATAAATATTTTTCATACTTTGCCTAAAGAGCATTTGTCATTCTATAGAATGCCTAAGTATTATATACAATGCCTAGGAAAGTATGTAATAATTTTTCTATTTCATACTTTGACTAAAATCGTCCAGCATTATATACAATGCCTAAGCATTCTATAGAATGCCTGTCGTTTCATACTTTACAGATAACATATATACTTTCTTTTAATGCCTAGGGATTTTTTTATAGAATCCAGGCATCAGAACCTATGTTAACACAGAATTGTTTCCAGATTTCTTTCCTTGTTGATTTATTACTTTTGATATTAATTTACCAGAAATGAATTTGTTATTTTTTCCATAAACGTCTCCAGCTGCCAGGACTTTACAGGAGATCATCGTTTCTTTTCCAAATTGTTTACTGACTAAAATATTTTCAGAAATTAAAAATTACGATGTTTTTTAAGAAGCATTTTCACTACTTTGTGTATTCTTGTTTGATGTCAAACATTAGGTCATGAGAAGGAGAAGCTTCTATCGTTTTTGCTCGGGGAAAGTCTTAAAGATTCTATACGACAGTTTGTAAAGAAAGAAGAAAAGAAAATAGGAAAAATGTCTCTCATTTTTTAATTAATTCTATTATTTCTTTTAGAACCTTCTTTTTAATCTAACGGAAAATAGTATACTACCCGTAAAACAAACAGTCAGTTTTGCTAATTTTACAATAATTATAAAATTTTTAAAATTTGATAAATTTTTTAAAGCATCTAAAAATTCTACACGACTTTATAATCGATCCAAATTTATAGACATACAAACTGGTGAAATATGATGCGAATAAGTGTAATGCCAAAAAAGAATGGGAATGCGTTTGTAAGAATCTTCAGTTTTACTAACGTTTATTTTATTTTAAAACTTTACTATCCTCTCTTATTTTCCATTTCCGGCCAGAATTAAACGCGTTAACTTGTTTATGCAAATTGTACTTGCTAACTCCCAAGTATTTAAGTTGTGGCTTTTCGCCAAGAGTTAGATAGAGAGAAAGTGAGCCGTCTTTGCCACTGTATTACACGCGAGTTTCCAATCAGCTGCTGTCCGCCTTTAAGGCCAGAACTTTAGTCCTCTTGATATTTAAAACGTATTGTAGTTTCGGCAGTTTACGTACTACATACGTAATAATTTAAAAGGCCAGTCTTAGCGTTAGTCAATTGTGTAAAGCACTCGCAGTTAACTCTTATTTTTAGTTAGCAGTTCAAGTTCAGATCACAAGTGGTTGATCTCTGTATCCCGAAGTGCGGAAGCGCCTGTAATATCGTTGATAATAAAGGGTGAAGTTAACCCTCCCTGTTCCTATTCAGGACACGTCATATTCCCGAAACAAATCAAAAGACATACACGTCCTGATAGTGGCGCCCGAAGAAGAATACCCATGGCCAAGTTCCAAGAAGAATATGAGGTGCCTGTAGCAGCGGCCCAAAATCCAGAAATGCCACCTGTCACCCTCGAAGGATTCGGATGCATCTTCCAGACCATGCGGGCATCGATGAAACCAGCAGCAACCTTTGATGGAAATTCACCGATGAACAACGTTTTGGGAAAATTAGATAATCACTTCATGCTGTATCCAGTCCATGAGTTCCAAAAAGTGACAAGTTACGAGCGCTTTGAGGGGTCAAGCGCTTAATTGGTTCAAGTGCATCGGAAAAACTCTCTTGAGCCAACTGGGAAGTCCCACCTACACTTACGAAAACTTCAAGACTGCCTTAGTAAAGGCCTTCCCTGTCGCAAGAAATCGTGCGAAATTGGAGGGGAACTCTTCAGCATATACCAACAAAGAATTGAAGACCTCTCAAACTTCATTTTAAGAAAAATAAGTGTTTAAGCTTTTGTATGGAAGCCGGCCGGATCCTGAAATACGAGTAATACAAGTAATTTTACCGATGTTACTTACCCAGGTACAAGACTTTATCGAATTAAGGAATCCGACGACTTTGGAAAAGTTATTTGAGCTCGCAATCCAGTTTGAAAGTAGAAGAATGGCGGACATTGAAAGAAGACGCCAGTACGAGCAACGAAGCCAATCTGGTGCGCCAAGGCCACAGCAGAGGCAAGATCACGATTACGGAAGCAAGTCGAATAACTGGTCAAAGAAACCTGAATATTAAAAAACAATCGGCGAACGTCGCAGTTCAATAATAAGCCAGACAAAAATCCGAATACCTTGCGAAAATGTCTTCGAGTATTTCATGTTATAATTTCATCATTCCTTTATGCAATACAATAGTTAACAATGCTTTTCAATGTTATAAAACTCACTAGGACAAACTGGATGTTATCAGTTTGAATTTTTTTCCGATCCTAGCAAACACCTTGGCTGCATGCGGTTTTCCTTATATGCAGCATAAGTACGATCTAATTTTTTTAAAAAATTAATATCCAAGTAAGTAATCCAAATAAATATCCTCCCACTTAGATACATTATCCTGATGTGCTTCGCGGTATATAGCTAAATAAATAAACATAGTTTTGAAAACAACTAAAATTGCATTAGTTTTTTTTTTTTTTTTTCGTCAGCTCGCATAAAATAAAATTATGCAATTATACGGAAATTAAAAGTTAAGTAGTAAATAAAAGTTAAACTGACTTTGAAATGAATTGAAAAACGTCTAACCAGCAGCGCGAATAGAATTTTTAATTTTAAGGTACCTAAACATTTTCTTATATTTTAAAGCATATTTCAAAATAAGCTCCTGTGATTGAAAAAGAATTCATATATGAGTAATAACACAAAAATTACTGTTTATAATTTTTTCTAATTGTTAAAAATATAAAATTAGATAACGTTAATATTTCTTAGTAATAAAATTAACGAAAACTTATGAAAACATATTATGCGGCTTCAAATCATTCTGCGCACATGCGAACTAATAGCATTTTATTCCGCTTGGAATTACATTTAGTTTTAAAATGTTAAAACCCTCATTCTTAGTACTTTGATACATTGTCTAAATGGAAAATTTTTATTTATATATACGTTTGTTTACAAAATTATACTTCTGTTTAAGACAAAATCAATTTTTTTATCTCTAAACTATATCAAATTTATATTACTCAATGACAAAAAACTGAATATTGCGTGTACCGAAATAGGTGTGTTTCTATGCTTTATGTTAGTTCAATGGGTAAACTAGTTAGAATCTTTTGTCTCCTTCCTTTTTTAACACAACGCAATGGATAGCTTGTCAAAGTAACATGCAAAGTGAAAATTAAGTAAATCTTTCCGTGGATATCAGTTTACTGGTTCAAGAACTTAATCTCACTCTGAGTGAAACTTATAAAAAATCTTTTTACTGTACTGAAATAATTTCATCAAAAACTCTTTCCTTATTTTCCATACCTTTCATTTTTATAGTATTAAAAATAATTAAAAATCAATGCATATAAAATGATGAACATCAGTAATTTACGTGAAGACTGACAAAGTGAATTATTCTAATGTGTATGAAACACAGAAAATGAGAAATCCATCTATAAAGCATTTATAATTTTTTTACTTTAAGGTTTCAGATATTATTAAATTCAATGCTTCGCTTTTATTTCCTTTAGATCTTAAAATTTATATTAAATAAAATAAATGAAAGATATCTATTACGGAGCCTCATCGTTTTATTTCCATCGCCGATGTAGAGGTAGTTCTGCCCTCTAGTGGTAAAAACGATTACTATAAACTTTTTCATTTGTAATGTTTAACTTTTTTGTAGACGTAATTTAGTTTTCTTTGCTGTAATTTTTTTACTACTAATAACTTTCAGATTCCTATTTAGAATAAAATGAGTTAAATTTCACCTTCAGACGAATCGTCCCTAATTTGTGAGCAGTGTACAGGTTGTGCCATCTATTGGAAGTTCTAGAAGAGTGCTGTTTTTGTCAACGGCCTCTTTTTGGTTGATCCCCTGGTGACGCGGCGTAGCGACTAGATTCCTGTTAAGTGTGTACGTGTGCAGGCAGAAGACAGGATGGCTCAACCTACGGACTCGGGACCTGTATTCTTCACTAAGGCTACTCCAGAACAGTGGACATACGTGCTTTCGCAGTATAAGGAAGTTTTGAAAGAAAGAGCTGCTAAAAGGACCAAAAAAGGTGGACCCGAAGAGCTTATTCGTCTCGATACTTGGTAAGTAGAAAACCTTTGTTCGCCTAGTTCAAGGCCATTCACCCTCCGTCCCTTTGTTAGCATTTGAACGTCTTCTGTCGGACTGAGTGCGAAAAAATTGACAAGCACATTTAAACTTGGGCGGGATTAGTGATGTTTCGCACACGTGCGATTAAAGCACATGTTTCGCGAAGCTTTGTTTTTCACCGTTTAGGCGTTGTTTCGTTCAATTCTGTGGGGGGCAGCTAAAGCAACCTCAGTGTGTTCAGTCTAGTGTAACCGGGCTTGCTATTCGTTGTATGGCCTTCCTTGTTTAACGCTAGTTTCAGGATGTGATTTCAGATTACATAGGAAGGGCGTAAAACTAAGTGATAAAAGCTGAATAATGAAATATGCATTACATTTAAAAAAATTATATCTCATATTTAACCATTTTATATTAAATTCCAAAGAATGTTGTATGTATGTACTTGCAGTATGGGTTTCGAGAAGTTTATCAGTATCATTAGTAGTATCAGACTACTTCAAACAACTTCAACAACTTCAAACTTATTTCACTGGTATCAAAAAAGAATTAAAATTACATTTTCTAAAGTATTTAAAGCTGAAAATGTGCATGGTGACCATTTAAAAAACGGTTATTTAATGCTTTTTTTGGAGGGGATTCTATTATTTTTGAAGAAGGTAACTAATAGTAGTAGAAAATTCGAATGTATTGTAAACCATCCTTGGAAAGAAAAGCATGTTCAGTTCAGTAAAATTAAGTAAAAGTGTAGAAACAACAAGATATACTTCAATGAATGTGGGTTTTTTTTTTTTTTTTTTTGCTTCTGATCGTTTTTGTATTTCACTTAATAAAAATTTTTGTTTCCAAATTGAGGCAATAGCTAAGTGACAGAAATAATCTATAATTTTAAAACATTTCTCTGGAAGTGATACAAGATCATTAGAATATTTTATTTAAGCCTAATGTGCTTTACAAAACTATAGGTATAATCTGTAATCTTTGTTAAACCTTTAAATGGCATTATGCACCTGTTTGATTTTTCCTTCGTTCAATTTCCAGTGTAATGTAACCTGAAACGTTTTTACTTATAATATTATTAGTTTTTTTTTTATCTTCATCAGAGGTGTCTGTCAAAACCACATTAAGCAGTTTTTGTTTTTTCTTGCTGTAACTTGACTAATTACCGTATATGTATTATTTTATTCTAGACAATTATAAACGTATATTTCCTGATAAATAGTACAAGTTGTTAAAAATATAGAATGAATGTACTTTTTGATACTTTTTAAAGCAGCGATCACAGCTAATTGTCAAAACTGTCAATCTTAATCACAAAATTTATGTGCTACTTATTAACACAACCACCACAGTTAACCATCAAAAGTTGCATGTGGTGGCCGCTTCAGTAAAGTGCATGATCGCCCACTTATTTGTTCAGCACATTTTACAAGAGTAAGAAGAATTGAATTTTTGTCAATTTTCTTTGACTTTTTAAGTGAAAATAGGTCGATGTGTACATGGATAAAGGGAGTGCACAATGCCATTTTTCTGCAATTCTGTGATGTTTTTATGGTGAATCTTTGGATTATGGTAACTTGGTGATTTTTTGGCGAAACTTTGGCTACCAATACTGTTACAGCAACATGCTAGTTTTTTTTTTTTTTTTTTTTTGGATGCCATTTTGTTTTTATGAAGTAAAGGCTTTTTTTTTTAACTCAACATTTTTTCCAATAATCCGCTAGCCGAATTACGCTTATGCTAGAACTTTTATGGAACAAAAGTGCTTAATCATGACGAAGATTAGGTGCGAAATTGGGAGAAAGTGTAGAATCGCCCACTGCTTGCCGTGTTTTTAAGAATTGCATATACACAGTATCCATGTACACGTCTACCTAGTTTCACTTAAAAAAAATCCCAGAATTGCACAAAACTGGCATTGCGCACACTCTTGACTTTATCCGTGTACACATTGACCTCGACCTATTTTCACTTAAAAAGTCAAAGAAAATTGACAAAAATCTAATTCTTCTTACTCTTGTAAAAAGTGCCAAACAAATAAGTGGGCGATTCTGCACTTTAGCAGTTAAATTTTTTCTAAGTCCTTAATAATGCTTTCTAAGTGCTTTTTAGCTAATGCTGAAATCCCGATTGGAATTTTCCAGAAAATGTCACATTACATGTCTCATGATCTCTCATTTCTCTGACACAAAATAATCTGGGATTCGAACTGTGTACTTTTCAGATTACTGCTAAAGTCCTAGCTAGTAACCTTTATCGCCTTACCAAAATGTTGTCAAACTACCTGTTACCATATTCCAAAGATTAGTCGTTTTTTTAAAGTGAAAATAGGTCGATGTGTACATGGATACCGAGTATGTGCAATTCTTAAAAACGCGTCAAGCAGTGGGCGATTCTGCAATTTTTCTCGAATTTCTTGCCTGGGGACACCGAAAGATTTGGCGCCCCTTTCTGTGTTCCAAGAATGGAAAACATTTCATTCTGAAATGTGTATCATCAATTAGTTACCTGGGGATGGATGTTCTCCCTTGCCCCACCCTGGCTATGCCACTGTATATGTGCACCATGGAATATGTCTAAGAAATTATGGCAATTTATTAAAAGTGCATATATCCAAGTATGAGGTACCAGTGGCATTTTGGCATTAAAATCAACAAAATGCACGTTTTCTTACAGCACTTTTGGAATTTTGTGGCAGAAGACTTGGCAGGTTAGATGATTAAAGTATTTTTTAGGCTCTAGTGTAGAATTGTGTGCCTCTTCGATTAGCTACAATTTAAAAAAAATTTTGGCAATGAAACCTCACTTCTGATTACCGTGATAGTTTTAACTTTGTTTTAGCTTCCTGATTTTATTTAAATGAAAATAGATTGATGTGTACATGGACAAATTTAAGGCAGTGCGCAATGCCTATTATGTGAAATTCTAGGATGTTTTTTTAAGTGAAAACAGATCGATGTGTACATGGACGCAGAGTTTGTGCAATTCTTTGACTTCTTATTTTGGTTCTGTGTAGCGCCCATTTTGAAATTGTGCCTTCTTGGTGCCAATCTTGGGGTCAAAAGAGAAACGCCATAAAACAAGGGGCACCCAATTGTAGACCTCTATTGTATGTTATTGCATGCTGCAGGAAACTTATGTACTCATTTTTTACCTTCGTTTTGGTTTCAAAATTTGAAAGAACTACTAAGTTTCACATATAGATATATATATATTTGAGTCATGCATAATAATAACAAACTTAATAACAATTTTTGTATCACACAATTGTTTAAATAGACATTGCTTTGCAGCTGTATATTTCACTGTTGTTTTGCTTGTCAGTGTATGTACACATGCACTTTTTTTTTTTTTTCTTTTTCATATTGAATTGGGATTGGGGAGTGTACTGACTGATGCATAAAAAGAGGTTAAATTTCTTCCAAAATATTAACATAACTACACCTTTGAGCTGTAAAGACACCTAAACAAACATGTTTTGTAAATTCACAAAGTCAGCAATGAGATGATTTTGGGTGGGGGAATGGGTAATCTGAAAATACTGAAATTATTAGTAACTGTCTAAGAGTATACTTTAAAAGTGGATAGAGCTCTTCTGAAAGTGCGTGTGAACAGTCAAACCACATGAAATAAATCAGGTGTTTTCATTTGGGTCCATATTGAACTCTTGCGTTCCATGAAATGTGAAAGGAAGTTAATGATTATCAATGATTAGATAGCTGGCAGTTGTTCAGTATAATTCAGTTTCCGTTGATTGTAAAAAATGTATGAATAAAATTGATAATTGGTCAATAAAAAGCGGTATCATGTAATAAAGAAGAAATCAAATTAAAAAAAAAAATCTGAAAGCATTCAGATTTTGCATTACGTACCAAAGGATATTTTTTAATGTTTTTACGTTATCTTTATATATTAAATATCATGTTCTTTGCTGTTAAACCACATAAAATTCAATTCAACAGCAATATCACAGAATATTTAAAAATGGCATAGCTTTAGAATTTCTGATACACAGGCTCATACGCTGGAGATAAAAACGTTTTTTTTTAATATATATTGTTACATTTTTCTTTCTTCTGATACCAGTTGTTACGTTATTTTCTTCTTTCACGTTCGTACGGGGTTCGCAGCGAATAACGACACTTGATGAAGTATCGAAACGCACTTTATTTACCAATATTTTAATAAGATAGCTCAAAAATTACTTTTACAGTCATCGAACTGTTATAAGCATGCTGACACATTCAGCGACACAGCCTTCACACCGTCAGGCAGTAACGGTGGTGACAGCTTCACTGCAAAGCACCCGAGTACAGCTCCCAACTTTCGAGACTCTCTACGCTACAACTCACGATGCACTAAAAGACTCTCTCGATGCACTCGGCACTAGACTTCGAGACACCCGTTCAATGACTGACTATCAGCTGGCTAGATGAGGCACACACTCGATACTATCTATTTCGCACTCTGGAGGCACACACTAACTGACTGTGAACCAGTAGGGTCTATATACAGCAGTGCTTGTGTTCGAGAACATTCTGGGCTAAACTGGTAAGAATTCATTCCAGAAGGTCCATGGTATAGTACCAATATTGCCACCAAATGGGTGATTTCTCGCCAAATGTGGCAACCCTTCCATCCCTTACCATTTTATAGCAACCCTAAAATTGCTTTGCCGGGAAGCCATCTCACCGCGCCTGTACATTTCGTAACAAGTTAAGGTACTATTCAGTTTTGAGGGCCGTAAAAAATCGCCAAACTATTGTTGATGCCAGTGCTGCCAAAAATAATTACGGCAACCCTAATGAAAGAAAGGAAATATAATAGTAAATAACAATCTAAGATTGATGTTTTAATTTAGATGAAAGGTTAATTTCATATAATACTTTTTTATTATTATAATTTATATAAAAAAGGCTAGACATGACTGAATGGAAGCATAAGAATAAATAACTATTACAGATCATTATTATAATATATATAAAAATTAGTAAACGTAACTGAATGGATACCTGCATCGCTATTTTGCTACCGAGTTATCACTAAAGCATAATTTCATCTCGTTGGTTGTTCAAACATAATTTTCTATAATGTATGATGCTTTTTCTTTGAAAAAATTATCGGTAAAGTGCAGAATCACCCACTTATTTGTTTGCCACTTTTTACAAGGGTAAAACAATTGGATTTTTGTCAATTTTCTTTTACTTTTTAAGTGAAAATATGTCAATGTGTACATAGATAAAGTGAAGGGTGTGCGCAGTGTCATTTTTCTACAATTCTTGGATTTTTTTCCAAGTGAAAATAGGTCAATGTGTACATGGATACCGACTATGTGCAATTCTTAAAAATGCGTCAAGCAGTGGGTGAATCTGCACTTTACCCAAATTCTATTGCAGATTTTTCGTCATGGGCAATTCCCAAATTGTTAAATCCATGGGATATCAAAAAAGGATTTAAAAATTAAACTAGTATTTCAATGGCGTCTTAAGAAATATAGAATTATATATAGTTACGAAATCTGAAATCAGCGCGTATGCTAGATTTGGCACTTTTGCGCATACATTTTCGCTGCAATTTCTTTACGGCCCTCAAAACAGAATAGTACCAATATATATGCAGTGTTGCCATTGTTCGCTTTGAAAGCATTGAGTTTATAAATTAAAAATTTGTTAAAGTTTTACAAAATTTGAAATGGATAAATTCAGTATTCAGGCTTCCAAGTGCCCATGTTCAGTTGGCGGACTATCATTATTCAAAATTCAGTGGCTCTAGGTACTGTTATTTTTTCACAATTTCAGAAACATTCTTGCAGATTCTTCATTGTTTAATTTCTTTAAATAGAATACATGGTGATAATATTTGGTGGCAATAACTTTAAAAGGGAACCAGCGCAGAAAGTGAAACGATGCAAAATGCCATTTTTAGACTAATAAACCTTTGGGTCTAATACCCCTTTGGGCTAATGAGGAAAAAGATGTGCTAAAATTCTTTTGTATATTTTAAGGATCAATAATATTTTTTTAAGTACATGATTTTTCATGTATACATACATAACTATGATATGAATGATTTGGAACTTGGTGGTGCCATAATAGTAACCTAGCGAAGCAACTTGGCAAGCCACACATGGCCTGACTCAAGATAATTTTATTATTGAGGAAAGCAATGTGAATTTGCAATATTTGGTTCACATACAGATGAGTGTCTTATGCTCCCTTTATTTTTGTTAGCTCAGCACATACTTAATGAACAAAGAAGGTAGCTTCAAATCGTGTGGCCAGGAGGAAAGCATAAGCGAAAGAATCAAAAAGCTTCAGTTCGAGTAAAAAAAATTTAGTGATTGTGCAAGTGTTACTTAGGATCACTTGATTAATTTGAGTTATGCAGCTTATAGTGCTATTTTTAATATAGAGAGAGGAAATTCCAAAATTAAATAAAAAAAATAGGATATTATAGCCAATTAAAATTAGAAGTTTGTTTTCATATTTTTTGTCTTGTATATCAGTTTTTTATACAATATTAAAAAAATAAAATTGCAGGAACATAAAACTCTACCAAAGAACTTATAGAATCGAAGAAAACAGGTGTTTTAAAAGGGAATAAAAATATATTTTAGGATGCCCCTTGCTGAAAATTGCCGATTTTTGGAGATTGGCCAGCAAGGCACAATTTCAAGATGGCCGCTACACAAAACCAAAATATTAAGTCAAAGAATTATACAAACTCAATGGCCATGTAAACATCAATATATTTTCACTTAAAAAAAAAAAAAAAAACTGAAAATTTTGAAACTCGGCATTTTGCACTCCCTTGACTTTGTCCATGTGCACATCAATCTATTTTCTCTTTAAAACCGAAGGAGCACACAATTCTACACTGGAGCCAAACAAAAAATGTATAATCTCAATAAACTGCATTTTAAATAAAACAATAAATAACATAAAAAGGAAATGCCTCATATCGCATCTATGCACTACTCTAAGGAAATATCCTTAATTGTGAACATTTTAATTGAGTAATGTTTTTCAACGAGATTCTGTTTTGCGTGGTGGGCTTATTTCAGATTCTTATTATTTAAAAAACACTTGTTCTTTTGGTACTTTTCCGTTTGGCCGGCGCAATTTCCCATTTCGCCGGCGCAAGTGATAAAGTCGCCGAAAATGGTAGAACGGATGCCAAAGCGAATATCTTCGCTGATAACCTTTCACGGCACTTTTTCAAAACAAGTCGCTGAGATTTATTATCAGATTTACCTTTTTTTTTTTCAATATTGGCATACAGTTACACAGATTTTTTTTTAATTATAATATTGAAATAATTCTTGCATTTAAACTTGTATTCCATACTGAGATTTAACTTGAAATTAATGTAGTAATTAATGTAATTCCTGAGAGAAGAGTAATTTTTGTAGCGTATTTTACGTGAGATGAGATCGTTTGGGATCACATGATATTAACCGGCGAATCAAGAGGTTATACCATGAAAGCATAGTAAATCTTTAATTTAACGTCTTTAAATTCTTAAATTAACGTCTTTTACAAATATGTCAAAAATGGATGAAAAACCAATGAAAATTTGGGATTTGCTCAGGACAGAGGAAGAATCCGTCAGATTTTTTCAAGCGAAAAGCGTTTTGCGTAACATTGCTATTTGTGAAAATAATCATGAAATGAAATTATATTTCGGAGACGAAATTCAATGGCGTTGCAACCTTTCAACTTGCCGCAGTAAAAGAAGTATACGGAAAGGCACATGGTTTGAATGATCGAGATTGAGTTTCTTGAAGTGTTTAAGATTCATTTATGGTTGGAGTGAAGAATTAACTTCAGTTAATGGTGTGAAAAGCAGTTGGAAATCAGTCACGGAACAGTTGCGGATTGGAATAACTACATGCGAGAGGTTTGCGTGGATTCTTTACTTAAACGTCAACAACGCAAAATAGGAGGACCTAGTATGATCGTTGAAGTGGATGAAAGTATGTTCGCGAAGCGCAAAAACAACGTGGAACGGATTTTACCACAACAGTGGATCTTTGGTGGAGTTTGTCGTGAAACAAACGAATGTTTCCCTGTGATGGTGCCAAACCGATCCATGAGTATTATATTAGAGGCAATAAATGAAAACATCGAAAAAGGAACTACAATATATTCCGATTCATGGAAATCATATTGCACTGAAAAACTGGAAGAGGAAAGTTTCGAACATTTCAAAGTGAACCATAAATACAATTTTGTAGATCCGGAAACTAGAACGCACACGCCAAAAATTGAAAGATTATGGGGAAGCGCAAAATGGCGGAATAAGAAACACAGAGGAACTGCTCGGCATCATCTGGAAAGTTACATCGCTGAATTTATGTGGCGAAAGGACATAAAAGACCCATTTGAAAAAATTCTAAACGATATTAAAATATTTATGCTTCCAAAATAAAAAAAATAAAAAAATTCTTAGAATTAACATTTGTTAACATTTTTTTATGTGTACACTGTGTGTTGTCGCCAATAAAGTCTGCTTGGCGAGATTTGCGCCGGAGAAAGGGAAATGGCGAGGCTTGCGCCGGCGAAACGGAAAAGTACCGTTCTTTTAAATTTACTTGTGTTGTTATTAAGGAAAATGCCATTGATTTGGTTTTTAAGACATTTCCATTGCTTAGTTCTCAGCAATATTATAATCAGGAGGAGGAATTTCGTTTTTTTCTTTGCTTGAGGACCCAATATATGGCGCCCAAGCTGAAAGTTCTTTTGTTCGATTCGTTATCAGCATAGAACTTGGGCAGGGGAAAAGGTGAGAGGTTTCGAAACTTTTTTATAATCAGGGTTGCCACGCTACCTGGAAAACCGGGAGAACCGGGAAAAGTCAGGGAATTTGAAATTTGACCAAAATATTCAGGGAAAAGTCAGGGAATTTAAGTATTTTTGTCAAAATCTGGAAAAGTCAGGGAAGTTCATACAACGATCCTGCCAAAAAAAAGCGATTTTTGCGCCGACGTCGGAAGAGATAACTTTTTTGGCGAATTATGTATCACGTGAATGTCATTCGGGTAGCTGGCATAGAGCCAATTTTCGCAGCTACAATTTGATTTTCTTTTAGAAAGACAAAGCAACTTTCCCGCAACTTTTGGTTTCCAGTATTCTCGAGAATTGCATGTGCAGTGCATGAACTAAAGAAAGTACCTGTTCTCGTATAAAACAAAATGGGTTTAATCCTAGTATACGGTACCATGGAGTTTAGAATCAAAGAATATGTATTGTAAAGAAAGAAAACCTCTCTGCAACAGACGTGGCTCCATTCCATCATAGAGGGAAACAGCTGTGCATGTCTGATATATCTGTTGCCAAAGCTGGAAACCGGTGTCGAAGTTCGAAGGTCACGTTATCAAGAGTTCATAAAATGAATATCGTTTAAAATTTCTTTAACGACTTGCGCTAAAAAGACGTGCTACGCACGTCGAGATGCTTTTGTCTCAAACCGTGAGCAACGTGAACACCACGTCGATAAGCATTTATCGCAAAAATGAAAATAATGTGGTGCACACGTCGCCTAACAATGAGATTGTTTATTTCTCGAGTTACAGCTCTGGATTGCACTCGCAGAAGCGGAGCGGCGTAAATGAGACACTTTACCGCTTGTTATATTGTAGCGCACGGCACCGCAACCGTGAAGTTTAGTCTTAGCGCAAGTGGTTAAACTCTAAAGGAAAAGAAAATATTTTTTGGCGCAAGTAAATTAATTCATGGATTAGTTATTTTCAGGGGAAAAAAAAACTACGAAAATCCGTTTTTAAAATTATTACGTGGATTTTTCACAATAATTTTAAAAACGGATTTTCGTAGTTTTCTTTTTGTCAAAGAGCGTTTCTTCTTAACATGTGTTTCTCAATTTCCTGTACACATCGCGGAGAGGGAAATTCTGGCCGCCAGGTTCCGTCGCCAAATCCCTTGGCAAATTTTTCCTCCGCATTCTAACGGCGTAATAGCATTTTACTTGTATGGAACTTTTCTTCTTTACATAGACGTTCTTTGGTTAGAATAATAATGAGATTTGGCGACATCATGATGCGCAGTAAACGGGTCATTTTGGTCTTGGCGAGAATTTTCTTCAAAATCGTGCCAAAGCCTTACCGTATACTAGAATTTTACCGCAAAATCTTTTTAAACCTTTTTTTTTCTTTTTAATAAATACCTTGCCATTTTGCAGTAAAATAAAAAAATAGTAATCAGTCATCTAGGCTAGCCATGTAATATAACTATATTCGCTAAAATATCGTTGATTATTCTAATTCAATTTTTAAGTAATTATTTTTATGTTATTCATATAATTTAATGTTGCTTCTTCCCTCTAAATTTATTTATTATTAGTAAATAATATTTCCAAATTTCAGGAAATTTTCTCTGGCATAATCCTGAAATTAATTATAGCAGTCTGATGACATACCATCACGAAATTTAATGCACATATTTTTTCCTTATGTATGCTGCGAAATAAATATAAAATACCTCAATTTATTAAAATAGATTTCTTTCTTCCGTTTAGCTGCAGAATGTCTGAAAAAAAAAAAAAAAAAAAAAAAAAAAAAGCCTTATTTTGTTCCAGATTGGGAAGATTCTAATCTCAATCTTCAGTGGAGAAAACAACAACTATTATAATTATATTTGTGTTTTCAAGTGTTAAGGTGCCTTTTAAGAACATACCTCACGCAAATTAAATTTACCTAAAATCTAAGCTAACTATTTAGCATTGCGTTGTGATTTATAAGGACCGGATTAGTCTCGTGTTGAACTGGTGATGATCATGAGTAATAATTAAATAAAACATACATTTGTTATCCAATGTATATATCTTAAATTTTATTAAGTGGAAAACTAAACAAAATTATCAGACAAAGTATACCAAGAATAATTAAGAATAAATGTCCTCTGGGATTTATTGAATAATTAAGTGAATTTGCTACACAATACAAGTAATACCATAATTAATTTACCTCTTAGCACAGCCAACGTACATTACGCAGATAGACTGGAATTTTCTTGAAACACACCTGGAAAACCCGGAAAAGTCAGGGAATTTCATTCTCCTGTTTGAGTGGCAACCCTGTATAATGTAAATTATTTTTATTTGATACATCATTTTAACTGTAAGCATTTTACGATATATTAAAAAAAAGCCTTGAAGTCGTAAAAAGTAGCATAAAGAAATGATAGAGTTCGCAAAATCTCAAATGCCAAAATTTTAGTAGCACTAATTTGTCAAAAATTGCAAATTAGCGAAAAATCGCATGATCTGGCAACACTGTATAGACGATCTGTGACACAGACTGATCTAGAAATGGTGCAGTCCAGAAAAATTATTATTACGGTTTTTAGAAGAGAGAGGGGGAATTAAGGTGTTATGTTATTTTTATATATATATTATAATATATATATAAAAATAACGTTATTAATAACGAATATACGTTATTTTTTATCCTTTTGCGAAAATAAAGGGTGCGTGTGTGTTTATGTATATATAGACTCTTATGAGGCTTTCTGTATAGAATGTAAAAATTGGAATTAAAAAAAATTTAAACCCATCCTGCACTATAGCTGTAGAATTGAAGTATATACTTAAAGCATCTAATATTATTAAATTGGAATAAAAGCAAGGTAATTCCTCTATAATATAATAATTGCAACCGTGTATAAGAGGTTTAACACAATATCAAAACAAAGATAAAAGCATATTTACGGGTGTCTCTTGGCGATTTTTGATGGCACATGGATAGCAAGTATGTGCAATTCTTCGATAATAATTAATATATTATTTTGGCCGCTACACAAAGCCAAAATAACAAGACAAAAAATTGCACAAACTCGCTGTCCATGTACACATTGACCTATTTTCACTTAATTCCAGAATTGCACAAAAATGGCATTCCACACTCCCTTTATCCATGTACACATCGACCTATTTTCACTTAAAAAAAATTATCAAAGAATTGCACAAACTTTGCACACCCCCTTGACTATGTCCATGTACACATCGAAGTTTAATCACTTGAAAAGTCAAAGGAGCAGCTAACAAAAAAATATATAATCGCAATAAACTACATATTAAATCAAACAGTGAAACAGCATAAAAAATTAAATTCATCTTTGCATTACACAAAGAAAATATCCACTTACCTTATTTATGAATTAACATGTCAAACAAAATGCCTCACCAGCATCTAAAAACTTCCTAAAATTATCTGAATTAGAATCTGTATGCTGTCGTCGCCACGCAATTTCATAAAATAAGAGTAAAAAATATCCTCCGTAACGAAGTTCGACCATATGCATTTCCTTCCTACAAAGAGAACACCTAATAATGACTACTAAGTAAACCTTCATTTACACACCAGTCAAGTAATGCTCTTTTTCCTTTTCTTTCCAAATTGTACAGGAACTTCAAATTAATCTTGCCACATTCAACCATTTTACTGTCTAAACCACAAAACAAGCAATATACTTCCTAACCAACACACATACACACCACAAGCCTTTACGAATTCACCGCTATCGTGCAACCGATTACGTCATAATAGGGTTTCCATAACATTCAACTACTCAGGCTACCATAAATGAAACAAGAACGTGGCAATAAATGAAACAACTTCTCGATAATACAAGGGATACCCTTCTCTCTATTTTAACTAAAACAAATCCAATTAAAGAAAGAATTCGTAGTAGAACAAACACGAAAAATATAAAAATGAAAGGGAAAATATACAAAATTATAAAAATAAATATTTATTTTTACTATTTTTATAATTTTGTGTATTTTCTCATTCACTTTTATATTTTTAGAGTTTGTACCAAAATTGAGTACCAGATCGACGAGTACTAAAATTTGAATAAAAGTGTTTTTTTTTTTTTTATGTTCATAAAATTAAACTAAATACTCAGCAGTCCTGTGTCCATTTTATGTCCTGTGATCTTTTATTTTATTTATTTAATTTTTTTTTTTTTTTTTTTTTTTTTTTTTTTTTTTGTGTGTGTGTGTGTGTGTGTGTGCTGTGTATTACTGTCTTACACAAACTATTTTTCAGGCTATATTTACATGTTTTGATGGTATGCATCATCCCAAATAAATTCATTCAGTTTTGCGTAATGGTTTCTCAGATATCAGTATTTTTGTAATGGGAATTTTGTGAAGGTAATTTTGGAGTGTATAAAACAAAAACAAAAAGGACATATAAAATCTAAAACAGAAATTTAATTAAATATTTGTGTGTGTGTTCACAGCTCGTGAGAAATACAGATCTTGTACTTTCTTGTAGAATAAAGTTATTTCTTTGTTTCAAATCATAATATGTGCATTTTCCTTCTGCTTATTATCATTTTTTAAATTTAAATTTCATTCTCTGTATATGACTTAGTATGATGCCGAAGCCCTGTAAAAGAATTCTCAAGGGAAAAACTTGGAGATCCTTTTTAATAGTCTTTTTCAGATCAAAAGTTGAATGAATGATACAATCACAATGGTAGATACATCTTTTGGTACTTGTATGTTATTTTGTCGACAGAACGTTGTTTGGAGATGCTACCAAAGATGTGACAGTTATTAACTAACACCTGTTTCTTTAATAAGTAATCGTTGTTCTACTCACTTCATTTTTGCCTTAGTAAAAAAAAGGCTTTTGTCTACGTATACTATTTTGTTGAGCCTTTGAATTTTACTGGAAGTTCTGTTTAGAACATTACGAGGTCAAACTTCCCTTCGGTAATTGTCTCAATCTATTTCAATTTTGTCAGCCATATTCAGCTGACCATACCATGTCCATTAATGGCAATTTTTTATTGATAGTTTCTTAAAATACTCTTGAGTCACTTAAAATACTCTTGAGTTAAAAGTTTCTCGAGAGATTGATGGAAGTGAAAGAGTAGTGGGAAACCCTCATTCATTTTTCCTGTGGAATTCTTTAAAACTGGAATGGAGGTGAGCAAACTCATGCTGTCACCTATGAGATGCCCAAGGTGTAAGCCAAAGAATTAACTTAAAGCTTATGTTGCGGCGCTCAATGTACTGGAAGTTGATCTGTCAGCACTATCCTTATCTTCAGGGCAGATGTTTTTATTTTATTCGGCTTATAATTCCTTACTAAATGTAGTATTTCATCTCGATGTACTCCGTCTTTGATATGATTTAAATCAAATTCCTCGTTATTATAAATATCACGAATACAAATCAAATAGTTTTCTGGTTGCAATTTTCTAATTTTGACTATGTGTAAAGGATACATTATGCATAGTCGAAATTGTGCGCGCTAAAAGAAATGTTTAATAAACTAAACAAATAAATATTAACCTTTTTTTTTTTTGTAAATTTTGATACCCTGTAGATCATAATTGCTCTTTATTTCATAAATTACGGTTTCATATTTTTAATTTCTGCATGCCATCTTACCAGATTTAAACTGATAATCAATAATCCGGAGAAATCGATAATCCAGAATCGCCGAAGTCCCGACGAGTCCGGATTAAAGACTTTTGACTGTAGTACATTTTACTCATTAGGTAGTACACAGGGTAGGACATTTTGAACACATGTAAAAATACTTAGTTCTGCTATTGGACACTTTGAACCCTATCGCATACTTTTTCCAAGAACTACAAAATTTCGCCTTCTCCAGAGCAGTTTGAATTCTAATTTCTTTAGCAAGAATACAGTTTGATCATGGTAAGATTTCAGTAAGTTTGTGGTTTTCAATTTTTTCCCAATTATTGCTTCAAATAAATTTTCGGCTTTTAGCTGTTTAAGGTTCAGATCTATTTTTTATTAATAGAAATCTCTATGCACAGTTTTTCTTTTTTTTGGTAGTAAAAGTTTAGCATTCCAAGTGTTTTGAAAATGTGTAGGGAAAATTCTGGTACATTTGAGATTCGAGTTTCGATTTTATATGAATTCTAATAAAAATTTTATGAAATCTTTTATGTTTTTTGATCTTAAATGGACCAGAAGAACGAAACAGACTTTCGAAATATATTAATCGGCTTTTATGAAGCTTTAATTCATTTTCCCGAGTTCTAAATTGGAGTTTCAATGAAAGGAGATTAATATTTATTTGTATATTTTCCCGTTTGCATTTTTATTTTTCGAGCTGTATTAAACCTCCTATACACGGTTGCAATTATTATATTATAGAGGAATTACTTTGCTTTTATTCCAATTTAATAATTTAAATGCTTTAGGTTTATACTTCAATCCTGCAGTAATAGCACAGGACGTGTTAAAAATTTTTTTTAATTCTAATTTTTAGCCTATTTTTATATTATAATCCAGGGATCTATCCTCGTAGAGTCCTGCTTTGATTAGTAGTTAGATAAAGCATTGCACAGCACACTATACAATACAAAGTTAAATATACTTATGTATTAGAGTGTGCTTTGGGATTTAATAATAGTGGATCTGAATTTCTCTCTTGAAGTACTTTCAATATTGTTTCATAGTTATTCTCTAAATTGGAATCTCTTTATTCATTGAATCATTGTATATTCCTAATTTGTCTAATAATCTAGAATTAATGTTGGTCATTATGTAATAAATGCACAGTTGCTAAATTATGCATATTTCAGAACATTTAAACTTTAGCAAGAAATAATTATTTCCTTCCGCATTTCCAAATGACTGTTAAAATTATTTTCCTGTGATATGCTTTGAATTGCACTGTGAAATTTTGTAAAAGCTGGGAATAATTTTTTACTGATATTTTAAATTATGTGAAGTGTAATTAAATTCATTTTCCTTTAATATTTTTTAAATTGCATTCTTATTAAAGTTTACAAAAATAATTCTTTTTTGCTGAATATATTTTCAGTTTTTATTAATAGAAATCTCTATGCACAGTTTTTTTTTTTTTTTTTTTTTTTGGTAGTAAAAGTTTAGCATAATCGGGGGGGGGGGGACCTCCCAATTTTATTTGTTAAAAAATATTATCGTAATTTATTTCAGATTAATTAGTATTTAAATATTTCAGTGGATTTTGATATTTGGGAGTAAGTCATTTCCTCCCCTGCGAGAAAAATATAATCCTACCGTCATAATTTTTTATTAATTTTTTTAATACTTTTTTGCTCCTTAGTGCTGCTTGCTTTCAATATGATATACTAACTTCTTATAACAGTTTTGAATATCTGGTTTATATATATTTATGTTCTACATTTTTAAAAAGAATTTTCTCCAAAGAATGGTGGATGTGAGTTTATTTAGACTTAGTGAAATGAGATGCGATTTCCTTCTTAGTTGATTGCATAATTTATCTAAAGAAGCCTTAAAAAAGAAAGAGTTTCTGTTTACCGAAGACTCCCTGCCATGCCAAGAGAGTTTGCATTTTTCTGAATGCTTCACAAAGTGATGCCTCCTCATTATGGTATTGATTTTCTGCAACTGCACAAAGTATTGATCTCAGCAAGGTCCCCTTTCTCCAGGGGGAAAAAATACTAGGAAGGGAATTTTGAATTTATGCTTTTAATTTTATTTTCTGTTGTCGAATTAGTATTTCTCTCTTACTTTCTTTAACGGCAAAAACATCCAAGTTTATTCCATTGATTCTTGGCCTGGAGTGGAATTTTTTTCCCTTTGAATCCGATATTTCATTTGCAGTGTATTAGGAACTGCAGTTATTTTCTTGTGTTTTTTTTTTTCTTTCTTTCTAGACTAAATAAAATTGAGCTGATATTAATTTGAGTTTTAATTGTTATTGATTTAAATAATTAAAGGATAATACAGCATAATCCATTTTTGTAGTACAAATATAGAGCAGTTTAAAATTAATATATATAATTTAAAATTGGGTAAAATACAATTATAGAAATTTTACTATATGCTTTATTGTTACTTTCATTGTTTTACGCTCTTCATATATCTTAGTTTGATTTCATTTAAATATGAAGAGGCTGTATATTTAATTTTATTCAGATAAAAAAATAGTTTTGGAGGCTTTGTTTTATTCTAGTTCCACTGACAATGAGTTGTGTGGTTAAGCAAATAGCTTGGGTTTTTAATTGTAATTCTAAATTTGTTTTACATAGTTAAGAACATTTTCCTTCAGGTCTGTAATCTTTGTTCAATTATAATGAGAATAAAATTGATTCAGTTACCTTAGTGTATTTTGTGTGATGGGGGAAAACAAGCTTTTTTAAGTGAAAAATCAGATAGTCACTGTCATTAAAAGGTGAAATTTTCATAGTTTAAAAAAAAAAAAAAAAAAAAAAAATTAACGGTATCGTCTTTCTATAATAAAGCCGCATAAAATTATATAAACTTGTATTATCTGATTATAAGATGGAAAATGTCAAAACTTTCTTATTTTATAGTTAGCAATGGTATTTAGTAATTTGATAAAAAAAAAAAAAATTGAGCAGTTAAAAATGTCAATCTCAGCAATGCTATTTTTCATAGAAGTGTGTTGAAATTCCTGAATTTTTGGGAGTTGAATCCTTAAAAAGAAGGTTATGGTTCCTTTTTTATTATCGTTGAATTATTTTATGTTTTAAAGGAAAGGTAATAAAGTAATTTTCTTAATCAGTCTGTCAAATAATTCTTTTTTAAATTAATTTTACAGCTATTTTGTCTTGTTGCTTTGTATTCTTTACTTTTCTATGTGATTTGAGAATATCATTGCTTGTTTTTGAAGAACTCTCAATATATTGTGCATTTAAATATTTGTGAAAAAATAATAATAGTACAAGCTTAGATTTTTCAAAATGGAAAAATGGCTATGATTGACTAAGGGGAAAAGTGATGATTCACAGGTGATGGATCCAGGATAGTCTGTTAACACTAAGAATATTAAAAAGAAAAGAAAAATTGTGTATAGAAAAAATAATGAAAGTTATTTTATCATTTGAGTTTTTTTTTTTTTTTTTTTTTTTTTTTTTTAAATGGGTATGAAATGGACTTCAATGTGTTGTTTGCAGTTAGCTATTATCCAATCAAAGTAGGACACCATCCTTTCATAAACAATATCTTGAATCTAAGCATGCCATTTTAAAAGATAAATCTGAAGAATATCTTAAGAGCCGATCAGCGAAATTCAAAACTAGTAAACAAATAATGAAAGGTTTTATTAAGTGAAAAAGCTTCGGAAGCTAGTTAACTAGAAAGCTTAAGAATTTCCAAGACTGGGCAAGTTCACACTATAGGAGAAAACCTTCTTACATTACCTGCAGCTAAAGATATTGTTTTAACATTATTGAATTAAAAAGTGGCTGATGAATTTAATAATATTCTGTTATCAGATGATACAGTAAGTCGATGAATTTGTGACATGGCAAATTCCATAAAAGAGACATTTATTCAAAAAACATAATGCAGTGTGTATTTTAGCATTGCAGTTGGATGAAAACGCTGATATAACAAAGTTTGTTCAGTTATTAGTTTACATACCTTTTGAAGAAGATAAAAGAATTGCTGAAGAGTATTTTGTGAATCTCTTCATGATAGAGCAACTGCAAATAAAATTTTCAAAGAAATTGACAATTTTATGTTTCAGAATGATATTCCTTGGAATTAAGTGCATATGCAGTGATGAAACTCGGGCTTTAACAGGAAAATATTCCAGCGTTTTTCTCAAATAAAAAATGTCTCTCCTGAAAGTAAATTTACTCACTACTCTATTCATTGTGAAGCTTTAGTAGTCAAAACAATCCCTGAAAACCTCAAAATTGGTTTGAATCAAACTGTGAAAATTGTTAAATTTATTAAAAGCTGAGCTTTAAATTCGAGAATATTTACAATTTTATGTCAAGAGATGGGCAGTGAACATGAAACGCTTTTGCTACATTCTGAAGATGGTTATTCAGAGGCAAGGTTTAAAATTGTCTTTTTGAACTTCAATCAGAAATTCAAATTATCCTGCGTGATTAAATATTTGAATAGCAAAAATGTTTATTTAGAAAATTATGGTTGGTGCATTTAGCATATTTTAACTGGTATTTATGGAAAGTTAAATGAAATAAATTTAGGATTACAAGAACAAAATGTTCATTTGTTTACCATTGGAAATAAAATAAATGAAATTATAAAAAAAACTTGAGCTAATAATCAAAGAATTGGATAATAATATTTTAAGCTTTTCACCACTTTTAGAACGTTTTCTAACAGAAAATAAAAGAAGAATTTGTATATAACATTAAAATCATTGTTTTCAGTGATAAATAATTTCAACATGTACTTTCCCATGGATTATGAAAAAGAAAATTGTATCAGAAATCCTTTTTTTTTTTTTTTTTTTTTTCAAATGTACCTGAAATTTTATCTTGTGAAGAAAGAACAATTAATAGAAATTTCCTGTGATCGAACTCTAATTGAAGATTTAAAAAATAACACACTTGCAAGCTTTTGGCTGAACAAATAAATACAAAAATAAAGGCAATTCAAAAAAAGCTATTAATTCTAATGTCTTTTTGCACAACCTGTTTGTGAACAAGTATTTTCTTCCATGTCATATTTAAAAAATAAATACAGAACAAAATGAAAAGTGCATCCTAATTTATGGTTAAAACCAAGTCAAATAAGACCAGACTTAAAGAAATTGATATCTCTTAAACAGGCCCAAATTTCGCACCAAATTTTAGAATTAAAGTATTACAGTCAAAAGTCGTTAGTTCGGACACCCACTAACGACCCCGACCTCAAAGCTACAAACTTTCTGCGCATGCATCGCGTTGACGCATGCGTGTAAGACCTTTACGGCTGCACATATGCGTGTGCGCATGTGCATAATACGTTTACACATGCGCGTTTAATGTACAACGGACGGTATAAGCTAAAATTATCGAATTATATGTTGCAGATTGCGTTGTTCTTAATCTTCGAATTAGATCCGTCTTATTACTTTTTGCAGAGTGTTAGAGAAATTTTATAAAAGTATGCTTGAACTTTCGATTATGTCAAATATAATTTCCGAGATCCAAAGGATCTACAAAGCGAAAGCATGTTTCGATGTCCATCAAACAAAAAGTGGAATTGCTGCAAAAAATGGATAAAGACATATCCTTTGTTTCTCTAATCATTTCGAAATCTGTTTATCAATTTCACGCTGCTCTGCGGCCGGGGGGGACGTGGCGGCGCGCAATGAATTGGAAGTTGATCTGTCAGCACTATCCTTATCTTCAGGGCAGATGTTTTTATTTTATTCGCCTTAAAATTCCTTACTAAATGCAGTATTTCATCTCGATGTACTCTGTCTTTGATATGATTTAAATCAAATTCCTCGTCATTATAATTCGCTTCCGATAGTGAAGAAAGTGACACAGAGGTTATTGAAAACGAAAAAATTTCGATTGACAAATTAGTCGGTATTCTCGACACAGCAATTATAGGACTTGAACAGCGGAGCTTTGTAACTGAACAAGAAATTATGTCTGTTTATAGAATTAAAGAGAAAGTATTATCACATAAAACGAAGCAACTTAAACAACTTACACTGAAAGAAATGTTTAATAAAGTAAACAAATAAATATTAAGCTTTTTTTTTTTTTTTTTTTTTTTTTTGTAAATTTTGATACCCTTTAGATCATAATTGTTCTTTATTTCATAAATTACAGTTTCATATTTTTAATTTTATAATTTCGGCATGCCATCTTACCAGATTTAAACTGATGATCTATAATCCGGAATCGCCGAAGTCCCGACAAGTCTGGATTAACGACTTTTGACTGTATAACTTAAAATCTGAAAGATAACTAAAATGGTAACCAATTTTTTAATCTAATATTTTTTTTTGTGTGCATCATTATACAAATAGCCGATAGGTTGTGTAAATGGCAAAATATGTATATATTTTTAATATTTCTATTGAGAAATTGAAAAATAATCATTGTAAAATGTAGTGGTGTTACTAAAGTTTTTCAGTTTTTGTTTAGCTGGTACACGTTAGTCAAAAGTTGAGAACCGTGGTAGAGGATTTTTGGTTTGCCAGTATTTTAAGTTACTCCATGCCATAGACACTATACGTTTAAGAAATGTCTCTTTTCTCTGGGATCCAATGATATAATGCAACTAATATCACTGACCACTATACTGATCAGAGCCGTACTTTTCAGATTTCAATTGGTGTTTTTTGTTTGATATTAATTTAACATTTTGCATGGTAATCTCATGCTTTTAAAAATAGTTTGTAATACTGATGTTGTGTATACTGGTGTCAGTACACCAAAACCTTGAATCTGCACAATGGTTTTTTTGAGAAAAATTCATTTTACCTTTGAAAGAGCAAATGTTGCTAGAGTATTTGATGTTTGTAAATGCATTTGTTTTGATAGCTTTTTTTAATTTTGTTTGATACAAGTTTAGGTGGTTTTAATTTTCTGTGACAGTTTTATAATTTTAATTTGTATTTTTAAAAATCTCAGTTATAATGTTTCATCCTTAGATTTAGCAGGTCCCATTTTAGATTTTTAAGAGCATGTTTCATAATTTAGAGTACAAGTGATGGTTTCAAATTAAATCACCGATTTTCAAGAAACATAAATACTTAATAACATTCAAATAATTTTTATTAATTCTCAAAGGTTATACAATCAGTTAATTTTAAAATTTTTATGGAACTAAAATTCTTTGTTTTCATTTACCTTTACAGAATAGATATATTACTCTACAAAGTCCGTAATCCGGACTCGTCGGAACTTCGGCGATTCCGGATTAGGGGTTTTTCCGGATTATGGATCATCAGTTTAAATCTGGTAAGATGGCATGCAGAAATTATATAATTAAAAATATGAAACCATAATTTATGAAATACAGAGCAATTATGATCTAAAGGGTATCAAAATTTACAAAAAAAAAAAAAAAAAAAAAAAAGCTTAATATTTATTTGTTTACTTTATTAAATATTTCTTTCAATGTAAGTTGTTTAAGTTGCTTTGTTTTTTGTGCTAATACTTTCTCTTTAATTCTTTAAACAGACATAATTTCTTGTTCATTTACAAAGTTCCACTGTTAGTCAAAGTCCTGTAATTGCTATGACTAGAATACCAACTAACTTGTCAATCAAAATTTTTTCGTTTTCAATAACCTCTCTGTCAATCGGAAGCGGTATTTTCTGGATCTAGAACTATACTACAGGTTTCGCTGTCCGTTAATTGATTGATGATTGGGGCATTGCCGTCGCAATGAAAACCTTCTATTATATCATCTTCATTTATTACCGCTTCTCCACATTTCTTTACAAAATCCAATAACTGTAAAAATTTCACCTTTAGTTTGCAATGTCCGTAAATTTTTAAATTGGTGGCTATCATCTTTATCGTCCTCACCATGAAATATGGTAGCTTGCCATAAATTATGCCATGTATTTTTTAACACATTTTTGGAGACACATCCTCCCAATGCGCATTAACGCGCATGCGTACCCGCATTATGCTCATGCATAAGGAATACAAAAAAAAAGTTTGTGGCTTTGATGTCCAGATTATGGATCATTCCGGATAATGGACGTCCGGATTACGGACTTTGTACTGTAATAAAAATGTTGAAATGTCATGCATAGTAACTCCCTCTTTGCCTCCAATAAGAAACTTTTTTTTGTATGGAATACATTTATGAATTCTGAAGGCCTTGCATAAATATTTCACAGATTTTTAGTACATGTGTTTATTTATACTATATGAGCATTAATTTTGTTATAATCATTTACCCTTTATTTGAGAGAAATGTATAAACTTTTGATATTAGCTCTAAAACATATTATTAAAAAAAATCAACAGTGTAACTAAACGTTTCTGATGAAGTTTTTATTTCTAATCAGCCTACATTTTAAAAAGGAAATCGCACTTCAGAAAATAAAACTGCAATTTTTGCTGTGATTAAGCATGAAAAAGAAAAAGATTGTAAATACCAGGCAAATAAATGATCCTAAAAGAGCATGGTTCCACTTTATTGAAGATACTGGAGTAGTATTATTAGTACTCTTGAAGAACAAACTTATGTTGGTCTGTTTGTAGACTGCCAAAACAAAAATTGGGTTAATAAATCTTTATGTTAAAAGGACCACACAACACAGGAATTATTTATTGTAATTTGTAAATATGCACATTTAAAGGTAGAGCCCATTTGTATATTTCAGAAACTTTGAGGAGGAGGAAAAGATTGGATGTATTTCTTAAAGTATTGTGAAATGTGTTCTATTATCAGCCTTTGTGGAGTTTTAGAGTTTTATTAAGATAAATATTTTTAAGTGTGAAAAAATTTAAGTTTGGTTTTATGTCATGTATGTGCATCTCTCAGCAGCATTACATTGTATGTACATTTTTCTGGTTTTTAGGTACCAAGAACAATTACCAAAGATTATCCAGTCTAGGAAGCCACCGTATATTGTTCATGAAGAGTTAATTCAGATTGTGAAATGGAAGCTTATGGTATATATTTATCTATATTTTTATGAAAAGATTTTAATAGCCTCAATGTGAACTTAAGATTTTTAGTTTGTTTCATGAGTATTTGTATATTAGTAAGGTATCAGTTTCCATTAACTCAATCCTGTCTAAAAAAGTTAGCTTGGTTATTGTAAAATAACTGAAGAATTGCTGTTATGGTCAGTGTAAAGCAAAGTTATCAGTAGAAAATATAAAAAATTATATACAATATCTTTAGTAATAACATTGTCATAAGTATGTGAGAGATGTTTTTATTTATAATGGTTTAATTGCATAATCCAGAGTGTATTGTGCAAGTAAAAAAAAAAAAAAAAAAATGTGCTTTATGATGCATGTTTGAACTTGGGGACGTAGCTTTTGCTTTAAATAATGATTTGATCAGTGTTTAATCTTCTGTGGCAAAAATGTATTTCTTTCAAAACAAGAAGAAGAAACTAAAAAAGATGAGGAAAAAGGAGGAAGAAACTAGGACTTAGAAGAGAAGGGCTATTTTGTGGAACTTTTCGTCCTGAAATAAATGAGGAGTGATGACATGATCATGCTGATATTTATCGCAGGGATGCAGTACACAGCAAATAAATTAGCACATTAAGTTTGAAGAAAAGCTTTAAAATAACTGTACAGGGAAAATATAATTTTAAAATAAGATAAAATACACTCATGTCCAAAATTATGTTTACATGCATAAATTCACAGATTTCTCAGAGACTATGACTTATAATTTAACGAATTATTGTGGAATCATACATAACATGATGACACATAAATGCAAAAGAAAAAATTGAAGATCACCTCATATGATATAAAATTGTAGCATGAAGCAATAAAAATGGTAATAAAGTGTGACAAAGAGAGTTAAGAAAAAAAGGAATGATTCAGAAAAAGAATTAAGTCTTACGAATTTAATATGGAATATGATCTCCCCTGACTTGTACACATATATCACAACGTGTTTTAAGGCTGGAAATAACGTTGTTAACCACAGTTTGGGGAATTAATCTCCACTCTTCCAGCAATGCCGTCTTCAGAGCATTTACATCTCTAGGAAGAGGATGTATACGTGCAATTGCTCTTCCAAGGTAGTCCCATAAGTTCTCTATCGGGTTAAGGTCAGGAGAGTTTGGTGGCCAAGACATTCGCTTAATGTCTTCACTTTCAAGGAATTCATCAACGAGGTTTGCTCGATGTGGATGGGTATTATCATCCATAAATAAAACGTCAGGTCCATATGCACCCCTGAAAAGTGTTACATAAGGATCTAAGACCTCATCTCGATATATCTGGCCTGTCACAGATCCGCTGCTGAACACGTGTAGGGGCGTACGTCCATCGATCATTATTCCACCCCATACCATCACACCTCCATTACCGAAACGGTCACGTTCCACAATGTTCGAGGGATCATTTCGTGTTCCTGACTCCCTCCAGATGTAAACACGTTTAGAATCACCAGTTAAACTAAACCGCGACTCATCAGTAAAGAGAATATGGGACCATTGATGTTCAGTCCAGTTTTGATGTTCTTTACACCAATTAAAGCGATCCCTCTTTTTCTGTGAAGACAGTAAAACACATACCCTTGGCTTTCTGGCATAAAGGCCTTTTTCATTAAGCCTTCTGTATATTGTTTGCTGTGATGCAACAGTTCCAGTGGTGGCTGCAAGCTCTGAACTTAACTGGCGAGCAGTAGCCTTTCTGTTACGACAGGCAGTTAATGCCAGATACCGATCTTCAGAAGCAGTTATCATTCATTTCCGACCTTGTCCAGGCCTCCTTACAACACTTCCATCATTTTGAAACTGTTTCCATAGCTTAGAGACAGTCTGTCTTGAAATATTCAGACATGTGGCTGTTTCCATGATTGACTGCCCTGCTTCTAAACGGCCGATAATTCGCTACTTTACAGATTCTTCCAAATGATACTTCGAAGCCATAACAAACCGCTTTGAGTCCCTACACACTGAAATCAAACGCTATGTTGCAGAAATTCACTCAAATATTCAGTTTGCGCAAAGCGCTTGATTCACCCTTGGATGGCGTAACGCCTAGATTTGCATATCACAAACCGTTTGATTACTTTTGATTGGATAATGCTAATTAGGCTTGGTTTTCACACATTCCCTGCAAATACGGATCACATTGATTCGATATTTCATTGAATATCATCATTTTTGGGTATGTAAAGATAATTTTGGACATGAGTGTATGCTACTCATAACAGAGCTTAGTTTTCTTAAAAGTTGTAGTTTTTTCTTGTGTTTTTATTCTTAGTCTCTTCTTCATCTGCATAACAACTGGGAGAATTATATTACTCTAAGGTAACTATAATAATAGCTTTTTAAACTTAGGCCAAAAAAGAAATCTTATATTGGCATGGTTTGAACATGTATGGGAATCCCTTCTTCCTGTTGTTAAAGAAGATTAACTTACGTTTCATTGCTCTTGAAATTGATACTTTTATTTAAAATTTAATCTAATCTAAGACTTCTTTTTAGTCTAATTATAAATTTTACATTGACAATACACTTGCATAACATTTAAATGAATACTATATTTATACAATAACTGCTCAAGATTGGTGTCTTAAAGTTGATAAAACAACTTTACTCATGGTTTGTCTGAAGGGAATATTTAATTTTTCAAAAGGACTAACCAAGAAGGTCTTCTTTAAGCGAAATTGCTTGAATGTTTTTTTTATGATTATAAATTACCTAAAATACTTAGCTAGTTTCATTTTTTTCACTATTTGAGATTTAATTTTTGAATTTCTGATGCAAATTTTTTTTTTTTTTCTAGATGACGTCCACTTTTTTTATCACTGAGTGAACATTTTAAAATTTTTCTTTTTTTTTCCTCTCATTGTTTAATACAGTGCAAAGTCCGTAATCCGGATTCGTCAGGACTTTGGCGATTCCGGAGTAGGGTTTTTTCGGATTGTAGATCATCACTTTAAATCTGGTAAGGTGGCATGCAGAAATTATACAATTAAAAATATGAAACCGTAATTAATGAAATAAAGAGCAATTATGATCTAAAGGGTATTAAATTTTACAAAAAAAAAGCTTAATATTTATTTGTTTACTTTATTAAACATTTCTTTCAACGCGCGCATGCATGAAGCATACATTACTCTCATTCGTTACATGCATGCATAAAGCATACAAAAAAGAAAAGTTTGTGCCTTTGAGGTCCGGATTATAGATCATTTTGGATAATGGACGTCCGAATTATGGGCTTTGTACTGTATTATAATTTTATAAGAACAGTACTTGTTCCTTCAAACAATCAATACATTCTTTTTTATCTTTACAGTTAAGGTAATATTTTCATCATTAATGTAAGCTTATTTTAAAATCATCCATGTTTGATTTATTATAGTCATCATAGTTTTCATATTTGACCTCAAAATGAATTTTCTTCAGCCTTAATTTGTTCAGTCTTTCAAAAGCACTCAGCATTATTTTTATTTTTTCAGCATAGGATTGAATTTAATCAGTTTTTTTGGCGGCAGTCCTAGCAAGCGATTTTTCATGTCATCTTCACATCAATACAATCTTGTCTTTGACTCGTGTAACTTTTTTTTTTTTTTTTGGCTCCAAAGCAAATTGTCATATGGGAAAACGTGAAATACAATACCATTTCCTTTCTCATTTACATAAGGTTGTTTGCTGCAACACCCTTTGTTGCAAGAAGACATGTTACCTAAATGATACTTTAAAACATAGAAGTTAAAAGGAAAACGGTTTACAACTATAGATGCTAAATTATGTATGTGATAAAAACAAATACGGAATTAAAATTAATTTGGGAAGTGTGCATCACCAGAATATCGCTTCGCAATAGAATGTAACTACAATTTTAAACATGCAAAATCAGAGCTGATACAGCATAGTTACATTTGGCCACTTCCTTTTAAATCTCCCTATGGGGATTGCATTGACAATGGGTCACTCAAAGGAATGAACTATCCCTTCTCTTTAACCCTGGGAAAAGTGATCTGTTAAGTTTGCAGGTGTTATAACATGGTTTTAAAAAAAAATGTACGTATTACCAGAAAAACATTATTGCAGGCATACAAATAAAGTTACTTAATATATATAGAAAATGAATGTATCTAAATTAGTAATATAACAACACTACATATGAATGAAGTATATTATAAAGGTGAAATAGTGCAAAATTTAGTTTCTTCTTCTTTTTACATAAAGTGGATTTCTTCTAGCCAGCTTTTCCTACTGTAGAAGAAGCTTGTCAATTTTTGATTTAAATAACCAAGTTTTGTAACTAAGATATGTTACTAGAGTAAACATAGCTCTGTAACAAAAACAGACAGAATTTTTAGTTGAGAACATCATCTTGGCATTATTCCAGTTAATCAAAAGTTGACTGTCTAATCTTATTTTAAAATTATACATTTCTGAAAGGTAAATCACTGCATTGTTACTGCTTTTTAAAATATTACATGTAGAAATTAAGAATTTTTCAGTTATTTATTATTTTTGGTATTTTGTTTTCAGAGAGGAAAATTCCGTCCAAGGCTTATAGATTTAGTTCGCATCAATACCGAGAGTGCTGTATCAGCAACTAGCCGGAAGGCATTTAGAAAACCTCCAAAAGAACTATCTCAAGCGATAACTGCTCTTACCAATTTAAAAGGAGTTGGTCCAGCTACAGCTTCAGGTAACAGCATACTTTTAGTCTTGCATAGCATTCTTTTCAGGGTTACTGACTAATATATAATTTAGAAATGAAGTGATCTATTATTAATTTGTGTATAACTGTATTTAGCAAATAAAAGAAAAAAATGTGGATTCAAAATGAGGGAAAAGTGTTTTAACACGTTCACTGCCAAAGCTGATGTAGTATGTGTGTTCGCATGCACAAAGATCCTATCTTCATTTTTGTGCTTCAAAATTAATTTCTGTAGTTTTATTATTTAAATATAGAAAAATATGAAATAATATTTTTGGTTCTTTCACCAATTACAAGGTACTTACTTATAACTAAATAAACAATATTCAAATATTCTACCACTCAGAACTGCTTGGACAGTACATAATTTTCCATTATTCTCATATGAGTCCTTCAACAAGTGTTTGAGTAATATATTAATAACATTTCCCAAGTGAATGAACAAAAAGTTTTGCATGCTGAACATTTAATTATTCTGTTTACATTTTGAGAAATAAATTATCCATTTCAGTATGCCAAGTGTATTATTCAATTTTTTCATGTGCACCAAGCACCTAAACATTGCATACATTTGCTATGGCAATATTTGTAATATTCACATTTGGTGAATTGGGTAAGTAACGAGTTATCTCATTGCTGGCAGGTGAACTCAGTTTGCCAGCTATGAGTATTCTTGTAGGTAGCAGTGAAAACCCTTCACAAATTTATGAATGAATTCAAAACAAATTTGGTATCAGAAATTTCATCTTGTGAGCTGTTGTGGCTGATTTAGTGTCCCTGAAAAATAAATTGTTTTTTTAAACATCAATTTGTAAGAAAATTTATTTATTTTTTTAAATTTCTGTTAAAATTTTATTATTTAAAATCTTTTTTTAATGGTGGGCAACTAATGCTGCCTGAAATGAGCACCTGATATCCCAGGCTTCTAAGTCACTTCTAAAAATCTGGTATATCAGAAGTTCCAAATGTGCAGGGTTATTCAAATTTTACTATAACATAATCTGCATGGGCTGAATTATAATACTAGAACATAAGAAGTTCTGGAAGTGCTGCTTCTGGGATTATGATTCTCCGAGATTGCTTTTATTGATACTATCAGCCATTTGTTAATTTTGACTATTTTTTTTTCCTTTGAAAATTAAGAAATAACATACTCAGCGTGAGTTTTAATAAGTGCATTAAAAAAAAGCAAATACAAATCATGTATACAATGCAGACCAGGATTATTAAGTCTGTGCATTTGTGCTGGAGAAGTATAAACTAATGTATTTTAAATGGGAAAGTCTTAATGCATGGAATTAAAATTATAATTTGTCTGTAGCAAGATTATTTTTTCATAATTTTTGATAGAGACAGTTATGTTAAAGACTGCCTATATTTGTTAAATGTATATGTGCTGCATATTTGTTTAAAAAAAATTGAATTTCTTTTTTTTATAACAGTGTTATTTATCTCAGACCTCACTTTTTAAATTGTTGTCACTTAATGTTGTTACCATGTAAAGAAATAAAGAATATGTATGTATGTTGTTTCCCATTGCGGGAAAACAACGATGCGTTGAGCTACCAGATTTTAAAAAACTTAGTGATTTTCTGAATGTGTGCACCTCAAAGCTGGAATTAAATTTTTTTTTATTTCATATTTTGTACAAATTTAATGAGTATTTAATTAACAGTCTCAGCAATTTGAAGGCAAGCTGTCAACTGTTCCTGTTTGGCAAAATGTTAAATATTTATCTTCAGATTTTAATCAACAAACTCAGCTATTTGAAAATAATGTGTTTCTATTGCTAGAAATAAAATACTTTTTTCACCACCTGCCCGTGTGTTACCATTCACTAATGCCTAAAACATTTAACTTTATCAAGTAACAAACTTAGTGATTCAAAAGCAATGAAGCAAGTTCTCAATATTTTTCTTTTTAGTATGATTAATTGAATAAAAATACATCAAAATTATGAGTTTTCTAATTTGAAGTATTAATTTTTTTTTTGAAGTTGTACTAGCTGGACTCATTAACATCATTGGTACTGTTCTGTTATCAGGACTGGGTTCAGTAATATGTGTATGTATGCATGTATGTAAGTATGAATGTTTGTATTTGTATAAATATGCACATATATCACGCTGTCAGAAAATGTTAGGAAATTCAAAAATTGACCCAAAATCAGAAAATTTTTACTGCGATCCCCCCCCCCAAAGCAATTTTCACGCAGATGTCATAATCGAACCATGTATCGCATGAACATCATTTAGACAGCTGGCATAGAGCCAATTTTCACAGCACCAATCAGCTTGTCTTTTAGAAAAACAAAGCAAGTTTTCAGCATCTTTGGTTTCCAGTAACTTTGAGAATCAAGAGATTTGCATGCACAGTGCATGTTTAACAAAAGTAAATCCCTCCCCCCCCCCCCGCCATTTTCGCCTAAAACAAAAATTTTTTAGCCTTTTCTTCTTTCTTAAATGCCTTATTTGTCATTTTGCAGTTTAAAAAAAAAATCGCAATAATCTAGGCTAACTGTTTGATATATCTGTATTCTCTAAAATACCATCAATTTTTTTAAAATTCAGTTTTTAATCCTTAAGTAATTTGTTTTAATGTTGTTCATATCATTTAATGTGTCTTCTTCTAAATTTATTTATTATTAGTTAATAATACTTTTGAAACTAATTCTAGTAGAAATACGACATACCATCATAAAATTTAATGTACATATTTCTTACTTATGTGTGCAGCTGAATTAATATGAAGTACTTGAATTTATTTAAAAATATCATTAAACAGATTTCTTTTTTCCTTTAGCTGTAGAAAAGACATTTTAAAATCCCGATTGGGCAAATTCTAATCTCAATTCTCAGTGGAGAAAACAATTTGTATTATAGTTATAAAAGTAATGCTTTTGAGGGTTTCATATATATATATATTGTTATGAAATGTACAGCCGTGGTAGGGTAGCTTCTCCTAAAGCAGTTTTAGGGTTGCCAGATTTGACGAGTAATCTGCCATTTGGCAATATGCCATGGATGGATGGAGAACCTTCTGAAACGAATTCTTACCGGATTAGCCCAGAATGTTCTCAAACACAAGGCAAAAGCTAAATAAATCCTGTTGGTACATGAAGAGTTAGTATCGAGTCAGTTAGTAAGTCTGTGTGGAGTACGCTGAGTTGGTAGACAGTCAGTGAGTGCTGAGTTGGTCTTCGAGTGCACCGAAAGTGTGTCTTAGTGAATCGTCGAGAGAGCGTGTTGAGCTCCGGAAATGTCTCAACCAAGGAAAGTGATGAGCTGGTATTCTAGTGTATCATCGAGTGCATCTCAAATTGTAGCGTGGAGAGTCTCGAGAGTACGTGGAGCTCCGAGAACGACCGAGTAGAGTCAGGAGCTGTACTCTGGTGCTTTGCAGTGAAGCTGTCTACACCGTTATAGCCTAATATTGTGAAGGCTGTGTCAGTGATTGTGTCAGTATGTTTATAGTCGTTCTTTGACGAGTGTGACTTCCGGATAACTTCTTTGACTTCCGGATAATAGAATAGTACCAAATTATTACATACTTTTTTCTTTTTTATGGAAACTGTTTTAAATGCAGTTTTAAAAGGCAGCTAGTTTTTAAAGAAATAATGCAGCAAATATATATTTAAAAAAGGGTAGCAACATTTAACACTCTATTAGGAATTCTGAAGATATGCTGGTTTTAAATATTTTGCAATTTTGCTGGGTGAATCTTATGTGGCATTAAGTGTTAAGAATGTGCTATTTAATGTAAAGTTTAAAACACAAAAATTTGCCAATAAAAAAATAAAAGAAAGTTGTGTAAGTCATTTAGAAAACTGAATATTGATATGATGAACTTACAAAAGACTGAAAAAATAGAAAATTGTATGCTACATCTTAACACTGTATTAGGAATTCTAAATGTATGATACTTTTAAAATTTTTGTGATTTTGCTGTGATTGATGTAATGTCATGTAAAATTCACATGACATTACATGTGAAGAAAGCGATGCATAAGCTAAAAAGGAAAAAAAAGTAAAGATAAAGGAGTGAATCAAAGTGAAGATTGGCGAGCTTAGACCATGAAAAAAGCTTAATTGTGGTTAAAAAAAAAATTTAACTTTCTGGTGTGATGCTAAAGTCTGAATCCTTTCAAATTTTCATCTTCCCCCCTTTTTTTTTGGATAAAAATGTGAAATTGAACTTTCATTTTGATATGCCAGGTGTTACAGTATTCTGCTTAATTTGAATGCTTTCAGCTATTCTTGCTGCTGCTTTTCCGGACGATGTTCCATACATGGCAGATGAAAGTATGCTATCTACACCAGGCATTGAAGCAACAGATTATACCCTAGCTGAATATCTTAATTATGCTGAGCATATAAAAGCATGTGCTGATCGTCTCAGGGAGTTGGGTATGTATATTGAATTTTTTTTTTTTTTTCAATTTTGAAATCAAAATGCTACTAATCTCTTGTGTAACCTTAAGAATTAAATTGTGCTACTTTAAGCCCTAATCTCAGTGCAGTATTTTATATACGAAAACAAAAAAGAACAGATTTAGTAGAAAGAATGCAATGTTTTTATTTTATTTATTTATATTTAAATGAACTATTCTCAGTAGAGTAACATCAATAGAATAAGAAAATGCTACCTGGAAACTATCCGCAATTGTTTATCAGAGAGGAGTGTAGTAAAAATCTTTAAGTATGGGTGACACGGAAAGGAACAGGTACAGGTAAAAGTAGCAGAACAAAATCAAAATTTCACCACTGGTTGTACAGGCATAATCCTGTTACATCAACTATGCAGCTCTGCCTCAGCTTTGATGGAGAGCACCTCGGGGCACTGTCAAATTTTCTTCTATTTCTCTTCTCCTATCATCAACCTCTAGAGAGAACTTCCGGCTTGCTGTGTATTTTGAGTGCCTCTTTGCTGTGCGGACACCATACACTTTTACAAACATCCATGCCTTGAAATTTTAATGTATCAAATTGTCCTTGACAGAAGGTGAATGAAACTATAAGAGAGAAAAAATGGTAATCCCAAAGCAATTTATGAAGTAAATACTTGTAATGTAAAATGCCTTGTAAAATATGGAAAAATAATTTAGATGGTTAATTCTCTGGGAAAAAATTAAAGTGGTAATGTGTAGCTTTTAAACTACAAGGTTCCCACCTAGGAGAAAAATTCTAAAAAAGTCAACAAAGTAAAGTAGTCTGGAAAGGACGGTGAAATTGTAAACTTTTTCTGAAAAGAAAGCGGAATTTAAAAAAAAAAAAAGTCAAGCTAAATCCTCTCAATTAATAAAAGTTTGTCTCAAGTAGTAATAATTAAATAAAAAAATATCTGAGAAAGAAAAATATGAATTACTAATCTTTCCTTTAAACTCAACTCAAGTGCGATGGAATTTTATCAACCCATAATTTCCTTCTCTATCTCTTAATAAGCTGTAATTCATTCTCTTCATTCAATGTAACTGTATCCTCTCTCTTTCCCTTCAATATATATATATACAGGGGTTGGACAAAAATATGGAAACACCTTTAAAAAAACATGTTTCTTTGCTTAATATGGTGTAGGAAACCCGTTGGCATCCAAAACAGCTTGCAGTCTTCTCGGAATGGATAAATACAGTTCCTGTATGTTGGCGGTGGATAACGAGAATGCACTTTCCATTCCAATGTAGACCACAAAGGTTCGATAATATTCAGGTCTGGTGACTGTGGTGGCCAGGGGAGATGGGACAACTCATCCTCGTGCTCAGAAAACCAGTTCTGGACAATGTGAGCTGTGTGAACAGGGGCTTTGTCGTCTTGGAAGACACCATCACCATCGGGGAACAAAGTTTGTACCATGGGATGAACTTGATCGGCCAAAATGTTCACATAAGTCTTGGCAGTCATGTGCCCTGACACAGTTATCATGGGGCTACCAGAGAACCACAATAGGGCTGCCCAAACCATAACAGAACCTCCGCCATGTTTCACTCTTGGCAATAAGCAGTCTGTATTATAGGCTTGAGATGGCATTCTCCAGACGTAAACTCGGCCAGAAGTGGGAAACAATGTGAAAGAAGACTCGTCAGACCATATTACCGCTTCCACTGCTCTATAGTGCAGGCTTTATGACTTAAACACCCCCTTTTCCTGTTACGGGCATTAGCATCACTGATGAGTGACTTCTCAATTTCAGCACGGCCAGCAATTCCCTGTTTATGAAGCTCCCTTCTAATTGTTTTGGTACTCACAGGGTTCGGTAACACAACATTCATTTCAGCAGTAACTTTTGCAGCTGTTGTCTTCTTATTTTTCGTCACAATTGCCCTTAATGATTGTCTGTCACGATCACTCAGGACACACTTTCGTCCGCACTGTGATTTAGCAGATGATGTTTTTCTGCTTTTCAAATATGCGGAATAAATCTTCGATACAGTACCTCTTGAAACACTAACACCTCGGCTACCTTGCTTACGGAAGCACCTACCATACGTGCTCCAACAATTTGCCCACATTCGAAGTCTGTTAACTCTGACATAATGCAATGACAACCTCACATAACAGTACTCTGACAACAACTGAACTGTTTAGCACATTTACGAAGTTGTATAGGTGGCGTCAGTAGTCAAAAACGCCAGCGCCACCTACATATTTCATTAAAATCAATCTTTCTTTTCAAACATGCATTTCACAAGGTGTTTCCATATTTTTGTCCATTCACTGTATGTATATAAAAGAGTAATTTAGAAATATCTACATTGTGTGGCTTTAAGTTACAATAAATAACCATGTTAAATACTTTTCCAGTCTAGTGTTAATTCTTAGCTTTTCAGTTTTGTTTCTGTCCACAATAGGAGTAATGTCTAGTATGGAGAATGCATTGTTAAAATTTTATTTGCAAAATGTAGAAGTTTTTCCAGAGTTTTTTCTTTTTAAAACTCTATCGACATTTTTAATGCATATTTTGTGTATATGTATTATGTGCATACGGGTTCATAATAGTTTGAATGCATACAGAACTAATGATAGCTTGATAAAATTTATTTCCCCTCCCAAAAATAACTTATCTTTTCAGAAAAGTACTCGTACGGCTCTTTTCAGTATGATAGAGCACAGTCAGTCGTTACCACTTCAAAATACTAAGAACATAAAACATAAAGCAAAGCACATCTAAAGAGCAGGGCTTCTTTGGATATCTCTCAATACTCAACTGAAAGCTGGGAACATGATGATGGAAACTGATAAATTCCAGTCTATTTCTCGAGACCGCCAGTACCTTCTGTTTCTCGAAAGTGCTGGAAATACAGTTAGAGTTACGTATAGGGATCGGACCAATTACAGCTATACAGAGATTGGACCAAATAGTTAATAAGATGATTTCTCCTCAAATTTGGTAACAAAAATTAGTTGCCAAAACCATCCCAGTTTGGCGGTATTTCACCAATCTCAAGAGATTTATCTCAAGTGTGATATGGACTTGTCCTTGTAACCTTAATTTTCTGGTGGAGCTTTGCAATGTAGAGGCATTTCTTGTTATGTTACACCTGAGATCTACAATTTTACATATGATATCACTAAAGTTATTTACATACATACAAAATTTGTAACAGTATATTTCTTTCATTTGCTTCACAGTAATAAGTAAGATAAATTTTTATAACATTCTTAGTTACTTCATTGTATTTTATAGTAAATGCATGAATGTATTGAGTTTCTGAAACTTAAATTGATTTACTGTGTTTGATGAAGGACATTATTCTCCTTAATAATAAAGTCCAGAAAATTAAAGTATGGATCATTTAATTTTTGCATTATTTCGTTTAAGACTCATAGGAAGAAAGGCAAGTGTCAGTTACCACATTATAATGCAAGATGTCTATTTTAAGAATCAAAATGAGGAAAATGTTCACAGTTTATTGCACAGTCAATGATTCATGAATTACAGCCTTTTTTCCTCAAACCAGTTTGGTATACTTTGCAGCCTATCATAAATCTTTTCGTTGTTCCTCCTATTAACATTACAGGAAAAGATCATAAATAATGAATCTAATTTAGTACCTTTTTATTGAAGCAACTATGTTGGTCAGTGGCTTAATTGCCAGAATTGGTAAAAGCAAGTTTTTAAGGTGTAATATGTTTGATTTTCAGACAGCTTTGGTTGTGACGTTGTCTGTATGATATCATCAATTCACTACCCCTTTCTCTCCTTATTTATTCTTAACCTGCAGTCTGTTGAGAATGAAGTTGTAATTTTTATGATGCTTATAAACATACAACATATTTGATTTTTACACTCTCTTTAGTTGATCTAATGTTGATCACTTTTAACTTTCCGTCAGGCGAAGAATAAGCAATAGTTTCTTCATGATATTATAAGTTCTTTCATATCCTTTGTTTCCAAAATGTTGTGTTTAGATTTTATATAATTGGCAATATGTAAGATGCAGGAAAACATCCGGTTCCATAATAGCAGCAGTTGCATAATCACAGTCAGCACAAAAGATAAGTAAATACAGTCAAAAATCGTTAATTCGGACACCCATAATCCAGAATGATCTATAATCCGGACCGCAAAGCTAAAAACTTTCTGTGCATGCGTCGCGTTGAAACATGCGCATAGGTGTTTACGTGTGCGTGTAAGACCTTTTACGACTGCACATATGCGTGTGAGCAAGCGCAGAAAAAGTTTTCGCGTGTGCATTTTATGTATAATAAAGAGTATAAGCTAAAATTATCTATTTCAGTTAATATTGATGACTGCATTGTTCCTCAATCGTCGAATTGGATCCAGCTTATTATTTTTTGCAGATTGTAAGAGCAATTTTATAAAAGTAAACTTGAACTTTTGATTATGCCAAATAGAATTTCCGATTCTGGAGCTCCCAAAGGATCGTACAAAACGAAAGTATGTTTCAATGTCCATCAAACAAAAAGTGGAATTGCTGCAAAAAATGGATAAAGACATGAAGAATGTGACAGAGAGGTTAGTGAAAACAAAAAAATTTTGATTCAGAAGTTAGTCGGTATTCTCGGCACAGCAATTAACGGGACTTGAACAGCAGAACTTTGTAACTGAACAAGAAATTATGTCTGTTTATAGAATTAAAGAGAAAGTATTATCACATAAAACGAAGCAACTTAAACAACTTACATTGAAAGAAATGTTTAATAAAGTAAACTAAATATTAAGTGTTTTTTTTTTTTTTTTTTTTTTTTGTAAATTTTGATACCCTTTAGATTATAATTGTTCTTTATTTCATAAATTACGGTTTCATATTTTAAATTTTAGAATTTCTGCATGCCATCTTATGAGATTTAAACTGATGATCTATAAACCGGAATCGCCGAAGTCCCGACGAGTCCGGATTAACGACTTTTGACTGTATTATCTCTCCAAGTACATCGCTTTTTTCATCTTTTAAAGGTGGCCAATGTGTTAAAATTTTAAATATCACCAGATTTCAGTACCCATACCTTTTATCATATAAGCAGAACTATTTGATGTGCCAAATGAACTTGATCTCTTAAAAGGTTTTGAATATGAGGCAGAAGTTATTGAATGTGTATAAAAATTCTAAGAAAATAATGAAATAGGATCTCAAATCTATCCTGTAAGAGTAGATTGTGTTTTAAAAACTATGAAACTTGAAAACTGAAGCTGAATAAAAAGAGAAAGAGGTCAGGTACAAGCTTTTTGTAAAGAAGTGTAGAAACTTAGCATAAGCATTATCAAATGTGGATGTCTTTGAAAAGATCAGATTACTCCAAAAATAACCTGAATTTAGTGTCAATGTAATATGTCTGAAAAGAAAATCTCAAGTGGCTGTTCCAGCATCATGTGTTTTCAGTAAATGTATGTTGTTTATTTGCATTATTAAAAATACTGTGTGCTGTTTGTAATTCAAGTATTTTATTGAACATTATTATCACAAATTTATGCTGCTGTATGCTGAATGAGTGTCTTGCTCATGCAAATGAATATGATTTCCATTCAGATGTTTTAAAATTTTCATGTTGCTATGCTGAAAATTACAAAATCAAGTTCTCTTAGTCTTCAGTGTTAAATTCTAGTTCATTATTTTGATATTTGTTTATTCATGGCAAGAATGTCCCAAGAGGTGACAAAAATCATGCATTTGTAATGTAGCTTGTGCAATACATGGTGGCTTATTTTTCTAAATTTTAAATCAAATATGTAATAATTTATGTTAATGTATATTTAAAGGGATATTTAAATTTTTAGCATTTTTTGGTAAAAATGTGTTGAACGTTCTGATCTACTTTTGTGTGTATAGTTAGTTCAACTGTCTTAAACACAACCTTAGCTGTCATTCTGTCAAAACACATAGTTCTCTTTACTGGAAAGAGAGAATTTATATAACTGAGGGAGGGAAAGTCCCCATGCTATTGCTGTTTCAATTGTCTTCCATGCTTTTTAAGTTTTTCTTTTTTTATTTTATTATTTATTTGTTTATTTAAGTATTTACAGAAATAAATGCTAAAATTTGTTTTAGTTTGCATCCCGGAAACCTAGAATGTTTGAATTTTTTGTTTTAATTTATGAATTTTATACGAACAATCCATATTTTACCCTTTACTTTTAAAGATAAGGTCACTTAAAATCATGGAACTATATTCTTTTTGTAGTAAAAGAAGTAAACTGGTCAATAGGTTTCCAGTAAATCGGATTACTTAAAAGTAATTTTATCATTATATGTCTGTGCCTTCTGAACATTGTGGAAATAAACAGGAAAAAAATAAGAACAGAAAAATTTCCTGCAACGTGATTTCATCCTCCCTATTTTGAAAATAAATAGGTCCAAATGGCGCATGTGGGTTTAAGGTTAAGGCTGTTAACTATATTGTAACACATCCTGGAGGGGGGAGGAACCTTTTTAATATTTTATAACTTTCTTATCTTTATTCAATCTGTTCAACTGTCTGGATATAATATGAAATTCTTTTAGGAAAATAATTCAAATTTTCAATAGCTAACTAAGCAGTAAAAGGCTATTATGAGATCTTGTGCTTATTTGTTATAATTGGTTGCATGCTCAATGTCACAGTTAACAAGTGCCAAAATATTTTTCGCTTAGTTTCTTAAGTTAATGATTTTGTTAACAAGCATGGACACAAATTTCAGAAAACAATTAGAAAATTTCAGTTGGAGTGCTGGTACTAGGACATAGCTAAAATTTATCCAGCATGCACTGTTAAATTTCCTGAATATATTTTATGCTTTGTTTTGATTTTAACACTTTGCTTTCTGTATAATTACTGCCCAGACAGAAAAGTGGTTTGTGACTGACTGCCATATCAAAGGGGCTGAGTTCGAATTCCGGAGAAGGTATGGATATAATTTGTCCGTCCCTTCATAGGAGAGTGTACTGTCTCCATAATAAAAAGACCACTGCTTCCAACCTTAATAGTGCCGAACGCTTATAAACAGGCTGGAGCCTGCCATTGGAGGGGGTTAAATTAAGACATGTCACCCACATTTTGGGGTGAACTAAAAGTGAAATCGAAACTTTCCTTCCATTTCTTTGCAACTGATAAACTTCCCCAGAGTTAATGTTCAATTAATTCCTAATTATAAATTCTGCCAAAGAGTTGAAATTCTTTGCTAAGCAAATTGTTTTACTATTTGTTTAAAGAAAAAATATTTTTGTTAAATAAATGTTAAGATATCATGTCACAAATTCTACTGTAGAACTAAAACAATCTTTTAAATAAATTTACATTTAAAAAAGTTGCATAGAGAAAGGTAACAAGCCTTATTTTGAACTAATTGATTAAAAAATAAATAAAATGTTTTAAATGTCAGTAAATTAGAACAAGTTATTTTTGAGGGAGGGAAACAACCTTGTTGACACTCTAAAAATGTAAAACATGTCTTCTTGTATTTGGGCATATTTTCTTCTTTTAAGTTGTAACTTGTTATACAATTAAAATGGGTTTTTAAAGAGAAAGGATCTCTAACACAATGCATTGAAAAATATATAAATCCCCCCCCAAACTATAATAGCTATTCTGAGTCAGAATCCCACCAAATAATGGCATTGATACTGTTTGTGCCTTGCACATTTTAATAACTAGAAGAAAAATGGGTTTTTAAAGAAAGACAATTTCAAACAGAATGCACTGAAAATATAAACTTTTTATTTTTTATCTTACAGTTCAAAATATTTTTTTCGTTTACCTGTTAAAGCCTAAAAGTAAAATACTTTCATTAGTATATTAAGTATTTGCAGTAGAGATGCATTTTCATTAAAAATAACTTTAAGGTAACTGGAGCTTAATATAAATTTTTTAAGGCTTTTCTGGAAATTGTATCTTTCTCCTTCTTTCTAGTAACTGTATCCTTTCTCCTATATAATTCTTTTCATTTTGATCTTTGATAATGGTCTTATATAGTAGAATCTAAATTTAGTTTCTAATACTCATTTGAGATTTCCTCTTAACGGTGGGTTTGTTATGTGCTGTGTGTTATTTTTCAATTACATCGATATTCCTTAATAATTAGTTTTTTTAGTCCTTTATCAGCTGACCTTTGAAAGATCTCTATGACACACTTTCCCTTTTCGTGTTGCAATTTAAAATGTTAAGATTCCTCCATAGTTAACCTTCATGTATAAACTAAAGCTGCAGAAAAATCATAAAAAGCAATTTCATTTTGAGCTGCAATTTATTTGATTTTGTAATGTAGCAGAAGTTATCTATCATCTTTTATTAAATTTGGTTGAGAAACAAATTATTTACAGAAGATGTATATTAGCCAGAAACTTTGCCCGTTATGAATGGATGGATTGATATGTGGGAATTGTTTACTTTTTTGATGTGTTCTTTACTTGTATTTTTGTTGTGGCTAAAAGTATTTTTAACACTGTTTTCAAAGATGTAGAGTCACAGTAATAAGTGAAGTGGCCCTTGGATAAATTTCATACTTATAATTATGGCTAGATAACTTTAGTACCAAATGCCAGGTATTAATAAAAAAGATATTTAAAGTATATTTCCTTTTAGATCCTAAAAGTAATTGGACCCCTCACAAAGTGGAATTAACCTTGTGGACGCATTACTTGGCCAGAGAATTGAAGCCATCCATTTTAGAGGGCATGCCCAAACCACCAAAAAGTGCTGAAACGTCTGAGAATGGTGAGCATGCCAGCGATGGTACAGCTGAGAATGGCAGTGTGACTGATGAACCTTCTCTCAATACCGTCATCACCAAACCTCAGATCTCAACGGATGACGAAAAAGAGCTGCCATCCGAAGAAAACACCAATGATTCTAATGCAGATTCTGGCAAAGAAAATGTTGGAGATTCTGCCGATGTTGCAGATGAGGATGAGGCCGGTGAAGCGGCAGCAGCAGTAGCAGAAAAGAGTCCGCCTGATGAACCTCCTGCCAAAAAGTTGTGTGTGGAGCAGTAAGCTGGAGCTGCGCAGCATTTAGTTTGCACAATTTTATTCAGGACTTGCAAATGGTTAAAAACAGGGAAATTTAAGAGACTCCTATTTTTTATACATAGGCTTTCTTGTATTTTTGCGCTCCATCATCAGTGTGTGCCATTGTCTGAAATTATATTTATTGCATGTGAATATCTGTTTTTGATCATAATTCACAAATGTATCAATCAATCTGAACTTCCATGAGCTTGAAGTACTTTACCTGATGTTTTGTCCCATCTGAATTAATTGTTACTTCTTTCTGAACCTAATTTTATAGTTCCAATCATGCAGTAGTCTATCTATTAAATCTCACTTTACACAGAAGCTTTTTCTAAGTAGTTCAGCCATTCAGAATGGAAGTTCTCAAGATTTGCAACTATTTGATATGGCTAATAGATCCTTGCTGGAAATTAAAAAGTACTAGAATTATAGCATGTGATTTAAAACCAAAAGCTTTGCATGTAATAATCCATCCATTACAAATTTTACATTTTGTAATACTGTGTCACGTATCTCAGGGTTAATCAGAATGTATATTAAGTTACATCAAATTGTTTAGTACTAAATTACATTTCTTTATATATATATATATATATATATATATATATATATATATATATATATAGCAAATGCATATTGCATATATATTATACGTATGCAGTAAGTATTTTATTTGCGATAATAGTTTTAATTTTGTGTTTCTCCACTTAACTCATTTAAACCATGGTGGAAGCATTTCATAATTTTGGTGGAGAATGAGGTCAGCCTTAAGTATTGAGTTTTAGTTTATAAAAAACTACTTTTTTTCAAGTTTGGTGTTTATTACATTTCCTGTACTTTTTGTTGTTTAATTTATAAAACACATTAGTCTAAATTTAAATAAATGTCTGTGTATTTTTAGAATTTTGAAAAGGAGGGGGACAATTACCCTCTAGCAGTGGTAAAGGGGATTCATGTATGTTTGAGAAAAGGCTGAGAAAACTGCACTGCACAGTTTAACCTTTTTAGGCCAAACAAAGAGTTTTACGTATATAACTCTGGGGATGGAGACTGACACAAACAATTGTCTTTCACCATGTGTACATGGTACTAGCCTTTTTATGTGCATTTCCATCAACCATATATACATGATAGTCTATTCAACAATTAGTCTATCCACACTAGACTAATTGTTGATTTACTAAGAACCTCTTTGCATAACATTTCTAGAGAACTGAGTAAGACAGATACTATTTGCTGATGTTCAATAAGAGTCTTTTGTATTATTATTATTATTTTTGAGGGGGAGACATGGCAGTAGCATTCTATTATTTCATGTACTTTCATACTTTCCTGTCTACCATGAAAATTGGTAAATATCCTACCAAACTTATTCCAGTCATCCTGGCAGAAATTTGAAGAAGTGGATTATTCATTAGTAGCCATAATAACAGATTGCAAGCACAATAATAGTTTATAATTCTGAAGTTCTTAAACTACACCTTTTTTTAATGGATATTTACCTATCGCAGTTTTTCAGTTTGATCCATCCCGTATTTTACCTAGGATCTTCTAACTTTGAAAATACTCTGCTGCATGCTATTCTTATTCTGTAGAAGACAGTTCCCAAACTTAATTTTTTTTTTTTTTTTTTTTTCCAAGTGCAAGAGAAAAACAGAGAAACAGCATTTAATTTATATTCATCTTTACAAAATTAAGCTGGCATATTAGATTTATATAAAATCAAAGTGAAGAACATGAATGCCATAGCTCTTTCTCCCAGTAAAACTGGGAGACTTTTAAACTTTTTCATCATATATCTTGATTTTTACTTTCTAGTATTTACCAATGAAAATGTTTTCCAGCAGTAAATAAAGCTTAGTGAATTAATGAAACCTAAATTGTGAAAATTCATTTCCTACCCACCCCAGTGATTTTCAATATGATTTTTTCTATTAAAGTTTTTTATCTGAATTAATGTCATTGTTATTGTAGTCATCTGTAGAATTTTTTATGAAGGTTTAAAATATGTTTAATCTTTTAATATTTGTATATAGTTTTGTTGTACAGTGGTGTATCCTACATTACTATCTGTATGGTAGAATGTGCATTATTAATTTTCTTTGTATTAAAGTACTTAACTTTTCTTCCCTACTTATGATTTTTTCAGTTTAAAAGTGTAAGAAAATTAAAGTTTAAATTAACTAGCAAATATAAAATTTATAATATCTAATTAAATATTATAAATTATAAATAATTCATTCTGAATCATTCAGTAACCTGAATCTCAAATTATAAAGTTAATTTAGAATTTTTTTTTTTTTTTTTTTTTTTTTTTTTTGAAGTGGATGTTTTTGAGCAACACAAAAAGCTCCCAGAAACTTTTCTTTTTCATATTCTGAGATTAGCTGCTATGGAACATGTGATTTTATGCTTATGTATTATTGGTTCTAAATGTTACTGTTTGGCTACAATTTTTGCTTGTTGAATGGTGATGGGAAAGTAAGCAGGTGCCATCTGTCCCGAGAAAAGTATGAGAACGCATTATATAGTATTGAGCGAAATTTAATAATGTTAAAATATTAAGCAAAGTACAATTCTTGCAGTTTTCTTCCCTTTGTGTGAAGTATTTATTTAGATTGCAGATATTTTGGTCAAATCACATGCTGTAAATTTGCCGAATAAGATTATCCATTTAGTTAAATTATCCAAATAGTTTCTTTATTCCCCCTGAATACTTAATATCAGTTTTAGATGTACTTAAGTTATTGTATGTGGGATAGCAAAACAAGTCATTGACAGAATTGTGAGATACATTTGTAAATTTTTCTTTCTATCCTATTGCAGGTTTTGAAATGTAAACAATGTAAATGCAAGATTGCTCTAGCACACAGTATGGTAGACTGTTTATACCTACTTAAATATAGGTATTTTCCTTTGTCCGTTGTTTAAGTATATTCTTGCAGATTTAATTTATGTCAACTTCTTTAGCATAATTTCAGATGACAAAATTTTTTTTATTGAATATTGATATATATATATATATATATATAACTGAATTGATTGCTGTTGATAAACACAGAACTGTGTTGTCCTGTGTTATTAGCATATTAGTTTGTATATTTCCATTTTTATAGTAGGGTATTTTTAACTGAGATGACATAATTATTGATTATGCATGGACTTTGTAATGTATTTGCATTTATAAAAAATTGCACCAAGATCAGAAATTAAAACCTGTTTTTGGTGGGATTTTTTTTTTTTTTTTTTTTTTCCCTTTGTTTTCATATATTTTTTACTTTTTTGGTCTGTGGGTAGTCAGTCGTCAGTAAACGCGCAAATGTTGCTCGAGTGATGATTTGATTTTTGCTGTATTCAAGCAACATTTGTTGCCTAAATGCATTCTGTAAATTGTTTCTCTCTTTTTATATAAAAATATTGCAGCTATTAAATATTACTTGGATATTTATCAAGTGAACTTCTGTATTTGTTAATATCTATAGATCTTGCTTTTTCTTCTGCTGTGTATTTGCATATGTGAAAGGCATCTAAGATGACAAACAGGCTTTTGTATAGAGCTTATCTGAAATATCTGATCTTGGTGTCTTGACATGATGTCAGTAGTAACTTTGCAAGTCCAAAGACAGCCAGTGAAAATCACTGCCTTTTTAATTTTGCTAGAATTGAATACAATTCAGCAACTCTACTGCTTTCTGAAACTCCTGATTAATGCTGATTCATCTCTCCATACATTTTTTACATATTGTATTCATCTCATTGGCTACCGAGTCATCTACATGTTAATTGGTTATTTAAAAGGATGTGTTTTTATTTGGGATGTGTCTTCTTCCCCCCCCCCTTCCCCCCGTGAAAAGTGAGCTATAATTGGAACACCTTTCCATAATATTTTCTGTATGTTTTAAACACTTTATTGCTCCTGCAAACTGGTACTTGTGTAAAGATTTATTTGTCTGACTGGTGGCATGTTAATAAATGTGCACCGAATTGCATTCCAAGACGAAATAGATACCTTCAACAATGGCACATTCCATCTTAGGTAATTTTTCATGTGTAATGCTACATTCTTTTCAATACTGTATTGTGGATACTTTTCCCATTTTTGTACATAAAATAGTGTGGTTCTCAAAGTGTGGATTGGTATGTATCTGCACATGACAAGAACCTTTAGTATGTTTTTACCTGTTTGAAAACACTTACTGTTATTTCCTATATTCATGCACAATTATTTCTTATGCTTTCCCTATATCTGGAAAAGGTATTTTAAAAGGGGAAGGAAACATAAATCTCAGGAATTTCATGTTCACTACATGTAATATCAGTGACATGTTCAGTATTGTGCAGTGATTCATCATTTAAGTTAGTATCTGTTGAGAATCACAGTTTATTGCTAAAAAAAATAATGCATATTGCATCATTACAGAATGTCCTAACTCAGCACATATTTAATTATTGAATTTCATATTTCTGAAGTCAATTGTACTGATATAGTTTTTTTAATTGCTTGATCATGAACCTAATGGGGAAGGGATAATTGTACTGACTAACTAAAGCATAAATTGTTTTTGCAAGTTGACAAAAGTACGAGTTATAAATTATTTCAAAATGAATTTGATTTATTCTGCTAGCCTTCTGATTAAAATGATATAGATTTTTAAAATTATAAATTTCTAAGATTTTTCTATTCTGTTTTCAGTACATATAATGAATTGCTCTAGTATGAATATCAACATTAAACAACAACTTTAAACATATGTTGGTTTATTAAATATTTTAATCTCATATTCCACTTCAGGTTTGGTACAATTTATAATACATGCAAAAGATTTAATTTCAGACATTTTGAAGTATTAATTCTGAAACAATACATATTGCTTGACCACTAATTGAAGTTTAAATATGACTTGTAGGGTAAAGAAACTGAATATAAGGGGAACTTATTTGATGTAGGCATATATGGCTGTATAAAAATATATTCTTTAGCAGTGATAATTATTTTCATCTTGAAAATTGATTGGAATACTCATCTTTGTTTCCTGTCACTGCACATCACTGGCCGTATTCTACTGATTCAATGCGCTGTTCCCCGTTCCCAGAAAATATTGAAATGCATAATAAATTTTAATCTTTTTTATTTGTTGTATAAATTCTTAATTAAAACTGCATATTTCTCTTTGAAATGGGGTATTTTCAAGTATTGCTATGAATAAAGTGTGAAATATTTGCTGTTCTAAACAAAACTTTGAGAACCACTATTTATTTGTAAAAATTGTGTGTGTGTATGCGCGCGTGCGTGTGTACAGTACCTCATGAAACTGGTACTTTTTTAATGAGATTAAATAAGATTGAATAAATCCCTGAAACCGAGATCTGAAACTGACGGGTCATTGTAGTGCCCTTATAAAAATGCCTTTTAATACGAAAAATGTTAAGTAAAAAGCCTTTACAATGATACCTCATTAGAATTTAAGCTACAATTTTTCACACTGTTAGAAGTGGATTACATTTTCAGTGAAAACCAAGTGGCTCATTTGTGAACGTGTTAATGTCTTGTTAATTTTTATCTTGTTAGAACTGAATGACCTTCCTGGAAATTTCAGATGAAAGTTTTCACTCTTTGGATTGTTCTTTTAGTAGATAGACCTATTTATTAAATTGGTTAAAATTTTTTCATTAGTGCTTATCGGAAGTTTTTTCCTTCAGTAACTTTTTAGTTGTTCCTGCTACTGTTTCTGTAAGATCAAGATATGTATTAAATGAATAAACTGTTTCTATTATTTGGCCATTGTTTTGTCCTAACTCATTAACGCTTTTATGGAATTGACACTCATTTTCGAAGTACAGTAAACCCTTTCTGAATGTTGGGGTTATGTCATTAACACATTGCATGTATGATAAGATCATGTTCTGCGAAGTTAATTTTCACTAGAAAAAATGGGTTCTGTGTAGCTCAGCTTAAGAAAGCATGCATACTTTATAAAAGCTTAAATGTTGTTATAATTAAAATTAAGAAAAATTAAAAGAAGTAGGTACATGACATAATATTTTTTTAAATACTTAAAATATTTTTGTTTGGGACAGTCTGCTGCAACTTCATTAAATGTTTCACAGTAAGGAGTATCTCTCTTATAAAGTGTTCTCCTCTTTTTTCCATTTGGGTCAGTCTCCATTATAAAATCAAATAGAACATGTGCCTTTTTAAACAGTCATTTAATTTCTTACACATCAAAAGCTGTTTATTTTCTTCACTGATGGCTGGTGGTGTAAGATTATCCAGTTCTTCATTTATCATTTCACGATCATCATATGCTTTGAAGTGTAGCGTGTGTAACTGAAATTATTACGTTTAACAAATTAAGATAGTTTACATGTATATGCAAAATCATGTTTGGCAAAGGTGTACTGTATTTGCCAAAAAAAATATCGGTGGAAACTACCTCTTTCACTTTCCCTGTAAGATTAAATCATGTAAAAACAAGTGTTTAGAACTACAGTAATACCTTAACTAAACAAGTGTTTAGAGCTACATTAATACCTTAATATGGAAGTTATGTGGTTTCTTATATTCCTTTCTTGCTTCATCCATTACAAAACAATTCGCACGTGTTAATCAGTGTCATACTTAGATCAACAGGTATCGATATGGTCCACATAAAATTCACACATAATTTTGACTTCTTCAATTTCATTCTGAAGAGAAATGCCATGAAATATCAAGCAAGCTGGATTCAAGCGAATCACTACTGAAGAAACAATAATCTAAGACCAGATCCATCAGAAAAACAACAAGCTTGACAGAATTTCTCGACGAGTTGAAAAAGAAATAAATTTTGGAGAAAATAGACTAATGAAGAATGCATTCTAGAATCAAGACAAGAAATAAAAAAGTAATTATCCTGCTTTGAAAAAGTTTTAGCTCATTGAGTGATCAGACAAGTTTGTAAATTTTATATTTGTATTAAAATAATTTCGTTTTATGTAGCACATGTATTTTAATACTGTTTTGTATTGATATGTATGAAAATTGTATTACTTACTACATTTTGTGCAAATTAATTGCAACAAAGATTTTTGATAATTTAAGTACGTACATATACAGAGATAAAATTAATAAGAGATATCTTACAGTAGAAATTATTTCCAGAATGTGCGTAGACATCGACTGTACTAATATATATATATATTTTTTTTCTTCTTTTACCATGGAACCACACTTTTATAGTGTTCTTAATCATGCACTCTTGTGTATTTTAATCTCATCATATTTAAATTTTGGGTATTTTCAGGTCAATCCAGCATAATTTTATTTTTCAACATGAACATTCTAACAGATTTTGAATTGTAGTATAAAACAAAGTCATACGAAAGTTTTAAAGAATGGCACACAATCCCCATTGCACAAACTGTAACAAAAATCTGACGGTCCACCATAATTTATTAGTATACCATAGTTTTAATTATCTTTGCCAAAAACATTTTAAATGCTTAAAATTAAATTTTAAAAACTTAATAGGGAAAAACTGTCATCAGAAGTTGTTATACTGACTTTTATTATAAAATGTAATCTGTTTTTACTTTGCCATAAAATGTACAGTAGTTATTCATATGAAACTTTTAACACTTTGTATTCACTTTTTTTCCCCTTCCTTTGGCGCAGATAACCTCTTAAGGTTTTTGTGCCAGAAATTACAATAAATAAAATCAAGAATGGCACAATTCTACGTTTTAAAATTTCTGAGTATTTTGATGAATTCATTATTCTGTAATTGAAACTAGATTTCCAGTGCCATTTGCAGTGAAGAAGTAACCTCCAAACATTTGCTTTTGAAGATAATTTATGGTTTGTTGTATTATGTTGAGGTCTTATTGTTTCACCCTTTGCTACATCTAACAATGTCCAAATAAATTAATCTTATTATGAAAACAACATTGTTCCAGTCATTTTTAGTCAAAGATTTGCACTTTTTTGCCCATGATAATACTTTTTGCTTCATTTGATTTGCCAAAAGTTCTTTTTTAATTGGCTTTCTCACCTTCAGATCAGCAGTGAGAAATCTGTGCAAAACATTTGAAGGATAAATATCAATGCCAAATAAGCAACTGATCACTTTTGAGATCTTTGTTAATTTTTATATGATTAATAAAGCTATCTTGGAGTAGCAATCTATCAGATTTTGAAGTTCTTTCCATTTCTGGTAAAAATTATCCAGTTTCATTGTCACCTCAGAATTCAAGAATGCCACTTGATTTTCTAACACCAACCTCAATAGCAATATTTCTTACATTCACCAATGTGTGACTGTTAAGTCTGATAATTTGTGTACTCTTTCTAGGTATTATATCCATTTTTATTATACTAAAAAGAGCATTGTGAAGCATATTAAAAAGAATGCAAAAGTAACTTCTTCTGTTTATGAAACAGGCTTTAAATGGTGCAATAATCCAAATTTATAGTTTAAATCAATTCTAAATAGTAAAAGGCAAACATCCAGAGAACATTAAGGCAGGTAAAATACTTTGAGGGACCTGCTGGAAACTAAGTTAAAATTCTATAAAAAAATGCTTTGTCCAAATTAATTTGCACACTATAGTATACTAGCAAAAAGAATTTTTTTTTCTTTAAGCCATTATTTAACTAAATGCAAAGTTGGGACTTTATTTAACATACATTTTATTAGCCCTACCTATTTTATAACAACTAGTATAGTGCAATTGCTAAATTTAGATTATATTACACTGTAATTGCACTTAAACTAAATTGAGCAACCGTACAAGAGTGCTGGATGATTTTTCATTCCATCTCAAATGACTGCAACAAAACAGGTTAAGAAACATATATATTGAAGTTAGCAATTAAGAATAACAAAACTAAATTTCCACTATTGGTGGCTTGATAACAAAATAAAAGTTCAATATTTATAAATTAGGTACTTGTATTACTGTTAACTAATAATGAATTATTAAGTTTGATAATGTATATCACCAAGCAATAAAGGAAAACCATAATCGAAACCAAGTAATAAGAATTGTGAAATCAGTTTTTCAGATTCAAAATAATGAGAATTTTCAATTTACCTTATAGTGAAAAGGAAACTTCATGCTTTCAAAAAAAGGGTTGCTTTACCCAGTTTTGAAAAAAATAGGCATGGATACAACTTTTTTGAAGTAGGGATTTGTATTTTTGCAATTTTTTTTAAAGCTGAGCACCTTCCCCCCAAAACAAAAAGAGCAGCACTGCTCAGATTTTCATTCATTATTTAAACTCAGTTTTCATTTTCTGGTCGAGCAGGTGAAACAGTAAAGTGAGGAAAGATTCAGCATAAGAAATGATATCTTACTTAACATTAGTAATTTAATTTTGTTTTATTTCATTAGAGAGTAAACTGCATTCAGAAAGAAAATCAGTTCATTCTGATTCAGTATTTTGTGCACTTTTTATCTGGCATATTTTTTCTTTACCACAGAGTTAAAATATTAACATTAGGATTTTGTAAATACAAGTTGTGCCTCTAATCTGTATTGAGAGTTTAGATCAGCTGCATATACTCGGGGGGGGGGGGACAGAAAATTGCTTGTTTGGTAAATTTAGATTTGACTATTACATATTAATTCGTAGATCCCTTTTAGCATTGCTAGGTTGCATATCTATGTTCCCCATAATACAATCAAATTGGCAGTTTAAAAAAATGTATAGATCTGTTATAAGTGATTCATCATTATTCAGAATACTGTACATGCAATAATAATTTGTACATGAAAGAAATGCAGATTTGTGAAGTTCCACGCTAAATGGTGATTCTAGTGGTACTTCTAGAGCCTTCTGTGGTAATATCCTCAATTTAAGAATATGCTTCTTAAATTGTCAGTAAATGGAGAAACATGGGAAGATCAAGTGTATATGATGAAACAGAGCTTCATGTAATAGTCTACAAGAATCAACAGTTATAGTAAGGTGTGAACTTTGAATTCTGACAAGAGTGACTTACTCCCTTCAGATATCCTGATATAATGGTTCTTCCTTTGATAGCATATTAAGAACTGTTCTTTTAGTTGGGCATAAGTCAATTACAAAGTAATTCATTAGTAATTGAATTATAATGTAATTGCAATTATAAATAATTCATTTACAATGCAATTGCATATATTTTTAATTACAATGAAATGTAATTGTACTTGATTCTGTTACAATGTAATTGTATTATAAAATGTACAGTTACAGTATAACTGTAATTGCGGGTAACACTGTGGAACAATTTGTTACACAATTTCTATTGAGTTTGATTTTTGAGCTGTTTTAGAGCTAAACAGGCATGCTGATTTCAAAATTTTGGTTAATTTTCTTCTAGCATGTCAAGTTTTTTTTTTCTTTACATTTTATAAGAATCTGAGCTCTTTCTACTGCATTAAGTGTGGATCACAGGAAGTACTACTGCTCCCTTATTGGCCGATTTAAACTCTCCAATTAGCACCAAGTAAATGGGCAACAGGTACATATTTGTGTAGACTACTTCACTCGTGACCGAGATACTGTAGTGAGATATTGTGTGTCATTCTGATATAGTGAAGTGCATTCTGATGTGGAGGCCATCCGTCAAGTACTATGAGAGGCTAAATGCCCTGTTAATTTATTCAAAATATTTAATAACTATCTCTCAGATCATCACCTGATAATCATAAAAAATAATGGGATAATAACAAAACGTCAAACTAGAGGTTGCCCGCAGGGCTCATGTGCGGGCCCTGATATGTGGAATTTAACATTTGACAAAGTACAAAAAACTAATTGGCCATGCCACACTAAGGTATACGCTTATGCCGATGATGCCGCATTTATTGTTAAAGGACGCACAAGAAGAGATTTACAAAATAATTCCAATGAAACTTGCAATATTTTTAGTAACCACTGCCAAGATCTTAAGCTGGAAATAGCAGAAAATAAATCTCAGGTTCTCCTTATACCTAAAAAAAAAAAATGGATCTTTATCATGTCGTCCTACCATCCGTCTACAAGATATTCGTTTTAAAATAGTAAATCAACTTAAATATCTAGGGATCACATTTGTCCAAAAAATTAATTGGATCTCTCATATTATAGAACTCAAAAAATGCACCAATATCATAGCAACAAAGCTACGTCAAATGTAAGGACATCAGTGGGGATTAAATCCCCATATTAAAAAAATTCTCTACTCTACAGTCATAGAAAAAATTGTCACATACTGTGCAGCCATTTGGGCAAATCCTATGCAGGGACGCAAAGTAAAACATCTTTTAAATATACAAAGGCCATTTGCACTGAACATAACTAAAGCCTACCGCACAACATCATCCAATGCCATAAATATCTTGGCAGGCTTATTACCACTTCATATTAGCACAGAATTAGAAGCTACTATGCAACAAGTTAAACTTCTAAGAAAACCAGCCATTTTTAATCAACAACAATTTTCACCTCTATATTATGAAGAAAAACCAAACTATCTTGAAATTCATCCATCTAAAAAAGGACAATGTATCAAAGTTGTAATCAATAACAAACATGCATACTCATATACTGATTTCGAAATCTATACAGACGGATCTAAAATAGAGGACAAAATTGGTTCTGCTTTTGCAATATTTTCCAACGAATCTTTAATTCACCAATGGAAGAGACAGCTTCATACAAACAATAGCGTATTCCAAGCAGAAGCAACAGCAATAAAATATGCAATTAATTATATTCAGAAACATCATTTATATAATACTATTATCCAATCTGGAAGCCTCTCCACGTTTTATGCACTCAAAGATCCGAAAACTACCTGTTCAATTATTGCAGCAATACAAAATGATTTACAAAATAATGCTTCACTTAACACATGGATAAAAGGTCATTCTGGTATACATGGAAACGAAACTGCAGATCAATTAGCTAAAGAGGCTGCTATAGATCGAAATGCTATTACTGTAGATATTCCATGGCCTATATCACACCTTAAAAATATTCTCAAATCAACAGCAATTTTAAAATGGCAGAATGAGTGGAACAATAGTGATACTGGTAGAAAAACTTTCCTACATTTTACAAATGTTGATGTACAACAACTCATCACAAACCCTCAATTAGTCCGTTATGTCTCAGGCCACGGACCATTTCCAACCTATTTCGAAAGATTTGGTATTTCACAAACCAATTACATGCAGTTGCAGTCAAACAGGAACGCTTGAACACTATATCACAAACTGTCCGTTAACCAAAGATTTTCATATAAACATGCCTTCTACAAATATTGAAGCATTTAAAAAATTCTTAGTTAAAAATATATTGTACAAAAAATCGCGAAAACAATGCAAATACTAGGAACTAACCTATATCAAGTTATATAATTTATTCAAATGCTAAAAAAATAAGTATCATTTAAAGGATTCTACTTTCAAAATTACCTCTAAATATACATATGGAACATATGTAATAAATCGTGATATTAAGATATGTCAAATAAAAAATAATAATAATAAATAAATTTATTTATTCAGGGAAATACCATACATTCATAAGGGCATTGCATTTTAAAACAGGCATTTACCATGCAGAAGAAGAAATTTATAAAGAATTACGATTTAAGGGTAAAAGTAAATCTAAAGTGCAGATCTTTCAACTGTTCCTTTAAAGAAGAATATGGAGACTACCTATGAAAATGGAGCATTTAAATTCTTACAGGAAGATTCTACAAAGAAGAAAGAGAAAATTATTTAACTTTTATAAGAGGAAGTTAAAAGGACAAGTAATTTATGAAGAAGGAAAGAGGAGCCAAGGAAAAAGTAACTAACAAGAATGTTTTTCTTAACTGTTCAATAAAGGAAGAAGGGGAAAGCTCTACATGATTCAGCCAAACAAAGGAATAAGAAAAGGAACTAATGTCACATTACAATTATAATAAATGTACCTTTGTATTTGCTAACCAGTAAAATCTACTGTCTATTTTCTAGTTAAGACATTTTTCATTAAATAAGAATGTTTCATTAAAAGAAGAAGGGGAAAATTTTACAGGAAGATGTTTTATTAAAAAAATAGAGAATAAGATTTTAAGTTATTTATGAAGAAACCACAAGGATGAGAAGAAGATGAAATTAATGAAAAGGGAAGTGAGGATTTAAGAAGAAATAATTCATAATGATGGATTTCATATTTGATCTTTATATGAAGAATGAAAGGAACATAACGGAAGTTACAGGAAGAGAAGTTTAAGGATTTGAGATATAGATGAATTTACTCCAAAGTATAAGGATAACTAAAGTTTAGGAAATAAGGAGTAGTATTCAAGATGATATAGCTAATGAAGGACTACTTAATCGTTTATGGAAAGGCAGAAGAAGGAGGCTTCAAAGGAAAAAGATTTTAAAGGGAACAAGTATAAAATCGCAAATAAAGGTTTCAAAGGGAAAAGGTAAAAAATTGCAAATAAAGGTTTTAATAAGAAAAAGGAAATTTTTTTGTAGAAGATGGAAAGAATATGTTAACAAATATTTCATAAAGATGGATTTCTTATTCGCTTTATTAAGTAAAAAGATAAAAGGCTATATAGGAAAAAAATACGTGTAAAGTGGAGGAAAGAAATTAAGATTTAACGAAGATTAAAGGAAAGAAAAGAACTTCTTGAAGAAGAACAAGGGAATAAGTTTCATACGTTTTTTTACTAAGGACAAATTTCAACATTTTATAAAGAATTACAAAGATACACTTCATGAAGGACTATAAAGTACTACTTTAAGATTTTTATTTACTTTTTTTTATATGGCAATGTACAAACTATTACAATGTTTACTATTACTTGTTGCAATGTAAAATTGGATTTATTAATAAATACTAGATAAGGGCGGATGTAGGCAGAACCAATTAACCCTAATTGTAGATGGATGGTGCCCACGTCCTCCATTACTAACTACTACCACTAGTTCATGTCATGAGCACTTAAATAACACCTATTCGCATTGTTATATATGTTACAGTTTTACTATTCCCAGTCTAAGAACAAAAATCAGTACATTTATCAGGCAAGCCTATTTTAAAGTGAAAACTGGTGATCAAGATGAATCATGGGCCCCTCTCAAAGTGTGCAAACAGTGTTTCAAGAATTTACAGATGTGGTTGAAGGTTACACTGTCTAAATTTCCATTTGGTATACCTATGATTTGGCGAGAGCCCAAAGATTATTCAAATAATTGTTACTTTTGTATAATGAAAACATCAGAATATAACAAGAAAAACAATTTTAAAATAGAGTTTCCTGGTTTACTATCAGCTATACATCTAATGTTTCACTCATCTGAACTCTCTGTGCCTGTTTTCAGAAAATTACCGTCTTTGAAAATACAGGAATATGATTCTGGTGAATATCGAATTAATCCCTACTATGAAGATTTTGAATTTGAGGATAATTTGTTTATAACGGATTTGACCAGCATGAGTTGAATGATTTTGGACTATCCAGAAAATCTTTATAGAGCTGTTGGCATCAAAACTGCATGAGGAAAACTTGCTTGAAAAAGAAGCTAAGGTATTTTACTTTCGATCAAAGAATATCGAAAATATATTTCAATACTTCACAAGTGATGATGGATTTGTGTATATGGTTTAATAGAAGAAACCATATACATAACGTATATGGTTTAATAGAAGATTTGAGAATTTCAGCCTGTAAGGCAACTCAATGGCGACTGTTCATCGATAGATCAAAGCGGAGCTTGATGTGTGTTCTCCTCCATAATGAAAATTTATTTGGTGCAGTCCCAGTAGGCCATTCAGTTTGTTTATGTGAAGAATATGAAGACATAAAGAGAGGTCATTGATTTTTTGCTATATCTCTTGCACCAATGGATTATCTATGTTGACCTTAAAATGGTCTACTTCTTCATTGGCCAGCAAAGCAGATATACCAAGTATCCCTGTTTTTTGTGTATAGAGGTCAGCAGAGCTCATGAGAAGCATCTGGCATGAATTGGCCACCAAGACCTGACTTGAAATTTTGTGATCCAAACATTCTACATTAACTACTTGTTGATATAAACATTATATTTCTACCTCTGCATTTAAAATTAGATCTCGTGAAGCAATTTATTAAATCTTTGCCAACTGAAAGAGACTGTTTCAAGTATCTCATGTCAGCGTTTCCTAGCCTGTCATTTGAAAAGATAAAGGCCTGTGTGTTTGATGGTCCTCAGATTTGGCAGCTCCTTAAAAGATGAATATTTTATAGGAACAATGACAGAACTTCAAAAGAATGTTTGGTTCGCATTCAGAAACATTGTCAAAGGCTTTCTTTGAAATGTATGAGCACAGAATTGCAGCAAAATTCATCAGCTACTTTTGGAAAGCTTCAAAATGCTTGATTGCAACATGAGCCTCAAATTGTATTTTTACATAGCATCTTAATAGCTTCCTGAAAAATCTTGGTGCAATCAGGGTGAGTGATTTCACCAAGATTTTAAGGTTATTGAGGCATACTGAGGTAGATAGGATGTATAAATGTGATGGCTGACTAGTGTTGAAGCATCAAGCAAGAATATCCACAGATTAAGCACTCCAGAAAAAGCCATAAGTGAAAATTTTTACCTTAATATGTATGTTTACCATTTTTCAGTAAGAAAACTTTACTATTTATGCGAGCAAAATTTAATTGCAGTAACTATATATAGCTTTGTATGAATAAGACTTCTTTGTAAACAGGATATTTGGTATGTTTTCTTTTTATTTTCATTTATGTGCATATTTTGTATGACTTTTGAAACAAAGAGAATATATCCTGTAGCTTAAAAAAGTTTATACGATAGATAAAACACTGAGGTTATTTTTGTATTCAGAGGCCAAAAATTGTAATCAAAAACAAGTCACAGATTTAAGATAACGAAATTGCTGTTTCCCATTGTAATTTAATTACAGTATTACTGTAATTGCACAGCTTATAATTACAGCTACAATAAAATTATAGGTGCAGTTTATACTATGTATGTAAATTGACTAGAATTATGTAATTATTGTTAAATTTATTAACACTTCGTTTATTACACCTTTAGGTAGGTGCATTATTTTTACTTGATGTGATATAAAAATATTGTCCTCAGAAAACAAAATTTGCAGACATGATTATGCCTTTGAAATTAGTGAATGTAAATAATTTAGAAGTAAGTTTTGGGAAGTGCTGTCTTTGCATGAAATATAAAATCTTGATTAAACTTTCAAATGTTGTTGCATACAGCAGTTTCTCATAATACTGTCATTTGACAAAGCGTGAGGTTTTTATAATTTATCATTAAAATTTAAGCTATCTTTTATTGACTGTGATTCATTGTAGTTACTTTTTAGTTATTACTATAATCAATGTAGCTGTAATTGCAATTATAACATAATGGCATTTAGAATCACAATATAACTGCAAAAGAATTAAAAGAAAGCAAAACAAAGTTTTGGCTTAACAGTAACCGAGTAGATAATTTATTATTTTTAATGGAGGTAGATTGATATGGATTTGCATTACAGTAAACAGTCTAGATGTTCGAGTATCTTCATGGTTTTCCTTCCAGATATACAAACCAATTTTCCAGCTCAAGCAGGTGCATCCACCAGTAAAATATATATTTTACCTATTTATTAAAAGATGGGTTATATTTAATAAAATCCTATTTTGTAGTTAATACTATTCCTTTATGTTGGATTTCACACAAGATGGTTTTGGATAGAAAATAATTCAATTTTTCTGTTGCCAGTTCTCATCTTCAGATGCTTTTTAACATTATGCCTGTTTATTTCTATCTGAAACTATGGAAACTAATTCAAGGAGGTGCAACCACTTGTAAAAAAAATGTGTTTCATTAAAAATAAGGATATATTTAATAAAGGCCTATTTCGCAGCTAGTATCATTACTGCAAGTTGGACTTCACTCAACAATTATGCATAATGGTTTCGGAAGGAACATAAAACCATTTTTCTGCACTTAATGTCCACCAGCAGCCGAGTTATAATTATACCTGTCCACCAGCAGCTTGCTAACATTATTAGTTTGACCTGGTTTAAATCTCACTATATGAGCTGGCTTTTGTTTTTCATGGTTTTCCCCTTTGTAATGTGAATACCAGCCAGTTTCCTTTAGAAAGTTATCCATGAAAGTATATCTCTCCTTAGACGATAGCCTTTATATGCTTTGCCGTAATTCATATAATCTGACCTTCTGCTTGAACAGCCATCTACAAGCACTTCACAAAATTATGCTTGTTTATTTTTAACCTGAAGCTCTGGAAAATAGATTGCACTGATGCAGTCACATACTTGTAAGTAAATAATGATTTATAACTTTTTATTGAAAAAATAATAAACTAATTTGCAATCTCTAGCATTACTGAAAATTTTATTACACGTAGTAATTAAGCAGGACGATTATGGATCAGACATGTTTCTGCGGACTAAGGTAAAAAAATAGAATTCGAACGGGAAGATTATATGAAGTTTCCATGATTTACTCCTGTATAATATATATATATCATCAGATCCCTTAGGAAATTGTCCAGAAAGGCATCTCTTTCCACAGGCATACAATCTTTGCTTTTCCATTCATCAAATCCATTATTAATTATTAATTAATCAAATTCCTATATCTGTCTGCAAACATTATAAACATGCATATTTGTTTAACAAAGTTATGTATATTTAGTTCTACATGAAACAGCCGAAATTAGAAATTAGCTCTTGTAAATAAATTCCACTTTAACTATATTCATTTTACATATTTACTGAAAATATGTGTAGTAGTTAGCAAAGGATTAATTAATAATTTACATTGCTGTTACAAGCTGCATTAATACAAAAATTAAGCAGGATGATTCTAGGTGGAACTTACTAATAATTTTCTTACATGCAATTATCTCTATATATTACTTAACAACTTGCTATCCAAAATGGTGAATCATATATACTGTCAATTATTGTAATTTTCAGTTATGATCACGATTTCCCTAAGCTATGTAACTGATTATCAGGGAGTGTTACTTTCCTTATTATATAATTGTAATCATTTACTGCAACTACAATTACATTGTAATTGCTATTACAATCACATTTTAACTGTAATTAGGTTATACAGTTACTTCATAATTGCAATTACAGTGGACATACAGTGTAACTGAAGTTATGTCTTGTCCGACTCTGGCCAGGACGCCTATTCTATGATCACTGGATCTGTCTACAACTTTAGCGAACAATATTGACTCAAGAAAACCGGTATGGACAGCTATCACAACTTATCGGAGAAAGCCATTCTGTGGTCCTCAATTGGTGAGCAGGTGAGTCCATTTAACTTTACTGAAAGGGGACAAGGCTTCAAGGAGCTTTAGACCAATTGCAGTACAGACAAGTGACAAAATTTATAGCGCACGCTGGCTGAAGTTCTAGGAATATTCTCCCATTTGTAATTCAAAAAAAAATTGCACAAAACAGTATTATGACCAACACGCAGCAGAATATGCTGCTGTGTTATGTGAAGGAAAGTCCTGTTTTTTAATGGGAAAGTTAACACAGGAATTTAGAGCTAAGAAATAAAGAGTGATATGGGATACCACGAAAGCAATGGTAAATAGATAAGAGTAAATGAATTTAGCTTACTTCAAATCCTTTTAGAAATAAACAATTTTAATCATTTAAATTTATAATATGATTAATTTGCATTACAATCTAATAGCAAACTAAGTTTATTTTATTTATTTTTTTTCCATGCTTACATTAAAACTGTTTTCCCACAATTTTACAGTTACTATTGAAAAAATGTTTCTTTAAATAAGAAATTAGAAAGAAAATATTTCTTTCTTAATATTTCTTCCCTTTTTTATTTTCTTTTTCTATGAAAATTATTTCTTTCAAGAAAAGAAATAAAATTCATTCGTTATTACAGTATGGCCGATTGCTGCTGCATTCAACTATCACACACGCATCAAAATGCTTTATTTTAAATAATTTCTTCTATAATTAACATGAAAGAAAATATTTTTTCAATATAAAATATGCAACTAAAATTAAACTAATCTATCCTGTATGTGTGATTAATTCGTTTTGCAATTTTTGTCACACAATTACTAATACCTTTTTTTTAATATTACATTGCTGTTATCTTAATTTTATATATATATAAGAACAGCTTAGTTTAAATATTCTTCCTTCTCAAAAGATTTTATTCTGTGAAAATAATTAAAAGATAGTAATATTTTCACAATGCAAGTACTAAAGTAAAAATAATCAGTGTAGGTCTCCTGCAGTTGAAGTCCTTGTCAAACCAGCGTTTTGACACATTTTAAATAGAAAACTAATAATAATCAATATCTCTTTTACAATATAAAAATGAGAATGCTATGAACAGTAATTTTTGTTTTTTAAAGTTTGCAAAGAAACTGATTTTTTAATACAGTCAAAAGTCGTTAATTCGGCTACCTCAAAGCTACAAACTTTCTGCGCATGCGTCGCGTTGACGCATGCGTGTACGACCTTTACGGCTGCGAATATGCTTGTGCGCGTGGGCAAAATACGTTTACGAGTGCGCGTTTAATGTATAACGGACGGTATAAGCTAAGCTAAAATTATCTAATTATCTATTTCAGTTAATGTTGCAGATTGCGTTGTTCCTTAATCTTCGAATTGGATCCGGCTTCTTATTTTTTGCAGACTGTTAGAGCAATTTTATAAAAATAAGCTTGAACTTTCGATTATGTCAAATAGAATTTCTGATATATATTTATTAATATGTAAAGGATCTACAAAGCGAAAGTATATTTCGAAGTTCATTAAACAAAAAGTGGAATTGCTGCAAAAAATGGATAAAGGCATATCCTTTATTTATCTAAACTTTAACATTTGTTTATCTAAACTTTGTTTATCTTTAACGCCGTGCAATGAATTGGAAGTTGATCTGTCAGCATTATCCTTATCTTCAGGGCAGATGTTTTTATTTTATTTGGCTTATAATTCCTTACTAAATGTAGTATTTCATCATGATGTACTCTGTCTTTGATATGATTTAAATCAAATTCCTCGTCATTATAATTCGCTTCCGATAGTGAAGAAAGTGACAGAGGTTATTGAAAACGAAAAAATTTCAATTGACAAATTAGTCGGTAGACACAGCAATTATAGGACTTGAACAGCGGAACTTTGTAACTGAACAAGAAATTATGTCAGTTTATAGAATTAAAGAGAATGTATTATCACATAAAAAACGAAGCAACTTAAACAACTTACATTGAAAGAAATGTTTAATAAAGTAAACAAATAAATATTAAGCTTTTTTTTGTAAATTTTGATATCCTTTAGATCATAATTGTTCTTTATTTCATAAATTACGGTTTCATATTTTTAATTTTATAATTTCTGTATGCCATCTTACCAGATTTAAACTGATGATCTATAGTCCGGAAAAGCCGAAGTCCCGACGAGTCCGAATTAACGACTTTTGACTGTACTATAATATGTTACAAAAGTACTATTCCATGAACAAACCCTCAGTCTTATAGCATTGTTACTTTATAGCATAATGCAGTATAATTCTACTAAAAAGCCCACCAGCCGCCGAGCGGTAGAGTCGCTGAACTACCAAACTACCCGCTGAACCCAGGTAGTTTGGTCCGAGGTTCGAATCCCGCAAACGAGCTGGCCGGCGTTTTCGTGGCTTTCCCCATGTGTAACGTGTATACGAGCCAGTTTCCCTTAGAAAGTCCTCACTTAGAAACCAGTTTTAAAACGTAATAAAATTACATACACACACACACGAAAGAAAAAAAAAAAAAAACCTGAAAGCCTTCAGATGTTCTATTACTCCCAAAGGGCCATTTTTTTAACGTTTTGCATGTTACCTTTATTTACTAAATATCATGTTTTTCGCACTTAAACCGTAAAATTCAATTCAACAGCAATATCATATAATTTAAAAAAAAAACATATTTTTGAATTTCCGATACATAGTCTTGCGCGCTGGAGATGAAAATGTTTTTTTCCTCTTTTTTTTTTTTTTTCGTACAATGTTGCCATTGCTCACTTTGAAATCATTGGGTTTCTTAATCAAAAACTCATAAATGCTTTACAAAATATGAAATAGATAATAAAACAAATTCAAAGTTCCAAATTTGGGCCTCCAGATGCCTATATTAGGATGGAGGATTACGTTATTCAGAATTTCATGGCTCTAGGTACCGTTGTTTTATCACAGTGCGAGAAACATTCATACATTCTGCAGATTCCTCATTATTTAATTTCTTTAAATATAATAGAGTGCGATAATACTTGGTGGCACCGATTTGAAAAGTGAAACGCCACAAAATGGCAAAACAAAATTAATTGCCCCTCTGGGCTAAAACTTATTTTTAAAAGTATCACACTAGTAGTAGTACAGCTACTGAAAAAAATATTATAAAGCTATTTTATAGTTTTATAATTTTTTATTATTATTATTTTACAGTAGTGTGAATTTCGCCTAATAATGAACAACATTCCTTTTTGTGTTCACAGTATTGTTCATAAGGTATTCAACTGTTAGATTTTAAAGTAAACGTAATTCTGGCTGTACATAAATCGAGTAGAAGCTTATCGGATGTCTATATTTGTATTAAATGAAGAAGGTTTATGTGCTTGATAATCTTATTATCTTCTACATTTTTAAAGCCTACAATTACAATTTATATCTATAATTTCAAGAATAGTATAACCTTTCTTTCAGTAGAAATTGGGTTCTTGTTTTCTGAATGGGGCTACAAATACTCTCTCAGTTCATCGCAAATTAAAATAACTATAAATTCTGGCAATCTGAAATACGCAATGAAAACATCCTTTGGCAGAGCAAAAGCATCAACATATTTTCTATAAATTTAAATATAAATTTGCCACCGTATTATTCATTTAAATATGAAAAAATCAGCAGCGAAAACACATACAAAGCCATTGTCTACTTAGTACGTCAACTGCACAACCCTGATTGACGATGCAGCAACACTTTTTCACGCGCTTTCGACAATTTCCGTACTCAGAGAATATAGGATGTCGAGCAGACCTGTTTTTTACTATCAGCGAAATCTGGCGGCCCAAACTTGCTGTCGACTCTCGTAGCATAGAATAACCGTCCAGTTTAGGGAATGAATCTGTTGACATGACAGTGGTAATTGTCAACACAGGAGTATACTATAAAAGATATGGATTGGATGCAATTACTGTTTCAATGTGCATCTTGTGACTCAGAACATATAAGAACATTTTTAGTGTATAGAGCTAATTTTGGAGTTTTCTCTTCTGTATTATTTTTATATATGTAATACTTTTGAAAATACAGCATTCTGAAAGATGATGAATCATTTATACCCTGTACTTCATGATTTTCATCTTGTATGAATTTGCTTTAAATGAAAGTGAAACCTTTTGATTGCTACACTTTCGGTGTTTCCCTATTGAAAAATATTAAAAATTTATTATTTTTCAGGATAACCTACATATTTCTATTACTATATAAGTGGAATTGATTTGTCAAATAATTTTCTTTCAGTAAAAATACATTTATTAAGAAGACTTTGATTTTATGTTCCTACTGCTTTTAAATTTCTTGACGTGAGGAGTCATAAAAACTGAAAATAAGAGAATTAAAAATTCAGAAATGTTAAGTGAGACATTGTACAGGGAGGTACCAATTATGATGCTAATGTGAGGCATCAAATGAATTAAAATATTAATAAGAGATATTAACTGATGATATTGATGAATTAAATATTAATGAATTAACTGATGTATTAATTGATGACTGATTTATGAATATGCAGATATGGGTTAGGTGCAGATGTTTTCAAATGAAAAAGTGCCAAAAATTAGAAAGTATTTTTCTGTCATAATAGTTCTGCTTTTCTTCTAACTAGATATTATTAGAAAAAAATAAAAACACTTGAAAGAAATATATATCTTAAATTTAGTATGTTAAGTAGTGTTCAGGAAGATATACAGTACAAAATCTGTGATTCAGAATCATCAGACTTTGGTGATTCTGCATTTTACATTTAAGATGACAAGTAGACATTATAAAATTAAAAATATGAAATAGTTGTTCATGAAATAACAAAGCATTTATGAGATGTTGAATATTCATTTGTTAATTTTATTAATTATTTCTTTTAGGTTCTTTGAGCTGTTCATTTTTTTGTGCTAATATTTTCTCTTCTCTATTTCTGTACTAATACTCTTAATTTTATAGACAGACATAATTTCTTATTCAGTTACAAAATTCCATTGTTCAAATCCTGCAATTGCTGTGTCAGGAATTCTTACTAAACTGTCAGTGAAAATCTTTTCATTCCCAACAACCTCTTTGTCACTTTCTTCATTACGAGTAGTGATATTTTCTGGATTTAAAACCAAATTACAGATTTTGCAATCCATTTGTTGACTGATGATTTGAGCATTATCATCACAGTGGAAAACTTTTGTGATAGCATTTTTATTTATTATCACTCATCTGCATTTCTTGTCTAATTCCATTAATTGGGAAATTCACATTTGCTTGTGATATCCAACTGTCTTCAGATTAGTAGCTATTATCACGATCATCATCATTATGAAATATGGTAGCTGGCCATAAATCATGCAAAGCATTTTAAAAATATCTGCAAACACATTTTCCTATGACCTTGCAATGCTCCACACAGTAGATTTCATTGTTAAAATATTTTCAAACTTCTTAAATGATACTGTCACTTTCAGAAAATTTAAGGATAGATTTTAAAAAAGCTGCATTATATATATTAATGTGCACAGAACTTTTATATCCATTGGATGAATGATTGATACAGTGATAAAGCACCATCCTACAGCACTGTAAAAAACTGGTATTAACGAATTCAATCATGGTCAATGTTCAGTCCAGGATGAATTCTGTGAAAGTTGTGCCCGAAAATATCAATGCTGTGTGTGAACTGATAAAGCAAGATCATCATGTGACATACTATGAGATTGAGGCATCTTTGAGCATTAGTATGACAAGCATCAATATGATATTACATGAACATTTGGGGCCGTAAAATGGATTTGTTCACGTTAGATCCCACATAATCTGACAAATGCTCAAAAGAAGGCTTGTATCAACTGGTGCAAGGAAATGTTGGAAAAATATGTTCAAGGTGTATCAAAGGCTGTGTATAACATCTATACAGGTGACGAATCATGAATCTATGCATATGAGCCTGAAACAAAACAGTAGTCGACTACATGGGTATTCCAAGACAAGCCAAATCCAAGAATAGTTGTTCGCGGAAGAAGCACATCAAAGCAAATGGTTGCCTGTTTCTTTCTGAATGATTGATGTACAGTTTGGAGGAAAGAATAAGAGACATTATCTTTTTATTGAAACTTTAAGTGAAACATGAACCAAGCTGTTGTCTGTAATCAGGACAATTTTTGTATCATCCAGTAAACTACCTTCGAATGTTGCCAAGCCTCAGATATGAAATGATTCTCAAACCAGTCCATTACTGTTTGTGCCATTCATGCTTTTTTATTTGAACAACAGACATTTTTGTTAAACTGTACATTGCAATTACAAGGCTATGCATGCAACATGAGTCTAACCAAGAACAGACAAAGGCAGCTTTTCAGTTGTCACAGACTAGAATTTAGTGTGATTGTATATAAGAGTAAGGATAAAATCACCCCCTTTGTGTGGAAAATGAAAGTGTATATCGAAAATCAGACCCCGAATTCAATATTTATCAGAAAAAAAAAAAAGGTGCAGATTTCACATCAATATTTATTATATATTGCTATATGAAAGAACTTTATTATTTATCTATAACTAATTATATTTAACATTATAAATTGCATTTTTTGTTTTGTTTTAAATTAAGTGACTAAAATGATAGTCATTTTTTGTTTCCATTAGTGATCGTTCATAAAAATGTTATAAAAAATATTGTTAAATGGCCATTTAACAATATTCATAGAATTTTTCATAAATATTTGATTGTATTGTATAGCATTTTGTCTTTGAATTTCAACCAAACATTTCTTACTATTTTTTATATTCACAGATCTCAAGAAACATCTATTATTACCAGGATTCTTCACGTTATTTATATGCTCCAGAAAAATATGTAATCATATCGTTGTATTTTTATCTCATAGTATTAAGTCATGTTTATGCTTAGAATTTACCAAATACTACATCTGGATATGATTAGGATCAGCAGTCAAGGAAGTAAATTGTGTGGTCATCTTTCATGAACACTAGCATAAATTTGGAATTGCAGTTTCTTTATAGCGTGCACACAGTTTCTTTAAGATTTTGAGCCAAGAATTAGAAATCAGTTATAGAAAAACAATTCATTTTTACTGTTATTTTTTATGCACTCAAAACAACACTCTCTCAAAATTTTGACAAAACATATACAGTACGAAGTTCGAGATCCGGACTCATCGAGACTTTGGCGATTCCAGATTTGGGATTTTTCCGGATATTAGATCATCAGTTTAAATCTAGTAAGGTGACATGTAGAAATTATAAAATAAAAAATATGCAATAGTGGAGCATTTACAATCTAAAGGGTATCAAAATTTACCAAAAAAAGTTTAATATTTATTTGTTTACTTTATTAAACATTTCTTTGAATGTAAATTGTTTAAGTCACTTCGTTTTTTGTGCTATTTTCTTCAATTCTATAGACAGACATAATTTTTTGTTCAGTTACACAGTTTCACTGTTCAAGTCTTGTAGTTGCTCTGTCGCAAATTTCAACTAATTTGTCAATCAAAATTTTTCATTTTCAATAACCTCTCTGTCACTTTCTTCACTATCAGGAATGGTTCCTGGATCTAAAACCATACTACAGATTTCAATACAATTCAGGCTTAACTGTCTCAGTGCGCAACAGAAGCAAGATAAAATTTAACGGAACAACTTGTCATTAGTCGCCAAGCTCATGATGCAGAGCCAAATATGTATAGTGAAGGATAGCTAAATTTGATGATGATAGGCTCTAATTTTCAATAACCTCACTGTCAGGAGTTGTTCCTGGATCTAGAACCATACTACAGATTTCAATACAATTCAGGCTGAACTGTCTCAGTGCGCAACAGAAGCAAGATAAAATTTAACGGAACAACTTGTCATTAGTTGCCAAGCTCATGATGCACAGCCAAATATGTATAGTGAAGGATAGCTAAATTTGATGATCTAATTTTAAAGGTTTTCGGATATCGCGAAACAAAGGTGAAATCTTTCAATTAATGGATTTTGTAAAGAAATGTGGAGAAGCAGTAATAAATGAAGATGATATAAAAGAAATTTGTCATTGTGATGAGAATTCTTCTCAATCATCAATCAATTAATGAATGGCAAAATCTGTAATATGGTTCTAGATCCAGAAAATACTGCTACTGATAGTAAAGAAAGTGACAGAGAACTTACTGAAAACGAGAAAATTTCGATTCATAAGTTAGTCAGAATTCTCGAAACAGCAGTTACATGACTTCAACAACGTAACTAAACAAGAGATTATGTCTGTCTACAGAATTAAACAGAAAGTATTAGCATACACACACACACACACACACACACACACAAAAGGAAAAAAAAAAAAAAAATGAAGCAACTTAAACATCTTACATTGAAAGAGATGTTTAATAAGGTAAACAAATAAATATCAAGCTTTTTTTTTTTTTTTTTTTTTTTTTGTAAATCTTGATACCTTTTAGATCATAAACACTTCATTATTTCATAAATCACAATTTCATATTGTTAATTTTATAATTTCCACATGCCATCTTACTAGATTTAGACTGATGATCTAATATCTGGAAAAATCCCAAATCTGGAATCGCCGAAGTCCAGATTTCGGACTTTGTACTGTATAAGGCATTTTGTCCCTCCTTTCTGCATGTCTTTGTGGTGTAATTGGAAGCATACTTGACACGTATTTGAGAGGTCCAGCTTCTAGTCCCAGGGAGGGCTTTTCACGTCTTCTGCTTAAAATCCTAATGACTCTACAACCTTCTCAAATAATAGTATACGTAGATTACTTGTACAACATGTAAGGCTCATGTTTGTGTTTTGTATTATGAGACTTCCCCCCCCCATCCAAAGAAAAGAAATATTTATTTGAATATGAGGGAAACAGTAGTTTGTCATTCATTTGTTGTTAGAAAAAATAAAAACAGTGTTGTCTTATCATAAAGTCTTCACTTGCATTTTAATAAATAAATTCTAAACAACTTAGTTTCTAAATTCCATTACTATTTCAGACTTTTTACTAATCCCTTACACACATGTATACCATAGAGTTCTTTATGCAAAGAAATAAAATTAATTTCAAAACTATTTCATATGGAGAGTAGTATAAAAATTATGAGGTACAGGCTTCTTATAAAACAAAAAATTGCATAATTAATTTTCAATATTCTCTAAATAACCCAAGTTCAGAATGCATTATGCAAAAGACCAAAGAAATAACAGCACTAAAACTTTTCTTAAAGAATCATTATATATCTTTTTATTTGTCTTGACTAGTTCAAATTTTGAGATTTGTTAGCTATTTTTATTCGCAAAACTGAATGATATGCATTAATTCCCTCTATAAACTGCTCTGAGGTATAGTGAATCACAATACTAACTGACAGGGAAAATGTGTAAAATTTAACGCAGACATGTAGAGAACTTTTTTTTTTATTGAAAAAAAAGTGGTACATATGTGCCTTGTACAAATTATTTACAAGGCAACATAATTTTCATTCATAATAGCTATAGATTAACTAAAAAGATTAACAAACTTTTAAATAAAAATAGATATATGTAATTATAAAAACTACCTTTCTAAAAGTTAAAGAAAAGTCAAGCAAATGCACACTGAACAATTTTACTCATATCAATATAAAAAGTAATATATAAATAATTGATGATTTTATATTTCAGATTATAAAAAATATGTCAGTTTTAATTGGACACAAGTAGTCATCCACTTAACTTTTCAAACAAACTAAAACTTAAAAACATAATTTTGACTATTTTACAGTCTGTTTCTAACAAGTCTTAAAAATATATTGCTGTTTATGGTTTAGCCATCAGCATAAGATGGACATTCTTTCATTGGGGTGACTGTTTGTTGGCTTGTAAATTTAATGATCTTTGTTCTAGAAAACTATCCAAGTCAAAAGGCTTAAAATCTGGAAAAGAGAGGTATTTTATTCATTAATTTGAAAAGATTTTACTTCCTGCATAACATTCAATTAAATAGTCATATTCAATTTTAATTCAATATTCAATTTCAATTCAATTCAATTTGTATTCTTTAACATAATTTGAAAAGCTTTTAAAACAAGATTTATAATATATGTCAATAACAAAGCTATTTTTCAATTGCTTTGCTAATATAAAAATTTAACCCGATTCTAGTTTTTAAACTGAAAGAGTTAAGTATGTAACTAATATATTCCAAATGAAAAACGTTTGGGATTATGTTATTACAAAGCATATTTTAGTTATAAAAATCTGACTGCAAAATAAATTAGCTTGAATCATTGAATCAAAATATTTGCATACAAATTGTTTTCAAAATCACCAAAGTATCAATCAGATTCAAAATCTTGCAATGCACACACACACCAAAAAAAAAAAAAAAAAAATTACATCTTGAAAAGGTAATGTAGTTTTTTTTAATGTAATAGAGAAAACAAATTAAAATAGTAATCAGAATTTGTGTCGAGAGTACGCATTTATAATGCAAATCTGACAATAAATCATCAAACTAGCACAATTTTTGGCACCTTTACAAAATATTACAAATTTCATAAAAAAAAAAAAAAGGAGTTTTTCATGAAAGATTGTAAAAATTGGAAAAAAAAAAATTCCTAAAAAGTTGCAAATATGATGGAATATAATAATTTTTCTGAAAAACTGTATAACATTAGCTGAATGTTACTTATTTTGTAATACTTTTCATGTATCATACCTGGACGTGGAAGTTGCTCATCAGGCAGATTGCTTGAATAATATGCAACACTTGGAGCTACAACAGAAAAATGCTAAGTTTTTTTATTCACATTCTCACTTAAGAGATTCATGCATATTTAATTTATGAACATTTAGTTTTAGAAACAGAATTTAATCTTCAAAAATTAATTCTGTGATGATTTTAAGTACAAATATTTTAAAAAATAGCATAGCAACAAAAAATAATTCTTGGAACTCAGATTCAAGGAATAAATAAACATCCAATTTGGATATTTATCATCCATATGAATTGGCAAGATTGCCATTGCATGAAACATTTAATTTATAACTTATCATCTACATTAATTTCTATTAGTTTTCAGAGTATTCTGATTTTATCTTTCAAAATTAAGCAACCCATAATTGTTTAACAAACTGAGCTATTTAGAAGCAATAACCACACTTCAAACTACACTACAGAGCTTAATTTTTAATAGAATGTTTCATATTATCAGATAAAGCTGGTGATGCCGCTCAGAGAGTTAAAGTAATAGACTATAACAAGTGTAAAGGAGAGTGTGAGTTTGTAAAATTGCTTTGGATATCAGTTGAGTAAAATATTTTTTGCAAGGGAAACAAAGATTGCAATAACTCTTTACTTGTTCTCTTTTAAAGACAGCATTTTTTTTTTGGTTTGTTTTTGTTTATGTGTTACTATTCAAAATGTTAACTTTTTATTATTTGAAAGGACTAAGCTGTCTTCATTATTATTTTTATTAAACATCCTGGCATTTTGAAAATGTTAAAATTTGTACTGAACACTCAATTTAGCAGACTATTTTTCATTTCCTGACTTTCTAGGATTTTCCAACAAGTGGAAATCCTGATACAATACATAAATTATTGTATTTTCAGATTTTTATTAGACTGGTTATTATATTTCCTATTATTTTTAATAACATTAAATCAACTTCTTAGAGTATCTAATTAAAGAAATTATCTGGACTATCTAATACTTAGTAATGCCTTTAGTATTAAATTAATATTGCAGTTAGATACTCACTGAAATTCATACAGATTGTAATATGTTATATTATTAATTTGGAAAAGGTGAAAGTATTTCTAAAATTTTTGCAAATTACTAATTCTAACCTTTTCCATCTGTGCCACAGGATCTTGTCACTTCAATTTCTCTACAAACATTTTTCCATGCTAAAAAAGCAATATGCATCATTAATGCATTAAATATTCCACATATTTTCAATGAAAAAACACTGCACATATTTTGCATAAATATAAATGTTATACATTAAGCATAATTACACATTTTTTAAATTCTCAGATTCTTTAACAAGTCATGTCACACTATTTTAAGAGGAGGAAAAATCATTGAAAGGAGAAAATTAATAATAAAATTACTTTGGTAGAATACACCCTTTCAAATCTTGAAAAATACTGGTTATTTTTAAAAATGATTTTTTAGTTTCTTTTATGAAAAGGTTACTTTTTATAAAACTGTTGTTCAACTAGAAGTAGAAAATAATACTTATGGAGTTTGAAAGTTCAATATTTTATCTGGAAATAACTGTAAATGTAAGAACAGGGATAAAGATCTAAAAACACACTGTAGTTCTTATGGACTTCTGAAAAGTTTTTATATGCTTTGTAAGGAACTTTTCAATAGGAAAATAATGTTTACAGTTATTACACTTTAAAAACGGACTGTTATAGAATACAAAAGATACAAAACACTGACTTTGATTTGGGGTTCTATTCTTGACAGCTGAACAGGCTACATGAGATTTTTTCATGTGTGATATGAAATATGGGCTGTTTTTTCTCAGAGTCTACCATAAAGGTACTCTTTATGGTAATATGTCACTACTACTTCATAATCCAACCCAATCAATTTATACTTTTCAAAAATAAACCTAAATAATTTTTTATTTCAATCAAATAACATACAAAATATTATCTTATTCTACAATTTTATATTCCACTCTCTACTACGACTCTACAAGTTTTTCAGCATAATAATGTTTTAATAATTTTTTTAAAAAAAAATAATAATACAGTTATAAACTAATGACTAAATAATTCTGTTCCCCCACAAAAGAAGTATAACCTGATGTTTCAGATGTCATTTTAATGCCAGAAAAGCTGACATTGACAGACTACAGTCTAACAATGTGAAGCATGCAAATTAATCAAAAGCATCTAATCCAATCCTTTAGCTTTCATGGATAAAATTACTTTAAGTTAAATAACATGATTAAGTTATGCTTTATTTTTGGATTATTAAAAGTTTTACTACAATTTTATAAATAGTTTGTAGCATGACAATGTTTTAATAAGAAATTCAGGCAAAGAAAGAGTTAGAAGCAAAACAAATTTGACTTATTTGTAAAGCTTATTTATTAAACAAAAGGTAAAGAGCAAAAAAAGATGCTATATGTTTGATATTATTAAAAAAATTAGCGATTTTTTCTCCCTGGAGCAAATTACAAAAAAAAAAAAAAAACATATTTACAAAAAACCAATGTTACATGGTTAGTATGATTGTTAATACATTGTATGTCTCCCAGACGATGCAATACAGTCCGTACAACGCCTAGGCAAACTGAGTATCAAATTCTCGATCTGATCTTGGGGGATATTACACCACTCAAAAAGCAATGCCCTCCGAAGTTCTGGTAGACATGTAGGAGGAGGTTGACGGGCTGCAACTTGTCGGCCAAGCATGTCCCACACGTGCTCTACTGGATTCAAGTCCGGTGAGAACGCTGGCTAGTCCATACGGGTGATATCCTCCGATTAAAGGCATTCGCTTAAGATGTTTGCACGGTGAGGACGGGCTTTGTCATCCATAAACACAAATTGTGCGCCCATGGCGCCCCGAAACAAATGTACATGTTGTTCCAGAATGACGTTCTGATAGATTTGGCTTGTCATGGTTCCAATTTGAACATGAAGGTCAGTTCTGGAACCCAGAATAATTCCACCTCAAACGAGCACTCCTCCACCACCGTAACGGTGTCGTTCAATGATGTTTTCTTGGTGGTAACGGGTACCTGGAACTCTCCATATGAAAGTCTGACGAGAATCAGACTGCAAGCTAAACCTGGAATCGTCGGAAAACATCACACAAGCCCACTGTTGCGGTGTCCACAATGCATGCTCTCTGCTCCAGGCTAACCGCAAGCGACAGTGAGTTGCAGTAAGTGGAACGCATCTAACAAGTCTACGAGCATATAGACCAATCTGCCCTAAGCGTCTGTACTACACAGTCTGCCTTGAAATTGTCGTACCAGTGGCTGAAGAGAGCTGACGAGATAGGTCTGAGGCTGTGCTCCGCCTGTTTCTTTTGGCAGTAACTGCCAAATACCGGTCCTCATTCGGCGTTATATCTCTGTGGCGACCTATGCTGTAACGTCTACTCACGTTACCATCATCTTGGAATCGTTGCCAAAGCCCGGAGATGACACTCTGGGCAATTCCAAGTTCGTCTGATATTTCAAGTTGGGTACGCCCACATTCCAGACGGCCGATAATTCTACCACGTAAAAAATCATCCAAATGCATCCTTTGTGTCATAACTATTCGGTTATTGCACTGAAGTGCTTATAAAGCGCCTGCGAACAATTTTACTTCTTTGCCTGTATTCCTTATAAATCACTCTCTTACACTCTCGTCATTGTGACGTACCATCGGCGTCATCTGGTTACTTCTTGAAATTTGCATATGATTCTTGAAGATGTGTGTAGTGATTTTACAGGTGATATATTTATTTTAGAGTTCGATTTCCGCGTGACTCCAAATTATCCTTAATTTATGGACATGAGTGTATTTATGAACTTTTAGCTAGACAAGGCATTCTGCATAATGCAATACCCTCTGTCTCCTCATCCAAACAAACTTATTTCTTTCTTTCTTTCTTTTTTCAGATTCCTGTCTGATACAATTTTTTTATTCCAGCAATTTGTTTATTTTTATTGGTATTTCGATGTACGTCTTAAGTACGTACATCGAAGTACCAATAAAAATAAACAAATTGCTAAATAAATTTATTTGTACGTACGTAAGTATTAGCACGTCGTTGAAAGTTAGATACCCTATGAAATTATGAAAGTTGGTGGAGATCCTGTCACCAACTTTCATAATTTAAACATGTAGAATTTTTAAGGAATTGACACCTCTTTATTACATAAACAAACAGTATTCAATCCAGTTTGTTTCCACTCTTTGTAAAATGGCTTTTTTCAGTTTCTTCTATTTTGCTGGATCCTCTGATTTTACTAGAAGCTTTATTAAGAAATCCTATATGTACAGATTTCAAACTGATCCAATCTATTACCGTTTGATCAGCCATATTCAACTCATTGTATTGTATCCATTAAGTTTTCCAACTGATTGTATTGTATCCATTAAGTAATCCACTTTTTTTCAGTTAAGATCCTTTAATTTTTAAAGTAATCCACTGCTAATTGTAAAAGGCATGTCCCAAATACCGATTATTTTTTTGTTTCAAAATGTTAGGAAAAAAATTCAGCATTAAAAATTAAATTATGACCTTTTTCATATGAACAAAAGATAGCTTATTAAGAACTAATTAAAGTGTATAGCAAATGAAAGCACAGATTTATCAGAGTTTTGTTATGTCATGCTTATCCTCAACTAGTGATAAATCACACTACTTGTCAATAGTTGCACTGTTGATGGAATAACATACATGTACCTTTTTATTTATTTGACATAATGCGTTTTTGTCTGTCGGTATCAGAATAAAAGTAGAGGTGAAATGAATATTGTTTGTTACATGGAAATATATTATTTTTATTGCAACAATCAGAAAATAATAAAATTGAAACAGTCAATGAAATTCCATACTTTGGAAACTGGTCTCATTATGTACCAAAAACAGATTCAAAAACTGTTATGGAAATTATTATGAAGCATGTGGAGGAAAGACTAACTACTTATGTAGATTGCTGGCAGACATACAATACGCAGGAACTGGAGAAAGCTGGATACAATCATCTGAGAATAAATTATAAATTTAACTTTATTCATATGAAAATGCTCACATCCAAAACATAGATTATGGGGGTTCCACAAAATGGTGAAATGAAAAGCAATGACATATGCTCTGCACCACATTAAATTGTATCCAGAAGAATTTATGTGGCATCAATATGCCAGATAAACCATATTAAAACCTTTCAAAACTATATTAACAGCAACTGTAGATATATGCCAAAAAGAAACTATATGCAAGAAATAAGTGTAAGTGAGAAGATGTGTGCAAGTAATAAATGTAGGCATAATTCTGCTTTGCTTCACTTTTCCCATAATGTTTTTTTGATTGGCACTTTTTTTAATGATATACATATTGTGCTTGCCAATTTTCTTTTATGGTAGATATTGCACCACACAAGTACCTATTTTTTTTCTAATTAAAATGAAAATGAAGCATCTCCGATATCATAATGGACATCATTTCCAGTTTTATTTCAAACTCATTGGGGTCTTTTTAAACGGTCATGATTTCAGAATAAATTACTCAAACTGATTTTTGTTTAAAACTTTTAATGGGTTTAGGGCTACTAAGATGTTGATTAAAAAAAGAAAGAATGGGGAAAAACAGCAGATGTATCTGAATAGAAGTTGATGAGAAACTTGTAGATGCTTTTACAAAACCAAGAAAAAATTCATGTAATGTTACGAAATGCCCAGCCGTGGTAAGATAGCTTTCCTGCAAAGTGAGGTTAAAGTTGCCAGAAAGTGGCAAGGAAAGGCAAGGTTGCCAGATTTAGTGAAAAATTGGCCATTCTATTAATAAATAGTTAGAAACAGAAACGTCTAATAAAGGAAGAAAATTTTATGAGGATCTGTATGGGCGACATTTACATTTTTTCAGCAGATGGCTGCTGCTCGGCAAAATGACAAATAAATATAAGTGCATAAAGCTATGCAAGTGATATGAACATGCATGAATTGGCTACTGTCATGTATTTGCAAAAATATGCTTAAAACATGATAATTCTACTGAATGTAAAAATTGAAGAGTGAACTTAACGTTTCTATTACAGAAACAGAAAAAAAGACTGTGTATTCAAAGAACATTGAGCAGTCAATTAAGTATTTACTATAAAAACACATTAAAAAAAAAAAAAAAAAAAAAAAAAAAAGACAACTAAAGTGATAATTTAGGGAGAGACAAAAATTTAATAAGAAAATGGATAAAGAGAGGAAAAAAAAAAAAGAAACAATTACAGAATTTTAAGTGCCACAATTATAAGTTCAAAGCAAATTTTATGCAAATTGATCAAAAATAATTTTAAAATAAATAAGATGCACATGTATTTACTCTTAAGCAAAAACTTACAACATATTAAACAACATAAAAAATTAAGAAAGAGCGACAAATAATAGTGTAGTAAAACCTTTTTTCTCCCTTGTGTTCTAAAATTCTGCATCCTGAAATTAGCAAATATATTGTAAATTTGAAAATTTGGCAAAAATTTTTTTTGTTTGTTTCATTAAAATAAGTGTGCACTATAAATAAAATTTACTGATTAAGGCAAAGCACGTGAAAGCTATCGTTTGGCATGCCAATAAATCTAATATTTAATAATAAATATAATTAGACAAATTTCTAAATTACAAATCTAACATATTTTTCAAATCACTTTCATATTGTATTTAATTTAATACATTTAATTTATTTGAGGCAAGTGAAAGCATTACCATGAGTGGAGAATATTCTTCAATTAACCCTCAAAACAGCCAAGGGTTTTGACCCTGAAACACTAAAGTTCCACAAAAGGCCATGAATAAGACATATTTTCTTGATTATAATTTCAAAATGACGATCTCACTTTGTACCTTGACTCCTTTTTTCCAATATACATCCTTATAAATAAATACATAAGAAATCCTCATAACTCAAAATGCATGTGGGTGTATTTAAAAGTATCTTGACAAATACTTTTAAATGCATATATGCAGATCAGCTGCTTGTAGGGCTACAATACACTTAAAAGAACATCTTGGAACACAAATCACATAAAAAGAAAACAGTTCCTGTTACTTTCTCGTTAAAGCAGCCAATGTGTTTAGTTGTCAGAGTTGTAAGCCTAATCGCCTGATAAGCAAGGAAGTACTGAAATCCTTTACAGAAAAAGTTTACTTTTATTTTTAAATAATCTGCAATGGTCTGCCCTTGATAGCAGTGAACTTTATGTGTCATTATCCTTAACACATAATTGCTAAGGTAAAATAACAAGTTGTTATAAAAGAAGCATTTTATCACTGTGCATTTCAGCAGAAAATTAAGAAGAAAATAAAATTTAAAAAAAAGTAGTTACATATATACCTTTCCCCATTTGCAAAACAAAAATTTTGTTAAGCACATAACCAACATAATATTAGCTATCTGAATTTCACTTTATCATAAAAATATTTCAAATATCAAATTTAAAAAAATAAGATGTTTGATATTTTTCAAACACCATGAGATTTTCCAAAATATTAAACAAGTCACTTTTAAGACCGTAATAGCATATGAAAAGCAGTTCTAAAGATATATAATACTTATACATAAGATATACATTCAATAAAAAAATTAAAGAATTCTGAATGCTTATTTTAACCAGAGGAAGAAATAAAAATTACTAATTTTTGTACTAATATAGGAATTTTATATGTATCAAATGCAGAACAAGGAAAATATTATACTTACAGTCATGTATATATTTTATAACTTCCAAATGTGGCGACTCAGGACTAGTTCGTTGCGCATACTGTCTTCTTCCATTTAAATGGTGAAATGGTGGCTTAGAGCTTAGAAGTTAAAAAATATATATATATAATTAAAAATGTTTTTAAATTAAGGAAAAGATCTAACTGCTAAAACAACTTTACAGTCATAGTTTAGAACATATTTAAAAAAATTACTTTGTTTCATATATAATGCTGATAGTTTTTACAGGTCTTAACATCAGTACAATAGATATTAAATAATGGATATTAACTATCGGAAAGTTATATTATTCAGATTATAAGCAATGGTGAAATAATACATTATTTTAGATATTAAAATTTGATAAATTTGGAAAACCATGTAGATACAGAACAAATGAGACTTATTTTCAAGCAGCATTTTTAATTACTTATTATACGAGGGCCATCCAGGAAGTAGATTACGTTTCCGTCTGTGTCCGCTAGGCGCGGGGCTAACGCGGCCATCTTGGGGTCAGAGCGTTGCGCAGCTCAGTCTGCATCTAGCCGTGCTAGTGAGAGGTTCGTGCTGTGCTCCGTTCAGATACTGTGACGGTTTGAAATGTCTGTGTTAATTGAAAATCCCGCGAGCTGTGAGGTGCGCTCAGTAATAAGGTTTCTGACTGCAAAAAACTGTAAACCGATAGAAATCTATCGGCAGCTTCGTGAAGTGTATGGGGACAACATTATCACTGAAGGTGGAGTGCGTCAGTGGGTCATAAGATTTCAAAATGGCCGAACCAATGTTCACGACGAAGATCGAAGTGGGAGACCCAGCATAGTGACCGCCGAACTTCTCGAAAAAGTCGATGCTAAAGTCCGTGAAAATCGAAATTTCACAATAACGGAACTTTCTTTGAGTTTTCCACAAATTTCGCGAAGTTTGTTGCACGAAATCATCAGCGAAAAGCTTGGTTACCACAAGTTTTGTGCAAGATGGATTCCAAAAATCTTGACAGAGGACCACAAAAATCAGCGAATGGCTGCAGCGTTGAACTTTTTGGACGCTTACCATAAGAATGGTGACTCTTTACTCGATCGCATCGTTACTGGTGACGAAACATGGGTGAAACATGTGAACTGTGAAACGAAATTGCAATCAATGCAGTGGGGGCACACAAGTTCTCCCCAAAAACCCAAGAAATGCATGCAAACAATGTCGGCAAGGAAGATGATGGCGACTGTTTTTTGGGACAGAAAAGGTGTAATTTTGGTGGACTTCCTGGAAAGAGGCACTACAATAAACTCTCAAAGGTATTGCCAAACTCTCCAAAAACTCAGAAGAGCAATTCAAAACAAGCGCAGAGGAATGTTGAGCTCTAAGATCTTGTTGATTCACGACAACGCCCGGCCCCACACGGCAAATGTCACTCGTAAAGTTCTTGAATCTTTCAAGTGGGAGTTGTTTCCTCATCCGCCGTACAGTCCCGACCTGGCACCGAGCGACTTCCACCTATTCCCAGCAATGAAGAAGTGGCTGGCTATGCAGCGTTTTGATGACGACGCACAGCTGCAAGAAGAGGTAACGAAGTGGTTGAAGGCGCAGGCGGCCGAATTTTTCGACGAAGGAATTTCCAAGCTCGTACATCGCTACGATAAATGCCTTAATTTGTATGGTGACTATGTAGAAAAGTAGTATTTGAGTGTGGCTTTCATCTGTATATAATAAAATTTGTTTCCTATACTTTGTTTATTTTTTTATTCCAAAACGTAATCTACTTTCTGGATAGCCCTCGTAATTCTGTAAAATGCAGTTGAAAACAGCATCATAAGATAAGATAACTAACTCCAGTTGAATCTAATATATAATAGTAAATATTTTCATTACTCTTAGTATTATACTGTTGTATGCTACAGGCTCATAGAGATCTTTTTAAATGATTACGGATACAGATGAACATATGGAACTTTACCAATAAAAATAACTCTTACAAGCAAGCAAAAGGATATTTTCCTGTTACCATGCAATATCTGTTAAGATTTACCATGCTTTTTTTTTTTTTTTTTTTTTTTTTTTTTGGTGACTTTATTGCATTTTAGATTATTTTCTCCATTACCATGCTACTGGCTCAAAATTAGGTGAAAGAAAATGATTGAAAACAGAACACCACAGAACATTCTTTAATTTCATGCCAGAAATCCTCCTGAAGCTCATAGTGCGACTAGAGCCTGCACTTTTTTTTTCCAGGTAACTTTTCATTAATTTTCACAAAGTTGTTCCATTTGTCAGTTTTAACATTAAGCAAGGAATTGCCATATATCTCTCTCATGTAATTTTTCCAATCGTCTTTTTTGTGATTCATTTGAAGCAGTTTCAAAACTGAACAGGTGTTAACTGTCAGCAAATGAATCATACAGCAGCAATGAAAGGAATGCATGACTCAACAAACCACATTTGCATTGACTCACCTTTCTTTCCCTCACCATGAGTGACATTATGTCTTTGAGTTATATTTTAATTTCATGATATGGTTATTCGAATGCAATCTTGCCTTGTGAAGAACATTCTTTCTTAAAGCAACAGACAGCCAATTCTTTATCTCCTGTCAATCTCAAACTGTGGAATCCATTGGGAAAAAACTTATTACATAAAAAATATGATCACATGAGCGATGGTTATCATGGCAATTATTACCAAGAAAGAACCAAATCAAACTCATGACACCTGGTACAAGGAAAATATACTAAAGCAAAAACAAAGCCATTTTAGCCATCCAAATACAAGCTAAAATGCTTCTTTCTTGAAAGAAAGTTGTATCATCTTTGCTTCATAGTAAATTACAAATTATTAACAGCATTTAAAAAAAGAGGGGGAGGAAAAGAAGACATTTTAACATGCACAATACTCAAAGCTCTTCTCATGACGAGTGATCTGTAAGTGATCATGAGCTTATAACATTTATATGAAAAAAGAAAATAAGATAACACACAGCTTACTCAGTGCTTATCTAATAATGAACAAACCCTAAATGACCATGATTAGAAGTGTCAGACTACATAATGATGGTTTTGCAACATATGCTGGTGATTTATCAATAAGTTTCCTGCGATTTAAATAATAGCATACTTCAAGATAATTAATAAAGGTGCCCTAAAAAACTCCCATCAAATTATCCAGTTTTAAATTAAGTAAAATTACACCTTAATTTCCAAATGACCAAAGGCTTGGCTACTGAACTCTCAAGCTCCTAAAACAAACATATGAAAGATGTAACCACTGCCACTTTATTCTTTTACATGATAATTTAAACACAATTCAAGACGTACATACACTGCTCGACATTGACAATACAACACCAAGAAGGAGTGGTCAGAAATTTATGCAAATTTTAGAGTAGACGTACATCACCGAGTTATGCGAATGATGTGAAATGCACAGCTCTACGGCGCACGTGAAGTAAGAAATAAGGTAAAAAACGTGCAGAACGGGCAATATTCATGTCATTATTTCTGACAGACGAATTATCGAAGAAAGTTGGTTTTTGTCCCGGAGGATACGTGTAATAGGAGAGAATGCCAGGCTACCATCAACGAAGGCACTTCCAGCAGACAGATTTTACGAGGGGTATGGTGATCAGACTGAGAAAAGTGAGTTGGTCCTTACGTCAAATCGCAGCTGATACCCACATGGATGCGAGCACGGTGCATCGGCTATGGCAAACATGGTTGGAACAAGAAAATGTGGGAAGAAGGAGGGGTGCAGGTGCAGCCACAGTGACTCAGCACGCGTGGATCGATGGATCGACGCATCTGCCGACAAGCTGTGGCGGTCCCCCAAGTCACTTGTACCACGATTCTGCAGCATATGCAAGATACCCTGGATGTTCCCATTGTCAACCAGAACCATTTCCCGTCGGAAAATGGTTGAACAAGGCCTGCACACACTGCGTCCATTAAGAAGACTGCCACTGACCCCACAGCAAAGATGTCAACGTTTAGATTGGTGCCGGACTGGAGCAATGTGGATGACAGAATGGCGAAACGTTATGTTCTCAGATGAGTTACGCTTCTGTTTATCCAGTGACAGTCGCCGCATACATGTGTGGTGTCGACGTGGAGACAGATCTAATCCGGCAGTAACTGTGGAATGCCCCACCGCACGACAACGTGGCATAATGGTTTAGGGCACTATTGCCTACGATTCCAGGCCACCTCTAGTTTATATTCAGGGCACTATGACGGCCCAACGATACCTGGATAATGTATTGCGGCCGGTGGCAATCCTCTACCTTCAGGGGCTGCCTAATGCAATTTTTCAGCAGGATAACGCCCGACCACACAGTACTCGCATCTGCCAACATGCTCTGCAAGGTATACACATGCTTCTCTGGCCACCGTACTCTCCTGACCTGTCACTAATCGAACATGTGTGGGATGTGATTGGATGTCATTTGCAGACTCTGCCTCTGCCTTGCTCAGAAGATGAACTGTGACAAATGGTTGAAAGGGAATGGAGAGCCATCCGCACTCTTGCATCATCGGTAATACAAAAATTGCAGTTGGGTGCATCATCGGTAATACAAAAAAAAAAAATCTGATACTAGCGAAATTTGCACCTTGTTTTTCTATTCTCGACCTTGTTTTTCATTTACAGAGAAATACAGAGTAGTGGTTTTGATATTTTCATCAAACATGATCATCTGCAGTTTGCAATCTGCCATATTCAATTTCTTTCAGACAAGAAATATAATGGCACAGAACATAAGGCTAACACAGATACCACAGATCGTATACAAGACAACAAATGAATGAAAAAATGTAATAGCTTCAGATAACATTACCAGAGTCAAAACCTTTAGGTGCCTGGTGTTTTACTTTACAGTCATCTGATTGAAAAATAATAACCTTCTACAGTGCTTACCTTTTACAGCTTGCTTGCTTTACGTATTATTGCAACCACTTTAGTAGAAGTTGCCAAATTTTCAGAATGCATTAAACTCTGTCAACCACGCAAATAACAATTATTCAGACAATTATATACATGGCAAATATTTAGTTTTCAACGCTATTTTCAAATGTGTTATTTTTGCTATATTGCAAGCTCTAACTGCTTTTGTAGAAAACTTATGATTATTTTGTTATTTTAAATATGATTTTAAAATTCATGTTTGTGGGATTTTTCTATAATAGAGGAAACAGGTGAAATTTCTGAGCAATAAAGTATTTTGCCATAAACTTTCTAAAGGAGTAATGGTTTGAATCTTTTCAAAAAGCGATAGCTAAGAAATTTTTAAAACAGTAACAAAAACCTTTTTGTTTTGCGGTTTTGCAGCTGAAACCATCATTTTGCGGTTTTGCAGCTGAAGATGATGGTTCGGTAAAACCATCGAAACTAGTCCTGTGAAAATTTTGTAAATTAACGCTGATTTTTGTTGTTTGACTTCTGAATTAACAAAAACCTATTTGTAACTAGGTTTACTGGTTATTTTAGAGATAAATATATAGTTGAAATGTAAATAATGAATTTTTTTTTTTTTTTTTTTTTTTTTTTTTTAAACAATCAAGTAACTGTTTTTCTTCTTCCATAAAATTTGCCAAACTTCACCAAGGTAGTTGTGATAATACATAAGTACCTGTTTTACCTGCTTGACAAGATTTTTGCTCTTATGGTGACATGTTTGAATGATACATTTTTTTTCTTCATTTCAATTTATAAACAGGTTTGGATAAATTTAAAAAAAAAGCAATCTTAGCTTATACACAGATTGGCTTACATTTAGACATATACGGTATATAAATGAAAGAAGGTCTGCCAACTTTGAACTCTGTACTCAATCGAAAAAAAAATAACAACAAGGACTGATTCTGTTATAAAAAGGCAAGCTGTTTTTGCGGATTATGGTAAAGCACACTAAGGCCACCTGCCTAAAGGGAAGAAAGTCTTCACAGAGAGCTTGTAACAGGAAATTGGCTCTATTCATGTTACACATAAGTAAAACAAAGAAACTCCCATTTAGCTAGTTCCTTCTGTGGGATTTAAACTAAGGTCAAACTTACCAGTATTCAGCAAATTTACCGTAGTAGGCAATTGGATTTTTAGGAAGGCTATCTATCTAAAAGAAATGTTGCCTTCATGGAGGAGTTTTTAATGGAAACTGGGTAGTATTCACATTACACATTAGGAAAACCCCAAAAACTTATATGCAGCCAGTCCATTCACAAGGATGTGTATCCATGTCAAATTACCAGCATTTAGGCACTTTTACTATTTAGCCACAGATCTGCATCTGTATGCAACATGCAAGTTTCACAGATCTCAGTCTGATACTTTTATTTAATTTAATATACATTTACTAGTGTAAAATACATCACTTTGATCATTTCTTCACTCTACCTTATCAGTACTACATATTTAATCCACAATCAGCGTATCTATTATTACTGGAAATATGTAGTGTTTGTATAGAAACTGCAATATGAAATATCTTCTAGCACTAAGATGATTTTCAAAGCTTTGTTGATGTCTGGCTGCATTTTTCATACTTTTAAACTTCTACACTGTTACCTGATTCAATAAGTTTGCACTCACAAAAGAAAAAAAAAAAAAAAATACATCTTACATTTAACTCAAACTACAACTAACTGAAAATAAACTTTTTTTTACCAATAATTTATAAACACAATATAAGCAGATAAACACATATATGAATAAATGCATGTACTAAAGTTCTGCGTGTATCTGTTAGCTTATTATTTTATGTTACTTTCATTCTGAGAATTGATAATCTGGGAACTTGAAAAATAGCATTTTAAAATTCTAGATTGTCAAATATTGTATCAATTTCCTTTTTATTTTTTATTTATTTATTTATTTATTTTACCTTTTTTTACCTGCAACATTTTTAGCAGCTAATTCTTTATCACTGCTTATTATGTGTGGTTATTTGTTATCACATATATACTTGAAAATAACTCCAAAAATACGCAGTTCCACTGAAAGCTGAAACTGAGGAATGCAGATAATCAGAAAGTGACAACTATTTTATTAACTGAATTATCAAAAATCCAAGTTATACATTATTTTTAATATTTTATATAGTATTATGGTACTTTCTGAGCATTTGCAGTCCGAAATTTTCATGGGGGAAAGAGATATGCTGCCAAAATAGTTACCTGTCAATCTACGACATCAGCAAAAAGTATTTACATGACAACCCAGGTATGTGCATAGTAAATGTATTTTGACAGCTGTACAATATGGAAACTGTAGACTGCTCAGTTTATGCAATTCACTGATACTTTTTTAAATGGAAAAGAATGCTGTGTACATGGAGAGAGCAAAAAATGAGGATTTTTTTTAAAAAAAAAAGGTAAGTGCTTTATTATCAATGTTTCTTGTGTTTTTAATTTTATTGATTGATTGCTCTTATATGGAACTTGGTGAAAAATAAGTTCGTGTCTTCCTGGCAGGATAGAAAATAATCTAAAGGTACTTAGATTAGTATTTTATTAGTAAACAAACAAAAAAACAATATATTATTTTTATTATTATTTCAATAGCAGGCACCAGCTTGTTATAGGCATTAGCTACTACTACTATGGTCAGAAGCCATGGTCACTACATTATGGAGGTACCTAATAGGTGGGTCACTGTTATCTCCTATGAAGAGAGAGAGAAATTCACATCAATGCCTTCCCCAGGATTCGAACCCAGCCTCTTCGGTATGGCAATCAGAGTCACTAACCACTTTCCCGCCTAGGCTGCATATACAAAATTTATTCTCCAAATTTCTGTTAAGCTTAATAATAATGCAATTTAAAGAAAAACACACCAACAAAAAAATTTAAAGTCAAGCAAAAACACATCTTAAATTAACACAGATTTTAAATAAAACTCTATGTTGTTTGAAATAGATCCCTCTTCTTCAATGGGAAAAAATCTGTGCACAGATGACAGAAACAAACAACCAAATTTGCACAATCATTAGTAGGCAGAATGAAAAGGAAAAAAAAAAAAAAAGAATGTGGTGCATTCTGTCATGAAAACAGTACTAAAATGAGGAGATAAGATAATAGAATTTTGAAAGTATAAATCAAGAAACGAATTAGAATCACATTAATCAACGAAGAGAAATCTTTGTGAATCTAAGCAATCAAAGAAATTTAATTAACCAACTGATGAAGCTTTATAGATAATAAATTACAAATATAAATTCTGGATATCCTGTTTGCAATTTCCTATTTGTATGTTTAGTAGTACTGCTATATGAGGTGTTCCACTCAAAATGGATCCCAGAAATTGTCCCGTCATTACAAAAATATTTGACCACTCAATCAGTTACAGCAAAATGCCAGAGATGAAATCTGGGCAGTGATACAGGGAACTTACAACCTGAGATTCTGGCAGCCAAATTCATGAACTTGTAACCACATTGAACTGCATTTAGAAGTTAAAGGAGGTCAATTCCAACACTTCTTGTGATTTACTTTTCTTTCCCACATATACATGAATGTCATGTTCAAAATTAGTTTAATTTTCTCCTCATTTATCTCCTTTACACAACAGTTTCTGGAACCCATCTCAATAAGACACTATGTAAAAGCTGACCAAAAATCTACTGCAACTCAGAAATGGTAAGCACTACATAAATGAAATCTTATAGGTAGAAGCATTTTTCCTTTAATACTGCCTAACTTATAATTAATTTTTACTTCCTGTTGCTGTAAATAAGCCACCATGGAAGATCAGTGTGATATCCCACTATGCAAATGGTACAGTGATCACATTCCTCAACAAATCTATGGATAACTAAGCGTCAGTTTATAGGGAAAACACACCGAATCAATATAATGTGTGCATTGGCTTCACAGGTTTAACCATCATAATTTACAACATCCAGGACCACCTGCAGCCACCTAGGCTGTCAATCCTCAAAACTGATGAAAATGCACTAGTCGTTGAGGAACTCAGCCAAAATGACAAATGTATAAACATGAGACAGGCAATGGCAACTCATACATATCATAAAAGGATCTGTGTTAATGCTAATCTAAAGACTAAGGCACATAAAAAATGTATGCTCACTGGTTACATGACTCTTGATAAGGGGATGATGGAAATCAGGAATAATATATTTGATGATCTTTTGGTTTCTCTTGGGATCACTCAGAAATCTTTTATGGAATCATCATGTGTGATGAATCTTGATTATTTTATTTCAATCCTGAGAGCAGAAGGCAATCCATAAAATGAACATGCATTCATGTCATAGAAACAAAGATGGCTGTAGTGCAATAAAGCAAATGGGGCAGATACTGAATGACATTTCCAAAGGACATGATAACAATGCTTCTAACTACAAAATTTCCTTCTCTAGTTCTTAGTTACAATGTACTGTAAATTATCTTTTTATCAGCCTTAGTGGTTTGAAATGCTTCCCCGCCCCCTTCTTTTTACAGGAACATCTGCTTAGTTAACTCATATGAGTGCTTTTAAAACAAACATTTAAATGATAAAGTTTTTGAAAGGCTTTTCAGCAGTACACAACCTTGAAAACATGCATAACATTCAGATTTAGATGAATGTTCACAATGTTTCAGATTTTTAAAAAAATTCAATGATTCAAATTTAGACAAATATACAACATATAGATGATAAATACACTCTTAGAGAAAAAAAAAACGACGTACCAAGAAGGAGTTATCCGAATGGGATGAAAATCGGTAGAAGTGATGTACATGTACAGGTGACAGGTGAATGCAGGGCCCGGACACCCGGATGGCTTAATATGACAAATTGGGTGTCGTCCGGTACCCGCACCTATTTAGAACAACACAACCCTGGCGACTTCCTGAGAAAAACAAATGATTACAGTTTGAGAAAATGATGATTTATTGAAATGATAGAGCTTCACAAAGTGAAAAAGTCAGTCCACCTCTGGCCCTTATGCAAGCAGTTATCATTGATTGATAGAGGTTGCGAATGCCCTCCTGAGGGATATCGTGCCAAATTCTGTCCAACTGCCGCATTAGATCGTCAAACATCCCAAGCTGTTTGGAGGGCCCTGCCCATAATGATTCGAACATGCTCAATAGGAGAGAGATCCAGTGCCTTGCTGGCCAACGTGATGTTCGGCAAGCAGTAGAAATGTGTGCAGTGTGGGGGCGGGCATTTTCTTGCTGAAATGTAAGCCCAGGGTGGCGTGACATGAAGGGCAACACAACGGCCTTAAAACTTCATCGATGTACCGCTGTGCTGTAAGGTTGCGATGGATGACAACCAAAGGGGTCCTACTATGAAATGAAATGGCACCCCAGACTTATCTCTCCTGGTTGTTGGAACGTCTGCCGGAAGACAGTCAGGTTGGTATCACACTGCTGTCCGGGACATCTCCAGGCTCGCCTTCACTGGTCATCGGGACTCAGTTCAAAGCAGGACTCATCACTGAAGACTATTCTACTCCAATCAGTAACATTCCAGTGTAAATGACTGCAAACGGGCTTGATGTTGTACAGAGGTCAATGGTAGTCAGCGCAAGGGGTGCCGTGACCTGAGCCCCCTTTCTGTGAGCCATCTCTGAATGGTCTTTGAGGTCACAGAAGCACGAGTTGCACGTACAATCGATGATAATGATGCATCTGGGGCTATGAGTGCCGCTCTGACGATTGCTCAGTCTTCACATTCTGTCATTTCTCTCTAGGCATACCGCTTCCTTCTTGATGCTGTGTGCGGCCATGGTTTACCTATTTCTGCTAACATCATCTAATGGTGGCATCACTCCTGCTCAAATGTCGACCTATTTGCCGATTAGACCAACCGGCTTCTTTGAACCCAACTACACGACCTCTCTCAAATTCTGATACATGCGCATATCGTTCACGCACCTGTACGCAAGGCATAGTTACTCTCTACCAGAGTACACGGATTGAAATTCGTGAAGAATTTATGACCTGGAATCATAATTTCTCCTCTTAAATATCCTCCCAGTTGCACAGATCAGATGTGCTGTAGCGACAACCGTTCATTCATTGACAGCCAAAATGTAAAATTTTGCATTTCCCGTCGAAACCTGTATGCAGATCAATTTATGTCCATTTTGCTTTATATTTTCTTGGTGCGTCTTTTTTTTTTTTTTTTTTTTTTTTGTGTGTGTGTGTGTGTCTAACAGTGTACATAGTCCCTAAAAATTAACAGAAAAATTCATGTTTACTGAATATAGGCCTACTATTCTTTGTTTACTCTACGAATCATGACTTTTTTCTCAATAGATATGGTGACATGTTTCAGTACGCTTTGGTTATATGCACAACCATGAAAAGTTGTCAGTTCCTTGACATCTTTGTGAATTGGTTTGCTTGTGAATCTTTGTGAATTGTTTGTATATTGGTTATCTTGATAGCTCATTGCTCTATTAGCCTCTTCATTTCAGAGTATTATATATGATACACTTCAGTTTCCTTCCATATTCCCAACATATCAAATGTGATATGGTAGTGAAGTATCACTGGCTGACATTTTAAATATGAGAATAAATGATGCCGAAATGCCATGAAACTTATTTGAGTGGAATGTCTTTAGTGTTAATTTTTTTTAATGAACATTATTAACTATTTTATTCTTGGAACGTAAAATGTGCAATGTGCACTTACAATGGGCATTGAGTTTAAAAATGTTTCACACAATGCAAGCAGCTTAAACTTTTATGTATAAATATGACAAGCTATAACAGGCACGGGTACTTAAATCCTTAAGTGGTTTGCTTCATTATTGTATGGAAGTAACTTAAGTATGTAAACTCAATCATTATTACTAATGTTTGTTTTATTTTGAAATTTAAGTTTAATTTTAAATACTAGGATTTTTCTTTATATTATAAAAATGAACATTTAATAACTATCTGAAAGAATCCAAATATTTCAATAAAAATCTGATTTTATGAGTTTTTTTTATACTTATTTATGAACATTCTTCCATGTTAAGCTTAACTGGGAAATATGCTAGAGAACACAGTAATGTTCAGTGCTACAAGGCCATGGACTGATCGGAAAACATTCCCCCAGCATCAGGTTTGAAGAGACTAATAAATACTAATAAAATAAAGTACTTTAAAATAAACAAGAAATGTTATGAGGAAAATCAAAAATCTATGTGGTCAACAGGCCAAAAAGATTCAAATTCCAGGCTTTAAACGCTTTTTACATATATTATTGGTATGTTTCTGAATTTAAACAAATTATTTAAAGAATATATCTAAAACTGTGATAAAATTTCTTACTCTTAACTTATCTCAAATATAAATAATTACTTAAGAAACTTAAATTTCATTATTCCATTCACTGACCAGAGAGATGATGATTAAATATGAAGTGTATAAAACCACAGGTTCTCGAATGGGTGTATGGCATGTATATACTTGCATTGGTTATCGTTATATATAGACTCGAAACTATATAAAAAATATGCCAATTAGATTAAATGTTGAAACGGGGATATGGATAATCAGAAAGTAGCTTAATTTCTTTAGGCAAAGAATTTTAATATTAAAATAAACAAAATAATTTTTAGTACAGTAACTGATTATGTATTTAGTTTCAAATCCTGTGTAAATACATATGCAAACACACAAATTTGTTTAATTTTAATTGAAATAAAAATGGGATGTGTATTTTGGAAAAAAAAAGAAAAAAAGTGGTGCTCAGTGGAGTCGAAAGCATAACTGGCAACCGGGGCAAAATACACTTTTGGCGCCCCCCCCCAAAAAAAAACACAGTAATATAATCAATAGAATATATTCGTAATAAGAAAACAATGCAAATAATAATAAACTGCTGAATCTGCCATAAAATACACTAAAATATATTAAGAATAGTCACTACCTAACTACCCTAGCATTGGATTTGGAAATATATGTGTGTCGACGGAAAAATCAGACATACGATGATTAGAATTAGTTAAAAAAGCATTATTTATTTTACATATTTTTATGTAATTGTTTTTAAAAAAGTACAATTTTTAAACAAATAAAATTTTAATACATATTATAGATAAGTAGATATATTTATAAATAATAATATAATATTATAATACATTAATACAATTAATTACTATGTATCATTTTTCTTGCCCTGGATGAAGCAAATTTATCAATTACTTCATCAAAGTCGATCCTTTCAATTTTTCTCTTTCCACATTTAAAAATGCTAGATGACTTAGGGGATCTTGTTCGATCGTTGATTCTAAATATGTCAAAATCTATTTCAATCTGCTGAACGAATGTTCATTAGCCTTTGATGATAAAATAGTAAGGAGTATTTGAAGTGAGACTCTTAGGTTTGGAACAACATTTGCTCTATAGATCTGTAATGGAGTTTTAGATTCTGTTTCTGTTTCACAGCGGAGTAACATCTTGCAGTCACATTCACTGCTCAAAACAATTAGGGGATATTGTGGGTTCGGTATGAAATAACCAAATAATCGACAACTTTTTTAACAAAAGGAAATAGAAAAGATTATAAAGGAAAATTTACAAAGCTGGGAATATGCAAATTTAGTCTGTGACATCGAAAACTATGCGTTTTAGATAAGGAGTAAGAAGCGACCTGCAGCATTCCTTTTGTAGTAAAAGAATAAAAACAATTGACATGCATTGAATGTTTCATAGCAGTGAATATGCGATGAATCGGTAGCCAGAAAGGCCATCAGTCATTTACAGGAGAATCAAAGGCAATCTATTGTAGTGGAAGCGTTAGGAGTTTCCCAAAATGTCATTTTCAGACTATGGAATCGGTTTCTGGAAACTGGATATGTTTGAGAAATTCGAGACAAGGTCGTGTTATTGTTTTAAAATATAAAGTGGAAGCTATACGTTCATTTCATTTAAATACATATATATATATATATATATGTGTGTGTGTGTATCGGTTGATCTTTACATTATGGTAACTTGGCGATTTTTTGGCGAAAATTTGGCGACCAACTCTCCTACAGCAACCCTCTATTTTTTTTTTCCCGCCGCCATTTTGTCTTCACGAAGTAAAGACATGTTTCTTTTCTTTTTATCTACTGAACACTTCTTCCAACAATCTACTAGCCGAATTACACTTATGCTAGAAATTTTATCTAACAAAACTGCTTAATCATGACAAATATTCACTGCAAAATTGGGAAAAAGTGCACAATACCATACTCCTTACGTGTTTTTCAAAATAACACATAGACATAAACCATGTACACGTCGACTTATTTTTACTTAAAAAAACATCCCAGAATTACACAAAAATGGCATTGCGCACACTCTTCACTATATCCATGTACACTGCTTTTTTCTCATAAATTAGAAAAATTTCACGAAAATACATGACCATTTTCTGAATCTTTAAACCCGGTAAAAAGAACATATATGAAATTACCTGATCGCGAAAAAGTATATATCCTTTCCAAATATGAACATTTCTACATATAAAATAAATAAAATATCCAAAAACTTTTACCTCTAAATCATCTATTATATTATAAACGTCACCAACGAATTCATACCGCAAGCATTACAAATACTTAGTGTCAAATATTTAAATTACTTCCATGCACGTTTACTTCAACTAAAACGTATACCAAATTCCTACAAACATAAAATTCACAAAATAACTATCATTTAATTAAAATATCACTAAACCACGTACACATCGACTTATTTTTACTTAAAAAAAAAAAATCCCAGAATTGCACAAAAATGATATTGCGCACACTCTTCACCATATCCATGTACACTCCTTTTTTCTCATAAATTAGAAAAATTTCACGAAAATGCATGACAATTTTCTGAATCTTTAAACCCGTTAAAAAGAACATATATGAAATTATCTAATAACGAAAAAGTATATACCCTTTCCAAATATGAACATTTCCACGTATAAAATAAATAAAATATCCAAAAACTTTTACCTCTAAATTATCTATTATATTATAAATGTCACCAATGAATTCATACCGCAAACATTACAAATACTTAGTGTCAAATATTTAAATTATTCCGATGCACGTTTACTTCAACTAAAACGTATACCAAATTCCTACAAACATAAAATTCACAAAATAGCCATCATTTAATTAAAATATAATTAAATTCAAAAACACTACTTAAAATATAAATAAGCACATACATTAAATTAATAAAAATTAGGTTAGAATCCTAATTACTTTAAACTAAATCATTGCTAATAACAATTTTCCCAATAATACCAAATTATTTTACTTCCACCTTACATTTAGAACTATGCATAAAAATAATATCCTCAAATAATTAAAAATACTAACTTACCTAATCTTCTTCAGAATCTTGATTACGTGTCCGATAAACTTTTCTTATTTCTGTTTCAGGATCTTTAAAATCATACTTATAGTTCACAGCAAGGTACCAGGTAAAATAAATAACTTAATAAAACATCTTTACTTCTATCTCGCACAACCTTAAAGAAACACTTATTACTTACCCCTTTCAATCCCACTAAATAACCATTTCGAATTCACTTTAGTTAGGGCCATGGGATCCAAAAATTAACGAACACTGTTTCACACGACACAGAATAAAGCCAAATACAAAATTTCCAGATTTTTTCCAGATTTCTCCCCTTTTCCGATTAAAGAACCGTAATTCGTCCATTAATATCACATGACATATCCCATGATCTCTCATTTCCCTCACACAAAATAATGGGTAATCGGAACTGAGTACTGCTCACATTATTACCAAAGTCCCAGGTAGTAACCTTTATCGCCTCCAAAATGTCGCGAAACTACCAGTTACCATATTCTAAAGATCAGCCAATGTATCTATTTTTAGAAAAATAAAGTGGTCGGAAAAAACGTTTTGGTAAAAGTACAGTTTAGGGTACCCTTTAGCGAAACTTGGTGATTTTTGGCGGTACATGGCTACCGATTTTATGCAATTCTTTGACTCGTTATTTTGGCATGCGTACACAAAGCCAAAATAACAAGACAAACAATTGCACAAACTCAGTATCCATGTACACATTGACTTATTTTCACTTAAAAAAAAATCCCTGAATTGCACAGAAATGGCATTGCACACTCTTTTGACTTTAGCCATGTATACGTCGACCTATTTTCACTTTAAAAAAATCCCCAAATTTCACAAAAATGGCATTGCGCACTCTTAACTTTATCCATGTACACGTCGACCTATTTTCACTTAAAAAAAATTCCAGAATTGCACAAACTTGCATTGCGCACTCCCTTTACTTTGTCCATCTACACATCGATATATTTTCACTTAAAAAGTCAAAGGAGCACCAAATTCTAAAATATAGGCAAACAAAAAATACATAATCTCAATAAAATACATTTTAAACCAAACAATAAAATAACATAAAAAAGGAAAAATATGTTATACATTTAAGCACTACCAAAAGCAAATATTAACTTACCATGATTTTCGAGTTCACTTCGTACACCCAGAGCCACGTAAAAATCAAAATATCAATCATACTCAAATGACTTTTTTCAAACCAGGTACTCTTTCTGATCGAACGCTTCACATAGTGACCATCTGAACCTTTCTTCCTACAAACTGCTTCAAATGCATCTAAATGGTTTTTACATTTGACTAGACGCATAGCCTTCCTACATACAGGACGCTTATAATGGCTACAAAGTAAACCTTCATTTACCCACCAGTCAATTAAAGCTCTTTTCCCCTTTTGCTCCAAATCGTACAGAAACTTCAAATTAATCTTACTATATTCGACCATTCTACCGTCTAAAGAATCAAACCAACATACACCACATGAGCACTTACAAAACATCCCATGATTCAAAATTTCCCAGAATCATGCATCCGATTACGTTACAATAGGGTTTCCATAACATTCAACTACTCAGGCTACCATAAATGAAACAACAACTTGGCGATAAATCAAACAACAACTTCGCCATAATACAAGGGGTACCTTAAAGTCTACTCTACCCAACATTTTGTATGCGGAGATATTTAGTTGATGTACTGCAAACATTTTATTACACATTTTATCAGACAAATTGTGAAAATAAATAATTAATTATATTACAATAAATATTAATTTTAAATATATTTTCCAGAAATTGATCAAAATAAAAACTTAACTTTTTCCGGAAAATCTTGTTTGGAGACCATTTGCGCTCCTTTTGCGAGCGACGCCCAGGGCATCATACACCCCCTTGGCCCCCTCGCCATGCCACTGGTCGTGCTTTAAGATTATTTGCATCCCCACCCAGAAGGTGTGAAAAGATATTTACGAAAAAAGCAGTATGTTAAAAAGCAGCATGTGAAAGCAGTTATATGGCATTCCTTGATATGGCCAAAAATATTTATGTGGCAACCCAAGCATGTATGTAGCACATGTCTGTTTAGCCCAGCATGCAATGAATGAGTTTGTGCGATTTTATAATGTTTTTTAAGTGAAAACAAATCGATATATACATGAGGGAAACAGAAAAATATATATATATATATATAATTGAAAAAGAAATTGTGTATATATATATATATATAATTGAAAAAGAAATTGTATATATATATATATTTCTCAAAAAAGTAAGTATCAGATGTTTCTTCCTTTTTTTAATTTTACTGATTGATTGCTCTGAGTTCTTAGCAAGTTACCATTTTTAAAATGGCTAGGGTCTTTCACGCATTACCTTGGCAAAAAATTAATCGCCAACGAGTTCGTCAATACTCTCCAAAGTGGAAAATGCAGAATTACCCACTGCTTCATGCCTTTCGCAAAATCGCCAACTTGAAAATAATAAGCCAAAGAACTGCACAAACTGGGTATAACAAGTCAAAGAATTGCACAAACTTAGTATCCATGTACACATTGACCTATTTTCACTTGAAAAAAAAAAAACAGAGAATTACACAAACTTGGCACTGCACACTCACTTGACTTCGTCCATGTACACATTAATACGCACCATATAAGCGGGTGATTCTTCACTTTACCCCTTTCCAAAATTGGCAATGAGTTCATGACTTTTCAGTGGGAGTGTAAACCACCAGAAACTAACAATATTTGCAATAATATAACCATTAATAAGAATAACTTTAGAAAAAAGGTCTACTCAAACACCTGATTAAGCAGGCTAAAGGCAATACCTTCATTACATCTGCTACAGTAATCACATAGTTGACCCACAGAACAAATATAACACCATTATTTTATTTGCAAAAAGGTGGATGGATCTTTATGTCTTTTAGTCTGGATATTTATAATTCTATCGCACTTTATCACAAGTGAATAATGATTTCCAAAGCAATCCTGAAAGTTATTTAATTGACATTAATGTTAAATATTTAATTCATCAGAAGCAGAGGCATAGCTTGGGTTTTCAGCACCCGGGGACAACTAAAGATCTTGTGCCCCCTTTCTGTGTACCAAGAATGAAAAATGTTTCATTCTAAAATTTTGTAACATCACTTTGGCACTCCTGGTTGTTGTACTCGGGTACAGATGCCCCCTCTTGCACCACCCCAGTTATGCAACTGATCAGGAATTAAAATACATTTTGCTTTGACTATGGAACTCTCATTACTGCAGAGGTAAATAATGATCTTTCTAGTGATAGTACTTTTCTTTAATTGTGAATGCTTACTTGGCATGACCAGCTTATTAAATCATGAATAATATAGTTCAGCATCATGAATATTACACCAAGATTCATTCAAAAAATTGTCCTGAATTATATCTTCAGAGGTTGATATTATATTGACAACACTGTTTTCGGTAAAAGTTTACAATTGGGTGCCCCTTTTTTCTTGGCGATTCTTTTTTGACGCCAAGATCAGCGCTTGGAAGGCAAAATATCAAGATGGTCCACACACTAAAACAAAATAAGAAGTCAAAGAATTTCACAAACTCTGTGCCCATGTACACATCGATCTGTTTTCACTTAAAAAAACATCCTAGAATTGCACAAACTAGGCATTGTGCACTGCCTTAAATTTGTCCATGTACACATCAAACTATTTTCATTCAGGAAGCTAAAACAAAGTTAAAACTATCATGGTAAACAGAAGCGAGGTTTCATCGCCAAAATTTAAAAAAAAAAAATGTCGCTAATCGAAGAGGCACACAATTCTACACTAGAGCCCTGTTTTCATATTACATTACCCCAATACAACAGAACTTTCGAAAAATGTACAGAATAATAGAAATGTACAGTAGAAAACACAAATATTTTGCATAAAAATGGTCATGTAAAAATATTAGTATTCGCTTCCGTTTTTATACATTCTGGAAATTTCAACAGAAATACTATGGAAAAAAAAGCGAGAATTACAATCCGAGATTTTCAAATGCTCTCCAGAATGCACTTATTTTCCAGTTTCACTAAAAAATGTATTTATTTTATTATAAGAAAACCATTAAGAAATATAAATAAATTTAATTTGGTCGTCACCCCCTACTTAAATTTAAAACTAAAATCGTTAATAAACAATATTACCTCATTATTCAAAAATATTTTAAACACACGCTTCACTTTCTTAGCTCCGATGCTGATCTCAATTTACATTTGAAATTTTGCAGGATTTTAAAGTTTCAGAATACTAAAGGAAAAAGAAAAAAGGCAGATTACAATTTTATCACACACAATGAAAAATTACACTGTTAAAACTAAGAGTTACATACAAAAAGCAAGCAAAATAAATTCGAATTTTCCAACAACTGACATCCCTGCCAAAGTTAAAAACAATTTTGATTAAAGAAAGAAAGGGGAAAAAAAAAAAAAAAACGTCAGTGACAGTTATGATCAAAGTAAATTCTTTGTTAAGGCTCTAGAAAATATTTTGTACAAAACTTGTAAGTGGGCTGTCAGTCATCGTACACTACCTAATTTCATTCCCAACCTCCTACTTATGTCTGTATTACAATCACAAATCCATTTTGCATGCATTTAATTGTTCTGTATAATGAGGATAATGCATATGCAGATATATAGTGAATGGTATCTTGCTAAGGGCTGTACGTGCGAAGATTGGGATTTATTTACTGTTGTCTGTTATTTAAAAACAGTCACTTTAACACTTTAAGATCGTATAACGGCTCTCTTTAAAATACAATCATCAAGGTCCGTTCTTTCTACGGACCTTAGGTAATCATCACAGAATAGATATGATTCAGTAAATACAAAGACTTCATCGTATCCTGCCCCAGTCGTTACTGCAGCCAAGTTAGAAAAATGCAAAAGTGCTCATTTTTCTGAACTTTATGACTGAAATCTAAGTCAAACAACTAGAAACTTGGCGGAATTTTATTTACATTTCACTAGCAAAGAGTACATACGTGGAAGATTTAAGTGGAACTGGCTTATATTCACGTTACCTATACGGGTAATCACGAAAACTGCTGTACAGCCAGCCCGTTGCCCTGAACTTGAACATGAATCGAGTTACCAGTATTCATAGGTTTTGTTCTAACATGGAATCTAAAACTTATTTCTTGCATGGAATAACAGACACCTAGCCTAGTGATATGGATTATTATTAGTTTTTTAATTTTAGCTACTACTTTTAGCGAAATTCTTTCTGAATTTAGCGACTTTTTAGCTACTTATGCAGGTGTATTACTGCAGTGACGAGTGTTATGCAAGTGTATAACGACATTTGAAAGTGAGAGTTGGCATCCATGGACATGCTGCTGTTATAAATAATAGCGCGAACTAGAATTCTCTTTCCTTTTGAATAACAAATATATGCGGCTAAAGTGCAAAATCGCCCACTTATTTGTTTGGCGCTCTTTACAAGAGTAAGAAGAATTGGATTTTTGTCAATTTTTTTTAAACTTTTAAAGTGAAAATAGGTCGATGTGTACATGGATAAAGTCATGGGAGTGCGCAATGCCATTTTTGTGCAATTCTGGGATGTTTTTTTAAGTGAAAATAGGTCGACGTATACATGGATACCAAGTATTTGCAATTTAAAAACGCTCCAAGCAGTGGGCGATTCTGCTCTTCCCCACATATGCTATTATAGTCGCTAATAACATAGTTTTTGTCCGTGTTAATAGGCAACTTGATGGATTTGTATGAGAACCATATGCATTCTTGTTTATAATTGCATCACTGAAAGTTTCGGTTTTTGTTTTGTCTAAGTGTTGATCGATGGCGTCATTGCTGAGTAAGCGGTGATTACTATGTTTACAATAATTAAAAACTGGCGGCATAATACTTTCAGTTGATATTGCTTTGCGTTTGCCGGTTTGTTCTTGCATTTCGTGAAGTTCCTCTTCAGTGATATTGAAATGTGACTCTTTCTGTACAAAAACTTTAGATTTTGTACTTTTCATATATAACTTTTCAGTGTGAACGAAATGTGTGTATCAGCGAGATGTTAACAGTGTTTTAATTGTTACAATCATAATCAGGGGCGGAGCCTGAATTTTCATAAAGGCATGCTGCTAAACACCAAATGTTTCAAAAATTATACTAACAAATGAAAATTAGAATTAAATTACATGTATTGGAAAGTTGAATGTTGTTTTTGCGTATTAATATGTTGGTCTGATATAAGGGTTTTTTTAATTCATATTAGTGGTCCGCCAAATATAAAATTATATATGTAGTGGTCCGTGAAGTTCTCAGGGTTGACGACTGCTGGCCTAGCCGGTATAGTGGTCAATGACATTGACTGCCGTACCGATGGGCTCGGGTTCGAATACCGGAGAACGCATGGTTGTTTCTAAACATATCGTGTCTGTGCAGTAAGGGAAGGGAGCACTCAAAATATACTGTGAGTCGAAAGAACTTTCGAGAAGTTGATAGTGGTGAAGAGGGTGACCGATAAGTGACCGACGATTTTGTCGACGATTTTTAACCTACTTTTATACTAGGAGGCTATGGGTTTCTCTCTGGAAAGTATTAAAGTATGTTAATAAAAATAATAATAAAAAAAAAAAGCTATAGTTTGTAATTCCAATAAAAGCATCGTATTTTTGCTCTGCTATTCGTTTTACTCTTATTTTTAGAAATACCTTTTTAGGTTATGTATTTTTAAGAAATACTTTTTTAGGTTATGGGTCAAGCAAGCTCCCATATTGCGTCAAATGTTTTGAATTGATGTTTTCTCGAAGAAACGGAACTCGTTAAGCCTAATCAAGTAAGTGTTTTGTTTTCGTTATAGCAATCGAAAGTTGTTTAGAAATCAAAGTATGGAATTATCTAAGGTCCAAGTAAAGCCTTTATCAGGTGAAAGCGATTGGCTTATATGGAAATACAGGATAAAATTTGTTTTAAATTATCATCCTGGTGCTTTAGAAATTGTAGAAGGAACTATAGTGAAACTAGAAATTCTTCCTGTAGATGCTCCGATTGCTCAACAAGAGAAATATAATGAAGCTGTTAAGAAGTTTCAAAATGCAAACACTAGTGCTATGATGGTATTAACGAATTCCATGACGGAAGAAACTCTGCAAAAAGTTATGAGATTTCAGACTGCTAGAGAAGTGTGGTACATAAGTTATTTGAAGCATCATCAGAAAATCAATTGTATAATATATGCATGCAATTTTTTCAATTCAAGTGGAATGAAAATGATAATCTGGCAGCTCATCTTTCCAAATTAAAAAACTTATGGAATGAGTTGAATTCAGGACTTGAAAAGAAAAATGAAAATAAGTTACCTGACATGCTACTCAATTGCAAGATTTTAGATGTCTTACCAGGACAATACCATTTGTTTAAGTCAAGTTGGTTACTCTTGAATGAAGACAAAAGAACAGTTGATGAGTTAACAGCACAGCTTTGCTCTCATGAAAGAGAATTTAAAAGTCATGAGAAAGGCAATACAAATGAACAAGTGGCATTAGTAATGTCAAAATCTGAAAAACAAAAGCAATATAAAAAAGACAAATTCAAAAGAAAACCAAGAAAAGAAGATATTTGCAATTATTGCAAAAAGAAAGGACACTGGGTAAAAGATTGTAAGCAGTGGATTGCTGATGGAAGACCACCCAAGAATAGGTTGACGAAAACCAATGAAGGAAATACAGGTAGTGTAATACTGAGGTCCATTGACGAAGAGGATAAGACTGATCAGACATCTTTTTGGATTGATAGTGGAGCTACAAGAGATATCATGAATCGTTTCACATACTTTATTGACTTTATGAAGTTTGATAGTCCCTGTAGCATCAATGCTGCTGGAAAAGAAACTTTAGTTGCTCTTGGTAAAGGTACAGTAGGTGTCAAAACAACTATTGGTAGTAAAATCCAAAGAATTTACCTTAAAGATGTTTGGTATATCCCTGAGATAAACAGAAATTTATTTTCTTTACTTGCTGCTCACGATAGAAATCCGAATAGTAAATTTATTTCAACAGTTACAGAATGCTGGTTAAAGGTTAATGGTCAAGTAGTGCTTTTTGGAACTCGCAAAGTATATGGTACTTTATACAAGGCAGCTATCGAACCTATTAAGCCTGATAAAATTATAGAAGTTCATGCTGCTGAAGCAGACAAGTCCTTGTTAGAGTTATATCATCAGAGATGGGGACATCAAGATAAACGTCACATTAAGAACATGCTTGAGAAAGAATTAGGAATTAAAATCCCATTTGAAAGAAAATTGTGTGAACCATGCATTTTTGGCAAAGCACACCGTTTACCATTTGGCATAAGAAAGCCAGCCAGCAAGCCTGGTGAATTAATTTCAGCTGATGTCTGTGGACCTTTTGATGAATCTTTCCAGAAGAAAAGATACTTAGTTGTGTTTAAAGATAGCTACACAAAGTTTTGTTATGGGTATTTTATCAAGGAAAAATCTGCTGTTGTAAATATGTTACAACACATGCTTGCACACGCTGAAATTTTAGGACATCCAGTCAAAGAATTTCTCAGCGATAATGGAGGCGAGTTTGACAATGACAAAGTGCGTGCTATTTTGCATTCTGAAGGTATAACTCAAAGACTAACAGCACCTTATTCTCCTGAACAAAATGGCTCTAGTGAAAGAGACATACGTACAATAATCGAAATGGCAAGAACATTTAAGTACTCAAATTCTGAAGCTCATTTTCCTGCAGCAATGTGGGCTGAACTACTCAACACTGCCATATATGTACTAAACAGAACTGGCAAATCATTAGTAGAAGGCATGAGTCCTTATGAGCTATGGTTTAAAAAGAAACCTCGAATTAAGCATCTTCGTATAGTAGGATCTGTGTGTTATGCCCATATTCCTAAACAAAGAAGAAGGAAAATGGATAATAAGGCTACAAAAGCTTATTTAATTGGTTATGATGGAGACGAAAGATACCGACTATGGATAAAAGAAACCAATAGTGTGATCTGTTCACGGGATGTTATATTTAACGAAAAGCTTACAAATTGTGAAGAAAGAGTGCAGTTACCTATTCAAGATCAAGATAGCCTAATTTCTGGCTCTGAACATCAACAAAATTCAGAAAAAGATAAGTCAGAAAAGTTTCTTTGTGAAGAAGATAATTCAGAAAAAGAACACAACAAAGAAATATCTGGAAATATATCAGAAGAACCTTCTGAAAGAGAAGAATGTGAAGATATTAATTTGCACAATAATGCACAGTCAAGATTCCTAAGAGATAGAGCTGACTTGAGAAAGCCAAAGCGTTTTGAGATTATATAATGATAAGTGAAGCTTTTATTATTGATTCTAAAGAGCCCGAATCTTATGAAGAAGCGATCAAATGTAAGCAAAGTGTTAATTGGAAAGAAGCTATGGATTCAGAGATGAAATCATTGATAGAGAATGAAACATGGAGTTTAGAAAAATTACTAAAAGATGCTAAAGCTATACCATGCAAGTGGGTTTATAAGATCAAAAGGAATCCCGATGGATCTATTGATAAATTCAAGACTAGACTTGTTGCCAAAGGATGTACTCAACGTTTTGGAGTTGATTATGATCAAACGTTTAGTCCAGTAACAAAGTTAGGAACTATTCGTTCAGTTTTGAGCATCGCAGCCAATAAAAAAATGCATCTTTCTCAGTTTGATATCGGTTCAGCATTCTTATATGGAAAACTTGAAGAATCTATATACATGCAGAAACCAGAAGGATATAGTGACGGTTCGAAGAAAGTCTGTAAGTTAAAACGCAGTTTGTATGGACTTAAACAATCATCACGCTGCTGGAATAAATATTTTGGAGATTTTGTGTCACAGCTAGGCTTCAAGACAAGTGAAGCTGATCCATGCTTATATATAAGAAACAATAACGGCAAGAAGCTAATCGTATGTTTATATGTAGATGATGGTTTAGTAGCATCAACAGATCTACAAGAATTTGAAAAATTTCTCAGAGAATTGAAGTCGAGATTCAGAATCACAACTAAACCAGCAGTGTACTTTCTTGGACTTGAAATTAAACATCTTGAAGATGGAAGTATTAAAATTAGTCAGCAAGCTTATGCAAGAAAAATTCTTCAAAAATTTGGGATGGAAGATTGCAAGCCAGTGTCAACTCCTATCCTGAAGGAAGGTCTAACTGAAAAGTAAAAGGAAGATAAATCAAACAGAGAAATTTTTCCTTATAGAGAAGCTGTAGGAGCTTTAATGTATCTTATGGTAGGCACAAGACCAGATTTAGCTTACTGTGTTGGCATTCTATTACGTTACCTAGAAAATCCTTCGAAAGATGATTGGACAAAAGTGAAACGTGTATTCAGATACATAGCAGGTTCTCTAACTAAAGGTGTTACATACAAGAATAAATACAAACCAGGAATTCTAGAATGCTATAGTGATGCAGATTTTGGAGGCTGTCAAGAAACAGGAAAATCAACGAGTGGAGTAGTGATATTATATAGTGGTGGAGCTATATCATGGATTAGCCAAAGGCAATCAGTTGTTGCAACTTCGACGACTGAAGCAGAAGTAATTGCAGCTAGTGAATGTTCTAGAGAAGTAATTTGGTTAAAGCGACTATTTAGTGATGTAACCAAGTTACGTGAAACTCCAGTAATTCAAGTAGACAACGCCGCTGCAGTGAGACTGTCACAAAACCCGGAGTTTCATCGACACACAAAACACATTGATATCAAGCACTTTTTCATACGAGAGAAAGTTCTAGAAAAGGAAATCATTGTGCAGCAGGTACCTACAGAGGCGCAAGTTGCTGACATAATGACTAAACCTTTATTTAAACCGAGACTGTTAATTCTTTGTGATAAGATGGGACTTTTGTGACTTTTTTCTTTTAATTTATTATTATTTTTTTTACAAAGGGAAGTATTAAAGTATGTTAATAAAATAATAATAATAATAATAATAATAATAATAATAATAATATATATGTATATATATATATATATATATATATATAAAGCTATAGTTTGTAATTCCAATAAAAGCATCGTATTTTTGCTCTGCTATTCGTTTTTCTCTTTATTTTTAGAAATACCTTTTTAGGTTATGTATTTTTAAGAAATACTTTTTTAGAAAGAACTACACAATTATTGTGGCAGGACTATAAGTAATGTACAATCAATCCCACCACTTCTTCCTGTACTTGTATGGATCGCCCGGGGGTTGACGTAGAGAACTCTGTGAAGCTACTGGCTAGGATATGTACCTAGGCAGTCCGGCAGTCTTGGCCACGGGGTATACAAATTATGAACCCAGTGGTTCTAGGGCCTCCGGAAAGGTCACTGATCCGCCGGCCCCGCGTCTAGCAAGTCCTAGAGCAGATGAGCCCGAGCAACTAGCAGGCAGCAAATCGTAATCAACGACCGGAGTCGCCAAAGCGAAGCGTCCTTCTCTCCGAGGTGCGAGGGCAAGGGTTAAACACCTGTGCCTGGTTCTGAGGGGTAAGGGGACTCTTCTGAGGTGCCTGGTTCTGAGGGGTGAGTGCCATTAAGTTGGAGGAAACAGGAATACCTAAATTATAGTTGTACCTGTATGTTAGATTCGGCTTGCAGACGTCGAGCAAGAAGAAGGACATATTTCTGTAAGCTTTTCGTGGACCAAGTGTTTCTTCAATTATTGTGTGCTTTCTGAATAATAATTGTGCTTTTAATGCGATTTTTCTCTTCGAGCCTTGTGATTTTTAAACCCCTTCTTCGAAAGATATTGACAGTGAAAAGAAAAATTCGGACTTAGACACTGACAATAATTTAAATGGTAGGGAAATGAATGATATACTTAATAAGCTGTTAAACAAGCTATGTTATGTTCAAGTTGAGTTTATTAATGCTTTGAATTCTCTTAAAAACCTGCCTGATCACTCCGAACAACCTTATATTTAGTTCACGTCTTTTATTACAGTCAGAATTTTGTCGAGGATTTTTAACATACTTCTGTGATAGAGACCAAATTTTGCATATACGCCATTTGTATATACACCACACTTAATGCAATGTAGTGTTGCTATTTTTCAAAATTCGTTTCAGAATTTTTTATTATAGTAAATTCGTATTGCTCTAAATTTCCATAAATATTTAAATTCATTTGATTGCACTGTTATTGTTACCTATTATTGTGATATTTTGTATTGTTTGATTTATTTAATTATTCATTCCTTGCTTTTACGGTGAAAACTTTAGGGTTTATTGTTTGCGTAGATGAATTTGGGGCCTCATGTTTCGTATATAAATTTTTATTTCTCTTACAAAATTGCACAGCTTTTTATTCCTCGTACAACAACGTTTAAATTTAAAAAATAGCTCAAGTAGAATGCGAAATTATAGTCAAATACGCTCTTGACTGGAGCTTTAAAAAATTTTTGTGTACAGTTGGCTACATTTGGCACTTTTTCGCCCACTTAGTGACTTTTATGAAATTTAAAAAATATTCGAAATTTTATGGTCGATTCTTCATTAAGACTGTTCTACACTATATGAATATCATTTTGAGATGGTCCGTGACACTTAGCTGACAACGACTTGCCTACAGCTGTCAGCCAACAGGACATTTAGCCGACACAGTCAGTTGCTGACAACACATTTTGCTGACCATGTATTTATCGGCAGCAAGTTTAGCTGACAACGCGTACATTTATACAAAAACATTCGACAATGTTTTCGTAAAATTTGACCATAATTATCCGCAACCTATTTACTTTTTCTGTAAGCAACAAAACTGCTCAGATTCTCCATAAGTTTAACTTCCAAATCATTTCCTTGTCTATCAGTAACATTCGTTGTTCAATTCTCAAAGATTCCATTTCTCAATTGAATTCTTATTAAAATTTAGTATATCGTATCAAGGTGGTTTGACATACATCGTCCAAACTGAAAGAATTTTGAAATTTTAAATTAGAGAGCATGAATCACGTCGTCCCTTTTCTCAAGAAACGCGGGGATTGAAAGCGAACTTCCATGGCTTACACCATGCTTAGAGTTTTGGGCCGGTCAGGAAGGGGCAGGAAAACTTCGCCTCGCCTCTGCCGGAAGGAGACGGACGTTTTCCCCGTAGTAGCTAAGAAGGAGATTTGAATTCAGACAGGAAGAAAATGGACGTAGGCCTTCTCTCGCTCTGTTATAGAAAAGATGTATTTTAAAATTAAGTGTATCTACTGTACATAGTTTTATAAAATTAAATTTATTTAGCCTTGAAATTCAAATCCAGATTTTGATTGTTGGCTACGTTACAAGTGTTTAAAAAAGAGAAATAAACGAACTTTAGATAACCAATCATAATCGAACATTTAATCATAATCATCTGCAAACACTATCCGTAAAGCTAACCCAGATAATAAATCGAACTTCTTTAACCTTTCTTTAACCCTTCTTTTTAGCATAAAAATGCTAAAAAGGATTTCTTCTTTAATTAATAACATTTTATTTTCTAATCTAGTTGTTCCCAAAGCTTCCAAAATTCTAATACAGTCAAAAGTCGTTAACACCGGACACCCATAATCCGGAATGATCTATAATCCGGACCTCAGAGCTACAAACTTTCTGCGCATGCGTCAAATGCGTTGACGCATACGTTTACGCATACGTACGTAATACGTTTACGCATGCGCGTTTAATGTATAACGGACGGTATAAGCTAAGCTAAAATTATCTAATTATCTATTTCAGTTAATGTTGCAGATTGCGTTGTTCCTTAATCTTCGAATTGGATCCGGCTTATTATTTTTTGCAGACTGTTAGAGCAATTTTATAAAAGTAAGTTGGAACTTCCGATTATGTCAAATAGAATTTCCGATGCTGGAGCTGCAAAAGGATCTACAAAGGGAAAGCATGTTTCGATGTCCATCAAACAAAATTTGGAATTGCTGCAAAAAATGGATAAAGACTTCTTTGTTTCTCTAACCATTCCGAAATCTGTTTATCAGTTTCACGCTGCTCTGCGCGGGGGGGGGGGGACGTCGCAGAGCGCAATGAACTAGAAGTTGATCTGTCAGCACTATCCTTATCTTCAGGGTAGATGTTTTTATTATATTCGGCTTATAATTCCTTACTAAATGCAGTATTTCATCTCGATGTACTCTGTCTTTGATATGATTAAAATCGAATTTTCCGTCATTATAAATATCACGAATGCAAATCAAATAGTTTTCTGGTCGTAATTTTCTAATTTCGACTATGCGTAATGTATGCTTTACGCATGCGCGCGTTGAAAGAAATGTTTAATAAAGTAAACAAATAAATATTAAGTTTTTTTTGGTAAATTTTGATACCCTTTAGATCATAATTGCTCTTTATTTCATAAATTACGGTTTCATATTTTTAATTTTATAATTTCTGCATGCCATCTTACCAGATTTAAACTGATGATCTATAATCCGGAAAAATCGATAATCCGGAATCGCCGAAGTCCAGACGAGTCCGGATTAAAGACTTTTGACTGTAGCTTAGCTTATTTACGTTTAATTACTATTTGTCTTGACAGATCACGTTGCATTCGTTTTTGCTTTGCACCATTATTGGTTTCCATACAAAATCGTGTTGCTCCTCCTACTCCTGAAATGTTCTTTTCCCCTTCTGAAATAGAGGAACTCATGCCTGATTGATGTATGATGATGTCTGATTGATGTATGTATGATTGCTCACGAAATTGATTTCAAAATTTTCTCAAGTTTTTTTTTGGTCTAATTTTAAAATCTATACCTTGCATAACATTAAATGGGACAAAAATGTGATGCTTGTTACTTGTCCATAAGCCTTCTCGTTGTGTACTCCGGAAATAGCCTTTTGTTTAATAAATATGGAAAACATTGTCGCATGTTTTTGTACACGGTTTCAGGTAAATCTGCTTTCAGTTACAGGTGTCGCCCAGAAGATTGTGCCATCACCACCAAAAGAACAAGGCCGCCCAGAAGTAGGGGCCGCTTTGGAACTGGGGTTGTGACGTCAGTAGTAGCAGTTAAAGGAAAGAAAGCGCTAACACCTAATTTATGCTGTGAAAGTCACAAATGAGAGTTTTTCGCTTGTTAAAAATCCTCTCTCCTAACACCGATGCGAATAGTACTATATTAGGTGAGCGTGTTTCCGTTTATATTATCGAAATTAAGACATTTACTGATGTATTTTCTAATAAATTACTATAAATCGTTTTTAAATTTCTGTTGCTTTTAAAAAATTAACATTTTGTTGCAAGACATGTATTTGATAAACAAATCTACAGCATAAAAAATGTTGTATAATTCTTAAAAAGGTTTATTGAAAGAGCTTGCTACTTAAACATTTGCTTCCATTTAAAAACATTATTTTTTCGAAACATTGCAGTTTTTCAGCATAATTTTAGCAACTAGATGTAATAAGTATAATATAATTTTAGCAGTTTTGAACTTTGAGTACTAACTTCAAAATCATCACATAATTAAGTCAATCAAGAATAGTACCTAATCATACCCATAATAATGCTCCAAAATTATTTTCAAAAATCCTTAGGTGTTTCAGAATCATCCATAATGTAAATTGCTTACACCTCTGAAAACATTAATTGCATAGGAACAAATAGAATATAAAATAGTGAAGAAAATATAGATACCTCAGTGATTAAATTCTAAAGTTAGAAGTGCCGGAGTCCTACGGAAGACTGTCAGGAAGGAATGAAAAAAATATTAATTAAAATTTAAAATAATTAAATTAAAATTTAAAAACTGTAGAGATGAATAGAAATTTATTAAATTAATTACCAATAGTTAAATAAAAATGTATTAATGGACATTGTCTTATTTGGGGTCCGACTGGTATTACAATGCCACTCAAATGCTAAAAAATAGCTCAGCCGACCTCAGTCTGAATTTAAGCCCTGATTATATGGTATAATGTTCTATTTCAAAGGATGATAGGTACAAAATCCATTGTTTTTTTCAACTTACCAATGAAAAAGATAAAACGATTAGAGCTTAATTAGAAAGAATAATGAGAATACTAGAAACAGTATGAGAATATGGAAGTAAGTTTTAACGGAAAAGTGTAGCTTTGAAAATAAAGAAAGAAGAACTCAAGACTTTCTGATTCGGATGCTCAGTCCGTAAGATTCAAACTGTCAAGAGGAAATTTTCCTTGAGTACTATCCGATAACAACTTGAGAATAAGCGTAGGATTGCTCTGCGCAAGTGACAGCAGTGCTCTCCTGCGTTTGGTTACACCAATAAAAAGGATAACAAGATAAATAAAAAAATAACTAGATAAATAAAAAGGATAACAAGATAAAGCTTTGCAATTTGTAGTCACTAGCATGGCACCTGCACGACAAGGATGCTTACATTTGGTAAAGAGCGTCACAAACTTCATGCAAGATTTGAATTTTGTGCCATTTGTATGATAAAGTGTTGTCAACGAAGACAAAAAGACAGAGTAACAGATGACAGTTATTAAAAATGGAGAGTTATATGAAAGAACAACGCGTCGCATTTCCATTGGTGAGCAATATTTTAAGATAATGAAAGTTTGGCAGCTACGATTCATAGCTTTTCTGGTTTGGCAACTACAGTTCACAAAGTATGGTCGGAATAGTTCATTATCTAGTTAGAGATTAATTAAGAAATTTAGATGACTCGATCAATTAATAATCTTAAACAGTCTGGCCGTCCAAGTCGTTCAATCAAAATATCGAAGCAGTTCATGAGAGTGTTGCGAGAGTCGAAGGACATCAATTCGACATCGTAGTCAAGAATTGGATATTTTGAGCAGCTCTCTACAGCGTATTCTCACGATAGATTTGCATCTTCATGCTCACAAACTTCAATTGATTTAAAACCTGAAGCCTACTGACCCCACACAACGAAGAGAATTCGTTGAATGGATTTTGGAACAAAATGTTGATTTTTCGAACAAAGTTATTTTCAGTGATGAGCGTTAGTTTCATTATGATAGCTTGTTGTCACATTTGAGGTTCAAAGAATAGATGAGTGATGATTGTGAGAAGCAAACACATCCACAAACGTATAACTGTTTAGTGCGGATTTTGGGCTGGAGACATTATCGGACCGATCTTCTTCGAAAATGTGTCTGGTCAGGCAATAAAAGGAAATGGTACACGCTATCGCGTCATGGTAATCCAGTGGTTTCGCCTAAATTGCAAGGTACGGATGTGAACAACTCAAAAAGACGATGCCACATGCCTGTCAGCCGGAGAAACAATTCAATTATTGCAACAGTCATTTCCTGGTCGTGCAATTTCTCATTTAGGTGATCAGAACTGGCCGCATATATCAGGCGATTTAACGACCCTGGACGTTTTTTTTTTTTTTTTTTTTTTTTTTTTTTGGCAAGGTTTTTTAAAGTCTAAGATTTATATCAATAAGTCCACTATCACCAACGCTTTAAAAGAAGAATTTGAGCTTTGTGTCAACGCAATTCAGCCACATTTAAGTGATGTTATGGAGAATTTCAATAAAAGAGTGTGTATATACTAGCTAATCCGTAGAGGCCAATTACCCGATATGCTACTTCATAAATAATCCTATAATGTATACTTTATGAATTAATAAAATATATGATTTTAAATATAAATTTTAAATATAAAATTTTAAATATAAATTTTAAATATAAAATCATTTCTTGCATGAATTTTGGGGCACTTTTTACTTTCAGGGAACGAAACATTTACTCGCTCTCCTGACTTGATTGCATTTCCTAGGGAAAAAGCCTTTGATATATGGGTGGGGGCTTTTCTGTTCTAAAAAAAAACTCATTCTATGTTCGAGGTTTGTATCCGAAGCAAAGACAAGTTTACATTCAGAACTTAGAATCGATTTTCAAGGTATATTTATTATTAAAATTGGTTCCAAGTGGTTCCAACTGGAACCAGTTGCTTCACTTACATAAAAGAAATGCCGCTAGAATTACGATTTATCTAAAAAAATTGAGAAGTCCTTCTGCGGTGGATTCAAGAGAAGTTTAAGCTCTGGAATACCTTCCTTTTTAAAAATAAGTTTTGAAATTTGTTCCAAAATGAATGCTCTAGTTTTCTGCTTATCACTATAATCATTATTAGCAGTTCTGAATACAAAATTAGCTGTTTTTATTACATTTAAAAACGAATCTTTGTTTTGTGGCTCAGAGATATTTAGTAAAGCATCTAAAATTTCATAAAATCGATTTACATCTTTTATTACTTTAGGGCAAATGCTTAGCTATTATTTTTAATTCTGAACTGCCGATAAAAATATTACACTTTAGATTTTATGTTACTATTATTTTATGCTACAATATTACATAAGCTTAGATAATCGATACAGAGTGACTACCAGTAATTAAAAAAAAAAAAAAAAAAAAAAAAAAGACTTCCTCTTCTTTGAAAATAATTGCTCAAGTAAGAGGAAATTTCTTAGGTTTTATGAGCAGCAGAAATTGAAAATGCGGAAAAATATTTTTTCTTAAATTGTTTGTTTTACTAGTAAGACAAGTGCAAACTGTAAATTGCTTCTATTGTCTTACCTATGCCTGGTCTCGTCAGCACTTTCTATTGAAGCTGAAGATATACTTTGAGAAGGCATTTTATTGAGAAGCAACTTATAAACCCGACATCCTGTCATGGCCTGGTCCCTTTGCTCTTGCTATTTTTTTGACTAATTTTTGAGGAGTCTGTCTCTTCAGGAATGTGATAGGCGTCGTTGGGACTTTTCTTAATGAATCGGAGTTCGTTGCTTCTTCGGCAGCAGTGTCCACTGACTCATTGCCTGTAATTCACGTATGAGCAGGAATACAACTAAGAATGGATCTTTCTGAAACTGGCATTTGTAAGAGACTGCTTCGAATACACTGTACTATTGGATTTCTGGAATTGGTCTCGGCTGCTATTGCTAGGCACGAGGCAGAATCGGTGTAAAATGTGCTTGAACATGTTGGGATGTTTTTTCATGTACTACGGTGCAACTCTAATAACTCTAATGGTAATTAATTGAGCATGAAAAACGAAGTTTTCCAAACCCTAATTTCCGTCTCCATACTCTGTCGCGTCACCCTCTACAAGAACACTAAACCCGCTCCCGGCACCTTCTGGTGTTTTGGAGCCATCCGTATATACACTTTCTAGTGACTGATCTGGAGTATCCTGTTAAAGTGAATGATCTCGACAAGATTGTTTCAGGTGCATGGCAGGGAAGATGAGGTTTATGCTGCTCAAGTTCTGTATGAACATTGACTCACCACAAAGAGACCTGTTTGTGGCTACCAGGAAACGCCGTTTGCGACGAAACAAGCCGCTTTTCTTGCGTTTCGTTGCCGCTTGCAACGAAACGAGCCGATTACTATAGCCGCTTCTCTTTCGATGAATAAATCTAGTCAAGGCAATCCTGCCACAATCTGCATGGTTGTATGATAATTGATGTAGTACAATATGCCATGCATACCAGAAATTGTTGCCTCTAGGTTGTGAGTGATGCTGAATGCGTATTGATAGGTCCAGTTTCGAATCCCAGAGAAGGCATGGATATTCATTAGTATCTGTGCGGAGAGAGGCACTCAAAATACACGGCGAGCCGAAAGGCCTCTCGAGTGATTATTAGTAGGAGAGGAGAGGTTAGTTACTCTTAGACCACTCGCCGGGGTATTCTTTCTCACTACTGGGGCACAGCCGCACAGTTGAGCAGTGGGACTACCTGTGCAACATAAGGTGAAATTCTATTGTTCCGCCCACTTTTACCTGTACTTATTAATTAGATGTCTTACAAGGTACTTTCTCCCGCCTTCTTAGCGAGCCTTCGTGGTGTACTGGTCTGCACGCTCAGCGCGTAATTGAGAGGTCCGCGGTTCGATTCCCAGCGAAGGCGTTGCTAATTTTTCATCTTGCCTGCTCCCAAAAATACTGTCTACAGTCTTGCCAGTTAAATGTGCTGTCGGAAAGTTGGCTAAATGTCCTTGTCGGCTAAATGCCCTGTCGTTTAACTGTTTGTGCTGGCTAACAGTTGTCAGCTAAATCTCCGGGATCCGTTAGAAAGGATGAGTTGATTGTTAATCAATAAAGATATTTAATGGTTCAAACCAGAGTTAGTTTGAACTGCACACCAGAGTTTAATTTTTGAGTGATTATGAGAACTGGCGATATATCCCGTACGCATAAAGATAAATTGTTCAATATCCGCATTCTGCTTAAGCTATTTGCTGTAATTTTTCATGCTGTGTATAGTTAATTTTTATAAGCTTTTATTTAGTTCATTCATAGTGTTTGCCGTATGGTCAAGAGTTTTTCACCGATTTTAATCTACTTCGTGATAAACTATTGAATTCAAATTTTGTACACGCATTATTTGTGCTATGTGGTAAAGTCTGTTTCATATTTTCTAAAACCTTAATGAACAAACTCAAAGATTTCAAAGCGAGTAGTGGCAACACTGTTCGGAATAAAATCTTTTATCTCTAGCGCGTAAACTGTCTATCGGAAATTCTAAAGATACGCTGCTTTTAAACATTTTGTGATTTTGATGTTAAGTCGAATTTTATGTGGCGTAAACGCCAAGAGTTTTATGTGGCGAATTTTACGTGGCGTAAGCGCCATAAATAAAATAAACACATAAAACGTTATTACTAAAACTTTAAAAACAGTTTTGTAAAGCTATCTTAGTGAGAAAACGGAACATTGATATCATGAACTGAGAAAAGACCGAAAACAAAAGAAAAGTGTATACCAACACTTAACGCTGCGTCGGGAATTTTAAAGTTCTAAACGTGTACTGCTATGCTGCTTTTAAAATTTTTGTAGTTTTGCTATTGAATTGTATATGGCGTAACTGAAAAGAAAATGATGCTTAATAATAAAGCTAAAAAGACAGAAAAAAAGGGTTAAAAAGAGTAAGTGAACCAACAGGCTGGTAGATTGCGAGCTCAATGACAGCGGGAAAAAAAAAAAAAAAAAAAAAATCAAATTACCAAATTGTTTTGGGGGACAGTTAAAATCTGACATCTTTCAGTTCTTTTTACGTGTATGCGTGTGTGTGTGCGCACGTGTGTTGACTTTAAAAATAAGTTCAGTTTGGAAAACAGGAAACTGGATTTCAAAATGTGAAATCAAAATCGTTCCAAAACTTATAAGTGAAATTGGACATCATCTTTCTCATTAATCATTTAAATTAAACAATCCGTTTAGTAATCTAGTTTATAATTTATTTAGTAATATACTTACTTAAAATCTGTACAGTATCCTCCGCTTGTTGTGGTCCCTTGTGTTCTTGATTTATTTGCATAAATATTGTAATACTGAAGAACAGACTCCCAATTTTTTCATATATATAATTTTTTTTCAGTTTTAAGACTTGCTTATTACAAAACAAATATTAACAAAGTACTCTTTGTAATAAAATAATTTATTCCAAAAATATCAATCTGCAATTCCCATAATAATTTGGAACATTCGAAAGTTTCGACGAGATGCTTTAGAAAGCAATGTCTTGTCATACTTTTTTTGGTTTTAAGTAAAAATATACCACATGCAAGTAAGAAAATATTGATCATATTGAAATAATGTTACATTTGCAGATGAGTGAAAAACTAATATAGTATTTGTGTTCGATGGGTGAGGCGAAAGCAAAATTGAAGAACTGAATCTGAAAAACCTATTGCCTGCTGTTCAGCATGAAGTTGGAAGTTGGACATCTGCATTTGAGCAACTAGTTTAGCAATAGTTCCATATCTCTAGTAAAAATGGTAAGATGCTATAAATTAACGAAACGTTTCCCGCTCAAAATGTAACTATTCACGGTTTTAAATGATAAAAGTGTTCAAATATTTAAAAAATCCTTAATGGAAAGAGTTCAGCTATCTTTCATGTATTAAAACGACGGAAATGTCTTGGATCTCTTCAAAATGCACTAGTATGGATCACATTCCGCTATAACACGAAGGAGTTGAAGATTTATCCTAAGCAAAATCAAACAAAACCTGAAATAATTCTGTAAAAACTTGCAGCGGTTTTAGAAGACGTGCTTAAAATAAAATTTTACTTTGAAACTGTTAGAAAAGTTCACATAGACAGAATGAGTCATCAGCAAAAAGAAAATTCGGTACTCTTCTGTTATCAGGACCGGAATCAGAAAGGTATATATGAGTGCACGTGTGTCTGTATGTACGTACGTGTGTATATACATACATACATGCACATATATACATTCATAAATGAACACATACTTCCATACATTTCTGAATCCGGTTTCTTATAATAGAAGAGTACCGAAAATTCTTCATCAATAACAGAACAATAAAAATACGCCTGATGGAGAAAATCCACGGTAAGAAAATATTTATCATATTGAAATAATGTTACATTTGCAGATGAGTGAAAAATTAATATAGTATTTGTGTTCGATGGGTGAGGCGAAAGCCAAATTGAAGAATTGAATCTGAAAAACCTATTGCCTGCTGTTCAGCATGAAGTTGGAAGTAAATAATTTAGGTATGTTTCACTGCGTCTGCGGTGGAAAATTTACTTTTTATGGGAAATAATAAAGATCAGTATATAAATATTCTTAATGAAAATTTGAAAGCATCTGCACCACATTTGGAATACAAAATACATTCAAATTCTATCAGAATCGTGATCTGTTTTGAGGTTATTAGAATTCCTGCATATTCTTTGGTTTTAAATCCTATCGAACCTGTATGGAATGAATTGAAGAAAGTATGTAAACAGGATATTTCTTCGAAAACTTAGAGGAATGAAACAAAGCGGAATATTCCTGTCGAATAAATCCGTGCCAAAGCGCAGGAAAAGTATAACTTTACCTAAAGAAGTATTGGATATCCCGTTATCTGCATAAAGATAAAATTTTCGATCAAAGTAACTCAATACTTATGTGAATTCATTTTCAGAACTTTTTGAACAATTAGATTTTATCCGCCAATAAGTAACGAGATCTACAAATTAAACCTTAATCTAAATTAAGCCAATCATTCTTGAAGCAAAACACTGCCGTTAATTCTTCTGTGTTACAATGTCATTTAAAAGTTCTGTAAATAGAAATTATTGGTATTATTATTATTTTGGTAATTCCAGCTCTATCTGAAAAAAAAAATTCTCATTTAATTCCGAAGAATCACGAAATGAAAATTACTTCTAAAATGACTTAATTTAAATTCGTTTAATTTATAACATCTAATTAAGCCTACTTTTAGATAAGTACTTCTATAAAAAGAAGAGAAGAGAATTTAAACTACATTTTGAACTAATTATATTCCTATTGAATAATTAACCGAGAAAATAGTAGACACTTCCGAGGTAGTAAATATAGAACGAAAGAAAAAGTTTGTCGTAGACAATGATGACGTTTGAAAATTGCACAATGGAAAGAAGTTGAATAATGAACAGTTTTGTTGTTTCCTGCAAACGAAGGGTCGATAAAACTCCGTGGCCCACATATTTTCTTCACCAAATTAAGACACGTGAAAGCAAAAATCGTTTGCTCTTCACCGGTGGTCAACCGGCTATGTCATAAAAGTTGCGTGTAGTAAAACGAGGGTCAACATTTTCTGTGTCCAATCTCTGGTCAAGACAATGTGATGCTTGAGATGATTTCGAGGGCTGAAGAGATCTCTATTAGAATAATTATGATTGCTGATAAATCGTGTGTTTTCTTCTGAAAAACGTAGAATTTCCTTCTGCGGTAACCAACTGGGCATGAAGTTAGCCTTATTACAATGATTTACAGATACGCTAATGGCATTAAATGTCATGCACTTTTAGAGATGAAAGCTTAGAATTTAATGTGTCTATAAAAAGATATGTGCTTCGAATTCGACAAAATAATCGTAAATTTTGCTAATTCAAGCGCTTCATGATTATTATCCAGAGATTCACAACTGAACAATACGGTTAACAATAAAGATTTTGACCAACAAGTCATTCCTCCTAGAATTTGTGAAAACATTATGCAATATAAATAAAACTTTAGAGAATGAAAGCATCGACTTTTTTTTTTTTTTTTTTTTTTTTGAATGTAGAAAGGAAAGGTAGATTGTGTCGTAGTTGCTAAATGATTATGTCGATAAATACCATCTGAAATAGTAATTCAGGCTCGCAGTACTTAAATTGAATGTACTATTAGCAACTGTGTAAACGAGCTGGGAAATTTTTCAGACGTTAATATTTTGTGAAAAATTGTTGTATTTAGGCAGAGTCGTAGTTCCCGGAGACAAATGAAGATTTGGCGATCTCTTCTGTTTGCCAAGAATGGAAAACATATAATTCTAAAATTTCGTAGCAACAGTTTCGCACTTCCTGGATGCTGCTCCCGGGAAGATGTCACCCCTTGACCCCTTCTAGCTAGCCCTTTTATATTATAAGGTATTTCTCCCTCCTTCCTAGCGTGCCTTTGTGGTGTAGTGGTTCTGCACGCTCGGCCGGTTTTCCAGAGGTCCGTGGTTCGATTCCCGGCGAAGGCCTTGTTAATTTTTCACCTTGCATGCTTCCAAAAAAGTACCTAATGTCTCTACAATATGAAAACTGCAATTTAATTTCTGGCGAATTTTTGGAGGTTGCTGAAAAATTTCAGGATCTAAAAAAGTATCAGATAAACATTTTTGAAATTCCCACAGATTATAAAATAAAAACTTAGTCCTTTTTTTAAAATAAGAATTATAAAAAGTATTAATTGAAGATTTTCCACATTTCTACATCGTTGTATATAATATTACATTTTTTACGGGGCTTTGAAATTCTGACATTCTAAAATATATCCATTACAAAGATTTGGGAACCACCGGCGCCGAACCTTTACCACCAGCCAATGGTAAAGTCGCCGAACACTGGTAGTTCGGTGTGAGGCTCGAAACCCGTAATTAGGCTGGCTGCATGGGCGTTTTCGTGGTTGTTTTCATGTATAATCTTAAAGATTATACAAAATTATACATGAAAAAACCTTATTACACTTTATTAGTATTAAATTAACCTTATTTATATTATAACGTTATTTATAATTAAACCTTATTATTATTAAGTTTGTACGAGTCTGTTTCCCTTAAGAAGTCCTCCAGGAAGACATCCCTCTCCTAAGGTTCATAGCCCTTGAATGCTTTACCAAAATCAAATAAACCAACCAAAGATTTGAAATTTTCAAACGTTATTAAATAAACTCTTTAACGTCGTTCAAGTGCTCACAAGCGGCAGAGTGCTAAAGTCGCTCCCGAAAAACGGGTTGGCTTACGTGGGCGTTTTCGTGGTTTTTCCCATGTGTAATGTAGATGCTAGCCGGCTTCCCTTAGAAAGACCTCCACCAAGGCATCCCTTCCGAATTGAAGGTAGCCCTGGAGTTGCTGCGTTTTTATAAACTTAAAAAAAAAAAAAAATCATCAACTATGATGTTTGTCAGTACGGTCAAAACTTTGCCACCGACTTTTTAAATTATTTCCTAATAGGTTTTTTAGCGTAAATTTTGCCCGTACACTCATTGTGGCTGACAATACAATGTGAGTCAAGAGATATATTTTCAAAATTCTATTTGGATTTCCTTTTTAAAATTTAATAGTGGAATGATTTGCTGCACATATCTTTCCTTAATTTAGGTTAGTTACATATGGTACCTTACCTTAATTCTTAAATTCTTCAATAAACGGTGGATAGTGGAGGACGAGGGTTATATACTTATTTATCTCTGGTAGACGCCAGATGCCCCGCTCTCCATCACCTGTCACCTGCACATATATTTCTTTAACGAACAAACATAAATTGTTAGAATTTTACTGTTTGCACCATGTGACAGAACGGCAATATAATCTTTAATTTAAGTTTACATGACATTTTAAACGCAATTTCTGATTTTTTAGTGAATTTCTGGATATCGCTCTACTATTATCCACTATTTGACTAAGAATTATTGGAAGTAAATGAATGATTTGTCATTATTAAAAAACGATATTTCAACTCAACTTTTTAGTCTCATTGATAATGTGTCATTAAGATTAAAAAAGAGGAAAATAAAATAAGGTAAAAAAGTGTTTTTAAAAAATAAAGTTTTATTTAAAACTCATTAAATATTTAATGAATTAAGAGGGGAAAATGTCACATAATTTCATGGAATTATGAGATTAAATAATTCTCTTTACAAAAGTAATTTACATTTTTATATCACGAATAATAAAAGAGTGGGCGCCCGGGTAACAAAATTTACTAACAGAATTGTAGTGTAAAAAAATATAAGCCACTATCTACATAAATTTATCAAGGCCGTTCTACCATTTTTTATTGGCAATACAGGGTATTTATAAAGTCTCTATACATTTTTGCTTAAACAAGCTTTATTCTGAAATATAAGTTATTTACATGAAAATGCAGCATAATAGAACACTAAATTAGTACATTTCAGTGTGCTCCCCGTGAGTGTCTAGGCACAATTGCCACCATTCCACTACACTCCGAAACATCTTATGTAAAGTTATTGGTGTAATTTCTGCTGATGCAGCCATAATTCACTGTTTTAGTTGTTAAGTGCTGCCAGTCTTCACTTGGTACAGTTCGGACTTCGAAAAACCCCATATGAAAAAGTCTAGGGAAGTCGAGTCTGGTGACTGTGGAGCCCAAAGCCATTGAGAACCACGAACCACCACAGCGTACTTACACCAACATTTGTCTTCATTGTCCGAATGACATCCCACTGTCTCGCCATCACATCTTCAGCTGCCCAGCAATCCAGGCCAGACTAACATCGGCATTGAAGACCCAGTGGACCTACTTTATACTGGTGGAGCTGCCGAGGTTGCAAAAGTTGTCTTTGACAACTTCGGAGCTATATAATTGCACTTTGTCATAGACAAAACATCATCATCAACAATCCACCTACCAGGAAAAGTTTCATTAAGATAATTACGCACAGTAATGGCAAAATGGGGAGGTGCACCATCCTGTTGGTAGACAACAGTGTCAATAATGCCATCTGATACTAGCTGTGGTTCAAGATCGAGATATCGAGATTGCAATATATCGAGATATATTTCTCCAGTGATGGTCGTTTCTGTAAACATGAAAGGTCCACAGAGCTTAGTTATTCCAATCCATATATTAATTTTAGATGTGTCTCTCCGAGATTCGCTTAACACGTATGGTTGTTCATCAGCCCTCATTCGGCAACTATGACTATTAACATAGCCGCTGAGATGGAATGTGGCTTCATCGCCAAAGAGAACATTCTGCATTAAGTTCCCACTATCCGCAGCTTCCAACAAACCATAAGACATGGCTTGCCGAGCTGCACAGTCCTCGGCTTCAAACTTATGCACAGTTTGAAGGTGGTAGGCGTCCTTGTTTAAATGACAGCGTAGAGTTTTCCAAACAGTAGTATGCGAAATACCGAGTCTTCGTGTAGATGTCTGGGGGGGCTACTCTAAATTGCTTCTTGTGTGCTTTTTTCAACTTGTGGCGTTATAGGAGGTCTCCCAGAATGGTACCAAATTGAGCGAGACCCCCAACCACCTAGTCTATCCGACCCTATGTCAGAACCTCCCAGAATGGTATACATCTTTAACACTACCAGTTCACTTGGATTTGTTTACCAAGGTTTTAATAGCTGCTCTGGTAGGGGCTTGTTTTCTGAATTTGCGGGCGAAGTCGTCCTGACCTGTTGATACGTTAATCCACGTGTATGGGCACAAACAATGACTATTCTGTCCTGTGTTAACAGCATTCTTTCAGATCGCCTCCAAAGGAATTGGAATTATAATGTATTTCTCAAAAAATGTATAGAGACTTTATATACACCCTGTATAGAACTGTAGATGAATTTTCTGAACAAAATTAATTAATCTCTTGGTGCCTTGAAATTGTAGTGTGAACTATTTTACTTGTTTTAGTTCATTAATTATTTAATGAGTTTTAAAATAAAATCTTGTTTTATATAAAAAAGTTAACTTTTATTTTTTAATGCTATATTGTAAGGATCTTAAGTTTTACTAACGTTTATTTTATTTTAAATCTTTACTATCACTTCTTATTTTCTACTTCCGGCCAGAATTATAAGCGTTAAGGATTTTATGCAAAGTTTGTCTGGCGAACGCCAAGTATTTAAGTGTGGCCTTTTTGCCAAGCAGAAGAGAGAGGAAGCAGTGAGTTCGAAGCAGGCCGCTTACCTTAGAAGTTACGCAGTTGCTATTTGCCTTCCAGGCCAGAGGTTTTAATCCTCTTGATAAATTAAACGTATTGTAGTGTTCACAGTCTCTGTGCTACATACGCTTCCTGTTATTATAAGGCCAATCTTCCACGTGTGTTATTCTAAAGTTAAATTAGAGTTTAGTTTTATTTTTATACCTTTTACGTTAGACCCCGAGTGGAGGGTCATTGTATTCCGAAGTACGGAAGTCATTGTATATAAAGAAAAATAAAGGGTTTTGTATACCCTTCGTCTGTATCCTGTCTACTTACTACAATTAGTGAACATAGCTTTAGTAAGCTCTCTGTTCCTAGTCAGGTCCTTGTATGTTCCCGAAAAAGATTAGAAGAAACATTGAACCTGATAGTGGCGCCCAACGTAGAAGAATAACCATGGCCGAGTTTCAAGAAGAACCTGTGCTGCCTGCAGAAACGGCTCAGAATCCAGAAATGCCAGCTGCCGCCCTGGAAGGATTTGGGTACATCGTCCAGACCATGCGCGCTTCGATGAAACCAGAAGCAACATTTAATGGAAACTCACCGGTAACCAGTTTTTTGGAAAAATTGGATGACCACTTCATGCTCTACCCCGTGCACGAGTTTCAAAAAGTTACCTTAGCTACCAGCGCTTTGAGGGGCCAAGCGCTTAACTGGTTCAAATGTATCGGCAGAAGTCTCTTGGGTCAAGCAGGAAGTCCCACCTATACTTACGAAAATTTCAAGACTGCCCTACTAAAAGCCTTCCCTGTTGTAAGGGATCGTGCGAAATTAGAAACGGAACTTTTTAGTATATATCAACAAAGAATCGAAAACCTCTCGAGCTTTATTTTAAGAAAAATTCACGTTTTCAAGCTCTTGTATGGAAACCGTCCGGATCCTGAAATAATTCAAGTGATTTTGCCGAGGTTACTACCCCAAGTGCAAGACTTTATTGAATTAAGAAATCCGACTACACTGGAAAAGTTATTTGAGCTAGCAATCCAGTTTGAAAGTAGAAGAACGGCGGACGTCGAAAGAAGACGCCAATATCAACAGCGAAACCAATTTGGTACGCCAAGACTACAGCAAACTCAAGCATACGGCTACGGAGAAAAAGCGAATCAGTGGGCAAGGAAACCCGAGCATTCAAAAACAGCCGGCGAACGTCGACAGTTCAATAGCAATCCAGGAAAAAAGTCTCAAGGCCAGGGGAAAAAAAAGGAAAGCACGGAAAGGAAAAATAATTTAAACTAAAACGGATTTCTGCTGACGAGAGGGTGCGGAAATCCGAAGGCCACGAAAACCCCTCTTCCTACAAGTTAAATACAGTAATGGTGAAAAATTTAACTCTTCCGAAGATTGAAGTCTTGGTAAATAATATCCCGGCCACCGCACTCCTGGATACCGGCGCGCAGTGTTCCTGTGTGGCAGAAGTCTTTTTTAGAAAGTATTTTCGCAAATACCGCATATATAATGCGGATAATACGACAGTATTAGCGGCGCAAGGAGAAGAATGTAAGTGCGTAGGTAAAGTACCTTTATATATCCGTATCAAGGACGAACAAGTAAAGGTGATGTTTTTTATAGTAAAGAATTTGCAAGCACATTTAATCCTAGGAATAGACTTTCTTTCAGACGCACAAGCTACACTGGATTTTAATGAAGCGTCCCTTAGGCTGACAATGAAACCAGTGCGTGTAGAAAAGGTTGAACCGCCAAGGTTAAATCTTGACCACCTGCCTAATGACGAGCAAGATAGAATCCGACAAGTGGTAAGTGAATTTGCTTCCTTATTTAGTGATATTCCAGGATTTACTCAGGTTACTAACCATAGTATTGACACCGGAGATGCATTGCCAGTTCGTCAAAAACCATACCGGTATGATAAGAATAAGGAAAAAATTATAGAATGGCATATTACCGATATGCTACGTAAAAAGATCATAACGCCCATCTCAAGTAGTTATGCTAGCCCGGTGGTTTTATGTAAGAAAAATAATGATTATCCTTTGGAGCATCCAAAAAGGTGGAGATTCGCTATTAATTACCGTAAATTAAATTCCATAACGAAATATCCGGTATATCCGTTACCGATCATAGAAGAAATTTAAATAATCGCTGTACAAAAAAAAGTATCCGACTCCAAACACGGCAAAGAAGCTCTCTTCTTTTCTAGGACTTTGTTCATATTATAGGTCCTTTATAAAAGATTTTGCGGCTATCGCTGAGCCATTGTTAAAATTAAAAAGGAAAACGGCAAGATTCTCGTGGACGGCCGAAGCCAATAGTGCTTTCGAAAAATTAAAACAAGCATTAACGCAAGCCCCTGTGTTGAAATTTCCTGAAAAGGATGAAAATTTAGAAATTTCAGCGGATGCGTCGGATTATGCGGTAGGAGCGGTACTTTCGCAAAATCAGCAGCCCGTGGCATTTTTTAGCCGAACTTTAAATCAAACACAAAGAAACTATTCCACGACCGAGAGAGAGGCACTTGCAGTTCTGTTAGCAGTGCAAAAGTTCCGAGTCTATTTTGGAAAGGCGCCAATAACAGTATATTCTGATCATGCGGCGGTAACTAGATTGTACTCAGGGAAAAATTTATCCCCAAGGTTAATAAGATGGGCACTCAAGCTGCAAGAATATAATCTGGTAATCAAGCATACCCCCGGAAAGGAAAATATCGTAGCAGATGCCCTATCACGAATTAAATTAGACGAACAGGGTAATACTGTAAAAGTTGCAATGCTTACAGCGTGTACAATAAATTCCCGAGAAACTGTAATAACAGAACTGGGTAAGGATCCTGAGTTTGGAAGTATTTATGAGTATTTGAAGGATCCTGAAAATTTTAGCCACCAAGATATTGTGGCGATAAGAAATAGGGCGGCCCATTACGAACTAATAGATGGTCTATTATTTTCTACAAAAACTACGAATTCCAACAACGAATTTCGACCTGTTATCCCAGCTAGTCTTAGATTAAATATCCTGCAAGAGCTCCATGACAGCCCTTTAGCTTCTCATGCTGGTATTCGAAAAACTATCCAACGCGTACGCGAGGCAGTCTACTTTCCTGAACTGCAAAAGTTAACAAGGGCGTATGTCCAGTCCTGCCCAACATGTCAAGCCGTTAATTATATTAATTTCCGCCCGGCCGGGTTTCTAAATAGTATTAAATCCGAATTTCCAAATGAAATAATTGGCATCGATTTATTGGGCCCTTTCCCAAAAAGTCAGTTAAATAAAAGTCGCTATCTCCTTGTTATGGTTGATCATTTTAGTAAATGGACCGAAATTGTTCCCTTAAAACGAGCCTCCGCGAAATTAGTTACTGATTCTATTTTAAATAAATATATTTTAAAATACGGGGCGCCCCTAAAAGTTATATCGGATAATGGTCCTCAATTTGTAAGTAATATATTTGAAGACATGTGCCAAAAACTGGGCATACGTCATTTAAAAATGGTCCCGTATCGGCCGCAATCAAATATAGCGGAACGGGTCAACAGAAATATAGTGAAAATTATCCGTAGTTATGTTAAAAATTTTCATAAAAGCTGGGATAACTATGTCAATGAATTTGCTTTCGCCCTTAGGCCCGCAAAACATGATACAACGGGCAAAACTCCTGCTGAGTTATTTCTAGGCAGAAAGATTATAACACCGTTAGATAAATTATTTTATGTGCAACAAAGAGCCCCAGAATTTAAAATGGGTGATATAGAAAAACTAATTAAGGAGGCAAAGAAGAATACTGAAGTAGCACAGAGAAAACAAAAATTGTATTATGACTTGAAACGACGGAGAGTAACTTATAAAGTAGGGGATGAAGTACTAAAAATTAAGCATTCACTTTCTTCAGCACCAGAAGATAAAACTGCCAAATTTTTTCCACGATTTGAAGGACCATATGTTATAGAAAAAATAACTCACGCTGTTGTAGTATTAAAGGCCAGAAATGGTGAAACCTGTTCCGCAAATATTGATCAAATTAAGCCCTACTTCGATCGTAATAAAATGCAAATCTTTTCAGATCTTTTGCAGGATCCGGCACGACAGACACCGCAAGTACAAGTTCCAGAGGTGGGAAAACGACAAGTACAAGGGCAAGCCAATGAGAGACAGAAGCAAGTGAAAAGAAAATTGCCCCGCGGAAAAATTGAAGGTAAAAAGAAAAAGAAGCCGTTCCACCGTCCAGAAAACAGAGTTCACGAACACCCCCAGAATGAAGAAGGGAGAAGGACGACGTATGTGAAGAGGACCAGGAGAAAGGACGGCAACTATAACCCGGCTTTAAAACGGAGGATCGACTCATCCGACAGAACTCTCCGCAGCAAAAGTCGCCGAACTGCGGAAGGGCCATCAGCGGCGGAGGAAAAAGGACAAGAAAAATTTGAACGGCCAACAACGAGGTCCAAGCAGGATCACGACAGAAGTTTCCCGGTTCCGCCAAGACCAGCTGCCTTCAAACGGCCAAGACCACAAGCAGAGGGGAAAAGGAAGGTGTTCAAGGGTGGCCGTACTGGTGAAAAACGGAAGCTTCCAGAGGAAAGCACTGAAGGGCGAGCCCGTACAAGAAGGAGGATAAACCAGGCTACGGTCTGCAGTACCTTTAAAGACTGGGCCCAGAAAAGGATGTCTGAATATTACAAAGATAAGTAAAATTTTATGTACTTTGCAAACTTAAGTTAATCTTTCATTCTTACTGCAAGTGGCAGATTTCAAGAAGTTTTACCTCATGCGAGGTCTACCTTTATCGCCAAAAGGGCGAGAAATGAGTTGTGACCGATTTTCTTATTATGTTTTTAAATTACTCGTGCGTAAAACTAAAGTTGATGTATAATAGCGTTGTGTAAAGACTTAAATCTTGCAAAAAGTTATTGTATAAATTTTATTTAAAACATTCTAGCAAGAAAGAAGTTTTAGTCTGAAGGACTTTTTGAAATGTAGTATTATTTCAATGTAGAAGGAATTGGCACTTGCTTTGAAAAGAATAGAAGTTAACAATGTACTACTAATGTATGTTTTCAAATCTGTAAAATTAACGGCATGTTGATATGTTCTTATATACATGTGAACTGTTATTTTAAATGTTAAGAAATACCGTGATATGGTAAAAGTGAAAGTAATGTTAAAAATTTGTTATTCGTGTGACTGTAAAGATTAAATCATGGCGAATATGTGGTAAAGGTTGAATGATGTAGTTAGGCTCTCTGACGCTACACTTTAGAGTTAGCCACTTTTAGAATAGTACCTCAGGGTTTAGAGTTGAAAGTTGGGTGTGTTAAGAGGTCTCGTTATGTTGAATTTTAACACGTTAGTGTTTTGATTGTAGGAGGAAGTGTGGCACACGTAGACAGAAACACATTCGTGTTTGGTGTTCTTTTACAACACATGTCAGAGAGCACGGGGAAAGATAATTAAAATAGTCATGAATGAAATAAGAATGTTAAGAGCAGTATATTCTATATGTTATTTGCAATGTCATTGTGTAACATTTCATTAAACTAGTTTTCCTTCCAGATCTCTGGAAGGAACCAGAATTGAATAAAGCTCCTGTTTAGATGCAGTACAGATGAAAAAAAAAGATTGTTGTATATCCTGGGAGCTGCTATTGTAACAAATTTCTTTCTTTTAAATTTTCTAGTTTCTAACGAAGTTATGATTGTAAAAGGTTGGCCTCGCGTTATATTCTAGAGCTAAAAGTTTTCAACAAGGTCGTTTCAGACCTCAGTTTCAAACTAATTAACTCTGGCGGGAAGTATGTAAGGATCTTAAGTTTTACTAACGTTTATTTTATTTTAAATCTTTACTATCACTTCTTATTTTCTACTTCCGGCCAGAATTATAAGCGTTAAGGATTTTATGCAAAGTTTGTCTGGCGAACGCCAAGTATTTAAGTGTGGCCTTTTTGCCAAGCAGAAGAGAGAGGAAGCAGTGAGTTCGAAGCAGGCCGCTTACCTTAGAAGTTACGCAGTTGCTATTTGCCTTCCAGGCCAGAGGTTTTAATCCTCTTGATAAATTAAACGTATTGTAGTGTTCACAGTCTCTGTGCTACATACGCTTCCTGTTATTATAAGGCCAATCTTCCACGTGTGTTATTCTAAAGTTAAATTAGAGTTTAGTTTTATTTTTATACCTTTTACGTTAGACCCCGAGTGGAGGGTCATTGTATTCCGAAGTACGGAAGTCATTGTATATAAAGAAAAATAAAGGGTTTTGTATACCCTTCGTCTGTATCCTGTCTACTTACTACAATTAGTGAACATAGCTTTAGTAAGCTCTCTGTTCCTAGTCAGGTCCTTGTATGTTCCCGAAAAAGATTAGAAGAAACATTGAACCTGATAATATTACCAAAATCGAGAGGGAAAAAAAACTATGCGAATAATTAAATTTCCCAAGGACGCGGTTATAGTAAGCTCATAATAAATGAAGAATATTCATGAATAAAGTACCAGTCACTATCACAGTATTACTTATTTAAAAGAACCCTGTATTTATACCTATATTATAAGTATTTATACCTATATTCTATTCTACTATTATCTACTATTATTCTACTATTATCGTAATGTTAATAAATGTTAATAATATTAACATTACGATATCTAATAAGATATTTTCATTTCTTACTTCCCTATGTTGTCGAACTTCGCCCGTTCTTATAGTTTTTCCATTGCTGTTCCCTCCAAATCCTTCAATACTGCTGGAATATCTGTGTGTTGTCTTTTACAACTTGTCAGTCATCTCAATATCACCGCTCAGTCCGTCTTTCAAAGTGCAATGAACTTCAGAGCTATCAAGAGTATTACTCGTAGATATCCTCGGTTTCATGAAGCTCTTCATTATTATATCTGCTTCATAAATCAAAGCCTATGGAGAGCACAGACGATAAAAAGAATTGCAGCCAATATTAAATCTCTCCCTCTCTCTCTCTCTCTCTCTCTTTTTTTTTTTTCAAACTAATCTATTGTTGCCATTGTTAATAAGCAGAAGTGTCTATATTCTTTTTCTTCGTAGTTTTTTTTTTTGGGGGGGGGAGGCCATTTTCGACAGCGTCTCCTCTATACTTCAAGCTGAAGTCTACAATATACTTTAGATTATTTATTTATTAATTTTTCCTGCTGTTGTGTTCATTCAACTATTTTTGTAGTAGAAGCTGTGACGAAAATTCGTCTGCTAGGCTTGAATGCTAGCTAGACTAGTGTATATCAAGTAAAAATAAATTTAATGCTATACATATAAATCATCTGTTAGAGGATAATTTTCAGCAAAAATTCTGTGTTTTTCCCCTGATAACAAAGACAACTTTGTAAAAGCTAGCAAGTAGCATAGCAAAAAGCAATTAATATTCGGATCTTAGCTTTCCTATAACAATGCAAAGCACTCATTCTTTGAGGAATTATTGAACCTGTTGATAACTGATAAAATAGGTAAAATAGGTATAAAATAGGTAAAAATAACTGATAAAAAGGTTGATGAAGAAATATTTTGTTGTTGTTGTTGTCACAGCGCAAAAATTATTTCTTTAGATTCTTAAGAATATAGGGTTTCTCACTGTAGTTCAGTTGTAAATCTTCAATCTTACTATAAGATAGTCAGGCGAGTTTTCGCCTTGTCTACATAAATAACAACTGAGTCCTGAGAAGATTTAAAGAACAAACAAACTTATTGTTAATCCTTTAAAATTATATCAAAGCGCAATTTGTGCTTGCAAACAAAATCTTCGCAGCTCGTGGTGTATCAAATAATAAAAGGTGAAACTTAAATGTATGCTGGAGACTACAGTGTAAACAGCCTAACAAGCCCAAGCCCAAACTTATAAACAGCGCTATCGATGTTGGCTAACAAAATGGTTAATTCGCAGAGTTGGGTAAGAGAATCGTACCACTGTCAGCGTCGTTGCCAAAATCCATCTGCGTAATATTTTATGAACTTTGTCTGACTTACATTCTAGTCAGAGCTAACGTAAAGTAGATTTGACAATACAGTTCAAAATTATAAAAAAAAAAATGGTTAATCTTTTTGCAGTGTACAGGTTGCAAATGTACTGTAGCATGCTGTGAAGTACTGCATATATTAAAGAGTCCTAACTGTAATGCATAGTAATACCTTTTTGTAATTGCAGTGCCTAGTAATGTAATGTAAATTCATGTACGTGTCTGTGTATTTGAAATTACCCTGAAATTTATATTTAAGTTGATTCTGTACATCATTTATGTGAAAGCTGTTAAAACATAATTTTTGTTACTAAGGTCGAAGAGAAATAAGCTAGCTTAAATATTTTCATATTTTATTAATGTGAAGTTTGATTAGGTGCTATTTTATTTATTTGAACAAAGACAAGAAAGTATTTTATTTACAAAGGCATACGTATTTTATTTGACATGAGCCAGTTTTTGTTTTAAACTTAGTGTTTTGCATAAAAGATTTTATTTGTAATACTGGAGACATTATTATTATACGTATATAATTATTCGAATGGCCGCTATCAGTTTTTGAAAAGTTAATTAAAGTTTCTTGCCTGCTTCCAAAAAATACCTAATGTTTCTTCAAAGTAAACACGAATATTCCTGAATATGAGGAAGGGCTAGTTAAGGACCTTTTTAAGACCATTGCGCTAGAAAGTCTGCAGGAAGAGAAACGGGAGGAGAGAGAAAGGCAAGATGAAAAACGGCTACAGAAAGAAAATAAGCAGAAGGAAGAAAGGCTAAGAAAGTGGCAAGAAGAAGACAAGTAAGAAAAACTATATGAAGAAGAAAGACAGGCAGAATTACAAGAATTACAGAGATTTGAGGGGGATAAAATAAAAGAGAATGAATTGGAAAAATCCTGGAACAATGCACAGCTTGAATTCAAATATTGAAATAGTTAAAGAGAAAAATCGTTAGTGAAACTTTAAAAACGTGAAAATTGTAATGCAGAAATGTCATCCTAGGGAAATAGACATTAGTTTAAACTTAGCTATATAATGAGAAGATAAACTAGCAAATATAAAAAAATCAGGATCATTTTTCATATTCATCATGGCTTTTTGATATTGTATTTAGTTATGCGCACCAAAAAAAAACATGAGGGGAAATTTAAATACTTGAATATTAATTATAAGATCTGCTCTTAGAGTAGAAGAATTCCGAATGAAATTTATGCTACACTAAAGAAATTTGAATATTACGTGGCATGATTTTGTATTAAAGAATTATTTTTAATGAGCGGATAGAAGAGTGCGAGTGCATGATTGTGATTCATTAAAGGATCTTAGTCTCACAGATCAAGCGGAAAATTGTTTTCCTATAGATAGATATCCTTGATCATTTTGTAGTTGATTGGTCGAAATTTATTTTAGATACTGAGCTAGATGCTAGCTGTATAATAAGTGAAGGTGAAACGTATTTTTCACAAATAAACAGGAAAGTAAACAGAATACATAAATATGGGGAGATAAAAATAAGAAGTTTCTTAAATAAAAATATTACGCAGAAATGAACTTTCAAATTTAAATCATGAATTAAAATTTGAAAAAACGAATAATTCTTCTGTGCTTTCAGTGTGGATCATGCAACCATTTAAGATCACAATGCCTAAATTTTGCAAAGAATAAAGAATTATCAGCTACAGTAAAGAGAACTGAGGAAAGTTAAAATGCAAAGCAACTGTCTCCTTACATTTCCATACTTCGAGTAAATGAAGTTACTGTGTTAATTCTAAGAGAAAATTGTGCTCCCATATTTAATTTTTAAGAAACATTTCACTTCGTAAATGCTTGCGATAGAAAATGGGGGGTACAATAGCCTCTTGATTTAGTATAAAAGCGCTTATCGGTAGCTGAAGTTGAATTCATTAGTAACTTCGTAACAAATTGTAACAAAGGCAGCCATTATTAGTGACAACTTAGATCAAAGGCAACATCTTGTTGGAAATCGGGATGCTGAACCGGCATTTTAAAGAAAGAAAAGCGAAACTCAAAGAGAATATTATTTGAAAGCTGTTCTTATCCTTAGCTTACAAGCAGGAAAATTAGAAGAATGGCCAATATCAAGAGATACGAATGTAAGCATCTGATAAAAAAGAAGAAAAATCTTTAGAACTGAATAAAAAAATGCTGAATTTTTATTCTTTTCCAAATCAAAAGAGATTTTGCCTGAAATAGATTCTTACGCTTTTTTACGTATAAAGAAAGTCCAAATTTAGCACCTCTCTTTAAACTGGCTTGTTCTATAACTAAAAATGATTCAAGGAATCAGTTTTTTTTTACTGGAAAATGATATAAACTTGTGAAACGAAAAACAGATAAATCAAATGCTTAGCGAAACATTTTGTGTTTACCAGTGAATACAGACATGATATGAAATACATGTGCCATTTAAAAGAACAAATGTTCACCGAGTAGTAACTGAAAAAAAAATGGCTGATTAGTCTTTAAGCTATTTTGGATCAACTGCTCAAAGAAATAGAACATGCTAGGAAAATTTGGGATCACTGTTAAAATGCAGAAAAGCCAACTGATAAGAAGAAAATTCTTTACTAAAGGGTGTTTCAATAGTGTAAGAAGTGTTTACTCAAACTAATAAATATCCGAAGATTTCTTACTACACCTTGAGGAAAACAAATCAAAATTTAGTTGTTGTGATCTGTCTTTCTCCAACCCATCCAGATGCAGTTCCAGTTACTAATATCCCGTCAGAATCTAGGGCGAAACTTTATTAATAGCATAATATAACTTGTACTAGAGCCTTCGAAGCAAAAAAATGTGGTTTGTACAAGCTGAGATTGAAAATAAAATTCCAGATGCAAATTATATTGTTAGCATTAAAACTAACTATCACAAATTTATCCTACTAAGATGCTAAAACCATGTTATCAAAGACCATAAGAAATCGTTAATGATCTAAATTGTCGAGCAATGGCCATTATATAGAAAATGAGATGGAAATTCATGTAAGTTTTCATCCTAATATTTCTATTAGAATGTTTCAGTAGGATAGAATTTCTTAAACATTATGTACGTCAATCGTATTTGTTTTAAGTGCGGCTCTAAGGGTGGTAATAAAGCTTCCACTTCGTATATTTTCCGTTGCAAACATGTCGTTGCTACTGCGTGTTCGCTCATTTTATTCGTAATAAAATGTTACTCAATAAATCAATATTCTTATCCTTATGCATCTAAATTGTTGCTTGCTTCAACTGTGCAGGTTTAAGAGCCTATCTTACACCAACAAAATACAATGTAATCAACGGACATCTTATAAATTAACTTAGAAGTTGTAAGGATTATGTTAATTTTATTAACAGTTAAATTTTGAGTAAAACTTCCTTTCCTATCGATTGTTATTTCAACTTACCACTACCGGCCAGAACGTAGTTTAAGAATCACGTCTGAATGTTAATGAGGAAAACGGTATATAACCGCGAAGTTCTACGGTCTTAGTGAGAGAGATACCAGATATTCTGGCTGCACGCGTCCGCCGTTTTAGGCTACTCTCTCGTAAGCTATTATTAAGCTCGGGCGTACTTTAGGCCCTTGATAGCTTCGCAGTAAATTAGCTTTAAGGGACCAACTCTGTTAGAATTTTGATAGCTTCGGCTATATTTCTTTAGTTAAGATTAGTTTAGTTTAATTCTTAGTTTCTTAAGTTGAAGCCCAAGTGTGGGCTTTATTGTACAACTCCAAGACGGAGTTCTGTTAAATCTTATTTGAATAATAAAGGGTCTTTTAACTCTTTCCAAGTTTATTTACTGTCTCACGAACTCAAGCGATTATTCGTTTACTAGTTCTTAATACTCTTCACTTCCAACAGTAACTTAGAATTACACAGTAGGGAATTCTACAAGTCAGTTTCTAGAAAAATTCGGGATGAAGGTAACAGATAATTCAGCTCATCATCCTCAGAGTGATGAATCTGAAAGCTGTCTTCACACATGAAGGGACTATTGGAAGTTTGATAAATTGAATCTTCATGTGACTGGGAACAGCCTATATATCCTGCACTATTCGCATCGCGGAAATGTAGCCACGAAAGTCCTCCACGAAAGTCCTTTTGAATTTAGTTCACCCAAAAACTTAAAGGACTTCATTAACTCTATTATCTACAAACTGGACTGAAATTAAAGATGAAGACACCCCTGTTCTTGAATATGCTATCATCATAATAAATCGACGAAAAGGTGCCAGGATTTAGCGATCAAAAAAATGACAGAAAAACAGGCCAAAAGAAAAGTAATACAGGATGAAAATGCTATGAGATACACTCACTGAGATCACGTGACTTATGTGTAGCTAATATAAACAAGCAATATAGATGATCTCAGAGATCACTTGACTTATGTGTAGCTAATGTAAACAAGCAAGGTCATTTTTCCTCTTCTTTTGCGGAATGTATCTCAGAAGAGCATTTAAAGAAAGAGACCTAGTGCTTGTACTAGCCTCCTCGAAGCAAAAAAGTGGATTGAACTAGTTAAGATTTAAAATAAAATTCCAGATGCAAATTATATTATTAGCATTTTTTTGGTGAAACTAACTATCACAAATTTATCCTACTATGATGCTAAAACCATATTAACAAAGACCAGAAATCATAATTGATCTAAATTGTCGAGAAATGGGTATAATGTAGATAATCAGATGGAAATTTTGAGTGTAATTTCTCAGCTCAATATTTTTGATTGCGATGATGTAATACAGCAGAAAAAACTGAAAAATAAGTTAATAAATAAAATATAGTTAGAAAAAAGGGGGTATTCACTAACGCATTAACGCAAAGATTTATTGTTGATGCGCATGAGTTTGATACCACGCAACTGTTGTTATTATAATCATCAACTAAAAAAATCTGATGTGTACACCACATAACTTCCTTGTACGGAATATTAAATTATACGCATTTTTTCTTGAATTTCATTTAAATTGATTGGATTGAATTAAATCTACTTCGTCGACAGCGCATAAACCCCAATAGAATAAATGCACTCTTTAAAATTCACTATATTTGTTTACTATAATGACACACTGAATGCACAAAATTTATATCATTTGAAGAATTATCGTTCCCACATGTTCTATTCAAATACTATAATAAAGCTAAAACGATGTGCGAAAGAAATTAAGAAAACAAAACAGAAAAGAAACAGTTTTTCACAGACGATTGAGTATTTCTCATTCAATTAATTCAGCTCTCACTTCGCGACAAGGCAAAAATACATAAAAACTCAAAATATCTGCATTAAAAATTACGAAGTAAATCTTAAACACTTATCTCCTCGAAAAAATTCCAGAAAGCATTAAGCATGATTTAATTCACAATAATAAATGAAGGCATTATTTTTGTGTTGCGAAGCTTAGTCTCTCTAGATTGGCAACAAATCTACAATTCTGCTCTTTCAAATGAAAACAACGTAACGTAAAATGAAACAACGTCCACCATGTTATTTAAAACTTAACCGCACTTAAACAGCTTTTAAATTGTTGATAATTGTACAACTATTGCTTCCAGAATTACGAAAGGTATAAAAACCTTAACCGGAAGATAAAAACAACATAATTCAATCATTTTTAAAGCAAAAAATGTACAATTTACAAAAATATAAGAGTAAAGATACTGAGCCGGGTAACAGAGTGGATATATATATAAATATATTTATATACGTTTGGTGCGGGCGATTGCAAACAAAATACGAGGTGCACATCTACATTGAGGCTACTCGTTTTTGAGTTATGCGAGATACGTACGTACATACGTTCGTACAGACGCCACGAAAAATTCTCTTCAGAATTCATTTTAAAGCAGTTTTATAATTTTTTTTTTGGGGGGAAAGAGTCTTTTATTCTGTTCTTACGCACAGATATCACGCAAAAACATCGTTAAATTGCATTCGATAGCGGTCAAAATGGATATTTTCGTTGAAATATTGTGCCTGAAACTTTTCGAGATTACAATAAGTCCTTTTTACTTCGTACAAGGAAATAAAAAAACGTAATTACCTTTAGATTAATTCGTGTCATTTGAGTAAGGAATGATGCAGGAAATTGAAGATAAAATTAACGACTTTTTCTTTCATACACACATTTCACTAACAAAAGTAATTGCAAATATAGCGTCTTAGCTGGCCATGCCAAAGATATTATAAATCGACGAAAACATTTAATTTATAATTATCTGTCATCTTACTAAGATTTTGAATAAATAAAATATATAATTTCATTTTTCGCTTGCAGTTAATATGAAGATAAACGTATGAAGCTATCAATTGTTTAATGAGTTGGCCAAAAAATACATTATCAGACAAGTATTTTTCTTTTCTAATGCAAGGTACAGCTACATACATTCGTAACGTAGGTAGGTTAGATTGGAAAGCTTAAAATTAAGGCAGCGGGCTGTTGTTGAATTTATCTTCTTCCCTGTCTTTATGGCCATTAGCTTTTCAAAAACGTCACAAAAACGGAATTATTTATTGTATGTCTTATTTATTTAATGAGTAGCTCTCGGCGTCCATCTTAAAACTGTTTTGAAATCGTTAAGCGCATGGCACATTTAAAAAGCTAAATTACTGATTGTTAGAGCATTCAACAGCTGCCTGATAGTCTATTACTATTATACCTATAGTCAAAAGATAAATACACTACGTTTTGTTACAGTAACCACAGTTTACATGTCAAAAGAGTACATGAAGCTTGCAGCACACTATCTGGCCATATGTTCCATATGTGTTCCTACTTCGTGAATATTAGCTAAATTTGCATACTTTTGTAATGGATTGACCTTATAAATGAAGTTAAAGAACAGTGAAAAGTAAAAACTTAACTATCAGTGCAAGCTGAAAACTTTTCAGTTTTACATCCATGTGCTCCAAAATTGTTGCATATTTTGAGCTCAGGAAAAAATGAAGTCATTTTTTTAATTTTCGCAGCACAATTGGTTTTGTATTTTTATTTAGATATCATTTATTATGCGAGTCGAAAGCATTAAACGCAACTTCATTTAAGTTATAAATTGCAGCTACGTTAAACAATATTAAATGAATAATTAATTATTTATGTGGTAACTTTACTGAATATCCATTTATACAAGTGTATTTTTGAAGAAGCTCAGGAATTTTAGATTAATTAGATATGGTCATCTTCACATTTAATACACATCCCCATTCGATTTAATTAACTTATAAAAAAGAACTTGTAATAAATAACGTTTTTTCCATCGCTTTGACAAAAGAAACCTAAATTTGAACGTCATTACATTACTTACTATCACCTATCTGATGAAATGCATGCTCTATTAAACGAAAACTCATCCTCGAACGAATGGAAAGTTCGAATCAATGAGCCAGACGACTGTTCATTTAGTTCCAGGTTCTTTAATTCGAATGGCATTGCCCTGACAATTTAAAAGAATTTCTCAGGGTAGAATAGAATCTGAGCTTGCCCTCTTTCCAATGCGGAGTTTCGAAAATCAGGAAGAAGCGTTTTGTGTTAATGATAACATTCTGAAAATTTATTCTACATCAGTCACGGTTGTAGCGACTGCTTCCACGCTTTGAAAGCATTCTAATTTTAAATACAATAGAATTATGATTAACTAAGCCACGAAAACTCTGAGTTACGAATTACCCCAAGGCGAATCTGTGGAAGTGATATATTCTTTTTGTATAATCCGTAGAAGTTTTGTCCTGAATATTGGACAAAGTTCTTAAGAAAATCACATAAGCGTGTCAAATAATTTTATTTTATGACGAAAGTTTCATGATTTTAAATAAAAGTTAAAAAAAAAAAAAACCTTTAAAGTTTAGGGTAGCCGAGTTGTCGCTTTTCGGATCATCTTAAAATATTTACTTTGTTAACAATATTGCATCAGTCATGATCAAGTGATACAGCTAATCATTCGTTAGGTGTTCGGTTTATAAGGATTTTCGTTAAAGAGAATAATTAATTCGTATTAATTATCAGGAACTACCGCTAAAGATAATTATTAATTCGTATTAACAAGAACTATAGCTCGAAACATTCGTATTACCTCGAACTCTCGCTAATAAGAGTGGTTTTAAAACTTTTTAGGATGGAAAAAAATTGAGTTATGATTTGCAATATGAGTTAATAATTCTTGCTAGAGTTATTAATTTTCAAGAATTCGAATTAACACTCAAGACTCATATTAACATTTACTAACGAGAATTACTAATTCGTATTAACAAGAAATATAAACTCGCATTAATCCGAATAATTCTGGTTGGAAGAAAAATAATTATCTCCGATTAAAGTGTTTGTTTCCAAACTTTTTAGTTTAATTTCTAAGCAATCTAAATTTTAAAATAATAATTCTCGCCACATTCATATACATATAATTGTTTTGGTGAAAGGAAGGCGAAAACGAAAGAGAAAAACGGAATAAAATTATTTAATAGCTATGTCATAACAAATAAGTGTGTAAAATTATTGAAAATAAATAAATAATTACAAATTAATTAAAAAATATACACAATTTTCAACATACGCAAAGTGCGTTTGCAAATTTTCAGGGCTAATTGTTTTTAACAAATTTCAGAAAAATTGTTAAAATATAAGTGGCATCATTTAATATTACAACGCTTCAACTTCCTTTTTTCTCTAAGCAATCGTACGCTTATGAATAGAATTTCCTGTGCAATTAAACATTTGCTTTGATCCAAAGAACTTTCGCGTTCAAGATTTGAAAGTTGAGGAAAGAATTTCGAGGATATAGGACATAGCAGGATAGGCGGCAAGGGAAACATTTGAAATGTTGTGTAAAGCATACGGAGATCATCAAATATTAACAGAATTCAAATTTTTTTTCCTAGCACGGACGACTTCACGATTTCCACTAAAAGGATAAGTCGTCACCCTTCGCATTCTTGAAAGTCTGAGAACAACAAAAAACTTCGACAGTTATTGCAGAAACATTATCACTCAGTCTCTTCGAGTACAAAGGTGATGAACTTAATACCAGTACACTGTCCACAGAACTGTCGTAAGTGATCTTAAAAAAGCAAATGTAAAAAACACGTTCTGATTTTGTCTCTCTGGCAGAAATGTAAATTGTTCATGTAAAATGTAATTACATGTAAAATGTAAATGTAAATTATAAAATTTCTCTGTTCTTTGTAAATGAAGAACAGAGAAATAGATCCAATTTCTGTGTGCGTGATTCAATTGATTTTCAATGTGTGATGATCCAAATAGAAGATTCTAAATCCTGGTTTCGAAATGGAAGATATTCATCCTGATTTCGAGTAAATAGCTGATTAGCTGATAGGATTAACACTAATACAGTGTTCACTAAACTATCGCAAAAGATCTTTAAAAAACAAAATCTTGTTTTCGTTTTTTCTCTCTGGCATTGACTGCAGAACTGAGAAAGCGACTTTCGATAGAATTTCTGTGCGTGATGATATATGGAAGACATTGATCCTGGGTTTTCCAAATAAATAATGATTAGCGATGAAAGCTTGGTGCTTTGTTTATGATCTTGAGGCAAAACAGCAATCAATACTCGTCGGAAGAGGTTCACGACGGTCACCAAAGCTTCGTTTCAAAAATCTCGTGTAAAGGCAGTGTTGAAAACATTTATTGATTGGGAACCGATAGTGAACTTTATAAATGCGAAAAGAACAGGCGAAGAGAATTCACCGAGTCATGACTGTAAACTAACTGGTTTCTGCTGCTCGGTAATGGAGCATCATGCATATCTATGCTTATCAAGCAATTTTTAATGAAGAAAAGTGGCACGATTCTCAACTCTGCCCTTACTCAGTAGATTTGACGCTTTCAGACGTTCACTACTTTCTGTTTCCTCAAATGCAGTCTTATCCCAAACACCATTATTTGAGAAATATTGAAGAGGTTTAGAAAACCACAACTAAAGACCTAAGCAGTCTTCGAGAACCTGAGTTCCACGGTACTGTTTGGACATATCAAGTTTAGTAGGACCTTAACGGGCTGTGCATATTAAAGACTACGAAATAAAACAAAAATTAAAAAAAGAATTTCTTCTTTAAATTTTCGATTTTGAATGAATTTAATTCTAAATCTCCGTAGATGTCATGTGTATATTAATTATAAAAACAGTGGAACATAACAGAAAAACAGTGACACAAAACTTCTCATTTAATCGCAACTCATGCTTTGGAAAAGGTTGCTTCAGATATTTTACTCGTTCTACTGATAAGACCATATACGAAGATGGTTATATCTAAACAGACTACTATTTTAGTTGGCGAAGGCTTTATTTATTACTCAGATGTCTGGCATCAATGTTTAACCATCATCAAAAGAGATATTCAGACAACCAATATACTCGTGTAATCATACTAAATAAACAACAGCACCCTTTGTTTTCGCCTGCTTGACAAATGCTGTAGTTTACTCCTTTTCTTCTAATCAACAAACTTTGTCAATTTCCGCAATTTTTTATTTTCTGTAAACTACATGGAGATAATAAACAAAGGCTTATCTGAACTTTAGATACTTAATACACAGAAGAAAATTTCTTTTACCATATCATTGCACATTTTATCTTTAGGGCTTATTTCGAATAAAATCGAAGTTTAAGAAAACAACATTTTTTTTATTGCTTAGCTTTCAATACACAATTTCTGTAAGAGCATATAACGTTCGTTACATTTATATAATTGCGACAATTTTGTGCATCGTGTCTTTATTGCTGGTAAGCTTATCAGCTGTTATTCAAAGAGATAAGTGATTGTTTTTCAGCAACGACTGTCGAAAGTTTTCGATGTTCGTATCCATTCCAGACTGCAAAGGCTCTCAGTTTCATTATCATATCTTCACATAAACTGTCCAAACATTTTTGAGAAATATTGGCGTGTTCGGTAAATTATTTGAGCTTTACGAACGATTGAGTATTTTGAACTGCTTCTGACTTTAAGTGGATCTTTTTAGCGTGTTTTAATGCTTTTAATTCTTCTTAGTAAGAATTTTAAATCTTGATTTAAAATTTTGGTTTTAATTTCTTTTGCATTTGTTCTGAGTGTTTCCATACACACTAGTGAATAGTTTTATATTAACGACTGCTGTTGTGAGAAATTTTCTACTTCCTTATCGCATGACTTAGGGATGTAACTAATTGAAAACATGTCCAGCTAGAAATCTGGAGTTTCAGAGTTCGAATTCGGCGAGAGTACTGATACGTTGATACAGAGGTATTTATACAGGGGTTCTACTGCATTCGCAGTACTTCCCTGTAAACCTGAAGGAAATCCACAATGGGCATGGTGTTGAAAGGTTTCTGGATGAATCCCATGGAGGGAGCAGGGAGAGGGAGGAAAAAGAAGAAAAATATCTCAAGTAGTCCCTTGAAAACTAACGAGGGAGTAGAAAGTAAAGTCCAGGAGCCGGCCGATTGTGCTTCCTACTTTACACGACCTAAAATACTCTATAAGTGGTGGACAATAATTCGTTCCACATACACTTAACGGTGGTGGTGGTGGTGTATTTAATTAGGGCAAAGCACACTAGGGCTATCTGCCTAAGGGAAGGGATGCCTTCGTGGAGGACTTTCTAAGGGAAACTGGCTCTTATACACGTTACACACGGGGAAAACCATGAAAACACCCATGCAGCCAGCCCGTTCGCGGGATTCGAACCTTGGACCGAACTACCAGTGTTCCATACACTTAACGACTAGGTACTCTACTTTGTAGCTGCTCATTAAGAAGGAGAATGTAAAGACCTTTTCTTTTCTTAGTGGTATAATTGAAAGCACGTTCGGCTAGCACTCGGAAGATCCATTTCCATGCTCTCAGGCTTAAAAAAAAAAATCTGGATGATTCTATAAGAAGAGGATGAATTAAAAAGAAAATGTGGTGGACGATAATTTGTCACTGTTTGGATTTATACCCAGTCGCCCTTTAAGCAGAGGAGAACGTAAGGAATTCCCTTTTCATTTCAGCATGCTTTCGGGCATAAAGAAAGCACATCCCGCTGGTTATCAAGAAGTCCAGTGAGGACATTAAGGATTTTTTATGTTGCTTCGAAATAAACCCAATGGTTCTATACTATTGGGAATGTAATTAAAATAATAACATTAATGTGGGAGTCATCAACGTCCAATGCTGAATTAGAGTACCAGCTGACGTCATCAGTATAGCTCAGCGTAGTAAGAATAATCCCAGACAGCGACAGATAGCTTCCAGACGTGGCCGAGAGCGGAGGGTAGATACGAGCAGACGGCTCGTATGCCTTCAAGAGTTTGAGATGACAGACGGTCTTTTCTTTTGATGTTTCACCTTTAGCTGTTATGCCTTTAGCTGATTATACTATTTAAAGCGAGTCATCATCATTTGTGTAAAGGACTGTCTGTGATTGTGCATCATTACATGAACCATTCAACATTTAAACTTTACTTAATTTATCTTTTTTTAATCTTTATTTCTTATTGTTAAATAAAAGCATATGTACAATGCCAAGATCTCTCTATCTCTGATTTAAAAGAGAATTCTACATTAACCTTTTAACTGTCATGCCCGAGATAATCTCGGGCACAGCACTAGTGTTCGAAAATGTCACGCCCGAGTATTACTCGGGGTAATTTTTTTTTTTTTGAGTGCATCGTATTGTTATACCCGAATATATATCGGGAGACGTTTATTTCGGCTTCATCTCTTTGTCAAACCCGACTGTATCTCGGGAAAAGTTAATGTGCGCTCAGTTCAATAGATGACAGCACTTTACTGAAGATTTCAAAGGTTAGAGGTTATTTGGTTCAAGGTGCATGGAATCTTTTTGTTGTAAAATAGCGTCCAGTTCTTTGAAACGTTATATAGATGATTTAGATTCTTCAACCGAAGATGAAAGATGTGTGTTTGATGATGGTCAGCCTCAAAAATAAAAAATGGAGATATACTCAAGCCGAAGATTGTTTCTAATTACGGTCTAACTATGGGTGGTGTAGATCGCTGTGATCAGGAAATATCCTTTCATCCAACAATCCGAAAACGTCAGATAAAATATTATAAAAAGATATTTTTACATTTACTAGACAAGGTACTCTGGAACTCATATTTGCTCTATAAAAATGTAGTTGGGAAACGTATTACATTTTTAGAATTTCGAATCCAAGTAGTAGAAGAGCTTTTACATAAATATGATGATGCAGCTTCTGGACAAAAGAATGTTGGGAGACCACCTACAATAGATAACCCTGCCCGTCTTACTGAACGACATTTTATATCCCATTTTCCTCCTATTCCTGCGAAACGTGAGCCTACAAGACAGTGCAAAGTGTGTTGTTCGAAAAAGGATAAAAATGGGGAAAAGATAAGGAAGGAATCACGATTCTGGTGTAGTGATTGTGGAGTTGGTTTGTGCTTGGAAAAGTGTTTCCAGTTGTACCACATAAGACTGAATTACTGAACTACTAATAGGTATTCACTTATATTTATTTATGTTTTAGAAAATAGTTAATTTTTTTTTATTTTTAGAAAATAATGCTCCACTAGAAGCGAACTTTGCAACTGCCATGTTGAGTGACAGCTGCCTCAAAGAAAATATGCAGTGGCTACAAATCTTTAAAAATTTTACACATGTACGTCAAAATATCAATTTTTAACTACTTAAGTATATTTTATTTTGTACTAAACATTTGGTTTTTGCAATAAAAAAATTTGACAATTTGTGTACCCAAATCATCAAAATAACTTGACAGTTAAAGGGTTAATAATAATAATAATAATAAATAAATTTTGTCGTTGCTTGTTTGCGTATCAAAAGGGATAGTAAATTCAAAAAGCTCCCCAGGCGGCAAATTCACGGACCGGTCTGAGCTGCAAAGGTTTTAGCTACGCCATTGTAAAAACCCGTAGTTTTATTTTCGTTTCCGTTTTCAGTAACCTCTAAAACGGACAAAAAAGTACTTAATCATAGATTCATTTACTTCTGTAATAGTTTATTTCTTGCCATGTTTCACAAAACTAAACGAATTAACACGTTAGGATGAGCATGAAATGCGTCTTCTTTCCAGTCGTGCAAATATTTTTTTTTTTTCAATTCAAAGAGGACCATTAAGGTCCTCGTTCCCACTTGCTGTAAGGTGGTCCATTTTTAAATTGATTTTGATAGACAACGAAAAAGAGCAACAGCATTTCCAGGACGGAAGAAATGTATAAAAATCTCTCAAATCTGGTTTCCTATTGCGCTCCATTAATTTTGGTCAGAAAAGTACTTACTTAATAAGTGCTTTTATATCTTATTTGAATTCTATTTTTAAATGTATTTCAATTTCTTTTCACTGCGTTACCATGTGAAACAGATTTATTTCAAAGTTTTCTTAATTACGCTTATTCTAAGTTTGTAAAATAAAAATTTAAAAAGAGAAAACTAAATAAATAAATGCATGATATTTGATTGAAGTTTAATTAAGAAGTTTTTATTGAGACACAAAAATATTTAATGAACTAACAGTAGAAAATAATATTATATATTTTCATGGGAACTATAGGTTAAATAATTCTCTCTGCAAAATTCATCAACAACTTTGTACCACGAAAAATAAAAGATTAAGGAGTACTTAGTAAATTTGTAAAGTTAATGATTTATGCTTTAGATATTTCAATTCGATTTCGTTGTTTAGGCATGTCCTCTTTTAGAATTTGTAATATAAAATTCTAGTTCAATTTTGCAAAGATAATTATTTAATCTGTTGGTCCCATAAACTACATGATAAATTATTTTTATCTTTTTAATTCAATTATAATTTTATGAGTTTTAATAAAAGTTTATTTAAAGAAAAATTAAATTAAATTTTTTTATTCTCATCTTTTTTAGTCTGAATGACATATTATCAATGAAAATTATTAAACTGAAAAGTCATTTTCCAACAATGAATAATCCCTCTTATACTTTCAACAATTCTGTTACTTCAAATGGTCAAACAAATCCAGCGATTTCGCCAAAAAATCGTAAATTGCATTAATGCTCCTATAAATTTCATGTAAAAGATTTTTGTCCACTGCATTCGATGGTGCAAAGAGTAAAATTATGAGATACTTTAGTTCTTTCGTTAAACGAAAATATGTGCTAAAAATAACTTCAGTATTGAATTAAAAAAATCTAAATGGAATTTAAAAAAAACTCCGTTCACCACATTGTATTGGTTTTCTACAAACCGTATAAGTACAAAATTCGAACTCGATAAGTTATCAGAAAGTAGTTTAAAAATGAATGACAAATTTTTGACGCTAGCGACAAGCACCACAAAATAGAAATTTACAAGAAATATTGTACAGGTATCAATGTTACTGACGCTGCTGCTACTATTGTAACTACTATTACTTATATATAGTAATAACACAATACATAAAATGTGTTGCCAACTCCCGATTAACCAGAATTAGCACCGCTGACAACTTATACGGTTGACGCAAAATCACTGTTAATCCAAGATCAGTTAAAAAACACAGGATAGGTAAATAAGGAATAAAATAATTAAAAATACTATTGATGATAGAAAAGTACTATTAATAATTTACCTGTATTTTCAAGCAGTTGAATCTGTAACATATTTTTTTATTCGGTTACGTAGATTAAATTGATGTTCTGTTTCATGCTTTTGAGGACGTGCACGCAGTTCTTTCTGCCTCGGTTTCTTCCTGTCCCTGTCTATATTTCTCGTTCACTTCAGGTATAGAGACTTTTTTTTTAATATTACTCTTGAATGTTAATAAAAATAGGTACTTAGTATGAAACAAAAGCTTAACAGCTGTAGTTTTGATTTCCCTCCGGGGGGTTGACTCAGGCGAATGCCTGGGAAGTACTGGTTGGGATCCGTACCTAGGCAGTCTCAACCACGGGGGTATCCTCAGAAGACCTGAGGGCTCTCGGGACAGAGTAAGGTTCGGCAGGGACAGTACTGGTACTGCCTTTGTCTGCCCTTGCTTTGTGGGGTCGCAACATGGTAGACTGTAAGTTCGATGGGGCGGCACTTAATTCCGATTGGCACAAGCCTCAGGTCGGAAGTTGCCCTATCCGCTAGCGTTGTAGTTTTGATTTTCCCTAAGACTCAGCAATTTACTTTTAACCCTCTGACTGCTCAATTTGTGGACCGAAATCGCTTAAAAAATTGTGTAATTTTTTTTTTTTTTTTTTTTTTTTTTTGCAAATTTTAAATCTATATATATTGGAGAATTGAAAAATGCATTTTTTATTTCTAGAAAATATTTTTTATATAGATTTTTATCATGAGAAACTAAGTTGCCAGAAATACCAATTTTTAAATGTTATCACCAAAAAAAATTTTTTTTAAATAAATTTCAGTCGAATTACAGTTAATTTATATTTATTGCATAATATAAAAGGTAGAATTATAAAATTTAAGAAAATATAAAGCACTGAGGGAAAAATACATTAAAAATGCAGTTTAGTATGATAGAGTTCAAAACGGGGTTCAAGGCAAAGTCCAACTTCACAGTTTTTGCACGAGATTCAATAAATCTAATTAATAATCAATTTAATTACTAATCTAATCAAAAATCTAATTAATAATTCAATAATTTAATTAAATAATCAAGAAAATCCCTGAATGTTTTCGAGCGGCCATTTCTGTAAGAAAAAAGCGGCAAAATGTCGTGTTTGAGCGTTAATACCACGTGCCTTCAAACGCCCCAATTTAGCGGACAACTAACGATATTTGTTGTCCAAAACGTAAACTAAACGTCTTATACTGTATATAATTTATTTCAGTAGTCAAATGGGAAAAAAACGGGATGCGCTCATCAATAAAGGGAGAAAAACTCATGCCCGCGGAAATCGCGGGATGAGCAGATTTTGCTACATTTGAGTTGCCCGTGGAAATCGCGGGATAAGCAGCCAAAGGGTTGATAGATGATTTAACTATGCTCATACATAGGCTGGTCAAAAATAACGCAGTCCCACCAGCGGCCGAGCGATAAAGTCGCTGAACACTGGTAGTTCGGTCCGAGGTTCGAGTCCCGCGAACGGGCTGGCTGCATGGGCGTTTTCGTGATTTTCCCCATATGTATACCAGCCAGTTTACCTTTTAAAGTCCTCCACGAAGGCATCCCTCCCTTTAGGCAGATAGCTCTCAAGGCTTTGCCATAATCGCACGCACACACAAAAATAACCCAAAACCTACTGTAGCTCGATACTGGTAAGTACGAGTAAGATAAGCAAAAATTCGTGAAGAGAAACATTTGAATTTTATCAGCTTACCTATCTATAGCTACTGTGTTTTATCGAAAATGAGACCCGGTCTTATATTAAATTTTGCTGCAAAACATACGCTAGGATTGATTTTCTAGGAATGTCTTATTTTTCAAGAAAAATAATTAACATTTGTTAGGGTTCAAGAAATACATTTGTTCACGTTCAAGAAACATTCAAAAACGAACAGAATTATTTATTCTAATACAGCCATGCCGTCTTCTGGAACATCGTCATAAAGCTCCGAATGCCAAATTCTGGCCTGAATTTGTTGCGACTTCCTTCTTGTTTATGTAGTCTGCTCGTAGAGTTGGCAACACATCTGCCAATTATATTCTACCATGCATTCTTCACACAAGTAACGATTTCTAATAGCTCAGGCATCACAATGTTCCTTACTGGATTTCCCGCCATTCTACATACTTTCAATGTAGGCATTGATTTTCTGTGTGCAGATGATCTTTAAATAGCTTGTTTATTGCAGTGTCAAAAGTTTGGAGATATGGAGTCATCCCTGCGAGAGCTATTACTTGATCAATTCTTCTTTTTTCAAGGAAGTTCTTCATGGTTTTTAACACGGCGAGTGCTGGCAAAATTACGGATTGTGTACAATCAAGCGTTTTTAGTTACAAATACCTGAAACACGTTCGATTTACTTTTTCTTGCCGTTAGAATGATTACAGGAGGGGGGGGTTATTTCGATTGAGATGAATTGCCAAAATACTTGCAATCCTCGCACTTTCCTTGCTAGTGGACGGAATGTATATCGAAAGACACCCATCTGATCAACGGTAGTTGAAACCCTTGACCTGAAAACACTGCAGTTTCATCCATAGTAATTATGTTCGAAAGTTGGCACTTAGGGATGTCATCGAAGCACTTGAATGCAAATGCAAGTTTAATCTATTCATTATCTTCCAATCTGAACTCTGTTGTGAATATTCTTCTTAGGGATAGTTCATATCGCTGAAGGAAGCCATCCACCTAGTTTTGTGATGCTTTGAATTCGTCTGGTGGTATGTATAGTTGTGCTACCATTGCAAGGGCAAGTGCCTGAATATTAGCCCTGCGAATAACCAAGCACTTTTATCTTCTATTAACTATCCATTCACAGACTATGCGTTTCAATTCTCCAAATAATGGTTGTCGACCTGATTCCCATTTATGTTTCTTGGAATTTCTTTCGTCGACTTGTTGACTGAGATTATTGTACTCTGATCGACATTTTCGGACCATTCGTAGATGCGACTCCTGCTTGCAGAAAGCTGTAAGATTTTTATCCCTCGAGTCTTATTCAATTCTTTCTTGTACTTGAATGGAATAGGTCTTTCTTTCTTTGCTCATTTTACCTGAGCCTCAAAATTTATTATCCTTTAAATTTATTATTAAATCAAATGCTAAACATCCGTCGCTAACGTGAAGTATTGGAGAATGAAGATTCGAATTTGTCCCAAACACGTTGTTTCAAATGTGCAGTGTGTTGCATCTGCACGTGGTCATTGAGCAATAAAGTATCCGTCTGCTGACGATCCTAACTTAGGCTTATTTTAGGAGTGGAGTTTATGTTAGGAGTACCTTAAACTACGCTAGGGGTTTTTTTGAAGGTCTCATGTTTGGGGTAACACAGTGCTTTTAATATTCTGAAGAGTTGTCCTAAATACTTCATGTAGTCATGTAGTTATGTAATAAAACCTGCATATTTCATTTCAAACCCTGAGTACAAAAGGCAGTCGATCGAAAGAAAGCATACTCATGGCATGGAGACAAAGTTGACTGCATTGCAGTAAAGCAAATGGATCACACATTGAATGACATTTTCCGAACGACCAAAAAAAAAAAAAAAAAAAAAAAAAAAAAAAAAAAAAAATGCAAAAAACAATCTACAAAATTTTATTTCTCTAATTCTTAAAATTATGGAGTTACAGTCGATTGTGCGTTATTTTTTAACTGACTTATGTATCTTTCGGATTGTATACAATTGAATTATATACTATTATAGTGAAAACAACTTCCAAATACTATTACTGTGTTAGTTTAAGCATTTTGTTTTCTCTTCTGCATTTTTTTCTCTTGATAAATTTATTTATATTTTGTGAGAGTAATGTTATCAGCGTTTTTCGATAAACAACTTATTTTATAGACAGAATTCTGCCAGTCCTCACGAACGAAGTTAATTATGCAAAGTCGTTTTATTTCAAAAGGGCAAACTTGAGCCTATTTATTTATACAGATACCCATCGTACGCTGATACACTAAGTTTCCTGAATAAGGTTTTGTATACCCTCGCATGATTTTTTAAATCTTAGTCCGAAATGTGTATATTCGTATCCTCCACGAGTTTCATCCTTCAGGCAGATACGGCATACCTTCCCTCAGGCAGATACCTCATGTATTTTATTGTATTCAATTAAAGAAGACAAATAATTTGATGTCATTTGTCATTCTGGTATTTCTGCAGCCTATTCTCTCTATTGTTTTGATAATCGCAACACAAGAAATGATTTCAAGAAAGCTCGATTAAATTATCTTTCTCCCAACAGGATCTTTCGTATTTTTGATTTCAAGGATCAGTGCTTTTCCTTTTTCGGAGATATGAATCAGCGTTAACCGTTTAATTTCGTTCCAAATATGACATTTCATTTATCAGATCCAGTATTTTTATCTTCTTATAACAATATCAAAAGATTTTTAGAAGTATTTTCTATTCCGTGATGCACTGATAATTTACCAAACGAATAATCCGCTTATGGATAGTCATGATTTTAGTGTAATTATATTTATATTCTTCAAAATAACCTTAGCTAGTTTCTGATGAAGTAGAAGTAAATCATTTAAATCAGTGAAAATATTTTAAATTTCGCTTGAATGAAAGTTCATTTTTCAGCTAATGACGTTTTAATTCAAGCTTAAAAGTTATATGTTACTTCTGCTATTTAAAGTGCGAAATGTACTAGGACTATAAAGATTGTTAGATGACTTATATCACGTATAAGCCTTATAACTACAGGTATCAGAACTTAATCGAAGTTTAATGTAAAAATTATTTATTAAGACATTAACTTGAATTACGCAAAAGATTTAAAAGATATAATGGAAAAACTCAATTGCAAGATATTTCAGAATGTATGCTCAAGTTGAATTTGAAATGCAGTTTCAGCACGCGTTATTACCAAAGCTCAGATTTAGGTGTTCGCAAAGCAGCTTATGATTAAATCAATAAATTAAATTCAATCCACTGGGAAGCAAACTAAACAGGCTGAAAAGCCTGTACTGCCAAACGATCTGTCTCAGAACTCAGAATTTTAACTATTTGCATTCTGATAGGAGTTGAAGAAAGTAAGGGTAAAGCAAAATAAAAAGGTAAACTGAGTTAGTTAATGTAACATTAATGTAATGAAAAGATATAAAGTTCCCGCCAACACAAGTATGACGTGTACTATGGTACCTCAGTGAGCTAACACGAGGGCTACGTTAGAGCCAGTGATTAGTAAATAAGATACTCAACGCGCTCAGAATAGAGCGTATGGGAATTCTACAGTAAACATATTGGTAGTAGCATTCACGTCAAATACATCCAGAGCTGATCAATATCAATTTAGTCTTATTTTCAAATGAGGAAAAACAGAAGTTACTAGAAGTTTGCCTTGTTCCAATTTTTGGGTTGAAATGTGCCATTAAGGCAGAAGTTTTTGCAAGGATCTATAAAAAGATTCATCCTGCTTTCCAACAGAGTGCTCTCTTACGTTGCTAGCGTTATGAGGCAGAAGTTGGAAATATTGAAAAGAATATTCTAGCCTTACTATCAGCCTATGCTTAACATATTATTTTCCAAATTCAGACATCTTCATGATATGGGCACATCTCATGGCAGTCTGGAGGTAAACTTTTCAGTGGCCCAAGAGATCCTAACTCAGTGGTTGGAGTGTTTAATTGAATTTGCAGTTCTTTTAAGATTCTAAAATTGTGGATAGGTAGAAAGTTTCTAGCGGTTTAGCGTAAACTGAGATAGAGCCTGGTTTCCAATTAACATCCTTTTGGCATGAATAAGCAGCGAATACAGCCCTACACGCCTTATTAATTAATAGAGTTTTTATTTCACAACAAAGCTTTCTCCAGACGAGTTGAGGTAGATAGCTGAAGGTTGGGATTTTATCTTGATCATTATCTGGGGTAATATTTCTTGAGAAACGCAAAATGCAATTCAGTTTGTTTAACATGTTTTGTTAAAATTGCTGAATTAGAAGTGATTGAATTAATCCTTGATGATCGATGATCGAGGAAGGTAGTATAGGATACGTGTAACCAGCGGCAATACATTTCTACCAGAAAGTCATCTTTAACCTGGTTCATCAAGCTTTAATGCCCGCGGCAGTTGCTATAACATACAATAAATTTGTTTTGCCTCACAGCTCTCAAACAAAAACTTTTTGATTATCCCTTATGTGAGAGACAGGTCCATCAGGAATGTGATAAATAATCAGATTGACTATTAATTCGTATGGTGGTCCATTTTTATTTTAAGCACCAAGATCTTAAAACAAAGAACTATATCGAATCCATTTGGAAAGTTGTTGATACTTATTTTCCTATCATTCGAAAATGATAGGATTCCGTAGTTAATTTGAAAACAAGAGATCATTAAAATGGATGAAATGGTTGGGTAACAGCAAACCGGCGATCAATGGGGCGTTGCAAATTCAAGAGCGAACTGTGTTTAATTCTTTCGACTCTCCAGTGTTCTCTGATTACATCTGTTCATTTCGGCTTACCATTTTCCGTCTATGAACAGCCAATGTAAAGAAAAATTAAATGCCACGTAATTAAAAGTAAAAATAAGTAAATGATCCTGTTGCGGTTAAAATGAGGGATCCAATATTATAATCAGTATACTTACACGGAAATCAGATGTGACACCAACTCAAGGGCAGCACATTATATCTTGTCCAGTTAGCACCTTCGGCTGAATAATCAGTGTGAATAAGATATATATATATACATCTTTTCATTTTGAGCCGAGGAATACTTAACTAAGGCTTATGATTAACATTTTCAAATTTTAATGAATAAACAAAAAGCTATTTAAATCAAGATGTTGCTGTAAACTATATATTAGAATTAACTAAAAAATCATAGTTTTTTTTCAGGTATTTATAAATTCCGTATAATTAGTTAAGTTCATTCCTGGGAATAGCACATTCGAACCAGTTAATATCTCGACTCTTAAGAAAGGTTCAATATTTGAAAACTCGAATATTCCTTTCATTCGAACCTTTTCGAATACTAACCTAGGAAACCATCAGAAACTTTAACTAAAAACGTTTGGGAAGATTATTGTTATTACCATTATTATCATTATTTTACTTCCAAAAGAAGCATTCATAGGACAAAGCGACAGTTGCAGTTTCAGTAGTAAGTCAATTGTATTATATATCAGTAAAGTCTTTAGTATAAAACAATCCAAGAATTTTATTATTCACATATATGGAATGAGTCGTGAGATGAATGCATATTTTCTTTGAAAATTATTTTTTAAGTTCATTCTTCCTTTATTTCACCAAAGATTAGACAGTTACAAAATTTATTTCCTCAAAAGTAAACACGGAATACACTTTTCTGATGAAACTGAACAATAATTCTTCCTTTCGGATTAACACACAAATAAAATAAGACAATAAATAAAATCAATTTTTATTTACATAGTATTTAAAAACGAAAAATGAGCTTATAAACAGTATGAACTATATCTCTCATTATTATTTACATAATAGTTATTTAGCAAATATTATAAGCTTATCTATATGTCCTACATATTTATTTACATTTACCCCACCTGCGGCCAAACGGTTAAAATCTCTGAATAGTAGTATTTCTACCCGGGCTTAAATCTCGACGAAAGGATTAGCTAAATGGGCAGTTTCATGATTTTCCCCATGTTCGAAACTAATATGATCCAGGTTCTCTTATAAAATCCTCGCCTTAAGTAGCAGCTCTCTGGGGCTTTGTCTTAATCAATTTATTATGAGGTATTTTAATTTATTAGCTATTTAAAAATAAACGGTAATTACTTTTTAAAACAGTTTAAAACATTGGTTTTCAAACTCTTTGGGGTTTCATACAATTTCTGCAGAGTTCCGCAAGTCAATATCATGTGGTGCAGACCGCAAATTTAACTATTTAAAATAATTTGTAACATTATAATTTAATTCCACTAACGAATTAAAATTTAATTAAAATTTTTCCTATATGTCTCACTTTATCACAGACTCCCTCATTCTAGAGAAATATGCAGCTTAACCAGTTTAACATCATCTATATTAATTTAGTAGCTATTTAAAAATGGACGGTTATTACTTAATAACCGTCCATTTTTGGTTAATATAATTTAAACTGTGGTTAATATAATTTAAAATAATAATCTTCAAATTGTTTTCCTCATAATCCTGGATACAACTCCTGTAGGTGTTCCGCAAAGTCAGTATCAAGTAGTATTCCGTGTAGAACACAAAAGCTAACCATTTTAAAAACTAGTTTAATTTACTTCCTCCTAAACAGCGAGCAGCAGTGTCCAAGTGGATAGGATCACTAATCACTGGTAGTTAGAGACGGTTTCAAATCTTTGCGAACGGGCTGGCTTGCAAGTATGGTTTTACTTTTATGCAGCATGAATATCCACCAAGTTCTTTATAAAGTCACGAAAGGCATTCATCTTCTTAGGCAGATTGATCTCGTATGTTTTGCTTTAATCAATTAAACTAACTTTATAAGTATTTTAACCTCCGCACTACGTGCTCATATAGTGTAACTGTAGCATGTCTCTCTGGGATCGGAAGATATGGCATTCGAATCCTGGCAAAAACCCTGTTTCGTTCTTCCTGTACCAATAAAGTCCTAACAGCTCTCCAACCTACCAATATAAGAGTTCATTAAATAAAGAACGCATGTATGTGGATTCGCTATCACTTGTAGCGGCTTTAATGTCACACTCGCAGAATTCTGAGGTGAATATGCATTCCATGCTTAATGTTTATCTATGTTAACTATTTAAATAATCTTCTTTCATTTGCACTTGCTATGATTTAAAAACCTATAAATGTTTTTATTCGAATATTTTTTGTCGAACTTTACCGGGTAAATAAACCTCAAGATTCAGAAGTTTTAATTATGCCCTTCATTCACTAAACTTCACTTGTATCTTCTTAATACATACACGTGTATTTTCAAAGCTGTGCTCTTAAATTCATTGCTATTAAATGCATACTTAATTTTTTTTATTAAAATCTTTTAATATTAAATTGTAGAGACGATAAAGGATATTTGGTACATAAAACATGAAAAACCATCTACTCTCTCGCCGGAATTCAAACCACATATCTTTAAATTCGTTTATTAGACCTACTAATCACTTACAACAAGAAACCAAACACGGGATAAATGAGATTATCCCGCTTATTCTTCCCCAATTTAAAGAAGGTAGAATGCGCGGAAACACGAAAGCCAGAATAACAAATCCGGATAATTGACGAATTACTGTCCCTCACATTTTTAGTTCTGTCTCCGCCATAGAGATCTTTAGCTGTCCTAATCAGTTTAGTAGTTAGCGGCGTTGGCTGACGTACCGATGCTCCCGAGTTCAAATTCCGGAGACGGCATATCTGTTTGTATATGTATAGTGTCTGTGAGGCATGGAAAGCCGTGAAAAACTCAGAACGTCCTTCTGAATGTTCTCCATCAAACCTGGAACGAAGCTTCACATTTAGTGCCGTGGGACTTTACCAAAGAACACGCAGTGAAGTTCTAGAACTCCGGTTACCTTATTTCTGTTCCTATAAAGAACATTAGTCACTTTCGATTAAGAAAGTGCAAAAACCAACAGTCACTTCGCCAGGGCTCGAACCAGGGATTTGTGTTAACCACCAGGAGAAAATGAATTAATTGCTAAAAGTGAAAGTTTTATTTTCCCTTATTTTCTCATTGTTTTATTCTTATATAAAAGATTCGAAATTGAAAAAGGGCGAGTATATTTTTAGGATTCTGATTCAAGAAAGTTTAAGATTTGTCGCAAACTCCTATTTGGAGTAATTAATTGAAGTCTTCGCTGTTCATAGCTGCAATGAAAAGAACGTGTAATTGGTGTGGTATATCATCTTAGATATACGTGTTTCGCCACTCTTACTAAAGACATTACACACCCTGCTCCATCACTAAAATCCACCGTATTATGCAGAAGTCGGAAGACAGGAAAAATAGCCACCAACGTGACATTAGTATCTCGCTCCCTGCCGACCGTCTTACACTTACCGACGACAGTTTCAAATTTTCACTATCCCAACCTATCCGACAGGGCCCGAGGGGTTACCACTCCCGGTCATGGAAGGGTGCGTCATGGAAGGTCATGGAAAGGTCTCATGGAAACTCATGGAAGGGTCTCATGGAAGGTTATGGAAGAGTCTCATGGATTATTATTCGCCGCTCATTATTCGCCTGACAATTTGACTGGTTTTCAGAAATGCTACCTACAGAACCACGCGGAATGCAGGAAGCTCGCACTGGGTCTATCACGGGACCTATTCCACCTCACCCTGTGGACACACAGAAAAATCGAGGGCAGTTTCCTGCGGTGACACACAGGTCACGGGGAACCACCAAGCTTAATGATTTTATGCTCCCGTGGCCGAGACTGCCTAGGTACAGATTCTAGCCAGTAGCTTGGCAGAGTTTTCCGCGTCGACCCCGGAGGTGGTATAGCATGGCATATGTCCTTGTCCATACACAACATAAGTCTTATGACAGAGACTTTGTCTTTACAGGAATAACCATTAAAAGATGAAGTTTCGCATATACAATACGTCTAAATAAGATCAACGTGCTATCATAAAGTTCCTCATTATTGATGGATGTCGAAGAACTGAAGTGTCTCGTCGGATAAAGGAGGAATGAGTGATTACGTCCATCCTAGTTAAGCAAGAAAAGGCGATTGTACAGTGGTGAATGAGGTTATTAGTATGAATATTGTCTCAGTATTCGATCCATAGACAGTTAATTTATCCTGAGTTACGAAACTGTGCTCTTTAAAGCACAGTTCCAGAGCACAGTAACGGACAATCCCATTAAGAAATGAAAGGTCCATGACTAGAGACATGGACACCAAACGGAGTTATAACACCAACTCAGGAAAACATTATCCACGTATGTAGCAATCGCACACCCCAAGTCTGAACTTACCAGCACCGTTATAGTTCATCACTATGCTGGATTGAACCTCCAGGAAAGGAGGCTAATTATTGTGATTGCAACATTATTACCACCATAACTGATCATCCACAGCGAACGAACTCCAAGGGAACTAATCTCGGTGGTATATGGGTCCTTTAATCGCACGCCTTCGAAGAAACATATATTGTGGCCGTCTTCATTGCTACAAGCTGCCCAAAAGATTGAGAAAGATATAAGGATTGGATTATTTAATTATGGCAAAGCACACGAGGGCTATCTGCCTAAAGGGAGGAATGCCTTCGTGGAGGACTTTCTAAGGAAACTGGCTCGTATACACATTATACATGGGGAAAACCACGAAAGATATAAGGAAGGGATTCTCAAACCTTTTCGTATCAGTCACATTTACAAAAATTGTTTTCTGCATCGGGCCGCTTACATTCTTCTCTATAATGTAGAGTATACGACATAATCAATGTTTCTTCGGCAACAACTCTTATTTAGAGATATTTCTCTCGGATGAATTTTGAATTTCGAAACTTAGCGTATCCATTTGTCATGAATAAAATTTGTGCTTAAATACCCTCCTTCAGTGAAATTAACTTTTCTTGCATCATAACATCCAGATTAAATACATCGCTATTCGGCAGTTCTATGATTCATACTGGGACACTGAACGGTAGCACATTCGGCGCGTATTCGAGATACTAGGTTCGAGTCCCTTCGAGGGCATTGCTCACTTTTCAAGTCTCCTGCATTTAAAAAAAAAAAAAAAGAAAAAGAAAAAAAAAATGACTTTACATATTTTTTTTAATTTTGCAATCAATTTGTATATAAAAACATATCTTCTGAGAAAGTACCCTCCTTTTCTATAACGAACAATCGCATTAAGTAATTATTTTCGATTAATTGTTGATCTAAACAAACCATTGTTTTCGCTTTAGAAAGAAAACCGAAGGTAATCATTGTGACTTATTTTTGTTTGTGCTTTTTATTTTTTTACACTGCAGTTATTGAATAAAAGAAATTACGTATTTTTAAAATGGCGCAACTCATAAAGAGACCATAGGGGAACGTGAAGTCTGCCTCATAAAGAGACCATAGGGTGACATGAAGTCATAAAGAGACCATAGGGTGACGTGAAGTGCCAGGATGGTCGGGCATCTCCCTACATAGTATCACATATCACATATTTTTAAATAGCATTATTGACTTTAAAAATATATTAAATAATTCTTGTGTATTTTCCCCTTATATTGATTTCACATGATTCCTTTCTTACTACATGATGTAGCTTTATATAAATAAACAACTAATTACCAATTTTATTTATATATTTCTTGTATTCGGTGGAATATTGTGATAAACTGGCGGTATGTATTCAGCTATCGAGCCCTAATCGACCCTTTGACCGTCAATGACTCCCTTTAAAATTTCAACGTCCCGCAACGGGTCAGTACTGACACTGTTAGGAACCCCTGATCTAGGGTATTACGAAGAGCATGCGCAGTGGCTTCCTATGATACTGAGGGAGGAATAAAGTTTCAGAGTTTTATCCGTCAATAACTCGAAAGGCAACCTTCAAAATTTCACATGAATGGCATTCACAGTTAAGTCACACACAACGGGACAAATGTCTGACCGCCTATGTTTGAGTTCTTAATCGTGGATGCCTATGCATAAAGTGTAGCTAAAGTACGACTCTACTTTTGCTGCCTGTTATCTACAAACAGATTTCAGTTATTAACACACATACTATTGCACATTGCAGCGGAAAGAGATTTTTACTTTCTCGTGATCATAAGGAAGTATTGATTTTCATTGGAGATGTGCTATATTCTGGACTCCCTATAAGTTCTTTAAGATTGTTTGGAATCTTTTGTCCTGTTGCTGTGTGTTAAGACTTGCTGCTTCTGAATGTGCAAGTACTGGCACAGATTCACTGACCTGAATTGAGCGAAGTGTTACAAACATATTTTTCATTCATTTCTGTTCTTGGAATTCGTGATTTATCTGATCATTAATCTATATATTAATTCTTCGCTTTTTCTGCAGATTAAGACCACAGATCCTGATAATCAGAATATTTAAAACATTTTTCCACATTACCGGATTTGGTTGCAATCTAAATAAGCTGTAGATAAATAGGGAATTCAGTAGCTTAAATTACCTATTTCTTTAGAAATTAGTGAAAGTATAAATACTTTTTACCGAAGTACTTTTATATATATATAATTATCCACTCTCTATATTATTTACTTTAAATATTAAATATATTAATTACGCTTGCGTAAGTGATAAAACAAGAGACACTTTGTAGCTTTCTCTGAAGAATCATAGTAATCGTCAGGTAATTGAAAAAACAAAAGCTTACATTAACTGAACTACTGAAATTTCGACAAGACTGTAAGAATTAGGTTTATTCAAAAATATAGCGCTCAAAATTTATATTCTGCATATTTAGAAATTATTATTCAGTGGCACTTTTTGTAATTCACATTTTCCATCTGCAATATTTAGCTTCTATACTGCTTTAATGCATTCGTAAAAAATGTTTTTCTTTCGCCAATTTTTTAGCGTTAGCCTTGAAGGGCTATTAGTCTCGAAACGGTATTTTGCGTTGAATCACTCTAAAGTCTAAATCACTTTTCAAAATGTTGCCACCAAATATTATCGCCCTGCATTATATTTAAAGAAATTAAATAATGAAGAATCTGCACTAGTGTGTGTAGGTTTTTCGCATTGTGAAAAAACGACGGTACCTAGGTATAACAAATTTTGAATTATGTAATCCTCCACTCGAACATGGGCACCGAATTTGGAATTTATTTTATTATCTTTATCATACTTTGTAAAACTTTAACAACGAATTTTTGATTAACATATTCAACGATTTCAAAGCAAGCAATGGCAACACAGTACGAAAAAAAAAACATTTTTATCTCCAGCGCGCGAGACTGCCTGTCGGATATTCTGTTTTGAAATATTTTGTTAAATTGCTGTTGAACTGAAGTTTATGTGGTTTAAGTGCGAAGAACATGAGATTTAATAAATAAAGGTAACACAGAAAACGTTAAAAAAAGTCCCTTTGGGCGTAATTTAAAATCTAAATGCTTTCAGATTTTTTCATTGTTTTATTTTTTAATTAATTTGAGATATAAATTTCATTTTAAATTTAAATCCCTGAAGCTATTTCTTAAGTCGGAAATTTTCCCTTTAAGTGATATATAATTTAATTGAGTATCATGTATTGTTTTATTTGAACCAAAATTTTAAGTTGCTAATTGGCTGGCCTTTTGAGAAAAATATATAAACTATTACAAAAAATTATGGCCACTACATAATTACCTTTAACATTCGGCCTGTTACTACTGAGCAATGTACGTAAATTCTTGGTAGTGGTCTAAGAAGCGCTAGACCATCATCTAATTTCATATAAACCGATAGCAGTAACATATTTCGATAATAACAACCTATAGTAAGAAAATTATGAACATTTTATTAGCTTGCAACTTTTCAAATTAAAACTTGAGTACCTTCTAGACTTTGCTTTCTGCAATTAAATGCACATTCTTAGCTACAGCAAAAACTAATGAAACGGGCATGTCCGTCTCATGCTCTATTAGCCTGTATATTGCTTACACCAATAAATATTATGAAAAATTACCCTTAGATAAAAAGATGTTCATCTGTTTAGTAATGAGAAGTATTTGTTAAATGCATGATCAATTTTAATTAACGATTCTATCAGTAAATGTATCAGTAATGTATGCGCAATAAATGTATAAGAATTTCAGCAAGTATTTAGCCAATATCTAATTTTTCGCATTCAAAAGGCCACCTAATTTTATTACGTAATATCAGTACAAGAGAATAGAGGCATTGACTAGATGAAACGTAGGTGTTGAGAAGAAAACTCCAAAAAAGGAAAGTTAAACCATAAAAGGCTAAGAAACAATGCTGTATACATAATAACTCTATAAATCTATCTAATGACTGAATCATACTAGAGCCCAAAATATGTACAATTGAATTTCCTTAATCAATTTATAGTTAAGAATCTACTGTATTGCTATGGCATGCAGATTTCAGAGCTCGAATACCAACCTTCGTCTCAAAATATCGCTGAGATAGAATGCAAAATATCAGTGTTTCTCTACTGTTTTGTTGTCAATATGCTCTGTGATTTTCACAAATGCTAATCTAATGCTTCCACAGGCTTACAGTAAGTAATACTAAATCTTTTTCCTTGTCACTCTCTGTTTGTTTTGACACCAAAGGGATTTTTTACAGTTGATTCATCTTCAACTTTTTAAATCCATTCAGCAAGTTTCTTCATCAGAAATTGTGATACGAGAATTATTCGAAGGAATGAATAGCTTGAATTGAGTTTTAGTATTTCACAGTATTTTATTTAAGGACTATGCATTTTAAAATTCGTTTCATGCATTATTATTTTTATATATTGTTGCAATATTTTTTACAGTTTTATCTAGTTATTTTTATTTGTTTCATTTGGGGTGATCATTTTAGGGTTATTTTGTTTGCCATTGAATTTGACACCATATGTTCTGTATATAAGTTACTTTTTATAAGTTATTAATTTAGAAGTCCAATAACAAAATTCGGCGTTATATTTTCAAATTTTCACAGAACATATAAGTTATTTATTATTTCTTATACAAAAATGAAGATCTTTCAACACTAAGACTGAAAACATTTAAATTTTAAAAATAGCTCAAAGAGAAAGCGACTATTAAGGAATTACTCGTTAGTGCATGAAAAATATCGTTATCAAAGTCATTCATACAGTAAACTTTAAATCGCAGTTTAAGTAATTCTCTTTGAACCTTAACTTTCGAAGCTGATTTACAACTAACTCATCCTATCTCTCAGAGCCTTATTTATATATTTGAGTTTCTACGGGTTCATGGATTTGGAGTGATTAACGACAACACTTGATGAAAAATGTAAACACAATTTATTAGCCAGTATTACTCAGGACAGCTTCAAAAATACGTTTACAGTCGTCAAAAAACTACGAAAAACACTCTGACACAATCAGCAACACAGCCTCCAGACTAACAGGCTATAACGGTGAAGACATCTTCACGGCAAAACACTAGAATACAGCTCCCGACTCAGTTCGGTAGTTCTCGGAACTCAATGTAGTCTCAAGACTCTCCACGCTACAACTCGTAATGCACTCGACGATATACTCGATAGTCTCAACGATGCACACACACGCGATTCACTGACGAGACACTTTGATACTACACTGACGATCAACTGCTACTCTGCGTAAAGGCAGGGTTTATAACTTTTGGCCTGCCTTCGAGAACCTTCTGGGTCAAACTGGTAAGAATTCTTCCCATCTGTCTATGGCTAAATGGGAGATTTCTCGCCAAATAGGGCAACCCTGCCTACCTTGCCATTTTGTGACAAAACTAAACTCAAACTGTCGGGAAGCTGTCTTACCGCGGCTGGGCATTTCGTAACAATATGTAGTGCTACTCTGGCATGAGTATGCTGTAGAAGGGGCTTCTGGAGAAAAAACACTCATATGGCTTTGAAAATGCATTTACGCTAATTTTTCATGAAGTCATGAAATGATAAGAAATCACAAAATATCGCCAACGTGGCAGCAAAAATTATCACCAAAGCCCATCACGAGCATATTTGCTCATATGTTGCGTTCTACTTGAGCTAGTTTTACAATTTAAACTTTGTTGGTATTAGAAGTGAAAGATCTACAATATTACATAAGAAATAAACACTTATATGCAAAATACGTGGCCATGAATTCAATTATAAACAAAAAAAACCGAAAATTATTCTCCCAAAGCAACAAATAAATAAACAACCAACTAAAACATATGAATAATATGTACGAACAATACATCAAATGTAATAAAAGTGTAACATTTATGTATATATACAGAAATAAATATAAAATGCATACAGAAACTTACAACAATAATTACATAATAGTAGTATATATATACAGGTATAATAATAATAAATTATATAAACATACACAGATATAATAATAATAAATAATGGAAGAAAGGAGAACAAACTAAAAAGGACCTGTGTGGAAAAGAATTTTGGGCACTGAGCTGCAAAATTTGATAACAAAGTAAAAAGGAAATTCTTCACGCTATTGCTTAAAAGCAAATGTGATACTGTGGCTCCCGTGTAAAATTTTTTAACACTATGTAAAAATAAATTGTAATACAAAAAGTTAAAATACAAGAATTATATAAATATATACAGATTATAATAATAATATAAATAATAAAATAATAAATAATTATATAAATATATACAGAAATAATAATAATATAAATATATAACGATATAAGTAGTAATATAAATATACACAGAAACTTTTAACAATTATTTTACTTTTTCCATGAGAAATGTGCTATATAACATTCAATTATAATAGTGCTGGCTCCAAGATAATGCGCCGAATGCTTGCGATTACATAGGAATGATATGTCTATAACCTCCTCAGAGAACATTCATATTAGCGTGTACCTAACCATCAGGTGCGGATTATCGAATTTTACTTTAATATGAAAACTTAACTAATAAGTATAATTAATTTAGTGATTGAAGACCGAGAGGTTATCTTACAATTATTCTCTGATCTACTTTCATAATAATGAAAAAGTCGATACTTATATCCTTACGAAAATGCTTTATAGAATTCTGTAAAGAAATCCAATATTAAGTTTGTTTAGAATACTTTAGAACTACGGTCCAATTTTTCTATAAATTAGGTCAGAGATCTTCTACACAGTTCTATAAAATTTTAGATAGTATTTATTGAGTTATATACAAAGAATCTGTAAAGATATGTGTAGATAATCCAAAGAGATTATTCATAGATTAATCCACAGATCCACAGTGTAAGATTCTAGACAAATTTATACAGTTTCTAAAGGTCATGTGTATAAATTCTTATATGATGTAATCAACTGACAGAAATTTACTGAAAATATGACACAGTTAGATTATAAGTCTGTAAGATATTTTCTCCCTCCTTACAGCATGTCTTTGGGTGTAACAGTAGCATACTTAGCGCTATTCGAGAGGTCTAGAATTCGAGTTTCAGAGAGGGCATTGCACATTTTAAACGTCTCCTGCTTCAGAAAAGCCTAATTATTCTACAGTGGCGACTGAACTAAAAGGTGGTGGACAATAATTTGTCCACCACCTTTTAGCGACCAGCGAAATTACGTTCAAGCAGTGCCCAGAGAAAAGCTGAAGCGAAAAGAGACGCATTATTTCAGAGGAAGAAGGAGGGGAGTCAAAAGTTTCAGTTGGAGTTAGGTTTTGGATTACAATTTGGTGATTGGTCAAGAGGTATTGCATTAAGCGTTATGTAAGATCGCATGATTAAGCACTTTTTTTTTTTTTTTTGTCAGCACTAATAGGCAACAGAAGGCAAATTTATCGAACTTCGAAAAATGATTCTTTCTGACGTTGTAGAACTCAGCTAAAATTTACAGTAATACCAAAATCCATTTTCCAGTTTGTGCTTCGGAAATAATTGCAAGTTTCAGTAGAAAGTAGCATAAAAGTTATTTAAATATAAACTGAAGAATTGTAATAAAAATTTAAAAATAAGGTGAAAAAAGTTCAAAATATGTGTATTTATCCGAGACTTTCGGAAAAGTTTAATGTTTGCTAACTCTTAGAAAATCCCTCTACACTCATGGAAATTCTTACCGCTAAAGACGTATTGCTCTACTGATGATCAAGTAGAAACTTGTACGGCTAACTAACTACCTGTCAACAAAATGTCCACATTATTAAAAATAAGTGGGATTTGACAAAGATTTCCCTATTGCATTTAAAGTGCTTTTATGCATTTACAAACTGCTAGGATTAAATAAAAAGAGATATGTAAATATTTCCTTGAATAGCTAAAGATGGCGATTAGAGGCATTTGACCACTAATGGGAAAAAATATTCGATGCAGCAATTTGGTTATTTATTGTAATTATTTTTGGGCGCTTTTATTTTCAAGTTGCTTATTTTTTACGTTTTTTTATGAGCTATCTTAAATAAAGGACTAATCCCTGCATCACGTGTATGCAAACTTTTCTAAACTCACGATTCTTTACAGCGCAAGAGATTGTTTAAGGGTTGCTTTGCAAACAGTGAATAAGCCGCCAAAACTGGAAGTTTCATTGCAAAATGGCTAGTGTTCGTTAAGTAATAGAACTGTTTGGGTTTTTGATCAAGTTACAGGAGAATATTTTTGCTTCGAGAATATGGATACCACAAGGGCACAAGCATGCATTTATTTCTGTGGATATATTAGTTTTATTCCACAACTTGTGATATAAAATAAAGCTTTGCAAACATATATATTATTCCAAATGTTCAAAGATAGATAAATCATAGATTTCAAGAATTCAACAACATTTTGTAATATATTCGAACCTCGAAATAACATAAAAAATTAACGACACGGAACTCATATTATTAAAAATTGATATGTGGTGCATTTAAAACAATTAAGGTGTTTAAGTACACTATCCTCTATTTAGTACAGTTTTATTAAAGAATCATAAGTTAAAATATCTATGAAATCTTTATTTAACAAGTTAGAGAGTTTGCTTCACTCAAATAGAACACAAATCAAAGTTAACAGCCTTCACAAACATTTAAATTGTAGTGTTGAAGAAAGAATTTACAAGAGATTCATTTATAAGTTTTAATATCTTCAGGCTTTGAAGGCTTTGAAGCCTATTGTTGCTTAACAGGTAAGCAACAATAGCAGGAATATATTCCAAAAAAGGACGTAACATGGCTGAAAAAGAATAAAGCATAAGTACCATGCAAGTATAAAATCTTTTCAAGGTTATTACATTAAAAAACATAGGTAGAATTCTCTCTCACCAATATATCGCTAAAAGCTCGTTCGTTTTTGGCGCTGTCTGAGTTTCCTCATGTAAAAGTAACACTGATTTATTCTAACAAAATTCTTCCATTTTATGTTTTTAAACTGGCAACACTTTACCGAAGTATAAATAAGATTATTTAGTTAAGCAATTGTAAAAATTCTGACCAGATAAAAGCCCAAAAAATACAAAAACCCTCATTCGAAAAGTTCACAGACAAAACTCCGCTTACACAACAAATACCCCCATGATATCAGATCACGCATGAATAAAATCCTACATGGATAAAAACCAACAATAATAAAAGCTCAGTTGAATGGAAGCATACGCGGATATATATGTTGCACAGGAGAAAATAATTTTCCAGTTTAGTTTATAAAAAACAAATTCTTATTTCAAATTTTACGGCCTTAATAAATATACCCTTTTAAAATATGGGATAAATGCTCACACATATAATGTGGAAGCGAGCTTCTGTTGTGGGTTTTTCTTCAGGTAGATGCGGTCTGGGATTTGGACATTCATGATTGTGGTGTTTTTTATGTAGACTTTTGTCAGGGAAGGGATGGAAACTTAATTAAATTCGTATTTTAGCAAAAATAATCCGTTGATTATATGAAGAGTTTGTTTAATTTTTTTCAGAGCTAGATAACATTCTGTAAAACAGTAACCGATGCTAATAATTTATGATCAGTGTTTGCAGAAAAATCTAAAAATATGCGGAGTGTATCAACACCTTCTTTTGCTTCTTTCACTCTGTTTTTATAATCTTTCTGTAATTCTGCTTCACCGTCTGAAAAGGATTTACATTTCCAAAAATTTCTGCATGTATTAAAGTTCAGTATTCTTGATCTGTAATATCCACTTCTAAAATAGCTTTAATTGGAATTTCAAGATTTAATCTATTTTTGAATACATCCCTCTGTTCTTAAGCTATGCTTGTTTCTTGACCTACAGACAATTTATTAGTCCAGAAGGACTATTAATTTCGTTTCGGCATTTTGCTTTGATTCATTATAAATGTCCGTTCACTTTTAAAATTGTTGCCACCCAATATTGCAAATATTAGAGCCCTAATATTTGGTGGCCTGTATGATATTTAAAGAAATTAAATAATCAAGTTTTGAATAACGTACGGTTTCACCCGAATATGGGCATCAGGAGACCCAAATTTGGGATTTGTTTTATTATCCATTTCATATTTTCTAAAACTTTTAACGAATTTTTGATTAACAATTCAAAGATTTCAAAGCGAGCAATGGCAACACTATATGAAAAAAAATTTTTTTTTATCTCCATCACGCGAGACTGTGTGTCAGAAATTGCTCATATGCTCATTTAAAAATTATTTTGTGATATTGCTGTTGAACTGAATTTTATGGTTTAGGTGCGAAAAACATGATATTTAATAAATAAAAGTAACACACAAAACGTTAAAAAAACGCCCCTTTGAGCGTAATGTAAAATCTGAAAACATTCAGATTTTTTTTCTTTGTTTGATTTTATTCTTTCATAACCCCTTTCAATTTCTCTGACAAATAAAGGCCCTTCACACTAGTGAAACCAAGAACTATTGGTATCTGAGACCAAGAATTGCGTACGAAATTGACGGCTTCGCTAAAAGGAAAAATATACAGTCACATTTTTTTGGAGGTAAAAGTGAGTATCTATGCATTTTATTGCATAAACCAAATAAAAATCTTAGGCGATGATGCCATTCAAAACTTCAAGATGCATATGTTTCCTAAGCGCATGAAACTAATTAACACATGAAACCTTTAAAAGAATTATCCTCAGCACTTGAAACTGTAAAATTCGCTCGCGGCTCAAATTTTCGCTAATGTAAACGGATTTTAATGCGCCCTAGAACTTTTCTAAAGTAATAACTTTAACGTTGGGAAGTTACTATGCGCCAGAGGAAAACCTGACTTTTGTTAATAGGCGAACTATTATTGGTTACTTGGAATAACGGTTATATTTCCTTTATTATCCTCTAAAACACTTTAACATTACGAGAGAGGCACTTACTCTGATATCACGGCTTGATGTGTCCAAATAAAGCGAAGAGAGTTTTGATTACATTGTCAAGTCAAAGATTTTAGCGGTTTGAATCCGGACGAGGACAGAACATTTCTTTTTCAAAAAATCTAATTATTTCAACAGTATTAGAGTTGATTTTAAAGGTGGTTTCACCAGAGCAGACTAATGAAACCTTGCAAACGAAAATACTAATGTAGACAAAGAAGAGGAGTAATTAACTTTCTTTGTGAATTTTTTATTTATTCCGTAGGAGAGTATTTTACTATCAACATATTAAATCCCGAGAAATGAATATACAAGTATTAGAATAAACTAGATATTAAAAGGAACCAAAAATGGACAACAGGAGTGAGGAAAGCAAGTAAAAGCTCACTAATGTAGTTTGGAAGTAAAACGGAATCCTTTTGCTCAACTCCGAATGCAAAAGGGAGACAAAGGAAAAATATGGGCCTACTGAATGCATTAAAGGATCTTCAAGAATTATCTGGATGAGTTATCCCCAGAAAAAATCTTAATATTCCAACTACTTACGCCATAAGGTCTCACATCCATGGTCCTTTCAAGAGCCAGTTGGATGGGTAACTATTCACATCGTAAGAGCGAATGTCCACGGATCTTCCAATAGCCAGAAGTAAGGAAGATGGATGAGATCCAGTCGAGTAAATCTAGATGGTGACGAATTATCGTCAACGAGATTTTAGTTATTGGGCCAATACAGAAGCAATTAGAAATTTAAAGCCAGGAAAGTGAGAAATCAATTGTTTTTCTCCTGGATTCGAACCACGGACTAAACCTGCAAACTATTAAAAGTAGATACGGAGGAGAATGTAATAATTCCTCACAAATATTACAAACCTTAAAATTTAAAAAAAGCACTGATTAAAAACAGAACCTAGAGCAATTAAGAATCAACTGCTTTCCAGGTAAACAGTAATTAAATCTAATTATTCTCAATTAGGAACTAAAACAGAACAATTTATAGAGACGTAAAAAACCTCTAAGAAATCCATTTCGCTTTAAAAAAAATAAAAATAAAAAAAAAAAACTTTAAGAGTAGTGGAGGTGGTTTTTCTGAGCAAGTACTGCTATGGAAAAAAGGGTTTACGAATTTATGGTTTCGAAACGCTGGTTCAATGTTCTTTGAAGTGAAATTTCAAGGCTTCCTTGTTTGACCAAAGTATATTAAACAACACTAACAAAAATGCTGTAGATATCTTAGGAGTTAGTATCTGAAATAAAATTCTTAAGAAACGAACAGAGAAATTTATTAGTAGCAGAGAAAACGATGTTGAAAGTTTAATCTTTGTAAAATACCTGCAATTTTGCAATTAATCTACAGAAGAATTAGTACTAGTTTAGAAAAAGGAGATTAATTGGAGATTCTCTTGTAAAATTACATTTAAGTTTCTGTTCTCCGACTATTTAAAAATCTGCATGTATTTTATTAATAGACCTAACTTTCATGCTTTCTTTTTTCGGCGCTTTTACCAATAAAATTGCTTTTAAAGATCCTCTTCCAGATAAGAATTCATAAGATACCTACTGTATTTTTTCCAGTGTGGTAGGATATACATCAGTCAAATAAGGGGTCATTGAAATTTCTGATCAAAAAGCATGAAACTTACAGAAAAAAAAAGCAACTCGTAAATAATCCCATTACACACCAATAGCGATTGGGATATCATACTTTCCAATCATCTATTGTCAAAAAGCATTTAAAAGTCTGCAGTTGACAAAATGAATATTCTACAGACATTTTATATCTATCAAAGATCTTTCGGTCTTCATCCAAATGATTTAAAATATATCCCACGAAGACTGTATTCTTTGGCAGATGGTCCTCGTGTGTTTTGCCATTATCCAAACAATCCAAAATTTTACTTAACTTTACGGGTTTTAGAATATTTCTTTTCAGTAGTCGTCAGATGGTGGATAGTTATCTTGATATTTGCTAAAAACTTTAGATGATCTCTTTAATAATAATATTTTAATTGTTAATTAATCAAACTCATATAAATAATCTATAACATACTCAATGTGTTTAGATATAGCTTCTGTATAGTTGATAAATGTATTTGATTTTGAAGAATAATTCGAATCTAAGAGCACATCAGTTAATTTTGAAATAACAATAATATTCCTTCAAAAATATAAAACAAAAAATATTTTGCTAAAATGCGTTTAAAGAAATTACTATTTTTATTCGCCGTTTGATTATGTGATGCGACCGCAAGATCATTTCATTAACCTCAAGCCTCCATGAAACATTCGTTGAATTTAACATTCAAAAATAAAACATTTTGTGAGAGAGCATTGTAAAACAGACTCTTTACAATAGCATATAAATGATAGGCAAGGGATATTAAAAGTCTTGTGAGAAACTCCAAAAATTTCACTTTAACTGTTCATAAGAAACAGCGATAAGCAGTGTAAAATGGAAAGCAAACCTCTACGCACGCCCATCCAGACCGATTCGCCCTCCGTGTGCAGTGAAACGCAACGATTTACATTAAAAACAACAAAAAAGAATAATAAAATTTTCCAAATGCATCTCTTCTTACGGCAGATAAAAAACTCATTCTAAGATGTGTCATTTGTCTACTTAACCAGCGTAGCATCACACGCACACCGCCGCTGGGCATAAAAAAAGTAACAAAATGGAAGAACCTGAAAAAAATTCGCAACCCGTTCCTGAAGTACGGCATTTAGACAGTAACAACGAAAGAGTTAACCACGCTGTGGCTCCCGCTCTTTGTACAGAATGAAGAATCGTTTTCCTTCAGCGTTTATTTATGTTCCCCTGCGGTAATTGTTCGATAATGAAACTAATGAAGGATCATTGTCGACTCTATAAAGTGAAACATGACAATGGTCGTCCACTAACTGTTCAGACAGCCATAGGATTATAAACTGTGTACCGGTTGCTTTTTATTTACCTTCCATTAAAAAATGAGGGGTTCGAGACCACCGGGCCCACCGTCCATGCTGTCCGACTCGGCGGCATCGGGGCATATGCTGGTTTACGGGTCCCACAAGAGGGGCAGGGGACCCCCATCGGCGACCTTCAGCACCGAAGAGGCGGAAAGGACCCCCGCCGCCAAGCGAAAAACAAAAGTGATTGTGATGCTTGGAATTGCTTTACCTGTATTGGCATGTATTATTGGTAAGTCTTAACAATTTTCTTAATAAATTTATTGCGATTCGAGTCGAAGTTGGTGAACTTTATACGTTCCTGATAAGTAGCTATGCATCTGTCTCTTTTCAAAAAGAGTCAGAATGCGCATTTTAAATATATAAAATTGTTAGCAAATTTTGAAGGAACAATTCATATTAAAACTAAATATATACCGTCAGTTTCACTTCATCATCATTTCCACAGGGTAAAAACAGGGCACATGTCCTAGACCTCCATTTTGAAGAGGGCTGCAGATCTTCCTATAGTGTTTAAAATATTATAGTTTTATATATTCTTCCTATTCTAGGTTTAAATGCGTTAAAAATATAGAATTCAATTTTACAATTAAAAATTATCTGATTTAAATTTGTAATGTGCAACTAAATACACAAATTTAGAAGCTGGACACTTCAGAAGAAAATTTCATTTCCTACAAATGTGGAAAAGATTTCTTCCACGTTTGTACGAAACGAAATTTTTTAATTGTTTATTTTTTTAGTACCTGATTATTGAAGTGATAAATAATTTAATTGTATTATTTTGGTGATATCTTTATATATTATTTGTTGTTGTCGTGTCCATATTGCATGGAGAAATAGTTGCCAGAGCCTACTCCAAAGAGAGATTGAACTTCTATATTCCACCCCAGGGGCGTTTCGGGATCTCTCACCCCTCTCCTCTTTCACCAAACCACACTTTCAGCTCTTCTCATATTTAGAGTGCCACTATGCCTCACAGACACTATACATTATGTATTAATTGTATACTATGTATTAATTGAGGTTTATATTAAAATCAATAGGAATTTTTCAGGCCTTTGACAAATTTTTCAGCTTTTTTAAGGAAAAAAATCCTGGTTTAAAATTGTTATGCTTACATGTTACCCAGCATACATTCAATTAAAACCATGAAAACAAAGCATAGAAAAAAGTGAAAAGTAATTTTTGTTTAAATAGTTTTCAATGAAAAGCATTAAATAATAAGGTTAGTTAAGGAAGTACTTTAAATGAAGTATGATTTATGACATTACTGGCATCTAGCACCTAGAAATGCCAATTATGCCTTTAAATGAAGTATGATTTATGACATTACTGGCATCTAGCACCTAGAAATGCCAATTATGCCTAGAAAGGCCTAGAAACGCTAGTAATGCCAATTATAGCACCTAGAAAAATTATAGCATCTAGCACCTAGAAAAAGGTAAGAATGGAAGAACCTCTGTATTCGTTCCGAGGTTCCAATTTTGCAATAAGGTTCTAAATCTCATTAAAAAGAATTTTAACAATATTATCAAAAAAGCAAAGTGTATGCTTCATTTTTAAATAATTAATTCCCTGTGCTATTCATAATACTGTACGGGAAAGCATTTTCTGAAGTCAGATAAATAATTGAATCAAATATTTAAAGTGTTCAAACTCTATAAAGTAACCGCTTGTGTTAAAAGGAATGTAATTTTGTTAAGATGGAATTTCAATAATTTTATGAAAGAAATAAGGAGTTTGTTTTGTTAGTCCAAAGGGGCAATTTGCCTTGAAGGACTATTAATTTCGTTTTGGCGTTTTGCGTTGAAAACTATAAACGGCGAATCACTTTTCAAATTGTTGCCACCAAATATTATCGCCCTGTATTATATTTAAAGAAATTAAATAATGAAGAATCTTCATGGATGTAGGTATGTTTTTCGCATTGTGATAAAATAACGGTACCCAGAGCCATCAAAATGTGAATAACGTAATCTTCCATATAATATGGGCATGTGGAAGGAAGCCCTAATTTGGAATTTCGAATTTGCTTTATTATCGATTTCATAATTTGTAACACTTTAACGAATACTTGATTAACAAACTCAACGATTTCAAAGTGAGCAATGGCAATATGGGGGGAAAAAACGTTTTTTTTATCTCCAGCGAGCGAGACTGTGTATCGGAAATTCTAAAGATATGCTCATTTTAAGGTTATTTTGCGATAATGTTGTTGAGCTGAATTTTATGAGTACCTAAAGCATGGTATTATATATATATATATAAAGGTAATACGCAAAACGTTAAAAAACGCCCCTTTGGACGTAATTTAAAATCTGATATCTTTCAGATTTTTTTAAAATGTTTTATTCCATATGTGTTTTCTAATCCTAATCGATAATTCTTAGAAAAATATATTAATAATTTAAATTTAGTGAGTTATCATCAGATCTTCATAAACACAAAATTCTGTGATTAAAATAATACTCAAGGTTAAAGTATTTTGTAACCAATATATAACGCAAAATATAATTCTTGTTGTCATTAACGTGTTTTGGCAGCTATTATATCTGATATTCATAACTGCGTTCAAAAATAAATTTTAAAAAGGTTTATTTTATATTTACCAAAGGTCTGTTAAAAAAAAAAGATAACTTTTTTATCTTATTAACGTTTAAAACATTTAAACTAAATTTATCTGACAATTGGACAAGACGTTATAGTTTAAACAATGAATAACATTTTCTCTTTGAATGCTAATTTTCACTATTCTTAACATTAAAAAGAATTTATGGCAGTAAACTTATATAACGTTCTAAAAATATTTGACGAATGGGCGGTCTTTATTAGCCTCGACTTGGCAGATTTTATTCCGGAAATCCTCATTAATTATTATTAAAATTGCTGGTTCCAATTCTTGAATTGCATTTTGAATATAGGCTTTAAGCTGATTGGTGAATTATTTGCATACGTGTTTTCTTTTAAGTAGCACGGGAGAAAATTATACGCTGCTGACAGTCCGAAAATCGCGATGGCCAGTTAAAATTCAAAAAATCCGAAAACTGTAAGGTATAAAAAAGCTATTTTTCTCATTGAAAATATTGAACAAATCTGCCAGTTAGTGGATAGACGCATTGTGATCATTAAAGAAGCTGTGTAGATATTCGTTGCGTCAAAATAATAGACTGCTGATTTCCAACGTGACCAATTTTTTTTAAAATTTGTTTTCGTCTTTGCTTGAAACTGACTAAAGCTCAGGCTAGGTATTGACTATATATTCCTAAATAGGAAAAGAAACGAAATTTCCGTGGAATCTCTGGAGCCTGAAAACTAACTGTTTAATATTAAATGTAATTAAACTATTAATTTATGTATTACTTTTATTCATTTTGCTTTGATATTGAATTAGCATTGCATAATTCATTTCAAACTTATTGTCTTTTAACAGATGTAGCAGCTTAGGTTTCATAATCACACCTTTAAGAATAATTGTTTATATATTTACTCAGCGTGCTTATATATTATACTCTTAATGTTTGTATTATTTACGCAGACAACATTATAAATTTTATGCCTACGTGTGAGTATAGCTCAAAGTGTATTTAGGAATTATGTTTAGCATTAAGTATCGTCTGCTGAAAACATCGCGAAGAAAAGAACGCGAGGGGAGAGTATAATCTAATAAATGCTGTTGCAGGAAAAAAGTGAGAAGAAAACATCTTAATTCTAAAATATTGGGGGGGGGAATAAATATTAAAAAAAAAAAAAGTCCACACGCACACACACACACACAAAAAAAAAAAAAAAAAAAAAAAAAAAAAATGTCCCAAAGCTTTCCGAATTTATATTACGCTCAGAGAGGCCTTTTTTAACGTTTTATGTGTTACCATTTTTATTAAATATCATGTTCTTCGCACTTAAACCACATAAAATTCAATTCAACGACAATATCACAAAATATTTAAAAACAGCATATCTTTAGAATTTGCGACTGTCTCGCACGCTGAAGATAAAAGTGTTTGGAGTTTGTTTATGAAAAACTCGTTAATATTTTATAAAATGTGAAACAGATAATGAAACAAATTCGAAATTCAAAAAATCGGACTTTTAGGTATCCATGGTTGGTACCACCCAGGTACCTTCCAGTGTGGAGGATTACGTTATTCAGAATTTGATAGCTCTAGGTATCGTTGTTTTTTCACAATGCGAGAAACATACCTACATTCATGCACATTCTCTTTTATTTAATTTCTTTTAATATAATATAGGATAATAATATTTTGTGGGAACAATTTGAAAAAAAAAAAAAATGATTCAGCACATTACAGTAATTCAACGCAAAATCCTGCTTCGTAACTAACAGGAAATAAAGCAGAAAAAAAGCTTTGCAGTTTTAAAACTTTATCGTACGAAGCATCGTAGTCAGATAGTGAAAATAAATAGCATTTCGAAACATAGCATAACGATAACATCACACAATGCATTTTCAGATTTTAGAAGTTGCAAATATATATTCGTTGTTGCAATATACAATGATTTGTATCTGTCGGGGAGGGGGCAAAGCAGCACAAGCGTTGAACATCTGTAGCTCGATTGGAGATTCATATTCCTCTTCGAATGGACTAGCTGTACGGATGCTTTCTTGATTTGCTCCCCGTTTTACTTGAAAATACGTATCAGCCTGTTCCCTTTAAAACGTTCTCCACATAGGCATACCTTCCTTTATAAAGATAACCCTCACATGCTTTGCCATAATCCAAATAATCTAATCCAGTGCAATGATTTGTAAACACAGGAAAAGAAATGTTAAATATTTCCACCCATAGTATTTCAGATTAAACACTTATGTAACTACACTAAGAGGCATTACTTAAATGATTCTTTCCATTAGAAATATTTTTAATTTTTAGTGAAAAATTATTCTCTAAACTATTATCTCTTAAAGAAAGGTTAGACAGACTTTTAACACCTTGCTAACCTATTCATCACATTCCAGCTGTAAAATAATTCCGCAAAGTCTTAGTTCGCTTGAGTAGTTAGTCTAGTTATGTCCACTTGAAAGCTTACGAATGATTCTGCAAAATACACTCACGAACTAATAAATTTACTGCATCCTAAATGTGTTCATTTCAAATTTTCGTTTATGTGGGATTTCTGCTGACTATGATATATTCTCAGTCATAAATAATATTAACAAAAATATGGAGCGTCTCAAATTATGGCTAGCTAACGCGGGCATTCGCGAACACTTTATCTTTTTTTTTATCTTGAAAAATTTAGCAACTTTCTAAATTTTGTTATGAAACGAAATGCATAACAGTCATATCAATGTGAATTCGAGATTTGTTCTAAATTAATACAAAAATTAATACTTTGTTTCATAAAAGATTTTACATACAGCGCTAGTGATTTTCAGACATCTGATGAATGTCTATCAGCATGGATCTCTACGGGAATTTGTTCCTTTTCCTTAATGAGAAAAATTTTTCATACTGATTCATGGTAATTGGAAATTACTTACAATTCAGATTTACGACTTTCTGTGAAACGCACAACCAAGTATATGTAAAATTTGGGGATACCCACTTCACCGAATATTTGCTTTAGAGCCGCACTGAATTTCTGTTAACTCCAACTTTAAATGTGTAAGGAATTTCCCAATTTTCTATTGTATTTCTTCGTGGTGTAATTGAAGAGCAGGTCCAGCTAGCAATCGGAAGGTCCGTGTTCGATTTCCGGTGACAGCACTGATGATTTTCCCTGTTTCCTGCTCTGAAAGAAGTTAAATGACGTTACTTTGTAGTATTCTCCGCCGTGATGGTATATAATTCCGTTTGGTTCATGTCCATGGTCGGAAACCATCATAGCGGTGCACTTACTCACTCACTACAAATAGGCTAGCTAGAAACTATTTTTGTTAATAGACCATTTCAAGAGTTATTTTTAGTATCCGACGTTGTATACATACTTGGATATTCGGTAGATTGCCTGTTTCTCTAAGTGTATTATAATTATACATTTTTGTTATTTTCTCGTAAGAAACCGAGGGATCGATGAATCAAAACCAACATGCAACCTATCAGCAGCAAGTTTGACAAGGTTGCCTTAGATGTTATAGGGATGAATACCATCTTCCGGACTATATTATCCAATCTCATACAGGACGATGGCTCAGAATGCTAGTCTGGGGCACCATTGGATATGATAGGTGGTTTCGTATACTAAGAAATAAAGGTACTTGGTGGTAGCATCTTCTATACAGAAAATTCCGGGGGCCGAAGTAGCACACGTCATTTCACGCATTCTTTGGGATATATTTCAGCAAAACAGTGTCCATTCACATGATGCTAAAAATGTTCAGATTTTCTTCCTAGAATGTCAGATATCGCTTTCCTTGGCCTTACACTTGGCAAACATATCGCCTTTTGAAAATGTGTGGATTCTATGAATCGGCAGACTGATTGTGAAACTAGTCCATCAGCAGTTATTGATCAATTTGAAGCTTGAAGAGAAACAATATGGAATACTTTTTCTCAGGTATACTTTCAAAACACTTTCGATTCCATACCATGAAGAGTATGAGCTGATATTGCAGTATATCGCCAAAATGCCGATTTGTGGCATTGTAATATTCCTGTATTGCTCAGTAAATTTAATGATGTTTTTGAATCATTACAGCCCAAAAGTGGAATAACATTCTTTAAATTCTAATGAAACCTTTTAATGTCGCAATTTTCACGAACAAGATTATGCTTCTAAAAGAAATAGAGAAACTTTTAACTGTTTATTTTTTTAATAGAATCTCTTTGCACTTCACTACACTTTTGAGGTCGTTTAATTAGCAACTTTATAACCTTGAAAACGTAGTCTGTGATTTAACCACAAAATGTTCCATAACTGCTATTTCATACCGCCATCAAAAATTAATTTCCTTCCACGAAGGCCATATTTATGTTTGGAGAGCAGAGAATAATCGCTTGGAGCTAAATCTAGACTGTATGGGGCTGGTCAAGAAGTTAACATTGTTTTTGATTTGCAGAAGTTAGGGTGTCCTTCTTGCAAAGACACTGTTCACTTGAAGGTGTTAACATAGAACGTGCAAAGAAAGACCAGTCTTGGTCTTTTAATCTCCTATCACTTAATATTTCTTTCAGTACACATGAGAAATATTTTTGATGGCAGTGTTCCAATAGCCCATCTTCAAGAGAATCATTCTTAAAGACAGCGTTTCTTAACCCATGGTCTGCCCTTATAGTCCTCCTAGCATTCCAAAATGACAAGCAAAATTCAAATTAACAGCGTGTAGCCATATTGTAACTAAAAATCTCAGAGTTTAGAAATTACACATGGCAATTCCCTATTACATTTCCTCTTAAGTCTGACATTTCCAACATAAAAATTGACTCATATAAAACACAGTATCAAAATAGACTTAATGTATATGCCTATCTCAGACTTGAGCTTACCGACATATATTTAAACGCAAAATCGCTGTGCGAGAATCGGCAGGCTAATCCATGTAATTAATTATGTGTACCAACATTTATTAAATTTTTTGTTAACAAGATAAAAATTATCCAAACTCTAATAACCTCGGATGCTTAAAAACGCAAAGAAACTTTCTTCTATTAATTTTACCTAATGTAAAATTAAATTAATTACAATAGATAGTGTTTTAAAAATATAAGTATACTAGTAGAAACATATCTTAGAAATTTGCTTCCAGTGAGACAAGGGTATAGTGGTTCACAGAATATTCTAATTTATAAAAAAATGGACCTCACTTGAAAAAAATTAAGAAATGCTGTTTTAATTTATTTTCTGCACATATAAAATTATTTACGCATTCTTTCATTGTAGACAATAAAGAAAAAGAATTAGGATACACATGATCCAAGAATTATTTTATTTCTTTGAGACTCTGACTTTCTGTAGTTAAAAATTTAATTTTAGAATGACATTCATTTTAAAAACATCATCACTATTACGTCACTTTTCAATAAACAATCAAAAAAGAACGTATATGGTTTACTTGACGAAATTTTGAAATTTTTATTGATTTGTTATTGCTACTACATTTGTGCAAAGAAATTTACTGCCAAGCGGTTTTTAATATGTGAGCTGAAAATCTTTTGGCCTATCTACGTATTTGTAATCATAAAAAATAGATTTAATATCTGTACAACAGTTCTCCTGTCATTCTCGATCTCTATGAATAGACGTACCAGAAATTCTTAAGTTACCAATTAACCAAAAACAATTACCGGAAACAACTCGGCCAACAGGCGAGAGTTTCATGAGAGAAGCAACATTCTCGATGAGTTGCCAAATCACTCTCTCTTTAAATTGTACAATCTCTCACTAATTAAATCTGACTTCATCCGATTCTGGTGAGAGTGAAGAAAATCAGAAACTACGGGAAAGATTTAATATAAAAATAACGGGATATTTAAAATAAGTCTTTGAAAGGTAAACTTAGACATTCTCTTGAAAAATTGATAAGAGTGGTCATATTTGACAATTTGTCGTTCGGGAGGTTTAGTTAATGCTGAGGTGATATTGAGTTAATGCAAAAACTGGGAAAACTCAAATACATTATAGATACTTTTATCTTCCCAAAACATAATATTATATATAAATTTTACAGTTTTCTCAATAACAAAACGCGTATTCTTTAACACAAATTGTGTTATAATTAAAAATGCTGGATCATATTCTTACTGCACCATATACAATAGTTAATAGATATAATATCAAATCCGTGTAACAATGTACCTAATATCTGAAGGATTATTATGCAGTTAATTTCCCTATCATACTTGGTCTCATGGGATGACCATGCAAAGGAAGCGTAAAGTATGCCACTCTATTTTTGCTTCTTCTATGCATGAATGACGAAGAATCACCGGCAAACTGCTTTTTTTTTTATGAAAGGATATACTATTGACAACATGTTTCTTTCTTGACACTGCAAAGTAAAAGAACAAAATCGATTTGGAACAAGTTTTCCTAATCCGACTTTATCGCATCATTCGAACAAAAGAACATACAACGAAATTAACCTCCTCAAACGTGCTACAGATGCTTCTTAACAGTATGAAAGGCCACTCCCCGCTGCGACCATTGTTTTGTAGGTCAACTTAAACGGCAATTAGGAAAAGTTTATTGAATGCTACCTTTTGTTCCTAGGTTCAGAGTCATTGTCCCAAAAGGCCGACGCCCATTTCTTCTTTCTTAGCTTTAAAACAGTGTGTATTTTCCATCGTATTGGTTAAAGATGAAACGAAAGTGTGTTTTAGTCTTACTCTCTCTGACCTAGGAAGTAATTTTAGAGAGTTAAAAAGTTATTAACGTGCCTACTTGGAAATGCAAGTATGAGGGAAAATAAATAGCACTAGTAAATAGCAATAATACATTTTGCAATAAAGAAATTCAAATCAATATAATCCCGTTAGTATATTAAATACGTTAAGAAATCCCCCTCAATAAAATCTAACTAAGAAATTGCATTAATATAACAAATACTGCTAATAAATTCTAATAAATTTATAAATCCCGTTAAGAATTCCAGATATGTACAACTTGCATTAATACACTAATTTTAGATAATCTTTTTAATTTATAAGGTATTCCTCCTGCCTTCTTAGCATGCTTTCGTGGTGTAGTGGTCAGCACGCTCGGCGCGTATTCGAGAGGTCCGTGGTTCGAGCATTGCTCATTTGTCTCTTCTCCTGCTTTCAAAAAATACCTAATGTTCCGCTACCTACAGTGGCGCTCGAACTAAAAAAGGTGGTGGGTGATGATTGTCCTGCACTAGGATTTGGCGTTTGGGTCCTCTAATCCCCAGTCGCCCTTTCAAAGGGGGAGTATATAAAGTATTTTTTCCGTCTTCTTATCATGCCTTCCTGGTGTAGTGGTCAGCACACTCTTCGCGTATTTCAGAGGTCCGCGGTTCGAGTCCCGGCGAAGACGCTGCTCAGTTTTTTGTATCTCTTGCTTCAAAAATCCTAATGTCTCTACAAATTTACTAAATATAATAAATACAGTTCTATATCTTCTGTTTTAGTCGGCCGACTGACGAAATTCCACTTGTGTTTTTCATGTCTCGAAAGGATTATCGAAAGGCGACTTAGGATATATTATATACTAAATATTAGATTTATATATGATTATTATTATATATACTAGGTATATATTAGATTTATATATAGCATTACTCTAACATAGATATTTTGACACAAAAGCGGACTTTTTCTGAAATAACATGCCAATTATTTTCCATATTTCGATCCTATGACTCAAATTATGCCAAACTGCCACGTTTGGTAAAAATTGCATGATTAGTTTTCAAAAAATTAGCTCTCAAAATTTTAGCTCCTTAGTGTTAATTGAATTCAATATATATATATATATATATATATTTGTAATAATAAAATTCCATAGTCAAGAATACACTTAAAGTTCCAACTGTATGTTCTTTTAATTTTTAATGGCGACGATCTCTTATTTGAAAGTACGTGGAATTAAATCCACAGCCCTGTAGTCAAGTTGTTTTTCCCGCCTTTTCTAAACGTACAGTTATAGAATGTTCTCGAAATATTTAAAGCGAACTGGATTGGCTGACGAGGCTCACGTCATTTCTTGGAAGCTCCGCCTTTCCAGAGCCTATAAAAAGACTCGCAGAAGAATATCAGGGCTTTTTCTTAAATGTCACGATGCAGTAAACTTCATACAAAAAGTTATTAGTAATTCTTTTTTTTTACTCCGGATATCTAATTTTTGTTACTGCTATTTCTCCTGAATAATAATAAATGGATCCTGTTTTTGCTTCCTTGTACGAAGTAAAAAGGAAGTATTGTAATCGCGAAAAGCTTCAGGCAGCATATTTCAACGAAAATATCCACTTTGACCGCTTTTGAATGCAATTTAACGATGTTTTTGCGTGATATCTATACGTAAGAACAGAATAAAAGACTCTTTTCCTCCAAAAAAACTAAAAAACTGCTTTAAAATGAAATCTGAAGAGAATTTTTCGTGGCGTCTGTACGAACGTATGTACGTACGTACTTTTGTGCGTACGTACGTATCTCGCATAACTCAAAAACGAGTAGCCTCAGAACGTTGAAATTTTGTATATAAGACTACTATAACATGTAGATGTGCACCTCGTATTTTGGTTTCAATCGGCTGCGCCAAACGTATATAAATATATTTATAAATATATCCACTCTGTTACCCGGCTCAGTGATCTCAGTTTCTTTACTCTTATATGTTTGTAAATTGTACATTTTTTACTTTAAAAATGATTGAATTATGTTGTTTTTATCTTCCGGTTAAAGTTTTTATGCCTTTCGTAATTCTGGAAGCAATATTTGTACAATTATCAACAATTTAAAAGCTGTTTAAGGGCGGTTAAGTTTTAAATAACATGGCGGACATATTTGTTTACATTTGAAACAGCAGAATTGTAGATTTGTTGCCAATCTACAGAGACTAAGCTTCGCAACAACAAAGATAACGCCTTCATTTATTATTATCAATTAAATCATGCATAATTCTTTCTGGAATTTTTTCGAGGAAATAAGTATTTGAGATTTACTTCGTAATTTTTAATACAGATATTTTGAGTTATGTATTTTTGCCTTGTCGCGAAGTGAAAACTGAATTAATTGAATGAGAAATACTCAATCGTCTGTGAAAACTGTTTTTTTTTTCGTTTTGTTTGCTTAATTTCTTTTATACATCGTTCTGCTTTGTTATAGTATTTGAATAGAACATGTGGCAACGATTAGATAATTCTTTAAATGATATAAATTTTGTGCATTCTGAGTTATAATATGAACGAAATATAATACTGTTAAGTAAACCTAGTACCAGAGTGTCGCTATGGTAAACAAAGTGAATTTTAAAGAATGCATTTATTCTATTGTGGTTTATGCGGTGTCGGCGAAGTAGGTTTAATTCAATCTAATAAGTTAAATGAAATGCAAGAAAAAATGCGTATAATTTAATATTCCGTACAAGGATTAAACTTATCGTCTGATTATTTAAGCTACGACTAAAGCTGATACATCACATATATATTAATATCTCTTTTTTTATTAAATTTACCTGGTTCCTTCTTCCGGTTGATTCCAAATAAAATTCGTCCATTTTTTATCATTTATTTTCAAAATGTATTTTTAAATAATTTTTAGACAAAAATTTTGAATTATAACCTGTAGAAACATAAGGTATTTTTGGAAGCAGGCAAGATGAAAAATGAGCAACGCCTTCACCGGGAATCGAACCGCGGACCTCTGGAATACGCGCACAGCGTGCAAACCACTACTCCCCGAAGGCACACTAAGAAGGCGGGAGAAATACCTTATAAACCTATAAAATTTTTACCATCATCTTAAAGCAAGTGTATTTCTAAGCATACCTGCAAAAGTTAGAGTTTTTTATTCAAAATTTCCTAGGATATACGTGAGTTTACATACCTAGCGCGTTCTGAAATTTGGTATATTTGTTATAAGCGATAATAACGCCAAATGCGGTTTATCCACTTTTTTAAAATTATTTAAAAGAGGGAACGATGCCCCTTTTCTTCCAACTCGTGCACTTGGCGGAAACTGAAAAAAATGCGCCAAGATAAATTTTTGAATTTCTCCGTAAATTGCCCATCAAATTTGACAAAATTTAATATTTAGACATAATTTAAGTCGTAGAATCGAAATATGGAAAACAATTGGCATGTCATTTCAGGAAAGGTCCGATTTTGCGTCAAAATACCTATATTAGAACAATGCTATATACAAAATTAATATATATCCTAAGCCACGCTTTCGAGACATGAAAGACGTAATTGAATTTCGTCAATCTACCCAGTAGAACGGGAAATATATAAAAATGTCGTTCGGATCGATGGCGGCTAGAAAGCAGATCGGCGGTACATTTCTGACATCCGAACGGGCTGGCTGCATGGGCGTTTTCGTGGTTTTCCCCATGTGTAACGTGTATACGAGCCAGTTTCCCTTAGAAAGTCCTCCACGAAGGCATCCCTCCTCTTAGGCAGATAGCCCTCGAGGCTTTGCCATAATCACAATCACAATCACAATCACATTTCTGACATTCTACGTCCAGTGGTTTTGCCCAATCTTCGAGGCTTCCCAAACGCCATCTTCCAACAAAATAATGCAAGATCACATGTTGCACGTCTTGTTCTGACCTTCCGCATTACACAGAGTATTCAAGTGCTGCCCTGGCCTGCATGGTCTCCACATCTGTCTCCCACTGAAAACATCTGATAATGAGTTGCTGTGATACTGACCTGCCACTCCTTTCCAACTAATGAGATTTATGAAGTGTGGCATAGACTTGAAGCATTATGGAATGGGTTGCCCCTTTCTGTCATTCAAGTCCAGTTCGACCTCCATGCCTAATTGTACAAGGGCCGTGTTAGCTGCCAGGGGTGGCAACCTTTCCTACTAATTTCGTACCCCTGTAAACCCCAAAGTGATCTTTTTGTCTTCATGTCATAATGTTTACGTACAATAAATATCTTTTTTGTATTTGCTTTCCTTCATGTTGTTGCAGTTTTATGACCAGCAGTATATAACATATCGTCTCCCGAATTATCGAAAGCATAAACTGCTACATAGAGAGAGCGAATATTTTATGTAAATCTACGAATAAACATATGTATAGGATTTTAGGGACATTTATATGGATTCAGAATTTGCAATCCAAAAATATTGTTTGGTTCTTAAATCTATGATTATAAAATTTTCATAATGTCTTTGGAGGTATTTATATTGAGAATTAATATGTAAGTGCTTTTGTAGTTGTTTATAGCGGTTTGAAATCTATGCGCATGCTGTTTTTACAGAAGTTTATATGAAAATAAAAACATACAAATGTTTGGGACTTTTATATGGATTTTACGATCATAATACACACACGGTTTTTGTAGATGTTTATATGTAAAACAGTATACATGATTTGGGAGACATTTGTATGGACTTCATGTCTAAGATTTTGAAATACACACCCTGGGTTTGGAGATGTTTATATGGCAGAAAACGTTACACTTTTGAATCGGAGAATATAGTGTTCCATCATACTAAGTATTCTTTGCAACCTCTATAAGTAAGAATTCTTTTAGATGTAAACAATATAAAAGATGTTAAAAAATTCTCAGGGGAGTTTATCCAAAACTTTTATGTATACCGATCGCGATGAATAGCGTTACTTTAAAAGATGCACCTTTTTTTACTCCACGCATAAATCATCTACTCTTTTAAATCAGTCATAATACTAATGAAACAAAAAATTAAAAAAAAAAGTCTGAAAGGTTTCAGATTTTAAATTACGTCCAAAGGCGCCTTTTTTAACTTTTTGTTTGTTACTTTTATTTATTAAATATCATGTTCTACGTACTCAAACCGTAAAATTCAGTTCAACAGCAGTATCGAAAAATAATTTTAAAATGAGCATATCTTTAGAATTTCCGATACAGAGTCTCGCGCGCTTGAGATATTTTTTTTTTTCTTTCCCGTTCAGTATTGCCATTGCTCGCTTTGATATGTTTAGTTTATTATTCGAAAATTCGTTGAAGTATTACAAAATCAGAAATTGATAATAAAACAAATGTCAAATTTAAATTAGGGCTTCCACACGCCCATATTCTACGGAAGATTTCATTATTTAAATTAGATACCTTTGTTTTATCACAATGCGAGAAACATGCATATACTCATGCAGATTCTACATTATTTAATTTCTTTAAATATAATACAGGTCTCTAATATTTGGTGGCAACAATTTGGAAAGTGAACCGACATTTATAGTGAACCAATGTAAAATACCACAACGAAATTAATAGTCCTTCTAGGCAAGTTACCCCTTTAGACTAAAAAATTCCATTGATTTTTTATCTTACCTTATCTAACTTCTCCTTAATTAAAAGTTTTGAATAGAATAAACGACAAAAAAGTACTCTTGGAAATTTGCGAGTAATAAAATGGCTTCTTCTGAATACTGAAGTTTAATCTTCTAATGGACGAAAAAGTAGTTCATGCTTATATAACATTAACTATTGTTAGCTACAGGTTTCATACTATAAGCATTCAATTTCGTAATGATAGCAACAAAATCTTTTTGCTAATGGTTGGATTACCGCAGAAATTTCAGTTAATAAGTTTCCAATTTCCTTTACATACGAGCAAAAGGAAATAATCACGAGAAAACTGTTCTAATTTGAGATTTTGAGGATAACTCATGTTTTACTTCTCTTAAACCGGATTTGGTCATGTTTTCGTCGATACCTGTTCCTTCTCGTGCAACTCATATTTCCTGCTAAATGGGAATAAATAACGAAAAATAGGAAACATACCACCTTTTGTGCTGGACATATAAAAATTGCAAATTTGGGCTGAAGTCATTCTGGCATAACTTCAGACTTTCTATCGAATGAATTTCGTTTACTGCCACTGCCAATTACCAAAACTAAATATTAGTTTTGGTAATTGGCAGTTTTGGTAATACTCTTACAAGCCTAATTAACAACTGCTTCCGCTAACTCTCAAAATTACTGCAATTTCTAAAACAAGATGTAATTTTATATTTTTCACGAATATAATGAAATATTAGGTGTTTATAACTAAATTAACCTAATAATTAAATAAATAACTATAATTATGAACAATCAAATCTAGTGCAATTTTAGATTTCGATGGAAGTCGTAAAAATATATAGAATTTAAATAATATGATTGCTATACAATACAAATTACAATTAACTATCAAAATTAGTGGAATTTTAAAACAAGCCGTAATTTTAGATTTTCAAGAATTCCACAAAATTCAGCGTGATTAACTAAATTATAAACTGACTTAATAACTATTACTATTAACTATCAAAATTAGAGCAGGTTTTAAGATAAAAATAGATTTTCGCATTTTGGCAAATGCCAAAAATAGATACGTTTAACTAAATTTATAATTAAGTAAATAATACTAATAATTTCTGATAGTTAATATATTATTAACTATCAGAAAAACCGCAATTTTAAAACAAGCCGTAATAATAGATCTCAGCGAATAATGTAAATTATGGGGTAATTAACAAATAAATTTTAGATTTTCCGTAGAAATATGCAAAGTCAATTATGACCTCACCAAGATTCGGTCTACGTATCTCCAAATTGTCAGATATAGGTAGATTCGGGCGGGACATCAGAATTGCACTATTGGTAGTAGTGATATAGTCCCGCCGGTACTAACTGCGCAGTTCCGCCCTAGTTTTGAGGGAGGGAGGAGGTCTGAGGGCCTCCTACTATTCCTTCCCTATCACTAAACACTCAAGAGGACTTTCAGGCTCATCGTGTCTTTTGAGTGCCCCTTTGTCCCACAGACACTATACGCTTACAAACACCCATGCGTTCTTCCGGACTCAATCCAGACCCATCGGCAAGGCATTTAGCGTCACTACGGTTTCTCCAAATTATCAGACGAACGTCCTTATTGCTAAAATTGCTTGGACGAGTGCACACAGAAGGATACTATGTTGTCTTACTTTTTCTCCCTCGTTAAATGTGGATGAGGAAAAGCACGAGACCCTATCGAATAAACTCAGATGATGAAGAATTACCGTCCATCACACTTTACGGAGTTTGGTGACACTTTTATATTTTTTTCATAGCCAGAAAACACAAAAAATAAACTTGTCGGGATTCGAGCTATGAATCTTCCACTTGCCAAATGTGCTAATCCTTTCCACCATGACAGCACACACGTGGAAATTAAATAATTTTTTATAAAATGTTACATTAAATAACCGTAGTGCTGCAGTGCCATGATGTGCCTGCTGCAAATTATTCAGCTTTTTATACACATTTCAAAGTGATATAACTCAGACATCGAGAATGAAAAGAGAGACCTAAATTTGTAATGAATGATGTTTATATCAAAGACTTTTATTTAAAAAGGAAAGAACTATGCATTAGAGTTTATAAATGATTTCTTAAGTTATTCAGTAATACGTCAACTTGAACGAGGAATAATCTTTTATGATATTATTGTTGGCCAGAGCGGCGTGGAGTTAGTAAGAAATTTTTTTAGAGATGAAAAGAATGAAGTAATAGTTGTTTTTCGTTTACTGATAGGTTTAAGTGCAAAACATTTCTTAAATCAGTAACACACTTTGAAACAAATGTAATGGCACTGGATTATTGAGAACATTTTATTAGAATACGGTTGTATACGTCTAAAACATAATTTTCTTTATATAATCTGCAAGTAAATAATTCGTTAACAATTAAAAGCTATTATTTTAATTATTCATTTCCTCTGTATTTTCATTTTCCTCTTTATTTTAATAGAAATGAAAATTTTATTTCTTTTTTATAAAAATATTTCCATTGAAAAGTTAGGCATTTTTTTAAATTACTACTCTTAGCTCACACTCTCCGTCTATCTTGTTCAAATTTTCAATCGTTACTAAAATACTTTTTATTCATCCACTCAAGTTAAAATACATTTTTCTAAACTTGTAGTGGATGACACTTGATGTTAAAACAGTTTTTTTACATAGTAAAATTTTTTTAATTTTTAATTAAAATAATTTTTATGTACAAAAAATTAATTAAATTAAAATTTTTTAAATCAAATTGTTTTTGTATTTAAATTTTTGTTTTTTATTTTTAAAATTTTTCTTTGTTGTCCTAAGTAGATATTGACTTTAATTTTTTTTTTATATATTACTTGTTTTTTCTATAACTATGTAACTAAGCCATATGTGCACATAGTATATTTCTCTTGCCATATATTTCTCTTCTTGCTTCCAAAAATAAAATATTTACATTAAAAAACTATTCTTTCTGTCTTTTCTTTATTTCAATGAAGACGTATATTTCATTTCTTTTCTTGTTTGGGGAAAAGAAAAATAATGTTCCATTAAAATTATTCAATCTGTTTCTTTCCCCGCCAACAAAGATGTAGAGGAATGTTTCATTTTTCTCCTTATTTACAAAAACATTTCCCTTAAAAACAAATCATTCTTTTTTGTTAGCGAAAACTTGTATTTAATTTTTTTTTTACAAAAATAAAATTCTCCCTTTGAAATTTATTTATTTTGCTTTTGTTTCTTTAACGAAAACGTATTTTATTTCTCCTTTTGTTTGCAGAAACATATCTGTTAAAATCGCAAAAGCATTTTTATTTCTTGCTTTTGCTTGTATATCTTGTTGCTAAATAAGGTACTTTTTTTTAGATGTTACTAAAATAACTTCGTTATTTAGTAGGAATTATAAGAAGGAAACTACTAATAATGTTTCGAAAAACTTAAAAAGGAAAACACAAATCCGTAGAAGTATGTTTCATAAGATCTTGGTACTGTATCACGTTTAATCATGTAATATAATAGTAACACGTCTCTTATTATTCTGTAATATAAATAAATATAAGAAATTGTTGTAAGAATACTGAAAGAAATTTTACTATTCTGGAAAATGTTCAATTTTATTAACAGAAATGTATTTTACTTCATATAAAGAAAGTAAACATTATTTAGGATTAATTTTCGAACAGAGTTTATCGCAGATCCTATTCGAACTCTAACGCAGCCATAAGCAGGTATCCATATACTATGCATATACTATGCAGTTAAAATATTTCACTAAATGATCTGAAAAATTGAGATCTTTGACTAATATAACAGCGTTACATCATCGTGATATAGCTGGTGGCAACATAATAAAGATAGTTAAGTTTAATTCGATGCGTTGTTGAATAATTTCATAACGTATTTGTAAACATTAATGCATTCTTATGTTTTAAGAAAAGAAAAACTTTTAATGCAGATATCACTGAATATGAATTTAGGATTCCAATCTTGCTCTTGATGTGAATTACGTCGTCCTGAAAGGCACAAAAAATTGGAAGAAACTAACTACTATATTTTACTTTTATTATAGTAATCGACGTATAATACTTTTGCGTGCTTTACGTGTTCGTAACAGATTGAATGCAAATAGGTCCGATGACATTAAAGCCCATCAGCGGCCGAGCGGTAACGTCGCTGAACACTGGTAGTTCGGTCCGAGGTTCGAATCCCGCGAACGGGCTGGCTGCATGGGCGTTTTCGTGGTTTTCCCCATGTGTAACGTGTATACGAGCCAGTTTCACTTAGAAAGTCCTCCACGAAGGCATCTCTCCCTTAAGGCAGATAGCCCTCGAGTGCTTTGCCGTAATTTAATAAACCAAACCAAACCGATGACATTAAAATTTATTTTTTAAAAATAAACACTTCAAAGTTCTGAAATTTTACAAAGAAACATTCGCTCAGGTATTCACAGTATCACAGAGAACAATCAGGAGTTATCCTTCAAACTATTAAAAACGTTAAAAACGATGCAATGAAAAGCGCATCTAAAGAGAAAGCTAATCCGAAAATATGATCGATCTCACACTGATGTAACAACTAGCAACAATAACAACGGAAGGCACTTAGACTCTATAATTGACCGAGCTATTGCGAAGAGCAATGTTGCCGGTTCCAGAATTAAAGCCCAAGGGCACTTGATATAAAGAAATCCGGACGTGGAGAAAGTCTCAGATGAGAAAACGGAGAAATTTTCAACCGGTCGCCGAAATATTTCTAATGCTACTTTCGGCTTCTCGAATTTACTGGAAAGCAATATGATGGTCGAATTACGGTTGCAGCTAATATAGGGATCAATTACATTTATTCAATTACAATACCTGTTACTGTGATGCAGGGATAAGACCAAAATGTCGCCAAATACTCGCCAAGTGCGGCAACCTTTTCGATTTCTCGTCAAAGCCATTGTCAGCTTAGCGACATCTCGCCAAATTACCGAGATATCCATTTACTTAATGTTAAATGGACTTGTCTCTGCATTCTTACTTTTCCTGTATAGCTCGTCTCTTAAGATTTTTTTACATTGTTGTATTATTCAAAAGAAATACAACGATTTTAATTATAATTTCTCTAAAATTACCTATCTAAGTATAAAATTCGCAACAATACGATAGCTGTTAAAATTTTTATTCGAAAGTTAAATTAATTAAAAATTAAATTAATTAATTTATTTATTCGAAAGTTAAATTACTTTATTCGAAATTTAAATTAATTAAATTATTAACTCTTTTTATAGAAAAAGAAAGGGAATCCGTCGTTTATCGACAAATTATTTCATGTGATCAAAATTTTTAGAATGTTTTCCAAGGAAAATGCAATTAAAAATTTAGAAACTGTTAATCAAAACTGCATTTAACAGGCACGCATAAAACATGTCAGTTTAAAAAATACATTTCTAAATGGGACAAAAAGAAAAATATTCCTCTTTTTAATTAAAAATATAAATGTCTGTCGAACTCATGCTAAAACTACGAAAGAATGGTATAATAAGCAAATTATTACAATCCTTCGTATCTCAGAGACTAAAATCAAATAAAAATCTCTCCATGCCTAGCTTTGTCAAGATATAATATCCAGTCACAACAAAAGTTAATGACTAGATGAATAAAAGATTATTTTAAAGTTGATGATACTAAAATTGTTGGGAAATTTTCCACTCATGAACAATTTGTAAACGAACTTATTATGGTTAATATCTGCAGGCATTCTTGTAAAAATGCGTTTTGTAAGTTCTATGAGGAGCGTTCCAGCAGAACCAGTACTTTTGACGTTATAAAATAGATAGATCAAACCAACGGAAGAAGCATAAATGAAGTGGTAAAGATAAAATAGCTATACATTTCCCAGATGAGCAACTTATTGATAAAACTCCGCTCCGAACGTAGAATGAGTGGCCCTTATGTATTTTTATGAAATGAGAGCTCTTCCGAAGCACTTTGAGAATGATTATTTGAAAATATTTTAAATTCGCAATTAAAAGCTAGAAGCTGAAGATAATTTATTATATATATATATATATTTTTTTTATTTGGGGTTTGAAGAAGGCTTAAGATAGTGTAAGAATATAATGCAAGAGTTAAATTTCTACTTTGGAAAATATTACAATCAATGCTTTTCTGCTACAAAGACGTTATTAGTATAAAAGGAAATAGAAAAACTAATATCTAATTTAACCTGTGACATTTCTGTAATTAAATGTGTTATTAATTAACAAATGTGAAAAGAACGAAAACGGAAAATTTGCATTTGCTTTTAACAGTAATTTTTCTTGGTATGAAATTTGATCTTGAATTATCTCCATTTTACAGCGCGAAAAATTTTTTCAGAAATTAAGTAAAACATAGATAGCATTAAGAAAATTAGGAATAAATTTGAATTTTGCTTGCTGCATTTGCCACTGAAAAGAAAACTAAGAATTTTAAACAATTGTTTCTTTTCCTTGAGGATTGTAACATTTTCATCTAGCATTATTTTTGTACTGCCTTAAGAAACACCGTAACCTGCGAGCAATTTCTAATTTAAGTCCAATTTTGGTCTTTAAGAAAACTACGGATTCATTAGACCGTGTAGACTTCGACCCGTGTTTAGCTACTCAGAGTGGGAAGGAAGTGTTCGGAAATTACATACAATTTCAAAAAGACAGTTTCAGTTTAACAAAACAAGGTTTACGGAAAAAAAGATTTTATTTCCAGTTCTTAAGCATTTTTTCTTTTAGAGAAATTTTATTCAAATCTTCCTGATTTTTCCTGATTTCATTTTATAATATATACTTTAAAATAAAATCTCATTTCAAAATATTTTGAAAGAATTATGCTGATTTTATCCTCAGTAATTATTCATCCTACTCAGTGAAACTGTTTAGATTTGGAGTTATATATTAGAACTTTAAATTTTTAAATTTTACTTCTTTAAACGTTGCCTTCTACAGTAAAACTTAGCATTTCGACTTATTTTTAGAATGTGAGACACTTAAGTCTAAGATATTTTTACCACAGACTTTTAAATGTAATAAGAAATACGTCCTTTTTGCAATATCCTCATCATTTGTCAAATTTATTTTAAAATATTTATAATTTTTACCATCGAATTAAAGGAAAATATTCCAAATACAGCAAAGCCTCGTTATTCGAACTCTCTCAACGAAGATTTCCGGAAAATTTCGGGAAATCGATATAAATATGGTGATAGAAAATATAATGAGCAGCACGTAATTAATTTTGGAATCAAAATATTGAATAATTTTTTTTCTTTCAAAATTATTTATTTTTCGCCATTCATAACATTTAATACAATTTGTGGAAATATATTTACGATACATTCTAAAAATCTTATCTGGCAAATGGCGGCCATGATTAAGGGCGGCTGGACGTATTCTGACCAGGGAATTTTCCGTAACTTCAGATCCAAACTTTTGAATTGCGTCATCGAATGTTAAGCGTTTAGTTGGTATATGATTTGTGGCTTATTTACATACATATTTTCTTTTATATAGCAGCAGAGAAACGAGCTTTGCCGCTTACCAATCGCGATGGCCAGTTAAAATTTCGTAATCGGGAAATAATGTGATTGATAAAAATTTCCTTCGAGAAAGCCGTTGTTTGTCGCTGAAAATGTTGAAACAATCGATAAGTTGCTAGATCGTTGGAGGCGTGCTTAACATTAATAATGTTTGAGGTACATGTTGCGTCGAAATAATATGCTGATTTTTCGTACTTGGCTTTGCATTGAAACCTTCCATTATAAAAGCAAACAAATATGTCTCTACAATCTCCCCAAATGGAAGAAAAGAATGCAACAGAAAAGTCGTTTACTATTTAAATCATAGCCTCAAGTGTGTGCCACTTCGTACTGTGTCTCCTTAATGGAGGTAAAGGAAAGATGATGGTTAAAAAATAAGCTTTTACTTTTACCACATAAATTTCTTTCGGATGCGGATCCAACTATAACATTTTAAATGAAATTAAATAAATTAGAAATGAATAGCCTGTTCGCCGAATTTTCTGTTATCAAATCAAAAATTAAATAATCACTTCACCTCGACTTTAATCACCTCAGATGTTTATTAGAAACTCTAAAAACGCTTATTTTGGCACTCATTTTCCCAAGTGGCAACAGTCTCGCGAGCTGGAGTTAAAATTGCTTTATTTCGAAAAGTGTTGCCACCGCTCGTTTTCAAATCGTAGAATTTGTTAATCAAAAATTTGAAAGTTTTACGTAATACGAAATAAAAATAACATTTCCAAACATTAAACATATTATTATGGTCATATTCTAACACTGAAGAAAACACGCGACTGCATGTGATGTTACTGTATGTCGAAAATGTTTCGTTAGTGTCAGAATATCAAATTACAAGCTGCTTTTGGTTAAGTCTTTTGTTTCAGGTTAGGGTAATTGACACGGTACGTTATTGTCACGTTAATTCTTTTATTGGTATAAAGAAAAAGTTTTTATATTACATTAAATTTAAATCATGACATCATTCATATATATATATATTAACCTTAAGTGTCAAAAGTTTATGTTTCCTAGTTTGGCAATAAAAAAATTATTTACGAATTGGTTGTTGCTTGGAAGGAATATACTGATTTCTTTCATACTGGAACGTTTTTATACATTTTATTTTCAAGTGTACATTGAACTTATAAATTCTGCTTTGTCCTCAGCCCGCTCATCTGGCGGGCTTGCTCAATAGTAATTATTAAATCCGTTATTAATGTATGCTTTACTATTTATGTTTCTTAAACAGGCAAGATATTTAAAATTAACTTCATTTTAAAAATATATGGGGTCGAAAATCTTTTGCCTGAAAATTTTTATAGTCAAAATATCCTACTAAAGTTGTCACTAACTGTGTTACAACTCAAACAGACTTCACATCCATGCTAACCTTTTACATGCCGCACTATGATCCAGAAATAAAAGTCACAATTAATTCATCAAATTCACGTTAGAATACACTCATAGAGACTATAAAACAAAAACAAAACAAAACAAAAAAAAAACTGCCGTACAAAAATTTCTGTCTATGATTTCCCGGTTGTTCCATTTTTGTAACATTAGTATGTAACGCTGTCTTTTTTTTTTTTTTTTTTTTTTTTTTTTAACTTCTTGAAAACAAAGCGTTATATGATAAATCTTTTAAAATTTTATGCTGTAATAATGGTTTACTGAACAATTTGATGTGAAATTACAGTAAAATTTAAGTAAAACTCATTAAAAAATTTACATAATTTTTAATTAGCGTACTATTTTGTAAGATATGCAATGCAAAAGGTGTAAAGAAACAATAAAAACAAATTTACACTTACACAAGTTTGACTAACAATATAAATAATATGAATGCGATTTTAAAACTGTAAAATACCTTACCAATAAAAAATAAAATATTTTATCTTTAGATTTTATTAAAAGATAAATAAAATATTTTATCTTTTATGGGATTTCAACCAGTAGCACAAAAAATATGAAACATTCTAAAAGACTAATTTTTTGTAATCCTTTTTACCAGTTTCTCATTGTCCATGATATTTTGGAAAGCAGTGTGCATGGAGCATTTTTTTTTTTTTTTTTTTTTTTTTTTTTTGCATTTAAAATACATGTTTGTAGTGTTTTTTTGGCACACTACACAACACCCTTGTGATGATGTAACTAGTATATAATGTGCATCTGATTTTCTTGTAGATGTCGACTGATGGGCACGGGGTCCAGGTATCATGTAAATTTTAGGTTTCGCTCGAAGCAAATTCAAAGTAATTTCTCTTCTAAAATTCACGCGAGTCATTTCTAATATGATGTTTTTGTGTAAATCAGTGTGTACGATCCACTCAGTAGCCAATACCATATTGAGTGCGTTGATAAATAAGTTCCAGTATCATTTTTTTTTGCTGCCAAATTTTGGTCGATAACTCAAAGAAGTCGGTCAAGCAGGTCCACCCATTCCTTCATTATATAATTTTATAATGTAAGGATGGAGAACATCAAATTTCTTTTCTTAAGCTCGGACACATCTTTTTGCTCTTCCTAGTGGTTCTGAGTGATAAAATTTGATGCAATAGTTAGAACAGAATTGTTTCTCCAACGGCACATATAAACTTCTCCATCGCACCAGTAATCAAATTCTCCATGTTGAAATATCGATATCTCTTCTGCATGTTTTCATCTCTTTTGCTGGCACTATGCCAGTTGCCTTAAAGCCTTTGTTAGACAAATCTATTAGCAAACTGTGCGATGAAATAAAGTTATCAAAAAATACTTTATGTTTCTCTGGATTATCAATAACAAATAATAGTTCAGAAACAACTTTTGATCTAAGCGGCAAATTTTCATTTTTCGAACTTTTCGAAAGACCTAATATAAACACACAAATCCTTGTGAAGCAGATGTGATCATTTCTAAGAAAAGAAGCAAGCAGATATTGGAGCTCAAAACAGGGAAATACAACTAAAATCACTGATTTTGTATATCGTTACATGCAATGTTCCTTTTTTGGAACATTGCAATTTTACTCAGTCTTGAAGAAATACTTCTTGTTATTATTTGAATTTCTTTTATTAACTCATTAAATTTGTCCTTTGCAAGGACAACTGGGAAAGGTTTGGGTGGATTGGAATTTTCAGGAATTTTATAGAATTTGTTTTCTTAAATACTGTAAAAATCTTTAAAAAAAAGCCAATTTTCAGAAAATTTTCTACGCTGAAATATTCATATTTAAGAAATAAATTTTATGTCAACAAATCAATCATACTTTCTATAATAAACGGTAATTTGTTTTAAGTGACAGATATGATAGTTTATTTTTTAAAAAATATTAAACATGATGTTCTAAAAAAGGAACATTGTCATGTAAAAGGTTAAGTACTTAAGAAAAGATTTCTATAGTCTTTGCTGTTTTAAATACTGATTCGAGGCATTCGCTAATATTAGACGTACTCTCTTGATCATAAAGTTTGTCAAAATAAAGTCAATAGAACTAGGAATCTACTCTATCGGCTGATTTATTTTAGATTTTTATCATTTTATATTGTTGGTAAATATAAAATGCAACTTTTCATACGCTCTTCCTAGAATAACGCTAGCATACAGAATAATATTTATAATTCTACACACAGAATAATATTTATAATTCTACACACAGAATAATATTAATAATTCTACACACAGAAGAATATTTATAATTCTACACAAGAAGAATATTTATAGTTCTACACACAGAAAAATATTTATAATTCTTAAATCAGTTAAAATTTGATAAAGTTTCATAAATGTCGAAGTTTCATAGATATTCAGAAAAGTATCAAAACTGATTTATATCATTTTTCAAAGCATATTACAAGTCGAAATTCGATTTCGACGACATTTAGAAAACAATTATAAAACAAAATGGCCTCGTTTCGGCTACGTACTGAAACAAGCAGCATTCGTGTTTAGCATTTGACTCACTTTTATGAATTAGGTTGTTTTTAGAACTACAGTAAAACAGCATTTATTGACAGCTGGTTCGATGAAAACATTACGAATATCTCTGTTCTCTATCAGAACGGTACGAAATGTTCGCCTTTATGTTTACAGAACCACGAATGCGAAGTGTTGAAACTGTTTATAGAAGATTTTCTCTCATATGTAAACAGATTATTCTGACTTATTTTCAACAATTTTACTACTGTTTTTGAAGAATGTATTTAAAGGAAAGAACTAGTAGACATTCTTTCAACACATTGCTATATATACACCGCCCCCTAAAAATTGGGGCAGTTCTATATCTTCCGTTCTAGTGGGCCAATTGACTAAATTCAACTTTTTCAAGTCTCAAAAGCGCGACTTAGAATGTGTATTAGATTTATATATAGCATTGTTCTAATGTAGGTATTTTGACACAAAATCGGATTTTTCTAAAATGACATGGCAATTTTTTCCATATTTCGATTTTAAGACTCAAATTATGCCAAACTGCCAAGTTTTGTAAAAATCGCACGAGTAGTTTTTAAACAATTAGCTCTCAAAATTTTCACTCCTCAATGCTAATTGAATTTGATATATATTTATTAATAGCTCGTTTTTTATGAAAGTTACTTAATTCCTTCTTCCAGGATTCGAAATTTAGGTTTAATCCAAATCTAATTCGCACATTTGTTATGATTTATTTTTAAAATTTGTATTTTTAAATATTTTTTATAACTTTTTCAAAAACATTTTGTATTATAACCTATAAAATTTCTAACATCATCAAAGAGTAGATGTTTTTCTAAGCGCATCTGCAAGAAATTAGAGCTTTTTATTCAAAATTTTCTAAGATATACAGGAATTTACATATTGGCGCGTTTTGAAATTTGGCGTACTTATTATAAGCGATAATAACGAAAATGTGGTTTACGTACTTTGTTAAAACTATTTTAAAGTATGAACGATGATATTTATTCTGCTCGTCTGCAATGGAAAAAAAAAGGAAAGGAAAATTAGGTTGCTATAAATTAAGAAGTTCGCCGAGTAAATTATTCTTGGCACAAACTGAAAAAAATTCGCCAAGATACATTTTTAAATTTCTCCGTAAATTTCGCACCAAATTTTACAAAATTTAATATTTAGGCATAATTTTAGTCGTAGAATCGGAATATGGAAAAACATTGGTATGCCATTTCAGAAAAGTCCAGGTTTGTGTCAAAATGCATATATTAGAATAATGCTATACATATATCTAATATATGTCCTAAATCGCGCTTTCGAGATATGAAAAACGCAATTTGAATTTCGTCACTCGGCCCCCTCCCCAATGGAACGAAAGATATAGAAATGTCCCCCCTTTTTTCGCGCTGTGTGCATTATTTAAAAGTGCGACTGTACAAAAATATTAAAAAATCTGATGTGTACACCACATGACTTCCTTGTACGGAATATTAAATTATACGCATTTTTTCTTGCATTTCATTTAAACTTGTTAGATTGAATTAAACCTACTTCGCCGACACCGCATAAACCACAATAGAATAAATGCATTCTTTAAAATTCACTTTGTTTACCATAGCGACACTCTGGCGCTAGGTTCACATAACAGTATTATATTTCGTTCATATTATAACTCAGAATGCACAAAATTTATATCATTTAAAGAATTACCTAACCGTTGCCACATGTTCTATTCAAATACTATAATAAAGCTAGAACGATGTATAAAAGAAATTAAGCAAACAAAACAAAAAAGAAACAGTTTTTCACAGACGATTGAGTATTTCTCATTCAATTAATTTAGTTTTCACTTCGCGACAAGGCAAAAATACATAAAAGCTCAAAATATCTGTATTAAAAATTACGAAGTAAATCTTAAACGCTTATTTCCTCGAAAAATTCCAGAAAGTATTAAGCATGATTTAAATAATATATGAAGGCGTTATCTTTGTTGTTGAGAAGCTAAGTTTCTCTAGATTGGCAACAAATCCGCTAGCCTGCTGTTTCAAATGTAAACAAGAGCAATGGCCGCCATCAAAAACATTAGGCTTACCAGCACTTAAACAATTTTAAAATTGTTGATAATTCTAAAAATATTGCATACAGATTTACTAAAGGCATAAAAACTTAACCGTAAGATAAGAACAACATAATTCAATCATTTTTAAAGCAAAAAATGTACAATTTACAAACATATAAGAGTAAAGAAACTGAGATCACTGAGCCGGGTAACAGAGCGGATATAACAAATTTTTAAATTTGTTTAAATTTAAATTTCATTCCTTGCAGCAATGGCGCAAAGAATATTTAATTAAATATGAATTTAAATTTAATTTTTTTAATTAAACTCAATTTATTCTTATGAAACAATTATATATGAATATATTTATATACGTTTGGTGCGGCCGATTGCAACCAAAATACGAGGTGCACATCTACATGTTATAGTAGTCCTGTATACAAAATTTCAGCGTTCTGAGGCTACTCGTTTTTGAGTTATGCGAGATACGTACGTACGCACGTACGTACCTACGTACGTACATACGTTCGTAGAGACGCCATGAAAAATTCTCTTCAGAATTCATTTTAAAGCAGTTTTATAATTTTTTTGGAGGAAAAGAGTGTTTTATTCTGTCCTTACGTATATATATCACGGAAATACATCGTTAAATTGCAGTTGAAAGAGGTCAAAATGAGATATTTTCGTTGAAATATGCTGCCTGAAACTTTTCGCGATTACAGTACTTCCTTTTTGCTTCGTACAAGGAAGTAAAAAACTCCTTTGTTTAGATGAACTATCGCTTTCTCTATAGCAGGAAATAATTTCTTGTACTTTCTTCTTCCATATTTAGATGAAATTACTCTTCCAGAATTTTATTGAAATAAAATAAAAACTAGGCTCCGCTTAATAAAAAAAATCTGTCTATAATAGCATTAATAAATTTAATTTAGACTTTTAAGAACCCAAAAGCATAACGACTTCATCTTAATTAAAATTCTACGTACGACTTTTTATCATGTCCTTAAAATACTCTAATATTTTGCCATTCCGGCAATACGCAACTCTTTTTATCGTCTGCGAAAGTTATTTTAATTTCAAACTCACAGAACTCTACATTTATGATAAGAAAGAAAAACTTGAAGTTTAAGAATTAAATAACCTTATAGAGAATAAAGATTAAAATTTCTTTATGAAGTCTTCCTCTTTATTTATTTTAGGGATCTCCGCTTGGGCTGTAACGACGGATGTTCTGAGGATTAGTCCTCGCTCGCATGACAATGCCTTCAACAGATTCGGCCACCAAGGAAAAACAAGGGTAAGTGTTTAAATTGCTATTTATAGGTATTTCTTAGGGGATCTGTTTTTCTCTCTTTGAAGTGGTATCTGATGATTTAGCTCTCTGGTGTAAAGCAACTACAGCCAACAATTCAACCATTTCTAAGTAAATGGAATTGAAACGTTTGGGGCTATGTTACAGTTCTGTAGCATAAAGGTCTAATAATATATGAAATGGGGTGTAATAATGTATGAAAGGTGTAATAACTAGTAGCCCCACTAACATAGTATAATTATGTATTTATATGCAGTCAGTCTCGTGAAATTAGTTTTTTTTTTTTTTTTTTTTTTTTTTTTTTTTTTTAGTGTGAGCACTTAATTTTATTTAAATATAAAATCTGCATAATTGTATGTATGTGTTCTCGCATTGTGATAAAACGATACCTAGAGCCATCCAATTTTGAATAACGTAGGTTTCCATCCGAATATGGCATCTGAAAGCCCAAATTTGGAATTTGTTTTATTATCTATTTCATATTTTGTAAATTTTTAACGAATTTTTGAGTTACAAACTCGACGATTTAAAAGCGAGCAATGGCAACACGGGGGGGGGGAACCTTTTTATCTCCAGCGCGCGGAACTGTGTATGGGAAATTCTAAAGACATGCTCTTTTAAAATTATTTTGTAATATTGCTCTTGAATTTAATTTTATTTTATTCTGTGCATTCTGATTAATGAAGATCGGAATAAATAAGCATTGTTAAACTATTCGTTAAAAATAAACCGCTCAGTCGATAAAATAAACCGTACGTTTACACATTAAACTTTTGTTTCACCGTGAATCCTGTGGAAATACAAGAATAATATAAACTCTCAGAAGACTTTTTTTTTACACAAGCGTGAACTTATTCTCGAAATACTCTTCTTTAATGCAATTAAATAAGCTAGTTTTCGTCGTTTCTTATGATGTTTATTCTTCCGTTATTTAAAGTGCATTCTTTTCATTCTAAATAGGAATTTAATTTGAGAAGCTAAAAGATTATCTGCTGAAAATTGAAACTATTTGTTGGAAGTTATTTGAACTAAAAGATTTGTGGAACCAAAAAATGAAGAACTTGTTCTCCGAATTCTTACCAATTTCTTCATTTCTAATGATATTTATTCTTTCGTTACTGACAATGGTATTTTGGTTTGAATACTGATTTAATTTACGTAACATAATGAATTTGTCCTTAGGATTAAACTGCTCCAAAATCTATGTAATGTGTTAACAATAATATTTTTCCGTTTATGATACGTTTTATTCTTCTTTTCTGTGTTTTTTAGTGGCCGAGCGATAAAGTCGCTGAACACTGGTAGTTTAGTCCGAGGTTCGAATCCCAAAAATGAGCTGGCGGTATGAGCATTTTCGTGGTTTTCCCCATGTGTAACGTGTATACAAGCCAGTCTCCCTTAGAAAGTCCTCCATGAAGGCGTCGTTTCCCTAGGCAGATAGCCTTCGAGGCTTTGCCGTAGCCACATCAAACCAAAAAAAAATTCTGTGTTTTTTAATTGCCCTCGTACGAACCATAATTTTGCGTTAACATGAACATCGCCCCCCCCGGTACACTCCAGGAAATCGCGAAATAATTTCAGCTTTAAGACATTTAAATTCGGGATAAAATGTTATTCCAGTTTCCTATCTGAATCATTTAAAGGAGTCTATTAAAACAGGAATTGTGTCCCATTTATTGTATTGAAGCTTACAGGCTGCTTTAGATTGATGCTTGTATGTAACATTTAGCATTTTCCTGCTTTAGATTGATTGCTTGTACGTAGCATTTAGCATTCTCCTAGTGTTGCGGATGAGTTCTTGCTTTTTACTCTTCCGTAGAGAATGTAACATTTTCTAAGGCATCTGACGAAATGAAGCAAAGGATGCCAATCTGTTACGCAATTATGTCATGAGGTGAACTGAAGCGAGAAGTGAGAAGTAAGATTGTTGCCAACGTCAGGGCAATGATGTCCTACCTTGGCGGATAATTGGTAGCGCTCGGTTACACATCAGAGTTTTGAACTGAGTTGTTTTTATTCTTTCAGATTCATATAACAGGCCCGAGAGTTCAGACTGGAGAATAGAAAGAATCGAGTTTGTACATTTAGGGTATGCTAAAATAATTTATTTCCAGTAGCTGTAAATAACGTAAGCAATAGGGTAGAATGCTCTAAATAATATAAGACATAATTGACTAGAAACAGCTGACGTTTTTTCAAAAAGAAATACAATAGTAAATACAAAACACTCCTTTTAAATTCAGTATTAGCAGTACGCCAATACTGAAAAAAAAAATTGAAAGTTTGGCAGATTTTTAACGATTACCCAAAAGAATATTTAAGGTTTCTTACGCTCTCGCTGGGTTCGCAGTCTACCAGTCTGCTGTTGCTTTTACTCCTGCTAACTCATTTCATTTCGTCCTTCTAGTTTTATTATTAATCACCGTTTTCTTCATTTATGCAATGTACTATTCTACAACAAAATCACAAAAATTTTAAAAGCAGCAAAACACCATAGAATTCTCGATGCAGTGTTAAGTATTGCATATATTTTTCTATTTTTAAAAATTTTTCTCAGTTCATTCAAGACTTCTTTTTATTTTTATTAATTTCGTTTTGGCATTTTGCGTTCGTTCACTATAAAAGTTTGAATTATTCATATTGCTGCCACCAAATATTAGAGCTCTGCGTTATATTAAAAGAAATTAAATAATGAAGATTCTGCATGAATGTATGTATGTTTCTTGCATTGTCAAAAAAAGCAACGGTACCTAGAGACATCAAATTTTGAAAAACGTGGTCCTCCAATGGGCATCTGGAAACCCACATTGGATCTTCATATTGGATGATATACTATATATCATCATAAAATTTGGAATTCGTATTATTATCTGTTTCATATTTTGTAAAACTTTAACGAATTTTTTATTAACAAACTCAAAGACTTCAAAGCGTTCCATTAACATTAACACAAGCATGGATATTTTATGAGCGAGGTTTCTTTACATTTCTTACTGGTATTATGTTGGTACCGGAGCAACGCACAGACCTTACAATGTCTAACGGTATTTTGTGTCGAATGAATTTGAATATCTGTATCACTTTTCAGATCCTGTTTTGAATTCCCCGTGAAATCAATGCCCCTTTAGGCATAATATAAAATGACTTTTTTGTGTTAACTTTATTCTGTTAAATATCACGTTTTTCGCAGTTACGCCATATAAAATTCAGTTCAATAGCAAAACCGCAAAATATTTAAAGCCCGCATATTTTTAGAATTTCCGATAGTTTCGCGCGCTGAAGAATAAAATGTTTTATTCCGTACAGTGTTGAGGCTTTGTCCCTGAGGGACTACTGTTTTCGTTTTGCGTCGAATCACTCTGAATGTCCGTTTCACTATCCAAACTGTTGCCACTAAATATTATTGCCCTGTATTATATTTGAAGAAATTAAATAATGAAGAATCTGCATAAATGTGTGTACGTGTTTTCGCATTGTGATAAAACAACGATACCTAGAGCTACCTAATTTTGAATGACGTAATCCTACTGCGAATATGGGAATCTGGAAGCCGAAATTTGAAATTTGGAATTTGTTTTATTATCGATTTCATATTTGGTAAATATTTAACGAATTTTTGATTAACAAACTCTAGGATTTCAAAGCGAGCAATGGTAACGTTGTATAGAAAAATACATTTTTATCTCCAGCGCGCGAGACTGTGCATCGAAAATTCTAAGGATATGATCAATTTAAAATTATTTTGCGATATTGCTAAAGAACTGAATGTTATGGTTTAAGTGCGAAGAAAATGATATTTAATAAATAAAGGTAACACACAAAATATTTCAAATAAAGGTAACACACAAAATACTCTCTTTGGGACGTTTAAAATCTGAAACCTTTCAGATTTTCTTTCTTTTTTTCCAATGGCGGGCACTTGCCTATGCCGGCATAGGCCACTCCAAAGGCCAGATGCTATTATGGAGGCACCTAATAGTAGGACCACCTTTGCTTCCTATGAAAGGACAAACGATTATATCCATGCCTTCTGCGGAATTCGAGTCCGGGCCCTTAGGTATCGCAGTCAGGGTTCTCTAACTACTATATCGTCTGAGCGCCTATTTTTATTTTCTAAATGTAAGTAATTTGACACAAATAATTCGTACAGCAGTAAATTTAACAAATATGCTAAATGTTGACGCTTTAAAAAATTATTATTACTGTTTCCTTATAAGCAAGGAAATACAATGATTGTCGCACAGACAGCTTTCACTTTGTTTTCTATGTTTTTGGAGAATATAAAACAAAGATAACTAACTATCATTATTCGCGATATTTCTTTTAAAAAGCAGATAATAAACACCTGACATTTCGTAATTGTTTAAAATGATTCTATGATTCAGCAAGTAGCACAGATCTTCGTTTTCATATGCGCCTCTCTGAGATGCTTATATGTTGTGTGTCTCTAATGTTTAATTTTTCTTATTTATTCTGTAAATGCTGAAAATCTTTCAGTATAATTTGCATATAGCACAGAAACCGTGTATTTAAAAATATCAGTTTATAGAAGTTACATATCTTTATTTACTTCTTCAAAATCAAAAGTCGTAAATTTATTACAAATTGTATTAAAAAAAAAAAAAATCTGAAAGATTTCAGATTTTATATTACGCCCAAAGGTGTGGGCTTTTTTTAACGTTTTGTTTGTTACATTCAATTATTCGCACTTAAACCATAAAATTAAATTCAAAAGCAATATCACAAAATAATTTAAGAAAAGCATACCTTTAGAATTTTCGAAACACAGTCTCGCACGCTGGAGATAATTTTTTTTCCCTTTCAGATTTGAAATCCTTGAGCTTGTTAATCAAAAATTCGTTAAAGTTCTACAAAATATAAAGTAGATAATAAAAAATGTCTAAATTTGGGCTTCCAGATGGCCATATTCGAGTGGAGGACTACGTTATTCAAAATTTGATGTCTCTAGGTGCCATTGTTTTTCCCAGTGTGAGAAACATACATGACAACAATACGAAAAGTGAAACGCCGTTTATAGTGAACCAACGCAAAATGGTAAAACGAAAGTAATAGCCCTTCTTTTACCGCCCTTTGGGCTAATAAGTGTAAAAATATGATATGTGTCATTCATTTCATTATTTTATATCAATAAAATTAAAATAGCGTAGCTTGATCTTTTTTTAGGATTGGACTACATCGGTTAATTTCCAGCCGCCAATGATTTCTAACACATACTTATTAGCATTTCGGAAATTAAAAATAATAAACTTATTTAAGTTATACGTGCAAAAGTTTAATATGTGTTACTTATTTAATTACTTTACATCAAAAAAGTATTCGATATTATGGCTCAGTGATGTAGCTAGGGTGGGGCAAGGGGTACATCTGTCCCCAGGCGCAGCATCGAGAGGGCGCCAAATTGTAATTAAGAAATCTTAGAATGAAATATTTTCCATTCTTGGCACACAGAATAGGGTACAAAATCTTCAGGTGTCCGCGGGCTCTGAAAACCATAGCTACGCCTGTGTTATGGCTAGGTTTCAGTTAATATTTATACGGTTTGTTTCATGCACAAAAATTACTTTCTTTAATTTTTGATACAAACTGCCCACGACAGTCAGAACGGTAAAACCGCTGAACACTGGTATGTGGATACGCAAAATGACCTTCACAGGCATACCTCCCTCTCCGCGCAGGGTGGAGCACGTAGCAGAAATTTTAATACAAATACAAATAAAAATTATTATTTAGTTATTCAGCCTACGTAAATTATAACTATTACTTACACATAAAAAGCTTACATAAATAGATTTCTCTTTAATTTCAGTTGAAAAAATAAGTGCATTTCAGAAAATTAAAAATAGCTTCATTGTTTCATTGTAATAAGAAAATTTCATTCTGTACTTTATTTTGGGTGATTCAGAGAGTACTTTTTTTCCCCATAACTTTTATCAAAATATAACGTGATAAAAAGGAAATAAATGAGAAAATGAAAAAAAAAAAAAAAAGTAATAAATAAAAAAAAGGTTTTTTTGGTTGCATTACTATAAATACAGAAAGCCTACAGAAGAAAGATTATTTTATTGTCCGCATTTTTCTGTTATTTGTTTTGACTTTGATCTCACAGTTAGTCTGAATATTTGAAGTCGAACTGAAAATATGTAAAAATCATAAGCAAATAAATAAGAGAACTAATATATGATTATAAGCTTACCTCAGATTTTGAACTAATTAATCTTTTGTTATAAATTAAGGTACATAAATAGTGCATTTAAAAAATTTTAGGACTAAATATTTTTCCATTAATTCCAGATGACTAACGGCCTACCAACGGCCGAGCGATAAAATCGCTGAACACTGGTAGCTCCGACCTAGGTTCAATTCCAGGTGAACGGGCTGGCTTGCATGGGCGTTTTCGTTGTTTTCCTCATGTGTAACTTGTATACTCGTCAGTTTCCCTTAGAAAGTCTTCCACGAAGGTAGCCCTTCCGTTAGGCAGTAGGGCTATTTGCCTAAGGGAAGGGCTACCTTCGTGCCTAAGGAAAGGGCTACCTTCGCCCTTTAATAGATTTTTAACAGAACTTAATAATCTATTAAACCAAGAACCAGATGTCTAACGTATCTTAACTTAATTACTAAAATTTATTTAAAAGATAACTGTTTGACAAATTATAAAGAAAGAAATTTAACATGTATTGTTAATTTCATTACTTTACAAGCTTATATCAGTGAAAAAAGGTAATAATAAATTTATTATCTTTTTGCCAAAAATAATTTGTTTTGTTAACTTTAAAAGAGAAAAAAATGTAAACAAGATTATTATATAATCGTAGAATCTACATAAATAAAAAATACTTTTTTTTTTTTTTTATTTTAGATGAGATAAAAATGTTGTGTATAGGAAAATCAAAATTAGATTCGTTCTACATTTCCGTGTGAAAGGTTTGTTTTATCACTATGAAAAATACTTTTTTTTTTTTTAAGTTTAGTACCTTTGTTGAAATAAATAAACGAAAAGATCGGTGTGATTTATGTGATGACGGCAAAGCACTCGAGGGCCTTTGGAAGACTTTCTAAGGGAAACTGGCTCTATTCACGTTACGCAGGAGATTGTGTGTGTGTGTGATTATGGCAAAGCCTCGAGGGCTATCTGCCTAAGAGGAGGGGTGCCTTCGTGGAGGACTTTCTAAGGGAAACTGGCTCGTATACACGTTACACATGGGGAAAACCACGAAAACGCCCATGCAGCCAGCCCGTTCGCGGGATTCGAACCTCGGACCGAACTACCAGTGTTCAGCGACTTTACCGCTTGGCCGCTGGTGGGCCCGTTACGCAGGAGAAAAGCGTTGAAAGCGCCCATGCAGTCGGTCCGTTCCCGGGGTTTGAACCTCGGACCGAGCTACCAGAGTTAAGCGGCTTTACCGCTCGGCTACTGGCAGGCCTAAAAAGAATATAAATAAAACTCTCTTAACTTGTTTTATAGTACATACAAGATGAAATACTATTTGATTATTTCGATTTTACTGATATCAAACTAGCTGTTGTGTGTTAGTCTCAGTATTTAAAGGTGCTATTATATTTAAAGAGTATTATTTATTTAAACAAATTAAAAATAGTACATCAATCATAAATAAATATGTAAGTCACCTGACTTATGAAAGCAACTCAGAACTTTAAACTGAGCAGATGAATAACCATGTCAAGGTTTGGACGTTTCAGTTGCGGTCACATGGAATCCGTTTCCTGTTGGTCGACAGAGCGAAACGTAAGGTCCTGTAGATGAAAAAGTTAAAAAACGTCGGCTGAAGCATCCGCGTGCTTGGCTCGGCAGTAAAAGCAAAACTTAGATAAGTCCAATCATTTTTGATTGAGATCATCCTTAAAGATAACAGTTTATTCCGTTACTTTTTACGTTAGGAATGACCATAGTGTGGTCTTTTCTTCATAGCGTTGCAATATGATATCGCGGCATTAATAATCCAAACAATCTGAAAATCGCAAGTTCTGGTACATACTGCCATTCGATGCAACAAGATACCTTTAAAATTATTCACGCAGCTTAAACTTACCACTTCTGATGGCTGTTGCTAATCAACGCAGATTCAGATTTTTCAATTTATTTGTCAAATACATTAGATTTTATTTTAAATTTATCTATATTATCATGATAACAATTATTAGTTATCAATGTATTTAAATTATTTAGAAGGAAATATGCAGATTCCGTACGGCCTTTATTTTGTCTTTCTTTCCTTTGACGTTGTAATTTAATAACAGTCAGTGCAACAAAAATTAGCTAATTAAAAGTAATATCTTTCTAGAATTCATATAAATTTCAATAAAGAAGTAATTGATATCATTCATATTATTTTATATCATATATCTAATTGATAATTTTTATTCCAAAGGGGCTTTGTTCCCTGAAGGACTATAGTTTTCGTTTTGCGATTTTGCGTTGAATCACTATAAATGTCCGTTTCACTTTCCAAACTGTTGCCACCAAATGTTAAATTCTTGCATTATATTTGAAGAAATTAAATAATGAAAAATCTGCATAAATGTATGTCTATTTCTCGTATTGTGATAAAACAACGGTACATAGATCCATCGAATTTTGAATGACGTAATCCTCCACCGAATATGAGCACGTAGAAGCCCTAATTTGATATTTGAAATTTATTTTATTATCGATTTCACATTTTGTAAAACATTAACGAATTTTTGAGTAACAAACTCCAGGATTTAAAAGCGAGCAATGGCAACACTCTACGGCGGGGGGGGGGGGGGGAAGAAACCTTTTTATCTCCAGCGGGCGCGGAACTGTGTATCGGAAACTCTAAAGACAAGCTCATTTTAAAATTATTTTACGACATTGCTACTGAACTGAATTTTATGGTTTAAGTGCAAAGAACATGATATTTAGTAAATAAAGGTAACACACAAAAAGTTAAAAAAACGACCCTTTGGACATAATTTGAAATCTGAAACCTTTCAGATTATTAAAATTTTATATAAATGTTCACAGCATTATTAAATGATTTGAATACTTCGCTTATATTGTGTGTATATAACTGTTTATATAGCTGCACCGTATGTTTGTTCGGACAAAAATCAACCATGCAAAATTTAAAAAATTTAAGATAGAACTTTCTTCATATAATACACATGATTCCTTGCACAGCATAGACTTCCCTGTAATTTAACATGACTTCTTTGTACGGCCTATTAAATTATACACACTTTTGGTGCATTTCATTTATTTCCTCGAATTTAATTGGAGATCTATTTCTCATTCAATGAATTCAGTTCTCACTTCGTGGCAAGGCAAAAATCCATAAAAATCTCAAAATACCGTTATTAATAATTGAAAAAGATTGAGAAACATAAAACAGCACATACAGTTAAAACAATTTAAAAACAATTTTTATAATTAAAATTACAGTTTACGCAAAAACAAGTAATTTGGCCAGCGGGCAAGAAGGCAGACTTTTCAGTGCGCAAAATTGAAAGTTTACTTTTGATTCCACTCGGCAAAAAGACATTTAAGGTGCTGAAACTAGATTCATCATTCTGCCTAAGTTTCAAATGCAAACAGATATGGCTGCTAAGTAAGGTTTGCGGTACTTAAACAACAATTAAATTATTCCTAATTCTACAACTATTGCATGCAGATTAACTAAACGCATAACAACCTTAACCGGAACATAAGAAAAACATAATCAATCATTTTTAAAGCAAAAAATGCACAATTTACCAACATGTAAGAATAAAAACACTGAGCTCTCCAAAGCCGAGTAACAGAGTGGGTATATTTACATGCTTTTAGTGCTACCGATTGCAACCAGAAAGGAAGATGCACAACTACATATTATAGCAGTCCTGTATACAAAATTTCAACGTTCTGAGGCTACTCGTTTTTTGAGTTATGCGAGATACATACAAACGTAAGTGCAGATGTCATGAAAAAAATCTCTTTGGAATTCATTTAACATTCATTTTGGGAAAAGAGTCCTTTATTCTGTCTTTACGTACAGATATCACACAAAGACATCGTTAAATTGTATTCGATAGCGGTCAAAATAGATATTTTCGTTGAAATATGGTATCCAAAATTTTTCGCGATTACAATACTTCCTTTACTTCGTACAAGGAAGTAGAAAGTGCTTTTGATCTGGATAGCAAATAAATAAATAAATAAATAAATAAAAACAAAAAATAAAAATAATACAAAAAAAAATTATGTACAGTATCATGTGCAGTGCTTCATTACAATATATATATATATATATATATATATATATATATATATGTGCTATTTATAGTAAACCCATCTATAACTGCATTTATGGCGCACAACATTTGTATTTTAGGATTGAATAATGTTATAACAATAACAATAGGATTTTCTATAAGAATGAATAAATTATTTTTCCTTTATTTGTTATTGGAAGCGTTCGTCTAATAACGTTCAAGAATCGTTAACGGATTAATTGCGTACACTGAGGTAGTACTATTGTATTTATCTCTGTATAACATCTCTCAGCTTAACTATGTTAAAATGATAAGAATAGCAAAAAGATTTGAAAGCTTAAAGTTCATTCAATTCGTATCCTATTTTTACTTCCCTAGAAATAAATATTAATTCATTATAACTTACTTTCAGTTAGCTTAATATACCAATCCTAGTATTTGTTAACTTTTAGTAATGTACAAAGGAGCTACATTTTCCTCATTTATAGCCCTAGCGTGTAGTAAAAATACAGAATAAAATAACTAATAAGATTAGATTGAAATGGCTAATCAAACTTTCCGCTGTTGATGGTATAACTAAAAATGTTGTTCTTTTAATTGAGTATTAACTCACAGTATTTAAATACTATTAGTTTGCTTTGTACATTCTATTTTACGCCAAATAGTTAGTATCTATTCTACACTACTTGTTCGTTAGCTTTACAAATTCTTTGCTTGTTCGACAAAGTAGCTGTATGCTTGTAGAGACATGTAGCTGTATTCTTGTATGACAATGTAGCTGTATGCTTGTAGAGACACCGAATGCTTGTAGAGACATTAGTTATTTTTTGGAAACAGAATCAGCAACGCCTTCGCCGGGAATCGAACCACGGACCTCTGGAATACGCGCCCAGCGTGCAGACCACCACACCACGAAGGCACGCGAAGGAAGGCGGGAGAAATACCTTATATGCCTCCGCTTTTAAAGGGCGACTGGAGTTTTTTAGGGGACCCAGTCGCCAAATCCTGGATGGAAAGAATCATCATCCACCAACCTTTCAGTTCGGGCGCCAGTGTAGAGGCGTAAGGTAATTTCGAAGCAAAAGAGATATGGTCACTTTACTTAACCTGTTACGCGAAACTAAGTTAATGGCACTACAGAGTTAGGAAGTTATCCTAGTCGATGCTAGCAATCTGATGGTTAAGCCGCCTTTCTACATTTTACATTAATCTTTAGTTTCTTGGATATAATTATTTTCATTCACTTGCTTCATTATCTCTAAGATGCCTTTGTTGCAGTAATAGTCCGTGAACAGTCTATTCACAGGATATGTGATGTAGTCCGAAGGATAAAACTGCTGAAGCAAGAGAGATGAAAAATGAGCAACGCCTTCGCCGAGAATCGAACCGCGGACCTCTGGAATACGCGCCAAGGGTGCAGACCACCACACCTCGAAAGCATGCCAAGAAGGCGAGAGAAATACCTTATATGGTAACTCCAGTTAACGATTTTCCTGGTAGTGTAAAAAAATGATACATCAGTTCAGTCAATCAGTTAGTCATTTATCATTCCAACATTTTTTGCACACACATTTTCTCATTGATTTCTATAAACTGGATAGAAAAGGAATTTGAATATAATAAAAAAGGAATTTGAAGGAGGGAAAAAAATTTCAGAATTAGTGATTAGATATGAAATATAATGTACGCTTTAAAAGTTTTAATACGATGTTAAAATATAAATTCGGCATCCGATTAAACGGTGTAATATTACAGACAATGTATACGATTGGTTCAAAATCACCCGAGGGAAACCAAATAAATTTAGGAAAGAACCCATATTATAATGAACACAAAAACTGGCACTCTAATTTGAAGAATAATAATAATAAAAAAAAAAAAAAAAAAAAAAAAAAAAATCTGAAATGTTTCAGATTTTAAATTACGTCCAAAGGGGCGTTTTTTAACATTTTGTGTGTTACCTTTCTTTATTAAATATCATGTTCCTCGCACTTAAACCATAAGATCCAGTGCAACAGCAATATCGCAAAATAGTTTTAAAACGAGCATATCTTTAGAATTTCCGATACAGAGACTCACGCGCTGGAGATAAAATTTTTTTTTCTGCACAACGTTGCCATTGCTCGTTTTGAAATCCTTGAGTTTGTTAATCAAAAATTCGTCAAAGTTTTAAAAAATAGGAAATCGATTATAAAATAAATTTCAAATATCAAATTAGGGCTTCTACGTGCTCATATTCGTTGGAGGATTACGTTATTCAAAATTCGATGACTCTATGTACCGTTGTTTTATCACAATACGAGAAATATACATACATTTATGCAGATTTTTCATTATTTAATTTCTTCAAATATAATGCAGGACTCTAACATTTTGTGGCAACAGTTTGAAAAGTGAACCGACTTTTATGAGTCCGACGAAAATGCCAAAACGAAACTAATAGTCCTTCGGGATTCAAATTCTTTGGACTAATAATAAAAAAAAATTCGTTTGTTTGCATAAATTCAATGAGTATTCAAAGCATAGGAAAAGCATTGTAAATAACAGGATGCGAACGTATGTCTTTGCAGAATTCTCTCCAAAGAACGGGAGAATTTTCTATTAAAATGAGTCTAAGGCTTGAAATGATGAAGCATTTCTTTGCTTTAAATATACCAAGTTTCCTCTCGCACCCCTTTAATTTCTCATTAGCCTTGTCGAGGTCAAAGCATTACTCTATAAACAACAACAAAAAATAGTTTATTTTGTTTTGAGAATTCATCTGAAAGATATGCCTGTGCAGCAGAATATGATGTAAAATCTTGTTAATTTCACTTACCAATCAGAGGATTTTTCAAATCTAGGAGGATCACAAGGGGAGATTTCGAAGACAACTTGTGGTCTTAGGACACAACATAGGGCACAGTTAATGAGCAATCTCATCAATCTACCCTCTGTCAATTAAGATTGACTGCCCGTTTTGGAAACACTTTTGTCTACGCTTAAATTTCTTTCGTTTATAAAAATCCTTTTTTGATACATTTATACATGATATCTGCAAAAGTTTTCTTTCTGGTATAAATTAAGTGTTTAAAACAAGAAAATCACTTAGGTAACCTCATTAAAATTCTATTCCATTCGCAGCCATCTGCCATAATTAAAACGAAATTAGTTTGCCAGAAATTTCTCAGGTTCTCCACAGCTCTCAAAGAATTAAAAACAGTAACTTTAGTACACATTTAGGACAACTTTTATGACCTGGAAAGAAGATAAGGGACATATGCCAAATAATAACAAACATGCATCCTATCCATTCACAAATCTGCTCTGCATACACATGCTCCGAAAAAGAGGTTAAATGAAAGTCTGTGATTTCCCTCTTCCCGGCGGAAATTTAAATGTTTTTGAAGAAAGTGCTTCGGGCAAATACACACCTACCGCTGAATTTTAAACGTGTGTTCTATTTTTCCGTAACAGGAGGTGAAAGAACATTAACATCTTAAAGTATTATTATTTCTTAGTTTGCTGAATTTATTAAATTAAATAATATATATATTTTTTAGCAGAGAGGTAGGATTCGTCACAACGTCCTACATTACATCTGCTGCATCGTCGTTCGTCCTTGAAATTAATAATCCTTCTGTTTTTCCCCCCTCTGTTCCCATTATTCGAAGCGTGATGACAGGTGGTAAGGATATTCAAGCCCTTCTTCGCTGTTAATGTTTCATGAATTACGCTTTTATAAGGAGAAACGACACAGCGTTTGGATGTTAATAGGATTAAATTACACTAGATCTTGCTTGAGATATGAAATACGCTATAAATGTATTCGCAGGGTTATGCCGAATAATCTTTACATTCTTTAAACTTTAATAACAGCAATACTAAGCAGCAAGCTGTAAATGTTTGGTGGCACGTATCTTGGAATTTTATATGCTCAAGGCAAAACTTATACAGAGCATCTACAGACTTTTAAATCTAATTTTTTAACAAACTCTAACAAACCTGTGAAACTATAATTGACAGCGGTTATTACTCTAACATCTTAGCTCTCTTTCTCTAGTATATCATCTGATTACGGAGAGAAGTTTCAAGAGAGTTAAGCTTTGATTTGATACAGCAAATATTCTGCTACCATGGTTTCAAAAGTTGGACAAATAATAATTATACAGTTTTACTGTGAAACGACAAAAACAGAAACGAAAGCATTTGAAATATTGTGTAAAGCACATATACAGATCCAATATTTTTTGTTGGTACGAACGATTCTTTATAGATAAGAAATTGAATCCGACGCGGTCTCCCTTTGCAGTCTTAAATAGACGAGGACATCGAAAATGTTCGTAAATTCTTGCTAAAACCTCGCCGTTTTCATTTCCGAATGAGCATAACATCGAAAAAGACACTGCTTTTAAAATTATCTTGGAAGATCTTGAAAGAAGAAGTTCTTGTTTTACACTTCATGCATTTAATGCAGAACAGGAGAAGATTGAATTTATACAAGTCATGATTTCTCAAATGGCAGACATTAGTCCTATTTTTTTCCCATTCAAATTATTATTGGAGATGACACTAGTAAGTGTTTTGTTTACGATTGTCAGATGATGGATACACATTTGCTACGGCTGGAGAAGATTTACCACGATTACAAAGACTTCGGCTTCAGAAATGATGCATTTAGTTGCTGGTTTAAATGAACTACTTAGGACTTTGAAAGGTCCTAATTCCAACGTGTGTGTAGAACATTTGCATGAATATGACATGAATCCAGACTTAGCAGTAGCTAAGGGGATTCAAAGATTGTCAGTAATATCTGTTGTCCTATGTCACGACGATCAATCCTATGTCAGGACTCATTGTTTCTATACTGAGTCTCAAGTACTAGTAGCAGATCATATTTTTTTTAGATTATGCCATTATTATCCTACATTTTATGTAATATATATAATTTTTTTAACTTTGTTCATAGCAACTTCAACAGAATGGTGCAAAATGGCATACCAAAAGGTGATACCAATAGACTAATAGCTATTCAGGCTTTGGGCATCGTCTACAAAAAGATTTCATCAAAAATATAAATGGAAAACTGGAGTACATTTCACGGAGTGGAGAATGCTCCATTCAGCATCAAATTTCAAAACGACAACTATTTGCTCATTTATATTGTCCTCAAGTTTACTGTACATACGATACATGTACAAGAGCCGTCTGTTTCCATGGTACAGGTCATTCTTAGAGTTTACATTCCAATCAAGTATTAATAATTAGGACAGCTCCTTAGAAACATAGTGTCTTCAAAAATACAGCATATGCACGTTATTAATTCTTACAAAGCTGTTTAAGCACTATCGAAAATTAAGTAATAACGGACCCTAGAGTTGAAAGAAAGTTGCAATAGAAGGGCAAACCCCATGTAAAAAAATGCTAGTACAGTTATTTTTGTCTACTTTCTTTACTTTCAATTCAGAACTGCACGTAGTCAGTCATTTCAACTTCGTCAGCTTATTAACACCTACCAGATGCACTTCATAATTATACACGGAATAGAACAGAAGAGATAGACAGCTGTATTTTTTTGCTTGTTATCTGTAGTTTATCCTATCTGTTTTAACCTGCGAATAGTCGAGATAATCCACCCATTAGCAGAACTGGTCGTTTCGTCAAATAGCGATGACATTAACTCGCACTTGCCTGGTTCTACAGCAAACAATTGTCATTAATTTGATATTAGAAATTATTTGGGTTAGCATCTCATCATTACACTCCGAAGGATGCAATGAATGGCGATAATTTGCTTGTTCGTCTATTTGTTTCATTGTGTCCTGATATTTTAAATTTTGAACTTTCTTTTTTTCCCTGTTTCGCTTTTGTTCAAAAGAACTGCCTTTTTTTCTTTTTCTACTCCTTTTTTTTAACTCTACTTTGTCGAATTTGCCAGCGGAAACTAAAAGTAGGTTAAAATAAGTAAAATTAGTTTCAAACCCTTGACCTCAAGACAATGTATACTTACTTTATGATAGCGCGGTTATCCATTTCTTACAGAACACAGGTTTTTCTATTTCATCCATGCGTGTAAGTAACTTCATTGTATAGGGGAATGTTTTTTCAACTAAAACTTAAGCGCTTAAACTTTTAAGTTTACTAGCAGGGGAGTGGCTGAGGTTATGTTCTATTCCCAAAGGTTTGATTTCTTTTCCTATTTTATTTGAAAAGTAGACAATTTCGATCACACATTAAGATAAAAATAAACTAAATGTGTTCTTTTATTAATAATTTTTTATAAGAAATGAAATAAAAATCATAGCTATTTATGCAATTTTCCTTCTAACGTTTTACCTGCCAACCTATATACATAGGTAAGGAAAATACATAGGAATATATACATATATACCTTCCTATATACATAGGAAGGTTTCCGGTTCAAAAATTCGATAGTGAGTTTTCAGTGAATAAGCACGATTTAGGGTCCCCACAATATATTTTTCTGTCTTTACTATGAAGTTTGTGTGTTTATGTGTACATGTGCGTGTCGATTTTTTCATTCATGATAACTCTTATATCAAATTTGTAAAAATTTCTCTTTGCCGTATTAAGCTCTTTGCTTTCATATAAAGAGTGAATTAAATTTGGGGTAAAATTTAACAAACAGAAGTGGTACATTACTTGGAACTCTTAACATATTAAGTTATATAATATAAATATAGAATTACTACTATAAAAATTTAATCTAAAACAATGCAGCGCATATTACAGCCATTTTTATTATATCTAGACATGACATTTATTTATATCAAGCCGCATAACCAAAATGATTTTTATAACGTTTTAAAATTCATCTGCAGGACTTCGAAACGCTTGTGATGCAGACATGTTACTGAAATTTGCACTCGCTATTCTTTTGCACTGTTGATGATGATGAAGCACAAGAGCAAATAGAAAATTCGGGAATACATAATGCCTCACTTCTTACTATTCCGGCAACGCACAGCAGACACTACTCAACTGGCATTTGAAAAATTAAGAATAAATATAAGAATCTATAAGTATTTCTCCCGCCTTCTTAGCGAACCTTCGTGGTGTAGTGGTCTGCACGCTCAGCGCGTAATTGAGAGGTCCGCGGTTCGATTACCAGTGAGGACGTTGCTCATTTTCATTTCTCTTGCTTCTAAAAAATCCTAATGTCTGTACAGTGGCGCCCGAACTAAAAGGGTGTTGGATGATGTTCTCCTCACCCAGGATTTGGCGGTTGGGTCCCCTAAAAACCCCAGTCGCCCTTTAAAAGAAGGAGTGTATAAGGTATTTCTCGCGCCTTCTTGGCATGCCTTCGGGGTGTGGTGGTCTGCACGCTCAGTGCGTAATTGAGAAGTCCGTGGTTCGATTTCCGGCGAAGGCGTTGCATATTTTTCATCTTGCCTGCTTCCAAAAAAATACCCAATGTCTCTATAAATCTACCACTCACAGCGAAGTCAGCATGATTTGACATTCGATCAGCAGATTTGCTTAGTCATTTGCACATTCACGCATGCGCAGCATTACTTTTCCTGGTTGGATAGAGTTTAAACCATTTTTCGCAGGTGTGAACGAAGGTATTGATTTTTAATCATATGGCTATGACAGTTGTGATAACTGCATTACCGTCTGAATGCTTAGTCTCTGATTTAATTTTAATTTACTTTGCAAATAACTAGCTTCAGTTATATTCTCAGGCCACGAGAAATGTATGTTACGTTTTTATTGGTTGTGCATTAGCACTGAAGGCGTAATGAGTACGTTTCCTCGAGCACAGAATTAAAGAATCATAAGTCAAAAGATTAACTACGAAATCTTTATTTAATAAAATAGGATAATTCTGCTTAACTTAAGCATAACAAAAGTAATAATGTTCACGGACATTAAAACACTGAATTATTGAAAAGAATAACTTACAGAGAATCATCATCAGTCCTAAATATCAGGCTTACCTATTTTAGGCAATAAGAAAAATAAACAGGAACATACTTTGCCATCGTACCTGAAAGAGAAGAAAGTACTACTGGATTAGACCTTTGGCCAGGTACAAGTAGCTAGGGTGAAAATCAAATATACTGCATTGCACACGAGCTTTACTTTCTCTCGCCAATATATACCTTGGCGCACGTTCGTTTCGTATGCCTGTCGAGTTTCATTATGCAAAATACCTAAATTTATGCTAACAGTTTTCTTTGTTAGTTTTTATGATTTCAAACAGAAACTTAACATAATGGCGTATATGCTTTGTTGAAGTTATTTTATATTGTTGGATTTCCAGGTGAAGTTGGAATGATAGACCTTCTGGTAATCTAGATGAGTACTCAATGTCCAGATTAACTGTAATAAGGTTAGAACGCTGAATTCAGAAATGGAATTCATCCACAAAAAATTCAAACATCTGCATTTTTCCAGATAAGATTTATTTTTACGCTTGCATTCCAAAAACATACTTTCTTGAAGGAGATGGTGGAACATTCTGGCTCATAACCTGAAACTATGACGGCCAAGCACAAAATTTGTAAGGAATTACAGTATGCACCCTCGGTTATTTTCGTGTTTTAATATATTAGCATGTAAAACCTGAGTTGAAGGGGAGTCACCATCTGGATTTGTTTGACTGGGTCTGCAGTCGTCTTTTAAGTACGGGAGAACGTAAGGAACTTTCTTATTTTTCCATGCGGAATTTAGTGACGTAAGTGGTTATCAAGTCTAGTTATAACTGGAAGATGCGTATTTGAGCTTCAGTAAAGGCTTAGCTGATTTTTCAAAGTTCCTACTTCAAAAAACCTTATGGTCTCTGTTAGATAACAGGCCTACATGATGGAGGTAAGAAAGGGACTTTTATTTGTACATATAATCCAAGGTATGGGTGGCAAAGTACGATCAGGAAGTATAAGTTCTTCAATGGGAACTGACATTTTTCAAGAATATTTTAAGATATTTTCTCGAAACAGTGCACAAATCTCAAGATATCCCAGTTTCATTAAAAAAAAGTCGTTTTAAAATCGCTTGATCGCCTGTTTTAATTTGGATACGGAGCTATAGAGAGAGTTTCGAATATGAATACATTGCAGAGGATTAGAAGGTTCATTGCAGAGAGTTTTGCATTCCGCCTTGTATGCTGATGGTTACCAAGTCCAAGGAAGATACTCGACTCAAATCTCGGCAAAGACACAAATTATTTTTACTAACTCAGAAAATATGAAAAATGTCCTTACTTAATGCTTGAATTAAAATGTGGAGAAAGATAATTCGTCCCAACCTGGATCTGGTCGATGAGTTTCTTGTATCTTTTTGGTTTTCCTTCAAGGAGGAAAAGGATAAGAAATTACCTAACCAGCACCATAAACGCTCTGGAGAACCAAGGTTTGAGTTCAAGAAGACAGCATAATTGGTTTTTCACGTTTCCTGCTTTGAAACCTAAGGGACTCTCTAGTGTCATCCAAACTACAAAAGTGGAAGATGATAATTCGTCACTCCTTTTATTTTGTCGACTGGGTCTCATGCCTTTCTCCAACTCCCCTTTAATAGAGCAGAATATAAGGAATTATTGTATTCTCGCTTACGAGCTGTCGTGGTGTAAATGGTTTGCACGTCTGCTTGAAAAAATAGAAGCTCCATGATTCAAATACTGGTGAGAGAATTATCAATTTTTCTCTTTTCCTTCTGTGTGGTGGTGGTGTTGGGAAACCTAATCACTCTGAAAGTTCAAATATAACCATCTCGTTTTCCAATGAAAAGTTTTTTCGATTTTTTAAAAAATTTATAACCATATAACACATATTCTAGGAGTAAACCGTTTTTGCACCCTATTGCATCAGGGTTTGTTAACTATACAGCAAACCTTTTCTTCTTAGAACAAAAGCTGAAACCACGTGAGATTGAAATAATTTAAGGAATATTATTGCACTCAAAATATTATGAATGATCGCAATGACCTTGAACTTGGGATATTATAACAATATGAAATCTAAAGATTAAATTAACCCAAATACATATGCATCTGTAGATTTAATTCCTGACAGAAGACAACTCCGATCTAAATTCCGACTCCAGAGGATAATCCTCTTAAATTTTGTTAAAAGTCATATATGGAATATTATCGAAATGTCTTAAACAGCGCACTTGTAATCCAGTCTAAGTAATAATATTTGCCTGCAGACATCTTATTGTCGCCTCTTCCATGTGGATGGTGACGCTGCTTGGGTTATAAAGTCAAGTTCAACTAATTGAAGCATAACTAAGGTAATAAAAATCATAATAAGAAGAGCTTATAACCACTTAACTGCGAAATCGTTTTAACCTCTTTTCTTTCTGTTTTTTTAGTTATTTCTAAAAGCGTGAAATTTTTTCGGAAAACATTCCGCAAAAGGACGGCGCTAGAAAAACTGATTGCTAGCACACAAATGCAGTACCAGAAGAAATGAGCCGAAATGAAATTTGGATTATATTGAGAATAAAAATAACTCATTTTTGAATAAATAAAGAATAACGCATAGTTAATCTTATTTCCACTGTTAAATAATGAAGATTTTATAAAAATGTATATATATATACACGTGTGAATGTTCCTCGCGTTGCATTAAAACAACGCCTAGACACACCAGAACCAGAGTTACACAGGATACCAGAGGATTACATCAAAACACATGCAGTCCTCCACCCGAATATATGTACCACGGAGCCAGAATTTTTAAATTTCGAATTTGTTTTCCATGTATTTTATGTTTTGTGCGAAATTGATGAAATTCTGATTAACAAACTCGGGGATTTCAAAGTCATGACTCGAGATTCGGTAAAGCTTAAATTATTTGTGTTTCAAATTTAATCAGAAAACTCGAAGATTTAAAAGACATGTATTGTCACTACACGAAATAAAATATTTTTATCTCATAGTCGCCAGTACGTTGCCATTCGATAAAGCATAAAATATTTAATTATCTTTCAAATTTAATTTTCCTGTTGTTGATTAACAAACTAAGTATCTTATATATTATTATTAATTGTCAACTGAACCCGTGATATTACATTAGCTGAACTCATTAAAATCCTTATATATAATGGTATAAAAATATATAATGATTTTAATGAATCTTGTTGTTTTAATTTAGGTGATCCAGCTCGTAATTTAAATAATGAATATTCATTTTTGTCAGCATTATTTATTTCTTACCATTCTTAACACAATGTAATTTAATATAGTATTCTTATATTCTGTTTTAAGAATGATATCTAGCAAATAGAGGAGAAGATCAAATCCGACTCTATGTGCAACTTACTCCGTAACTGTCTTTAGAATTGCGTGTTCTAATTCTTGGTGTCTTTGAGCAGTTATACTGCTCATAGGTTGTTTGCATACATATTTTCTTTTATTTGAAAAGGAAAAAATTCTTAGCTCCGGTAATCTGAAGATTGCAATCAGTTAAAATTCGAAAATAGGGAAATGGCGTAAATGCCAAAAATTTCGCTCAAGACACCCATTATTTTCGTTGAAAATACTGAAGCCCTAGGCGCATTTCTAGCATTAAAGATAGGTTCTTTGCATGAAAATAATAAAGTACTGATTTTAAAACAAAACTAAAAGATTTCGTCCTTTGCTTGGTGATAAAACTTTGTACAATAGAATTTCCAAATATACAGTCCTAATAGGGAAAACAATTAGAAAAAGGAAAAAGTTATTTACTATGTAAATCACAATATAATTATGCGTTATCCCACGCAAACCTGAATCTAAAGAAAAGATCTTGAAATTATTTTTAAAATGTTTGTGTCTGGAAAAACGCTTAATTTATTGCTATGACTAAGAATTACAGTCAAGATTATAAGAAATTATATTGCGAACTTAAATGGATAGCTTATTAAACAAGCCCAACGACTCAATAAATTATTCTTTTCAAAGATGGCACTGGGGTCTGGATATAACTCTTGCATTTATAAGTCTGTTAAACTTTATTATTCAATGTTTGGGCTATAATAACTAATGGATATAAGGCGTACAAGAAATATATTTTCCAAATTCAAGGAGCTACACTTTCGCCTGCTAAGGTCCACCTGCGCAACTATAGAATACGACTTGCCATTCCAGACGAGCTTCTTCTTTCTGTTGAGTTTGTAATAGAGTGTTACTTTCATAGGTTTGACACTGCGTAGAATCGACTCATTCTACACAAGTAACATAGCATCGACAAGTCGTAAGATTGACAGCGAATTGTAATAATATTTGTAATTATAATTAGAACGTATATAATTAAAAGAGAAAAAATTTGATTAGATTCTTGTAGAGTATCTGCATAATCAACAGCAGTATACGATCATTACCGGCGTACAATCTATAAAGTCGAAACGGTTTTTAAACTTCTTGTAGAACCTGTCAGTTGGTTTCATGCAAGGTCGATCTTGTGCTACATTCCGTATAGGATAAGAGAAATAACAAAGGTACATTCTCCAAGACAGAGTAACAACTTTTGTGTTTGCTAAATGCTTATTGTGCAAACTTGGAGCATGACTCGCTACTCTCGTCTAGCGGCTGTTGGTGTCGTAATGGATACAGAGAATGGCAGGCATATATTCCCCAAGAACTACTCCTCTGTGTGCTGTGTGTCAGTGCCTATCCAAAAAAAAATTCCTTTAAAATTCTCAAAGGTAATTGCGGAAAATCACGACGTGATTAAAATTCCTGCTGTATATATGATTAGTAGTTTCTGATGGTCAGTTGGTATCATAGGAACTCTGTAATTTGTCCTATTGCTGAATGCCATGTAACGCACTTTTTGGCGCATGTTGCTTGCAGATATAGCATTAATTGCATCGTTATTTTATCGGTAGGAGAACAATTTTACTTTTGAAGAAAAATATTGAGATTTCAGTAGGAAAACTTGGCTCTTATCTATGTGATCAACTGTTCATGGCTGACCAACATAAACCTGTCCATGGAATTTCCACTCACGATTAACTCAATCCTGATACCATTTGAAGCACAGAAGTAATCCAAAGGAAAGGTTGTTTCTGGAACATTTCTATCCCCAATAACCGAACTCTTGCTCTGGCGTAATCAGTCGCAATTGGCCGAACCCATCAATTGTTAAGCCATCTCATAATCGAGAACTTTGTCCAGGATTCATTGCAAGGTATAGGCTGATGTCAGATCTTCGAGTAGAGAAGAAAAGGCGTTAGCATCTAAGCTTTACATGAAATTCGAACTCGTAACCTAAATTCGGATTAGCAATCATAATCTTCGAAACATTATATTGCTCAGAATGACAGTTCTCATAATATTTAATCTGCTGCTTGCCGTGTTTCATTGAAGGACGACTGTTTCTGCAACCACTAGCTGTTGCAAATGCTCTAGAATAAAACCGAAGAACTGTCAGTTTTCATATTCCATGAATGAATGGCTATTTTTGGAGTAAATAATATTTTAGAAGAATTACACTTTATTATTTATAGTCTACTGTTCAGTTCTTTTACTTTAGTATTACATTCTTCAAAGAACTTCAAGAAACATCTCACTTCATCAGTTAATTTATTATTATTATTAACACTAAATTCAACTACCTATTTTACAAACAACATTGAGTATATTGAAAAAATTGGCTTTGAAAATTCTATTTCAATTACATTCAAATTAAATTTCCATTCTAAGTAATTTTAAATTACATTCTCTATGATTTATACAAGATATTTAAAAAAATGTTTCAGATATTTCAACTACTTTTCATATTTCCGAAACAGCCATTTGTTTTGGCTATTATTACAGAAACAGCCAAACCGAATGATTTTTCTTTTTCTGGAACATTTGATCTGCAATTTTTCGTATCCTGTAAAAGAATGTTTGATTCAAATGGTCCATCAATGACTATTCGTTTTGCCTGTTTCTGAAATACATGATCTGTTATTTGTCGAATTCCATAGAAAGATAGCTGTTGCTCCAGAAATAGCCAAAATAAATGGTGTTTTTGGACCATCATTCAGCCATCTGTTGGTGGCCATCATTGATCATCATTTGGGCCATTTCTTTTGCCCTCCGTTGTATTCATTTGATCTGTTGTATTTTATGATTACGCATTTGATAGTAATTGTTGCTCAATAGACAGAGAAATTGGGCTCTATGAGGACTGTACTTCTTTTTGCCATTTATAACCGTTAATTATCCTACTACAGACACTAAATGATGCAGTTTGCATTGAAACTGTTAGCTATACTACCACAAACGCTAAATCATGACACACTACTGTTATAGATTAATAAACCCATATCTGCAAGAGATCTGTCCGTACCACAGAACCATATTTCCAAATGAACAACTCCTTGTGTGTTCCACCGTCCTTTTTTCATTAATCCAAGAGTCAGCTTGCGACTAAGCTGATTAAATCGGCCTCTTTATTCATAATTTCAGACGTTTACTGGTTTTGTTTTGGAGAATAGGTGTGCAGTAAATTAGAGAAGCTATGCACGGGATGTTGTTACTGCTCAGAATATAGTAACTGCCTAGGAAATGTAAAGCGCAGGATGCAATCAATGTAATGTGTGTAGAAGAAATTGGAATATTATTTTCAAGGCTGATTCTTTCACCATACTGAGAGCTTTTAGAATGCGCTGTTGAATATAGAAATTATAATAACAATAAAGTAATAAATGAAGTGGGCTATTTTCTAAATTTCTACGAAAGATGTGAAACTAAAGTTAAAATACTAATCTGCAGAATCAATAGAAAATTTAAAAGAAAGCATTAGATCTAAAATAAAAGTAAAGAATCAAACCTCAAAGTATTAACGGTAAGATAAGAATTTTTACAAAAGGCTGCTTATACGAAGAAAAATATTTAATTAATATATAAAAAATGATTAATACAAATAGTTAATATGAAGCAAAATATTAATCATTTAATAAGGTAAAAATCAATTTATCTTAAAAAAAAGACTCTTAACATAGTAAATCTTTTTATTATGAAAGAAAATTAGACAATAAAATTAGAATCAAACGGAATAATAAGCGTGTCCCCCCCCCACAAAAAAAATGTAAGGTTTTTTTCATTGCTTCAAATAGGCAACAACAACAACATGTTTATTAAATTTACACATAAATATATTTCAAATCTGTTCCCGATTTTTAGCATTCATTTTCCGCCTTAGTATCAATTCATAATATCGAAAATAAAACGAATACGGCGGGTAACACGCTAAAGAAAACAATTCCTAATCTCGTAACTACACGTACCATTTCTCAAAACTTTCACGTGATGCCGAGCACGAATATTCTTTCAGGCGTAGAGTAATTATAAGGGGAAAAGGAAACAACACATACTCTCGTGCTCATTCACATATTAATCTACATTTACTACTAAAATGGTAACTGCTCAAAATAACACTTTTAGAATGATGTTATATTATTTCCATTATTGTCAGAAATATACGACATTGACATATCAAAAATCCCTTAAACTTATTGTCAATCACAGAGCTTCCATTGCCTTTAATGTTTACATTATAAAATTTTAGAGCTTTTATTACCTCTAATGCTTATTTATAAAATTTTAATGAATCATGAATTAGCTAACGATGAAAGTTAATTCATTTGTTTTTCCAGTCGATTGAAATTGTACTTAAAACATTAACGGTCCATAAGAAGATTTATATTGGAGATCCTTTTCGGCAGTCTCGATAAAAACTCTTGAGATTAAATTCTCACAGTATATTAGGAATGTGTATTAATTTATGATTTCCATAGGCTATAGGCATTTTTCTTATTCCCATGTGTGCAGTCTCTTCTTGTAAAGCGAGAACAGGTTTAAATCAAGGAACGTAGCGCGCTATAGCTTTAGGTCAGAAAGGTGAGAAAATATTAAGCAAACACTAAGAACGAAAGGCTGGCGCTAGGCATTTTGCCGTCCGGGGCAATCTCTGCGAATACTAAATTCTGCTTCTGGGTCATTCCACAAATTCTGAAAATTTTGCCGCCCCTAAATTCTGCTGCCAGAGTCTTCCCTGAATTCTAAAACTTTGACATCCCTAAATTTTGTTGCTCAGTGCTTCTTTAAATTCTAAAAATTTTGCCGCCCTTAAATTCTGCTGATCGGTGCGGAAGCACCACTTGCACCAGCTCTAGAGTCCCTTAGGCTGATGCGAATAAAGTTTACGTACTTAATAAATGTTTGACCTTTAGTAATGCTGAGACGCCATTGTGTCAACTGGTGAGCATCTCATATCAACTATCAATAAATGCCCATTCCAGATCATATAAAATAAACCCTTTTATGTCGATCCCTTTTCTAAGATATACAGAAGTATATATAGATATACAGAAGAAACACGTTGAGAGCAGAATTAACAGATTCATAACTATGCATATTTAGAACATTCGGCAACGCTGAATGAGATCGTCGACTAGCAACATCTATTTATACCAGAAGCGAATTTATCGAATATAAAAATGAAAGATGTTCGAGTTCTAAATAAACAGCGTTTTATTCCGTCAAAGTGATAGACACGAGGAAGGAAAAAGTATGTTATTTTCCCTGCCACTTGCCTAAACATTTTGCAGTATATGTTTACAATCAGATGAAGAGCTCTTGCAAACAGAAACAGGCTGTTTCCAAGAAAGTTCGATATCGATGTCACAACGTCATGAGTTGTTTTTCACTTTTACTGCATGGGTGGGGATAGACGAGATCTTTTCGTGATTCCAGAAGTTCAGTTCGACACTCCTATCTGGGACGGCGCACTTTTTGGGGGCGGAACGGAATCGATGATCCATGCAGAAAGTGTTCTGTGCTCATTTTCTATTTCTTTTTACATTCCCTTATCAGTTTAACTGGTATCTTCGTGAGCTGCACGAGCAACACGCAGTAATGTTACAAGTGTGCTTCTCCATGCTAAGGGAGTTTCATTTAAGTAAATAAATTACAGACTTACGAGTGAAAAGAGCAAAGTTCAGCGCCATTTTCTTCGTGTCATCTTTTCACTCCATTCATGTTGTTAGATCTTTCCAATGTATGAAGTTTGTCCTTATAAGGTGCTAAAAAAGAAAGTTCTGTATGATACTTTGAGCTGTAACACTTTTAGAAATTCCTACAATTAAATTTGATAATTATACAGAATTTTATGTCTAAGATTTAGGAAATATCAGGTTTCTCAGCAAAAATCAAGCAAATCCTAGAATTTCGGTTCTTTTCCTATTACTTTTAAATACCTGTTACAATGGCTAGTTTATTTATATTTAAATAATTTTCATACTGATATAATTTAGAATTTCCCCCAAAATTTTGCAAACTAATCCTTTCCGAAAATTCAAATTAGCGTTTAAATTACACTAAGTTTTTTTTTTTTTTGGGGGGGGGTCTTTTCACTATGGGAAAACGTTTTCCGAGATTTTTTTATATTTGAGTAATTTTCATACTGATTTCGGTTAAGATTTCCTCGAAAATGCATCGTACAATAATTCTTTTTTAAATCCCAAATCAAGGTTTAAATTCGCTCTTCTTTAAGACTAGAAAAAATCGTTTTCGTATTTATATTTAAGTATTTCCATACTGATTACCATTAGGATTTTCTCGAAAATACATAAATTAATTCTCTTCCTAAACTCAAATCAATATTTGAAGTTTATTTTGTTGGTTTTGCTGGTCTTTTGGACTACGAGAAGTTGCTCTCGAAATTACTTTAAGTCATCCTTCTTTGCCTGTAATTATCGGCAAAATTTTCCTGTAACTATCGATATCCAAAATCCTTTCTTTGTTAAGCGCTATTTAATAAAGAAAATCTCCTTTAATACAATATAAAGCATAAAAGCACCGGCCATTTTAATGATAATCTAGGTCTAAGATAAAGTGGTTAAATGAATTTCAAGAGTATGATTGAGTTATAAATATAAATTTCAGTTTTAAAAAATAATGTGTAATATAATGTTTATTTAGTTATGCAGGAATTAACTGCGTGAATGTTTCGTTTCTAGTAATAGACACCTCAATTCTGAAATTATAGTATAAGTACATAACCGTTAAAGTGTTTGAGAAAATGTTATAATAAACCCAAAGCCACAAAAGTTCTGTGAATTTTAAGACTGTCTTGTGAATTTTGTTCTTTCTTACCACAGCAAAATTATCGTTTTAATGACACTACAATAAAGAGAAACAAACACCTGAACCAAATGGGATTATAAGGCACTCAGATAAAAAAAAAAGTTCAATTCAATTAAATTAAAATTAGAGAATCCTCATCCGTAGGCCAAATACTTAGTTATTCTAACACAGTGAGATAATTTTTTGTTTGCTTGTTTTTTCGTTTAGCGCATTTCAACAGCTGAAAAGTAAAGCATTTCTGTTCCCATTAACACATATGAAAGACTGAAGTTTCTTCTAAAGAAAAAAAAGTTCTTTTTTTCATTCTAAACATCCAACGTACATTTTTATCTCCATTAAAATTAAGCAACGCAATTAATCTAGATTAGGAAGATTTTAAGCACATACATAATCTTGTATTCTTTTCTACTGTGCTAAAATTAAACAATGACATTTTTTAGTAATTACATACCTTCGCAACAATCTTGGCGCAGTTTGGCGTATTTTTACGGATGAAAATGTAAATATTACTTAGTATGGGCAAGTTGGTGGTTTTCGAGCCTTCTTTTCTAGCAGAATAATCAAATTATCGATATTTATAGTAAGTTTGGTAAGCAGTATCAGCACAAGAAAAGAAAACATAATTTGAATTATGAAATAAGGATTATGTCATACATTAAAAAAATAAAACACATCTTCTTCGAATCTTTCTGTAATATTTTTCCTTTTGCGTTAATTTTCTCCCGAAGTATACAGCGGTCTAGTTTCACTTAAAAACATCAGAGAATTATCACAGCTGAATTATCAGTGGTCATCAGAGCTGACCACGAAGATGTTCATCCGTCTCAATGATACTTTCATAGATCATGGTCTTATTGGATTCGGAAATTTCCAGATTCGGAAATCTATTCATTGTATGCATGTATTTATGTGTATGTATATACAGGCACACACACACATACATACATATATATATATTCAGGGTGCACCGTAAATGTTGCGACAAATTTCTAGGGCAGGTCCACATTCCCGCATCGATGGATTGGGCGTGGTGGACCAGTTCCCTGACCCCCCACTCGCCGGATTTATCGACGCTTGATTTCTTTTGTGAGAAGCCATCAAAAATATTGTATATCACGATCCTATCGTGTCTGAAATGGATCTCGTGGGAAGACTCACCTGCGCAGCTGCTGCAAATAAAGAAACTCCCGGTGTATTTGAACATGTCCGGCAATCAATGGTCCGTCGGTGTCAGGCTTGTTTGGCGTCTGATGGTGCAAAATTCGAGCATCTGTTGTAACATTAAAGCTGTCGAAACACCATTTGTATTCATGTCCAGTAAATGTTTAAAATTAATCACTCTCTTGTTTCCTTTCCCATCTTCTATCTCTGCTACCCTGATATTTCCGGATATAGGTCCTATGTAATTCTTAATCCTTATGATGTGCCCTACCTCCCCTAGAAGTTTGTCGCAACATTTACGGTACATCTTGTATATACACATACATACACACATATAAGCATTTCAAAAACGCGACGTCAATCTCTAAATCCTTTCAGATTTTCTTCCTTTTTACTTCCTTGTACGAAGTAAAAAGGAAGTACTGTAATCGCGAAAAGTTTCAGGCAGCATATTTCGACGAAAATATCCATTTTGACCGCTATCGAATGCAATTTAACGAGGTTTTTGCGTGACATCGGTACGTAAGGACAGAATAAAAGACTCTTTTCCTTGAAAAAAAATTATAAAACTCCTTTAAAATGAATTCTGAAGAGAATTCACGTACGTATGTATCTCGCATAACTCAAAAACGAGTAGTCTCAGAACGTTGAAATTTTGTATACTATAACATTTGCATACCATTTTTGTATACTATTTTGTATACTTTGTTGAAATTTTGGACTACTATAACATATAGATGTGCACCTCGTACTTTGGTTGCAATCGGCCGCACCAAACGTATATAAATATATTCATATATATATCCACTCTGTTACCCGGCTCAGTGATCTCAGTTTCTTTACTCTTGTATGTTTGTAAATTGTGCATTTTTTGCTTTAAAAATTATTGAATTATGTTGTTCTTATGTTCTGGTTAAAGTTTTTATGCCTTTAGGAAATCTGCAAGCAGTATTTGTAGAATTATCAACAATTTAAAAGCTGTTTAAGTGCGGTTAAGCCTATTTTTAAATAACATGGCGGACATGCTTGTTCACATTTGAAACAGCAGAATAGTAGATTTGTTGCCAATCTAGTGAGACTATACTTCCTTTTTACTTCGCAACAACAAAGATAACGCATTCATGTATTATTGCGAATTAAATCATGCTTAATCCTTTCTGGAATTTTTTCAAGGAAATAGGTGTTTAAGATTTACTTCGTAATTTTTAATATAGATATTTTGAGTTTTTATGTATTTTTGCCTTGTCGCGAAGTGAGAACTGAATTAATTGAATGAGAAAGGCAGAATCGTCTGTGAAAAACTGTTTCTTTTTTGTTTAGTTTGCTTAATTTCTTTTATACATCGTTCTAGATTTATTATAGTATTTGAATAGAACATGTGGCAACGATTAGATAATTCTTCAAATGATATAAATTTTGTGCATTGTGAGTTATAATATGAACGAAATATAACGCTGTTGTGTGATCCTAGCGCCAGAGTGTCGCTATGGTAAAAAAATAGAGTGAATTTTGAAGAGTGCATTTATTCTATTGCATTTTATGCGCTATCGACGAAGTAGATTTAATTCAATCCAATAAATTTAAATGAAATGCAAGAAAAAATGCTTATAATTTAATAATATTCCGTACAAGAAAGTCATGTGGTGTACACATCATATTTTTTATATGAATGTTTTTATTATTTATTTTGATAATTTTACGTTGGTATCATTATATTTTCCAACAGAAATGTGCAACAAACGTTGGTGTTTTTTAAACTGAAAATATTTTTGAGTTTGATTTTAACGTTATTCAATATTAAGAATTTAGTTTTGTGAAACAAAAGTAATTATATCATTTTGATTCGAGAAAAAATAAGTAATATTTGTAATTTTTTCCATTTTAAGGTATTTTAATATTTGAAAAATTTAATGTCAGACTCCTCTCAGAAGACTCATGCTGTTACTGTTTGAAGTCTTCCGTTGTACGGTTTTGATTTACTTTGGTTTTGATTATAATTTAACTCTTCTAAAAGTAAACATTAAACTTTAAACATGCATATTTTTAAAATGTTGTGTTGTGCAGGTTAAAAAAAATATTTTACTTGCATAACACAAATAAAATTAAAACTAAAGCAATATTTTTTAATTTACATAAACGAATAAAATTAGTAATAATTTAATATAATACATGCTGTGAAATATAATTATATTCATTTACAGTTTGTAATAAATTTATGATTTCAATAAAAAATTTCAAAAAAAAAGATGTCGTCTGTTTTTCTGTTAAGGTGAGGAAGGCTGTAAATTAATGCATATGTCGCTCACATTTATTGAAATTAATATGAGATTCTTAAAAAATTATGCGTTAATTTTACGTGGTTTAAAAAGAAGAAAAACTAATCTGAATAATCGTCATTCCAGTTGTCTGGACTATTAATAAACGTAGCTCTATTATGCACACAAATTAAATGTGAATTTAATGCCTTTTCTCCATAAAACATTATTCATAATATGTTTTACTAAAATTCAGTCTAAATATGCAACTGCATTTTTATTACAAGATCTTTTAAATGTGTGACTTTTTGTTTCGTTTTGATTGAGTCTGAAATACAAAATATGACTTCTTCTATACCCTAGTGGAGGTTTTATACCTAAACAGCTGAAAAATGTTTAGATATATTTCAATAATAACGAGATGAATTAATTCCTTTCTCCTTCTTTGCTTTTAATAGATAGACTCCATGCAATCCAGAAGTGATCTAGATGTGGACGTCTTCTTGTTGAATGCTGTCTCCTCCACGCAGTCTTCTCTTCCATCAAGTCAACAAGAGAATACGACAACAAAGATACCAGGGTCTGCAACCACTCTGATGATGACTACTCAGATGGGCTCTAGTCCAAAAGCGTCCGATATATTGTCCAAGCTTATTTCAGATATGCCCATCCCTAAGCATCCCAAGAACTTCGTAGTGTTTGCTCCAGTAGCTGACACAGAAGTCAGCAAGAATGACCGTAAGGGTCGACGACTAGATGATAAAATGGTTATTCAGGACAATGATGACCTAATAGCTGAAGAAAGTGTGTATTCCGAAGATATTTCTCAAGATACTGCTGAAGGCAAAATTCCATACAACAGAAAAATCAAATCTTCTAAAGAAAGCAAAATTCCTCACAAATCCGCCGGGAAACATACCGCAGGTATGGCTCAACGACAGAAACCGTTTAATCCTGCAGACTCAGGAAGTCCCCCACAGCTCATCAAAAGACAAAATAGAGGCGATTACTATGTTACATTTCCGACAAACGATAAATCTTCTGCGAAAGCAATATCCAACAGAAACAGCGTCCCTCCGCAACCAAAATTAAACCCAAATGCCCGTCCAAATTCTGGTTTCCCTAACACAATTCCAGCTAATAATAAAGGCTTTCACAGGCCAGAAGAGAGCAAAATGAGTATGGACCAGATACTTAGAAATCCTCAACCATATCCAAATGAGCCGATGAGAAATTCTAACCCAAATATGAAGAATCAACCATTTCAGTCTTTTCCAAATCAACAAGACAGCAATCCCTTTCCAAATCCTGCACAATCCCCACAATTCCTAGAGTCTCAGTATTCTGGACCTAATAAACGAATGCCACCCTATCAAGGAGGATCTTTACAAGGACAGAAAGTCATGCCACCTCCAAATACACCTAATCAAATTTCTCAACCACCAGGTTTCCAGAATCCTTCTCAGTATCCCCAGAATTCGTATTCAGTTGATAATGCTCAAATGGGTAGTGGAGCTCCGCAATATTTTGCTCCTCCACCTCAAACATTCCACACTAAAGTGAGCTACGATCAGCCTGCGAATAAATTTTCTCCAACCACTTATGAAAAAGTGGCACAAAGTTCTGTCGATACAGCAAATGATGGATTGCATCACCATCACCATCATCACCATCATCATGAACCAAGCCCTTCTAACTCGGATCCCATAGGTGATGTCAACTTGTCTGATGTCGGCAGAAACAATGATGCCGATAGGTTGGGCTCCATTGGAATCGGATTCGGAGCTCCTAGAGGAATAACTCTTCAAATTGGAGGTGGAGCTGGAGGTGGTGGTTTGAGTGGCCTGCTTCCACTAAGTGCTTTGGGAATTGCGAAGAATATTGTCTCAACTTTCTTACCACGACCTCAGCTTGGGCTCAATTCAAAAGTCTTTCTAGGTGTGGAGGTCGGTAGAGGTGGAGGACTTTCTATAGGGTGAGGAGCTGACCTGCGTACTTATTGATGTGAAATACTTAAAAAAATTATTGTTATTAAAACATTTATGACTATTTTATTTGAAGCAGTTTTGGTTCAGACTTGGAAATGTTTACAACAGACAGCAGAGCTGCCATAAGAATTTCATATCTAATTTTTTTTGGAGAGAAAGAAAACTTCAACCAAAATTTGTGAATATTTCAGCTAATAGCGCAGCTAATGGAACTTAAAGAACATAAAGATGTTCATAAAAATATTCTTTATTATAATGTGAAATGTTAAACACATATAAAACTGAATCGGAAATAAGATCGTAGGAATAATTATCGAGTAAATTATAGTTCTAAATTCAGTAATCCAATGTAAAAAAGACACTGGAATAATTCCAGTAATATGGTTGTGGAACTGGCACATATTTAGTTGCACATAAATAGTGTACCGTAGATATTATTTCTAGATTACATAGCAGTTATGAATTGCCCTTTTAACACATACGTGATTTTTTGTCATTGATGACTGTGTTATGTAAGCAACTTAAAATGATTATATTTCTTGTTCTATTATTTTGGGCGATGCTCCTTCTTTTACATTGCTGGCAATATTAATTTAAAAATAAACATGGGAAAAAGAAAAGTAGTAAGAGAAAGAGCATGCACAAAAGAATTATTACGAGACAAACTATTTATAAAGGAGTGTTTCTAAGCCAGAAGAATTACTGTTAGACAAGCTAAGCATCTAGACGTGCTTCTAGACCAATGCCGCTTCAGAATTTTTGATTTCTATTATCTTTTTCTTGACTTCTGTAAAAATCAGGTAAGAAAGGTAATTTCGTTCAAGTACAGAAAACTTATAACATTTATCTTAAAGCCATGTTTTTTTTTTTTTTTTTTTTTTTTTTGCTTCATTAATTTGTTTGCAAAGAAAACAGAAGAAAAAATATTATTATTATTATCGTTTTCGTAATCGTTTTTTGATTCATTTTACAAACGGACATGGAAATATCTATGCGTATCTGGTATACGGGACTAGTTGCCAAAAACTGTTAATTCACAATTTAATTTCAATATAATATTCCATCTTTTGAAATCTGTCTTATATATAAATTGTAATATTGTTTAATATACATTTTTTGTGTTTTAGCATATTTTAGTCGATCAAAAAAATTCTTTCAGTGTGAACGAAATCTTTTAGAGCTTAAATATTAAAGCCATTTTAGAGAGTAATAAGAATCCACAGATGTTTTTAAATATATTCAAATTTAATTCTTTTCAAATTTTCAGTAAAATTTGATTTAAAAAAATGTAAAATATCTGTCAGTTTGAATAAAATATTTTAGAGCTTAGGTGTAGAGGATTTTTAAAGTAGTAATAGGAATCCAAAGATAATTTGAAACTGAATACTTTTTAAATTTTCAGATGAATGTTTAAAAGTTCACAAGTTTGTTCCTCAATAACGGATATGTTGTATACATGTTTTGTAAATTCATTTGTAATTTTTTCAATGGAATTTATTTAAATCTTTTATTCAGTGATGTATTTTGTAATAAAGTTTATTCATATATATATATGAGTTTCGTTATGTTATTGGAATTTTCTATTCAAGAAAGTAGTGGTATGTAGTCACGATTTTCTCAAGATTCCATAAAACATGTAGAATAAATGTAGAATTCAACCACGCATGATATAATAGCTAGACATGAAATAATGCAAAATTTCTGTATATTTGCAGAAAGTAAATTAACTTTATAAACAGCGAGATAGATCGTCGAACCGTTGGCTCCAACCACCAAGAAATCATTAATTTCAATAATTCCACTCTTAGCATAACACAGATAATATTTTAAATATGAGAGGTAAATATCAAACAATGATGAACCCAAAATATTTTCTTTGAAAGAAATGTAACAATTAATAGCATTTTTTTCATTAACATTGATTTGCAAACAATGGTAAAATTTTCTTTTTTGCATATCCTTGCGTCACATATTTATAAAAAGAAAACTTTCGTACGAATTTGATATAATCAAATATGGCAACGAAAGAACGTGCAATATAGTTACCTTTCATATATTATTTAATAATCCAAAGAGTTCACAAAATATACAAACAGTACACAACTGGTATGTAAATTACACTCATGTCCATAAATTAAGGATAATTCGGAGTCACACGGAAATCGAACTCTAAAATAAATATATCACTTGTAAAATCACTACACACATCTTCAAGAATAATATGCAAATTTCAGGAAGTAACCAGATAACACTGATGGTACGTCACCATGACGAGAGTGTAAGAGAGTGATATATAAGGAATACAGGCAAAGAAGTAAAATTGTTCGCAGGTGCTTTATAAGCATTTCAGTGCAATTACTGAATAGTTATGACACAAAGGACGCATTTGGATGATTTTTTACGTGGTAGAATTATCGGCCGTCTGGAATGTGAGCGTACCCAACTGGAAGTAGCAGACGAACTTGGAATTACCCAGAGTGTCATCTCCAGGCTTTGGCAACGATTCCAAGATGATGGTAATGTGAGTAGACGTTACAGCACAGGTCGCATCAGAGTTGCAACGCCGAATGAGGACCGGTATTTGGCAGTTACTGCCAAAAGAAACAGGCGGAGCACAGCCTCAGACCTGTCTCGTCAGCTCTCTTCAGCCACTGGTACGACAATTTCAAGGCAGACCGTGTGCAGACGCTTAGGGCAGCTTGGTCTACATACTCGTAGACCTGCCAGATGCGTTCCACTTACTGCAACTCACTATCGCCTGCGGTTAACCTGGAGTAGAGAGCATGCATTGTAGACACCGCAACAGTGGGCTTGTGTGATGTTTTCCGAGGATTCCAGGTTTAGCTTGCAGTCTGATTCTCGCCGGACTTTCATATGGAGAGCTCCAGGTACCCGTTACTACTAAGAAAACATCATTGAACGACACCGTTACGGTAGTGCAGGAGTGCTCGTTTGGGATGGAATTATTCTGTGTTCCAGAACTGAACTGCATGTTCAAATTGGAACCATGGCAAGCCAAATCTATCGGAACGTCATTCTGGAACAACATGTACGTTTGTTTCGGGGCGGCATGGGAGCACAGTTTGTGTTTATAGATGACGACGCCCGTCCTCACCGTGCGAACATCGTGAGCGAATGTCTTCAGGAGGATATCACCCGTATGGACTGGCCAGCATTTTCACCGGACTTGAATGCAGTAGAGCACGTGTGGGACATGCTTGGTCGACTAGTTGTAGCCCGTCAACCTCCTCCTACATGCCTACTGGAACTTCGGAGAGCATTGCTTTTTGAGTGGTGCAATATCCCCCAAGATCAGATCGATAATTTGATACTCAGCATGCCTAGGCGTTGTACGGACTGTATTGCATCGTCTGGGAGACATACAATGTGTTAACAATCATACTAACCATGTAATATTGGTTTTTTGTAAATAGGTTATTTTTGTAATTTGCTCCAGGTAGAAAAAATCGCTAATTTTTTTAATAATATCAAACATATAGCATCTTTTTTTGCTCTTTACCTTTTGTTTAATAAATAAGCTTTACAAATAAGTCAAATTTGTTTTGCTTCTAACTCTTCCTTTGCCTGATTTTGCTTTATCCTTAATTTATGGACATAAGTGTATATACGAGGGTTGGGGCAAAAGTCATGGCAACTATTTTTTTCTTGTAGATATGTTAGATGTGTGAACGGATCACAAAACGTATATGTGTCGTGTGGAAGTTTTGCAGGTATAGTGTGTATGCAGAACAACAGATGGCTCTGTGATAGCTGGCTCTGTGGTAGCGAGGGCTCTGAAATCAGTCAGTTGGTGAGTGTCGTGCGAGATGGAAGTAACCTGTGTTGAGTAGCGCGCTTACTTCAAAATAGACGTTTTCCGAGGGAGAAATGCGATGGAATGTTACAGTGAATTAGTAGAAGGCCTTGGGAATAATGCCCTACCATATCGTACAGTAGCACGGTGGGTAGGAAAGTTTCATCAAGGACGTGTGTCAACCAGTGATGAGCAACGTTCGGACCGACCGGTGAGTGTGAGGACCGACTTGCTACGTGCCGTCATCGAGCACCTCATGGATGAAGACAGAAGATGGACGTTACTGGAATTAGAGAGGGCAAGTGGCATCGAGAAACGCACCATCTACAGGATATGGCGTAATGAGCTACAGCTACACAAAATCGCTTCGCGGTGGGTGCCGCATGCACTGACGGGAGTTCAAAGCTGGGTGCCCTATACAATATACTCCGACCACTTTGCACGCTGGCAACAGGACGGCGATCAATTCTTGTCACGAATAATCGCCATCGATGAATTTTGGGACAGGGCATATGAACCAGAACTGAAACGTAACTCCGCGGAGTGGCAACATCCTGGATCACCAAGGCAGCAGAGGGTGTCATTGTTTGCCAGTTTGTTCCTCATGGCAGAACAGTGACTGCACAGTACTACAGGGACTTCCTGGTGCAACAGGTACGACGGGGCGTTCGGGATAAACATTGAGGCCCAGGTTTGTCATGTCAACTTTATATGTGTATTGTGTTATCATTCTTTTGCACGGTGTAGGCCATATTGCCCTGTATACAATCGTAATAAATTCGTGTGTTACGATATTTCAGTGCTATTCATTGTTCATACATGTAGTTAAGACCTTGTACTTTCGTCTGTATATGTCACATTTTCCGACCGAACTGATATCTTCAAGAAAAAAAAAATAGTTGCCATGACTTTTGCCGCAACCTACGTATAATGAAAATATAGTTAACTTAGAACACGTTAATCTAATTAACAAACAATCCAAGATAAAAAAAAATCATGAAAGGGCTCAAATTTTGACTATCGCCCGAAAGGGCTCTTTTAAAATTTAATATAATTTATCACCAGAGATTATCATAGAGATGTTCCAGGTGAAATAGCGAAACATATTGACAGACATTAGATGAATCTGCATTTAGACCTACATGGGAACGTTATATATCTTCTGTACACTTAAAAGTGAAAAAATGTTATATGTAATTCTATAAAAATTTTTGACGTTTTTAATTAGATATATAACGAATTATATGCATTTTTGTTTAAATCAATTATATTAAAACTTTAAAACAGTATTCTTAAGAACTTCGCGTATTCTTTTAAATAGTTTAATTTGTTAATTAATGACAGACAGATTAAATAAGAAAGAATAATATCTCACGTTTTTTGAAACTTGAGTAAAAAGTTAAACAGCGTTTTAAAGCGAAGCAACGCAAAATCACGTTGCGAGACTAAAAAAACCTTTTATTCGAAAAAACAAGTGAACCATTCTCATGTAATTTAAGATCCAAATATAAAAATGACTTTTGGCATGCCTTCTAAAGCCCCCCCCCCCAAATTAGAATTGCAACTTAAAGAAAAACTTCAACCAGTCGAAGAGGAAGAAAAAATTTGAAATCTGAAAATGTTAGCTTTCAATATGTAGTACAGCAAGAATTGCAATTAAAAATTTTCAGAACTGAATCGTGCAAGAGAAAGTTTCATTTGCTTTCGTATTTCGTTTTCGAATGTAAAATTGCACAAATTATCGAAGTGCTAAAAAAACATGTAACAATTCGAATAATATTATAAAAAAGGAAATATAAAAGGAGGCTTAATTTCTGTATATTACAACCAAATAGATTTGTTGTTAAATTTTTCTGTTAATAAAGATGATACTGTGCGTAAGAAAGGGAACTGTCCAGAAATCCAGATAAAATGAAATTTAAATGGTTAACTTTATTGTGTATTTTATTAAATAATATTGAAAATAAAAGGAAGATATAATCAACAAATGATAGGAAATTCTGATTGGTCTTTGAGGTAACGGTCTCTAAAGATTTTTTCGCTATCTGTTCGACTGTAGGGAACTTTTTTTATATGAATTAGGGTAAGTTCTAATAGGTTCAGATTCTATTTAAATTCTTATCATTCTATTTCCAAATCCTATTCTATTTATTTATACTTGATAATTGAACTCCATTTAAGTATCTTATTTTCTAATTTATTTTTAATTACTTATTTTTTAATTCCATTCTGTTCTATTAATTCTAGTTTTATTTATTCTTATTCTAATTTTATTTTAATTCTATTTTATTCCATTTATTTTAATTCTCATCATTCTCTTTTCTAAGTCTTTTTTATTTATTCTACTTTATAAAATTTATTCTAGTTATTTTGTCTAATTTTACTCTTTTACATTAATTTTAATTTTATTTTAGTTCTTTTTATTGCAATCTTTAATTGTGTTCTATTACATTTATTTTAATTTTATTTTCATTTTTTTTTTCTATTTTCTAATTTTATTCCGTTTTATGTATTATAGTTTTTTATTTCAATTCTCTTTAATTTATTTTTAATTCTATTATACTTATTTCCACCATTTCTGTTCGATTCCATTCGATTTATTTTTATTTTATTTCAGTTCTATTTATTCCCTTTTCTCTAATCTTATTTATTTAAGTCCTATGCATTTTTTTTTTGTTTTGTTTTTGCTTGATATAAAAATAATAAACAAATATTTATAAATATAAATTTTCACGTGTTCTGTTAAGTCTTTTTCGCTACTGCAAATAATGAAGCGAATTCTGAATTTAAACGGGCTTTTGAATTGCATAATGCAGTCCTTATGATTTACTGTTCCCAATTTTTATGCAAAACCGCTTGTCAAAAAGATTTCAATCTTCAGTTTCCGAAACTATTTCCAACATAGCTGTAACTGTAACCGGATCCGAGCATATGTTCGAATGCGGAAAATCTAGTGCTCCAGATTGCGTTGAGCAAATGGGGAGAGGAAAGAAGAAAGCCGGCAAGAAAGAAAAGTTTGAGATCGCAAAAAAAGGAACTGTGTCGCATATGAAAGCAACGGATAAAAGCTTCGGGGCAGAAAACAATTGTAACGGAACGGTGCATCCAATACAGAAAACGGTACGTGTAACGGTAATGAGAACATGAAGCTCATATGAGGCTGCAATGAAGGTTCTTGATTTCTTTTAATCTTAACTATCTGATAGTATAGGGAAAGTGAAAGCATTCATTGTATAGTATTAAAGTTATGATTTAGTGAAGCATGTAAATTCTTCAAGTCATTAAGAATTCAGTTCAAATAAGTATCTTCTCATACCTAAATGAAAAATGTTTCCCTTTTTTGAAATACTATTCTAGGTATTGAGTACCCAGAATAGTATTTCAAAAAAGGGAAACATTTATAAAGTTAACGTCTGAATTTCTATTACATTTTAGCTCTTTTGTAGAAATTAAAATCAATCGTAAATCATTTCAAGCAGAATCTATTTGAAAGATTAAATGAAATCTAGTCAATTCCTCAACGTATGTTTATTTATAAATGTAAATTTCTAACTTATCCTTTTAAAATCCTTTAATACAAAACATAATAAAGCGAATTCAGAATGCAAAAAATAATAAATCAAATGTTTATAATTAGATACCATTATACGAATTTATTCTAATTCAATTCAAATTTATTCTAATTCTATTTCAACTACATTTATTCTATTTTCTAATCCTGTTCTATTTATTTATATTTTCTAATTGTACTCCATTTATTTATTCTATTTTCTAATTGTATTCTATTTATTTATTCTAATTATAATCCACTTATTATTCTAATTATAATCCATCTATTTTCTAATTCTATCCTACTTATTCTGCTTATTTCTGTTTTGTAACTCTTTATTCTAGTTTCCATTTAAGTTCGAAAGTATATTTCGTACTCCATTTATTCTATTTTCTAATCTATTCCATTTCTACTATTTTCGAATTCTAGTCTATTTATTCTGTTTCCCAATTCTATTCTATTTTCTAATTTATTTTGCTCATGTTTCTAATTCTATTCATTCTCATTTTATTTAAATTTTATATATTAAATGCTCTCTTCCAAATATTAATATTTTAATTTCTAATTCTATTCTATTCTATTTATTCTAAGATAATTTCAATTTTTTTATTATATTTTACAATTCTGTTGTATTATATTTATTCTAATTCTATTTCAATTATATTTTTGCTATTTTCTAATTATTTTAAATTTATTTTACCTTTCTAATTCATTCCTCATATTTTGTCTAATTCTATTCTATTCTATCCTATTGTAATTTCGAGTAAAGCAGAGTTTCTCCGATCATTCATACGCGAAGAAATAACACAGGTAATCCAGTTCCCTAACTGTTCGATCGTGTAGTTGTGGCAGGAAAAGAAAAGCACAAGAGCTTTAGCTATCATTCCGTGCAGTATTTTGTCCCATGACGGTGTTGAACAAAGGTGTTATACTGCAACCATTGGCGATTGATATTTATGATCAACAATAGATGCCCCCAGTACTGCAATCCATATTTCTTTGCAAGTATATGGATTAGGAAATAGGCTACCACAGAAACAACGTTTCCTGTTCAATTTATCTTTAGTTTAAGTAAGGGGCAAACGAGGTCGAACACCGCTTTCCAATTTTAAGATAATCTCCTATTATATTTTAAACATTTAAAGTTTTAATTTTCAATTCTAGGCTTTAATATATGAAATTAAAAGCAGAAACGTTCACGAGAAATGATATCTTTCAAGTTGGAAAGAAAGCGGGATTTTTAATTTTGATAACTGCAGTTATAAGGTATTTTCTCCTGTCTTCCGTATGCCTAACGATAACACACTTGGCTGGTATTCGAGAGGTCCAGATGCGAGGGCATTGCTCATGTTTCATGTACTTTTGCTTCAAAAAACATAATCACTCTGCAAATTGATAAAAATTTAACTGTACTAATTTTCTCGTATCCCTATTACTTGTATTTACGTCGTAGAAAAATGAATAACAATTCTTTAAGTTCTTTCTTCTTTTTAGTTTTTTAGAAGAAATAAGATTTTGTTTAAAGTGTATTAGTTTAGATTTCGTTCAACACATACTAAAACCATAAATAAAAAAAAAAAAAAAAAAAGAAAAAAAAATAAAAAAAAAAAAAGAAAAAGAAAGAAAAAAAAAAAAAAAAGAGAGACAGATTTTTTTTTTTTTTTTTAGTTACTAAACATGGCATCTATTACAATGGTATTTAATAAGCAGGAAAAATTAGAGGAGTAGGACCTGCCAAACAGGTTTGCGCCTAGGCCTCCGGTTTTATAAAAGAGGATTTGAGCCTAAGTACATTAAAATCATCTTCTTAAAATTTTCTGATATCCCTTGCAGATGTAAAGAATTGTGGAATTGTTTTCATACTGAATTTATAAGGTTACAAATTTGAAAGAATTTTGAAAAGTAAACTTAGTAGACAACATGTCTAAATTAAAACTTCATGTTACATTAAAAAAATACTTATGTGAATATTCTATGTTCTTTTGCGGATGTTATTTTCATTCAACATGATTTTGAGAGGAATAGTCCAATTTTGTTTTTCTACGGTTTATTTCGATTTGAGACCGTCATTTTTAAAATGTTAATTTTAGCGTAATTCCGAAAAGACTTTTACAATTCAAGAAAAATTCTAAAAATGTATGCTTTCGACAGATCTTTTCTTTCTAAAAAAAGATTAAATTTTGGAAACATGAATAGTAGTATCGAAAAGTTGTATTCAGCTCATACTTTAAATTTTTGCTTCTCATCTTGCATTTAAAAATGTCTTTCAAGGTTTAATACAAAAATCTGAAAAAGGATTTTTTTTTTTTTGTGAGCGTAGGGTCAATTAGCTAAATTATTAATTCCAGTAGTGGAATATAATTACTTTGCAACTACTATTTACACAAATGATGGTATGTATGGTTCATTATTTTGGAAACATTCTTGTGGGGAAGATTTCAGTTTGGGCTCAAATATTTCTTTTGCGGAATTCATACGTGAGTACGGGTTCGTAATGTATTGAATTCACACAGAAACGATGAGAGCTTGATAAAATTTATTTTTACAAAAGAAACACTTTACAGACAGACGTTTCACAAAAGTGCATGTACAGCTGTTCATAGAGCACAAAGAGTAGTTACCATTTCAAACTACTGAGAACGTTAAACACAAGGCAGTATAAAAAGCCTCAAATACATAAACTTGGCACAGTGATACTCTGAGCTATAGTCTGAACTCAACTGTGAACTAAACCAAACTGACAACCCTTTCTTTAGACTTAAATGATTTTTCTTCTGTCCACTGAGTAATTTCCAGTACCTTCGATTTCTCGAAATTGCTGCAAGGCATACACAGGTACAGATATTTCACGGTTAGTGTAAAGGAATCAGGATTTAAAATCTTCTCCGATTCTTAGCCTTATATACTTAATGCCATCGCTAACAACCATAGAGATTTTGGTCTCGCTATTGCAAATAACACTGTACGATTAACTTAATTTTTAACCCAGTTTAATTTTTTAGTTGTACATTTGAGAGGTAAAATGGCTTTGTAGTGGAATTCTAGCGTTTACTTTGTAGTAGCGTTCTAGCGTATACATAAGTCCTGTAGTATGCACCCAAAAGTCCTTGGAGGTAAAGTCGGTTATACGTTCTGTCTAAGACCTGCACTTAAACTCGGCTCTTGGGGTACATAATCAGTCTTCACAGCTATTAGAACCATCGATTCTTCAGTAGTAGTCTCAGGTTCGGCAGGGACCGTACTGGTACTGTCTCGTCTGCCCCTTGGTTGTGGGAACGTTATATGGTTGGGTATCGAAGGTTGTCCTTAGGAGTTTGGCTCTCCTTGGTCAATATTAGAGGACAGTCTTTGACCTGACTTCGTTCTCTTCGTAGGTGACCGCTATTGTAGGTTACCACTGACTTGTGTGCTGGATACTTGGACTGTGTACAGGTTTGTTCCCCTCGATTCCGAGAGGTTATGCCTAACCTTTAAGGATTTAGTGTACTGATTATTTGACTATAACAATTGATAGAATATATACAATTCAATAAACGATGAAGCATTATATTCTTGAGTAAATTATTTTTCTCTATATATATATATATGTAATGACAGAACAATTCTGGAGGTATTAACGTAAGATCACTGAGATATAGAAGCGTAGCAACTTTGTTAAGCGTAGACTTGATGCTTAGAGTGTCCATCCATTTTGAAGAAGAAACAATCGAGCAGAATTAAATTCTGTATTTATTTAAATTCTCATTTGTGGTCACAATTAACTTGGCACTCCTATTTCCAGAACATTTATAATTTTGATACTATGGCGATAGAAACGATCATAGCAGCAAATAGATGATTGCAGCAAAGCAGGCAACGAGGAAAGCACAAGGGAGAAGAAAGAGAGTGTCGCAAAAGTAGTAATGCAAAGGAAGAATGGGGAAAGCAAAATTTTTAGTTTTATGTTTTGGTTTGCAACTTCTTTGATTGGGCAAAAGATATCTGGAGTATGAGTTACGTAAGATCGCATGATTAATTTGAATGACGCAGTTTAAACTTATGGCGCTATTTTTAAGACAGAGAAAGTAAGACCTTGAATTAAATAAAACTAAAAGAGATTATAGACAATTAAAATTAGAAGTTTTGTTTCCATTTTTTTATCTTACATATATATACTTTTTAATACTCAAAACAGAATGGTTTTATGATCCTCAAAGATACACATTTTCCAAAAGGTTTCGACCACTAACATATTATCATTCAATAAATGAATAAATTAGCGAAGGATTAAGCAATTAATTAAATTAAAATTTAACTAAATACTGAAATATCTTCCATTTTGATGTTAAAAAATTCTAACAAGGGTGCAGAAAATTTTAATCTTATTTCCAAGGCTATAGCGAAGTTCCCAAAGAGGTTGGAGGTAGAGAAACACTGCTATGCTATAAGTGTAATCATCAAATATTCTGGTAGCATAATGAGATTTGACTGTATTTTTCTTTGACGAAGAATTCTCGGATGATTTGTTGAATGAACTATTGATGCATATCCAAGTTGCTACTCATTATGATTTTCGTTCTTAGTGATTTGGGTGCCTTCACCATTTTATTGATTTGACATTGTAGGTGACACATAAGTAGCGTATGCAACAATTTCACCTTGTCTGTTTCAAGTCAATATCTTACAGGTTACGTAAATCTTATTTTTCTTTAAACGAAATTATCATTATGATTCGTAAGACGGAGCGGAAAATTATTATAATGGCCTGCGAATCTGATTCTTGATTTAAATGGTTTTTAAATCAATCTTTTATGGTTAGCTTGGCAAAACCTTAATCAGAGGGATAATCTGTAGAGAGGTAACAGCGATTGAGAAATCTTTCAACTTTTTCGAGTAAACAAGCAAATAAAAAAATTACTTTATTAAAGATGAAAAACTAAATAATGCTGAAAAGATAATTTTCTGTTTTCATCGGCGTTACCTGTTTTCCAATAGTATTATTCTGAGTTTAAACATCCGTAACTAATCTAAAGATTATAACTTAGAAGTAGTTACCTTCTGTAACGGAAGTATTTGCAAATATAAGATTTGTTTAAACGAGACATACGAAAGTTAAATTTTCTTGAATTAGCCGAATCTTGTCTTACGTTTATTATATCTTTGATCCTCTTATTCTTATGGAATCTTATGGAATATTTTTTTTCTTATTCTCCTCGAATTTTCGAATAAAATTCGAATATTTGACACAAAAGTTTCGAATAAGAATAAGAAAACCAAATACTCGACAAAAGTTTTTATTCTCTTCGAATCCATCCTTTAAAAGAAATAAGACAAAAGGCAAAAGAAAAAAATATTTAATATTAAAAATTCGTAGCTAAACCAAAATTAAAAATTTGGATTTAATGAAAAGAAATCTGATATGAACACTACATGACTTCCTTAATCGGCCTATTAAATTGCACACAATTTTTGGTGCATTTCATTTAAACGTATCTCCTCGAATTTCATTAGAGATATATTTATGATTCAATCAATTCAATTCTCACTTCGCGGTAAGGCAGAAATACATAAAAACTCAACAAAATTTCATTGAAAATTGTAAATCAAATTGTAAAAATTGAAAACAGTTTAAAACGACTAAAAAATTTGTTACCATTAAAATTAAATTTTCTACACAAAAACAAGCAATCTGGCCAGCAGGTAGGAAGACAGTTTTTTTGTTGCACAAAACCGAAAGTTTACTTTTCGTCCCACTCAACAAAAACACACTGAAGTTGGTGCAGAAACTGACTTAATTCACTATTCTATTCTCATGTGTAAATAAATAGCGGCTTCGTTAGGCTTAGTTGCACTTAAACAACTTTTAAATTAATTAAGACACAATAACACGCCGAACGAATACTAATTCAGAAGTCAAACAACAAAAATCAGAGTTATATTTTCAAATTTTCACAGGACTAGTTTCGATGTTTTACCGAACCAGCATCCTCAGCTGCAAAAGCGCAAATGAACGAGATAGAATATAATGATTAGATAAGAAAGCCTGGATAGAAAATAAGCTAGTGGCGCCATCTGTTGATGAAACTAGAACTAAAACTTAATTTCTTTAAAGGCCGAAGGCAAAGATGGATTGAAATTAGAATCGTTAACTAGAAGAGAAAGATTTTTTTGAATGTGAAATGCCTCTAGAAAATCCAGTTCTCCAATGGAAGATGTTTTTTGTATAATTTTGACAGCAGAAAGAATGAAAGTGAGATTTTCGGACCAACAATGTTGGGCAACAGAAGACTTCTGTGTTTCCTTTTTTTCTAACATATGCCTCATGTTCCTTGACGAGAAATTTTAAGGCTCTCTTAGTTTGGCCAGGAATCCTATAAATACCCCAAGAATTCATATCCAGAATGGGGTTTTTGACTATGGAATTCGGAATTTTATTGATGGGAGAATAAAAGACCCGAAAGTTAAATTTCTGCAAAATATGTACAAATTTATAGCTAATTGATGGAAAGAAGGGAATGACAACAGAATTTTTATAATCTCCTAAAACTAAAGTGTGCCTTTTAGTGTGTTGAGATGAGAATTTTGATTAATAATGTTGGGTGAAAAGCCCCTGTCAGTAGCTATTGCTTTTAAATAATTTAGTTCTTCTTCAAGGGCTAGTTTAGAGGAGCAAACTTGAAGAGCACGGAAAACATAGGAATAAAATGAAGCTAACTTTTGTTTAGTCGGATGACATGATTTAAAGTGTGGTGGAAGGCAAACCGATGAAGCTTTACGGTAAACTGTAGTACTGAAGTTGGATGTGTTACGTGTGACCAGAATGTCGAGAAAATGAAAAGAATTGCAAGTCTCAAGTTGAAAAGAGAACTGAATAGCAGGATCAATAGAATTTATTGCTGAAAGAACTTTATTTAAATCATCTTTATTACCTTCGAACAGGATAAAAGTATCATCTACGTACGCCACTAGCTTATTTTCTGTCCAGGCTTTCTTATCTCATCTAATCATTATATTCTATCTCGTTCATTTGCGCTTTTGCAGCTGAGGATGGTGGTTCGGTAAAACCATCGAAACTAGTCCTGTGAAAATTTGAAAATATAACGCTGATTTTTGTTGTTTGACTTCTGAATTAGTAACTTTTAAATTGTTGATAATTCTGTAGATTAATTAAAGGCATAATTAGATTAATTAAAACCTTAACCGGAACATTAGAACAACATAATTCCGTTACTTTTGAGGCAAAAATTGTACAATTTGCCAACATTTAAAAATAAAAAAACTGAGCTTACCGAACCGGATAGCAGAATATATATATAATATATATATTTAAATACATTTAGTGCTGCCAGTTGCAACCAAAATGGAAAGTGTAGTGTACAACTACATGGTACAGCAGTCCCATATACAAAATTTCAACGTTCTGAGGCTGAGTTATGCGAAATACATATATACGTACGTACGTCACGTACGAAGAAATTTCTTCTGATTACATTTCAAATCCATTTTACAATCCGTTTTGCGAAAATAAAGCCTCTATTCTGCCCGTATGTTCAGATATGACGTAAAAGCATTGTTCAAATGGATTCGAGGTTCAGAATGAATGTTTCCGTTGAAATACGATACCCAAAATTTTTGGCGATTACAGTACTTCCTTGTACTTTTCGTACAAGAAGATAAAAACAATTATGAGTACAGTTTTAAGGTATGCCTATATTTATAAAAGGGACATAAATAAAATTTAGTGCATAAAGTCTATAATTAAAATTCTTGAATCTCTAATTTCATTTTCTCAATACAGTTTGACAAAAAGCATTTGAGGTAAAAAACTTGTAGAAATTAGGCATTACTTTTCTTTTTCCTACTGACTTTTATCGAAATACATTTGTAATGTAAACAAAAGCATCGTTCTTCTCATTTTGGATGCCATTTACTTCAGATAATCAAATAAGATTATTCTTCATTTTGAACTGCCTAAAATTGGTTGCAAATTGCTAATAATACTTTTCGGTTCATATAAAAGGAGTTATTCCTCTTCCCTTTTTTCTTCCCTCTTCTCCTCATCCCTTTTATATCTCTTTTTCCTTTTCAGATTCTGTGATTTTGAGGGCATCTTCCCCTGAAGACACCTTTAAGATTCAGTTGCTGATTCATTAATTAATAATTACCCTAAATTATTATCAATATTTTAATGCCATAAAAATTATCTACATTTCAGTATTTTTAATACCTGCAATCTCAATCTTAAGAAAGGTTTTCTTTTGTGCGCTGAAATCGTTTACCTTTGTTAGACACCAGGTGTTCCCGTCGCATATAAGCATTCTATACCGAGCCACGCGTATAGGGGGAAAATCCGTACTTATTCCGTGATTGGACATACTTCCAGATGACATCATTTCCTCTTGGCGTAATGACGTTTAGGCGGGGTTCTTATGGTTTTGTTTTCCTTGAATAACGCGCCTCAGTGACACAAAAGCGTGAAAATCATCGTTTGTTTCCTTTGAAACGAAAACATTTAGCTGCAGAATTCTGTAGATAGCTTCCTGTTGAAACTTCCTTCTCTGACAAATACTATTTTTATGCAAAGTATAAAAGATGTTACACATTAAAAAGGGTAACATTCACAGAGTAATGTCATTCACTTTAAAATGCGTATCTCTATTACTCTGTTCCAAATCTTTATTAGTCTAACTTCAAAAATAAATTATACTTTTTAAGATTGATTGTGCACTTGTGCAATGCTAGCTCTCAACGTCGTTTTTGCGATTTCCCAAAACTGACTTGTCTCATGCTTTCGCAGATTGCATCAGCAGACAATGGATATACTATGAACATGAAATAATTAATTAGTAATCACAACACTTTTAATATGAATGGTTTTAATTTAAGAATACATTTATTAAAATTCTCTCCACTTAATATTAATACACATTTACGGAGTTAGCACAAGAAGAAATAATACTTTTTCTCTCTAGGGGAGAAAATCACTACATTTTTTATATTAAATTCACCACGCTATAATGTTGTAAGAAGTATAATCTCATAGCAACAAAAATACAGCGCACGTAATAATCCTTTACGTACTGCTACCAAAATGTAAACAAACGGTATGGAGGTGTATCCTCGAGCCCAAGCAAAGTCAAGGCGTTCCTAAGCGTAGAGGAAATGATGCCATCCGAAACCATATCCAATCACGAGGACGAATTTTTCCCAATGTGTGTGGCGCGGTACAGAATGCTTATATGCGCCCTCGTGTGCTGAAAGTAAACTAAAATGAAAAAATAGGCAAAAATTTGAAGATCGTGATCAAAATTATTTTCATGCCTTCAAAATGTTGCTAATAATTAATGGCACAAAATTCTGTTTCTAATAACAGAATAAAAGAAACGCTCAAGAAACTATGAGGAAATGCAGAAATTATAGAAAAAAATACTGAATTGTCCGAAGAAAAGAGTTTTTTATAAAAGAAATGGAAATCACGGTATGAAAAAATTATAGTTCTAAAAACAAAATAACAAGCCCAGGCGTAGATCACAATGCTCACTAGAAAAGGGTTAGGTTATTTAATTACGGCAAAAGCCTCGACGGCTATCTGCCTAAGGGCAGGGATGCCTTCGTGGAGGACTTTCTAAGGGAAACTGGCTCGTATACACGTTACACATGGAGAAAGCCAAGAAAACATCCATGCAGCCAGCCCGTTTGCGGGATTCGAACCTCGGACCGAGCTCCCAGTGTTCAGCGACTTTACCTCTCGGCCGTTCCCCCACTAGAAAAGGGAGAAAATTAAATTAGGGGAGAGGTGATTCATTTCAGTACTAAGAATAAAAATGTTGTTTTATATTCAAAATCTACATGAGCATTGACGGCCAAGAGAAAAACTAAGTAGGCTATTTCAAATTACAAAATAAAATGCACAGAAAATAAATATTTGAGTATTCAAAAATATTGAAAATTTAGTATATGACGTTTCTTTGATTTACGATGTATATTCTTTCCACATCCTTGCTGAAAAAATTTAGTAAAAAATATAAATAAATAAAAAGAAAGGAAGAAGCAATAAAACCACCTATATGCATGTTTTTTACCCCTTATGTGTATAGCAGTTTATCATTTCGATGAAAATAAGGTTTAATTTAATAAAGTACCTGAATACAGCAAAAGATATATTACCTGCTTCAACAAAATCTGCAATGAACTGCGTTATTTGAAACTACTCTCAGTAGGACGCTTGTTTACTTTCCAGGTCTGGAAGAAAGACTGAAAAATATATGCACAGAGGGAAGTTCGATAGAACAGACGGATGATAAAACATTCTTCGAACACTACCCATGAAGTAAAGTCAGTTGATAACGAAGATTCATTTTTAGCACAAGAAATCAAAATTAGTTTCAAAATTGGTCAATTCATAGAAGGAATACAGATTAGAACCTAAAACTTGTTATTAAAACTTCTTAATACATATAAACACATACTTAAAAAATACAATGTTTCAAATAAATCTAAAATGGTCTGTAACCCCAAGACGATGAATATGAAACAAATTTTATTTTCCCGCAGTGCTTAAATTTGAAGTTAATTTAAAATAAAAGCTGATGCTATAATTTTCACATAAAGTAGCAGTCAACAAGTATACATGAAAAAGACAATTATGGCAGATCTTCGTTATTTCGGGTATTTTAGTGTTAAAAATAACAGTTCGCAATGAAAATATATATTGTAAATAAATACTTTGTGTATTTTAATTTTACCAAATAATGTATGCAATAGGATTTACACTGTAATTTCTAATTCAAAATACTTTCTGTGAAGTTTTATTTTTGGCAGTATTTTGGAAAATTCTTTAAAACTGTATTTTAACCTTTTATTCTAAAGTCGATAACAAAGCAATGATATTTTGTTGTAAAAAAAAAAAAAAGCGTATATTAAGTTTCAATTTATTTAGTTAGCGTTGGTCAACTTAAAAATAAGACACTTTTCAAATCTTTTGCAATATTCCTGATACATAAAAGACTATTTCAGTGGACTATGAACCATTCGACAGCTTGTAGGAAGGGGCATCAATGAGTAGGGTGAAATTAATTCAAAAATTCAATCTCACAAAAATAAATGACAAAGAAAAATACCGTTTATCATATTTAATGGATGATTCACACATAAAACTTAAAAATAACGTACAATATATATTTTGATAGCCTATAAAAATTCGACATTGAGAAACATGATTTTATCATAAGAAACTGCAGAATGTGCTTCAGATATAACATTACATAACTTCGATATAAATTTTATTATTTTAATTTCATTAGATTTTTTGACAAAATGTGTTTAGAAAAGTTTCACCATTCATATAAATTTTGGTTTATATTTCTTGTTTTCTGTGAATCTCTATTTGATTCATTATACATTACTTAGCTTTTATTTAGCCTTATGGCTCATAATGCCTTTCCTTCTCTTCTTTCTTTACTTTCCTTTGTATTTCTTTGTCTGCTGAAATTTTAGTCATTCTTTCTTTGATTATGCTCAAATATACTTTCAACTTAATATTTTTTTCTATGGTTCAGTTTTCTGTTGTGCTACCGCAGGATATTCTGTTAATTTGATTTTACTTAACAAGATTAATATAAATGAAAACTCGTTCCTGCTATAATTTTATTTTTCAAAGTAGTCAATACATCATCATCATGTAAAGGAAGGCTTCTAATTCAGCGATCTCGATTCGCTTCGACAAGAGCATCTTTCTCTTGAGAATGAAAAACTGGGGCAGAGATATTCTCAACTAATCATTTCTGTATTTTTCTTTAATTTAATGGGTCTAATATACCTCGATTAATATTGAAATCTAATATACTCGTTTTCTTGTCACAGAATGATTTCTGTGAGAAGAAAACGAGGATTAAAGTATCAATCATTAGAAACTTAAATTTTCGATAAATTTCTGAAATTCCTTTTAACCTAGAAGGATCAGTTGGAAGATATACTTCATTGTACCCTGGTTTTCAATATTAAGAAAGTTTTCAGATTTGGTCAATTATCTCCAGAGCTGATGGACAGATTTTAAGGAAATTTCCTATGGTGTAATACAAATAGCTTGATATAATACAAAATATATATAGCATACGACAGTCATAGCGCTAGCGCATGATCAGGCTTAAAGCTAATAGATGCAGGGAGGTCAAAGAAAGATGTTTCAGGATCGAGCAAAACGTGCGATCTTCTCCAACAATCCTATAGTTCTCATAAGGTAACATTACTCTGTTAATGAAACATTTTATAAATCCCCACGGAAGTCGGATCTACTCATCCAGCAAAGCTGTTTTGAAGTCCTGGAGGGTTCCAAGAGGAAGCACGATAATTCGATTGCTCCCTCAAGAACACTCCAGACACGTTATATAAAGCTGATGTGCAGAGATCTGACTGGCCGTCGATATTCTTACATTACAGAACTTCATTTGCCAGATTAGTCCTATGTGGCCCGAGCGTTATTTTTGAACTGAGGTCAATGTCGTTGCTGAAAATGTAAGCGTAGGGTTCTAAGGTCACAACTGCTTACAAAAAGACTTGCTGTTTACTTCCTACTCACTGCTTTGCGTCAGGTCCATTTAGCATGGTGAAGAAAACATCAATTTTGACCATGCATTAGTGGGAATCGCTCTTTTCAGATATGAATCTCGATTCAGCCTGACTACTGACTCTCCAAGTAGCTTCATTTAGAGAAAATGAGGAATCTTTTACCTGTCCTCCATTTGGGAAAGAGTACGGCAACAGCGGTTTGATAACCTGGGCAAGCATCGTGTATCTTCATGTCTTTGACAGAAGCTCTGTTACTGCTGCGAGACACAACGAAGAGATTTTAGAACTCTTATGTTCATCTTTTCATCATCTCAGCTCATTTTTATGAACCGTATGGATTAATCACTCGCATCTCTAGACCTGCATCTTATAGAACATATACGGAACCCTCTTGGAGAGAGGGAAGGATCTCGCCTTTCCTCTCTCAGAACCCTCTAAAACGTTTAAATCGTTAAGATGCCCGAGCGGGGCTGACTACCAGGATTCTTAAACACCTTATTTCTAGTTTGAAGTCACATCATGAGAGTTGTATAACTGTCAGAGAGAACTTGGACTCCATTGTTTTTACTATTTACTTTACATGTGCAAAACATTTGCTCAAACTATAATTCATGACAGCTTCACGAATTTTTCAAATTTAATTTGTTTCTGAAATTTCTGTAATAACAGTTTCTCATCCTGCTGTACTACCGAATTTTTTTTTTTTTTTTTTTTTTTTTTTTTAAATTTTCACGATAAACATTGTTGATACACTTCTTTGTTCTGTCCTCGCTATACCACTCAACCAAATCAAACTGAGCAACCACTTCCGAAAGCACACCTGACGCGATCATTGACACGTCTTTTTTCTTCCTTAATGTACAAAATAAGTGCTCATAAATGATAAAATTTATTTCCTACTATGCATTTTAAAAACGTTTTTTAACTGTTTCATCATTAGGGAATTATAAAATATGTGGCCCCACCATGTTAATGTTGGACCCACTAATGCCGTGTTCTTTCCACTGTGATAGCCTTGAGAGAGCACATCTCAATCAACGGCTCTAAACCTCAAACTAAAGAACAGCCACTAAGAATAAAATATTTCAGACAAAATTTCAAAAACCTGACGGACCAACACTTTACAATCACCAAGTGACACACTTTTAAGTGATAACATTTGTAACAGAATGCCATTAAGTTTATCTTCGTCCTCCTACGTAAATTAAATATTAATTTTATTCTCAGTGTGTTTGAAAACGATTAAAAAAAGGATCCCCGGGAGTATAAAATTTAAGAACTTGGTGGCTCCGAAGGGTTACTCATTGGCCGGCCCGGTGGTCTGGCAAGTCCTAGAGCGGTGTGGCTCTAGTAGCCCGGGGGATACAGACTTGGGTTTGTTGGATAATGTCCCACTGCGACGGGCAGCCCAAGCGACTGGCAGGTACCAAATCTGACCGTCTGGGCCGTCTGGGCAACGTGTCCCAGGTGGTGCGTCTCCAAGGTGCGAGGGCGGATCCCAGGATAGAAGGAATCTCTTTTAAGGGGATCTAATAACCCAGGGATCTCTTTTAAGTCTTGGGTTAAACCTCTGTGCCTGGTTCTATGGGGTGAAGGAACCTGTAGTGCGGTTCAGTATCGCGAGGCACGGAAGCCCAAATCTTACCCTTACCCTATACGAGTTTTCGCCGATATAAAATTTTAAGAAATTTAAAAACATATCTCTTAAAATTAAAATTTAGAATAAAAATTTAAATAATTAATTAATATATTTTACATTAAAATCATGTTATATTAATTATTTTAATGATGTGAATTATGCAATATAGTGAGTGTTTTAATCAAATTCTTTAATGAAATTCCTTTTCAAATGTTCCGCCGCTTAGAGTGATAAGTTGACTCAAGATTTATTAACTTACTTCAAGATTCGGAAGGAAATAAAACTAAAAAAATAAATAAATAATAAAATAGTAAATAAAATAAAATAAGTAATAAAGTAAATAAAAGCAGTTATTTAAAAAAAAATAATGTCAGGGATGCTACAGGAATCCAGTAAAAAATTAAAAATTTCAGTAATTTGTTATAATTGGTTATTTTATCATCACTTCCGTGTAATTATATAGTCAAAATTTGCTTCAGAATAGAAAGAGATTTATCCTAAATTATTTTCTTACCGTTTTTTTATGACAAATCTTTGATAGTTGAATTCCTTTTAAGTCAAAGATAACAATAACTGCATTTATCAAAACCTTTGATCTGAATGTATTAGGAATCCTGAATTTGATAGCTACAAAACATTTCTTTGATATACGAAAAGTCCTCCCTTATGTGTCGAAGTACTCGACTGTGACAAGACGCTATTCTTTCTCAAGATATATTCTCACTGACCATGCCCATTCCAAATTTGATCGCAATAAATTAAATGGCCTGATCTGGAATCTGATCCATAGTTAGAGAGTTAGAAAAAACACCAACACAAATATTCATTTTCACGATTATATTTATTCGAAGTAGCATCCCTTCACATTACCGTGGATAATTAAGTTTTTATAGCTACGCTCTTAAAAGGACTAAAAAGGAAAACATTGGATTTACATTTCTTTTATATTTATTAGATCATCTGGACAGTTTGGTTCGGTTTATTTGATTACGACAAAGCACATGATGGCTAACTGCTTAAAGGGAGGGTGCCTTCGCGGAGGTCTTTCTAAGGGAAACTGAATCTTATACACGTTATGCAAGAGGGAAACCATGAAATCGCCCATGAAGCCAGTTCTTTTCCTGGTATTCAAATCGCTGACGAACTACATGTATTCAGTGACTTTACCACTCGGCCGCTGGTGGCCCTGGTCAGGAAAACTCTGCGGTATTTTAAAAATAAATACAAATGGAGCAATTCGAAAACATAAGAAAGTTTCATTTGATCTCGTAAGTACCATTTTACTCTGCGACTTTTTGCCATTTGTCCGGCAGTTGTAAAAATTCCTTAAAAAAATCATTGGGCTTATTCGTTAGGAAATTATCGAGGTGCTGCTTCACAATTTCCAAAAAAAAATAAATAAATAAATAAATAAATAAACTCCAGGCCGTTCAGTGAATTTTAAATTCTTCAAAAATCCACTGAACCTGAAGAGATGAATCTGATCGAGTAAAGTCTCATGAATATGGGATGAGAAAGGGACACAAAACATCCTAATCATATTCAGTAAGTCTTTGTCTGACATTAACTGAAATGTGGAGGTCAGCATTATAATGGTGGAAGAGAACACCTCGACTATTCGTTTGGGCGCTTTGCTTCGATTTCTGCCTTTAAAACTGCCGTGTGGGTGCAACATTTTTCCAAATCTATTGTGTGATTCGGTTGCAAAAATTCATAATTTACAACTCCTTTGTAATTCCTCCATGCACAAAACATTACGTTTTTAGAATGCAGCCCCCTTTCGATGTTACTAAAAGAGATTCATTTGGCTTACTCCATGAATTTTTGCTGTAACATTATTTTATAATATCTGCTTCTCATCTTCAGTAATGAGTTGTCTCAAAAGAGGACCTCCAGCAAAGAATCGGATGCCGAACCAAATAGTATATTCTGCTGTGGTAAAAGTATGGGGTATCCAAAATCTTAGCGGCTTAGAAACCCAGTCTTCTTCAACTCATCATGTACAGATTTTTTAAAAGAATTTTTAGTCTTACTAATAGTTTCTGACTGTCTACTGTGGATTTTCAGAGAGATATTCTTTTAATAGGCCCCTTATTTACTATTATTACAGAGGCCTATTATTTTCAGAGGACGCTGTTCAGAGCAGGCATCATCTTCGAAGTTGAAATTTCCGTGCTAAATCTTTCAAACCACCTTCGAATAGCGCTTGTCATCAGAAAGAACGCTTTATCCGTACACAGCATAAATCTTACGAGCAGTCTGAATAGTAGTTTTTTCTTTTTCTTTATAATAGAACATAACTATTTTATGAAAATTATACACTGAAGTGACAGAAGTCATGGGATAGCAATATGCAAATATACAGATGGCAGTAGTATCTCGTAGAAAATGTATAAATGCGAAGTGCTTTGGCAGGGCTTTCATTTGTGTTCAAGTTATTCATGTGAAGAAGCTTGGACGTGATTATGGCCGTACGACGAGAATTAACAGACTTTGAACGCGGAATGGTAGTTGAAGCTAGACGCATGGGTCATTCCATTTCGGATATCGTTAGAGAATTCAACATTCCGAGATCCACAGTGTCAAGAGTGGGCCGAGAGTATCTACTTTCAAGCATAACATCCCACCATGGACGGTGCAGTGGCCGACCACCTGCACTTAACGACCGAGACCAGCGACGTCTGCGTAGAGTTGTCAATGTTCACAGACAAGCAACACTGCGTCAAATAACCGCAGAAATCAATGTGGGACGTACCAGGGACGTGTCCCATAGGACAGTGCGGCGAAATTTGTCTTCCTTGGGCTATGCCAGCAGAAGACCAACTCGAGTGCCTTTACTGACAGCACGACATCGCCTGCAGTGACTCTCGTGGGCTCGTGAGCATATCGGTTGGTCCCTAAACGAATGGAAAACCGTGGATTGGTCAGATGAGTCCCGATTTCAGTTGGTAAGAGCTGATGGTAGGGTTCGAGTGTGGCGCAGACCCCACGAAGCCATGGACCCAAGTTGTCAACAAGGCACTGTTCAAGCTGGTGGTGGTTTCATAATGGTCTGGGCTGTTATTACATGGCATGGACTCGGTCCTCTGGTGCAACTGATCCGATCATTGACTGGAAATGGATACCTTCAGCTACTTGGAGATCACATACAGCCATTCATGGACTTCACGTACTCAAACAACGATGGGATATTTATGGATGACAATGCGCCATGTCACCAGGCCACAATTGTTCGCGATTGGTTAGAAGAACATTCTGGACAATTCCAGCGAATGATCTGGCCACCTAGATCGCCCGACATGAATCCCTTCGAACATTTATGGGACATCATCGAGAGGTCAGTTCGTGCCCAAAACCCTGCACCGTCAACAATTTCACAATTATGGACGTCTATAGAGGCAGCATGGCTCAATATTCCTGCAGGGGACTTTCAACGACTTGTTGAGTCCATGCCACTTCGAGTTGCTGTACTTCGCCGGGCAAAAAGAGGACCGACAAAATATTAGGAGGTATCTCATGACTTTTGTCAGTTCAGTGTACTTCACCTTTGAGTGAAGATATACTGTTTTTACTGTAAACTGTTAAAATGTTAATGTATATCGAGAAAAATAATTTAAAGCTATACTTAGATATAATGTAACTTTTTATAAAAGTTGCATAGTTTAAACAACCATTTTTCCATATGCATATAAAGAAGAAAAAAGTAACGCAAAAGTAAACCACATTAAAAAAAAAATATGAAAAGTTTCAGATTTTAAATTACGTCCAAAGGGGCCTTTTTTTTTTTAACATTTTGTGTGTTACCTTTTTACTTCCTTGTACGAAGTAAAAAAGAAGTATTGTAATCGCGGAAAGTTTCAGGCAACATATTTCAACGAAAAAATCCATTTTGACCGCTATCAAATGCAATTTAACGATGTTTTTGCGTGATATCTGTACGTAAGGACAGAATAAAAGACTCTTTTCCTCCAAAAAAATTATAAAACTGCTTTAAAATATTAATTCTGAAGAGAACTTTTCGTGGCGTCTGTACGAACGTATGTACGTACGTGCGTACGTATGTACGTACATACGTTCGTACGTACGTACGTACGTATCTCGCATAACTCAAAAACGAGTAGCCTCAGAACGTTGAAATTTTGTATATAGGACTGTTATAACATGTAGATGTGCACCTCGTATTTTGGTTGCAATCCGCCGCACCAAACGTATATAAATATATTTATATATATATCCACTTTGTTACCCGGCTCAGTGATCTCAGTTTCTTTACTCTTATATGTTTGTAAATTGTACATTTTTTGCTTTAAAAATGATTGAATTGTGTTGTTTTTATCTTTCGGTTAAGGTTTTTATGCCTTTCGTAATTCTGGGAGCAATATTGGTACAATTATCAACAATTTATTGTAAAAGCTGTTTAAGTTTTAAATAATATGGCGGACATATTTGTTTACATTTGAAATAGCAGAATTGTAGATTTGTTTCCAATCTAGAGAGACTAAGCTTCGCAACGCAAAAATAACGCCTTCATTTATTATTGCGAATTAAATCATGCAATAATCTTCCTGGAATTTTTTCGAGGAAGTAAGTGTTTAAGATTTACTTCGTAATTTTTAATGCAGATATTTTGAGTTTTTATGTATTTTTGCCTTGTCGCGAAGTGAGAACTGAATTAATTGAATGAGAAATACTCAATCGTCTGTTTAAAATTGTGTCTTTTCTGTTTTGTTTGCTTAATTTCTTTCATACATCGTTTTAGCTTTATTATAGTATTTGAATAGAACATGTGGCAACGATTAGGTAATTCTTTAAGTGATATAAATTTTGTGCATTCAGAGTGTCGTTATAGTAAACAAATATAGTGAATTTTAAAGGATGCATTTATTCTATTGTGGTTTATGAGCTGTCGACGAAGTAGAATTAATTCAATCCAATCAATTTAAATGAAATTCAAGAACAAAATGCGTATAATTTAATATTCCGTACAAGGAAGTCATGTGGTGTACACATCAGATTTTTTTATCAAGTATCATGTTCTTCGCACTTAAACCATGAAATTTAGTTCAACAGCAATATCGCAAAATAATCTGAAAATGAGCATATCTTTAGAATTTCCGATACAGAGTCTCGCGCGTTGGAGATAATTTCTTTTTCGTATAGTGTTTGCTCGTTTTGAAATCGTTTAGTTTCTTAATCAAAAATTCGTTGAAGTATGACAAAATATGAAATCGATAATAAAACAAATTTCAAATATCAAATTAGGGCTTCTACGTACCCATATTCGGTGGAGGATTACGTAATTCAAAATTTGATCTCTCTAGGCACCACTGTTTTATCACAATGCGAGAAATATACATACAACTATGCAGATTTTTCATTATTTAATTTCTTCAAATATAATGCAGGGCTCTAACTTTTGGTGGCAACAGTTTGAAAAGTGAAACAGACATTTATTATGAACCAACGCAAACGAAAACAATAGTCCTTCAGGGACAAAGCCTCTTTTGGACTTTCAAACTTTTAAGAATCAAGTGGAAAAAAATTAAATGTCGTTCCTGATTTCAGCAAAATTATCCAAGAAAATTAACCATTTTTGTTTCCTTTGAATGATTTTTATTGATGCTCTAGATGGTAAGCTAAGAATATTAATACGAATGATTAGTTACTCTCATTATGTTATAAGACAAATTCCCGTGAACTTCGTTTTTAAATTTATACTATTAATAATGCAAGAAAATCACATGTGAACTACTTCTAAACCGCAACTGAAACATTAAGTTTTTTCTACAAAATTTATTTTAAATGCATCTCCTGCTGAAATGAAGCCAAGTGATTTCACATGCAAAATTAGGAAAACCTCAGTAATTTAGACTTCACTTTCTGCCATTTTGGCTCCAATTTGAGATCATTAAGTTTTTCTTAGAACTGCTGGCAATTTAGTTTTTCAGGTCAGCGGAATGAAGTGTTTCACTTCATCAAACATTTTTGCCGCAGAATCATGAAATAAAAAGGACAATTATTCAAATAGACTAGTAAGAGGCATTTATAAGAAGTTTAGTTAGTTTTAGTTAAAATTAAATTTGGGGAAAGGAAAGGAAAATTACCAATTTTTCCGTTTCGAAGTCAAAAAGGAAATAATAATAAAAAAATTATGTTTGTGTTTGATGATAAATTAGTAATTTCAATCTCCTGCATGTTCAAACCTGCAAATATGAAACTAAAATTTGCAACGAAAATTTATTGTAAATTTGACCATCTAAAATATTATTAATATTAAGTAAAAGTAGGAGGAACAAAGGTGAAAAGTTCACATACATTGTTAAAATAATTCAAATAATCTTTGAAACATAATATTAATTCCATTAAGATACTTACATATTAACGCAACTGCCTTGGTGCCGATTAGTGATTTTTACAGGGAAAATAATAATAATAATAACTTTTATTAAAGAAAAGAAAAATCTCAAAGCTTTTGATTTTACATTACGCCCAAAGGGAATTGCTTAACCTATGAACCTTGTGCGCTAATTTTATTTATTAAATATCATATTCTTCGCACTTAAATCATCAAAGTCAATTCAACAGCAATATCGCAAAATAATTTTTAAATGAGCATATCTATAGAATTTCCGATACACAGTCTCGCGCGATGATGAAAAACATTTTTTTCGGGGGGGGGTACAGCGTTGCCATTGCTCGCTTTGAAATCGTTTAGATTTTTAATCAAAAATTCGTTAAAGTGTTACAAAATATGAAATCGACAATAAAACAAATTCCAAATTAGTTCTTCTACAGGCCCATATTCGATGGAGGATTACGCTACTCAAAATTTGATAGCTCTAGGCATCGCTGTTTTATCACAATGCGAGAAACGTACATACATTTATAGAGGTTCTTCTTTATTCAATTTCTTTAAATATAAGACAGAGCTCGAATATTTGGTGGCAACAGTTTGAAAAGTGATTCACTGTATAAGTGAACGCCAAAAAGAAATTAATAGCCCTTCTGGGCTAACACTCTTCGGGCTAAAAAAAAAAAAAAAAAAAGTATTAATTAAACATTTTACGTTGTAATCACGAAAAATCAATCTATATATTTAGTTAAACAAATGGGTTTTTATTTTTATTAGCCCAAAGAGGCGTTAGCCCAGAAAAGGTATTCGTCTCGAAAAGACATTTTGCGTCGGTTCACTCATAGAGGTTGTTCACTATAAACGTTCGTTTCAATTTTCAAATTGGTGCCACCAATATTATCGCTCTGTATAATAATTAAAGAAATTAAATAATGAAGAATCTGCATCAATGTTTCTCGCATTGTGAAAAAACAATGCTGCCAAGATTCCTCCAGTTTTGAATAATGTAGTCCTCCACCTGAACACGGGAACCTGGAAGCCTGTATTTGATATTTCTTTTATTGTCTATCTCATAATTTGTAAAACTTTAACGATGTTGTTATTAAAAAAACTCAACAATTTGAAAGCGAACAGTGACAACACTGTAAGGAATAAAACCTTTTTATCTCCAGCACGCGATACTATTTATCGAAAATTCTAAAGACAGGCTGTTTTTAAATATTTTGGTACAGCGACCGCCACTCGCCAGACACTGTGGCAGGTGCTATTCTTATCGTAGACAGACAGTACTTTATTTCACAATGAATATTTTAACTCAGTTTTCATGGAAAGGCCCACCAAAACTGATTACCTAACAATTCTCAGCTGATTGTTTTATTCATGTGTTCACGTACGCAGCATTTGTAACCTGCGATTAAGCAATTTTAACTAATGAGCAAGCATCTAAGCTAAGAGCGAGAGTTTTGGGAACTTATGCCAGTCGGTGATTCAGTTTCTTACTGTCGAAGGGTTGTACTGACTGTTTTATGAGTTAGTTTTTTACTTGTAGTTCTGTGATACAGCACGTTAGTTCAAGAGCCAGGCTACTTATTGGGTTGGACTGGACTGGATTATTTAGATCATGGTAAAGCACAAGAGGGATATCTAACTAAAGAAAGGGATGTCTTCCTGGAAGACTTTGCAATGAAAATTGAATGGTATTTATATTGTACATTAAAAAAAAAAAAAAAAAAAAAATCTGAAATGTTTCAGATTTTAACATTTTGCGTGTTACCTTTCTTTATTAAATATCATGTTCCTCGCACTTAAACCATAAGATCCAGTGCAACAGCAATATCGCAAAATAGTTTTAAAACGAGCATATCTTTAGAATTTCCGATACAGAGACTCACGCGCTGGAGATAAAAATGTTTTTTCTGCACAACGTTGTCATTGCTCGCTTTGAAATCCTTGAGTTTGTTAATCAAAAATTCGTCAAAGTTTTAAAAAATAGGAAATCGATCATAAAACAAATTTCAAATTTCAAATTTGGTCTTCCACATGCTCATATTCGTTGGAGGATTACGTTATTCAAAATTCGATGACTCTATGTACCGTTGTTTTATCACAATACGAGAAATATACATGCATTTATGCAGATTTTTCATTATTTAATTTCTTCAAATATAATGCAGGACTCTAACATTTTGTGGTAACAGTTTGAAAAGTGAACCGACATTTATGAGTCCGACGCAAAATGCCAAAACGAAACTAATAGTCCTTCGGGATTCAAATCCCTTTGGACTAAAAAAAACAGGAAAAATCCGATGCTAGCAGGCCGTTGTGGAGATTTGAATCCCGGTCGAAATTACATCGTTTAGCGGTCTTAAACTTTCAGCCACTAGAATGCTGTATCTTCCAAATTACAGTTGCATACTTAATGGATTAAAAAGCAATGCATAATCCTAATCATAGCTTCGTTCTTTTTAACTTTAAAAGTCATAAATACAGCATATAATTTTAAAATGCAACAATATGTATAACAAATTAAATATATTTGACTGTTAAAGACGAACATATGCAGCATTGTAAGTAAGAAAAGCTGCTTCTAGTGTCATATATTAAATACTGCGATAAAAATTCGTTTAATTTTACTTTTTCAGGAAATATGTTAAGGAAAACCCCTTTTAAGAGAACAATAACTCAAAGAATAATACAATGTAAAAATTTCGAAAGTAATTAAGAAGTAAATAAATAGAACGAATTAGAAAAGATATTTCTTTCTCTATAAACCACACCAAGTGGCAGTTGTTGACGACTACTGACTCACTGGGACTCAAGCGAATGAATGAGGTGGTTATGTGGTTGGTTTTCGTGGTTTTGCCCATGAGCAAAGTGAATAATAAGAGTCAAATTTTTTCAGTAAATCTTGTATGAAAGCATTTTTTCCCTAGGTAGATAGCGCCCTTGTGTACTTAACCATATTCAAATAACGTAATTATTATTTATTTTCTATTTAACTATTAATTACTTTCTATATTCCTTCCTAGTAACTAATAACTTTCTTATTAACTTTCTTCTTTCTATATTATTTTTAAAAAATAATTAGTTAACCTGAACATATTATTTTTATAATAATTTGATTGGATTGCTTTAATTTAAGCAAAATACCACGAGAAATGTTTAACTAAACTTCATTTCAGTTTTGAATTAGAACAGTGGTTCTCGGATCTGTTTCATTCCATGCACTCCTTTCACCATTGCTAAGGGATCATTCTCCCTCATTTCTTTCCAAAGCTTGAAAAATATATACGCATTTATTTTGATTTAAATTATTTTTAACGTGTTTTATAAAGTAAAAAACGAAAAGTGTAGAAAATGTTGATAAATACCAAAACTTGAATAAAAACAGTTTTTCATATTCGTAAATTTGTCAATAGCTAAAAAGGGTAAGAGCATTGCCCTTTTGAAGCTATGAACTCCAGAATGAAATTACTATTTAATGTTTTTAGTTAATAAAAATGTTTTGATTAATAATATTTGAAGAAAAACATGTTAAAGTTCTTTAAAAAATACAAGTAATTTTGTTCTGTTTTGCACATTTAAATAAAATTTAATGACCTATGTTCTAAAATAATTTAGTTGAAAATAAAATTGAAAGAATTAAGTTTTAAAATAGTAATTTAATTGAAAATTAAATTTAATATGGATTATTTATATTCACATAAAAATAAAAAATTGGTTTATTATCAAAGCAATCATTAAATACATAAAATTTGGGAATTTTTATCGTTTTTTTTTTTTCCATTTAAGAAGTTTTTTTTATTTGAAGCCTAAGAAATTATTTATTTCAGGCCTAAAACAACTTAAGTGTATTTTACTGTACATTTAAATCTGAAAATTTTATAACATTTAATTTAATTTCATAAAAATAACGTTCCTTGCAAACTACAAACACTTTCAGAATGGATTCCAGCTTGCATCATTCGTTGTTGCTAAAGTAAAAGTGATATAAAGTAAAAATTGTCATGTTCCATTGGATGGGAAAATAGTCTGAGCATAATCAGTTTTCGCATAAAAAACAAACAAACTAACAATATTTTGGAGAATGGGAGAATTATTCAAAGTGAAATTAAAAATATAAAGTTTACAGTTTTACTGCTAGATGGCAGCACTACCTAGAATCCCAAAATCGCTATTTAAATTGAATACATAATTCAACGCTGCAGAAATACGTTCAGGAGGTTGAGCAACATTATGCAGCTAATTGGTTACTAAGTTTTGTGAAGAAAATGAAGAAACGTGAATGCTTCTGTTTGAAACAATGTATCAAATAATGACAACAAACTTCTAGTCATCCAGACTCTATTTGTCGGAATTATAAATTATTCTTTTTACTCAAATAATTCAGCTTTCTATAATGTTTTCTATATGTTTGCAAGTTTTCAGTTTTTCGCTAAATCTAACGCAAAAATGTATTTTATTCAAAAAACGATATTTTAAGAATAGTTGAACAGAAACCGAGTTAACATTTTCTTTCTTTTAAAATCTTTTATAGAAAAACGTGCTTGAAAATTACGAGTTCACTTTAAAGCCTAGAAACATTAAAAATAACTAATTTATTTTATTTCACACATCTTTTTTATCTGTTAACTAAAATGTTGGTTATTTTAAATGTTTAGTTGTATGTTTTAGAGGAAGTTTCGTTTTGCATTTTGTTTCACAAAACTATTTTAATTTTTAATTACATAAGTTTTGCTGAAATAAAGTATTACAAACGGAAGAATAAATTCTCTTTCTTATATTTCAGTAAACAAGTATTTGGCTTTTAGCCAAGAAAAAACAAATTAGCTGTCCGGATTTTTTTTCGGAGAAGGGGGGTGTCCCCGATCCGGGTGGAGTGTGCCTCAGTCAGATCGAATAACTGGAGTTCTAATAAAATAAATTTGACGAAAAATGTGATTCTTCTCTTCGATGTATTTTACAGCACTGAGAAAAAATAATGAAATTTTAATTCGTAGCTTAGATCTAACTTACAGAGTGATTGAGAAGTCGCGCAGATCAAGCTTCCAAAAATTGTGGAAATCTCAAAAGGGATATTAATGATAAACTGTTTCAGTGGGTGAACGCGTGCGTTGTTACCAGTAATAAAGATATTACTTGAAATTTCAGCTACAGTTTATGCTGTTAGCTTTAAAAATCGTTTATTTGGTGCAAGATGGAGATGTTTTTTATCCCGAATAAAATGAATTTTTATGATTGAACACTATTTCTCAACGCATATATCTGATTGCGATGCCATCTTTGTTGGTGATTGCAACATTTTATTTCTTACTTCGTCCATTTTTTTGCCAGGAATAAAATGAATGTAGAAGAAAGGGGCTTCCGCTACACTTCTTATGATCAACGCCCCTAAGTTGCCAAAAAAATCATCGCCTTGTTGGGCTTAGAAACATTTGGGAAGATCTTTCTGAACGGTTCAGAAACTTTTTCATAAGATTGCGTTGCAAAGTATTGCTCAATCATAAAAATTTGCCATGCTTGGAAAAACTTGTAGAGACATTAGGTAATTTTTTGGAAGCAGGCAAGAGATGAAAACTTAGCAACGCCTTCTCCGGGAATCGAACCGCGGACCTCTGGAATATGCGCCCAGCGTGCAGACCACCACACCACGAAGTCATGCCAAGAAGATGGGAGAAATGCCTTACATACTCATCATCCATCGCCCCTTTAGTTCAGGCGCCACTGTAGAGACATTAGGTTATTTCGGGGCAGGAAACTTTATGAGCAATGCCCTCTCCGGGAATCGAACCACGGACCTCTAGAATACGCGCCCAGGGTGCAGACCACCACACCACAAAGGCATGCTAGGAAGGCGGGAGAAATACCTTATAAAGTCATTTCTATTTTGCACCAGCAAACGCAGCTGAAACAGAGTTATAAATTTCAAATGAAATTACAAGGGCTATATTACTTGAAACAGTGTAGAGCTGTCATCCGTTGAAACAATTTACCATTAATATTCTCTTTGAATTTCCACAATTTTTGAAAGCTGGATACATTCAACTTTTAATCCGGTATTATTTCAAACGAAATGGTGGAACTTGGCAAGTCACTTATGGAACTATGGAAAATAACTTGTGGATGTATTTCAATCCTGATCTCTTATAAAACGCGTAGCAACTGGGTGTTTTCTATAGCCGATTATAGGATGACTGAGTCATAAACTCTACCCCTATCTTTACATGCAGAGATTTGTTAATTATTAAATGAGATCTTGATACCTAGGATAATCATTTGATATTCAGAATATCTAGATGCTATAACAAAATTCTGAGATGCTTAGGAGGCGGAATTTGTCTTTTGTAGGAATACCTCAATGAAACATATTTTCTATGAGAACTGGATTTTGCATACCTCAGATACGAGGAAAACCACAAAATAAATCATAAATTCTTCCTGTTATTCATTCAGCTACAAAAGGCCTGCATAGGGAACGAAAGATGTCTTATATGAATCTGGTGCTTTCTTTCAAGGTTTGGCATTTTGCTTGTTAATCAGGAATTTCTTGACGTTCTTTATATTTGAACTTAACTATTCCAAATTAATGCCTTAAGCCAGAATTCTAGAATTTCCTTTTCACATGCCTTACGCTCAACTGGATGATTTTTCGAAAATATTTCATTCTTACTTGCCCTGCTTCCCCCTTTTTCATTTGTTGCATGATTCGATGATTAGCTACAATTGTCATAAATTTTAAGAATATCTTTCTTTTGATTCTAAGACATTCTAATAATTTGAAATTAACGAAATAGGGGCTGATATGTACGAACCAATTTTGGACAGAATCTAGTATCTAGCAGCTGTTTAGAAGAAGCTATCTAGAACAGAATCTAGAATCGAATTTATCTAAAACAGAATCTACAGCAAAATCCTGAAATATGTATGATTCTGGTCCGGACGTAGAAATTCGTTTCTTTTAAATGTTGATAAATTGCCACTGTTTTTCCTATGTGCGTTATCTTGGAATTTTAAGGCGTTGAATGAATCGAAATCAGTCCTTCTGCCCTTTTCTTTTCTTTTTTTTTTTTTTTTTTTTTTTTTTTTTTGGTATCTGTACAGCTTTTAAAAAGGCTTGGTAAAAAGTTCCCAATATTTTACTTTTGCTTTATATTTTGTTGAAATAGTATTGAAATTTAATGAAGTATTATTGAATCTGTATAAGTGCAATAAAAAGGTTACACTCTATAAGATTTTTTTTCCACATTTGGCTAAACTGTGTTTCACTTCGCGCGCACGTATGAGAAACGTTTCGCACCAAAATCTTTCTTTTTTACCGTATAATGCTTAACATAATTAAGCTAAATATATTAAGTAATCCGTATATTTTCAACTTTTGTGACAAAACTTTTTTTTTTTTTTTTTTTTTTTTTACATTTTAAAATTTATTTTCACATTTGATGCATATTTATTTACATTATAAAAACATAAAACATTAATAAACTACAACAATTTTAGTGTTTGTTGTAACATGACGATATTGTGACACAAATTTTATCAAAATAACTTGAAATGCTTTTGAAATATATAAAAAAAAATTGCTTTTCTGATATAAAGTTACATAGAGGTTTCTCATTGTGAAATTCTTCATTCTGGTGATATTAATGAGTGTTATTTGATACATATCGTGTAGCTGAAACCTTTTTCATATATTTGGAGTGAAGTTATTGAAAAACAATACATATTTAAAAACAGAACGAAGTTTCTTTTATAGATGTACAAAGTACTATTATATGAGTATTCCTAATTTTCATGTAACATCTTCTGTGACTTTATTTTCAATTATATCTCCTAAATTATATGGAATATTTTAGTGCCTTACTCAGAGCAGTTCCTAGCGGGGTTATTCACTAAGTTCAAATCGTATCAATGAGAAGACGTGAGAAGGGCTAAAACACCCTTTTATTCAACTAAAATAATAAGGAATTTACGGATGGCAGTCCTGATGTTTGCGAACTTAGCCAATACTTTTACCTGCAACTCGAAACGGAAATATAAGCCATCTTGTCTTCCGAATCTTCTGAGTTCCAGAATTAAAACTTTTCAGTGCAGAATACAATGCAACTGGAGGTGTTTAAATGTCCTATATCACAAAGACACCACACTGAGAAATCTTACCTTTGATGTAAAATACAGGAGATTTAAGGTAATCATGTCCAATTATGGGACAGATCGACGCTGCGACAGCTGTAGCTGGAGATATTTCAAACTTTTTCCCTAGCTTCACGATGTCATGAATGTAATTATTGGTGTTGTTAAGGCAACAAGAATTAGCGTAATATTCCCGATAGGTAATTCATATCATGAATAAATATAAGTCCTCTTGCGTAGCAAGTTCTGTTGCTGGCAAGAACCTGAAGAACAAACTGCTCGGACAGAGGTGGCAGTATCGTGGTAAATTCGCTGTCGATCAAGATGCATTATGAAAAGGCCTACACACTATGTTGTACTTTCAAAGCTTTCTTGTTTGATATCCAGGGCCGACGCCAGATCCGGTACAAACGGTGCTGTCGCAGCGGACGGTGGTAATTAGAGGCGGCAGTGTTTTAAATTTAAGAAGGCACTTCGTGACAGAATATAAGTACTACAGGGATTGCACTGGGCGGCAAAAAGTCTCGCTCCGACCCCTCTCGACATTAAAATTCCAGAAAATTGGGAAAGATCTTGTAAATACCGGGTTCTTAGATGTAAAAAGTTTTATTTTTAATGAGTACTTTATTTTGGAAAGAAAATGAGTGAATTTGAAAGCTGTATTTATCAGGTTAATTTAACATTAAACATCAAACACAAAAATAGAACATTAAGAAAAACATACTGTTGGTAATGAACTTATTTCACAAATACACGTATAATATAAAGGAGCAAATTCCTAAGCTTCAGTTTGAAATAATTTTCAGAATCAATTCTTTTCGAATATTTGCACTACGAGATAGCATTTCAGAATGACCAGCTCTTTAGTGTTGACAAATGACAACATGAAAGTTACAATTTCATGTTGCATTTGTATCTGTGAAATAAATTTACAGCAGTTACGAGATGTTTCCTTCGCGGTTATTTATTTTGAATTAAAGCGTGCGTCATCTTCTAGTGTTTATTATTATCTTTTTTATACTTATTTCTTTACACCCAGTTCTGACTAAAGTTGTGGTCATTTTACTTTAAAAAGTTATTTAAACTGCTGTCTGCGATTGTGGTTAAGATTTTGGATTTTATCTTACACTCCATTTTTCTTACTTCTGTGAAATTTTCTGCGTAGTATGTAGCTCACGTTTGATTACTCTATTCACCTATTTAATCTTCTCTCAGACTTGTAAACTGTCTAGACGTTCTGCTATTTTTAAACGTAATTTTTAACATTCTAAATGTTTTTACATTTTTGCATGCTGCATGCAACTTAATTTTATGGTAGTTTTTTGCCCTGTTACTTTTATTACGTGCATCCCAGAGTAATCAAATTTCAGAACATTTTCTAAAATCTTACTACTTTTCGTTTACAATTTTCTGATTATGTTTTTGTAATTTAAGTATTCCTTTCTTTCCTCCCTAGAAAAAAGAACAAAATCATTTCATTTTTTAATGAATATAATTAATTTTCTTATCCCATTTTCTATAATGTCTTCAAACTGAGAGTATTTCTTTTTTTAAAAAACCTGTAACAGTTTACAGACATTAAAATTTTATTTTGTATGAATAATGTTATTTTTATTTCAGCTTTACAATTTCTTCGTTAATTTCTAAACTAAAAAGTATTTGTTTTATTACAGAACCTAATTTTATTGAAACTAAATAACGTTTGCATAATCCGAGTTCAGAAAACAAAACATTTATTTTACATATTTTTAAAGAAACAACGTTCTGAAACAACATGTTTCATCTACACAATCAACCGACGCTCTCTCCAGAGCACTACGCCATCAAACTTGGCACACATCCAAAAGTACAAATCGAAGAATTACAGAAGCGTTGTTGCCACACAAGAAAAGAAATATAGTTACAAACTTCACACAATAATAAAACAAAAACACACTTTTGAAAAATAGACAATAATAATAAAAATAGTAATAATAAAATTCTTAACATTATTTTCTAGATTATGCAACAAGCTTACTTTCATAGAATTTTTAATTCCCTTACATTTTTAAACATCAATTTCAGTCTGTTATTATAACTAACAGAAATCTCGTAGTTAGCATTTTATCTGACTAATATATTTGAATTTCAGTTTTTGGTATTTGGGATGAATGGATGATCCAATGGCTGGACATATGCTTCTTAAGGTTTCATGAGAAGTGGTCAAACCACATTGTTATTGCCGAGATTCGAAGCACTAAGCTTTCAATTGCGAGCTGAGTACATTTACTTCCGATTGCGTACATGAAAGAACGCAAGAATTCCTTACAAGTAAAATATAAAGAAAACATCTTAGTAAATTAAACTGAATGATAAATATATAAGTTATAAATTAAAATGTCATAAAAATCAAATGAATTTATAAAATAAATAATTGATAAGTAAGTTAATATTAACAGGACATACCATCAGAATTAATGCGAAAGATGAGTATTTTGAATGATATTCTTTTCAGTAAGATAAAACTGTATCTTTATTTTGTTTTCTGAACCATTTTAAACCTAACTCATCAGATATGTGCTGTCTATAATTCATCTTCCTGCTATTATCGCATTTCACATGGAAATATCTTCCCCAATCTGCTCTTTCCAAGTAAAGTAAGGTATATATTTAATAAGTAATATCAATATCAGGATTACTATCTTCTAAGCAAAATGTTGCATTAAAAACCAAATTTTCACTTGATATTCCTATTCACTTGCCCACAGGAGCACTGCAGCTTCTTTATTTGGGTTTCAGTGCTCTCCGATTGGATAGCGATCTCACCCAAAAGCTAAGGAGTACTGGTACGGGGTTTCGGCTGAATTTACTACTAACCTTCCAATTGAATTAAACGCAAGAACTGTTGCAGGCAAATGCTTGGAACTCTTCCGACATTAATGTAAAGCTCAAAGCTTTTATTTTTTCGTTAACTTTAGCTCTTACTTTGATATTTGATTCAGTGAATTATTATTAGTAGCTGTTTTGTGTAACTGCGTTCATTGTAGCTTGAATGCAGCGATTATTTAGGTAACTATACAATAAATCAAACAGTACGTTTGCACATTCCATGTCTTGTAATCTCCTAAGTAAGTTGGGTTACCACAAAGAATCGAAAGCGCCTTTTATTTCTACTGAGATAATTAGGCTGTGTTGATTATTTTTTTTTTTCTGTTACTTCCTGTTATTATTTTACACAAGTGTTAAAGTGAGTAGTCCACTGACCTGAAAGGAATGAAACCATATTACTTTTATCTTATCTAGAGAGGGTATAGTATTTCAATCTTTGGAGTCTTTCCATCTTTGAATCTTCTATCTCTCTGATGGTACTTTTCTCAAAGCAGGTAGGAGCCAAATAGCGCGACAAGATGCCACTAGTCTCTGTTTGCTTTTCGGAAAAGTTGGTGGTGGTGGAAAGTTAGGTGTCGGCTTGGGAAATGCCTGTTGAGCCAATACGATTAGTAACACAGGCTATGTGCTCTTTGCGGCTCGAAAAATACAACTCCGTACTCCATAACTACCTGAGTTTTGTATAGGTTTAGTACAACAGTTATTAGCGTTTTTGAAACAAGAAACATAAAAAACTGATTAGGCCGTTATGCAGGTTTGAAACAGGGATCTTCCACATACCAGCTGATTGTGCTTAAGCACCACGAGAGCCTGCATAGGGAAATGTGATAATTCCTGATGATTCGTTATAGATGTATATATAACCACAAAATAAATAACTACTCTAATTACTGTTTTTCTTCCACAAAGTATTTTACTCATCCCATATCTGAAACAATTTATCTATAATATAATTTATCTAAACGTATCTGAAACCAATTTATCCCATAATTCTTCTGTCTACATCTTAGTGAGCCGTTGTTCATTCTTCTCTTTAAAAATGTAACAGCATTGTTATGATTCTCCTTAGAAGTGTGACCGCTTTTCAACCATGATAAACATAATTTAGAAATCGCCACGCTGTATAGTTTTAGTTAATAATAAATGATTTTATTAAAGGAACACTTTTTACTTCCTTGTACGAATTAAAGAGGAAGTATTGTAATCGCAAAAAGTTTCAGGCATAATATTTCAAAGCAAATATCCATTTTCACTGCTATCGAATGCAATTTAACGATGTTTTTGCGTGACATCTGTACGTAAGGACAGGATAAAGAATTCTTTTCCCCAAAAAAATTGTAAAACTAATTTAAAATGAATTCTAAAGAGAATTTTTCTTGGCGTCTGTGCGTGCGTACGCACGTACGTATGTATCTCGCATAACTCAAAAACGAATAGCCTCAGAACGTTGATATTTTGTATATAAGACTGCTATAACATGTAGACGTGCACCTCATATTTTGTTTGCAATCGGCCGCACCAAAAGTATATAAATATATATATATCCACTCTGTTACTCGGCACTGTGATCTCAGTTTCTTTACTCTTATACGTTTGTAAATTGTGCATTTTTTGCTTTAAAAATGATTGAATTATGTTGTTTTTATCTTCCGGTTAAGGTTTTCATACCTTTAGTAAGTCTTTATGCAATATATTTTTAGAATTATCAACAATTTAAAAGTTGTTTAAGTGCCGCTAAGCCTAATAGTTTCTTCCATGGCGGCCATTGCTTGTTTACATTTGAAACAGCAGAATAGTAGATTTGTTGCCAATCTAGAGAAAATAAGCTTCGCAATAACAAAGATAATGCCTTCTTTTATTATTGCGCATTAAATCATGCTTAATTCATTCTGAAATTTATTCGAGGAAATAAGTGTTTAAGATTTACTTCATAATTTTCAATACAACATCTTGAGTTGTAATGTATTTTTGCCTTGTCGCGAAGTGAGAACTGAATTAATTGAATGAGGAATACTGAATCGTCTGTGAAAAGCTGTTTTTTTTTTTTTTTTTTTTTTTTTTGTTTGTTTTTTGTTTTTTGTTTGTTTGTTGTTGTTGTTGTTCTTTGCTTAATTTGTTTTATACATCGTTTTAGATTTATTACAGTATTTGAATAGAACATGTGGCAACGATCACATAATTCTTAAAATGATATAAATTTTGTGCATTCTGAGTTAAAAAATTAATGAAATGTAACACTGTTAAGTGAAACTAGCGCCAAAGTGTCGCTATGATAAAAAAAATATAGTGAATTTTAAAGAGTGCATTTATTCTGTTGTGGTTTATGCGCTATCAACAAAGTAGATTTAATTCAATCCAATAAGTTTAAATGAAATGCAAGAAAAAATGCGTATAATTTAATATTCCGTACAGGTCACATGGTGCAGACATCTGATTTTTTTTTAAATCAGTGTAAAAGTTTTTCAGTTTAAATCAGTTTTTCAGTTTTTAAATCAGTGTAAAAGTTTTTCAGTTTACACCATAAAAGTAATATTTATTATGAATGGCGTTTTATTGTTAGCCCAAAGAGGCGGTAGCCCAGATGGGCTAATAATTTCTAACCGGCATTTTGTGTTGGTTAACTATAAACGTCCGCTTCATTTTTCAAATTGTTGCTACCAAATGTTATCGCCCTGTATTATATTTAAAGAAATTAAACAATGAACAATTTGCATGAATGTATGTACGTTTCTCGCGTTGTGATAAAACGACGGTACCTACAGCCATCTAATTTTGAATAACGTAATTCTCCACCCGAACATGGGCCCCTGGATGCCCGAGTTTCGAATTTATTTCATATTTTGTAAAACTTTAACGTATTTTTGATTAACAAACTCAACGATTTCAAAGCTAGCAATGGGGACATTTATAACGTATATCTTCCGCCTTCTTAGCATGCCTTCGTAGTGTAGTGGTCAGCACGCTGGGCGCGTATTCCAGAGGTCCGTGGTTCGATTCCAGGAGAGGACGTTGCTCATTTTTCATCTCTTCTTCTTTGAAATAACCTAATGTCTCTACGCACTGTACGGAAAATAACATGTCTATCTCCAGCGCGCGTGATTTCTATAAGAAATTCTAAAGATATGGTGTTTTTAAATATTTTATGATATTGTTGTTGAATTGAATTTTATATGGTTTAAGTTCGAAGAATATGATATTTAATAAAAAAAAGGTAACACAAAAAAAGTTTAAAAAACGCCCCATGGGGTGTAATATAAAATCTGAATTTTTTCAGTTTTTTTTAAAAAAATTTTTATAAATTTCTTTTACGAAATAAGCAGTTTTTCCAAAAGTGCAATACTTTTTTTTAGAAATGTCTACTTTTTGAGTGGTTAAATTTGCATTTATTAGATATCCTTCTTTCATTCGCTTCACAGTAATTAGTAAAATAAATTAAACTTTGTGTCATTCTTTCATTGCATTTTATAGAGAATGGATGACAGTATTCAGTTAGTTGGATTTAACTTGAAAATATCATATATTCTCTTACATAAGTCGATAATTTTTACCGAATTTTCTTTTTCACATTGACACCTATTGAAACATATGGGTAAAGTAAACACAAGCAATCAGCAGGTACACCTTGCGACTAGAAAAAACAAAGATCAATGGAGGATCCCTTTTGTTTTGAATACTGATTTAATTTCCGAAACCAGTCAACTTATTCTTCAGATTAAACTGCATAAAAATACAGGTACATTATTAATAGTAATATGAATTATTCCTGTTTCCTGTATCTTTTTAACTGCTCTTGGATCAACCGTGGTTTTAGATTAATCGTGGACGTCGTTCTCGGTATTGCTGCAATTCATCGGGAGTTGATTCTACTAGAATCACTGTTTCTCGGCTGTTTTGGATCAAGCCTTTACAAAAGTTATGAAGTCATTCCCTACTATCTAAACATAACGAGGTATTGCTTGATATATAGAATCGGAACTTCCTTGTTATTCATTCTTTTTCTTACTCGGAAGAGATTATATCGATTATAAACATCCGTAATATATCAATAGATATACGATTCTTTCATAACAGCGACAAATTTAGAATGTTCTCCTTTCTTTTGTTTTCGATCCTCTCATTCATCCCCACACCCATCATTGCCAGCAACAAAAGAGAAAAAATAGCCAGCTCTATGTTTTTGTCGGCTTCTACACCTGCAATGAGAAAGTGACGCTATGAACAGCGAGTTGACACATCGGAAGTTTATCTTAAGACTTCCGATTCAGAAAGGAAGTTGTCGACCCGTTAAGGAACTTGTATTCCATCATAGTATATTAAGCACAATGAATGTTGAGATACGATAGGGGTGATAAAAATCTACATTTTTAACAAGATATTACTTTCGAATAAATATTTCCTTGTTTGGATCGGGGAGAGTGACAGGGGGAAAAAGGAAATCGTTTAAACAAGTTCTTTAACTGAAAACGATATGCAGCCAAGTATAGTTAAACCATTCTTAAGTTAAGACTGATGACAAAATATTGAATTAAGAAGGCGCCTTCGAAAGCGAATTAAACAACGGAAATTATTTAAAAGAAAAATCAGTTACTACAAAAAATTTGCAAACTAAAAGCTTGAGATTATAATCAAAAACCTCAAAGAAAATTTGCCATTTAACATTTTAAACATTTATTTAACTTGCCATATATATATATTGATAATAATTTAGAAATTGATGACAAACGAAGAATATGATTTAGCGAGTGACGGAAACTGGTGCATAAAAATCATTAAAAGCCATAACGGCTGATTTAAGGAAATTATTTAGAAATTGGTAATGGCGAGTAGATGAGTAAAGAAGCTTGCAATCATCCTATTTTAATATTTCTTTCTAATCGCATTCACAAACATTCTGCAGCCAACATAGTTAAAGTGGCTCAATAAGCGTCTGTTCTCGAAGAACTAGATTGGTACATTATACAATTTTGAAAAGATATTCGAAGACAGACGTAGTAAAAGATTAGGTAACAAGAAAAGTAAATGTGAAGTATCTAAAATGAAAGTTTGGGAGAAACTGATTTTCAGTTCGTTTTGATTGTCATTTTGAGTTTTAGTTTGCGAAATTAACTGCACTTTTAGAGTTATGTAAAAATAAAACGACACATTAGATTCATTCTGAGATGACATAGTTTAGGGAGGTTTATGATAAGCAATTACTATTTTTAAGACGAAAATAAAATAATCAAATTAAAATGGTTAAAAGATTATTCTAAATTAAAGTTAATATATTGATTTATATAATTTTTATCTTACACACTTATTGGAACCAAAATTTAAATTCAATACATATTCAACTTGAAATAAAAAGTTAATAATTATTAAATAATTTTTTCTGCAAAAGCAATAAACCAATGTGTAAAAAATAAGAAACTGAGTCCAGTTTTGAAATTCAATGAACAACAAGTGCAAAAATTGAAAGTTATTAGTGGAATAAAACAAGAATTTATTTCTCCCGATATATCTTCTTCCCCTTGAAAAAGATATCTTCTTCAGGCTGGTGTATTGAGAGAACTAAATGAATCAGCTATTTCTAAACTCAAAATGACACAAATTTACTAATTTTAAAACTTCAATTAACTAGAAAACAATTTGTGTCTTCAACACAAACCCTATAAACTGAAATGAGAAAAGGCACCTTGCCCAAATTCACACAAAGCATAGTTTCGATCCAAAATTGTAAACTGAGTACCCAAAAATCCATTTGATATAAAAAAATTGTAATGCAAACCGAGTCAAGCAAAATAATTCATTAAAAAAATACTCAAAATCTATTTAAAAAAATCTACAGTTGTAAAGATACAATGGAACTGTAATCGATAGCAATCAAGCTATTTGTCCTAAAACAGGTGTATATAGACCAGAAGCCTCTGTAAGTATTAAAATTAAATTATGTCAAAATTAATAATTCGAATAAATTAACTAATTTCAAGAAACTATGCCCAAACCTATGAACAAAATTAAATCCATTAGCATTCGAATAACTGGAATAAGTTAAAGCCCCCGCTGCCGCTAAGAATTTCTGAAACACAACCCATCTGAGTCAGACACGAAGAGAACACTTTGCCCACTCCCAACTAGAAAGAACGTAAATTAATTAATGCTTTTTCTGGCCTTTATATCTTCGTGTACATTCACTTTTCTTATTATATATTTAAAAATATTATTTTTAAATTTTGATTTGTTTTTACAAAGATTGCATTATTTTTCTTATATTTTGTAATTTTCTAATGCTTATTTCAACTACTTTAAATTCTATTTCATAATGACAATTTCCAATGTTTAGTTTTTACAAATAATATTGAACTAAAATGCATAAACACGAGGGTGTCGGGGAACAGTTACTCGATCGAAATCAATTTTACTGCAGAAATTGCTTTTCACTCATTGAATTAGCTAAAATGCTTTATCGGAATGAGTTCTTTGGTACTCTGCTCTTAATCCTTTCTTTTCACGGAAATGTTTGGCCTAGCTTGAACTGCCGGTTTGACATCGCCTTATTGCTCGAGTAACACCTTCGTATTTATTTCTTAATTATTGTTCATTGATATTGAACTAAAATGCATAAACACGAGGGTGTCGGGGAACAGTTACTCGATCGAAATCAATTTTACTGCAGAAATTGCTTTTCACTCATTGAATTAGCTAAAATGCTTTATCGGAATGAGTTCTTTGGTACTCTGCTCTTAATCCTTTCTTTTCACGGAAATGTTTGGCCTAGCTTGAACTGCCGGTTTGACATCGCCTTATTGCTCGAGTAACACCTTCGTATTTATTTCTTAATTATTGTTCATTGAGCGGGAGTTGGTTTGTTCCCCTTGACAAGTCAACTAATTTCCGATAAATGAAAATGATTACTTGCATTTAATTACTTGCTTTTAATTTATTTCTTTTTACAACTGAAATTTTGTTATTCATGATTTAATTCAAGTCCCCGTTAAACATTTTTAACAATTTACATTCAAGTTACTTCAAAACAACTTTCGAAATAGAGCTTACTAAGTATGGATTCACTCTTTTAAGATAATTCTACTAAAATTAATCTCAGGAGATAATATAATCAATATTATTTAGTAAATAAATTATTATTAACTTATTTTGCAGCAATTGCGTAAGTAGTAGAATAACTCGATTTCGCACAATGTGCTTAAATACATATATACAGTAGAATCCCCTTTAACCGGCAGCGATAGAACCTTACCGATCCCAGATAAGAGAATTTTTTTTGATAATTGAATACAAATTTCTAAATCATATTTATTCATGTTTTGTAATGATCTGTAGGAATTGCAGCATCTGGAGAGCTTGTCGGTCATATTTTTTATCCATTGTCTGCAAATAAATAAGTAATGTTAAAAATTGTACAGATTATTTAAAATTAAAACCTATAACGTAATTTTATATTTCAGAAAATAAAATTAAACATTTTAGAAATTAGCATATTTATCACAGGAGGATTACGAAATTCCTCTTAGTGGGATGGAATGTAATTTCGAAGATCTGCCTGTTTGCAGTATTGTAGCTATATTTTTAAAATTGGCTGCGCATATAATGAAGCTTCGTAACACCATTCGATGAAATTCTCGGCAGATCTTGTGAAAATCTGCAATTTTGCACCAGTTTTCTTCTACGTAACTTTCTTGTTCTGCGTGTTGTGTTCATCTTTCTCTACTTTCTTATATTTCTCTTTTCCCAATACATCTCTGACTGTTTCGCCATTATTTTGACAGAATGAGACGAAAACATAAATATCTACATCCACCAAAATCTGCACCTCCTCTTCAATAATACCATAAACATTCTCCGAACTTCTTACTTATAGCCTTCTCCGAATAAGTAATTATAAATCCAAAACGTCGATCACGGCCAGCAAACATGTTTTCACACCAAGAAAATCTTCACTCGACTCATCGTCTATGAACATGATCATAAGTCGCAATTTAACCAACAGCGACATAAAGTAACGTTCTTTTATATCACTTTTTATGTTTTTATTGCCGGTTCTGAGAGACTTTTAATATATATATATATATATATATATATATATTTGTAATAATCAAATTCCATAGTCAAGAATACACTTAAAATTCTAACTGTATGTTCTTTTCATTTTTAATGGCGACGTTCTCTTATTTGAAAGTACGTGGAATTAAATCTACAGCCCCGTAGTCAAGTTGTTTTCTCCGCCTTTTCTACACGTACAGTTATAGAATGTTCTGGAAATATTTAAAGCGAACTGGATTGGCTGACGAGGCTGACGTCATTTCTTTGAAGCTCCGCCTTTCCATAGGCTATAAAAGGACTCGCAAAGGAATATCGGGAGCTTTTTCTTAAATGTCACGATGCAGTAAACTTCATACAAAACGTTATTAATAATTCTTTTTATTTACTCCGGATATCTGATTTTGTAACTGCTATTTCTCCTGAATAATAATAAATGGATCATTTTTTTTAACTTATCGTCTGATAATTTAAGCTACGACTAAAGCTGGTACATCACATATAGATATATAATTCGATTGGTTAAGTCGTCTATCAAAATATACCGAAATGCTTTATTTGAAATCAACTCTGAACTAAAATTGAATTATTTCTGTTCCTAGATAGAATATTTCTCTTGTATTTCTTATTAGAAAGTGTCTTGCGGAATTTTTCAACATTTACATTTAGTCTGCTATTTATGGAGAACGGCTGTTCGTATCTCTGAATAAAAGTTTTAAAATTTTGAACCCAAGGCAGTTATTCCAATAGTATATGAAAGTAGATGCGCCCCAAACACATTTATTCAAATTACAATTGTCAATTGGTTTTATTCGACGTGAAATATCCCTGCGGAAAACTTCTTGTTTTTCGTTAAATGTTGTTTTTCTTTCGGATGTTTTTTTTTTTTTTTTTTTGATCTGCGTTGCTTACGTAATCAGATTCTTATAATTAAAGATTACTACCAATGCTTCAGAATTATCTCCAACGATGCATGGAATAACTATTTATTTTGTAAATATCAAAAGGAACGTTTTGTATTTCCTGCTTTTGTTGAACATGAGGGAAAATGCAGCTGGATAAAATCACGCGAGAGTAAGATAATATGATGAATTCATGCAAGAAGCAAATTAGCTGTTCATTTTATAACTCCAATTGCATCATTTGAACAAAAGTAGTTACAGTATAAGTGGATGAAAGTCATATGAAAAAGAAATGGCGATTTTCGGTACTGAGTTATTAAATGATGCTGGAACAACAAATGGTGCTTTCAGAACACATTCGCATTCAAAGCTTTGTCCCAGAAAGTATACATGTAAGAAATTTATGTTTATATTTACGAATTTATGTTTATATTTACGAATTGTACTACAGTGAAGTCCCGATAGCCGGGGGACGGATTATCCGAGCTGTGGGTTAAAAGGGTTATTAGTCCAAAGGGGCTTTTTTTTTTTTTTTTCTGAGGGACTACTGTATTCGTTTTGCGATTTTGCGTGGAATCACTCTGTATTTCCGTTTCACTTTTCAAATACCATATATTATCGCTCTGTATTATATTTTAGAAATTAAATAACTAAGAATCTGCATAAATGTATGTATGTTTCTCGCATTGTGATAAAACAATGGTACCTAGAGCCATCCAATTTTGAATGACGTAATCCTGCTGCGGATATGGGTATCTGGAAGCCTAAATTTGAAATTTGGAATTTGTTTTATTATCGATTTCCTATTTTGCAAAACTTTAACGAATTTTTGCTGAAACCTTTTAGATTTTCCTTTGTTATGTGTTTTTTATAATTATTTTTTAATGTTGAATTTTTCTTATTGCGAATCGGTGTAAAAATTGCATCTCTAACCATAAGGGTAAAACAGAACTATTGCTAAGATGCCTGGGATATCAGCAGTGATAGCGAATGATGTCGGAATACTTAGGAACTGTTTTTATTAGCAGTGCTAAGCTTATTGCACATAATCGAAACACACATCTAAATTGTGCAAGAAAAAACAAAAAATGTAACCGACGTTTTGCCGCGTGGGAGCTCAATGACATTGTTCATATTCTGTTGTAAACATTGTTTTTGAATGTGATTTAAAATTTATTTTTTCATTCCTAATTATGCTTGTTTTCTTTTTGTTTAAACTCTGATTTTTTGTCTTGAATTTTGATTTAATTTATGTAATCAGACGCATGATATCTAGTGATAAGATCTTATGCTCCTACGTCTGATAATCATAAAAAGGCATAAGATCATAAAAAGATTTGGTGGCACCAAATGCAGAGTTTTAACTTGTTTCCGTGCCCACCAAAATATAAAATTAAATTTATTGAAGTATATTTTCATTCAGTTGATTAAGTATAAAATAGGCGTAATCTTAATTATTTAAACAATTTTTGTCAATGAAAAAATTAAAAAATGCTTTTTAATTAATACGCTAGTTTAATGTACATACAATGTATGAAATAATTTGTCATGGTGGCATGGCTTAGTGCATAGCTTTACTATTATTATAGTACAATTTAATGCAAACTGAGTTCTAGGTGTTTTGTAGGCTCTAATTCAACAATTTGCACTTTAACATGATACTTAGAATTTTTCTTTTTAGCTTTTTGTCTGCAAATTTTTAAATTGTGTTATAAAAATCATTTCTTCAGTTACACTACTTTAAATTGTCAAAATGACTAAGTCAGAGATCCGTAGTTGGTTCATAGTGGTTCTGAGGTAATACTTAATTAGTTTGAGATTCGAAAAACTCCTCCCACGTGATGTAACAGACACACATAAAATTAAAAAAAAAAAATCTTAATCCTAAACTGAGCTTGGGAAATTTCATGTTCAAACTCTAAGAATTTTAAGGATGCCCAACCAAGAGAGTTGAAGCTTTGGCGGCCTTTAGAAATCTTCTAAAGGCCGCTAAAGGTTTCTTCTTCTTAGGCATGGAATTTCTGTAAGCATCTTCAAAAAGGTCATCGCAGTGTTCAACTAAACTTTGTACAAACTTGGGAAGTTCACTTGCCGAGGGTTCGATAAGATTGCTAGGCTTTTAAGATTGCAAACCCCTCTGATATACATTCCATGCCTTCGCAACGTGTATTAATTTCTTGTTGAAACTCGTCAATGTACTCTAACATTGTTCTCTAACATTCTTAAGTTTCTTATGCACTCTAACACTATTTAGTTCCTGGACCAACGTCAGCAGCCTTCTGTCCAGACATAATTTTCTTCTTCTTGAAGGTTCTTTTTTCTACAAAAATGCCCATCTCTTCACATATGTCTTTTTGGAAATCTCGGTGCTTTCTCAACAAGGTTATTTCTTTTGTATTTTAAAAAGAGCTTTCAGACTTCTCATCTTGAAATCACATTTCTAGCAGCTTATTCCAAGAACCTGTAAATACTTTTGAAAATGGTTGGCTTCTAATTAAGTTCAAATAATACGTCGAATAACGATTATTTTAGAAGTCAAACAATAAAGCACTTTGGTAGCTGAGGAAGATGGTTCGGTATAAACCATTGAAACTAGTCCCGGAAAATTTGCAAATATAACGCTGATTTTTGTTGTTTGACTTCTAAAATAATAGTGGTTGACTTCTTCTAAGACATTATTCCATAAACACAAAAAGGGCAAAAACGAGAAATTTTACATTGCAGACAGCTATTTTGTACAAACTTGAGAACTTGTTGCAAAGAGACGATTACATTTAAATATAGATATCGATTTCATTTTTCACTTTCTCTCTTGCTCCTTCTGCTGCTTCTTCATGAAGTTTGAGCTGCTCCTTCTTGAGCAAGAAGGAGCTTCTTCTGCTCCTTCTGGTTTCAATCGTTGTCGAAAAGCATCAAGCATTTCTTCAGTGACATCGACACTCTTCTTAATGCACTCAAAGACAGACGATTAACAGCTTCGTAGTGAGCCTCCATCTAGTTTCTGAAAGACGCTTAACCGTTATTTCAACATTTGTCAGAAGGATCTGGTATAGAAGCTGAGGAAAACAAATTTAATCCTGAAAATAATTCAGGATTCAGATAAATTAAACTGCTTGAAAATATCGATAAGTTTCTAACAGTATTTTCCAGTTAATTGTAATGTGGGTTATTTGTCTGTTTATTATAATATAATATAATATAAACATGCAAGAGAGATTTTCTGTATTTTCTCGACTTGTCTCGAATTAACCGGAATTCTGAGAGTATTATCTCAGTTAATACTCTCCGAGCAATTAGATTAGAATTCTAGTGAATGAGTTTATTAAGAATAACATCAGATTTTTGTAAGAGGTAGAAATACAAATATATTTTACTTTTTCGACTAAATCAGAATTCATTTGCGACAAAAGCGACGAAAATAATTTCTCATTCTGGTTCTATTATTTGAGGAAAATGTCATTTTCGATTTAATGCCTTCGGACAAAATGTGATTAACAGTAAAAGACTTTATACAACGGGTTCCGGAGGGAGAAAAAGTAAAGAAACTGTAACATCCATTGAACTTACACGACTCGTCCGTGGTTTAGGTACTTTTTCATCTCTCCTCTTCCCCCCAAAACAGGTAAATAAATAAATAAAATAAAATCGAAGATTAATAATTCAGAGGAGCTATCCCCCCTTCTATCGCTCGTCACGAATCTCTTCCTTCTGCAATGTTACAAAGAGGGAAAGTGGAAAATGAAATCGATATCTATATTTAAATGAAATCGTCTCTTTGCAACAAGAGGAGAAGGCGGGGATTTTATTCTTTTACTTTTCGCTTGCTTTTGTGGATGCGACCTAGATTAGGACCCGGATCTTCAGCGCATGTCGTCTGCTTTGTGAAAGGAACCCGACAACGAACAGATGATCAGATCATGATGCGGATTTCCTACGAATGTTACTCTTTCATCCAGATGGGGAAAAAGTGAATAAATTTAAGTCTTAAAACAACGAATAGGAAGTGTCAAGAAACATTTTATATTTCTTCGGGTTTCGGAAATTGAGGAATGAATCTCTGGAAGAAGGAAATGCGCAATTTAGATCAGAACTATGTTTTTCTTCATACTTCCGAACGTTGACGTTCTTACCTTTTTTTTTCCCCCGCTTTGACTACAAGTCTTATTTACCGAGGACTTTCAATCAAGTAATTTCAAATGAAATTTGCAAAAATTAATATTTTATACGGTGTCGCTTGTTATAATTTAAATAATAAATAACATTTTCTATTCCAAAGTTACTTATTTTTTTACCTTTTTTAACATCAAATGGAATTTATTGCATATTTTTTACGTTATGCTTGAAAACTAATAACTAACAAATGTTAGCCTTATTAGTCCTGATTTGAATTGCTTTACGGGGAAAATTCTTCTTATTTCCTGTTAGAATTTCAGTTTTTATTTCTGGAACAGTTCGTGAAATATTGATTTCAAGCTATTTATGATTCATAGCTCATTTATACGTTTTAAGTAGCTTTATCTTTCAAGTAGCTCCAAAGAAAAAAAAAAACAAAAAAACCTGTGATCATTCAAACTGGCGATTGCAATGGAAATGATGCAATTCGAAAATCTGGAAATGATGCAAGTGCTAAAAATCTCCTTCGAAAGACAGTCAGTGTTGACAACTGAAATTGTTAAACTATAAGGTATTTTCTCCTTCTTTCAAGCATGTCTGCGTAGTGTAACGTATCGAGAGGTCCAGCTTCGAATCTCGACGAGGGCATTGCTCGTTTCTTTAGTTTCCTGACATTGAAAAATTCTAAATGACTCTAACCTGGTGCCCGAACTAAAAGGTGGTGATTGATGATTCTTCACCACCAGGATTTGGCCATTGGATAACCCTTATCACCAGTAACTCTTTAAAAGAAGGAGTATATAAGGTATTTTCCCCTCTTTTAAGTATGTCTTCGTGGTGTAACAGTTAGCACACTCGACAGGTATTCGATAGGTCCAGGTTCGAGTCGTTGCAAGGGCATTGCTCATTTTTCATGTCTCCTGCTTTAAAATAACCTAATGACTCTATAAAACCATCGATTTATCCTAGTCATAACCCATTAAAGAAATTGGTCTTTTGAGTCAAAATAATAGAATGTTGATTTTTAAAGTAATAATGAAAAGCTTTCGGCCTTTGCTTAGTGCTAGGCCTTTATATCATAACATAAGCGTTGACTGTGAAATCATAAAAAAGTACTAAGTACACATTATTGTTCATTTACATCATAGCGTTAATTATACGTGACCCAATCAATTAATAAAGCAGATTTGTGGTTCAGACAAGGATTATCTAGAACACCATAGGATTAAAGGGAGGGCTGCACAGGAGACTACCCTGGACCAAAGCTTTTACGAGCACAAAATGTATCCAAAATTTAATAAGTCGGTTTCATAATGCAAATAAAGCATTGGAGAGAGCCAAGAATGCCTTCTGTTTGGCCGTGAAAAATCTTGTCAGGTATTGTTAATCAGCAACTCAAGGTAAGTTTATTACGTCAAATTTATTCAGTTTATTAAGTTACGTCAAGTTTATGTCGATGCCATGGAAGATCCACCTATTAGAGGAAATAACAGCATAACTAATGCTTCCTAGCTTCCGCAAACCAATGGACAGAAAAAAATCTGAAGATATAAATATAAATATTCGCTAATTAAATATAGATTAGGTTAAGGACATTCAACCTTTTTCTTGCATTTACCGCTTCTAAAAGAATGGTTTTCTTCACCGACTCCTTACATTTTACTATATTATATACAGAATACTACACAATCATAATACAAATAACTTCATATAAATTCCTTAAAGATAACAATTAGACTAAGAATATGAATAAAAGTCGCCCAGACAGGGACAGGGACAGGGAAAAGTGGACGGAGCACCAGAACTTCGTCAGTGACTTTTACAGGTGTTGCTCAGCCGCACTACTGTACCCCGCTGGGCTTTTAGTTGGCCCGCATCGGATGCGAGTCTACTAAGATATTTACATAGTAATTTTACATTAATACTAGACTTACGTATTGAATATACAAATACAAATACAAAGACACAGTATACAATTATTACAAATAAATTGACCTATTAACAAAAGTTGGATTATGGCAGATTAATATAACATAATTACTTCGAACATACATACAAACTTTCATTGTACATTGTACTTCATACAAACAATATATTTACATTAGTATATCTAGTTACATCAAATGACAATAAACATCTTTTTAAGAAACTAATTGGGAAAGAATTTTTTTTTTTTTTTTTTTTTTTTTTTTGTGCATCTTATTATACTTAGTTGAATTACTAAGGCGGATTATCTTATTAATACATTTCCTTTCATTTTTTAACTTGTTAAACACAACTACATCAGCACTGAAGTCTTACATTATTATTTTTGTAAATTAATGTATCATAAACACAGAAAATATACATTAGAAAATCACATAATACTTACATTTACACTAATATATCTAATACAGTCGTATATTATTTTTTAATTAATGAATTAATTATTACAAGATTTTTCCCCCTCATCTCCTAATACAGTCCAAATTCTTAATGTAATTATTTTGTAAAAACTATTCATACCATATTTAGCCTGTTTCCAGACATTTGCAATATTTCTGAAATCTTGCATTATTTTTGCAAGTTATGGAATAAGGAGTATTTATACAGATGTGATAACATCTTGACATATGTCTTCTCTTTTATATGCTAAAAGTTTCTTCATAATCAAGGAAACCTTTTGTTTTAATTGAGGGATCGTTAGCATGCATTTATTGTACTCAGGCGTAATTTGTGACTTTCCTTTGCAGTGTAGCTCTTTTGTGAGCTGGCACTTGAAAATATAGTGCTCTGGGTCTCCCTTTTCCCCACATACGCACTTGTATACATACGCACTTCAAATTTCGTGCAAAGTAGTACGTGGGGAAAGGACCATGTCCAGATAAGAATATGTTGATGAAGAAGTTATAAGAGATTGGAACATATGTGGGTTTCTTGTAAACCGCTGAGTTGGCTTCCGACCCAGGTATAGATATATCCATGCAGAATTGGTTACCAACTCGGCGGGAGTCAACCACTAGTTACCAGGCCGCCGACATTTATAAAACGCAAAAAAGGGATATACATATGCATACAAGGCACTTGAAGAAGAGTACAACAATGTACAAATAAATATATACATGTGCATACAAGACACTTGAAGAACCTACTACGGTACCGCAGGGCCCGGGTTCGAGTCCTAGAGAAGACATGGATATTTGTAAATGTATAGTGTCGGTGCGGCATGGCGGTACTCTAAATATGAGGCCAGCCGAAAGTTCTCTCGTGTGGATTGGTGAAAGGGGAGAGGAGTGGGAGACCCACGGAACCTTCCGGACGTCCATTATCCGGAATGATCTACTATAATCCGGACCTCAAAGCCACAAACTTACGCATGCGCATTTGATGCGCGCGTCCGCTACGCATGCGCATAAAGCCAGTAAAGCGTTTACCCATGCGCGCTTACGATAGTGAAGAAAATAACAGAGAACGTTATTGAAAACGAAAAAATTTCGATTGACAAGTTAGTCGGTATACTCGACACAGTAATTACAGGACTTGAACAATGAAACTTGGTAACTGAACAAGAAATTATGTCTGTTTGTAGAATTAAAGAGAAAATATTAGCCCAAAAAACGAAACAACTTAAACAACTTACATGGATAGAAATGTTTACTAAAGTAAACAAACAAATATTAAGTTTTTTTCTTGTAAATTTTGATACCCTTCTTTATTTCATAAATTACGGCTTCATATTTTTAATTTTATAATTTCTGCATGTCATCTTACTAGATTTTAATTGATAATCTATAATTCGGAAAAACCCCTAATCCGGAATCGCCGAAGTCCTGACGAGTCTGGATTACGGACTTTGTACTGTATTCTTAATTCAGATGATCAACAATGTATCAAGTTTTCCATGATATAAACTAAAAAAATTGAAAAACTACTCATGCATTGCTTTACTTAATGATAGTGAGAATACAGATAACTTTTCTGTTTTTCTCCTAAATGTATAAGGTACTCATCACAACGCTGTTCTGAAAGATTTTATTCTCATTACTGCCCTATGGAGACCAGCACAGTGATTTTTATTAGTAGCTAAAACGGGTGAAAACAAATACTTAGCGGCTCCCACGTGATTTGATTTGGTTTGTTTGATCCCAGTAAAACAGGCGAGGGCTGTATGCCTAAGAAAAGGAATACCTTCATGGAGCACTTTCTATAAGAAACCAGCTCGTTATCACATTGCATATGAGGGAAAGCCACGAAGACACTTATGTAGCAAGCCCGTTCGTTTGGAATCGATTTCAGGTCGAACTACTAGTTTTCAACGACTTTATCCCTCGGTCGCTGGTACCTCGCCAATCACTATAATTATGATCAAGCGTAAGATATGATACATCAAGTACGATGAATTTGTTCCCCTCCAGACAAAATAAATTGCTTTTGAAATTTTTTAGCTCAAATTTAATGCAATGTCTCCAGATAAGATTTTTTAAGTCTGGATCATTCTTAATTCAATGAACTGTTAATTTAGTACTTTAAATTTCAATCAATTTATGAATAGAAATTTCAGGTTTCTCGGTGAAATTCTATCTAACCATTTTCATGACTTATTTGATTATTTTTGGAACCATTTTCCAAAATTTTGATTTATATCAACATGTTCATGCTAGTTTTCAAACTTAAAAATTCTTGGCTTTATACATTTGACTAATTTGCAACATTTAACAGCAGCAGTTTTTTTTTGGCATCACAATTATAAAAGCATTCTTTTTCGTTTTTCATAGCTTTTGTTAAATGAGGAGCCATTATACGTAATAAACGACTGTAGAATTTAATTGGAATTGCTATCATTGTAAGGGTGATGATCTAGCTATTTGAAAATTTGCGTGTTTATCTTCATTGGCTGTTGTTTAACCAATGTAATTGTCTTATCTTTACCCGGAGAGCTCTTCATTATTATTAATTCCTACTATTAGGAACTTCCACTCTCTCTATATCTTGTTAAAATTTTCAATCGTTAATAAAATACTTTTTATTGATCCACTCAAGTTCAAATTCCTTTTTTTTAAACTTGCAGTGGATGACACTTGATGTTAACACAGTTTTTTCACACATTAAAGTCAATTAACTTAGTCAATTAAAGACTTACAAATGATGACCGTTACAAATTAATCAATTAAAGACTTACAAATAATGACCGTTTATTAGGAATTCTTAAATGCTGTAAAAATTAATTTTATAAGAACTTATTAACAATATTATATGTCTGTGATAAATAAGATTGTAATAATTAAGACACAATAACACGCCGAATAAATACTAATTCAGAAGTCAAACAACAAAATCCGCGTTATATTTACAAAATTTTGTAAATATAACGCTGATTTTTGTTGTTTGACTTCTGAATTAAGATTGTAATATTTAACAAAAATAAGTGGCAAAAGATAGAGTTCTAAAGATTTTTAAAGTGTATGTAAATTAAAGAACTGTAGTTTTGTAGAGTTAGATGAAGCGGATGTAATGTTCCATGAATGTAGCCTAAACAAAAAAAAATTTAGTAATGTTAATAAAAAGTAACTGAAATAAAATTTTTCTTTGTTGACCTAAGTAGAAATTGACTTTTGAAATTTTTTTCTTATATTACTTAAATTGAAATTTTTTTCTTATATTACTTGCTTTTATAACAAGTATGTTTTTATAACTGATGCCGAAAATGTTTTTTGTAACATACAGATATTATTTTGCTTTAGGTATTTTAAACATTTAAGTTCCAAATAAAAGTAATTACAGTAAAGCTATACATAACAGGTATATTTTCCTCTCTAATTAGTTAAGACTAATGCTTAAATGAAGCTTTACATTTAGGTTTTGCTTATATTTTATTTTATTATTTTAAAAAAGGAAAGAAAGAAAGATAAAAAATGAATGAAAAGCTCGACTATGTAAATATTCTTTACTTTCCTTCCGACACGAAGTCCAAAGCATATAATTAGGCAAAAAACTTTCCCCGAGTCGTGAAAAAAATTTACATTAAAATGAAGGGGGCCTAATTTTAGACAGGCATTAACTAAGCTTTTGATGTCGGAAAGTAGATTAAGCAAATCGATTCAATGCAGCTGTCACTCTCATTTTGACATTTCCTGAAATGCCGATGATCTATTAACAAACATATAGGTCTTTCTAACTAAAAATAAAAACATCCCAAGTTATTGGGAGAAAAAGAAAATGTAATTTTTCTTTCCCTTTCTCCCAGTCAGCTGATATTGAAAGGTAGCATAAGATTCTTTTTTTGTTTTGTCTTTCATTGATGAGAGTAGTGATGTAAGTATCTTTTTTCTTTTACAGCTTTAGGTACACAGAGCGTAGCAACTCGTAAACTGATTTTCACAAAAAGTGAACTCAAAATGAAAATAATTCTTTCGACGTCTACATAATATCGTATACCCGAAAGTCCTTAACTTGGCCTTTGTACTCGTACTTTTGATTCCTGTTCGACTGATGTTAACCAATACATTTAATTTCAAAACTTGAGAATTTTTAACGTCTTTTTCAATTTGTAACGAGACGTCGAGAAATAAAGAAATTTAAATAATTCGAGATAAATATTTTCCCCTTACACCCCCTTAAATGACATTTTTTTGTTATTTAATAGCGTTTTTAATTTATAAATCTACTACGAAAGAATTTTCCTGCAAATAATTAAATGTCTAAAAATACGTTATTATCACTATCATGAAATAAAATATTTATTTCTTTATTATTTTATTTTAATACTTTGTTTATAAAGAATCGTAATTTGGTAATCCTTTAAAAAATTCGTTATTCTAAAGATGCTTTTTATTTAATGCATACAAACAATATAACGAGCTGGCTTCGTGTCAATACTGATTCCTTTCAGTGTTTTCTAGTACAAGACAGATTCTTGAACAATAAGATCTCCATTTTGTAGTTATTTATATTGTTCAATACTTTTCAGAACAATCTGCATAGAAGGACTCGTCGCTTAATCTCTTAACATAAAATAAATCTTCTTCTGAACTGATATTTTATTTTTAGTTGCGTATAAATAGAAACATTTCGCTCATCTCCGCCAATTTTTGTCACACTGGAATCAAACATTTTGCGTTTATTTTGTATAACAAGTTGAAAATTTTCCTGAATTTGAATATAGGGACTGGTGGAATGCGTATTGCAGTTTGATAAAACTGATTTCTTTATGTTTTAAAATGCCAAAAGATGAATCTTGCATCATTTAAAACACTTTTGTGATCGGAAGTACATATCTACGATTAACGGTGGCAAAAATTAAGGCCGGGTAATGACTTTTGTGCACAATTTGTATGTACAGATAGATATGCAGACGACTTGTATATGCAGAGAATGTGCATGAATGTAGGTATGTTTCTCACATTGTGGGAAAAAAGCAATTTAGTAGAGCAATCTAATTTTTAATAACGTAATCTTCCACCCGAACATGGGCACCTGGAAGTCTGAATTCTCGAATTTGTTTTATTATCTATTTCAAATATTATAAAACTTTAAAGATTTTTTATTAATAAATTCAAGGATTTCAAAGTGAGCAATGGCAACACTGTACGTTTAAAAAAAATGTCTCCAGCTCGCGACATTGTCTATTGGAAATTTTAAAGATATGCTGTTTTTAAATATTTTGTGATGCTGGTTGTTGAATTGAATTTTATGTGATTTAAGTGCGAAGAACATGATATTTAATAATTAAAGGTAACATACAAAACGTTAAAAATTTCCTTTGGGGGTAATATAAAAACTTTAAGCTTTCAAATTATTTTTTAATATATTTTTTGTTAACTTTAAGATAAGGATTTTCTACCCCTCTGAAACCGAGTACGGAAAAGAACTTCGAAAACAATGGCTGACATATACAGGGACCAAGAAAGGGAATTTTCTATGAAACGCGTTTTAGTGAAGTGTTACATATCTGAATGATAAAACCACGATCCACAACATGTTAAGGGAATTGAATTACGAAATGCTTTGAAAGACAGAGTTAAAATATTCTGGAAATGCCAATTTGAGTTTAAAAAACGGCGAAGATGAGTTCAATAAACTGCGGTTTTTCTATTAAACAGCCTGTATTTATTTTGTTTCCTGAAAATTTTTAGTAATAAGAGGCTGAGTTTATTAATGAGTTTAAGATTAAGTATACCTTCTTTCTAGTAAAATGTGCAACAAGAGAAATGGAAATTATTCCGCAAAATTACAGAAGTCATCATTTTTAGAAACTAATTAATTGGCAACAAGTAGGTTGAAGGAAGACCGTAAAATAATATAAAAAGTCATTTTTATTTCTCATCCAGGAAGTAAGAAGGATATGGGAACGGCTCTCCCAGCAGATTATTCTTAAAAATACCACAAATTTGCGACACCAAGAACAGGATAAAGCAATTAAAAATTAGTGAAAACCCTGGTTTCTCGTATTATTCTTGACAGCTCCGTATAACTTTACTCTTAGTTGTACTTTGTATAATTATCAGATTTTCACATGATTCAATGAAGATATGGTATTAACTGGTTATCGTACGGTATAGATATAAAACGTATCGGTTATCGGACGCCAATTCCTGTTGTTTACAGGTAGAAATAAATATTGTAACTACTATCATATATATCGTAAAAATTTTATCTCGTATATACAACGTAATTCAAAAATATCTGGCAAAAATGGAAAGGCGAGTAGGCGGACGAAATAAGTAGATTTTGCAATGGAATGCACATACGGAAACGAAGCTTTTAAATGTTGAGTAGTAGATAAAAAGTGTTCCAGCAGAAATTACCAATCTACCCGAATTCGCTCGCCGACATGCGTTTCATTTTAAGACTGAGACTAAAATGTAGCAGCTACTCGAAGGAGATTCAAGATCAATTCCCGAGTAATTTCTCTTCTTACAGCGTTACTGACGAATGAAGAAGCCACAATGTAACTGTAAAAATACTATTAAATTATAAAATATTTTTTCTTCTATAGTACTTTTAGCTCAAAATTTTCATATTTAAAAAAGAAAGAATTATTGCCTTTTTTAGTTCTCCTGAAATCTTCAATAAATCTAATTTTCAAACAAGATAAAGACTCAGCATAGATACATAATTTGATGTCGTCTAAATACATTTCAGAAGGGTTCCCTTCTCACTCCGAGATATATATTTTCTGCCTCTAAAAACTGAACATTGTCGGCTTTATTTATCTGACAAATAAGTGTTATTTCTAACATATCAAGATTCCATGATTATTTTCGAGTACTTGCGCATTGTCCCGTTGACCGTGAAACTATCCCCAAGCGGAACAATTTGGCGCTAATTATGGATAAGCGGGACTTCAGACTACACTTAAAACATCTGCACTTTCGTTTTATGTAATCCTTACTGATTCTGGAAAGCTACCTTCTGTTTTTATGATCAAGGATATAAATTAACTGTTACAGCTGTCATAACAATCACCTGCAGGAAGTTTGTACTTAAAACATTCTAAACACAGCTACAGATAAAACAGAAGAGCCTAACAAAATAGTAGAAATCTATGAAAGCCATTTTACGAAGTGCAAAAGTGAAGCTGATAGAATACTTACGCAGTAATAGTTATTTAGTGTTTTGTGCAGACAGACTGGCAAACGTTTCACTGTAAGAGTTTGTTGAGCTCTGTACAGGTTCATAGATTTGGAGTGATTAACTAAAACACTTGATCAAGAAGGAAAACACAATTTATTAGCCAGTATTGTTCAGGATAGTCCAAAATCACGTTTACAGTAGTCGAAAAACTACGATATGCATGTTGAAACAATCAGCAACACAGCCTTCAGGCTATAACGATGACGACAGCTTCATGGCAGAGCTCTGGGCTGCTTTCGAGAACATTCTGGGACAAACCGGTAAGAATTCGTTCTAGAAGGTTCTCCATCTGTCTATAGCATATCACCAAATTTGTCGCCAAATGGGCGATTTTTCGCCAAATATTGCAACCTTGCTTGCCCATGCCATTTTCTGGCATCCCTTCACCCGCCTTTATCTTACCGCAACTGGGCATTTTGTAACAAGCTGGTGATAAAAGTTTGGGACAGAACTCGTAGAAATGATTGATACAACTCTGGCTGGATCTTTGCCAGTTTTCATGGTTCGGTGTAGTCAACTTTCACCGTTGACAGGATAATGCGCTTGTATCTGTTTTTATTTTATTTTCCTCTGATGAAATGAGAACACGAAGTACAACAAAAATAGTAATCTAAACTTAAAGTCATTACGTTTGGCAGTGAACAAGAAGGGGAAATGTATTTCAATTTTAAAGGACTTTATAGTGCAGTTGAAAACTGATTCGGCTATTAAATACCATCAATTACCACATGCAAGGTAAGATATGAATTCGTATTCTAATTATCTCGTGCTCTTTTTACTGTTATTACTCGGAAGGAAGAAAGCACCATATTTGGTTAAAAAATATTATAACGCTAAAAATTTTACTGAAATTGTTAGATCTTGAACATACTATAATCACTCAACTTCCAACACCACAAACTGATAACCTTCCACTACCATCAACTCGATAATGAAAATATACTGTAGAATGCTCCTTAATTAACATACGAGTATTATTATGCAGATTAAAATGTAATATCTGAAATAAATTCAAAGCAAGATCTAAAGGTATATTAAATCTTGCAAAACCTAACCAAACGATATATTAGACCTTGTAAGTCTAGATGGGTTTTAGCTACTACTTAATTATACTAGAGCGAGCTTAGTCTTCCCCTTGGCAGTGAACCCAATATTAGATAGTTACCGAAATTTCAGCAAAAATATAAAGCGTTTTAATTTTTATTAGCTTGAAAGTCCGGGGGGAAGATGCGAAATTTGATCACCATTGCTTAAGGAAACGAAGTTAGTTTAGAAGTTTTTTTTTCCATTAAATTAAGGAAGAAAATGTTAGGAGCTTAAACATTATTTTCACTAGAATCTAAAATCAAATGGAAATTATGGAATTTTAACAAATTAGAAGATTTAAATTTTATTACAATCGTTTCCATTGTAACAATCCTTTCTATGGTTAAGAGTCACAGAGGGGACGGGGGACTAGAAACAGACTTGAAATGCATATTCTAAAATTAATAGACTATAGTGTAGGGTCGAACTACCAGAATAAGCAAAAGCCAAAAATATTAGTGCTACTGAAGACGAAAAAGTGCTCAAGATTTTAAATAATAAATGCAATAATAATTCAAAAAATAGTAAATGCAGTTTTTAACTGAAATCTTTAGGACATTAAAACCCTGCAGAAGCTATGGAAGCACAAGAAAGAAAAATACTATATTTGCAGTGTACTATAATTAAAACATAAATACTATTAACACTTTACTTGTGTTTACAAGCAATTTAATCTGGAGAAGTTAATTTGGTTACCTAAATTACATCAACTGAGAGAACAGAAGCAACACAATTAGAAATGAAGAAACTAAGCAATTTGTGGAAAAAATGGCATTAAAGAACGATATTTATTAAGATAATTTCTAGGATTACCTTGAGCTCAAACTAGCATAGAAAATTTGACTAGAAAACCTTATTTAAAATATGTTGCACAAGTTTTAAAAATAAATGAAACAAATATAATTTTTAAACAAAAAATAAAACAAAAATTGTAGACTGAATTATAGATGCAAACAAGATACAAAGTGTGATAAAAATGTTAAGGAACATCAATTTATTATCTATTGTATATCGAAGAACAATCAATAATACGAGAGATTTTGGAATTGTATAACACACTTTCCATAACATTGCAGACGATTTGCAGTGTAACGGAACTAATTGATCCAGTCATGCGTAAATTTTCTCAGGGTTTTTTTTTCCACTTGTATTTAAGACTTTCACTCTTAGAAATTTTTAGAACATTTACAAGAACTAATCTGCTGAGATGAGAAAAATTTGATGAGTAATTGCGAGGTGTATAAATAAAGTAATGAGACTAGAAGTATAACTTTCGATCTGGCAACACTGAACTACCTATTCTACGGAAAGGGTGAAAAAATTTTCGTAATTGCCGTAGGCTATTTTTTTTTTTTTTTAAACTATTTTTTCTGGTGCATTTTGAAAATCAGTGACATCATCAGTGCAACGTTGTGCTGTCAGATTTTGCTTCAGACTCCTGCACAGCGCCACAGAAACTTTTGCAAACCTTCAGTAGGTCTACGGAGATAAAATTTTGCCAGGTCCCCAGGTTTAAGGTGGTTTAAGGCATTTTCAGAAGGAAAGTAACCGATTGTAGGCAAAGCTCACGGGAGGAGGTCTGCAACTGTAAGACCTGACAAAAAATACTGCCAAAATCCGGAATCGTGCAATTTGATCTTCGCTTGATAATTAGAATGATCAGGAGAAGAATAGAATTTGAATGACACTACCCTTCATCAGATTTTGACAAATGAATTGGTGAAGTGGAAAATTTGTGCGAAAAATTTTTTGAAAAACCTTTAGTAAAAACAGAAGAGCAATAAGAGAGACAAGTGTTATGATTTTTTGGAGGGAAAGAAAATCATCTTCATATTCTAGACTGTGTCATTACTGCTGACGACACTTGGGTGTTCGAATACGAGCCAGAAACGACGCGCCAGAGTCAGGAACGGCAGACTTCACACCCACCAAGAACCCCCTTTCCCAGAAAAAAAAAAAAAAAAAAAGGAATGAGCAAATGGAAAATTAAAAGGTATGCCGATTTGCTTTTTTCGACGGCCAAGGAGTTGATGAACTAACATTTTTCTCAGATGTTTTTGAAAGGCATGATCTTCAAAAAAAGAAAGCGGCCATGCGTGTGAGACAAAGAATAAAGACTAACTGGGTGCTGTATTATAACGATGCGCCTTACACTGCATTTTTATATGACATTTTTCGAGATGACAATTTTTCGAGAATTGTAAATAGGTATTCTCGAGGTGAAGCAGATACCAGTGGGTTTCTTGTTTATCCTGGCTAGTGCCTCTCCAATTTAGGTCCTTTCAAGGCGTTTTTTCCTGGTTTATTGAAGCATTCCTGATAAAGACTATTCCTGATTTAAAAGAAGCATCCGGATACCTGTGTTTTCCCTGGGTCTTGATTTTGTTGAAGCCTTAGCGTTCCTGATTAAGAATGTTCCAGATTTAAAAGAAGCTGCCTGATACCAGTATTTTTCCTGGTGTTTTGACTTGCTTGAAGCCTTCCTGATAGCAGTGTGTATCATTGACCTCCCCCATCCGGCAAGCAGCACAATTTGGTTTTGTGGATTTCTTCGAAGGTCAACGAAATAAGCTGGACTATCTGTTGTTAACTCCGTATTAATCAGTCGATGATGGCATTTCCGATTTCTTCGAGGGGTCAACGAAATGAGCTGGACGATCTGTTGAACTGTTAAAATTCCGTTTTTATCTGTCGATGATGTCACTCCGAGAAAATAGGAGTTTGATGTAAGAACTTCACCCTGTGAGTGATGATTTTTTTTATATCTTGACTTTTCTATTTGCAAATATTCCCAAATTAAGTAAAGTTAAATTATGTATTGTAAATATACGGGAAATTAAGTAGTAATCATTTGTAATGTATTGAAAACTGAGAGGTGATTCGAGAAGTTTGAGTCAATTACAGTCAAAAGTCTTTAATCCGGACTCGTCTGGACGTCGGCGATTCCGGATTATCGATTTTTCCAGATTATAGATCATCAGTTTAAATCTGGTAAGATGGCATGCAGAAATTATAAAATTAAAAATATGAAACCTTAATTTATGAAATAAAGAGCAATTATCATCTAAAGGGTATCAAAATTTACCAAAAAAAACTTAATATTTATTTGTTTACTTTATTAAACATTTCTTTCAACGCGCGCATGCGTAAAGCATACATTACGCATAGTCGAAATTAGAAAATTACGACCAGAAAACTATTTGATTTGCATTCGTGATATTTATAATAACGGAAAATTTGATTTTAATCATATCAAAGACAGAGTACATCGAGATGAAATACTGCATTTAGTAAGGAATTATAAGCCGAATGTAATAAAAACATCTGCCCTGAAGATAAGGATAATGCTGACAGATCAACTTCTAGTTCATTGCGCTCTGCGACGTTCCCCCCCCCCGCGCAGAGCAGCGTGAAATTGATAAACAGATTTCGGAATGGTTAGAGAAACAAAGGAGCCTTTATCCATTTTTTGCAGCAATTTCACTTTTTGTTTGATGGACATCGAAACATGCTTTCCCTTTGTAGATCCTTTTGCAGCTCCAGCATCGGAAATTCTATTTGACATAATCGAAAGTTCCAACTTACTTTTATAAAATTGCTCTAACAGTCTGCAAAAAATAATAAGCCGGATCCAATTCGAAGATTAAGGAACAACGCAATCTGCAACATTAACTGAAATAGATAATTAGATAATTTTAGCTTAGCTTATACCGTCCGTTATACATTAAACGCGCATGCGTAAACGTATTACGTACGTATGCGTCAATGCATTTGACGCATGCGCAGAAAGTTTGTAGCTCTGAGGTCCGGATTATAGATCATTCCGGATTATGGGTGTCCGGATTAACGACTTTTGACTGTACCAGTTATTTAAAGTTTGTAAATGAAGGTTTAAAGATTTGTTTACCAGCTTAATTTAGTGAGCTATTGAATGTCAAAATTAGTAACTTACAAATTATTATGAATATGTTAATTTTGGAATGAGAATGAGTGTTATTTTTCATCTTGAGGTTTCTTAATTATTGTAAGCTGAGTTCAGTGTGACATTATATGTTACCTTTCATAGTTAAATATGTGGTTTAGGAATGTAATATTATTCTAGAAATTAATAAATATGTTTGTCTTATAATTTTAGTGCATTTATTTATCTTGTGTATTTATTTTTTTTGGAGGGGGGGTTGTCATGTTACTCCATTTGTTTGAGCCGAGAGGCTTTTTAAGAAACAAAGAGCTTTTATTGAATTTGGATTATTGTTTTTCCCTAGTGGGCTTCACAACACGCCCTATTGTACTAACCCATTACCACTATACGATTGTCCTTATGATATATGATGAATCTGATTTATTTTGATTTTTAGTTAGTTTGTCCGCCACTCAGCGATTTAATTAAGGGTTATAAAGTTTTAAAAATTATAAAACACCTAATTATCAGCTGTTTAACAACGTGCAGACCACAACACTACGAAGGCACGCTAAGAAGGCGGGAGCCTTATATCCTTATATCCTACTACCAAGATTCAAACCTCATTCTGAAGGGCGTTATTTTGGAACACTAGAAAACAATAAAACGGTCCTAGCCGACTAGGCAATCCCAGGGCTACGAAATTTAGTACATAAGTGCATCTAGACAAGAGCCAGTGCACATCGAAGTGATTTTTTCAAAATTCGAATCATTTTTTTATTTTCTCTTTTTATCTTGATGAAATCTCATCATTTTAAATAGTTTCATTCTTTTAAAAATGGAGTTTTGGCACCAGTTTTTCATTCAATTGTATACTGAACTGCTGACTGTTCAAAATCAGCACTGTTGCCACTTGGAAAAATGAGGGCGATAATTCTGTGCAGTTTTTAAACTTAATGTTTCTTTTGGATACTGGATGTTTGTCGAGAGAAGACAACGGGAATTTGGTTAATTTGTTTATTAGAGTAATTAATATTTGTATTAAGGGATATTGCGTATTTCATTGTAATTATTTTATATGTAATACATTTTTATTGAAATTTGTCTTTTTTTTTTTTTTTTTTTTTTTTTTTTTGGATAAAGTTGTTAAACATTTTAGCCCATCAGCGGCAGGAATCTTGCTAGAAAAATAGTACATGAATGCGTAGTGTTTCAAGCACAGACCTGTACCAATAGATCAGATAATGGGTGATCTGCCTGCTGACCGAGTGTCAGTTGAGTCAACTTTTAACAAGTGTGGACTCGATTTTTGTGGCACGTTTCTTATAAAATCAAAAAATCAAAGAAAGGGATATTTTCAAAAAATGTATGTTGCAGTATTTGTATGCCTTGCTACAAGAGCAATTCACTTAGAAATTGTCTCATACTTATCTTCGGAAGTATTAATTGCTACCCTAAAGATCTGCAGATTAAAATTTTGTGCAGTTTTTAAATGTAATGCTTGTGCAGTTTTTAAATGTAGGCATTTTCTCGGTACATTTAAAAGCCAGACGAAGTTTTTAATGTAACTTTGTAAAATCATTAGGGTTTGTTTTGTTTTTCTTTGAAGCAGAAGACGTGAAAAACATCGCCGCCGGGACTCCAACATTGGACCTCTCGAATACGTGTCGAGTATGCTTCCAATTAGACGACGAATATATGCCAAAAAAATAGGGAGAAAATACCATATAATTTATTATTAGTTGTCTTCACATTTAGTTATTCGGAGTGTTCTTTTTGGTTACAAATCATATGACCGTTTACGTATGAAAAAAAAAATACCAATTAAAAAAGATTAGTGAAAAATTACACGTCATTGTTAGAAAATACAAGTTTCCTCAGATCCTGTGCCACTGAAGAGAACCGTTAGTGACCAACAGGAAGCAATTTTTTGGTCCATTTGCACCACTTTTCTCTGCAACGTCTCCCGTGTGTTTTACAGGCGCCAAACTTGACACAGATTATGTCTTCGGATGTGGAACAGGCCCCGAAGGCTCTACGAGGAGTCGTTGCACCTGCCGAGGGATGTTTCTGGATTAAAAGACGAGCAGGCCCTATTACGAGCCGGTCACGAAAGAAGTTCACTCCTATCGAAACCACCACTTCTGGAACGACCACCCTCAGCAGCAGAAGTATGGAGACGACGACGGCGATTCTGGTGTCACTATTATTGGTCACTCTGGGTGAGTATATATGAATATTTTTCTTAAACTTGAAGTTTTAATTTTTTCCATTTTCAAGAATAAGTATGATCAGGGATTATTGAATATTTCATAAGTTTTATAAAATTTAGTCTTACCTCACTTTCACAGCTGATTAGTGATGATGATTGCTTTGTCTCGTTTATTTTTTAAGGGAGTATACAATTCTTAAATGAGGCAAAGAATATTATTTTAAACTTTTCTTCCCGATTTAAAACATTATGTTTATGAATAAAAATCAAGTTAGTTTAAGACATTAAAGAAAGAAAAGTTTAAGAAATCTTAAAAAAACTGTTTTTTCAAAAAAAAAAAAAAAAAAAAAAAAAAGAATTATGTTTCAGTTGGAACATTTCTACATTCTTCTAGAAATAAAAGATAGTAAAAATATTCTACATAGTTTAGAAGATATTAAAAACATAAGAATCATTGCACATAAATTTCATTAAACCCCAAAAGTCCTACACAATATTTTAAATTTTTGCTAAACAGATTCAATATTTTTGTTTATTTACTAAGAATCTCTCTTTTAATTATATATTTTTGAGTACTTATAAATGTAATAAACAGTACTAAATACAATTGTTCAGTCATGAGTGTTTTTTTTGGAGGAGGGCTCATATTTGGTTAAACTATACGAGACTACGTGCAGACAAGTAACAGAATGTTTTCCAAAATGTTTTCGTTTCTTTAAGCAAAGGGACGTTCCAGAGTAGAAATAGCTAAAAAAATATTAAGCATTTCATACACTTTAAATTTTATTTTTTATGTAAAACTTTTTGTGTGTGAAATAAGTACCCTATTTAAATTATTTTAATTACGGTTTGATACATAATTATCTCATACAAACATATCAATAAAATACGGAATTTTTAGTTCAAATTACTTAAAATAGCATGATGATACTACAACGTAACCTTTTTTAAGGTACCTTGAAAAGTTTTTGAAATGTCCAGAAAGATACATGAGAAAAACTTTTTTTAAGATAAAACTGTTTAAAATTTTCTCAATAAAAAATCACCATCATTATGATTTTATGACATTACCGTCGAATTATTTGAATTAATATTATAAGATATCCTTTTTTATACATTTTGAATGAAATTATTGAAAGGCAACACATATTTATAAACAGGTGAATTTTGTTATGCACAAACCGAGGACTGTCACATGTCTTTTTAATGTTTGTTTACACATAAGCTTGGATTACCGGGAATTATTTTGTCTGTAACCTTTCATATATACAGAATATTTTCCATTCCATTATTTCATATATATATAATATAATATAATTATACAGAATAGTTTCCTGTAGTTTTTGTTTCAAACTGTTTTCGTTTTCTTCTTCTTCTTTTTTTACAATTTGCCCAGAAGGACTATTAATTTCGTTTTGTCATTTTGCGTTGATTCAATACAAGCGTTATATTACCCTTTTCAAATTGTTGCCACCAAATATTATCGGCCTGTATTATATTTAAAGAAATTAAATAACGAAGAATCTGTATAAATGTATGTATGTATGTTTCTCGCATTGTAATAAAACAACGGTACCTAGAGCCATCAAATTTTGAATAACGTACGTCTCCACCCGAATATGGGCATCTGGAAGACCAAATTTGAAATTTGGAATTTGTTTTATTGTCGATTTCATATTTTGTAAAACTTTAACGAATTTTTTATTAAGAAACTGAAAGATTTCAAAGCGAGCAATGGCAACATTGTAGAGAAAAAAAACTTTTTGTCTCCAGCGTGCGAAACTGTGTATCGAAAATTCTAAAGATATGCTCATTTTAAAATTATTTGCGATCTCAATTTTATGTTTTAAGTGCGAAGAACATGGTATTTAATAAATAAAGATAACACATAAAATGTTAAAAAAACGCCCTTTTAAACGTCATTTAAAATCTGAAATTTTTCAGATTTTTTTAAACCGATTTTTTAAGCTTTAAATGTCGTCTGAGTTCTTTAATTATTTACTAAATTGATTTTTCGTTTTTTTATTGCATTTACAAAAGTTTTACACTGAATTTACATGTTTTTATCCTCGAGATTTAAGCAGAAGAATTTTTTTCATACTCATGAGCTATGGATGTAAGTAATAAAAATATATTTATGAAAGCAACTATGCATGTCACACGATGGCAAAGTTGTTAGATCTGCGTTAAATTTTGACTCTGGACTAACAACTGAGCATATGAAAATGGAAGGTTTATGAGACACCTTAAAAAATTTTTCTGTTTTAGATTATGAATTACAATTAAGCTTTTTTTATTAAATTTTGGTGATTTAACTCTGTACTGAGTAGTAAGAAATACATTACAGAGAGCACGTTTTACCACGCAATCTAAGCATACTTTAAAAAATATTACGAATTTTTAAAGAACGAACCACAGGCCCTTTTTTTTCAAAATAAACTCAAGATGTACGTTATATTATACGTTTAAGAAAGCGGGCCACCGCGTGTAGTTAAGATATTTAAATAAATTTAACGTTCAACTAATAATAATTTGGAAAACGTATTGCTGAATTATTATGTTGGAGGTATTAGCAGTTTTCAAATGTTGGAGTATTTACATTCCATAAGCACTTAAAATCTTTAAATTGATATTATTTCTGAAAATATCGATGCTTGATGCAATTAGTGAAAGATTTGGATCGGAAAGCTTTACTTAAAAAAATTATCAAAAGGACTGAATTTTTATTAACTAATGAAGCCATCAGTTAATAAAACTTTCATTAACTTATTGCACACTGGTTCTATTATTACATTCTACGTATGTAGAAGGGTGTATTATAGATGTTAAATTAATAATTTTTTGAAAACTCATTAAAATTTGGTGGCTAGTAAGAACATTTTATGTAGACCAATTCAGTATGGCTGAGACTGTATGGCTATAACTTTTTAAACTATTTTGTTTGCGTTGATTTTTCATCCTAGGATTTTGTTACCATTTTACAATAATAAAAAGTTATGAAAAATCTTAAAGAAATTTTACGGATGGCACTAGCCATTTCAGGTTTTCGCCACCACTAAGGCCAGAATTTGTGATCACTATATTATGGTAACCGTAACCTCCTATAAAGGGACAGCCAATTTATATCCCTGCCTTTTCCGGGATTTGAACCCGAGGCTTCGGTAGGGCAGTCAGATTCACTAACCACTTTCTCGTCTGGGCGGCATCAGTAAGAAAACTCAATGTTAGTCTATACATAAACATATGATATTTTAAAAATCAGGAAGTAGCTCCATCTTTTCCTTTGCACAGTAGCGACAATCAAGCATAATCACTAACAGTGGGATAACCGTAAAGAAATAATGACTTATTTTCCTGACTAATTTATCCCTTGTAATAGACCCTTTAAGTGCCCACTTTATATGATACTAATAGTGCAAATAGTGTTGAGTACGTATATTTTTCATGATCGTGATTCCTGATTCTGAGTTGAAATTTATAGAGATTTGATGATATTTAATATTGTAGCAAAAACTGTGAGCAGATCCGGAAATAAAATTTTCGACTTTTAGATCGATATGAAGTGTGCTATTCCTTACAAACCAAGAAGCGGTATACATATTTCTAAAGTTTTATTTTGCTCAATATATATTTCATTCAGATCTGTTTTTATAACATGCAACATGTGGAAGGGTATAAAGTATGAGTCTTGTTGCCATTTCATAAAAGTAAGAAGTGAAGCATGAGATAGAAAAATAAACATCAATCTTGGAAAGAAGAACTTAAAGTGCTTTCTCGCTTCGAAAAAAAAAAGTGATGAGAGAGTGCTGTGAACTTTCTCGAAGTCTTTTGTGTGAATTTATTCCTTTCGCCTTTCCAATCACAAAAGACTTTTATAAATGAAACTTTCATTGACCAAGAGAACTTTCAAAGACCGATGTTTTTCTTTGTTTGAAGAACAATACCAAAATAGATCTACAAACAAACCTTCGCAATTAAAACCGAAGTTTTAGAAGTGAAGAGGCTTTTGGAACAGTTGAGTGAACAGTGAGGTCAGGATGAGCAAGATATATATGAGATAGAAGGTTTTATCTAGATAAATACTTGACAAATCGGTGACTGACCTACCAAATAATTATTACTGACTTTTGTTAACAAAGTCTTACGTATTTAAGAATAGCAGGTATTCGCTCTTTATTAGCTGAGTATCATTGCCAAGTAACTTGTCACATAGCTGAGGTATTTGGATTAAGCGTTTATAACGGTTTATAGTGTTCTTTCAATCTATGAATAGATAACATGTGAAATATAAATGATAATGAGGTAAGTAAGTATGATAATGAGGTAAGATCACGAGTATAAGTTTCAAATTATTATATGCATGTATTAATTCATAAAGCGAATACTCTAAATACACTATTTAAAGCACTACGGAAATATTATAAAAAATGCATTGCATCTGAATTTGAATGAAATTTTGCTTGCTTACCTAAAAAGCACTAAAAGTCCATTTTAAAAGAATATAACCATAAGATTCCTATATTAATTCTGAACGGAAAACTTTGTGCATCTCTTCTTTTAATTAATATATCAGCTCCTCTGACGAACACCAACTGAAGTATTATTGAAAAACCTATTACATGAAATGAATGTACGATATTTCTTCTCAAGCAAAAGGAATTCTGTTGCCTATAAAGCCCAACAGCGGCCCAGCGGTAAAAATCATTGAACACTGGTAGTTCGGACCTGGGTTCGAATTCAGGCGAGTGGACTTGCTGCAGGAGCGTTTTCGTGGTTTTTCCCATGTGTAACGTGTATACGAGCGAGTTTCTATTAGAACGTCCTCCAAGAAGACAACACTCCCTTTAGTCAGAAGCCCTCGAGTGCTTTATTGCAACTAAATAATCCAATAGAAAGCATCTAGTGGTTACCGTTATACTGCTTCTGTTACAAAATAATAACAGGAATAAATATTACGCTTGAGCTACAATAATTTTTGCATAAACGGAAGAATCTTCACTGGATACAGGTATGTAATATGTTTCAAAATTATGGCAAGAAAAATATTGCATGTGTTATATACAACAAACAAAAGAAATTTTTCTAACTAAGGTTTGTCTACATATGTCACGAACTTAAGACAGAAAACTAACATTGAACAATATCATTACATTAAAGGCATACGAATTATTGAACATAATAATCATTACGAAGTTAACAAAGCAAGTGAAATCCATTCGATAAAAGCTGAACTAAATAATTCGTCTTTGAAAATCAAGGATGCAGTACATACTACGAAAATACAGCAGTTAAAGGAATTGTATGTTATAATAAATGCAAATTTCAGAATTATAAATAAAACGATAATAATCAAAATACACTAGTAAAAGAGATAATTATAAATAAAAAAATAAATTAAGTACACTGCTCGAAAGAAAATCATAATTAAATATGGTTACTGAAGAAAGCAAGAACACATGTCTGTTTATCATCAGGAATAATTTTATTAGCCTTGTATTTTATATACTGCTTGCATTGCTAGTGCATTACTGTATTTCATAGGCTGTACTGTGTTTTATAGCCTTAAACTTAACACACTACTGTATTTCGTAGCCTCTTTGCAGTATTGCCGTAAAAATAGTTGATTTGTTTTCACCCTGACGGGGAAGAACTATTACTTATTTATTATTTCTATACTACTGCTGGTCTATGAATCAGTCAGAGTAGTGGAAAAGTGTGCATTCATTGCTGGACCCTGGATAGTGGTAACGGCAGTACGATGTTTATACAGATTCATTCAGTTTTAATCAAAACTATCAAGTGTGATATTTTCATCCATTACTCAACTTGATATAAGCACAACGGTTACAAAATCCATGTTTATACGGGTTTCCAGCCGAAGTTCTTAGGCATGCATATATTTCCTTTGATCATCAGATAGATTAGATAAAAACCGAGGTGTAAAAGGAAAAGAAGATTACTATATGAAACTATATATATGAAACTATATAATACTTACTTTTGTTGTTACTATATGAAAAATTTACCTTTCTTTAACTGCGATAGAAATGCAGAATTGTGAGATCATTTTCTTAGAGAACAAAACGCGCCAGTGAATTTTCTATAGAAAGATATATGGGCTAACGTTACTTATTGGCCACTATTAAATTAAATGTATTTTTATCTCTAGTATCAATGTTCTTGCTTCGAAAGCAAGTATTATCAATAAAAAGTTTTTAAAGAGTGTGATTCTACTGCGTCCTTTCTGTATTAAACTAATTTATTTAAAAAGTATATTTATTATGTTTATAAAACTTTATCACGATTAAAATAAACTAAAGTCATTAGAAATATCAAATTCATGTACACATTTTCCTAGAGAAAATTGTTTGGTGCGTGTTGTCCTATAAAGAAAAGAAATGAACTCCAAACATTTTTAAAAATTTCAAATTTAATTCTAAAACACAGTCTAAAAAACAATTTCCGTAAAAATATTAGCTTATTGTCATTTCTAAACTATAAGAAGACAATATTTATTGAAAAAATTTGTGCTCCGTGCTCATAACTCACATTCAACAAAAGGTTTCCACTAGTTCCACAGCATAAGTTCTAGTTTTGTAATGTTCCAGATGTTTAAAAACACAGAATAGAATAATTTTTTTGGGGTCGGATTTTGAATCTTCCTCTTTTAATAGAGGTCAGATGTAGATAACATGACGATGCCCAGGAAAGACGTGCTTCTAAGAGGAAAATATCACTAGGGTGGAAGTCAAGTTTGCAGGATCCGCTTCCGTTTAGTTATTGTTCTGCCCCCACTGCGGGGTTGCAGGCATATTGCTTACTTCCTCCGCATTTAATTGTTCCCTGAAACCCAATCATAGACGAAAATCGAACAGCAGGGAAAAAAAACGGATCTTATTGTCCATTGTTCGAATCATCACTTTTTGCTTCGCTTTCCTTCAAACCCATATACTGTACGCCTTCCGAAAATTCCAGGAAGTTGACAAATTTTTTAAAGTTTGCAAAATGGTAAAATATGTATGTATCTTAGGCATCTTGCTGTATGTATTAAAACTGATTCACTTTAGCTTTTTATGTAGAATAGACGTAAGATAAGCATTTTGACTTTAAATAACTCCCAGCTATCCTTAATAAAATTGGTATTGGAGCATCTTAGAGACTGAACTATTAGAGGGTCAAGGAATTATCGCATTTCCCCTTGCGTACTGCGGCGTAAGTGGTTAGTAAATCCAGCTAGCAAATGGAAGGTCTGTAGTTCGAGTTTCAGCAAGAATACAAATAATTTTTCATGTTTTACAACCCAATATATCTAATGGTCTTTACAGAGATATATTAACAAAGTCGATTATAGCATTTTCCCGTGCGGGCTTGCATGGTGTTAGTGGTGCATAGTTTATTTTTCTTCTTTCCTAGTCTAACGTACTAAACTGCAGTGTATTGATTAATATTTGGATTTTCGGAATGCAACTCAAGGCTTGCAATAAGCTTTTTCGTTTTCATTTATTTGTCTGTCGTATTTAAGAATTTATAGTTCTGGTCTCGGAATATGGCAATCATGAAATGCTTCCAAAAAATTTAAAATTTATTAAAGTATTAAAAAATAAATATATGTATTCCAGATTTATGTAAGTCATTTTACATAAATCAGAATTTTAAATAAACTAAAATGCTCCTTAAATGCTTATCGCAGGTAAATTAGATTAAGATGATGAGCTGGCTGGGCTAGATTTGAGAATGAAAGCAAAAGTTTGAAGTTTCGAGGGAAATAATCTACTCAAACCGTTGTAGCTGGTAATACGTGAGTAGGATCAATATTTAAGGAAATAAAACACACAATAGCTTTTTTCAGTACCTTCTATAAACTAAACATTTATTTAATGTTAGTGTTGAGAAAATTTCACTTCAAAAACCTGATTCACTTCCAAATTATTCTTAAAAGTCATTTTTAGAAAAGAGTATAATAGTATAATAGCACTAAAATGCTTGCCATTTAGAAGGTTATTGATATTTGAGATTACACAACTTCTCTGTGTCATGATATCATCCAATTAATTTAGAATTTTACAGTAAAGTTAAACATGTCATCTTTATCTCTAGTACTAAATAATGAGGAATCTGTACGTATAAATAATGAAGAATCTGTATGTATAAATAGCGAAAAATCTATATGTATAAATAATGAAGAATCTGTATATTTCTCGCATTACGAAAAAAGAAGTCGGCACTTACACAAATCTAATTTGGAACAGAAATTATTCTTCACCCGAGCATGCGCACCTTGTAGTCCGAATTTTGAATTTTGAATTTTTTTTATTTTTTCAAATTTTGTTTGAATTTCATGAAGTTTTTATTAATAAACTCAGCGATTTAAAAGACGTGTGACACTGCTCGAAATAATTTTTTTTTATCTTCGTCGTATTAAACGATTTAATAGAGATGTCTTGCCATTCGGCAAAGTTTCAGACATTTAAATTTCAAATTCAATCAAAAAACTTGGCTATAAAATATTCTTATCTTCCACGTGAAACGTAAGATATTTAACTTTTAGATTTAATCTGTCAATTATTAATCAACAAATTATGCGATTTACAAAAAAAAAAAAAAAAAAAAAAAAAAAAAAAAGCAGTTCTTCTTTTGTATTATTATTGATTACTGGCAGAAGCCTGAAATTTCACTAGCCGAACTTATTAGGTATGTTTTTCGCTTTTAGGATAACTATTTTAGGCTTAGCTGCGTAAGCGGATAGTAATATTTAATATATAGCTTTTCATTTTCTACATTTACAAAATGAAACAAATTTTAGAAATGCATTTGTTGATTTGAATTTCTGCAAAACTTCGTGTTTTTAAAATGGAATTTGTCTCATTTGTTTTCAGGAATGTCAGTATGGGCCATCGCATCGGATACGCCGGATGTAAACAGTGTAAATGTTAAGGTAAGTAATAATCTTTTCTTTGTGGAGTTAAAAAACCGATCCGTTATAGCAGCATTTTCGTTACAGGACAATATAAAAAACTAAAAGTGATCTGTTAACGGTAAAAAGAAATCACGCATTCGTTACCAATTCATTTCAACTATGGCAAAATCTTTCCAGGCATAAGAAATACTATATCTATTAGGTTAGTTATCTCAATAGACAGAGAAAGAAATGAAATTCTATCTTTCAAAAACGTTTCACTGATCATAATTTCTTTGAAAGAAAAAAAAACAGTTAAATTAAGTAAAAACAAAAAGTTTAACCGCAATTAACAACATTAAACTAGGCAACGATGAGGCATATATAATTCTGTAGAATTTATTTGGTTCTGTTGTCTTTAATAATTAAATTCTTGAATTATCTTATTCTTGAATAATCTTATTAATCGAAAGATTAAATTCTTGAATATTTTTTAAAATATTTCCAACTAAAATATAAAATATAGATAGCAATAATATTGTAAAATTTGGTTTGAAATCAATGCCTTAGTCTTTGCTAATGAAAATTTATCAAAACGTTTACTATTAAAAAAATTTGATCACTCGCAAAATTAAATAGAAATTAAAATCGCAAAATTTATTAGGCTAATTTTAAACTTAATAACAGTACAAACACGTTACAATAATACGAGGACCCGTAAAACAAAATAAAACAAATTTTCAGTGCAATACACAGCAATTCAATTTGAAACTCCGTGAACTTATTTTTAAAAGTGATATTTGGATATTTCTAACTAAAGCTTCTTATTTATATTTTCTCCTTTTTTCCTTTGTTTCTGCTAAATCTCATGTATCGAAACAGTGGATAATGGGACAAGATTGTACTGCTTATATACTAGACTTTAGTGAAAGAATTTAGTGAGAATTTAGTGAAAGAATTTATTAATTCAATGCACAGAATTAATAAAGTGGGCAAAATTTAAATTATTTTTCTAAGAATAGCTTCCTTTGTAATAACTGAAGAAAATTTTGCAGAAACAATTGCTTCTTAATATGTAAGAGATGTGCAAGTCTACTTCAGTTTCAAAAACCCCACCTTACCCTGAGCGTTTAAAATCACTGAATACTGATGGTTCATCTCGGATTCGAACCCAGGCGAATGAGGTTGGTATATGGATGATTTTTAGCGACTTTTCTTACGTGTAAAATAAATACGAAATCCCTTAGAAATTTTCAATGAAATATCAATTTCCTTAGCAGATAGCTCTTGTGTGCTTCGCTGTATCCGAATAACCAACCATGTAAGGAAATTTCTTCCTTCTCACCGTGTGTCTTCGGAGTGTAATTGGAAGCACATCTAGCTAGCAATCGAGAAGTCCGGTTTTCGAATCCGGTGAAAACATCGTTGATTCTTCATGTTTTCTGTTCAGTAATACGTTTAAAAATTTAGAACAATTTCAGTCTTAATAATCAGTAATTCGACTCTTATTTGGCTGTAATTTGAAATTATGTTTCTGGTCCAATCGCAAAATATAATCACTATAAATTTATAAAAGCAACATCGATTTCCCCAAATGCATTTAGCTTTTTTTAGCCTAAAGGGCGTTAGCCCAGATAGGCTATTAATTTCGTTTTGACATTTTGTGGCGGTTCACTATAAACGGGGTTTCATTTTTCACATTGTTGCCACCAAATATTATCGCTTTGTGTTATATTTAAAGAAATTAAATAATGAAGAATCTGCATAACTGTATGTATGTTTCTCTCATTGTGATAAAACAACGGTACTTAGAGCCATCAAATTTTGAATAACGTATGTCTCCACCCGAATATGGATATCTGGAAGCCCAAATTTGGAATTTGGAATTCTGTTTTATTACCTGTTTCATATTTTGTAAAGCAGTTATAAGTTTTTGATTGAAAAAAAGGAAAAAAAAAAAAAAAAAAACATTTTTATCTCCAGCCCTCGAGACTGTGTGCATCGGAAAATCTAAAGATGTGCTCTTTTTAAATTGTTTTGTGATATTGCTGTTGAACTGAATTTTATGGTTATAAGTGCGAAGAACATGATATTTAATAAATAATAGTAATACACAAAATGTTAAAATAACATCCCTTTGGGCGTAATATAAAAGATTTTTGTATAATTGTTTTTGTTTGAAACGAGCATTAAACAAAGGACAAATATTACAACTAATTAAACAAGCTCCAATTGAGGAAGCATACTTGGATAAAAGAAACTCGAAATGTGCTTTTATTTATCATACGTCTCCTGCTGCCATTTTTAGTAATGAATGCCGAGCATGGACATCGGCGGGGTCCCATTTTTTTCATTACTCTCAAAATAAATCATTAAACAGAAGTCAGTGTGATTTGCGGCGATAGACATCAAACGATTCTGTAGTACCTATAGCTTATCTGTTCGTTTTAATGAATCCATTGTCTGATGTAAACGTGAAAAGAATTTGTTCGCTAACGTACGTAACGATGGACAACAGACAATGAGAACTTATACTTTCCAAAACAGCTTCATGATGCCGCTTGCTTGTTATCATCGTATATGACTGCATCCAAAATAGAAAGGGATAATCCATATAGTGGGGTAATAATTCACGGAATGATAGTACAAGAGTACCGCTTATTAGCTATTTTACCTCTTTTCAACTTTCTCTCTCTATATATATTATTTTTATAAGTTTAAATCCTAATTATATTTCATCTCAACACTAGTTAACAGGCCATAGCTTGGCGAATGAATTATAATCCCGTTTCTAACTCAGAACCAAATAATACAATGCGACAACAACAATTGTAAAGCCAATTAAAATGTCGATTCGAAATTACAAATATAAGGTTTTTAACGTAAACTTAAAATTCCGTTCTTTCGAGCTAATAGTGCAATAGCAATCAAATACTTACAAAACAAATATCAAATAAGAGACTAAAAAAACCTTGTCCCTGCGTCAATGTAACTACAGGTAACAACTATTAAATGCCAGAGGGTTAACTGTGTTATGAATTAGATGGGCCCTGTCGGAAAAAGGAATATTATAATTAAGCATTCTAAACAAGTCCGTTGTGAAGTCCGTTTACTTCACAACAACAGAAAAATTGCTATCAGAAAAATCAGCGTAAAACTGAAATGTCTAAGCAAAGTAAAAAAGGGAAAAGTAAAATAAAAGAAGCATTGCAACAGCAAATGATACTGCTAGTGCGTACTGGCTCATAATGGTTTGAATGCACACAAAACCAAAGCCAGCTTGATGAAACTTATGTTTTCAAAAACTCCTCAGTAAGTGCAATCAGTAGTTACTACTTCAAACTACACTCATGTCCATAAATTAAGGATAATTCGGATTCACGCGGAAATCGAACTCTAAAATAAATATATCACCTGTAAAATCACTACACACATCTTCAAGAATCATATGCAAATTTCAGGAAGTAACCAGATGACACCGATGGTACGTCACAATGACGAGAGTGTAAGAGAGTGATATATAAGGAATACAGGCAAAGTAGTAAAATTGTTCGCAGGCGCTTTATAAGCATTTCAGTGCAATAACCGAATAGTTATGACACAAAGGACGCATTTGGATGATTTTTACGAGTAGAATTATCGGCCGTCTGGATTGTGGGCGTACCCAACTGGAAGTACCAGACGAACTTGGAACTGCCCAGAGTGTCATCTCCAGGCTTTGGCAACGATTCCAAGATGATGGTAACGTGAGTAGACGTTACAGCATAGGTCGCCACAGAGATACAACGCCGAATGAGGACCGGTATTTGGCAGTTACTGCCAAAAGAAACAGGCGGAGCACAGCCTCAGACTTATCTCGTCAGCTCTCTTCAGCCACTGGTACGACAATTTCAAGGCAGACTGTGTAGTACAGACGCTTAGGGCAGATTGGTCTATATGCTCGTAGACTTGTCAGATGCGTTCCACTTACTGCAACTCACTGTCGCCTGCGGTTAGCCTGGAGCAGAGAGCATGCATTGTGGACACCGCAACAGTGGGCTTGTGTGATGTTTTCCGACGATTCCAGGTTTAGCTTGCAGTCTGATTCTCGTCAGACTTTCATATGGAGAGTTCCAGGTACCCGTTACCACCAAGAAAACATCATTGAACGACACCGTTACGGTGGTGGAGGAGTGCTCGTTTGAGGTGGAATTATTCTGGGTTCCAGAACTGACCTTCATGTTCAAATTGGAACCATGACAAGACAAATCTATCGGGACGTCATTCTGGAACAACATGTACGTTTGTTTCGGGGCGCCATGGGCGCACAATTTGTGTTTATGGATGACAACGCCCGTCCTCACCGTGCAAACATCGTAAGCGAATGCCTTCAATCGAAGGATATCACCCGTATGGACTAGCTAGCATTCTCACCGGACTTGAATCCAGTAGAGCACGTGTGGGATATGCTTGGCCGACGAGTTGCAGCCTGTCAACTTCCTTCTACATGTCTACCGGAACTTCGGAGAGCATTGCTTTTTGAGTGGTGTAATATCCCCCAAGATCAGATCGATAATTTGATACTTACATGCCTAGGCGTTGTACGGACTGTATTGTATCGTCTGGGAGACATACAATGTATTAACAGTCATATTAACCATGTAATATTGGTTTTTTATAAATAGGGTTTTTATAATTTGCTCCAGGGAGAAAAAATCGCTAATTTTTTTAATGATATCAAACATATAGCATCTTTTTTTGCACTTTACCTTTTGTTTAATAAAGAAGCTTTACATATAAGTCAAATTTGTTTTGCTTCTAACTCTTTCTTTGCCTGATTTTGCATTATCCTTAATTTATGGACATGAGTGTACTTAGGACGTTGACCACAAGGTAATGCAAAAAGAGCCTCAAATGTGTTGGCTTACACAGTGATCTCTCAGCACTTTTAGTTCTTAACTAAACTAAATTTATACTGTCTACGATCTTATATAGTTCTCGAACCCAGAGAAATTTCCATTGACTATGATTTCTCCAAATTACTGGAAGTTGCATAAGAACGGATACAGTTACAGTTATATAAGGATCGGACGAGTTACAATTACACAGAGATCGGACTAAAATGCCATCAAATGATTGATTTTTCGCCAAATTTGGTGACAAAAATTAATCGTCAAAACTTCGCCAGCTCAAAAATGTCTTGCCAAATGGGTAAACCTTAATGTTAAAGGACTTTACCCCGTAAGCTTATTTTTCCCGCGAAGCTTGGCTTTCATGAGGCATTTGAAGTGTGATAATATACTAGAGGTACTAAAATTTGCATATAATTTCTCTAAAAATATATACATAATGCAGCAAATTCGTAACATTCTTTACATGATCGTTTTTGAGAGTTGTTTCTGTACACAGCGAAAAGTAATTTAATGAAAGGAATAATAATACACAGTATAATGTAACGTATAGTTACATTATACTAATATCGAAATATTATATATATATATATATATATGATCAATGCATACAACACAAAAAGGAAACGAAGGAGAAAACAAACATTCTATTTGACATTTTTACGCGAGTTAATTCAATGAAATTCAGTGAAATTTGAAATTCTTTTGAAAATATTATCCTTTAGTATCGTTTGTAATTTAGATTCTTCATTCTAACGCCACTTATAATTTAAGTTCTTTATTTTTGTGTTATATATAGTATGTGCTTTTTGTTTAGAATGAATTAATTTAGTGAAATTTGTAATTCTCCTTGAAAATATTATCCTTTCGTATCGTTTGTAATTTAGTTTCTTCATTCTAACGACGCCACTTATAATTTAAGTTCTTTATTTTTGTGTTATAGTATATAGTGTGTGCTTTTTGTTTAGAATAAATTAATTCAGTGAAATTTAATATTCTCTTGAAAATATTATCCTTTAGTATCGTTTGTAATTTACTTTCTTCATTCTAACGACGCCACTCATAATTTAAGTTCTTTGTTTTTGTGTTATTTACAGTAAGTTCTTTTTGTTTATAATGCTGATTTAATCTACGCTACCAAATGAATGCAGTCTCCAGATTAAACTGCTTTAAAATATAGATAAATTGATAATAATTTCTTTTTTTCCCCTAGATTTTAGTTTTAAAATTTGGTAGAATCTCATAAACGGATAATTTCTTAAATGAATTTGCTGAAGAACAGAAAGAAGTTTAATTATCATAATGTAAAGAATAATTGCGCTATTTAAATATTAAATAAATCACACAGGTAATTACCGTAGATATAAATTACATAATTACAGTAATTATAAATCACATCTAGTTGTCCGATTTTAGTTCAAGTGTGCATACACTTTACTGATACATTTGTAAACAAACAAGTAAAATGATGTATCATTAATTTTCCCTAATTGTTCTTTCTATTAACAGTCGAAAATATTGTATTTAGATAGTTTATCTTTCACGCTAATCAGAAACAAATGAATTTAAATCAGAATTACGCTGTCATCGAATATTCGACTATAGTTTTATTTCTCTAAATTTATCCTAAAATCTTCTAAAAGAGATCTTATATTCGTCTGTTTCTAAACAAAAAGTCAATGAATTCTAAGCAAAACCGTGCCGTCGTCAATTATTCATCTACAGATTTATTTCTTAAAGTTTATTCTAAAATCTAAGGAAGGTCTTATATTTGAAGGGGCTGTTATTTTCGACTAATAACGATCGTATTTTTCTGTTAATTATGATATGAATCATTCCGTTTCGTATTTTTAACTACTTTTTTGCTGTGTCTTATTTTAACCGCAATACTAGCTACCCGTGAGCACCGTCTGTAGTGTTACCCTAATGAATCTGAAGCTGATTGTACAAGTAAAGTCAAAATTGAAAATTACCTATATAGCCTTATAGCAGATAAAAATCTTAATGATATAAATGCCTACCAGGGGTCCAGCGGTGAAATTACTGAAACCTGGTAGTTCGACCTGGGTTCGATTCCAAGCGAACGGGCTAGCTGCATGGGCGCTTTTGTGATTTTCCCCATTTGTAACGTGTTTTTTACCTTTTTTTTTTCCTTAGTGGCAGACTTTGAATAATTACAAATGTAACCTAGTCCATTAATCTATACAATGCCAGATGTGGTGGTCTCTTTATTATGAAGGCGTGAGTGTGTGTGTGATTATGGCAAAGCCTCGAGGGCTATCTGCCTAAGGGGAGGGATGCCTTCGTGGAGGACTTTCTAAGGGAAACTGGCTCGTATACACGTTACACATGGGGAAAACCACGAAAACGCTCATGCAGCCAGCCCGTTCGCGGGATTTTATTATGAAGGCACTCGAAAGGTGGGCCACCATTGCCTTTTCTATGAAGGGACGGACAGTTTACAACCATAAGCCTTCTCCGGGATTCGAACCCAGGCCCTACGGCATCGCAGTCAGCTTCCCTGACCACTATACGGACTAGGCGACGTGTTGTTTACCTTAGTTACCTATCTGTTTGCCTTAGAAAGGCATAAATGGTGTTAGGCAAATAGCCCTCGAGTGCTTTACCATAATCAAATAAACCAAACCTTAATACAGAAGTTCTAGTTGAAGCTACCAGTACTATCTATTTAAGCTTAAATTCTTGTTTTTTAAATTAGCTTAATTTGCATTTTTAATGGTGTTTTGATGTAAATTGATTCTGAAATCACAACCGAACAAAGTTAAATCACAACCGAACATTGAATTAAGTTGATAACTGTTTTCGTCCTTTTCAAAACACAGAAGGAAAATTATTATTAGTTATAAATCACATCTAGTTGGAAATTTAGTTAGAATTATTAGTTAGAAATTTAGGATTCAGAGCAAGCAGACAAGAAGCAAAGTTTAACTCAAAGAATTTATTAAAACTACAGCTTGTAGATATAAATACGAGTATGTTTCACAAAACTCATTAAAAAAGATTTGCAGTTCGATCATGTAGTATTTACCCCGAATGGCTAATTTCTTCGAAAGCAAAGACAAGAATTCGTTTTCATATGTAATTCTTAGTATTCATTCAGAAATCTACTTTTAGTATTGCACAGTTCATGAAATAATAGAGAATTCCTTAAAATTAATAATAATATAAAAGAAAACAAAATGGTAATAAATGAACAATTACCGAAGAGGGAAAAAGTGACATTCTCGCTAGAAGTGTGCCAAGCGCTTCAAATCTTTCAAATAATCTTTTCTCCTTTTCCTTTTTGTTTTCGTAGCGTGGGGTTTTCCAAGTGTCTAAGGCGGGAAAGGTGGTCGTTCTTTGGATCGAGGTCAGCGGGTCGACCTGCAACGCGCGCGCAAGGTGAATGCCACCGGATCTTCACTAAGAAAAAAAACCCCTGCTCTATCTCTCTTTCTAAATGCTAATAAAAATGTTGCTTTTGATTTCGACCTTTTTTACCATCTTATACGTCATGTTATTGGCCTAAAATTCTAGAAGAAAGCTGAAATTCTATCAACTATTCAGTTACAGATTATTTGCATTGGCTTTCAAGTTATTTTTACTGCACAGATTTTGGAGTCATTCTCGAATTTCATAAGAAAACTGACGCACACCTCAGAGCCTGATTTTCGTAAAGAAAGACAGGGCATTTATCCCGGACTTCCACTTTTCACAAGAGCCTCAAAATCCTCCTACAATACTTGGGTTGTTGAATAATGATTTGAACTAAGACATAAAAGAATATACTTTAATTGCCGAATGCATCCATGAATATTATAGGTAAAACCCTATCCAAATGGACGCAACCTTCTTTTTTTACGAGAAAGTTTTTTTTTTTTTTATTTTTTTCTTATTTCCTCCTATGAAGGAACAGACAATTTTACATCCATGCCTTCTCCAAGATTCGAACCCGGGCCATTCGGTATCGAGTTCAGGCTCCCTTAACCAATATACCATCTGGTAGGCTTTTCCATGAAGTTTTCGGATGACATCAGCAGACCATACTCTAAGAGTGCAGCGAATTTACTTATGGGCAGCTTATTGAACTTCAGTAGCTGGAGAAACATCCATTCATTTTACTGAAAATTACATAACCAATACAACAATACCTGACCCGTTATAACATTAAGACACAATAACACTCCGAATAAATACTAATTCAGAAGTCAAACAAACTTGTTTGACTTCTGAATTAGCCGTTATAACATGTTGGTCTTTTTACAGATGCGTGAGCTTGTAGGGGACTTATTAAGCACGAATTTTATGCAGTTTCGAATTTTTTCGTGCATTATTGCTGTGTACACTTCCTCTCCCAGTGCCTGCTCCAAGCTGTATTTTATCGATGGTAATGCTTCGATTTGTCAGTAAAAAGTTAGACACTTGATTATACCCCTCATTATTCATTTACTAATGCTTATCCGTTTAACTACACTTTCATTTCTTGTGGTGAAATTCCCAATCCAGTTAAATACGGAACTTCGAACATAATTTTGCTCACCAAAACAGCTTCTAATTGCAAACGAACGTTTGCTGCTGTTTGTCTTTCCCAAGAAATCATGTTCATCAATATCCACTGCATGGTGTACGCAGTTGTCCACTATCTTCTGTTTTGTTCTTAACGTTATGAGTCACTACTGCTTTCGTAGTGGGTTTATACGGGTATGAGAGCCATTTTACTGTAGAATATTGAACTCACACCATTATGTGAGACACACATCGCCATATCGTTTTCAGCTGTTGCTTACACTGGAACAACAGCACGAGTACAAATCATTATCGAACATAATAAATATTTTACATAGATAAAATTTCATGTAGTTTTTTAATCCTTAAATTTCATAAAATTAGAAACTGAAAAGATACGTTAAAATGTCGGGCTCCAGTTATCGTGGCTTCTATCACTGTGAACTAACAAATATAAAATCAAAAATCACTTATCAGGTCGCGGACTGGTAGAAGGTGGACGTTTCAGGGATAAGCAGCTTTTTGCGAGTTGCCCTCTATCTAAACCAGAGTTTCTTAAAGTGTGGGTTGCGACTCCAAATGGAATTGCAAAGCGAATGTTAAGGTCGCGAAAATTCAATTCGTATTCCTAAATTTAAAAAAAATAATAATCTTAGTTCCTTCATGCATTATCTTTAATTTAATACTTACCATTTCGTGTGCCGTGCAAACTATAAAATCGTAATACGACTAGTATGGTGATAATGCTTTTCCGATACAGACTTTTCATTCTCTTTCATCTCAACAATTGTTTACCTCGAAATAACAATATATTATATTATTTTACTGTTTTATTCCACTACAGTTGGTATTGAATAGAACGATTATTATATGAAATGTTATTTCATTTATATTTTAGGATAAAATATATTTTTACCTTATATCACTCATCAGATAAATGGTTGAACTTAAATAACAAAAGTAATGACGCCAAGCTGGAAGTCTTTTCAAGCAGGATCTTGTAATCACAGAGGGGTATCTCATATGTGAAAGAGACAATTTTATGAGACATTCCTCCAGTTTGAATTTGCTTTCAACAACTGTGATGGCAATGAACAACTTCCTTGTTTAATTTGCAATAACGTATTGGCTATGGAGACTATGAAAACATTAAAATTGTAAAAGCATCTTAAAATCAAGCACGGTTCGCACGTCAGTAAACCAAAAGAATATTTCGGACGATTAGTGAATCTTCAAATAAATAAACTAATACTTAGAGAAATTTACAATTTTCAGCGAAAAATACACTCATGTCCATAAATTAAGGATAATTCGAAGTCACGCGGAAATCGAACTCTAAAATAAATATATCACCTGTAAAAACACTGCACACATCTTCAAGAATCATATGCAAATTTCAGGAAGTAACCAGATGACACCGATGGTATGTCACAATGACGACAGTGTAAGGGAGTGATATATAAGGAATACAGGCAAAAAAGTAAAATTGTTCGCAGGCGCTTTATAAGCATTTCAGTGCAATAACCGAATAGTTATGACACAAAGGACGCATTTGGATGATGTTTTACGTGGTAGAATCATCGGCCGTCTGGAATGTGGGCGTACCCAACTGGAAGTATCAAAAGAACTTGGAATTGCCCAGAGTGTCATTTCCGGGCTTTGGCAACGATTCCAAGATGATGGTAATGTGAGTAGACGTTACAACACAGTTCGCCCCAGAGTTACAACGTCGAATGAGGACCGGTATTTGGCATTTACTGCCAAAAGAAACAGGCGGAGCACAACCTTAGACCTGTCTCGTCAGGTCTCTTCAGCCACTGGTACGACAATTTCAAGGCAGACCGTGTACAGACGCTTAGGGCAGATTGGTCTATATGCTCGTAGACCTGTCAGATGCGTTCCACTTACTGCAACTGACTATCGCCTGCGGTTAGCCTGGAGTAGAGAGCATGCATTGTGGACACCGCAACAGTGGGCTTGTGTGATGTTTTCCGACGAGTCTAGGTTTAGCTTGCAGTCTGATTCTCGCCGGACTTTCATATGGAGAGCTCCAGGTACCCGTTACCACTAAGAAAACATCATTGAACGACACCGTTACGGTGGTGCATGAGTGCTCGTTTGGAGTGGAATTATTCTGGGTTCCAGAACTGACCTGCATGTTCAAATTGGAACCATGACAAGCCAAATCTATCGGGACGTCATTCTGGAACAACATGTACGTTTGTTTCGGGGCGCCATGGGCGCACAATTTGTGTTTATGAATGACAACGCCCGTCCTCACCGTGCAAACATCGTAAGCGAATGCCTTCAATCGGAGGATATCACCCGTATGGACTGGCCAGCATTCTCACCGGACTTGAATTCTGTAGAGCACGTGTGGGATATGCTTGGCCGACGAGTTGCAGCCCGTCAACCTCCTCCTACATGTCTACCGGAACTTCGGAGAGCATTGCTTTTTGAGTGGTTTAATATCCCCCAAGATTAGATCGATAATTTGATACTCAGCATGCCTAGGTGTTGTATGGACTGTATGGCATCGTCTGGGAGACATACAATGTATTAACAATGATACCAATTTTCATAACAATTAACCATTTTTTTTTTTTTTTTTTTTTTTTTTTTTTTTTTTTTTTTTTGTATTTTGCTCCAGGGAGAAAAAATCGCTAATTTTTTTAATAGTATCAAGCATATAGCATCTTTTTTTGCTCTTTACCTTTTATTTAATAAATATGTGTGTGTGTATGTGTGTGTGTGTATTTAATTACGGCAAAGCACACTAGGGCTATCTGCCTAAGAGGAGGGATGCCTTTCGTGGAGGACTTTCTAAGGGAAACTGGCTCGTATACACGTTACACATGGGGAAAACCACGAAAACACCCATGCAGCCAGCCCGTTCGCGGGATTCGAACCTCGGACCGAACTACCAGTGTTCAGCGACTTTACCGCTCGGCCGCTGGTGGGCTTATTTAATAAATAAGCTTTACAAATAAGTCAGGTTTGTTTTGCTTCTAACTCTTCGTTTGCCTGATTTTGCATTATCCTTAATTTATGGACATGAGTGTATTTACCCGCCTCACCCAAGGTCTTTTATGAGATTACTAAAAAAATGAAAATCTGACGTGCACATCACATGACTTCCTTGTATTACCTATTAAATTATACACATTTTTTGCTGCATTTCACTTAATTTATTTCCTCGAACTTCGTTAGAGATAGATTTTTCATTCAATTAATTCAGTTCTCACTTCACTGCAAAAGCAAAAACACATGAAAACTCAAAGCATCTTCATTAAAAATTGTAAATTACAGGAAAACATAAAACACCAAATGCAGTTAAGAAGCAGTCTTTACAATTAAAGCTATTTCTACTAATAGTAATTCGGTCAGCGGTAAGGAAAATAAAATTCCTGGTGCACAAAACTGAAAGTTAACTTTTTTTCCCACTGGGCAAAAAGACACTGAAGCTAGAGCACCAACTAAATTCATTATTCTACTATGAGTTTCAAATGTAAACAAATGGCGGCCTTGTTTAGGTCCAGTGACACTTTTAAATTATTGACAATTCTAAAATATTACATATAGATTTAACTAAAGATATAAAAACCTTAACCGAAACATATAAACAACATAATTCAATCATTTTTAAAGAAAAAAATTAACAATTTGGCAACATACAAGAATAAAAACACTGAGCTCACCGAGCTGGGTAACAGAGTGAGTATATATAATAAAAACAAATTTAGAGAAGTATTGTTGCAGGAACACCAAGACGTAGAAACGCAGAAAATACTGATGGCTGAGCACGTAGACAGTATATGGAAAAGGAAGAATTTTGACTGTGTAGAAACTTAAAATGTAAAATTCGTAATGACTAAGAAACATGGCAGTCGAGTAATGGTAATTATTCATTTTTATTCCATTTGGCCACAATTCACTTGGCACTCCAATCATGCCTATTTCTAGAACATTTACATTTTTGAATACTAATGCGATTTTTTATTTATTGCGATCTTTTAATACTATTGAGATTTTTTATAATATTATTACGACATTTCTTAATACTACTAACACAGCGAAATTGCTTCCCAGCAGCAACAGAGAAAGAAGCGAAGTGCGCATTTATCCAATTTGGCAGCTGCTCAGAAGAAGAAGGTTTTGTTTTAGGTAGAAATGTTTCAGTTCTCAAAATTTTGAGTTCAAATTCCCAATCAGCTGTGGCATTAGCATTACGTAAGCTATGGAACATAGGTTTATCTAGAAATGAGGCAGACGAGAAATGTTATTATTTTTTTAGAATAAAGACGAAACACCCAAATTAAAAAATGTGATGCGTACACCACATGACTTCCTTGCACGGAAACTAAATATTATATAATTTCCTGCATTTCATTTAAACTTATTGAATTGAATTAAATCTACTTCATCGATAGCGCTTAAATCATAATGGAATAAATGCACTCTTTTAAAATTCACTATATTTATTTACCATAGCGACACTCTGGCGCTAGGTTCACTTGACAGCGTCATATCTCATTCATTTTATAACTCAAAATGCGCAAAAATTATATCAATATCTAATCGTTGCCACATATTCTATTCAAATACTATATAATAAATCTAAAACGATATATAAAAGTTAGAGAAATAAGAAAGAAACAGTTGTTGTTGCGAAGCTTAGTTTTATTTAGATTCAGGATAGTGGATTTGGGGCCAACTGCTAAATTTCAAATGTAAACAAATATGCCTGCTACTGTAAAAAATTTAGGCTTAGTCGCACTTAAAAAACTTTTAATTTGTTGATAATTCTACAACTACAATATGCAGATTAACTAAAGGCATACAAACCTTAACCGGAAGATAAGAACAGCATAATTCAATCATTTTTAAAGCCAAAAAAAAAAAAAAAAAAAAAAATGCACAGTTTAGAAACATATAAGAATAAAGAAACTGAGCTCACTGAGCCGTGTAACAGAGCGGATATATATATATATATATATACACGTAAATACTTTTGGTGCTGCCGATTGCAGCCAAAACAGGAATTGAACATTTACATGTTATAGCAGGCTACTCTGAGGCTACTCGTTTTTAAGTTAGGCGAGAGACATACATACGTACGTACGTACTGACGCCACGAAAAAAATCTCTTTTGAATCTATTTTAAATCAATTTTATAATTCGTTTGGGGAACAGGAGTCCTTTATTCTGTCCTTACGTACAGTTGTCAAGCAAAAACATCGTTAACTTCGGAGGTCAAAATGGATATTTTCGTTGAAATATGATACCCGAAATATTTCGCGTTTATAATACTTCCTTTTTACATCGTACAAGGAAGTAAAAACAATTTTTACAATTAAAATTACAGTTTCTACGCAAAACAAGTAATTCGGCAAGCAGGCAAAAAGGCAGATTTTTCGGTGCACAAAACTAAAAGTTTCCTTTTGGTCTCACTGGGCAAAAAGACACTGAAGGTACAGGAAAAATTAATTCACTATTCTGCTAAGTTTTAAATGTAAACAAATATGGCTGCTATGGTAAAAAAAAAAAATAGGCTTTGTCGCACTTAAACAACTTTTAAATTGTTGATAATTCCACAAGTACTGTATGCAGATTAACTAAAGGCATAGAAACCTTAACCGGAAGATAAGAAAAACATAAAACGCCAAATACAGTTAAAACAAATAAAAAAACAATTTTTTACAATTAAAATTAGAGTTTCTGAGCAAAAACAAGTAATTCGGCCAGCAGGCAAAAAAGACAGATTTTGCAGTGCGCAAAACTAAACGTTTCTGCGAAGTTTCATATGTTAAAAAGTATGTTTGCTATGGTAATATAAATTAGACTTAGCCGCACTTAAACAACTTTTAAATTGTTGATAATTCTAAAACTATCGCATGCAGATTAACTAAAGGCGTAAAAAACCTTAACAGAAAGATAAAAACAACATAATTTAAGCATTTTTAAAACAAAAAATGCACAGCTTACTTACTTATCATGATTAATCTTCTCCATCATTTTCCTGGCAATTTTTTTGTCTTTTAAAATCATTTTAAATATCATATATATTAAAAACATCATTTTTCTTAAACTCGTTCCTGATATCGGTAAAATATTTACCTGTTTCCACATAATGCTCTGCAGTTCCCGGTTCTTTACAGATATCACAGACGTCAGGCTCTTGTAATTTATACCTTTTAAAATAGAAAGGAAAACGGCCATGACCTGTAATGATTTGGTTAACGTCAATGTCTGAATAACATAAACCTTTTTTAAATTTAACAAATTTCATATAATTTTTATTTCGATCAGACCTTTCCCACTCCTCCCTCCAGTTATCATAAATATAATTTTTCATAATAGTCACAGCTTTCCTTGTTGATCCCTGTACGTCAATATCATGAGCATTAACATTGGTAACTGCCTCCTTGGCCAGTGCGTCCGCTCTCTCATTTCCAAAATGTCCAACGTCTGCCTTTACTCAATTAAACACAATATTTTGATCTTCTCTCAAGTCTTTATATAATTCTTTAATATTTACCATTAAAGGGTTGTCTTGATCAGGTAGCGAGAGAGCTTGAAGAACTGTCAGATTGTCAGAATAAATATGTATATCATATTTCCCTTTAAGAGTCTTCTTAATCCATTTCAGCGAATAAAAAGTAGCCATAGCTTCCGCTTGATAAACTGAGTTATAAATATTGAGTTTAAATTTATTATTCTGAGTTTCTGTTCCATAATAATATATAACATATGCGAAAGCAATGGCGTCTCCCAGACCTGACCCGTCTGTATAAATATCAATTTCTCCTATTTTTGGAGCATCCAAATAATACGGAATAAAAATTCTTTCAGCAGGGTGAATCAAATTTAAATCAAATTTTTGCAAAGCACACCGTGTTACAATAGAATTTCCATATAATTTAAAATCTATATTTCCTGCTCTTAAACGAAATTTATCATAATAAAAAACAAATAGTTTGGAGAGAGTGGGCACACCGGCCAGGATACAAACAACCTCAGTAGAGGTCGTTCTGAAACATCTCGTAAGCATTAGTAACCAAGCTCTCTGCATTGTTTCCAGTTTCATACGAAGTCTAACCAGCTCCTCCGCCCGGCAAACTCATGCGCCTATGCCATACATAATTCGAGGAATCACAACAGTCTCGTAGATTGACCTTATTATGGCATTTTTCATAGACAGAATTTCACTGGGGAAGTTCTTCCATCAATAACTTAATATATATTCTGATTTTTTATGAACCATATTAAAATGTGAAATAAAATTTAATTTATCATCCACAATTACGTTAAGATATTTAATTTCTTTTCTAAACTTTATTCTCTGATTCTTGTATTTCAACCTTGGTTCTCGTGTCTGCTTTCCTGCACGGGGAAAGAACACAGCATTTGTCTTTTGAATATCGAACTTTAATCCTTCTTTTTCTCCCCAATCCTCTGATTCCAGAACTAATTCATTAAAATATTCTTCGATTATTTCCAAAGATTTACCTTTTAGAAGCACCAGAAGGTCATCAACATAGGCTACCAAACGTATATATTCAGGAAAATGTATTTTCAATAAATCATTTGCAATGAGGTTCCAGTACAGAGGAGCGCTATAAGACCCCTTAGGGCAACCCTTGCTGGAATCAATAATTATAGATTGACCATCTTCATTCTCATATACAATCTTACTTTTATTAAAATAATCTGTTAATGTTTAAAATATTCATTGGTATCTTCAATTCAAGTAACTTGACAAAGAGTGACGCCCAACGAATAGAGTCGAATGCTCCAGTAACATCAAAAGAGACGGCCACCACATGATGTATCTTTTTATTATCTCTTATAAAATTAATAACATAACATAATGCATCCTCTGTACTCCGCCCGGCACAAAAACCCTAAACACAAACACACACACATATATATATAGTGTGACCTTGCATAACGAACACGATTTACTCCCGATTCCCAAATCTTACCAAATAAATTTGTAGCACGCATAGCTATTCACTTACTAGGGTGTTGATTCTCAATTTACGATGCAAAGATTCATTGGAGGGTTTTGCTTTACTGAGGTTGTTATTTCTCTTTCCTGACGAAATCCCTCCAAAACTTCTTGCTGGTCCAAAGAATGCAGCTCCATAAGCACTTCCAAGGTCAAGTTGTGGCTTGCTTTTCCACTAGTTCATCGATATCATTTTTATCTTCCTCTGGCTCCAAACTATTGGCCAGAGGCATAATTTCGTCGATTACAGACTCCACAAGCACTTCCTGAAACCTCTTGGAAATTGCGTTTGACAACACTTCTTCCGTGTACGAATAAAGATTCTTCTGCTGCCCGCTCTGCCTTGTTGATATTCTTGAGAAAAGCAAAGGCATAAAAGTGGTCTTTCCAAACCCCTGTGAGATCCTAGAGTGCCTTAACGTAGAGTGTTTTAAAATTTGAAATTACTTTCTAAACCGTATACTGCAGTAAGGGTGGTATTGGGAGGCAGAATTGGATCGTGATGAAGTCTTCGAGGTCATCTTTTAGGCCTGCAGGGTGTACAGGAGTATTCTTCATACCAAGCAATCCACGGAAAGACAAATTTATCTCTAGCAGATATTTTTTACAGATCGATTAAACTTGTCATTGATCCAATCTGTCAAAAGGTCCCATTCACCCAAGTCTTGTTGTTGGACCTCCACACAACATTTATCCTGCTCTTCTGGACTTTTAAAAGGCTCGTTGGTTATATGAATGCTAAATCAGCAATGCTTCAATTTTCAAATCTCCACTTTCGCACCCAGTGAACAACAGCGTGAGGACGGTCTTTCAATGGCCTGTGGCCCAGTAATGCCTCCTCCTCTGCTATAATGTAAGTTCTCTTCGGCATCTTTTTTTCCAGAAGAGACTCGTTTCATTATAAATAAAACCCTGGTATGACCGATAACTCTCAGTAATCACGAGCTTTATGTCTAAGCTTGCAGCTTCTTTGTGCCTCACAACGCTGTGGATAATGAAGCTTCTCTTAAATATTTCGAAACACCCACGGCTTGCCTTGAAAGCTTCTTCTTTGTCTGCTGATGATCCTGACATCTTCTTAATGAGGTCCGCAAAAATTAGTGTCGCCCTCTCAGCAACATCATCAAGAATATTTGAACTTATGAAGAAATTCTTGTGACACCCTTTGATGCATCATCTCCTTAATCTTATTCTTGTTTATGAGAATAGGGCAAATCGTTGATGTAGACTGATTATATTAGCCACGTTCATATCTCATTCTTCTTCATCAATGATTTGGCATTTAATTTCCATGGTGATTTTCCTTCTCTTACCCCTGTCATCTAGTGATATTTTCTTTTGTAACAAATGTGTAGGCACACTTTAACTTACACTTTAACTCTAAAAAGGAATACACAATAATGCGTCTAAATGAAGCTTGCGCTCGGCAGTAAGATTCCGGCTAAAAGAACGTTAAACACAGGCTGATAGCCAAGATGCAGGCAGTATCCTGCATGCGACTTCATAATGTCTTCACGTCACTGGTTCTGAGAAACATCACTCGTTAAACCATTTTTTACATACTGTTTTGCTCGCAAAGCGAATCACTCGTTATGGGAAGAGCTCGTTTAGTGAGGTTGAACTGTGTATAAATATATAAATATATAAATGTTTACATAAATATTAAATATATAAATACATAACTATTTGCATTAGACCATCATTATATAAATTTGTGGTGCCTAATTTCGCAGCCCGTTTCTAATGTTTCTGAGACTTTAATGTATTTTTTGTTTGAAAATCTGGGATTGATTGAGAAAAGCTTGGAATTTTTTTGTGAGTAAACAAGTAACATATTCTGAATTAAAAAAAACTGCTTTGACCAATATTTATAGCAGATTTTCCAATGATTGCTAGCTCTTTGTATATATATTGCTCTGCTGAAACTGAGACAGAAAATGCAAGGGTTTAAGCTTATTCAAATAGTGTCAATATTTTCTGTCAGGTTTGCAAATATGCAAATGATTTTGATTGACAGGATAAATATCTCTAATCCAATTGAAACATTCCCGAGACCCTCTTTATAAAGGTACTCTGTCGTAAAAAGTGCCTGCACCTTTATTCAAGTTGGCTACTGTTCCAAAGGACAGTACCTGCATAAAGGTGCCTTCGATCTCATGAAGGTCAGTTTCAAACATTAAAGGAGAAGCAACGTTTATAAACGCTGCAAAAAAGCAAATGGAAATTGCTCTTGTTTAGCTGCACTCTGAGATAATGATGCCCTCACCTTGATGAAGATTGTATTTACAGTTTAAAAATTAGCATCCCAACGATGGAGGCACTTTTACACTGGGGCAACGCAACCTGATGAAGTTTTCTGACTTTTCGAACAGTGACCGATTTGCACAAAAATGTTGGTACCTTTATGACATGGCACAGTTAAGAATTCGTTTTCATCCTTCCTCGTCTAAAAAAACGTGGCACCAACATTCTAAAAATACTATAAGATTTAAACTAAATCAAATAATTGTATTGTATAAGGGGAAACAAGGAGGTGAAAGGGAAAAAAATATGAGTTCTTTTTCGACGCGAAAGTTAAAATTCCACTTAAAACCCATAAACTTCTCCACTTTCATGTACTACTTTAACGATCCATCAGCTGAGAAAGTCATGAAAGTTCTTTCACTTGTTTAACCTAATAAAGACGCTCAATATTTTGCTCCAGTTTTGCCATTTTCTTTTTCCCTTCGGCTTTTGCTTTTAATGAAATCGACGTATCACTCGTCTAAAAATAACTGAATTGCCGATTTCGGCTTTTATCAGAAGACTCCATCGTCCGGTTAACGGAACAGAATACAGCGAATAAAAAAAGACAATAACACCACCAAGGGAGTTTTGAAAGTATTTAGAAAACATAGTTTTTAGTTGCTGTTTCGGTTAATAACCTCTCGAAAAAGATGGACAGCATCGAATCAGTTCTCTCGGAAGTATGTCTGTGGCCAGCTGGAGGCTTCTTCAGTGGGAGAATGCTTTTTTGTGTTTCGTCCCTATATTTATTTATTTATTTCTGTAGCTCAAAAGCAGGGCTACAAGGTCGTTTTCATTTCCGTATTCGATAAGGAAATTTTCACTGTCAGAGGTATAGGTAGATTTATTCGTTTAAAATTATAGGCGTTTGTTAGCTGACATAAATGGTTGCTGACAGAAATAGACGAAACAGTATCACGAAACTTGTTTTCTTTTTACTTTATTGCGATGATTGAATTCTGGAAGAGAAAGCTCTAATGTCATGGGTCTTTAAATTCATATTTAAGGAATTTCGACCCGACAGTCGTTTCAATACCCGGGTCTTATTCATACAACGGTAAACTGGAAAGTGCTTCAGACTGGCATTCATTTTCAGATGGCATCCAAACCCTTCTGTAATATTTAAATCTTGTACAATTTTAAACAAGAAGAAACAAAAAAAAAATTTAAACTTCTTATTTAAATTTTGGAATGTTTTTCTTCAAAAATCAGACATTAGAAAATTCTCTTGCTCTCTGAATGACAACTAATATCGTTTAACAAAGCCTCAGTTTGTGAATTAACACTGAGTTGCATAGATTGTCCCTGATATTCTATGAGCACCATATTTGAAGTTCAATAATTCTTTTGACCACGTTGGGGAGTCCATATGCTTCATTATTAAATTAGTAAAAGTCTAATACCATTATATTATTTTACTTACGTTAATTAAATAAGGTTTGCAAGAAAAATCAGTAAGTTTTCTTTTGAATTTTCTTTTTTTTCTAAGTTTCTCTTAAAAAAAAGAGAGAAGAAGCACGAAAACGAAACTCATCCAAAAGTAACATTTTTTAGGGCAAAGAAGCGTTAGACCCAGAGTCTCAAAATGGCATTTTGCGTCATTTCACTCTCTGCGTTGGTTCACTTTTCAAACTGTTGCCACCAAATATTATCGCCATGAATTATATTTAAAGAAACTAAATAATGAAGAATTTGCATGCATGCATGAATGTTTTTCGCATTGTGATAAAGCAACGGTACCTAGAGGCATCCAATTTTGAATAACGTAGTCCTCCAACTGAACATGGGCACTTGGAAGCCCGAATTTACAATTTCGAATTTGTTTTATTACCTATTTCAAATTTTGTAAAACTTTAACGAATTTTCGATTAACTAACTCAACGATTTCAAAGCGAGCAATTGCAAGGAGAAAAAAAAGATATTTATGTCCAGCGCGTGAGACTGTGTGTCAGAAATTCCAAAGATATGCTGTTTTTAACTATTTTGTGATACTGCTGTTTAATTGAATTTTAGTGCGAAATCGTTATGTTTAATAAAAAAAAAAGGTAGCATATAAAACGTTAAAAGAAAGTCCCTTTGGTCCCTTGGGTTTGGTGTCCATTTGGGTTTAAGTGCGAATAACATGATATAATTAAGGTAACAAACAAAGCGTTAAAAAAACGCCCTTTTGAGAGTAATATAAAATTTTCTTTTTATTATTTCTTCTGTTTTCTTCTTTTTATCCTTTCTCATTTTCCGTTTTTTTCCTTCCCCCTCGAAATATTTCAATTGTCCAATTTGCATCAATGATATCTATTGCAAGGAATAATAACAGAAGATGGCCCCTTAACAGCTTTGTCTCGAACCTCTAATTTTTTAAATCAGATCTTGGTTGATGCAAATCATTAAATTTACTTACACGTAAGTTTGAAGGTGAATTAAAAGAACTAACAATTATTATCGTAAATCATATAACAAAATATTTTTCATTGAATGTCTAAATAATGTTTGGGGAAAATGTCGGGCACCATTCACCATTCAGCGTATTCGAAACTAAAAAAAGAATCCTAATTTATAATAATTTAATATTTTTTGTACAAAATTTCTCTTAAGCCAATTTTTTTCTTTAAAATATAGGGCGGAACAGAAGCCCTAACTAAAAATATTAGGATTTGGATATATTAGACGGTGACAAAGCACACTAAGGTTATCTATTTAAACGAAACGATGGCTTCATGGAGGACTTTCTGAGGGGAACTGTTCATATTCATGTTACACATGGGTAAAATCACAAAAACGACTATGCAGTTCGCCTATTCAAAGGGATTTTAATCCGAATCGAACTACCAATATTTAGCGGTCTTTGTTGAAACTTTATTTTACATTCATTCCATTTTGTTTTAAAAAATTATCTACTTTGTCACTGCTGAACATTTTAAAATATATATTTTTTTTAGTTTGATATTCTTACAAAACGTAACTTATTTTGAAGCAGAATTTTTTAAATTTAAGTTTGCTGAAATGTTTTTTCAAGAATTACAGTTTCCGGATCTGTATAAATACCATGTACAACGGTTTGTAAGGTTACTTGATCGATAAGTTAACAAAGTAAATAATATTCATTGCTGTTTCATTTTAACTGAATATCTTCCGCATCTACCCACGATATTACAAAGAAAGTATAAGGCATTAAGTTATCATTTCATATAACATCAGATATTCTAGGCTGTGTATATTAATGCTAATTTTAATCTTACGCTGAAAAGCAAGCAGCACATTTTGCCTTTAAATCTAAGTTTATAAGCGACTTTCATTAAAAATGATTTAAAACATGAATGCTTGATTTCAGCCATAGTTTGCGTCGGAACATGGTTCCTGACACTTCTTTATTAAATTCCTACAATTATCTCACAATCTCCCTATATCTTGCTTAAATTTTCAATCGTTAACAAAGTACTTTTTATTCATCCACTCAAGTTCATATACATTTCTTAAACTTGTAGTGGATGACACTTGATGTCACAATGAAATTTTTTCACTTATAATTTTTTTAAGTTTTTAATATTTTAATTAAAAAAAAGTTTTAATATTTATTTATTTTTTTTGTATTTTTTAAATTTTCTTTTGTTCACCTATAAATTCTATTATTATAATTTAAAGTAGGAATTGACTTTAAATTTTTTTTCATATTATTTCTTTCTGGTAGAAATATAGTTTCTTGACGGAGTGCATCGAAGATATTGTTCAGATGAGTTCCAGCAGGATAGTGTACATATGCCGCCATTTTGTCCTTATGCGTCAAATAAATAAACAAATAATCAAATTAAAAAGCAAACAAAAGAATAAATACTCGTACAATTAAATCTACTAACACTGAGTTCCTAACAGATGAGGCATGTACTAAATTCGCAGTCTCGGTGTCTGGCTAGTTTTTTCTCTTGCATTGCTATACTAAACAGGCAAGTTAAAGTTTACACATGAGGCCATTTGTTATTATAAAATTGTGTTCTCAAAGAATGCTAAAACAGATTGAATAGGAAAGAACTCTTACTTGAAATTTATAACCTTAAAACTTCCCAACATTTGGATACAGAACCATAAAACTTCTTTGTTCATGTGCGATTTAAAGCGAGAGGATTTTGAAATGTGCCTATATATGTGGGCTTTATACATATATCATAATGTCCACAAGAAATAACGCTGAGATTTCACGATCTGTAATAAAACCATATGAATAATCACATGTGGCAAAAAAAAATTTACACCATTCTGTAGAGATTTTGATTTTATCATAGACATAGCAGACAGCAGGAATGCTATGTTGTGGAAAACTTGGTCTAAAATATTTCTTCAGACTTCTGGTATAAAATTTGTTGCTACGTTTTAGGTAAAAAGTAGTGGAACATGTGAAATTAAAACATTATTTGTGCGATATTAAAAATAGAATCGGTACATATATATCCAACTAGAAAGCCCGGTGGTCATACGAAATGACCGCTGTTCTAGATATGTAATTAAAATGATTTGTGCAAAGGTGTCTGCTAATTTAAACTGAATTACTCAGGGCAGGCGGCGAGGACACCCCTTTGCTTACTGCCCCAGTGGGTTTTCCCCTTCTACTTGCTTAATTGCTTAAAGTAGAGTACAATGAAGGAAACCACTGGTTGTACATTTCTTAAGAGCCCACCGCTAGCTCAATCAATAAAAGGTGAATTAAATAATGAAATGTTAATTCACATGTTAAAAATCTCTTTGTACACAACATTTCTTGTGTAGATCTTTCTATCAGCACACGAATGAAATATAAGAAGTTTAAAAACTCAAACTTTTGCTTTTTGACCAAAGTTTCCAAAGTAAAGGAAGAAGCATGTATGGAGTGAAAGCAAATGGTCTTGAAGCAAGTTAAAAAGAAATTGCTGAGACAATTTAAATATGCGTATATTAAAGAACTTAGGTATTTCTCCCGCCTTCTTAGCATGTTTTCGTAGTATAGCGGGCAGCACACTCGGCACGTATTCGAGAGGTACGTGGTTCAAGTCCCGACGAGGGCGTTGCTCATTTTTCATCTCTCCTGCTTCCGAAAAATACCTAATGTCCCTACGAACTAATTACTGTAAGTTTTATTTTTACATGAATCAGGTTTAATTTTAAAAAAAATTAAAATTTGTCTCATTCTTAAACGACTAAATTTGCCTAAAATACGAAAAACAGATCTAAATGCGGGTAAAAGTAGCTATGAACAATGAAAATCTGGGTACAGTTTCTTCACATAATGTATTTAATGGCGTTGGTGCCTTTAGTAAAAACGTTTTTTAAGTTAATAAGGAAAATATTGGGAAACAGGAGTAAATAAAATTCATGAAAGATAAAACCAAACTAGAAAATCGTTCTAATTTCCATTTCTCCTTTCTCACCAAATGGCTTTTTCACCATCATTTCATATAATGCTTTTTTGTTGCTGTCAAATTGGAATTGTAACAGACTTAGCACTTACCTGTAATGAAGGAAAGCTGAAGCTGTCGCAATTTATTAAAGGAGCACTCATTTATTTTGACACCATTCCTAAATGCGCAAGAAAGATTACGAACCTAGCTTTGATGGACAGAATGGTTACAAGCAATGAACTCTGATGGGCTTTGAAGTTGATTTTTATTTTTAAGAGAATTTCTGTATGGGTTCACTTAAAGACAGCCGGAATATACGGAAATATATTAACATAATAACTCAAACATCAAACACAGAACATGCTAAAAATTTAAACTAAACAGTAGTTAAGACTATCAGTTTATTCTTTTAAACAGAATGAAATAAAGTCACTTCACGACGTGGCATTATTTACAGAAATATATCCTTTTACTCTATATTTCTTCCGTATATCTTTATGAACTCTTCCTGTTCTTTGTTTATTCTGTGTTTGGCATCTTGTCAACATTTCAAAGAGTCTTTCTTAAATTATAAGCTAGAGTGTTACTGCATATAAAAGCAGTTTCGTTTTGTTGTAATTAAAATTAGTTAAGTAGTTCTTTTAAAGTTAAATCATAAAAGCAGAGAACGGTTGTTTATTTTAACACATGTTCCGATATAATTAGACATTTTTCACACACTGAGTGACAATGCAGCAAATGACAAAAGCGAGTTCGACTTAAGTAAACTTCTGTAACAGGGAAAGAACATTCTTTTTTTTTTTTTTTTTATTTTTATTTTTATTTTTATTTTTTATTTTAAATGTAGATTAGAATGCTAAATATTAGATTCTGGATAAGAATTTTTGTAATATTTTGTTGAATTTTTTCCTTGGTTATAATAGTATATGTAATTTCAATGATATAGCTAATGAAATCAATTATCATTGAATCATTTTAATTTAGAATTCTTCATTAGATTTAAATGTTATAGATTTGGAGATGGTAACCATTCTTATACTACACCTAAATGCTTTTTTCAGATATTACTATTTTTAGTTTGTTAAAATAGCCCAGAGCAAATGAAAGATGAAATTTTTGACAATTTACGCACCATGATGTTACCCAATTATCTTTGAAATTAGAAAATCATATTACTTATTAGTGTAATAATGTAAACAGTTCGGAACAATATGCACTTTTAAATAATGTTTTGAAATTTTTAGGTTCATATTGTTTTGAAAACGAAATAAAAAACAAACACATAAGATTTTAGAATTAGAATAACGTCTGAGTTCATAATTTGTTTACATTTCCCATTTAAAAGGCCACCCAGTGAACGAGAGGTAAAATCATTGAATACTGATAGATGATACCGATTCAAATCTCGGGAACAGGTTAGTAGCGTGGGGGGTTTCTCGTGGTTTATCCGTACATATAATGGGACTAGTTGGCAGTAGTCCGTTTTTTTCTTAGTATTCCTTCTGCTCTGATTACGACAAAGCTCTAGTGTGCTTTGTCGTAATCAACTAACCAATCTGACATTTGGAATGGTATAGTCGTATGGAATGGTTTAGTTGGTATTCCAGGGGTTCTTTTGCCTTTAAATGACATTCAGTTTTAGAGAGCAGGCTTTATTTTTTAGCTTTAGAGAATTATTTCACCGCCGCACAGACATATCCTCTTTGATTTCTTGCCGATGAAATGTAATCTGAGTCACGACAGTTTTACTAATTTACCAAGGGTTAATTGACAGCATTTCGAAGCTTTTGCTATCACCTCCAGAAATTTCACCGCCCACCAGCGACCGAGAAGCCCCTGAATACTGGTAGTTTGCTCTGGGTTCAACTCTAGATAAACAAACTGGCTGCATGAGCATTTTCATTATTATCTTCATCCACAACATGGTTACGAGCCAGTTTTCCTTGGAGAGTCCTCCAAGAAGGCATCTCTCCTCTTAAGCAAACAGCCGTAGCGTGGTTTGACATTAAAATAAACCAAAATAAATAAATAAATAAATAAAATAGCTGAAATATTTCAGATTTTAAATTGCGTTCAAAGGGACTTTTTTTAACGTTTTGTGTGTTACCTTGATTTGTTAAATATCATGTTCCACGTACTCAAACTATAAAATTCAATTCAACAGCAATAACACAAATTAATTTTAAAATGAGCATATCTTTAGAATTTCCGATACACAGTCTCGCGCGCTGGAGATAAAAATATTGTTTTCTTTTCGTACGGTGTTGCCATTGCTCGCTTTGAAATCGTTTAGTTTTTTAATCAAAAATTCGTTGAAGTGTTACAAAATCTGAAATCGATAATAAAACAAATTTCAAATTCAAATTAGGGCTTCCACATGCCCGTATTCTATGGAAGATTACGTTTTTCAAATTTTGATGGCTCTGTACCGTTGTTTTATCACAGTGCGAGAAACATACATACATTTACGCAGAATCTTCATTATTTAATTTCTTTAAATACAAGACAGGGCGATAATATATGGTGGCAACGATTTGAAAAGTGATACACCCTTTTAAAGTTTTCGACGCAAAATGCCAAAACAAAATTAATAGTCCTTCAGGGCAAATTGCCCCTTTGGACTAAAAAGAAATTTCGTTGCCTTGTTTAAGATGGATGGCGACAATATTCTGCTTGATAAAGTTTTGCAATTGAGACTGAAATTACTGATTGGCTCACTGAGCTTATGGACCTGAGGTAATTCAACTTTAAGTATAATGTTAAAAGTGAAAGTGGCACCAATGAAAATTGTACATATCAGCGCAAACCTTTATACAGCAGAATGTAAAAAATAATAAAAGGAAATAAAATATTAAGATTCACTGTCAAAAGTAATTAAAAAAGTCTCTTTTAAATGGGAAATGAAATTGGAAAAATTAGAGAGCAGATTTGCATTTTAAGACATGCTTTTAGTCTACGACATTAGTAACAATGGAAACAAATCTCCATTAATGGACAACTCCGCTTTAGCGGACACTTTCCCTTAACGGATAACTCTGAGTCCCAGTAACCTCGAAGTAGAAGACCAATGTTTTCCTACTTAATTGGACACTCTCTAGTAATTAATAAAGCCTTGATCCAAGAAGAAACCATCAGCAGGAGAGGGAGTCGAATGTATTTATTTGAAGGGAAAAGGCAAAATCTTTCCTTTTGACCCCTTTAGTACATTCATCTGTCAGTACGATGACAATTTACTATTATGTTTATATAAAAATATCGAAATGAAAGTAGAACAACGAGAACATTGAGTCTCTCCAACTAACATTTGAAAAGTTTTTTAAAAATTCTCGAATAAATTTTTCTGAACTGCTGTTCGATAAATATTGAATATTTCGGATCCACTTTTCAATAACTATTAAAGTATCTCTCACGTATTATTCAATAAATATCTGATCTACAGTTTTGATGCGCGTCAATTTACAATCCTTAATAGCATTTTACACAATAAATATTGTTGCGAAATGCAGTGAGATAGCTAAACGGCTACCTTACGGTTACCAGAAAGTGGCAGGTAATAGCAGGGTTGCCAGGTTTGGCGCGAAATCTCCAATTTGTCTATATTTGTTGACAAAATGGCAATATGTCATAGACGAAGCGAGAACATTCCACAACGCATTCTGAGCGGTTTTTCTTGGGTAAGTTAAAGCTATATATTCTCTATCTGTACAGAGAATAGAGTATCTTCAGTTCAGAGATTAGCTTGAGAGCTATCGACCGAGTGGGAAAATGTATTTAGTGCTTTGCCGTGAAGCTGCCTTCACTATTATAGCCCGAAGGCAGTGTTGCTGAGTGTTTCAGCGTGCTTGTCGCAGTTTTTCGGCGAGTGTAACGACGAGTTTTGACGTGGCTTTCGAACTGCCGTGTGTAACAATGCTTACTGGCGAATAAATTGTGTTTTAATTCTTCATCAAGTGTTATCAATCAATTACTCCAAATCCATGTAGATTTGCCGTAGAATGCAACAGTCTTTAGCAAGGTCTTCCCTAAAGAAAAACATCTAACATAATAAATCGAATGTTACTCTGTATCATGTGATAACATAATAAAAAATATGCAGATTTTTCATTATTGCACTCGAATTGTTGGTTCTAAAAATTCCTCTATGTTTCATTTCCGGTAATTTCTTTTTTATATCTGATATTCCTTGCTACTCATTTTTATTATCCCCTACAGCTTTATACGGCTTTTCCGTACAGCTTTTGGCTAATATTTTATATCACGAACTTTTTTGTTTCTATTTTATTATCTGGGCGTATACTTTTCTGATTGCTGTCGCTCTGTTTCGCATATTCTGCTCTAAATTTGATCCATTCACTTAAAATTATTGTAATATTAGTTTTCTCTTAGCTTTTTCATGGATGAAAGTTTATTCAAAGCAAGCCTTTTCTTGTTTTTTAGCAACTAGAAAGTAATAGTAAAATAAGAAACTTTTTGAAAATCCTCCGTGAAAGGAAATAGTGTATCACAACTTAAATTACCGACTAGCATGTTCTCAAGCTTAAACTTCTGTTTTTTCTTGAGACCATCAAAGTTTTTACAAGTGAAGACAGTTCAGCTAAACATAACTCAATAGATAGATAATGTTAGCTACCAACACCTCATAGCTTGTATTTATGACGTAGTTTTTAACTACAGGGGGTCATGATACTACTGGAATCTTCTAAAAAAATCAGTCTCGGAAATGTGTTGAGGAAACTACCAAAATATTGCCAAGTTGATAAAAAAATCGCCAAATATTGGCAGTTTAGCCTTATAGAGAGATGTCAACGGTTTGTTTCAAGCTGCTTTTGTAATACTAACAAGGTCAGTTTATTTAGAATTACAACAAAAGATTAAAGGAATTAAACACATATTGATACAGTAAATTACCACAAATTTATTATTATATATAATACATAACAAATAACAATAAAATTGATTGGATATTTTAAATAAATATATAAAAACAAATATTCAATAAATAAAAATATGCAAAAGCCAAAGTAGAATAAAATGCAAACAAATAAACACATTTATATACATTAAAGCAAATATAGAAAATTTTAAATAGTCATAAAATTGCTCGCTTCAAATGCTTTCTTTCTTTCCCGCCTTCTAAAAGATTGTGATTCACTTTGTAATATAAATAGGTCAGTAACTTGATTTCAACTTGAGTTCCAGCTATTAATTTATGGAAAAAAACTGAATAATTAATTTACGGAATTTCTGATATTTCACAGATATCAAATTCCCCCATGAATTTCGAAGATTTAATTTTTAATTTCTCTTTCTAATTATTGTACTACTTTAATATTTATATCATTTTTATACTATTTTTGTTAAAGTTTCTTAAAAAATGCATTGCAGAATAGCTCGTTTCCAAAATTGAAAATAGAAGTTTGAAATACTTTAAGATCTGCAGAAAGAGGTACCGTCATATAAAATAGCACTTCGTTGACCATCTTTTGCCGACAAACAATTTCAACACCGCATGATATTTTTCAAAAGCGAGCAACTGTGCAAGGAAAATATGCGTATAAAACGTGATGTAATATGTATATAAACAAAAAACACTTTCAGTTGGATGGTTATCTTAATCTGTTGAAATACGGTTCCAGAAAGTTATCAATTTATAAATGTTAATTTCTGTTAAAAATGTAAAGTATGATATTAGTTTAGTTTTGTATTAATACTTTATGTTATTGCTTCGTTTCTGGTAGACATCCTACTCAAATGTTCCAACGCGAAATTTTCCTGAAATTGTTATTCTAAATTCAGGCAAAGAAATTTTCTAGAATTTTTATTGCTTACTCTGCGATCGCTCAGAATATATTTCCTTCTTCTCCAGTGATAAAATTCTTGCCCTAATTACAAGCAATAATTAATCAAAAAAGCACTGGATATGTTTTAATTTTATTTTTCGTGTTCCTCACAAAACACCTTTTTCTACTAAATTCTCATCCACATCATTATTATCTTCTAAATTATTAATTATAGTTTCCTTATCTAACTACATTTTACATAGAAAAGAGAGCTCATATTTCAAGTTCAGCAATGGAATCCGATTTTCTCCTCCTATAAGCAATATAAGCAAAGATAAAAACGGCTTTTATGCACAAAAGAAATAGCAAAATTATTGCTCTTTGAGCAAAATAGAATGTAGCTATAATTCAGGTTTTTAGTACCGAGCAAAAATACAATAAATTATGCCATTCTAAAGTTCAAACTATCACGTTAAATGTGGCTATTTTTAATCAGTTGTCTTCCGCCATTACCACAAAAACTTTCGTTCAGTAACTTTTAAAAGAAGAACTAAATGAAGAGTGATAATGTGTTCCACATTTCATTTCCCGCTATTAAACATATCTTAAGAGAACGAATGCATGCAGAAATTCTGCAATCGATGGATCAGTTTTGAGCACGAATGACACCATTATGGCGCTAGAAACAAGAAGAGAAGCTATTCCTGATACGAATTGAGATTAGAGAGTCCAAATCATCATATCTCGTTTATTTTCCTTTGAGATTTTCAAACCAAAAGGGCAAAAAAAAGAAACAGCTGCAGGGTAAAGAGAGTTGTTTAATTAGTGCATATCTATTCTGCTCAGTCGCCTTATTCTTTGTTTATATTCTGAGCAGTCTTAACGGCACTTTAGTGCACATTGTTCTGATTGTGCCCTGCTTCAGAAAAGCAATTTTTGAAAGCAATTATGGAAGCATTCTGAGTATTTTTGTGCATAAGCCGAGGGATATTGGCAAATGTGTTACTATAGAGTGCCCTTCTATACACCATTTCCACAGAAATCCTAAGATGGTCTTCATTTCTGTAACCACTAACCGTAGATATTTACTACTTACAATTAAACGGCAGGAGTATTTATGTTATGTCATTTTTTAATTTAATAAAGTCAATTTAATAAAAATTTAAATATCTAACGTTTTTAATCCCCCACTTGTCGTATAGTTATATTTCGCAACAATTTGTACTAATTATGAAAATTGTGTACAAGTTGATACAATTGATGTCCTCGAGGATCAGTTAAAAAATTCATTAGAATAAATCAGGGTTGATTTTTTTCTTTAATTATCATTCTATGGTATTCTTTTCTTATTACTAATGTAAGACATTTTTAATGTGTAACTTTGTTACAACTGGTGTGCTGAAAGAATTTTCCCACAAGTAATTTATAAGTTTTTTAAAGCCTAAAAATACATTACTAATACTCTTGTGGAGTAGTTTGGAGTCATTAGCTAATAATTATACAAATAAATCATTAAACTAGAAATATTTACCATTTTTAATTTATGAAGATAACTTTTGATTTTTTGAGTGAATTTTTTTCCGTATAGAATGAGTATAAAATTTTGCTAAAGATAACTACAAAAACTCTGAGACTATATGGAAATTACATTTCCGAATCTTCCAAAATAAATTCCTTAAATTTAGAAGTGAACATGAATGATTCCGTCAGAAGTATATATGCCGAACTGACCAACCAAGTACTAAGACCAACTTTTCAAAAATAAAGACCGTATAAAGATTTTAACGAACACGATATATACAACTTCAGTATTATTTACGAAAAATTTGATCACAGAAATGATACGTATTATAGGTTAAACTGCTGGTCAGCGATAAGATCTAGCGGGGTGTCTTTGGTCCATTGGGATTATAACGAGGCATGGGAAAATAAGTAGGTAATAAGAATACATTTTAAAAATTTTGTTGCCTAAACATCTTTAAAACAAATATTTAAACATTTTCTTCATTATACGTATTTTACAGTGAAGCTTCTTAATAAGGATTACGCCAAATTATAAAAGATAACCTCTCATAGAAGTCCGTCTAAGTTGCATATAGGCTCATTATTTTAGTCTAAGAAAACGGAGTTATAAGCAATTAGTCTCTTATTATAAAAACATGATAACATATATGATATCCAATGATATTCAGTAGAATGCATGTAGAATATTCTTTCGATATAGCATATTTTTTTTCCCCTAAAAGGAGGGGGGAATCAGACAGGATTGCAAAGCTATTAGACAATGTGATTTAGACATCTGCAATCAAGTACAAATTCTCCTTTTTAGAACAAAAATCGAACCGCGGATCTCTGGATACGCGCCCAGCGCGCAGACCACCACAGACCTGGGTGCGGAGAATCATCATCCAACACCCTTTTAGTTCGGGCGCCACTGTACAGACATTAGGTATTTTTTGAAAGCAGGTCAGATGAAAAATGACTTGCTTATAAATTTCAAATAAATTTTCTCGGTTAAATTTGGTGACTTTTTTGTGTTTTGGTGACTTTTTATGGTGTAAGATTTTATAACCAAATCTTTCTTAATTCAATCGTATTGATATTTTCAACGTTTATCATTTCGAAGGATAGAAATTTGTGTTTTTGAAAGAACTCCCTTTTAACTATTTTCGTTACCTTGTAGAGACATTAGGATTTTTTTGGAAGCGGTAGAAATGAAAAACTTGCAACGCCTTCGCTGGGAATCGAACCGCGGACCTCTGGAATACGCGTCCAGCGTGCAGACCACTACACTACGAAGGCATGCCAAGAAGGCGGGAGAAATACCTTATAAGTTAATTTTTATACAGAATTCTGATAAGATCGGTACGGTAATACACACGGTATTATTATCAGTACAATGATTTCGGTATCAGTTTTAATGTGTTAACATTCTGAATATTTTTAATTCTTCGCGTGTAAAAAAAGGCGATATGTTTTAGTCTTTTACATTACTGTATTTTGTCATATGTAATACTGTAGATTTTTATTTATTTATTTATTTTCAGACGAAAGATATCTTTGACGAAGAATTCACCATTCAATCTCGAAGCGATTATCCTGACTTAGAAGACCTGAGTACATTTTTCGATTTCGAAATCGGTCCTACAAACGAGAAAGACCATATCCATTCTCAGTCTCCCCCAAGTTCTTCAAAAGGATCTAGTGTCACGCGGACGTATCGTAACAAGCATTACTACTACTATAACTCAGGAGATACTCAATACCCCTCTGGCAGATACTATTCTGTTCCGAAGGAGAAGTTAGTGACTCCAGGATCTCACTATAAATCTCCCACTGAAACATCGACTAAAGCGAATGATTCTGAATCCACTATTAGTCAAGCAATTGTGGGACCCTATCAAGTATCTGTGGTGGATGCCAAAAGTCCCATGCTTTCCAAACTCGGATTCAGTCAAGAGGATTTAGAAAGACTTTCTGGCTATTCCAGACGTAGCACTACAAACTCAACAATGCTCGAATCTGATTCAGTGCCACCGGCAACGTATGCAGAGGATCCTAGATCGCACCAGCCGTACCCTGGATATCCCTCTTCACACTCCCAGCCTCCGAAAAAGCATGCAGAACGTTATGAATCATCTAAATATCCATCATATTCTTCTAACAGACCAATTGAAAGGGAGTATAGGCCAAACGAATACTATCCGCCTGAAACTTCTACTCCACATAGAGGATATTACAGTGCACCTCCTGCTAATTCACATCCTCCACCCCAAGGTTCATATGATGCCAAAAGTTACAAGGCTGTTCAGGATTCTACCCCTAGAGCATATTCAACATATCATCACCAACCTTCCAATTACAATCAGTATCCTCCTCCTCCTCCACCACCAGCGCCTTCAAGTACGTCTTCTTATTCACCAAAAAGAAGTCCAAGTGAACCTTGGAGGCACAGTCCTTCAGCCCACACAGACTGGGATGACACTAAACCAAAAAAGCAAGAGAGTTGGCAAGGAGAGGGACCATACCCACCTCATCCACCGCCACTTCCATACAGCAGTACTCCATCGAATTCTGAACCTCACCAATCAAGACCTTCATATAACTCCCAACCTGATAAACCAAGCCATCGATATGCCACTTATCACAAGCCCGAAGTCCCTTCGAAATCAGGCTACAGCCCTTCAAGCAGTATTTCATCCAGTTCATCAGACTACCACGTTCACAAGCCAAGCTATTATCCACCATCTTCTACTTACTCTAGTTCCTCCAAAGTACCTTCAAGATCTGGTTCTGTAAGCTATGGTTCTTCTTCTCATCATCATCCTCCGCCTGGTAAACCAGGAATTACGATACGTTTCAAGGCTAAGTCTCCCGGTCATCATGGACTAAACATTCCTCTCAATTTCAATCCTTTAGAAGTGGTGAAAAAATTAATACCTTTATCTGCCCTCAATCCACTAAACAATAAAAAAGTGACGATAGGGATTACTATAGAAAATAAAAAAGAGCACCATGACTACCATTCCTATTGAAGATCTCTGAGTGAATAGTGTGAGAACGGAACTTCCACTGTGATACTAAATTACTGAATCTATGTTTTAACCAACATGATGCGTATTACCAACAACTCTAATATTCACTGTTAATATATGTGCCACTTTATTCTTGGAACTGCTGTGACAATAGAAGATCATTTGTCCAAAGCATCTACATATTTAGGATTAAAGAAATTTTATAAACTTCGAGTAAAGAAATAAATAAGTAAATAAAACTTGGAAAATGATAAAGAAATAAGAGTACTTACATGCATTTTAATCAAGTAACTACGAGTAAGAAAGAAAACCTCCTTCTTACTAGAAACCTCATTCTTATTATACGAGCATTTGAACAAAACAAAAAGCTGAACAAGAATAAGTCAAAAAGAATCATCCTGGTGCAAATACGTTTTTAGTAAATAATGTAATTGATGCTTAGTTATCTGTAATACGTCAGAATTAACTTTAACTAACGAAGTTTCTTGCTACATATTTCAGATATTTCATATAATTTATTTTTTCAAGGAATACATATAAAGTCAGTAGTCCAAAGCAGTAAACGACATTCCGGTCTCCTAATTTGCCGGGCATAAATCTTTGCGATAATTTTTTGGGGAAAGTTGTATTATAGATACTGTTTTTCTGCCGCTCTTGCCATTCGACCTTGCTGAATTCTAAATCCACGTTATCTACGTCATCATATCTGTCACAGTTGTAAGAGGATCGATTGATTTCGATATGCTTCAACATACTTGGACTGGATGTATGTTGCGTGACAAAAGGGTCTCACACGGAGCACCTGTAAAGTTGCTCATTTACACTATTTCAACTCTGAGCCTAAGGAACGAGAACGAACTGGACGGCTCCACTTGATGAAGTTCTGAATGAATTAGTTTCATAAAGGGAATAATTCACTTTTGAAATTTCGAATGACATCATTAGACTAGGTTGTTTATTTGTTTTATGCAACAAAATGCATATCTACTCTCTGAAATCCGTGAGTGCATTTTTACTTTTTAGAGAAGCCGTCAAGTTTCATAAGCCCAAAGTTCTGCTAGTGTAAACGGACCTTTATGTGGGTCAAAAGCTTGTAGATTTAAAAGTTAATTTGATGCATCACATGTAAATATATACTGATCACATTCTTTGCCATAACCGTTTGCAACAGGATGATTCTCTTTGGCTGTGGCTTAGCACCGTATTACCAGCCTACTTTAGAGTTACCAAGGAACTCTTCATGTGAAAAAGATGTATGTAACTCAATGACAGTTCCTCTGGAGTGCATGTAGTACATTACAATAATTGTGTCATCAAGTGATGAGTTTTATAATTGGATTAAAATAATTTTTAAAAAGAGAGAGCTAAAATTTATCAATCGAATTGTGTAAATGTTTGTCAATTTAGATTCTTGGATAAAAGATCTTCTGTTGTGTTATATATTCAAAGAACACTTCTCAGTACGTTCAGCAGAAGTTGAATGATTGATCTGGTATCTTGTATAATATATTTCAAGAAAAAGATATTTATATATAGAAAGACATTCATTTATAAATGTCATATATTGAAACTTCTTGTGGAATTTTTTTTTATGTATGCTATTTTCTTGTTTTAGTTATGTAGTAGAAATGTCTTGAGAAGTTTTAGTTTCAAAATTTAGTTGGAAGACAATTACTTCAAAGCGGCGATATCTAAGCCATCTGAAAATACGGAAAGAAACTATCGTTTCTTTAACCTATTACTTTGCAAAATTTACTTATAAAGTAGAAGTTTAAATGGCAAAGTTAAAATTTTTGTTGTTAAGTTACTTTTGCAAAGGAACTCTCATTATGTTTTTAATAAGAACTTTTTGTAGAGTCAATTGAATTTATTTGATAAAAATTTGTGTAAAAAATATTGTAGAATTATTACTGAACTGAATGTAAGAAAGGATCAATTGATATTATTTGACCAAACGTTGTTCACGGTTTGTTTTCTTCAACATTGTTTATGCATATACACCGTCCGTTCAAAAAGTCCCGAGCCAGATTTTCTTCCTGGCCTATAATCACAACTAGAAATTTTAACTGGAATAAATCAGGGAATGCGATTTCCGGATGTCATATATCAGTTGTGCAAAAGGATTTAGGTGTAAGAGGATTGATTGTGCAAGAGGATTTCGTCCGGAATGATGGAAGGAGAGAGATTTCTTCTTGATGCACGACAATGTGCCCACTCACACGGCTGGTATTATAGTGCAGATTTTAGCGAAAAAACATGCGCCAGTTCTTAACCATCCTCCATAGTCACCGGATTTGTCGCCCAGTAACTTTTTCTTTTATACCCGAAAATGAAACTTCATATGAAGATCCCCGCTATTATGACGTCACCGATAATCAAGCCACAGTGATACGCAGGTTGTATAGCATTTCAAACAAGGACTTTCCTGGCAGTTTCATATGATTGTATGAACATTCTGTAAATTGTACTTAAATGGCGGAGGGAGATTATATAGAATACTGAAGTATTAAAATGTTCATCTTAAGTTCTCATTAATTCAGTTTTGGAAATTTTTGGGCAGACAGTGCATGTTGAAGAATTTAAAAACTCTACAATGTGTTTTCCAATGATGAGAAAAAAAAATTTACTCCCTAAAATTAAATTTTAAATAAGAATTTACACTCAAGATGAAAAATTTCGTTATTGAATTATTAATTTCTTAACCATATTTATTTATTGATTTTATACAGATCTGAGAACACCATTTTTAAAAAACATGCCTGTTTTCTTAAAACGAAATATTTAAGTTTTATGAATGCACATGAAATCATTTTGCTGCACAATAATCTTAAATGATAATCTTCATACCAGTTTTGCAGGAAATTCTGGCTGAAAAGTTTATTCCTTATTTATATCAAAGCATGTTTGTAATTTTAATGCCAATGCGCATAGTAAAGTCCAAATTGTTAAAAACTAACGTTGCTTCTAAAGAATTCATAAAATAATTAAAGGCCAACGTACTGATTATTTAGTTAATTTTTTCCAACCGTAAAATAAATCCTTTACTGTAACTTGTAAACTTGTATGCAATTAATTCAAAGTGCCATAAAAGTTTTATTCATAACTAGTTTCCTCAAGAAAGGTGTTCAGTTTTATTCAGACATGAGTTTGCTTTGATCCAAAAATACTTTCGATCTTGTCAAAATAATTCTCGCATATGAGAGAACTGAAACATGTTTTTACATGGTCGATTTGGGTTCTGTTATGGTTATATATTAGTATTACATTTATTTTATAGCTGTAGCTTCGCTTCGCAATTTAAGTAATAGGGGGATTATTTAAATCAAAGATATTATTATTCATATATTTTTGGTAAGCCAAAAAACTAAAATGCTTATGTCAAACTCAGAAATCTGAATATCTAAATTAATTAAAAGTCGATAGAAAATTATGGAATTTAAAAGGAATCTTTATTGTTGTTGTAAGGACATCTTTGGATACATATTGAAAGTATGTAAACAATTTATGCAATTAATCAAATTTTTAGGTTTTTTCAATGCATTTCGAGGCAAACACAAAGAATTTTATAAAATAAAAAATTATGTTTAGTAAACGCATTCAGCCGAACAGTTTAAATTCAGTTCTTAGTTTATGGGACATGTTTATGACACTTCAGTTTATCTGCTTTATAAATTAAAGCATTAAATTAAAAAGTGAGCATTAAATTGCTTTATAAATGAAGCATTAAATTTTTAAGCAGCCGAAACCTCGGTTCACGAATTTAATTCATTCCTGAAGGGCGTTCATCAACCGAAATGTTTGTAAGAAGTTTCTTCTTAGGAATTAATGTAAAATGAATTAATTTATTCCTGGACCACAGATGACTGTTTACTTAAACTTCACACTTGTAAACTAACTAAGTACTTGTGTTAACAAACTAAGTACTGGTGTACAAGTTCGTAACCCAAAAGCGATAGAAGTCAAATATAAAATGAAAAAAGATAAAAAAGTACATATTAAAAATGATAATCATAATATTAGACAGATAAAATAGGCGAAAACTTAATTTAATTTTACTGTATCTGTGAAAATGAGTGTGGAAGGCATAAATGGAAAATGACGAGTAAAATATTGTATCGATGTGAAATTTCTTCCATAGCAATATCACAGATATTCCATAGCAATATCACAACATCTTTCCGTAACAATCTTTAGAGAGCATCTTCTTTTACCTTTTCCTTTCCCCTTAGTGCCACTCTACTTTGCTTAAGATTCACTGGGCCTCTGTTTCTTTCAAAATTTGCTAAATAGGATATGCTGTTGATTAGGTTTTAAAGTGAAACATAGCATTTTCATTGAAACTGATTACGATGTAGCTTGCTACTGCTTTATTAAGGATGAAATTTTTATGTGCAAGCTTTTCATCTTCCCATTTTTCAAAAACTTCGTGGATCAGAGAAATGGCGTCATTTTTCTTTCTTTCTTTCTCCCAAAATCGCCTTTTATTGCTGCTTCTGAAGTTTTTGTAGCTCTTTCGTGTTCCGCTTACTGTTATGATCTTATAGTAGTTTCATCACGTCTTTATTGTTAAATTCTTACAGTACGGTTGTGCTTGACACATAATATCATCCGTAAAAAATAGTATTAAATATCAAAGTTTCTCAGAATCAACCCAATTTTGTTATAAATTCGTCCAGGCAGAATTCGTGGTCCTGTACGTCCCTTGTTGCCAGGCTTTGTTAATGGTAGGTAAGCAATGTAAATTATTAAAATGGTAAAATCGAAACTCTTTGAAAATCAGTAGGTTACTGATTAGAGTGTTAAGAGCTCTGAACAACGCTCGCCATCCGAGGCGGTTTATATATATATATATAAGGTTAGAAGTTCGTAATCTGAGGTTCCACTATATATCCAAATGGCAGCTGGGGTCTTACTAGTGCAGAAAGAATAAAATTTGTTAAAATGTTTGGCTTGTAAGGAAATGTACAAAATCTTGACGGTGATGGCATATTTTACAAAATTTCTTGGCAACATTTATGAAATGTTTTAAGTGCTTCATTGATTTCCTTCTCTAAATCGAGTTTTAATGGCGTTTCCTTGTCTAAAGAGAATATATACGATGTTTCAAGCTCACTGTGTAGATAAATACATATTGTGCCTGTAAAGTTTTTTCGCGTCTTTTTTGGACAACATTTTGTTGTAAACATATATTTCAAATTATAAAATTACCTTAAATGACGTAAATGTTCCTGTTTCGGAATTCTTATATTTAAAGTAATCTAATTTGCAAAAATTACGAGATATGCCCTTTCAGACGGCTCACTGGACACTGGTTATATTTAGTAAGATTTTATATTCATTCTTAAAAATAAAAGAGGTTTAGATAAGTTTGTGATAAGACAAAATTTGACCGAAGTATCTAACTTGAAAACTTGAGATCATGCTTTTTGAAAACTGATGGGGCGTAACAAATTGGAGAAAGAAATAATATAAATCTGCGTTTAACTAAACGTGAAATATTTGTTTAGGAAAACGTTGCTGATGTTAATAGATTTTTTTCCAAGCCACAAAGACAAACTTATCGCTTTCCTTGAAGGATGGGTTAAAGGGTAATTACTATGAACCCAGGTTTATACTTTTTTTATATAATGTCATTCAATGTTATATCTTTAGAATTTGCTAGGGCATAATATTCTTTCACTTATATATACATATTTTTTTTTTACATTTTCTGCGCCAAAAAGACTTGTCACACAATGTTTTAAGTGCTAAAAATGCGGTAATAATATTCACATGTAATTTTATTACTTAAGTATTATTAATCTAATAGTCGTAAAAATGTTACGAGTTGGCTTGAGGCTTGCTACTAGGTTCCAAAATTCAAATTTTATAAGAGTCTGTGATCTCTTTATATGTATAAATGTTTTGATCAAAACATTTCAGGGCAGTCTATGTATTAATGTTTGCCACTTAATTTATTAATATCAGAAACTGTTTACTAATCTGATATTTCATTTTTAGCTACATATGTATTTATATATTTCGCTCTTCAATTCGTGTGTGGCATTTTAGCTTTCCCAAAGTATGAGCAGAAAACCTAAAATTAAATATCTCGGTCAAATGTTGTCTTACGGGAGACAAGCGGTCTGTATTATTTTTTAGAACATGTATAAATTAGTAAACGTAGCGATAAGGACCAGGTTCATAAAAAAGTCAGATTTCGTAATTTTTACAAAATGAATTATTTTAAACTTCGAAATGCCAAAATATGAATATTTATGCCATTTGAAATGCATTTGTAATCGAAAGTATATATCTTTGACTAGCTATTGCGAATTTCTGAGCTGTATAAGGCCATTTATAGACACGATTGCTTTGAATGGCTGATAAACCCTTTGATTCAGTGTAAATGAACCAATAGTTCTAATGGTAACTACTAACAATAAAGTTTCAAAAGAGAATTTTCTAAAATATTTCTTTTCTTTAGAGAAATATAGTTTTAGAAATAGTGATTTACATTTACATTTGTGTAAATGTCAAAAAATTTAATATTTTGTATTCACTGAGAGTCAATTTTTATACGAGTTCTTGATCTTTAAATCTATATTTCTCGTTTTTGTCATTTAATTTAAGCCAAATAGTTTGGGTAAAAACATTTCATGCTCGGTTTTGCTGGGAATGTTTTTTTCAATGATCTTTAATAAAAAGCAAGAATTACTAATTGGAACTGCTTCTGCAGAAGGCTCACATAAACGATTTGTCGCATATATCTTTTGCAGATGCCAGCACATGATGAAGGTTCCAGTCCTACTTGATTTTTTTAAACTGAAAATGTTGCTCAAAGTTCAAGAGATATTAGTTGTGCAACTTTTATTTAAACCTCGTGAGAAAAATGCTGGCAATATATACATTGCATAAAATAAGATAGATCCTACAATGGGAATTTTATGTATAGTTTGCCTTTGGCGCATTGTTTTTCAATTTATTTGTTAGAATATATGCTTCTGTGACCTTCTCTGCCTTATTAGAACAAAACGGAAAATCATAACTTTTTGTAAACTTCTTTAATTTTTAAAAGAAAACAAGCCTTTTAAGATTTATTTCGATTTGGTGAAAATAATCGCCTCCGTACCAAATTTTTATCGAAATTTTTAATTTAAAGCAAAACAAGTGATATTTCAATTTTACAAATTTTTAAATATTCAATTGAAAACAAAGTCTATCCTTATCGAAATAAATCTCAATTGAAACAAATAACACGGACATAATCCGTTTTTTTTCTAATACGAATGTAACAGAAAATCATGATCGAAATAAGAAATTGTACACTAGCTGAAAACTAAAATTAAAGTAATCGAACAAATAGAATTAGAATAGAATTCATAAAAATTAAACAGAGTTTCTTCATTTATACAGAACATTTTATTAATTAAAAAATTCTCATTTCTGGTTATGTTTATTATATATTACTTTTATAGTATTTTCGGGTACTGTGAAACATATTATTAAAAGTGTATTATTCAAATTAAATATGTAATTAATTTTTATATTTTGGAAATGACATTATCGCAAAATGCTTTACTTAGACTACCTCAATTCTTAAAATAAAAAAAGGGAAGGGAAAAAAATACCTCATTTGTGATTTTTTAAAACTCTCTCTAACCTTACATTCTCATTCATTTCCCAACTAGAACGATATGCTAATTTTTTATGAATGATATTCTATGCTATATTAATTTTTCAATGCAATAAATTTTTTATATGCAGCAACAAAAATTTTAACCAAGAATTAGATAATATTTTTATTTTCGATACCTTGTTGCTATTGTTCACATTATGTTTTATATTTTCGATTTCTAGTTGTACATAGCAATATAGAGTGTTTTTAAATATGTGCAAGCTTTATGTTTTATATATTCTTTAATAAATATAGATATTTGTAATAGTTTTGTTTCCCTGTATTTCAAGCTGGCACTCATACACGAAACTTTAAAAAAAAAAGATATATATATACATTTACATTAATGCAGGTTGTTAACTAAACATGGTAACGTATTATTCAAAGGCTGTTAATAAAGAAAAATCATCTCTTTCATACCAAAAGGAATGAAATTTCAGACTCGCACAGAAATTCAATATAACACAGTATATGTAATTCTAATTTTCATTCATTAACATAATTTTGTCTAAAATTTGGTGTTCTGCAGCCTGCTTTTTATGAAAATTCAGAATATACGCCCTTGCACCTAACAGTATGTTAAAGAATCGTTGACTTGGCTACACTATAATAATAGCGATGGAAAGAGCATATCGCATCAAAAAAACTAAAAGTTAAATGATATTGGCTACAGAAAATTATGTTACCTAACTAAATCTAAAACTGCTTCGTTTGAGATCTTTCTCAAAAAACTTTTGTCCTATAATAAATTCAAAAACAACACTGTCAGTTACTGTATGCTTTTATTTAGTCCAGGGGTGGACAAAGGAGCGAAAAGAACATTTGAAGTCGTTTGCATCAACGATATTAAGGTCACGCCGTGAGGGAAAGTGGGTCCGATCATGAAACAGAATACTGATTCATGTTTTCAAGGTAAATAGAACAAGGAAAATAAGATGGTATATCTTGTCTTCTAGGTTAGACTATTGTTAAAAGAGATATATACTTAACATAAAATAAACTTTGATTTAAAAAAAAAAGTACACTTTAAACACATACGCTTTTAATTCTGTATGTTTTAAAAGCGCCAAATGGCGAACTTTTTTTTTTTTTTTTTTTTTTTTTTTTTTATTCATGTAACTAATATTCTCGAGAATTTATAACTGAGAAGTCAGAAATTTACCTTTAAAAAAAGAAGAAAAAATTCAGTTGCGATAAACGACAATGTATTATTTTTAAAATTATTTAATTAGTAGTCTAGAGAATTAAATAACTGAGAAATAAAAACTTTAATTTTAAATAAAAAGGAAAAATTAATTTCCTCCGAATGGAAGTATAATATTATTTGCTTTCATTTTCCCCAACGAAGATATTGAATACGGTTTTCTAGTAAAGAAGAAAGTTAGCCTTTACGAATGAAGGGAAACTAATGTTTAAGTAATTTCAAGGTCTTTTTAGACAAAAAAACGGTAAATGAAATTGTAGTTTAGCAAAGGAAAATTACGAGTAAAGAAATTAATTTAGTTTTTCTACATTTTAATTTCATATATTATACGAGGACTATGTTTTAAATAATATTCTGTTTTACAGTAAAAACGAAACAAATAAAATTTTCGCAAAAAATATTTATTTTCTTACCTTACTTCTTGTCTATATAAACATTTGTTATAACGAACAACGAGACTTTGCATACATTTCCTACAGAACTCTACCGCTGGTGATGATAGCTAGGAATTCACAGTTTTTGTAACTTCTTTTCATCATTTCTGCGTGCCATTTGTTCAAATCTTTTATTTGGGTGAATTTAGGTATTAAATGACTCCACCAAATCATCAGTTCTTACGTATGGCCGACAAAAGAGCGATTCGTCGTGGACATTTTTTTTTTTGGGGGGGGGGCTCTTTTCTTCAACTATCTCACTCATTTTTGCGTTATTCTGTCACTCAAAGCCCTATCATCGCACATTTCAAATACCTGTCAATGAATATACTCAGTATGTTTTCTGCTGTTAAGAATCGGTTGATCGATTGAATTTCACAGTTAGCGGGACACACGATTTTCTTAAACATTGCAACCGCACATTACGAAGCATACAGACGGAAGCCATGAATGCAATGGTATCAGATTGTACGCAAAGAAGCTTGGAACCTATACATATACTGATTCTTACAAACACGGCGAAATTTTAAACGATATTCACGAAAGAACTTAACTTTCAAATAGCTCTCGTATTGTCTCATTCATAAGAATAAATGAAGATGACTGTACTCGCCTCACAAATTTTAATTTCTTCCCTCGCTACAAATTAATGTTATTAAGAAATGTTTGACAGAAATATTGAGATGTCTCTTCTTCACAGAATATGACATTTTTTAATCAACAATAAGTAAATATATTTCAATTAATTGAAAATTCCAATTTTTTTTTTTTTTTTAAGATCATGTATCTCCATAGCAAGAAATACTTCTTACCACTTAAAAATTTGAATTAACATATTTCATTATATATCTACAGGATGGCGCATATTGCACCTACGAGTTTGAACTAGCAACTCTAGCAGAAAGCACCGTACTTATCTATGGCACACATCTGTGAAGAGTCAGGCAAAGCCAACCTCTGACCGGTGCAGTTGCGAATAGCGGTCATGGACAAACGCTCAGAAGATACTGAGGGAAAAGTAATGAAAATGTCTAGAAATGTCGGCAGGCCAGAAGATGGCTACAGTTTGTTTCCAACAGAACAGTGCAACAGCAAGCAAAATGACGGTTGCATTTCAATACATATTCCCAAATCGTCTGGAAGACTTGCTGCAACGTTTCGAACATTACACTAGCAGAAGAAAAACATTTAGTGAACGTTAATTTCAAGCTTATTTCATATTTGCATTGTCCGTATTATCTATTGAATTAAATATCCTACGTGTGTAACTACACACGTAGTATCCTACGTGTGTAACTACACAGTCTTAAGTTACTATAAATTCTCACCGTCTTCCTTTTAACATATACATGTGTCAACGATGGAAGATTACATAAATGAATCACTGCATGAACCGTAGGGCATTTCTGTTCCTTTTTGCCATCGTTTTATCAAATTCCTTCAAAAAGGTCGTAAAAATCGTAGATATCATTTTTCCCCTCCTGTTTGCTTATGAACCTAGCAATTTTTTCATATTTCTGAAGCAGCGGGTTTTCAAGGATTTAACCGATAGGTAAAGGTAAAAATTTCTGACTTTATTTAGCATTTCAGTAAGGCAGCATAGTCAGTCTTTCTTGCATTTCCCACTATAGTAAATTTTTCTTTGAAAGCCAGTATTTTATTTTAAAAAAGTATATAAATAACTTTCATTGCATTATTGTAACCTTTAATTACCCTGGGTATATCTAACATCTTCTGGTTTACACTTTATCTTCAATTACAGTTTTTTTTCCCCGGCAAGACAAAGGTTTTTTTTTTTTTTTTTTCTCTCCTCAGTAATGGAACAAGAATATTAACGGGCATAAACTATTCTTTAATCCTCCGACCGTTAGGGGTTTAGCCCTGAGATTTCAAAGTTCCTCAGAGTGTCGTGAATAAATGGTATTATCTTGATTATAGTTAAAAAATGACTCTTTCACTTTGATTCCTTCTCTTCCAATATACATCCTACCCGAAATTGGATATATTAAAGGCTGACAGAAATTTTCGTGTGTAATGATTACTAAAACCACTCTTCTATAGAAATTTTCTGTCCATAACGCTGAGAGTGTTTTAAGTACTTTAAAGAAATATTGTGCGTTTTTGTAAGAAATTCATTCCTCTCTTTGAGGCTGAATTTTTGCCAGTGTAGACATGTTATACCGAATGATCCAAAAAAAATTCAGCAAATTGTAACACCAATATTCATGGCAAATTGTTCAAATGGATGACAAACCTTTATTGTTACAAGTAATATATCATTTAAAACAATTGTTTATGCTGCTAGCTTTAAAAAACGTTTGGTGCAAGAGGGAGAAGAGTGTTCCTCAAGCAGGTTGAATTTCGATGTTTGAGCATTACTTCTTAATTCATTCTTACGAAAATGTTGTTGAAGTGATTAGAGAGACTTTCCTAAGTATTTGCAAACCTAACAATACAACGTTTTTCCGCTTGGTGACCAGATTTAGGAAAAACTGCAAGCGTTCACAGTAAGAAACATTTATGGCTTACATTCTTCGCTGGAGGCTGCAGTTTTTTATTCTTTGTCCATTAGATCCGATCTCACATAAGATGATCGGACACTTCATTTATTATGCTTAACCCTTCCATTGTCTTGAAATCAGTTTACCATATGGAAAATTGTTGTCTTGTTACGCTCATGAATATTTGAATAGGTCTATTTAAACAATTCAACATATTTTCTGTAAAAATGCATTGCGAAGTAATGCTCAATCATAGAAATTTATTCTATTTGAGAAAACTCCATCTCTCTCTTGCACCAAACAGACGGTTTTAAGCAAAAAATATAAGCTGCAAATGAAATTTCAAGTGCTATGTTATGTGTAAAATATAAGAGTGTCAACTAAAGAATTAATTTACTATTAATATGCATTTCAGAGTTTCCACAATTTTTTAAAGTTTGATTTCGTGAGATTTTTTTTTTTTTTTAATCATTCGTACGCAATAATCGTCAAATCGTCATCCTCACTCTTTCCTTTTCAGAGTAAATGGGCAGCTTGCATGATGGATCGTTTGTAAAAACTTTTAGATGTTCCGTAAATGCGCTTAGTTGCTTTATAAAGTCTTTCAAAAATTACAAACGGTCAAGTCGTTTGTTCTCAAAACTTACAAGAGACATATACTAAATAAAAAGCGTCTAATGTCAGAATGAGACAACTAAATTGGTTAAATATAAGCCAATAAAAACAGTTTTTCGAATTTTTCCTGTTGTCATGTTAAGAGCGATTCGTTTCCTATAAAACAATAAAAATTCAAGTTAAAGCACAAATTATTTATAAAATGGTCTATCATTAATCCAAAGTTATTCCGAATGAAACAATTACTCTTTTAAAACTTTGATGATAAAAGGAACAAAATTGCTGTGTTTAAGTATTAAAATAAATAAAGTTAAAAAAAATTATAAAACTAAAGGCTTTCAGATTTTATATTACGCTCAAAGAGGCATTTCGTAACGTTTTGTGTGTTATCTTTATTTACTAAACATCATGTTCTTCGCACTTTAATCATAAAATTCAATTCAACAGCAATATCACAAAATATTTAAAAAGCATAGCTTTAAAATTTCCGATACACAATCTCGCGTGTGGAGATAATTTTTTTTTTTTTTTTTTTTTTTTTTTTTTTTTTTTTTCCGTATAGTGTTGCAATTGCTCGCTTTGAAATCGTTGAGTTTGTTAATCAAAAATTCATTAAGTTTTTAAAATATGAAATAGATAATAAAACAAATTGCAAATTTGGGCTTCCAGATGCCCATATCGGGATGGAGCGAACAGTGGTAGTACAGTAAAACTTATATATATATAAACAAATGTTACTGTATTGCGAACAATGGCAATACAGTAAAACTTAATAAAAAACCTGATGTGTATACCACATGACTTCCTTGTACGGAATATTAAATTTACGCATTTTTTCTAGCATTTCATTTAAACTTATTGGATTGAATTAAATCTACTTCGCCGACAGCGCATACATCACGATAGAATAAATGCATTCTTTAAAATTCATTCTAGTATTTGTTTACCATAGCGACACTCTGGCGCTAGATTTACTTAACAGTATTATATTTCGTTCATATTACAACTCATAATGCACAAAATTTATATTATTTAAAGAACAGAATTATCTAATCGTTGCCCCATGTTCTATTCAAATACTATAATAAAACTAGAATGATGTATAAAAGAAATTAAGCAAACAAAAGAAAAAAGAAACAGTTTTTCACAGACCACTGAGTATTTCTCATTCAATTAATTCAGTTCTCACTTCGTGAGAAGGCAAAAATACATAAAAACTCAAAATATCTATATTAAAATTACGAAGTAAATCTTAAACACTTATTTCCTCGAAAAAATTCCAGAAAGGCTTAAGCATGATTTAATTGGCAATAATAAATTAAGGCGTTATCTTCGTTGTTGCGAAGCTAAGTTTCTCTAGATTGGCAACAAATCCACTAGTCTGCTGTTTCAAATGTAAACAATTAAAGGCCGCCATATAAAAAATGCTTAGCGGCACTTAAACAACTTTAAAATTGTTGATAATTCTAAAAATATTGCATACAGATTTACTAAAGGCATAAAAACCTTAACCGGAAGATAAGAACAACATAATTCAATCATTTTTAAAGCAAAAAAAATGTACAATTTACAAACATATAAGAGTAAAGAAACTGAGATCACTGAGCCGGGTAACATAGTGGATATATATATATATAAATATATTTATATATGTTTGGTGAGGCCGATTGCAACCAAAATACGAGGTGCACATCTACATGTTGCAGCAGTCCTATATACAAAATTTCAACGTTCTGAGGCTACTCGTTTTCGAGTTATGCGAGATACGTACGTACGCACTTACGTACATACGTTCGTACAGACGCCACGAAAAATTCTCTTCAGAATTCATTTTAAAGCAGTTTTATAATTTTTTTTTGGAGGAAAAGAGTGTTTTATTCTGTCCTTACGTACAGATATCACGGAAATACATCGTTAAATTGCATTTGAAAAAGGTCAAAATGTTATATTTTCGTTGAAATATGCTGCCTGAAACTTTTCGCGATTACAATACTTCCTTTTTACTTCCTACAAAGAAGTAAAAATGAAGATTTAATCTGACATGGCCTTCAATTTCCTATATTTATTATGGATCAACACTTCTACTCCATCAAAATTCTGCTCTTCATTACTTCTAAGTTTGTATTCATGATATATATATATTATGTTGCTTGTTTTAGAATACGTAAAGAAGTTCTCTCACAAACTTTAAAAATTTCAAATCTTTGCCACAGATACAGTTTTGAATATTAGATTTTTTAAAGTCCCATAAAGGAATATATTACATACCACAATAAAATTAACTCTTAAAATGATATGGCGAGAAAAATGTATACAAATTTATAAAATTGAAAAAATTTTAAATGACACTGTAGATTTTATTATGACGCAGTAACATAATAAAATTTGAAAGTATGTTTCCCAGAAATGCCAAAGGAAGAAGCGACTTTTGCTTCACATTGCAGCACACTTTTTTAAAAACGTAAAAAAGTCACCTAATTTTTACTTTTTTTTTTTTTTTTTTTTTTTTTATCATTCTTGTTTTTAAAAGATAGTAAAATTTTTGCTTTATAATTTGTGAAAATTTGAAAGCTTTGTACTAGATACATTTTTAAGACGTTGAAATTTTAAAAGAATGGACATCAAATAGTTGAAAAGTTCGATCAGAAATGACTTTAAAAATTTGAACCAGATTTCATTCAAAAGATTTTTTACGCTTTATCCGGTGGTGCAAAAGTTAATTTCTAAGATTCTTAGTTTGTTAAGCGAAGAATTAAACTCTTTTTTGCATTTAAAAAATTTAAAAAATTAATTTTTTTTTTTTTTTTTTTAATCTAATTCGGGTTTAGAAAAATAGTTTCACCACACTGCATTGTCATCCATAAAAAGAGTGTGTAGAAAATGCGCTTCTTAATAATTCGATAGTTTTCTTTTCGTACCATTTTGCGAATTTTAGGTTAAGAAAGAAATGCAGAAACCCACAACAAAACTTTTAAGATCGAAATTATTTTCGATGTAATTTCTAATGTTATTCAAGTGTTAAATTTTGTAAAAACTTTATTAAATAAATTGGCAATAGGAGATACTTTTAATTTATTTAGGAAGAAAAGCGATATATTTGCAAGACGTTTAGTGCTTTTATAAAACTTTCGCCATCAAACTTTTAACGGCAAACAATTTTTTCGATGTGTCACAAAGAAGTTTTCAACTGCTAATTTTTTTAATATCTATTTCATATCAAGTTCGTAAGTCCTATTCAAAACTTACAAACGATTTCTCAGTGTTTGTTTCTTTCTACTATTTAAGCATAATTTAAGTCCACTGTCAAATAAATAAGCATGTAATGATACACTACATTGTCATAGCTTTGTTTAAATTGCAAAAACATTGCTTGGCAAAAATTCATCACTGCACGGGACAGTAGCATTATTTTTCAACCCGCTTTCTAAATTTTTAAAATTGCAGTTTGATGCTTCAACCTCGGTGTGCTCTTTTTGTTCGTCAGATATAATCAGGGAAAGTGAAGTCATGGGAAGCGAATCAAAAATTCGAACCGCTTCATTCAATATTCATTGTCAAATCGAATACTGTTGAGCAGCGAATAACGGTCTCCAACAATCGGTACGGCCTTCCTTATTGAATATTCCCATTCAGCTCCTCCCACTGAACAATATCGCGACTTAAGGCTGGTGACGCCATCTGTTGGCAGATCTAGAAACTACAAATCAAATTCCTGGGTTTCGAAGCCGAGTTACGTAATTAAAAGAGAAAAATTAGGAAAAGAAATTTGAAAATTTAACTTTTCATCATTTTAAAATGTGACAAAAAAGTTAGGAAATAGTAAGATTAGATGAATTTAGAAGTTTTCTAATTATTTATTTTGTGTGTATAAGTGTATACGACACAATGAAAATATTAAAGAATGACTCATTTTAAAATTTAACACCCATGGAGAAACCACAAAAATGAATAGGCAACTAGCCTGTTCGCCTGCAATCGAACTTAAGTAGAACTACCAGTGTAATAATAATAATAATCTTATAGGTTTCAGATTTTAAATTACGTCCAAACGGGCGTTTTTTTAAACATTTTGTCTGTTCCCTTTATTTATTAAATATCACGCTCTTCGCACTTAAACCATAAAATTCAGTCCAAGAGCAATATAGCAAAATAGTTTTAAATTGAGCATATCCTTTGGAATTTCAGATACAGAATCTCGCGCTCTGGAGATAAAAAACGTTTTTTCTATACAACGTTGCCACTGCTCGCTTTTAAATCGTTGAGTTTGTTACTCAAAAATTCGTTAAAGTTTTACAAAATATGAAATCGATAATAAAAGATTCCAAATTTCAAATTTTGTCTCCCTCATAGTCATATTCGCAGTAGGATTACGTCATTCAAAATTCGATGTTTCTATGTACCGTAGTTTTATCACAATGTATGTATCACAATGAAATATACATTCATTTATGCAGATTTTTCATTATTTAATTTCTTCAAATAACAGTTGGTCACAACAGTTTGAAAAGTGATTTGCCGTTTATAGTAATTCAACGCAAAATCGCAAAACGAAAACAATAGTCCTTCAGGGATAAAGCTCCTTTGGAATAATAATAATAGTAATTTTAATAATAGATTTGTAATTAGCCTAAGATAAAACTAATTTCAGTATTTTTTTCTCCATGCTTAAAATTGTTGTTTTGTAATCTGTTTCATACTTTTTTAAAACTTTAACGAATTTTGATTAAAAAACAACGATTTCAAAGCGAGCATAGGCAACACTGTAGAGAATAAAACATTTTTATTTCCAGTGCGCGACACTGTGAATCAGAAATTCTAAAGATATGCTGTTTTTAAATATTTTCAGCCCAAAGTGGACTTAGCGCAAACGCTCTCGAAACGTGTATGTGTCTGTAAATGGAAAAAATGCCCGTTTGGGCGTAATGTAAAATATGTAAATTTCAGATTTTTTTTAAATTATTATTTTGTGATTATTATTATTATTATTATTATTTAGCACCTAATTTGAACTTATTTCAAAACGAGGTTATTGAAACAAAATGTGTATCAGGTATGCATGCATAGGTTTCAGAAATTTACATGTATTATTTCAGCTTATAGCACTGTATTAACCTATGTTATTTCCGCGCATAGAAAACTTCATATTTCTATCTACAAACCTGCTAGAAAACTGCTTTTATGCAACCCAAAGCTGAGATTTGCTTATTGTTTTATCAAATGAAGGAATGATGAATTAAATTTAACATTATTAATTACATATTACTTTTATTTTTATACCTAAATAGTGAGTTGTTATCATCATACCAGTTATTATACTACGAAATATAACTGAAAACGTGAGGCAGGCATATATGAGAAATCGCAGATTGTTGTATCTGGCCTCCGCTATGTTCTAATAGTTTAAATGTAGTATTTTTAGAGTTTAAATAATTTATAATTGAAATAACAATTTAATGCTTTGAATAATTTAAATATAATATATTTTCTTCCTGACATGAATTTATGGTATTCAACGTTTATTACAGATTATTTAAGATTTTTTAACGGGGAGCATTAAAAATCAAGTAAAATTTCAAGTACACAATTATAAATCATTAAGATAATGCTTTGTTTAATTTTCCTGAGTATGAAAAATATAAATTATTCCACATTCGGCACACTAAGTGATACTAGATACAGCCTGATACAACTGGTATTAAAGATTGATTTGCTGCCATTATAGCCACTATTGTATCTAAACAATTTTATTTATTAAAAAGAATACAATATATCATTTTATTATTAAGTAAATTTAGGTTTCTTGTACTCAAGAAACCTAAATTTAAAGTCAGTATGTTGCATTGAGTCATTATCAGCGCAGTAGTGATTGATGCTTTATAGGGAAATACTTTACAAGTGCTTTACAGTGAAACGCCTTTACAGTGATTCATATAATCACTAAAAATTTAAGGCTGTAAGAGATCGATTTCCTAATATAGAAGATGTTAAAATAACGAATAAAAAGAATGTAATATAGAAGTGCATAACAATACTAATATGAATTCCTATATGTGTTTAATTCTGAACAAACAAAAAGAGCCCCCCCCCCAAAAAAAAAAATTCTGAGATGCTTCAGATTTTAAATTACGTCCAAAGGGGAGTTGTTTTTTTTTTTTTTTTTTTTTTTTTTTTTTTTTTTTTTTTTTTTTTTGCTGTATGCTAATCTCCTTATTCTATATTAGTTTTAAATTTTTACCTTGAAATCTTGCCTAAAATCAAATGGCGAACCCTAGGTGTGCCCAAATCGGGCTCACCGATAATCTAGGACAACCGAGAGTCTGTATTCTTTGTTTCTCTGCATCTCATCGGTCAGTTCATTGACAACAATATTCGTTTCAGCACTCTTTTCGAAGCTCTATTCAATCAGTGTGCCCACTTTGGGCACACCCACAGAAGTGCTATCTTCACAAAATTTTACTTGTGTACTCCTCTAGGCCTAATTAGACTGACCGCACTTTTTTTTTTTTTTTTTTTTTTAATCAAAACTCCAACTTTAAAAGGTAGCGTGCCGGAAAGGGTTAAATATATTTTATGCGCTCTTTTATCCAGTGTTGGAATTCCTGGAAAGCAAAAACAATGATTTGCAACACAATTTAATTAACTCAAAAAATGACATAAACCTATATGACTGATTTATTTGCCAAATTTAACGAAACTGATTTGAAACTACAAGGTGACCAGTTAAACTTAATCAAAACTAAAAACGTAATATCTGTGTTTATTGCAAAACGTTTTCTGTACAAACAAAACTCGGGAAGAGAAGAATGTTCTCAGTTTCCAAATCTTTTGAAATTGCAAAATAGAAATGAAGATTTGCTTGCTCACTGTCAATTACCTAACGGCTCTTCATGCAGACTTGAACCAAAGATTTGAAGACATTCTTCACTTAGATATTCCCGACTGGGTGTTGAACCTTTTTACATTTAATTTTAACATGGGCTGCAAAAATTTGAAAAATAAACACATTCGACACATTTTACTTTTTTATTTTTATAAAATTTAAATGGTGCGGTGAATAAGCAAAATTTTCGATTCTGGGCAAATGAACATTAATAAGGAAACCTGTAAATGTAGTGTAACTCAAAAGGACTTTATTGTGCAGTTGTTCGACCAGTTTCGAAAGACGTATACCGGAGGACAAATACAATGGTTCTCATGCAAGAGATTGTGAAACATAGTATTGGGCATATTGAACAGATTTTGCACTAAATTTACTTTCCATACTCAAACAATAAACTGTGCAGAAATTTTGCAATATTTCAATGATAAATAAATATGTAATAAACAAACAGCATGATATTTTGTACGCCACCCTGTACTTAGGCTTAAGATACTAGTCAAAGTCAAGCTATTGCGCATAATTTTGAAAGCAAGAGTCACTTAAGAAGAAAGACTGGAGCTAAGCCTAAAATAAACTAACCATTTTTCCCATTTAAAACTTCTTAAACATAATTTTATGTTTCTCTTTTTAATATATTTCGTTTTTGTGGTTTCAATTTGTTATGCATTATGTAAAATATAAACTTATATATTTTAAAACCAATTCCTTCTGGTCTGATGTGTGTGTGTGTGGGGGGGGGAAGACAGCTCTCATTTGGGGAAAAAAGAGAGTAGAGCAATTTCCTATGCATTTTTTTAGTCCAAAGGGATTTGAATCCCGAAGGACTATTAGTTTCGTTTTGGCATTTTGCGTCGGTCGGATAAATGTCGGTTCACTTTTCAAACTGTTGCCATAAAATGTTAGAGTCCTGCATTATATTTGAAGAAATTAAATAATGAAAATCTGCGTAAATGTATGTATATTTCTCACATTGTCATAAAATAACGGTACATAGAGTCATCGAATTTTGAATAACGTAATCCTCCAACGAATATGAGCATGTGGAAGACCCAATTTGAAATTTGTTTTATGATCGATTTCCTATTTTTTAAAACTTTGACGAATTTTTGATTAACAAACTCAAGGATTTCAAAGCGAGCAATCGCAACGTTGTGCAGAAAAAACATTTTTATCTCCAGCGCGTGAGTCTCTGTATCGGAAATTCTAAAGATATGCTCGTTTTAAAACTATTTTGCGATATTGCTGTTGCACTGGTTTAAGTGCGAGGAACATGATATTTAATAAAGAAAGGTAACACACAAAATGTTAAAAAACGCCCCTTTGGACGTAATTTAAAATATGAAACATTTCAGATTTTTTTTTTTTTTTTTTTTTTTTTTTCTTTTTTCTTTTTTAATTTTATTAGAAGAAAAAGAAATCCTCGTACACCACAAAGTATCACAAGAGACTTACAAATTGTATGTAATAATATCAATTTTCAATAATATAATGAAATCATACACAAATTAAAAAACACACACAAAAAAAAGTAAATACAAAAGTATAAAAATGTATACAGAAATCATTTACAATGTTTAAAATAAAAGTCAACAAAATCGTTGAAAGCTCGGTAGGCCGAAGCTGAAAATATAAAATCATACCATTTCGGCGGCCAATGAATTCCAATTAATTTTAATCTGCATTTCAATAGATTTCTTGCTTTATCAAGCAACGAGCAGTCAACAGGTGGAAAACACTTTGCTGAACGCTAAGATTGCAATAACACAAATTGGAAGACGTCCAGCTTAAACCGTTCAATATAAACATTAAACTTACCATGTCCAGACAAAAATTGCGTAATTTTAAAATTGAGCAACAAGTCCTTACTTTTCAGTCTTTCAAAAATAGTTGGGAAGAAAGTTTTTGTAACAGATCCCTTATCAGAAGAGATATAATCACAGTTCCACTGCTCAATCATTTTAACTTTGAATGTTGTTTTTAATAAGATTTTGGAATATTTACATCAACATTAATATCATTTATAGTTGCATTCTTAGCAAGCCAATCAGCTCTCTCGTTTCCATAATTACCCGAATGACCACGAACAAATATAAAAAACACTGAAATACCCTTCTTCTCCAGATCTCAGAGATACTGCTGTATATTAACAATAATATCATTACATAAAGAGGTATTTTGAAGGGACTCCAGGGAAGAGAGTGAATCCGTACAGATTAAGTAGCTGGAACTACGTCCATCCTGGCTAATTATTCACTTAATTGCAAAATTAATACACAGAAGCTCAGAAATATATACAGTACATTCATTTCTAATGCGAAATTGGTGGTACTCAATTTCAGTATCATCTTCAAAAATAACATAAGCAAAAACAACTTTGTCATCAATCCTACTACCATCCGTATACAACACAAGTGAGAATGAATTTACATCAGTGTCCATATTATCCAGAACCTGTACTAGTTGTCTTGCAGAAGGATGTGGAAGAACAGACAAGGGTAATAAACCATCAAAATGAGAACAAGAGCAGTTTGCAAGACTATTCTTTAAATCTATAAAGGTCAGAATAAACAAATCCAACGGTGGAAGTCCGGCAAGAGAGAAACCAGCATTGTGACTAATAGTTTGGAAACCTCTTACAACTCGCAGTAAAATTCGTCTTTGAACTCGAAGCAGGAGTTTAGAGTTAATTTTCTTTTTTAGAGACAATCCCCAAGCTCTACATCCATATGAAATAGAGGGTACAATGCCTTGTTTATAAATAATTGCGAACATTCGATTTAACACCAAATCTATTACATGCAGTTCGATTCAGCCCACGTTGAAGTCTCTCACGTTTATTAGAAATGTAGGAAATATGCTTTTTCCAGTTTAATTTGCTGTCCAACAAAACACCTAAATATTTAATTTCATTCACCCTCTCAAGGGGATTATCATTTAAAAGCAATTGATATCCTTCATAAGTAGTATTTTTTTCTATCAATAAGCATGGTCTTGGATTTTACATGGTTAAAGTTCAACTTAAAATCTATTGACCAATGATAAATGAAATCTGAAACATCTTGGGCGAGATGAAAAGCTTTTTGCATTTCTTTTCCTTGAATACAAATCAACAAATCATCTGCAAAGGCAATGACTTCACAACTGAAGAGATCGGAAATTTTAAATCTATGCAATTTATTGTATTTTATTACAAACTTTTAATTAAATAAATTACAGGAATCAGACTAAATTAATGCGTTTAAATTGTGCGTCTGTTAGTAATTAAGCATATGGCCTGTCCGAATCAAAAGATTCTCCTACTGACATGGCATGACGAATGGTCACACAATATCTGAGATCAATTGTTTAGTTTGCAGATATAAGCTCCGCTAATCGATATAAGTCTGCAGTCAAAGAGAAAGGCATGGGTTCGGTATCTGACATTTGGAGAAAGTCATAAAAATTTAAGATACGAAATTTAAAATTTTGCTTTCGACTCTAATTTTATTTTTTTTTAAAACTACCACTGAAAAAATGCATATTTAAATTTGACGTATTTAAAAGATTACAAAAAGATTTAGTAGACCTCTTGAAAGTGGTAGATGGGGCACACGCCTCGTTTTCCTAATAAACCAGTCCCTGGTGCAATTCTTGCAAAAGATCTAGAATTCTGGCCACTGTTTCTCCTCATTTTGTTACGCCGTTATGATAAAATAAGTACGCTGATAGCACAGCAATGCATTCATCAAACACGTGTTTGATATCTAGCCGAAATGGCGCAGTTTTTGAGTCTAACATTTTGTTCTAATTATCCCTGGAAGGAAGGGAAGGAAACTCCCCCGAACAGGCTCCGGGTGAAAAGCTCCCATGGTATCATCTTTCTTTAAACTCAGGCACCCAACAAAAATATTTTCCTGCCTCATTCCGGAAACCAAATATCTTTTCTGTTAATAGAGAATTGTTTTGACGAGAGTGCATAGATACAATCATCTCTAAGATCACGGATGTTCTCTGCAACAAAAATTGAAAATCTTAAGTCAGCTTTTTAATGACGTAGCTTAAATATTTAAGAGATAAAATGATTATTAACTGTATAAATAAATAAAATAGAATTACGATTTTAATTTTGAACTCTTTAATCTCATTCTTATTATGAAATTCTCCTGATTACGAATGCTAAGAAAATTGTTAAAAGTAATGAATGATAAAAATGATTATATTTATCATAAGAATTAATGATAAAATGCTAAGAATTAATGATAGCAGTAATAATTAATAATAAGATAAATAATTATTAACATTATTAAAAATAATTAATGACAGAATGATTATGTAAATCATAAAAATTAGTGATTATAATAATAATAAATGAAAATAATATATGATAAGAATACTAAGATAAATGATTAATGATAATAAAATCATCTAAAATTATTTAAAATCATCTTAATTAAAAACAAAGAAAACAAAAACTAAATTTTAAGTTTAAAACATCCTTTAATATTTTGCATAATTAAATTAGAAAAATAGCTAAGTGATAAGACATATTACTGAAAAGAAAATTCCTAAATATTATAAATAACAAAGGAGCAGTAAATGTTTTGAGAATAAAGCACGCTAGGACTAAATGAAAAGATTAGCGTAATATTATGCTGGATCTTTTAATGTTTTTAAACTCTTAAACTTATAAATAACAAAATAAAAATAAGTGTTAAAGGCTAGTGATAATAATTAAGACTAAGACTACTAAAATAAGTAATCAATAATAAGAAAATTGTTAAAAATTATTAAAAATCATCTTAACTTAAGATCTCGACAATAAATTAATTTTAAATTCCTTTAACAGCATTCTTAATTAGAAAATTCGCTACATCTAATTTTATCATATTATTAGAAATTGTAAATAATAAAAATGTAGAGCCTAGTGATAATAATTAATAATAAGAATACTAAAATAAATAATTAATCGTAAGAAAATTACTAAAAAAATTACTAAATTAAGAAGGATGAAAATAAAACCTTAATTTTAATTTTAAATTCTTTGAATATTCTTCTTAATTGGGAAATTAGTTACATTTAATTTTACCACATAATACTGTCTTATTTCAACTAAGCATTTTCCCATTTTCCGTACACATAATCATGATTTACTTCGAATAAGATTTAAAACGCAATTATTAAATGGCGGTCTCAAAAATTTTCTAGCCGTTTCTAGTGTAACTTCTTTTGATGTTTAAACTCTTACTTGCGAGATATATATGAAAATTCTTGGTAAATTACAGGCTGTTTATAAAGTCCCGGACCCATTTTGATGTTTAATAACTCATAAAATAATGAAGATATAAAGAAACTTATGGCATATATTGATGGAATAACTTATATAATTTCCTTTTCAGGCTTGAATATCTTTACTTTTGTAAATATCGTTTGCGCGTGTGGTTAATTTCAGATAATTTCATTTTCCAGTCTAAATATCTGTACTTTTTTAAATATCGTCTGCTTATTAATTGCATTTTTTTCTCTTTTGTTTTTGGCAACTATTGCAATGTTATGGACTTTTTCAACTGTGGATTTGTAAAGGACAACGTTTACAGGAAGAGAATGTCGAACATTGATGATTGTCTTACGTCTTCTTTTGTCTTGATTTTCCAAAAACTGGCTTTAAACCTATTTTGTTTAGTCTTTATTTATAATACAGAGAAAAATGGGAGTAAAGCTAAAAGTACCTCATCTAGCTCATGTTCCCCCCCCCCGATTTTTCTATCTTATTCCCTTCTTATATTTTTTTTTTCCTTAAAGTATCAAGCTCTAGCTATTTCAAAAAGATTACAGAAATGTGTCTTATATGCATAGAGAAACTGTTGGTTTTCAAAACAATAAATCAAAAGAACAATGAGATTTAATTCTAAGTCACAGCTTTGAATCTCATTGCACGAACGGTGGGAAAAGTTCTAAACTTCGAACGGAATCATACGTTGTGTCACGAAGGTCAGGATGCATAAAAGAGGGGTTTTCGAGAAAGCGAAAGCGGGATCCTTGCACAACAGGTGTAATAAAATTCATGCACAGCCTCCTTCTTTCTGAGACACCTGGCGAGAACTTTCGAACGTTTGATGAAGGGTTCTGAAAGGAAGGGAATAAAAAGTTCAGGAGAAAAAAAAAGTTAGAGAAAGTGGTAGCAAGAAAACTCTGCATAAATGATGATTATTTATTTAAAAAAAAGAGCAGGTGAAAGTGAAGTGTTGTGGGTATGAATTGAACAAAATGTGCCTACTGTCCGTTAGGCAGCAGGTAAAAAAGGAAGGAAACTGCGAACATAGAAGCTCTGCAGAATAAAAGGTGTCAAAGATAAGAATCTTTTTTCTTTTTCTTTTAAAGAGAGGTTACCTTCAACGGTCCGTTTACTAGCAAGTTCCAGTAAAGAGCTGTGAGGATAAGCTGCAGAAAAGATTGCAGGATAAAAAGAAAATGAAGAGAGTCTCATAAAAGTATGCAACTACTACAAGGACTAATTTACAATTTTTTTTAAGTTTCCATGGTTTAAGTGCCATGGTTTCCAGCTATTCATTTCATTCAATAGAATTTTGGTTAAATGCTAAAACCGATTGTAAGATAGTACCTCATTTAACGAAAGCTGTTAAGAACTGTTATAATTTGTGGTCGCAGAAAAACAAAACCATTGTCTTTAAACGTTGCAGAAATAGTTTGAGATCAAAAGTAACGATTTAGAGTTTTAAAACAATTTGAAAAGCAGGAAAGTAGCAATATGCACCAAATTTTAAAAACGGGGTTAGAAAGAATTAAACAGGAAATGAAAAGGGTAAAACCCAATTTAGTCGAGAAAAAAAGCATAAATAAAAAGAACACTCAAAAGCGGCCAAAACTCAACATCATAGGTGATGAATTTATTTACATAGAAGCAATATTTACAAGTAATATTTACAAAATATTGATAAAAATCTATATTTACAAATAATATTATTTCTTGCATCAATGTTCTTCACCACCAATTTTTTTTTTTTTTTTTTTTTTTTTTTTTTTTTTTTTTTTACAAGCTTTAAAGTTATAAATTTTTGTGGAATTCTTAAAATTGTAATTTTGGAGTTTGGAGCCCTTGCCATTCTCAGGAAGCTAAATGTTTAAAAAGATATAAAAGCATATCAATTTTGTGCGCAATGTATGTGGAAAATAAAGAGGAAATCATTAATGACAAATTCAACAAGCCAGCAATCAGAAAGCTGTGAAAGTTCACTGTTTGTATAACCTGTAATTACTGTAGCTCCACCAATGACTGAGTGGTTAAGATTACCGAATATTGATAGTTGACCCGGATTAAGACTCAAAGAATAGTTTGGTTGCTAGGTTAGTTTTCGTGGTATCTCCATGTGTAACATAAATTCGAACCAGTTTCCATTAGAAAGTTCTCCAGCAAGACATTGCTGATTTAAGCAGATATGTCATGTGTGCTTCGCATTGTCGAGCCTATGTCTGATCACTCTCGAAATCGAAAGAGTTTTATTCAAAATCCATGCCAACGAAGATTGCTTTTTTGGATACTTTTTTAAAATTTTAAATTGGCATATTTTTTCCCAGTTTGATTCTCTAACATATCAAAATGCAAAACTTCAAATGAAACTCTGCATAGATTACACCTAAATATATTTACTTCATAAATAATACTTTATAAACATACTCCATTAATAAGTGAAAAGAATACTAAAAGATGGCTGTAGAATACGCATAGTTATAATCACTTTATATTTTCGAATCTACTGTGTTGCAACAGCAGGAAGAGTTTTCAAAGGTCTTGTATCTGCTTTCTTGTTAAAACATTATTGAGAAGAATAAGAAGATTTAGTATATCTCCACTGCGTGTGGTTATTATGATCTACAAATTCCACAAATGTATTCATTTTTCGTCAGTCTTATTAAAGTGATATTAGTTAAAACCTTTATGTTCCTCACTCTGCACTTCTTTTGACACAAGAGGGATTTTTCACTACGACCTATCTTTGGCTTTCTTAATACAATCAGTAAATTTCATCTCCAGAAGGAATTAAATTTTTGATTCAGTTAGCAGCTCAAAGCGGTTTATCAATTAGGACTACCGATATTTCTGGTTTCTTCCACAGAATTTTCCTACATAACATTCAGCTATTAAGATGCCGTCGGTAAAGAAAATGCCGAAGGCTTTCTACTACTTCCGAATGGTTTGCTCGAGTAGTATTTCTATCGGATATAAACAAGCTGGATTATCGGCAAAGAAAATGCCGCGTGCTTCCGATTACTTCCGAATGGTACGTTCGAGTAATATTTCTATCTGGTATACACAAGCTGGATTATCCGATGTATCGAACTACTGAATGTCAAATTATCGGATTTTTGCTGCATGCGGAGTTAAGCTTAATTTTAGCTCTGTCTTCGCTGTCGCTGTATTAGATCTTCTGTCCCTGACTACTTCCCTCTTCAGGCCGCCCAGATCGAATCCCAGAGAAAGCATGGTTGTAACTGTCCGTCCCTTCAGAGGAGGCAAAGGTGACCCACCTATTAGGTTCCTCAATAAGAAACTGACCACCACTTCTGGCCAAGTAGGCTGTGGGGCCCGTCATTGGAAAAAAAATCTTTCCCCTTCAGAATATTTCAGCTAAACTCTCTTTGCAAAAGCATCTTATTTGTAACCAATCTCCAATTATATAAATTGAAATAAAACACAAAATAAGTGCTTTAGAGGCTTTCCAAGAAAATACTCAACGCAGCAATATTTGGCAGCTGTAATGCATTCTCTCGTGATCTTCGCATTCAGAAGAATATCACATCTGAAACTGACCAGCAGTTATAATATGTATAACGTAGATCAGGGTCGACCGAATTTCATAGTAGAAGGAGCTATAGGCTGGAATTCAGAAATATTAAAAAGCCGCAACTAGATATTACATCTTTTCATCTTTTAAGAAACGATACATTCTCGAAGAGCAAGAAACGTTTCAAAGAAAAGAACATTTCGCATTTTTATATAATTTGTATGGTTATTTATATATACATAAATACATAATTGCCGTTTCTCTTGCTGGTATTCAGGAAAATATATTTCTACAATGCAGAAATTTTAAATTTTTAGGCGAAATACGCAACATTATTTTTTTCAGGTAGTAAACAAACTAAGCATTGTGTTATGGTTTCCATTGCTTTCTCCTGTAATAATTAATTATCAATTGATTTTAATACGAGTAACTTTATAAGGAAAGAAGACGCAGAGATTTTAAAAAAAATATCTAAGATTTTTCTTTCGAGTTGGGAATAATGCAGTAATTTGTAAAACAGAAGTAGTGGTTTTTGCTCATAACCTACGCACATTTTTCAGAAAATGTGCTGTATAAAAACTGCAGGTCTAAATATGAAAATTATTTTTAAATGACTTGACAGTTTATCAGAGATTTTGTATAACAACAATTGCTTCTATTCCCCGAATATTTGATGAGCGGAGTAAGAGAAATCGAATTTAATCTTAAACTATTTAATCAAACCAAAAGAGAAGAAGCAGATAAGCCGATACATTTTTTACACCAGTGCTAATTACAGCATATTGGGAGTGTTGTTAGGGAAGACTGCAGATATCCTAAATGCAGCGTGTTGATAATGTATTTACCGTGTTTGCTGCTAGATAAATATCTACTCTGAAAGCAGATCCACAGTAGTAGTGCACATAATTCACATGTGTACACATGATAATTCAAAAAATCATGTAATTTATAAAATTATACTTTTGATTCATAAAAAGTCGTATCCTGTCAAAATTTCTGTTTCAAATTATAATTAGTTTTAAAAAATGAGATTGCTGTTTGCTATAAAGCGAGTCATATTTAAGGGGCCAAAAAGCCTCAGAATAGTCGTACTTAATCTTCTATGGCTGTCTCAAGATATTGTAGGAAGAGAATGTTAGTTCGCTTAGAAATAAGGGTATGTTAGCTGCTTGTTTTAATATTTCGTTAACTTCGTCAACTGTGGTTGGGCGCTTTGCTTGGAAACTTAAATTGACAAGCCTGCTTTATATAGCATTCTTGTAATGCAATAATTAATTAAAGTTCAACTTTCAAATTATTCTCTTGGCAAATTGAAAAGTAATTTAAAACTGAGAGATCACCAGTTGCCGAGTGCTAAAGTTGCCCTTCAGGCGAATAGTTTTGTTTGTTTGTTTGTTTTGAACGCATACAATCTTTTCGCGCACCACAAATTACAACACGAGAACAGTAGTCTAGACTTCACGAACACTAAGTTCACTGAGCAAGACACGCCAAGCTTTTTTAAATCCTTCTGCAAGCATAATCTGGCGTCGTCGAAGGTAGGACAGGAAAAAATTAAATGTTCCACATTTTGAGGTACTCTTTTAGAACAGTTACATAAGTTACTTGATCTTAGATTGAAACGAAACAGATAATTTACCAAGGCCAGATAAAAACTGAGATACTTTAAAATTAATAATAAAAAAAAAGACTCGGAATGCAGTCTATGGTAAATAGAAGGAAAGCACTTTTTGAGGAGGCCAGAATAACATGATGAAATGTATTCTTCACTCCACTTAGACAAAAGATTCTTAAAAGGCTTCCAACAACTCTTTGGAATGCCAACATTGGTGTCGGTGGGTAAATTTAAAGAATTTTTATCTAAGATACCAACTCTTTCATTTCCATAGATTCCATGATGACCACGCACATTAGCGAAAGAGATATCTATTCCCTTATTTCTAAGCAAAATGACATCTAACAGAATTTAGATTACTAGTTTGTCGCTACGGGTAAAAATGTTCAAAATGTAAAAAGAAGGAAAAGAATCAGAGTATATAAGGTACTTTGAGAATACAGTTCCATTATCCTTCATTAATTTGACGACAAGATAAATACAGAGAAGTTCTGCTTAAACTGCGCATTCATTTCGAATACAACGCTTAAAATAGCAAACCTCATATTGGTCTTCAAAAAGCACAAATGCTAGACCAAACTTTCACCACCAACCATGGGCTGTTACGCTGCATAGCAGGAATTTGTTCATTTTACTAGCATCTGTAAAACAAACGATATGAAAACGCTTACAATAGTCTCTTTACATTCGCAGAAATTTATGGGTTCGAAAGTATCTGCATGAGGAATATCGGGGAAGGGTACTTTTCCATTTATGCAATCTTCCAAAGTATCAGTTGCCAGTGCCTTGAAAATATTACTACTATATTCAGTTTCAAAATCAACAGACGGAATTCCTGCAAGAAATATACAGTTTGAATTTGCTTATTTGTTTATGGCTAATAACTGAATAAATAGTTTGGTAGTAACCAAGTAAACAAAATCAAAATCAGGATTTTGTTAAACGATTTTGCCCAGTTTTAGGTGAGGCAAGTCTTCTTAAGAATTTCAGATTGACTAAGCTAAGGTTTTTGACTTAGAATTTAATCAGAAGGTAGTAATTAAGCTCTTAGTTCAGAAGTAAATTGAACGTATTTCCGGTTTTAGATTACTTCATTTATAACAAGTTATAGTCTTATGCAAAATTGAGGAGCACCTTTATACAATTAATAATAAAGGCTGCTGCAATTTTGCGAAGTCCTAATTTAGAATCATTGTAGAAACCTAGGTTTCAACATCATGCTTGATATAAGTCAATTAGAGGACTAATCGGATATAAAAGAATTGGAGGACTAATTGCAGGCTAATAGGATATAAACAAAACGGAAGACAACTAATTCGGATGCTACTTTTTTTGGATAGCCCATAATAAATATTCAATGCAGTTAAAGATTGAAATAAACACCTATAACATTAATAAGCAAAATTTTGTGCTATAATACATTTACTTATATGTTTCAGCTAAAACAGTAAGTGATCTCTTTCCCCCGCCACAACGATTAAAGCGCAACTACAACACAGCATTGTTTGAAGATAAGTATTTATCACTATCTTATCTCATCACTTATGCCATATGGAATGGAATCATGGCTTTGTCCAACGAACTATTAGATAATCCAAAAGCAATAAAACCGTTAATTTTGTCATTACAATTACAGTACTATCATTCTTGTACACAGAATGAATTTTAGAGGTCTTGTGTGGTCATTCTTCAGTTACTGTTGCCCACTAGAGATTCAACTGTAAAACCGGTGAGTCCTGACAGATCGTCCGGGTTCATCTCTCGATAAACGGGCTGACTGCAGGGGAATTTTCATGTTTTTCTCATGTGTAATATGAATACAAGCCAATTTTCTTTTAAAAGTTCCCCACGAAGCATCCCTTTCCTTGGATTGATAGCCATTCAGCGATTTGTCATAACCTATTAAATCCTGATCGCTTACTGGAAAGAAAATGAGACTTGGAACCATACGACAAAGCCACCCTCACAGAAAATCAGTGGTTCCTAAATTCGATTCCCATCGCTCTTGGTGTATCAGTAGTTTTTCACGTCACGTAGGTTCAGAACTTTTACTTAATGCACATCTGATATGCTTAAAGTAAAGTGAAACGCACTTATCAATTTCAGAGATAATTTATATAACAAATACAAAATAAGAACATATTTTCAAGTATATCATTCAGTAAATTAATCTCAATTTTGGAGAAAGCTGAACCTTTTTTCATTGCAGATTATGTGAAATATTGAAATCACACTGGACACAGTCGCCTCATTTCCAGTTCCAAAATGATTCTTTTATAATATTTGCCTTCTATTAAAGATAGGTAAAAACAAAGCTTTTTTTTAATATGACGTACATACGATTATGTTTTAACAACATTCAAAAATCAATAAGTATCCTAAAGTCGAATTTTGACATCAGTTATTAATACAAGACAGCTCAGCAAAATTTCCTTCATCGATTGTAAATTCAGACGCAACTTTAGCTCTGAAAGGACCTTGAGTCCAAGAGAAATTATTGATATTATATCCTTGAAATTAACTTTAAACCATTTCATAAGTTGCTTTTGAAAAACAATGGTTTGCCATCTGCCTATTATACTACAAACAAATCGATGACCCTATTCTGAAATCCTGTTGACTAAATATCATTTCTAAGAAACTACTAAAAAATGCTGCTTCGCCCTGTCAGCCATCCACGGCGCCTAGGATACCACCTCGAAACACAGTTTAAGAACCACTGGAAGTAGGTGACTCTGCTCGTAAGGTGCCTCATTTATATTAAATAAAAAGATGACTGTATTTTCTCAATTGTATTTCTATCATCCCATATTAATAAAAGCTGATTCAGAAAATGGCTTTGGCGTGGAAACAGCAAAAGAACAAATTCAGTTGAAACCAATTTGCCAGCTTCACTAAATTTACGCCAATTGATACCGCTACCTTTCGTTCTTTTTCTAATTTATTTCATTATGCATATTTGTTGTCAGCAATTGTTTTATGGATTGTTGACTGTTTTGGGAGCTTTGGGAACAAAATTTGTAACTGTGACTGTCAGTATCATCGTTGGCTATTACTATCATTATCATCGTTGGCTATTAGTATCATCGTTGAACAGTTTCAGCTGATAACTCAAGCACAAACCTCTACAGTGCAGTTAGCATTCGCCTTTCTTTGTGACAATGCCTTGAGCACGTGACACTGATGACCCGTCAAAAGTTTATTGATCTCACAAGGGAAGCTACACCGCATCCGGCATATTTTTCAATCCTGGCTTCTGAGGATTATCATTCATTCTACGCGCTCCAGAACTTCGTTACGGGAAGAAGGATGGAGAGCTTGTCGATAGAACCTGCTCCCTCTTCTGGGTCAAAGCTGGGACAGATTTTAAGTTCAGTGGCATCTGCCATTCATCTGGCATCAAGTCAAGCTGTGATCAGTTTCTTATAAATTTGCTTTCATTCACATGAAATAAAAGCACTTAACGATTCAAATATACTAAAATTTTGAATCAACAGTTTGAATTAGATAAACTTGAAAAAAGTGTTTAAAATTTTAAAGGTTAAAATTTGAATTTTAATTTAAAGATTCTTTAGGTAATATACATAAAAACTTGTTCTTATTTTCAGTATTTTGCTTGGTGCATTACATACGAATATCCAAATAAATGCTGAGAAAAAATTAATGTTTTTAATACATATATTGCACTGTTATAAGGCATTTCCTTCTTAATATGCCTTCGTGGTGTAATGGTCAGCACACTCGGCACGTATTCGAGAGATCCGAGGTTCAAATCCTGCGAGGCCATTAGCCGTTTTTCATGTCTCCTGCATCGAAAAGACGTAATGTCTCTACACTGTAAATGGGGGAAAATGCAAGAAGATATGAATTTATTTTTACCCGAATTATAGCAACAGCAGTTTCAAATTACAAATCAGAAATGTGGATTATCACCCAAACTATATAAGTCAAACATGTTTGAAAATATGAGCTTTTTAAAACTCTGAAAGGCAGTGTAGAGTAAAATCAGGAACAAATGATAATATTAATTGCAAAAATTATATGTTTTATGTAAAATAATTTACAGAAAGAGGAAGAAAAGAATAAAAGTAAGAATGGAATCTGGCAATCTGCCCAGAAAAGCTTTACGTTACTTTCGTAAAAGAAGTCATAGTAAGCCAGAACAAGAATAGATTCTTAGAAAAACGTAGCAAGTTTTACGCCACTTTACAGTACATTCAATATGATCAGTCACAAAAGGCAACGTACACATATTAGTGTACGAAAATTTAAGAAATTATAAACATTCGGAAAATAACATTGGACATTACGAAATAATATTGAACGTTGTTTTGAAAAGAGAATTTTGTGTATGCGTTAAGCAATTTGCAATTTACTGTTCCTGTTAAAATGGCTCCAAGAAAGAAAACTCGTGTTGATGTTCATCTGATAATTCAGTTACGGTGTAATAAAAAAAAAAAAAATCTTACGCTGAAATTCCAAAAATTGTTGGGAAATGTCGGTCTACTGTCCATTTTTAACCAAACCTGTGGTGAACGGACAAGGACTTTGAACGATCGAGATGCTCAAGTAGCGATTAGAATGTCAGATTAAATACCAAATCTCAAATTATCCGCTATTCAAATAACGGAATTAATAGCGGCAACAACTAGCAAGAGTACTAATGTGTAAACAGTTCGAAGACTCCTCTGAAGGATTCATAGAGTTTCGAGAAGAAAAGTTATCATGTCAAAAGCAAATCAAAGGAAAGGGCTCAACGTTGCTAATGAATCTACAGTAAGACCCCGCTTAACGCTGTTTCGTTTAGCGCTGTTTCGGTTTAGCGCTCTTTTATTTCAACCCGGGGATTCCACGAAATCGCTCGCAGCATACGGGGATTCCCCGAAATATTATGCAGCGATAGGTTTCAAATACATATCCGAAAGAGTGTACTTGTATTTCTTGTTTGGGGCGGCATTGTACAGACATATTTTGAAGGGGTAAATGTGGAAGATGTCGAAGAAATAATTCAAGAAGCAGCGGCTAGTCTTTCTAATGATGAGCTCAAGGAATTAACTGAACAAGAAGAAACAAAAATGTTGACAGCAGTGATTCAGAAGAAGAGCAAAAAGAACTTTCGATGGCGTTTGTAAAAAGGAGTTTGTCTACCATAACTGAAATAATGGATCGATTCATTGAAAATGATCCGAATTTTGACAGGAGCTCAAAAATAAGGCGTGGTGTTAGAGATGCTCTATCCGTTTATGAAGAACTTTTAAGAGAACAACGCAAAAGAAAAAGGCAAACAACATTAGATGCTTTTGTCACAAAAAGGCAGAACACTGAAAACGCGCAAGGCTAACTAAATATGACTGAGAATTTTATTTGTTTTTTTTAAGAATATTCGTTTTGTTATTTATATTTTGTTTTTATTTTTGCAAGAAATAATAATGTGGTATTAATTTGGGCTTTAAGAAATAAATGTTTGGTTTTATTTTTATTAAAAAAACATACTTTTTAAATTTAATACCTAACTAATTTCCTAGCCATCTTCCCCTAACCCCAATATTTACATGTAAAGATAGCCTCGTTTAGCGCTGTTTCGCATTACGCTCTACTTTGATGGAACGTATCCCCCACGTTAAGCGGGGTCTTACTGTATTCAATATAAGGACTTTTATTTTTGTAAAAATTCTTCTTTTCACTGATGGGAATAAATATGAGACTTTCAGAAGTGAAGAACGAAGAAAACTTTGCATGCGCAGAAACGAAGAACTGAAACTCAGGAATGTGGTTCCTACAGTGAACCATGTTTGAGAAGGTGGCATATGGCTTGGGCGGTCAGTGTCGATTGCTGGTGTTGGAAAATTAAGCTTTACAGAAGATACGACGGATCGTTTCAAATACTTGGAGATATTGGAAGAAAATTTGTAGCCATCTATTGACAATAAATCTTAGAAACCAATGTATTCTTTCAGTATGACAACAACCCAAAACGCACAGCGAAGATTGCGAAAAAAATGTCTCCTTTACAAAGATTCCATTGAATGTGTAGGGAATCAATTTAACAGAAGAATTAGAAAATACATTGCCATCATAACCATGGTAACGATTGCTGCGAAAGATAGTTGAATCCTCTAATATACTTATATCCAATTATTCCCTCTGCGTACTCGTTCTGATCGCAAATAAGGGCAGGTCCAGTATTATCTTGAAGTGCTTCTTTTAAAGTAACACATTACAGCGGCGGCTTTATCTTTTATCTAATAAAAGGGTCGCTTTGCAAGCTACAGTTTCATTGATGATAAGCGATTTGGATACCATTTACTAGTGCACAAGAAAAATTTCTTGGTGGGAATCAAACGAACATTTTAAAATCATTTTGTGGAGTACTATAGTTAAAAGTTAAAAATCAATCAGCATGATCAATCAGTTAAAAATCAATCAGTATTGATGCATACAAAAAAGATAAGTGAACCGGTTGGTAAATTGTTATATCTTGTCCTCTTTATGATAAAGTATAAATGTGCAAAAGAAACAGCAACTGATGAACGAGACTGATTCGTAAAGCTTTGAAGAAAATAAATCTACTATAAAAAGAAAAAGGTTCTACATCGAAGGAAAAGGTGATTAAAGAAACTGGTGTACTGATAAAAATCTGAAGAAAATGATGATATTAATCTACAAATTACCAATTCATCAAATTCATTAGTGGCATATTGATGGCTAGTTTGGCCGTCGCGAAAAGATTGATTTTCAGCAATTTTATCCGCTTTAACGCCTATAGGCTATAATAGCCCCTTATGAACTTGAATAAATTTTTTATGATATAAATAACTGATGAACTTTTATGGTAACAACAGTTTTAATCTTTGACGTAAAACAAAAATATTCAAAGACATCTTATAATTATCGATAGCAAGTAACCTATAGACAACTGGAAAATTCTTCGTCTACCTTACCAAGCAATTTAAATCCGCAATTTACTTTTTTCTGATTATATACACTAATAGTAAAAATACTGTGAAAAAGTAAAAGATAATTTAAACATTAGCTCATTTAAATGAAACAAATTGTAAATGTTGTTTACTGAAATATTAATTTCTCTGTAGCGCCATTCAGTGAATTGAGGAGGAATTTAAAAAAAAAAAAGTGATCAATTAGAATAAATTGATCTTGCTTGTAAAAAAGACTCTAAGCTTATTCATTCGTTAAAAAAAAAAAAGCCAATATTTCTGTGAAGAAAATATCAACAGAGAAGTATGCGTGTGAGGGAGGGGACTAATTAACATTTTTTGGCTTGGTAGTGTTTCGACTGTTACCAATAAAACAATTACTCCTTGTTTCACTTTTTAAAGTGTGAAAAAAGAATACAAATTACTGTTATACGCTGTTAAAAAAAGAAAGGTAGAAAAAAAAACAAAGGAAAAGAAAGCAAAAGAAACATTTGTGTAAGTGTTGTTTTAACCTCGCAATTTAATTGTGGATCAACAGTGGTTATTTATTGTCAACTTTTTACAACAGGTACTCTGAACCTGAATGGCTAAGAGTCTATACTGACAGCTCGTTTTCTAATCATCAATCTAATGCTGGCGCGGGAATCTTTTGTGACCTGTTCACTTTTTATTCTCCTGTTGGAAATTTTCGAACAGGCTCTGATGGAGAGGTTTCGGTTACACGCAACAGCTGGTTATTTGTTGTAATAAATTTCGAAGGGCTGTCATTCTCTCCGACTCCAGAGCCGCTATCCAGTGCCTAATAGCATAACTCTCAATCCTTCCTCCTGAGATATTTTGGATTGTCAACTACCCACACAAAAATTCAACTGATGGAAAAAGAACATTGTCCTTCAGTGAATCTCAGGTCACTGTGGACTAAGTGGCAATGAACAGACTGACGGCATTGGCGAAGAAGGATACTGGCCTATTGCAACTCGCATGTAGCAATGTCCCATTTTATTCAATAAAACGTCTTATCAAGAATACTTTTTCTTCCCGATATCAGGAAGAATTTGAAGGCTCGAACTCAGACCAAAAGTTGACAGATTTTGGAGCAAACAAACGTACCTAACTGGCTCTGCCGTGAAGCAATTGCAATTTTTAAACTCTTCATTCAGCATGACTATTTGGCTGGAACCCTCTTTATAAACTGGTGTCATTCCAAATCCTTATGGCCACCAAATTTTTTTCTGAAAAGCTCTTCGTGGGGCTACCTTGGTCAAGCAGTACTGGGAGGCAAGAAGTCAAATGAGACAATGACTTTCTTTTTTATACATCATTCTTGTTTATTTGTTACTCATTTTGTAAAGTTCTCTGACATTGGAAATTTAAAACAATTATTGTAGAGCGCATAAAAAAAAAAAAACTATGGACGTACTCTTCTCTAGTAATTTCTTCATTAACTGACCAACATTTGGTTATATCTACTGTTCTAAAACACTAAAATACTAATTGGACAAAGTAAAAAAAAAAAACTTCTGAAAGGTTTTAGAGTTTAACGGTTGTCCAAAACGGTTTAACGGTTTGTTCAGTTTTTTTTTTTTTTTTTTTTTTTTTTGTGTGTGTGTGTGTGTGTGTGTGTGTGTATGTGTGTCCTCTCGTTAAGCTCCTACTCTACCAGTTTGGTTTTGCACTTACTCCCTGCTAACATTTTTCCTTTCCCCCCCCCCTTTTTTTTTTTTTTTTTTTGTATTTTTAGATTTATTATTAAACATTGATCTCTTCGCGCTTACGTTATATACATTTCAACAACAAAATCACAAAATTTGTAAAGCAGCATACGTTTAGAATTCTCGATGTAGGGTTAAGGGTTGGCATTAACATTTTAATATTTTTTTTTTTCATCTTTTCTCAGTTCATCATATCAATATTCAGTTTTCTTAGTAAGATGGCTCACAAAAATCTTTTTTTGTCTTTTTATTATTAACGTTTGTGTTAACTTTATTAAATACTACGTTCTTTGCACTTACGCCACATAAAATTCGATTCGATAACAAAATCACAAAATATTTAAAAACAGCATAATTTTAAAATTCCCGATAGAGTGATAGAAGTTACCATATATATTTTTATATTCGCTATATTATTTCTTTAAAAACTAGCCACTTGCGTAGCCAGCCGACTAAAATATTTACTTTAAAAGCGAAAATGTATGTAATCGTTTCAATGAGTTTAGCCACTCGAATTTCATAAAATACTGAATATTTCTAATTAGACATCTCATAACTTTAACACATGTTTATTTTAATCAATCACATTAAAATATAGGAAAACATTCTTGAGAACTGTGTTTACTACTTTTAAATAGAGCAATTTATTACTCAGTAACCTTCCAGATTAAATTTCAAAGTATTTTAATCTTCACTAAACGGCAACACGTTGAGATATAAAAACGTATCCTACTTCCAGCCACGGCAACATGCATAAACAAAGCCGAGTTTGTTAATTAAAATTGAAAAATAAATATCTTACTATTTTCCGAATGGCAAGTCTTGCGCGCTGGAAATAAAAATGTTTTATTTCAAACAGTATTGCCACTGCTCGCTTTCGAATAGCTGAATTTGCTAATTAAAAATTCATAAAAGATTTACACTAAAACAAATTCGAAATTGAAAATTTGGTCTTCCAGGTGCAGATGTTCAGAGTGAAGTTAACGTTATTCAAAATTTGATGGCTCTAGGTACCGCTGTTTATTCACAATGCAAGAAACATACAGGCATTCATGCAGATTCTTCTTTATTTAATTCCTTTAAATATAACAAAGGACGATAGCTTTTGGTGGCAACAATTTGAAAAATGATACGCCGTTTATTTGTGATTCAACGCAAAATGCCGTTTCGAGGCTAATACCTTATTCAGTAATAACGTCCCTTTTGCGCTAAAAAGCAAAAGGGGAATGAATAGTTTATATCCTAGAATTATATGTATTGTGAGTGCGGTGTAGTATATTAATATTAAAACAAATAAATTTCGAAATTTATTTTATATTACTTAATTACAACATTGGTCAATGATACATTTCCATTTCTGCTGTTATATTCCATCTATCTGGTAACTCCTTGTTTATCTTTTTGCTGGAATTCTAAAGATTGCAAAATGAAAAAGAAGACTTTAGTTATTAATTTTTAGCTAATATTGATTATGAAACTATTTATCGGTAAGATGATTCTTCAGTAGTAATTCTTCAGTAGTGAAAAAGTAGCAATTAACCAGACAAAATGCTACGTTTAAAAGAATTCACTATATGTAGCAGAACTTCCTAGTCCAGCTTTTGAATTTCCTGATGACTTATATTTACAACGTTTAAATGTACATTTTCTTGAAAAAGATTAAAATTTATCGTTTAGCATGTTTTCATGCGTGACATGGGATTAGTTATGAAATTAATTAGAATGGTCTGAAATGGTCACAGGTGCATCGGTACTCAACAGTTCCAGTACAATATTTTCCATCAATCCATTTCATCAAGAACAAATTAGGAAGTCAAAATTTCGGCTTATTTGGAACCAATTCTCTGCTTGGATGCCACTGATGCTTACGACTACGATTGACATCCATCTTTCTTCCGAAGCAAGAAAAAGTGTCCATAAAACGTTCTTGTGTTGTTAAAAAGGTAGCGATTCCATAGCCGACAGATGATTCGACATGTTTTATCAGAAAGGTGTTGACTCATGTTGAAAATACTTTATGATTCCCAAGAATAATCATGAGGTTGCACCTAAGATTATTGCTAACTTATGAGTGGGTGTCACACTGGGTTTCTTTCTAGGAGTTGCGCAAATCGTCGTAGTCTGTAGTTTCTGAATTCCAAGAAAGCAATCAAATTAAGATACCATTAACCACGAAGAGTTCATGCCATCGAGACACAGCGGCATGGTTAATGGTTTCCTTCTTGAATTTTTGCACGTATATTGGCGCATGAATTCTTGCAAAACACTTGGCAAAAACTCGTAAGCAAACTAATGGATGGAGAGAGCTTTAGCTAATTCAAGACATTTTTATGATTCAGATGTGTTTATAACAAGAGTTAAGACTTCGGAATTATACTTCAGGAATTGCACCAGCATTTGCATAAGGTTCGAATTGCACCAGGATTTGCACAAGGTTCATTACACCAGGCATAAAAGACACTGAGTATTCCTCAAAATGTGGGACAGATAGCACTGAATATTCCTTAAAATAGAATATGAGGAGCAACAAAGAACACAAAGCTCTCTAAAACACAAATAAATGTTGTTCAGGAACAAATAAGAATTGGAAAGAGTGAAATAAAGACATAGAATGAATCAAGTAATGGATTAAAAGCTAAGCAGAATGCTTTAATTGAATGTGATGCCATACGTCCATTCCTAAAATTTTATAATTGATATTGTTCGAAGTGAGAAATGGACTTCGAAACCAGAACTTCGGCTACGCTTGGTTACGTGTGGTAATCGCTGGACATTAGTCAATCATTTACTCTAATACTAATAACAAAGTTCTGTACGGCTTCTTAAAAGTTTCTAAAACGTACTAAACTCTCAAGCAAAATCTTATGCAGAAATGTTTATATAAATTATAGGTGTGCAAATAGTAAAATATTGTAGGCTAATTTAACCTAATTAAAACATAAATGTTTAATAGTATAAAATTACATCATGAATCGTTCCCGATATTTTTTATCACAGCAGTATTATATACCTGAGAGAGGTGTAACTCATTCTTTACTGTGTTTTAGTTTTTATAGCTCTAATACTTTCTTTGTTATTGTAAATTTTGGAATTTATTAAAAATGAATATAATGTAATTTATTTCACACGGCGTAATCAATTAATTAATTAATCTATGCCAGAATGACTTTTTTCCAAAAACTATATTGTCTTCAAATGATCCGCTAGATGCTGTCTTAACTCAATGACACTAGATGCTTATTATTAACGGAATGAAACATGAACCTATACCTTCGATACAAACAGCTCAGCTGTCAAATGTACATTGCGCATATGACGAAGCATCGTACAATACCTTGTCAGATTCGGTCCAAAAAAAATCAAAAATTTGTCTTCTAACTTGTTTTCTTCAATTGTCATGTAGTTGAGCAACATGAATTTCTACCGGCTTTAAAGTTTCCCCATTCAAACATTCTTATAAAAGTTTTTGTCTTTCCTAAGTGGATTTCTAAGCGGATTAAGTGTCTTTTTCTAACAGTGGATGATTTGTGAAAAAAAGGGTCTGCAACTTTATAGTGCAGTGCAGTTCTGAGAACCGCAGTTACTGTTTACTGAAAGCGTGCAAAGGGCTTTCTACACAAAAGCCACTTTTTGAAATAAGGTTGCAATCATTAGGAAGGAGATCGGACTATAAACTGTGTGATCCCAAGCCTTTCATTGAAAAGTCTGGAGCTGATGTGTGGTTGCAGTGTCATATGACTGCCCATTGCTGGGGAGGGTAACCTGATTTAGATGGGAAACATTTTATTAATAATGAAGAATTCTAGTAAACGTTAACTGCATTTGTCAAAGCACTGTTGGCAGAAGCTTATGAAGAATATATAAAAGGAGCTTTTCTTCTGGCACAAAAAGATGCTTTGGAAAGTATTCAAACCTTTTTCCAAGACTGCAATCTTGTTGATTTTATTTTAATATTTTTGGCCAAAAGATAAGGCTAGTTACCGAAATCTATTCACTCGACACATTTCGACAAAGAAGTTAATAGAATACTGTAATCGAAATTCCTTTAAGTTTTTCTTCCTCCTCAGAGGCAGTGAAATATAGCTCTAAAGTGAGACTGGATCAACTGTAAGTCTAATCAATCAGGACGATATTTTAAAGAATGAAATACATTTTGTGGGGAGCTGACTGCTGATCATTTTTGTTGGCTTCGATTCCCGACAGAACAACCCTATGTATGGAGGTGTCAGTGGTTTCTTCACATTCAACGTGAATACGATCTTGTTTCTACCCTTCGCGAGGGCGTCCTTGTTAAGGTCGCGTATTTTGCAATAATCAGTTAACAAATCAAGCAAGAAGGCTTTACATTCATTGTTGTTTTAAGAACGGAAACTATGTTATTGCTTACGTACCGTTCGTAATAGATTTAATGTACTCAGGTCCGATGATAGGTTAATCTAATTTATTTTATCAAAAGAAACACTTCAAAGGTCTTGAATTTTCCAGAGGATTACTCGTGCAGGTGTTCAGACTATCACAGAGTCCAATCAGTAGTTACACTTCAAACTACTAATAACGTTAAGCACAACACAATGTAACGCGCATCTAAAGAGAAAACTAACCCGGAGATATCTCTGTTCACGCTGAACTAACATCTCACAACAACAACTAAATAACTTAAAACAAATACTCTCTCTTCGACCTTGTACAGTTTTCACCTGGTCGTCGAGAGGTTCTAGCACTTTCTGCTTCGCGAAATTATTGGAAGATAATATGAGTATCGAATTACGGTTGCAGCTAATATAGTCAACAATTACATTCATTCGGGACTTGCCCCTATATTCTTACTTTTCTGGCAGATCACGTTTCTTTAGATTTTTCATGTTACGTTATACAAAAGAAATACAGCAATTTTACTTTAGATAGGTAATTTTAGTGATAGATAGGTTTTATTAGTTAATTATTAGTTAATATTAATTCATTATTAGTTAATTAATTTTAGTTTAGTTTGGTAATTTTAGTGATAGATTAGTTAATTAATAGGTTTTATTAGTTAATTATTAGTTAATTAATTAATAGGTTTTATTAGTTAATTATTAGTTAATTAATTAATAGGTTTTATTAGTTACTTATTAGTTAATTAATTTTAGTGATAGATAGGTAATTTTAGTGATAGATTTAGATTAGATAGGTAATTTTAGTGGACGCAAAAAAATTACACTAAAATACCTATCTAAGTACAAAATTCGTTTAGAGATATGTTTAGTACTCCAAACTGTAAAGTTTAAAAAGAATTCTGAATTTTTTTCCTTCTGTGTGGAACTGATAAAGCAGAATTTTCAGCCATGTATTTTAAGAGTTTAACGCTTTAATTAATTCTATGTACAATTTTTCTATGTGTATACTAAAGACAAAAGTTAAGCAAATTAAAAATTTCTCTATCTAGGTTAGATTTCGAGTCTTAGAGATAAAATACAAATCTTCTTTATGATAAAAATTCTGCTTTAGAAATTATCATGGTAAATTATTTACCTTTTCAGTTTCCTATGAGACTATTAATGCGTTCAGAACTCTTTATTTTCAGAAAGCATTAATAAGTCTTATAACATATTAATGCGTTCTTAATAAATGCTGTTACACCGAATTTCAGTAGAAGAAAAGTATTCCATACATATGTAAATTCCGATTTCATTACTAGAGGAAGAGTTAATTAGTAGTGCACTTGCTTCTTTTTGTAACGGTTTCTTTTCTTCTGTTTATATCAAAAATGCATTTATAGGCACATATATCTCAAAACTCTTTTATTTAAAATATTTTAGATACTACAGATCCAGATAATGAACATATATGATACCACTTATATATAAATGTTTGATATTTTTTCCCACTTAATAGTCCAGAACTGCACAATAATTTATATAAGAAATCTCGTAAATTAATAATATATCGTGTGTTAGGTGTTATCCTAATAACAGTGAGTTTTATTTTCTTAATAAAATCATGATTACACTATTAACCAAAGAAATATAACAAAAATAACTGTTTCCAACGCTGAGCATGCGATACGTTTTAATAGAAATCAGCTGAGAAAAAAAAGAGAATACAAAATTATTAAATCTAAGAAATATTATAAAAGTTAATTATGAAGTGGTAAGAATATGAAAGTAATGATATCACCAAAAATTTATTAAGAGAAATAATTACAGAAATGTCATGAGCATATCTCATTTTTTTGACTGAAAATATAATTTTCGGACATCGGTGAAAAATTATCTATCTGTATGGCAAAATAATATATGGAATTAAGAAATATTTTTGTTAATTACATTGCTAGGTTAACCCTTTGCGGCACAGCGTCCCCGTCCGTAGATATTTGAGAAAAAATCTGATGTGTACACCACATGACTTCCTTGTATGGAAAATTAAATTATACGCATTTTTTCTTGCATTTTATTTAAACTTATTAGATTGAATTAAACCTACTTCGCCGACAGCGCATAAACCACAATAGAATAAATGCATTCTTTAAAATTCACTTTGTTTACCATAGCGACACTCTGGCGCTAGGTTTACTTAACAGTATTACATTTTATTCATATTATAACTCAGAATGCACAAAATGTATATCATTTAAAGAATTATCTAATCGTTGCCACATGTTCTATTCAAATATTATAATAAAGCTAGAACTATGTATAAAAGAAATTAAGCAAATAAAACAAAAAAGAAACAGTTTTTCACAGACGATTCTGCCTTTCTCATTCAATTAATTCAGTTCTCACTTCGCGACAAGGCAAAAATACATAAAAACTCAAAATATCTATATTAAAAATTACGAAGTAAATCTTAAACACCTATTTCCTTGAAAAAATTCCAGAAAGGATATCTGTAAAAAAAGACATCTGTAAAGAGTACTCGTCCACATTCATTGTCTCTCCAATTTCGGTGTTCCCGGCACCACAGAGAACGCCTTCTCCGATGGGCAGGCGTTAGAGGTAGACATCGTACAGGGCGTCGTGCAAACAGACCACCACCGTGCAGTCTTCTGGCCATGGTAAAACGCGATATCGGTCGTCCAGTCGCCTGTGTCGTGTGTCTAGCGATTTCTCCCGCTGTCTGCCGCCTGTTTCTTCTGGCCTGTAATGCAATATATCGGTCATCTGCGGGTGTGGTTCCTCGTGGACGACCACTACTAAACCCCCGGATAGCTGTTCCTGTAGTTTGAAATTGTCTCCAAAGTCTTGAAACGATGCTGTGAGCAATTCCGAACTCTGCAGCCACACTTGTCACACTGCGGCCTTCCTCCAACTTCCCACTGATTCGACCTCGGGTAAAAGCATCCAGATGTCGTCTAACAGATTGATTATTCGCCATTTCTCGCTGAGGCAGCAACTCGGTGTGATTTTAAGTGCTATACGGCGTGCAATCTCTTTGCCAGAAATGCTGATCTTACACCGACAACATTCTTTATACTACTCAGACACTCCCCCATTACGTCTACCTGCATATCTGCGCATGTGCTACCGTACATCACCTTACTTAATCTCCTGATTGGTCTTTCTGTCCGCACCGCCTCTTCGTTCAGCTGATATGCTAATTTTTCGACTTCGTCCTTAATTTTTGCACACCAGTGTAAACTGAATTCTTGAGCAACAACAGGCTACAGCGAACAAGAATTAAATACATGAAAAATATATAATTATAATGAATCTAATTCTTTTTAGCAGAATGCTAAATAGGAAAAGGCAGTAAACAATAAATTTTAGTACTCAAATTTATTCTGTTGAGAATTCAACGAATTGAATGCCGAGTCAATGAAATTCATAAATGGGATCTTTTGTTTTATACCATATTGTTGAGGCACTTTGTGCCAAGAATAATTACTTGGCGAACTTCTTAATTTATAGCAACCTATTTTCCTTTCCTTTTTTTTATTCGAAAAAATCGGAAAAAAACGCCATCGTTCATACTTTCAAATAATTTTAACAGTGTAAACCACATTTTCGTTATTATCGCTTATAATAAGTACGCCAAATTTCAAAACGCCAAAATGTTTCCTTCATTTGCAACATGATTACAAGCCAGTTTTTCTTAGAAAGTCTTATACGAAGAAACAGAAAGAAAGTCCTGTCCTATAATTATTTCTCCTCTTAGGCAGATAGCATTAGTGTGTTTTGTGATACTGTAATAAATACAATCCTTTATGCTCAATTACATAACTATGTTAGCCCGACAGATGACAGAGGTAAAAAGCAGGCGACAGAGGTATGAGCCACAAACGTAAAAAAAGGACCGGAAAGTGATATTTTAAATTCTTAAACAAGTAAACTCTGTAATACAATCAATAAATACAGAAAAATGAATTTTTCTAGTAGAAGTAATTGCAAATATCAAGTACACTGGTGTGCAAAAATTAAGGACGAGACGGTTTTTTCAATATAACTTTGTACAAAAGCTTTCCAAATCAACACATTTAATACCGTAAGATCCCCAATACGTAAGGACATGAGTAATGTAAGCAATACTTACTAAAAGAGAAATCAGAGGGATAAAAAGAAGCTTTATTGAAAAAGTAGCATGGAGCGCAATGCGACTGAAGGCCGAAACATCCCTGTGATGGGTGTCCAGCAAGAAACATCCGGTCTTTAATAGGGGATATGATCTTCCCTGACTGCTAGGCAGGTTTCCTAGCGTCTGCCCATGCTGAGAATGAGGGTGTCAATGAGTTGTTGAGGCATTGCTGCCCATTCGTCTTGCAGCGCCAATCGAAGCTCCGAAATCGTTACTGGTGGTAAGCGTCTGCCTAGAAAATCCCATACATGCTCGATGGGATTGAGATCCGGAGATCGTGCCGGCCAATCCATACGTTCAATATCCTCACTCTCTAAGAGCTGTTCGGCAGCTACTGTGCGATGACATGGTGCATTGTCGTCCATGAAAAGGAACTGTGGAACCATAGCGCCTCTAAAAAGACGCACATATGGAAGAAGAATCTCGTTACAATAACGGGTCCCGTTGACTGAACCTGCGTCGAAGATGTGAAAGTCTGTACGACTACCAAGCATGATGCCTCCCCAAACGAGAACACCGCCACGTCCATACCTGTCCCTTTCAATGATGTTCGAGGGATGATTGTGGCTTCCCCGCTCTCTCCAGATGAGTATGCGATGAGAATCGCTACTCAGACTGAATCTGCTCTCATCTGTAAAAAGTACTCGTCCCCATTCATTGTCTCTCCAATTCCAGTGTTCCCGGCACCACAGAGAACGCCTTCTCCAATGGGCAGGCGTTAGAGGTACACACCGTACAGGGTGTCGTGCAAACAGACCACCACCGTGCAGTCTTCTGGCCACGGTAAAACGCGATATCGGTCGTCCAGTCGCCTGTGTCATGTGTCTAGCGATTTCTCCCGCTGTCTTCCGCCTGTTTCTTCTGGCCTGTAAGGCAATATACCGGTCATCTGCGGGTGTGGTTCCTCGTGGACGACCACTACTAAACCCCCGGATAGCTGTTCCTGTAGTTTGAAATTGTCTCCAAAGTCTTGAAACGATGCTGTGAGCAATTCCGAACTCTGCAGCCACACTTGTCACACTGCGGCCTTCCTCCAACTTCCCACTGATTCGACCTCGGGTAAAAGCATCCAGATGTCGTCTAACAGATTGATTATTCGCCATTTCTCGCTGAGGCAGCAACTCGGTGTGATTTTAAGTGCTATACGGCGTGCAATCTCTTTGCCAGAAATGCTGATCTTACACCGACAACATTCTTTATACTACTCAGACACTCCCCCATTACGTCTACCTGCATATCTGCGCATGTGCTACCGTACATCACCTTACTTAATCTCCTGATTGGTCTTTCTGTCCGCACCGCCTCTTCGTTCAGCTGATATGCTAATTTTTCGACTTCGTCCTTAATTTTTGCACACCAGTGTAAACTGAATTCTTGAGCAACAACAGGCTACAGCGAACAAGAATTAAATACATGAAAAATATATAATTATAATGAATCTAATTCTTTTTAGCAGAATGCTAAATAGGAAAAGGCAGTAAACAATAAATTTTAGTACTCAAATTTATTCTGTTGAGAATTCAACGAATTGAATGCCGAGTCAATGAAATTCATAAATGGGATCTTTTGTTTTATACCATAACACTCTGCAAATAATCTTCTCTAGAATTATACATATGCGATCCCGATAGCAAGCGAGAAAACATACTTTGTCATGAAATCATTTTCAGAGCAGTGAAATATCTCTAAATGTAATAAATATATATCTTAAGTTGTATTCTCCCAAATATACTGCGAAAGAACATTTTACATTTTAGGAAACAAGAACGAAATGGAATTATACACTTTAAAAAATTTAATTGGTTATACAAGCTTTGAGAACAAGACGAGCATATTCAAGTACTACGAACATCAAATTTAATTTAACGGCGGTTAGAAGGCACTTGGCCTATGTCTCGTTCTGTGGAAACTATTAGGTGTGTGTTGTCCTATAACGGAATAGCTGAGATTAGAATAGATAGCTTTCCGCAGAACATACGCCATAACATATAAAGGTTATCTCCTAAAGGGAAAGATGCCTTCGTGGAGGATTTTTCTGAGAGACACTGACTCATAATCCCTTTACACATGAGCAGAACACGAAAATTTCCACTCAGACCCTTTCCCCGGAATTCGCGTTTTTACCGTTTCGTGCTGGTGGGCAGTTCTATAACGGACAAATGTTAAGTTTTATTAAGATTTTTTTTGTTATTAATAAGTGCGATGTTTTGATATACATGTATTTCAGCTGTTTCTTTACATGCATTTCAGCTGTTTGTTCAACGTCGTCAACACGTTGAACAAAGAATAAGACAAGCCGTAAAAGCATTTTTTCATTGTCGCTCATCTTGAACTCGAAAAGATAAAGTTTGTTAATTTTATAAACATTAACTTGAACAATCAAGATAACTTCTAAAAAAACTAACTGCATAAATAAAATAAAAGTTGTTATAGCGACAAGAATCAGGGCAAGTTGTGTATCATTCGCAGGACTATAATTTCGAAGGTTAAATAGAATCTGCTTCTTCAGCTGAGAGGTTGAAAATGACGAATTTAACTTCCGAAACTATAATCCTGCAAATTTGCGAAACTTACTCTGATTTCTGTTTATATAATACCTCTAACATTTGTTATTCAGCGTTTCTTTATATTACAATTAGAAAATTGGATAATTAATTTTTTTGATTGATCAAAAAAGTCTTTTTCCGTCAACATGCATGCTACAAAAGGAAGTCACAGCAGCTGGAACACAAACTAGTAGTGGTTGAATGATGTAAATGCTTACAAACTTAGCTGACAAGGCCAATGTTATTCGTTTCTGGAGGTTGTAACATTGAGTTCCATTATAAGAAAGAGGGAACTTTTTTAAAAAGGTCTCTGCAGCACAGCATACCCAATCACAGAAAAAAAAAATTAATAAATAGACCACCAGCGACCGAGTGGAAAATTTATTGAACACTGGTAGTTCAATTGGTTAGGTTAGGTTAGGTTATTTAATTACGGCAAAGCCTCGAGGGCTATCTGCCTATGGGGAGGGATGCCTTCGTGGAGGACTTTATAAGAGAAACTGGTTCGTATACACGTTACAGATGAGGAAAACTCATTCAGCCAGCCCGTTCGAACCTCGGACCGAACTACCAGTGTTCAGTGACTTTACCCCTCGACCGCTGCTGGGCGATAGTTCAATTGGAGCGAATGGGTTCGGCTGCATAGGTGTTTTCGTCGTTTTCCCCTTGCGTAACGTGGATACGAGCCACTTTCGCTTAGAAAATCCTTTGCTAAGGCATCCGTTTTTTCAGCCAGGATTTCCCTTCTTTCAACCCTCGCGTGTTTCCCGTAGTTATTAAACGAAAAAATAAAAAATAATTTCGTTCTGAATTTTAGGTTCGTTGTTTGACACAAAAACTACAGCTCATTGATATATACTAAAAAATTTACATTCAATTTAAAATTTTTATAGTTGAAATAAATCATTTTAAGCAGGTTTCATATAATCTGATTTAGTACTGAGAAGAAAATTTATTTAAAATTTTGGTACTTTCCGATTAAATGAACACTAGTAAAAAATTATGCACTAATGCGCCAAATGCGATATCGGAAATGACCAACAATCACAGTTCTTCGAAGACAAAGTTAGTAATTTCATTGAAGACTTCCTTTGAGAAACTGCAAAACTGAATTATATTTTTACTATTGCAGAAAGCACCGAAATATCACGCTGCAATTTCATTTCTGCACTCTGCGTTTCGTTTCAGACAACTATTTACATCTCGCGTCCAGAGTTTACATAGCTTATGCACGCCGTAACTACGAATTAATCACCATACAGCTGTCTATTGGGATAACTGCATGTATTCTTATTTGTGAATTAACTACTTGTCTTTGATTTTTCTATAGTCTCAATTTAATAAACAGCCACTTTTTCATGAAACTGTAAATATTTTTAGAGTTGTCTTTCTCGTCTGCAGTTAGATTTCTCGCAAACTTTTACGTTTGCCACTGTGGCATCTCGTTAACCAGAAAGAACTAAAATTTTAGATCTGGGAAAATGTAAACAGCTATCAATTTCATGGTACTTCGATCAATTGTGTTTTTTAAATATTTACCTGTTCTTAAAGTGTCCATGGCTGAAGTTAACTGCTAGGTCGGGGACAGAAATGTTGCCGATGCGTCGTTTTTGGCCCTCCTCAGCGTTTGATCATTGCTCGAAAGCCTGTGTTCAGCACGCCTTCTGAGCAACAATCAAAAGGCGAGAAGACTAACGGTCAACTCAATCAATCGCCGCTTGTTCGAAATCATCTGCAAGAAAAAGAATTACCATGTATTAAATACATGCAATTATAGAAACTTCTGCAAGCAAACTGAACATAAAATACATTTTTACCAAAGGCTTGATAGCAATTTACTATAATAACGAATATATCACAGACAAGGCAGGACTGGAGAGGAATAAGCATATGAGAACTGTAACTGCCATGTAATGATTACAGGTACTGTCCACCATGATGCTACTCATCCAAACTAACATACTATAGGGTCTGCTTCTACCATTCCAATTACTTTACGTACAGTTATGATTTTTATAGAATATGTACACTAAGGAAAGGAATTATTTTCGTCAGAAGATAGATTTCATATATCTTGGCCTTGTTCTGAATATCCGACTTCATTAGAACCCTAAACCAAATGTGAATTTGCTTCACCAAATATCACCATGTGAAGCCAGCTCGTCAAAAATAAAATATTTTAAATTTATGTGCTATGCTGTCAAGAAGCGGAATGTTGCTGTCTTTTCTGTTTGCGGGGTTTCTGTGATTTTAGTAAATAACAATTAGTAGAGTATCATGAATAAATAATTATTAGAACCCACTATGACTAACGTTTCCATCTAATACTAAAATCAATCATAATAGTCATTTTCGTAAACGGAACTTTACAACTTACTTATTCACCGTATCGATACAGTAATCAGTGTAATTATACGAATATGAATATAACAAATTATTGCTCAATTTTACCAACTCTATTGTTACTCTTGCCCAATGGCACATGATGTCGGTTATTCTTGACTTAATTATCCGTAGAAACGGGATCTTTAAAGGAAAAGTGGTGACCTCTTGACACTGGTATTACGAATGAGTTCTTATATTTTGAGGTAAATGAATTTCATGAATGTGTTAAAATATACATTTACAATTGCTAAAGCGGCGAAGTTTCTTATGCTACTCAGAAGAAGCGCTAGTACATGAAACAAGTTACAAGGTTCTCGTTACTTTAACTCTTTCAGGGGCAGGAAAAGGCAATTATCTTTTTCAGCAAAAAGCTTCTTTCTTCTTTTATTTACTATATCAAGTATTACAATGAAATTATTTGCGGCAATTACACATATATTGTCCAAAGTTTTTCTTTTTCAGGCAGAGTTCAACTTTGCATATGCTGCATTTAACTGTCTTTACAGTTACCCAACTGTCTTTACAGGCCTTTTCTTGGTGCTGCAGAGTGCACGTCGTCCTGATGTTGTCTTCGATGGCTGACGCTTATTTTCTTGAAGGCGAATTGCTGCATCAACTGCTGGCTTATGTTTCTTGATTGCCATCTAGTGAGCTACAAGGGAACTTCAGAAACGGTCAGTCTTGAAAACCGCTCACGCGAGTTAGTAAGACGTTCAATAGAAAAGGAACCACCGCCCTAAGCTGCGAAAAATCTCCATAATTTAACAGTTTCCAGTATTTGGTACTGGAAAATAGAGTATTTTACTAACTGACAATTCACTGCCTTATGAAAAGCATTTTAGGTAAGGGTAAGTGGAGTTTATTTTATACGCGAGATTTTAAGATCATTGTGCAATATTTCAGCGCTGAGCGCGGGACAAGCGTTTGCAATGACCCGATTCTCCGTAATCCTTTGATGTTGTCTGGAATGACCGCCGCGCGTGCAAGGGAGGTATAGGTTATCACTGGGCTGATGACTGAAATATAGATAGATATGTTTGACTTCTATATCTGACTTTGGTTTGAGTATTTTCTTAACAGACATTTATCACTGGGCTGATGACTGAAATATAGATAGATATGTTTGACTTCTATATCTGACTTTGGTTTGAGTATTTTCTTAACAGACATTTATCACTGGGCTGATGACTGAAATATAGATAGATATGTTTGACTTCTATATCTGACTTTGGTTTGAGTATTTTCTTAACAGACATTTATCACTGGGCTGATGACTGAAATATAGATAGATATGTTTGACTTCTATATCTGACTTTGGTTTGAGTATTTTCTTAACAGACATTTATCACTGGGCTGATGACTGAAATATAGATAGATATGTTTGACTTCTATATCTGACTTTGGTTTGAGTATTTTCTTAACAGACATTTATCACTGGGCTGATGACTGAAATATAGATAGATATGTTTGACTTCTATATCTGACTTTGGTTTGAGTATTTTCTTAACAGACATTTATCACTGGGCTGATGACTGAAATATAGATAGATATGTTTGACTTCTATATCTGACTTTGGTTTGAGTATTTTCTTAACAGACATTTATCACTGGGCTGATGACTGAAATATAGATAGATATGTTTGACTTCTATATCTGACTTTGGTTTGAGTATTTTCTTAACAGACATTTATCACTGGGCTGATGACTGAAATATAGATAGATATGTTTGACTTCTATATCTGACTTTGGTTTGAGTATTTTCTTAACAGACATTTATCACTGGGCTGATGACTGAAATATAGATAGATATGTTTGACTTCTATATCTGACTTTGGTTTGAGTATTTTCTTAACAGACATTTATCACTGGGCTGATGACTGAAATATAGATAGATATGTTTGACTTCTATATCTGACTTTGGTTTGAGTATTTTCTTAACAGACATTTATCACTGGGCTGATGACTGAAATATAGATAGATATGTTTGACTTCTATATCTGACTTTGGTTTGAGTATTTTCTTAACAGACATTTATCACTGGGCTGATGACTGAAATATAGATAGATATGTTTGACTTCTATATCTGACTTTGGTTTGAGTATTTTCTTAACAGACATTTATCACTGGGCTGATGACTGAAATATAGATAGATATGTTTGACTTCTATATCTGACTTTGGTTTGAGTATTTTCTTAACAGACATTTATCACTGGGCTGATGACTGAAATATAGATAGATATGTTTGACTTCTATATCTGACTTTGGTTTGAGTATTTTCTTAACAGACATTTATCACTGGGCTGATGACTGAAATATAGATAGATATGTTTGACTTCTATATCTGACTTTGGTTTGAGTATTTTCTTAACAGTGGATAAGAATTGTGTATCTGTTTTTTCACTTTGCTACTTATGTAGATCACGTGATCAGTTCAGGTGAGATTTCGATTCAGAGTGACTCCGAACTAATTAATAGTTTTTTTGTTTTTTTTTTTTTCGAAATGTTGTCGTTAGAAAACTTGATATCACTTTCCATAATCCTCTGAAATTCCTTTAGTTGTATAAGAAGTACTTGAGATGTGGCAGCGCTACTGTTTATGCGCCACTGTCGACTCCAGAATACTTTCTCTGTGATTTTTCCGATTCCGTACAGAAAACGCCGATGCAGCCAGCCTGTTCGCGTAGAATTGAACCCAGGTTAAACAACTAGCGTTCAGTGACTTTATCGCTCATGCGCTAGCCGTCAGCTTTATAATTGAAATAATTCCACATGGCAGAAACGCAAGGAATGCTATCTCGGAAAAAAATAACCATAGGCAAGAAAGGAAAAACGAAATAACTTCTTGCCACTGCCTAGCAGAAAACGTTAGAAAATATTAAACAGAAAACGGAGAGTATATCATTACGCCGTGCTTCAAGGTATGAATATAAAAACTAACTACAATAAGTGAATGAAATGGAAATAACACACAAATTTAAAACTGAATTAACTCCCGATTATCGGCATATTAACTAAATCGTGTCTAATAATAACATGTTAATTTACCTACTGCGAAGCGATGGAAAAATTCCAAATCTTTTCTATTATAGTATAACACATGACAATGAAATTTTGCTGGAAAAGTACATGAACCAATTTGATAATTTTTCAGCGCGAAAATTTTGTTATCAGCTCATTTCAACTGTTGTTAAATTTTTCTAATATAAGACATATGCCTGTTAGATTAGTATTTGTGTCCAATAATGAAGGAAATAAAATTACAGATTTTGAAAATTTGTATTTAAATACTTACTTTGAAACCAGTACTGTGATGAGAGCTGCACATTTAAGTTAGCGATGCAACTTTAAGGTCCATAGCTTTCTTGTTTGGCTAATGTTGTCTTATAAGAAAAGTCACCATGAGCGTTAAACAAAGTTATAAAACTTATTTACCATAATTTACGGCATGCTTTTTTTGTTTTGAATACTGATTTAATTTATGTAACCTAACAAACTTATTTTCGAGATTGCAAAGCTAGATAAATATAGCTAAATTGTTAATAATATTATTGTGTTAATTATAATATGAGTTATTCCTCTTCCAAGCGTTCCTCTAACTTCCCTCGTTTAGTCAGCGATTTGGATATGGTAAAGTATAAGAGGAGTAGAGGTTTTCGTAGAGTAAAGTATAAGAGGAGTAGAGGAGCCTTAGGCTCTGCCTAAGGCTTCAGTGAAAGACTTTCTAATGGAAATCGGCTCGTATTCACATGGGTCATATCTAGTTGCCCATGAGGAAAATCACGAAAACCAACAATGTACCAAAACTCTTCTTCTGGGATCGAACCCGAATCGATCTTGCAGTATTCAAAAATCTTAACCATTTGGCCACTGGTGAGTAAAATATTAAAGAAATATCAAAAGAAATAAATAAATAGAAAGAAGTTGGTCTTCCTGACACATTTTAACTAGCTTATAATAACCACGTCACGCATTATAATAAGCAATGAATATACAATATTGCCAACTGAAGTGCCGTTATCTTTTATTTTATTTGTTAGTTTACGTATGGTCCTCACACGCATGCGTTCTCTTTTGTTTTTAGTTATCTTTTCACCTGTACACACATTACAGGCTATTTAAGTTATTTTCTGATGTTTAATATGACGCTATAACATAGAACTGCATTAAAAAATAACCATACAGAAAGACTCGATTTGTTTTTATGTTTTCCTCCTTTTAAATGTATACTCCTTAAAATCTTTGCAAATTCATCGACTAAATGTGTCGCAGATGTACTAGTATATGTGTACGAATAAACACTTTTCCTTAAGATTTAATAAAATAAAAAAGCGAGAGAAAATTTTAAAAAATATATTGAGACAGAATTGAAATTGTATTCATATTCGGTGGAATAATGTAGAAAATAAAAACAGAAATAGGCAAAAAAAAAATCTGAAAATAATTCAGATTTTACATTACGGCCAAAGGAGCTTTTCTTTTAACGTTTTGTGTGTTACCTTTATTTATTAAATATCATGTTCTTCGCACTTAAACCATAAAATTCAGTTGAACAGAATTATCGCAAAATAATTTTAAAATGAGCATAGCTTTAGAATTTCCGATACACAGACTTGCGCGCTGGAGATATTTTTTCCCTCCTACAGTGTTGCCATTGCTCGCTTTGAAATCGTTGAGTTTGTTAATCAAAAATTCGTTAAAATGTTACAAAATATGAAATCAATAATGGAAGCAAATTTCAAATTCCAAATTAGGGCTTCCAGTTACTCATATTCGGTGCAGGATTACGTTATTCAAAATTTGAGGGCTTTAGCTACCGTTGTTTTATCACAATGCAAGAAATACTATATATATATATATTCAGATTCTTCATTATTTCATTTCTTTAAATATAACACAGAGCGATAATATTTGATGGCAACAATTTGAAAAAGGAAACGGACATTTAAAGTTTTCAATGCAAAATGCCAAAACGAAATTAATAGCTCTTCTGGGTTAACGCTCTTTGGGCTAATAAATGAGTTACAACTTTTTGATGACAAATTAATAAAGTGTAATCACAAATTATATATTAATAAAGTGCAATTCTTCGTTACGTGTGGTAAACTGAAAGACTGCAACGAATTGTCTTTCTATATGTAATATAACACAATTATGGTTATAATTTTTACTGACTACGCGCTGTAACAATATAATTTATATTCTGTTTAAAAAGGTTTTCCTCTAAACAATCTATTTTCATTAAAATAAATTTAATACAGTTATTCGTTAATTGGATAATCACTTCTCAGTCGGAAATTTTCTCTAAAAATTTGCCAATTATCCAAGTAATTTACTGAATTACATATTCATCTATGTCCAAAATATACTTTTATATGCCAAAATATTCTTGAGTGAATTGTACTGTTAGCCTAGGAGAGAAGTTGATTTAATGTGTAAAATATCAATTAACACATCTAGAATTGCGTCTAAGAAATGTTCTTCAAGAATTTCATTAAAGAACTAAACCGTATTTTCATTTAAATGATGCTTGGTTTTTCTAAAGGAGTATAATTATGAGAATGTCCATGTTTAAATGAATCAGATTCTTTAACGCATTTAATAAAAATACTTGTCTTGAATCATATTATTTAATTATTATATAATATGCGAATTTCTGTCGCTCCGAAGTACAAACGTTTTAAATTTGAATTTAAAAAGTTCCAAAAAGAAATTTTGAAAATATTATATTTATATTATTATTATATTTTTATTACAATAATACTTTTATTAATATTTTTAAATTTTCCTTCTGAAACTTCGTAGTGGCCAAAACAACAGTTTCCTTTTTTCTTTTCTTTTTTTCCAACTTTTATTTTTCAGAATGTTTTCACTGCTTGTTTTATAGGATGATAGAATCGACGTCATTGGAAGCAACCATTGCGTAGGACCGACACATCGTAACATTGACATTACGTAGAACCGATACTGGCATAGGATTAATATTAGTTAATGGAGATTGGTTTATAAAGAAATATTGAGTAATATGTGTCTATCATTGCATGGGGTTAATAGCCGCACAGGATGGATATTGGCATAAGATCGAGAATGCCGTGGGTACAATTTGCATAGAACTGATACTGCCACAGAAGCGGCATTAGAGCAGAAGACTTATAATTAGCGACGGCACATAATCAAAATGGAAAGAATTTCACAAAATTGTCCTTTTTAAGGTACCCGCATGGAGTTGATATCTGCACAGAATCGGCAGAAACATAGTCTCAAATTATTTTTTGAGCTGCCATGTTCATGGTACACCAGAGAAATGGCGTCGGTCGTACATGCCTCATTTCCATTTTGATTCATTCAATTCGAATGCCATTACACGTATTTCCATATTGGTTTCTAATTAGCTCTTTACTGTAAAATTTAAACTTTCAAAAATAACTACAGCAAAATAATGCCTTCATTACTAGCTCTGTTCAAACAAAAAGTATCTTCCAATGAGCGGAAAAGGCTATAAAGATCTTGCAATTGTGGCAACTCTTCAGCGTCAAGTCACATGAGAAACATGACGAATCTTTCCTCCAATGAAGATCAGTCTTCTAAAATATATCCATGATATGGTTGGTGAAGAGTATGAATTTCTATACTAAATGAAAACTGACACGATTTTCTGAAATTCGGCACAAGGCAATGATAGGTTTGGTGACCAGTTATATAAAAGGGATTCATAATAAAATTTAGTTTGAAGTGACGCATTGAAGCAGACAAATGAAGTAAGATTCAAAGCCAAAGTCAAATTTTGGGGAAAAAAATTAGAAAAGCAGAATTTTTTAAGCTTGAAAATCTGTGAAACGAAATGATCTAGATTCTTTCTGACAGTTTAAATAGTTTCTAATAATGTCTGACAGTTCAATGAATGAATTAACTTTTGCTCAGCCAAAAGAATAAACCAAAGGAACCAATAAAGTACTCTCTGTTTATATACTGCACTCAGTCAATTACCGGTTAATCAGGGGCGAATTAATCGGGTTGTGCATTAACGAAGTCCTCTGTAAAGGAAGAACGTTAATTTTATTTATTGTGTACGATGAAATAATTATTATCACAAATCATCAGCCTAAAAAAAGAAATCTGTCTTAGAAAACATGAAATGGAAATGAAATATACGAAGTATAACAACTATCATGACGTCATAACATTTTAGAGTTGCCAACAGCATTACATAATTAATTCTACATAACGCAGAATATATAAACATTGTTAATACACGAAATATAATACGGTCGATTTTAAAAAAGGAAAACCGCCGAAGAACAGAAAGCTCTAATTAACATTTTTACCTGAAAGGAAACTTAATAAACTTAAGAAAACTTGTACACGTTTTCTCGTAAAAGTTATTTTTAATACTATATATAACTTAATATTCTTCATGAAAGCCAATTATAACAGAATAGTTTCATTTCTAATGACGTTTATTCTTTCGTTACTTAACAATACATTCTTTTTGTTTTGAATACGAATTTAATTAGCCTAATCAAATGAACTTATTGCCCTCGGATGAACTGTGAATTTGAGTTTACCATGAACATCGCCCTCAATATTTCCCCAGTAAATCGGAAGTTAACTGCATATGAACTCTTACAGACCTCACGTGACTTCTGAATGCCGAACATTCCAATAAGGTTCCTGACACTACAGATATTCATCCAGGTTAAGGAAAGGGGGGCACCAAAAGTATACAAAGGAAATCCTATGAATATTTTTTATATCGAATAACGATCGTTTGGCGCGATCATCGACCCCTGGTTGAAGAACATGAATGGAACCTTACCTGTGAGCCTGGACGATACTCATCCTCCAGGTACGAGTGGCAGACGACTTGAGATGGAACGGAGAGGGGAGGTGACGGAAACAGCTGCTCAGAGAATATCTCTAAAAAACATCTCATCATTTCTTTCCGACCCTTCCTACAGACCCCCTACTCGTCCCGCAATAACCGCCTTCCCCCTTCTTACCCAATCGCTTGACGTCACTGCCGGCAACAAGTGTGATGTCACAGCCAGAAACATGACGTCACGGAGTTTTAAAAATAGAGTTATTTCGACGAAGTTGGGTTTATTTAAATTTAAACTGTGTATATATAAATGAGAGCTGTGTTTGCGGGAACGTTTTCGCATCGAACGAATTTTCTTGGCCGAAAGACAAAACAATTCTTTTTTTTTAATGGTAATATTATTATTTAAAAAATCGTATGAATTTGAAGTCTGTTTGATCACATAAATAACAGATAAATCAGAAATGGCATAAAAACTTCAAGGTCACATTCTATTGCTGAGAATTTCATAAAAGTAAAACTCAGAAATGTTTGGGAGGAAAAAATTTAAAAAAAAAAAAAAAAAAAAAAAAAATGTCACGAGAAGTTAAATGAACAAAATTACTCGTAAATTGAATGTTTTGGATATTTTGATGGGAAAGCACTTAACATTAATATAACATAAGTCAAACAAATGAAATTTATTTTAATGCACTTACACAGCACATTATAAAATTTTAAGAATAATTTTATACACAGTCAAAAGTTGACGAAAACAAAATTCTTAAAAAATTTTAGCCTTTAATATACGGCTTTTCTAAATCTGTGTAATGTCTATCCTATCATGCTGTTAGAAAGAAGACGCTTTTCGCAGAACTCATCTTTAGGTGTACTGCTTAAATCCTTGGTTACGATTTTCTGAATCTCTCTTCAGTGCTTTTATTATTTTCAAGCACCTTCGAATTAAAACTTCAGCTAAGTAAGGTAAGTTATTCTTATATAAAAGGAAGTAATCTGAATATGCCAATTCTGTTGAATGAGAAGGGTGCTGAGAATTGTGATTCTCGTTTTAGTCAGAAATCGCTTCGCGAGAATGTGCGATAGTGTATTTTCTTGAAGCAGGAATTCCATTGAATCTTTTTAGACCTAACACTCTAAATTCGCTCCAGAAATCAATCTAACCATAATGTCTATGCTGGAATTTGTCCCCGTCTCTGATCCCAGATGAAAGGGGTTAATTTTTGGAAAACTTAAATACTTCCATCTTTTTTATTTAAAATGCAGGGGTATTCACAAAAGGGATGGATGCCTTCGTGGAGGACTTTTAATTTTCTGTCTCTTTTAAAGAACAAATTTTTTGGGAATTACCGCTTTAGAATCAACAGATGTCATACTTGAGATGTTTATTTGAGTTTTTGTCTCAAAAAGCAGACACAAAGCTTCACTAAAGCAACTGAACACCAAGGTCAAGTTTCATCTCTGGGCAGAATTTATATATAAAAAAATAAAAGTCAAGGTCAGGCCTGGCCAGGCTTAAAAAGAGTCTCAATTCCTGGTTCTTGCTTTATAGTAAAACGTTGTTGTTCAACTTTCGCATCCACGAGAGCGGATGCCTAAGGAATCAAAGCAGACACTTATCTGCGTAGAAAATTCTGTCTGCAAACAGATGATATTATAAGGGGAGCAAGTTTAGGTATCATAGTAAGAAATGGTGTCAATTATGCTTCGGCGAGTTTGCTATAATTTATTTTTAAAAAAAGGGAGTGAAAAATCGATTCATTAATTTAAAAAAATCTGAAAGGTTTCAGATTTTAAATTACGTTCAAAGGGGCGATTTTTTAACATTTATTGTATGTTACCTTTATTTATTAAATATCACTTAAACCATAAAATTCAGTTCAATAGCAATGTCGCAAATTAATTTTAAAATGAGCCTATCTTTAGGATTTCCGATACACAGTTCCGTGGCGCTGGAGATAAAAAGAATTTTTTTTTCCCCGTAGAGTGTTGCCATTGCTGGCTTTGAAATCGTTGAGTTTGTTACTCAAAAATTCGTTAAAGTTTTACAAAATATGAAATCGATCATAAAACAAATTCCAAATTTCAAATTTGATCTTCCACATGCTCACATTTGTAGGAAGATTACGTCATTCAAAATTCGACGGCTCTATGTACCGTTGTTTTATCACAATGCGAGAAATATACATACATTTATGCAGATTTTTTATTACTTAATTTCTTCAAACATAATACACGACTCTAATATTTGGTGGCAACAGTTTGAAAAGTGAAACGGACATTTATAGTGATTCAACGCAAAATCGCAAACGAAAACAATAGTCCTTCAGGGACCAAAGCCCCTTTGAACTAATTATTCCTAAACCTGCAAGCAGTTTATATTTTAGGAAGAGCAAGTTCAGGTATCATAGTAAGAAATGATGTCAATTATGCTTCGGCAAGTTTGCTAGAATTTGTTAAAAAATTATTCCTAAAGATAAAATCTGTAATTAATGTTAATTTTATAACATCTTTATAATTATTATTTCTAACAGAACTCATATGAAGCCTTTTAGTAATGCTTACTCTTTAATACATCAATTAAGCATCTGATTTCTGCATTTCAAAATCAAGAAAACTTTAAACACGTCTTTCTCAAAGCTTCATTTTTTGAGCTGCGCCAGTCTTGCAGCTCATAAAGGACGTATCGTTTAAATTTCAGAATAAATATTCAAATTCATTTCGTATACATAAACATTAAATACGAGTTACTAAATACTCCCCATAAAATCAAAACAAATTAAAAACTTGTTTATTTTGAGTTCTTAAAGGTACTCTTGCACGATTCCTAATCAGTTTATGTTGGTTCCAGGTTTTTCTGGAATTCAAATTATAACAATCGCTTTCCTTTTCTTAATGAATGTTTCAATTGGACCGTAAAATGATCTTTCAAAAGTTTTGAGTTAAATTGCTTAACGTTAATTATCTTAAGGCGCTCAAATGGCGCAAAAGTAGCGTTAAGTCGAATTTTCGAATCTCGAGACACAAGCGTGCAAATGAAGCACGCTCCTTTAAGAGGATTTTTCATCGGTGAACTTATCAGTGGTTGAATGGAGAAGACTGACGAGTACCAGTGACTGGAGAATAGTATTTCCTTCGGTTTAGGTTTCAATCCTAATGGGATGGCTGCATGGGGTTTTCGTAGCTTTTACCACGGGTAAGTGAATGTGAGTCGATATATATAGGGTTTCACATAATTAATAATAATTACTAAACATCTTTCCTATAATTGCGTTTTTTCTTTTTCATCTTAGTATAGTGTCACGAACACTTAAGGATGGAAAATTTCAAATGCGAGCAAAGGACGAAAATTGTTAATTTTTATTTTGAAAATCAGTACGCTATTATTTTGACGCACTGCAACTTCTCTAACGTTCAAAACACATCTAGTACTTCAACTTATTTATCGATCGGTTCAAACACTTTCAGCGATACAGTGATGGTACTTTAGGGGAAAATGTTTCGCATTCGCATCAGTTCTCGGTTTTCAGATGTTTACTGGTCATCGTGATCATCAGGTTTAAAGGTCGCAGATTTTTTTAAGGAGATACTTAAACATATATATGTTACCGTGAAAGACCGAAATTGGAGAATGTCGACTTTCACCGGAGAATATCAACATTCACCAACTACGTCGGTGAAAGACCGAATATTTCACTACATTCTTGTATATTCGGACCCTCACCGGTGTATGTCGACAATCACAGATATGCTCTGGTGAAAGTCGAAAAGAGAGGTCATAAAGTGCCATAGTAGTTTAAGTTGTTGCAATAAATAAGATTTCAATCACATAATTTAGTAAGTTTTTTATTACTGTTATTTTATTTTCGCATTTAGAATGTACTGTATAATTAAGTGAGTTTTTAACTTCTATTATTTTCCTTTCTCATTTTGAATGTATTGTGTGTTTTAGGTTCTCGTGTTCTTAAGTTCTTATTTCAAGTCTCAAGGGCGTTTATTCGCGATTGAATTACGGAAAAGAAAATATAATATTGTTATATGTTCAACATTCACCATTAGTACATGGTGAATGTCGACATTGACCGGTGTAAGTCAGAAATAAGAGTATTTGGAAAATGTTTCGGACATACACCAAGAGACTATGTGAATGTTGACATTCACCGGTAAAAGTCGACATTCTCCAGATTTCGGTGTTTCACCGTAACATATATAAATAAGCCACGAACCACACAGCAACTTAAAGCAAATATTTGATCAGCAATTGTAGAATTAAAATTCGAAACTCTTACAAGAATAATACACAATTTCTTCCATGGAACACCCTCTAATCGGGGACCCCGCCAGTGGTCGGGTAGTTAAAGAACGCTGAGTACTAGAGTTCGACCCCAGATCTGAACCCATGCAAGTTCGTTTCTGTAAAATTTAAACGTTTTAATTTTTTTGTGTTTGTTTTATTTAAACAGTGGTCGAGAAGTTAAAGAACGTTGAATGCTGGAATTTGTCCCCGTCCCAGGTGAATCAGGTTTGTTCTTGGAAAAAGTTAAATACTTCCATCTTTTTTATTTAAAATCCAGGGGTATTCACAAAAGGTATGGATGCCTTTGTGGAGGACCTTTTAAAGAAATTGGCCCAAATTATCATTACATATGTGGAAACCGCAAAAACTCAAAGCAGCTATACACCATTCGTCGGCGTTTGAAACCAAGTCGAAATACCAGTGTTCAATGACTACTCTCGGCCGGTGAACGCTTTTCACCGCAGTTGATTCACTCATATTCTTTCCTAAAACTTTAATGCGTTGTTTCAATTTTTTCATAATTAAATCACTTGTCCCAAATGTATTAAATATTCCGGTAATGCTTACGAAAATCTGTACAGCTAATTCCATGAAAATAATAAATATTTTTCTATTTTCTCAAAAAGGCAAATTAACACTGCCTTTTGGACAATTAAAAATGCATTCAGCATAACTCTTTGAGTCGCAGGAGTCACCAGTGGTCGCATAGCTAAGATTGCTGAATACTGAGAGCTCGATCCTATGCGAAAGGGTAAACTGCATGCTGTTTTCTCCGTGTATAACGTAAATCTAAGTTCGTTTCTTTCAGAAAATTCTCCACGAAAGCATCCTTCTACTTAGGCAAATAAACTTCGTATGCTTTGCCAAGTTCAGATTACCTAACCTAATTATTGCACCTTATGTTTTATTATTCAGTGGAAAGAAATAATCAAACAAGGTTTCTACCTTTTCGTTTATTATAAATTAGAGAAACAACCAAAAACATTATTTTCACGTTGATTTTATCCTAAGTTATAAATATGAAACACACAATCTAAAATTAAATTGCGAATGAAGAAGAAAAAATAGATATCGAAGTTTGTGCACATCTACCTATAAAACGAAGAGTTTTCTCTTATAATTTCGTTCTTGAGATGAGATTAACATTTCGATAACATTTAAAAAATACGCAGAGGAGAAAATCTTCATTAAGCCTCATGTCATAGTTAAGTACATTAGTTAAGAGCATAATTAATAGTCAAATTGCTGTTGCTAAAGTAATTTGAAGTCACGAAACGTGATTTAAGTAAATAAGCAAGAAAAAGCATTTAGAATGCATTCATTTTCACCACTATTTTCGAAAACTTTTGTCTGTGCTCCTTATGTTTGCGAAATATTTTTTATTCGCTTTCAAAAGAAACACGTTTGCTGTTTAAGCTCACTTAAAATTTCTAATTTCTAATTACAATTTATTTAACTTCTTAATAGACAAATGTTAATTTGATATGCTTAACGTATTTAATTTTACTACTGTATTTCAAATAAATTTTCAGTTGAAAAACGTGCGACTTGCGTACCAGATTTCTTAAAAGGCTTCCACAGGATATACTTAAAAATTGCACTTTAACTGGCAATTAAAATTAAATAATTTTTTATAAAACTGAAAATTAAATTAATAAATAATAACAAAATATACTATTTTTTTTAATTTATGATTTTTTTACACTTTATTTACAGCATTGCATTAATAGCGTGTAAAGAAAACATTACTACTTATTTGTAGAATACTAAATACACTCCTACTTATAATTACTTATTTATTAAGGTTAAATATTGCAAATTAATCCTTTAGTCAATTACAAGATCCACCTACTATTATTTACGTCTGAAATTACAGGTTTCGTCAGAAAAAATGTGTACATAATTTAACAGATAGTATCAGCCTTTCAATTTCGAAGTTGAATCGAATTACCTTATAATATGCGTACAATATGCCTTTCTATTACAAAGTTAAATTTAAATTTTAACAAACACCTATAAAAGTAAAAAAGCAAATTTAAAGCCAAAAAAATTTTTAAAAAAATATTTAAAAAAATGTGTAAACATATAAAATATTTAATTCTCGAACTAATCTACAATATCATTTAAATTCAGAAGCATAAGCAAATCAAGTGCAAAGCCAATCCATGAAAATAAATTCACTAATTTATCAAATTAAAATTAATCCAAACAATTTTGTTTAATAAGAATAAATTTAATTTAATTAAATTTAATTTAAACACAAATTCAATTAAATAATTCTTTGCACCATTGCTGCAAGGAATGAAATTTTAATTTTAATTTTAATTTTAACAAACACGTATAAAAGCAAATTTAAAGCCAAAATTACAAAAGCAAATTTAAAGACAAAAAAAAAATTTTTTTTAAATATTTAAAAAAAATGTGTAAACATATAAAAGATTTAGTTCTCGAACTAATCTACAATGTCATTTAAATTCAGAAGCATAAGCAAATCAAGTGCAAAACCAATCCATGAAAATAAATTCACTAATTTAGAAAATTAAAATTAATCCAAACAATTTTTTCTATTACAACCTATATATATATATATATGTGTGTGTGTGTGTGTGTGTGTGCCTTACTTACCTATAATACAGTGTTTGCTCAATACATATCAGTACACTCACGACCTAATATGTGACATATGATGCATAATAATGAACCGAAATGGTTTTGAAGGATCTTAAATAACCTCACGTAGCGCAGAAAATCAGCTCTACGGAAATCCTTCATCAAGGAATTATACAGAGGTGCGTCGATTTTCGTGGACACACTGGCCAATGCTGTTCAAGCAACCGCTTGTGTTGCACTGTGTTTCTGGGGGCTCTAAAACCACTGCTCTAAAACTTTGAATATTTTAAGTTGCTGTATAGGTACTGGTATAAAAAGACTGTATGAATCAAAATGGTCTTAAAGAACCTCTTAGCGCAGGAATTCGGTTATGCGGAGATCCTTCAGCAAGGTGTTACAGCGGTGCGGCAATTCCAGTAGACACACTGGCCAATGTAGTTCAAGCAATCGATCAAATATGTAAATGTTTTCGAATGATGTGCAGTTGTCAATAGCTAATATATTTCTTTTTCAGGTCCTCAAAAATTTTGCAAAATTTGCATGTAATCGGGTAGTCGTTACCTTGTTAACAATTCCTCTTCCCTCTTTTCCTCTTTTTTTCCCTATTTCGTGATGGTTGATGAGGGAATTAAATATTCGATTTACCATATTTCTATTTTAACAAACATTATAAAATTTAGAAGATGTAATTATCTTATTTTTATTAATCAAAACACAAACTGAACCCTTTCCGACAAAATTCAGAATTTTTCTTTTTAATTTGCCAAAATCTGAAATTAAGTAACGAAATTTCCTTTCATTTATGGGTGTCAAAACCAAAATAATTTCATAGTTTAATTTGCTGAAATAAATATAAAACAAGTAATGTTTTTAGTTTAGCTGAAATAATATCATTTTTTTAAAGACAAACAGAAAGGCTTAGCATCAACTAAAGTTAAACTGATACGTTAATTTTATAGACGTAAAATAATAACAAAATGCATAAAGAGCATCCTGTATAAGAATGATACAAGTAGCCAATAAATATTCAGACTTTTCGAGTTAGCATGGTAACAGTAACTCATTTCCTTTAAACCAATAGCGGCCTACTGGTCGAGCGATAAAGTCGCTGAACACTAATAGTATTGGTCAGGGAATCGAATTTTGGCGAACGGGCTGGTTCCATGGGCGTTTTTGTGGTTTTTCCCATGTGTAAAATGTATACACTCCTGTTTCCCACAAAAAGTCCTCCACGAAGGCATCCGTCCGCTTAGGCAGATAGGCCTAGTGTGCTTTGCCGTAATCAGTAAACCAAAGCAATCAAAATAATAACAGATTCAGTTAAATGTTAGAACTGTTTAGAAAATAATAGCTCATTAAATGAAAACTATTAAGCCCGCAATAGTACTTTTCTATAATTGTGAGACCAAGATGAAGTAAAACTGCTGTATTTGAAGTTTCCAAAAATAGTCAAATATTAGAATGAGCAATTTGTTGAGCTTTAAAAGAGTATAAAAAATATGGATATGTTTCATAACAATCAAAATTTTAGAAAAGGGATCCCGAAAAAGTGGAAAAGAGTTATGAAATTCATTAAAAAGAAGTCAATCAAGAAAGCGGACTCAGACTCTAAGCTTGCGGCATCCATGAACCTGCTCGAAAGCTGAAGCTATCAAAATGATGGATTAAGATTAAAGATGATGATTTAGGATTTTTATACTCTATCTCGGAAAAAAAAAAAGTTCTAAAATAATAAAATACAAAAAAGAAAAAGGTTAACTATATTAAATAAATAGGTTGATATTATATTTATAGTTAATGATTCCATCCGCAAATGGGCATAGCATAAACTGAAGATTAACACAGATAATTAATTACATTTTATGTTTGATCCAAATATCCGTGATGGCTTTAAATATTATTATTCAACAATCGTAAATTCTGTTTCTGTGCACTTCAGAATAAAGCCTAAAGCAAATGTCTCAACAAAAGTAATAGTATGACATGCCGAAGAAGATGATGTTTCTAAATGTCTTTTTTAAGGGAAATGTATGTGGTTTCGTATAATTTAAACTGGTTTATTTTTCAAAAAATGTAAAGAAAATCTTAAGGGATTCAGATTTTAATGTGGCGACAGAGGGTTTGTTAAAATTATTTTATGCACTGATAGAGCTCGCAGTTTTATCAATCTGCTCCTGGACTCATTTTTGCTAAGGCTTTTTTTTTTTTTTTTTTTTTTTTTGTCTTTTTAACTTTGTTATTAAATATCATTTTCTGCGTTTACGCCACATAAAAGTCAACAGCAAAATTACAAAATTTTTTAAATTATATCTTTAGAGTTCACGATACAGTTTTGAGTGTTACATTTATTTTTATCACTCTTTTCTCAGGTCATCATATTAATGTTCAGCTTTCTTAGTAAGATAACTTCTACAACTCTTTTTTTTTTTTTTTTTTTTTTGTCTTTCTAACTTTATTTATATTATTTTCTAACATTATTATTATTTCTAAATTTATTAAGCAACACTTTCTTCGCCCTTACGCCACATAAAATTCAACAGCATCACAAAATATTTGAAAGCGCCATACATTTAGCTATTCAGGCAGGCTGTTAAGTTTCGCCATGTACTTTTTTTTTACATTCACTGTATTATTTCTTTAAAATTAATACATGGCGGTAACATTTGGTGGCAACATCCTTTTATTTTAAAAGTGATTCGAACATAAAAGTTATGCGGGCAAAATGTGATAAACCAGATTAATAACATCTCTGGTGCTGGAAAAAAAATGTTTGAAACTTTTCATCTGATAGCATCATCATCACGAAAAAAAACTTTTTTTTTTTTTTTTTTTTGTTTGTTCAGGCATAATTACCAGCAATTATACGACAGATGTTAACTGTTGTTTGTTTGCTTTGTGCTAACTGCTGTTTTTTTCGGTTTTGTTTGTTTTGTTAAGAAACAAAAAATAAAATAAATTGTTTATCTTAATTGAGTTATGTTTTCATCGCTTCAAGTTAGAAGTATCTAAATGTTTTGGGGCATTAGTGAAGGTAAGTGTTCTATTGGTAAAAGGAACTCAAAACTTGGCTCGGTTCGAGAGAACTGTAACTTCAGCTATTAAAATCGACTTCTAAAAAATAAACAAATAAACAAATTGTTAATTAATTAAAGTACTAGCGTGCATGAGAGAGAGACGGAATAAATCATCGAAAGATAAGATTAGAAACCTACGTAACAATTTAAATGTGCTAAAAATCAAAGGACTAACTAAAATTATCAATCTGTAAATTTTAATTTAATCCAAATTATAGTTTTAACGTTCTTGAACTTTTTTAAAAGAAAAGCATGTACGACATTACCTTTCATATCATTCACAGTAACAAAACATTATGAACATGTCAATAAAATTAATAGGAGGAAGATAAAGTAAGACAGATAATCATACAGTTCTAGATCCAGGCTCTCTGGATAAAAGGTTTTCTATTGCATTTAATTTCAGTTATGATATTTATGCAGACTATCCGCCCATTTTTTAGAAAAAAAAAAAGAGTCTTCTGCTTGGAATTTTTTTAACTGCAACTGTATTTTTGAAAGTATAAATTAACGTCGACAGTTTTGTTTTCATGCAAAATGTCGCTTTTAAGGAAGCAATGGATGGAAGGCTATGTTTGTGTTCTTTCCGAAGAAAATTATTCACATCTAGTTATTGAAAAATGCTGTGAAAGCCATGGTTTTTCGATATCTAAAGCTACGATGGGTAATGTTGTCAACAACAAAGGAAACAAACGTCAAAATTTAGCTTCAAGTGAAAAAATTGTTCCAAATACTTATCCAAGGAAAAAAACGCAATATTTCGAATGTTGTTAAAGTAAGATCCTTAATATTAAAAGAAAATCTGGCAAGTTACAGGACAGTTGAAAAATTATTAAAATGCTCAGTGTCAACTGCAAAAAAAAAGTGATTAATGCTGATTTGAATCCTAAAAAGTTGAAATAACATAATGTGAATCGTCTTTCTCCACGATATATTGCCGAACGCGCTGCAGAATTCTTTGTAAATGATATACTTTTGTTCGGAATGGCAAAATATTGTTAAATATGGAAAAATACTGTTACAATAAATGAATCTTGGATATATCTAAATGACTGTAATAAAAAGAGATCCATTTATTATCAGCAAAAGGGAGAAAAAAAATTTTAAACATGGTTCAAGGAATCTAAGGAAAGTTCTTCTAAGGGTATAAGGTATTTCTCCTGCCTTATTAGCATGCCTTTGTGGTGTAATGAGCTTTGTAACCACACTCGGCGCGTATTCTGGAGGTCCTTGGTTCGAGTCCCAGTGAGGGCATTGCCTACTTTTCACATCCCTTGCTTTAAAAAAATACATAATATCTCTAGAGTGGCGCCCGAATTAAAAGGGTGGTGGATGATGATTCTTCACCACCAGGATTTGGCGATCGGATCCCCTAAGTCCCAGTCACCCTTTAAAAAGAGGAGTATATAAAGTATTGCTCCCGCCTTCTTAGCATGCCTTCGTGGTGTAATGGTCAACACGCTTGGCGGGTATTCGAGAGGTCCGCTATTCGAGTTCCGGGGAGGGCATTGCTCATTTTCATATCTCCTGCTTTCAAAAAGTACCTAATGTCTCTCTACAAGGGATTTATAATTGTAGCTGGTTTTTCATATAACGGCAAATTAGAAATAAAGAGAGTGGATAAAGATGTTAAGATCAACTCCACATATTATCAAAAACACATTTTATATCCAGTTTTCAAATTTGAAATAATTTCTCTAAGCAGCGACACGTCAAAATCTACTATTAATTTCCTGGAGAAAGAATGGAACAAGAAACGAGTATCAAGGCCATACCCTTCAGGCATATCCCTACTAAATCTTCTGACCTACTAACAATGTATTTTTGGGCTTTTGGACTTTTAAAAAGCGGGTTGTCCAAACGTCCACCTACAGCCACCTTAGACTTTGGAAAGCAGTTCGAGCGTAATTGGATAAAATACCTCTTCCGATACTACAAAAGGCTTTATTGACTTAAAAATTACGGTGTAGCTAGTGAAGAATAAGCTTATGAAACAGAACATTTGAAACATACAAATTTTAGGCAAAACATTTCTGTAATTACAATGAAATTCGTCTAAAAAAATGTGCGAATAGCCTCAGTGTACTGGCAAACTATTATGAATGGCTTGTACCAGATAGAATATAGTCAGCCAGTACTTCGCTGTTCATTCCCAGGAAATCAAAAAATGGAATAGGAAGTGCACCCAAAAAAGCAGAGATTTTACGAGTATAAAAAGCCCTGATTTATAACGACACTGGAAGGCAGGAGTGGTTATATCAGGAGGGGGAAGGCGACGAAGTTAACCGCAGTTGAGTTTGCTCTCTCTTGTACGTTTTTTCACGCACAACTTGACACCGAGACACCCAGAATACAAGCGTTCCCTTTGCCTTTTGTTAACTACTTGTTTAGTGATTTAGTGATTTACGCCGTTTCCAGAAAGTAGCCGAGCTCAATGGACGCAAGGAAGTGTTTTGCTTTCCCGCTGTATTAAATGCTTCCGAAAAAGTTTCTAAAAATAGACGATTCTTCAGTCATATTTTTTAGCACCTAAATAACAAGAATTGTACGAGAGCCATTAAAAAAGTGGTTTCGCATTACCTCTCTATTCTAGATTATGCATGTGTGAATGCGTTGTACTCTTTGTAGAACGATTCGTAGCCATTTGGATTCGGAAAATTGGTTGTTATTTATGTACCGAAATGATGAGAGTGAAGCATCTGTTGCAAAAAATAAGGGAATTTTTCTATCTGTAACTGGAAAAATTTATATTTTTTATAATGTATTCTACAATCTTACAATGAATTACATTATGTGTTTTACAGCTGATAAGCTGAGCTTTTACTTTGCATCTTATACAGTTATAACTTATTTATTTAATAAATGTTTTTTTTTTTTTTTTTTTTTTTTTTTTCCATCATAGTGAAATAAAACTGGCAAAACTAATTTAAATCAAATACAACTGTAAAAAAAACCATAGATTTTCTGAAATATTCAGTTGTAAAGCACATTTCACAACGACAATGCTCTCGGATCTTGATTAACTGCGGGCGGGTTAATCGAATCTTCTATCCGAAGTTAAGCTTGCTTACGTATTACCACAACTACCTTAGCAAAAGTTAACAAAGTTAGCGGAATACTGTTAATCACGCAAATAACAATTCTTTAGATTTAACAAGCAACGTAGCCATTGTCTTATGCGTTTGTTTTGTTTGATACTAACTGTTTTTATAGCCAAACGTGATACTGTTTTATCTTAATATCAGTTTTAAAGTATTTGCTCTTGGTATTTGCCTGCAACGAAAAACAAAAATGTGGTAAATTTTCCACAGAAAAGCGGTATTTTGCTACAAAATATCTAAGGAAAGCGATTGTTTTCATTCGATTTGTTCCCCAAAAATTTTCACCACAGCAAAACAAACAGAAAAGAAAGAAAGAAAAAGCGCTTGTAAGTAAAATTGTTGAATCGTTTTCAAGATAAATACCTAATACTCAAGATATATATTATATAATATAACGTTTTATTTTCATTTAAGATACCATTCTTCTTTTGTATAAACTCGTCAAAATGCATCATGGTGTTTGCGCTAATACGTAAGTATTAAGGTAAGTTAGTTTGTTGAGGAACAATAAAAAAATTATTATCATAAACCATTCTCATAAAACGAAATTAAACATTGTCAAGTCACCTGTCAAAAATAAATTCCTGAGTCGTAAAAATAAACCACGTGCTCAGCCATTTATCTTGTTGTTAACACTCGAAGTGCAAAAGTAATGTAAGCAATAATAAACAGCGTGTGCGCGATGAAGTGAGCAAGAAACTTACACAGGACAATAAGAAACGGAGAGAGAAAGAATGTTCTCTTTTTGTTCCGGATACTTATTTAATATATTCAACTCAAAGAACTTAAAAAAATTTGTTAAAAGTATATTTCTTTTTAAATGGCAATACAGGTTATTCGTCTATCCTGCGTTTTCTAAAATTACCCTCGTATGAACTACGATTTTGAGTTAACCGTATGAGTTGTAACCAATATTTCATGCTAGTTTGAGGAAACAATATTTCACGTTAAATCGAAAGTTGTTATAAAGTAATATATCAGCTTTGATATAAGATAATTATCTTTAAAGAATTTTTTTTAAATTATGTCTCAGTAACCAAAAAAGAAAGTTTTTCTTTGTTTGCTTTTGGTATGAATTAAGAAAAAAAAATAATACTGGTGGTAATAAGTTAGCAAAAAAAAAAAAAAAAAAAAAAAAAAAAAAACCTGCAAATTACCTGCACCAAAATTTAAAAGACTTCATACACGGACTGGTAGACGACAATTAGCGTATTCTTTGAAAATTCAAATTAAGTTTTCCATGCATTGAAAGAAATTCCCAAACTGGTATTTTATATTTTCAAAATATAGATTGCTTCGAAATGTGACTACAAACACATTTTTCTCGTTTACTATTCCTTGTATTATTCTATTTGCGTCAAATGACGTCATTGGCACGTCATTCGTTTTGCGTGCCAAGATACACAAAGATGCGTCAACGACGTCTCGCTATTTAAAAAGCTACTTTAATAAATCTGAGTTTTCACAAACATGTTCTATTTATAATTAATAGAAATAGGAATAGTAGAATGCGTAATAACTTATACGAAAAATAAACGTGTTGCTTCGGCTTCATTTATGATGAAAGAGGATGGGTTAAGGTTTGAAATAATCGAAGAATTTTCGTATAAAAGTTTCGATGGCGGAAATTTCTAACATGCTCTGTTTATAATGACACAAAACAAGAATAATAGCAATTATCAAACGCAGATAATGAGCTATTTTGTCTTTTAGTTTCTGTAAAATATAAAGGCATAAGGTCTCAAATAATTAAAGGATTCCTGTATGAAAGTTAGGATGATGAAAATTACAAACATGTTATATTTATAACTACAAGAAACAGGAATTGTGGTAGCTATCAGATGTAAACAGTGAGCTGCTTTGTCTACGTTACTGTAAAATATAAATTACAAACATGTTATATTTATAACTACAAGAAACAGGAATTGTGGTAGCTATCAGATGTAAACAGTGAGCTGCTTTGTCTACGTTACTGTAAAATATAAATTACAAACATGTTATATTTATAACTACAAGAAACAGGAATTGTGGTAGCTATCAGATGTAAACAGTGAGCTGCTTTGTCTACGTTACTGTAAAATATAAATTACAAACATGTTATATTTATAACTACAAGAAACAGGAATTGTGGTAGCTATCAGATGTAAACAGTGAGCTGCTTTGTCTACGTTACTGTAAAATATAAATTACAAACATGTTATATTTATAACTACAAGAAACAGGAATTGTGGTAGCTATCAGATGTAAACAGTGAGCTGCTTTGTCTACGTTACTGTAAAATATAAATTACAAACATGTTATATTTATAACTACAAGAAACAGGAATTGTGGTAGCTATCAGATGTAAACAGTGAGCTGCTTTGTCTACGTTACTGTAAAATATAAATTACAAACATGTTATATTTATAACTACAAGAAACAGGAATTGTGGTAGCTATCAGATGTAAACAGTGAGCTGCTTTGTCTACGTTACTGTAAAATATAAATTACAAACATGTTATATTTATAACTACAAGAAACAGGAATTGTGGTAGCTATCAGATGTAAACAGTGAGCTGCTTTGTCTACGTTACTGTAAAATATAAATTACAAACATGTTATATTTATAACTACAAGAAACAGGAATTGTGGTAGCTATCAGATGTAAACAGTGAGCTGCTTTGTCTACGTTACTGTAAAATATAAATTGAATAATATCCGAAATAAGAATCTTCTGATAAAAAGGGATAAGGTATGAATTTAAGACTTTCGTGTGAAATTTATGATGATGAACATTTCAGATATATTCCATTCACAGCGATTAATAAATAGGAATAATTGAAAGCATCAAAAATAAATTGTAAGCTCTACTTATTAACTTAAATTGTTATTAAATATGAAGTTGTAGAGACATTAGGTATTTTGGAAGCAAGAGTGATGAAAAATAAGCAACGCTTTCGCCGGAAATCGAACCGCGGACCTCTGGAATACGCGCCCAGCATGCAAACCACTACACCACGAAGGCAAGCTAAGAAGACGGGAGAAATACCTTATAAAGGTACGAAATAATTGAAGAATTCTTGTTTGAAGTTATTGTGATAAAATTTCAAACATCTTCTGGATACAGAAGCAGTGTGAATAGTATGTTGTTTCGTCTTCAGTTATGAAATAAAAAGAGATAAAACCTAAAATTACAAAATAATTCTTATATAGAAGTTACGATGATGAAATCTATGATGATGTGAAGGTGAGCAATAATATTAAGCAAAAGAAAGCGATATATTCTTTGAAAGACGACAGTAATATGCATATTGTAATAATTCGTCTTAAATTATTGCAAAAATAAATATATAAGTGGATAAATTTATAAATAACTGAAGAAAATTACCATGTTGAAATTTTTTATGATGTGCATATGAACAGTAATGTGAAGCAGAAGAAAGTTGCGTATTTTCAAGAGATGATGATAGCGTATACAGTAATAATTCCGTCTTAATTTATTATAAAATATAAAGATCTGAAATAACTGAAGAATTCTTATATGAAAGCTATGATGATGAAACTTTTGATGATGTCAGTGTGAACAGTTACATATAGAAGAAGAAATCGGTGTGTCTTCAAGAGATGACGATAGTAAGCACAGTGGTATGAAATTAAGACCTCGACGTCTTGTTAGATATTTAAATTATGATGACGAAACTTTTTCCTAAAGCAAGTGGTACTGCCTTATTATACTCGTTGTGGATGCTGTATGATCTGTATAACGCAAACATTACATTCAACATGAAAATAGACAGATGTAATAGATAGATGTAAAGTGTGTATTAATGAACTAGTAATGCCAGAGACCAATAAATTCGCGTCTATGTTTCCAAACCCTCATACACTTTAAAATCCCTAGTATCCCTATAAATAGTCATATCTCGTTAGTACGTGAAAAGTCTGATTAAGTCTTGCAAACAGTACGCGCAAAGTCCATTAAGAGTGAAATGTGCCGAAATGCCTATCGCGTTCGTTCTCATAACTATGGAAATCACCTCTTGGAAGACGTACGGACAGAGAATGAATGTACTTGCGATGCTGCATCACACAATCACTTTAGCTTCGCGTAAAGGCGCTGATTCTATAGCGTGAGGACTTTTGTTAGTCCAGTGGCCCCCTGCTATTTTCATGATATATGATGGGAAAAAATGCGTAAAATCGACACCTTATTGCTCACCTCCAAGAGCATATGCAAAGTTCTGGTGCTCCGCCCACTTTTCCTTGTCCCTGTTCGCCTCCAGGTTGCAAAATCTGGTCGTGCTGGAATCGATAGGAAATATCCGCAAAACGGAGCGCAGAAGCTAGAGGATTGTGGTTTTCGGTACATCTTTAACTGCGGGCAACACTACTTGCAGTATGGAAAGGACATGGAATAATCGTACTATGCATTTTCGCAACAACTTCGACAGGAACACATGGTCGTCCGGATCGCTATCCAACACATATTTATCCAGTTTCTTCAATTTTTTTTACCTAATCATATACACATTTTATGGAACATGGACCTCGTCTTAGCCGATAAACTCATACTATTTAGACAGCATCTTTCCCGTTCATATATATAAAGCAGCTTTATCAATTCACCTCGTTGTTTCCCTGTAACTGTGATCTTGTTAGCACGTTCGAACACCTGATTGAAAGAATCTTTCCGCACTGCTCGTTTAAGGTTTTCTACAAGCAATGATTTGCACATAATGTGATGTGATTGGTGCTTCTACTGTGATTCCCTATGAATTTTACAAAGTGAGTCAATGTACATCATCTCTGTATAATCATTTACAATACCCTTGTTTACAAACGTTTTATACCGGTACTTATGGTCATACATGTGTCATTCCAGCGACATTTATGGTTTTTTAATGAGCTGATCAATTTGCGCAGGGAAAACATGAGTGTTGCCATTCGAAAATTTAGAAATATTTTCACTGTCATAGTAACTGTAAAAGCTCTGTTGTTTTAAATCATCGCGATTTGAACGCATACCTTCACATAACTAAATCTGGAATTTCATTTCGATTACTTGAACGTATAGCCGCTGGGGTTTCATATATCGGAGAAGTTTTTTTGTGACCACTACGTATGTATACTACCTACTTTTATTAACTGCTATCAAGTTTTATTAAATATATATGTTTGTTTGTGTGTGTGTGTAATAGAATGATTTGGACAACAGCTGCAATGGCTTGGCGACAGTTCTTTGCTTTGTAATAACTTGGAGAGGCTTTACTGCTTAGTCATCTGAGTTGCATAACGAACAAAAAACAAGATTCACGGTGGAAAATAGCAAAACACGTTTTATTTGTCAATATTTAATTCTTCTTTATAGTTTCTACATCACACATCATTTTGGGTGCGAGATGCACTCATAATAATATATAATTTCATGTATGTTATATAACTTGAAAGCATAGCGAGAAGCGTACGTTGCCAGCACCAAGAGAAGCGGAGAGAAAAGATAAGCACAATAGTAGTAGTGGTATTTATAATAAAACGTTTCTTTAATCTGATTCGCTGAGAACTTACCGCAATGCAGCATGATTGCGGAAAAGGATTAATTTTGAAAGACACAAAGGATTAACTTTTCAGATGAAGCGCTTTAGATCCTAGGAATGGGACGTATCGAAATTAAAATAAAGAAATAGAAGGATAAATGAAAATTAGTCATTTTGAATTTTATACTTTTTACCTTATGTGTGTGTGTGTATGTTTATACACTTACAGAGACACATTTAACTACTTATTCACAGAATAATAGCCTATACCCTGTTAAAGTGCGAAATAACCGATATGGTTCATCCCGCTTTAGTTTAGTTTGACTTATTTAATTATGGCAAAGCACACGAAGGCTACCTGCCAAGACCGGATAGTATTAAGTACTGTATTGCGATACACTAGTTATTTTAATAAAAGTTCTGAATTGAAAAGCATGAAGTCCCATTGAAGGATACGGAAAGTATTGCTTTCATTTACACGGAATATTTTTGTAATTAACAGTAATTTGCTGAATTTAACATACAGATATATCTGTAGCGGATATATATACACATTTCATTCAAATTCCCAAAACATCAATGAGAAACATATTTACCTTCCGCCCCCAATGAACTAATTAACTGAATTTTCGAAGGGAAAGACAAAATGCTAATGAATGTTTGGAAATTCAAACTAAGACAATGAAATTAATGTCAGATAAATCTGATTCTGAAGCCTTTATAGGGCTTCCTAGTCCGGATCCGAGTACCAGAAGTTGATTCACGAAAAAGAAATGCCAGATCTATTTTAGTTTTTATTGTGAAAATAAAAGAAGAAATTTTTTTTTAAATTGAAAATAATCGACGACCGAATGAAGCAGTTACATATTACCGATCCTAGTTTAGCGTTTGGAAACAAAATCCAACTAAGATCGATGAAGTGCCGGATAATAGAGAAACTACTCCGGTCGGTTGCTATTCTATGAAGTAACTGAAGTATACTCTTTAACGGTGACATGTATACGATATAGTTTTATATATATATATTTTTTTCAATATAGGTAAATTATTTGTGAACTGCTTTCAGTTGGTATTTTTACAGAATAAGTAGTAACTGAAAAAGGTGGTAAATTTCCAATCCGTACTTTTGTGTACTGTCTGTTATATATTAGATTTTATCAAACGTTTTGAGAGTATATATCATCGCAAATTAAATGCCTTATACTTTATTTTAATACTGATCAAACGAATATGGTAATTAATTTGATATATATATATATGTGATGTACCAGCTTTTGTCCGGAATAAATCGATTTGTGAAGCATCATAAATGTAGTCGTAGCTTAAATTATCAGACGATAAGTTTACAAAACAGGATCCATTTATTATTATTCAGGAGAAATAGCAGTTTCAAAATCAGATATCCGGAGTAAATAAAAAGAATTACTAATAACTTTTTGTATGAAGTTTACTGCATCGTGACATTTAAGAAAAGCCCCCGATAATCTTTTGCGAGTCCTTTTATAGCCTCTGGAAAGGCGGAGCTTCCAAGAAATGACGTCAGCCTCGTCAGCCATTCCAGTTCCAGCTTTTAATATTTCCAGAACATTCTATAACTGTACGTGTAGAAAAGGCGGGAAAAACAACTTGACTACGGGGCTGTGGATTTAATTCCACGTACTTTCAAATAAGAGAACGTGGCCATTAAAAATGAAAAAAAACATACAGTTAGAATTTTAAGTGTATTCTTGATTATGGAATTTTATTATTACATATATATGCCACATATTATTGCGTTTCCGAAATCAATTCAACTAAAAATAAAGAAGGAAAAACGAAATAACCTCAATGTCGCAAGCCTAATTTCATTCCTTTAGTTTGATTACTATTATTATAATCAAATACATGATGAACTATATTAATGTAGAACTCATTTAAAATCCCTATTGAAGAAATAGTATGAGGTAGGAATATTTGAAGAAATTAAAGAAAAAAAAATTATAACATTATTTTAATTAGACATTTAAAAGCTTAAAGCTGAACATCCCATTACAATATTGTATAGAAGAGGCATAATTAGCGTTATGATTTTAACACTTTCTTTTAGCTGTACTTTTCTTTTTTGGATTCTACAGAAAATACTTGAAGATTTTGCGTTGGAAAAGCTCTCCACCAACGAAAGGATTAAAACTATCCAGTCTCATTAGAAATCAAAATTGCTATTCTGAGGCATAACCGCATACAACAATTTCTTTAACATTTGAAAACCGCCTAGTATTCCAACTCTTTACTGAAGAGTTTAACAATTTCATCAGCAAACAGTAGTTTTCTCGAGGAAAATTTATTTTTCGCATAGCATCATATGTTTCTGATGGAAAATTATATGATATGCATCAATTTATAAGTAACATGTTCCTTTGACTTAATAAGAGATTTATTTCCTTTTAGCAAATAAAAACATAACGTAAATAGTACCTTAAGAATTACATATTAGAAATGTTATCTTTAATATATTTATATCAAAGTTTAATGTATTAAATATAAAATAATATAATAAAATGCGTAGTAAAATGCATCAAATGTTTCAAACATTCGATAAAAGTGTAAAATGGGAAATGGTTTTATTTAATTTCAAATAAAAATACAGATTTCGTTCTTAAAATTAGTTAGTTGTTTCCTTCCTGGGGATCAATAAATGTCTTAGAAGGTGATAGGATAGTGAAACACATCCTATTCAAAGGATTTTAATAAAAGGAAGTTTGAGGTATAACTTTTATAGTTGGAAACAACAGAACTATCTAAGAAAACAAGTTTAGCATGTTCAAAAACGTTCAGATTATTTCGATTCGTCTTTGAGAAACGCTCAGTTGACCTAATGGAAATTTTTAACTACCGAATTTCTAGTAATTACATAGTGTTTTACAGTAAAACAAAAATACGTACAAAATAGCAAAATAATTTCAATGTCATTCCATAACGTATCGAATGTTTTTGAGTAAAATGAACTAGACTAATCGGCATAAGTTACTTAATAAAATGGCATCAAATTAAAATCAATTGATATTTTGAATAATCGAATTTCAAGCAATTATAATTCTTTACAGAATAACCAAAATGTATACAAAATGACGAATAACAAAATAATACCACCCTTATTCATAAACGTTTCAGAATATTTTGCATTAAATAAATTTGATCTGTTTTGATAAGTTAACATTTGTTAGTAAAATTCATCTTTAAGAAATACTCAGTTCGAAATACTGAAAGTTTTGAAATATCAAATTTTTAATATTCGGCACTGATACGTTTACATGATAGGTAAGGAATAGTCAGAAGGACAACTAATTGCAATGTATCAATAAGATACGCGTACAAAATTTTGCAAACAAATTTAAGAATTATACCAGAGAGCTTTTTACAGCAAAACAAAAGGGCATATAAAAACAGAATAACAAAATGCCTTCTGATTTGCCTTTCATTGTATGCATTGAAAGGACGGACAAGTGATACGCAGACGAGGTGTTGTTTGTATTGTCTCATCGGAAGAAGTGTTCAAAATTTTGTAAGAAAATTTACGAATTCTGGGATACAAAATTAGTAAATTTTCAATTAACGAATTTCAAATAATCGTAGACCTACTTTACATCGCAACGGAAATGCACACAAATTTATTTTGATGTAATTAAGAAAATGCTTTATGATTTGTCTGTTACTATCACCAGTTTGTCGAATTTGGTAATAGAAGATTCATAAATTTTGAAAAAAACGGAAATATTCTTTACAGAACACCCAAAGGCGAATGAGAAATATCTTCCGATCTTCCTTTCACTGCCACAAACTAACTGATACGTTTACGTGATGGGCAAGTATTGTCTTCATGGAACATTTGTTTACGATGACTCATCATAATATGCATACAGAATTTCGAACTATCGAATTTCTAGTAGTCGGAGATCTACTTAATTTCTAAGTACTATTATTTACTATGATCGGTAAATACATACTCTGATGAAGAATTATTTACAATGTTTCATCAGAATCTATATACAAAATTTCGTAACTTTTCCAAATTTTCCGAAAAATTTTATGAATTTTACAATGCAAAATTCGTGAATTTCAAATTATCGAATTTCCAGTAATCGGAGATTTACTTTATAGTACAATGGAAATGCACACAAAATAGCGAGTAGCAAAATGTCTTCCGATTTGCTTTTCACTGTCACAAATACTTACTCATATATTCGTGTGATGGGGTGAATAATGTTTAGAACAGGATTTGGTTACAGTATCACATCAAAATTCGTTTATATATTGCAAATGATTTTCCTAAATATCCTTTCACCGAAGCAATATTATTTCCAAAATTTTCGATTTATAATTAACTGATGTACTTTGATAAGAATTGGTGAGGATTCAGCTTTGCGCTCGTGAGTCTCCTCACGAGAAATCGTCTTAATCGCTTCTCGCCATCCGAGGGGGCGTCGTGAGAAGATGAAGATGACGTCACGAGTGGCATCTTCCCACGACCTCCATCCAGATGCGCATCCGGTAGAATGTGACGTCACGTCTCACTCATCTACGACAAATTTCACTCCCTTTTACTCCGCACCTCACTGAAAACAATGCGCGAAGTGAAATGCGCGCCCCATGCCTCTGCCGGGGCGGAGAAAACCCCCGAGAGCGCCCCCACCCTCCATGTACGGGTGTCATTCCAAATATTTAGAATCGGTTCGAACGTTCGGCCGGTGCCGTATTGGTTCACTGCGCTACTTCGTAATGCATAATGTGGCAGGGAGGGTGAAATTTTAATGCCATTTGCGAATAAAATTTGCATAAATGTATATACTTTTCGAAAATTTCAATTATGTAGCATAAACATAATTTATTCCCTTGCTAGTGATGTCAACAAAATAGAAGTTCAAACTGGGTATAAGTATACTAGAAGTGACAAACAGTCAGATCATTTCATTTTAAATATTTTTTAATTTCATTCAGCTAAGATACTTGGATTCGCCATCTCTGCTTATCGGAAATTATCTTTTTTGGTACTATTATTTACCTTAACAATGAAAGTTATTTTTCATACATAAAAAATGATGAAATATAATTAAAATAAAGATATTCAATTTCATAGGGATATTTGCATTACAAAATTGCTACATAAGGTGATCGATGTTTAAAACCATACAGTTCTGACAGACAAATTACACATCATTTCCACTTGTAGGTGATAATGGAAAATATTATATTATATGTATCGGGAATCTTTCTTTTCTTTTCATCTTCTGAAATATTCCGTGGAAACAAGAACAAAAATTAGTGGTCTTCCCGTTGTGTTCCTAAGAATCCTGGGTTCCATGCAACCCTGCAACTCCTCTTGGAATTCAGCAAGTGAAAATCAAATTTCGGAACAAATTTTAAGTGCAATATGCACCACAAAAAATAATCGTTTGCGATAATTAATCGAATAATATTATATTATTTTGAATAACTTTAAATAATATGCAGTAAATCTACTTTTATGAGTAAACTTTTAGCAAATTTCGATATGAAGTCCACGTAATAATGATTTATTTTCAACGCTTTTTAGTTTAAGAAGGACGTTAGTGGCGAATGGGATATTAGTCAAAAACTGCACTTTGCAATGACTCACTAGAATGTCAAATCACTTTTCAAATTGTTGCCACCAAATATTATTGTCTTGTATTATATTTAAAGAAATTAACTAATAAAGAGTCTGCGTGAATGTATGTGTGTTTCTGGGAAGAAACAACGGAGCCTAGAGCCAACAATTTTGAATAACGTCGTCCTCCACCCGAATATGAGCACCTGGAAGCCCGAAATTAATTTCAAATTTGTTTTAATCTCTATTTCACATTTTGGAACACTTCAACAAATTTTCAAGTAACAAATTCAACGATTTCAAAGCGAGCGAAATAAAACATTTTCATTTCCAGAGCGCGAGACTGTCTATCGGAAAATCTAAAGATAACTGTTTTTAAACATTTTGTGATTTTGCTGTTTAATTGAATTCTATGTGGCGTAAGCGACAAGAACGTGATATTTAATACACACACACACACACACAAAAAAAAAAAAAAAAAAAAAAAAACACGCAAAATATTAACAATAAAAAGACAGAAAAAAAAAATGTGTAAAGCCATTTTAGTAAAAAACCTGAACGTTGATATGGTGTGCAGAAAAAAGACTGAAAAAAATAAAAAAACAGAAAAATGTGTGCCAACAGTTAACGGTCCATTGGGAATTCTAAACATATACTGCTATGCTGCATTTAAATCTTTTGTAATTTTGATGTTGAATTGAATGGCATAAATGCGAAGAGAACGATGCTTCAACAAAACCTTTTCGGACGACCGCTAAAATCTGAAAACTTTCAGATTTTTTTAATTTGTTTGATATTTATTTTCTTCAGAATAATTCGGGTTTCCAAAAGGAATTATATAAAGAAGTCCCAAAATAGTTTCAGTTTTACAGGTTTCGCATTCACACACACACACACACACACAAAAAAAAAAAAAAAAAAGAAAAGAAAAAAAAAAAGAAAAAAAAAAAAAAATAGTTTTAGAATTTAAAAAATTTATAGTTTTACGAGTTTAAGGGGGAGATTCCACAAAAGAATATTGTAATTTTCGAGGTTCTCGAAACCACTTACCTAAACTCTAAAATAAAAACAATATTTTAAAGAAGAGAAAATCTTCCGATTTCATTCAAAAGATATACAATATTCTAAAACAGGTAGTAAAAGAGCGAACTGTGAACAATTTCGCTTATAGATTTTGAATAGAACTCTGTTAAATTCCGAAGCTAATTCAGTATTTCCCCATTGTGAAGAAAGTAATAACATAGGAGAAAACTTCAAATGCTAATTCTATAGATGTATTAATAATTATATACGTTTGAAAAGTAAATGTGGTGTCAAGACCGCCCTGCTATCGTTATCATCAGCGTAACTACTATGATAAATGAGCAAAAGGTAGGTGAAATGCAGAGCGAAAGCAAACTTTTTCACGTTCCGTTATTTAATGAGATTTATCATGCTATCCAATCTGTGGAAATAACAGATGTCAAACAGCATACCTGTCATATACCAATTCTCAAACACGCTAGTTAAATGAGCGACTACTTATCAATCCCCACTTATTTAATTGAATTTGTGATTCTGATGGTACAGATCTTGGAAGTAATGTAAATGACGACTGGCTCTGAAAATTTCCTCACTACTGGGGTGAGATAACATCTGCAACTTAAAAATAATTGCATAGCAGGATACGCAGTAGGGAAATATACGTAGTAGGATATAAAAGTTCCCGACTACGCACTTAAAAAAGCAATTTCGCGATAAATTTCTATTGAATATATGTAGTAGCAACAACTTTAAGTGAATAAATTTGAATGCTTCGTTAGCGTAATCACTGTCAGTTCCTTTATGACGGTTATTTTTGGTAAACTGTTTTTCAAATGTCTGAAACTCAATACAGTCCCTTTGACTAAAGGAAGGCCTTATGAAATTAAATAACGCTTAGGTAGCATTTGCATCAATGCTTCGCCTTTATATTCTGCCTTGAAAGAATGGTTAAAGCAATTAGAATGCCTTGAAGATGATCTTTGTCAAGGTGGTCCATTGAAGAAATTGACATCTGAAAACATCACTCGCATCTACTAAGAAATACTTAGTACGAAGCTGAAGAGATAGCAGCACGTTTAGGGTTTCTCTAAAGCAATTGTTTTGTAAATGAGCACCTTCCTATGAATAATATCTCTGCAAGCTGCTGCCCAGACTTCTGTCAGCGATTTCAAAACGGCAGCATGTTGATTGCTGTAAGAGGTTGCTGCAGTTTTACACTCAGTGAAAATATCAGAGAAAAGATGTGGGAAGTTAAGCAGAGGAGATCCATGTTTTCCATGATAACATTCCAGTCCATTCAGCTGTCGTTGCAAAAATAATGCTTAGTCTCGAGAATAAGTACATTGGATTGCGTAAATTAAATCAGTATTCAAAATAAAAAGAACATATTGTAACAGAAGAATAAATATCACTAGAAATGAAAAAATGAATTTATGAGTGACATTACAGTAAATTAATGACACTTATTTTATATTTAAGAATGGGCAATTTGCTTTTGACGCATGATTTAACAAAGTTTATATATTTCAAACTACGTACAATTGAATTATGTACTAGTGTGGATTAAAAAAAATGCACTTAAATATTATAACATCAATTGCTTTATTGCTGTTATCCCCCATTTTTTGTTTTCCCTTTTGTATTTTCCGTAGACAGTTTTGTTTTAAGCTATTGTTTGTGACAACAAATTTTCCACCATTTTACACTAAACAATATTAACTAAAAAATTTTTTTAATGTTTGTGAACAGTTATAAAGTATTTTCTTTATCCTTTCTGCATGTATGCGTGTTGTAACGGTTAGCACATTCGTCGCGTATTCGAGAGGTCCTGGTTCGAGTACCGGTGAGGGCATCGCAAATATTTCATCTACTCTTGCATTGAAATAACCTAATATCTCTACAGTGGCGCCTGAACTAAAAGGTGGTGGATGATGATCTTTCACCACCAGGATCAGGCGACTGGGGCCCCTAATCCCCAGTCGCCCTTTAAAAGGGAAAATATATAAGGTGTTTCTCATTTTCTCTCTCCTTCCAGCATGCCTTCGTGGTGCAAAAGTTAGCACGCTTGGCGTGTATTCAGGAGGTCCAGGTTCGAGTCCCGGCGAGGGCATTGCTCATTTTTCGCGTCTTCTGTTTCCAAATAACCTAATGTCTATACACAGTTTTAAATCAAACAAAAAATTATTTAAACTTTACTAAACATTTAAAACACATTTTTGTAAATAATTAACTGTTTAATATTTTAAAACAGAACTCGCTTAATCCGCAGCTCAGGGAACAGTATACGTGAATTGTGCATTTTGTCCATGCTAACATGTATGATGTATTTGTTACGCAAAGACAAATAGGTAATACAGTTTTTGATAGCAACGGTAAGTAGCCAGACGAATGAGATGAATAGTTTTGATATTAAAAAAATCTTCAGTGAGGGAAAGCAAATTTTTTCTCCCTTGGCATGCGGTGATTTTTGATAGAGTTGTTTCCAGATCACTCAATACCAGATTTTAACAATAAATTGCTTTTCATTGTTTTCACAGACTTTTACACTTACGCCATTATTACACATGACAAAGAGCGCATCTAAAACTGAATATTATATATGATTTTTTATTCAGACTATTTTAACCGTTGCGATACAAAGTGATTCAATGTAATAACCAGCATTAAATTTGTTTTAGGTAAGCACAGCTAAAAAAAAAAATTTATACGACATGAAGAAAATAGGGATTTTTTATACATATATTTTTCTAATTAATACCTGTAGATATCTATATTGATTTTAAAATGTTCACAGAGTCTAACGAATTTTAAATTTCATTTTGAAACACTCTTGATTGACTATTCTTTGTATAGAATTAGGATAATTAAAATAACATTGGGCTGGCTGGGATTCTTTGTATAGAATTAGGATGATTAAAATAATATTTTTAAGACCTGTATAACTTTTAAAAAACTTTTTGAGATTTGGAATAATAGTGGAAGTAAGGATTTCGAAGTGGGGGCGAGAAAACTAGCGTTTAAAATTTAAATGGTACAATAACGAACATTTTCCCCATTGCTCAGATTTTCTTGTATTCTCTTTAACAATTTGACCAACCAACCAAAGAAATATAGATACATCCATAATAAATAGAGCAAACAGTTCATTATATTTCATGTTAATATATTATAAGAGAACGCATTTTCCAAGCATATATTGTTCTTCATTTATTTCTGAAATTCTGTTCTTTTGAGCGTTAACTGCAAAAGGAAAATAATCAATTAATTTAATAACAGAAAGAGAAGAACCATAAGTCTTTCGAAATGCACTGAGAATTTTTTCAGTCGTAATTTAAGAGTTAATAATAATTGTTCAAATTTAAATTGATGTTTATATTTATTGTATCTGTTATTTTGTACTAAGTTAGGCTTAGCAAGATCAGAGCTAATCTAATCAGATTACTTAATCTTGCTAAGCTCAACATAGTATAAAATTATTTACTGTGTTTAACTGTAAAGAAAGGTTGAAATAATATTTTTATAAAAATATGCGACCAGACAAATCTGAAGAAAGATAAAAATCTGCAACTGCATTAAAATAGTCGATAAAGATAAATATGCGATTTATTTTAAGTTGGCCTCCTAAATCATGAATACGTTTAGCACTTTCAGTTAAATGCTGAGAACGTTTAAAGAATGGCACTTTATTAATATGTGCTCTTTTTGACAATTCTTTCGATAAAAGCTACTAAGAATGAAATGTTACACTTTCATTATAGTGCGTGATGTCAAAAAGAATAAGTTTTCTGAGTTTAAAACTTAAAATAGTCAAGAATACGAAAAGTATACTATTAAAGTGTACTATTTAAAGATGTCAAGTATACTATTTAAAGGATACGGACATGCCGATATCAATCAAAATTTTAGGAAGCTGATCCGAAATAAAAAAAGTCACCAAAACTCAAAAAGGTCACCAAATTTAAGCGAAAAAAATTTATTTGAAATTTATAAGCAAGTGATTTCATTCGAACATGTACAGAAGTTTAACGTGTAAACAATCGTACCATATACGTCATATCGCATCATAAACAGTATTTTATGTTTCATCCTAATCTCAGTATTCAGTCATTTAACACTTTCGAATTCTGTTCCTGTACACTTTAGAATGAAGTCTGAAGAATAATTCACGAAACAACGTAATGATTTAACATGCTACAAAGACGACAATGTTTCTGTCCCATTTTTTTAACGTAAAAATGTAAATATCTCCGTTTCTTTAAATCAGAGCCAAAAGCAAAAGAGAAAGTTGATTTGATTTTGTTCAAACAACATGACTGAAATGATCTGTCGGCTTTAACTACCAACCATTGCATAAAAGATATTTTACACGATTTGAATAACTAGACTCAATTGAATAATACTTTCTAACGCACTTCAAAGTAGAGGTATCGAAAGGTTTTGAGCATTATTTAAAATGTATTCCAATGGAAAGAAATAAAACCTAAAAAACTTGATTTATTTCAAAAGCTTTTACCTTGGGCTACAATTTCTAAAATAGCCCAAGTATCCATGAGCATAACCAGAGTAGATGTTCATAAGGAAGGCCAAAAAGCACCAATTTATACGCTAATCGAAAACGAATTTTAGTTATATATGAAATTTAATATTAAATTTTTAAAAACATCTGAAATTTATCCCATTTTCATGAGGGACGCTCTTTAATATACTCGGTAAACATGTCAGTTCCTTTTACTTTACTTTTTTTTTCCCGTTATTGTCATTTCATGAATTTCATGCATTCTACAGGAGTTTCTTTAAAAAACAATTTAAAATATCAATTATTCTTTTAAAAATCAATTCAATTTAATCAATTCTTCAAATTTTACACTATTAATCGATATGTGATTGATATAACTATTTAGATTCTAAAAATTTTTAATACACTAAAATAATAATAAATGTTTCACTGGTGTATTAAGCATCTTAGTTGTTATATTATAAGAATTCAACAAAATTTCTATTTTTTTTTTTTTTTAACTTCCCCGCATTGGAATATAGAATGCTTTCTATGGAATACTCCTGTTAATATCTGAAATATTGCATTTTAAACATTTCTATTTTTAAAATTATTTACTTACAGAATAAATGTGTCACATTGGTCAAAATATAAGGTGACACCATCTATAAGATAAACTTCTTTTTCTGGAGGTGCTTATAATGAAAAATAAGGGTATTCTTTTCATATAAAACGGGTTATTGTTGCCTATTAACGACCAAGCGGATTATGCCATTTGACACTGATAGTTAGATCCAGGTTCAAATTCCGACAAATGGAATGACAGGATGGGAGATTCTCCGTTATTTTCTCATTTAACACAAGCATATTCCACATAGAAAGTCCTCCACGAATGCTTGCATACCTTTAGACAGATAGCATAAGTATATTTGACCATGATATAGTAATCTAAAAATCCTAAAGCAATTTATACATGTGCTTAACATTTCGAAGATTTTTCATTAAATGGTAAAATATATCTTATGCTAAAATAAGCTTTCTTTTGGCGTATGAGTACTTCCTTGTGACATGCCAGCAACGCAAATAGTCGATAAAATTGCAAATATATTTGTCAAATTCGTAACTTGAAATTTTTAAATATCGCCAAAGGCTTACGTGGTAGCCACTTTATATGGTGTGTAGAGTGTATTTAATTATGGCAAAGCACACTAGGGCTATCTGCCTAAGGGGAGGTATGCCTTCGTGGAGGACTTTCTAAGGGAAACTGGCTCGTATACACGTTACACATGGGGAAAACTACGAAAGCACCCATGCAGCCAGCCCGTTCGCGGGATTCGAACCTCGGACCGAACTACCAGTGTTCAGCGACTTTACCGCTCGGCCGCTGGTGGGCCCCACTTTGCATGGAAACAACATCTTTAATATTAAGATGCGCATATAAGTTGGATACGTTTCCAAAGGCGTTTTGGGCCTTTTCCTTTTATAGGACGAAACACGCAAATACTTTTCTGCTGGAAGATATATATGCACTGATTCTGCCTATTAACTACTCTTAAAATTTAATGTTAATCACATATCTTATAACAGTGTTTTGGTATTCAAATACAAGCCATTTTACTTATATTCAAAGTGACAAGTGTGTCCCCCAGTGTAATTGTTTGTTTATTGAAGTAACTAAATAAGAAACCTATTTCCATATGCTTAGAAAATATTCACCACAGTCAAAATGTATACTGAAGACGATCGTACGTTTTTACACTGGAAGACCAAGGAAAAGCATGTATAATTCCAGAGAAAACCGTTTGGCGCGTCTTTATTCTGTAAGACAATGGTTTCAGATTTAGAATGCACGCGGGCCTAACGTACGATTTGAAAGCAGCTAAAGAACCGCCTTTCTTTTTATCAAAATGAAAAGTTTTTTAAATAAAACAAAATTTTGTTATCTAAATTTTAAATAATATTTACTAAATATTTATCAAAACATACCGAAGTAGTAATAATAATGACGTAAAGGAAAAAATTCCAATTGGTATTTATTTTTCTGTCTCAAATCTAAAAGCTGATATTTGAAAGGAATTTCCGCCAGTTATACTTAGTAATTCAGACAAATTGAATTCTAACTATTATATTTTTAGATTAACACTTATTTCAGATAATTCGGATACGTTGAATTAATTACTAAATGGATAACTTAAACCAAAAATAAACAAATTATGAAAACTTTTCAATGAGACAACACTTGAGAATAAATAACGGCAGCCTAATCTCATTTTTTTATTTACTAAATTTTTCTTTGGTGCATACAGAAAAATACATATTTTTATATAAATAAATACAAACTTCTTTATGTATTACTACAAAACCTCATGGTTTTCGATTTTGATTAAGTTTTAACCATAAATAAAAATACCAGAAACTCTCTTCGTCACGAATTGTAGATGCTCATCGATCAGTCTACGCCTTCTCTTAAATGATTTATTTTCCACTGAGAAAAAATACTATTCACGTATAAATAAATATACTCCTAAAAAAGCAATTATTTTTATAGCAAAAATTCGTAACTGAGGGTATTTATTTTTTGATAAGTTCGTAAAACGTTTAATCAAATCTATATCTTCAAATCTTTGAAAAAGTTTTATAGCACAATGTATATAAATTAACTGAATAGGTAGATTTGCTGCAACGTTTGTTTTTAATGGCTATAAAAATTATGCAGAATTGGGCTCCAAATCATTAAAAATCATAAACATATTTTCCGAATTCTTATCATAATAATTAATGTCACAATAATGCTTATTCATTTACGAGAAATGCATTCGAAGGCCGTATAAAACTGCTTCGAGGGTTGTATGCGGCTTGCAGACCGGCAGTTTGACAAAATTGTTATAAGAAAATAAACACACTGAATATAACTTTCAAATGAAATGCAGTAATGGAGTTGAATAAACTGAATTTTTACCAAATCTGAAAATAAGAATAGAGCTCAGTAGCGAATTTTATCAAAACTTTTTTTTTTTTTTTTTTTTTTTTTTTTTTTTTTTTTTTTTACTGTACTAAATTACCTAGATTCTATCTAGGTAATCTAGGCACTAGATTACTGCGGCATCTCCGGGATAAAGAGTCGTTTCATTATTTCTACACCTAGTTTGCCATTTCTTTTCATAATGCTTATTAAGGAAACCCATGCTTTTAAAGAATTAAGGTAACAAATTATCCAGTTAAAAAATCTGAAAGCGTTACGAGAAAAGAAAGAAACTGTTATTTCCATGAAATTAAAGTTAACCGAGATAGAAAACTTAAAATTTCTTATGAATCTAGTCACTTTAATAAGCAAACGAAGGCCAAAAAATGTAGGTAGTTTTGTATCAATCTTTATTTCCAATGGTACTGATTGAAGTAATGTCCATTTTTTTCTTCTAAAAATGTCTTTGTCTACTTTTTTCCTTAAAAAATACCTGCAGGAATAGAGCGAATGCAAATAAATACGGGCACAGTAAAAGCGCGTAAAAATAAGATACCTTTTTTCTCGAAAAAAAAATTATGAATCTGATATTTTATATCCCACTTTGAAAGGTAAGTTGAAAATTAGAATACCAAAAGTTTCGAATATTTGTGTCAATCAAAAAATCGAAACCTAGTTTTTTATAGCAAGAAATATTTTTATTAGCTTTGAAACGGCAATTTGCGTCAGTTCACTATAAATGTGAGTTTCCCTTTTCAAATTGTTGCCACCAAATATTATCGCCCTGTATTATATTTAAAGGCATTAAATAATAAAGAATCTACATGAATCTATGCATGTCTCTCGCTTTCTGAAAAAGCAACGGTACCTTGATCCATCAAATTTTGAATAGCGTAATCCTCCACCCGAATATGGGCGCCTGGAAGCCCGAATTCTGAATTTCGAATTTCTTTTTATTATATACTTCACATTTTGTAAAACTTTAACTAATTTTTGATTAAAAACTTTAACAATATCAAAGCGAGCAGTGGCAACACGGAATGAAACATTTCTTCATCTCCAGCGCGCGAGACTGATATATTGGAAATTCTAAAGATATGTTGTTTTTAAATATTTTGCGATACTGCTGTTGAATTGAATTTTAGTGTGAAAACGTTATGTTTAATAAAAAAAAAAAGGTAGCACACAAAACGTTAAAAGAACGTTCCTTTGGGCGTAATATAAAATCTGAAAACTTGCAGACTTTTATAATGCACGTATGACATGTAATCCAGTTCAATGAAATGAATTCAAAAGAAGAAGAACTTATAGAAGCTTTACTTTAAAAAAATCAAAAAAAAAAAAAAAAAAAAAAAAAAAAAAAAAAAAAAAGACAAAATAATAAGCACAGCTTTTGCTTAGTTGTGACTTTAAAAAAAAAAATAAATAAATAAAGCATGTTATAGATGCTTGTAACTGTTACGGAAAAATTGCCATTCCATTTTCAGAGCTTACAATATTGCGAAGATTTCGACTGTTAAGAGTCACACTCATGACAGCAAAAAAACTTAGATATTTTGTTTTGTTAAATAAAAAATGACTCTTGTTCTACAATTCTTAAACAAAATTTTACGGTTAAAGATTTTAGAAATAAAACTCTCTAGAGACTATTTTAATTGCTGCAAATTTATGTTACTGAAATATAGTTGCTTTTCATAATAAACTGCTATTATTTTAATACTGCGAAGATTTTTAGCAGTTTAAAGGTGAATTCAAAACAGTACGGAAAAAAAAAAGTCACAGATGTTTCGCATGTTTTTTTCCTTAATAAAAATCTAGTATTGGCGTTTAATTGTAAATCAAAGTTTTACAATTAAAAAATTAAATTACAATTTTCATGATTGTAGAATGATACGAATATAAACTACTGCAGAAAAATTGATAAATTTGCTTTTAAAAATGTACAGGTAAGAAAGTTAGATAAGAATTTCATGAAATGAAATTAAATCTAAAAAAGGAGCTAGGCTGATCGAGAAGCATCTATAATTCGTGATAAAGTCAGTTTCTAGCAATTTTTCTCTAAGGTTACAAATTTTATCGAAATCGAAATGCTACCAGATTCCGTAGATGAAAGCTGTAGCAAGAAATAAAGAGGTTCATGATTATTTACAGGCTTGTTTTCAGTATGATTCAAAGAAAAATTTAATAAAAAAAGATATAAGTTGCCATTATTTATTCTCAAGGTTTGCCCCACTTGGAAAGTTTTTGTAATTTGTTTATTTTATTATTTTTTTATTTGTTTGTTTGAAGTAAGTTAATTAATGGTTAATTCAACAGGCTAGAATTATTCGAAATAAATGTCGGCATGAAAATTTAATACTTAGCACTTAGTACATTTAAAATGCAAAGCATAGCCAACAGAAATTGTTTGCAGATCCCCGCCTTTAGATTTCAGGCAGAAAATAAAAATATATTGGAATTTTTTCTTTGTGTCATTATTATTACTGTTTATGTATGTCCTGATAAATATTTAGCAGGTAAAATGTGGAATTTAGTTTTAAAAATTTTTGTTTTGTTAAAAATAACAACAACAATAATAATAATAACAATAATTCGGCTCGCAAACTTCTTTTTAAATTGTGAATTCGAGTCACATGCAGTTTGAGTTTGGCACGACTAACATATTGACATTGATAATGCAATATAAGTGGGCTAAAGGGAAAAAAAAAATTTTAAAAAATAATAAAAGATTATTCAATTTTGGATCTTGATAATTGACTTTATATTTATATGTATGATCTGACGAGAAAAAGCTATTAAAAATGATTTTGCTTACTTATTTTTAGCATACCATTGCATTATATATGACTAACATTATTATTGCCTCCTTTCATAAAATTTTCAGAGAATAATACTTCTTGTCATTTTTATAAGTGAAAATATTTTCTTTTATTTAACATTTTAATTATAATTATGAGTATATGTATGTAATTAATCATTTTTGTTTACTATAATCGTTAAGTGAGTTATTAAAAATAAATAGAAGTCGTGATTAATTTCCATGTCCCAGTCAATTTAACATTTAGGTAACCCAGACTAGAAGCAGATTCAACATTTTAAGGAGAGTTTTTTTTTTTTACTTAAAATACGCTGAAAAATATTGTATTTGTTTTGAATAATGCAAAAAGAAGAACTAATTCCACCGCTACCGCATTACACTCCGAAACCAAACAGTATAGCATTCATAGGAACTTACCTTTCCATGCCCTCAGTGAGTGGTTGGTCTTTGAGCAACGTCATCCTGGCAGACACTCAAAAAAGTCCAAACTGTCTTCACCTTAGGGAGGACCTCTCACATCAAGCTCTGAACTAAGACTGAATTTTCAGGAAACTTGTTGCTCCTGTTAGAAAGAGGGGACAGCAGAGGGGGAAGCCGTTTCGAGGGGTGCGAATTTCACCAATGCCCGCTCAGGGACAGAGCAAAGTAGGTGGTACTACAACCAACACCTTGGCTCTCTTCCCTCTTCTTCTCCCCATCCTCTTTTTCTGCGACAGTAGGATCCCTCGTAGCACTAAAAAGGAATCAGAATCGAAAAATTTTGATGGGAAAAAATCTGGAAGCATCGAAATGCACGTTCTCACGGTACTTCCGCGCCAGACGTAACGGTACTTCCTGGTACCTTCAGGTGGCTAGCTGTTTGGGGATAGAATAAAGAGCGAAAATAGCAATCATGTTCCCATGATCTAGAGAATAAGTTCCAGATTTTTGGAAAACATCTTTACCTGTCCAAGGTCTAACAGCATTCCGTCAAATTAGAAATATACTTTTATGTTTCTGCACCGCATGTATCAGACATTGCAATGAATCTGGGTGTGATTTTTATAAAATTCTGTCCATTTTCTTACGTTATTGAAACGTAGTCCAATTAAATGGATTACTATGACAAGAAAGTAGTTTTAAAATATTCTTTAAGAATTGTATCGCCATTGGTATGAATCTGTAAGAAGATAAATACATTAGTACTCACCAAAAAAACGCAAATGACATTTCTCAGACTTAAGGGGACTCATACACCTTAAACCCCTTATGAGCTGTCTGGCCTAAGTGAAAATCGTGACATGAGACAAGAAAACCAGGATGGAGTTTCTGTTAACAGAATCTAAAAGTTTTTACATAAAAACAATACTCACTTAATTTAAGGGGACTCGTACACCTTAAAACCCATAAAATGTTCGAATAGATGACTGTTGCAAGAATTGGGATAACTTATTTATTTTACAAGCAATTACTACCAACTTTTTACAGCTGACTACATAATATAGCTGCTTTGGAAACTAGTAACCATAAAGTTTGTGTTTCCACAAATATTTTTGTAATTTAATCAGCTTTGTGACAAAATTTTTCCATTTTCTTGCGCGCATTATATTTTAAAAATGGCTAATGTACATACTTGAAATTGGATGGAATTCTTTATATGGGCACTATTTTCTAACTGAACCAAAAATATGATGAATATTTTAATGCACGAAAATATTACAGATATTTTCAATAAAATACATTTTATAAACTCAACTCCAAATGAAATAAAAATTTAACAGGAAATTCTCAGTTTTTTTGGTTTACAGTAGTTTCCAAATGCTATAAAAGCTATATATAAACTATGGAATTAAATAATGCAACAGATAACATTAAACTGTGCGCGCAAAGTGGAAACATGACGAAAATTTTTGTCACAAAGCGGATTAAATTATAGAAATATTTGTGGCAACACAAACTTTCTGATTACGATTTCAGAAGGCAGCTATATTATGTAGTGAGCCATAAAAAGGTGGAAGTAATTGCTTTTAAAATAAATAAGTTAATTCAATTCTTACAACAGTCACATATTCGAAGATCATAAGGGGTTTAAGGTGTATGAGCCCCCTTAAATCTTATTTATTATGTATTTTTTTCCAAAACTATTCTTGACATAATTATTAGTCCAAAGGGGCTTCGTCCATGAAGGACTACTGTATTTTCGTTTTGCGATTTTGCGATGATTCACTTTACAGTGAACCATCGCAAAACCTCACTTTATTGTGTCCGTTTCACTTTACAAACTGTTGCCACCAAATGTTAGAGTCCTGCATTATACTTGAAGAAATTAACTAATGAAAAATCTGCATAAATGTATGTATATTTCTCGCATTGTGATAAAACAACGGTACATAGAGCCATCGAATTTTGAATGGCGTAATCCTACTGCGAATATGGGCATGTGGAAGCCCAAATTTGAAATTTGTTTTATGATCTATTTCATATTTTGTAAAATTTTAACAAATTTTCGATTAACAAACTCAAGGATTTCGAAGCAAGCAATGGCAAAGTTGTACAGAAAAAAACATTTTTATCTCCAGGGCGCGAGACTCTGTATCGGAAATTCTAAAGATATGCTCAATTTAAAACTTGAAATATTGCTTTTGAACTGACTTTTATGGTTTAAGTGCGAAGAACGTGATATTGAATAAATAAAGGTAACAGACAAAATGTTAAAAAAATGCCCCTTTGGACGTAATTTAAAACCTAAAACCTTTCAGATTTTTTTAAAATTTATTTTGAGTTTTTAAAGTTTTTTCATTTGCATGCGTATTTACAAATAAAAAATAAATAAGCAAATACAAAAATATAAAACACATGGAATGACAATGCGGGTACGGAAAATAGTAAACACATTTTGCAACTGAAAATTTTATGTAATTAAACTTTTTGACGTGTTTATAAATTATTCAACCCAGTTAAATCTTTGAAAACCGAAGCCAAGCCATTGAATAATTATACAAATGTAACAGTAATATCTCCAATCAGTTTTTAAATATAATTATTCATAGACACCACTTCATTACTAAGTTTACAACAGACCTGGCGATCTTAGACTGTATGAAATAAAATATTTATATTGTATATTCTTGTTCTCGTTAAAATAAATAAAATATATCATGCAACTTCACATAAATATCATAAAATATACAAAAGCATTTAAGGTAATTTATATATAATATTATCGTAAAATAAATATTGCGGATTCTATCTCAAGTAACGAAAATAGTGCTTCAACAGCTTTCACACAAACGATGCGCAGAATCAAGTTTCGAGAGTAAATTCGAATTCGTATCACTGCCACCAAATAAAAACAAATCTGTATCAGTATATATCCGTGAGGAAAAAAAATATCTTATTACTCGACAAAAAGGCACAAACAAACTTCTTCAGAATCAAATCCTTATTGAAATATATCTTTTTATCAAAACACTTCTTAAACATAATTCTTTTAAAAGATTTTTCGCTTGTTTTAGACCTCACAAAATAAGACATCATATAATAATAATTGTACAAAATGTGATGCAAACATTTTTTAACTGAAATCTTTAGAATATTAAAACTGCGATGTTTACACACCGAGTTCAGTTTTATTTCGAATATCAAAGATGTTTTACACTATTATCGTTTTCCTTGCGCATTCACCCCCATTTTTTAGTAATTTTATTGTCCGAACATCGAGAAAGAAATTAATTTAATTTTTCAAGGACGTGGTTGTAGTAAGAACATAACAAATGAAAAGTAGTCATGGATAAACTACAGTTAATTATCCCAATATTATTTCTTTAAAAGTAACCTATATTTCAATAAGAATACAAAGTAATATTAACATTACAATACCTAACAAGGTATCTTAATTTCTACTTCCCTGTAACTTCCATCTCGCGTTTCCATCCTGTAACAACCATCTATTCTTACTGCTGTTTCTGCTACTCCTGGGACCTCAAAATCATTCGTCAACAATTAGAGAAATTTAATATGCAGTTGAGTTAACGAAATCATAGATTAAATGTCAGTTCGTGTTTGCCTTGCTATGACTGGCAGTTTTTGTTTTAGGCTGGCATTAAGTTCAACAGTTAGAATGGAAATGTTCGGCGGGACTTTCGCAGGTACTTCTCTAGGGGGCAAAATACACGAGGAAATACGGCAGTTAGGAAGGATTCAAGTTCTATGTAATTCTTTCAGTATACTGCAATTTGGAAAAATCTCGTACAGTTCACATACGCTTTCCCACTGACGAATTCATAATTTAAAGAAATAAATAAACATAAAATATAACACATAAATAAATTGCTAGTCAAAAGCAAACATAAATATAATTCAGACATATTTTCGCTAGTAGTGAGATTACCTTTATTAAAAAATAATAAATTAAATAATAATACTTGGACATGTTAACTATATGTAGAATGTAATACACAGAACAATATATATGTCAATATAACATCTGTACATGAAAAAGGGAAAATAAAACTAATTTTCACAAGCAGAACCCCTGGCAGTGCTAAACTTAATGAATATTTAATATTGTTATGTATGAAGATGTGTGTTATAAAAATAATTAATAATTTAAAAAATAAACACAAATTACAAAAAATAAATTAATTGTTAACTAAAATTAAGCATAAAGTTAATTCAGAAATGTTCAATTCATCAATTCGATTAAGCTTATCATAAATATAAATGCATACCTATCGATCTAGCTCACAGTCTAAGCATATATATAAGACACACCGTTAAATCCAAAAATAATTTAAAAATAATAACTTTAGAGATTATAAATCTAGAATAGCCCGGGACTTAATCGTAAGGATAATTAAAAATAATTATAATTATTAGTCCGAAGGGGCTTTGTCCCTGAAGGACTATTGTTTTCGTTTTGCGATTTTGCGTCGGAACCCTACAAATGGCGTACTACTTTTCGTATCGTTGCCACCAAATACTATCGCCTTGTATCACATTTGAAGAAATTAAATAATGAAGAATCTGCATAAATGTATGCATGTTTCTCGCATTGTGATAAAACAACGGTACCTAGAGCCATCCAATTTTGAATGACGTAATCCTACTGCGAATATGCTCATTTTAAAATTATTTTGCGATATTGCTGTTGAACTGAATTTTATGGTTTAAGTGCAAAGAAGATGATATATAATAAATAAAGGTAACACACAAGACGTTAAAAAAAAACGCCCCTTAAAACGTAATTTAAAATCTGAAATCTTTCAGATTTTTTTTTGGTGGGGGGGGGGGAAGGTCAAATAGGTTTTGGTATTTATGTATTTATGGTGGCTTATGTTATTTATATAAAGTATGGTTGAATTATTTATGTGTATTGCTGCTCTCTAAGAAATATAACACATGCCCAGTAGAAATTAAATTCTGAATATAAAACTCAGTAGATGATTATATAAGAAAAAGACCAAAAATATCGATAATATCAATAGCAGAACATGGATGCAAACATTATTGTGGAGTTAAAAACAGGCAAATGTTCAATGTCTTTCATTTTCTTATATTAACTTGTAGAGACATTAGGATTTTTTGGAAGCCAGAGAGATGAAAAATTAGCAACCGCCTTAGCAGGGAATCGAACCACGGACCTCTGGAATACCAGTCCAGCGTGCTACCGTTACACGACGAAGGCACGCTAGGGAAGTGGGAGAAATACCTTATATACTCCTCTTTTTAAAGAGCGACTAGGGTTTTAGGGGACCTAGTCGCCAAATCCTGGGTGTGGAGAATCATCATTCACAACCTTTTTAGTTCGGGCGCCACTGTAGAGACATTAGGATTTTTTGGAAGCAAGAGAGATGAAAAATTAGCAACCGCCTTAGCAGGGAATCGAACCACAGACCTCTGGAATACCAGTCCAGCGTGCTACCGTTACACGACAAAGGCACGCTAGGGAAGTGGGAGAAATACCTTATATACTCCTCTTTTTAAAGAGCGACTAGGGTTTTAGGGGACCTAGTCGCCAAATCCTGGGTGTGTAGAATCATCATTCACAACCTTTTTAGTTCGGGCGCCATTGTAGAAACATTAGGATTTTTTGGAAGCCAGAGAGATGAAAAATTAGCAACCACCTTCGCCGGGAATCGAACCACGGACCTCTGGAATACCGGCCCAGCGTGCTACCTTTACACTACGAAGGCACGCTAGGGAAGTGGGAGAAATACCTTATAAACTGATTAGTTCTGAATACTGACTGGTTCTTCCTTTCTCGTAGAAAGGAAGTTTACCGAAAGGTCGACTGGTTTGAAAAGAAATTTACAGAAGGATAAATACGTAAAGCCGAGTGATCAACACCACTAAATACTGATAGTTCGATGAAGTTGAAATATAGGCGAACGGGCTGTCTGCTTGGGAGTTTTGTGGTTTTCACTTCCTGTAACTTGAATACGAGGATTTTTCCGTCAGACAGTCCTTCTTGAAGGGATCCTTTCCATTAGGCAAATAATCTTCGTGTACATTCTTGCAATCTTAAATAATCTAATAGTTGTGTTATTAATCTTAACAGTTCTGCTCAAAATGAACCTTAATTTCCGCAAGAAATGCTGAAAGCTCAAAAAGAAAGAGTCATGGCAGATATATATACATAATTTCAATGTACGGATTTCTTTAGGCAAGACTTTTATTTCAAGGACAATTTAAGGATAAAAGCATCAAGAAAATCTGCTTTAGAATATCATTCAGTTACTGTAAATAAATTTTCTGAAATTTGAATTCAGTTATTTCTCATTTGCGGGATTTCTACAAGAAAACTAAAAATTAAAAATCAAAATTCCCTTTACGATAAATTTCATTTTTTAAAACAGCTGAAACAATTAAAAAAATCATTAAAAATAGTAACAATTTAAATAATTTGAAAAAATATTTAATTTAAGCAAATTTCTTACAAACAGTTCTAACTGAAAACACTACCATAATTATTAGATTATGGGAAGGCATATTAGAGCTATCTGCTAAAGAGGAGGAATGAAAGGCTCTCTAAGAGAAACTGGCTCACCAGCGGCCGAGCGGTAAAGTCGCTGAACGGGCTGGCTGCATGGGTGTTTTCGTGGTTTTCCCCGTGTGTAACGTGTATACGAGCTAGTTTCCCTTAGAAAGTCCTCCACAAAGGCATCCCTCCCCTTAGGCAGATAGCCCTAGTGTGCTTTGCCATAATTAAATACACTACACCTAAGAGAAACTCTCGTATTCACATTTGAACGGAGAGAGTTACGAAAGTTCCGTTTTGCCTACAGCCGCCAAGGGTAAAATCGCTGAACACTAATGGTTTGATCTGGATTCAAATCCCGCTTAACGGGGTAGCTGTATGAAAGAATTCGTGATTTGTTTTCCCATATGTAATGTAAATACTAGATGGTTTCCTTTAAGAAGCCCTCAGCATTGGCATCCTTGCTCATAGGCAGTTAGCCCTAGAATGATCTATGAATTTAATTCTGCTTCTTGCGCCCTTAATTAGCCTATGGAAATGCAGCGTAATATTTCAATAATTTCTATAAAAATGATAATTAGTCTATGCGGTCTCAGGTGGCAGATATTATGATTAGAGACTGTAATTAGTAAGAGATATTTTTATTGGGTTCTAACAATCACTGCAAGTAAAAGCGGATTAACAAAAATTATTGTTCCTTAAAGAAGAAAAGGCTAATCTTTGGAATATGGTAACAGGTAGTTTGGCGACATTTTGGTAAGGCGATGAAGGTTACTAGCTAGGACTTTAGCAGTGTACATGGATAAAGTCAAGAGTGTGCGCAATGCCATTTTTGTGCAATTCTGGGATCTTTTTTAAGTGAAAATAGGTCGACGTGTACATGGATACCGTGTATGTGCAATTCTTAGAAACGCGGCAAGCAGTGGGCGAATCTGCACTTTTTCCCAATTTCGGACCTAATCTTCGTTATGATTAAGCACTTTTGTTCCATAAAACTTCTAGCATAAAAGCGTAATTCGGCTAGCAGATTGTTGGAAAAAAAATTTTAGTAAAAAAAAAAAAAAAAAAAAAAAAAAAAAAAAAAAAAAAAAACTTGCCTTTACTTCGTGAAAACAAAATGGCGTCCAAAAAAAAAACTAGCAGGTTGCTGTAGTAGGGTTGTTCGCCAAAAAAATCGCCAATTTACCATAATCCGAAGATTAACCAAAGAAAACCTTTCGTGTTCGAGGTAGCAAACTGAAGCTTATAAATAGTCCGTTTGTTTCTTGAAAGATTTTGGACTAAGAATGTTTCGGTGACCACTGGAATTCATTTCTTGGGTATTATTTAAAATTTATTTTGTTCTAAAACGAGCTAAGCGAAGTCTTCTCTTCCCGTAAAGAAAAGTTATGTTTTTTTAATTAAACTTTCAGATTTATTTCTGATAAAATGTTTAACGGAACAATACTTTAAAGAAATTTCTTTTGGCACTCTGTAAAAATACACAATGCAGTTCTTAGAACAAAACTGTAAAGTCATTAGGTTATTCTGAAACAGGAGACATGAGAAATGCTCTCGCCGGGACTCAAACTTGGTCCTCTCCAATACACAACGAGTGTGTTACCTTTATACCCCGAAGGCATGCTGATAGGAGGATAGAAATACTACCTTATTTTATATTAATATGATCGAGGCGACCTACATTGGTCATAAGGTCTTCATTGACGAGATGGACCGGGTCGTCCTCCAATCCAACCTTATTTACTCCCCTCTTTTAAAGGACGACTGAGGGTTACGGCAACCATTCGCCAAATCGTGGTGGTGACAAATTATTGTCCACCACCTTTTAGTTCTGGCGCCATTGTAGAGTCATTACGTTATTTTGAAGCAGGAGACATGAAAAATGAGCAATGCCCTCACCGGGACTTGAACCTAAACCTCTCGGTTACGTGCCGAATGTACTATCGTTACACCACGAAGGCATGCTGGGAGGAGGGAGCAAATACCTTATAAAATTTCTGCAAAATTGAAAATTGAAGAAAATAACATTCTTACTTTTTAATCTTGTAATATACAATCCATATACGGAATTCTCTCCTTCCTTATAGTGTGCGTTTGTGGTGTAATTGGGCAGCACGTTTATTTGGTAATCGAGTGGTCCGGAATCTAATTCTGGTTAGGGCTTAGCTGATTCTTAATATTTATAGTTTTTTTAATTTACTTAATCCCTCAATTTTTTAAAGTTTTTAAATTTTTAAATAAGGTACCTCTTACCAGCGACATATATCGCTTTCCCGTTGGTGGACTCTCTGCCTAATGAAAGGGATGCTTTCGTGTAGGATTTTCTAAAGGAAAATAGTTCCTATCGACGTTACATATGAAGGAAGAAGCGAAAATACCCATGTCAAGTCAAATGGTTCGTTGGTGCTCGATCCTGGATCGAATAAGCAGTGTTTAGCTGTCTTAGCCACAATAAAAGCAAGAATGTTCGCCAATCAAAAAATTTCCTGTTAAAAATTTATAAGCCTTCTTTAGGATTGATTTCAAATAAAATGTTTCCAAAACATTTTGAGGGGTTCTTCAGTTTGCTTACAAAAATATACTGAAACATTTATTTCAAAATAATGCCAAAATTAAGGTCGAATTTTGCTGTGTTTTAAAACAATATTTTAATTTTTAATTTTTAATAAGCCTTTACTTTCTTCAAATGCTGTACAGAAAGAAATTCAAAAACAAACACCACATAAACCTAAGTATAACGATTTTTAAGAATTATTGCAAATCACCATTAAATCAAGGAATCATCTTAATTCAGTGAGGCACTCTACAGGATTTCCGAGCATCAATAGCGAGATCTGCGTGAAGGATATGTTATGTGAAATGGATAGAAAAAGATTTTATTTAATTCAATCACACATAAAATTCATGACCAAAACTAGAAAGTTTCAATATGTGCGCAGATGCCATAGCGATATTCACTTTCAGTTCATAGTTTGGCAAGAGCGTCCAGTGTAAAGCTTTTATTTGTAACATTCTGTTTTTTGGGTGGTTAAGATTAGCAGTTCTTTCAATGCAAATCAAATTTTTGCCAGATCCAGAAAAGAAGAAGCCTAACGAAAAGCCTATAAGGATCCTAATCAGATCTGAAGTTTCTTACAGGCCATGGGATAGTATCATTTCTTCCATCTTGCCCCCTTTGCAAATTAACAATTTGGCATATTTCTGTTCATGCTCCGTCTTGTTGAAAGACTTTCTTCAGCTAAGCGTCTTCCTTTCCCAGTTGTTCGATTTAATGGAACAAAACGATCTGAAGCATGTTCGAATACACATATAAAGAATATTCTCATGCCTTACCACGTGCCTTACGGCGTTACTAAAAACACGTACAAATGACAATCGGAAGGTTCAGAATTCGACTTCTGGCGAACGCATCTCTAATTTGAGATTCTTCATAATCCGAGAATTGCCTAATCGTTCTACAGTGCCTTTCCATTCAAATTTGATGACCCATAATTCATCACCACCTGGATTTGACGTAAAGGTTATAAGGTATTTCTCCCACTTTCCTAGCGTGCCTTCGTGGTATAGTTGTTCTGCAAGCTGGGCCGGTATTCCAGAGGTCCGTGCTTCGATTCCCGGCGAAGGCGTTGCTACTTTTTCATCTTGCCTGCTTCCATAATGTACCTAATGTCTCTACAAGGTCTACCTTTACCACATTCGTCTTTAAAGTTGGATAAAATATAAGAAATATTCTTCATAGTGTAATTGGAAGCTCCTCTGTGAGCAACTGGAAGTCCTAGAGTTCAAATCTCGGTGAAAGTATGGCTTAATTTCCCTTTAACTTGCTTCGAGAATACAAGCACGCTCCGTATACATTGAAGGTGATAATAGTTTCAACTGATAAAAGCTAAAATTCTTTTTACTCATGAGACGGCACCAGATAGTGATCTTAGGAGAATCTCCAACGTGTTCATGTGTCATACGGGGATTTTCCGAGTTTCAAATTCGGTAACAGAGGCAATTTATACAACTGTTTACATGGACATTATCTCCCGAAATAAAAATGTTTTTAAGAAATCCTTACAGCATACAAACCGCATAAGTAACTCTTGCCCTGTTATTCGATGATTTGTAGGTATTAATCTCTGCGCAAGAGAATCCTACAAAGATGATTTAATAAGATTGTTGACTTCGATGACAAGTTCACGCTTAGATAACTTGAATTAGCAAGTCTCTTGCAACGAATAGGGCCTCATTCGCAGAATAAAAGCAAATGCTGATAATCTTATCAGCATTTGGTTACTTGGATTATGGCAAAGAACACGAAGTTTATACGATGCCTTCGTATAGAATTTCTTCAAACAAACTGCCTCAAATCAACGTTACATACAAGAAAAATTTCCATGCAGCTAGCATTCGCCAGAATTTGAATCTGTTTCGAACTACTAAAGTTCAGTCATACCGTTCGGCCGCTTGTGGGTTAACTGGCTTGAAGAACTGCATTAAATAAATGCATTTCCAGTCCATTTCACATAAAGCATATTTAATAGAAACTTCCAGAAATTCCACCCTTCATTCGGTAAAAACAGAAAGTTAAAATTCTAATTGCATTTAACAGTTATCCAACTATTTTGTGTCTTATGCGTACGTACAGCAAAAAACATTACTTCTCGCAAAAATCTATAGTGTAAAATTAATTTATATTAAAATTAATTTATATTGTGAGTTTACTAAAAACTATGTCCTATGCTACTATAGGAGATATGACAAAGACGAGAAGGGTTTAATTACCCTTTATTCTCCACAATTTACAGGTTTAAATAAGAGCTAAACTCAAATACTTTACACAGACTAGTGACACTAAGATTGTTCTTTTAGATTTTTACGTATGTAGTACGCAGAATGCGAGAAAACTACAATACGTTATAAGGTATTTCTTATAATTGCTTCAATACGCTTTAGGAATGGCCAACGCAGAATTAACAATTGCCCGTCTTTGGCTTCAAAAACAAAAACAAAAAGAGGAATTTCTTTGCAGCTATCCAGAAGAAAGGAACTATATTGATTCTCCTTTTTATAATTACTTTATTCTTTTCGATTTTTTATACACCAAAAATAAATTAAATTTAAAATAATGCAAAACAGCATTTCTATGTGAAAGAATATGTATATTTTTACTTGTATTGCTAGTCGTATTTATGAAGAAATATAAATAATGATCATGCAAAGATATTTGCAAATAATTACATTTTAAATGAATACGTTTTAGAAATTCGTTTAGAGGAAATATTTTCTGAAAATTTAGCATGGTTATGTTTTTGCTTTGCTCTGACTAATTAATAAAACCAGTCGGCTAATGACTGGCTGGATGGAGAAGGCATGATAAATCGGTTACCGACGAACCACCCGTACGATAAAGTGGTTACTAACGCTGACTGCCGTACCGGAGGGCACGGGTTCGAATCCTGGAGAAGACATGATTGTAGGTTGTCTGTCCCTTCATAGGAGGTAACAGTGGCCGCCTATTAGATGTCTCAATAATAAAATGGCCACAGCTTTTGGCCTTAGTAGTGGACGAAGACTAAAATGATTAGTGCCCGTCATTAAAAAAAAAAAAAAAATTCCACGAATGAGGTGGCGAAAAAGATTCTTTCTCGATGTTCCTCTTTTGCAACGCGAATGCAACCCATGAACGCTTCTCTCTTCCAGGCAGATGATGTTTTATTTCAATCAGTTATGTGAAGCAATCTGAATCATCAATCAGCAATCTGAATTTCAATCAGGAACCTGAATTATTAATTTTTTTTAATTATTATGCTATCAGAGAAAAGTTGTACTGTATTCTCCTGTCAAAAGAGAAAAACATTTAAAGCAATAACAAATAGGAATACTCCTGCCAGCTGAATCTCCAAAATCACAATATAAATGTGTAATACAATAATGGTGCTTCTTGTCATAAATACAAAATGCTAGCTTTTATTATGTTATTACTTCTTTCAGTTGTTTAGCTTCATACTATCCAAACTAAGTGGGATCGTGGTCGATTCATGTACCTGGAATATTCAGTTAGTTTGTTTGTATCTTTCCTTTAGGACAGCTTTTCTTAAACTATTGTCTGCGAATTTTAAATTAACTGTGTATACCACATTATAGCAGTGTTGAATTTTAATCTGTGATGATGTTGAGAGTAATACGTATGAATCTTGGGTGCCTACCAAAGGAGCATACTTGTTGTTAAGTTAAACATAAACTTTAATGGGCACTTTCTTTCTTAACGAAACACAGGATATGTCAACTACAACACGTAAGGAAAAAACATAACATGAAGAAGAAGAATAACAGGGGATTAACTTGACTGGTATGTCGACAGGTACTTGGCTGCAACAATTCCATACTATTCTTCATATAATTGTCGTCCAGGACACTCTGCTAGATTCCTATTCCTATTACAATCTTCGACAGCTATTTTCCATGTCAAGATTCCAGCATCGCATCACCGCACCACGCTGAAGAGAATCACGGCTGCTGGCCACGTCGATAATCAGAACGACGCACACCCTGGACAGGCACATCGGGAGCACACACAGTCTTCACACCTTTCTTGACTTCTACCGAGAGACTATTTAGCGCTCAACTTTAAAGCCTATTCACCACTGCACAACCTCAAGGGAGAATGCAAATTTCCCAGCTGAAAATATCATAGTTTGGAAATAACATATGGCAACCATGTGTCACTTTATCTTAACTGATATTTTATGAAATTTATTACCAATTACCCTTACCTACCGACTTCCTACTCTAACCTTAGCAACAACAGAGGGATTTAAAGCACTACAATAATGGTGCTTCTTGCCACCGTTTCTCTACACACAGACGACGCTGAGCTCATTACCGGAAAAAACGGAGTATAGTGACGTGTGCAATTGTACGCTAAGAATTATAATTTAGTTTGCTTCAAAGTATCTGTGCAAGAAAGGGTTTTCATCAGCAATTCAAATAAAAACAAAATACCGAAATCGACTTGATGTAAATGCCGATCTCAGACTTAAGCTTACCAGCATACATCTAAAATTAGAACGGCCGTGCAAGAATACGTAGGCTTATCCATCTCATTAATGTGCGTACTAATATTTATTTAATTCGTAGTTAATGAGATAAAGATTATTCAAACTATAATTCTTGAATTACGGAAAGATTATTCAATCTATAATATCCTTGAATTATTAAAAAGAAAACGGATTTTCTTCTATAAACTTAATTTCTTAATATCGATATAAAACAAAATGAATTTTAATTAGTTATATTTTTTAAATGGAAGTATACCGGTAATAACATAGGCTACGAAAATTGCTTTCGAAGGGGACTATAATAAGGTGGTCCAAAGAATATTCTAATTTACAAGAACGATTCCCATTTCAAAATATTAATATTAATTCATATAATTATTCATAGTAATTCCTATTAATTATTCATTTGTTCATTTTAAAATATTAGTTAACCAATACTCTAAAACTAAATACATAGGTTTGTTTTCTTCGCGGAAAAAAAATCAATATAACATGATCAGGTTGCTTCTTCTGTTTACAGAAAAGAAATATTTGTGAAGCTAAACAATGATTTCAATGATTTCAGAAATAAACAAAGAGCAAATCTAGTATATTTTCCTGAATAATATGTAGTAGCGTATTATTGATCTGCGATGATACTTTATTCAATAAATGAGATGGTTGTAAATAATATGCTTAAATAATTTTTATTACAATCCAAGACACGTCATGCAGGTTCATGTAAATTAATTTAATAGTGTCTTAAAAGTACACGTTAGATTATCTTATCTTTTTCAATGAAATATCAACGAAAACGTTTCATAGCATTTTTTTTTTTTTTTTTTTTTTTTTTTTTTTTAGTCCAAAGGGATTTCAGTCCCGAAGGACTATTGCTTTCGTTTTGGCATTTTGCGTCGGACTCATAAACGTCGGTTCACTTTTCAAACTGTTGCCACAAAATGTTAGAGTCCTGCATTATATTTGAAGAAATTAAATAATGAAAAATCTGCATAAATGATTCTCTATTTCTCGCATTGTGATAAAACAATGGTACATAGAGCCATCGAATTTTGAATGACGAAATCCTACTGCGAATATGGGCATCTGAAATCCCAAATTTGGAATTTGTTTTATTATAGATTTTATATTTTGTAAAACTTTAACGAATTTTTGACTTACAAACTCAATGCTTTAAAAGCGAGAAATGGCAACGTTATATAGAAAAAAAAAATACTTTTATCTCCAGCTCGCGAGACTGTGTATATCGGAAATTCTAAAGATATGCTTAATTTAACATTATTTTGCGATATTGCTTTTGAACTGAATTTTATGGTTTGAACATGATATTTAATAAATAAAGGTAACACTCAAAACGTTAAAAAAACACCCCTTTGGACGTAATTTAAAATCTGAAAAATTTCAGATTTTTCAGATTTTTTTTTTTTTTTTTTTTTTAATTAACAACGCTATTAACTTTAAAGAGCCTGGAAAGAAGAAGCGAAGCAATCAGATAGCTGAAATTCTGTATTTGATTATTTAACAAAGGTACACCCTTTTGTTATAAAATTCATGCATCATTTTAACTTTCTCTGATACTGAGTTTCAATAAAAATTTTTTCTAATTTTGTATTTTTCGTAAGAAGGATACAAATATTTGAGCGAATTAAAGAGCATAAAATCTTTCACCAGAATATCTTAGGCAAGACTTGCAAAATGAATCTAATATTATTCCTCCCAGTTTAAATAATATTATGTTTAGAAAGCTCCCTCTGTTAAAATGAAATCATGTAATAATTTCAAGAACAACGTAACTTTAAAATTCAGTAGGCACTTACAGATAGCATTTGAGTACAGAAAATCCACAATGCGTAAGAATTACATTTACCTCAAGGGCAAAGGAAAATTTAAATCTGAAATCCTTTGCAATATCCACCATCCATGCAATGAACTATCCTATCTATTCAAGCATTGGTGTTTCTTCTTTGCGTCTTGTACACTTCGTACGTGGTACGAAACATCTATTGACTTCCTTAGTATGTTGTTGGATGCAACAGCGTGTAATGATGGCCCTCGAGAAGTTAAGTAGCCCTCATTCAAGTCTCCATGGCTCCACTCGAGTTGCAAATTACTTTGGTCGAACCCGGAACAGATTTCAAGTCCTTTCCAAAACCAGATTTCACGCGAAATCTCACTTACGAGGAAAAGATTTGAAAAATGGTTAAAAAAACAGCCGGAACGTTCTCGTTGTTCTATGCAAATTGGTCGTCCGTTTTGTCGCACGCATCGAACTGTGGGAAGAATGGACCAGGATGGTAAAAAAAGAGGAAAAAGGGGATGTGGGGGGCAAAAGAGATCTGGAACCTCGTGAAAGGAGGAAAGAGCCGAATGGTGATTTATGTGATCCATCAAGTTGCTGACATGTTCTTCAAAGGTCGCCTTGTGCCAGGACACAATACTGCGCAGCAAAGTTTTCCTGGTTTCTGGCAGGACTTTGGTGCCATCTCGGTCGGGATGCCTTAAAAAAGCACGATGGGACAAAAATATCGGAATAAAAAACCTTTTCCAGGTGTGGGTATCGACGAAAGAAATCTGTCTGTCCTCAGGGTTCAGTCACCGACCCAAAAATGCCCAGAGGAATGATCATTAATCCCTGTCGAGAAGAGATATTTTGGCGGGTGCAAGCGCCATGTCTACAAGTTGTTTTACATCGGACACTCCTCTTTGTAGACACAGATGCTGGTTACAAACTGTGTCCCTCAGTACTTGGGTTGGTTTATTTGCTCAAACTCACAAAGAACTGTGATTCTTACAAGTTAATAATTCCATACGATAATTCTAATTAGTTTCTGAGGTGAAAATTAGGAAACACCAGTAATGAATTTTACTGCTGAAAGTGTGAAGTTCAACATTTAATTCTTCTTCTAATTTTACATTTTTAAACCTTAAAAGTTGGAAAATATATAATATGCCTTTTACCTGTTTTAAACATTACAAAAGGTTGAATCGGGTTAAATGGTTACGACAAAGCACTCGAGAGTTATCTGTCTAAGGGCAGGGATGTCTTCAAGGAGGACTTTCTGTGAGAAGCTGGTTCATATTCACAATTACAGATGGGGAAACTTGCAGAAACTAGCCATGTAACTAGCCCGTTCGCCTGGGTTAAAGCACAAAATGTTATTATTCAACAGTCTTCAAAAGTTCGACCACTGGTGGGGTTCTGTGTTAGGAAGATTTGGAAGCCATGTTGAATTAAAGGCTAGGGCCACGTATCCCTTATGCTCTGTGTCAATACAGCTCTTCGTATTTATAGCCGATGTAATCTTTCAATTCATTTTTATTTTAGACGGACTATTACATATATCTCTAGAAAACAATAATTACCAGTGTAGTAGAAACTTTTACCCTAAGTGCAAAAAAACAACCTCTCGCTATGCCATCTCTTTTTTAATGTTCACTTTGTATATGAGGCTCTCTGGCAATAATTCTAAGTATTTCTTTTGGACATTTCCTAGATAACAAGCATAATTTGAAATATGCATGAGTAAGAAAACTGAAGGAATAATTATATTTCCCTTTTCGTTAAAAATTTCATTTTTATGTCAGTAAAAGACCATAAAACAAAATTTTGAAAGTTGAGAACGTATGCAGGAAATTTTACATTTGCATAAAGTTTCTTTAAACGTAGGTAATAGAGTCAGTAGTTGAAATTCAAATATCTCCTATTCTTTAGTATTTAGTTTTCTAGTTGATGTCATTCTGCACAATAAAAATATAGTAGGTAATGTTTATTAATAATATTTCTTCTTATACCTTAAATGTATGGTTGAGGTGGATAAATTTTCATATATTTCTTATCTCACCTATTTGCTAATTTACTTCCCTTTTCTTCAGTTCATTTTTATCTACTAAAACAGTGATTTGACAACACCACCAGGCAAGTAAAAAATTACGATTCTTTTCTCTTTCTTTCCGTATTATTTATAAAAAACCCAATTTAAGCACAAAATTCTTAGTTAAATGTAAGATATATAAAATTATATAGAGTTAAAAATATAAACTGTGAAATTTCTTTATTTCCTTTCCTCTGATACCGTTGCAAAATTTATCACTTAAAAAAATGTTTACTTTCCAAAAACAATTTTTTGTATAAATTAACACATCTACTGCAGTATGATTTTATTAGATTTTACCTTTTTTACAGTTGATAGACCAAAGGGGCAATTTGCCCAGAAGGGCAGTCTTTTCAATCAATAATTTGTTCTTGGCATGTTGCGTCGTCCAATTTAAAACGGCGTTTCACTTTTCAAATTGTTGCCACCAAATATTACAGCCCTGCATTACATTTAAAGAAGTTAAATAATGAAGAATCTGCATGAATATATTATGTATGTTTCTCGCATTGTAAAAAAACAACGGTACCTACAGACATCAAATTGTGAATAACACAGTCCTCCACTCGAATATAGGCATCTGGAAGCCCAAATTTGGAATTTGTTTTAATATCTATTTCATATTATGTAAAATTTTAACGAATTTTTGATTGACAAATTCAACGATTTCAAAGCGAGCTATGGCAACACTGTACAAAAAAAAAAAAAAAAAAAAAAAACCTCTCCATCGCGTGAGGCTGTATTTCGGAAATTCCTAAGATATGCTTTTTTTAAATATTTTATGATACAGGTGTTGAATTTAATTTTATGGTTTAAGTGCGAAGAACACGATATTTAATAAATGAAGGTAATACACTAAAAGTTATATTTTTAATTGACTTTAGTTACGAAACAAAATTTTTAAAAAGTCTTAAAATTTTTAAGCTCTTGAAATTGTTTTTTGCAATGCCTTACTAGACAGCTTATTTTCTCAAGTATGTATTTCATCAACTCTTGGCTAGGAATACTAAATAATCTTCAGATAAATTTTTCCTTAAATGTCATAATGTTGACTGAACTTTGCATACTTCATTTTACATGACTGAACTTTCATCATATATATAATAAGGTAATTCATAAATATATAATAATACTCTTCATAATCTGTGTACTTATCTCATCTTTCGTAGTCAACAATAATTAATCTTTCAGAATAAATTTATCCTCAGGTACTAAAATGGTGCTAACTATAATGCCTTTTCATAGAGTTCCCTCTATGGAAATATTTATTAAGACTATAAACGTTTTGCAACTTTAATGCATGTCTAACCCCTCGCAATGAATATTAATTAATTAGAGTTTTCAGAATAAATTTAATATGAGATGGCATAGTGCTAACTGAAATTCCTTTAGCGACAATTCTATCTATCAAAATGTACATAATAAAATTACGAACGCTTTATAACATTAGTGCAAATCTAATCTTTCGTAATCAGCATTAATTTTACCTTTCATTATATCAGATGTCTTAGTGCTAATTGCAATGCCTTTTCATACTACATTTCCATCCACCAAATCTGTATTAAAGATATAAACTTTTATAATCTTAAAGCTTATTTGATTTTCTTACTTGATTTAATAATATTTGCAGTCAAAGCTTTTTTCTGCAGGTTTATCTACCAGCTATGCACTAAGATAATAAACGCTTTAAAATTTACCATATAAAAGACATAATTTTCATAAAAAAGACATAATTTTCATAAAAAAGACATAATTTTCATAACGTTTTTTTGCTGATCTGGGTGCTACTTTGGTAGACGGTTGCACGGATTTTGGCGATTTTTCTTTTGGAGAGTAATACGACTTATGGTAAACCCATTGCTGGATAAGTTATTTATGGTAACCGATACTTTGTTGTCATTTTATTTAAAAAGTAATGCGTTTTATTATGCATAAATTCCATGTTTTAAATATTATTTATGACTTCTAAATATTAAAAATCAATTTAATTTTGCATTTTTATTTGAAACAAAAATTTTGTTGCTTATAATATTTTATATAATTTTATGTTGTGGATGATGTAATCAATGACGTCACCTTACTTAAAAAGTAATTGGTTTTATTAATATCTATAAATTTAATCTAATGTTTTAAACATTATTTATGGCTGTTAAATATTAAAATACAATTTAATTTTGCATTTGTTTTAAAAATGATTTTATTATGAACGATTATTTAAATAATTTTAATTCTAGGCGTAATGTAATCAGCTTTCTGATTGGTTATAGAATAATTGTGCATTAACGAGCTGTAATCGGCTCCCTGATAGGTTGCTGAAAATTTGTGCATTACCGCGCCATTTTAAAATTTAATTCATATCTTCGAATTCCTTAAAAAATGTCTCCTTCAAAGATGAATGTTGTTTTTGATAAGTACCAAGAATTATTGGTATCAGAATCAAAAATTGTCCTTTGAGACCTTATTTTGGCCAGCCTGGCTTTCCTAATCAAAGATTTATTTATAAATTCTTTCAAGGGTCAGAGGAAATTTATTTTAAATTTTTTGAGGAAACCTCGATCACAGATGAAGATCGTTAGAAGAGCCCATTCTGAAGACGGCCGTATATGGTATTGTGGTCATGTTGGAAGAAATAATCGCTGTAACGGTAAGAAAAATATTAGACATTCCTCCTTTTTGACCGACAAGAAACTAATTGCTGTAATTTTAGCTTTAAAATAAGTAAATAAGAACGCTTACGAAGCCTTCTTATTTACTTATTTTAAAGTATTTAATTTAAGTAATATTTTAATTCTTTGAAATGTTGGTATGATGGTTTTTAATTCGATATACAATTTACGTAATATTTTAATCCAATTAAACGTTGGCGCAATGTTTTTATAGCGGTATTTTTATTCTATTTCTGTACTTTATGAAAGTAATAATTTAACCTTTCTTTAGTATTTTATACTCGTAGTAAATGTATTTATTTACATTTGCTTGCCATCTTAAAAAACAACGTTTTCAACAAAAAAATTAATCTATAATTTTTAACGATATTTTATTTTTTTAAAGTTTCGAATACTTTACTATGCGGAAAATAACGTAAAAACGGCGTTTTTCAAGATGGCTGACGATTGTAAAAACCGCGCCAACAATTGCGCCAAAGTAAATCGCCAAAAATCCGTGCAACCGTCTACCAAAGTAGTACCCTGATCTGTTTACTTAAATACATATTACATGAGTTGATAGATGCTGATATGAAAATGTTCTTGTAAGTAACTACTAAATATCCGTGCTGTTCAATTTAATAAATACATCTGGTAATTAATAGCGTATTCACATGAATTGAGCCTTTCAGTAAGAAGCTTATTAGTGTATAAAAGTGTAATAAAAACCAGGGCTTGATCGGGCGTTCGAGCCTAAAACCTCCTCTTTGCATGAGCAAGATACTCTACGATTGCCTTAATGAGGCCGAAACTCAGCCATTTATAAATTTTACCTGAAATGACGATTAGTAACCAGACGATTTTTTTTTTTTTAATTTCTGCTTAACGTAGCTGTAATACATCAGCAACTCAACATCCTATCGAACGAGACATTTCCCAGAGTTTTGTTCATGAAGTTCAATCATTGTCTGAAATTCTTTATCAGTCACACTGTGGAGGAGCTATCTCTGTTATCCTCTGTGATTCTCCTGATTGACTACAGTGGCGCCCGAACTAAAAGGGTGTTAGATGAGGATTCTCCGCATCCAGGACTTGGCGATTGGGCCCCCTAAAAACCCCAGTCGTCCTTTAAAAAGGGGAGTATATAAGGTATTTCTCTCGCTTTCCTAGCGTACCTTCGTGTTGTAGTGGTTCTGCACATTGGGCTGGTATTCCAGAGGTCCGTGGTTCGATTCCCGGCGAAGTCAATTGCTCATTTTTCATCTTGCCTGCTTCCAAAAAATACCTAATGTCTCTACAAGGTTTTGGAGTAAAACGTTGCACTCCAAAATCTTGAAATTTGGGAGTGTAAGTTTCCAGAATTTGGTTGTTGCATCTCGCATGTTAGAGTCTGATATTGGATTGTATTGTGAATCCAGTGTCATCTTAGAGAAGAGAACTTAAGGGGGCTCATACACCTTAGACCTCTTAACACCCTTCGAATATCTGACTGTTGCAAGAATTGGGATATTTTATTTATTTTAAAATCAATTACTTCCAACTTTTTACAACTGACTACATAATATAGCTGCTTTCTGAAATAGTGATCAGAAAGTTTGTGTTGCCACAAATATTTTTGTAATTTAATCCGCTTTTGTGAAAAAAGTTTTCGTCATTTTTCCACCTTGCGCGCACGATATTTTAAAAATGGCTAATGGTACATACTTGAAATTGGATGGAATTCTTTATATGAGCCCTATCTTTCAACTGAACCTAATATCTGATGAATATTTTAATATTAAAAAATTTTATGGACGAAAACATTACAGATTTTTTTTAATAAAATACATTTTATAAACTCGACTCCAAACAAAATAAAAATTTAACATGAAATTCTTAGAATTTTTTGGTTTACAGTAGTTTCCAAATGTTATAAAAGCTATATATTAAATATGGAATTAAATTATGCAACAGAATATTTTAAACTGTGCGCGCAAGGTGGAAACATGACGAAAACTTTTGTCAAAAAGCGGATTAAATTATAAAAATATTTGTGGCAACACAAACTTTCTGATCACTATTTCAGACAACAACTATATTATGTAGTCATCTGTAAAAAGTTGGAAGTAATTGCTTTTAAAATAAATAAGTTATCCCAATTCTTGCAACAGTCACATATTCGAAAATCTTATGGGTTTTAAGGTGTACGAGTCCCCTTAAGATGAACTTTAACCAGCTAAGTTAACGCCCCCACCCACAGGACCCGATAACAGGCCATGAAACATTATTGGAGGAAGCTTAGCAGAATCTTGGAAAACCATAAACATATTTTATTGACCATCTTTAAATATTATCACAGAGTGATTGAACTGAATTCGACATTAGAACTGAAACCCTTAACATACTAACTTAGTACAAGCAATTCTTTCAGTGCACATATCTTCATCTCGATCTTGACAAATTATGCTTCTTCCATAGCTAAATAAACTTGTGTCTCGTTTACTATCAAAAACTCGTAACCACTTAATAGGAAAACGATGATTTACGTAACGTAAGAAAAAGGAGCAGGGAAATTTAAAGGAAAAATAAATCATTGATCAGCACCAGCCAGAAGGATTACATTGTATAAATTGCGATATTATTATTTTTTTCCAATCTCATTAAAACGCATTAAGGAAGAATTTGCCTGTTTATAAATCTACTAGAAAACCCGGCGGTCATACGAAATAACCGCTATTCTAGATATTATAAATTGTAATTAAAATGATTTGTGATTCAAACTGAATTAATCTGAATTAGTTTATTTACTGCACAAAATGAGTTTTTGTTTAAAATGCTTGATCCCACTCTGGATCTGTCAGAGTGGGATCAAGTATAAATACTTGATCCCACTCTGACAAGAATACTAAATAACAAATATCCTCGTGAACAGATTCCGTGGAATAAAGATATAATTACAGTTGTAAACCATTTCAAAAACAGATGATTGCCAATGCAAACAAATGTTCACGTTCCCACTGACACGCTCGATTTGCGTTCAGCTGAAAATTCAGTTTAAAATACAAAAACAGATTTAATAATTTTAAAGGAAAATGCATTTATTGGCAACATTGTATTTCATATCTAGTTTTGGCAACAATAAAAGAAAATTCTGAACTTGGATTTGGAAACCAAATGTACGAGAAACCATTGGCTAGTACAGTTACGCAAGCAACCAATAAACTATCGGCGACAAACACTTCAGCCGCATACATATGGGATTACGTGTTATTCTGTAAATTAAATTAAAATTTTCGGACGAGGAGGCATGAAAAATTAACTGCGCCTTTGCAAGGATCTTTCAACTTACTAGCTGGGCACGCTAAGCATCGAAACCACGACAATATGCACTGGAGATTACGATAACTTCTTACTATTCATGCTGCACAAGATTTTATTTCGTTTAAAAATGTCTATTTGGGATTAATTTTTTATACCCGTATTTCTAAAATTAAGCACATATGTTTCTTTAGTACTGCTTTCATATGCAATCTAAATAGCAAATTACTCTTTTTCATCCTAATTTAGTATAAGCAACCACCGAAACAAATTATGAATTAGTGGGTTCAATTTATGGAAAAATTTTAGAGATTTTAGAAAAATTTTATTTTCCATTTATGAAAGAATTGAGAAGTTAGAGCTTTTCGTTGGGTTGCTAGAAATCAGCATTCATGAGAGAACTCAAAGTGAATATGTAAAAGCAATATTCTCAGAAATGAATCGATGAAGAAGCACTTGTCATTGATTTCCATGCCTTTGATAGAAGCTCTGTGACTGTTGTGAGGTATATAGAAAAGAACAAAGAATCTTATGTTCTCCTTTTCAGTTGCAAAGTTTGACTTCAGCTACTTTTTACGGACGACAACTCTCGTCTACATTGGGCTAATCTACTGGATTTTTTCCTGTAAAGTCAGTGGTACTTTTCCGTTTTGCCGGCGCAAGCGATAAAGTCGCCAATAATGGTACAACCGATGCCAAACGGAATATTCCCGCTGGTAACCTTTTACGCCTCATTCAGATAGTTCAGTTTTATGTCTAAGGCCATTTTCGGCAATTAAATCAATTAGGATTCAATCACAGCGCTTACCCGAAGCCGAAAATATAGAAAAGGTAAAGTCAAGGGTTAAATTCATCAATTCTAATGAGAATGCATTAGCGAAGTAAAGCACTGCAGTTTTACATAATTTCTGAGTAAGTTATTCGTACGAATTGAAGTATTTCTTGCATTTAAACTTGTGTTCCAAATTAAGATTTAACTTGAAATTAATGTAGATAATTACTGAGAGCATTATATTTTTGTAGAGTAGTATACGTGAGATGAGATCGCTTGGGGTCACGTGATATGAACCGGCGAAACAGGATGTTGAACCATGAAAGCATAGTAAATTCTTAAATTAATGTCTTTTTATAAATTTATTGTCTTTATTTATTGGCTTTTTATAAAATTTTAAGCGATATTAAAATGTTTATGCCTTCAAAAAAAAGAATTCTTAGGATTAACATTTTTTTTAATATTTTTTTTTTTGTGTATAATGTATGTTGTCGCCAATAAAGTCTGCTTGGCGAGATTTGCGCCGGCGAAACGGAAAAGTACCAAGTCAGTATATTAATTGGATGAACTTCAAAACCTGATCTCCAGAGCTACATCCAATCGAGCATGTTTGGGTTACTCTTCGGAGAGGAACTACAACTGCCCTTTTCTCCCCCAGAACCCTCTAAGACCTGAAGTAGAGTTGTTGTAGTAGAGGAACCGATCACTACAAGGATTCATTAATTTGTTCATTTCCAGTATGAAGTCACACTGTGAATCAGAGAGGACCATATTCCCTGATAGCTTCCTTTCGGTTCAATCTAGCAACCTTTGTTTTAGACCTCACTGCGCCGATGAGCTTTACGTACGATCATGTATGTGTATCATGGCTGCTGTAGGATATATCTTTTAAACTATATCTATATTAAATTTTATTAGTTTTTGTATCAGATTTGAAGATAATCGACAAAATGGGAAAATTCTCTTAATTTGTATACTAGTAAGGTTCAACTCAACAAACGGGCTGACCTCTTCGGCTTCTTCCCGAATTTGATATGCGTAAGATGAATACAAAACATTTTTTTTAGAAAGTCCTCCACGAAAGTATGTTTTCCTTAAGCATTTAGCCCTCGTGTGCTTTGTCATAACCAACTGAACACATAGTGATATTGATAATACAGCCAACTGCTAAGTAACCGGAGATGAGTTAACTGAGGTAGTATATTACCGAACTCTTTCTAAAGAAAACATTAAGTTTATTTATTACGATGCCATGTAAAAATTGCTATCGCAAATCATTAGCATAAAACAAAACTATCCAAGGAAAATAAAAAAAAGTTAAAAAAAATGTGCGTAAGTTAACAACAGAGATAGCAAAATGAGGTGTATGTGGGAGTTGCATTTATCCATAATAGTATGGAATTTAACCGTGAGGTAATCTGGATTAAACCATTCAATTAAATGTAAGTTGTTCAGTTTTAAGAATAAATGGAATTTCAGCCGTTAATCTTCCGTTCTGTTACAATTATTAAACGTTACTTTAATTTAGTTTCTTCTTCAATAACGATACTTGTTCTTTCATTCTTTACAGCGAGTAATTTTTGATTTGAATACTGATTTAATTGACAGAACCAAATAAAGTTGTTCTCCACAATAAATTGCTTGAAAGTACAAGTAAATTGTTATCAGTTATTTTCTGTCAGTTACAATAATGATATTTCTCTTACCTGTGAAATTTTAACTGAAAACTGTGATTTTAAGTTACTTGTTGACATCTTATCGCCTATATTACCGCAGTTAATCGGCAGTTCATTATATTCAATTCATTAAAATGTCTCTCTGTAAAAATTTTCATTACATATCTTTCATTGTTATTTACCAATGCTATGATTTTATTTTTAATCGCGTATGACCCAGAATGTTCTGATAGTTAAAAAAAAAATATTTTTTCCCTTTTTGATGCGTTTATCTCTAACAGCATAACTGAAAAACATTATATATACGATTTTCCTCGTATTTCTAAGTTAAAATTTATAGTAAAATTTCTCCACTCTGTTATTTTGTTTATGTAAACTTTCAGCTCTTTAAACTATCCGCACCTCAACTAGCATGCCCAAAAGTTAAAAACCATTCCATCTTTTCCACCTGTTCGGCCTTCCTCTCAGTAGATTACGTGAGGAGAGGGAAGGAGAAAAAGAAAGTGTACCTCTTTTTCATAACGGTGCCAAGGGTTAAAACCCGAGGAAATGACACCCTTAACCCACTGACCTTGGTCCATTACCCTTCTAGTCGAGAAGGAAGAAACGCCGGGCGACCTCTGACGGAAACTTTCACCTTTCTTTTTCTTCCTTTATACTCGGTTTCTTCCCTCCGTCTCGCCCCTTTCAAACGCAAAAAGAAAGTGAAAGGGTTAAAAAAGATTCGAAGATTCGATTTACTCGTGGACTGGGACTGGAAGATTCAGCGTAACTGACGCCATTTTTGAACACCATTTGGGGAAGATGCTGGTGATGCTGATTAAAGCTAACGCAGAGATGTTTCATCTGCGCATCTTACCTCGCATGCTTCCATTCCATCACAACGCTCTGAAAAAACACAGCCGCTAAAAGGGTTGTTTAAAACCTTCACAAATGTTTGTCGTATTATTTCAGATATAGCCAGAGCTTTAACATTAGATGAAAATAACATTAGATGCTTTCTAACATTACATGTGCCGGAGACATATGGAAGACAGTCAGGAAAAATAAATTAATTAATTAAAAAATCTGAAAAGTTTCAGATTTTAAATAATTACGCACAAAGAGGCTTCGACTATTGCAAAGGTACGTTGTTTAATGTTAAAAGAAAATCCCTTTAGTCAAAGGACAGTTGCAAAATCATTAAAATGCTCGGTGTTTACTGTAAACAAAATGATAAACGTTGATTTAAATCTTAAGAAAGCGAAAAAACGCAATGTGCATCGTCTTCTTCTCAATGCAGGACACGATGCAGAATTCTACATGAGAAAGACTTATCCAAAAAAAATATGGAAAATAATTGTCACAATAGATGAAGCATGGGTGTATTTAAATGATTGTAACAAAAAAAGAGCCATTTATTATCATAAAAGGGGAGAAAAAAATTTAAGTACATGGTTCAAAGAATCGAAAGTTTTTCTAAGGGATTCATGATTGTTGCTGGTTTTTCTTATAATGGCAAGTTAAAAATAAAGAGAGTGCAAAAAACTGTCAAGATTAACTCCAAATACTATCAGGAACATATTTTATCGTCAATTTTTCTGAATTAAATACCATCGCTTTACCCACAGTGCCATCAATCTGTGAGAATCCATCAGGACAAAGCTAGCAGTCACACATCAAAATCCACTGTAAATTTCCTAAAAGAAATAGAACAGAAACTAGTATCAAGGCCATACCCTTCACTGATATCCCTACTAAATCTCCCGATGTGTCACCTATGGATTTTTGTGCTTTCTTACTTTTAAAAACTGCATTATCCAAACGTTGTCCCAAAACCCTAACAGGACTCTGGAAAACTGTTCGGGAGAAATGGAATAGAATATCTCTTCTGCCACTTCAAAAAGCATTATTATCCTGAAAATTGAGGTGCCGAAAGATAGTTCAGAATAAGGGATGTCAAATAGAACATTTAAAACACAAGAATTTTATGGAATTTAGTTTTGCGAATACAATATACATCGTCTAAAAAATGTGTGAACAGCCTCTGTATATGTAATAAATTACTTTCAATTAAACGTGATCATTAATTTACTTACTTAGTAAATGTAAATAGAAGTCATTAATAATTTTAGTATCCGGCAGTAAAGATCAATGAGGTTTTAAGGGAGGAACTTTTCTCTGCTTAAAACAAAGATTAATATCTCAGAAAACACGGGATATATGATTTGGCGAATAAGCACTGCTTGTATCTTTTCCAAAGTTTTCATGTTACTTTTTCTTCCTTTCCGAGGTATATTTGTCAGCTTATTTGCAGTTCTTTATTCGAGGTTGATACAATTTGATACAATAGTCTTTGGTCTATTATTTAAAATTTACAGTGTAATTAAACTATTCATCAGTTATAACTTAATTGTAAGTGTTATTACAATGCTTAGATTTAATAGGATGTGAAGTATGTCATAGAACAATTTTTAATTAAGCAAATAAAACCTTAGATTAGCATAAATTTTAGTTCACATTCTCAACGATTTTGACAGCTATCCGAAATGTAATTTTTTTCAAAAGCGAAAATGTTAAATCCTTGTTATTAACATTTCAACAAAGGGAGCATTTAAAAGTGGTCAGTCTCTGAGTCAGACCCATTTCGCTTCCCAAAATAATTACTGCCGTAAAATTTAAGGATTAGATTATAAGGTATTTCTCTCGCCTTCTTGGCATGCCTTCATGTGTGGTAGTCTGCACGCTGGGCGCGTATTCCAGAGGTCCGCGGTTCGATTCCCGGCGAAGGCGTTGCGAATATTTCATCTTGCTTGCTTGTAAAAAATCCTAATCTCTCTACAAGATATGGGTAATTCCTTCAGTCTGGTACTTGCTGACATATCTATGCAAAATCAAATTATTTGGAAAATTATCTTTTCTGTTTTTGAATTCGCAATGCTGATGATACTTTTCTTCTTTTTAAGATGATGAGAAGGATTTAATTTGACTGATAAATCCATTTAGTTTATGTATAAAACAAGGTCAGATACGTCCCTTCCTTTCTTTGGCAGTCTAATTATTCGCAATGAATTTGATTTCGGCACTGCTGATTACCATAAAACTTTTTTTCTGTTAGCTTGCTTTCTCATGAGAAATCCCGTCAATTTGCAAAACTGCACCCATCGAAAATGGATCTACGATTGTTCGTCCTAAACGTCGATAGTGTTTTATTTAAAATCTGTGCCAATATAAAGCTGCTCTTTTGCCTAATTTTAAATACCTTGATTAAAGAATGCTCTGGATAAGAATTACACAATGTTTAATTAGTACTCTAATTCATATAAAATTAAAACTTCCGTCAAAATATTATTGACGTCGTTCTTTTTCTATATTTTCTATATGCATACTTAAATTGTTGCGTAAATTCCTTTTTCGCCTGCCTTACGAGATTTTGATTGGGCTCTTATCATGCACGCTTGGTACCGTTGTTTAGAAACAGACTTTCATAGTTGATGGTATAAACTTCCCGCAACTGAATGAAGATTTCCCCGCTGGGTCTTAGTTGAAAGCTTTTATTCTGACTGCTTGAGGGATTACATTTACATAGCTTATCAAAGCCAACCTGCCTATATAAGCATAAGCATATCGCATTTAAGAGTTCTAAATTAGCTTTATCACTCAATAAAGTCCTATAACTTTCGATATCTCTAGCTTGGAATACGTTGGAAGCACTATTTAATTTGCACAAACAAGCAGAAATAAATAAATAAATAAATAAAAAATCTGAAAGGTTTCAGATTTAAAAGTACGTCCAAAGGGGCGTTTTTTAACGTTTTCTGTGTTACCTTTATTTATTAAATATCATGTTCTTTGCACTTAAAGCATAAAATTCAGTTCAATAGCAATGTCGTAAAACAATTTTAAAATGAGCCTATCTTTAGAATTTCCGATACACAGTTCCGCGCGCTGGAGAAAAAAAGTTTTTTTTTTTTTTTCCTTAGAGGGTTGCCATTGCTCGCTTTGAAATCCTTGACTTTGTTAATCAAAAATTCATTATAAAGTTTCACAAAATATGAAATCGATCATAAAACAAATTTCAAATTTGGGCTTCCACATGCCCATATTCCTAGGAGGATTACGTCATTCAAAATTCGATGGCTCTATGTACCGTTGTTTTATCACAATGCGAGAAATAGACATACATTTATGCAGATTTTTCATTATTTAATTTCTTCAAATATAATGCAGGACTCTAACATTGAGTGGCAACAGTTTGTAAAGTGAAACAAACATTTATATAGTGATTCAACGCAAAATCGCAAAACGAAAACAATAGTTCTTCAGGGACAAAGCTCCCTTGGACTAAAAATAAAAGTCTGAGAGTTTTCAGATTTTAACGGTCGACCAAAGAGGCTTGTCAAGGTTTTCTGCGCTCTCGCTGAGCTCGCAGTCTATCTCAGGCTGCTGTTACACCAACTCCTACTAACACATTTTTTTCTGTCTTTTCAGCTTTATTATTAAGCCATCATTTTCTTTGCGTTTGAGGTCCGGGGGCGTAGTGGCTAGCGCATCGCGCAGCAGCACCACAGGTCAGGGGTTCGAAACCCGGGCTGGGCAAGGTCGACTCATCCTTTCAGTCCTTCATTTCCATCCTTTGGTATTCGATAAAATGAGTACCAAGTTTGCTTGGGGACTAAATATTGGGAGTCCTGCGACAAGCTGACCACTTGTTCAGGGCATATTGTTGGTGTTGGTGTATTTAATTATGGCAAAGCACACGAGGGCTATCGAACTAAGGGGAGGGATGCCTTCATGGAGGACTTTCTAAGAGAAACTGGCTCGTATACACGTTACACATGGGGAAAACCACGAAAACGCCCATGCAGCCAGCCCGTTCGCGGGATTCGAACCTCGGACCGAACTACCAGTGTTCAGCGACTTTACCGCTCGGCCGCTGGTGGGCCCTATTCAGGGCATATGCTTACGAACCCCGGTGCCCACTGTCAAGAAAGCAGATTTCGAGGCACTGCAGGCCTTGGCCCATTAGGGCTGTTTGCGCCACTTAGTTTAGTTTTTCTTCGCGTTTACGCCATACACAATTCAAAAGCAATTCCCGATGCAACGTTAAGTGCTACCATACATCTTTCTGTTCTTTACAATCTTTTCTCAGTTCAGCACATTAATGTTCAGTTTTTCTTATTAAAATGGCTTTACAAAACGTTTTGGCTTTTTATTGTTAAGGTTTTGTGTACTTACTTTATTAATTAAATATCACGTTCTTAACGCTTACGCCACATAAAATTCGCTTCAACAACAAAATCACAAAATATTTAAAAACATCATACCTTTAGAATTTCGGATAGACAGTCTCGCGCGCTGGTGATAAAAATGTTTTAATCTCTACAATGCTGCCCTTGCTCGCATGGAAATCGTTGAGTTTGTTAATCAAACATTCGTTAAAATTTTACAAAATATGAAATAGATAATAAAACAAATTCAAAATTCCGGCTTCCAGCTGCCCATGTTCGAATGGAGGACTGTGCTATTGAAAACTTGATGGCTCTAGGTACTGTTGTTTATTCACAAAGGGAGAAGCAGGCATACGCTCATGCAGATTCTTCATTATTTAATTTTTTTAAATATAATACAGGGCTATAATATTTGGTGGCAACAATTCGAAAAGTGATACGCCGTTTCTAGCAACGCCATACAGCGTGCAAATAAGACTATGAAATATATTTTTAGATAAAATGACACAGAATTTGAAAGCAAATGTCAACGTCCAGGTGGCTCCCAAAAGTGTTTTGGCATAATTTCCATAAAATACCATTAAAATTTCCACTGACATTTCAGGTTTTTATCGTGTATATATTTGTGTTATACTTACTATTTACACATTTATTAATTTAAGATTTTATTAAATTTGAAAGCGTTATTTGCCGTTCTTGTGGTTTTTCTATATACTCAGTAGAAAATCTTTTATGTTAAGCATTAAAATTAGAACGGGAGACTTATAAACGTTCGATAACGAATGGCTAACATGTGGACAACGCCGATTAAATGTAAACAAAACCAACCAGAAGTCCACTTACGACAGCGGCCATGATAATTTGTGGCTTTACACCATGACGTTTCACGTTTTCATTTTCATAGCAGGGAACATACGGTGGAGGTTTACTCCATTTAATTCTAACCTCCTTGGTTTATAGTGATGCAACGCAAAGAACCATTTACAGTTACCTAAAAATGTATGGTTCATAAATATTGCTTTCTTCGTCTATGGTGTAACATAATATTACTTTTACAGAGAATTTACCTTTAGACATTGAGACTGGGAATGAAATATTTTGAGTTCTCGCAAAGTGGGCTAAAACATTTTTAAATGATACTTTTTTTCGAATATCTTAACTTTTTTTATTTGCATTTTGAAGATGTCTTCTTTTTATAAAATTTTAAGCTCCTACATCTCTCTTCAATTGGATGAACAGTTGATTTTGATATCTTCCATTTTTGAGCAGCTTAGCTGAGAAAACTGTCAACTTTCTGTATGAATTTCCGTTCATCATTTTCATTACACACGTTTAACTTCCCCTCAACCTAATCTTTTTCGAAAATTTTAATTGATATCAATTTATCTATACTTTAGCTGTGTTTTAATACTCTATAAATAGTTTTCCTTTGATATCTGAATATTTTTTAAAGGTTTAGAGAAAGCAATTTTGCTTCTTTTGACATCGCAATTATAAGAGTATAATGTTTTATTTTTTATGCTTCTAGACTTTGACTCATATTGATATTGTTTTGAATGACTTGATTGATTGAAAAAGAAACGTATCTTAATTGGCTTTTACTTTGCTCGTGAAGTCTCATTGTTATCCTGAACGCTCTTTGCTTCCAGGAGGTCTATCGAATTCATGGTTCTAATCATTTTCTATGAATCTAAATCATTTTTATGGCAGGTCCAAAAGTGAAGCAGGGATATATTGAAATGCCCTACTTAATTGCCAGAGGATTTATATGCGTATTAAGCAAGCCAAAAGGTCGAGAAGCGGCTGAATATGATTGTGAAGAATGCTTTTAAAACAGATATTTGTCATTGTGTGAAAATGGTGTTCCAAAATGGCGGATATATGTGCCTGGCTGCGTCACCACTTGCGTATCTGGATTACATAAGAAAGGGGTCAAAAGAAGAAAACGAAAGTCAAGGAGTCAGACAGATTTCGGGACTCAGAGTTTGGGGGACACCCTATCGCCACCCTCCCGGCGGGGGTCGTGGGAAGCTTCGTTTTGGGGAGAGGCAAAGGTCGATGCGCTGGAGTGAGGAGAAGGGGAAAGAGCATCGGGTCGCCGTCGTTTGGGTGGCGTTCGAAATGATGGTTTGTAATTATTTCTTAACGAGCGAAATATTGGCTTGCTTATCCTACCTGAGGGAAAGGAATGAAGAAAAAAATTATTCTAACAGAAAAAGGTGAGATTCAAAAGCATAATTTGTCGATTTTTAAAAAGGAAAATGAATTAAACGGCTACACTATTATGAAATATATTCGATAGAAAGTTTCGAAGTAGAAGAGATTTGCATTGATATAAAAATAACCAGACATCAGTAATATTAAAAAGATTTGTATTTTGGTGTATTTTCAGTACGTGATACCGAAGCTGATAACAAAAACACTATAAATTAAATGGCAGCATCTGTTTAAGAAATTTATTTTGCGCATACTTTCACTTGAATTTAGCCATCTCCTTGTTAATATCAGAGGTAACGTTATTCGGAGTAATTTCAAAATCACAGTTAAAACATTATAGCAAAGAGCCGTAATCTGAAGTAACCGAAACAGCCGTAATCTTAAGCACGTACTTTGCACCTTTATGTAATTTAGCCTTTATTCGGCAAAACTGAAACCTTCATCAGAATGCCCCAACATAAAAGTGCCTGCACTACTATGAGGTTACTTTTCAAACTATTTAAAAATACTTTCATAAAAGTTCGGGTATGTTCATGCCGGGATCCTTCATGAAGCTTTTAATCTTTTCTACTTACAAAGGTGATGCTATATGATGGCGCACATTTATAAAGGCGTCCTTTGCCGCAAATATCTGAATATCTTAAATGTTTCACTCCTAAAAGAGTTGGTATTCTATTAAGCTTCGTATAAGCTGATGGAAAAGTCGTAGTGAGAGTTTAAAACACAAGATAATGATTTAAAACATTAAAGTTGCACAAAGACAAATTTTCAATAAATGAAGACTCACTGGAGCCGCGCTAAGCATTTTGCCGACCAGTGCAATCTTTAAATGCTGTTGCCCGTTGCCTCTTTAAATTCTAAAAAAATCACTGCCTCTAAATTTCGCAACCCATTGCCTCAACCCCCCCCTGCATTGCGTACTCTAGCTTAGACTCTAGCTTAGACAGCCTCTGCATTGCGTACTAGCTATGACAGCAGCGGCTCTGGAGGCACAATAATACGAACCCGGTTCCTATGGCCAGAAGAGCAGCCAGTGTTGTTCTGGACGGTTGTGGTTTCGGCCATCCGACAGGGGCGTGATGGCTAAAACTCTGTTCTTCAACAGGTTATCCCCCCCTTCGTGGTCTCCCTGCGCCTTGGAGTGGTTATCAAGTGCTGCCGGTTCAGCAAGAGGTGCTAAGTAAAAGTTCCAAAAAAGAATTTAAACTCTGCAAAAGCGGAGTGGGATTCCATTGCGAGCGGTTTATCAGTACGCAACGGGGACTCCCTTTTGGGGGCCTTTTGACGATTTCCCAACCTCCCATCTAGTACGGAGCTGTGGGGGTCAATCCATTTAGTGCCAGTATCAGAAGATGTTGGAACGGATAATCAGAATAGACTTACTAATTGCCTTCCCCCACAAGTCATTTATCATGTTGGCTAGGTAGTCTCGTTGGTCCGTGGTCCGCTACCGTGGTCTCGGTATGCCGTAAATGCACCGAGTTACACCGTTCAGCAAAGGTTCGAGAAAAACTCTTTAAAGTCCGACGTCTGGGGTTGGGGGCCCCCGACGGTGGCACGATTGGCATACTTCTAACCTGTCAGGGACTTTTGACTGGACCATCTACCTCCTGTCAAATACGGAGGTTACTCAGTCGGGGCCAGTCCGTATAATGCTTGACCAAAGAAAGCGGAACACGTATATAATTTACATTACATTAGCCATTGCCTATTCTGAATTCTAAAAAGAAAATTTTAGAAATTGCAATCCCTAAAAGGCTGCTGCTCGGTGCTTCTCCATCACCTAAAAATTTTACCCGTTGTACCGCAAGATGCGGCCGCACCGACTTACGATATTAGCTATAGTTATCTATGCAGTAAAAATCTAATGGTGTCTGCCGGTAACATGGCGGCAAAAGCATCGCGGACGAAAACGCCGCGGAGAAAACACCGCAAGGCGAAAACGTCGTGCTACAAAACATCGTGGGAGAAAACATCGCAAAGAGAAAACATCACAGTTCTAAAACATCGTAGTAAAAAACATCATCGTCGAAAATAAAGCGGTTCAAAAATTTCGCAGTTTAAAAACATCATCGCCGAAAATATCATAGTAAAAAATAAAGTATCTACAAATCATCGCATGACAATAACATCGCAGACATGCTTTTTTCAGGTTTTAATGATTGTAAATCTATAGTCCCATAATGATTTGTGAGCGCAAGATGTAAAGAAGGCTAATTTTTACTTTCACATTTTTTTATTAACTAATAAATTTTTGCTGAAAAAGTAAGAAAGAAACTTAAGCATAGAAAATTAAATGCAACTTATAGATTATACTTTTCATGAAAAATTACCAGTAAAAACTTTATAAAAACGATTTATGAAAGGCCTTTGTTAGTTAACTATGTCGGTTTAAAATTCTATTAAGTGCGATAAGTTGCAATAATTTTCTATGCTTAATTTTCCTTCTTATTTTCTCAGCAAAAATTTATTAGTTAATAAAAATACGAAAATAAAAATTATCCTTCTTTCCATTTTGCGCTCACAAATCATTATGGGAATATCCAATTACAGTTACTAAAGCCTGAAAAAAGCATGTCTGCGATGTTATCATCATGCGATGATTTGTAGATACTTTATTTTTTACTATGATATTTTCAACGACGATGTTTTTAAATTGCGAAGTTTTTTAACCGCTTTATTTTCAACGACGATGTTTTGTACCACGATGTTTTAAAACTGCGATGTTTTCTCTTAGCGATGTTTTCTCTCACGATGTTTTGTAGCACGACGTTTTCGCCTTGCGTTGTTTTCTCCGCGACATTTTCGTCTGCGATGTTTTGCCGCGATGTTTTCGGCTGTAACCAAATCTAATATATATGCTTTCGTGCCAGCACTCTTGACGCAACAATGTCCGATGGACACTATTACAACTGAACATTCATATGCTAAAATCCTTAACTAATTCTCCTCTCTCTCGAATTTTATTATATTCCCGTGTTAATTAGAGTAGCATAAGCTGAAAATTTATTTCATTTTCTACATTTCAATGATGTTTATTCTTCTGCTATTTACATTATATTCTTTTTATATTGAATACTGATTTCACATATGGTAGACGATAATTGAAAGAACTCTCTTCACACATTCGAAACTTTCATCTGAATTTCACACAAGTTTACAACTTGATTCAGTTTTCAGTTTCTCAGTCACTATTTTAATGCCAATTAGAATTTAGTTTCTCCATTTTTAATTTTCATTTTCCGTATTAGCTCCGTATTTTTACAGTTTAGTCTTCCCCCCCCTTCCTTTTTTTTTTTTTTTTTTTTTTTTTTTTTTTTGAAAAGTTATTTAATTTCTACCAGAAAATATATGCAAGATGAGTTCCTTCAGGAATACCAAAAATTCTAAATGAATTTTATCCAAATTTGTACTCAAAAGCTGTGCTCAGATTCTCTTGTGAATATTTTTTTACGTCATTTAGAATTTAGTTTCTCCCTTACTTTACTTTCCCTATGTCTAACGGATAAGTGTTCTGTTTATTGCGGATATTGAATTCCTTTATGTAACCAAATGTATTTATCTTTCAGACAAAAATGTTTAAAAATACAGATAAATTGTTAATAATATTTTTATATTAATTTTAGCATAACTTATTCCACCTCCTGAGTTTTTTTAATTGCCCTCGGATTATATTATTTTAAGTTTACCATAGACATGGGAACGCGATAAAAACAATATTTAAATCAGTGTAAAAATCTGAAAGCACAGAATTAATAAGTAGCGTTACATTTTATTTGCACTTAAAAAAAAATCTGATGTGTACACCACATGACTTCCTTGTATTGGAATATTAAATTATACGCCTTTTTTCTTGCATTTCATTTAAACTTATTGGATTGAATTAAATCTAGTTCGCCGACAGCGCATAAACCACAATAGAATAAATGCAGTCTTTAAAATTCACTCTAATGTTTACGATAGCGACACTCTGGCGCTAGATTCACTTAACAGTGTTAATAATTATATAACAGTTAACTTATATAATAACTTTATAACGGAAACTAAGTTAACTGTTATATAATCCAATAATTATATAACAGTAACTTATATATTTCGTTCATATTATAACTCATAATGCACAAAATTTATACCATTTAAAGAATAGAATTATCTAATCGTTGCCACATGTTTTATTCAAATACTATAATAAAGCTAGAACGATGTATAAAAGAAATTAAGCAAACAAAACAAAAAAAACAGTTTTTCACAGATGATTGAGTATTTCTCATTCAATTAATTCAGTTCTCACTTCGCGAGAAGGCAAAAATACATAAGAACTCAAAATATCTATATTAAAAATAACGAAGTAAATCTTAAACGCTTATTTCCTCGAAAAAATTCCAGAACGGATTAAGCATGATTTAAATAATAAATGAAGGCATTATCTTTGTTGTTGCGAAGCTAAGTTTCTCTAGATTGGCAACAAATCCACTAGTCTCCTGTTTCAAATGTAAACATCAATGGCCGCCATTAAAAAAGGCTTAGCGGCAATTAAACAACTTTAAAATTGCTGATAATTCTAAAAGTATTGCACACAGATTTACTAAAGACATAAAATCCTTAACCGGAAGATAAAAAGAACATAATTCAATCATTTTTAAAGCAAAATATGTACAATTTACCAACATATAAGAGTAAAGAAACTGAGATCACTGAGCCGGGTGACAGAGTGGATATATATATAAATATATTTATATACGTTTGGTGCGGCCGATTGCAACCAAAATACGAGGTGCACATCTACATGTTATAGCAGTCCTATATACAAAATTTCAACGTTGAGGCTACTCGTTTTTGAGTTATGCGAGATACGTACGTACGCACGAACGTACGTACATACGTTCGTACAGACGCCACGAAAAATTCTCTTCAGAATTCATTTTAAAGCAGTTTTATATATATATATATATATATATATATATATATATATATATATATTTGAAACGAGTCTTTTATTCTGTCCTTACGTACAGATATCACGCAAAGACATCGTTAAATTGCGTTCGATAGCGCACAAAATGGATATTTTCGTTGAAATATGCTGCCTGAAACTTTTCGCAATTGCAATACTTCCTTTTTACTTCGTACAAGAAAGTAAAAAAGGAATTGGAATTAATTAAGTTCTTAATATTTAGCTATCGGATAACTTAAGTTCTCTAGATGGCATTCTTAAATATGTGTGGTAGGTCTTAAATTTTTCGAAAAGCTTCGCATTGTGAAAAGCAAAAAAGAAAGCAGATATTCTGGCAATAGTGGCCGCTCGGTCAGTCACCTGTCCAACCTCAAAACCATAAAATAGGGTAACATGAAAGACGGGAGTCTAAGTTTTGTCAACAAACAGTGCTAAATAAGCCGTTGCATCAGAAGTTTTTTTGCGCATAAAAAACATTCTCATGGGGGACAGAAGAATGGTTCTGAGTAGCAGGTAACGCACGGAGCACAAGTTTGGCGACCTATCACCGTCTTTCAATACCAAATTAGTTTTCCCCAATGAAAATTATTCTTTGCTAGAACTACATTATATTATTATATTTTTAGTGTCTGTTATTTTTTGATTCCATTCATTAATTAGCATAAAATTAACAGTCATTAACGGAGAATTTGAGTTCTGCGAGTAGGATTTTCTAAGAGTAGTTACTATACATTTATTTAATTTTAAAAGGAGTAAAACAGTTTTCGAACAAGAAGAAATTAAATTATAAAACTTTCTTCCCTATGTAATTTTATTTTATAAAATATAGATGTATAAATGCGATTGTTCTTTTTTTCTTTTCTGTTTTGGAAAGCATGTTCCTGCGATACACAAATTTGAAACATTTGTAAGATGTTTTGAACATTATTTTTCATATAAAAAAGTTGTTTTTTTCCGAGATTCCAGTTACCCCTTCCCAATTTGATAATAATTGGCAAATGATTTTAATGGTAGTATGCTGAAAATGAAAGCAAACGTGGTGATCTAGAATAATGTAAAAAGTTTATCACTGGAAGGAAAAATAGCGTTGTAATTTAAAAAACAGAATTACCGATTTCGTTTATTGTTTATCTGTTTATACGAATGTACATCTCTAAAAAAGTACGTTCTACCTGCTTTAAGCTGATTCCTGCGATGCTTCTGCACATGGACGAAAAATCTCAATACATTTCCAGAAAAGGATAATCATTTTCGATCAAATATCGTTTATTTTATGCTTTGGTAAGATCTTGATACAGTCTCTTGTTTTCTAAGTACTACATGAAAAAAAAGGCAACCAAAACAAACACACCTATACACACACACAAAAAAAAAGAACGTTTTTAGTAAATAATGGAAAAAAAATATGCACTATTTGCATGAGAGGCGAAATCTTTGAAACATTCCTTTCTTCCCTAAAATGGGAATCGACTTTTCCTGGCAATTTTCCAACTAGAGGTTTAAGATTGGAAGGTGGAATGTAAATTAGGTGAGATTGACTATACTGCGTGAGATGTGGCAAAACTAAAATTCGAGATATACTTAATTATTTTAATATAAGTTGTCAACCAATATTTTGCATAAAAACAACTGTTCATTTTTTAATCACTCAACTAACGGAGATGAAATCCAGCCTTAAATTTATTTAATTAATGCGTTAATAACAAAGTAGACCATCAGCTGTAATTGGTTTTGCTCATTGCTAGTTACAAATGCACGTAATCCTAGCACCGTTTTAGTGAGACAGCGGCACATGGTCAGTGATGCACCTGGTTGGTACAGTTATCTCCTCTGCTGTCGGAAAAAGTATCATCGTTTCTAAAAGCAAATTTCTAAAAGCAATTATTTACATTTTGCTAATTACTTGGATAATTAGTGCCTAGTTAATTGTCTAAAATATATAACATAATTAGAAATTTTAATTACTAAATTGTTAAAATAATATATCGCAAGGCGATTTCTGAAACCATTGTTTGGTGCAAACCAAACTGCAATTAGTATAGCGAAGGAACTGCAGTTTGGCCGTGCTTAGTATAAATCTTCTCGTGCCAACCAACAGCTTAATCATTCTGAGGATAATTGAAACAATCCGTGGAGGGGTGAACAATAAAAACGTTATTACAATCTGTTTTCATTTCTTCGAGAAGGTGCACGACAAGATTTGGCATGCAGGTCCCATCTGCAACCTCATTGCTTAAAACTTTCCAAATAATATTATTCATGTGACTGCAAATTACCAGAGTGTAGTAACTTTAAAATACAAGTTAATACAGGCATGAAATATATACAATCGTATATCCTACGGGGATCGCTTCTCGGATCAGTGTTAGTTGATATGTGCATTAATGATTCAACTTTCTAAGCTGCTAAGAAGCAATTTATGCAGACGCTATAACTTTATTTGCAAGATCAATTAGAACTAACAACACATTTGCAAAGATACATTAAGAACTTGGCCGAATTTAAGAATAGTGCAAAAATGTGAAGACTCAAACCTAGATCAATGTTACTTGATGCCTTCCTTCAACAATAAGAGTATACTTCCGGTTTCACTTCAGTTAAATATCTTTTGGAAAAACACAAGCCGATAGCCCTCGAGTACTTTGCCATAATTAAATAAACCTAAGCTTTCGGAAAACACCAAGCGTTCATCTTCAGTCAATCATTTAGGAGTCGCTATAGATCACAAGCTTAATTTTCAAGAACGTATGAATGATGTTCTCAGTATAGCTGATGCCTCTCTAACGAACCAAATTCATTTATTAGTAAAAATTTCTACCTTAGCAATTGACTCCATACTTCTACTATGTAAAACAATCATAAGGCCTACTTTTGCATGTGAGTTCGTTAAAACGACTACCTCTACGGAAAACCAAAATCATCTGGGCCGTGAATGGTCGTCTTAGAGAGGATTTCATTGATTATCACTGATGATTCGTTACCATTACCATGATTCGTTACTATCCATTATCCACTTACTAGCTATCATCTTACTAGGCTTACTGACCATACTAGACAACAGCCATTAGCTTACTAATAGTTCAGAAAAGTCCAGTCGTTTGGGGAAAAGGATAATCATATTATGATAACTACACTCATGTCCATAAATTAAGAATAATGCAAAATCAGGCAAAGGAAGAGTTAGAAGCAAAACAAATATGACTTATTTGTAAAGCTTATTTATTTAAACAAAAGGTAAAGAGCAAAAATAGATGTTATATGTTTGATATTATTAAAAAAATTAGCGATTTTTTCTCCCTGGAGCAAATTACAAAAAAAAAAAAAAAAAAAAAAAAAAAAAAAAACTATTTACAAAAAACCAATATTACATGGTTGGTATGATTGTTAATACACTGCATGTCTCCCAAACGATGCAATACAGTCCGTACAACGCCTAGGCATGCTGAGTATCAAATTATCGATTTGATCTTGAGGGATATTACACCACTCAAAAAGCAATGCTCTCCGAAGTTCCGGTAGACATGTAGGAGGAAGTTGAAGGGCTGCAACTCGTCGGCCAAGAATGTCCCACACGTACTCTACTGGATTCAAGTCCGGTGAGAATGCTGGCCAGTCCATACGGGTGATATCCTCTGATTGAAGGCATTCGCTTACGATGTTTGCACGGCGAGGACGGGCGTTGTCACCTATAAACACAAATTGTGCGCCCATTGTGCCCCGAAACAAACGTACATGTTGTTCCAGAATGACGTCCCGATAGATTTAGCTTGTCATGGTTCCAATTTGAACATGCAGGTCAGTTCTGGAACCCAGAATAATTCCACCCCAAACGAGCACTCATGCACCACCGTAAGTGTCGTTCAATGATGTTTTCTTGGTGGTAACGGGTACCTGCAGCTCTCCATATGAAAGTCCGGCGAGAATCAGACTGCAAGCTAAACCTGGACTCGTCGGAAAACATCACACAAGCCCACTGTTGCGGTGTCCACAATGCATGCTCTCTACTCCAGGCTAACCGCAGGCGACACTGAGTTGCAGTAAGTGGAACGCATCTGACAAGTCTACGAACATATAGACCAATCTGCCCTAAGCGTCTGTACACGGTCTGCCTTAAAATTGTCGTACCAGTGGCTGAAGAGAGCTGACGAGACAGGTCAGAGGCTGTGCTCCGTCTGTTTCTTTTGGCAGTAACTGCCAAATACCGATCCTCATTCGGCGTTGTAACTCTGGGGCGACCTGTGCTGTAACGTCTACTCACATTACCATCATTTTGGAATCGTTGCCAAAGCATGGAGATGACACTCTGAGCAATTCCAAGTTCGTCTGATCTTCCAGTTGGATACGCCCGCATTCCAGACGCCCGATAATTCTACCAATTAAAAAATCATCCAAATGCGTCCTTTGTGTCATAACTATTCGGTTATTGCACTAAAATGCTTATAAAGCGCCTGCGAGCAATTTTACTTCTTTGCCTGTATTCCTTATATATCACTCTCTTACATTTTCGTCATTGTGACGTACCATCGGTGTCATCTGGTTACTTCCTGAAATTTGCATATGATTCTTGAAGATGTGTGTAGTGATTTTACAGGTGATATATTTATTTTAGAGTTCGATTTCCGCGTGATTCCGAATTAGCCTTAATTTATGGACATGAGTGTATTTAAAAAAAAAAAAAAAAAAAAAAGCTGATCATTGCTGAAGATTATTCTCATGCTTAGAAATATGCAATGTTGTTAGTTAGTTTATTTCTAGGTAATAATCGTAAATTTACCTCTATTTGCCACACTGTTAAAAAAAAACTGCCACTCTTTGTGAAGAAGAACAACTGTATTCTTACCATCGTTCTATTAATTTACTGTCAGTCATTAGAGATTAATGACAGTCAGTCCTTAAGACAGATATTTATGGAATAAAACAATTTAATTCTAATTAGAATGTTATTGAATAATTAAAAAATAATAATAATAATAACTCATCTGTAAGAGACGCTTTCACAACTGTATCCCATCACAGAGTCACTAAATAGTAAAATACCGCCGGAGCATCGTTATGCAAGTCGGCTTTTGTTCGAAAAGACAGAAAACTTCATTAAGAGTGCCCCAGCATAAGAATGCCCCAGTGGATTTTTCTAGACTTAGAAATTCATCTTGATAAGCTTCCCGCACTTTTATCGAGATCAATTTCTAGCTTGCAAACGACAACCTTAATAAACGTATAGACACTTTTATGGCCAGTACTTGTCTATTCGAGTAGAACTTCCATTTGCTTGATAAATCAATACTAAAATCTTACTTGCACGTGGTGCTCACACCCTTAAGAGGGTTGCTTTTTTCATGTTAGAAACTGATTTTTGTTAAGAGCGAGGGTTTTCCTGTGCTGGCACACTTTTATGAAGGTTTCTATCTTTCCGAACACTACCCTGTTTTCAGAAAGGTGTCGGCAGCTTTATGACGAAGTACCGTTACCAAGCGGTCTCAGCAACAGTTTACCAGAATTTTATTAAATAAAATGCAGATAGCAATCGCATGAAATAAGATGTCATTAGTGTGTAAGCTAAGTCGCATTGCATATCTTCACTACATTTTTTATCTGTTAAGTATAAAAGTAAAGAATTCTCCCCTATTAAGCTGTTAATCCTCAAGAGGTGATACAAAAACGAAAGCATATTCTTATTGTACTTTGCATACACTATCACTTACAGTTTAATATATTATGCTAAAGTAAGTAAAAATGAAGAAGTACTTGTACTAGTACTTCCTCATTTTTACTCGTATTTTCGTGGATAAGGGAAAGAATATATATTTTTCTCTAACAGTTGAACACTTGCTGGTTAAACATTCGTCGGAAATTACGGTTTTAAATCACTGGTCATTTAGCCGTGAGATCACTAAAAGCGTTATTCAACAGGCATAACAAGTGACGACCCATTTTATACCCGCGGGAAAAGGAAAGCTTCGACATATATATAAAGAATATTCCGAGAGACGGATGTGAGGGTCTCTTTCCTCACTTTTCCTGCCAACAAACTCTCTAGAGGACTTTCATCTCGACAGTACTTTAAGGACTTCCATGCCACAGACGAAGAATACGGACAAACATCCGCGCCTTAGCCGGCATTCACATTCAGGTCCAAGGCTATGGCTACCAGCACTTTAAATGTGAGAGTCTTTTACTTTCATAGGTACCAGAAAAAATACATTCTAATATATAGTATATTTTACATTACTTTTCTCAGTAACGCATTATATAATGGATTGTACAAAACCCTACTTATGTATGTTAAAAAATATTCTGTTTTGTACAGTATTCGCTGTTATCTGATGTTTGAATAAGCCGTTATTTGATGTGATGGATCAAAACGAACATACTTAAGTAGCGAGCATACGATTTCAGTGTCCACCGCCGTCTTGGACAGTATTAAAGCGAATACGATGGCACTACCCCATTTATTGTTGCCAAAATATGCAGAAATTATGCTTGCATCCTATCTTTTGAAACCAGGTATTGGCAGTTACAGTTTTATTTCAAAATTACATAAATTTTAATTCAAAATTGATAAATTACATAAATTTTAATTCAAAATTGATAAATTACATAAAATTTAATTCAAAATTAATAAATTACATTTTTACAAATTAAAGTTACGAAAACTAGACATTCTAGTAACAAATTTATTTACAACTCTGTAGCGATTTATATTTATTTTAAATAACCAATTTTATTTAATTTGCTCTTCTTTCCTATAAGCCTTCATTCCGCTAATTGTCAGTGCCAGAATATTTCAATTTTGTAACGCGCGTGAAGGAATGCAAATTCCACTTTGAAGAAAGAGTTTAAAAACCGAGTTTGCTCCCAGAGTTATTGCTGGTTCACGTGGCTTAATTGTCTTTACTTGCTACCACTAGTTTCGACGAGGGTTCAAGAAACGGGATTTATCTCAGCCATGTTGTTTAGTTCAACGACTTGTACATATCTTAAATCTGTAGTTAGTTTCGTTATCTAAATTTCAGTTACCGTTCAAGCAGAGGCGTAGTTTGTTAGCGTCGAGTTGACGCATTGTAAATTTTAAAGAGTTAATAAAGGGCACTTTTAAACCCATTTTCCTGTGCAGTTACTACTATTCCAGTTTTCACACAAAAGTGAATCTGAAAGACTCTATAACAAATTTTATGCACCGGAATCATTTAGATCGGAATTCATTGTTTAAAATGAATTTCTTATTTCTATTATTAGCTTAAGTTAGGTTCTCTATTACGGCAAAGTACCAACAAGAAAATTTTGTGTGAGTAGAAAATATTAAGCTTTGAATACTAAGATCGGCACATACTGAATATAAATCCTGAACACAAATTCTTCTTTTGTGTACCAGTTAGATATATGCAGGATAATGCATATTTAGCATTAAGATATAAGTTAATTTTTCCTTGCACTGTATTTTTCTCATTCTTTCCGGTACTGCATAATCAAACGCTTGGGAGATTTTACACTGGGAAAGTTTACCACTAAATAAAGGGGGAAAAACAATTCAATTTTTAATTTAGAAAATGAACAATCTATTATTTTGGCGCAAGAAGCATGCCATCAACTTCTTTATTACCCGGAAACAATCCTAGGCTCCAGCAGTTTTCCAATTGGTTCGATATTTTCACCGATAAATAAAAGTTCTTTTAAGAGAAGTATTTGGTAATTGCTGTCACTTCCCGATTTTTCGAATTTTAATTGGCTCGCGATCGACAAATTTACGTGTGCAGAATTTTTTTCTCTGGGGCTACTTTAAGATTTATTTTTAATCAACATGTTATTTCTTACGTTCGAAATCCTATCCTGAACTTGTGCCGTTTTATGTACTCCAATATGTAAATGAAATTAATTTTAAATAAGGAAAGAGAAGTTTAAAAATGAGTGTTGGCAACATCTATTTGATTTAGTGATATTCTTCGAAAACTGTTGCTCCCAGCTGGTGAGTTTTTGTTTGCTCAAAATTAAGTTCTTAGTCGTAGAATAACAGAGGCAGGTTGTTAGGCTTTAATATTAAATTCTGACTTGTAAATATTTTGAATCATTATTTTTAGTTATTCCCACAAGAAACGGAAGCGTTTTAGTTCTGTGCTTCAAATGAAAGTTCAAATAAATCCTTTAGTTCTTTTACATTGTTTTGTTTACTTAGAATTCTCGTACTGAAAGGTAAAAACGGGAAAAAAATCCGTGCAGCACTCTAAGAAGAATTCTAAGTAGCAATTCTAAGAACGCTGAACAGTCAAGTTAAATATATGCTTAAAATAAAAAGGAAGCAAACAAGCCAGAAACCATACAACAACTTACAGTCAATATTCGAGGAATAATTTTGGACTTAAGCCCAGAAATTTTAACAGGAATTATGGAAACTTCCTCGACTGGATCATGTTAAATCAAGGCTCACAGTAACTACATTTATCACATATAATTTCTAAAACATATTGAAAATTTATTTCCATACAATCTGTTTAATGCTAAAAAAAGCAAAAAAGTAAATAATATCGAAAGAAACAATGTTATTTATAATTTTAATTCCAAATTAATTATCAACCCTCCTACAGCTCGAAATACCAAGTTTTTATCAAAATTTAAATCGGGCGCATATAGAATGCAAGGTCAGAACACAAATTCTCTCTTTACCCAGCAGATATGTCACAGATTTATTTCATGAGATGAATGAGAAGCACCTGGTATTCTTAATTAATAGCAATAATTTAGAGAGTAAAAACGAGTTTTCTTAAGAGATTTTTGTTTCAGAAAATGAAGCAAAAACTCTCTTTAAAACGTCCGTTTCTCTTTTGCGACCGTTGGCGAGGCTTAGCAAATATTGGCGACCGTCTGAGAAAGACCTTGAACATCAGTACACTGGGCGCTCGCCACTTGTACCTGGTCCATTCAGATGGTCCCAGTTTTTTTCCATCCCTGGCTCAGGTGGGGGATTGGGGAGGTCAGAGTTCGAACTCCGACAATGAAGAGCAAACTTTTTTAACGTTCGTTCCCACGAAGAAGGCTTTCTTAGAAGATTTTTTATTCATCCCTATTATTATTTTCATTTCTCTTGATGCATGTGTGCTCTCCTATAAAAAATAAAGACGATCTGCATAAAAGAAAACCTCCGATAAAAATCCCAGGACCCCGGCAGAGCATTCTAAAAAAAGATATAGGTGGATAGTTCCTTTTTTTAGCAGTTCGTCCACCCCTGGAACGGAAGAATACCTTCCGAGATGGTAAAAAAGAAATCTCCAATAGCGTTCCGTTAAGAAGGTTCTAAGAAGAATGCGTCAAAAAAGTTCATTGACATTTCTCATAGCGGTGAGAATCAGAAGCCCCCCCCCCCGAACACCTATCCCGTTGTTGTGATACAGGTGGCAGCCTGTCCGTCCATTAATTCGAGAGCACTTGCCCGAGTGTATATCCTTCCGGACCAACGAACAGTATATATAGATTTTATGTTTTGAATTTTTTTTCCCTTCTTGCACATTAAAAAAGGAATAGTTTTCAAACATTTTCGCCTCCAGCTCAAACTCAAGAAATAAAATGATACAAAATTCAGAAACATGACAAAAATTCCTCTCTCTTATTTCATCCAGAATTACGTCAGAAAACAGTCAACTCTTGGGCTTACTCAAAATGGGCAGTCATAAAGACATAGGAAAGAGAAATAATCAGTATTATAATTAATAGAAAAATACTATTAGCGGTTTACTTGCATTTTCGAGCGGTTCAGTGGGAAGATTAAGTTCATTTGGTTATGTAAATTAAATCGGTATTCGAAACAGAAAGGACACATTGTAGATAACAGAAGAATAAACATCATTAGCAGGAAGTTCAGTTGTAAACAGAAGCGCCAAGTGTGCTACGTTGCACCACGAAGGCAACCCGAACCCATGTAGTAAATGTTCGTTACTTGATATTGCTCTTTCTTGTATATACTCATGTCATTTCTTCCCCTATACTAACATTCTAAGTAATCTCAGACAGTGTATATTAAATATGTTCTCACTGATATTAATGTATCGTACACTGTATGGTATACTCAAGCAATGTAATTTATTCTTTGCTGCATTGTTTTCTCATTTGCATATTTTAAATGTAAATTTCACATGTCAAACTATAAACTGCACACTAATCAATGTATTGTATACTAATTCTCATGTAATGCAATGTATCGTATTCTGTACCTTTTTATCATCTGCATAATTTAAATGTAATGTAAGTACAGTGTGATGTAGTGTAACTTCGCCTTCTAGGCAACGCATTTTTACTGTATGCAACATACATCAGCGAATTGTACGCATTAAGACAGAGACATCAGTTACCTGAGTCTAAGCTACAAACATCCGGTCGGCCAGGTTCTCTCGAATTTTCCTCTGAGTTGGCATTACTCTGCTTTGTTTGTCCTTAGGACACAGGCTTTCTCAGAGGGTTTACCCTTTACCTGTTTTAAAGGGCGACTTGGGATTAGGAGACCCAAACCCTCGTGGTGAAGAATCATCATCCACCATCTTTTAGTTCGATTGCCCCTGTAACGACGCGAAGAAGACGTGAAAAATTATCAATGCCTTCGCCGAGACTCGAACCTGGACCTCTCGAATGTGCTACCGTTACATTACGAAGGCATGAAGACCTTATAAATATTAAAAAGAAAAAGAACACACTGACAATAAAATGAAGAATAAACGTCATTAGAAAGGAAGAAGTTACATTGTAAATGTCTTTAAAGAATAATACGGCCAATTCAGCTTAATTGGGATATATTGGAACTAATTTTGGCCCAATTAAGCGACTGCTTCATGTAAACGAACTAATAATAAATTCTAAAATAAAAAATATAATACCTAGGTAAATAAAAAATAATAAGTAGGTACCTATTTTAATACTTTATTTAAATCCAAAGTACATGATAAATTTTACAATTTCAAATTACAATTCTACAAAAATGCATCAAGTGTAGTCTGTGTTTTGATTCTGAGATTTTTCAGTTTTACAAAATCAGCACATGTATTCAGTGCAGACGTAGAAGCTGCTTCATTACCTTCTTGCATAAAAATAACTCTATAATTCGACTGTACAAATTATTTGGCTCACGATTAGTCACCAGCACATCATTCCACAAAGTTTTCATTTTCATCGCAACATCGTAAGTAATGTTGTTGAAAATTTATCATTATTCAATTTAGGAACTTCACGATAGATATTATTCACACCAAATAACAGAGTGTTGATACAGTTTCAGAAAAATCCATGAAATATATCCAAAACTGCTAAATTCCTTTTCTGTTATTATCCCAATGAAGCATTTAACTTTATGTATTAATTTAATATTTTGCTTTCCATTCTTTAGCTTTGGTCCAAAAGTGCTTTATTTAAAATCGTCGGTTAGAATTTTTTGCTTTCTTTTATTGCATAATGATTACATCGGGTTTTAACGAAAGTTTCCCGCCACCGAATATCATCTGCGCAAAAAGTTCGCGTTGACGTGTTTAATCACATTTCATCAAACGACATTTAGCATTTGAAAGAAAGAGATTTGTTTTAGAACAATGTGTTGTGAAATTTGTAAAAGAAATATCGTTATCATTAAGTACAAGGTGTCTCAAATGGAACTACCAAACTACCAAATTTGAACCATCATTTACTTCCAGTTCTTTGCAAAAAGTCAGCTACAGGATGTCACCAAATCATGCGTATAGCTTTAGGTACCAATGTTGTATAATAATATGACACTGTGAACGTTTGTACCGAAAGTTTAAAAACAAGGACTATGACGTACAAGAAGCAGAACAGTCTGGCCGGCCTACTGACGTTGATGAAGCCCAACTGCGAGAACTTCTGGAAGTAGATCAGTATTTAACCTCTCGAGACCTTGTTAAGGAGTTCGACGTTAGTGCCATGTCCATTAGTCGCCCTAAGTATTGCATAAACTTGACATAAAAGTTCAATCGCTGCGTGCCGCATGTGCTGATTGAAGCAGATAAGGACAAACGTGTTCGGGCCTGCACTAATCTGCTCGAATATCAACGCAAGGACAAAATTCTGCACCGGATAGTTGTGATGGAAAATGATCAACAACACAGGCCAAAAAGGGGTTGGTCTGTGCCCGATGATGTCAGCAGCGTAGCAAAGCGCAATTTGACAAACAAAACGATCATGCTTTGTATCCGGTAGGACTGCCGTGATATTGTCCACAAAGAGTATCTGGAAAAGGTAAAACCCTCGACAGTAAAGTGTACAGTCAGATGTTGGTCCGTGTTGACGCTGCTATGAAAGAAAAACGTTGAACTGAGTTCCAGGGCAAACGGTAACGTTTCATTAAGATAATGCAAGATCACATTCACTACATTCACCAGCTGGACTCTGTACGGACTCGGATGAGACCTTTTGCCCCATCCACCACATAGGCCCGACATCGCCCCTTCGAACTTCTAAATTTTTTTCACACCTGCAGCTACATCTTGCTGGGGAAGCGAGCAATGGCAATACTGTACGAAAAGAAAAAAAAGAAGAAAAAAAAAAAAAAAAAAAAAAAAACATGTTTGTCTCCAGCGCACCAGACTGTATATCGGAAATTCTAACGATATGCTCTTTTAAATATTTTGCAATATTGCTGTTGAATTTAACTTTATGGTTTAAATATGGACATGATATTTAATAAATAAAAGTAACACACAAAACGTTAAAAAAAACGCGCCTTTACGCGCAATATAAAATCTGAAAGCTTTCAGACTATTTTTTAAATTTTATTTCATACTTTACGTGAATGTAATGGCATTCTGAATTACAAACTCAATGAATTAAAAGCAATATATTGCCACTTGGCAAAGCGTAAAATGTTTATATTTTAAATTTAATTACAAAATGATTTAACAGAAATGCCTTTAACTCCGCAAATAGTGATGGCTAGATTTTGTTACCTTTTACCTGAATTTACAAGACTTAGTTTTAAATGAACTCTTATTTAAGATCTACTAGAGTTCTAGCGAGGACTAGAGTTCTTCTAAGCACATGAAATTTAAACAGAACAACAGCTAATCGCCTTCAACCTTAAGATGGAAGGGTGAATGACTTCATTTTTCAATAGTTGCGCCTTATTTTCACTGGATCATTTGTGTATGAAACTTGGATACGAGACTAGAATTTATATTTTGCTAAAACACAAACTTTGCATGGCAAAACCGATAGCATCTCCTACGAAATACTGGGGTGAGCATAAAATAAACCTATACAAGCATTTGATGAGGATGAAACTTTCTGTGTTTAATAACGAATTACTGTATTTTCCCGTGCTTGCTGTCGCGGTGTAAGTGGTTATCAGGTCCCTAACTATGAAACGAAAGATCCGTCATTCGAATATCGGCGAAAACATTGTTCAGTTCTCACGTTTTTTCCCCAAGAAATGCAATGGCATCTGCAGTGGCCTCGTACCGCCGAGCAGGAAATTTGCAGTGACAACTTGTTGGCCAAGAGTCTGTCTGCACTTAGACTTGCTCAATTGGTTTTTGTGCCTTTATGTTATCCATGAATATTCATTAGGAGTTGAAGGTTACGGAGGCAACTGGGAATTTTGGAGTAGGAAACGTGAAAACTCCACCGCGTCCTCACGGGAATTCAAATCATGAATATTTCAGTTGCAGGTTGGATGTGCTAATTACTTTCACCAGGAAAGCACTTACGAGCAGATATCATAATTCTCTACATTCTTTCTCACTGAAAGGGACTGGGGAGAGGTTCGGTACCCAGTCGACCAAATTCAAGTGATAATGATTTAGTGTTCACCATGTACTATTTTGTTTTTAGTTCCAGCGTTACAGAGGCGACAGTTTCTACCCAAGAAACGTGGAAAATCAAAATGGCATTCAAATTATAAACTGTATAGTTATTAGCTGGACGTACAAGATTAGACAGTTCTCACCTCAATAATGGTAACACTGAATTGTTAACTGTCATATTTTTCATTATAAAGAATATGGAGAAGGAATTCCAGTCAAACTTCCAAATAACCAGACAACCTGGGACACTTCATCTGCATATATGAAAAATCTAAATAATGGCAGTATTTTTATTTTAATTAATTAAATATTTGTATTCTAAATTTCAAGTAATTAGTCTAGGAATATTAATTTTTCGTTTCTCGTATTTTATTTTAATAAATTGTATGCAATTAAAAAATTATATTATTTGCGAGAATCAAAATACAAAATGCAGTTTTTAAAATAATTAAATAATTTTTAACCGTTTAAAGACTTTTATTTCGGAAAAATTTAAGAAATAAAATTAATTTTTACTTGCTTATTTTCTAATAAAACACATAATCAAGTTCTCACTTTTGCTCAGCTAAAGAGAAAATTATTTTGTTAACATTGCTATGAATATTGCAGTCGTTAGGTGACACTCTTAGCCTTTCATTCTTAGAATGCATTTTTAATTATTATGCATGAGAAACGCAGTCGAGTAGCAAATGTTCTAATTCTAATAACTCTGAATGCGTATACTTATTAATTCTTAATAACTGTTAAATTCAGCATTAGATATGTTAATGCACCATACATATTTGTGTCTGAAAATCACTTATTATTGAATTACATGGTTTAAAAGAACTTATTTTCGTTTTGAAAGAACTCAAAATGTTGTTACATCCGTTAAATAAATAGATTACGTATTTTCCGTATCCAGCGAGCCAAACTAAAGTCTCTATTTACAAAACTTGGGCAAAGCCTGTAATGGAGCAATCCTCCGTAGTCTTTTCAATGTAGTAATTGTTACCAATGCAAATTTTAGTTCATGTAAATTATTTTGTGAAAGAACATCATAATTCAAACTAATATGTATATTTTAAAAATTTAACGTAATGCAATAAAATTGTAAAGTATTTTACACTAATTAATTCATTATTGTAATTGAAATTCTTTTCTGTAGCCGTCACCAGGATGAAATTATATTGAAAAGTATTTAAGTAGATGGATTTGAAAGTTTTAGAATATTGTTGCACTTTTCTTTACTTCTGACACCATTACGTTATTTTCTTCCGTCACGTTCATACGGGGCTCGTAGATTTGGAGTGAATAACGACGACACTTGTTGAAGTACCGAAGCACACTTTATTTAACCAATACTGATCAGGACATATCCAAAGTCACGTTTTACAGTTGTCGAAGATCTACTATAAACACGCTGACACATTCAGCGACACAGCCTTTATCAGGCTATAACAGTGGAGACAGCTTCACTGCAAAGCACCCGACTCTGCTTTCCGGAGTACAGCTCCCGACTCTGTTTGGTCGTTCTCGGAACTCCACGTACTCTCGAGACTCTCCACGCTACAACTCGCGATGCACTCGACGACACACGAGCACAGCTCCCGACTCTTCGGTTCAGTCGTTCCCGGAGCTCAACAGGCTCACTCGACGATGCACTAACCGCGATACACTAACAGACTCCTTCGGTGCACTCGACGACCCACTCGGCACTCGCTGCCCGGTTGTCAACTCGATCGACTCCGCAGGGATTGACTCGCTAGACGAGACACCAACTCGGTACTAACTAACTCGCACTCTAGACGAGGCATACACACTACACTGACTGCGGACCAGCAGGGTTTATATAGTTTTCGGCTTGTGTTTGAGAACGTTCTGGGCTAAACCGGTAAGGATTCGCTCCAGAAGGCTCTCCATACGTCCATGGCACATCGCCAATTTTGTCGCCAAATTTGCGATTTTTCACCAAATGTGGCAACCCTGCCTTCCCTTGCCATTTTATGGCAGCCGCCTGTACATTTCGTAACAATATAAAGCTCTTGGCAGCGACGCTTGAAGTTTATGTTCTAACACTAGCCTCTCTGCCGGTAAATATTCCGGCTTTAGCCATACTATTAGCAGATGTTAATACGCGAGATTTAATATATTGAGACAGCTTAAGTAGGTCAATTTGTGTAAATATATTTCATTTGATATTTCAGCTTTATTATTTTACTATCGGAAAGTGGCTTTTGTTTTATAATCACAAACGAGGCTTTTTATTTACTTTTCAGAGTTAATGAAAATGTTATTTAAACGTTCGTGAGACTGTCATAATATTTCGGACGAAGAGATAATTCTCCTGTTAGTCTAGTAGAGTTTGAAGGACTTTGTGTTAGTTCTAAACCATAAAGACGCTAAAAAATTGTTTATCAATTCAATAATGAAATATATGAAGGACATACGGAATTAAAATTTTCAAATTCTTTAAAATATAAAAAATATTTTCTTTTTTAGCCCAAAGAGGCAATGAGACGAGAAGGGCTATTAATTTCGTTTTGGCATTTTGCGTTGGTTCGCTGTAAAAGACTGAATTTCTTTTGAAATTGTTGCCACCAGATATTAGAGCCATGCATTATATTTAAAAAAATTAAATAATGAAGAATCTACATAAATGTATGTATATTTCTCGGATTGTGAAAAAATAACCGTACCTAGAGACATCAAATTCTGAATAACGTAGTCCTTCACTCGAATACGGCCATCTGGAAGCCCAAATTTGGAATTTGCTTTATTATTAGTAAAAAGAGTTTCGAGTCCCGAAGGACTATTACTTTCGTTTTAACAATACGGCCATCTGGAAGCCCAAATTTGGAATTTGCTTTATTATTAGTACAAAGAGTTTCGAGTCCCGAAGGACTATTACTTTCGTTTTAACATTTTGCGCCGGGCTCCTATAAATGTCGGTTCACTTTTAAGACTGTTCCCACAAAAGTTAGAGTCATGCATTATATTTGAAGAAATTAAATAATGAAAAATCTGCATAAATGTATGGATATTTCTCGCATTGTGATAAAACAACCAGAGCCATCCAAATTTGAATGACGTAAACCTACTGCGAATATGGGCATCTAAAATCCCAAATTTGAAATTTGGAATTTGTTTTATTATAGATTTCATATTTTGTAAAACTTTAACGAATTTTTGAGTAACAAACTCAACAATTTAAAAGCGTGCAATGGCAACACTCTACGGGGGGGGGGACTTTTTATTCCCAGCCATGGACCTTGTCTCCAGCACGTCGAACTGTGTATCGGAAATTCTAAAGATAGGCTCATTTTAAAATTATTTTGCGGCATTGCTATTGGACTAAATTTTATGGTTTAAGTGCAAAGAACATGATATTTAATAAATAAAGGTAATCCACGAAACGTTAAAAAAATTTGGACGTAATTTAAAATCTAAAACAATTCAGGTTTTTTTTTTTTTTTTTTTTTTTCTTTTTTTTTTTTTTTCTTTGTAGCGTGTTTTTACTTCCTTGTACGAAGTAAAAAGGAAGTATTGTAATCGCGAAAAGTTTCAGGCAGCACATTTCAACGAAAATATCCGTTTTGACCGCTATCGAATGCAATTTAACGATGTTTTTGCGTGACATCTGTACGTAAAGACAGAATAAAAGACTCGTTTCCTCCAAAAAAAAAATATATAAAACTGCTTTAAAATTAATTCTGAAGAGAATTTTTCGTGGCACCTGTACGAACGTATGTACGTACGTACGTGCGTACTTACGTATCTCACATAACTCAAAAACGAGTAGCCTCAGAACGTTGAAATATTGTGTATAGGACTGCTATAACATGTAGATGTTCACCTCGTATTTTGGTTGCGATCGGCCGCACCAAACGTATATAAATATATATATATATATATATATATCCACTCTGTTACCCGGCTCAGTGATCTCAGTTTCTTTAATCTTATATGTTTGTAAATTGTACATTTTTTGCTTTAAAAATGAATGATTGAATTATGTTGTTTTTATCTTCCGGTTAAGGTTTTTATGCTTTTAATAAATTTGTATGCAATATTTTTAGAATTATCAACAATTTTAGAGATTGTTGATAATTTAGAGATCTAGAGAAACTTAGCTTCGCAACAACAAAGATAACGCCTTTATTTATTATTGCCAATTAAATCATGCTTAATCCTTTCTGGATTTGTTTTCGAGGAAATAAGTGTTTAAGATTTACCTCGTAATTTTTAATATAGATATTTTGAGTTTTTATGTATTTTATTTTGAGTATAGATATTACGAGTTTTTATGTATTTTTTTATGTATTTTTTTATGTTTTTATGTATTTTGAGTTTTTATGTATTTTATTTTATAATTTCATCTAAATTAATTTCGCAGTTTCTCATAAAAGTACATGTTATGTAATGTCGTTTATATCCGATTTAAATAAACTAAAAAATATTTTAAAAATTTTAATCGCGAAGTGAGAACTGAATTAATTTAATGGGAAATACTCAATCGTCTGTGAAAAACTGTTCTTTTTTGTTTTGTTTGCTTAATTTTTTAATACATCATTCTAGCTTTATTATAGTATTTGAATAGAACATATGGCAACGATTAGATAATTCTTTGAATGATGTAAATTTTGTGCATTCTGAGTTATAATATGAACAAAATATAATACTGTTAAGTGAATCTAGCGCCAGAGTGTCGTTATGGTAAACAAATACTGGAGTGAATTTTAAAGAATGCATTTATTATATTGTGGTTTATGCGCTGTCGGCGAAGTAGGTTTAATTGAATCCAATAAGTTTAAATGAAATGCAAGAAAAAATGCGTATAATTTAATATTCCGTACAAGGAAGTCATGTGGTGTACACATCAGATTTTTATTATATATTTTGTAAAAGGTCACGTTACTAGTTGCTATCTTAAAATAAGCGTTCCCGTCTACGACGTTAATTATTTTTGTCGATAGTGCTTTTCACCCCAGCGTAGGTAAAAAGGCCAATTTTCGGGTAGAGCTATATGTTGGTTGAGTTTGCCCGCACCAGAAATGCCTTCTGTTCTACATTTTTGTGTTTTATTAAAAGGATCTTTTACATCCTTCGTTCGTGTTCATAATATATTCTCCAAGCCTTACCGGTAAGTCCCTACACAGTCTTAGTTCAGAGTTTAGTTAGTGATAGTAAAAGACATTAAATTCTATAATTTCATTAATTAATGTTTATAATTTAAAGTTTTAAATAATTATAGTCTTTTTATACTATATTTCTTTGCAATTTCAAAGCCCCAGTGCCTGAGTTTTAAAGAAAGGCATAAAAATCTAAATTATAAAGTTTAATATTTCATTCCTACTAAAGATTTTATGTTTTTAAAACCTAGAATTGAAACAAATGCATAATATTTTACATATTTTATATACTGTGCGATGATGTGGATGGCTCCTTCATAAGGGAGATCCGTAACATGTATCTTGTTTGCTCTTGCGGAAATCAATCATATCATATATATATATGATTGATAGGCTATATCACGTCTATTGGAAAGGCTATATCAGGCCTATTGGAAATCAAGCCTATATTACACACATTCATCTAAATTTCCCAGTTTCTCATAAAAATACATGTTATGTAATGTCGTTTATATCCGATTTAAATAAACTAAAAATATTTTAAAAATTTAAATAAATTAATAATATGTAATTTTACATATTCTAGGAGGAAAAACATGAGATCCGCATATTTGGAGTTCTGTTATATATACCACATTAACGGAAGTTTTATAGGAACGGAAACAGAAACGAAAACACACTTCGTATTGACCTTGAATAAAAAATTTCAAGGACAATATCAAAATATATCCCCTCCCGTTATCTTTCCAACTGATATGACATACGTTTTTTCTTTTATACATAATGTAAAACTCCTCCCCACACATACACACACACGCATTTTTACAACTTTTTTTTTTTTTTTTTTTTTCGGAATAAATGTGGCTAAATAACGAATAGTTTCAAGGTCAATCAGACCGAACAAAAATTTGACAAACGGTTTAAAATATATTACTTTTTTTATACTTCTTCATGTAAACTTTTCATCATCAAAACATCATGTATCCGCACATAAAAATATGTTTAAGGACTTAAAACCCTTCTATCTACTTTATTTATTTTATGTATATTCTCTTCTTTTCCAAATGTAAAAGGAACTAAAAGTTATTTCTTTTCCATCTTTTTACCATTTATTTACTTTATTTTGCCTTGCAAATGCTTAAGGAACTTAAAGTATTCTCTCTTTTTACTTTTTTATTCCCCATTTTTGTCCATTTTCATTGCAGCTCTTCCTGCAAGTGTTTAAGGAACTCAAAAAAAGTTCTTTCTATTTCCTTCATTTTTTACATTTATTCCCTCCATTCCTACAAATGTGTAAGGAACTAAAACTATGCTACCTTCTTTATTTCATTCAATTACTTCCTCTCTTCTTGCAAGTGCTTAAGAAACTAAAACATTCTGTCCTATTTTTTTTTTCCATTAGTTTCCTGTTATCTTGTAAATGTTTAAGTAATTAAAAACATTTCTGTTTCATCATTAACACACACCCCCGTGTTTCTTCTTATTTTACAAATGAATTAAAAATATTATCTGTTCTATCATTTTTTTATTTCCATTTGTTCTATTTTAAAAGTAATTAAAGAAATAAAAATAATTCTCTCTTCTTCATCTTTTCTATTTCCTTTTGTGGTGCACGTGTTAAAGAACTAAAAGGTTCTATCTTCTTCAGTTTTCTTATTTATTTTCTCTCATTTTTCAAAAGTTTAAAAGTACTGAAAATATTGCAGTTTCTTCACTTTTTCCATTTATTTCTTCTTACCTTGCAAGTGTTTAAGAACTAGATCATTTTATCTTCTTCATTTCTTTCCTTTTATCTTGTATGTGTATAAAGAACTAAAATTATTGTAGCTTCATCAGTTTTCCTCTTAATGTCCTTTTGTCTTGCAGGTATTTAAAGAACTGAAAAAATTTTAAAAGTTTCATCTTCTTCATTCTTCTCATTTATTGGCTCTTAGTCCTCAAATGTTTAGGGAGTTAAAACCATTCTATCTTCTCCATCTTTTCTGTTTATTTCCTCTTATCTTGCAAGTGTTTAAGGAACTAAAGCCATTCTAGCTGTTTCATTTTGTTATTTTATTTTCTTTTAACTTGTAAACTAACTAAACTAAAACATTCCATCTTCTTCATTCTTTTCCCTTATTTTTCAAATATTTAAAAAACTAAAATCATTCTGGCTTCTTCATTTTCTTTTCATTTATTTCCTTTTATCTTCTTCATTTCTTTCTTTTTATCTTGCAAGTGTATAAAGAACTAAAATTATCGTAAGTTTGTAAGGTACCTCACTTTGGAATTCTAAGTTAATGTTGGAAGTAAGGAACCTAAGAACTGATAAGCGAATAATCGCTAGAGTTCGATGACAAGAAACAACAAGAGAGAAGGGTAACTAACCCTTTATTATTTCGATAAGATTTAACAAAACTCCGCCTGGGAGTGCACAAGTAAAGTCCGCACTTTGGACTTGAACTTAAAATACTAAGAATTAAACTAAAACTAAGATTAACTAAATAAATATAGCCAAAGCTATCAAGGTTCAATTAGAATTGGCCCCTTAACGTATTTTACTACGAAGCTTAGCAAGGGCCTGAGTATGGCCGAGCGTAAAAACAGTTTTGAGAGAGAGCGGCCAAAAAGGCAGACGCGCGTAGTTCAGAAACTCTGATGCTCTCTCCGTCTCAGTAAGTAACTTCGTGGTTTAAATACCGCTCCTTCTCATTAAATATTCAGCAAATTCCAAAACTACGTTCTGGCCGGAAGTAGTAAGTTGAAGTTAAGAATTTGACAGGAAAGGAACTTTAACTTAAAATTTAACTGTTAATAAAATTAACATAATTCTTACAAGTTCATTTTTCCTATTTATATCCCCTTATCTTGCAGGCATTGAAAGAACTGAAAAAATGCATAAGTTTTACATTCTTATTTATTGCCACTTATTTTTCAAATGTTTAGGGATTTAAAAATCATTCTATCTCTTCCATCTTTTCTGTTTATTTCCTCTTATTTTGCAAGTGTTTAAGGAATTAAAGCCATTCTAACTGTTTTATTTTCTTATTTATTCCCTTTTAATCTGAAAACTAGTTAAATTAAAAAAACTAAAACATTCTATCTTCTTCATTTTTTTATTTATTTCGCCTTTTTTTTTTTAAATATTTAAAAAACTAAACTCTTTCTGGCTTCTTCATTTTCTTTCCCTTTATTTCCTTTTATCTTGCAAAGACAGGAACCACTATTGAAACAATACAAACTAGTTTTTATTAAATAATTTGAGCCAAATCTAAAACCAGCAGTTAGTCACAACTGACCCTTAATAGATGCCCCTCTCTTTTAATTGTTTTTTCATATTTTTCTTAACATACGTGTATAACTTTTTTTTATTTAATATGCATTAGAGAAAAGCACGGCATATTACGCTTTCTCTAATGTATAGATGTATATTCTTCAAATATAAGTATGTATTATAACAAATATATCCAATTTTTATTTGATTTAATAAGATTTTAATGAATCTTATTCCTCTCAGCTCCTTATTAATCTTTCAATTCTAAGGTTAATTTTAGCGAACCCTTTTATTATGTTAGTTATTTCCTGTATCTTTTGTTCTTCCTTTAGCTTTTGTCGGAATGTAAATTAAATCAAATTTAAACGAGCTAAAGAATATCTGCTTCAGAAAGAAAGAGATGAAAGCTGTTGCAACTTGCAAAAAAGTTGTTAATACCTGAGACGCTCACCTGTGGCCTGAATCAGGTTTCTGTGATTGATTTTGAATTTGTTAACGCAATAACTGGGCCGAATTAGCTAAACCATAAAAACTATCCTCAGTGTCGCACATAGTTAAGTACCTGAATTTTCGATAATCGTAAGCGGTGGTGCTAGATTTGGTTAAATCTACGTTGTATCACAGGGCATAGCTTTTAATAGCATTTTAGTTTGGCTTTACATCTTGTTTATGTTCTTGAAAGTTGAAGTTCTAGTTAAGAATAAAACTCAGAATCTATTTAAAGCACAGGAAGATTAAAAGAATGTAATTTGGCAACTAATTAGGCTTAACTTTACTCAGTTATTTGTAATTCCGTTTTTAATTTGTTCTCTTCACATATCGGGACATTTTCTTCATCTAGGATGCTAGATCAAATTTGGATTACAGCTGCAATGCGGCTATACTTTTAGAGAGTTTTAAAATTTTTATGATTTAAGTATCTTTAGACATGATTATTAAAATTTGTATTTTGTGATGGAAATATATCCCAAGAACTTTTTTTGTTGCTATTGTGTACTTTTTTCCTTTTTTGTGTTGTTAATTTTATTTAATATCTTATCCTTCTTCATATCTAACCCTATCAACTGATTAGCGCATGCGCTACACTCCGCGAGTTTTATAGGCATTCCTAACGACTTTTAAATAAAATATCGATCCTCCCCCCCAAAAAAAAACGGCGAATTAGTTTAAAAGAATTAACCAACTATAATGTTGGCCGTATTGTTCTAAAGTTTTGAGAAATCGAATCAATTCCAACACATGCTGCCCCAAAATGAACTTCATTTAAAATGCAGGACAGATAACTTTTATCAAAATTTAATGACGTTAATTGAGGTTAAAGACTTATCTATTTATAACATACTTATCTACCTAGATTTATCTTTTTAGACTTATAAGATTTATTTTATCTACCTAGATTTATCCTATTTATCTACTTATACTTAACTTATAACCTATATAACTAAAACATATTTACTTACCTATATTTATTTTTTAACCTATCTGATTTTAATTAAAAGAAAAGTTGCGCGTTAAGATTTAAATTCTTTAATTTCAATAGGTTTTCGAATCATGATACATTTCTAAAGTAACAGAAATGAATCAAAGATCGATTAATCGGATTGGGGATAAATCGATTCATGACTAATCAAAACCGTTACATTTGTTTGCTGAGGAAGGACAAAAAATTACTATCATAAGCCAATAAGTAAATCGAAATTATCTTAATAAAGTACAAAAAAGGAGAAGTGCATGAGATAACAACAGTGATAAAAGATGATGTCATAATAATTGGAAATTAGTGTCAGCCATAACCGTACGTAATTAAGTTACATGCAATCCAAAAAAATTTACACTGTGTGATACAAAACAAAATATTCCAACTGAACTGTTTCGTTCAAGTTTAAATTCAATGACATTTTTAAGTTCTGTGGTAAATAATATTCTTTAATGCCAATTTAGTTAAGTAACTTAATTTCTTCATTACTGGTTTTAATAATACTTCCATTTATACAATTTTTTTGTTTCGAGTGCTGATATACTGTATTTTCGTAACCAATTATACTTATTCTGCTGGCTAAACAGCTTGAAAATGCAAGTAAAGCATGAATAATATTTTTGTTAATTACAATATGGAATGCTCCTTTTTCCAGTTTTTAACTGACATCAGATTAACCTCGGATTGAATTGCATTGTATTTCTTAGATCACAGCAAATCACTCGAGAACTATCTATCAAAGAGGAATGATGCCTTCGTGGAGACCTTTCTAAGGGAAAATAGCTTTAATTTATGTTACCTATGGGGAAACCCACAGGAACTCCCATCCTGCCAGCCCGTTCATCAGAATTTGATCCCCGAATAAACTACGAATATTTAGCGATTTAGCCACTCAACCTCTAAAATGCGCTTTGTTTAACTGCAATTTTGAGTTCGGTATTTCTTTGGTGAATTGGGAAATGTCTGTATATTTTGGCAAGATATAAAAGATAATCTGACTATCCGAATTGTTCCAGTACTCAAGTATCATTTATCCTGTCGATACGAATATTTGGAGTTCTAATTTAATGTCCTTAAAACTAAATGATCACTTCAAAGTAAATCCTTTTAGAGTTGCGTTTGCAGATACAGATTTTACCGGTATTTGCGATATCGTCTGCCGGATGCATTCCTGGAGACTGCAACTGCTGTCATCGAGGGAAATCACTGCAACTCTTTCCTTTTCGGAGCAGCAGGACAATTGATCAACAATGCCGGCAGAAGTATTCCATCTTCTGCTCTTTCCCTTCCGCTTTTCAATAAATTTTAAAAAAACTCCCCCTCCCCACCCTCAAAAAACTTCGATTCACATTTTCACCTTTGCTCTACCCGGCTTTTCCGTTCTTTTTTCGCATTCGATGCATCTGATCAATTTTTTTTTTTTTTTTTTTTTTTTTTTGGTAACTGTTAAAAAGTTTTTCTTCATGTTATATTTTCCGCCTGCGAAAAAAAAAAAAAAAAAAAAAAAAGCTCTCTTTGGGAAACGGGGCTGAAAGTGGAAACGTAAAGAACAGTTACTTTTTTTTTTCGTTCCCTTTAGATAATTAATAAAATAAAAAAAATTGTTGCTGGTAGAGAGAGAAGGAGGGATTCATCCAAAAAACCATCTGGTCGCTCTTCCCACGAGCGGAAGGGAAATGACGTAACCGCTCTTTCCCAGGTATCGGAGTCTGCAGACGATTTCCGTCCCGCATTCCCTGCTCTAACGGAATCCTCAGCAGGAAAGACCAGTGTGCACGACCAATATTCACCACTTCCCGTTTTTTCTTTTTAATAGAAACGAGCTGGATTGGAAGATTTAATTAATGAAGTTATATTTTGATGAAGATCAAACACGGGTACATTACATTAGATCACTCATGAGACGGTAGTTCAACTTCGATGCATGTTGAATTTCTGTTTACACTATATTCATACACTCATTAATATTCAACATTTATAAACGTGGTTTGAATACAATCATTTTACCATCTTTTGCGGATTATTTTAATTTAAAGCAGCAATAACATTTTTAGAATGGAAAATTAAAGTAACCAGCCGCTTGAGAGGCCATCTAAAACATCACCTAATAAAATTCAAATGCACTTTTTATGCTGGAATTCTAAAATAATGACACTATTGGTCAAATAAAATTGAATGATTTTCTAAAAATCGCCGAAACTCAGTAAACTGCATTAAAAGTTCGGTATAAACTACGTTTAGATATTTTTCTGCTTTATTGCAAATGTGAATAAAAATATTTAATTAGATATATTATAAAATAAATGCATTTTTATTCAAATCACTAAAATATTTAAAATGTTTAAAGAATATTATTAAGAACTACGTTTACTGATTTTGATCGCTTAGTTTATTAATCAGTAACAAATCTTACACTATGCTGAATGATAAAACATTGACATATGGCATATAAAGATACTTAATTTCAGACACTTTCAAGACACTGTGGTTTGCCTGATTTGCTGGTTAAATTTAAAATACAAATGCCTTACGTTTTGTGAAATGACGTAAAGATAAAAGTATTTTTCTTTAGAAAAGGCAACACATTATTTTAAATTGCTAAGTTTGTTAATCAAAATTTCATTAAGTTCGTGCAAAAAAATAAAATAAATAAAAAATAAAATTCTAAATTCAAAATTCGGGCTTTGAGGAGCATAAGCTCGGGAGAACAGTGTGTGTTCAAACGTCTGTGGCTTTAGAGGCCATCGTCTTTCCACAGTGAAGACAATCTCACTCAGTCTTCATTTTTCAATAGGGCCCACCAGCGGCCGAGCGGTAAAGTCGTTGAACACTGGTAGTTCGCCCCGAGGTTCGAATCCCGCGAACGGGCTGGCTGCATGGGCGCTTTCGTGGTTTTTCCCATGTGTAACGCATATACGAGCCAGTTTCCCTTAGAAAGCCCTCCATGTAGGCATGCCTTCCCTTAGGCAGATAGCCCACAAGGTTATAATCACACACACACATTTTTTAATAATCTTTATTTTTTAATAATAAAAACAAATATTATAAGAAGAATGGATATAATACACGGTAGTCAAAAAATGGCATTAAAAATTTTAACAAAGAATGCTCAGTGTCATACTGCAAGGGCGTTAGAATAAATTAGTGTCATTTTTGCATAATGAAACTGGCAACGTCAAAAACAAACGACCCCCAAACGATATATTAGCTAGAGAGGGTTCTACTTGTTTTTAGATGCATAAGTCTTAAAAAGATTTTGTACTTGCATTGTAGCTTCATTCTTTTTCACCCATGTTACCTTCTGTTTTGGAATATACTCCTGATAATATTGCCTAAATAGATAAGTCTGAATATATTTAAAAACTTGTAAATGAGACTCTTATAATTGCTTTTTTTTCTCTTATTAATGCCTCTTTTTTTTTTTTTTTTTTTTTTTTTTTGTTAATTATGATTTGAACTAAGCAAACTCTCTAGCTTGTTAAATAAAGATTTGATAGTTATTTGAAGTTATGATTCTCTTATAAAACTGTGCTAAAGAGAGGACAAGTGTACTTAAACTTCTTAACTGTGTTAAATGCAGGACATATCAAAGGGCTGTCGCGGATCTCATTCGATGGGGGTGATAGGAGGTCCTGGAACAAACGCCATACCCCCTCGGTATGCGTCCATGTGAGTATGATCATTTAGTGAAAATGGCAGAACGACTATAAGAGATTTATTACTATAGTACACAAGAGGAAGAACAACGCTGTACAGCATCAGCAAAAGTGAACATGATGGTGTACGATGCCTTTCGGCAGCAAGTGTTAGATATGGCAGACGATTATATTGAGAGATTGTAAGTAGAGTCTTTTAGAAGTATCAATATGTTTCCATTATGTTTTATTCAAACCTTGTATGAACCTAATATATGTATAATATAATTATTGTCCTTTACAACACGTAGCTTTCTTATACTAAGTATGTTGTATCTCTGTTTATTATGCATATTGTATAAAATACTCTGCTATACGTATTGTATAAAATAATATGCTAATATATATACTTTACGCAGCTGTGTTGTATTTATATTAATCTTGCGGCATTTATAATCTTACATTAGAAAAGACGAAAAGGAAGAAATATGTGTGGCGTGAATGCATTCAGCTGATCAGTGTTCATTAACGTTTAGCAACGTTGTAAGGATCTTAAGTTTTACTAACGTTTATTTTATTTTAAAACTTTACTATCATTTTTTTATTTACCACTTCCGGCTAGAATTAAATGTGTTAACTTGTTTATGCAAATTGTACTTGCTAACGCCCAAGTATTTAAGTTGTGGCTTTTTGCCAAGAGTTAGATGGGGAGAAAGTGAGCCGCCTTGCCACTGTATTCCGCACGAGCTTTCAATCAGCTGCTGTCCGCCTTTAAGGCCAGAGATTTAGTCCTCTTTATTTTAAAACATGTTGTAGTTTCGGCAGTTTGCGTACTACATACGTAATAATTTAAAAGGCCAAGTCTTAGTGTTAGGTATTTGTAAACTAATTCAAAGTTAGCTCTTATTTAAAAATTTAGTTCATAGTTTTATATTTTTACGTTCACACCACAAGTGTTTGGTCTCTGTATCCCGAAGTGCGGGAGCACCTGTAATCTTATAGAGAATAAAGAGTAAAGTTAACCCTTCCTGCTAGTGTTGTCCATTTCACACATATTTGAACATAGCTTGAGTAAGCTCCCTATTCCTATTCAGGACACGCACGTAATGTTCCCGAAACAGATAAAAAGGAATACAAGTCCTGATATTGTTTTCGCCAGAAACATTGTGTACAGTGAAGTGTTTGATGGATTTCATGAGTTAATTTTTTTTTATTAGTTTAATGTTTCATTGCTGCGAAGAGTTTGAGGGAAGTTGTAAAATAAAACAATAAAATAAAAATAAAAAAAATCTGAAAAGATTCAGATTTTAAATTACGTCCAAAGGGGCGTTTTTTTAACGTTTTGTGTGTTACTTTTATTTATTAAATATCATGTTCTTCGCACTTCCACCATAAATTTCAGTTCAATAGCAATGTCGCAAAATAATTTTAAAATGAGCCTATCTTTAGAATATACAAATTCGCGCGCTGGAGATAAAAAGCCCCCCCCGGTAGATTGTTGCCATTGCTCACTTTTAAATCGTTGAGTTTGTGACTCAAAACTTTGTTAAAGTTTTACAAAATATGAAATTGATAATAAAACAAATTCCAAATTCCAAATTTGGGTTTCCGCATGCCCATATTCGCAGTAGCATTAAGTCATTCAAAATTCGATGGCCCTATGTACCGTTGTTTTATCCCAATGCGAGAAATATACATACATTTATGCGGATTTTTCATTATTGAATTTCTTCAAATATATTGCAGGAGTCTAACATTTGGTGGCAACAGTTTCAAAAGTGAAACGAGCATTTATAGTGATTCAACGCAAAATCGCAAAACGAAAACAGTAGTCCTTCAGGGACAAAGCCCCTTTGGACTAATAATCGATTCACCTTCGTTTAATCTTCTTTTAATTTTATTTATGTATTATTTTATTTCGTGTAATGTTATCGTCGCATCCAATGTATATATATTTTTAAAGTTAGATTTATTCTCTGTTTTTTATTTATTTATTTATTTATTATTATTCCATACTCATTTTCACGGAGTTCATATCGTAGCGAGTTTACGCCTTTGCTTATTCGATCTGTCAGAGAATCGGAATTTTCTAATTGTACATAACAGATCCGCCGCCCAGACGATATAAGGGTTAGGGGAGCCTCACTGCTATACCGAAGCCCCGGTTTCGAATCCCGGAGAAGGCCACTTATTAGATGCCTCTACAATAAATGGATACCACTTCTGGCCTTTGTAGTGGGCAATACCGTTAAAAGGAAGTGCCCCCCATTGGAAAAAATATATGTATATAATAAACTCAATAATTAAGACACAATACTCGGTTAAACTCAATAACCTAGAAAAAAAAGGTTCGGGTCTGTAAAGCTTTTCATGTTAAGCAGCAAATAAAAGATGATTTATTACTTGAGCACCATAAAATGTCATTTAATTCTTAACTTGCAGTTTGAAATATATAATTATGTCATGCATTTGAAACGTATATTAGAATTTACTTCAACAGAAAGTGTTTAAAAGCAATTTAAGACTAAATAAACTTCAAGCCGAGACTGGCTGACTTTTATAGGACAAAAGAACACGGGAATATAAATCCGTCTTCTTCTTTTACGTGAATTCCTTAATTCAGTTTTCTTCGAAGTGCATTGAACATTTCTGAAGGCTAACGATAGACAGAGGTAAATTTTGCCCAATCCTTAAATTTCAAAACGGCGTGCTTTAAGTAAAGTTTTTTTTTTGGGGGGGGGGGGGAGTAGCTGTTGATATGAGCTTCTTTGCTCTGGGGTATCGTTGTTCAGGTCAAGGTCAGGTTTCCGTTTTCTATTCCGATTAATAAAGCAAACAAAATTCTAGTTTCATAGTGATGCGTCGTCACAGAAGTGCATGCCCCCTGGCAAAGGTTGTTTCTTGCAAGATCAAAGGAATCTTTATAAGGGTATGGATAACTTAATGACGTGGCACTCGTTATGAAAGCATTCTCTTTTTAACTACAGTACACTGCATAGTTATTAAGACGTGTGGCATGACCCAGACTACCCCTATCTGAAAACAGGCTCACCACCGACTGAGTGATAAAGTCGCTAAACGCTGTAGTTCCATGCGGACTCATTCTCAAATCCCATTTTTCCCCATGTGTTATAAAGAGCATTCAGAATGTTCACTATGAAAGTGCCTTTTTGGGCAAAGAGCCCTAGAATGCTTTGCTGTAATTACCACAAAGCAAATCCTATCTGAAAATGTACATATTGAGTAAACTGTTTTAAATACGTCTGCAGTCAGTTTTTGAAGAACGTGTTTTTTATATAAGAAATTAATCCTACATATTTCTTTTTCAGAAAATTCGGCCTTATTTGCAGGAAGGCCTTGTTACTTCCTTGTACGAAGTAAAAGAAGTATCGTAATCGCGAAAAGCTTCAGGCAGCATATTTCAACGAAAATATCCATTTTGACAGCTACCGAATGCAATTTAACGATGTTTTTGCGTGACATCTGTACGTAAGGACAGAATAAAAGACTCTTTTCCTCTAAAAAAAATATAAAACTGCTTTAAAGTGAATTCTGAACAGAATTTTTCGTGGTGTCTGTACATACGTACGTAACGCACGTATGTATCTCGTATAACTCCAAAACGAGTAGCCTCAGAACGTTGAAATTTTGATACAGGACTGCTATAACATGTAGATGTGCACCTCGTATTTTGGTTGCAATCGGCCGCACCAAACGTATATAAATATATTTATATATATATCCACTCTCTTACCCGGCTCAATGATCCCAGTTTCTTTACTCTTATATGTTTGTGAATTGTACATTTTTTTTAAATGATTCAATTGCGTTTTCTTATCTTCCGGTTAAGGATATATTGCTTCAGGAAATCTGCAAGCAATATTTGTAGGATTATCAACAATTTAAAAGCTGCTTAAGTGCGATTAAGCCTAATTTTTAAATAACATGGCAGACATATTTGTTTCATTTGAAACAGCAGAATAGTAGATTTGTTGCCAATCTAGAGCGACTAAGCTTCGCAACAACAAAGATAACGCCTTCATTTTTCATTGCGAATTAAATCATGTTTAATCCATTTTGGAATTTTTCTAGGAAATAAGTGTAAGATTTACTTCAAAATTGTTAATATAAATATTTTGAGTTTTTATGTATTTTTGCCTTGTCGCGAATTGAGAACTGAATTAATTGAATGAGAAATACTGAATCGTCTGTGAAAAACTGTTTCGTTTTTGTTTTGTTTGCTTAAATCCTTTTATACATCGTTCTAGATTGATTATAGTATTTGAATAGAACATGTGGTAACGATTAGAGAATTCTTCAAATGATATAATTTTTGTGCATTCTGTGTTATAATATGAACGAAATATAACGTTGTTAAGGGAACCCACCGCCGGAGTGTCGCTATGGTAAAGAAACACAGTGAATTTTAAAGAGTGCATTTATTTTATTGTGGTTTACGCGCTATCGACGAAGTAGATTTAATTCAATCCAATAAGTTTAAATTAAATGCAAGAAAAAATGCGTATAATTTAATATTCCGTACAAGTAAGTCATGTGGTGTCGTCACATCAGATGTTTTTGTTTAGTCCCTGAAGGACTATTGTTTTCGTTTTGCGATTTTGCGTCGGAACTCTATAAACGGGTATCACTTTTCAAATTTTTGCCACTAAATTCTATCGCCCTGCATTATACACTCACGTTTGTGAAAATTGCAACACCATGAAGGACTTACGCGAGTGAGCTGAAATTTTCAGGAAATGCAAAGTAGCGCATGATATGCAAATGATTAGAATTGCAAATCCGTAGCGCATGCGTATGCTGAGCAGCGCCCTCTGAACGGCTGATGGATCCGAATAAATAGACGGCTGTAGCGAGGCGTGTATGGTTATCGGTGGTTATCTGCTAGTGGTAAACGTTAACTCAATCTGTACTTATGCCTCGTCGACGAAAGAGAGCGAGATTTGAACAACTTACAGAGTTTGAACGAGGGAGAATCATCGGCCTTCGTGAAGCTGGATTGTCGTATCGTGCAGTAGCCTCTCGTGTGCAGCGTAACAGCAGCACAGTGATGCGCGTTTGGAAGCAGTGGACGGACGAGTGTCGGACAACTCGGAAATCCGGGAGTGGACCCCGAAATGTGACGTCAGCTCGCGATGATAGACACCTGGTCCGCATGGCGCGGACGGACCGTACAGCTTCCTCTAGACAATTGGCAGCACTGTGGTCAATAGCTACAGGTGTTTCATTGTGTGCTTTATCAATTCGTAGACGTCTGCTGCAGTGTGGACTGCGCGCACGGACTCCTTTATACAGGATCCTCCTAACGCACGACCATCGCCGCCTGCGGCTACAATGGGCCAATCAGCATAGAGACTGGCGTGCTGATTGGCAGCATGTCGTGTTTTCTGACGAATCCCGCTTTAATTTGTGGTACCATGATGGCCGCATTCGTGTCAGACGCTATGCCGGTGAACGCCACCTTCCGGAGTGCATTATCGAACGCCACAGTGGACGAACACCCGGAGTTATGGTCTGGGGCGCCATAGCATATCATAGACGATCTCAATTGCTACGAATTGTGGGCAATCTGAACAGCAACCGGTATATCCGTGAAGTTCTACAGCCCGAAGCTGTTCCCTTCCTTCAAAGCTTGCCAGGCGCTGTATTTCAACAGGACAATGCCCGCCCTCATACTGCTCGGATTGTTAAATCCTTCTTTGCAGCGCAGCAGGTACAGCTTCATCCTTGGCCTGCGTGTTCCCCGGATATGTCGCCAATTGAACATGTGTGGGATGTCATTGGTCGGCGTCTTGCTCGTGATCCTCGTCCTGTTGCGTCTGCAGACGAACTTTGGGTACGCGTACAAACGATATGGAATGCTCTTCCTCAGTCAGACATTCAAACTTTGTTTGACTCCATGCCACGCCGTGTAGCAGCACTTATTGCGGCGCGTGGTGGCCACACAAAATACTGATTCTGATCTCTTGTTCTTGTTTGTTTGCTTTGAACATTTAATCATTTATTTGTACCACTACCACTCAACTGTGTATTAAATTGCATTCAATTATGACGATTCCTTCTTGGTGTTGCAATTTTCACAAACGTGAGTGTATTTGAAGAAGTTAAATAATGAAGAATCTGCATAAATGTGTGTATGTTTCTCGCATTGGGATAAAACAACTGTGCCTAGAGCCATTCAATTTTGAATGACGTAATCCTACTGCGAATATGGGCATCTGAAAGCCCAAATTTGAAATTTGGAATTTGTTTTATTATCGATTTCATATTTTGTAAAACTTTAACCGAATTTTTGATTAACAAACTCAACTATTTCAAAGCAAGCAATGGCAACACTCTATGAGGAAAAAAATCTTTTTATATCCAGCGCGTCGAACTGTGTGTCGGAAATTCTAAAGATAGGCTCATTTTAAAATTATTTTGGAACATTTCTGAACTGAATTTTATGGTTTAATTGCAAAAACCATGATAATTAATAAATAAATGTAACACACAAAAACGTTAAAAAAAGTCCCTTTGGACGTAATTTAAAATCTGAAACCTTTCTCTTTTTTTTTTTTTTTTTTTTTTTTTTTTTCCTCCCAGATCTTGTTATTTTACGATTTTGTGACCTACTGTTTGTTTAATAAATTGCAAATATATTTCCAAACAAGATTATAATTAGGATTTTACTCTGATTGAAATATCATTATTTATTTAAAACAGTTACAAATTTGCAAATTTTTAAGCAATATACGTTAGCTAATTCACAGCGACAAGCAAATGGAGCAACTGTTTAAAACAACTTGCGAATCCCAAAGTTTTGACTCTGGGAATATAAAAGCGTGATAAATTTCCCTGAAGTAATTCAAAAAAATCTTTACATAACATTAAGCACTTACCATCAACTCCGATTCACTAACAGCGGATTAACTAAGGCTTGTCTTTTAAAAAAATGAAGGGCTTAGTTTACCTCATGTGGCTAGAAAAAATACTGTCACAAATCATACAGCCATAAGCATAAAACAAATGGTCCGCAGAAGATACCAAAAGGTAAACGAAACTACGTGGGGTAACTGTATAGTGATAGCTAATGATGTCTGCCAGTTGAAATCTGTCAAAAAAAAAAAAAAAAAAAAAAAAAAACCGAAATATTCCAAGCATCTTTTGAATGCAAGTTTGAACTCCAAGACGTTGTTCAAAGTGTGAAGTAAATAATGACGTAAGAACGAAACATCATTAAAAGTAAAGAATAAATTACACTTAATTACTGATAATAGTTATTCTGTTACTCTGTTGTAAATAATGATATAAGAACTATTTATAGCAGAATAATTCGTTTAAAATTCTTAAACATTATATACTGTGAGATTCTAACTGTAAAATGAAGTTAGTTGGCTAGATTTCTACTTGAAATTTGAAGCGACTATTCGCTAAGTTCAAACTGTATTAATGATAAGATTAAGGAAAGGATCAAAAGACCCTTTTATTCAACTGAAGAAAGTATTTACAGTCGGCACTCCTCGTGCATACTAACCAAGTCAATACTTTTAAACTGTAACATAAAATAGAAATGTAAACTAAGATTTAGAGAAGATAGATAAAGAATAATGGAATAGAGATTAAATAAAAGTAAAGATCAAAACTAAGCCCAAGTTAAATAACCAGCCAAAACTGCACAAAGATAATTAACTCGAGCTGGCTCTTAGCCTTACCACTGACATAGACAAACCGGTAATTAATATGTTCGTCCGTAAAATAACAATTTTAAATGTCAACGAAACAACGTGGCCGAAAGGCAGAGCACGCTCTGTCTGAACCAACTCAGACACCAGCTTAAATAGCAACTTTCCACCCTACTTTGCATAACGCGCGAAACTGAAATATCATTCTGGCAGGAAATAGAAATGAAAGATAATAGAAAAGGTCAATAACTGAACAAAACTGGTTAGTCTAAAATTAAATAAGTCTATAATACAACAGAATAATAATAATTCTTTAGCTGTTATGTACAACAGAATAATTCAAGTCATTATTTACAACAATTGTTATTATTTACAACAGATCAAGTTCTATTATAATTAAGCACATAAAAATAAAGAAACTAAGCTTAGTTTCTTTACTTTTATGTGCTTATTTATAATAGAACTTGATTAGAATAGTTCTATTCTATTATAAATAAGCACATAAAAATAAAGAAACTAAGCTTAGTTTCTTTACTTTTATGTGCTTTTTTTATAATAGAATTTGATGTTAGTTGTTAATGACGTTTTCTATACTAAGCTATACTTAGACGTTAATGACGTTTCTTATTAAGACACAATAACACGCCGAATAAATACTAATTCAGAAGACAAACAACAAATTTTGTAAATATAACGCTGATTTTTGTTGTTTGTCTTCTGACGTTTCTTATTTATTATTTCTTCTTATTATTATTTTTTATGTACACAGAATACTTCTTGAGTTTGCCTCCAAGGTGAGAATCCATGGTCGGAATCAAAGTTTAAGGTATTTGTGTTCCATGGACGAATTTTTATCAGATGAAAGCCAAATTAAGAATAGAATCTGAAAACCCTATTGCCTGCTGTTAAGCGTGATGGTGGAAGCATAGTGGCATACCGATATGTACCCGTGCCTTTAAGATGGGAAATTTACTTTTTTATAAAAATTAATGTGGATCAATATAAATGTATAAATATTCTTAATGAAATCCTAAAAGCATCTGAAAAAAAATTTGGAATGCAAATACACTCAAGTCCTATCAGGATAACGATCCTAAATGTTCACTTGTGATTCTTGTACAACTGTCGCGAAGTCACCAAAACTCCTCCATATTTTTCGAACTTGAATCCTGTCCAACATGTTTGCAGAAAAGAGTAAATAAGTATGACAGTTTCACGAAGGCTCCATTTAAAGCAATTCTTAATCCAAGTCAAGATGCATGAAAAGTGTAAGTTTAGCTAAAGTATATCTATGAGTCTGTATACCTTGCTATTTTTCATGCTGTTATTAAATACAAACCGCTTGTTCAACGGGTTCGAATGAATTCATTTTCAGGGCTTTTCGAACATACTTTTTTTTTTTTTTTTTTTTTTTACGAAAAGTATTTTGAACAACTTTTTTGAAAGTAAGAAAGTTTAAAAAAGATAAAAAGATAATCAATAATATACGGGAAAGAAAAACAAACTCATTTCGCTAATATTTAGTAACTGATATTTGCAAATAAAACCGAAAAACACAAGTTTCCGAAAACAAATGTGAGCCACTGTATATGTAACTTTCAGGTTTCAGTGTTAAGTTAAACAGGTATGAAATTGTAAGTGCAGTAATCTTATGAATACAAACGACAACTAAATGTAGGTGATCATCGTCCTTTATTTATTGACGTTATTCAAAAGAATCTGGAAGAAGACGTATTTATTAATTTTGAAGGAACAAAGAAATAAAATGAGCTTAGCCATTTTGCAGTTTATTTCCTATGAATAAAGAATACGTAAATATTTTAAAGCAAGAAATGTGCTGCATAAGTAAATGGCGGTTTCCTCAATTTCAAAATTCGATGAAATGAAAACGAAAAGACCACAAAAGTGATTCGAGTAATAGAAAATCAAAGTCAACGAGACTTTAGGCAGATGTCATCCAGAAGATAAGATTTATATTGATATATAGGTAATTTATTTTTGCGTAATTTTTATTGCATGTGCAAAGAAATGAAACCAAAAATTGACGAGACATAGTGAAACTTCAGAAGCAATGTTCTTGATAAAAATTTTGCTCCGTCCACAGTTCTGATATCTATATTTTACGTTGTATTGAATATATTAAGTTTATATTTTGTGCATTAGCATTTCTCTTCATTTTCGAACACTTTAATATTTTTTCTTTAAAAATGACTTTTCTATTGCAAAGTCATTTCTTAAAGGAATAAGAATAAGATAAAATTCTGACGTATACACTTAACAACCTCTTAAGGGCTTTTTAATTTGATTATATTCTATGCTAATGTGCTCGTAATAAATTCTTCTGACCTACGTCATTTCAAAATGATTCCCTGTTATGTGATTCGTACATAATTTATGACGCAGGTATTTACATAACGGCAAAAGAGCAACTGCAGTTGTTTATCCTGTAGCATTAAAAAGCATTCAAATCAAAACATTTAATTAACCAACAGAAATGCAAATATGCTATACGTAATGTCTTTGTTTAAGTTTAATATTAATATCTCAATCTTCCCTCTTCTAATGCTTGCCTTTGTCCTGAAAACATGTTGTCTGTATCTTTTCCACTTTCCTTGTAATAATAATATGAATGTTCGGAAGTACACTAATAATTACGGAATATCAGGCGGTCGCCTTGAGACAGTTTAGATATATGTGTAACGAGTATGTTATTGTGCCAAGAATAATAGATTGTTTCAATTGGCGATGATTGCATCTTCTTTGTAATCATCCAACTTTCGTCAACATCATAATAACGAAAGCCATTCTGTAAAATGTAATAGTGGCTCAAGTTCGTTTCCAGAGCGATGGAAAAATTGCTATCATAAACTATTCAAGTAAAAAAAAAAAGGTCTACAGAGAGAAGGAACATAATATAATAATGCATAATAAAAATGAATTAAAAAATAATAACAAAAAAATCTGAAAGCTTTCCCATTTTATATTGTAAGGATCTTAAGTTTTACTAACGTTTATTTTATTTTAAATCTTTACTATCACTTCTTATTTTCTACTTCCGGCCAGAATTATAAGCGTTAAGGTTTTTATGCAAAGTTTGTCTGGCGAACGCCAAGTATTTAAGTTGTGGCTTTTTGCCAAGCGAGAGAGAGGAAGCAGTGAGTCGACGCAGGCCGCTTACCTTAGAAGTTACGCAGTTGCTGTTTGCCTTCCAGACCAGAGGTTTTAATCCTCTTGATAAATTTTAAACGCATTGTAGTGTTCACAGTTCTCTGTGCTACATACGCTTCCTGTTAATATAAGGCCAATCTTCCACGTTTATTATTCTAAAGTTAAATTAGAGTTTAGTTTTATTTTTATACTTTTACGTTTTGACCCCAAGTAGCGGGTCGGTGTATTCCGAAGTACGGAAGTCATGAAAAATTCCCGAAGAAGGTTAGAAGGAACATTGAACCTGATAATATGACGCCCAAAGGGACTTCTTTTTATTTACATACTCATACACGTTTCGAAAGCATTGGGCTAAAAAATATTTAAAAACAGCATATCTTTAAAATTACCGGAGATAAAATTTGAGATAAAAATGTTTTATTCCGCACAGTGATGCTACCGCTCCCTGAGTTTGTTAATCCAAATTTCGTTAAAGGCTTACAAAATATGAAATAAATAATAAAACAAATTAAAATTTAAAATTCGTTCTTCCAAGTACTAATATTCGGGTGGAGGACTACGTTTTCAAAATCTGATGGCTCTAGGTACCGTTGTTTTTTCACAATGTGAGAAACATGCATACATTCATGAAGATTCTTCATTATTTAATTTCTTTAAATATAATACAGGGCGATAATTTTTGGTGGCAAAAATTTAAAAAGTTATTCAACACTTTTAATGATTCGACGCAAATGTCGTTTTGAGACTAACACCCATTCTGGGCTGGTGCTCCTTTGGGCTAAAAAGACAAAACGAAAAATGCCTGTATAACAATTTAATATTAAACGACGTCATACTATTTGGAAATAGTTTCTATCCAGAGTAGTATATAATTTAATAAGCAACAATTGTTATTCTGAAGTATATTGTACAGTCAAAACAAAAATGTCTAACCAACGTTTCTTCGTGAATTAGAATTCAAGGATATTATTCAAGTTCTCTTGTGAATGTTGTTCTTTGATGTCTCTTCTGCTATTGATAGCATGTTCTTTTGGTTTGGATACTGTGTAGAGTCATTAGGTCATTTCGAAGCAGGAGACGTAAAAAATTAGCAATGCCATCGCTGGGATTCGAACCCCGGACCTCTCGAATACGCGTCGAGCGTGGTGACCATAACACCACGAAGGCATGCTAAGAAGGCGGGAGAAATACCTTATAACTGAATTCGCTGATCAAATGGAAGTTTAAACTGCTTGAAAACACAAATAAATTGTTACTTCTATTTGTTTGTTTGGTAACTATAACTTCCTGTGTTCTTTAATTGCTCTCGAATCAGCTGTGATTTTGAGTAACAATTGGATATCCTCCTGGTATTTTACCTTTGTAAATCGGAAGATGACTGTAATTACTTTGAGTTCAAGGAGCAATGCATATTTCGCTTTCAGCAGCAGAAATTTTATGTAAAATCATAATCTAAATAGTATATTGGGGGGGGGGGGAATTAGTATTTTTAAAAAGTTGATTTCTTACTCTAGAACGCATCTTTTTTCTCACATAAGCGTCTCTAGAAACTGAGTGAATCTTAGAATATATGGTGCCTTAAATTTCATATTTTTCCCACAAATAACTAATTATTCTAAAATAATAAATTTTTCGTAATTACTAATATGAATTGAAATAATTCAAAACACACCGCATTTCTTCGATTTTTAAGACGCATTTTCCCCAAAATAAGCATGTTAAAAGCGGAATGCGTTTAAGAATTGCATATTTTCGGAATTACTGAATTCTCCAAGTTCTGAGTAACACATTTTTCAAATGGAAATTGGAAACATATAATATTTCTTTGACCCTAAGATGGCCCTTTTCTCACTTGCTTGCCTTGCTAAAAAGAGTGCATGTCTTAAAAATCAATTATGTCTTGGAATCGCAGATTTTTTTGAATTATTGATCATTACGAGAAAAACAATTTTTAAAATTACAAATATAAATAGGAAATCAAAGTATACCATATTTATTTGATTTCAAGATGCATATTTTCCGCTTATAAGTATCGCTAAAAATAGCGAGCGTTTAAAGATGTCTGAGAATTACCAATTTTTTTCCCGAATTGTTACTTATTCTGAAACAATATTTTTTTCAAAAGTATTGATTTAAATTATAATTTTATTGTAATTAATAAAGGAATCCATTATTTAAAAAACATCTGCTGATTATATTTTAACGTTTTATTGCATTCGTTTCATTTTCTTAGAATTAAAGACTTTTTCTCATTGGTGGCCATGAAATTAAGAGTCCATCTTGCTGTGATGGTACCTTGAAAGATAAAAAAATACAGCATTTAATGTTTTGAGTAGAAATGTGGAACGCAGGCGATTCAGTTTCGCTTAATTACGAACAAAAATATGAATTATTAAATCTTTCTTTAAAACTCGATTTTAAATATTCAGAAAATTTAAACTTACTACCGTATACCGAACTTACTTGTAATGGTAGTTAAATGGTTCAAAATACAGAAGTGAAAAAATTAATTTGAATATTTAAGTATCCTATGAAAGAAGCAAAAACCTTTGTGCAGTTTTACTAAATCTAACAATTTCATATTATATTCCGGTCTTTTTACAGATCTTTAATGTTCTAGCATGCTCACAACAAATACATAATTTTCTTCTTTTCAAACACTAATAATATTACTATTATCAACAACTACACTATCTCTCATTTAAATATCATCTGCTTAACAGACTTTAAAGGGAATTCTTTGTTTGATTTTTTACGGTAATACCTGCAGTTACGGATTCAGTGACTGAACAACAAGGGTAAAAAATTGTCTTTGTAAGATACAGTTATTATCAAGCAGCTCATTGTAAACAAAAGGTATAATTATTTTGATCCCTCCCCTTTATTACCCAGATTTTTTTAACAAAATGTGTATTTTAACATATTTTTTCGACTGTAGAATGCATCTTTTTTCCTTTATAAACCTCCCTAAAAATGAAGAGTACATTTTAAAATCGCATTTTTTTTTTCCGAATTACGATTCCTTCTAAAAATAATTTTTTTTTCAAAATCACTAATATTAATTACAATTCAAAACGAAAGACGCTGAACACTGCTAGTTCGGTCCGAGGTTCGAATCCCGCGAACGGGCTGGCTGTATGGGAGTTTTCGTGGTTTTCCCCATGTGTAACGTGTATACGAGCCAGTTTTCCTTAGAAAGTCCTCCACGAAGGCATCCCTCCCTTTAGGCAGATAGCCCTCCTGTACTTTGCCATAATTAAATAATCCAATCCAATTCAAAACATTGAAAACATAACGTATTTTTTTAGACGCAGCTCTTCCCAACAAATGTCTTACTATAAGCGGAAAATGTATTAAAATCGATGATGTCTTAAAACCTTACAACTGCATATTTTCTCCAATTACTAATTATTTTGAAGTAATACATTTTTCAGAATTTCTTTTACAAATGAAAGATTCAAATATTTCAAATTTCCTCAATTCCAAGATGCATATTTTTCCTTACAAGTCTCGCTAAAAACAGAGTGCGTTTTCGAGTTAAATGTGTCTTAGAATTGCAGATTTTCCAGTGCTACTAGTTATTCAGAAAACTGACATTTTAAAATTTACAAATTCAAATGAGAATCTTATTGTTGTTAATGATATGCATCTTAGAAAAGTTCTAGTCTTTGAAACTATATAAGTCGATCATTTCCTGTTCTCTAAACTGAAATCTTATCTTAGAAAGCAGCATTTTACAAGCACTTAAAGTATTCAGAAAATTGTAACGATAGGAAAGAGAGTCTGGCCCAAAAGTTGATTTCTACAAAGCAATCCAAAATATCTACGAACATGCCGAAAGTTGTACAGAAGAAGAAGGAATATTCGTAGGAAGAGTAAACTGTAATAAAATGTTTTTCCTTCAGATATCGTCCATATATGAACTCAGTCCTGAAAGTTTGTAGGCGTACTGTGCACGAGTTTAACACTTTTCCATTTTATCAGTTCCCCATATTTTATATTAAGAAAAACAAACAAATAGCCACAAGGGCTATTAGTCTCGAAACGGCATTTTGCGTCGAATAACTATAAGCGGCTGATCACTTTTCAAATTGTTGCCATCAAATATTATCGTCCTGAATTATATTTAAAGAAATTGAATAATGAAGAATCTACATGAATGTATGTATGTTTCTCGCATTGTGAAAAAACAATGGTACATACAGTCATCAAATTCTGAATAACATAGTCCTCCACCCGAACATGGGCACCTGGAAGCCCGAATGTTTAATTTCGAATTTGTTTTACTGTCTATTCCATATTTTGCAAAGCTTTGACGAATTTTTTATTAAAAATCTCAACAATTTCAAAGCGAGCAGTGGCAAAACTATGCGGAATACTCCAGCGCGCGAGACAGTATATCGGAAATTTTAAAGATATGCTTCTTTTAAATATTTTTAGCCCAATGTGGAATAGCCCAAATGCTTTCGAAACTCTTAACGTTTTGTGTGTTACATTTATTCATTAAATATCATGTTCTTCGCCCATAAACAATAAAATTCAATTCAATAGCAATATCACAAAATATTTAAAAGAGAATTTTTGATACACAGTCTGGCCGCTGGAGATTTTTTTTTTTTTTTTTTTTTTTTCCGTACAGTGTTGCATTGCTTGTTTTGAAATCATTCAGTTTCTTAATCAAAAACTCATAAATGTTTTACAAACTATGAAATAGATAATAAAACAAATTCCAAACTCCAAATTTGGGCTTCCAGATGCCCATACTCGGTGGAGACGTATGTTATTCAAAATTTGATGGCTCTAGGTACCGTTGTTTTATCACAATACGAGAAACATGCATACATTTATGTGGATTCTTCGTTATTTAATTTCTTGTGGCTAGAATTTAAAAAGTGATTCGCCGTTTATAGTGAATCAACACAAAATACCAAAACGAAATTAATAGCTCTTCTGGGGAAGTTGCCTCTTTCAGCTAATAAAATTACTTCAGCTTCATTAGAAAAAAATTCGATAAATTGGGGCTAAAAGAATTCCATTTATCGAAAAGAGTTATCATAAATGTTCAATATATTTAGTCTATGGTTAACATTTAATTCAATTGATAAAAATTCTTTCGAATTATCAAAATTATAATGCAATTGGCAAAATACGATCTTGGTGTGGGATAAATATTTTCTTCCCTTTTACTAATTTCACCGCCTGAGGGAAAAATGCACAGTGTATGCTATTTCAGAAGTGTCGGCTTAAATGATAAACATAGCATCTTAAAAAGCACAAAAAAGGCACTCTAATAATTTATTCTATTACATATTTAAAAGGACTTATCAATTTCAATAATATTCTTTTTTCCTACAAAAAAGATAATGTCTTATTTATGCATAGATTTTACATTACTGCAACAAATCAGAAATTTCTGAATCATATGCCGAAACATTTAGGGGGTATATACGAAGGGGAGAAATATGCAAACAAATATTGTACTATAATTTATTTTAATTAATCTCAACACACAGGTACCATTCTTTTAGAAATAATTATATGATTTGTCTATGACAGCGCCTTTTCAATGAATTAAACTCCAATGAAATAACTGTTTACATAAAGTCTGTTCTTTTCAGTACAAAACCTAGATATTAACAATGATTAATAAAGTTAGAAATACTGAAAATAATGGTAGATAAATAAATAAATTATTATTTACAAACAAAATAGTAATAAATATATTACTATATATCAAGGAGCAGAATATGTTATTATATAGATAAGAACTGATATTACACAGAGGTCAAAAGTTCAAACTATTTGTAAACATTTTTAATATTAAAATAATTATAAAAAAACACAGATTTATTTATTTTTGAACGCGGATTATTTTAAACTTTTCTAAGCATCATATTGAGAGTATTACTTTTTAAAATATAATTCAGATTTTAATGTAATTTCAAATCATACTTCAAAAGTGGAATAAAAATACTACTACAGTTAATTTTATAAATGATATTAATTCTAGGTTAACATCAGCAAGAAAGGTATAATTGTTTAAAAAGTATAATAATCTTAATTCAGAAATATATGGAATTCTTTTATTGAACGTCTTCTAAATTTCTGAAAATTGGTCAACATTTAAAAGTAAAGTATTCTGATTTAAAATTCTAAATAATATATTTTGAAATAAAATTTTAAAAATATGATGGAGAAAACTGAATAATCTTCGATTTTATTCATTTTAGTGATAAATGAGAAGGAAATTTATATTTGTTTTTACATGCACCTTATGTCTTTCCTTTGATAACAAAAATCCTTATTATTTTTATACTTCTAAGATGATTGATTCCTCGCGGGAAAACTATCTTATCAAATCAGAAATATTTAAAAGCCGTAGCACAGAAAATTTTACAGATTATATCCATTTTGAAAGGTGTGGAAAGAAAGTTTCTAGAATATAATGTTAAAAAGCAAATCGAGTGCTTACATGACGTCACTTTCTGCCGTGTGAAGTCGTTAACAACCCTTTTTTTTAGTGCATATTTGTATTTGATCAACAAATGTGACGCAGATAGCATCGTACATTATTGCATCTTTTTCTTGGTTGAAAGTCGGCAGTGCCATCTATGAGAATATTCTTAAACTATTCAATATAGTTGTAATCTAATGAGAAAAACAGTCATAAGGCAAAATAAAACGTTAAACATAAAAACAAAATTTTTATTAGAAACTTCCAGAACTGCCATAATATGGCGTCTGCAAAACGTCAGATTTTTTTGAAAGAATTTATTGCAAAAACGTTTTGATCAATACACAACTCGTGCCACTTTTATTGCTATAACTTTTTTAATGTGTAATAAGCACAAAGTTACAGTGTTTTTTTTATTGTTGTGATTATTAAATAATAATTAATTAAAGAATTATCTAAAACGTGTTACTTTAACGGATTTTTGAAGAATGGTATTTGGTAATTACGTGAAGAAAGTATTTGAACTCACTAGAACCATAACCCATTCGAACTTACGAATGAAAATATTGGGAAATAAAAAAAAAAAAAAAAAAAAAAAAAAAAAAGATACAAAAATTCCTAGAACTTTGGAACATTCTATATACAAGCAAAATAAGCATTTTTGGAAATGAGGGAATTTTTATGTTTCGTTTATCATATTTTTTTTTTTAATTATAAATTATAATATTGAAAATGAGAGATATTGAACTGTTTTCCTTATCAGCTTTAGCATATACAAACTATTTCTATCTCAACTAAAATAAAACCGCAGAATTAGTTTTTATTTACATCAGCCCTAAAATTAAATGTATCTCTTTTTATTTTTGTTCATTTAAAATTAATACATCACTTATTTGCGCAAAACGGTACAATCAGTTTGACTTAATTAAAACATTATTGTTTACTGTCACAAATCAACATAATTCACTTGCTATTTAGGTTCAAACTTTAATTATAACAGCAAAATTATCAGGCAAAGTTTCCGAAAATTTCTTTGTCTCACCGCCTTCTTTTCGTAGTTTATTTGGTTCAACACCTTCTACCCTTGCAATAATGATATATTTTAAATACCCTTTGAATGGCATTTACGGGCACTGACTGAAAACAATTAAAACTTTTAGACATTTACTGCACTTCTACTGCCCGAAATTAATAACCAAAATGCATCTCACGGTACGAAAACAAAACAGTAATGATTAAAGAATTTTGATAGTCTTTCAATGGTCGAGCGAATGGGAGCGCTGAACACTGATAACTGAACTAACGTTCAGATCTCTGTGAAAGTATAGAGTAAAAACTATTGTAATAATAGAAGTTATTCTCAGTTAAGTGTTAGATAAAAAAATATGTAAATCAAGTTTCTCATTTAATTTATTAATAGCTTCTTAATTCCTCATTTTTAATTTGCATATTTCTTTTCTCTATTCTAAAAATAACAACATTTCTGGACTGCGCCATTTCTAGATAATCTACGCCACAAAGCTTGCGTAACGCTGACGACGTAGTTAATTTTAAATCTAAACTCTGAGAACTGAAACCTAACTTGAACCAGATCATAAGGTCTATTTTTAGACCAAGTGGATCTTGTCCTATTCCTCTCATTTGTACCAAACTTAAACTAAAACCTTTTTTTTTAACAGACTGCCATATTGGATAAATGCGCACTTTTAATGCATCCAAGCAGCAGCATCTGTGCTGCTCTGACGCCGGTATGCTCTCTTCCTATCCCAATAGTGTTAAAAAATGTAAATGTTCTTGAATAGGCACGATTAGAGAGCCAAATGAATTGTGGCCACAAATGTAAATTTAAATAAAAATGGAACATAATCCGCATTGACTTTTTCCTTTTCAATATGAATCGTCACTACTCTAAGCATCAAGGATCTACGCCAAACAACATTGCTACGCTTCTACGTCTCAGTGTTACATCAGTATTTCCAAATTTTGCTTTTATCATACACACACACATATGATTCACTAGATTATAGCAAAACACATTAGAGAACATTTTAGTGTCTTTAATGCACCAAGATAGCTCTAGTGGGCCGCCGAGATGGTATAGTGATTAGAGGAGCCTACTGCGGTGCCGAAGCGTGCGGGTTTGAATCCCGGAGAAGGCATGGATGTTTGTAAATGTATAGTGGTATGGTATAGCTTGGTGGCAGGAATAGAGGGGTGGGAGACTCTCGGACTCGCCCCCCATGGTGCTCTTCATGAAAATTAGGGTGCGGAACAGAGCGAAGTCGTACTGTCACATTATGGTGCTCAAGGCTCTTTCTTGCCAACGACAGGCGTAATCTTGCTGTCCTTGACAGGATGAACTTCGATGTTACTTTCAGACGAAGGAGATAAGTCGCAACACAATGCAACAGCTCTAGCGGCAAAGCCGCTTGAGAGCCCAATTGAGAAAGACCACCTAAGGAAAATTGGCTCATAATGATGTTACACATGTAAAATGACGAAAATGATCATAAGTAGGCTCGGTCGCAGAGATTTGGACCCAAAGAACGATTCGGTTAGTTTAACTTATTTGGATACGGTACATGGCAAGTGCTTTATTCTTAAGAGGAATAATGCCTTCTAGAAGACATCGTAAAGAAAAACTGGCTAGTATTTCGGTCATACATTAAGGAAAACGCGAAAACGAATGATTTAGTCAGTCCATTCTCCTGGTTTCGAGCTCGGGTCGAAACTCCAGTATTGAGAGGTCTTAACCATTTGGCCATTAGTGGAGCGAATACGAGACGTTTGGCTGGTTAGTTGGCTGAGTTAAAGTACGCTACGTCTATCTGCCGGAGGACCTTCGCAGATGGCATTTTTAGTGAAACTGAGTCTTAGTCAAACTACACGCTACAAAAGCCCATACGCAGCTATTTGTTCACTGGGTTAATTTTGGTTTATTTTATTACTGCAAAGCACACGAGGTCTATCTGGCCAAGGGTAGGGATGCCTTCCTGGAGGGTTTTTCTAGGAGAAACTGGCTCGTATACGCGTTAGACATGGGAAAAACCATGAAAACGTCCATGCGGGGATTCGAACTCTGTACCGAAATTTTACTGTACCGCTTGATCACAGGTGGGCTCCATTCACTGGGATCAACACGAGACTGAGCTATTAGTGATGAAGGATGTAATCCGTCTGGCCGCTATTGGACTCATATTTATCGAAAGAATGTGATACAGAACGTGCTATTGGTCGCCACTGCAAGTACGAGCACGTGGTCATGTTTCTAGAATTTTAAGCTCATAGTTTGTAACTTCCGTTCTCTTAGTATGAAACAAAAAGGAATCTACATATAATTTAGAGCAGCAAGCACGAAGGATCGCCTGATAGTACATTCATGTAACGCCATAGATCAACTAATTGTACAGTCATGCATCTTTACAAAATTCTTCTTTTGATTCTTGCAAAGATGCTTGACTGTAATATTTGTATAGTTCTTGTTTCAAAAGATTTTAGAGAACTAAATTTTCCAAGCATCTTCGTATTTCCCATTTGTTTCATGATATTTCCTTCCTGTCCCTTGGTCCAGCATCTAGTTTTCCTCTGTTGCATCTGTTGTTGCCACGTTGAGAAACTACATATTGTGGTAATCTACACATCGTGCACATTAATCATTGTCGTTACTTCTTAAAAGAAACATCTAATTCACTGTATTATTCATTTTTATTCTTAAATCAACGAAATCTTTAAAAAAAAACCCCATAAATAAGTTAACATCAAGCTCATTTTTGGCACAAAAATGCAAAACAGAAGATTCGATAGCTGAAGCTCGGAATATCACGATTCTGGATAATGGAAATCCTCTTTGTTCGTGAAGAAGATGCTGTGTTTAAATGATATTTTAATGAATTATTGCTCGCACCCTACTTAATAGATATATGATGTCTTTCTCTGTTAGTTAACTTTTCCCGTTTTTATATGTTTTAAAATAAACATTTCCTCGATGAAATGTAGGGTGTATTTTATTTATTATATGTATTTTATTATTAATGGCTGGAATCTCATTCTGAGAAGCACAACCTATAACAGCAATCTGGTGATTCGCATTGTAAAATACGGAAATGGAAATAAGAGCATTAGAGGGAATAACTGTAATTGAGGTAGAAAGGAATTGCAGCAATTTGAAGTTTTAATTGTTCAACATTAGATTGAAGTTGGTTTCAAAAATGACTTCTGAGCATTTTGGGGGGGGGGACAGAACTGGTTTCTTTTTTAACATCTTGGGGGAGGGGGTTAGGAAAGAGGTATTTATTTCTTTCCAGTTCACAAGTGTTCGCAATTCAGCCAAATAGAAAATATTCCGTTTAAAGGAAATATTTGTTGTAAGTTTTGCGTGCAAATGATGCAGGTCTACTCTTTAAATAATTAAGTCCCTTCCTTTGGTTAAAATCTCAAAGAGGCGTTAATTTAAAATGAAATTAATACCACATTAAATTGTTTTCCCCTACAACTTAATTCCATCTATTTATACTATATCACTTTGAACAGCTAATTTCAAATGTATGATTTTTCTCGCTATGCCTTTAATTTTTGGTGTATTTATTCTTAAAATAGTTAGTCTATCTCTTCAGATAAAAATTACTTCAGGCACTAAATTGAAATGTAAACACTGATATCAGTTTGTAATTTTTTTATCTTGCAATTTGTATATTCTAATTTCACAAATACTTCTTTTAACTTTTAAATTTTAATAGTGAATGTGTAAAACTATAATGTGAAATTTTCATAATGCAATTTGCTTTCCGCCTATCTAGCTAAAATACAGAACAGCCATTCACGGCAAATAAACAATATGAATCATAACCGAATGATACGTTCAATCTAAAACTGTTTTAGCAATAATTAAAGCAGAAGGTTTAATCAACTCTTCAGCGATCGTGTGAGGGTTTTTTTTTTTTTTTTTTTTTTACATAAATATGCATTTAGTCGTACACCAACAACTAAATGTTTAATTATCAAGCATCATCCGATAGAAGTAATGTTAGCTGCCACATAAATTATTTATCTTTGCATAAACAACCTGGTTTGTAAATAAATGATGCATCACATTGGTTCAATTAAATGTTCACGAATCATCACTCATAAGATGAAAATAGTATTAGATGTTCAGGAATGAACTAAGAATTCAATTTATTGTTAAAAAAATTTCTAGCAAAAATATAATTAGATGTCAAATAAATTACTTTCTTTCTCGAAAACAATTTGATTTGAAACAGTATAATAAAAAATATTAAAGTAATGAATTTTGAAAATACTTAATTTTGTTCAATTCAAAATAGATACAGTTTCAGATAAAGATGGCAGCACCAGACAATATACACCCAAAACAACAAGTTTAACAAGATCACAAATTAGCTATTCTAACTTCGCATAACGATAATAGATGGCGATACTAAACAGGGCTGAGAAATTCTCTTACAGCTTTATTTGGATCACTGAATTTTCATAGTGATATTTAATAAGAATAACTAATATTTAATGATAATACTGATATTTAATAACAATAAGGTATGGGATTCGTATTTAATAGACATTAAATAAGAGTAAGAAAAGCACTAAATCAGTTAAAAACAGAAATTTATGGAAATAGCTTGCCTTAGTGCTTCGGAAAGATTTTAATAACTAACTTCGGCAGGAAACACAAAATTTTCTTCTTCCGAAAAACTTTCAAGAAATTTTATAGTAAAACTTTTTTGATTATTCGTACAATATTAATTCATTCTCAACCTCAGTTTATTTTAAATTTGTAGAGCAACCTCATTTATGAAAGCTAGTTCAAGGAAGACTAGAAGAGAAACACGCTAATGTGACAATCAAAATCGTAAAACACAACCTTATATTTAGCGTAGGTATAATGAAACACTCAATCGATTTCGAGGGCAGCTAAAGGTCCCTCCTCATCAGGAGAAAGAAATACATAGAAATAAGAGAAATAGGAATCACAGAAAGACGTGGTGCTTATCAGCAGTGCACGTGGTTATAACTAGATTTTTAATCAGAGTTGCACTGGCCGCCTACTTTTACTGAGCCAGGCTGTCTGATCAAGCATAAAGAAATAATAGCGAAGTTAAAATAGGGAGCGAGGGGCAAATGCACATTACGCTCAAAATCTGACCTTCAAATAATGGAAAGCTGACTGACTGACTGACTGATAACTTATAGCCAGAATACCACTGAGATCAGTAGTTTATCTGGCTCAATCAAATTTATGCCGGATGGGCACAATAACATAGAACTATCTTCACATAATGTCCGCAGTAAGGAGGAGAAAGACGGATAAAGAATAGGAAGACCAGCAACGCAAGAGCTCACAAGCAAGTAACCGGCCCGGTAAAGGCGTGACTAAGTGGGAGTCATAAAATGAGTGTAGAATGTGAATAAAACTAGAGAATTTAAGAAATACACAGTACAATAAATGAGTAAAATACAAAATTAAGAATGCTAATAAACACACTGGGTACATCATTTACAGGTGGGCACTAGGTGGGAAAGTTCGGGTCCCTGATAAGGTGGGCCGCAAGTGGGCGCAGTTTGGCGTCCTCATTCAATATTTCGTAGGTAAAGATATCAAAATTTCTCATATGGTCACAGTTCAGAGCTTTCGTGAAGAATTTCCTGTTGATCTTATTCAGGTGCTCTTCTAGAGTGTCCAGTCTTAAGTCACAGTGTAGTGTAGCATTGCTCACAAAAAAAGTGAGCATGGGTGATAAGCCTTAAGACTTTGTTTTGCATGATTTGAAGTCTTTTTATATCCTCCTTGGTAGCCGTGCACCAGGCCGGCGACGCATAAGTCATCAATGGCCTAATTGCCGTGATATAAACTAGCCTCTTTTTCCTGAGGTCTAAGCTAGAATAATTACCCAATATAGGGATGAGACTATTTACAACAGTGAAAATTTTTCTTCTGACCTCTGTTATATGATCTCCCCATTTTAATCTTTCATTTAGCATTACTCCTAAATATTTCGCCTTACTAACTCTAGGAATCTCTTCAGAGAATAAGAAGAGCTTACTGTTAATAGTCAACTGTGTATTTTTCCTTCTTATCAATAATAATTGCGATTTGCTGGCATTAATAGCAATTCTCCAAGTCTTACACCACTTTTCTACCACTGGTAGAAGCTCCTGTAATTTCTTGATTGCATGGTGTGCGTTTGCGGACTTTACGGCTAATGCCGTATCGTCCGCATAGCACCCAAGAAAGTAATTTCTGCCAATGTGAGCCCTAGGAAAGTCATGAACATAAAATAAATACAGGACGGGCCCTAAAATGGATCCCTGTGGGACGCCTGCATTCATGGTGCGTAAACTGGAGATGTCCTTTCCAATAGCCACAGTGAATTTCCTATTAGTGATGAAAGACATAATTAGCTGAATCAGCTCTCTATCCATAGGGAGATTTATAAGTTTATAAATAAGCCCCTCATGCCAGACGCGGTCGAATGCCTTCGCCACATCTAGCATGAGTAAGGCGACATTTTGTTTCTTGTGAAGCGCATCCCCACAAAACTCGACGAGCCGAACCAGCTGCTTCGTTGTTGAAAGCTTTCTCCGGAAACCAAATTGTTCCGGAGGCAGTAATTCAATATAGTTTTTCAATCTGCTGTAGATTAATCACTCAAAGACCTTTCCTAGTCCCGGAAGCAAGCTAATGGGCCTGTACCCATCTGGCTTAGTGTTATCCTTGCCGGGTTTAGGCAATAAAATAACTTTTGCGATTTTCCATTTTGTGGGAAAATAGCATTGACTAAGACACGCATTGATAATACTCGTGAATTTTGTCACAACATTGCAGGGCAGATTTCTAAGTGCGTGATTATTAATACCGTCTATGCCAGGGGCCTTTTTGACTTTAAGCTTCTTTGTGATTTCTTTGATCTCACTGGGGGTAGCAGTGGCCATGTACCTCTTAGCAGTGTGGGCATTAAGCCAATCCCTAACAAAGTAGCATGCCTCATTGACAAAATTAATGTCCATGGGCGTCATGTTAGGTCTGAACTGCTCTTCTAAATGGTCCGCAAGGACTGTCGATTTGTCTTTATTGTTGAGAGCAACAGAGTTTTCAGTATAAATCGGCTTATTGCATGTACGCTGCCTTTTCAAGTTACGCATGAACGTCCAGAGACTGCCATCATTCGGACTAAGATTCTGAATTTTTTCTTCCCATACATCTCTCTTATGCTCATCTATTTTCTTTTTAATTATTTTATTTAATTTGTTCATATCTCTTTTAACGTGAGGGCTCCATGTAAGGTGCCACGCTTTCCTCATCCTATTCCGGTCCTTAATCATCTCTCTAATTTCCTGTGGCAGAATGCCAGCGTTATTATTTCTTCTCACGTGTCTAGAGGCATTTTCAATAGCATTATTGATTGAATCAGTGAGGGTATCAACTGCATCATCTATATCTTTCCGCGAGTTCAGAGAATCAAAGATGGGCGGATTCTGACTGAGAAACTTCTGGAACTTATTCCAGTCAGTCGTGCGGATCATTTCATTTTCTGCCTCTTTAGTAGTGCCTAGGTAAGCAATGACCGGTATATGGTCAGAGCTCAATTCGTGCTTTACTTCAGTATAAATAGGGATTGAAGTATTTGTCAGAAGAATATCAAGAAGGTCTGCATTTCTTGGGTTCTGTGGTCTATACGTATACTCCTCAGTAACATGCAAGGCAACTGGGTAATTATTTATAAATTCATAGAGGACCTTACCATTTTGGTTAGTTTTACGGCACCCCCACTCGGAGTGCTTTGCGTTGAGATCACCCGTTAGGATATACTTATTAGTGTCAGAAAGAAGTTTGGAAAGAACACTTTCCGTCAGTAGTTTCCTGGGGGGATTATAAAATGAAATGAAATTCAAATTACCATATTGCGGTAAGTACACTGAGACTGCGACCATCTCATGTCCGTCGTTTCTATCTTGGCTAATCAAACAGGACTGTAGCGAGTTTCGCACATAAATTGCGGCCCCCCCACCACGGTGACTCAAACGATCGCACCTATATGTGCGGTAATTAGGCAAATTTATACGCACGCATGGCGTGGCAAAAGTCTCTGTTACAAGGGCAATATCAATATTGTGATTGTTAAGGAAGTTTAAAAATTCCGTCAACTTGTTCTGAATGGCATGAGCATTCCAGAATGCTAATTTTATGGGATCTCCTTGTGTGGTGTACCTATCCATTAAGATCTTGATTTATGGTAGTTTTGTCCTTATGAGTAGGTGCATTTTGTCCTATTTGCTGTGTTAAAAGAAAGCCGGAGCTCTTAATGACAGATACAAGCTCGGCCAGGTGTGCAAAAACAGTTTTTGCTTCCTTGATCGTGTCTGCATACAAACCAGTAGACAGGGCATGTGCAAATGATTTATTTTCTATAACCCTACTAGTATAGACTTTTGGCTTATCTTGTTTCTTTTTAGGGAACATCTCACAACCCCTAAAGTTCGAGGTATGAGATTGTTTACAGTTCGCACAACATGGTGGCAAGTCAGAGTTTTTATTAGGGCATTCAAAGGACAAATGTCCCTCTCCGCATCTCACGCACTTGGGTGCATAGTTACAGCCAGTTTGCGTATGATGAAATCCTTGGCACCTATAGCATTGTAGCGTGCCCGATCTACCTTTATAATTTTCGACTTTAATTCCTAGGTCACATAAGTGAGTTTCGTTGTGTATATCTTTGGATTTGGGTTTCTTAGGCAGAGTAACTAAAAATAGCGGAAGTTTAATAACCTCCCCTTTTCTTCTGCGCGTAAGTTGTTTAACTGATTCAACTTTGTATCCTAAATCCTCTAACTCCTCTTGTATTTCTACCGTATCTGTATCTCTTAAAAGACCTCTTATCACAACTTTTATGTCTTTATCCTCAGGAAGCGTGAAAGAGTGATGTTCCACTTTCGTGTCTTTTAAATAAGTAACAGTCTGCCTGTAATGTTCAGGGTTTCTGATGAAAATTTTAATCCCTTTATTATTCTTATTAGAGTTAAACTCAATGTTTCTCTGTTTAAGTACCCTAGCTATGTTTTTCCAAGTAGGGTAATCTACTTTAATAGTTATGGGTGGTATCCGTGACTTTTTCACAAATTCCGTTTCTATGTTTTCATCTGAGCTTGTATTTTGTTTAGACGTACTAGCGTCCGTGTCCATACTATTGTTATCCTCACCATTAGTGGCATTTTCACTAAGTCTCTCCTCCATGGTGTTCATTTGAGTTGCGCCAGCCTGGGGAATATGAGCGTCAGTTCGCCCAGTCGGGCACGTGACCTCATCTGGATAACTGAGTGGTCGCGCTGCGTTTTCGGTTCCAGACCTACTCGCTGCAGCCTGTTTCTCAGTTCCTTCACGAGATGGCGCCACATTATTGTGGCTGCTGACCGCAAACTCAGAGCTCAGTGTTTGTGTAATTTTACTACCTATGTTCTGACTAGGCGAGATTTTTAAGCTTTTGGGAGCCTTCGGTTTGGGATTTCGTTTCAAGCTAACATCACCTTCATGTCTGGTACTGTGCGTGTACTGTTCGACAGTAAGTGCGGAGTCATCATCAGCTATGTTCGCAAGAACATCAAATTTGTTTTGCACCTCAGGAGGGTCCGATTCAGTATCGCTCAGAGTACGTTTCGTACTTTTGGTAACAGCAGTCCAATGCATATCGTGTTGTGAGACATCAGCATGATGGGAATCAATATCATTAGACGCTAACCGGTTAGAACCGACTTGAGCTAAGCCTAGTTCAGAGCCACGTGCAGAGTTCAGACTTGCACGTACTTTATCCGATAGGTTAGGAAGAAGCTTTAATAGAAAATCCAGATCAATTCTTTCATCCTCAGTCAAAGGTAAATCCTTCTCTTTGGAAGTTAATTCCGCATATCGAGCGAAAATTAGTTTGACCAGTGACATGTTGATCAAGTCCTTAAACCAGTTCAGTCATCAGGGAAAAATAGATGCAAAGAATCAGTAAAATCGCACTAAGGCCTTTTTACTACTCTTTGGTCACTTAAGACCGGTGAGCAACCTTTTATGTGCTAAGAACTGATCGCAGAAGAAAAATCAAATCGATTTGGTAAAACCGAGAGCCGTGCTAAGACAACCTTCACGTGCGACTGACAAACCGAGTATCTAAGTAATGGGAAGCAACCACTGAACGGATTTTTATACCCTCTGGTAGTACCAAGTGCGAGGAGGTAACGCCATCTATCGGCAAAAATAATTGAATTAAGACAGTAGAATTTTAAAGGCATTAGGAAGGACTGGATTGGACTTCAAATCATTAACTAAACTTTCTAAATCTTTGTGAATGTGAAAAGCCTCAAGAAAATCCAATTCGCCTATGGAAGAAGCCTTTTGGATGATTTTTGCAGACCCAAAATCAAAATTATGGTTAAAAGTCCAGCTATGATACGCTATTGAAGACTTGTTAATTTCCCCTTTTTTGACATAAGATTCATGTTCCTTGATACGAAACTTCAACGCTCTTTTTGTTTGGCCAATATATCTTAAACCACACTGACATGATATACTATAAATTCCCCAAGAATTCAAGACAGAAACGCAATCTTTTAGAATCGAAGGGTGAATTTTATTAATAGGGGAGAAACCGACTTGAAAATTGAATTTCTGGAGAATCCGTGCAATTTTATAGCTAACAGAAGGATAAAATGGAAGCACGACAAGGTCATTGATATTATTTCTAACAGTGGAATGTCTTCTTTGATGGGAATCTGAAAATTTTTTTGACGGCTTTATCAATAATCACGGGAGAAAATCCACGGTCAATCGCAACTGCTCTCAAATAATTAAGTTCATTGGTTCATTGGTAAGTTATTTGAGAGCAGTTGCAATTGACCGTGGATTTTCTCCCGTGATTATTGATAAAGCCGTCAAAAAAATTTTCAGATTCCCATCAAAGAAGACATTCCACTGTTAGAAATAATATCAATGACCTTGTCGTGCTTCCATTTTATCCTTCTGTTAGCTATAAAATTGCACGGATTCTCCAGAAATTCAATTTTCAAGTCGGTTTCTCCCCTATTAATAAAATTCACCCTTCGATTCTAAAAGATTGCGTTTCTGTCTTGAATTCTTGGGGAATTTATAGTATATCATGTCAGTGTGGTTTAAGATATATTGGCCAAACAAAAAGAGCGTTGAAGTTTCGTATCAAGGAACATGAATCTTATGTCAAAAAAGGGGAAATTAACAAGTCTTCAATAGCGTATCATAGCTGGACTTTTAACCATAATTTTGATTTTGGGTCTGCAAAAATCATCCAAAAGGCTTCTTCCATAGGCGAATTGGATTTTCTTGAGGCTTTTCACATTCACAAAGATTTAGAAAGTTTAGTTAATGATTTGAAGTCCAATCCAGTCCTTCCTAATGCCTTTAAAATTCTACTGTCTTAATTCAATTATTTTTGCCGATAGATGGCGTTACCTCCTCGCACTTGGTACTACCAGAGGGTATAAAAATCCGTTCAGTGGTTGCTTTCCATTACTTGAAGGTCAGATTTTGAGCGTAATGTGCATTTGCCCCTCGCTTCCTATTTTAACTTCGCTAATATTTCTTTATGCTTGATCAGACAGCCTGGCTCAGTAAAAGTAGGCGGCCAGTGCAACTCTGATTAAAAGTCTAGTTATAACCACGTGCACTGCTGATAAGCACCACGTCTTTCTGTGATTCCTATTTCTCTTATTTCTATGTATTTCTTTCTCCTGATGAGGAGGGACCTTTAGCTGCCCTCGAAATCGATTGAGTGTTTCATTATACCTACGCTAAATATAAGGTTGTTTTTTACGATTTTGATAGTTCAAGGAAGTTTTGTAGAACAAGATAGCTTTCTGTATAAAACCCAAATTCGATAATTGCATTATAATTATTCAAATAACCTAATCTTTGGAATGGTATAAATTTAAAAAATAATGTATTATTTTGCTACAATACTTTACAGATTTGTTTTTGCAAATTGTTCCTGTTGTGAATTTATAATTCAGGATTTTTTTAATTTACTTAATTTATATGCACAATTTGGGATCGCTTAAATTTAATGAAGAGATTTTTATATTTATAATTGCGTATTTATGTATTGTTGCCAGTGAATCCCTTTGGGTTCTTGTTGATTGATTACTCTGTTCGAATGGCCAAATATCCAATATATATCAACTTTTATCCAAATTACAAAATTAGTGTGTGATCATCTGCTTATTTAAATTTTTTTTTATAAAATTTTAATTTTTCTTCGTACTGTATTTTTTATTTTTAGCTTCATTTCCGTTTCATAACTTGCTGTTTAATTATTTTAATTAAATTTTGGAGTAATTATAGGGTTCTACTCGTATAGAATCTTAACTCAATACCTTTCAGACCCTACTAAACTGTGATTGCTCTAGTCTGAAGAAGAGAAAGACAGAACACGTTCAGCACTAGTTGTCTCATCAACTCCTTTTTAAATCCCTGAATGCCCTCTCAAAATTTTCGTCCCAGGAAATCTCTCCCTTTATTTGCAAGGGGTTTATTAGGACAGCGATTATCTGGAGTAATCGTTGACTTAGCGGCTGTAGTAGCTGGTGAACGCGCGTATATTGTCGTGGATCTTGAGAAGGTTTAGATCAGTGCAGCGTTTCTTAACCTTTCTAGCGAATCGCACCCCATTGAATCTGAAAATATATCTCCGCACCCCATTGAAAAACGTGTTTTAATTTTTTTAGTCTAGAAAAATACATTTTTTGCGAAACTTATTGTTTATTGAAAAACATTGTACATTTTATATAAATACAATACAATATTATTTTTATTAATGACTAGTCTGTTGCTGTTTGTTCATTATTATACTGGCGAAGCGAGGTTCCTTTTTTTGAAAGACATACGCGTAAGTCATCACTTGCATTTAAGCGATTTCTCGCTTTAGTTTTTATATGCAAAAGCAATGAAAATCCCATTTCGCACAGTAGGTGGTAGCAAAGGGTAAGAGTAACTGCAGTGCTCCTTTCGCCAACTCTGGATAACGTTGTAACTATGAACACCAGAATTGCTGCAATTCTAATTGTTCGAATTCCATTTGAACATGTCCACTTGCTCGCATTTCAATAAGTTGATCTTTTTTCAGATCACTATCATCCATCAAATTTAAGTGAAATAGAAATGGATCCAGTATCCATCTCTGAGTTTTGGTAATATTTCCGGTAGAAAAATATCCATTGAATGATTCGCTCAATCGTCTCAAATGTATTACAATGTCGGGTATAATCGTATTCTTTTCATTTTTCGCAATAATAGAATCAAGCAAGGGAAAGTTTGCAAAATTCTCCTTTTCTACTCGACGTATCCAAATTTCTAATTTTGTGATAAATGAAGATAATTTTTCAGTAGATATTATTATATTTATACCAAATAATTGCAGTCATAGATTCAATTCATTTAAATAGCTAAATATGTCTGCTAAGTAGGCCAGCCTCAGCATTGCATCATGACTCTCAAAATCTTTTACTAAATAACAGTTTTGACTAGTCAGTAATTGAATAATTATTTCCTCACGCAATTCAAAAACTCTGTTAAGCATGCGACCCTTAGATAACCATCGTATTTCGGTGTGATATAGAAGCAATGTATGATCAGCACCGATTTCTTCGCAAAATGCACGAAAAATGCGATGATTAAGTGCTCGCCCTCGGATGTATTTTACTATATTTACTGCTGTAGTTAGATGTTGTTTTAAACTTTCTGGCAATGCTTTCGACGCAAGTGCATGACGATACAACATGCAATGCGTTATTATAACTTCCGGTAATTCTCTTTTCATATGTGAAAAAAATCCTGAATTTTTGCTTAACATTGCTTTGGCTCCATCAGTGCATATTGAGCCAATCACATTTATTGGTAATTGATATTTAGTAAAAAATCTGTGATGCGATTGAAAACATCAATTCCTCTCGTATTCACCTCCAGTGGCTCACAAAATAGAAATTCTTCTATCACCTCTTTTTCCTTCACATACCTGACAAATACCAAAGGTTGGCTACAATTATCAACATCAGTTGACTCATCCAGTTGCATGCTTATTTTTAGTGGACTGATTTTTATGTCTTCAATTATTTGCATTAAAATATCTTCACTGAGATCTTGTATTCGCGATCGTGTAATATCATTCGATAATGGAATCTGTTGGATTTTTTTATGTGCTTTCGAATCTAAAACTGTTTTAGCAATAATTAAAGCAGAAGGTTTAATCAACTCTTCAGCGATCGTGTGAGGGTTTTTTTTTTTTTTTTTTTTTTTTTTTTCCACATAAATCTGCCATTTGATATGACGCTTCTAATAAAGGTTTTTGAATTCCTGGTCAGCACAATTTTAGGATAGTTCCACTGGTATCAAACCGAGCCTTCTTTGACTTGAAGCTGTTCATGCTATGCGCTTTTTCGCCACCATGCAGATTGTTGAAATGCTCTAATAACTTTGATGGTTTGAGATTGCTGTTTGAAAATATCTTGGAACACAAGATGCATTGCGATCGTTGCATGCCATCTTTTTCGGTTGTGCAGGTAAATTCATAACCGGCATACTTATCGTTTCACTGTCATTTTTTTTACATAGTGGGGTTCACTAGAATCGATTTAATTATTTAGAAATAATGTAATAGAATATATATAATGTTCTTACGTTTGTAATATCACTGAATCCTATTCGGCTTGAACGGGCAATTAAGAATGTATTAGTCTCAAGAGGTTTCTGGACAAGTCAGAATACACAATACACATGTCAAATCTGTGAATCCGTAGATTCCATTGGAGTAGCACATATTGAACTCAGCGCATGCGCAAGCTGGGATAACGTTCTCCGCTTGTATTCCCACAAAGTTTTCTTTTCTTTTCTCCGTCACCTAGCTGCCTGTTCGCATTCGTTTGTAGCGTTTCATGCCTTTTCGTAGCGTAGTGTATACGCCCATAGGCACCGGCACTTTCTTGTGTCTTTTGCCGACAAGTGAGCTAAGTGCTACCAATTTTTATGAGCTTCAATATTGGGGACACTATTGCAGATTTCAAATATTTTATTATAAGAAATTTAATAAATGATATTTACTAATTTTTATATTTAGGTAGGGGCTTCTCCCGCACCCCCAAAAATACATTCTCACCCTCGGTTAAGAACCACTGGTTTAGATGCACCTCGCTTTGGCAATGGATTTCAGCTCTAACATTATGACCGAGATGCCGTACTCCAATGGCCTTCAAACTGTGTCCGATGATACCCCGGGGTTCCGTGAGTCAAACCTCAGGTTTTCTGCGAGTTCGAAATAAAAATTCGAAAAGAAAATTTCTAAGCACTCACACTAATTGACTAGAGTTTATTAACTATAAAGACACATTTAGTTATAGATTAGTTTTAAAATTTAACAAGTGGTCATCATATGTCAAAGAAAATATTGTACAAAGGTTTACAAAACTAAACAGCTTTCTGATGGAAAATGAATTAAATTTAACCGATAGTTTTAAAAATTTTACAATGAAATCTTTTTCAGTTGAAGAAGACTACAAGAGAATATTTCCCCCCAAAAAAACCTAACTATGACTGGGTAAAAAATCTGTTCGAGTACTACGCTAAGGCTTGCCAATAAAGGAAAGGAAACAGTTTATCCACATATCAACAGAATCAACATTAAAATGTAAATTCAAGCAAGAGCAGCCATCTCACGTTTTGGATGTGGATTCATGTAGAATATCCAGGAGTTTCTCACACTGCTACAAATAGTTTAACGCCATTCAGAACAATTGTGTTTAAGTGAAAAATAATTCTCAACGTGTGTGGTAACATACACAAAATATAGAAACAAATTAAATCCAGAATATGAAATGCGACCGCAGATAACATCAATAGATCTAAACTTTGTGTTTAGATCTATTGATCGCGAAAGTTTGTGTAAAAAGGGAATGCAAACTCACTCCTGTCACTAACTATAAGGCAAGGGTAGGTGTTACCTGGAGGACGAGTTAATACTATTAATGAGTAAATTACATTAATTTTATGTTAAAATTTTTTAATAAAAAGTACAATAATTTTCTTTACATAAAGTATTTAAACCATATTATTCTACTTTAAATAATGTTTGAACAATAAATTTTCTCTACTTTAAATCATATTTTAATGACGATATATTTTTCTAAGGGTAGGCTGGGGTTCGCCGAAGAAACCTTATAATTATAAAGTTCCGCGAGTCGACAAAGTTTGAAGACCACTGCCGTACGCTAAGATGTTCTAACTTGTACTTAAGAGCTTGATTTTTAGTTGAATCAGACAATATGTCTCTAAAATCTCGATCACATGCTTCAGATGTTCCTCGCTTTTCAATAAAAAAAATTACATCTTTGAGATAAGAAACAGCATCATTTTCACATACCTTCAATAATTCAGCCATCCACTTACTAAAGCAGTACAATGCGCATTTAAACCCAAAAAACATCCGAAGAGGTCGTTAGATCCCAAAGGATGTTTTGTTTTGTTAGGACGTAGCCCGGTCCACCTTGTAAAACAAAGTTTGCCTGGGATGTGACAGAATCAGCTATTCTGTGAGGCCTTTCACTTAATACAATTTTTATGTATCCTTTCGCTAGGTTTAGCATCTTTATATACTTGGCGAAGGTTAAACGTTCTGCCGGTTCTTCAGTATGTGGCAAAGGGAAAAATTCGGTTCGAATCCACAGAGCTCAACTTAACAATAGTCTAAACAGTGTCTCGAATCTCTCTCAGGGTCCTCTACTGAGATCATAAGGGAAATGTAATCTGATTCTTCTATCTCGATCACTTTAAGCCCCAGAATATTCTTTATTTTTTTCTTTTTCAAGGATCGCGTTTTACCTATGAAAAATGGTCTTTACGGTCTAGCTCTTATTGGTTTCGTCGACATTAAGTGGTGATCCTGTTCTACTACGTAGTAACTCCAGACTACTCCTGCGAGACGTTTTAATAACGCTCTTAACTGATTTATCTCGGCTTCCGATAAATCGTTGATTCGTTTTCTAAACCTCTGATCTCAATAAATTTCCTCAATATACCCAAGACATTCCCCTCATTTTCCAATAACGGAACATCCCACTTCGAATCTTCTTTTTGTTTCTTATGATCCTCCTATATTAGATTTACAGACTCGGGCCTTTAATAGTAAGGTTTGAACATATTACTATGATAAACCTGAAACGCACTCGTTCCTCTTCTAATTTCACAACTTAATTAGTCTCTGATAATTTCAAGTCTAAGATATCCACGTCTATTAAGTGCACTGCGAGTTTTTTGGGCCACTTGGGAGCTAAATCAGAGTCCTATAACCTTTTAATTCGCGCTTGACTGCATTATGATCTAATAGGCCTTTTTCTTTTTTTTCCCCTCTAGTATGTTTATTGCTAAATTTTGAGAGATTCTCAGGTGGTTGACAATATCGAACACATGCGAGGTTACGGTATTCTCCTCCTGTGGTGAAAACAGTCCAATGCTCATATCGCAGAACTTTTCTGAAGTCCTCTAATTTCTACCCATCGCTAACTTCGCGGGAGAAAACCGCATAGAATCGTGTGCTACTATTCTCAATATCAGCAAACACGCAGGCAAGTGGCGCTCCCATAATGCTTGAGAATCTATGCTCAGTACCTGTGATATTTTTTTGATAGTCTTATAAAACCTTTCTACCGGGTTTGACTTAGGATGGGATGCGACATCGAGTTATGAATTTCAAGGCCAAAACGATTGGTGTATCTGTTCTCCTTCTCACTAACTGGTAAGCGACGACACTCATCTATATTAATTTTTCAGAAAAGCTTTCTAATAACTGGTACAAATTATAACGGGGGCTTTCACGTTTTCCTTAAGTTTTCTCGCCCTCTGTCAGCTATCGCCGGAGCTTATAAAGTGATCAATGTTTTCTATAACGCTAACCATGCGCTAAATTATCTCTGGTTTCTGTTACAGAGAATTGGCTTATTCGTGCATCATGACACAATTCTACATTTTTTCTTCCTATAAATTTTTGGCTCCACCAACAGTTTACGGGGCTCTCCAATATGATCCTTCTGCCTTCTAACAATGCCCTAATCAACGCTGTACTTTTGCGTAATATCTTCAGCTCTTTTCTGCCTTTTTCCAAATCCGATGTAGTGTTTCACACGCGTGGTGAGCGGTTTTTCGAATCTTCTGACGAATGTTCAATCAGCGCTGTCTCTGAATCTTCGTTTCGTAAGTGTGTAAGATCTATTTCTACTTGTCCACATGCACTAACTTAGATCCTACAATGAAGCTGACGAATTCTCGCACAGGCGTGAATTAAATACCAGCAAAGAAGAAGGGTGCAAAATAACCCTTTATTAACTCAAACTAAATTAACAGAAAGCACGGACTTCGTGCGTTACAAAACACCTTTCCCTTGCGGCGATAACTAAACGTAGACTATAATATAAATTAAATCTGAAAAATAAACGAGTGCAAGAACGCACTTCAAAATTACTCCTAAGAGATAGACTCGCAGAAATCTAACCAGCGTGATACTAAACTGATAAAGCCAAGAGGCTTAATAGATTGACCGCGAAATAACAACGAAACGTGCGCTAGGCTAGCGAAACACGCTCTGAATAAACTGAGAAAATCACACGTTTAAATAGCACTTCACTTAACTTTAAATTTACATCCTGGCGAGAGAATGTGAGGGGAAGTTTGAGAAGTTGAGAACAGGAAAACTTAAAATAAATTTGTTATGCAAATTAAGAAAAACCCTGCAAGTGACCGACTAAATATCCGCTCCTTCAGTTTATTTTTCTCCTTCATTGCATTCAAAAGTCGGTTTATCCTTAGTTTTCTGGGAAATTTGCCCAATCATTTCGTCTTAATTTTTCCCCCCTCCGAATCGGGGAAAATTTTTCCTTGTCTGAGATCGTGTGTACTATTTTAGGAGGATTTAATGAGCGCTAGGTTCTGTTTCTTAGAATGTAGCATTATCATCAAGGGATTTATCTGCTACTACGGGCTTAATAAGGATGCAACCCAAATCACCTCTATTTTAGCAAGGGGTACACACTAAAACTCGTGATCCAACAGCTGACGGATCCATATTCTTGTGATAGTTAAAGTTTCATTAGACGAACAGGTGTTCGTTATCGCATCGATAGAAACCTCAGAATCCTTTAGGAGTTATGACTCTTTCCCATTAATAATCGACGCAAATACGATAAATGCTTTTTTACCATTGTCGTGCAAAGCGGAGCGGCTAAATTTCTCTTCGTGTTTTTTTTCTCCACTGCGGACATGAGGGTCGCCAAATGTGAATAGGATCTACACTCAAAATATCGGAGTGATTACCTCTTCTCAAATTATTTTGCCTTAAACTAATCATCTACTTTATGAAGGTTATTGTACAGTTTCTTGAAAAACTGCTGGTTTCTTTTTCTCAGCGAATACATTTTTTTTTTTAAATCTTGCCTCACAGCTCCAAAGTTCAGATCTGACGGATGGGTAAAAGGGTTCTTCGCTAACAATAGTGACGATTTTAATTCTTTTCCACCAATCTATGTTTTCCTCTTTAGCTTCGGCGCTTGCGGGCCTTTTCATCTGTTCCATAACCATTAGTTTTTTAGCCCAGCAAAAGTATTTACTCCTAACCCTTTTGCCCTTCTATTAAAAAATGTCGGCAGATTTCTTTGTATGACTTACAAATTTTTGTCTTAATGTTTTTCAAAAAAAAAAAAAAAAAAACTCTTTCGATTTGAGCATACTCTAGTGTTTTCTTGTCGTTTCACGCATTATTATTTGCCCTAGCTCCGTTAGTAAAATAGCCATGAATTGGATAGGACATTTGATTTCTGATGAAATCCTAGATCTGGCTTGGGGCTCAAAAAGTGCTAAATATAAGCCCATCAGTTACCTCGATATCGAATTTTGGCATGGGTCTTTTCATTTTAAGCATGTTTCGCTGAAACGGAATGTCTGAAGAATTGGAAGTGGATTTGCTAATGCTAGTCGCGATTGCAATTCTTAACTTCTCTAACTCAAACTGTCTTTTTCTTTTATCTCTCTCTTTTCCTGTCAATAATAAGCAGTAGCTGCCTTAACCATTTCTTCTTCATAATTTTCATTATTTAAGATTACATAGCTTAACTGCGCGTGTCTCTTTTCCGGGTCTATATCAAGACCAAAATCCTCAGCTAATTGCCTCTAGCGCTTGTCTCTCTGTAAAAACGCCATTTTCCTATTTCAGCTAAGTATTAGATTTTTTTCCTCAATTGCTAAATTGAATATAATATTCCTAATAACTCTATAAACCTATCTTAATATACACTATTAATACTTCCCTACCACTCAAAATTATGCAGCAAAATACTCAGTTTACTGTATCAAAATTAAATTAATTAAATTTATCAATTAACAGCCACCCAAACGGGACAGTGTTTAGTGAGTCTTACTACTGTACCAAAGGGCCCAGGTTCAAATCCCGAAGAAAGCATGGTAAATGTATGGTGTCTTTGCAGCGTGGAGACACTAAATACATGACAAGCCAAAAGTCCTCTAGTGTGGTTTGGTGGTAGGGGAAGACAGATGGGATACCCTCATCCATCCTCTGGGTGCCTTTTTCCTCAAAAGTATGGTGGAACTGGACAAAATCACACTGTCACCTGTATGGTGCCCAATGCTCTTTCCAACGACAGGCGTAAACTTCCCCTCGTTGCCACGATGAAATTTCGTGGGCTTGTTCTGATGAAGTCAGACAACTGAGATCATTCATAACGACAGCAACCAATTAAATCTTACATCATTGAGCAAATAAGTGCACTTTGGTAGCATTTAGGAATTCAAATAACATGGAAATTATATATGTAAAATAAACTGTTATATCAAAACAATTATGTGAGGTAATCTATATTTGAGCTTTCTAGAAAAACAGCTGATTTTCCCTCATTCCTTGTATGACTTATTTCATTGTTCATAAGTTATTACGTTTCTTATAATACTATGGTTTGAAAGTGGGTTGTGTAATTACCTAATTCTAAATGCTGTATTATACAAATCTCAAAAAAATGTAAAAAAAAGTAAAATTGCAGATTCCCCCCGTCAATTAATTATTACTAACAACAGAATTAATAATTTATAATTGACAAGTAACTAAATTCATATGTTTCAGATAAAAGACAATAAGGTGATACATAGAAATTATTTTGTTGTGGAGCTTGTCTTTTAATACTTGCACAAACACCTATTAAATTGTTAATCATTGGGTGTACTCTGACTTGATATCAGTGTTTTTAATGACATTGATTTTATGGTCATCAAATTAGACATCAGTATGGCTCAACTGGTTAAAGTGGTAGTACCTCTCCTCACAATTATACTTACACAAGAGGCATTATCATGAGGAGCTAAAATTGAAACACATTTATGCTTTTGCATGTTTGCATGCTATGCCTTCAGCAACAGTTAACAATTTTTTTTTTTTTTTTTTGTAATATAAAGTTGATGGAAAAACTAAACAAGCCTATGGCATTGTTTTGAATGAGGTGCCCTAGGTGATGATTGTTATGACACTTTAATGAAGGTATGTAGCAGTATCTTCGAAGATCCTGTTATGATTTATAAGACTGATGGTGAGACTGGAAGTGAGATTTGTGCCACAAATTGTGCAATAAAATAAAAATTATAAACAACACAATATAAGATAGTGGTAGCTGAAAACCATTGAAAATATATTAATATCTACAGGATGCTGGAAAATTTTTGTATAGGTTTAATTACCTCAAATACCATTCTTTGTCCTCCCCCCAAATAACAAAGTTTTTCGGAATAAAGTAGTGAATTTTAAACACAGAACAATGTCTTACTTAGGAAGAGCTCGTAAGGAAGATTTGCAAAATCTTGCGGCTGAACTGGGAGTTCATGCGACTGCATATTTGAAAATAGTCGATTTAAAACAGAAAATTGTTGAAAGCAGAGATTATGATGAAGTATTCGTCAAAGGAGTCTTAGACACAATAATAGAAGAACGGAAAGAGAGGAAGGAAAGGGAAAGAGAAGAATGGAAAGAGTGGGTGGAAAGAGAAGAACGTAGGAGGCAGGAAGAAGCATGAAGAGCGGAGAAGGAAAGTACAGTATGAATTAGAGAGATTAAGACTTGAAGCACAGACAGTCTCAAACTACCCGACAGGTCCGGCCGAAAACTGAGCTACGTCACCTTATGCAGAAATTCGATGACAAGAAAGGACATATCAGTCTATATTTGCTACTGTTTGAAAGGCAAGCAGAATGGGCTCAAATTGATAAAGAAGGAACCTCCGATAAAGCTAAAGACTATGAACAGTGAAGAATTTATTGTTAAGACGATTTAAGCCCGGAAAAATTTAGTCAGAAATTTATGAAACATCAAAATAATGCCGAATCCATATGGCTGGATTTCAACTATGAAATAGAAAATTATTGCAAAGAATGGGTGACTAGTCTAGGAGTTGAGACTTTCGATCAGTTGCTAGAGTTGATGGTGATTGACCAACTAAACGTCGGGTTCCTCCTGAAATTCGAGATCATTTTCTTGATGAGTGGGTAGAGGATTTCATTTAAAAAAATTAGCTGAAAACCTTGATGCCTATGAAGACATTCGCGGCAACTTTCAAAAAAAGCCTGTTTTCTTTCTGCGGTTCGGCAGAAAGAAAGATACAATGCACAAACTCAAAGTAAAATGAGTTCAGATAATAAAAATAAAACTGAAAAAAATTGTCATCAGGATTTAATTCGCAAAGCTGGTTCCATAGACCTAGAAGTCCACGTCCAGATGATAAGTACGAAAAACGAAAGATGCCACAATGTTATCAGTGTGGATCCTATCAACATTTAAGACCCGAATGTCCAAAACTTAAGAATAGTACTGAGTCTCCTGCTACTCTTGGCAGAAGTAGTGCAAAACCAGAGGATAAATTTCTATTACCTTATATCAGTATGGGTTACGTAAATGGTCATAAAATTCCAGATTTAAACTGATGATCTATAATCCGGAAAAACCGATAATCCGGAATCGCCGAAGTCCTGACGAATTCCGATTAAAGACCTATGACTGTATATATATATAGTATATAGTTTAATATGTTTGTGCACCCCAATATATTTTTTAACCTTACTTTCTCATTTGTACATGAAAAATATAAAATTTAATGTTTATTTTTAATAAACTTTAAGGTATTTTGAAGATATGGCATGTAATAAAAATATTTAATTTAAATTAAATATTCTTTTAAAAAATGTCTGAAAACTTGTTCTGCTACAATATTTTTTTGATTCATTGTGTTACATAAGTAAGGAAGAAAATCTTTTTAGCACAAAAATTCGATACTGAGTCTTCAGTGACTTACGATTGGCACAACACATTTTTACTATTTTTATGATAATATCTGTATGTGTGTGACGATTTCTTCAACCACGATAAAACTTTCAAAAGTTTTTGTTTTCTGTATTCAAGCTTTCTGCATTCATATGAACAGTATATTAAGTTTTGGGTTAAACAGGACTACTCGAAGTGTTCCTTGAAACCCATAACAGTTTTGTAGCAACCAGTATAAGATATTGTTGCATCTGAATAAGAATTCTTTATAGTTACTTGAATATCAGATCAGGATATATGTGCAGATAAGAATTAATTTATATCTGTTGATAATAAAAGTAACACAAAAAATTATTAAATTGTGGCATTTCCTTCAAAAGTATTTATTGTAATTACAATAAAACACTTAAATTAAAAATGAGTTAAATTATATGTTATTGAACAGCCCAATAAAATACCACGTTTATTTAAAAAATAAAATATTTGATTGCATAATCAAATGGTACAAATTTTATAAAAATTTTAAAATGTTATTACACATGGCCACTTATATAATCCGAAATTTCATATTACAGAACCTTTCTGTTTACAGTCAAAAGTCGTTAATCCGGACTCGTCGGGACTTCGGCGATTTCGGATTATCGATTTTTCCGGATTATAGATCATCAGTTTAAATCTCGTAAGATGGCATGCAGAAATTCTAAAATTAAAATTATGAAACCTTAATTTATGAAAGAAAGAACAGTTATAATCTAAAGGGTATCAAAATTTACAAAAAAAAGCTTAATATTTATTTGTTTACTTTATTAAACATTTCTTTCAATGTAAGTTATTTTAAGTTGCTTCGTTTTATGTGATAATACTTTCTCTTTAATTCTATAAACAGACACAATTTCTTGTTCAGTTACAAAGTTCCGCTGTTCAAGTCCCGTTAATCGTTGTGCCGAGAATACCGATTAACTTGTCAATCGAAATTTTTTCGTCTTCACTAACCTCTCTGTCACATTCTTCATGTATTTATCCATTTTTTGCAGCAATTCCACTTTTCGTTTGATGGACATCGAAACATACTTTCGTTTTGTACGATCCTTTGGAAGCTCCAGAATCGGGAAATTCTACTTGACATAATCGAAAGTTCAAGTTTACTTTTATAAAATTGCTCTTACAGTCTGCAAAAAATAATAAGCCAGATCCAATTCGAAGATTAAGGAACAACGCAATCATCAGCATTAACTGAAATAGATAATTAGATAATTTTAGATTATACCCTCCGTTATACATAAAACGCGCACGTGAAAACGTATTCTGCGCTTGCGTACACGCATATGCACAGTGGTAAAAGGTCTTGCGCGCCCGCGTAAACGCCTATGTGCATCTGTCGACGTGGCGCATGCGCAGAAAGTTTTTAGCTTTGAGGTCCGGATTATAGATCATTCCGGATTATGGGTGTCCGAATTAACGACTTTTGACTGTATTTATTTGCCATTTTAGCTTTATTTGCTAAGCATCGCTTTCTTTGTACTAATACCAGCAGCACAAAATCTTTAAAAGGTCCGTCAGGTAACAGATTTTTCACAAAGTAAAACATCAGCTGTTACTGAGTATTAAAAAAAATAATGATTGCTTTTTCTTTTTTATTGGAAGAGACATAGATTGGGAATAGAATATTTCCCAGTGAATCAGTCATGTTATTTCATTGATCTAGACTCTATGTGACACATCCAATCTTTTGTACGCTTGTATAGCGCAAAATCATATGAGAAATGCCAAAGATGGATTGTCTGCCAATAGTGAACATTTAATGGAATTCAAGTAGATTACATGCATCCCAGATGAGAAATGATCTCTACTATGCTACATCTATTTTTAGTTTATGCCTGCTGCTTAATTATACATGATTATATTTTAAGTGCAATGCTTATTAATTATTGCTAGGTTTTAATTTTAATTTGGCATACTTTAGTTATTTAAAAAGTAATAAATACAAGTATCTTTTTTTTTTTTTTTTTTTTTTTTGTTTTTTGTATTTGTTTCATTTCCCATTTCTCCTTAAAAAAAAAAATATCTGAAAACATTCAGACTTTAATGTAGCACAAGAAGATTTGTTAAGGTGTTTTATGCTCTTGTAGAGCTTTTATTTCATCTGTCTGCTCTTGAACTCATTCATGCTTACATAACTTTTTAACTTTGTTCTTACACATCCCTTTCTTTGCACTTATGCCACATCAACAGCAAAATCACAAAATTTTTAAAAACAGCATATCTTTAAAATTCTTGATACAGTTTTAAATGTTGCTATACAATTTTCAGACCAAAAGGGCTATTATTTTTGAACCTCACTTTTGTGTCAAATTACTTTTGTTGTCCCTTATCAAATAACTAACAGCTGATACAGTCAACCACCTAAAATAGTTACCATAAAAAAGAAATGTATATATAATACTTTTAATAAATTCACCTAGTGAAATTTCATGGGTCCAACAGGTTAATTAATAAAAGAAATGAAGAACTGCATTTAGTGCTTTTAAGTTTGTTAACCAATAACAGGCAGATAAAATTTTTAAAAAAATTAATTATCTTACGCTTCACCAAATGACAACATTGGCAAGTGGAAGTTCAAAATATTTTTTATTAGATTCCTTAAAATTCCAGATAAACTGTTATATGTTATCATAAACTTTCTTATATTCGCTATATTATTTCTTCAAAAAAAAAAAAAAAAAAAAACATTGCAATAACAATTGGTGGCAGTATCCTTTTATTTGCATTGCTACATATTTTTTTGATTAACTAATATTATTTCTTTGCTAATAACACTGGTGCTAAAAAAAGTGATGAATTTCAACAACTCCAACAGATATGGACGAAATTCTAAAGGACTTGCTGTCTAAAGCTAAATTTGATCAAGTTAACTTATTAATGTGATGGACCTTATAAAAAATTCTATTCTATTTGAGGAAAGTCTAATGAAAGCAATGTAACTATCTCAAGGATCATCCTGAAGTCAGTGTTACTTTACATTCATGATGGTTGAGCCCATACCAAGGAAATTAATCTAAAGATCACCAGTTGTGAATATTTTAGGACACATAACAAATCTGTTGTTGATGATATGAAAATTAGTAATTTTAATGTTAGTGAAATTTCCATAAATGTTGATAATGGTAATCCCAGTGTAGTTTCTGATATCAGTAGTAAACTTACAGTTTCTATTTTTGATATCTTGTTTTCTGATGTTAATAACAGCAAAAATATAGAAAAATTGGCTAAACCTCCCAGTAACTCTGATGGTATATTAAGGAAAAGTAAATCTGAAAAATGAGGTCAGATAATCAAAAATATGAATAAATATGAATATGAATGGGATTTACTTCTTTCTCCTAGGAAGACCACCTATGGATACTTAGGCAATAAATTTGATGCACTGAAAAACAGTAATACTGATATTGATAATGTAAATAATGTTATGCAGCAAAGTAGACTCCCTGACCTGCCTCTCCCCCCAAAAAAATGGAAACTCAAAACCCAGAGTAAAGAGAATAATGGTGATTCCACCATTAAAATGTAATGAATCCGTGAGGAAACAGAGACGAATTAAATACATTATTCATGGCAAGAATCTCATGAGAATTTCTAAAGATATTGCCAGGTGATAGACACACATAGAGAAATCTTACAATATCTGTCTAGTACTAATGTTCGGCACTGTACACTGCGCAAAAAAAAGGGGACAGTTCTATATCTCCCGTTCTATGGGGCCAGTTGACGAAATTCAACTTACGTTTTTCATGTCTTGAAAGCTCGACTTAGAATATATATTAGATTTATATATAGCATTGTTCTAATATAGGTATTTTGACACAAAATCGGATTTTGCATGCCAATTTTTTTCCTGTTTCAATTCTAAGACTCAAATTACACCAAACTACCAAGTTTTGTAAAAATCGTATGAGAAGTTTTTAAAAAATTAGCTCCTCATTGTTAATTGAGTTTGGTATATATTTATTAATCTCTCTTTCTTCATTAAACTTACTTGATTCTTCCTTTCACATTTCAAAATTCAGGATCCTTTCAAATAAAATTCACCCATTTTTTATGATTTAGTTTTAAAATTCATATTTTAAAATAATTTTTATAAATTAAAAAAAAATTTGAATTATAATCTAAAAAATTTTTACCATCATCTTAAAATAGATGTATTTCTAAGCATACCTGCAAAAAGTTAAAGAGTTTTTTAATTCAAAGTTTCCAAAGCCATATGTTTTGAAATTTGGCATATTTGCTGAAAGCGATAAAACATCAAATGTGGTTTAGACACTTTGCTAAAATTATTTGAAAGGAGGAAAAATGTGACTTTTTTCCTGCTCATGCACAATGGAAAAAGGTAGGAACAAGATGCCTTTCTTTTCCACTCCAGCATAATAGAAGGGAAAGGAAAATTGGTTGCCATATATTAAGAAGTTCACCAAGTGAATGATTCTCAGCGCAAACTGAAAAAATTGTGCCAAGATAAATTTTTGAATTTCTCCACAAATTTCACACCAAATTTTACAAAATTTAATTTCTAGGCATAATTTGAGTCATAGAATCGAAATATGAAAAAAAAAGGGTATGTTATTTCAGAAAAAGTCCAATTTTGTGTCAAAATACCTGTGTTAGAGCAATGCTTTATATAAATCTAATATATACAGTACAAAGTCCGTAATCCAGACTCATCGGGACTTCGGCGATTCCGGATTACAGATCATCAATTTAAATCTGGTAAGATGGCATGCAGAAATTATACAATTAAAAATATGAAATCGTAATTTATGAAATAAAGAACAATTATGATCTAAAGGGTATCAAAATTTACTAAAAAAAGTTTAATATTTATTTGTTTACTTTATTAAACATTTTTTTCAATGTAAGTTGTTTAAGATGCTTCCATAAAAAATTCAAAAAGTTCCTTTTTCTTGTGTCATATATAGTGGACTTTCCAATGCCATACTTCTCGCATAATTTTTAGACAGATAAACCTTTATCCATTTTTTGCAGCAATTCCACTTTTTGTTTGATGCATATCGAAACATGCTTTTGCTTTGTAGATCCTTTGGCAGCTCCAGAATTGGAAATGCTTTTTGACATAATCGAAAGTTCAAGCTTAATTTTTATAAAATTGTTCTAACAGTCTGCAAAAAATAATAAGCCGGATCCAATTAGAAGATTAAGGAACAGTGCAATCTGCAACATTAACTGAAATGCCTTAGATAATTTTAGCCTAGCTTATACCATCCGTTATACATTAAACATGCATGCCTAAACGCATATGTGCATGCAATACGTTTATGCATGCGCATAAAGTTTGTAGCTTTGAGGCCCAGATTACAGACTTTATACTGTATCCTAAGTCACGCTTTCAAGACATGAAAAATGCAATTTGAATTTTGTTAAATCGGCCCAGTAAAACGGAAGAAATAGAACTGTCCCCCCCCTTTTTTTTTGCACAGTGTACATCCTAAGACTGTGACATCAATCAAAGTGGTAATCAAAAGAATAGCTTCTAACTGCCCAGCTGATGAAGTGAAAAATGAACTGATTTCTGAAGGGTTTAAAGTTCTTAATGTAGCTCCTATGATAAGAGTATTGATGCTGTTGTTCCAGGTTGTTAGTGAACAAGCCTGGGGCAGAGTACATACATAAAATTGAAAATCTTCTATATTTTGCTGTCTCAGTGGGAGTATACAAGCTCAAAGATCGTGTGGCCCAGTGTCTCAACTGTCGGTACTTCTATCACTTCTCAGATGAGTGCAAACATGCTGTGGAGGTGTATGAAATGTGGCCACACAATATTAAGAGAAAACTTCCAGGCTCTTGTTAGCAACTATCTTAAAACCACAAGATACAGCGATTGGTCTCACTGCATAATCTAAACTATTGAAGCATGAAAGTCACCAATTAGATGGCTCAACCCACTATTCTTCAAAAAATAATACCTTGACAATACTTGAAAGTAACCAAGATGCCTAGAACTTTAAAGAAAAAAATTCCAGAACAATACCAACAGCATTTCTACTACTTTTTCTGACATTTTTAAAATCATTGATGAAGTAAAAAAAAAAAAAAAAAATTTCGGCCAATTTTCAAATCTGTATGCACTCAAAACCATCGTAGGCAGAATACATTATGTTAGAAGTTCCTCATGATCAACATATCAAATATTTGTATTATTCAACATATTCGGAGGTATCTTTAATGCTTGTACCTCTAGCAGAACATATTATTATGTTTTTCACATAAGTTCCTGTTTACATACATTTTCAAACACTTTAGTGTATTTTGTTTTGTTAACATTTCTCATATAGTACATTTTCTTATGCCATATTTTATAGACTGCTGTGTAACCCTAATTATTCATGTTGCCCTTGAGTTTCTTGATGGAAGTACATCTTAATACCAGGCATTCCAGTGAGGCAATAATAATATCTGAGAAAAAAATTTCATGCTTTGTTTTCATAAGATAAAGTGTTGACCTTGCACAAGAAAAAAATGAAGATAACAATATTTTTTTTAGCCCAAAGGGGCAATTTTGCCCATAAGAGCTATTAATTTTGTTTTGGCATTTTGCATTGAAAACTTAAATACATTGAATTACTTTTCAAATTGTTGCCACCAACTAATATCGCCCTGTGTTATATTTAAAGAAATTAAATAATGAAAATTATGCATAAATGTATGTATGTTTCTCACATTGCAATAAAACAACAATAACTAAAGCCATCAAATTTTGAATAACATAATCCCCCACCCGAAGCCGCCCAGTCGGTATAGTGGTCAGGGAAGCTGATTGCGATGCTGAAGGGCCTGGGTTCGAATCCTGGAGAAGGCATGGTTGTAACTGTCCGTCCCTTCGTAGGAAAGACGATGGTGGCTCACCTATTACGTGCCTCCATATTAAAAAGACCACCACATCCTACCTTGTACAAATTAATGGACTAGGTTACATTTGTAATTATTCGAAGTCTGCCATTGGAAAAAAAAAAAAAAATCCCCCACCCGAATATGGGCATCTGGAAACCTAAATTTGGAATTCGTTTTATTATCTATTTCATATTTTGTAAAACTTTAATGAATTTTTTATTTACAAACTCAACAATTGGTAAAAGTTTACAATTGGATGCACCTTGTTTTTTGGCGATTCTTTTTTATGCCAAGATCGGTGCCAAGAAGGCACAATTTCAAGATGGCCACTACTCAAAACCAAAATAAGAAATCAAAGAATTGCACAAGCTCGGTGCATATGTACACATTGATCTATTTTCACTTTAAAAAAAAAAAAAATTAGAGAACTGCACAAACTAGGGATTGCGCACTGCCTTAACTTTGTCCATATACACATTGATCTATTCTCAAGGAAAAAATGGGGAAGCTAAAACAAAGTTAAAACATACATGGTAACTGGAAATGGGGTTTCATCACTGAAACTGAAAAAAATTTGTCGCTAATCGAAGGGGCACCCAATTCTACATTAAAGCCCAACGATTTCAAAGCGAGCAATGGCAAAAAAAAAATGTTTTTATCTTCATGCCAGACTGTGTACTGGAAATTCTAGATATGTTCTTTTTAAATTATTTTGTGATCTGTTGAATTGAATTTTATGGTTTAAGTGCAAAGAACTTGATATTTAATAAATAAAGATAACACACAAAACATTAAAAAAAGGCTCCTTTGGGAGTAATATAAAATCTGAAAACTTTCAGATTTTTTTTTTATTTGTTCTCTTTAAGAAAAGCACTTTTTGTTTATTAGTTACTAAAACAGGATTGATTTTGTATCTTGTTTTTACCTAACTTAAATAACTTTTTGGAGAAATATTCCCAGTTTTCCTGACTTTTCGGGGAAGGGAGGAGGATATCTGTCATTTTCCCAAGGGAGTAAAAACTTTGCATATATACACTCATTGCCATAAAAATTTGTGCACCAAAGAAATGCAGAAAAAAGTACGCATGAACGGAAGTGTTAGTACTCTGTTGGACCACCTCTAGCTCAAATGCACGATGCTATAAGAGCAGGCATTTAGGCATACAAGTTCCGTATGGTGTCCTGAGACATCTTGTTCCACGATTGCTGTAAACACGCCTCTAGTTTGACCAATCTCGTAGGCTGCTCAACTTGCCGTCCCAAATATGCTCGATTGGTGACAAATATGTGGATCGAGCAGGCCAGGTAAGGATGTTAATGTGGTGGAGCCAGTCTTGTGAGATTTGTGCTGTGTGTGGTCGAGCATTGTCTTGTTGAAAACAGGCTCCTGGGAACCCTGCCATAAGTGTCAACACATGTGGCTGAAGAATGTCATGGACATACCGCAGGCCTGTCATCGTGCCATGGATCAATATTAAGAGTGACCGTGTATCGTAAGCAATGGCACCCCATACCATCACACCAACTGTGGGAACGGTGTGTCGCTGCATAGTGAAGGCAAGATTGAGGCATTCACCACGGGGCCTCTACGAACACGATTGTCATCACTGGTCAAATGGAATCTAGATTCGTTGCTGAAGACGACCTGGTTCCATTCCGTTAAAGTCCAATCCTGTTGTGCGCGACACCACTCGAAACAGAAGCGTTGGTGGGTGTAATTGGCAGCACATGTAATGGGTGCCGCGATACCAGATGTCTTTCAACCAGGTGCCTTGCGATGGCTAGGGAAGACACAGGGGCCTGTAATGAAGCTGCTGCCTGTGTTTGATAGCGGCCAATGAGGCAGTTGGCTTTACGCATGCATGTCGTATGATGTGACAGTCTTCTCGACGACTGGTCTGTCGAGGGCATTCGGAGCCTGGTCGCTGTGTAAATAACATCTCTTTTGTCCTCTGATTCCAACACCTCCTCACAGTAAAATCAGAACGGCCGACCTGACGAGCTAGTCGCCAAGCTGACCATCCAGCTTCCATCATCCCGATGATTCTTCTCCTCTCCAACTCTGGCAACTGCTGATATTGGCTTTGATGGCGGCGTAACAGCATGTCTACCCCAGCCTTTTCTTAGCAAAACATTAAGTACACTCAAACAAGCTCTGCTTACCTGTTTTATACTCCAAGAAGACCAAAGTTCAACACACTCTACTGGCATTATGCAATGCGCAATCACACTGCATTTCTAATCATTTGCATATCTACCCGACATGTACCTTCATGCCAAGTTTCGTTACGATCCCACAATTAGTTTTGAGTACGCAAATTTTTATGGCAATGAGTGTATATTTGTCAAACAGATGTATTTTTACAACATGCTATAGGATTGTTTGTATTTTTTAATATCAGAATATCCTATGCTAAAATATTTTAGTGTGAACATTTTGTTCCAAAATAAATATTCAACTAACCCTGACCAGTGATTTTCTCAAGTCCCCGGGTGGAGGGAGGAGAATAATCTGTCATTTTCCAAGGGAGTAAAAACATTGCATATACATAAACAGTCAAAAGTCGTTAATCCGGACTCGTCGGGACTTCGGCGATTCCGGATTATCGATTTTTCCGGATTATAGATCATCAGTTTAAATCTCGTAAGATGGCATGTAGAAATTCTAAAATTAAAAATATGAAACAATAATTTATGAAATAAAGAACAATTATGATCTAAACGGTATCAAAATTTACAAAAAAAAAGCTTAATATTTATTTATTTACTTTATTAAACATTTCTTTCAATGTAAGTTGTTTAAGTTGCTTCGTTTTATGTGATAATACTTTCTCTTTAATTCTATAAACAGACATAATTTCTTGTTCAGTTACAAAGTTCCGCTGTTCAAGTCCCGTTAATTGCTGTGCCGAGAATAACGACTAACTTGTCAATCGAAATTTTTTCGTTTTCACTAACCTCCTGTCACATTCTTCATGTCTTTATCCATTTTTTGAAGCAATTCCACTTTTTGTTTGATGAACATCGAAACATACTTTCGTTTTGTACGATCCTTTGGGAGATCCAGAATAGGAAATTCTATTTGACATAATCGAAAGTTCAAGTTTACTTTTATAAAATTGTTCTTACAGTCTGCAAAAAATAATAAGCTGGATCCAATTCGAAGATTAAGGAACAACGCAGTCATCAACATTAACTGAAATAGATAATTAGATAATTTTAGCTCACACCATCTGTTATACATAAAACGCGCACGCGAAAACGTATTCTGCGCTTGCGCACATGCATATGCGCAGTAGTAAAAAGTCTTATGCGCACACATAAACGCCTATGCGCATGTGTCAACGCGGTGCATGCGCAGAAATTTTTTAGCTTTGAGGTCCGGATTATAGATCATTTCGGATTATGGGCGTCCGAATTAATGACTTTTGACTGTATATTTGTGAAACAGATATATTTTTATAACATGTCATAGGATTGTTGGTATTTTTCAATATCAGAATATCCTATGTTAAAATATTGAAGTGCAAACATTTTGCTCTAAAACAAATATTCAGCTAACCCTGACTAGTGATTTTTCTCAAGTTTCATCCATATCAGAGATATCAACAGCCGAAAGGTTTCTTTTCTTTAAAATGTCTCAGCTGATGACAGCATTAAAAAATATTTTAAAAAGTAATATTTTAAATACTGTTTCTTTACTTAATAATTTACATAATCATTTATTCTATAAGTAAAATATTATATAAGGTGTCAAGATCAGAAGATACTGAGACAGCCACTTCCACAGAAAAAGAAAATTATCTAAACTAACTCTGGATGACTTGTCATCTTAGAAAAATTTTACTTCATTTACTTAGCAGGTATCCATACCATAATTAAATTATTTTATTAGACACATATTGATCAGAAAATGACCAAAAAATTATGTGAAAACATAATATAAAATACAGTATTTTGTCACTTTAGCCCTATATTTCAAATGGATGAAAATTTCCATATAAAGCAAAAATTAGCATTTCTTAGTTCTAATACAAAAATAAAATATTTTACCGAAATTTTTTCAACTATTACGAAAAAAAATTTTAAATTTAATAAATTTTTTATTAATTCTTCATCAGAAAGATGATTTCCATAATAGAAAAAATTGCAATTAAATACTATGATTTTTTTAATTATTTTTAATCTGCCACAATCTTACAATTACATATTTATATTTCAGATAATTTTCTTTGAATCTTTTAAAATATCAAAATATACTAAAATAATACAATATGCAGATAATTAAATACAAATAAAGAAACAAGTAACCAAAAAAGAAATTTAAAATAAAACAATATACAAATTCATAATCTCTTCAGGATCAGGGAATAGATACAATACACTCTAACCACTTAAATATGGGGAGGGTTATTTTCTTTGGGGTAAATTAACGGCTTTTTCAACCAGTTTTTCAAAAAGCAAAGCAATATGGCCACAACACAAAGATTACTCCTGAACAACCAACTAATCAAACCTTATTTGTAGCACCTGAATTTATATAATAAGGAGCAATATTATAATACTCATCAGTATAACTTATATATCAGTAAAAATTATAATTTATATATAATTATCCTTAATATATAACAATTATACTCCTTATTATTATATGTTAAACAGATAATTTAGTCATTGTTATATGATAAGGAAATAACCTTCCTTAGCATATAAAGAGGATTATAATTATTATATATTATGCATAATTATATAAATTATATTACTTACTGGTAAATGAGCATTAGTCTTTTAAAGGTTTGAAAGAAGTTTTAGGAGATATGGTAACAAAAGGTATTCGACGCTTTGCTTTAGTATTTGATATTGAAGGTGATTTCTGCAAGATTTGTTCGTTTGTATCACTAGTTTTAACCGCATTATCTGGAAGTTGATCAGTCAGCTGCATAGCAACTGAAGGCACTTTGTGTACTTTTTTAACAATGTCCGAAGATTTCAATTTTGAATTTCCAGCAGCCTTATCATCGGATAAGGTAATAAAGGGCACTCTCCGCTTAACTTTTTCATCAGCTTCAGAAGTACTAACAGCTGCAGTTTGCTCCATTGGTTCATCATCTTGTGAAAGTTCTAATTTCCAGTCACCCACATCTTTTGGGAGTTCATTATCAGGAATAACTTCTGAAATAGTTTCATCAGTTTTACAATCATTGAAAGAAAGTACAGCATCAGCTGTGATATCATGATCGACATTTCCTACATTTTTTTTTACTGGATTTTTTGCATCTGCAAAATTAAGCTGCACTTTACACTTTGGTTTAGCACTGGAAGAGCGGTGTTTCGCTTGAGTTTTAGCATCAAATACAATTTCAATTGAAGCATCACCATCTTTATTGAGTTCAGTTAACATTCTTTTTGGAGTAAATTCAGATAAATTTGCACATATTTCAGGAACATCTTTGCAGTCTGCTTTCCCAGTAGTCAAGTTGCTAGATGAATTATCTTTTCTACTTTGCTTTTCAGCAGTAAAACTAGACTCCTTCTCTGCAGAAGATGATTTTAAATCACAAGAGCTACTCACAATAATTTCATCAGACTCTTTTTCTTTGATTTTAACTACTGGTGATGAAGCTTTTTCTGGCTTTTCTTTAGGTGAGATAAAATAATTTTTAATCGAGCATATTTTCTTCGGCTTTTTATTTGACTTGGAATCCTCAACAGGACGTTTATTTGATGAAGGTGATTGTGCTTTATTGCTTTTATCAGGTAATTTGTCTACTTCAGAGGCTTGAATAACTTTACTAACCTCCTTCTCCTTTTCCAGATTAACTGGAATGTTGTCAATCTTTGGTGAGTTGCAAATGTCCATTTTGTTGCTCTGAGTAAGTGGCTCTGGCAGAGTTTCTTCAACTTTCACAGTTTCTGGTATCTGAACTGTTTCAGGTTCATATACTTCCCCCAACTCATCTTCACTGAATATTACGAATGAACAATATCCATCTGTTGATGAAACAACAAGTATGCGCCCATCGGAAGACCATGTTAAATCTGACAAATGTGTATAATGGATATTTGAAATGTATGCAAAAGGAAACAACTGCTCTGTATCATATAACAATATGGAATCAGAAGCTGCAACTGCAAATATCATCCTGTATGGCAAATCTATCATCGGCTTTGGAGTTTCATTAATCTCAGTTTTTTTGTTACTGTTTACGTCAGTCTCATTTTCTTTCTTATCACTGTTCAACTTATACAACAAGGGATTGCAACGCACTGCAATCGTATACTTATCGCCTGTAGGCAAATGAATAACTGGTTTGTTTGGTGCATGTCTTGAAAAAATATATGTAGTATTGTGAAAATTTTCTCCCTTTTCTACAATTCCAGATGGGACAATAATTAATTCACCATCTGGAGTGAAACATAATCGTCTACAATACGACTGAAGAGTGTCATCATAAAACAATCTAGATAATGTGGTGCCTTTTTCAGTAACAATATTCCATGGTGCCTTGAAGACTTTATATACAGTTTTCTTGGTTTTAATATTGTGAAATCGTAACGCTCGATCAGAACCCAGAGAAGCAATATAAACATCACGAGGATCCCAGGCAACACCTTGCACATAACCTTTACTATCAGATAATATATGTAACTTTTGGTACTTCTGCATATCCCATATAATAGCTGTATTATCCATTGAAGCAGTCACTAAAAAATGCCCATCTGCAGACCAGCTAATATCATAAATATCTTCTAGATGACCTCTAAGCAATTTTACAGGATACCATTCTTCTTTATTAATATCTTCTTCATCCTTGGGAGCTTCTTCTTGACTGCGATCCTTCAGCTGCCATACGAACATGGCTCCTTCATCATCACCAGATGCAAGTAATTCACCATTCGGTGAAAAGCGCACAACATTTACGGATTTATTATGACGATACAAGTCTGATGCACACTCAATTTTAATTGATTTGTTCTCTTGATATGTAATATACCAAATCAAAACGTGCGAATCTGTTCCACCACTAGCTAAGCGATGAAAGTCTCCTTGAGTCGGCTGAAAATCTACACTTAAAACTGGATCTCGACTGTGCCAGGATATTTGTGGGATTTGGCATTTCATTTTGATAACAAATTTCAATTATAAGCAAAAGTAATGCGCACACAAAAGCATACAAAAATATATGTATACACACACACCGGTATATGAAGTCAAGTTCAGTAATCACAGTTTGCAAACTTTCACTCACGAACGTCAGGTTACTTTTCCCGCGTTATCAGCTGCTGCCAACCCAGGTCTTAAATATAATTAAATGCATCTTCCGTTACTAATGGGAAAAATAATAATAATAATATTAACTTCCGGGGCGTAAGTAAAGCGAATTTTTATGTTTTTAAACGGATTTAAGCTAGTTAAGGTATGTCAATGTAATAAAATGATTTCAGTTACAATCAGATTTTGCATATTTTCTTTTCTTTTACATTATTTATATAAAACATTTACAGGCATCATTACAGGCGCGAATCCATCTGCAATGCGTTGTAAACTCGAATCCAAGTACAACTCTTTGGATACACGCCTTTTGAAAATGAGCCATTATCATAACAGATTTTGCCAACAACTCCTGAGCTTCCGCAAACCAATAACAGCGGCTTCCAACAAGATGGTTGAAGAGATTTTGCTAAGACATTTGAGGCAACGGCGAAATACTGATCGAATTCTTTGAAGTTAAAGAGATCGGCATAATCCTTTTTTAAATGTCAGAGAGGAAATTCATAAATAGATTCAGACTGTCTCCTGTCGCTGCAATGGATTTATGTGAGGAATTGTCAATAAATATTCTGCGCAACTGCAGGCTTGTTTTGATTTTGCATTATGAAAACTAAAGTATTTCTGGAAATGTTACTGATTCACAAATTATTTTGTATTATATTATTAGAAAATTTTATATTTTTCCTTATAACAACACAGAATTTTCATGTCAGTGTGCAGCAGGGTTTTTCTTTCTTTTCGCAGAGACAATTTGTTAGTACGATATTGTTGATTACTGTCAAAATTTGAGCCCAATAATTATATGTGACAAATATTAATTTACCAGTTCATGTCTTAAGTTAACTGTTAACTGTTAATGTTAACAATTTTTCGATATTAATTTTTCGATTTTTATTTTTGTTTATAGCCGCTAAATGAGGTATGATTTTGTTGATCTTGTATCTTTGTAAATTTAGGATCACAGAGGCAAGCGGCTGCATGTTCGCAGTGCTCTGAAAATAAGTGAAAAACATTCCTTTCCCCTTAGTGATTATCAATTAAATTACTTTGAAATAGTGTACTTTCTAGAAAACCTACACCTTTTTCAAAGACTTTCAGCTCCGATGTTGGTCAGAATGAAACAGCGGACAATGTGAGGATATTCTACGAAAGCATGGAATTTTAAGATAAGTACCCTTCTTTCATCTAAACTAAATCAAATTTCTATAAATAAGTGCCTTTAAATTAATGAATTTAAATTTTTCATAAGTATTTAGCTTTAAACAATACTTGAAATTGCTCATTGCGTGTGCCTTCCTTTGATTCTTATCAGAAGTCGAGTAAAAAGATGTTCCTACATCTTGACACTCGAGAATAAAATACGATCTCTGTGTGTGTGTGTGTGTGGTTACAATTCCAAACAGACGCCAACGTTATCTTGTTTTAAGGAATCTCGTGAGAGGGAAAATTGGGGATATGGGGCATAGCGCTACTTCCCTTTCCCATCTTTTTGTTTCCCTTTTTCAGATCACTTAAATATTTTTTCGCCTTTAAATATTATACCTCATCGATTTTTTTTCTCATACTGTTCCTTGCTATCTGTTAAATGTCCAAATGTATGAGGATGGATTATTCTTCATTGCCTTAAATAAATTCTTAGTATTATGAGCTTATAAAAGTAACAGTGTGCCTCAATGTGTTAAACTAGCATTAATTAACTTGTAATAAATTATGATAGTAAAATAATGAAACTTGTAATACATTATGATAATTAAATTAATAAATAGTATGTTTAATTTATGTTTTTAATACATACGTATACTCCGTAATTTGTACCTACATATATACAGCGGTGCCCAATATTGTGAACACTTTTGGAAATTTTTATGTTTTTGAACTTTGTATGCTTATAGAAAACGTTACGTTTCACAAAATGCAAACTTGTATACACCATTTTAAAGAGAATTTATAACTGAATTCAATACAAAACACAAAATTCAATTATTTGCAATACAAATAAAGTTAAACGATAATAGTTATCGATATACATTAGGTAGTGATGATTGCAGTGAGTTATCAGTACTTAGTAGGGTACCCTTTATTTTTCATTACAGCTTCACATCGACGTTTCATTGAGCTGACAAGAGTTTTAAGTTCTTCTTTCGTTATTACATGATGCCAGGAAACAATTATAGCCTCAATTAGTTCCCTTTTGTTTGATGGGCGGCCCATTCGGACAAGATTTTCAAACATTGCCACAAATTTTCGATAGGATTGAGGTCAGGACTGTTTCCTGGCCATGACAACAATTTAATGCTCTTTGTACGAAGCCATTCTTTCGATATTTTGGCCGTGTGGCAAGGAGCAGAATCCTGCTGAAAAATAAACGAAGCATTGTTGGGAAAGAGATCTCTGATGGAAGGTAGAAGTTTTGGTTCTAGAATAGTGTCAATGTATTTTCTGGCATTCAATGTCCCATCGATGACATGAAGGCGGACAATACCATCTGCTGACATGCATGACCAAATCATAACACTAACTGGGTTCTTCACAGTTGCTTGAATGAAGTCAGGATGTAGCTCTTCTCCTATTTTACGTCTTACATATTTTCGCCCATCACTACCGAATAACGATATCTTAGTTTCACCACTCCATATAACTTGTGACCACTGATTATCTGTTCAATTAATGTGTTCCTTTGCCCACTGTAGTCTTTTTTTCGTGGAATTCTACCTCTCGGTCCAACATCTGTTAATCTTCTCCTGATTGTTCTTGAACTGACAGAAACACCAGCATCATTCAGATGACTTCTGATGGCCGCTGATGACATTTTTCTATCTTGGAGACATAGTCTTTTTATTCATCTGTCATCAATAGATGTGGTGCACCTTTTTCGGCTTTTTCCTTCTTTGTTTTTTATTGAATTTGTCTCCTGATATCGTAAACAAAACTTTCGCATTCCAGATGTAGTCACTGAACCACCCACCTGTCTTGCAATTTCAGCATAGGAAAGACCACTTTCTCGTAACACAATAATATTATATCTCTTTCTAGGTGTCCAATCTATTCTTTTATTTGATGTCATTGGTTCTTGACTAAATATTAAAAATTTTTATAAAAATTCCTACTTGTAATTACAGTGTATAAGAAACAGGTCCTCCTTTGTACAGAACAAAGCAAATGAATTGTTTCAAGTGTAATCATGATGTCAGCTTCTACTGGCAGTTACTAACATTTGATTGGTTCTCAGAACAAGAACAGTGATTGGCCAGGAAAGCTAGACATTACAAACCACTTCATAACTGTGCTTTTTTATTTATATTAAAGTACATATATATAACTTTTTTGTATTGCAAATAATTGAATTTTGTGTTTTGTATTGAATTCAGTAATAAATTCTCTTTAAAATGATATATACAAGTTTGCATTTTGCGAAACGTAACATTTTCTATAAGCATACAAAGTTCAAAAACATAAAAATTTCCAAAAGTGTCCACAATTTTGGCCACCACTGTATATATATACTTTTTTGTGTGTGGTTGTGGTCTTCTATTGTGTAAATGTATGAAAATGTATGAAAATTTTGAGATCGAAAATAGCATAAGTTACTTTAGTTAAATTAATATATACTTTTGTTTGATGCTATGGGTCTTTTGCTGTTGTGACTCAGAATGCAAGCATAGAAATTACTTTGTATTCCAGGCTAAATACCTTGATACGAAGCATCTTAACACTCCCACCTCTTTTTGCCAGTATCACATCTATTCAACCTTACCAAACACACTCACTACACACACCTTTGAGACACTATTTATTGTAAATGAAGACAGCTTCTTCTCCTTTTGACTACACTTATAGGCACAATCGTATTTTTGGATATTTTCTACTTCTTTTCCTTTTCTTTCTATAGGCTTTTTTCCCCTCTATTACTTTTTGGGCCATTTGTTTTAAATTTTATTTTGTCCCCTCTTTTCTTCCTGGCCTTTCAAACTCGTACAAAATTTACTAAGTTCCTTTTTACTCTCCTCTGAAATATGAAATTGCCCCCCCTGAGCTTGGTTTTTCGCCCATCGGAGCAGAAAAAGACATCTGTCTACTTTGTCTGTCTATAATCGCTCAATAAATTGTATGAATCTTTGGATATGTTTAAAATTAAGGACTACTTAGTTATATAAAAAATTACATTGACCCTAGCTTGCCTTAACTCATAGTAAATGCTTACATATAACTCTTTCCAAATTAGAATATTTCGTTTTACAATATCTCCCTTTCTTCTAGCAGCAGCTAAAGGTATATTCTCAACTTGACTTTACTGTTTTGATACTGGACACAAAAATCAAAATTTTATTTTATTTATCTAATTCCTTCACCATTCATCATATCGATCCACCTTCTCCACACACACACATTCACGCTATAGCATATCAAGATATTTTCTATTTCTCTTTCTTTTCCTCTCGAGGCCCATTTTTTTTTAAAATCCTTTCCTTTCTCCTCTAAACTACTACGGGCCATTTATTTTTAAATTTATTTTGTCCCATTTTTTCTTCCAGGCCGTTTGAACTCGTATAAAGCAATACGAAGTTCCTTTTACTCTTCTCTGGAAACAGAAATTGTCCCCCTTTCTATATACCTTTCCTTCGCACCTAAGCTTGATTTTTCGCCTATCGGCGCAGAATGACTTAGCGGGTGAAAAACAAGACATCTGTCTATTTTGTCTGTCTGTTTGTCTATAAATAAGATTCAATATGAAAGAGAAATCAATATTAGAAATAAGATTTCAATTGCGTATGCCTTCTGAAGGTTATAGTTTTTTTAATAAGTCTCTGGAAAAAATAATGCATTTTTCTGAATTGTTTAAGCAGTTCACATATAAAAATATAGTATCCACTACTCAAAAATATTAGTTAATTTTCTCTTAAAGTAGTATGTCTTGCTTTTTCATACAGTGTGGTTAGGTAATTTTGGATATTTACTATTGATCTTGCATACTAGTTACGCGTGTAAGGTCATCGTCAAGAGCATCGTCAAGTTATTTAGGAAGCAGTTTGGAAAGCTATCGAAGAATTTCATGTAAATATAAATATATTAGTATTCTCATAATAAGTGACTTACCACCAATGAAACACGATTCAAAACATAACCAACAATAACATTATCATAACAAATTATGTGAAAAGCAGCAGTAGATAAATAAATACAAAGAAATTATACGGATTTACTCTTATTACATTACCAGATTATTATCCCATATAGCACACTTAGCTGCTATAAAGTTGCAGTGACATCTCAGTGTTACATTTTATTCACATTACATTTGTGACCACGGTATAACATCGCAGAAATGTCACATTGCTATGCGGATGTGAATGTCGCACGGATGTCACATACACGTCACAGCAAATGTTTAATGCGACAAGATATTTCTCAGTCTCCTCTATCCTGACCTTTCTTGACCTTGCTCACGTAATTCTTCTGTAATAGAAGGTATTCTTGCGCGCTGACCTTGCTCTCCCGACTCACTGTTAAATGTTTCAATAAACCTTTCTATGAATAAATTATTTTTTAAGCTAATAGATTGTGATTTTAGTTATTACTTTTTTAATTAAAAATACTGATAGTTTAGAACGCGTTTTTACTTTGTGTGATACTAAGAAATTGTGGAACTATATTCTTTTACGAATGCATACACATTCTACCATATCGAGTGTTGTCAAGAGTGGCTGACCAAAGAGAGGCAGAGAGTGTAGCTTCTTTCGTCTGAAGGATTAAGCGACTGTTTTTTAGCTCTGTTCCTTCTGCTAGCTGAACATATCGTCACAGCTAAATTTTCAGGTAAGCACTGTTTACGAGAAGCTTCTGATTAAAAAGCTTTAAAAAGCCGGAGAAAAAATATCTCAGTTCAGTTGTTTACTTATTTTGTTGTTGCTGACTGTAGCGAATTCGCGGTGAGATCGGATTAGCTTTCTCTGCGCTTGAATTGTGTTTTAGTAGTTTAAAATATATAACTTCTGTGCAATATTGTGATATTGTACGAATATCTGTGAGGGCAAATTTCAGCATTTTGTTTTATTTCTTGTGACAAGAATACATTTTATTAATTTTTCATCAGACTTGTGCATTCAATCCATTACGAACCCATACGCACGCAGCAATATTATATATTGTTACGAATTTGGTATTTAAAAAGCTAATGTTAGTTCAATTACAAATTAAATGGTTTTATTTCTCGCGCAGTGCAGCGCGTGACGAATATTAAAAGAAAGCTAAGCCGGAAAATTGAAAATACAAGAGCGCGTGCATTAAATAAATAAATATCTCTTTTTGATTTCGAGAAAGTACTGGAAAATTCTAGCGCGTGATTTTAAAATCTTATAAAAGGAGGAAAACATCTCAGTTTGTAGTAGTTGCTTTGCTGTTGTTTAGAAAACTGCTGCTGTTGATTATAGCGAATTCGCGGATTAGCGTTCTTTAGCTGTTTCGAATTACGTTCTATTGTACATTTAAGTAGTTAAAAGATAAGTACTGTGAGATATTGTGATACTGCATGATAATTTGAGAAAATTTAAGCATTTCTGTTGTGATAATAATAAATTTTTGTTCATTTTTCATCGGACTTGTGCATTCATTTCATAACGAACCCGTACGCACGCAACAATATTTAAGCTGTGTTGTTAAAATAACCCATTTTCCTTATTAAGGGATTTAGTTACAGAAAAATATTTCTGGTTTAAGGTTAGATTATTTGAATATGGCAAAACAGACAAGGGCTGCCTACCTAAGAGAAAATGTGTCTTTGTGGAGGACCTTTTAATGGGAACTAGCTCGTATTCACTTTACATATTAAGAAAAACATGAAAACAAATTTTTTCTTACTGAGAGATTGAGATTAAGAGAATATAAATAATCGCATTAATATTTCAAATACATACATAAATTATTTAAACGATAACAATATAAAAGTAAGGAAATTACACTTCATCGTTATTTATATATGAAAGAAGTTAAAATCTCAATAGTGACAAAAGAGCGTAAATTAATATTAATTGGTCTCCAAAAGTACAAGTTACTTCATGTTATAAAGAAACTGAATTTCAAACTGTATTTTAAGAGAATTTATCCTATTGCAGAAAACTTTAAAATTTAATGGAAATCACTATATATTTAAGCCACAGCGACAAACTTTATACGAAAGTATAATTTTATTAATCAAATTAATGTATTTCACTTTTACAAACAAGATATTTTGTTTTGTTATTAGAAATTCAAAAAATTACATGTAACACTCTAATTACTTCTAATTTAATTATCTGTCTTAATCACATCTAGTTTTGCTTTAATGCATCGCTTGCAGAAATAGACAATGAAAAGAAATAAATTTCTGCAGTCGTATTTAAACAGCTTAGAAAAATTAAGACAGGAATCTTTCACAAAGGAATTTTAAAATCTCACTGTGATAACTTGGAAATTGGCATATTATAAAACATTGATTCATTAAAGTGAAGTCTTTGCCACCATTAAGGAGAAGGAAAACTGATTTCAAGTTAAAATATAACTCCGTGGAATTCTTTTTATTGGGACAAACATCAGTTCCTTGCCGCATTAAAAGAAACAAACAGATTTCTTCGGAAATTTGTTTATAGCAGAAAGGCAATTCCTGGAAAGTCGATCGAAGGTCTTAAAACTCCATATAATTGCTCTGCCATTTACTGTAGGACAAACAAAGTTTTTTTTTTTTTAATGTAAAAGGAGGAGTTATATATTTTCGTTATTTTTTAATTTTAATAAAAGTTGTAAAATTATTCCTACAAAATTACATAGTGTAATTACTTTTACATAAATAGAGTCGATTTCTATTTGAAATAAAGTAAATGACTGAAATTCTGTTTTAATTGCCTAGATTCTAAATTGAAAGGCACAAACGTGTTTTTATACTTACTGTGACAAAAGTAAATAAAATAACTATTTTTTTTTGTATTAAAGAAATCATGCAATGTATTTATTTATGTATTTTTTTTTTTTTTTTTTTTTTTTTTCAGTTGAAAGTATGCTAAGGAAAATGTCGGAACTAAAATATGTATTGATGCCTTTTTGACACGTTACACTTTGAAATCATTTCAGATTTTAATAAGGAAAATCAAATAAAAATATTAAAGGAAGTCCAGTATTATTTAAAGAAGAAAGAAGTCTTTCAAAAAAAGTAGAGTATCAGAGCCCTGCCATCAGATTTTAATATCTGAAACTAATCTCATAACTGCTCCTAAATATTTTTTTATTACTTTCCAAATCCTTATTTATGCAGTATTTGTGCCCCATTCCTGGCAAGGTATCCATTCCTGGTTCACCCGAAAACGGTACGTCTGTGTGTTGTACAGATTAATTTATATTTAATTAACAACGCTTTAAAAGTATACATTGTAAAATATAATATCTTTATCTTATTTAAATGAAGTCGAAAACTAAATCATGTTTATGTTAAATGAGAAGAATAGCAAGAACGCGTGTATCTCATGTTACCTCATCTTTACCTTAAAACATAATTTCCAAATCCTTAACTTTACTCTGTAAAATCGTATTAAAATAATTCCAAATGCCAAAGTTAAAACATTCATTCTATGTTTACAGAAATTTATGGCTAGCTAAGAATCGTCATTGATTTTTCTCGCGCTTCGATAAAGTTCATGCATCTCTAGTATTTTTTCTTGGCGATAATCGCTTCGTTCTTAATAATAATTTTTAGACTTTGCCTAATAATATAACCGAACTTTTGCACAGCGCAACGTTCCCGGTTCTTGAATTCAAGCCCTAGGGCACATGACATGTAGGATTCCGGACGTGGAGACTATCTCTGAAGAGAAAACGGAGTAAAGGAAAAGGAGAGAAGTACCAAAAAGAACAAGGCCAAAGTATCTGATATGTTCTAATAATTTTTAATTTTTCTTCAATTATAATATACTAGCAGCTACGCTGGCTGCGAGCCTTCGTCTGGCTTTTAAATGTACCGAAAAAATGCTTGAAGGTAATAGCAAACGTTAGATTTAAAAACTGCGCAGAATTTTACTCTGCAGAACAACTTCATAAAAAAAAAAAAAAAAAAAATTAAAAAAATTTTTAAAAACCTACAAATTAAAAAAAAAATGTTTTACATATAACAAAATTACAATGAAATAAGCAATATCCCTTAATACAAATGTTAATTATCCTAATAAATAAATTACTCAACTTTCCGTTGCCTTCTCTCAACAAACGTCCAGTATCCAAGAGAAACATTAAATTTAAAAACTGCACAGAATTATCGGCCTCATTTTTCCAAGTGGCAACACTACTAATTTTCAACAGTCAGCAGTCCAGTATACAATTGAATGAAAAACTGTTATCAAAACCACATTTCTAAATGAAAATATTCAAAATGATGCGATAAAATCGAAAAGATAAAATTAAAAAAAAAAAATCTGATTCGAACTTTGAAAAAAAAAATCTCTTCGAGGCGCACTGGCTCTTTTCTAGATGCACTTTATATACCAAATTTCGTAGCCCTGGGTCTAGTAGCTTACACGCAGACCGAACGAAAGACACACAGACTCTTTCTTTTGTTATATGTAGAGATTAATTATTACTGCAATCATTCAAGTCAGTATACAATACTCCTTATATATGTTGATTAAACAAAGGAATATTTGCAAGCCAGAGACATTTTTTTTTTCGTTTTTTGAAATATTTCTGTTTTGAAAGAGGGGGGGAAATGTGTTAAATTAAAGAAATCTGCTCTTAAGTAATAAGCTATAAGAAGAACTCAGATATTAATACAATTTAGAAATTTTGGAAAAATCTGAAGTGTCTTTAAATATTAAATTCTGAGAAACGAAAGCAAAATTATGTAACTTCTGGACAGCTAATACTAAAAAGTATTTGAAATATAGTACGGTTAGAAAATGACCATATGATGACTTTTGCATCATATATAATACGTTCTGCATTTTCTGTACACTATGGCTTATACAAGTACAAATATATAATAAACATAAATGGATTACAGTTGTATAACCTTAATAGGATGAGATACAACCTTAGTACGATGAGAAAATTTCAAATGATTATACTGAATATTTTTAATAATTTAAAAATTTCGAATATTACGGAAGTATTTTAATACCTTATAGAGTATAATTTCTTACTGGATCATTAAAACATTGCTGTAGTTACCTGTTCTCTAAAATAGGAGTTCATCACGCTAATCATTTAGAAAGTAATCCTTGTGTTGCTTGACTACATTTACATCTTTAGTGACATTACGTTCATGCCACTCTATTAGATTTGCATTCATGTCACTCTGTGACTTTATATTAAAGTCGCAATGAGTCATTATATGAATGTCGCACACAACAATGTCTCAGCGTGACTACGCATCAATGTCACAGTGTGACTTCACAGCAATGCCACAATATGACTTCACATTAGTGCCCCAATGTTACTTCACATCAACGTCGCAATGTGACGTCGCAAAAAGCGGACATTAGGCCATTATTACAACGTTACTGCAATATTGAGATAGTCACAGTGTGACACGTTTGCAGTGTCACAGCGATGTCGCCGTGCTATTGGGGATATTAAGTTATACAGCATTACTACAGGCTTGTGACCTTAAAGAGGACCTGTTACATTCCTCGGTGGTCATAATTGTACTTTAAACACATTAAAAAGCAGTTTCAGCAATTCTATTTGGCGTCTGCCAATTCCCCCAGTTCTGTTTCGTATTTGTCAATAACTATCATTTTATTACTATAATCAGATATAAAGCAAAACCGATAGCTATACCTATTCTTCATTCACAAAAACACTGTCCCGATATCTTTCAACGTAGCCAGAATTTTTTGAATTGGCCACAAATTTGTTAACAGATCGGCGTCACAATTCAACAGGGTGGTGGAGCAGCATTATGGATGTTGTTGTTCATACAACTAATTTTTTGAAGATGGCTTCATAGAAATTCTATTGTCTGAGTGTTGATAGTATAGAAAAAAGTATCAACAAAAATTTTTTTTGATGATTTATCATCAAGCAGATGTGTCACATGATTCATATTCCTAATCAAAGGCAAAACAATGTAAGTCACCTTTTGCAAGAGCACTAATATCTTTGGTTAAATTCCCTAACAATGTTCCAGTTGGTTAAAGACAGCCCAATATTGGGAGTTCAACATTCTTTCGATTTCAGGCAAATGGGCTGGGTGCATGGTTGCTGTTCCTGGTTTTCCCCATGTGTAACAGGAATAAGAGACAGTTTTCCTTAGAAAGTACTCCTCAAGGCATCCCTTGCCTTAGGCGAATAGCTCGCATCTGCTTTTGCCCCATTTCAATAACCTAACCTTTGATTTAAGCTTAAAACTGGATTATTAATTTTTTCCCGCGTGAAATATATTACTAATTTTTAGAAATATACGCCACCTTACAGCTAGTTTGATGATGATAATTTTTACATAGGAGCACAGATTAATGCAGTTTAAAAAAATGTGCGCAATGTGAAAAGATAAGCGTTTGGTTTCTTTATACCATTTTACACTAGGAGAAAATTAACAAGCATGCTGTACTTCCATAAAGAAGTGGGGGCGAGCGGTAAAGTCGCTGATCACTGGTAGTTCGGTCCGAGGTTCGAATACCGCGAACGGGCTGGCTGCATGGGCGTTTTCGTGGTTTTCCTCATGTGTAACGTGTATACGTGCCAGTTTCCCTTAGAAAGTCCTCCACGAAGGCATCCCTCCTCTTAGGCAGATAGCCCTTGAGGCTTTGCCATAATCACACACACACATAAAGAAGTTGAGAAAATTGTGTTTTATGTATCATATTTTATTTCTGCATCGCTATAAATCTATTCCCTAATTGAAACAAAAAAATGTGTGTTAAAACTTTTATAAATTTGCAAAAGAAGTATGGTAAATATTCTAAAGCGTTTGTGGTATTTTTTAGGTTCTGAATGAACTTCGGGATTCTGTCAAATGGCAGCTTCCAGTATGTATACTTGCTAATGTGTTTCCTGTTGATGCATCACAGTCTGCAATGTTCAGATTTTATGACTTTGTGCTTTCTGCTCTTATGTAGATAACACATAAATATATAAAGTATCCGAACATTAAAAATCAGCGCTGCTGGAAATCAACAAGGATTTTACGAAGGGTTGAACAAGAGGTTACGAATGTTGCGAGTGCAATAGACTGCACACAATGACTGATTTGTCTTCATTAACCGAAAAAATAAATTCTCCAATAATGTGCAAATGGTATTAAAACGTGTGATAGTAAATATAGTATTATAGTTATTTCAGAACATTTTTTTAAAATTCCTCTTATGTATATATATTACTAAATTGTTAAAATATAACATTTGATTGCATGTTTTTTTACATTTATCAAGACATTTTTAATAAAAATAGAAAGTGAATTCCTTAAAATGTTTGATTTATCAAAATCTCAATTGTACTTCATGTTAAAAATTTCTAATGAGTTTTTCTTTTGACTTACAGTTTGTATGTTTTGCCAGGTATGTGATGCTGATCTGCAGGTTTTAGAGCACTATGACCATGTAGGGTTCATGATTCGTTTACATGGAGTTTGAATAGACTCAAATACAATCTGGAATCAAGAATTTTCGCGCGTCGGGTTTATTTACTGGGAAACAATGGTTACCCAGTTAGATAACACCAATTTTTAAATCACGGTTTGAGTTTAGAGTACCTGTTCAATGAAAAACCACGGATAAGCTCTTGGCGCTATAGAAAGATGTTTTGGTGTCATCCAGATTTATGGCATTGCACAAAACGGGTGGAACAATGTTTTATACACCAAGTAAGATACGTAAAATGTGGATTTCTGCAGCTACTTTGCATAACATATGCTTAAAATATGGTGCAGAAAACCCAGAATTTGACGTGGTTCAGGATGATGATCCAGTGCCATTAGAAAGTGCTAATGCATCAAGTAAGCGTTGCAGTTGCTTTGTGGAATAAATTACTTTAAATTTTGAAGCTGGAAAATGATAAAAACTAAAACGGGGCACAATATAGACATCTGGCAAAGGTGACACCAACTTCGCGGATAATAACGGATATGTTATGAATAAAAATTTCTTTCATAATGTGTTCTTGGGGACCCACAAGCGGTGGAAAATATTTGAACTTGTAAATAAAGTGATTGTACCAATCCTGATTTCAAATACATACTGAATTTAAAAGTTTCTGTAGATTAAATGTCCCCTTCTAATGATAAGCTGAGAATGGATGAAGTTTTACAGACTTTCTATCGAGCTCTCTCTCTCTCTCTCTTCTATTTTACAATTATGATTATGTATATCATATGTTCCAGGCCTCCTTATCCTCTTATATTATTTAAAGTGCATCAGTTTTTTCCGCTGAATTCTGGATTTTAAAAATATTAAATTTGAAGTAGATTCTCAGATTCATATCAGCATTATTTATTTTAATGGCATATTGTAAAAAAAATATTTTTAGCAAATGGTGAATGAATACTGTTACTGTGAAATGATCAATCTGATAACAATAATTTAATAATTCTCATGTTTAAGTTGCTGTTTATTTTTAAAGTAGTATGTCAATTTTATCTGCGATTATTATGCAAGAGTTTTACATCAGAAGTTATTTCTCCCATGGTGTTTAGTATTTTTTGTTACCAAACGAATTACTAGTGTGTCTTTGCAACAATAGATGGCGTTGCTGCTTGATGATTCAATTCTGGTTGCTATGGTAACGAACTTTCAACTTATAATTTATGTGATTTGTATTCTATTCTTTTTTGTTTTCTTTTTAATTGCTACAGTGCTTGGAGTGATGTGAGCTGTGTTGTCACGCGGACGGCATTCCTTCTATTTCAAAGTGTTATGTAAAATAAATTGGTGATATTACAGTCCGCTTACCTTTGTTTTTGTGACTTATTCTTAACATTCCTGGTCCGTAGCGACCGAAGAGAAGAGTTAGCGATCTTTGGATATGATGTGATTTATTCAAATATTAGCAAGTTAAATCACTTTCGATTTGTGGATTAATAATCAACTTAGTGTTCTTTCGATTCGATTTGTGGATTACGCGTGTGGCATCTGTGGTGAAATCAGTTTCGATTTGTGGAATATTCCCGTGGCATGGTGTAGCGTAGAAACCTCAACACTGGGGTGAGTACGTTCAAATATTTCATCTTCTTTTGCTAGAGTTGTTAGTATAATATTTATTGTTGTTCATAATGGCTGATTTGAAACCAGTTTTAACTAAAAAGAAGGCTCTAAAAAGCAATATAACAGCGTTTAAAGGCAAGGTAAATTCGAATTTAGAACAAGCAGAAATTTTAGAGGTAAAGTTGTTTGAAACGAAACTAAATGCTTTTAATAGTGAGCTTCGTTCTATTTATGAGGAAATATTTTTGTTGTGTCCTGAAAAAGATAGTGGTACATTCATTACGGAACAACAAACAATACAAGAAACTTTAGATGAATTATGGATAACTATAAATAAAAAGTTACAGAAACTCTCCAGTGACTCTGTTATCGCAACAAGTAGTGTAGCAAAAGTAAATTCGTCTGACGTTCGATTACCAAAATTAGAACTTTCTACCTTTACAGGGGAAATATAGAAGAGTGGATTAGTTTCTATGATCTTTTTAAGGCTAGTGTAGATAACAATCCGAATATTTCTAAATGTCGGAAGTTTCAATATTTAAAGGCTTCTTGTAAAAAAAAGGCTCTGTCTATTATTGAATCAATTCCTATTTCTGATGCTAATTATGATATAGCGTTGCAACTTTTACAGGAACGTTATTCTAATAAAAGATAATTAACTAATGCATTAATCCGTAAAATGTTTAATTTGCCAAATGTTTCTGATTCAACTCGAGCTATTTTACATTGTGTAGATGTTGTGAATTAATGTGTACGTTCTTTGAGAACTCTTAAGCTAGAAGTTTCTGATCTTTCTGATGTTCTTTTTGTTTATCTGATAACTGAGAAATTAGATAAAAACATAAAATTTTGGTGGGAAAGAACTTTGGAAAAAGATGAATTAGGTATTTTAGATAATTTACTCGAGTTTCTAAAAGACCACGCTAGAACCCTTCAGAATAGTAGAAACCAATCTAAAGATTTTAGGAAATTTTCTAATTCCAAATTAACTTCTTTCGAGTAAAAACAGTTGTATAATGTGCAAGGAAGATCATTCTCTTCACAAATGTCGTAAGTTTTTAAACTTAAGTGTCCAAAAAAGAATCGAATTTGTTAAGAAACACAAACTTTGTTTTAATTGTTTATCTTCTCAGCCTCATTTAGTGAAAAACTGTCGTAGTTTACATAAATGTATAACGTGTAAGTTAACTCATCATACTGTTCTTCATTTTGATCGAAATATCAATACTAGTGAAAATGAGAAACCAAAACAAACGTCCTCACTCTCCCCCAAAGCCGAAGTGTTCTTACCAAAGAATGAAGTCGTTACAAATGCCACAACATGTACAGGACAATTTAATTATTCTAAAGGTGAATCAAAACGTGTATTACTGTGTACTGCTCTCATTAAAGTTAGTGATTCCAATGGTAAAGCCATCTCTTGCAGGGCTTTACTAGACTGTGGCAGTGAAGCGAGCTTTATAAGTGAAGAGTGTGTCAGAAAACTAAAGTTAGGTAGATTTAACAAAAAATTGAAGTATCGTGCCTTGGTTCGTTCAACACTGTAACAAGTGGAGAAGTGGAATTAATTTTTACCCCGCACTTTGAGTCAAATTTCAAATTTCGAACATATGCATTCGTGATTCCAAGGATAACTTCAGATGTGCCTAACGTGTCGCTTCCTTCTAAAATTGCGAATCATTTTGACGATCTAGTCTTAGCTGATCCTAAGTTCTACGAAAGAAAACTTATAGATATTTTGTTAGGTGTAAATGTATTTTTTACTATGTTTAAGGGAGACATCATAAAGAGAGGAGAATCATTACCCTTTGCAATTTGTTCTCAGTTGAGTTGGATCATTTCCGGGAACACTATTACTGATGATTCGAATCTAACTAACACTTTTACAGTGAATAATCTTCAGTTGAACACAAACGAATTAGTTGAAAGATTTTGGTCTTTAGACTCCATTCCGGAAGTCAAGCGTATTTCAAGTGAAGATAAAAAATGTGAAGAGTTCTTTAAAACAACACACTTCCGTGATCAAAATGGTCGTTATGTAGTGAAACTTCCATTTAAAGATAACCCTTCAAGGTTGGGTGATTCTAAAGATCTTGCTTTACAAAGATTTAAATCTTTAGAGAGAAATCTCTTAAGATCTCCTGATACATATGATATGTATAAACATTTCATGAAGGAATACTTGGATCTCGGGCACATGGAACCAGTCCGTAGTTCAGAGTCCCCAAGTCAGGCATACTACATGCCACATCATGCAGTAATTAAGGAATCTAGCTCTACGAGTAAAATACGTGTGGTATTTAATGCTACTAGTAAGTCTTCATCAGGACTATCTCTTAACGCCATATTGATGACAGGTCCCAGAATACAACAAGAGCTGTTTCCAGTTTTGGTCAAATTCAGATGTTACCCAGTAGTTGTCACAGCTGATATCATGAAAATGTTTAGACAAATTCTAGTTAATGAAGAGGATATAGAAACTTTCAAAGGATATTTTGGCGGGACAGTCCAAGTGATCCTATTCAAGAATTTCGACTTAATGCTGTCACATACGGCACTGCCTCGGCTCCATATTTGGCTACTCGTGCTTTATACCAACTTGCCTACGATGAGCAGAATAACTATCATTTAGCTTCGAAGGCTGTACTTCAAAACTTTTTTGTAGATGATTGTTTGGTAGGTGCTCAAAAACACTGAAGAGTGCAAAAATCTAGTAAATCAACTCTTGCAAATGTTAGAACGTGGAGGATTTCTTCTGCGTAAATGTTTATCCAATGACTTGTCAGTGTTAGAGAATATACTCCAGGAGTTGAGAAATGATTCTGAGGCTATGAAAATTCAAGACGAGCTCTCTTATTTAATTAAATTAAAAGGTGTAAATTAAAAGGTGATTAAAAGATTAAAGGAGAATTAAAAGGTGTGAGCAGCCGAGTAATACAATTAACTCCCTTCCTTGATGAAGAAGGCGTCATTCGAGTAGGTGGTCGCTTAAAAAATGCAAACATTCCTGAAAATAGCAAACATCCTATTTTGCTTCCAAAGGAAGGACATGTCACTAATCTCATCGTAACTCATTACCATGTCAATTATTTGCATGCTAGTCAAGAGTTATTAATAAGCACTTTACGAATGCAGTTTTGGATTCTTTCGGTGAGAAGCGTAGTGAGAAAGATTATTCACAGATATATTCCTTGTATTAGAAATCGAGGCAAGACTTTGACCCAGATAATGGGTGATTTACCCTCGCCCAGAGTTCAACCATCAAGACCTTTTGCAGTCACTGGTGTTGATTATGCTGGTCCATATTCTATTAGGTCCCAAGTTGGGAGAAGAACAAAAACTTTCAAGTGTTACGTATCCATTTTTGTGTGTTTCTCAACAAAAGCTGTACACTTGGAGTTAGTCAGTGATCTATCAACTTCAATGTTTTTAGCAGCTCTAAAAAGATTTATCGCCCGACGAGGCAAACCATCTAAAATTTCGAGTGACTGTGCTACTAGCTTCAAAGGTGCTAGTAAGGAACTGAAGGAGATTTATAAAAATGCAGCACGCATTGAGAAAAGCAGTGAATTATGTGACTACATTACCTCAGAAGGTATAACTTGGTTATTTAATCCTTCGACATCTCCTCACTACGGTGGCTTGTGGGAATCTAATGTGAAATCCATGAAATTTCATCTTAAACGAGTATTAGGATCCACACTTATAACTTACGAGGAATTTTTAACAGTGCTTACACAAGTGGAAGCGTGTATGAATTCCCGTCCTCTTTGTGCGATGTCTAGTGATCCAAACGACTTTAGTGCATTGACTCCAGGTCATTTTCTGATTGGAGCCCCTTTGCTTGCCATTCCGGAATATGACTTGAGTGATGTGAAATTTTCACGACTTAAACGTTGGTCTCTAGATCAACAGACTGTGCAACATTTTTGGAAACGATGGTGTGCAGAATATTTAACAACACTTCAACAACGTGCTAAGTGTTTTCGTGCGTCTCCAAATCTAAAATGTGGTGATTTAGTTCTGATCAAAAACGAACAACTGTCTCCAAACCAATGGAAAATTGGAAGAATTGCCTTAATTCATCCAGGTAGTTATAAAAAAGTTCCAGTGGCTACAATCCATACAGACGCTGGTGATTTCAAACGAGCTGTTACTAAATTGTGTCTTATCCCCCAATCATGACTAATATGAACTATGAACTATTGACTTTTTTCATATTATTGAACTTTAATTTTAGTTATATTTTCAATTAATTTTTTTGTTAATGTTATTATGTATGCTTTAACTATTTGTCTTTTTTGAACCCTTAGAAGGCTTCAAGGCCGGGGGCTATGTTTAGTATTTTTTGTTACCAAACGAATTACTAGTGTGTCTTTGCAACAATAGATGGCGTTGCTGCTTGATGATTCAATTCTGGTTGCTATGGTAACGAACTTTCAACTCATAATTTATGTGATTTGTATTCTATTCTTTTTTTTTTTTTAATTGCTACAGTGTTTGGAGTGATGTGAGCTGTGTCGTCACGTGGACGGCATTCCTTCTATTTCAAAGTGTTATGTAAAATAAATTAGTGATATTACTGTGAACTTATTCTGCCCACATGGTAAAAATAAATGTACTTTTGGCTCAATTCTAAGAGACGCTGAAGAAATCAAGACAATTTTTTACTTCCTTAGTCTTGGACACGTCTTTTCATGACTTTAATTGGATACGCCTAGTTGTGCTATAACTTCATATTTGAAGTAAAATTAAATTGTATTTTAACTGAGTTGAAATATTAGATTTATAATATTACTACGCGAGTTTTTTTTATTATAAATCTACTTCATTTTGTATTGCGTGCTTTTGTTAACATTTGACACAACACGCACCTCTCAAACATGCATTAAGATTTGCTAAACGATTGAAAATATTGAATAAAGGATTTAAAATTTATAACAGCAACTGCTCAACACAAAGAAAAAAATTCTTGGCTCAAAGAATTTTTTATTGAATATGTCTGGTGTCCGTGCTTTCGCAATATAGATGAACAGCTGAATTTTAATTTTTTTAACAGTTGGAGAGAAAGAGTAAAAAATGCATGATTGAGTGGAGAAAATACTGATCGCAAAGTTGTATAAATATCCGATTTGTGAAACGAACATGAAATTAACTGGCAGAGCGAAATAAGTACACTGCTGGAAACAATTACCGGATATTACGATTTTGGATATAAACTGCGGATGAGGAAATGTTTTAGTGACCGATATATGATGTATACGTGTTGTAAAATATGAAAAAAGAAAAGAAGCAACGAACAAAGCATACTTAAATTTTATTGATGATATTTGCCGATAAACAAAAAATGCCCAGTTTGTGCATATTATACCAATAAACAAAAGATGTGATATCTGGAATGCAAACAAGTTTCAATAACGTGAATGTTTTCCTGATCGAAAACAATGTCGCACACTTACGAGGCACAGAATCAATGAGGTTATTAATGACGGATTAATTGGGGTGCTCTCTCCCTCTCCTGTAGAAGACAGTTTTCAAACTGCTGAATTATTTCTTATGCTGATAAACAACTAGCAACCCTTCTTCCTGGAATATCCCAAACATGTTCTATTGAGTTCATATCACAGGAACGTATGGGATTCCTTCGTCGTTCATTCGAAGGATTCTTTCTTCGTAAAGAAATTGTCCCCTAACTGAGTACGATATGGCTTGACGTTATCATCTATGAGAATGAAAGCGTCCCAAGGCGCTGCAGCGTAAATAACCGCAATACGTCTCAGAATATACGGAGTAAAATCGTTATACCCCATGCTTAATTTTCGCCGCTTAAATTTCGCCGAAGCTTATCGGAGCTATGCTCCAGTAATTCTCAGTTTTTTAGATAAATCATAATTTTAACCACAACCCTAAATAAAAGGGCTCCAGCACTTCTTTTCTGCAAGTGAACTCCAATTTCAACAGAAAAAATTTTATTTTAAAAACTTATTTATTTTATGCCTTTAAAAATCTATTCTAACTTCTGAATGCAAGCCTGTCTTTTCCTTGGACAGAGGTTGAGACTTTTAAGGAAAGAAAAGCTTCCACTCACATATCAAAGGCTAATCCTCCAGGAAGTGCAATGATTTATGAGAGCGAGTAAACTTCTCGTTCCTGAAAATATTGAAAATGATCCCTGGTTGTGCATATGCCACGCTAGTGACTTCCTGCTGCAGATCTTCAGTAGACTTTTTGAACAATGTGACCAAACCACGGAGTATAATGATTTTACTTCCATTTATACTCCGTGAACCAAATGCAAGGGACCACTACTGTCACTAATACAAAGGAGTCACGCTTATTCTCATGCTGTTAATGGATCGTGGTCAGGGAAAACTTCCACTTGACGGCTAGAATTACATCGACGAGACATAGCTATCAGAAAGGCTTGCTGTTCTCTCTTTATTATGAAAGCTACATTTTTCGCTAAAATTTCTTTCCATATACTCCTACTGTTTCTAGAATTCTCACTATAATTCTTACACTTTAATTGTTTCATCTTTTTTTATTTGTGTGGTGCAAAAAATATAGATTTTGTATCTATCATCCCTTGAAGTAGCTCATTATAGGTATAACTAGAGCTGAAATTCAGATTGAGAGCAGTTAAACTACTTCTTAGCTTCTAAGTAAAACTGCAGCAGCAGGAGTCCTGAATAAGACAAGGTTCGATAATTCATTTTTTATTTAATTAATTATAATTAATTCAATAATTTAATTTTCTATTTATCTATTTACATTTCTTTTAATTTTGACTTAGTTATTTAAATTTTTAATTATTTTACTTATTTATTGTTTTTTCTTTCTTCCTGACAGTCTTCCATAGGGTTCCGGTACTTGTAACTTTAGGAATTAAGCTCTGAGTTTGGTCACATTGTTCAAAAAGTCTACTTAACATCTGCAGTAGCAAGTCACTAGCGTGGCATATGCACAACCAGGTTATCATTTTCAGTATCTTCAAGAACGAAAAGTTTACTCACTGTCATAAATCATTGCACTTCCTTTAGAATTAGCCTTTGACATGTCAGTGGAGTCTTTCTTATAAGTTCAACCTTTGTCCAAGGGAAAGACAGGCTTGCATTCAGAAATTAGAATAGATTTTTAAGGCATAAAATAAATAAATTTTTAAAATAAAATTTTTCTGTTAAAATTGGGGTTCACTTACAGAAAAGAAGTGCCGGTGCGATCCGGTTAAAATTGTGATTTATCTCAAAAACTGACAAGCTCCGGTGCAATTTGAGCTCTGGTTAAAATATGCAATTATCGAAAAGAATATACTTTTAGACTGTATACTTAAAAGCGTTAGCAAGTGAATACACTAATTTACTAAGTTCCATTGAAGTTAATGAGTATCTTTTCAGAACTTAAATACGATATTTAATCACTAAGTAAATTTTCATACTTCCGGATACTACAACTCCTTTAATTTTGCAAATATTATTAATTTATCAACTTTTATCGTATTGCTAGCTGATGTGTAAGCATTTAGTGTGCTATGCGAGAATATTACTACTTTGTTTATGCCATTACTTCTTTTCAGAATACCTAATATCTTCTTACGCCATTACAAGTTTCGCCCTTCGACTGCTTCGCACATGCGCAAGAATTCTACATGCGAAACTAGTTAATTTTTTCGAGACATCAAAAATTCAAAAAGTGGGGTAGTGTTTGGAAATACGCTCCCAGGAACACAGAAAATCAATTTTACCTCAAAATATATTTTATGATATTGAAGTAGGATAAGAGATTATTATTTCTGGAGATAGATTGAGGAATTGTGTCTTGACATTTCTACAAGCATTTTCTAAAGAACTGATAGATATAATATCAAAGCACCTAATTTCTAGTTAAGAACTGTACTTCAAATGTCTTTTCAATATCAATTCTCTTTTTTTTCCTGTAAAATTTTCGTTCTATTTACAGATGTGAATTCTAAAAATGCTACTCTAAAATGCAATTCTTAGCCAAAAATCTAGACATGGAAGTTTGAAATAATACCGTAGACATGCGTATGACTTACGTTTGAAGTTTTGATTAAACAATTAGAAAAAAAAATTACTTCGTTATCAACAATAATGATGCATCATTATTATACTTTGTTTTATATAAGACTAAATCCACAAAAGAGTAAATAATACAAGCATTCATTAAACTTTATTCATTAAACATTATTTACTTTTTAACCATTTAGTACAGTACCAAACAATGAAATTTATCATTTGTAACCAAAGTGATATAATTTAATATTATGAGTCATCGGAAATAAAATATCATTGCGTGCGTACTGGTTCGTAACATAGTGAATGCACACAGGTCCGATGATAGGTTAATAAAATTTATTTAATCGAAAGAAACACTTCAAAGTTCTGGAATTTTCGGCAGAAATTCTCTTACGGGTGTTCACAATACCACAGAGTACAGTCAATAGTTACACTTCAAACTACTAAGAACGTTAAATACAAGGCAATGCAAAGCGCATCTAAAGAGAAAACTAAATCGGATATATCTCATTTTACGCTGAACTAACAACTCGCAAGAACAATAATTAAGTAACTGATAGCAGATGCTTTGTCTCCGGCCTTTTACAATTTTCAATCGGCAAACAACATATTTCTAGTACTTTCTGCTTCCCGAAATTACTGGAACTCAATATGACGGTCGAAATACGGTTACAGCTAATTTAGTCAACAATTATATTTATTCAGTTAGAATATTTATTACGGTGATACAGGAACCGGACCAAAATGTCGCCAAATGATCAAGAAGTTTGACTTCCGACAACGAAAGTGACGCTTGCGTACGAGTTTGAAATAGATTGAATGCACAAGTCCGATAAAAGGTTACTAAAATTTATTCTTATCAGAAGCAATATAAGAGAACGCTGGAATTTTCCTAAGGGATATTCGTACAAGTGTTCACAATATCACGCAGTAATAGTCAGTAGTTATACTTCAGACTACTGAAAACTTTAAACTACAACGCAATGCAAAGCGTATATCTAAAGAGAAAGCTAAATCCGATTTATCTCTTCGCGCGGAACTACAGTTCGCAAGAACAATAACTAAGCAACTGAATTGAGACGCTCTTTCTTCGGCCTTAAGCAGTTTTGAACCGGCCGCGCGAGATCTTACGAGTAAATTCTGCTTCTCGAGATTTCTAGAATGGTAAGTAATTACGGTTAAACATAGTGGTCAATTACATTTATTCAATTTAACTATAAATTACCGAGATAAACTTTTACTCAAGTACTCCTGTATGTTTACTTTCCCGGCATAGCTTTCTCTTAAATTTGTCTCGCTCTTCATTGCACGAGAAAATGCAAAAACTTTAATTATAATTCTACTAAAATTAGCTATTTAAATACAAAACTCGTGACTCTGCCCTCTTCCCAAAGCCCGGGCAGTACGATCCCTGGACAGGAAGCCATACTTACAACTAAAGCATTAAAGCAATAATACACATTACAGTACAATAACAAACAACATAATAAACATAACAACATAAGCAGTAATTACAATAAATAACTTAAAACAAATCAAATACTAAATCAATAAATGAGTGCACAAATTTACAAATTTAAAAGCAAATAGCACCATGGTTTCATACTATTCACATTATATATACTACGCACCATGGTTTCATACTATTCACATTATATATACTACGCACCATGGTTTCATACTATTCACATTATATATACTACGCACCATGGTTTCATACTATTCACATTATATATACTACGTACTATGGTCGATGACTTACGTACGATGACTACATACTATGGTCGATGACTACGTACTATGGTCGGATCCGTACTACGACGTCGTTCAGCCTGTTTAGGAGTATGTAAGGACCATCTCAAGGTGACTGTAGTTTATAAGGCAGAGAACTTTCCGTCGAATCGAATGCCACACCCACACTTTATCTCCTTCGTTAAATCGATGACCTGTAGCTCTCGGATCGGGTCTTCATCTAACTTTGTGCCAGGTTGACTCGCTCTCGAGCAAAATTGTGAATCACTTCAAACCGTGCATGAAGAACTTAGATGTACTTCTCAGGCGCTGAAGGCGAATCCGGAGAATGACAAAACAAGAGATCGCAAGGCAGACGAAGATCACAAACGAAGAGTATCTGAGATGGAGAATAGCGGGTAGTCTCGTGGGCAGCACTGCGATAGGCGAGTAAAAATAGAGGTAACTTCTTGTCCCAGTCTTGTTGGTTTCTTGAAACCGAACTACAACTTATTAAGGATGGTTCGATTAAACCTCTCTACCATGGCGTCAGACAGGGGATGTTAAGCTGTCGTTTAAATTTTGTCAATGCGAGTAGCTTACACAGTTCTTAATTACAGCTGATGCAAAATTTCTTCCTTAATCGCAATGTAACTGAAGAGGCACTCCAATTCTGAAATCCAATGCTCTATCATTACTCTTCTACCGTGACAGTCTCTTGGTCAGGAATAGGATATGCTTCAGGCCACTTGGTGAAGTAATCAATAACAATGAGGATGCATTTGTTGCCATCAGCAGTTCGCGGCAGAGGTCCCAGAATTTCAAGGGCGATACGTTCGAAAGGTCCTCCTACATTGTAACGTTGCAGAGTGCCTCGGCTGCGTTTCTTTCCTACCCGCAAAAGTATCGCAACATCGGCACCAATTTTGCAAGTCTTCCTTTGTGTTACTCCAGTAGAAGCGCTCTCAAACCCTCTGCAAGATCATTATTACGAAGTGGCCTCTTGTAGGGCTGCTACATAGCTCTTTAACGACGCCCAGGATCTTGGAAGAATTAGCTGCCATCGGAAAGTCTTTCCATCATTTGATTCGAATTTCCGGTAGAAGATGCCGTTTCGAATATGGAGTGAGTCCCAGAGAGCTCAGCATTGATTTGTCGTCGGACTATAGATCAAAATGTCCTGCCAGGCAGATTTTCTGTTTGAGGACTCCATTAAATCAATTATGGGTTTAATGTCGTCGTCTCCCAGGTGGTCTTTCCTGACTTCTTTGTCACACTATGGGTCTCGATTAGCCGATGTTGTTGTAATTTCTCGTGCGACCTGATTAATCAGGTCGCATTTCTCTTCGACCCTGGAACAATATCGCCAGCTTTCTGGGCAAGGTCTTATAGACAGGGTGTCGGCGTTTCCGTGTGATGATCCCTTCCGATGACGGATGATGATGTCATTTTTCTGGAGTCTCTGTATCCACTTGGCAATTTGACCCTCAGGATTCTTGAAATTTCAAAGCCAGATCAATGATAAATGATCCGTCGGGAGCAGGAATTTCCTGTCGTAGAAATAATGATAGAAATGTTCTACCGCTTTAACTATGGCAGAAACTCTTTCCTGGTAACACAGTAATTCCTCTCTAGTTTAGACAGGCACTTGCTCCAGTAACCCACGACACGTTCTTGGCCATTTATTTCTTGGGAGAAACAGCATCGACACTTTCATTGCTCTCATCCGTGTCGAGAATAAATGGTCTGTCGAGCTGAGAATACATCAAGATTGGAGCAGATGTTAAAAGCTTCCTTCAGGTTCTTAAATGCATCCTCACATTCTTTTATGCACAAGAACCTCTGCTTGCTATCTGTCTCCTTGTGAAGGGGTCTTTCGATGGTAGAAATGTCCTTCACGAATTTCCTACAGTAGGTGCAAAGCCCCAGGAAACTTCTTAGCTGACGAATATTTTCGGGGCGTCTTCAGTCTTTAACTACTGACACTTTTTCAGGTTCCGTACACACACCTTCAGCAGACATTCCTGTCTGAATAATTTACATTTGACGGGGCTTAACTTTAGATTGTCTGCCTTAAGTTTCTGAACCATTTTTCTAAGATTTTCTAGATGTTCTTCAAAACGTCCGACGATGATGATGATGTCATCCAGATATATCAGACAGGCTTCGTGGCTCAGGAGCTTTCATTTCCCTCTTCTTTCATTTCTAGAATTCTAAATTTAGTTTTTTTAAAAACAATATTAAGATTTAATCATTATTTAAGATAACTGATCTAGTTAGTGGCAGAATTTAATTCATAGCTTTCAATTTAATTTGATTTGGGGTACAGTGTCGCACCTAGGTACCCTGATGTTTGACACCGTTAAACAAGTAACAGTTCTCTTTTAGATAATTTTAACACAGTGTGTAAAGCACATTATCTATAAATATAAGAAATACATGACTTACTTATAATTACACGAGTAGCTTTCCCCTATTAATTAAGTATACACACATGCTGCTAATATAAGTACTCTGGATGTACCTGTATTTTATATATTTGTACTTAGACAATTTATCTGATAGATGTTACCAATATAAGTAGCAACTTGGCATTATTTTCTATATCTGCTAAAACTAATAAAATTACTGAAACATAAAACTAACACCAAATCATTTGCATTTATATAGTTTAATTTTATCTCGTAAATAACCCTTAATAATCAAATGATGTAAATATTCATACACATAAAATGCACTATTTTGAGTACTGAAGCAAAAATATTTCTGAAAAAAAAAAAAAAAAAACTTATGATAAGAAAACAGTATTTACAATGAATGGTGAAAAAAACTCTTATAGTACTTATGAAATATGACATGAATTATTTAAAATATATTTTATCAGTATCTCTTATTCAGTAGAGGAAAGTATTTTCAATAGTGTTAGCAATAGTGATGTTAATGGAGATTTATGGGCATTTAGTCAATTTATGGATCCAAACAATTATTTATCTCAGTTTACACAAGTAAAATGAGCAGCATACTAAAACAGTCTTATACCGAGGATCTCTTCTAAATTTAATTCTATACAAAATCATGAAAAATGCATTATGTGTGAATAAAAACTGCATATTTAGAATCTGAGTGAAGGAATTTAAAAAACTAAAATATCTATGCTTAGTGTATCAAAAATCAATACTCAAACCTAAATTTATTTAATTGTCAAATTCTAGTGATACTTGCAAAATCAATCCACAATTTGTGTGTTACCTAGATATTATTTAAAATTTTTTTAAACACTATTAAATTTTCAAGGAATTAAAAACTATTTAAAATATGCAATTTTAAACTTATGTATTTCAGAACATCTTCAAAATTTCAATATTTTAAACATATTTGTCATTTTTTATGATAATTTTTTAAGAAAGATAATGAGATTTAATCAATAAAATATAATGCATTTCATAAAAAATTACTGCAATGCATCCAATGCTTGGCATAACGCTCAAGGCTAGACAATGCACAGTGACTATTACATTAAAAAAAAAAAAATAGTATGAGCCACAAGGAGTACAAAAAGACATTATTCGTTAAGCTATATACTATTACTATGGCAATGACACAATCTGAAAATGACCTTTTAATACTGCACATAACAACAAATTTGTGATACATGACTTCCGGAGATCTTTTACACTGAAACGGTAGCTTCATAAAATGCTCTGTTCCAGTGAGAAAGACGTACTTTTGTTTATCAGAACCGGATTCAGAAATGCATACATTTTATATGTACACTGCACAAAGAAAAAAAAAGAGGGGGTCAGTTCTATATCTAACGTTTTAATAGGGCGATTGACGAAATTCAAAGTACATTTTTTATTTCTTGAAAGCGTAACTTAAGATAGATATTAGATTTATATATAGCATTGTTCTAACATAGGTATTTTGACAAAAACGGATCTTTTTCTAAAATAACATACCAATTGTTTCCATATTTCAATTTTACGACTCAAATTATGCCCAAGTATTAAATTTTGTAAAATTTACGGAGAAATTCAAAAATCTAGCTTAACACATTTTTACAGTTTGTGCAAAATAATTCACTTGCCGAACTTCTTCATATATGGCAACCTATTTTTCTTTCCCTTCCATTGTGCAGGAACGGAAAGAAAGTCACATCGTTCCTACCTTTTTTTTACCATGTGCATGAGCAAAAAGAAAGTCACATCTTTCCTACCTTTTTTTACCATGTGCATGAGCGGAAAGAAAGTCACACTGCTACTACTTTCAGATAATTTTAACAAATTATCAGATAATTAAACATTAATTTCAAAATGAGCCAATATATAAATTCACTTATATCTTCAGAAATTTTGAATAAAAAACTAAGTTTCAGGTATGCTTAGAAATACATCTACTTCAAGATGATGGTAAAAATGTTATACGGTCAAAAGTCATTAATCCGGACTCATCGGGACTTCGGCGATTCCAGATTATCGAATGTTTCCGGATTTTAGATCATCAGCTTAAATCTGGTAAGATGGCATGCAGAAATTATAAAATTAAAAATATGAAACTGTAATTTATGAAATAAAGAACAATTATGATCTAAAGGGTATCAAGTTTTACAAAAAAAAAGCTTAATATTTATTTGTTTACTTTATTAAACATTTCTTTCAACGTAAGTTGTTTAAGTTGCTTCGTTTTATGTGATAATACTTTCTCTTTAATTTTATAAACAGACATAATTTCTTCTTCAGTTACGAAGTTCTGCTGTTCAAGTCCTATAATTGCTGTGTCGAGAAAACCGACTAATTTGTCAATCGAAATTTTTTCGTTTTCAATAACCTCTGTGTCACTTTCTTCACTATCGGAAGTGAATTATAATGACGACATATCAAAGACGGAGTACATCGAGATGAAATACTACATTTAGTAAGGAATTATAAGCCAAATAAAATAAAAACATCTGCCCTGAAGGTAAGGATAGTGCTGACAGATCAACTTACAATTCATTGCGTGCCACGGCGTTCCCCCCTGCCGCAGAACAGTGTGAAATTGATAAACAGGTTTCAGAATGAACAAAAGATATGCCTTTATCGATTTTTTGCAGCAATTCCACTTTTTGTTTGATGGACATCGAAACATACTTTCGCTTTGTAGATCCTTTGGGAGCTCTAGCATCGGAAATTCCATTTGACATAATCGAAAGTTCAAGCTTACTTTTATAAAATTGCTCTAACAGTCTGCAAAAAATAATAAACCGGATCCAATTCGAAGATTAAGGAACAACGCAATCTGCAACATTAACTGAAATAGATAATTAGATAATTTTAGCTTATACCATCCTTTATACATTAAACGCGCATGCATAAACGTACTATGCGCATGCCCACACGCAGATGCGCAGCCGTAAAGGTCTTACGTGCATGTGTCAGCGCGACGCTTGCGCAGAAAGTTTGTAGCTTTGAGGTCTGGATTATAGATCATTCCGGATTATGGGTGTCTGAATTAATGACTTTTGACTGCAGATTATAATTCAAAATTTTTTTGAAAAATTTACAAAAATTATTTAAAAATACAAATTTTAAAAATAAATAAATAAAATGGATGAATTTTATTTGGAATGAACCTGAATTTCGAAATAAGAAAGGAAGAATGAAATAAGTTTAATAAAAGAAGAGAGATTAATAAATATATACCAAACTCGATTAACATTGAGAAGCTAAAATTTTGAGAGGTAATTTTTTTTAAATTACTCGTGCGATTTTTACAAAACTTGGTAGTTTGGCATAATTTGAGTCGAAGAATGGAAATATGGAAAAACATTTGTATGTTATTTCAGAAAAAGTCCAATTGTATGTAAAAAAATCTATATTAGAACAATGCTATATATAAATGTAATACATATACTAAGTCATGCTTTTGAGACATTAAAAACACAAGTAGAATTCCATCTTCCCAGTAGAAAGGGAAATATAAAACTGCCCAACACCCCATTTTTTTTTTTTTTTTTTTTTTTTTTGCACAGTGTACCTTTACCTACAATCTCTACCATAAGAATTTGATAATTTAGAAACATAAATGACAGTGGCCAGTGCCATACTGATACTTACTTCAGCATTTTGCACATGGTATGCCATGTCAGGATCAATAAAGTTGCATCTGTGGTTAACTTACGAGTGCTCATGTTCAACAACTGTCAATTTATCTCCTAAACAATACAGCAGAGAAAATTCCAAAATTGATATTCATTCTTCTCACTTATTTACAATAACATCATTGTACAGCTATTTATGATATAAACAGCCTAACCATTTTAACTTTTTGGCATATATTTAGTGACTGTCACCCCAATAACAGAAAAGTACCAAAATTTGCAAAGATTCCTGATCTACTAAAATGGCACTGACACATGCAAAGAAATATGGTATTTACATATTACTTCAAGTAGAATGTCCAAGATATATTACCCTTTAGTAGAAGTCGCCAAATCTTCAGAATGCACCAAACTTTGGCTACTATATGCATAACAATTCTTCAAGAAACCACGTGCATAATAGTTCATGTGTTTTTGTAAGCAATGTTGCCATTTTTATTTGTGTTCTTTTTGGTGTATCTGAATGGTTCTTAAGCTCAGTTTAAAATATGCACTTGTGGAATTTGCCTGGTGTGAGAAAAATCCACGGTATAATATTTGCAAAGGTATAGTAATTCTCCCTTCCCACCTCCCAAAAAAATCACTAAATGGAGCAACTGCTTCGAGTCTATTCTCAAAAAGACATAAAATTTTTACCAGTAGAGAGAGGGAATAAAAGTGTTTGCAAGTAAGTTTATTTATCGATTTTTTGCATAAATTATAATGTGCATAATCTAATATATAAAATTGTCATGTCACAATGTTTGTAACAATACTCCTCCAAAACGGCTTGACCGATTTTTATGAAATTTTATATGTACATTCAGTAGGTCTGAGAATCGGTCGTAATCTATTTTTCACACCCCTAAGTGATAAGGGTGGTTTTGGGGGGGGGATCTAAATTTTGGCTAAAGTGAAGAATCGCCCACTTATTTGTTTGGCGCTTTTTACAAGAGTAAGAAGAATTGGATTTTTGTCAATTTTCATTCACTTTTTAAGTGAAAACAGGTCGATGTGTACATGGATACCGAGCATGTGCAATTCTTAATTTTGGATACCGAGCATGTGCAATTCTTAAAAATGTGCCACGCAGTGCGCGATTCTGCACTTTCACCCTAAATTTTTTATTTTTATTTTTTTAAGATGTGGCATTAAAAATATACATACAACCCTAAATTTTCTACCTTCTACCACCAACCCCTATTTTTTAATAGCGATATTAGTAATTTAATAATTTTTAACCCTGGTCGATAACTGATCAGTTACCCCCACCAAGCATTTACTACTGTCACTTCTCAACCGGAGTCTATAATAATTATTCCTATTTTATTAATAATTAATAAAATTATTAATTTTGAGTGTAGTTCTCACATTTAGTTAATTAACTGATTTCATATAACCTCAAAAGCACCCAACATGGGCCACGAGCTCCTGCCAACAATGGCTATTGTGTTACACCTATAAATTATTCTTATACATTTATTGGTTTCTATTTATTATTTATTAATTTGTTTATTATTAAAAGACACAATAATAATATTATAGTCAGTGTGTGCAAAATTTTGTGAGAATCATTTTAAAAGAGAAATATTGTGAAAAGTAGGTAAAATAATAGAAGAAAATACACACTAAATATAGTATATATCAAAGAATAAATAATTATTACTAGTATACTGTTTTTCATCCTTAAGTATTTCTTCTTTCATTAAGTATCTTCGGAAATTTTGAATAAAATGCTCCAATTTTTTTTTTTTTTTTTGCAGGTATACTTAGAAATACATATACTTTAAGATGATGGTAAAAATTTTAGAGTTTATATTTCAAAATTTTTTCCAAAAAATTTATAAAAATTATTTAAATATACAAACTTTACAAATAAATCATAAAAAATGGGTGAATTTTATTTGGAATGAACCTAAATTTCAAACTGTGAAAGAAGGAATTAAGTGAGTGTAATAAAAAAAGATATTACTAAATACATACCAAATTGAATTAACATTGAAAAGCTAAAATTTTGAGAGCCAATTTTTTAAAAACTACTCACGTGATTTTTGCAAAATTTGGCAGTTTGAAATAATTTTAGTCGTAGAATCGAAATATGGAAAAAAATTGGCATGTCATTTCAGATATAATCCACGGTATACCTATACTAGTACAATGCTATATATAAATCCAATACATATCCTAAGTTGTGCTTTAGAGACATGGAAAACACAATTTCAATTTCGTTAACTGGCCCACTAGAACGAGAGATATAGAACTCCCCCCTCCCATTTTTTTGCACAGTGTACATGTTTACATTATACATACATTAAACAAATGCACACATTTCTGAATCTGGTCCTGACAACAAAAGTACTGAGAAAACATAAAATTCCTAGCTGCAGCAATAAACATAACAGTACATTTCATCTAAATGCTATAATAAAAGTGCAATTCACTGTGAAAGATTCAAATCTGTGGATGAGGGAAATGTCAGACTCGTAACATCATCTGATTTTGAAAGTTTCAGGCTTGTAAATTTTTAATCAGCCTAGGGATATGGTATGGTACATAAGGATTTCTTTCATAAAAAAGCAAATGTTGCTTAAAGTCAGCATTTCCCTAAAATGACTTCAGAAGGCTCTTCCATGTAGAAAAAAATAAATGGCTTCTTATACATTTCGATGAAATGATAATTTACACATTTCACAGAATATATCTTTCTGAATGGAAAAGTCCTTACAGCACATAAAAGTAAAGTTTCTTATTAATATATCTACTTCTGAAATGACATGAGGCAATTATAGCTTGAATGCAGACTGTGCTCTTTTATGTACAGAAACAGTTTTCTTCAAATTCTTCTCACCCAACTGAATCCTTACATACTTTATAAGGTTTTTCTCCTGTAGGTGTACATTTGTCTAAATGGCTGTTATAAACCTCACACACGGTATTTATCTTAAGTGTGCGTAAGCATGTGTGTCTCTAAACCTCCCTTTAGTCTAAATGATTTGTTGCACACCTCACATACATGAGGTTTCTCTCCTGTATGAAGAAGCATATGCTTGTTTAAAGTACTACTTTGTCTGAATGACTTTTGACAGACTTCACACAAATAAGGTTTCTGTCCTGTGTGAAGATGCATATGGCTGTTTAAATTATTCTTTCGACTGAATGACTTATTACATACATTGCACACATGAGGTTTCTCTCCTGTGTGGATACGCATATGGAATTTTAACTGAAGTTTTTTTCTAAAGGACTTGTTACATACTTCACATGAAAAAGGTTTCTCTCCCGTGTGAAGAAGCATATGGCTGCGTAAATCATATTTTAACCTAAATAACTTATTACAAATATCACACGTGTAAGGTTTCTCTTCTGTATGAATAAGAATATGCGTGTATAAATGAACCTTCTGTCTAAATAACTTGTGACATACGTCACAAACATAAGGCTTCACCTCAGTATGGGTACGCATATGGATGTTAAATTGCCCTTTTAATCTAAACAGTTTGTTACATACTTCACACACATATGGTTTCTTTTCTGTGTGAACAAGGATGCATTTATTTAAAGTACTCTTATATGTCAATGACATGCCGCATATATGACATACATAACATACTTACCCCTGTAAAGATAAGCATTAATAAGCTGCTTTAATTTAAATTAAGGATTACATTCCTCACACAAAAGGTTTCTTGCCTGAGAAAATATTCATCAGTTCTTTTAAAATATTTTTTTTAAAATGACTTTTTTTACATAAAGTTTCACACTTGTAAATATAAACAATCTTGATATCATATAACTTTCCACATACCTCACGATAACGTTTATATTCTGTACATATATTAAATGGCCTCGCTAATAAGAAATTTTATCCAATATAGATTTTTCACAATAACTTTCGTTATACCATGCCTTAAACGTCTGATTATCTTTACAAAAATATAAAAATATCATAGACTGAGTATTGAACACATCTACTGTTTTATACACATAGCAGAACTTGTTGCAAAATTTCATAAAAAATGCATCTGCTATATATCGCATAAACTTTATTTCTTGCCAGAACATGCACACATCTTTTCTTATTAATTTACGCAGTTACGTCATATACACAACTTTACCGTTAAAGAAAGTTAGATTTTTCTAGAGTTGTTAGAGAGTGCATACATCACACTCAACACATTTTGAAGAATTGTCTGAAACTGCTAAAACCGTTCCGCATTTCACAGTGCGCAATGTGTACAAGAAAAAAGTCATGATTTTCCATAAAACAAACTCAAAAAACGAAACAGATCGAATTTCAAATGATATTTGAAGCCCTTAACAAAGAATTCGTACGATATATTTTGAATAATTACTCGCACAAAAAAATTATATGTGAGGTAACTATTCACAGAACAGAATCTAGCTTTAAAGTATAAATGTTATTATTAGGCAGTGATGCACCCCTTGTGATGATACACCTTTACCACGCTTTGAAAAAAAAAAAAAACGGAATATAATAAGAGTGAATAATTATCACGACTTTGGAACTATGCGCTTTAGCCCACTGCTTGGCGATTTGGAGTTTGCACAAAGAATCTCTAAGGATTGAGCAAATTAAAGAATCCGTTTGGTTTTGCGCTTTTCATTACTATGATTACATTCTCAAAACGGGAAAGTGTACTTTGCCGTGATTGGTTGGAGGTTGTCATTTTCACGCCAAACTGAACACTGGCGCCAAATACGTAAATGTAGTAAAAACACAAATCGTATTCTGAAGATTCCGTCATTTTTGTCGGTGAATGTTTTGATTGCCCGTGCTAATTCATAATTTTGTAATTGTTGTAATCTTGACATCGGGTTAGCTTTCTATGCGCTTTGAATTGTGTTATGTTTAACGTTTTAGTAGTTTAAAATATAAGTACTGTGTGATATTGTACGAATACCTGTGAGAAAAAATTTGGGGAAAGTGCAGAATCGCCCACTGCTTGGCGCGTTTTTAAGAATTGCACATACTCGATATCCATGTACACATTGACCTATTTTCACATAAAAAACATCCCATAATTGCACAAAAATGGCATTGCGCACTTCCTTGGCTTTATCCATGTACACATCGACCTATTTGAACTTAAAAAGTCAAAGAAAATTGACAAATATCCAATTCTTTTTGCTCTTGTAAAAGGCGCCAAACAAGTAAGTGGGCGATTCGGCACTTTACCTTCGTATGCACGCAACAATAATTTTACTTTAAATCATATTTAATTCATATGCAGTCCTAGCCGTAATGACCACTTAGGACGTCGAAAATAATAATAACAGGTCTGACACATGTAAAGCCAAATAAAAAAAGTAATTTATAATCCCACCCATTTCAAAATTCACATATTAATCCACATTAATTAGAAATCATATTAATGTGATATATGTAGCAGATGATTTGCGTGCACCGAAGTGTTAAAAATGCTAATGAAAAACCTCATGAATGTGATATCTCTCCTGAGTGGTTGAGAATTGCAAGTGAATTAAACAAACACATAATTAATCACAATAGCAGCAAACCACATGAAGATATATGATATATCTATGAATAAATAAACATTAATTTTAAGAATCTTTGGTGATTTATTCATTTGCATGATACTTTGGAGTTACCCAACTCTTTAAATGAACTAGTTGATATCATGATATATATAAAGTGGTACTGGTATGCTTAATTTGTTTTGCATCATGAATCTTGTGTGCAAAGTTGCTTTTAAACAAATCTTTCATAACTTTTTAATAGAGATAAAATTATGCTTTCTTTATTTTTGCATGCACATGATTTGACTATCCTCAACCTAAAAGCAATATTTGCAGTCATTTCTTTGTTTTCTATTTTCATTGTGTTTACGTATCTGAATTATTAACTTATGATAATTATGAAGCTGTGGATTAATGCAAATTTATTTGGGGAAGGCTAATGATTAATGGCAAAAGCATTTCTAAAAATTCCCATGTCATGACTTTGCATGTTGTCTCTTACAAGCACAGCTATGTTTATCCTAGGTGCCATGGACCTAGGTCTACATTTTTAAGTGGGACAGCATACAAATTCATAATTTTTTTTTAAAACCATGTCTCTGCATAAAATCAAAGATACATCTGCATAATGCTTTTCTATCATTCTGAAAATGTGAACAGGCAAAAATAAAAACACTGAGATTCTAAGAAAAATAACTCAACTGACTGGAAAGTATAATCCCAACGAAAAAGAAGAATGGAAAATTTTCACTATTTGAAACCTATACCAACAAGAGGTAAGAAAATACAGACCAATAAAGCCTTTGGCACTGCAGCAAATTGCCGTAGAGAGAGCAGGAACTTTCATCCAACTGACAAAGGATACCACGCATTGAAAAATGCTTGAGAAAATATCATACATGAACATATTTCATTTGTATAATCCTTTTACACGTATTTTTTCGTTTATTTCCACAGAATAATAATGTTCAAACAGTTTCATAAAAAATGCTGATTTTGAATTCTTTTTATGGACAAATAAGTTTAATTTTAATCTTTTCTTTTTTTTTTTTAATTTACTTCTGGCAATAGATATTGATTGTTTTTATGCATGGTGCCCAGTACGTATACTTAATACTGATTTACTACCAGAACATTTTTAGTTGGCAATATAAATTAAACAAACAAATATGAGAAAATTTCAAAGTACATGAATTTTACAGTTTGAGTCCAAGTCCTTTGGGTACTTACAGTTTGAGTCCAAGTGTAGAATGTTGTTATGAGTTATTTCATATTTGGCAGTCAACTTGTCAGCCAAATAATTTTAGAGTTAATATAACTAAGCAATTCATTAGTATTTAAATATGTGTCTCTCTACATGCTTTTTTGGTGCAGTACTCTGTACAAAAAATGCTGTTCTGCTCTTAAGTTTTTTTTTTTTTTTTTTCCACTTGCCTATAACGGCTGCTCACTGCTATGAGCCCTTTCGTATTGCAGTCAGGCTTCCCTAACCACTGTACTGTCTGGGCCGTGGAGGCTAATCTCCATGGTCTGGGTGGCTCTGCTCTAAAGTAAACTTGAGAATTGCTAAAAGTTACATGGTTCAGTTAAAATTGTGGTGTTATTTGATATATTATTTCTTGTGTAATATTTATAAAATTGTTTGGAATACTGTATTGTGAATGATATAAATATTAAAATATAAAAAATACTTCTTATAGCTTTAATACTTTTTTGCAAAATGCATTCATTTTGCATCATGCTGCTATATGAAAAAATGCCCTCATTTAAAAATTGTTTCATAACTTTTTAAAAATTAGCCTATGATTCAACATAATTGATTACCATGCCAAAATTACCATTACCTGAAAAATTTATATATATAGTAAATAAATGACTAAGTAAATGCAAATGGTGAATACTTTTATTAGTGTTTCTACAAGTCCTAAGTTATAAATGTTCTTATAAACCATAAGTTATATTTTTATAAGTGTTTCTGTATAAATTTCAAATAATTTTATGCGCATTTGTTAGTTTATATAAATACAATGCCCTCAAAAAGATACATGTAAGTTTTAGTTAAAGAGATTTCAGTTTAAACCATTTATTAATGCACTGAAGTGCAGTAAAAGAACATACTGCATGTTAAATTTGCCCTCAAAAAGCATCTATCAAATTCGCATTGCATACGCTTCACAACAGAAAAACACAGTATTGACTTCCTATTTCAACTGCATCTGAAGTAAGTACTAGAAAAAAAAAAAATCTTTCCACTTCCAAAGTTTAATCTGACTTTCAAAGTCCAGTACAGCATAAAATAATCAGCAATCCAATTTTCTGTTCATATAGTGTAACATTAAAATATTTTATGGCAAAACATGTTGTCCTAGAGGTATGCTATCTTAATACTTCTTTTAACTGTGAAATTTACATGGCTGAATTTTTAAAATTTGTAGATGACTATTCATTAAAAATGCTATCATATATACTTTCCTAGTCATTTAGTGGCCAACAAGTTAATAAATTTGATAGGAAGCTTACATTAAATCCAAGAAGTTTTCAAATTTGGCATAAACATTTTTTAAACTTGATATTATTGGCTACTACAATGCAGTTGAGTTCTGAAATAAAATCATCTGAAACACTTAAAGTTCACTGTACATTGTCAAATTATGCAATTTAAGGATATTTTGTGAATGGGCACAAGAATACTGGAAGAAATTAAGGATATGGATATCTAAACAGATTTTAGAAATAAGAAGTTTAAAAAATAATAAAAGCTGATTCAGAACATTTTTTCAGAAAGAATAAAGAAATTATTTTAATATGAATCCATTTAATTGAATGCAAAAATATTTTTAAGATTCCATTTAAATATATTCATTCAAATTAAGTCAAATTTTATTAGACATCAAATTTATACATCACATATTGGTTTTTATTAAATATAATGTATAAAGTAAAGCCATATTCTTTATATAGTTACCTAAAATAGCATTAATTATAACTAAATAAAATTACAATATAATAATTACTCATATAACACATATGAAAGGCAGCTTCACACCAAACATTAAAGATATTGAAATGTTTGTGTCTTTATACTCTTGTAGCAAGCAAGCTGATTTAAGGTCCAGCATATACAGGATACCCTTACTTTAAAGTGAGAGAATCGTGTATAAATGTCAACAAAATCAGTTCATTTTCTTCAAAAAATATGTTTCCTTTTCATTTAAAAATTTTTCAAGCACTAAAATTTCAATTAATCACACGCATCAATCACAATTTAAAACTACAAAACAGTCACTCATCATTACATTACTGATTAATATCTAGATTTTAAGGTGAAAAATTATTCTTCCTTTTTTTTAATAATATGATAATAACCAAGAAAAGATAAGAGTTCCATTTTATTTCCCAGAATTTCTTGCATATGGAACACAAGTTATACACAGAAAATATTACATGTGAATGTGAATACCAAGAAAAACAGATGAAACAGCAAAAGCATGCTCAATTTCTTTGCAAAAAAAAAAAAAAAAAAAAAAAAAAGCTTTTATTGGAAAAAAAAAAAAAAAAAAAAATCCAGTTACAATTGAATAAAGAGAAGCAGAAGAGAAAAAATTCTTCGGACCAGAAGAACATGTTCTTAAATGCACTGTCAACTCAGCGAAACCATGTATTGTAATTTTTCATCAATATACCACTTTATGTTATTTCCAATATTTTTATTGTTTCCAGTTTGTTTGCTAAAAGGTTTGAGATGTATGGGTGTCATGAAATACCTCTAGCTTTCTAATTCTCTGTCTGTTACCCCTACATAACTCATTTTTTAAAATACAAGTTCAGAAAAAAAAAGGTCCGGTAAAAAATGGATATTCTCAATAAAATAATGCATGTTATTAGAAAAAAGAAATACAAATGCTGCAGGATGTTGCCCTCTTAAAAAAAAAGTGATTAGGTATATACAGTACAAAGTCCATAATCCGAATGTCCATTATCTGGAATGATCTATAATCTGGACCTCAAAGCCACAAACTTTATGCATGCGCGTAAAGAATGCGCATGCGCGCGTTGAAAAAAATTTTTAATAAAGTAAACAAATAAATATTAAGCTTTTTTTTGTAAAATTTGATACCATTTAGATCATAATTATTCTTTATTTCATAAATCACGGTTTCATATTTTTAATTGTATAATTTCTGCATGCCATCTTACCAGAAATTAAATTGATGATCTATAATCCGGAATCGCCGAAGTCCCGATGAGTCCGGATTATAGACTTTGTACTGTATATATATATATATTTTTTAAGAAATGTGTATATGATATCATCCAAAATCAGAATAATGCCTTTGATTTCTATAAAAGAGTATCATCAATTTTGTCCTTAAAAGATGGTTAAATTATCGTTTTATGAAGATACACAGCAGGAAGGGTGAAAATTAAAGTTTAACTAGAATTTATCATTTATGAACTGTATTGTCCTTGTTATGCAATTCCACATGGAAGCACGAAGAACTAAATTTTCCAAATAGAGATGATTTTTGCAATAGTGTTTAAATAATTCAAAAACTGATCAGGTTCTCTTTCCATTTATTTATGAGAATTGCCTTTTTTTTTAGTTACAGAATTATCTCACTAGCTGCAAAGAATGGGTTTTACATTAAATTTTACATTTTTAAGCTGTATCTTGTGACCATGATAAGGATTAATGAAAGACAATAACTTACTTCAACATACAAAGATAACTTTTAAGGGTGACCAGTTACTTAGAAATAATTAAATTAGGTATTTAGTTAGATACCCCTTAGTCATTACATACTTGCACGGCCACTATTAAAATTATTTTTATTTTTTAAAAAAAATTATTAGAAAAAGCACTATTAAAATCACAATCTAATACTATTTGACAGTTTAAAACACATGTTATTTAGAATACTAATTCTTAAACAATGTTAAGATATTACACATTAAAAGCTATGGAACGTTTATGTTTCATAATTGCTTGATTTAAAATGTAGTTTATTGAGATTATATATTTTTTGTTTGGCTCTAGTGTAGAATTGGCTGCTCCTTTTGACATTTTAATTGAAAATATATCGATGTGTACACGAACATAGTCAAGGGAGTGTGCAATGCCGAGTTTGTGCAATTCTCTGATGTTTTGTAAAGTGAAAATATGTTGATGTGTACATGGATACCAAGTTTGTGCTTGCTATTTTGGCTTTGTGTAGCACCAGTTTTTGGTGCCAAAATAACAAGTCAAAGAATTGCACACTCGGTGTCCATGTACCGCCAAAGATCGCACATTTTTACCCAGGGTCACCCGTATATATATTTTTACCAAAAAGAGATTTTTTAAAGAAATGCTACCAGATATTTTTCATTTTTACTTTTGTGAACTAATGTGGTGATGGCAGTCTACAGGTTCTAATTTAGATAACTTATTATAATTTTTGGACGCTGTTAAGGAATTCTGTGTGTCTCAGATACCGAAGAAATGCAAATTTTTAAATAAGTAAGTTGATATTTAATTAAAAAAAAAAATTAGGTCGCTATTTCCTTTTTGTATTGCGTAGATCGCAAAACATGCATTTGCATTCTGTTACTTCCCTTGCTTGATTTAAAATGCAGTTTGAGATTATATATTTGTTATTTTAATCATATTTTACTGGGAACGGCTTTGGACATGAACAGGAATGTCACCAAAAAATCACCAAGAGACACCCTGAAATATATTTTTTACCAAAAAAACTGGCTCTACTCTTATATGCGCCCTAAGATGTGGCGATATGTGTTCTGCGCTGGTTTTTGGCTCGATTGCATGTTGTATGGCAACCCTTTTGACGTTGAATATTCTTTTGATGGAGTATTTTACTTGCTCGTTGGTTCGTGTTTTTAAATGGCCTATGCTGCAATGAGAGATGTGGTTGCAAGAGAGTCTGCGAGATTATTTTTAGTGGCTTTGCATGATAGAAGTAAGGAAACGTTGATGCAGTGTATTAAAGAGTGGATTGAGCTTGTACAACTATTTTTTCGGATGGCTGGAAATCTTACAAGGATTTAGGAAAAGAAGGTTTTGAACATTTATTTGTGAACCATAGTATGAATTTTATGGATAGTGCGTCTGGCTGTCATATAAATACGATACTGATTACGTGGCGGCATGAAATTAATATTTCTGCTGTTCAAAAAAGCATTCATTCATGGTAAGTGTATTTTATTTTATTCTTGATCTTATTTTGTAGAATGTTATATTCATTGTTATTTTAGTATGAATTTCTGTCGTTACTGATGTTTTTTTCAATTGTTTGAAATTTATTTGTTAGTTATTTTGTTGATTAGTGTGCAGTGCCTAGACTGTGCAATTCGTAGATGCTTTTTTAAATTGAAACCAAACGCTGTGTACATGGTATTATTTGAAATTTATTGTTGTTATGTTAATTTATTAAAGCAGGGTGTGCATAGTTCGCAGATTCTTTTGTTGCATAGATTGTGCAATTCATAGATATTTTTTTAAGTAAAAACACACCACTGTGTACATGGATTCTTGTCAAATACTTTTGGTTAGAAACTTTACATTCTTAATTTTTTGCTTTTGTTTCGGATTTTTAGCTTAAATTGTGTGTTGCAAAAACCGCGTTTTTGGAGACATTTTAGGCTTAAAATTCGAAATGTAGGCAAAAAATTTAGATAGTAATATGGCACCATGTAGTTTCTCACCAAAAATCTTTGGCGAAAAATTTCCGACTTGACGGCACATACAAGAATAGTTCCAAAACACTTATAATAAAACATATTTACAATAAATGGCAAAGAAAACTCTCTCAATACTTATGAAATACAACACATAAATTATTTCAAATAAATTTTGTCAGTATGTTTTATTCACTAGAGCAATAATGATGTTAACAGAGATTTTTATAAATATTATTATATATAATGATAATGCAATAATGATGTTAACAGAGATTGCACTTTAGCAATAATGATGTTAACAGAGATTCGTGTGAATTCAGTTAATTTCTGGTGTAGTATCGTGTGGCCCCAACTTGTCAGCAACTGTGGTAGTGTACTACTAAGTGTAAATTTATACCGACACGTCAGAAGGGTTTAAGGCCCTTTTTATGCAACTTTAAAAATAACAGCTACGTCCACTTGACGCTCACAAACTACGCCGACCCGGCGGTTTAACTGAAACAGAACGTAAAACTGAACAATAATGACAGGATGAATAAAATAGCGAGATCACTATCCACGATTCTCTGAGAAACTAACCTAACCGCGTTCTAAAATACCACCGAGATTCAGCGAGCTTACTAATTAAGCAGTTGAAAGATCTGGCAAAAACTGCCGAGATAGGCACACAGGCCGAAACGCGTGGTTCTTAAATTTCTACCTAGCAACCTTGACGTTCACGATTCAAGAAGAACACCTACAATATCGTTTTCTTTCTATTTAAACTCAACTTACTTCTGCTAAATTTGAATATACTGTGTGGTCTACTACAATTTACATACTCTAGCATTGGCAATTCTAGGGAAAAATAAAGGCTTGACAGGAAAGATGGCTTAAAATAAATATAAACCCTACACTGGAACTAAATAATAATACATCTTAATTTACACATGAACTACAAAGTACCAAAGCAGTCTTATTTTGAGCATCTCTTCTATGTTTAATAATACAAATCATTGAAAATGTATTATTTGTGAACAAAAACTGCATATCCAGAATACGTGTATAGGGATTTAAAAAGCTAAAATATCTGCTTAGTATACAAAAACTCAATACACAAACCTATATTTATTTAACTGTCAAATTACAGTATGTGACATTTTCAAAATCAATCCACAATTTGTGCATTACACAGATATTATTTAAAATTTTCTTTAAACTTTAATAAATTTGGCTTAATCCTAGTATCCGGTGCACACGGGATTTGACTACTTTTGGCGACTTTATGATGAGTAGTTAACGGGTCATTCAAAGAAAATATATATTTAAACATAGTATATACTATGTATATAGTATATATACTATGTGTGTATATACATATACTATGTGTGTATAGTATATATTTGGGTCATTTTTGGTGTTGGCGATAATTTTCAAAGTCGCGCCAAGGCTGCACCGTATACTAGGATTTTACCATAAATTTTCAAGGACATTAAATACTATCTTAAATATGCAATTTCAATAATTTATATAAAATTTTTTAGAATATCTTCAAAATGTCAATAAATTAAAGATACCTAGCATTTTTATCATAATTTTTTAATAAAGATTAGAAGATTTAATCGATAAAAATATAATAAAATGCATGAAAAATGACTGCAATCAATTCTATATATAAATAATATGCTTGACATAAGACAGACTTCAACACTGAAAAACTCAAAGCTAGATAATGAACAACGACTATTACATCAAAATAATAATATTTAACGGAAAGAAGGAAGAGAAAAAGACCTTATTCTTGAAGCTACATATTTTTACTAGAATGACAGCACAATTTGAAAATGACCTTTTAAAACTATGCACAACAATGAGCTTGCGACATACAATTTTTGGAGATTTTTAACACTGAAATAGTAGCTATGTGAAATATTCTGTTCCAACGAGAAAGAGGTACTTTCTGTTATCGGGATCAGATTCAGAAATGCATACATGTTTATATGTGCATGTCAGTGTATACAAACATAGACATTAAACATATGCACACATTTCTGCATCTGGTTCCGATAACAGAAAAGTACTGAGAAAGCAAGAAATTTCAGGCTGCAGTAATAATGATATCAGAAAACAATACATTTCACATAAATGCTGTAGTAAGTGCAATTCAGTATGAATGACTTAAATTTGTGGGTGAGGGAAATGTCACCCAGAGTCATCCAGTTCTGAAAGTGTTTCAGGGTTGTAACTTTTTAATCAACCTAGGTTTAGGTTTCCTTTTATAAGAGATATCACCGTTAAGCAAATGTCATTTAAAGTCAGCATTCCTCTAAAATTATTTCAGATTTATACCAGAAGGCTCTTTCTTGTAGAAACAAATAAATAGTTTCTTAGGCATTTAGATAAAATGAAAATTTATACATTTTACAGAATGTGATTTTTCCTTATAGTGCATAAAAGGAAAGTTTCTCACTAATATATCTTCTGAAAAGAAATGAGGCAAATATGTACAGGCTTCAATGCAGATTAAGCTCTTCTACACAGAGAAAAATTTCTTTCTCCAAATTCTTGTCCTGCCCAATTCAATCATTACGAACATAATTTATACAGTTTTTCCCCTGTATAAGCAAACATATATTTGTCTAAACTGCTCCTACATCTAAATGGCTAGTTATATAACTTACATACACAAGTTTTATCTTAAGTGCACAAGCATGTGTCTGTTTAAACCACCCTTTTGTCTAAATGCTTTGTTGCACACCTCGCATACATAAGGTTTCTCTCCTGTATGAATAAGCATATGCTTTTTTAAAGCACCTTTGTGTCTAAATGACTTTTGACATATTTCACACAAATAAGGTTTGTCTCCTGTGTGAACTAGCTTATGTTGCTTTAAAACATTACTTCGCATAAATGACTTATTACATACATCACACACATGAGGTTTCTCTCCTATGTGGATACGCATATGGAATTTCAAATAAAGTTTTACTCCAAAGGATTTGTTACATACTTCACAAGAATAAGGCTTCTCTCCTGTGTGAACATGCATATGATTGTTTAAATTATGCTTTAGAATAAATGAGTGATCACAAATATTGCACACATGAGGTTTCTCTCCTGTATGAATAAGCATATGCTTGTTTAATGCATAGTTTATTCTAAATGACCTTTGACATACTTCACATGAATAAGGTTTCATTCCTGTGTGAAGTATCTTATGTTTGTATAAACTAATCTTTAGTCTGAATGACTTACTACATACATCACACACATAACGTTTCTCTCCTGTATGAATAAGCATATGCTTCTCTCCTGAGTGAACAAGCATATGCTTGTTTAAAGCACACTTTACTCTAAATGACTTTTCACATACTTCACATGAATAAGGTTTCTCTCCTGTGTGAAGAAGCAGATGGCGGGTTAAATCACACTTTCGCCTAAATGATTTATTACAAACATCACACACATGAGGTTTCTCTCCTGTGTGAACAGTCATATGCACATTTAAATATTGCTTTAGTCTAAATGATTTGCTACACATCTCACACACAAAAGGTTCTTTTGAGTGAACACGGCCATGTGAATTTAAATCATGCTTTAAACTAAATGATTTGTTACACTCCTCACAGACATGTTTCTCTATCGTGTGAAGCATATGCTGATCCTTTCGTATGAATGATCTTTCGCATACTTCACACAAATGAGGTGTTTCTTGTGTGTGAGTAAGGAGATGCTTTTTTAAATTATGCTTTTGTCTAAATGACTTAGTGCATACACAACATACATAAGGTTTCTCTCCTGTGTGAATAAGAATATGCCTGTTTAAACTATATTTCTGTCTAAATGACTTGGTGCATACCTCACAAACATAAGGCTTCACTGCAGTATGGGTAAGCATATGGATGCTCAATTCCCCTTTTAATCTAAACAATTTGCTACATACTTCACACCCATAAGATTTCTTTTCTGTGTGAATAAGGATATGTTTGTTAAAATATTTTATACGTGAATCGCATATATCACATACATCTCACACTTAATCCTGTGTGGATAAACATATGCTGCTTTAATTTAAATTAAAGATTACATTTCTCACAGATGAGGTTTCTCTCCTGAGCGAATATTTACCAGCTTTTTAAAAATAGTTGTTTTTTCCAAATGACTTTTCACATATAGTTCCATTCCTATAGAGAGAAGCAGCCTTGGTATCATATAACTTTCCACATACCTCACGATAACTTTTGTATGTTTTAGGAACATGCGTTCTGTACATATGTTAAATGGTCTGGCTAAAAAGAAATTTGGTCCAATATAGTTTTTGGCTCGCTAGCTTTCGTTACACCCTGCCTTCTACGTATGGTTATCTTCACAAGAATATGAACACATGCATACCTTGATTAATATTAAAGAATCTTGATGCATACAACGACAGAACATCTTCACGATCGGAAAGGGGGGAAAATAGGAGGAGTTACGAGATTCTCTGGATTGTATGAAGATCTTTGAGAACTTTCTCGCCAAGTTATTTGGCGTCATCGGTTCATTCTTATTTCTATGGTAGGAGTGTTGCTGATGTGTGTATGCTGAATAATTCTCTCTCCTTGTTTTCTAAATTTTCACATTTTGCTTGATTAATTTTAAACCCTTCCCTGTTTTGCCCGTACACAGCCGTACGGGCAATCTGATTTCTATTTCGCTTGCACTGTTTCGGCCGTATTTTTTCCAATTTTAGTAACAAATTATTCGTATAGATGGCGATAGTTGTCCAGTAAATGCAAGGTCCGTAGAAAGTACCTTGCAGTAAATGATAGTTTGCAGTTTATTGTCTGATTGGTTCAAAAGCGCGGGTTTTTTCGCATGTTTTGTATCAGAAGACGAATTGTTATCTTTCAGTGTATAGCTTTCTGGTTTTATTTTACTAACCGTCTGATAATTGTATTGATGTAAGTGTTGAATAATATATTTTTACTTTTAAATAATGGATAATTCAGAGCGTATGGAGCTAATTTCTTGTGATTCGAACTGTGACTCGGAATCAGAAACTGAATTATCTGTAACTGATAGTAGCGAAAGTTTACTAGATGACCTGGATAGTAGTGACTCTGATAGTAGTACAGATGGAATCAGTCAAGCAAGACAATTTTTTGAAATTAGTTGTGATAATCCTTCGGATCCGCCTCCTAGATTTGCTTTCGCTGGAATTCCAAAAATTAACTTGGATATCGATGAGACTAAAGGTAAACTTCAGTTCTATGATGCTTTCATAGACGATTATTTGCTTGACCTGATTGTTTTTGAAACAAATAGATATGCTAAGCAATGCATAAAAAACAGTACACTTCGTAGGCATTCCAGGAGCAAAAAATGGACACCAACATCGAAAGATGAATTACATGTATTTTTTGCTTTGAATATTCTGCAAGGTATTGTAAAAAAGCCAGTTGTTGAGCAGTATTGGAGCAAGAAGCATTCAACATCCACGCCATTTTTCCAAAAGTGATGTCATATCGCCGCTTTCAGTTAACCCTTTAACTGCTTAAGACGTGTTTAAACGTTTTTGGAATTATTTAAAAATGCTTAAGACGTCTTTGCACGAATTTCAAATCGCACGAAAAATGCTTAAGACGTGTATACACGAAGCCCGAATTTCGCGAAGATTGCTTAAGACGTGTTTAGACGACGCGATCTGGTCTTCCTTCCCCTACGTTTCTGCAGGCGGCTGTCAGTTGACACAAAGCTCTTAATAGGGTGTGTCTCTTTCAAAAGAACTCTTTCAAAAGAGCACTTTAGGAAAAAGTCCTTAGAGTGAAGTATCTTTGTCAGATAGCAGGTATGTATTATCTGTGTGCCGACTAAAAGTTTGCGAAAGAAGATAAATCGTTTTACAACTGTTTGCCTTGTGGTACTTTATACAAATGAAAGTCAAACAGGATCCGTCGTTGTTATAGTACATTGCCGAATTTTAGTAGAAACAAGAAAAAATAAGAATTGTAACGGAGGACGCCTTTATGCCTATATGTTATAGAATCAAATATTTTATTTTTGTATTGAAAAATGATTACAATTTCTGATTCGTCAGGAAACAATATAAAATGTTGCAACCAGCTTTCTTGTTTGCCTTCGTATTTCAAATGCGCGTTATTATAATGTTATATTCTTCTTTTTACATTCTTAAATGTTAAAACTGTGCTGTTCTTAAATGTTAAAACTGTGCTGTTCTTAAATGTTAAAACTGTGCAGCATGCCTGAGTTTTGTACTCGTATGTGTGGCTCTATGCTCCGTAGAAATGGCGAACTGACATATAAAAATTATATGAATGTTGAAAGGAAGATATTCTACTCGAAACTTCAACTAAATGGAATAAATGAATACGCCGAAGGAATTTCTAGAAATATTTGTTTTAAAAATTTTATTATTAAGATTTTAAATACAAAATGTTTTGAAATCTAAAGAAAAAAATATGTAATCCTTGAAACATTTTTGGAAAGAAATCTATCGATATAAAATCTCTTAAAATTAATGGAGTGTAAATTAATTAAAACAGTTAGTGTACGGAAGGGTTAGATATACTGCGCACAAAAAATTACAGTCAGAAGATCAATTATTTAAAGATATAAATTAATTACATTAAAAGAATTTAAAATAAATTAACATCTGTCCAAATGTCAATGCTACCAGCAATAGCACGAATGAAAGTTATTCTTTAAATTCCGAACTGAGTCCATCCGTCGGTACGCAATGATTGTGTCTTTGCGATTACTTTTCTTATAGATACTACAAAAGGTCGCCAACGAAGTAGCGGTAAAATCGTTGAATACTAATAGTTTGAAGCGGGTTCAAATCCTGATGAATGGATTGCCTGCATACCAGTTTTAGCGAATGTTTGTTGCGCATGTTTAATGTGAATATGAGACAATTTATTTAGTTTTTCATGATGACGTACCTTGACTACGAGTCCTCGCTCGGGTTGTGTTTGGTTTGGCTTGTTAGATTATTAAGCACGTGAAGGCGATCTGTCTAAGAAGAGGTATGCTTTCGTGACAGATTTTCTAAGGGAAACAATCTCGCACTGCAAAAAGTTAAAACCATAAAAACGCCCATGCAATCAGCTTGTTCACGGGGGTTTGAATGCAGGTCAAACTACCAGTATGTTAAGAGAAGCGATTCCAAGAATGTTTAATTATTTTATTTAGTTTGTCATAAGCTAAATAAAATAATTAAACATTCTTGAAATCTCTTCACTTTACTGAAATGGTAATGACTTCGAATTATACTATGCTACTACTTTTCCTCTAATATGAAATTTTGAACTTTTCCGTTATCGGACAGCCCACCAGGGACTGAGCGGAGTCTAACGGAACAACTGGTGGTTCTGTCCGGGGTTCGAATCCCGGGAAACGAGCTGGTTGCCAGGATGATATTCTTAGTTTTCCATATGTGTAACATGTATGCAAGCTAATTTCCGTTAGGCAGTCCTCGAACGAAGGCATCCTTCACCTTAGGCAAATAACCATCGAGTACTTTGCCATAATCAAATAAACCTTTATCCATAACATGCTTCAAATATTTTTTTGTTGAAAAGTTCATGCGCCAAAGTTGGCCCCCGTTGAATGAAATATGTTGTTCATTTTTTCTTTGTTTTTTATAACAACAATGTTCTTGTTTTCAGAATCTGAATTATCAATAAAATTCTTTTAATAATATGCGATTCTATTTTTTTTTTTTTTTTTTTTTTTTTTTTTTTTTGTTTAATGAAAAATTAAGCGACAAATCTCTTACATTTAGAAAAATTTTCGATTTTCGAAACGAGTTGCTGTGAAAAGCGCATCTTCTCGTTGCTGCATATATTTATTTAAAGCAAACTGCTTGGCGCGTGTGCTTTTATATTTGAAAAGATTCAGAGAATTTTCAACATGGAAATAAAGTTATTATTTTTACTGAATTTTGTGGATTCTTTGTGTTTTGAGGTAAAAGTCAAACCATCAGATATGTGATAACCTTAAAATAAGGGTATATATAATCAGGATTTTGCGGCCACACATTTCCAGCGAAATAAATTACAAAAAATTATCTATGTAGAATTAATGTATATTCCATTTAGTATTTTAATTTATCAGTGTTATTACACATCAGTTTATCAGTGTAAGTTATATCGAGTTTTAGTTGTGTTCGATATAAGAATTTTATTTGGTTTATATAAATCCGATTCGTTTAATAATATTATATTTATTAAATACTATTTATTAGGTTTTCAAATCTGTCAAACCCAATCAATGGCCTCCTGGCTAAGATATCTGATTATTGCTATTTCGACTCGTATTCGAACCAAAACAAACTAACTGGTTGAATTTTGTGATTTTTCCTATGTGTAACAGGAACATGAGTACGTTTTACTTAGAAAGTCGCCCATGGAGACATTCATTGCCTTCGGCTGATAGATCTCGTTTCCTTTGCCATACTCAAAAAATCTAAAAATTTTTCAAAAGCACTAACAGATGCATATAACAAAATAAAATTAAGTAAATGCATATAAGAAAATAAATTAAGTAAATGCATATAAAAAAACTGAAGTAAATGTATATAACGAAAAAAAAAAAAAAAAAAAAAAAAAAAAAGGAGGTAAAAATAAATTTTCAATAATTTTTCAATACAGTAGTTTTTAAATTGCTTGTTTTCAAATTTTATTTCATTTTTTAGTATGTACTAATATACAGTTTATGTGTGCGAAAGTGTGCTTGTTCGGCATATCCATATATATTAATTAAATAAATCTGATTTGAAAATGCATGCACTAACGCGCTATTCTCGTAATTTGAAAAACACTAAAGTATTGTCTGAGAAAAATATTTATAAAGAAAATTAAATTTCGTCTCCTTACTCGGTGCTGTGTAAAAAATTTAAATAAGCTTATTAATTTTTTCTTCTTTATTAAAAACAAATTAGTTTCTTTTCATCTATATATGAAAAATAACAAAATCTTGCTGTCAGAATGGAAATTCTTAAAAATATGAAATTCGTTTTTTTCGAACAAAAGTTTCTGAGAAATTTCTCTAGGTCAGCAGGTAGTAACAGGACCACTGACTCCTTTGTTTGAAAAACCCGTAGAAGTTAATGATTTTACCCCCAAAAGGTTTTCTTTAAAAAAGCAGATGCGGTCCAAATGGCTTTTCTGAGAAGCGTTCGTATTTGAATAGCTTGAAGCTTGAAAGCTTGAGTTAGAAGATGTTCCCGAAGTCAGACAGCAATAAAATTTGTTATAGATATTTCTCTCTCTCTGTGAGTTCTTGAAATCTTAGAATGGGTGAAAATTTATTTTGCTTTACATATATAAGGAAACTGCATGTAAAGCAAAATAATTCAAGGCACCCATTGTATGTTAATCATTGTACGTCCCCTCAGCTCTTCGGTTGGGTATTAAGAAAAGAAATTCCTATACTGCTTTTGTATTACTTGTATAGTGAAAGATTTGAAAAAAATAGCTTCATATGAAAAGTTTTTCTCCGATGAACGAATACAGCTGAAACATGTTTCTGTCTTCAAGTATATCCACAAAACATGAAATAGTATTGTACTCTTTTGTTTTCTATTGCATTTTTATATTACTTCGTGGTAAATTTTTTTATTCTTAAATTTCTCTCTCTCTTTTCTTATAATACACAAGTACTCTTTCAAATATGGCTGACCTATGAATCTAAATTTTTATACTATAAAATTTTATATAAAAATTAGCCGTAATCATTAGACACAGCTTTGTGTATATTATATTCTTGAATACATGCCTGCAATTAATACTAAGAATACTATTGATAAAATTCGTGATATAATTAATAATGAAAATACTGTATAAGCTAAAAACCGATTTGAATCTTTTTTTCATTATAGGGTAACATGAGCCAAACAATTTTCGTTAGAAATATACAATTATGCTAACTTGACACATCAGATAGAAAATATTTTATCGTCATCATCGGCTATGATAAAAGATTTATACGCTTAAGATTTTGGATTATGATAAAGCACACAGGACCTATTTTTCTAAGGGAAAAAAAGTCTTCAGAGTAGAATTTTTTTTTTTTTTTTTTTTTTTTTTTTTTTTGTGGGGGAAACAAACTGTTAATTCACAATCAATTGTACTTATGAAAAACCCTTAAGCCTCCCATGCAGCCGCTAGAATTTACCGGTGCTCAGCTATCTTACCGCTTGGAGACTAGTTGGCTTTCTGAACTTACGCAATATCTATCTGAATTTGAATATTTGCATAAAAAACGAGCAAAATAAAATGACACATTGTAAATAGTACATTTTACTGAAATCAAACTTTCTTTGAAAAAGGAAAATTAATTGTAAGGAACAAGATGGATGCATTTAATTAAACGGCGGGCAATAACAGCGCTGATCATATGTTTCGTATAGGAAATCATTTTCTTCGTGTTATCGTATAACGGAAAATATCCACAGATTATATTTTACAGTTTTTAAGAAGTCATGGGTTATCTGCTTTAAGAGAACACCTTCGTGGGCAATTTTCTAAATAAAATTGGCTTGAATTCACGTTACGCATCGAGAAAATCATAAATACCACAAGCAGCTAAACTGTTCGGTTGCCAACAACAAAATACCAACATCCAGCAATCTTATTCACTCAACTATAGTGAACTTAAACTAATGTTTGTATATTATTAGTAGTATTAAAATAACGAAAATATTTATTCTAATAAAAATTTTTGTTTGAATATCCTCCCTAGTAAGGTATTTCCTTTGGTTGGAGATTTGTCAACAATAAATGCTATGTTTAAACAAGACATTTATTTAGAGCATAATGCTTCAAAAATGTATGCTGGGATCCCTAGAAAAAAAATATCGCCAAAATATATCTCCGAAAAAATATTTAATTTTTCATATTCTTATGATTAATTATTAAATAATTAATAACTTTTATAATTATTAAATGAAATGTTTATTTATACTTTACCAAATGTACAGCAACACTCTTTCTTTACAAAAATACCATATTGAATAAATTATATTGTAAGCTAATAAGTAACAACATTGCTTTGTTTAATTAAGATACAATAACAAGCCGAACAAACATTAAATTGGAAGTCAAACAACAAAAATCAGCGTTATATTTTCAAATTTTCACAATCTAATTTTCATTATATCTTATCTCGTTCATTTGCGCTTTTGCAGCTGAAGATGATGGTTCGGTAAAACCATCGAAACTAGTCCTGTGAAAATTTGAAAATATAACGCTGATTTTTGTTCTTTGACTTCCAAATTAATTGCTTTGTTTGTTATTAATATGTCTCATCCTTCCTATTTCAGATAAAATTTACTAGTGTTTCTTGGACAGGAAAGCAAGAATTTTTAATTTGAATCCATAAATTTATGATACACTGAAAACGGTTTCATGTTATAATTCCCTTTCTGAATATCTTGAATGTATATGAAAAAGTAAAATGCAAATTTAATATTAATATTACCACCCTTAAAAACACCCAAATATTTCGTTTATTACTCTCTTAAAACTACTTAATAATTAAGGAAAAAAGAAATTATTTAAAATAATTATTAGTTGCCTGCAGTTGAAGAATATAGAAAAATGCAGAAGGTTTTAAAGATTTTTAATTAATGACAAAAATATAGAAAATCGGAAATAATACGAAATGTTTCAGCAATATCTCAGAAGGAATGAAAATTGCACCAGATATTTGTCAGAATATAATTTTAGTAACAGCAGTTTAATCAGTCTGCATTGAAATTCCGTGATAATCAGTGACATACAGATTTAGGTTACTTAGGTTAAAAATGCGTAATAATTTAAAATTTAACCGGGTAAATTTTAAAACCAATTTATTTGAAAACTATCAACTTCGCTGCGAGCCTTCGTCTGGCTTTTAAATGTACCGGAAAAATGGCTGAAGGGAACTCCAAACGTTAAATTTAAAAACTGCGTAGGATTTTACTCTGCAGAACAACTTCATAAAAAAAGTTATTACGTATAACAAAATTACAATGAAATAAGCAATGTCCCTTAATACAAATATTAATTATCCTAATAAATAAATTAACCAAATTCCCTTTGCAAAATCTTAAGAACTCAAATGGTATAAAGGAGGTTAATAACTTTGTTTCTTAAAAAAAATCAGTCAAAACTTTTCAATATCTTAAAAACAGTGAAATGAGCAATAAATAAAATAAAGGAATGCAAAAAACCAAAAATTCTGAAAAGCAAAGTATAATTAATGATATTTTATCTTATGTTTTCAAGGGAAAAAATTACAATGAAATAAGCTATATCCCTTAATACAAATATTAATTATCCTAATTAAAAATTAACCAACTTTCCGTAGAAGAACAAAAATTATGTAAAACTTTTCAATATCTTATAAACAGTGAAATAAGCAAAAAAATGACATGAAAGCAACTCAAAAAACATAAAATTCCGCGCAGAATTTTACTCCACAGAACAACTTTATCAAAAAAAAAAAAAAAAAATATTATATTTATATAAAAATGACAATGAATTATGCCAATCTCTTAAAAACAGTGACATAAGAAATACGATGAAAAATTGTTGCCAAACCCATATTTCTAAAAGAATGAAACTATTCAAAATGATGCGAGTTCATCATAAATCTATCAACAACAATACGACAGGAAAATTGTTGCCCAAATCACATTTTTAAAGATGTGAGATGTGAGAAATGTACTCGGAAGCTTCATTTAAAAAATCTTTTAAAAATACAAAATATTATCATTTTTCCAAAAATTTTTTTTGTAAAAGCATTCGCAAGGATGAAAGTTTAACGTGTCCAAAAATCAAAGAAAAATAATCTATACATTTTTAAAAATAAACTTTTTTAGAAAAAATCCCATTGAAAAAGTGTTAAGCTCCCTTTGTTAAATAAATTCGTATTTAATCGATTTATTGAAACACGAAATTTATTTTAAGTTCGTAAAATAGCTAAGTGCCTACGTTTCATGACAATGTGAAAATGGAGTGTGTAGAGTAAAATCTCATTTTCCTATAGCCCATTATGTTTCAAAATGACACGATTTCGTTACAAAACATGAAATAAAAAAAAATTCGAATTCGAATTTCGAAAAAATCGCTTCGAAGTGCTCTGGCTCTTGTGTAGATGTACCTATGTACCAAATTTCGTAGCCGTGGGTCTATTAGCTTACGCGCACACACAGACAGACTCTTTCTTTTATTATATGTAGAGAAGATATGTAGAGATAAGATTGTTTAAGGGAAGGAAACTTTCAAGTTTCGCAGCTGCAGCCTGCGGCATTAAGACGGACATCACGGAGAGTCTAACCTTTTGCAATTCTCTTGAGAGCTCACATCTACCGAACAATATCGAGTGTAATCAATCTCACTTAGCGGAATCATTGAAGTAAAATTCTGGGAGGGATGGGAAATAACAAAAGAACTGCTTGACAATTTTCAGAGGTTTAGGGTTATTTTCGCGACATTTTACGGGAAGTTCTGTCCAAAACTAGCGACAGTTTTAAAGAGATTCGCAGATAATCACTCGACAGGCTAAGGGTTAATTTACAGTTATTTGCATTTTTCAGATAATGTCAATTTTGACATAAATTCTCATGAGTGTCCAAAATTATCAAAAATATGGCCCGTGCTAAAGCATTTAAAAACTTGTTTCGAAGAAATGATCATCCCTGAACGTGATGTTACCATAGACGAGAGTCTTATGTTGTTCAAAGGAAGGCTAAGTTGGAAACAGTATATTCCTCTAAAGCGATCACGCTTCGGAATAAAATTGTACATGCTTTGTGAGTCGAAGTCTGGATATGTATGGTCTATGATAATATACACCGGAAAAGGAACTGTGTTTAATGAAAATTACAAACATTTGAGCAAATCTTCGCAGGTAGTTATTACACTTATGCTACCACTTTTACATAAAGGTCTGACAACTGACAACTTTTATTCATCTCCTGATATAGCAGATATCCTCATTAGTTACTGTACAGATATGTACGGAACATTAAAACTTCAAAGAAAGGAAGTTCTTAAAGCACTGTTGACAAAAAAACTTCAAAAAGGGCAAATGCTTGCTTACCAGAGGGGAAAAGTGTGCATTATGAAATGGATGGACAAAAAAGCCGTGTCTCTCATATCTACAATACATTATCCGGAAATGGTTCAAGTATCCACTTCGACGAATGAAATTAAACGAAAACCTAAAGTAGCTATGAAGTATAATAACACAATGGGTGGTGTAGATCGAATGGACCAGAACCTAAGTAATTATCCTGTAATAAAGAAACGAGGAAAGAAATACTACAAAAAAATATTTTTTCATCTTCTAGACATCTGCTTATGGAACGCTTATGTTTTGTATAAAAAGCACGGCGGTAAAGATACGAATTTACAGTTTCGATTGGAAATTATCGATCGACTTATTGAAAGGCATGCTGCAGTAGAAGAAAGAAAAGGCCGTCCTGGATATTTACCAACTCCACTAAGACTAACAGAAAGACATTTTTTAGAGGTTATTCCACCTACAGATTAAAAACTAAGACCCGCAAGACAGTGTTATGTGTGTTCATTGAAAAAAAATGACAACGGCAAAAGAATTAGAAAAGTGACAAAGTATTTTTGCCCAGACTGTGATGTTGGACTGTGCCTGTCGCCTTGCTTTAAGATATATCACACTAAATCAGATCTTTAAAAAAAGAAGGGTAAGCATGTTTTGTATCAAAACATAATAGTAAATGTAATTGAATTAAAATCGAAAATATCTGTTAAGTAATTGTACTATTTTAATTGTAAATGTAACTTCCCTGTTTTGCATTCATGTAGGGAAAAAACAACTTGCAGGGAAAATTGATTATTTTCATTAAAGAAAATAAGTTGCAATAAATGCTTAAAATATTAGAAATGTTAATTTTAATAACATATCTTTACTTAAAAATGTAAAATGAACAAAAAAATGCAATAAAAAATTGTGACATTTTTTTGACCGAATTCTGAAAAAAAAAAAAAAAATGAAACTGTCAAAGGGTTAATTTGTTTGGTTTAGATATGGGTAATGGCAGTATTGCCAAATTTCAGGTTGTCCATCAAATAACAACTTTATTTACAGAATTATGCCAGATACGCAACTTAACCATTAAGGTACGTCCACAAGGGTGCTGAAAGCGCTTTTACATTATCAGAGAAAGAGCGCTCAAACGAGACTAGCGTCTAGCCTTTGCCTATAGTGATTTCCTATATGTTTTATCACCAATCCTCAAATTCCATATCACAGGTTATGTTCTTACAGCATAATGTGAATATTAAGAAGGCATAGTGCACAATAAAAATTAAGCTTTATTTCGGAACTTCGCGCACACTCCCCGACAGCCGGCCTGTGTCGCTGTGCTCGCTACTCGTAGGAAATTTCTCCTCTAGGGTTGCCACACTTATTGGAGGGCGCAAGGCGCACTCCTTATCGCCATCACCACAGAGTTTCCCCCAGTTCCTTTGATGGCTATTCAAAGGAACGACATAGGTTAGAAATTATCTCAGAGGATCCGTACTGTCGGGTATTTTTTTCATAATTACAAAATTAGAATATAAAATTAGAAAAGATCAAAATGCAGTTCAATATATAACAAGGTAATGACACATATAATAAACATGAAATAACAAAAAATATGTTACGATAGGAATTTAAAAAAAAAAGTTTTAAATTGTTATGTAAGAAGCAAGTTTCTTAGGGAAGTGAACATGTCTTGCCGATCTGGTGACAGTTTGTGTCTTAGAGAGTGCGTTTGCAGATTTATTCTGCTGAACTGTTTTAAGTCATTATTTGTTTTCAGTTCAGGCAAATTAGAGTCCGAAAGCAAATAGGCTGGTTTCACACGGTCTATAAACACAGTAGATTTCAGACCGTTATTATCAATTGTGAAAGTTTTGTTCGTTCTAAAAAGGACTTTATGCGGACCTGTATATGGTTGGCACAGAGGTGGTTTTACTCGATCGACACGTAAGTATACATGCGTACACGATTTTAAGGTAGCACTTACGTAACATTTTTCTTGGCAATGTGCAGATGTTGCTATTGGATTCAATTGTTGCATTCTATGCCGAAGATTCGTGATAAATTGTGTGTCATACGGAGATATCTTAGATTACGTTATCATATCACTAGGCAGCTTGAGAGTTGTGCCGTACACCAGTTCAGCACAAGATGACTGTAGATCTTCCTTTACTGCTGTTCGAATACCAAGCATAACAACTGGTAGTGTTTCAGTCCAGTTATTGGTCTCGTGAGCCTTGAGAGAAGATTTTAAATGTCGATGAAATCGTTCAACGATGCCGTTAGACATTGGATGATAGGCTATTGTTGTGATTCTGTTTGTACCCAAAATGCGCGTAAATTCTGCAAAAAGTGCGGATCTCATTTGAGAACCTTGGTCTGTTGTTATGATCGATGGGCAGCCAAAGCGAGATATCCAACAGTTGAAGATGGTTCTGCAAATGGTTTCCGTTTTCATATCCGGGATGGGAATGGCTTCAGGCCATCTGGAGAATCTATCTATTAGAGTCAAGAGGTACACGTTGCCTTCTGATGGAGGTAACGGTCTGACGATATCCATATGGATTTCTGAAAAACGTGCATCAGGAAGAGAGAATGTGCCCAGTGGTGCTTTAGTATGCTTAGTAATTTTCGATTTTTGGCAAGATTCACAGGATTTCACTCAATTTTTGATATGACGTTTCATATCGGGCCATACATAACGAGAACAAATAAGCTTCGTAGTAGCTGCAATTCCTGGATGTGACAGATTGTGCAGATGATTAAAGATGAGTCTGCGAAAGGAATTCGGAACAAATGGACGAGGAATGTCTGTTGATATGTCACAAAGAATATTACCATCAGAATACTGGCACGGTTTAAATTCCAGTTTCAAAGATGATGTGTTGTTTTTGAGAAGGTCTTGTACCTCCGGATCATACCGTTGAGCTTCCGAAAATTTTTTAAAATCCAAAAATGGAGATTTTGTTATGGAATCAATTTCGATTCTCGAAAGAGCGTCAGCAACGACGTTTTTTGAACCTTGCACATGCCTAATATCAGTAGAGTACTGAGAAATAAAATCTAAATGGCGCAATTGTCGAGGTGAACATTTATGAGGGTTCTGTTTAAAAGTGTATATTAACAGTTTTTGATCCGTATAAATTATAAAATTTCTGCCCTCTAACATGTGTCGGAATTTCTTAATTGCAGAATAAATTGAAAATAATTCCCTATCGTACGCAGACCATTTCTGTTGACTTTTATTGAGTTTCATAGAGAAAAATGCTATAGGTTCCCATGTTTTTTGAGACAACTGCATAAGTGTTTCGCCTATTGCGACGTCTGAGGCATCTACCCAGATGCTTAGCTGGGCTCCGGGAATAGGGTGACTCAAAAGGGTAGCCTGAGCAATGGCATTTTTGGCAGCAATAAAGGCTTGTTCAGCATTCTCGTTCCAATTTAATTGTGGGGATGAATCCTGAACACGAGAACGAGATTTCTTTTTATTAATGTTGCCTTCTGACAATTTTATTAAAGGAGAAAGAATATGTGCTGCTTTAGGTATGAAACATCTGTAAAAGTTAAACATGCCTAAAAATCGGCGAAGCTGAGTGAGAGTGGTAGGTTGAGGAAAATCTAAAATACATTTGACTTTGCCATGAAGAGGTTCAATTCCGTTTTCACTAAGGTGAAAACCTAAGAAATCAATAGACGTTTGACCAAAGGTGCATTTTGAAACATTTATGCAAAGTCCATATTCCTGAAGTTTGGAAAATAAAGCTTTTAAATGCCTGCAATGTTCCTCAGAATCTTTAGAGGCTATGAGCAAGTCATCGACGAAAGCGTAAACACCTTCTAAATCCCGCGTGACTTCATCTATAAAACGTTGAAAAGTCGCGGATGCATTGCATAAGCCGAATTGCATACGGGTACTTTCGAATACCCGAATGGTGTGCATATGGCGGTTTTGTGGATGTTGGCTGGGTTAATTGGTATTTGATGCTATGCCTTAATCAGGTCGACATGACTAAAAATTTTAGTACCGTGCAATGCAGCAGTAAAATCGGCTAAGCATGGAATAGGGTATTTGTCTTTTATTGTTTGAGCGTTCAATGCTCGATAATCTCCTACAAGTCTCCATTCCAGACTTTCCTTTTTTGGAACCATGTGAAGTGGGGATGCATAATTGCTGCTCGAAGGTCTCAAATGCCCCAATTGCATCATAGTTTGAAATTCTTGTTTTGCTATTTTTAAGCGATCTTGAGCTAACCGAGGAGGTTTTGCAACCACAGGTGGACCTTTAGTTATGATATAATGAGCGGTGTTGTGTTTAACAGGTTGGTTAGGATCTGGTAATTTAGTAATTGAAGGAAATTCCTTTAAAATTTTGTGATATGGTGTATCACTAAATACAGTTTTTACTGAATAAATGCTTGCATTTTTCACGCAGCCGACGGTTTTAAAATGCGTTTTTAAATCTTTGAGACATTTGTTTCTGAGATCAGGCACCAATTCAAAGACATGGAGAAAATCTGCTCCAAGAATGGGTGAACTAACATTTGCTATAAGAAAAGTCCATGTAAACTGTCGTCTTAATTTGAAATCCAAAGAAAGTGTTTTTTGACCATAAACATGAATAGTGGAAGAATTAGCAGCGAAAAGTTTTTGTTGGGACGAATTCCGTTTTTGAGAATTATTTGCTGGAAGTAAGGACACGTCAGATCCGGTATCGACCAAGAATGAAAGGTTTGTTCTACGGTCACGAACGAACAGGCGACGTGAAACTTGAGGCAAAGAATAAGTCGCCTCTATTCTTTGCTGGTTTCGTTTCCCTGCCATGAACAAGGTTTTGTACATTTGTCTTCTCTACACTTTTTCCCAAAACGTCTATGATACCAGCAAACAGAATAATCTCTCCTTTTGGAATTGCTTCTTTCCTTATTGCGATCTCCGCGATTTGGCGAGCGACCACGAGAAAGAGAAATGCGATCAATACGTTTGTTTAATTTTTCTATTTCTTTAAATAATTTATCCTCAAGAGACTGATCGACTGTGCGAGAAACGGCACAAGTCCCTGGGGTTGATTTACTTTTAAAATTCTGTCGGCAATTTCTGCAGCTTTATCTACAGTTAAATTGGAAACCGCTGCCAAAATAGACTGAACAGTCGAAGGCAAACGTTGAAGGAATAATTCTAACATTAAGTTATCAGGAACATTTAAATATTCTGCTCGACGTTTCATATTTCTAAGCAAATCGGAAGGTTTTCGGGAACCTAATTCTTCTCCAGATAATAATTGGCGAATTTCTTGCTGAGAAGATTCTCCTGAACGATTTATTAACTCAGTTTTGAGCTTTGTATATGGATCAATAGGGTCTGGTTTCATAAGTAAATCCCTCACTAGTGATGCAATATCTGGAGGAAGATGAGAAGCTACATAATTATATTTAGTAATGGATTCTGTGATAGGTTTGGGGGTGGCAAGAGCAAAGGTACTTTCACACATAATAAACCATAAAGATGGGTTTGATCGGTTATAAACCGGAATTTGGACGGTATGAACACCAGACATTGTGCAAGGTTTTTAAGCCAAAATAAAAGCAAAAATGTAACTAAAGAAAATGAAATTAAATGATAAGTAGAAAACAGAATTATAAAATGATCTATAATTACTACTATTCTGAACGTTACGTATTCTGAACGTTAATCCCGCCACGCTCAGTGCAAAGGAATAAATTCACTAACACGAAAACACCGCATTCTAAATAAAAAATTGTTCGTGCGCACTGTTGGGCGCCAAAAGTATAAAATACTATATTAACTGTCAAGAATTGCAAGATATCTTAGTTCAAAAAACACTAATTCGAATCACACATAACATAAAGATACATGAACACTACAAATCAGGTTTCTAAACTGCCAAGTTTATTCAAGTCTAACACACATTCAACTGGCGGATGCCAGATCCAAGAACAAGAAGTATACATCATGAACGATTTACGCCCTCTTTGGCGATTAAAATATATTTCCACATAAAATTTCTTACAGCCACCGCCTCTTCCTGCCTCACGATCCGTACGGTAGGTGTTATAATTAGCATAAAGTACTTTAAGTGCTGGTCTAAGGTGAGACTCTTGTATGAGTATTACGTCAGGTTCTATTTCAATAATGAGGTTGGATAATTCATCTTTTTTATGGTAAAGACCGTTTGCATTCCAAGAGAGGATTTTTATGTTGCACCTATTCTTGAATTTATTAGAATTAAAGATGATTTTCTATTTTTACAATGATTTCGATTACTGCGATTATTTTATCAAGAGGTGATTTCTTGGTTTTAATGTTTTTGTGTCCTTGTATCACTATTGTCCAGATTGTTTTTAGAGAAGAGAAATCGAAGAGGTTTGACAGGGAGGATTCTGCGGTGCTGGTAGTTTCTTCTGTTGGATTTTCGTTTTGAATGGAGGTTTGAGCAAGATTTTCGTCTCGTGTTTGATGTCAGCGGAGGAAAGTCTTGTCTTCTGTTAGTCCAGGGATTGATTGCTGGTGGAGGACTGGGTTGGAACTGAACTTGTTTGTTTTTTGGTCTGGCTGAACAATTTGACAAGTTGGCTGGGTGAGGACCTTTACAGTGATAACATATGGCTGGCTGGTCGCGACTATGGGTGCATTCTATAGGTTTATGATTGCCTCCGCAACGGACGCATACCCAGTCTCTGGTGCAGAGCAGGGAACTGTGAAAAAATCCCTGGCATCTATAGCATTGTGGAGGGCCAGGTTTCTTGCGTAATGATTCTATTGATACGTTCATATAACCTGTGCGTTTGATTTTGAATACTTCCTTATTTTCTTCTGATTTTGATATATGTACTAAGAAAAGCGGCGTTGGTTTACTTTCTCTTCTGTTTCTTAATAGTGTAATAAAGTTAACCTTGAATCCTTTGTCAAGTAGTTCTTGAGTGATGGTTTGGGGATCTGTGGTGATGGGTAAGCCTCTTATTATGGCTTTTAAAATTGATCTTCGGGCGATAAGTAGGTGTGGGCCTTAAGCTTTGTTTCTTTAACTATTTTGCGAATGAAGGGATGTGAGTCAGAGTCTGCAGGCTGTATTTCAAGGTGGCGTCCTTTTAAGGTGCCAGTTATCTCTTTTCCAGTTTGGTTGTTTAAATTTTTTAAGAATTCATCCGCGTTTGGTACGTCATCTACGACAATAATGGGCACTTTATCAATTTTGATTGTTTTGGGGCTGCAGTTTGGTTGTCTATTTGCGGGAATGGTGTCACTTTTTGTTTGGTTGGTCTTTTGGGGTGGTAGTGAGCTGAGTGGCTGATTCATCTTCGTTGTCCAAATGCATGTCGTCTATTTGGTTCTCTAATTGTTTATATCGATTTCTGGTTTTGAGGGAAGGCTCCTCATCGGAGTCAGAATCCGTTTGTCTATGGCGCAATTTTCTTTTTCTTTGAAACCACTATTGGATTGAAGTATGTCGCAAAAGTTTTTAATCTCTTCAAATTGTTTAGCGAGCTTGTCGTTAGAGGTTTGTAATTCGTTTATTTTTGCATTGGCCATCTCGTTTTCCTGCATACGCAGTTGGTTAATTGCTTTTACAAGGAGAAAATTTAGTTCTTTTTTATCACTAGCGGACATAATCACATTTGGGTCGTTACGGATATCTTGGATATCTTCCACCAAGGATCTGGTAGTTTCAACGTCATTGGATAAAGTAATTTTGTGACTTAATATTTGGAGAACGTTGGGTTCATCATTGAGATGTCTCATGTGAGGATTTTCTGAGTTTGGAGGTGAATTTTCCATGTTTGTGTTATTATTAGTTACATTTATGTTTGTTGTGTCATATTGATTAATCATGTGAGGCAAATAGGTTGGAAAAAAGGCCTAACTAGAGGCCGAAACCCAAAGGTACCCTTATCAGCACGGTGAATAAAGAGAATCAGAAGAAAGAATAAAATACGATCTGTTTTATCCAGCGAAGGATGCAGCAGTGGAGGTAAGGCGACGCTTCTGCGAGGCAAGAGCCAAAGAAGAAAACAACCCAGAGCCCGTGAGGCGAGTTCGATGAACTCGGTACAGTAGCGGGGTGGCAGCAACGCAAGGAAACGGAGAGCGAAGTGATAAAACGTCTATCTCGAACGCTGTCCCACCTCGGAATGGAAACTCAATATGTGCATCTTTAAATATCGCAAAAAGATGCCTTCTCTTTTTATAATTCAAGAAAACAGCATAAATATTACTCTTAAAATTAAAAAGAATAGAACAGATTTAGCAATATTTTTTACTGTTGCCAGAACCTAACTACTAAAAAATCGCGCACTTACAAACACGTCAAAAATGAAATTCAGAAGGCATTATTCAAAGATAAAAATAAAATATAAACAAAATAATAACTTACGTTGGTAAATATTTGAAAATTTTTCACATACACACACCTAAGTTAACTAAAGTATAGAAAGTTAACTTATAAATATAGTTGCTAATATTAAAAAGTTAAAAAAATTATTCAGTTCAAAGTGACAGTTTTATGGGTGCTTTAATTACTCGGCCACTGATAGTGGTCACAGGGTTCTCTACTTTTGTTTTAGCTCGATCAGGATAGTCCTCATTTAATACTTTGCCAGCAGTTTCTTGTTTCTAATTTTCTCTTTTACTTTTTACTTCATTTTGTATTATTTCTGGTGTGGTTTCTAGTGCAGAAAGTTCTAAAGGATATAATTTTTGGGCAGCTCGGACCAGTTCTCCACTTTGAGTCCTTACAATAGCACGACGAACAATACTATCAACTCCTGGTAGTACTTTAACTATTCGACCAAGTGGCCAAAGTTGTCTTTTTTATCGTCGTCTCCAATGAGAACTACGTCGCCTTCTTTTAGAGGGGTGACTTTTTTATGCTTTTGTTTTGTACATAATGTTTCCAAATATTCTTGACGAAATCTTTTTCTAAATGCTTCCTGTACTGTTTGAATATATTGTAACCTTTGCTGTAAACTATTTGAATTTGGATTCATTTTAAGGTCTGGTAAGGTACTACTTTTGATTTCCTTGAGAAAATTTACTGGTGTAAGAGGAGTAAGACTTGGATCAGATGATACTGTAGTTAAAGGCCTTTCATTTAAAATAGCCTCACAATTGCATAAAGCTGTAATCATTTCTTCGTAGCTTAAACTGGGTCTTCCTAGAGTTTTCTTTAAAATATTTTTCATCATTCCTACAAGTCTCTCCCACCAACCTCCCCACCAAGGAGCATTAGGTGGTATAAACTTCCAAGTTATGTGTTCTTCTCTTGCTTCAAGGAAAATTTTCTCAAAATCAATTAACGCAAAAGCACTGGCAGCTCCTTTAAAATTAGTTCCGTTATCACTGTATACCACTGAAGGTTTCCATCTGCGAGCAACAAAACGATGAAAAGCTAGTAGAAATGTCTCCGTTGACATGGATGTTACTAATTCTAGGTGGACGTCACGATACACCGCGCAGGTAAAAAGAGCAATCCAAGCTTTTGAGTTATCTCTTAGAATCACTGGGCCAGCAAAGTCCACGCCTGCTATCTGAAATGCAGGAGCGTCTTGAACTCTATCTGCTGGTGGTGGCGCAGTGGGAGGGTTATTACCTTTAGCTAAAAATCGCTTGCAAATAATGCAAGATCTCAATACATGTTTAACGGCTCTTCTTCCGTAGAGAAGCCAGTATTTCTCTCTTAAAGAATTTAAAGTGTATGAGACACCAGCATGCCCATTTCTCCGGTGATCTTCTAACACCAAACTTTCCACGAGTGGATGTTCTCCTGGGAAAATTGCTGACGTTTTAAATTCTTCATAATAATCTCTTCTGAGTACAGCTGATTTCAATCGTATAATTCCATTATCAAAAAATGTATCCAAAAATTGTAATCGTTTATCTCTTAACCCACCGAAAGATTCTTGCTGTATTAAATACACTATTGTTTTCTCTGCTTCATTGATATCAGATACACTGAGATTCCCTTTTTTATTTTCTTGCTTATGTCGACAATTGTAGACAAATATCCTTATCCAACCCATGATGTTTACTGCTTTTTTATAATCCGCAAGATGAGAATTTAGGAAAGTGCTCACTCCAGCAGTCAACATAGGAGATACGAGTTTCTTCATTCGTTCTCTGTTTACTTCCTCTTCACATGTAATATCTTCAGTGACAGGCCACATTTCTTGAGGTAGATAGAGCCACGAAGGATCCTCCCACCATTTCAAAGACGCAAAATGTCGTGCAGAGCAACCTTTGCTAGGAAGATCTGCTGGATCCATTGTACCGGGAGCATATCTCCCGGTTTCTTTAGATGTCTAATCTCTCTTTTACTTTATTATGGACGAAAACGCCCCACGTATCTTCTCTTCTTATCCAAGCGAGTACAGTCATTGAGTCGGTCCAACAGTAAACCTTTTTAACTGGAAGATCTTTTAGCATGCTTGACAAAAGTCGTGCAGCGATAGTAGCACCAAGAAGCTCCAATCGTGCAATGCTAGTTCTTCTTTTTCCATAGGGTGAAATTATTGCTCTAGCCTGTATAAGTTGAATGTACACTGAGTTTTCTTTTTCAACACGAAGAAAGACTAATGCGTATGCAAATTGACTTGCATCACAAAACACATGTAAAGAACGGTTATCATTTATTTTCACAAAAATTTGATCGATCTTGGGACTTCAACTTTAGACAAAAAAAGGTGCATCTTTCTTCCATTTAAAAAATTCTTTCTTTGTATCTGCATCTACTTCCTGATCTCAGCTGATGTTTGCTTTCCATAAATGTTGCAAAAGAAGTTTGGGAATTAAGGTTATTGGACAAGCAGTCGCCAAAGAATCAAAAATTCTGTGAGTAGCAGCTAGAATACTTCTTTTCGTTATTTTCTATGTATACAGATTCTCGAAACTGGATATATTCACTTGGAGGGTATCTCTCATTTTGTTCCATATTAATCAAAGAACATTTGTAGAGGTAAGAGAAAGTCTTGAAGAATCTGTATTTTCCCATCTTCTGAAATCAAACTGTCTTTCTACCATTACTTCTGAAGCCACTGTTATGAAAGTTTGTAATTCACATTCATCTTTCACACTCGTGACACAATTGTCAACGTAGAAACTACTACGAAGTTTCTGTATAATTTCTTTTGGATAAATGGACTGTCCTTCTACGCATTGGTTTAGAACTGTCTATAAATGATGCTGAATAACGCGTCTCTCTAAATATAGTGCGGGCTATTAAAAGCAAGCATATTTAAAAAAAAAAAAAAAAAGGAGTACAGAAAAGACGTGAAAACTAAAATAACCATAAAAATAATAAATCTAGCTTTAAAATCCAAAATACGGTTCACTGTTCCGAGTCAAACCAAAAGCGAGCCTAAGTTGCCGACTGGATGCAAAGAAATCTAAATGACTTGCTTCATCTTGAAGACATAATGATGGTGTTTGTATATACTCGACCAATATTAATTTCAATTAATTCATTTGTCCTGGATGGCCCAAGGTTAATTTTTTTGGGTTAGCTCTCTATTTCTCAGCAGACGTTGCTATGGAAACCAAGCGACTTCTTCAACGAGCTATTGTTCTATTTCTCATTTGAATACACCCCGCCCAGACAGGAAACGATAGAGGGACTTCAAATGTTACTGATAGAGTCAGTCTGATTCTATCAGTGACGCCTGGAGTCCCCTCTATTTGCGTCTTTCTGATCTTACTGTAGTTGTAATCGGCTGTACTTAACTTTATTTTAACTCATGTTCCTTTAAAAGGGTTCTTTGTATTTAATTATAAATCTTCTTAAAAGAGGGTTTTAAACTTGGCCTTAAAACAATTAACATTGTACTAAAATTAGAGAGCTGTTTTAGCGAACAACATACTAAATACGATCCGGCGCTATATTGGCTATTGAATTTGTCACCCTCGAAAGTTGCCCCCACCCCCGCTCCATCCGGGACTGATTTTCGATTTGCATCTCGGGGTGCGTAACCTAGAGTGGTCAAGTTTTCCTTTTTAATCCGACACGATGAGAAATACCGATGTTATTTTCCTGTACTTAGAACGGATGATGCCATCTTTTGCATATATCTCAGTTTTGTCAAAAGGAAGGGAAGTAAAGGCAAATTGGTTAGAATAATGTACGGCATAGAAGAGGAATGTACAAAACGGGCCATATTATTCTCATCGCAGTTAAAACAACAATAACTCCGAAGAATATCCCAATAACATTTTATTTGACGTATTAAAAATTTATTTTTCCTATTATTTGTTTTTTTTTTTTTTTTTTTTTTTTTTTTTTTTTATATATATATATAAAACATCTAAATGATTTTTTGTATTTAAAAATTTTTTTCTTCTATGAGTATTTTTCGAAACATAAGTTATCTTTTCCCCTTCTGTAAAAAATCACCAGACTGCATAATACTTGCAGTAATATACAAGTACTTAAAATAGAAAGAAAAATTTTAAGAAATCTGAAATGTTTCAGATTTTAAATTACGTCCAAAGGGGCGTTTTTTAACATTTTGTGTGTTACCGTTCTTTATTAAATATCATGTTCCTCGCACTTAAACTATAAGATCCAGTGCAACAGCAATATCGCAAAATAATTTTAAAACGAGCATATCTTTAGAATTTCCGATACAGAGACTCACGCGCTGGAGATAAAAATGTTTTTTTCTGCACAACGTTGCCATTGCTCGCTTTGAAATCCTTGAGTTTGTTAATCAAAAATTCGTCAAAGTTTTAAAAAATAGGAAATCGATCATAAAACAAATTTCAAATTTCAAATGTGGTCTTCCACATGCTCATATTCGTTGGAGGATTACGTTATTCAAAATTCGATGACTCTATGTACCGTTGTTTTATCACAATACGAGAAATATACATACATTTATGCAGATTTTTCATTATTTAATTTCTTCAAATATAATGCAGGACTCTAACATTTTGTGGCAACAGTTTGAAAAGTGAACCGACATTTATGAGTCCGACGCAAAATGCCAAAACGAAACTAATAGTCCTTCGGGATTCAAATCCCTTTGGACTAATAAATAAATTGTAAGTGCTATAATTTGAACGATGAAAAAGTAAAATGCATAAAACAGAACTATATATGTATTCTAAATCATCATTGTTGCAATACATACAGATTGCTAAAGCAAATAAGAAATCCTACGATTGGGATGTATGCAGGTAGTCATTTGCACATGAAAGTCTGTTGTTGTCTTGTCCATATTACATGAAAGAATGGTTGCCAGAGCTACTCCTCAAAGTGTATTAAAGACACGTATGCTTTTCCACTTATGTTAGAAATAATATGAGCGATCTGATCCAAGCATTGGCGGCACATGCTGCCATCTAGGGCACTGATTTTTCAGAAGGCAAACCTAAGCTTTTCTCAAAAGCAGCCGTTAAATAAACATTTAGTATATTTAATTCATATGTAGTCCTAGCCGTAATGACCACTTACGATGTCGAAAATAATGATAGCAGGGCGGACAGACCAAATACAGAAAGTAATTTATAATCATAACTCATTTAAAAATTCACATATTAATCCACATTAATCAGAATTCCTATGAATGAGTTACATATAGCAGGTGATTTCATGCACAAATGTGTTAAAAATGCTAATGAGAAACCTCATGAATGTGATATCTGTCATGAGTGGTTGAGAACTGAAAGTGAATTAAACAAACACATAATTAATCACAATAGCAGCAAACCACATGAATATAATATATATGATATGGTATTTGCTGAAAACATCGCGGAAGAAAACGTGCCGGAGAAAACAACGCAAGGCGAAAACGTCGTGGTACGAAACATAGTGGGAGTAAAGAAAGCAAAGAGAAAACATCGCAGTTCTTTAAGCATCGTGGTACAAAATATCGTCGTCGAAAATAAAGCAGTTTAATAACTTCACAGATTGAAGACATCGTCGCCGGAAATATTGTGGTAAAAATCAAAGCTGATACAAATCATCGCATGACGATAACATCAGGCTTTACAAGTTGTAAATACATATGCGTATAATGAATGATAATTCATAACTTTGAATTACTGAATACATTTTTGCTGAAAACGTGAGAAGGAAACCTGAACATTTAAAAACTGAAAATGAATAGAACATTGCTATAACTTATATCGCTTAACAGAAGTTTTAAACTTACATAGTAAACTAATAAAGGTCATAAATAAATTAATCTTCTTTTATAAACGTTTACTGATAATTTTTCGAGAAAAATATTTTCTAAAAAAGTTCAGAAAAAGGAAGATCTGTAATTGTATGAGAATTACTTCTATAAAAATTGTTTAACTAATTGTCAAATTATTTTCTTCCACTTTTGTTAATCTGATATTCTTTTAGTGAAAATTATGTGTTTTGGTTCCGTTTATTCTTTAAGCGCCGTTAACATTTTATGTACAGCGTGCAGTCAATCTTTCGGATTTCTATTTGTTAGCTATGATGAAAGTCAACTACATAATATTTCAGCCGGCTATATGGATTTATTGAGTTACACAAAAGCACTATCTGCTTAAACTATCTATCTAGGACTATCTGCTTAAAGGAAGGAACGCCTTTGTGGAACACCTTTTCAGGAAGTGTTCATATCCACGTTATACATTAAGAAAAATCCCGAGAATCTCATTTAGCCACCTCTTTCGCCCTGCCGAAATACCAGTGTTCAGCGACTTTACCGTTCGGTCATACTTTATACATCAATCATTGAAAGATTCAGATTGAAAAATTACACCCAGAAAACTTAAACGCATATTTTTATTCCTTTTCTTTTTTTTTAAAGAAATAATACATAATTCCAGTGAACCCTCTCAGAAACATTGGTATCTTCCTAAGACGACCAGTGTTTCTGATATCAGAAGTAATCATAAATTTTATTTCTTATGTAAGAGAACGCAAGATTGGACAGATATGGTATCTTGAGTATTCGCTTTAAAAATTATTCTTTATATTTAACTTTACATTTAGAGATTTCTTTCAAGCACTTTAAAAGTGTTATTTAATTTTGAGGATATATTTTATTCGAAAATTTAACTTTTATAACATACAGAGAACCATTTTCTTCAGGCGAACAACTCTATAAATGACCAGTATAGTTTTGAAACTTTGGCATTTAATCTCATCTTTCTAAGACGACCAGCTTCATAGAAGAGAAAATCATGTGGAACCGTAAATCGTCGCCTTACAGAGGGTTAACTGAGCTTCAACATTTAGGTCTATTTATGCCCTTTAGTAAACGTTTAATTTTTTCATCCTTTTATGTGAAAAATAGTTTTATTTCTTGTTCTTTCTTAAGACATATTTAATCATTTTGAAGCAAAAGGAAGTGACCAGTAACCGATTTAGGGTGAAAGGACTTTTTACATGTTGATAGATAGATATTTTATCCTGTCTGCCGCTAAACTGTTATGGAACTACCACTTAGGTTTAGTTTGGTTTATTTTATAAGGGCAAAGCACACTAGGGCTATATACCTAAGAGGAAGAATGCCTTCGTGGAGGACTTTCTAAGGGAAACTTGCTCGTATGCACATTACACATGAGAGAAATCACGAAAATGCCAATGCAGCCAGCCCGTTCCCCTGGATTTGAACCCAAGTCGGAACTACCAGTATTCAGCAGTTTTACCGTTGGGCCGTTGGTGGGTCTATCTATTAGGAAATGCGACTTAGTTCAGAAAGTTTCAAAGAAAACTGGATCATTTTAATATTTAGAACAGAAGTACTGGCAGATGTCTTTTATTCGCCAGATGTACAACAGAGATCATCGTCAGATGTTGAGAACAAAATACTAGCAGATACCTTTTATTTCGCCGCCCAGACGGTGTAGTGGTTAGGGAAGCCTGACTGCGATACCGAAGGTCACGGGTTCGCATCCCGAATAAGGCATAGATCAGAATCATCAATTTAGGGAAATAGTGCGTACCTCAAAAGGGTATTGCCTAATAAATTAATTGCCAGTGGGCTCCCACGATGTTTTTATGAAATTAATGGGCCGCCACGAGGGCGAGAAAGGTGAAGACTCTGACGTCTACAATCAATGCCTGGAAGTGGATGGTGTAGGGCTTGCGAGCATTAAATTTTTAAAGTTCATGCATAAAAATGCAGCAAATCAGGTAAGATTGCTCATCTCAAGTCCTGCGGTCGTATCTCCGACTTCTTAATCCTCAGATGTAGCGAGTTTCATAAGTGTCATAGCTGCCTTAAATCCGGTGAGTAACTTTTCTGCAGCCGTCTTTGCTTTTCTTATCTTTTCGACCTGCGAAATGATGGTTTTCAGGAAGCTGTGACTTGTCTGTCTCTTAGCCAATCCCAAACTTCATTTTGCACTTCTGGGGGAGGCTTGAGTTTTTTTCTTTAGTTTATTACTATAGATGGATGTTTCAGCCTTTTTCTGCTTTTCTCCTTCTACCTCGTTCGTGAATATAGGAAAATCAGCATCTCTTAGTTTCGGAGTTATCTTCTAGGGAGGGATATGTTTTCTTTCAAATTTTCTGCGGTATTTCTTACATCCACGATAACTGGATACATACTTTTCTTGACAGAAAATACAGGTGGGTTTCTTGTTCGCACTTGCTGCTTCTATGGTTTTTGCCGCATTTGCAGCAGCGTTCCATAGATAACATATCTGTCCAATCTTGAGTTGATGTGGTCATCTTACATAAGAAATAAAAGTTATGATTACTTCTGATATCAGAAACACTGGTCGTCTTAGTTTCCGAGAGGGTTCACTGGAATTATGTATTATTTCTTAAAAAAAAAAAAAGAAAAAGAATAAAAATCTGCGTTTAAAATTTTCTGGGTGTCATTTTTTTAATTTGAATCTTCCAATGACTGATGTAAAAAGAACTAGTTTCCGCTAATATTTCCCTGTTAAAGTGACACCAATGACCGAACTGTAAAGTCGCTGATTTCGGCAGGGCGAAAGAGCTGGCTAAATGAGATTCTCGGGATTTTCTTAATGTATAACGTGGATATGAACCAGTTCCTGAAAAAGTGTTCCACAAAGGCGTTCCTTCCTTTAAGCAGATAGTCATAGTGTGCTTTTGTGTAATTCAATAAATCCATATAGCCGGCTGAAATATTATGTAGCTGACTTTCATCATAGTTAACAAATTGACTGCACGCTCTACATGAAAATGTTAACGGAACTTAAAAAATAAACGGAACCAAAACATATAATTTCCACTAAAAGAATATCAGATTAACAAAAGCAAAAGAAAATAATTCGACAGTTAATTAAACAATTTTTATAGAGGTAATTCTCATATAGTTATAGATCTTCCTCTTTCTGAACTTTTTTAGAAAATATTTTTCATGAAAAATTATCAATAAATCTTTATAAAAAATATTAATTTATTTACGACCTTTATTAGTGCACTATGCAAGTTTAAAACTTCTGTTAAGCGCTATAACTTATGTTAATGTTCTACTCGTTTTTGTTTCTAAATATTGAAAAAATGTATTAAGTAATTCAAAAGCATGAATTATAATTATATTCCACTTTCCTTCTTTCGATCACAAATCATTATACACATGTGTATCGACACCTTGTGAAGCTTGGTGTTATCGTCATGCGATGATTTGTAAGAGCTTTTATTTTTTTTTTTTACCACGTTATTTCGACGACGATGTTTTTAAACTGCGAAGTTATTAAACCGATTTCTTTTCGACGACGATATTTTGTGCTACGATGTTTTAGAACTGCGATGCTTTCTCTTTGCTTTCTTTTCTCCCATCATGTTTTGTATCACGACGTTTTCGCCTGGCGTTGTTTTCTCCGCGACGTTTTCGTCAGGGATGTTTTCAGCTGTAACCATATGAAATATCTATAAATAAATAAACATTAATTTTAAGAATCTTTTAGGATTTATTCGTTTCTTTGATACTTTGGGTTTAGTTAACTCCTTAAATGATCTAGTTGATATCATGATATGTATAATGTGCTTGTAATTTGTTTTGCATCATGAATCTTGTGTGCAGAATTGCTTTCACACAAAACCGTCGTAACTTTTTATACAGGTAAAATTATGCACTTTTTAAAAAAATATTTTGCACAGACATCATTTGGTTACCCTCAGCCTGAAAGTAATATTTGCAGTCATTTCTTTATGTTTTCTATTTTCATTGTGTTTTTGCCATCTGAGTTATTAACTTGTGATAATCATGAAGATGTGGATTAATGCAAATTTATATGGTGAGGGCTAATGATGAATGGCAAAAGCATTTCTGAAAATTCCAATGTTGTATCTTAGCATGTTGTCTGTCTCATGCACAGCTGTGTTTACCCTAAGTGCAATGGAATGTAGTCTACTTTTTTAAGTGGGAGAGCATACAAGAATTACAATTTTTTTTTTTTTTTTTTCGAAAAACATGTCTCTGCATACAGTCAAAGATTCATGTGCATAATCCTTCTTTTATCATATCCAAAATGAGCACAGGCGAAAATAAATCACTGAAATTCTAAGAAAATATATAACTCAACTGACTGGAAATTAAAGTCCCAACGAAAAGAAATCCTTCATAAAAAATGTATGGAAAATTTTCACTGTTTGGAACCTATATCACCAAGAGATAAGAAAATTCAGACAACTAAAGCCTTGGCACAGCAGCAAAAATGTAGTACAAACTGGAGGTACTTTCAACTAATAGACAGAGGAAAACCCGCTTTACGTATTGAAGAATGCTTGAGAAAATATATTAATATTGAATTATTTTCATGAATAAATAATTTTTAGTTTTTTTTTAAATTTATTTCTGGCACTACATATTCATTGTTCTTACTCCAGGTGTCCAGTTTGTACAAGTAATAATACGTCTTTACTACCAGACCATTTGTAGTTGGCAATATAAATTTAACAGACAAATATGAAAAAGATTTCAAAGAACATGAATATTCCATCCATTCAAATTCATTATGTACTTGTAGTCTGAGTCCGAGTGAAGAATGCTACTATGAGTTATTTCATATTTCGCAATTATCCTCTCAACCAAATAATTTTAAAGTTAATATAAGTAAAAAATTTACTAATATTTTAATATGTTTCTCTCTAGATTCTTTTTGGTGCGATGCTCTGTACAAAATATAACACGTTTTTCTGCTCTAAGGTAAACTTGAGGATTGCTAAAAGTTAAAACATGGTTCAGTTAAGATCACTTAAGTGTTATTTAATGCATTATTTCTTCCACAAAATTTACCAAATTGATTCGAATATTGTTTTCTGAATGATACAAATATTAAAATATTAAAAATACTTCTTACAGATTTAGTAATTTGTTGCAATGCATTTACCAAAATTATGCAAATGCATTCATTTTAGATCATACTGCTGTATGAAAAATTGCTCTCATTTAAAAATTGTTTCATAACACTTTAAAAATTAGTCTATGATTCAACATAATTGATTACCTGAAAAATTAAGACACATAGTAAATCAATCACTAACTAAATGTAATTTGTGATTACTTTTATTAATATTTTTATGAGTCGTAAGTTATAAATGTTCTTATAAACCACAAGTTATATTTTTATAAGTTTTTGTGTAATTTCTAATAATTTTATGTGCATTTCTCAATTTACATAAATACATTCTCCGAAGAAATATATATGTAAATTTTTGATCCATTTATTTTAATCCATTTATTAATGCACTTACATGAAGTAAAAGAGCATACTGCATATTAAATTCATTATGCATATGCTTCCCAACAGAAAAACATAGTATTGACTTCCTAATCTACCCGCATCTCAATTAAGTACCAGAAAAAAAAATTCTTTCCACCTCCAAAGTTTAATCTCACTTTCAAAGTCCAGCATAGCATAAAATAATACAGCACTTCAATTTTCTGTTCATAAATAACATTAAAATATTTTATGGCAAAACTTGCTCTTCTTGAGTAAGTAACTGGTACGTCATCTTAACACATCTTTTAACTGAGAAATTTGTATTGCTGAATTTTTAGAATTTGTAGGAGACTATTCATTAAAAATGTAGTCACATGTATTTTCCTAGTCATTTAGTAGCCAACAAGTTAAATAAATTTTATAGAAAGCCCACGTTAAAGCCAAGAAGTTTTCAAATTTGGCAAAAATAAATTTTTAAAACTTGATATTATTAGCTATTGCAATGCAATTGAGTTCTGAATTAAAATCATCTGAAACGCTACATAATCATACTTAAAAATTTGTTAAAGTTCAGTGTACATTGTCAAATTATGCAATTTAAGGATATTTTGTGAATAGGCACAAGAATGGAAGAAATTAAGGATATGGATATCCATAAACAGATTTTAGAAATAAGAAGTTAAAAAAAGAGTAAAAGCTGATCCAGAACATTTTGGAAGGAATAAAGAAATTATTTTAAATTCTGCTATGAATCCATTTAATTGAATGCAAAAATATTTTTAAGATTTCACTTAAATATATTCATTTAAAATCAAATTTTATTAGACATCAAATTTATACATCACATATTGGTTTTTATTAAATATAATGCAGAAAGTAAATATTCTTTATATAGTTACAGATAATAGCATTAATTATAACTAAATAAAATTATAAAATAATAATTACTCATATAAGATATATGAAAGGCAGCTTCACACCTTCAACGAACGTAAAAGATATCGAAATGCTTATGTCTTTAGACTGTTGCAGCAAGCAAGCCGATTTAAGGTCTTGCATCTTGATACCCCTTACTTTAGAGCGAGACCATCATGTATAAATGTCAACGAAACCAATTCATTTTCTTCATAAAAATGTTTCCTTTTGATTTTAAAGTCTTTCAAGCACTGCTATTTCATTCAATCATATGCATCAATCACAATTTAAAACTACAAAACATAGTCACGGATCATTATATTTCTGATTAATATCTGTCTTTTGAGAAGAAGAATTATTCTTCTCTGTTTTTTAATAGTGTGGTATTAATAGAGAAATAGTACAAAAGAGTTCCCTTTTATTTTCCAGAATTTCTGGCATATAGAACACAAGTTATACATAGAAAATATTAAGCGTGAATTGTAAATATTGAGGAAAACAGACAAAACAAATAACAAAAGCAAGCTCAATTTTTTGGCATATGGAAAAAAAAAAAAAAAAGTTAAATTTGAATATGAAAGCAACAAAAGAGAAAATTAATTGGAGCCAGAAGAAGATGTTCTTAAATGCGCTGTGAAATCAGTGAAACCACGTATTGTAATTTTTCCTCTATCTCCTAGTTTATATTATTTCCAATAATTTTTAGCATTTTTCTAGTTTGTTTGCTAAAACATTTGAGGGTTATGTGTGTCATGGGATAACTCTAGCTTTCTAATTCTCTGTCTGATACCCCTACAGGCCCCCCCTTTTTTTTTTTTCAAAAATACATGTGCGATATAAAAGGTAATGTAAAAAAATGGATATTCTCAATAAAATAATGCATAATAAACAAAAAAGAAATTCAAAAGCTCAAGGATGTTTCCTTCTTTTCACTTGGAAAAAGTGATCCAGTACATATTTTTTTTCTTTTTAGAAATGTATTTATGAAATCATCCAAAGGCAGAACAATTCCTTTGATTTCTAAAAAAAGAGTATGATCAATCTTGTTCTCAAAACCTGGTTAAATTATTTTTTAAGGGAGATATGGAGGAGGAAGAGTGAAAATTAAAGTCTTACTAAAATTTATGTTTTATGAACTGCATTGTTACGAATTTTGTATTTAGTTATCTATTTTTAGTGGAATTATAATTGTTTTAATCCCCGGTGCAATGCAACGTGTGATAAATTTTAAGAGAAAGCTACGCTCAAAAAAGTAAAAACATAAGAGCACGTGCATTTAACTTTGCATAAATGGATATCTCTTTTATTTGTATTTAATTTGAATAAATGTAATTGACTATTACGTTATCTGTAACCGTAATTTTACTCTTTTGCTTTCCAAAGAAGCAGAGAAATTTCTAGAATCTCTCGCGACCGATTTAAAGCTATAAAAAGGCCTATCTCTGAGCAAAATTCCAGCGTTTAGTTATATTTCTTGCGATAAGAATAAATTTTATTAACCTTTTATCTGACTTGTGCTTTCAATCTATTAGGAACCCGTACGCACGCAACAGTATTCTCCTTGATATGCAATTGCGCATGCAAAAACGAAGAACTAGATTTTGCAAATAAAGAGGATTTATGTTGTAAAACAGTTTTATAGCCTCGAAATTTCACAACAAATTAATAAAAGTAGAGAGCAAAATGATTCTTCTTACCTTGTATCCAGCGCAGTTTCAAGCGAGATCCAAAAAAAGGTTGTAGACGGAAATTGTAAGTGAAACGCATACTTTATTAATGCGTACATGAAAATAGATTGAGATTTGTTAGTATCACAAATACATATCGAAAAAGAGAGTTATATGATAGAGAGTGTCATATCACTGTCCTTTCCTGAAGGAGTGAGAAAAGGTAAGAGAAGGTAAAACGAGTTACACAATTAACTCCTTTGCAGGGTTTTCAGTTCATAATGTTTATCGTGCTGTTGGCGACAGTCCATCACTATTTGCATACCAACACCCCTACTTAATGGGCAGCATCACCATTTGCAGCAGTTCTCGAAGTTTCTCGAACACAGGCTTGCCTAGTGGTTTGGTGACTAGATCCGCAATCATGTCGGAGCCTCTGCAGTAGTCTAGGCTTAGGATCCCGTTTTGTTGAAGTTCACGCAAGTAGTGGTATTTGACGTCTATATGTTTTGTTCTGCAGCTAGTTTTCTCCATTTGTGATAGTTTGATGCATGATTTGTTATCTTCATAGAAAGTAATCGGCAGATTTTGTTTTAGTCCTAGATCTTTAAGCAAATTTAACAGGCATTGTGCTTCTTGTGCTGTATTAGCTGCTGCAATATATTCTTATTATTCAGTTGAAGATAGTGCAATGCAGTTTTGTCATTTGCTGCTCCATGAAATGTAGTTATTTCCTAATTTGAATATGTATTCACTGGTGGATTTTCTTGTTGTTCTGTCATTTGCCCAATCTGCATCTGAATATGCAGTTAGTATAGGTTCTTGAATTCTTTTAAAGACCAACTTAAAGTCTTTAGTTGTATGCATGTATCGAATGACTTTCCTGACAGCATTCCAATCTATGTTCCTAGGTTTTTCATTTCATCTACTCAGATTGACAGCTCATGCTATATCTAATTCTGCTGATTGTTGCAATATACACTCAAGAGCCAAAACATTATGACCAGCCCTACATTTTGCGATGAAACGCGCCTGGATGACGTGGAAGGCACATGATCAGGTGGAAGTGGTATTTAACTGCTGCTGGACAGTCTGAAGAATCATTCTTTCACTTACTTCTGTGTGTGATGGGAAAGGCTGCGGATCTAAGCTACTTTGATAGAGGGCAGATTGTAATGGCTCGAAGGCTCGGAACACGTATTTCCGAAACTGCACGACTCGTGGATTGTTCGCCATCTACAGTTGTTCGCGATTGTACGCTATCAAAGAAAAAGGTCGGAGACTGTCTCGCATGGTGAAGCAAAACCGGTGCCAGACAGCGGCTCAGCTGACAGCCGAATACAGTGCAGGGCCAAGTAGAAAAGTATCGGAGCACACTGTTCAGCGGACACTGTTGGATATGGGGCTACGCAGAAAACGTCCCACTCGTGTGCCTTTGCTGACCAAGCGTCATCGCCAACTGCGCCTGCGCTGGGCCCGGGAACATCGCAACTGGTCCATGGATCAGTGGGAGAGAGTTGCCTGGTCAGATGAATCACGGTTTGTCATTCATCACGCCGATGGCCGTGTCAGGATACGTAGACTTCCAGGCGAATAGTTGCTCCCTCAGTGCACAGTAGGTCATACACAGGCCAGTGGTGGCGGTATTATGCTCTGGGGGACGTTCTCTTGGGCGTCTCTGGAACCCGTGGTTGTGGTAGAGCAGACCATGAATACTACAGGGTGTCTGAACATCATTGCGGACCAGTTGCACCCTTACATGGCTTCTGTTTTTCCAGCTGGAAATGGAATGTTTCAACAGGACAACGCCCCGTGTCACAAGGCTACAATTGTGTTGGAGTGGTTCCAGGAACATGATCCTGAATTTCAGTTAATATCCTGGCCGCCTAACTCACCGGATCTCAATCCGGTAGAACACATTTGGGATGTCATGGGACGGCAGCTCAGAGGTCAAAGACCACCAATTCGCAATATCTCGGATTTGCGTGACCGTTGCTACAACATCTGGTACAATCTGTCTCCAGCCATCTATCAAGGACTTGTGGCATCCATGCCAAGGCGGGTTGAAGCTGTGTTGCTCGCCAAAGGTGGCCCAACTCGTTATTGACAGGTGGTCATAATGTTTTGGCTCTTGAGTGTATAATAATGCCCCTACTGCTTGTCTATATTTTGTATTGTCCTCTAGAAGATCATCTTTAGTTCCTAGTTTGCAGTAGTATGTTTCCATTGGTCTATATGTTGGCTTTTCGTTTTGAAGTCCAAATTTGTGAACTATTTCTTCGATTTTATTGTTTTGGTTTATGGCAAAGGTTCCATCTCTAAATCTTTCGATGTTTATGTCGAGGTAGTAGGTGACTTCTCCTAGGTTTTTAATTTCCGATTTAGCATTTAGTTGTTGGATTGTTTTCATTACATCTTCTTCTCTTTCACTTCCGATAACCATGTCATCTACATATAATATTATATATATGAATTTTTCATTGATGTTTTTGAAAAACAAGCATGCATCTACTTTACTTTATTAAATGATATGTTTAGAAGTATTTTCCCAATTTTTAGATTCCAAGCTCTAGCGGCCTGTTTTAAACCATATATAGATTTCTTCAGCTTGCAAACTTTTTTTTCATTTCCAGCTTTGAGTATCTTTCAGGTTGAGTCATGTAAATTTCTTCTTCCAGTTCTCAATGAAGGAAAGCTGTTTTGGCATCGATATGTCTGACAGACATGTTTTTATACGAAGCTGGACATAGGAAAGCTCGTAGAGTTGTATATTTTACTACAGGAGCAACGGTTTCATCTAGTCAGATCCAAAATTCTGGCTAAATCCTTTTGCGGTTAATCTGGCTTTGTATTTTTCAATTCTTCTTTCTGCATTGAGCTTAGTCTTGAAAAACCATTTACATCCTATTGGTTTTCTTCCTTTTGATAAATCAACTAATTCTCACGTATTGTTTTCTTCTAGTGAATTAATTTCTTCTCGAACAACTATTAGCTATTTGGTTTTTTCATTTTCTTCCAAAGTTTGAATTTCCTTAAAGGTTTTGGGTTTGGAGGAGACTGGATATTTTGCATGGAATCCGTAGCGATTAGGAGGTTTACCTCTTGTGACTCTGTTCGATGTTTCGACTTCCAAAGTTTCTTCTTCGTGTTCTGATATTTCTTCCTCTTCGGGTTCTTCTATTTTTATTTCTTCCTGTTCTGAGCTTTCTTCCTTAGGATTTCCTTCATCCTGGTTTAAAGAGACGTTTACAGGTTCGTCAGTTCCAGTATCTTCAATAAATCGTACAGATCGACTTATTATGATTTTGTCTCCAGGGACTAAAATTCTGTAGTCTTTACTTCTGATGTCGTAGCCGACGAGTATTCCTTCTATAGCGGTATGATCAAGTTTACCCCTTTTAGATTTATGCATGTAAGCAAAAGCGTTGCACCCCAAAGGCCTCAGACGAAAGAGGTTGGGTTTCTTATTGTTATTCCATATTTCGTATGGCGTTTTTGCATTTGGCTTTTTAGGCGTACGATTCTGTAAATAATATGCAGTCAGCAATGCTTCTGCCCAGTATTTGTGAGGTTAACCTGAGTAATCATAGGAGAGCTTCATCTTAGATTGCGGGGCAAGTAATCACCTGGTAAATAATAAGAAATATTTAACGGATTTATGGGTTTACATTCCGTGAAATATTTCTTATTATTTACCACGTGATTTACTATCGAAAATAAAGCTCTGCGATGATTCATGCATGATTCTGTCAGCAGACAGAGCGACGCCACCGCATCTGGATTCGATTCCATCAGGATGTTTTAATTTTTGTTTCTTGTTGATTCATCGCGAGGTCACACGCATTCTTTGCTTAGCGTGTTTTAGAATCCGCGTATGTTTTCTTTAAGTTTTGGCGCGGTTCATTTTTTTTTTTTTTTTTTTTTTTTTTTTTAAATTTTAGATGATAACACACTGATCTAAAATGATTATTTTCATGATAATATGAGCAAAACTTTTCTCTCTTTGTCTTGTTTTGAACTGAGGCTTTAAATGCCTTTGAATCTGATGAATTAATTTTAACTCTCTTGTTAAATTCGTGAATTAATTTCCCTTTTAAGAATTCTGGATTCAGGTCCAATTCTGCTTTGGCTTCAAGAGCCGTAATTAGCGTATTATAAGAACTAGGCATGGAACAAAGCAAAAATGCCGAAACGTGTTCGTCTTTTATGTTCTCACCTATTGATTTGAATTTATCGACAAACGCCCAGTAATGTATTTATATGTGTTTTTATATTTCCGTCTTCCTCAAGCTTTAAACTGTATTAGACCTTCCATGTACCTGCCTGAGTTTTTCCCAGGTGGCTTTAGCAGTAGCTTCATGTTTAATGTGAATTATTTGGCTGTCTTCGATAAATAGATTTATCATCGCGCGACATTGCCGATCCCGTTTACTCCATTGTTCTGTAATAGGGCTTTCAGGAACATCTTCGATTACATTGTAAAGATCCTCCTTTATTAGTAGCATTTGTATTTTGAATTTCCATGTCGAATAATTGCTGGAATTCAGTTTTGCAATTTGCATTTGACTTGAATTCAACATTTTTGTATCGTCGAAAAAAATTTATTTCGCTTTTGATATGAAACTAAAATTTACCTTTAACAGTTTTTTTTTTTTTTTCTTTATTTTTATTTATTTATGCTATGATCTTTTCGCTTCAAGACTCATAATCTTTTGTCGTAAAACAGTTTTATAGCCTCGAAATTTCACAACAAATTAATAAATGTAGAGAGCAAAATGTTTCCTCTTACCTTATATCCAGCGAAGTTTCAAGCTAGATGATACTTAATTAACTTGTAATCCAAAAAAGGTTGTAGACGGAAATTGTAAGTGAAACGCATACTTTATTAATACACGAAAATAGATTGAGATTTGTTAGTATCACAAATAAATATAGAAAGTGGGAGTTATAAAATAGAGAGTGTCATATCACTGTCCTTTCCTGAAAGAGTGAGAAAAGGTAAGAGGAGGTAAAACGAGTTATGCAATGAACTACTTTGCAGGCTTTCCAGTTCATAATGTTTATCGCGCTATTGGCGACAGTCCATTACTATTTGCATACCAACAATTAATGAATAGTGTTTAAATAATTCGAAAATTCATCAGGCTGTCTTTCCATTCATTATGAAAAAAATCTCATGTGTTTACCAGGATTTACTTGTATGGAATATTAAATTATACGCATTTTTTGCTGCAGTTCGTTTATACTTTTTTCTCTCGAATTTTATTATATATATATTTCTCATTCATTTAATTTAGTTCTCACTTCGCGACAAGCCAAAGATACATGAAATCTCAAAATACCTTTATTAAAAATTGAAAAGTATAGAAAAATATAAAACATATATACAGTTCAAACAATTTTTACAATTAAAATTAGAGTTTCTACGCAAGAATCTGAAGGCTTTCAGATTTTATATTACGCCCAAAGGGGAATTTTTTTTTAACGTTTCGTGTGTTACTTTTATTTATTAAATATCATGTTCTTCGTACTTAAACCATAAATTCAATTCAACAGCAATATCACAAAATATTTAAAATAGCATATTTTTAGAATTTCCAATACACAGTCTCATGCACTGGAGATAATTATTTTTAACATACAGTGTTGCCATTGCTCGCTTTGAAACCGTTGAGTTTCTTAATCAAAAACTTATGCTTTATAAAATATGAAAGAGATAATAAAACAAATTCCAAATTTGAGATTCCACATGCCCATATTCGGGTGGACGAATACGTTATTCAAAATTTGATGCCTCTAGGTACCATTGTTTTATCACAATGCGAAATATACGTACATTTATGCAGATTGTACATTATTTAATTTCTTTAAATAAAATACAGTGCTCTAACATTGTGCGGCAACTATTTAAAAAGTGATTCGCCACTTATAGTGAATCGACGCAAAATGAAATTAATACAGTACAAAGTCTTTAATCCGGACTTCGGCGATTCCGAATTAGAGGTTTTTCGGATTATAGATCATCAATTTAAATCTGGTAAAATGGCATGCAGAAATTATAAAATTAAAAATATGAAACCATAATTTATGAAATAAAGAGCAATTATGATCTAAAGGGTATCAAAATTTACAAAAAAAAAAAAAAGCTTAATATTTAGTTGTTTACTTTATTAAACATTTCATTCAATGTAAGTTGTTTAAGTTGCTTCGTTTTATGTGCTAATACTTTCTCTTTAATCCTATAAACAGACATAATTCCTTGTTCAGTTACAAAGTTCTGCTGTTCAAGTCCTGTAATTGCTGTGCCGAGAATACCGACTAACTTGTCAATCGAAATTTTTTCGTTTTCACTAACCTCTCTGTCACTTTCTTCATGCCTTTATCCATTTTTTTTTTTGCAGCAATTCCACTTTTTGTTTGATGGACATCGAAACATGCTTTCGCTTTGTAGATCCTTTGGCAGCTCCAGAATCGGAAACTCTTTTTGACATAATCGAAAGTTCAAGCTTACTTTTTATAAAATTGCTGTAACAGTCTGCAAAAAATAATAAGCCGGATTCAATTAGAAGATTAAGGAACAACGCAATCTGCAACATTAACTGAAATAGATAATTTTAGCCTAGCTTACACCGTCTGTTATATATTAAACGCACATGCCATGCGTAAAGGTATTATGCGCATGCATAAACGCAATATGTGTTTACGCATGCGCATAAAGTTTGCAGCTTAGAGGTCCGGATTAACTTTGTACTGTAGTCCTCCTGGAAAAATTGCCCTTTGGGTTAATAAACCTCTTTATTTAAACAGAACTTAGAACATAAAGGCACATTCTTATGCTAACAAAATCAACTATAGCTTAGCTCGTAGTGATGTAACTAAACAGGAACAATCAAATCCAAGCACAAATGGTGACCAGTAGTCAAACACTACACAGTTTTATTTTAATTTAAGCTGGCTCAGTAACTCTATCATCGAAACAAATTCAAATGTTGGCAGACATAATGCAAAGACGAATAATTAAATTATCAGAGCTGGCAGGAACTAATGCAGCATGCAGGCAGAAAACAGAAACCCACTCTGTTTTATAATAAAAAAACCTCAGTTTAAATACTATCCAACTGATTTGCATTCTGGTGAGGTAACAGAAAGGACAAGTAGTAATAGTAAACTGGCTGAAATTATAAACGGGTTAATTTAGATAATAATAACTGTACATATCTCTGAAATATAATTTTCTTTCTCTTTATGTATTCAGTTTCTTTCTTCAATATGTTTCCACATGATTTAAAAATTTTTGGATTTAATTAAAGATTTCTGTCATTCTAAAAAATGCATTTAGAATCTATAGAAGAAGCTGCTAGTTTTACTTTTTTAGTAATATGAACATTCAGAATAAATATGAAATTATATATGGTCAGTGCCAGTTACACAGCCAGTCTGGCAGAATTTTTAGAATTCAGTGATGCGCCTAGCAAGAAAATTTAGAAATGGCAAAACTTTTACAATTTAGGACAGGCACTGGGGGCAGCATTTAGGACCTACAGAGATTGCTTCATGTGGGAAAATGCCTAGTGCCAGTCCTGTCTACGATGCACTGAGATGTAAGATGAATCTCTTAAATTGCCAGTTTTTCAATTTCTTTAATAACAGAAAAATTCTTTTCTAAAAATGCCTGTCCATGTGATAAAATTAGAAGCATATTTTGATATTTTCCATGCTCATGTCCAGTGAAAGGCAAAATAAGGGGAAAATAAGCATGTTAAGAAAAATACATTTAGTATCAGAAGTAAAACATTTAAATACATATTAAGTTTTCATTGTTCTTCCAAAAATTCGGGAAAAAGTAAGAAATTCATAAATTTTCTCTAAAATACATCCAACATGTGTTAGTACAATGAAGACATTTTTCATTTTGTCACATTTTTCTGGAATCGCGGGTCTATAACTTGTGCCTTCAAATTATCCTAAACTTTCTAAGTTGCAATGTCTAATAGCCGAAAGAAAAATTATCCTTTTTAATTTAATTTTTTTCCCTCCCAGAATTATTTTTGCATCTACAATTAAGTACGGACTGCTTACAGGAAAGATTGCTATTCCATAGAAAATGGCATATTCACTGAAGCAAATTTATATATTCCTTTATAAATGTACAATAATATTATTAAATTGGCATGGTCAGAGCAACAATATTCTCTACACTGCAGCCAATATCTGTGTTTCAGTGTTTTGATTTGAAGAATATTTTGTATATATCCAGATGCAGCTACACTTATACATATCTCTTTATATACTTCTGTATCATGTTACAATACCATCCAATTCTCTTCTGCACGCTACTGCAATCTCAGACTGTTAATAATGTGATAGTTTCGCTGATACTCCAGCAAGCACTCAACTGTACTTCAGTTGTCTGCTAGAATTAAGTGAAGTGCACAATGCAGTATGGGAAATCTCCCAGTTTGATCAGCTCCAAACAGGTAGGAGCATTCTACCTCCAATTTGACAGGCAATTAATACTTGTTCGCCATGTGAATCCTACACTTGGGAAGAACCAGTTTTCTCCATCGGTCAAATGTGCTATTGTGAACAGGTCTTACTAGTATCAATCAGTACATATAACTAGCAGAAGAAATAAATACATGATTAACCTATAATTTTGTGATTAGCTTTACCTTATCAACTGAAGTATAAACACAATTGCTAATATAAGGACTCTGAATATACCTGTATTTTAAGTAGTTGAACTTCATAATTTATCTGGTAGATGTTATCAATACAAGCAGCAGTTAAGCAATACATTCTGTATCTGTTAAAACTAATAAAATTACAGTATATAAAATCAACACCAAGTTATTTATATAGTTCAATTTTAAGGTATTTATATGGTTTAATTTTATTTTGTGGAAAACCCTTACTAATTAAATGCTATTGTAAATACTCATATACATAAATAGTGCTCATTTCATTGAGATAACGTATTGGTACATATGGAAAACCCTGTGTGGACCACAAGAGACGGCGCCAATCGTGTCAAACCAAAAAAAAAAAAAAAAAAAACCCATTTACTAAATACAAGAAAAAAGCGTTCTAATTCTTCTTTCAAATATTTCTGTTGGCCTTGATAAAAGGCTGTGTCTGCAAACTTCTCTCAGGTAATTATTCCAATTTAACTTGTTATGTAACTCTAATTCCTCTTTTCCCCCATTCAATAGTCGTCAATTCTCCGCGCCAACTATAAATGAATCGGAATGCAGTCAAAAATGAAATAGTAGAACCCTCGAACCACATTTCCTTTCGAACTGACACTCGCTTTGCACAAGCCTTAACGTTGCAATGCCATTGCTTCTCAGTTTTTAAATAAAGTGCCATATCATGGCCATTAACAAATTTTTTTTTAGGCCTTAGGCCAGTAAGATTCCATAACTTTGGAAATATTCAACAGTATGCTCTTCTGTAGTAAGCAAGTCCCAAATTAAAAAAAAAATTCTTTTTTTAAAAATGTTTTTTTTTTTTTTTTTTTCTAAATGCGTTTTTTTGAAAATGCGTGACAGAGGGGGAAAAAAGGAGTCTTTACTCAAGAATAACAACTAACACGTGTAATCAAGGTTACGCCAAACCCAGCGTGTTTCAAGACTTTTCCATTTTTAGCGAAAAATCATGTAGTTAAACGTTTTTCTTTAATAGGCAAAATGGTAGACGGGATTTTCTGTAAGTGCTCATATTTTTATGTATGCAATCTTATATAGTTATGCATGTAAAATTCTACTTGCATGTGTTTGCATACTCATTTATATGCACTATTTCAAGTATTACAGCATAAATATTTCTGAAAAAAAAAAAAAAAAACTTGTAATAAAGTGAATGGCAAAGAAAACTCTCTCAATACTTATGAAATACGACACACAAATTATTTAAAATAAATTTTGTCAGTATGTTTTATTTACTAATGGAAAGTACTTTAGCAATAATGATGTTAAAAAAGATTCATGCAAATTCAGTAATTCAAACAATCATACATCATAATTTACACAAGTAAGACATGCAGAATACCAAAACAGTCTTATTTTGAGCATATCTTCTATGTTTAATAATACAGAAAATCATGGAAAATGCATTATGTGTGAACAAAAACTGCATATTCAGAATACATGTATAGGGATTTAAAAGACTAAAATAACTATGCTTATTATATAAAAATATTAACACACAAACCTATATTTATTTAACTGTCAAATTACAGTATGTGAAATTTCCAAAATCAACCCAGAATTTGTGTGGTACACAGATATTATTTAGAATTTTCTTTCAACCTAATAAATTTTCAAGGAGATTAAATACTACCTAAAATATGTCATTTCAATCATTTATATAAAAAATTTTAGAATATCTTCAAAATTTCAATATTTTAAACATACATAGCATTTTTATCACAATTTTTTAAGAAAGATAATGAGATTTAATCAATAAAAATATAATAAAATACATGAAAAACTACTGCAGTCAATCCTATATACTATAAATAATATGCTTGGCATAAGGCAGATTCCAACATTGAACACTCAAAGCTAGATGATGAACAATGACTATTAAATCAAAATAATTTTAAAAGCAACAAGGAAGAGAAAAGGACCTTATTCATCAAGCTACATATTATCACTGTGGCAGTGACACAATCTGAAAATGACCTTTCAATATTATGCACATAACAGTGAGTTTGTGATACATGATTTCTGGACATTTTTAGCACTGAAATAGTAGCTATGCGAAACGTTCTGTTAACAGAAGTATCTGTTTCTCACTGGAACAGAACGTTTCACGTAGCTACTATTTCAGTGCTAAAAATCTGGTTCTGATAACAGAAAAGTACTGAGAAAGCAAGAAATTTCAGGCTGCAGCAATAAAGATATCAGAAAACAATACATTTCACAAAAATGCTATAGTAAATGCAATTCATAATGAAAGATTCAAATTTGTAGATGAGGGAAACATCAAACCCTTAAGAGTCATTCAATTTTGAAAGTGTTTCAGGGTTGTGACTTTTTAATCAATCTAGGCTGAGGTTTTTCTTTCATAAGAATGCAAAGTTGCTTAAAGTCAGCATTCCTCTAAAATGATTTCAGATTTATACCAGAAGGCTCTTCCTTGTAGAATCAAATAAACTGTTTCTTAGGCATTTAGATGAAATGACAATTTATATACCTCATAGAATGATATTTTTTCTTACAGCACATAAAAGGAAAGTTTCTTATATATCGGTACTTTTCCGTTTCGCTGGCGCAAATCTCGTCAAGCAGACTTTATTGGAGACAACATACAGTATACACATAAAAACTGTGAACAAATGTTATTTGTAAGAATTTTTTATTTTGAAGGCATAAACATTTTTAATATTGTTTAAAATTATGTAAAAAGCCAATAAATAAAGACAATGAATTTGTAAAAAGACATTAATTTAAGAATTTACTATGCTTTAATGGCATAATATCCTGCTTCGCTGGCTCATACCACATTACCCCAATTCATTTCGTCTCACATAAACTACACTACAAAAATCTAATTCTCTTAGTAATTATCTATATTAATTTCAAGTTAAATCTTAATTTGGAATACAAATTTAAATGTCAGAATTATTTCAATATTTATCTTTTTCTGAAAAGATATGTAGCAATTATGTAGTCTTCAATGCAAATTATGCTCCTCTACATAGAGTAACATTTGTTATCCTGCCCAAGTGAATAGTTAGTTACAAATATAATTTATACAGTTTTCCCCTTGCACAAGTAACCGTGTATTTGTCTAAATCACTCTTAGGAGTGATGGCTCGATCATAGGAAAGCTTAAGTTAACGCCAGAGCCAACCGTTATGTCTCAGTTTCTGAGGTAAATGGTCATTCTAACTGCAGCACTAAATAAAAGGGATCTGGAACTTTTTTAATGTAAATGGAACAGAGTTTCAGAGGGAAAAATTCTATTTTAAAAATAAATATGCATTACAAGAAGATTATAACTTCTGAGTACATGTCTGTTTTTCTCTGGTTAAAAAAACTGGACGGAGGTGAGGTGTTAACACTTTTAAAGAAAGAAAATCCTACATCCACATGTCGAAGATTTATTTTCCAAGTAGTGCAATGAATTTATGAGAGTGCGTACAGTCAAAAGTCGTTAATTCGGACTCGTCGGGACTTCGGCGATTCCGGATTATAGATCATCAATTTAAATCTGGTAAGACGGCATGCAGAAATTATAAAATAAAAAATATGAAACCATAATTTATGAAATAAAGAACAATTATGATCTAATGGGTATCAAAATTTACAAAAAGAAATAGCTTAATATTTATTTGTTTACTTTATTAAACATTTCTTTCAATGTAAGTTGTTTAAGTTGCTTCGTTTCATGTGATAATACTTTCTCTTTAATTCTATTAAACAGACATAATTTCTTGTTTAGTTACACAGTTCCGCTGTTCAAGTCCTATAATTGCTGTATCGAGAATACAGACTAATTTGTCAATCGAATTTTTTTCATTTTCAATAACCTCTGTGTTATTTTCTTCACTATCGGAAGCAAATTATAATGACGAGGAGCTTGATTTAAATCATATCAAAGACGGAGTACATCGAGATGAAATACTACATTTAGTAAGGAATTATAAGCCAAATAAAATAAAAACATCTGCCCTGAAGATAAGGATAGTGCTGACAGATCAATTTCCAATTCATTGTGCGCCTCGTCGTTTCCCTCCACCCGCAGAGCTGCGTGAAATTGATAAACATATTTTGGAATGATTAGATAATCAAAGGATATGCCTTTATCCATTTTTTGCAGCAATTCCACTTTCTGTTTAATGGACTTCGAAACATACTTTCGCTTTGTAGATCCTTTACATATTAGTAAATATATATCGGAAATTCTATTTGACATAATCGAAAGTTCAAGCTTACTTTTATAAAATTGCTCTAACAGTCTGCAAAAAATAATAAGCCGGATCCAATTTGAAGATTAAGGAACAACACAATCTGCAACATTAATTAGATAATTTTAGCTTAGCTTATACCGTCTGTTATACATTAAACGCGCATGTGTAAACGTATTGTGCGCATGCGCACACGTATATTCGTAGCCGTAAAGGTCTGCACGCGCACATGTAAACGCCTATGCACATGCGTCATCGCAACGCATGCGCAGAGAGTTTGCAGCTTTGAGGTCCGAATTAACGACTTTTGACTGTATAATGTTTTGTTCCTGAAAGCACTAAAAATGATTATGCTGGCTGTGCACTTCCAGCACTAGTGGCCTGTCACAGCATAGCTCCTGCAGACTTGAACAATGTAACCAAATAGGGGGAACAAAATTTTCACTTTTGCTAACCTCACATTTGTTATCAGATAGGATTCAGGGGAAACTTTTCTGCTCAGTCCCATTCTGTTTGACAGCTAGAATTCTACGGGCAGTGCATCACAGTCAGAGAGCTTAGGACTTTGTTTTCAAAGCTACATGTCTCTATTTAAAATTCCTTCCATATTATTTCTATCATTCTCTCTCTGTTCTCATTAGTGTCACTTTAATGGTTTTATTTTTTCTCCCCCATTCATGCGCTGGGAAAAGAATATTTTTTTGTTTCTCTCATCCCTTGAAATCATAAGTTATACCATACATTCGGTGCCTGAATTAAACCGGAGGGCGGCTAAGTTTAGTTTTCTGAATGAAATTTAAGTCCAGCCAGAGCTCCAAATAAGATGAGGTGTGATATTTTATTTAACCATTAATAGTGAATTTAATAATTTTTTTTATATTTCATTGATTTATAATTTTAATTTAATTATTAGTCATTTTATTTTTTTCCCTTCTTTCTGACAGCCGTTCATACGGCTTCAACACTTCTAATTTTGGAAATTAAGCTCTGCCTCGCTCCAGGGCTGTGGAGTCGGAATCAGGCAGATTTTGGAGTAAAAGGAGTCGATAAAAACAAGTCAACTCCAACTCCAGTTTTTGTTGGACAGTTTGAATTTGAAATGAAATTAAAATGAATTGAAAACAAAATTTAACGACAAGCTGAGTTATTATTTTTATTTATGGACTATATACATTAATAAATAGTTATTTTCTATTTTATTGACATATTAATAAATAAATATAAGGGAGATGGATGGATGTGATATTGGCCATTAGTGAATAAACTGATTCATACAGTTACAAATGTCACTGGCAAATTTAGGTAAGCAGCAATAGCAACAAGAACTTCTAAAATTGATGTCATTCTTAGGAAGCGAGCAGGAAAAGGAGCAATTATTGATCAAGCAACTTTATAAGGAAGTACATATTTGATCATCAACAGGTTGTTAGAATTAAGAACTTTTTAGAAGATGTAGATAACCCTAATGTTTCACTAACAGAAAGACTATGGAATGATCTTACAGAATTCGAAACTCTTCTTTCTACACTGTATATAGCCACAAAAAACCCGAAATCTGAAGAATTGACAGGAGGCGAGAATGGAAGATGTTTGTTCTTTCTGAAATGGATGGTTTATTGCAGAAGGAATCATTTCTTTAATGAAGAAAAGAGAAACTAATTTGCTTGACAATGAGATCTTGCTGGGTTCAATATATGTATATCCAAAACACTGAATTTTCTTGGATGACGAACAAATTAAAAAGGCAAAGAAAGCCATCTATGAACTTTCATTAAGAATGAAATTATTCTCAGAACAATTCGAGAATTCGAATCAGGACAGTCAAACTGCAGACATTGCATTTGAGTCTATCATCCTCTTCCAGTGATGAATTAGATTTTAAGAAATATTTTTGGATAATATTGAAAAGGCTAAGACAAAGTGAATAAAAATAAAGAACCAAGAGCATTTAGATATATAAATGAAAATACAAGATTTCTACACGGCCTTTGAAGAAATAGAGAAATATGATTGCGCTTGCAAGACACCTTTCAGAACTTATAAAAATATATCCTGAAAAGTTAAAAGAAATAGCCCTAACAGTAACAACTCTTCCTCCTACTCAAGTTAGTGTGGACTCTTCTCAGCTCTGAAGTTTATCAAATCAGATCTATGGGCCTTCAACAAAGATCTTGCCGAAGCTATACTGTTTCTTAGAAATAACTAATGCCAGTTTTTCCATTTCATAATAAATGCTAATTAATATAAATCGCTATGCCATCATTTTTTTCTGTAGCATCTATTACTTCTTTTATATTAAAAAAATAAGCTGTAATCCATATGTATATGTTTATATATATATATATATATATATATATATATATATGAGGGAGTCGGAACCTTTAAAATTCCAAAGTCTGTCATTTTCACAACCGACTCCACAGCCCCGCCTCATACCTGAGTTTTATCTTTAATGTGCACAAGCATGTGTAACTTTAAAGAACCCGTTTGTGTAAATGCTTTGTTGCACACCTCGCATACATGAGGTTTCTCTCCTGTATGAATAAGCATATGCTTCTTTAAAGCACATTGCTCTCTAAACGACTTTTGACATACTTCACACAAATAAGGTTTCTCTCCTGTGTGAAGTAGCTTATGTTTCTTTAAAGCATTCTTATATGGAAATGACTTATTACATACATCACACACATAAGGTTTCTCTCCTGTGTGGATACGCATATGGAGTTTTACATAAGCTTCTACTCCAAAGGATTTGTTACATACTTCACAAGAATAAGGCTTCTCTCCTGTGTGAATAAGCATATGGTTTTTTAAATTACGCTTTAGAATAAATGAATGATTACAAATATTGCACACATAAGGTTTCTCTCCTGTATGACGAAGCATATGCCTGTTTAAAGTACGCTTGCGTTTAAATGAATTATTACATATTTGACACAAATAAGGTTCCTCTCCTGTGTGAAGTATCTTATGTTTGGTTAAACTGTCCTTTCGTTTGAACGACTTACTACATACATCACACACATGAGATTTTTCTCCTGTATGAATAAGCATATGCGAGTTCAAACCATACTTTACTCTAAATGACATTTGACATACTTCACACGAATAAGGTTTCTCTCCTGTATGAATAAGGATATGGCGGGTTAATTCACACTTTTGCCTAAATGACTTATTACAAACATCACAAACATGAGGTTTCTCACCTGTGTGAATAGTCATATGCACATTTAAAACTCGTTTTAGTCTAAATGTCTTGTTGCATACATCACAAACATAAGGCTTCGCTCCAGTATGGGTATGCATATGGATATTCAATTGCTCTTTTAATTTAAACAATTTGTTACATACTTCACAGACATATGGTTCCATTTTAGTGTGAATAAAGATATGTTTGCTTAAAGTACTCTTATACATGAATGACATGCCACATACATAACATACTTACTCCTGTGTGGATAAACATATGCTGTTTTAATTTAAATTAAAAATTACGTTCCTCACACACGAGGTTCTGTCCTGGGTGGATATTCATCAGCTCTTTTAAAATATTTCTTTTTTATAAATGAATTTTTCATAGTTTCATCCCTACAGAGATAAGCAGTCTTGATATCATATAACTTTCCACATATCTCACAAAAACTCTTATGTTCTGCACATATGTTACATGGTCTCGCTAACAAGAAATTTTATTCAATATAATTCTTGGCTTCTTCACACTAGCTTTCGTTGTACCCTACCTTATACATCTTGTTATCTTTACAAAAATATTAACACATAATGGGTATGCAACACATCTACTGTGATATAGACATGCCAGAATTTACAACATTTCATTAAAAAAAAAAAAAAAAAATCTGCTATGTATCACATATACATTATTTCTTGGTGGAGCATGCATACATCTTTACTTATCAATGTATGCAATTATTAAATTTACCATTACGAATATTCTAAAGTTGTTAGGCAGTGTATACATCACGCACAACGTATTTTTAAGAAGGTTGTTTGAAAATGGTAAAAGCGTTCCGTATTTCACTGTACACAATGTGTCTTAGAGCTTAGCTTTATAACACAATCAGTCTTCAATATTTGGGGTTTTCTTACACAACGAACCCGTTGGCGCTTTGGGAAAGAAGCCCCTTATAGTTAAGAACTCGTATGATAGTTTTTAAATAGACACTTGCACAAAAGGTTTACACCTGCAGTAATTCATAGAATAAAATCAAGCTTAAAATACATACGTAATAAGTATGAAATAATGGAATTCGTTGCGCGCAGATCTTCACGAGAAGAAACGTAGAAGTTACGAGATTTTCTGGTTTATATGAAGATATAAATAATTTTTTCTCCAAGTGATAACTTAGCGTCATAGGTTCATTCGCGTAATGTGCAAGATAAATGGAGTCTACTATTTTGAGTGGATTTCCCTAGGGGAGTTAGATGCAGAATCGCCCACTTATTCAAGGCGCCTTGCTTAGCGCTTTTTACGAGATTTATAAGCGCGCCAATTGTGGTACCTAAGCCAAAGAATCTCTAAGACGATTTTGGAGAAACTCGAATTTCGGAGCATTTTCGCGCATGCTCAATATGTATTTTAAAATTGAGATTTCTGATTGGTGTAGACGGTACAGAAGCAGTGCATTAGTGTTACCATTGTAAAACAAACGAATGTCAATTATGTAATTAAATGCACATTTATCCTTAGCCACCCACGCCTTTGTCACAAAGCAATTTTTGAATCTTATATACAGTAGGGCTTAATTTCTAAGATTAGAAGAGCCGGAGCCCTATGGAAGACCGTCAGCAAAGAGGAAAAAGAGTAAATAAATAAATAAAATTACTATTAAAACTCATTAATAATTTTAAAATCAAATAATTAATTATCATCAAATTAATTAATAGCTATTTAATTAATGTTTAGAAATTGTTATTTAATCAATAAGTATTATATAATTAATTAATAATAATAATTTAATTGATAATTATTAGATAATTAATTATTATTTACTGAATTAATTAAAGATTGAGGTAATTAAATAAAATGTAAAGAGATAAATTGAAATTTAATAAGCGATTTTTAATATAATTTTATTGTTAAAATAAAATTTTCGAAGTGCCACAGCCGCGTATTTCCAAACCCTACCCCACTTTTCGAATTTTTGACGTCATGGAGAAATCGACTAGTTTCGCCTGGATGGTAATTCCTGAGCATGCGCTGAAGGGCGAGAAGTAACATAAACAGAACTTTGCCTTCAACTTGTAAACAGTGTTAAGTATATTGTCTGAAAGTGCATTCGTTTATGCAATTGCATAATTTTACTGTTTCTGTAATAAGAAAACTTTATTCAGATAAAATTTACTTTAATATTATTATCTTGGTATAGGATTATACGAAATGCTGAATACTCTAGGTACTATCGTAATCTTCGCATAATCATTCCACATTGTATTTTGCCTTATCATTGTAAAATGTATTGTATTATAAAGATTAAAGCAAAGCAAATTACTTTGTTAGAAATGTGAATGTTCTAACTGATTTTTCTTTTTTTATTACTCCTTATTTGGATTTTCATCCGCAGAGAACCCGTTGGCGCTTCGGGAAAGAACCAGTTGGCGCCGTTGCATTTTTACTCGCCAAGCTCTCGTTTCATCGGCGATGAGCCGAGCCGCAAACGTGATATTTTGTAAACGTGATTTTTTGTGCATGTAAATTCAAGTTAGCAGACAAAACAATATATTAAGCATATGGTAGTAAAAATTCACAGATAATAAGCATGTAGATGTCAAACTAACTGGTTAAACGTGATATACTAAATAAATTTGTATTAAATTCAAGTAAGCACAGAAAAGAATATATTAAGTATAAGACAATATATAAGCATTTATAACGGAAATAAAAATTCATTTGAAAAATATAAATTAGTATTAATGTACTGAAATTAACCGGTTAAACGTGATAAACGAAAAAAATTTGTCTTAAATTCCAGTTAATACAAAAAACAATACATTTCTTACACCAGCAGTGTTTGCTAATTTTGATGACCATGGTGATGCATCAAACTATTCTGTCATCTTAGATAATCGATGATATTTTTTATTTCAATTTAATCATCTATTTATGTCACACCAGCCGTACTCTGAAAGGTTATTGTTAAAATTTAAGCCAGAAAATTGATTTATTCTCATTTTAGATGACAATAACCAATAATAAAAATAAAAGCATTACTTAGTTAAATTGCTGGTTCTTAGAGCTGTTAATAATTAAGAACACAACGTGAACAGCCGTGTTACAAATTAGCATTCACCCCTCACGCCGTATTTTCTTCCTTTCATCCCGAACCGAGAACCGGCATCTATCTACGAAAATATTTCTATCCATTCGTTGTTAAAAAATTCAGAAAAAATAATAATATAAATCTGCAAATGCGAACAACGACAGTGATAATTCAACAAAATGAACCCAAAAGGAATGGTTGCAAACTTCGAACAAGCGAATAGGATAAATGCGCTGGGTTACCAGGTTTGAACTATTATCGCCAAAGTTGGCGATGTTTACATTTACCGGGTTCTCTGCGGAAGTGCTTTCCATTATTTATTTCTGCTTTGAAAACACATTCATATTTGACAAATAATTATCTCCGCTGAAAATTTTTTGGTTGTTATAAAACTATATTTGTCAGTAATGTAATAAAAACTCACTAATCTACTGCTTCATAGATCAATATAACAACGAATTCAAAAATGTTTTAAAAACATTTCTTTAATCTTTAGTTTGTAGTAGATGAAACTAATGTCACAGAAAAAAAATATTTCAATAAAAGTTCCCCATGTTAATTCAATAGCAAAATTCTTTTTATTTCAGTGAGAAATCCACTTTCAATGCTTATATAACAGAAAAATGTAACATAAGCATTTTAGAAGTTTTAAATATAAGCTAAAGGTTTACTGTACAATTTTATGTAAGGAACGTAATAATTTACTTTCATTCATTTTAAATTGACATATTCCTTTCCAATAGATAACTAAAATTTTTGGCAAGTTAGAGACTTCACTTGAACACACAGTATTCTGTCACTTAAAATATCATTTAATTGTGCTTTTTTATTTAGAAATACATTGGAATTGAAAATACCAAAGGCAAAATGTGTCGCAGATCCAACCTAATTCCTTATTTGGAAATTTTTCAAAAAATTTTCTGTCAGTTTTATCATATGTTGTTTTAAACAAGAAATCTATATTATTTTCTGCAGTAAATTCTGAAAAACATGTTTCTGTTGTTTTTGTTCAATTCTCCTTGCCAAAGTATTAGCTTAGTTTTAAAAGCTTCAATATTGGTGCTCAGTATTAAAATGCTTAGGTTTTTAGAAAATGTTTACTATGTAACTTAGTTTTCCTAATTAATCATTATTAATGAATGAACTTGCTGATGTATGTTTCTTTTCCTCCAAAAATATGTAAACTATATGTCTCAAATCGAAACTACGTCTCAGTATTTTTCTGTGTGAAAACCAACTGATTTTGGTAATAATGTCTCATATACAGAACTTATCTCATTACATGGTATTAAAAAGAGACAACTGTTTAGGATCTTGCCCGTTAATGTAATTAATTGCAGTAATAACATTGCATCTTGTGCAATTTTTTTTATCAATTTGCAACAAGAGCTTTTCTATGTGTCATCATACAGTGATGGAATATTATAGGGGGAGCAATTTTCATTATTAATCCTCTTAGTCCTTTATAATTTCCTGTTAATGCTGTAGCATCATTAGTACAAACTGTGACACAGTGTCTTTAGGTAAGGTTATTCGTTTCAAAATGTCTTAATAATTTCAAATATTTTCTCTCCAGTTGCTTTTCCTTCCCAAATATTACAACATAAAAAATATTCTACTGCGTTATCTTCAAAATCATATCTCAGATAAATGATGAATTGAGACATTTTTATAATGTCGGTAGTGTCATCAAGTTTTATAGTAAAGACTGGATTTTGTATTCTATAGTGTCTGATATGACAGAAATTTGGTGAGAAACGGTATCTTTTTTTTAATGCTATTGTTTTTAAATCATTAATATATTTTCTGTATGCATAAATGATGTCATTTTAATTGCTGAAGGAAGAATGAGTGATTCTCCAATTGTATGAGGTTTTTAAATTTTTTGCAATTAAATATGAAACTTTTAAGATGCCTGTAAATCCTTCTCAGGAACTGTTGTATATTTTTTCAAAAATACATTTTAATTTTTCATGCTGTTAGCTCATTCCTTAAAAACATTCTTCAGATTTATTTACTTAATCTTTATGTTTAGTTTCTGGGGTACTTTTCAGTTTCACTGGTGCAAATATACAATATATACATAAAAAATGTTAACAAACGTAAGTTCTAAGAATTTTTTATTTTGAAGGTATAAACATTTTAATATCTTTTAAAATTTTGTAAAAAGCCAATAAATAAAGATAATAAATTTATAAAAAGACATTAAGAATTTACTATGTTTTCATGGTTCAACATCCTGATTCGCCAGTTCGTATCACGTGACACCACGTGATCTCATCTCACATACACTACGCTACAAAAATCTAATTCTCTCAGAAACTATCTACATTAATTTCAAGTTAAATCTTAATTTGGAATACAAGTTTATTATTTCAATTCATACAAATAACTTACTCTGAAATTATGTAAAACCGCAGTGCTTTACTTCGCTACTGCATTCTCATTAGAATTGATGAATTTAACCCTTGATTTCGCCTTTTCTATATTTTTGCCATCAGGTGAGTGGTGTGATTGTAGTCTAACTGAATTAACGTGAATGATCTTGGGGTATAAAATTTAATTATCTTGTGAAAATTCTATGTAGTTGTATGCCAGTATTGAAAGAAACAATCAATCTGATAAGAAATGGCTGTGAAGTGTTTTGAAAATGTTAAAAAAAAAAAAAAAATTTAAAATGTTTTGAAAATGAGGCGTTGAAGGTTGACATCAGTTGTACCATTGTTGGCGACTTTATTGTTTGCAGCGGCAAAATGGGAAAAGTACCGTTTCTAAATGTGTTTTTAATTTCGCAGGTTTCATGCATTCCACGTGCCAAGTTTTCACTGCATTTAACACACATGGGTATTCATTTTCCATTGATAATGCAACATGTAAAACAGTATAAAATAAACTCTTCTTGATATTTACTCAATTTTTTTTTTTTTTTTTTTTAGAAGTAGAAAGAGAGCCAATGGTTTCATTTTTGTTTGCATTTTCATTAACAGTTTTTCTCTACTTTTATTTGATGTAGGTCCATCCATCCCATTTCTCTTGGTTCACTAGAGATTTGGGGCCATTTAACCATCATGAACAAAATTGCAACTAAAACAAAATCGTTTTTATTATCCTTCGAGATACTACTGAATTTTCCAATGCTTAGAAAATACAGTCAAAAGTCGTTAATCTGGACTCATTGGGACTTCCGCGTTTCTGGATTATAGATCATCAGTTTAAATCTCGTAAGATGGCATGCAGAAATTCTAAAATTAAAAATATGAAACCATAATTTATGAAATTAAGAACAATTATGATCTAAAGAGTATCAAAATTAACAAAAAAAAAAAAAAAAAGGCTTAATATTTATTTGTTTACTTTATTAAACATTTCTTTCAATGTAAGTTGTTTAAGTTGCTTCGTTTTATGTGATAATAATTTCTCTTTAATTCTATAAACAGACATAAGTTCTTGTTCAGTTACAAAGTTCCGCTGTTCAAGTCCCGTAATTGCTGTGCCGAGAATACCGACTAACTTGTCAATCAAAATTTTTTCGTTTTCACTAACCTCTCTGTCACCTTCTTCATATCTTTATCCATTTTTTGCAGCAATTCCACTTTTTGTTTGATGGACATCGAAACATACTTTCATTTTGTAGATCCTTTGGGAGCTCCAGCATCGGAAATTCTATTTGACATAATCGAAAGTTCAAGTTTACTTTTATAAAATTGCTCTTACAGTCTGAAAAAAGTAATAAGCTGGATCTAGTTCGAAGATGAAGGAACAAAGTAATCAACATTAACTGAAATAGATAATTACATAATTTTAGCTTATACCATCCGTTATACATTAAACGCGCACGCGAAAACGTATTCTGCACTTGCGCACACGCATATGCGCAGTCGTAAAGGTCTTACGCGCACGCGTAAATGCCTATGCACATGCGTCAACACGGCGCATGCGCAGAAAGTTTTTAGCTTTGAGGTCCGGATTATGGGTGTCCGAATTAACGACTTTTGACTGTATTATGTGCTTACTTGACAACAAATTTGATTAGAAATAAGAAACATAGTTTATAAATGATGCGTACTACAATTACAAATTGCATGCAGGACACTACTAAGATAGCCAAAAAACTACATCTTAGCTGCGCGTATGCAATTGCTTTGAAATTTGATTCGAGCTGTTTGGAAATCATCAAAAATAACACATAAATCAAGTGGAAAGCAATAAAATCAAAATTAAAATATGGAAATGTTTAATTTAAAATTCCTGGCAAATGTTAAAAAACATCCAAAATTCTCTTCAAATTCCGTATATCTTTTATTGTCAAATAAATTTCTTTGAATTTGGTCTTTGAATTTTACTATTGGTCGCGTTGCCGGTGGCACCCATGGTGCTGTAGCCAAGTCAAGTGCAGGTCATCGGTGACCCCCACGGCAATCAACATGTTAAAATAAACCATCACAAGAAAAACCAAAAACGTAGTATAAAAGAACAAGAAAGGTGAGGAATCCAACCAACTTTAACATAATATCTTCAAGAAGAGCTATGTCGAATTTAATTACATTTCCACATCTAAAACAAAATCCTTGCTTTTCTGTATCCAGAATCAGCTGATGAATCATTTCAATATATTTTTTATCTTAATAGTTCACCAAAAAATTCTAGTCCTCCTCAAAGCGAAGGAAAATCATTGAAAATATCTTCGGATTTAAAAATATTTTTCTAATCTCAAAAGAATGAAAAAAAAAAAAAAGAAAGAAAGAAAGAAAAAGAAACGAAAACATGCCCTTAAAAATGTAGACAAAATTAAAATCCTGCAGTGAAAATCTTTGAAAGTTCAAAATAATTTTAATACAAAACTTTACTAGAACCTCTTATCAAACAGCAGCAGCAAAGGAAAATGGGGGGGGGGAGAAGTAAAATCATTAAAAATATCTTCCAATTTAAAAAGATTTCACTAGTCTAAACAGGATTTTATCAAGTTAATGTGAATTTCAATTTTTATTCTTTCTAAAAAATTGGTTCTAAATTTCTTTCTTTATATATTTACTAATCAATTTTTAACAGCATAATGCAAAAAAAATTTTGGAAGGATTATAAATTTTCCTTTTAAAAAATTATTTGTATATACATAGTCCAAACACATCTGTATACAATGGAATACGTTTAACGTGAAATATCGGCTAACAAACACGAAATAATGCAACGGTCCTGACAAACTACTACATATTTTCATGCATTTTGTTTCTCTTAACATAAAATAAAAATTGCTAAACACGAAAAGATATCCTTTCTGGAAATGAACAAAATACAGAAAAGACTGGCATTACAGGCAAGATTTAAGCGGGGTGTGAAATGAAAGAGAGGTGGTTTCACAAGTTTCGTAGAAAAGAGGCTAATTTGGCTTTGAAATACCCTTGGAATAGCCTGTGACACGAGCCAGTTTTGTTTATCTACGGTACTTTCGCCTTCCACGTCTACAAACACAACACAAACATCTCATCTCTCATCAGATAGCTTTGGAATTCGGTGATGAGTACATGGCAGTGTGAGTAAAAATTAGCGAGTTTGGCTCATATGTTGCACTGCATAGAATTCAGCGACTCCAAGGATAAATGAAAATTATTTTCATTACACACGATTCTCAAAAGTATCAGATTCTTTGGCGCCAAAAGAAATGGAGAATTAGGATATTGAAACTGAGCTGACACTTAAATATTTGAGAAAGTTTTTGTACTAATGAACTGTCCTACTGTACTATCGGAAGAATTCGTTGCAGTAGTTTATGATAATGTGTGTACAGCCCCAATTATGGCAGACAAAGTTATTTTGGAGTTTGTTCAAAGCTAAAAAGATACCATTGATGCAGATTCTGATGACGAAAATAAAATGAATGCAGTACCTGTTCCCACGTCATCCGAAATGAGGAATATCATAAAAAGTATGGACAGTTATTTAGACGCACATTCCAATGGTGAAATGAATAACAAAATGTTTGACATTAAACGATTTGATACTAAAAAAGACAATGCAAAGAAAAATATCAGATTATTTTCCCAAAACTCAATAAATGTTTTGTTTTTCAAAAACTTCAAAATTTTGTATTAAATTCCATTAAGTTCTTGTGGATGTTTTTGTTCCATTGGTTTTTATTAAATACATGCATACATACATATCTATGTAAATAAAATGTACTCTAATAAGCTTAATTTTGTTGAATATATGCTTTTTTTTTCTTTTCAATATTCTTTAACACGAAAAAATATTTCAGTCTCCTCAGTTTTGTGTTAAATGATTTTCATTGCATATCTGTTGCACATAAATCCCTTTTTTACATAAAATATAAATGTATGTATAAAATAACTAAATAAAATTCTAAAGGAAGTTTAATTAGCAACTATGAAATCTTAAAAAAGTACATAGTATGAAATTTATAATGGCAAACATTAAAAATCATTACATTAAAAATTAAGTAAATAAAATTTAAATTATAGAATGTACTTTATAAAATTAATAATAAGTGGTTAAAAATATTTTTTTTAATTACTTAAAACATGGAAGTTATTTGGCAGAGATTGTTGCATATAAATTTACTACTTCAAATTTTCAGATTACTATTCATATTTAAGGTCTCAACTTGCAGTCTTAATCCACATAACAACCATTGTAAAAATCACCTGTTATCATATTCCAAAGATCAGCAGCATACATTTTTTCAAAATTGTGCATAATATTAAATATTGGCTTTTGATAATCAAGTTGATACAAATAAGATGAACTGTTTTTATGGTTTTAGACTAGTAGTTTATTCTTCCATTCACTTATTACAATATTTCATTTTTTATATGGTTGGCTATCCAAAATTTCAAGAGCTTTCCAGAAATTTTTTTGTTGAGTTTTTACTGTACATACATTTCAGCATTTACATTGTCAAAATTGCACAGACACATACTTGAAGTGAATTTACTTTTACAGCTAAACATAGGAACTGGAAAACAAAAAAGTAATTATTCGGAGATTGTATTTCTTTTTCGTTCATGAAAATCAAAGTTCATTACACAAACATGCATTCACACTGTACAAGCATGTATGGAAATTCTTAATTCATTCAATAATCGTGATAATTGATTACACATTTAGTAAATAAATCAGAAAATATTTTAATGTATAACAAATGAATAAAGTAGTTAAGCTTTTATAAAGCAGAGCATAATACCACAGTTACGAAGATATTTAATGTTATAAAGTTAGGTAATTTAGTAAATTTTAGTTGTTCACCAAAGCAATGAATTATGAAGTTCCTTGTATATCTTTATAAATGAACTTTTTTGCTGTTTTAAGCAATTAAACAACTGTTCAAGTTATTTTAATAATTTTGAAATATATACACTAAAAGAAACATTAAAATGTATTAATCTGTTTGTCAACCTTGATTTTGATTTTGGCACGAAAGTCTGCAGAATGCTTCGTAGTTTTTAAGCACATAGAGGCACTGCAATTCTTTCTTATTCCTTGATCTGCAGTTTTCTGCAATTGTTTTCTTTATTTAAATTGCTGTATGGGGATGTTTCCATAACCGGCACTTGGCGAAATTGCGGATTTGTTTACATCGGAAGTGAGCGTACATGCGCCAGAATATGGTAACCCTGATAATTGTTGCAACCCACACAGGAAATTTTCCTGAAGGAGGAAAAGGGAAATTTTCTGTTTACTTTTCGAACATTACGATAAGAGAAAATAAAGTTTGAAAGTCGCAAATCATTATTAGTTCATATTTTCGCAAAACGTTTATGGGGTTTATTTTTCGAACATTACTGTAAAAGAAAATAAAGTTTTTTTATATTTTCGCAACGAACATTACGGATTATTACGGTAAAAGAAAATAAAGTTTTTTATATTTTCGCAAAACGTTTATGGGGTTTGGGGAGTTAAAAAATGCAGCAAATTATTATTATTATTATTAACATAACAAAATGTTCCTTTTTTAGGTATTATATATGTTATAAATATTGCTATTGCCATGAAGACAAACTGGGCAAAGTTAAAATGATACCAACAACAACAGCATTTAATTTATTATAGCTTTTTTCTTACTTTTACTAGAATTCTAATGATAAAATGATTAGTGCATTTAAATACATATTAAATGAAAATATTAAAATAGATATGGAGATGCATTAAATATGATTTGGACTAATTTAATTATGTATTCTTACATATATAGCTATGCACATTTAATTTTTCTCAATAAAAATAATTAAGCTATCCTTATTATTTTTATATGTCTATACATTTTTTAACTCTGCACATAGCTACTTAGAAAGAAAGATATATGGGTAGGATATAAGAAGATAAAAATTATTAATCTTCCCTTCAAAGTCAAATGGATATAGCTGTAGTATATGATTTCAAAAAAAGTAAATCATTAGAATATTAAGCTGAAAATATAAGTCTGAAAGAAAGAGATTTTTCTTAAATTCAAACTGTGCACAAAACATTTCAGATGCATTCAAACTCTGAACTGGAACATGTTAATTTACTGTTGTGGAACTAATATGAAAACAATATTGTTGACAGTATAGTAGTGTACCACCAAAGAATTTATGCTGGGAGAAGAAGCAAAGCTTCGATGACACCACAAAGCCAAATGATAACTGCCTTAATTTTTACTCTTTTTATGCATAAAATGTCATAGTTGTTAGTATCTCATTAAAATGTATTTTCTAATAATATAATGATTTGCAAATGATGGAAATTTACTTGTCATTAAAACATTTTGTTCTAAACATGCTTCAGCTTATCAAAGAAGTTAAAGCTATTCCAACCTATTCCCCATATTAAAGTTTTTTTGATTAAATCAGGTTCATGTCTAATGCATCAAAAATATAAATAAACTTTCTTTAGTATTTGTCAAACATCAGTTCTCATGGCCTTAAATTGGATGCAAGATTTATTTCACAAAGTTATGTTTCACTTATGGGGCAAAACTTTTTAATTTGTTATTTGAATCTGTTACATTAGTCTTTATTTTAAAGAATATATTGTATGTCATATGGCCATGAAGGCAACCTGGTTAAAGTAGAAATGAAATCAAACTTTCTAATTAATGTGATTTGAAGCCATTGTGTTATACTTCGAGGAATATGTTATATGGTAAATATGTGTGCTCATGTTTTTCCTGGAAAGGGCATAACATTTTTTTACAGAAATAAGTTACCAACCTAAATCTATTGTCATGGCAATTAAATTTTTCTGAAAGAGCAGGATTATTTATAAGCCAAGTGCTAAACCTTTGTATTGTTACCCTGATCATGAAATTTTAAATGGTGATTTAATTTCTTTTTTCAGGTTGAACTGCCCTTCAATGAAAGCTTTTGCTCGATGTGTGGCCTGTAATAGCAATAAATGGGACTTTTGTGAACTGAAATCTGTTAGGCTTTCCAAAATCCAGAAAGGTAAAGTTTAACTTTTTATTTAAGCCTAATGTTCTTAAAATATATTAGAATATCCATAGGTGACATTTGATTATTGTTTAATAAAGACACCATAGCAAAATAAGCTGATTGAATCACCAAATTTGTAACTTGTAACTTTTAAATATATCCAGACTGTCTGCTTTAATAAGGAAGTAACATACAGTGCATATATAGTAGTGTTTTGATTTTCATTTATCATTTTATTCTGTTTTAAGTATGTTCAGCAATGCTCCAACATAAGGTATTCCAATTTATATGAGCTTTAAGTCGTACAGCTCCTTATTTTATTTTGCATATTTATACTTGTTGTTTTGAAATTGTCAATAATTCATAAAATGCTGATGAACAAAACATTACTATGCCTATATATATGAATTAGCTTTAATGAAATAAGAAGCATCAAAGTATATGCTAATTGCCATAAAACTCCATACCCTTCTTCAAAACAGTACTTCAGTTATAACTGTGTTAACAGACGATGCAGTTGTTCAACATTTTTATACACTGTGCTGTTACTTTCATACTTTGGTTCAGGAAAGTAAATGGGATTTGATATTCTATATTTCTTCTTTTTTCCACACATTATAATTATGAATCGAGTTATCAGAAAAGAATAATTAATTTTATGAAACCATTAGCATCAGAATAACTCCATTTCTTGCACATGTACTTTTTGTTTCCAATGGTGGATGCTTGCCTATGCCGGCATTGGCCACTCCTAAAATCAGATATGGTGATCTATTATGGAGGCACCTAATAGGCAGGCCACCTTTGCCTCCTATGAAGGGACAGATAATTTACATCCATGCCTTGTTCGTTATTCGAACCCGGGTCCCTCAGTATTGTACTCAGGCTTCCCTAATCACTATACCATCCGGGCAGCTACGACTTTATTTTAATATGCTATTTTGTATTGATATGTAATATGAAAAATACATTTTTATTATGTATTTTTTAAAACAAGTGCTTTTTAGTCATTGGTTCTATTTAACTAGAATTCACATGTATTGTTTTATATGCAAAATAAATACGACCCAGACTGATTGGAATCTGACTTCAGAGCTTTCGCTCGTCGCATCTGTCACATAGCTTCAGAGCTATAACTGTGTTATATTTAATTTTTAGTACTTAAATATTAATTTGTTAAAGTTAAAAAGTAATAAAGCTGAAGAATGTCAATGTGATATATTTCTTAACAATAATGTGCAGTAGTCCCTCTTTAAAAATGGTTTTGATTATCTGCAGACAATAAAAATTGAGAAAGTTATGAAAATTAGATTATTTTGTTGAATTCAAATTGTCCAAATGATAAAGATATACAGTCAAAAGTCGTTAATTCGGACACCCATAATCCGGAATGATCTATAATCCGGACCTCAAAGCTACAAACTTTCTGCATGCGTTGCGTTCATGCGTTGCGTTCACGCATGCGCACAGGCGTTTAAGAGTGCGCGTAAGACCTTTACGGCTGCGAATATGTTTGTGCACATGCGCGTTTAATGCGTAAGGGAGGTATAAGCTAAGCTAAAATTATCTGATTCAGTTAATGTTGCACATTGCATTGCTCCTTAATCTTTGAATTGGATCCTGCTTATTATTTTTTGCAGACTTTTAGAACAATTTCATAAAAGTAAGCTTGAACTTTCGATTATGTCAAATAGAATTTCCGATATATATTTACTAATATGTAATTTATATCTACAAAGCGAAAGTATGTTCTGAAATTCGAAATCTGTTTATCAATTTTACGCCGCGGATTGGAAGTTGATCTGTCAGCACTATCCTTATCTTCAGGGCACATGTTTTTATTTTATTTGGCTTATAATTCCTTACTAAGTATAGTATTTCATGTCTATGTACTCCGTCTTTGATATGATTTAAATCAAGTTCCTCGTCATTATAATTCGCTTTCGATAGTGAAGAAAGTGACCCAGAGGTTATTGAAAACGAAAACATTTCCATTGACAAATTAGTCGGTATTCTCAACACAGCAATTATAGGACTTGAACAGCGGAACTTTGTAACTAAACGAGAAATTATGTCTGTTTAATAGAATTAAAGAGAAAGTGTTATCACATGAAACGAAGCAACTTACATTGAAATAAAGTAAACAAATAAATATTAAGCTTTTTCTTTTTGTAAATTTTGATACCCTTTAGATCATAATTGTTCTTTATTTCATAAATTATGGTTTCATATTTTTAATTTTGTAATTTCTGCATGCCATCTTACCAGATTTAAACTGATGATCTATAATCCGGAAAAATCGATAATCCGGAATCGCCGAAGCCCCGACGAGTCCGGATTAACGACTTTTGACTGTACTTGCATATAAATCACTTCTGCATATGATTGAAGCTTTGCAATATGTGCTTGTTAACTTCAGTTGTCTATAGTATTATTATTATGACAGTTTAACACTTGATATTTGCAGCACATTACTTCAGATTAGAACTATAGGATAAAATGTAGTTGAAAACTTTGGGAGGTTATAAATGAAATAAACGCAGAAGAAATTAACTCAAGCCATTACTATTGTGAATGAATAACAGAGCAGTTAGAAAATTTATTATAATTCAGAATTAATGTTTAGTACTGGCAAAGAGAAAGTGAATAGTGTATTAAGTCAGATAGTTTTCACAATAGAAATATTAACTTAAATAAAAAGAACAAAACTATAAATTTTCCCTCATTAATTATTAATATTTTTATTATGTTTCATTATTAAACATGTTTATTACTTGTGTATCCTGCCAAATAGACTGGCTGCATGGAAGTTTTCATAATTTTCTCTATGTGTGACATGAATTTATGCATCCAAAATGCTAACCTTTGTATGCAACACTCACTCATTTCTAATGCTTTAAAGTCCCAATACTCGTTTAATTTAGCATTTGCAGTATCAGCGTTGTTACACTATGAGTATTACTAATATTTTAATTCAGTGCTGCTTTCTAATTACTTTCACATTTATTTTATTCAATAAATAAATTAACTAAAATATAAAATTCATTGTGAATCGATTTTGTAATTATTTATGTTTATAATTTTTATCCCTTCCAGCTGATTAGGTGTGCAGAAGCAGCAGACTTGTAAATGTGAAGGAGCTATTTGCTTAGTTATGCAGTAGAATTCACCACCCTGCGGCAAGCTTCATTAAAGCTGTGAACAGCCAAGCTAACCATCTTCAGGGCAAGTAGCTGCATCAAGCAAACCCAGTGACATTCCAAAGAGGAATGTCAGTCAAAATAAAAACTTAATACCTAAATCTCGGAAAATCAGACAATTAAGCCACAAATCTTGTGACCAATTTTTCAGTTGCTGTGCTTAGTGCGATAAAGTTATAGGCAATAAACTGAAAAGCTATGGCAGGTATTCTATTGTACCCTTTAATGAAATCAATTTAAAGCAAGCTTATCATATGATAAGCAAAATGATTGTATCATTGGATGGTAATGATTGCATTGCTGGGTATGCAGGCTATGGTTCTACAATGAGCCAAATGTAATATCTCAGTATGCTGTGACTATTAAAATTATAAATTATGTATTATTACTTCATATTGGTCATTATGTTCCAAAATAAATGCTCTTTTTATATAGAACTATATAAATGTAGAAAATCTGAGAAGTTAATTTTATATGGAAAGCCTTCGTGCAAAATTAATAGCATCTTGTTAATTTCATATATGTTTTGTGAAAGTAATTGCTGCTGAATCTAGAATTAATGCATTATCTGAGATTTGAGACAAAGTTTGTCAAATTAGAAGATAGTGAAATAGATAAATAGGAAATGAAACATGAAATTTATATATTTAATATTGAAATAAATATCTCAGTAAAGTGGCTGTATGTAAAGTATAATGATGCAATTTTTATAATTTTTTACTAAAATGCTAAAATTATGTGCTATGAAAATTTTATTTTCATTAATATTTATAATTTTTTCCTCGCAAATTTTTATCCAAGGTGTATATGTTTTAGCTATTTTAGATTTTTCTGTTTTAATGTTAAAAATATCTTCTTTATCAGCATTACATTAAAATCCATCTCATAATCATTTGAAAATGAAGGAAATTTCATTCTTTTCAATAGTTTAAGAATATTTTCATAAAACATAATTATAGAAAAAATGAACTGATACATTTTTAGTTATATATATGTAAAGAAAGTTTTTTAGAAGGATCCTTTTTTCCATACCAGAAACATTTCATGAGCTGTAATATGTAATATTAGTTGGCCTAATATGTAAAAGGAATGTTTAATCAAATTATTTTTATTATACTTTTATAAATATCACTATAATTTTAAGAGTTATTGAATTTAAAAGTGAAAGAAAAAGCTACAGTTATTTCAAGACTCTTTAATAAAACAATTCTTTATTCTTGTATTCTCGTATGAAAATTTTCTGTATATTTAACATAAAATTGTATGCATGTAAATAAATTTTTTAATTTATTATTATCATTCTGTTAGCTTCAATTTTTATTCTCAATAAATTTGATACATATATTTAATATTCAGCTAAGTTTTATTAACCATGACTGATAAGCATTTTAAATTTCATCCTGTCAAAAAATTTAAAATTCCCTTTTTTTCTTGTAATTTTTTCATACACCTCTCATTTTCTGTTTAATTGTAAATATTGCATACTTATAATTTTATAAAGCATAACTTCCCTTCCCTGAAAAAGCACACAGATTCTTTCTTAATTTAAATTTCAATTACAAGTCTAATGTGAAAATGAATTAGCCAATGGAACAAAATAACACATATGTCTTTAATAGAGGACAACATATCAATAATTCCCTTAGTTTCATTTATCCCATTAGCTTCTTTACCTATTAAAAAAATTCTGATCCCCCCCTCATGGGGGAATCAGAATTTCAGTGTAAAGTCATAAATACCACTAATGCACACATTTACATATACACATTTGCTTCCCCTTAATGTAGTATAAGTAATGTTACTCTTCATTGATAATGTTTATTTTTATTTTAACTTTGCCTGTATTATTCACTTTTAAAATAAGCACAAATTTCTATTCTGTTTTTTTGGTTATCAGTATTTATTTCAAGATTCACACATCTGCAATTTCCAGCTTCATTTATTAAAATATATTATGCATTTTACTCATTATTTACATTATTTATACATTATTACTGGTATTAATCTTATTATCTTTTATGGATTGTAAACTGACTCTGGATGAAGGAAATTTCCATTATTAAATATTTTCTATTAGCTTAAATAAAACATAAATACACACACGCAGAATGTTTGAAATAGGTTTTATGCTTAGTATATTGACTGATCTAAGGATGGAAAAGTTGTACAAATAGAACATGTAATTTTGTAAAATCATTACATTTGTCAAAGTAAGAAATAGGGCAAATATGCAAAATTCTATCTGCAGTGCCAGACTTAATTATCGATGCTCAGGATGGAAATCTCACTTGGTCACCCTATATCGGAATGATCACCATACAAAATGTCAACACAAATATAAAATTAACATTTATTTAATTAAAATTAAATATTTGAATTGATTTGAAAAGCAAGTCTTAAGATTAAGGGGAAAAATTACATTTAGAAAACAAATTTATATTTAAAAATGCTTATTAATCAGCTATTTTTGATGATTTAAAAAATATTGTTAACTTTTCTAAAAATAAAAAAGCTATAACTGTTTTTAGTGAATTTTGACTTACGAAAGTTTGTTTATAGTTTTGTCAAAAATTCATTAACATGTTTAGCTACCGTATGTTCAATGCAAAAAGACTGACAAGCCATTAAATCTTGGCACCTTGTTGATCGAAGATAGCTTTTAATCCACTTCAACTTCAAAAAGCTTCTCTAGCATGGAGCAACTGAAACATACACCGTCCCAAAGATATCTTTAGTGCCAATTATGAGTTAGGGATTGATTCTCCCAATACAGACCACATTTTAGGTTCATTTTTTTTTAATATATACTTAAAAACTTAAGGTTCTTCGGAGGCCTCTCCTCTTACTCAGTGGCCTGTTCTGCTCCCCCTGGTACTCTTCTGCCTAGCCAGAATATGAAAAAGATGCAATACCCTAGCCAAATTTTCCATTGCGGTAATAAAGGAGAAAATTCCTTGCATTCTCCCCCACTTCTAGGGCGACAAGGAAGGTAAGGATCAGTTGCTAAATCCTGATAGTGACATATTATAGGCTACCACATTTTACTTCAGGCGCCAATAGGCAGGGAAAATATACGTTGCCCTCGCCGAGTTTCGAACTCCTAACCTCATGATTTCTAGGCGGGCGGGCTTCCGATTATACCATTAAAGACCGCTTTAAAGAGGAAAAAATACCTATAACTCTTCCTATTAATAATGATTAGTTTTTCTCAGACTTCGTTTGGCTTATTAAATTACGGCAAAGCACTCGAGAGCTATCTGCATTAAGGGAGGGATGCCTTCGTGGAGGACTTTTTAAGGAAAACTGGCTCGTATACACGTCACACATGGGGAAAACCACGAAAACACCCATGCAGCCAGCCCGTTCGCGGGATTCGAACCTCCGACCGAACTACCAGTGTTCAGCGACGTTACCGCTCGGCCGCTGGTGGGCCCCTTGTTTTCCAGTTAATTAATTTAATGTGGCTTCATGTTTTATAGTTTTACTAGCTTTTACCCACGGCTTCGCTCGCGTTAATATCCTTAAATAAGTTTCAACTTCGCGTGAATTTTAAAAATACACTCTGCGTAAAATTTCAGTAAATACTGCCCTTCTTCTATACCTATAGACCGCGGATATTTTGTATTTACGTGGAGTGTATCGCCATGAAATCTAGTAAAACTGCTACGTATATTTTCTTAATGACTGAAAAATTTTTGTGAAAGATGACCCGAAACCCGTAAATCCTGAAGGATTTCAAATAATAAAATTAAACAAGGAAAAATTTATAAATGTTACGCTTTCACGCCTTAATTACTTAACGGATCATCATGAAATTTTCAAGAAATATTTTTGATATATTAGCAGTGGCGTAGCTAGGGTGAGGCTATCTGTCTCTGGGCCCAGCATCCAAGGGGCGCCTTATTGATGCTACGAAATTTTTGAATGAAATGTTTTCCATTTTTGGCACATAGAATGGGGCGCAAATGCTTCAGTTGTCCCCAGGCGCTGGAAACTCTAGCTATGCCCCTGTATATTAGAAAAGGTTATAAATAAAATGTTTATTAAATATTTATTGTCTATAAAATGTTTGCGTGGCTTAAACCACGCAAACATTTTATAGACAAGCCAAGCACCTGTGCGCGCAGACAAACTTTTATATCGTTTAACATTTAATGTTTATACAACGGCAATCATTTTAACTATAAAATTTATTGTATAGTTTAAGTTTCAACTGATAAGTTACATTATATAGCCTATAACCTTTTCTCATCTTTCTTGAAAATTTCATGGTGATCGGTTAAGTAATTAAAAAGTGAAAGGGTAATAAACAAACGCACAAACAAACTCGCATTCGCATTTATAATATTAGTTAGGATTATATAATATTAAAAACAATTTTTTTTCGTTATGACATAATTACGAATAACCTTGCTTTGTTAAGTTCCCCCACTTTAAAGATAACCTCTCATATGCATCGCAAAATACAATTCATCTTTCTGTTATATATACAGGCTGACTCATCTTTAATAAAAATCAAACGAAATAAACCGTATTTATATGGAGCAACAAGGCCAGAAATGGAAAAACAGATAAATCTGTATTTAGTACCAGTGCTCCTGGTAGGCACTTGGAGAGCTTTCTGATTCCAACCACAGAGTATATACCGTTTTACGAATTCAGAGTTTGCAGACATTCACTTCGTGTATCAAACAGCTGACGGCAATGGAGGAGCCACTGTAAGAATGTATGGGAAAAGGTGCCCAACCACATGTGTATCATAATATTAATGTTTGCACATTTGCATCAGAACCTGTTTCAATGAACATGGTCTCTTCAGGGTAAGAATATAGAATGTCAAATGGCAAAGATCAACCGAAACACCTGGTATATAGGAGGATGGGTCGCATGTTATGGAAGCTGTGTATATGCTTATACCAAAATTAAAATGCACAAACATATATGCAATTGTGGCTCCAACAGGAGTATCTAGAATCAATGGATATTATGCAGCTCACCTTGCCTTTAATTTTATCTGCAATGTGCCCAGTTATTACGATGATAATCTGTGATGTATGGTATTTTTTTGCGGTGGTTCTTAGAGACACCTTCATAATAGCACCCAGATATAATGGTGAATACACCTTCATAAAGATCGATCGCTGTTCGAAAAAATAAAATTCTTTGTAAGGGTGCCTTGGCATAAAGGCATGTGAACCTTACAAAAAATCAATCTGTAATTTTGAAAAATGCAACCTCTGTAAGGATACGGACAATTTAAGGCAGGTCTCTTTATGCGAATGGGGTTTTCATTTGCATTGCAGATTAATTAATTAATGATGCAGTGGATGGAATTAATTTTCGGCACTTTTGTGAAAAACAAGATCTTTCTACGGAAACGTTCGTCACACATTTCTCAAAGGGTACATTTATACAAAGTCCAGTGAAGTGAATTTGCATAAAGGTGCCGAAGATTTATTTGATCCTTCGCTTAATTAATTAATTCTTCGCTTAATCAGAAGAGGCGTAGCTAGGGTTTTCGGCGCCCGGGGACAACCGAAGATTTTGCGCCCCTTTCTCTGTGTCAAGAACGGAAAACATTTCATTCTAAAATTTCGTAACATCAATTTCGCGCCCCCTGAATTCTGCGCCCGGGGATAGATGTCCTCCCTTGCCCCACCCTAGCTACTCCACTGCTAGTCAGTAATGAAAACAAAAATTGAACTTACATAAGTATGCACTTTTATGAAGAGTGCTTTTCTGAAGTTAGAAAATGATACTCATCAGGGACGCTCGTCTTCAAGGCAGGCGCATTTCTAACAATTTCTTTAGGTAACAAGGATTATCAAACAACAACAATTTGCACAGGTGTGCAAGTATCTTTATGATGCAGGGCCGTTCCTAGTGAAGGTGGAGAGCGTAAAAGTAAGCGGGCTTCGAAAATCAGGGGCGGCCGGACTTCCGCGATACCTAAATATTTCAAATTCATTGTAAATACTTGTCATATTATGTCAGTACTTGTTATACAATGTGTCATATGTAAGTACTTAGTGAGTATGAAATATAAATTTTATTAATCATTGAGCATTTTGTTTTAAATTTGGGGGCGGCAATCTCGAATGTACTCGGGCATCTAATGGCCTAGGAACGGCCCAGTTATGATGTACTCCTTATCAAACCATCTTGATTCAAGGCAAACTAGATATCTAGTTGGCTTGCTTGATTCTTTTAACAGAGCCCTTGTGATCTAGAATTTAGAAGCTGTATTTATAGATGATAAAGTCCAGTAAAGTGAATTTGCATAAAGGTGCCGAAGATTTATTTGATCCTTTGCTTAATTAATTAGTCAGTAATGAAAACAAAAATTGAACTTACATAAGGATGCACTTATGTAAGTTCAGTTTTCCTCCTTTCTTATAAAGAGGTCTTCTAGATCTCAGCGCAGACTGTGGATTCAGATGAACTCACTGCTACTCAGTCCCATGTTGCGTGACACCGCTTCGCCATTTTTAATATGTAAGTGGATGACTGTTTACTGAGCCTATACCTACTATTACCCAAGATGGGAGACTAAGATTTTTGTAGGCGAGATTTCACATGATTTCTGAAGATAATCCCATGACTCTGAGCCACTGTTTATGATTCCAACCCGAGTGGCTCCAGCCCATTACGTCATTCATGCATGTGAGTATTAAGTGAAATTTTGTAAAGCAATGGGTTGGGGCATGATGAACCTCTGTCGAAGCTCCCATATTCACATGAATTATTTAGCACGAATTCCTTTCTGAGGAAGACACAAAGCTAGATTTAGACTTGATAAGGCTCTAGGCTGTTTGAAATATAGGGCCCTTTATAAGTCTGTTATACTATATTTTAATTTTAGGGGGGCGAAGAAAGTGGGGGCCCTAAGCTATATATAATAGTAGCTTATATGTGTAGCTTATACGTAAATCCTGCACTGGAAAGACACTTGAGACCAATGTGCATTAAATGGCTGTTGTTTCTGATCTAGGGCTTGCTGGAATAACTGCAAAAGTAGCTACTATTAAGCTACGAAATTGAAGGTGCCTTTGTAAATATTTGGCAATCCATGTGGAGTTAACGACGGGGATGCATTACAGAAATTAGCTGAAATTTCAAACATCGTTTTTAAAACCCTATTATGCGGCTACAAGTTTTGTTAGCTGGTCTTCGTACGTTTATTCAATCGGGCCAAAGCTCTATTTATACTGTTATTAATGTTTGATAAGCCAGTAATAATATTTGATTCTCTGTGATAATACAGATAAGTAAACTGGAATCATTCTAGCTAATAAATGAAGCTTTTAAAAAAGTTACATTTTCATTAAAAACGTTTTTTTTAATCTTGAATTTAATTTTTCTTTCCAAAAATGTAATTTAGAATTGTAAATAGGCAGACAGAAGAGCATCATGGATGATTAATAACTGCTCGGCGCTAAATTCTCAAATGTACATAAATAAGTATATTTAGTATAATTGTTTGCAGCGAAATAACCTATACCATTCTGTTTGAAATAATTTACTGTATTTTATTTTAATCAAATTAGAAAGCAGTATTATTAATTATACATTCTGAACTGTAAAAACAAGACCTTAAATATAATCAAATGTAGATTGTGAATAAACATAAGAGTAGGAATATAAGAAAAATTATACTATATAACAATTTTATATTTGTTTATTGGCAATAAATAGCAGTTCTAATTTCAATAAATCTATTTACAAGAACTTGCAGAACTTCTTAATAAATTTTGCCAAAATTATTAACTTAACGATCCGAGTTCATCGTTCACTGCAACCGTAACTAGTAACCGTAACTTTGGGCGCCAAATCGATCGCGCGCGGAAAGGATGTCTCGTGTACAAAGTAAGTGCTAATTTGTTATTAATGCAATTTAATATTATTATTTATATATATTATGATATAAATTAAATTTAATTTCATATATTGTCAGAGGATGCTAACGAGAATAAAGTAAATTCGTAGTTTAATACGATTACTTAACTTATCCCTTACTTACGATACTGAGAATTTTTTTTTTTGCTTTTACTGTATGTTTTAAGCGTTTTTAAGTATTTCTAGATTTATAAAAATAGTTTATGTATTTATAAAAGAGTAGGTTTCTTGATTAATTTTATGATAGATATTTCTTTTAGTTTTAAAGCATGAAACTATTTTGTAAAGCTGATTTCTGCAAATCGTATATTTGAAAACATTAAGTAGTTGTATTTAATGTAATTTAAGCAATTTCGTTTATTATTTCTTAAACTTTTGCCCACCAAAAAAATATTATATATATATATTTTTTTATAATCGCATATTTGAAAATATTAAGCAGTTGTATTTAATGTAATTTAAGCAATTTCGTTTATTATTTCTTAAACTTTTGCCCAGCAAAAAAATATTATATATATATATTTTTTATAATTTGCATTTCTGCTGAGCAGTTGTATTTAATGTAATTTAAACAATTTCATTTAATATTTCTTAAACTTGTGCTCAGCAAAAAAATATTATATTTTGTTTTTCTTATTATTTGCAGGTATCCTGATAGATATCTGAAGGAAAAGCGATGAGTAGCCTTCAGGATGGCACTATAAATTCGGTAAGTTCGTTTTTTCTTGTCCTTTCCAGGTTTGGTAGGTCAGAGTTGTTTTCCCTGTCCGATTTCCCTCGGACAGGGAAAACAATTTTGGCCGCCATCTTGGATGAGGCGCGTTTTTGAAATCCAAGATGGCGGCCAAAAAATAGCCAAGGGCCGGTTACGGAAAATTTCCCTGCTGTATTGGCACACATACAGTTTTTGTATATTGGCTTCAGTTGCGGATAAGTTTTTCGAACACTTTCGTTTGTTTTATTGGCGTCGCTGAATTTTGCGATGAAATGCAGAACATTTATTGCCGAGTATCACCTTCCAGATTTTTCATACTGTAATGTATACATCAGCAGTGAATTATTCTCCTCTTTCCTCAAATACACTACGGCGTTAAACAATAACCATTCACTAAAGATTTTGCGTAAATTCCCACTCATAATAATTTAAATTGCGAATAGTCAAAAGTGGGGTAGGCGTCTTGCCAGGTGAAACTAGTCGATATTTCCGTGACGTCAAAAATTCGAAAAGTGGGGTAGGGTTTGGAAATACGCGCCACAGCCTTCTTATTCAGGGCTCCCGTGCGTTCCGGCTAGAATTATGATTTATTACAAAAACTAAGAAGCACCCGAGCCGATATCCGTTGGGCTCCGCCCCAATTTAAGCTCTGATCGTAAGGGGCGGAGTTCTTTTATCATCACAAAAATTAAATATACTTAAAGTATAGCTAATGAAAATTCCAGGGCGAAACAGAATGAGGGTATCAGTGCGTGGAAACAAAAAACGACGGAATCTTGGTGAGAGAGAACGTTCTCTTTGATCGCGGCTCTCTGCTGATATAATTATAGCCATTAAGCATATGTGTGTCAGGGGAAAAATGAGTCCTTAATCTGGCTCCTAAGGATGAATGTAAAGTTGCTGGTTACACTTTTCGTCCCCCCCGTATTTGGTTACATTAGTGGATACTGTGGGAAGACGATGTATAGGACGTTCTTGAGCGTATTATCTCAGTATTTCACTCTTATTGTACTCGCTGTCACTTAATGCACGTTTAAGAATACAAGTTTTCCTTCCTGCGAGGGTAACTAACTGTAAGCATCGATAACAATACGCTAGATACGATGGCATGACGAGAAATTTACGCATTCCTAAACAAACTCCCCCAAATTTTTGTCCTTCTCAAAGGGAAAGGTTTTGGCATGTAAGTGAGGGAACGTTACTTCAACGTCTCATGTTCTCATGAGTTCGTATTTCTAAGGAAATAGTGTATTGCAAGGTCTGCTTATTGTTAAACAAAAACGTTCGGAATTCTAATTCTTTTTCCTTTAAATTGTGGTTTAGTTTTATAAAAAGAAGTACCAGAGCTCATCTTATTCAGTGCTCCGGTGCGCTCCGGCTAAAATTGTAATTTATCTTAAAAATTGAGAAGTAGCGGAGCCGGGCTCCCGTGGGCTCCGGCGCAATTTAAGCACTGATATACACACATACTCTTATTAAAAAGCAATTTTTGACTCTCTCTCTCTCTGTATATGTATATATATATATATATATATATATATATATATAGCTAAAGAATAAAATTGTTTGCTCCTTACAATATAAAAATTAAAGAAATCCAATTGTGGTAGCTGTTATAATATTTTATTGATACAGAAAAAGAATGAATGATAATGAATAAAAATTATTTAATTGTGATTATGTTGCATTTTGAGATGAAATAAAATATAATTATTTAGATAGAAAATAAGGCATAAAACAAGTTTCGTGTTTATTTCTCAATTATTTTTTTTCTCTTGAGAGTTAATCTGTTAGCTAAAATTTTACGAGCAAGTCAGCATTTTAATATACAGATTCTCTGAGTGATTGTATTATCTATATTTCAGTAGGAGCTTTTGTTAGCATCGCTTTGCCTATCTCTTTGTTTTCATTCACTCGAGCCAACTGAAACTCATTCAGGCCTCAGAGAAAAACCTCACTGCGGGAAAAAAACCCACCGACGCGCTCATTCCTGGCACCTGTGCCAAGAATTATTTTGGTTCTCAAACTGAGGATTCATAGGATTATTGCAGATGACAAAACCTCGTACCGTTTGTCAAATGAGTTCTTACATACTTTTGTCCGAAATAACTTTTGCTTGCTCTCTGTTAGTCTGTAGAGGGGCTTGTGATGGAAGAAAAGACCTTCACAAATATCCTATAGATGCAAAGGCTGAAGTTAGAAGCCATAATTAAAGCCGTAGAACATTACAATGTTTTATGGCCTTAACCAATCTTCCCTGGTGGCAATAATTCCTCTTTGGTTTAAATAGACAGTTGCTCATGTATGCTGCGAAAGTTTCTTGACCGTTTATTTGTTAGGAAAAATACCACGGACACTCTGAAAACTGGCATTGTCATTCAGAATAAACATTTTGTCGAGTTGAGGATACATGAGGATTGTCATAGAGGTTAAAACATCCTTCAGAGTGTAAAATATATCCTCATGTTCTTTTTTCTACAAGAACCTTTCTTTCTCTCTATCAGTGTGGGAGTTGTGATGGAGGAAAGACCTTCACAAATCTGCTATAATAGGTGCAAATCCCCAGCAAACATCTGAGCTGATGAACAATTTCGGGACGTCTCCAATCTTTAACTGCAGACACATTTTCTGAATCCGAATACACACCTTTAGAAGGAATGACATGTCCGATGTAATTAAATTCTTGTCTGAAGAATTTACATTTAGCGGGTCATAGTATTGGATTGACTTCTTTCAGTTTCTGAAATACCTCCCTAATATTTTCTAAATGCTCTTTAAAACTGCTCGACGATAAAGATATCATCCACGTACATCGGACAGGCTCCGTAGGAAAGACTGTAAGGATCTTAAGTTTTACTAACGTTTATTTTATTTTAAATCTTTACTATCACTTCTTATTTTCTACTTCCGGCCAGAATTAAAAGCGTTAACTTATTTATGCAAAATTTGTCTGGCGAACGCCAAGTACTTAAGTTGTGGCTTTTTGCCAAGCGAGAGAGAGGAAGGAGTTAGTCGAAGCAGGCCGCTTGCCTTAGAAGTTTTACTCGGTTGCTGGTTGCCTTCCAGGCCAGAGGTTTAATCCTCGTGATAATTTTAAACGTATTGTAGTATTAACAGTTCTCTGTACTACATACGGCTTCCTGTTAATATAAGGCCAATCTTCCACGTTTATTATTCCAAATTTAAGTTAGAGTTTAGTTATATTTTTATATTCTTACGTTCAGACCACAAGTAGTTGGTCTCTGTATTCCGAAGTACGGAAATTATTGTAAAGAGTGAAAAATAAAGGGTTTTGTATACCCTTCCTGTGTATCCTGTCTACTTCCCACATTTATTGAACATAGCTTTAGTAAGCTCCCTGTTCCGAGTCAGGTCCTTGCATGTTCCCAAAGAAAGTAAGGAGGAACATAGAACCTGATAGTGGCGCCCAACGAAGAAGAATAACCATGGCCGAGTTTCAAGAAGAACCTGTGCTGCCTGCAGAAGCGGCTCAGAATCCAGAAATGCCAGCTGCCGCTCTGGAAGGATTTGGTTACATCGTCCAGACCATGCGCGCTTCGATGAAACCAGAAGCAACATTTAATGGAAACTCACCGGTAACCAGTTTTTTGCAAAAATTGGATGACCACTTCATGCTCTACCCCGTGCACAAGTTTCAAAATGTTACCTTAGCTACCAGCGCTTTGAGGGGCCAAGCGCTTAACTGGTTCAAATGTATAGGCAGAAGTCTCTTGGGTTAAGCAGGAAGTCCCACCTATACTTACGAGAATTTCAAGACTGCCCTAGTAAAAGCCTTCCCTGTCGTAAGGGATCGTGCGAAATTAGAAACGGAACTTTTTAGCGTATATCAGCAAAGAATCGAAAATCTCTCAAGCTTTATTTTAAGAAAAATTCACGTCTTCAAACTCTTGTATGGAAACCGTCCGGATCCTGAGATAATTCAACTGATTTTGCCGAGGTTACTTCCCCAAGTGCAAGACTTTATTGAATTAAAAAATCCGACTACACTGGAAAAGTTATTTGAGCTAGCAATCCAGTTTGAAAGTAGAAGAACGGCGGACATTGAAAGAAGACGCCAATATCAACAACGAAACCAATTTGGTGCGCCAAGACCACAGCAAAGTCAAGCACACGGCTACAGAAGCAAAGCGAATCAGTGGGCAAGGAAACCAGAGCATTCAAAAACAGCCGGCAAACGTCGAAAGTTCAATAGCAATCCAGGAAAAAAGTCTCAAGGCCAGTGGAAAAAGAAGGAAAGCATGGAAATGAAAAATGATTTAAACTAAAACGGATTATTTGCTGACGGGAGGGTGCGGAAATCCGAAGGCCAAGAAAACCCCTCTTCCTTCAAGTTAAATACAGTAATGTTGAAAAATTTGACTCTTCCGAAGATTGAAGTGTTGGTGAATAATATCCCAGCCACCGCACTCCTGGATACAGGCGCGCAGTGTTCCTGTGTGGCAGAAGATTTTTTTAGGAAGTATTTTCGGAAATACCGCATATATAATTCGGATAATACGACAGTGTTAGCGGCGCAAGGAGAAAGATGTAAGTGCATAGGTAAATTACCACTATACATCCGTATCAAGGACGAACAAGTAAAGGTTATGTTTTTCATAGTAAAGAATCTGCAAGCACATATTATCTTAGGAATAGATTTTCTTTCAGAGGCACAAGCAACGCTGGATTTTAATAAAGCGTCCCTTAAGCTGACGATGAAACCAGTTCGAGAAGAAAAGCCTGAACCGCCGATGTTAAACCTTGACCACCTGCCTAATGAAGAGCAACGAAGAATCCGACAAGTGGTAAGTGAATTTGCTTCGTTATTTAGTGATATTCCAGGATTTACTCAGGTTACTAACCATAGTATTGACACCGGAGATTCAATGCCAGTTCGCCACAAAGCATACCGGTATGATAAGAATAAGGAAAAAATTATAGAATAGCATATCACCGATATGCTACGTAAAAAGATCATAACGCCCATCTCAAGTAGTTATGCTAGCCCGGTGGTTTTATGTAAGAAAAATAATGACTATCCATTGACACATCCAAAAAGGTGGAGATTCGCGATTGACTACCGTAAATTAAACTCCATAACTAAATATCCGGTATATCTGTTACCTATTATTGAAGAAATTCTAAGGAACATAACATCGACCAAATATATGACGAATTTAGACTTAACGACTGGTTATTTTTAAATAGGGGTTAGGCCTGAGGACGTGCCTAAGACTGCTTTAATAACCAAGTCTGGCACTTATGCATTTCTGCGTATGCCGTTTGGCCTTTCAGGGGCACCGGCAACATTTCAGCGATGTATGGACATTGTGTTAAGGCCTGTTCTTGGAAAGTCCACATTTATCTATTTAGACGATATCATTATTACTAGTGATAATCTCGACCAACATGTACAGGATTTAAGACAGGTGTTTTCTTTATTAAATGAGGCCGGTCTAAAAGTTAATGTCGAAAAGTGCAAATTTGCAGCCCCTGAATTAAAATATTTAGGTTACAAAATATCTCAGAAAGGAATAGAGACAGACGAATCAAAAATAATTGCTGTACAAAAGTATCCGACTCCAAACACGGCGAAGAAGCTCTCTTCTTTTCTAGGACTTTGTTCATATTATAGGTCCTTTATAAAAGATTTTGCAGCTATTGTTGAACCATTGTTAAAAATTAAAAAGGAAAAAGGCAAGATTCTCGTGGACGGCCGAAGCCAATAGTGCGTTCGAAAAATTAAAGCAAGCATTAACGCAAGCCCCAGTGTTGAAATTTCCTGAAAAGGATGAGAATTTAGAAATTTCAGCGGATGCTTCGGATTATGCGGTAGGAGCGGTACTTTGACAAAATCAGCAGCCCGTGGCATTTTTTAGCCGAACTTTAAATCAAACACAAAGAAACTATTCCGCGAGCGACAGAGAGGCACTTGCAGTTCTATTAGCAGTGCAAAAGTTCCGAGTCTATTTTGGAAAGGCGCCAATAACAGTGTACTCTGATCATGCGGCGGTAACTAGATTGTACTCAGGGAAAAACTTATCCCCAAGGTTAATAAGATGGGCACTCAAGCTACAAGAATATAATCTGGTAATCAAGCATACCCCCGGAAAGGAAAATATCGTAGCAGATGCCCTATCCAGAATAAAATAGATGAAGAAGGTAATACTGTAAAGGTGGCAATGCTCACAGCATGTACAATAAATTCCCGAGAAACTGTAATAACCGAACTGGGTAAGGATCCTGAGTTTGGAAGCATTTATAAGTATTTAAAGGATCCTGAAAATTTTAGCCACCGAGATATTAATAGGGCGGCCCATTACGAACTAATACCTGGTCTATTATTTTATACAAAAACTACGAATTCCAACAACGAATTTCGACCTGTTATTCCAGCTAGTCTTAGATTAAATATCCTGCAAGAGCTCCATGACAGCCCTTTAGCTTCTCATGCTGGTATTTGAATAACTATCCAACGCGTACGCGAGGCAGTCTACTTTCCTGAACTGCAAAAGTTAACAAGGTCGTATGTCCAGTCCTGCCCAACATGTCAAGCAGTTAATTATATTAATTTCCGCCTGGCCGGGTTTCTAAATAGTATTAAATCCGAATTTCCAAATGAAATAATTGGCATCGATTTATTGGGCCCTTTCCCAAAAAGTCAGTTAAATAAAAGTCGCTATCTCCTTTTTATGGTTGATTATTTTAGTAAGTGGACCGAAATTGTTCCCTTAAAACGAGCCTCCGCGAAATTTGTTACTGATTCTATTTTAAATATATTTTAAAATATGGGGCGCCCCTAAAAGTTATATCGGATAATGGTCCTCAATTTGTAAGTAATGTATTTGAAGACACGTGCCAAAAACTGGGCATACGTCATTTAAAAATGGTCCCGTATCGGCCGCAATCAAATATAGCGGAACGGGTCAATAGAAATATAGTGAAAATTATCCGTAGTTATGTTAAAAATTTTCATAAAAGCTGGGATAACTATGTCAATGAATTTGCTTTCGCCCTTAGGACCGCAAAACATGATACAACGGGCAAAACTCCTGCTGAGTTATTTTTAGGCATAAAGATTATAACGCCGTTAGATAAATTATTTTATGTGCAACAAAGAGCCCCAGAATTTAAAATGAGTGATATAGAAAAATTAATTAAAGAAGCAAAAAAGAATACTGAAGTAGCACAGAGAAAACAGAAGCTTTATTATGACATGAAACGACGGGGAGTAACTTATAAAGTAGGGCATGAAGTGTTAAAAATTAAGCATTCACTTTCTTCAGCACCAGAAGATAAAACTGCCAAATTTTTTCCACGATTTGAAGGACCATATGTCATAGAAAAAATAACTCACGCTGTAGTGGTGTTAAAAGCCAGAAATGGTGAAACATGCTCCGCAAACATTGATCAAATAAAACCCTACTATGATCGTAATAAAATGCAAATTTTCAAAGATCTTTTGCAGGATCCGGCACGGCAGACACGGCAGGCACAAGCTCCAGAGGTGGAACAACGTCAAGCACAAGGACAAGCCATTAGGAGGCAGGAGCAATTGAAAAGAAAGTTTCCCCGCTGGAAAATTGAAGGTAACAAGAAAAAGAAGCCGTTCCACCGTCCAGAAAAGAGAGCTCACGAAAACCCCCAGAATGAAGAAGGGAGAAGTACGACGAATCCAAGAAAGCCAGGAGAAATAACGGCAACTATAACCCGGCTCCCAAACGGAAGATCAACTCATCGGACAGGACTCTCCGCAGCAAATGTCGCCGAACTGCGGAAGGGCCACCAGCGGCGGAGGAAAAGTTACAAGGAAAATTTGAACGGCCAGCAACGAGGTCCAAGCAGGAACGCGAAAGAAGTGTCCCGGTTCCGCCAAGACCAGCTGCCATCAAACGGCCAAGACCACAGGCAGAGGCGAAAAAGAAGGTATTCAAGGGTGACCGAACTGGAGGAAAAAGAAAGCTTCTAGAGGAAGAAACTGAGGGGCGAGCTCGCACAAGAAGGAGGATAAATCAGACAAGAATCTTCACTACCTTCCAGGACTGGGCTCAGAAAAGAATTGTCGAATATCACAAAGATAAGTAAAATTTTATGTTACTTTGCAAACTTAAGTTAATCTTTCATTCTTACTGCAAGTGGCAGATTTCAAGAAGTTTTACCTCCTGTGAGGTCTACCTTTATCGCCAAAAAGGCGAGAAATGAGTGGTTACCGATTTTGGTATTATGTTTTTCAATTACTTGCGCGTAAAATTAAAATTGATGTATAATAGCGTTGTGTAAATACTTGAATATTGTAAAAGTTATTGTATAAATTTTATTTAAAACATTCTGGCAAGAAAGAAGTTTTAGTCTGAAAGACTTTTTGAAATGTAGTATTTCAATGTAGAAGAATTGGCACTTGCTTTGAAAAGAATAGAAGTTAACAATGTACTACTAATGTATGTTTTAAATTGCGTAAAATTAATGGCATGTTAATATGTTCTTATATACAATGTGAACTGTTATTTTAAATGTTAAGAAATACTGTGATATGATAAAAGTGAAAGTAATGCCAAAAAAATTTTTTTATTCGTGTGACTGTAAAAAGACCAAATTATGGTGAATATGTGTTAAAGGTTGAATGAATGTAGTTAGGCTCTCTGACGCTACACTTCAGAGTTAGCCACTTTCAGAATAGTACCTCAGGGTTTAAAGTTGAAGATAGGGTGTGTTACGAGGTCTTGTCATGTTGAATTTTAACACATTAGTGTTTTGATTGTAGGAGGCAGTGTTGAACACGTATATATAAACACATTCGTGTTTGGTGTTCTTTTACAACACAAGTCAGAGAGCACGGGGAGAGATAATTAAAATAGTCATGAAGGAAATAAGAATGTTAAGAGAAATATAAATATGCATGTTACTTGCCATTTCATTGTGTAACATTTCATTAAACTACTGGAAGGAACCAGATTTGAATAAAAGCTCCTGTTTAGATGCAGTACAGATGGGTGTCCATGGAGCTGCTATTGTAAAAACAATTTTTTTTTTAAAATTTCTAGTTTCTAGTGAGAAATGTTTGTAAAAGATTGGCCTCGCGTTAGATTCTAGAGCTAAAAGTTTTCAACAAGGTCGTTTTAGACCTCAGTTTCAAACTAATTAACTCTGGCGGGAAGTATGTAAGGATCTTAAGTTTTACTAACGTTTATTTTATTTTAAATCTTTACTATCACTTCTTATTTTCTACTTCCGGCCAGAATTATAAGCGTTAAGGTTTTTGTGCAAAGTTTGTCTGGCGAACGCCAAGTATTTAAGTTGTGGCTTTTTGCCAAGCGAGAGAGAGGAAGCAGTGAGTCGAAGCAGGCCGCTTGCCTTAGATGTTTTACTCGGTTGCTGGTTGCCTTCCAGGCCAGAGGTTTAATCCTCGTGATAATTTTAAACGTATTGTAGTATTAACAGTTCTCTGTACTACATACGGCTTCCTGTTAATATAAGGCCAATCTTCCACGTTTATTATTCCAAATTTAAGTTAGAGTTTAGTTATATTTTTATCTTCTTACGTTCAGACCACAAGTAGTTGGTCTCTGTATTCCGAAGTACGGAAATTATTGTAAAGAGTGAAAAATAAAGGGTTTTGTATACCCTGTCTACTTCCCACATTTATTGAACATAGCTTTAGTAAGCTCCCTGTTCCGAGTCAGGTCCTTGCATGTTCCCAAAGAAAGTAAGGCGGAACATAGAACCTGATAAGACCTCTCAACACGGTCTCTGTGGAGGTGTTCAAATGTTGCCTTTCAGTCGTTGAGCCAGATCTTTTCGGATGATTGTAATATTAGCTCCTGTAGCCATGCAAGTAACTCCATTCATATGTCCATGACGAAGAGTCCGTTATTGTGCCGCTGACTTCCAAGCTCTGAAACTCAGTGCTTAAATTGCGCCGGAGCCCACCGGAGCCCAGCTCCGGTACTTCTAAATTTTTAAGATAAATTACAATTCTAGCCGGAGCGCACCGGAGCCCTAAATAAGATGAGCTCCGGTACTTCTTTTTATAAAACTGAACCACAATTTCAAGGGAAAAAAAAATCAGAATTCGTAACGTTTTAGTTTAACAATAAGCAGACCTTGCAATACTCTATTTCCCTAGAAATACGAACTCATGAGAACATGAGACGTTCAAGTAAAGTCCTCACACACACTTGCGGAAACCTTACCCTTTAAGAAGGGCAAAAAATTTGGGAGAGTTTGTTTAGGAATGCGTAAATTTCTCATCATGCCATCGTATCTAGAGTATTGTTATCGATGCTTACAGTTAGTTATCCTCGCAGGAAGGAAAACTTGTGTACTTAAATGTGCATTAAGTGACAGCGAGTACAAGAGTGAAATACTGAGATAAACGGCTCAAGCACGTCCTATACATCGTCTTCCCATAGTATCCACTAATGTAACCAAATACTGGGGTGGTGAAAAGCGTAACCAGCAACTGATTCGAGACTCATTTTACACCTGACATACATCCGCTTGATGACTACAATTATATCGGCAGAGAGCCGCGGTCAAACAAAACGTTCTCTCTCACCAAGATTCCCCTAATTTTTTTGTTTCCACGGGCCTTCATTCGGTTTCCCCCTGTTTTAGATTATCTGAATTTTCATCAGCTATAGTTTAAGCATATTTAATTTTTGTGATCATAAAAGAACTTTTTCCCCCTCTACGATCAGAGTTTAAATTAGGCCGGAGCCCGGTGCTTCTTAGTTTTTGTTATAAATCATAATTCTAGCTGCAGCGCACCGGAGCCCTAACTAAGAAGGCTGCGGCACTTCTTTTATGTAATGGAATAATTTCAGTAGAAATTTTATCTCGAGTATTTTATTTTTAGCAATAAAATTATATTAAAAATCGCTTATTAAATTTTAATTCATCTCTTTACATTTAAAGTAATTTTAATTATTTAATCACTTTAATCTTTAATTATTGAATTATTTCAATAAATAATAATTAATTAACGATTTAATAATTAACAATTAAATTATAATTAATAAATTATATAATAATTATTGATTAAATAACAATTAATAAACATTAATTAAATAGCTATTAATTAATTTGATATTAATTAAGTATTTAATTTTAAAATTATTGTTAAGTTTAATAGTCATTTTATTTATTTACTCTTGTTCCTTTTTTTGACGGTCTGCCATAAGGCTCCGGCACTTCTAATTTTAGAAATTAAGCCCTGCTGAAACGTTTGAAAATGGGACTTTTTCAATATCTGGCAACTTTTGCCCTGCAAGATGATTAATTAGTGTGCCTCCTTATTTCTGGAAGCGTTCTTAGCTTCTGTGGCTTGCAGTGTTCTGCAGTTCTTTCGGGCGTGGCCATCATCACCACAGTTCCAGCACTTTAAGAGAGATTTGTTGCCCTTCATAGTCCGCCTCAGGGTATTGACATGCCTAGACAAATCGTATCGAGCACTAAATTGATCCACTGCTTTCCCCTGGATATGAGCAGTTCTTATTGGGTGGCGGTCTCTAATGGTTGCTTGCTAAGCTCGAATTTCATGGTGTTCACTAAAACATTTTTTTAATCTTTGACGTCCGTCATTCGCAGGACTTTTGTATCTCAGGAGTGCCATTGATGAAGTGCTTTAGAGACATGATTTTACTTTTGTTACTTTACGTTGAGTAAACTCATAAATGCTTTACAAAATATGAAATAGATATTAGAACAAAGTCCAAATTTGGATTTCCAGATGCCCATATTCAGGTGGAAACGTACGTTATTCAAAATCTGATGACTCTAGGTACCGTTGTTTTATCACAATGCGAGAAACATACATACATTTATGCAGATTCTTCATTATTTAATTTCTTTTAACATCATGCAGTGCTGTATTATTTGGTGGCAACAATTTGAAAAGTGAACCGACGCAAAATGCCAAAACAAAATTAATAACCCCTCTGTGCAAATTGCCCCTTTGGGCTAAAATTAAATATTTATGACAAATATGATCTACAGGAGTAATAGTCATCTGCTCCTTGATTTACGTAGACATTTATCAGGGTGAGTTTTTATTGGTATGAGCTTCTATCAGTATAGGTTTTATTTGTGGAGACTTTTATCTGCATGGTCTTTTTCTTAAGCGAATATTTGTCATGTGGGCTTTTGTCAGAAAACAATTCATAGATGTAGTTAAAATTAGCAGATCACGCAGGGCATTCTAAAACCTGATTAAAAAATGTCAGAAGGAGCGTAATTATTTGAAAACTGGGTGTTAATCACACTATAAATGGTTTTCCTTTTCTTTTTTCTTCTTCTCTTTTTACTTATTTGTACGAAGTAAAAAGGAAGTATTGAACTCGCGAAAAATTTCGGGTATCATATTTCAACGAAAATATTCATTTTGACCGCTATCGAATGCAATTTAACGATGTTTTGGCGTGACATCCGTACGTAAGGGTAGTATAAAGGATTCTTTTCCCCCAAAAAATATTATAAAACTTATTTAAAATGAATTCTAAAGAGATTTTTTCGTGGCGTCTGTAGGTACCTATGTATCTCGCATAACTCAAACACAAGTAGCCTCAGAACGTTGAAATTCTGTATATAGGACTGCTATAACATGTAGATGGGTACCCCCCCCATTTTGGTTGCAATCGGCCGCACCAAAAGGCTATAAATAAATATATATATATACTCTTTTACTCGACTCAGTGATCTCAATTCCTTTATTCTTATACGTTTGTAAATTGTGCATTTTTTGCTTCAAAAATGATTGAATTATGTTGTTCTTATCTTCCGGTTAAGGTTTTTATGCCTTACTTAACATGCATGCAATAATTATGGAATTATCAAGAATTTAATAGTTTTTTAAGTGCGGGTAAGCCTAATTTTTGTTTAGCATAGCAGCCTTATTTGTTTACATTGGAAACTTAGCAGAATAGTGTATTTGCTGCCAATCTAGAGAAACTAAGGTTCTCAACAACAAACTAATGTTTTATTATTGCGAATTAAATTATGCTTAATTCATTCTGGAATCATCATTTAAGTTATTAGCTTGTTTTTGCTTAGAAACTGTAATTTTAATTTTAAAATGTTTCTTTAATTGTTTTAACTGTACTTGGTTGTTTTGTGCTTTTCTATATCTTTCAATTTTTAATGAAAATAGTTTGAATTTTTATGTATTTTTGCCTTGCCGCGAAGTGAGAACTGAATTAATTAGAAGCACAGGCGCATTAGGTATGCGACGCTGAATCATCTGCGAAAAACTGTTTTTTTTATTTGTTTAATTTCTTTTATACAGAGTTTTAAATTTATTATAGTATTTGAATAGAACATGCGGTAATTCTTCAGATGATATAATTTTTGTACACATAAAATGAATGAGATGTAAAGCTGTTAAGTGAACCTAACGCCGAACTTTCGCTATAGTAAATAAATATAGTGAACTTTAAAGAGTGCGTTTATTCTATTGTGGTTTATGCGCTATCGATGAAGTAGATTTAATTCCAAATTCATTAAATGTTAATTCAGTATGTTTAAATAAAATGCAGGAAATTTGCGTATAACTTAATATCGTTTACAAGGAAGTCATGTGGTGTACACATCATATTTTTTTAAATTTCAAGCTCATTTCTATATTATGTAAACATGATTATAAATTATTTATTGTTATTAGACAAAATATCTGCTGAGAAATGGCAATAGCTAATTCTGGATGTCTTTCTATTTTATATTCTTAATGATGTACGAAAAATATACTTAGGTTCGAGGCAATAAGAAAGTCTATTTTGATAGAGATATTTAAGAATAAGTTACTTGCAGGCTTATTAAGCTACAAATACAATTTATCTTTTCATAAATGTTTGTTTGCCTTTTAGAAACTTCTTATGAGGGATTATTTAGATACAGACGAAGCTAACGATGATATCATTAAAATTAATAAACTATGAAAAAAAAAATCAATGCAAATAAATCACGGTTTTGGTGTGTGACAATAATATAATTATACGATTAATAATGATAATCTCACTAGCATTGTATTTTTGATTAGTGTGTGATAATTCTAAGTACAGAAATTGAGTGTGGCACAAAGCTCAAAGACTTTGGTTAAAATGGCTTTCTTGGGAAAAGGAAAAAAGATTGACTTAATACAACCTAGCAATAGAATTAGGGGAGGAGGCTATGAGTCTAAAGATTGTGGAGCTAAAATCTCTGATTCAGAAAAGTGCAGCTTATGACGAAGAGTTCGTTAAGGGTGTTTTCGAGGGAATAGTAAATGGTAGGTTGGAGGAGGAGAGACTTAGAGAACAAGAGAGAGATGATTGCCGGGCTAGGGAGATAAGACAATTTGAGTTAGGACAGCTAAGGATCGAGGCAATGGGTAGATTGTCGGCTGCGGTATCGGAAAATTCAAGGTCGAGTAATAAGCAGTTTCATGGTGAGATACAAAAAAGTTATTCAAAAATTTGATTCGGATAGTGGGGATATTAGTTTGTATCTAACAATGTTTGAGAGACAAACAAAGAGGTTTGGTATCGAGCGACTGGGTAGCTTATTTGTTAGCACTATTGCCCATGAAAATCGTTCAACTTATATGTAAAGAACCCAAAGAAAAGGCTTGCGATTATATATATGTAAAGGCTTTGCTCATAAAAAGATTCAAATTGAGCCCCGAAAAATTTCGTCTTAAATTTATTCAGCATCAACGAAGATCAGATGAAACATGGAGGGATTTGTGTTTTGCTCTGAGAAGTTATTTAGATGGATGGTTAAGCGGTCTGAAGATAAACAATTTTGAGAAACTAAAAGATTTGATGGTTACCAATCAAATGAAACTTCGAGCCGACAGCAAAGTCAAGGAACATCTCTTGGATGACTGGGTAAAAGTTATTTCAGCTAAGTTGGCAGATATGTTAGATGACTATGAAGATGTCAGAGGAATTCGGAAGAAATCAGCCAATCCGGGGTATCAAGACCGAAGGAAGAATCATAGGAATTTAACTGATCCTAAAGATAAAAAAAGAGATGACAAGAAAAAAAAAAAAAAATGTTTCGTCTCGGGCAGAACAAATGAAGACCAGCCGAAACAAAGCATTTGAAAAAAGAAAGGCTTCTAAGCGTTTCGAATGCGGCTCAGAAAATCAACTTAGATCCCAGTGCCTAAAACTCATCAAGAATCACCAGCCATGATAAACAACATATACCAATATAAAAGTGCAGAGGAATTGCTGTCTTCGTTTATCACGAATGCACAAGTAAATGGTCATCCTATTAAAGTGCTGTGGGACACTGGAGCAAGCCGCGATTTGGTGAGTCGTAACTATATCGCTCCGGTAATGTTTACGGGAGAAACAGTATGGGTGAGAAGTCCTTTGGATATGGAAGCGAAATGTCTACCATTAACATGCGTAAAGCTTGAGATGAATGAAATTGGGCTCATTCAAGCTCAAGCCGCAATCGTTGGAGAGGATTTAGACATAGGTATGTATATTCTAGGAAGACAAACTGCAGGAAGATTGCAATCACTAGTTCCAAATTCCATAAATGCCGTAGAAACGTGGGCTATGGCCCGAAAGAAAAGTCATTCCCCACAGGAAGTGGCGGATCGGGTTTCGAGGAAAGCGACTTTTCGGGAAGACGCGGTCAGTGAGTCCCCCACTCCAATCCTTGACCCTACCATGGGAACGGAGAATTTGCTACCGCAAGCAGAGAGCAGCGGGGCAGAAATTGCTTTAATAAAGACTGACCGAAGGACATTTAGTGACTCCCAGAAAAGGTGTGAAACGTTAAAAGCGATTTACGACGCTATTAGTTCAAGAAATGGAAATCAAACATCGAAACATACCTACCTTATTAAGAACGATCTTTTCTTTCGAGTTCAAAGAGATCATTATGGAAATGAGAAAAAAATGCTGGTAGTGCCAATAGAATTTCGGAAAAAAATCCAAGCATTATGCCACGAAGGAACTTCGGCTTATTTGGGAATTACAAAATCAAAGGATAGGCTTTTACGGTATTTTTTTTTGGCCTGGTTGTTATAAGGTAATTGAAGATTACGTTCGTTCCATTGACAAATGTCAACGAGCTAGGAGACCAAATGAAAGGAAGAAAGCCCCTTTGAAACTAGTACCTATCATTCAAGAATTTTTTTCTAAATTAAACATTCATGCAGTAGGCCCCCTGCCGGTCAGTTCAACGGGAAAACGTTACCTAATAACAGCCATATGCTTAGTGATGTGAGTTCAGTTTCTGTGACGGTTGCCCTGATTAATATATTTAGTTGTATGTTTTTTCGGAAAGAAATCCAATGTGATCTCGGAACGTCTTTTGTAACTGCACTTACTACGGAACTTTTCGACATGTTTGGGATTAAGGTTAGCCATAGTTCGGTTAGCCACCCCCCAATCGAATCCGATCGAACGTTTCCAGAGTACAATCAAACGGCTCTTATGAGCTCTGTGTCTGGATGCTGTAACGGATTGGGAAAAACATCTTCCCTCAGTGTTGTTTGCCTTAAGAACTGTAACCCATGAAAGCACTGGGTTTTCACCTGCCGAATTAGTGCATGGTAGGAATTTAAGGACACCCGAAACCTTATTATTTGAGCATTGGACGGAGAACAAGAATGAAGAAAATCCAGTAACTGAATATGTTTTCGAATTGATCAATAAATTAAAACGGTGTCAGGAGATCGCAGTGCAAAGAATGGAAGAACTGCAAATTAAACGTAAGCTATGGTATGACAAAAGCGCCGTAAAGCGTGAATTCAAAAAAAGGGGATTTAGTGTTGGTTTTCGCTACATCGAAACCGAATAAACTGGCAGTCCAGTGGTTGGGGCCGGGAGTTATCGAAAACAAAATATCGGATACAAATTACAATGTAAAAATGTCTGGAACGAAGTCTCATATTTATCATGTAAATATGTTAAAACCCTATTATAAAAGACCTGAGGAAATCAATGCCTTATCATCTGAAAGTAAGAATGAAGAAGGTGTGGATCAAGAGTTACATTTTCCGTCTCTAGATCCAAATCCTAACATTTACGATTTCGAAGACATCATTCAATCTAGCAGCTTAGAAGAGTGGTTGGAACCTCGCCATGTAGATCAATTACGAAATTTAGTAAAGAGATTTTCTAAGAATTTCTCCAAAGAGCCGGGAATAACGGAATTAGTAGTGCACGACATTGAATTAATAAGCGACAAACCAGTTAGATCTAGACCCTATAAAGTATCCCTAAGGCAAACGAAAATATTGAAAACGGAGATTCAGAGGATGCTAGATTTGCACATAATCGAGGTAGGGTAATCGAACTACACTTCGCCTATGATTCTAGTGGAGGCACCCAGGAAAGACCTGAGACCGTGTTTAGATTACTGGCACCTAAATGAAGTAATATGCACTGAGTTCTTCCCCCTGCCAAGTATAGAGGAAAGAGTGGAGCTTGTTTTGTCTGCCAGGTATATAACAATTCTAGATTTGGCAAAGGGATGCTGGCAAATTCCTCTAAAGGCCCAAAGATTGGCTGCTTTTGTCATGACATTTGGGATATACAGACCACTGCATATGCCATTTGGGTTGAAAAACGCTCCCTACATTTTCAGTAAGTTAATGGCTGAGTTATTAAAAGGTTGTGAAGGCTTTGCTGTCCCATATTTGGGCAATGTTGCTATTTTTTCCAATACTTGGGAAGATATGAAGCATTTAAATTGAGTTTTGGAAAAAATAACTGCGGCAAATTTGACCATTAAGCCATCAAAATGTCGTTTTGCTCAAAACTATGTAACGTATCTAGGGCACATCGTAGGACAGGGAATCAGACGACCAGCTGAGGCAAAGGTTAAAGCAGTTGCTGATTACCCTACCCCGAAAACAAAAACTCAAATAAGGGCATTTTTAGGTTTGGCAGGTTATTACAGCAGGTATATTCTCATGTTTTCGGTTCCCCCTGCCAAGTATAGAGGAAAGAGTGGAGCTTGTTTTGTCTGCCAGGTATATAACAATTCTAGATTTGGCAAAGGGATACTGGCAAATTCCTCTAAAGGCCCAAAGATTGGCTGCTTTTGTCATGACATTTGGGATATACAGACCACTGCATATGCCATTTGGGTTGAAAAACGCTCCCTACATTTTCAGTAAGTTAATGGCTGAGTTATTAAAAGGTTGTGAAGGCTTTGCTGTCCCTTATTTGGACAATGTTGCTATTTTTTCCAATACTTGGGAAGATATGAAGCATTTAAATTGAGTTTTGGAAAAAATAACTGCGGCAAATTTGACCATTAAGCCATCAAAATGTCGTTTTGCTCAAAACTATGTAACGTATTTAGGGCACATCGTAGGACAGGGAATCAGACGACCAGCTGAGGCAAAGGTTAAAGCAGTTGCTGATTACCCTACCCTGAAAACAAAAACTCAAATAAGAGCATTTTTAGGTTTGGCAGGTTATTACAGCAGGTATATTCTCATGTTTTCGGTTATAGCTTCTCCATTCATGAATGCATTAAAGGGGAAAGCAAAGAAGGGGGAAATTCTTTGGACAAAGGAATGCGAAGACGCATTTATTCAGTTGAAGGAAAAATTAATGAAGGAACCCATGCTACACGCACCAGATTTTAATAGAGAATTTATAGTGCAAACTGATGCTTCCGATTTAGGGATGGGAGTAGTATTAACACAAATGGATGAGAACAACACTGAACATCCCATCTTGTACTTAAGCAAGAAGATTTCAGTGATGGAAGCTAAGTACAGCACAACTGAAAAAGAATGTGCATGTATACTTTTTGCTGTAAAAAAAAACTGCATTGTTATTTGGATGGTCCAAAATTTACTATAACTACTGACCACAACCCCTTAGTTTAGTTAAAAACTAATGCAGGCTCTAATCCCAGGCTAATGTGGGCTTTAGCCCTGCAGCCATATAATTTCCAAGTTATTCATCGACCTGGGAAGAGCCATAAAAATGCTGACAGTCTAAGCAGGTCTGCAACTTTTAAAAAATAAATAAATAAATAAATAAAAAACACTTTAACTTGTATTTATCTATGTATTCGTTTGTGAATTTTATGTATTTTAATTGTGTCACTGGCCTTGATGTAATATCACTGTACTTCTATGTGATTTTTTTCTTATGTATATGTGTAACTAACTCTTTATCTCAAATATACTTAAACATTTTGATGAGCAAAATGTTTCTTCGAAGGGGGAAGGAGCTGTAACATTCCTTCTCTGAAGAACACTTGGTCACCCACCCTAAAAAGAAGGGACAGAGGACCCTCTTCTCGCCTCAGCCAGAAGAGGGGAGTGAACTTTCCCTCCTGGTTGCAGGTGGGAGAAAAAAGATTGAGATGTAAAAGAGAAAAAGAGCGGATGCTGGTTTGCATGCTCTATTGTAGTGAAAATGTATTTTAAAGTTTTTCTAAATTGTAATCTGTACATAGTTGTATATAAAGATAAATATTTAGCCAAGAGCAGGTCTTCTTTCTTTGACGGAGATACAACTATGGTACAGCGCAAATAATTACATCTTTAAAGCATTTCATTTAGAATTGTTTTTGTTTTGATAATTATCGAAGAGGGCTAACTTTTCTTCATTGGCAGTACAACCCAAAACACAAGTAAAAGAAGTGTCTTTATCCCGATTGTTAACACAGAAAATGTTTTTAACCTATTGAATGAACAGTTTTGCTTGGAGAAAAATAAAAAATGATGATTACTTCATCCATACTAATTATGTATTTTAAATTCAAATTTTGTTCTTTAAATTTTCTTAGGCATGTGTTCCAAAAAAGCTATCTTTTTTTTTTCAAGCCAGTCCATGGGAAGCTCCTAACCAACTGTTGTTTTGATTCTTATCAGTGGCGGATAGGGCCAGCAGGTGACCAAAGCGATTTCGGGCCAATCAATCAACTGTAACGATTGAAACCACATGGATGACTCGGTGAGACAGCCCTGCGTTTGAGGGAACGTGCCTAGAATCAATACTTTCACTCAAAAGTATATTATCCAGTGATATACAAAATACACACACATGACAAATGGCAAAATCTACTAAATCACTCTTAAAATATAAATAGCTGTAAAATAAGATATGATAAAATATCACCTTCTAAGAGTTGATAAAATATTAAATTAGAACACAAAGATTTTTTTGAATGAAATGCCTCTAGAAAATCTAGTGGAATTCCATTGGTGAACTGGATTTTCTAGAGGCATTTCACATTAAAAAAAATCTTTCCATTCTAGTTAATGACCCTAATTCCAATCCATCTTTGCCTTCAGGCTTTAAAGAAAATATCAACTCTTAGAATAATTTTGTCTGCTCACGTATATTTGAAAATATTTCAATATACTGAGCCAGTAACAAAACATTTGCAGACTAAAGGATTAGATTACATCCTAGCATATAACATGGTTAGAGAGGCTACAAATTCTTTAACCCATTCAAGACCAGCGTCACGTATACGTGACGCAACAATTCCACTCCTACCAGCCCAGCGTCACGTATACACAATGCAATGATTCTGCTCCTACCAGCCCAGCTTCACATATACGTAACATTAAAACGGAACGATTTATTTTAATTTTTAAAAGCCAGTAAGTAGATGGAGGTAAGTGGTAACTGTTTTCACATGGGTTGATTCATACGGCATTTGACCTTCATGTACTGGCATTAGTTTCTGCTTTGTGCTTCTGGTTTTGATAGATTTATTGAAATAAACAAACTGGGAATCAGACTCTTTATAAGTGTGCCTGTGAATTAAAGGGGTACAGGCGTTTTTGTTTACTTAGTTAGGATTTTCTTTCTTTCTTTCTTTTCTTCTCTTTCTTTTTTTTTTTTCTATTTATTTTGAAACTTAACATAAGCTTTCTTGGTTAATTAATAAGTAACATTATTACAGAAGGGGAAAATCTCGGCTTTCTCGACACGTAATGCGGCTGGCTTACTTGCTCTCATTTCTCAGGAAAGAGCCAGAATTTTTTTTTCCCTTACTCGATTTAATAGGTCATTATATATAATGACATCATTATATTTTGATATATAATGAATTTACTTTACATATATGTAATTATATATAATTTATATATTGACGTGATCAGTAATGGATATCCTGCCAGTGGGGGGGGGGCTCTTTCTTTGATCACTTTCCGGTCATTGTGGACACTGTTTTCGATTTAGAAAAACAAGAAGTTTTCTAATATAAACCTGATGTCACACAGGGTTTGTGGATGAAATATTTCTGAGTGTCTTTTGAAGAAGTTTTGGGACATGGTTTTGGGGTTATATTCAGTTTAATTCTGTTAGCCATGGCTAAGAGACCTTACTTAAAAACTTAAAAATCTGTTCAAAATCATCGGACACTCCACCTTTCCTTCTAACTGGAAGACAGTTTCCAAAAATGTACGTTGACGGAAAAGGTAATAAAAGTAGAAGATGCATTGTGTGTACCAAGGAAAAGCAAAAGCAAACAACATATTTTATGCAATGTAGTACTATGGGTCGATCCTTGTTTTGAATTATTTTACACACAGCAGAATTTTTAATTTGGAACTTAATTACCTACAGATAATTCTTGTTCAGTTTTTTTTTTAATTTCATATTTGTAATTTTTTTTTCATGTTTATAGTATTTATTTCTGTGTGTATAGTTATGATTTTAGTATTTTGCCTGTTTAATTTATTTCTATTAATGTGATATTCTTTGTATTAATTCACATTAAAAACAAGTACATTAAATATGCAACTTCAAAAATTGAAGTCATAATATCAAAATGCTGATTTTATACTTTTTTTTTTTTTTTTGGTAAAATTAGGCGTAACTGCTGAAAATGCATGGGCCGGTTGTGACGATCCATTTCAGCGGGTCCATGACTGCGCTGGTTCTTAAGGGGTTTAGAAACTTCAATTTACTATTTAACACATCAAAATCGTTTGCAGCAGATTGAAATAATAATCTAGAAAGGCTGGGTTGTGATATAATTATAGAAGAAGAACTACTAGTAGAGATGCCCAAAAGTGAAGCTAATGAGCAACGAGAATCGTCCAACTATAATTTCAATTGCCCTATCAAACAATTCGAAGTTACCGTCTTTAATTTTATCATGGATAACACCATTTCATTGATGGAAAGTAGGTATAAAGGGCATAGGAAGTTATGTGAAGACATATCACGTCTCGATCCCAAAAACTTTTCTAAGCCATTGTCGCTGAACTCTTTCAACTATTTATCTATATTATTAGGGCACTATGCTTGTGTAACAATTGATAATCTTAAGGATGAATATCAGGACCTAGTAATTAAATAAGAAATACTAAAAAATTCAATTGAAAAATCATTTTGAATCTGGTACTGAGTCAGAAGAAGAAAGTGCTCTATCTATTAATGAGCATTCATCCAAAGCTAAATGCAATTTTTGAACAAATTGCGTCTTGTGTGTATATAAATTACTCTGGAAATATAATTTATATTGTAATACCTATGCCAATGTCTTTTTTTTTTTTTCTTTTTGCTTATGAGTTTGTACTCATCCTTTCTATAAGGCAAGTTGAATGCGAAAGATTTTCAAAATTAAAAATTGTAAAAAGTAGATTAAGGAATACTATGAAGCAAACTAATTTGGATCGTTGCTATTGATGAACGTAGTGAAGGTAATTTTGGCTAAAGCAAAAACTGAAGATATAATGGAGAAAAGATTTGGCCAGGCACCTGAAATTAAAAAATATTTAAATTTCTAATTATGAATCAGCCGCTGTTTTGTTTATATAATTATTTAGTCACTGTTATTTATTGTTTGTAGTTTATTTGTACTTATAAATATAAATTTAATAAATACTATATTATAATCTCATTCATATAAAGCAAATTTAAATTTTGAATTATGTAAATTCAATTGGAAACAAAATAAATTCATAAATTTTTGCTGTGAACTAATTTGCAATATCATTAAATTCAGAAAACATAAGTAAATAAAGTGCAAGCATGTAAATACAAGGAGGGGAAAATAAAACAATCCTAAAATTTATCTTAAAAATGTTTAAAAAATTTTAATAAATTTTAATTTGCATAAGGTGAATAATTGTTGAGCAGACAGGAGACAGATCTTTTAAAGGGGAAGTTCCCCCCCCTCAATTCTTCAATTAGTCAATTCGTGTTTCATCACCGATATAAGTATGGGTAAAGAAATACACAAAATCAAAAGTAGTGATATATTAAAATGAGAAATTTAATAGTTAAAGAATTTTCAAGAAATTTAGAAAACAAATCTACTACAGGAAAAAATTATTATAAATTAAAAGTACATGCAAAGGTATATTTTTATTTTATAAAATTAATTTTTATGATGATGACAATGATAACTTATATAATGACATTTCATATGGGGCTTAAGGGCTGACATATTTTTTCTTGGCAGGGTGATTTCTTTGGCCAATATGCCATTGGTCCTGATTTATAATTTCTTAAGTTTCATGAACCTGAAATGCAAACAGTTTTTAATGCTCATTTGTTGAGTGGTTACTTTTGCTCAAAGATGAATTCTAACTGTTGATGCTGATAATTCCTTTTCCGTCTGTTCTATTGTCCATTTTTCTAAATTGTCTTCCAAAACAGGCCAGGCTTTGACTCCAGTTTGACAAGATCTTTTATTCTTAGGCACTTTTTATAAGCTACAGAGTTCACGCGAGTTCAAACTTGGTGCCCTGCCTTTTTAGCGCAACTTGAACGTTTGTATCAGGCTAAAATGTTGCAGTGAATTCTACGTTAACTGTTTCACTTGTGCATGACTTACGATTTAAACTAGCAAAATTCTAAAGACAGAGAACAAGTAAAATTCCCTCCAAATAAGCCACAGACTGAAATTTTAAACTTTTAGACCCATATAAACCATGGCTTATTTACCCAAAATTATGGTATATGAAAAAATAATAAAATGAGCCTTACCTTTTCTAATCATGTATCTCTTGCATATGGTGAATAAATGTATTTTGTTGCTTTCAAAAATTGGATAACGTGATTCCTTGATGATAAATTAGCCCCTTCCCCAAATACCCATGTACTATTCACATGCTTTCTACTATATTTTTCTTTCACCCAACTTTCATCAATTTCAACCATACTTCCGAGACCTCAAAGTACATCATTCTCTCTCAACCACTTCTTCATATACATATCTCTCTACAAAACAGCTTCCTGTCTGCCACAGTAGGGGGACTTGCACTTACATGCAACTCATCCATAATTAACTGATTTGTATCTTTCTTATCCTGCAAATATGTTAGTTGGAAGATCAGATTTACAAGTGTTAAAGATGGGCAAAATAGCTCTTTTATAGGATCGAATCATTTACTCACTGAAGTGAACCTATGTAGTAAAGTAAAATATCAAGCGGGCTGTATTAATGAAAACATATTTATTGAATATTGAAAGAACAGCCCCCCCCAAAAAAAATCAAGTCAACACACAATATTTTTTTTTTACTTTCGTCATATAACTAGGGCAAGTTAATTTGCATCAGCCTGTGGTTGCCATCTAGTTTTGAAAATGTGAGCCTAAACATTCTGCCCACCATTAAAACACAATTTCAATTAATTACAGTTTTAAACACAAACTTTTTAAACAAAATAGAATGCAGACATTTTTGAAACTGCTAATCAAAATCATACTCAAGAGTCTATATCAGTTAATAATTTATATCATATTTAAGAATTTGTTTCATGGTTCAATAAAGGACAAAGCTTAAGGATAAGCTCTTGAAAGCAGTTCATACCATTACTGCACGGATCTTACCATCACTTTCAGAATGGAGTCTAATGACTCTTCCCATATGCCACAACAGTGGTGGAATGTTTTCTTCTTTGAGTAAAACAAGATCGTCGACCAAGTCTCTTTGTGATCTTTGCCACTTAGGACTTTGTTGCAGTTGGAAAAGGTACTCTTCTGACCACCTGTTCCACAAATGTTGTAGGATGGATTGACACAATTGCCATCTATAGGAGGAAGGCTCTTGCGAAAGCTCCTGCTATGGTAAGTAGAAACTGGAGCTCCAATCAGAAAGTGGCTCAGTGTGAGAATTTCTAAATCTATAGGATCCTCAGACATTGCTGTCAATGCACATGAGTTCAAGCAGGATACGACCTGAGTAATGAGTGTAATGAACTCGGGATATGTTAGTATTACAGATTCTACACATCAACGAAAGTGATGTTTCATTTCATTATGTTGTGTGAGGATTTTTGTCATTGATGTTATATTTATCCCAGTGATCAGATTGAGTGATCTGCATTTCAGGACTGTTATTCAAGTTATTGGTGTGTGTAGGATGTCATTTCATACCAAACTGATGATGCTGTATGCATTTTGCCCTTTTTCACTCTATCATAGTTTTTGCAGCATCTGGAGGCACTGCGGTCATTCTCATATGGTAAGGTATAGATACTATATTATAGAGAATCATGATTTCTTCAACTCTAGCTTCCTTCATTCAGGAGTGTTTGTCCTCCGGGGAAACCCCGGAATTCCGTGGATTTTGAACTTCGATACCCGGAAATTCTGCGGATCGTCGTTCAAAAGGAAGTAGGAATAATAATGAATTATTTATTTTGGTCTGGGTAATTTTGTTTGCTTTGAAAGCAGAAAACGCAAGGTCTGTGTGTGTGGTGAAAACTTTTCCTTTCTTTCTCCAAAGGCAGTGAAAAGGGGGAAAAACTTCTTTTTTGTTTTTTCCTTATTGCGAGTTATGACTCATTCCCCCGGTTCTCGGACATTCTCTTCTGGATTCTTTTCGGGAAGTAGGTGCGGCAGAAAAAAAAGGGAGAGACTTCGTTCGACCAGATGTGCGATCACGTGACTCTGGGTTCAAAGGTCTTATCTCTCCTGGCGTGACACCAATAAGTAGAGAAGGGGGATTTTTCGCCGTATTAGCTATTTATCATTGATCGCTTCTCAACTTTTTTTTCTCCGCTGTGTAAAATTTTCATTTCATTTATTGATGCATGTGTAAATTTTTCGTTTTGTTTATTGAAATATTTTTTTTTTATTTATGTACGCAAGAGAATTTCATTATGAAATTTCTCAATATAAATAGTGATATTATACAATTAGAAGAAGGTGTCCAGAATGCATTTAGGTGGAATTGGATTGAATGGAGAGATGGTAATGGGGATACAATTGGCACATGGTGCAAGAAAATAAATGTTGCTGGACAAGCATATTGTGTTTTTTGTAACTCGCTGCTGCTCAAGTATGGTGGGGAAGGATTCAAGGCTTTCACAAATCATTCTAAAACTTACTGGAGACTGATGCTCGGCCATTGGATATAGTGACAAGAAAAGCACGGCAAGAGGTATTAATAACTTCGTTTATCGCCGAAAATTCTCTTTCTTTCAATGTAGCTTCCAATTTAATTGAACTCTGCAAACACTTGAATCGTGATCATATGGCACTAAACTCGTTGGAAATGTCCAGGACTACTGCATGTTATAAGATGAAATATGGGCTCGCAAAAACTATTAAGGAAAATATCATTAAAACTTTAAAGGAGACTCCATTTTCTCTAAATTTGGATGAAAGTACTAGCAATGCTCAAGAAAGTATACTGGCAATATTGGTGCAGTTTTATGACAACAATCAAAATGCAGTAAGTTGTAGTTCATCATTTTGCATCTTTAGAGATGGAATCTTGCAATTCAGAAGCTGTTTTTAAAGCAGTTGTTCATACTATTGAAGATAATAATATTCCATGGGAAAACTTAATTAGTGTATTAATGGACTCATGTAATACCATGCGTGGAAAAAAAAAGGGTGTTGAAACCAGACTACGATCAAACAAAGCACCCCACTTATTAGATATTGATGGTGACACATGTCACACAGCTAATAATTGTGCAAAAAAAATTTGCTTCATGTTTTGATAGATACTTAGAAGATTTGTTTGATGACATCTATTTTGATATGAAAAGCTGCAGTAAAAGAGAAAATTTTTTCAAAATCTGTGAATCCCTTGCCATTAAAAAACTTAAGCCCTTGAAGAGACCAGATCATAGGTGGGTGTACATTTTATGTGTTTTAGAAAGAATCAAAGATCTGTGGGATGCTCTTATTGCATTTTATTTTCACTACTTGGATAAAACTGATAAATGGATTATTTTTCTTATGTTGAAACTGTATACAATAAAAGAAATATTTCTGCAGCTCATAAAAAAATTGTTGAAGGGGTGCATTCTTGCTTGCATTCCCAACAACTCGCAAAGGATGCTTTAGCTCAGAAAAAAAAAGAATACTAAATGGGTTATTTGTTATGCAAAACAAAACTTTATTGCATATGACATTATATTCAGCAGTATTACCAGAGTTCAACACATATATTAAATTATTTGAAACAAAAAAACCAATGCTTCATTTAATACATTCCAGTATTTATAAATTGATGGCAAAATTTTTCTCTTTTTTTATGAAGCCAGAAAATATAGAGTGCACATCTTATAATGATTTATTAAAGGTTGATGTCACAAATCCAGAATTCCATCTACCTAGCAAAGTAATATTTACTGGTGCAGAAGCTTCCACTCTCCTGAAGAAATTATCAAAAAATCATCCAATAGCAAAAGAATTCCAAATTTCTCTGATGAAAGCTTATACTAATACAGCACAGCATGTGAAACAGAAATTACCCCTTAAAAATTCATATCTAATTAGTTTTACAGCATTAGATCCAGAGCTAAGAGGTAAAACCAGTACAATATTAGCTTTTGAAAAATTATCATCTTTTATGTCCCATATTTTTAGTGATAATGAAAAGTCAAAAGTAGAAGCTGAAATAAGGTTATACCAGAGTGATATTGATATCACCAAAGAAATGCTCTACACATCTGATGAAAGTGGAAATCAAGTCAAGTGAACAATTGATAAATATTGGTCTAAAGTTTTTAATTTAAAAGATGATTTCACAAATGATTATAAGTATTCTACATTGGCTAAATTGGTCAAAGCCTGCCTTAGCTGCTTCCATGGCCCATTAGTGGAAAGTGCATTCAACTTAATGGATACACTTGTCACTGACTATAGAACCTCTCTTAAAATTGATTCCATAGATGCAGTGCAGACTATTAAATATGATTTAATGGCTTCTAAAGAAACCTCATGTGAAAAATATGGCTAAAAAAATCCAATGACTGATCCAATTCACAAAGATCTCTTACTGAATATGAACAGAAGTTGGAAAACATATCAAGAGGACTTAAAAACATGTATTTCAGATGAGTCATCTATAAAAGTCTCTGAAAAACCTTCTACATTAGCAGAAAAGCAAACTGCTTCTACCTCTGCATGTGCAGTTCTCGAGGAAATTTCTTCAACTGTAAATGAGGAAAATAAAAGTCAACCTTCCTGCAATTATGAAGTTCACCACAAAAGAAAGACAAGCCCACAAACATCAGAAAATAAAAAAAGCAGCAGGAATTAAATAATTTTTTTTTAAGAATTAATTCAGGTAATTTAAAATATTTACATAAAATGTAGTAGTTTATATGTTTGAAAATTTATGATTATTAATTTTGCAAAAAAAGTAATTCATTGAACTTTTATAATTAGGTCATTCAATACTTCATAATTGTAATTTTTCATTTCTGTCCCCCCCCCTTCTCGAAACTCCAAAACGTCGGTAGTAAGTCCGTAAAAGTTTCAGGGGATTTTTTGGGTCCCACAAACACCCCTGGCCATGTATGCACCATGCTGTGTCAGGTACTGTGTGAATTGTGAAGAGCTGCTATTTTAATTCTGGTTTACTTTTGGATAAAAATTATACAATCTTCTACTTGTAGTGCTCGACTCCCAGTAGTTTTGCCATTGTTTCATTAATTCACATTTGAGAGTGGTTTTCAGACAAGAGTTTGGAAGGGGCACGTTAGTGCTACTCGCATGGGGCTTGTTAACTGCTCTTTTGGCAATTACAGGAGCTGCTTCGTTTCTTTTAATCCATGCATGGGCTGGAACCCAATATACCCTAGGAATGTCAACTGCAGACACCTTGGGTTGCCAATTTTGGAAAATTTTCATAGTTATCCATGATTTTTTTATTAGACTCACAAATTACTGGTAATGTTGATTTTGATATTGCTTTCATCCTTCTTGGGTTTTTGAAATGATAAACAAAAAGTGGCTTTAATTTGAAGTCTTCATTGGGGTCAGCACCCAGGAGAAGTGGTAAATATGATCTGCTCATGCTGCATAATTCTTGCATGTTTTGGGATATTATTTTTATTTCAAGGTGGTGCTAAGAATTTAGAACCCCAGAGTTCATTTTTGACATGTGTTCTATTGTTTTAAAAAGGGGTAAAATGCTAGTCTATCTTTGTAACATTTGTGCCGTATGTGAGCAAAGTTTTTTTTTTTTTTTTTTTTTTTTTTATGATATAGTTCGAAAAATTAAAATGCAGGAATCCCCCCTCAATGATGGTGCCTGTTCTATTATACCATTCTCTGTAAAGAAGAACATATCAAAAGGAACTCTCACTGAAGATTAATGTTATACAATATAGAAACAGACAGACTAAATATTCTCTAAAGTACAGTACATGATCATTTGAAGAAGATTGTGTGTGTAAGCTGCTACGATGTGTAGGCATCCCATGCTTCCAGGAGATGGTTTCTTTTCTAGATTGTCAAACAGCATCTTGATAACTTCTTTACAAATAAACCTAGTGACTTTAAAAAAAAAATAGTTAAAAAAAAAGGAATTTTTCAGCTACGGGTGGGATGGCAAAAAGTGATAGAACAAAGTGGTGCGTATGTGATTCAATGAAATTTTCTTAGATTTTTATACTGCTTTATTTGTGTTTATCATTAAAAAAACACACAACTTTCTGAATAACCCAATGCGTTAAGAAAAGGGAAGTTTTATGCCAGATCAACTTTTGTCATTCAATACTATTTTAACCCTTCAAATGGCATGCAACTTTCATTAGTTTGTGAAATTTATTTCCGTTTTAGAGACAATAATTAACAATAATTTTTTTTTTAATATTTTGCTCTGCCATTTTCTTTAAAATCATCCTCATCAGTTAAAGGTTGTGAAAACATAAATAGTAAATTTAAGTCCAAAATCAAGGTAAATAAATGGATTATGTGTAAGTGTAGTACTTTGCAAGTCAGTATTGGCATTTGAGTCATTTCAAATGTCCTTTATCTCTTCACTCAAAATCATGCTGATTCAGCTACTTCTTTTTCTCATCAAGATCCCTACTGAGGTAATCTTTCCAGTTTCACCCCCTTTCTGAAAAAGTCAGCTGCTGGGACATTTTCATTATTGTTCTAAATTGTTTTATTCTGATGTCATTTATTTAAATTTGCCCTTTCATAGTTGCATGTGCTTCTGTTTTAAACTTAAAACATGACTATGGGTTTATCAAAACCAGATATGTGCAGTGAGCTCTAATATCTGAAGATAACTCATTTGCAATAAAGATAAATTTAGAAAATAATAAGTGCTGGATTTTCATAGAAACTCACTGCAGTGAAACTTAATTGGACAAATTTTGAAGGTAATGTGTTGCTGAGAGAAACCGTATCTCTAGTCAGAATTTAAACTCAACTTCTGACTCATGTTTAGTTTTTGAGCAAAATGTAATTTCAGCTGGAGTCCCAGGTAAAATGAGCTCTTTTACTTTGTTGAGTAATTGATTCAGGGTACCAAAAAATGTAAATTATCATCAACTTAATTTAACTGTTATTGACTTTATCTTTGAACTAAAAATTTTATTGCTAAATTTTTATTGTTTCATTAATTATTATTTCATGTACTTATTTTTGTTCACAATTTCTAATGGTTTTCCACAGGGCTTGGCATTCCTAACTTTAGTAATTAAGCTCTACTTGTATTTGTAACATTGGTAAGATGGATATAGAAGAATATTGTGCACCTTCTGTAAGATAACCATCACAGATCCAGATGATTTTGATCTTCTGTAGAGGTGATGTTTTTTATGTTCTTCAAAATATTGATCACTGTCAGAGGTGGTCATCTTAGAAAGGTTTTAACTTTGAGGGCATATGCCAAAAAAAAGGGCTCTGTGATAAATTTATTCCAGTTGAAGAAGTTAAGGGTATCTTCTCGCCAGTGCAAGTTTTGGGATAGGATTCATATCAGAAATCCCTAGATTTGAGTTTGAAATTATCAATATTCAGACACTGGCTTAATCCATTAAAATATTGATTTATTCAGTTTCTTTGAGATGAAATACCTCTGAAGCAGAAAATCACAGGGTGTTTATAAATGAATGGTCCAGGTTTAAAAATTAATGATGAATTGATGCATTATTTTATATGGGCAAACCTTATAGCATAAGCAACGACAACTGTTCAAGTTTTCGATCCATTAATCACAATTCTTTTGTATGTGTAGCCTTAATCACACAACACACATCTACACAGTTATCAAATTCTTCCAATATTTGGTGTAGCATGTTTGCCTAGGCGGTCTACATTGCATGTTTTATCCCACCACAAACTTCCTCAAGGGATATGAGTATTGGCGGTACGTAAACTTGGTCTTTAACGTAACCCCCAAAGAAAGAAATCATGGTGTTAAATCCGGCGAACAGGGTGGCTGGAGGAGAAGGTTGTTGTCTCAGCACGTCCAAACCAGCATTCGACACTGATTAAGAAGCTCTTGTATATTCCTGTGAAAATGGGGTAAGCCATCCAGTTTTAAAATGTAATCATCATAATTGGTGTTCAACTAGGGTAACATCCTGTATGTCTAGAACTTTTTTAAGTCATCAATCACAGTTTTTTGTTCAAAGAAAGATGGGCCATATACTTTCTCGCAGGACACCGCACACAAAGTGTGTATGAAACTCACACTGCACTGAAACCACTGATCTGTATACCTCAAAATGGAGCACACAGAGAGCCTATTCCTGTTTCGGTGCCATCTTGGTTACTGACACTGCAACTACACAGTAAGCATAACAAGCAAATAGCAGGTAGCACATGACAAACTTGAACAGTTGCCCATGCTTATGGTGTAGGTTTTATATGGGTAAGGTAATACATTAATTTATTATTAATTTGTAAAGCCACACCATTCATTTATAAACATCCTGTATTCCTCTCCTTAATGAATTAATTTTAGATAATTTTCTGCTGTATTATCTAAGTAGTATAATTAAATTTGAGCTAAAATAACATGCCAAATGATGATTATTGGAGAAGTTAAGGCAACAAGAATCACTGTAATATTCATAAATTTGCAGGACTAATTGTGAAGGTTTGAATATAGAATCCCCTTCTTTAGCTGCAGAAGTGCAAACGAAGAACAAGAAGCCAGTGGGAGTCAAGCTATTGGTGCCCTCTATTGATGAAAAATGAAAACAGCTATGAAATAATTTGCTTAAAAGCTCAGCTGGTTCTTTTTAGAGAAGAAACCAAAGCTATAGTCAGAACTTAAATTTGAATGGAGCTGGTAATATATTGAAAAAAAAAAACTGATAGTTAATTTTAAAAAAATATTATATTGCACTTAAAATCTCTCCTAGAGCAGAATGCTATTAGAACAATTAGTCATTTATTTAAATTTGAAGGAAATTACATAATTATATTAACTATAAGAAAGAAAATTATAGCCTATTCTTTCATAGTAACTACTGGTAGTGATAAACGTAAATAAAAGTTTATGTTCATAAAAGTTCTGTTTCGGAAGATCATCTCTGTAAGACAGTCGCAACCACAGAAGATTCAAATCCTTTGGAGCCATGGGAGGTCATCTTGGAGAAGACTTGCAATGCAGTCAAAAGTCGTTAATCCGGACTCATCGGGACTTCGGCGATTTCGGATTATCGATTTTTCCGGATTATAGATCATCAGTTTAAATTTCATAAGATGGCATGCAGAAATTCTAAAATTAAAAATATGAAACCGTAATTTATGAAATAAAGAACAATTACAATCTAAAGGGTATCAAAATTTACAAAAAAAAGAAAAAAAAAAAGAAAGCTTAATATTTATTTACTTTATTAAACATTTCTTTCAATGTAAGTTGTTTAAGTTGCTTCGTTTTATGTGATAATACTTTCTCTTTAATTCTATAAACAGACATAATTCCTTGTTCAGTTACAAAGTTCCGCTGTTCAAGTCCTGTTAATTGCTGTACCGAGAATACCGACTAACTTGTCAATCGAAATTTTTTTGTTTTCACTAACCTCTCTGTCACATTCTTCATGTCTTTATCCATTTTTAGCAGCAATTCCACTTTTTGTTTGTTGGACATCGAAACATACTTTCGTTTTGTAGATCCTTTGGAAGTTCCAGCATCGGAAAATCTATTTGACATAATCGAAAGTTCAAGTTTACTTTTATAAAATTGCTCTTACAGTCTGCAAAAAATAATAAGCGCGATCCAATTCGAAGATTAAGGAACAACGCAATCATTAACATTAACTGAAATAGATAATTAGATAATTTTAGCTTACACCGTCCGTTATACATTAAACGCGCAGGCGAAAACGTATTCTGCTCTTGCGCACATGCATATGCACAGTAGTCAAGGTCTTACGCGCACGCGTAAAACGCATGTGCCAACGCGGCGCATGCGCAGAAAGTTTTTAGCTTTGAGGTCCAGATTATAGATCATTCCGGATTATGGGTGTCCGAATTAACGACTTTTGACTGTACTTGTTTTAAAGCATGTATAATTAATCTTAATTATGCATTTCTTGCATTCTCCCATCTTTTATGTCATGGAACCATAATTCCATTACTCTAAAGGTAAATGAAACTAAAAATGATCAGTATATTTTTAAAAACAATAAAATTTCAGATAAACATATTTTGCATGTGCCTGAAATCCAGTTTTCTGTAATTGTAGAATACATTGTGAAAAGGAGGTGATTGGTAAATATAAGAAATGGCAGGTGAGAGCAGTAAGGGGTACATCAACTAAATTATTTTTAATTGATGAAAGCCAACATTTTCTATTCAGAAAGTAAATTTTTGAACAGAGGATAAAAGTAGGAAGGTTGAAATAGTATCAAAATAGGATTTAAGAGGGTTAAAACTTAATAAGGAAACTGTTAAAGTGTAGTATTCTTCATCCTGCACATAAGCTATTGGATATTTAAAAAAAAAAAAAAAAAATGATGAAATGTTTTAGTAGTACTTCAGTAATTAATAAAACTTTGATATGAATAGTACCAATTTAGAAGTGAAGTTAAAAATAGTTCAACTTTTAAAGGAGTGAATTGCAAGCACACTGGCTTCTTTGTCACTTGAATATTTGCTTAAATAAATGCTGATGTTAAACTGGTTTTCTTTTTGAAAATTGTTTAATGTTTCTGTAATTTTAATAGGTGAGAATTATATATATGTGGAAAGTATATTTTTACTTTAGGTATTTTATTTACAGCATTACATTACAGAACCTAAAACCAAAACACTTTTTGCATAACGGAGAAGCAGAACATTCAGAAATATTGTTACTCACTAATAAACAATACATAAATAAAAATTAACTCTCAATGCCATCTTAGGCTTAACTTAGCTTAGTCTTAGGCTTAACTTAGCTTAGCATCTTAACCCAACTTAGCTTAACACATTCGCTGCCAAAGTTGATATGGTGCATCTGTTTGCATGCACCAAGAATACACATAGCTACGAGATGCATACTCGTAGTTGACAAGCAAATTCAGTCTGCCAATTATGAATATTCTTGTGGTTGACAGTGAACCTGTTAATTTCTTCTATTAAATTCAGAAAGTTAAATCAAAATAGCATTTTAATAGTTTATGCCCTTTTACTGAACTAAAATAATTACTTAGCACATTAGACACTACGTTAAATTATGTAGTGTCTAATGTGCTAAGTAATTCTCAAACATATTAAAACTTCCTTTTTCCCCAATGGTAAACATATTTTTAATCATATCTTCTGTATTCTTTTCTGAAGTTACAAAATTATATTAATATTGGGTTTTAACGAAAGTTTCCTGCCACCACAAGTATCGTCTGCACAAACAGTTAACATTAACATGTTTAATCTTTTTTTTTTTTTTTTTTTGGTCAAACGATTTTTGGCATTTGAAAGAAAGAGATTTCCTTTAGAACATTGTGTTATGTAATTTGTAAAAAAAAGTATCATTATTATTAAGTACACGGGGTCTAAAATGGAACTATCCCGCTAATAGATTAGAACCATCATTTACCTCCAGTTCTGTTGCAAAAGTCAGCTACAGAATGTCACAAAATCATGTGTACAGTTTCGTAGTGGCTAATCGCACCGACGGTGCGAATAGCCAAGAGGCTATTCACACCACCTACGTTCGCGCATGCGCACAGTCAGCCCAGAAACCAGCATTTTATGCCGATTTCCGTAACGCAGGCGGTGACCAGAGCAAAGGCTGTTAACTCTAACTCAGCAATAGAAAAGGTTGTTAATAGTTCACCGGCAAGAGAATAATTTGCGAGTAGTAATTATCAGTTACAAAGATGAGTTCAATCTATATACATGATAATGTTCAGGAAATTATTAGATAAAATAGGGATTTAATGATGGTTCTAATTGCAAGCGAGGATGTGTAATTAGTTAAAAAATCCTTAATGTATTGACAAAAAAGCTACAGAAATTACTTAAATTCTTTTATTTAACAAAGAAATTTTTATGTAAACTTAGACCCTAGTGCTATAGCATGGACTGTCAGAATTTATAGTTCAATAAGAAAACTTACTGAAAATTATAATATTCTTATACATTCATTACTTTTTCAGTATCCACACATGTTTATAGGTTCAATTGCCATATTTCAAAATCGAAGTTATTTATGAAATAAAACCTTATAAAATCTGATAAATCATTTGTGTGTGCAAATTTTTAAATCTAAATCTCTTACATTAAATTATTTCTGTCTTTTAAATTTTAAATTACATCCCATTATTTATTTCAGTTTAATTTATTAATGTGTTTGTACTAATATTTCAAAGTTTTTTTAACTACTTTTTGTGTCTTGAAAATGCCAAGTATTTTCATAAAAAAAATACACAGGCATACAGAATTGTTACTAACTTATTTCCTGTCTACAGTTTCTACACAGAAATCCTCTGTCTAATTTTTATTATCTTTTCTCAGGGGAAAATTTTCAAAGAAGAATGAATTAAAGTCTTGATTGCGCAAAACACATCTTTGAAGCTAAATGTATTCTAAGAAGTACAAAAAATGTAAACAAGATTTTGTCTGCCCCCCCCCCAAATCAGTCATTCAAAATATTCAAACCGTTCAGGAAAACGATAAATATTGCGAACATAAAAATCTGCCCTTTTTTATATATACTTTAATAAAAGGAAATGTGTTCCTTCTTTTTATAAGAAAAGGAACCCATTTTCCTTTCAAAACTTTTGAAAGTCGCCAACGCTAAAAAATGATAAATTGCGCCAAGGTATTAACGCGCCTCTTTTTTAAAAAAGATTCACTACAGGTAGTTCACGTACGTAGAATCCGTTCTTTTCGATTGGGTTCAAATGACAGATCTGACAACTCAATGCGCATGCGTGGTTAATGTTGGTGCAAATAGCATCTGCCGTACAGCTTTAGGTACTAATGTTGTATCATATGACACTGTGAAGGTTTGGTACCGAAAACTGAAAACCAAGAACTATGACATTGAAGAAGCAGAGCGCTTTGGTCGGCTTACTGATGTTGATGAGGCTCGTCTGCAAGAATTTGTGGAAGAAGATCAATATGCAGCCACTTGAGAGCTTCTTTAATCATTCATTTAAATCAGATCATGATTTGTTCTGCTGCCATGGTAAAAATTTATAGATATATGCAAAAGCATACTTTTACTGTATATGTTTTTATGAACCAGTTTCACTTAGAAATACTGCTGTTGTCACCCACTTACAAATAATTACTGAATAAAAATTACAACATTGCAAAAAAATCAATTTTGCATTTTAAATTTTAAAAGATTAACTTTGCATTTTCTAATAAATATCCAGTCGTGATGTGCATTGAACTCCCTAAGGTATGTTAGGTATTGCATTCTATAAACCTTTATGTAACTCAAATTAATTGCACATATGCTGAATTTGTAATTAAGATGAATTTATAAATGAAACATTGTGTAGCAATATTTACTTAGCTATAAACTATGAAAATTTAACCAGCGACTAAAAGAACATAGTGAAATAACTATTTCCAAATAAATATATGCCCTGTGATGGCTAATTTAGCTCTGTTGTGACAGAATTGGTGCTGGAGGTAGATGGTTGTGCAGAGAAATTCTGTGGCAACTTGTACTCCTCTCAGTGTTGAAGGTAGTTGCAGTACTCTTAGTATTATCTTGATTGTTGTTGTAAGTAGCATCTCTGTCTAGAGTAGATTATGTAGTTTTATACTTTCTGTCATTGTAGATGGCCTTATAGCTGGATATATCAGAATGGATATGGCTACTAACATTTTTTAATCACACAGTGTTCCTATTATACTTTCTAGTTTTGCTTACATTATGTCTATCATGTTAAAAGCCTTGCCTAGTCCTTTTGTTGCAAATTCCTCATGTCTGCAGTTGAAGGTTCAATTGGTATAATATTTTTAATATTAAAAACAATTATTATTGCTATTTTAAGGGTAAATAAACAATAAAAAATAATAATGATACAAAAAAGGCTAAGCTAATCATGTGAATCTTGTTTGAATGCCAAACGGGTAGGGTACAAACTGCGCCAAATTTCATCGAAAATCCCCGTCCCCCTCTTTTCTAATCCACGAACTGCGCAACGTTTCCTGCCCCCTCATTTCTTTCCAAGAAGATTCGGTGCTACAAAAAGTCGTTTATTACCGTTAATGGGACATTCTATTGAGACTGCAAGCCTTTATTTTCATTTTTCAATATTTTAAAAATTGTGCATGTAAAACAAATATTAATTTAAAGTCTGGTGTGGGCTAAAAAATAAATTTCTTTTACACTCATTTTAAAGTTTTATGATCCTTAAAGGAATGATGAGCCAGATCTTTTTTATTCTCTGTAAGATTTAAAAACTTTCCAAGTTGTAGATTTTAGTCGCTGATAATATATATATCAGTTTTGAATAGTAAAATTGAAAGATTAATGACATATCCAAAACTGATACATAATCAACGTATCAAATATCGGATTTGTAGCTCACCTTAAATAAGTTTCTTGTCTAGATAAATATTAACAAATCTTCTTAGATAGCAGAATGGTTTTAACTTTCAAATTTACCATTTAAGTAAACAGTTCTAATTTAATTATAAACATTATCTTTATTAAATCTAAAAATTGGACTTCTTAAGTCGTTCTAAATTCACACTAATAGTATTGCAATATATTCCCGTATTAAGCTTTCCATTTTTAGTCATTGAAGTTATTGTAAGGTTATTTAACTTTGTTACAAATTCCATATTTTAATACTAGAAACGTTTAAATATTTATTCTGTTTTCCACCTGATGTACTTTGGCATACATTTAATTTCTAATACACATTTAATTAATAATTATGAGCATCGGCAGAATTTTCATAATTAACAAAATAAATAAATAAATAAATAAACTCCCTTATATTCATATCCTGGGATTTTCAATTCCTTTTAATCCATTTCTTTTTCACATATTGTTGCACTGTACTCAAGTTTTCATGTATGTAGAATTTATATACTTTGTATTGTATTTATGCCAATTTATATTTAAATGATAATTTTTACAAATTCTTGCATCACAACTCTAGTTAACAGAAGATGTTTCTAACACCTTGTCAAAGCTTAATCTTCAGCATGTAGCTTATTTTCCAACCTACTTTCAGGCTGAATTATTTGTAAAATTAATTACTTGAAATTACTTGTTAACAAAGATGGTCGCTAAAAATATTTCTGACTGTTGTAATTTATAATGCAACGAGTTCATGTGATGTATAATATAATTCATTTATAATTTTTTCAGCAGTATTGAAATTAATAGCAGATACTGATAATGATATACAGGGTGTCAGAAAAGTCTTTCCTTGATTACATAAGTTGATAACTGAGGCTAGAAGTAAGATACAAATATGAAACTGGTGTCTAATTGTTTACAAACTATCAAAGTTTTTTTCACACATCAGTAAACTTCCACATGAGCAACCTTGGTAGCACGTAGCACATCTAGGCAATATTCAATTTCCGTCCACACATTAGCCAACATCACTGGAGGGATCGATTCAACGACTGTGGTTAACATGGCTTCTTGGGCACTGCACCTCATCCACTACTTACGTACTGCGAACCTAAAACAGGAAAAAAACTTTGATAGTTTGTAAACAATTCGACACAAGTTTCATATTTGTATCTTACTTCTAGCCCGAGTTATCAATTTATATAATCAGAGAAAGACTTTTCGGACACCCTGTACATTTAGATTACAATGATTTAGATTGCCATTGCCTTCTTCACTCATGCTTTTATGCTACATTCCTGATATTTCATAATGGCATACAGGTAAGTTTAACTCATTCACCAAACATGTAAATCTCTAATTCAGCCCACTTTTGTTCTTACGTGTGCTGTATCTTCAATTTTCTTTAATATATTGTTCAGCCTAATTTCAAAAGGTCTTGTGGAAAAGTCACTAAACATTGGTAGTTCGACCCGAGTTTCTAGTCCCAGTGATCCCCCAAGCTCTTTCTTTTTTTTTTTTTGTACTTATTTACTGTATAAAAATATTGCAAAAATTTTCACCTTTACCTTAGCATATCTTTTTACAAATCCCTCTAATAAGAAAAAATAAGGGAAAAAATTAATGAACTCAGTTTCGGTGATTGATACCTCGGTGCAAATTTTATGTAACATTTTCCCAAAAGCATAGAGTTTATATGGATATCAATAAATTAAGGATTATTTCTCAATCTAATTTTCTTAACATGTTTATTCCAGAATTTTCTTTTCACAATGTAGCGCTTAACTTTATGAGTTTTCTATAATCATTCAATTTCTCTAGCCATGGCAACTTTGCATACCTTCTGACAAGAAGTTATATTTTTAACCACTGTGTTTTAATTCCTGTTGACTATTAGTACATTATTCACTTGTTTCACAAGTGCAACTTTTATTTTATACGCAAATCTACGTAAAATAGGATTAAAACTTCAGTTATACGGAGCTCCTGATCGATTGCTTGTTTTAGATTGGATGAAATTAAGCTTAATGTTACTGTTAATTAGCTTGTTATTAATTTAATTGTATGTTTCTAACTAATTATATGTTCAGGTATTTCCAAGTATATTACACAAACTTTTGCATCCTAATTTTTAGTTTTTGGTTAAAAAAATAAGCTTTTATTTATTGAGAGGCCTGATTGATTATATTAATTTGCAGTACTGTTTATCTAATTCTTTTCTTCTAGATAAATTTTAGAAAAACTTCTTAGCGTAATATTTTAAATTTATTTACAATTTATACGTCAGTGATCCAAATGCATAGTAATGTTGTTATAATAGATTTCATGCTAAGCTTTTTATTTTAAATTTAACTATTAATTTCTGCAAACATTTACACAATTGCTTTAATTAATGAAAACTATTTTCTAGCACACTGTAACACACTTTGATATGGAATAATTTTTTTGCACTCTATTAAATTTTCCAGTCTAGTTCAGACATCTTGACTATTATTGATGCAATTTATTAAAAATATAATTTGTATGCTTTATAATTATTTAATTTATGATATTATTATCATAAATGAAAGATGTTTGTAATGCTAATATGTATGTTTACCAATACCTTTTATTTTCTTTGTTAGCTCTTGCATTTATTACTGTTATTCAAGTAATTAGCCTGCTTGTTAGCTAATCCTTCTTTACAAAAAATGAACCGGCTTATCAAGAATTAATCAAATTTGTGTTAACCAAAGCGACTTTCTTATGATTGTGTTGTGGTGTCATGCTTATCCATTACTAATGCTAAATCAAACTGTTTGGTGACAATGTATATGTGTTCATTTTATTACAAGCTCTATAAATCTCTCATTTATAAATATTATTACAAATTTCTCATTTACTAGATTTTTCCAGGGAAAAATTTTTCTAAAATTTTAAAATATTTTATTTGCTTGAACTGGGGTCGAGCTGTTACTGCAATTAAAAGTAAATTAATTTTGAGAATTCAAAGGTAATTTAATTGTCATTCAAAAATAATAAGGAATACAGTATAAGCATAACATAAAAATTATAGTGTCTGAATGTAGTACAGTGAAAGCTCAACTGTTCAGAAAGCTTGGGAAATGCCAAATTCTGTGCATGTAAAAATTCTTGATGATTCGGCATATAAAATTTGCAATTCACAATAGAAAAGCCAAGTGAATGGAAGAAAAAATTTCCAGTCTAAAATTATAGAGTTCATTTTATTTGCTAACAACTTATATGTTAAACACCTACATATGCAGGTGGTTATCAAATTAACGGAAACACCTGTGACTAAAAGCAACAATTAAGTATGCATTTCGTAAGCAATAAAATATAATCCTAGTTACCAGTGCTTTTTAATATAAGAATAATAGAATTAATATAATAATCATAGTAGTATGAGGTAGCTTTACTGAAGTTGTATACATCTTGAATTTTCATCAGAAGTGTAAAATGCCAGACCTCACAGAGTTTCAAAGAGGCTAAATTATAGGAGCCTGATTAGCTGGAACAAATGTGACTGAAACATCCGAGCTATTAGGTATTTCTAGAGGTACAGTGTCTAAAGTCATGACTGCATACACATAGCATGGCAAGACAAGCTCGGCAAAGCACAAAAGAAGATGAAGGAGAAGCTGAGTGAAAGAGACCAACGAGTATTGAAGCGGAGTGTAATGTCTAAAAAAGAAAACAGCTGTGGCCAAAGTGACTGTAGAACTCAATCAGCATCTGTATTCTCCAGTGTCAATAATTACAGTTAGGAGGCACCTTAATAAACAGAATATTTACGGCAGAGCAGCAATTCCCAAGCCACTTGTCACACATGTTAATGATAGACATCATCTACAGTGGTGCCACAATCACAAAACGTGGACGATTGATAAATGAAAGCCAGTTATATGGCCAGATGAATCATTTTTCACACTTTTCCATACAACAGGATGGGTGCATATTTGGACCAAGGGACCAAGGCGATGGCTTCCGGAGTACCTTTGCAAATAATTGCAATTACCTCCACAACTTTGTTAAGAATGACTGAATAATTAAGACAAAGCATGGCTAGAGTAAAAGGAACGAGAACCGTTAAGGGTTTAAAGGTACAAGGGATGAATAAGAAGTCCAAAGGGACGAAAACTTCTTTCAGCTTTCAACTTCGCCTAGGTAGGGGTCAAAGACCTCCCGCCGCAGCAAATTTAAAAGAGAAAGAGGTAGTTGAGGCGTGCGTAAATGGAATCGAAACAGGTCGAAAGAGCATGGGACAGGAAACGAATCCTTCAAGCCCCGGGAAAGGTTCTCGTGGCAAATCGAAGAGCCACGATGTTCGCTAATGCCTTGGTATGGTCGGCGGGGGGAAGAGGGGTTGAGCTACCTAAAGAACTGGTATTGAGAGGAGAAATAAGAGCGCAAGGAGAAGTTGAGGGGAACGAAGTCAACTGATTCTGCAGGGAGTGATAAGCGAAGTTCTTTCAAAGCGCTTAAGGGGACGGTGGACTTGAAAAATTAGTTTTTTTTAGTTTTTGTGCTTTCAAGAAGAAATTTTACACATATATGTATTATAACATCAGTTTATAAAATATATGTTCAAACTTTCAATTTACTTTAAATTAAAAAAATTTTAAACAAATCATTAATTATTTTAATTAAAGATTTAAAATGCTCCTTGCACGCTAATTTTCAATATTTTTTCCTAATTTTTCCTTTTAGTTATAAAGACTTAACAAAAGTTTTTGTGTATCCGTTATTGAATATGATGGATCAGAAATTTTTAAAAAGAATTTTTTTGAACTTAAACCCGGTTTTCGGAAAAATGTCACCTTTTGTTAACCATTATCACAAGTTTAAACTTCTTAATAACCTCATATCCAAAAATGCATACATAGATCTACTGTAACATATAACAAGATAGTTTCTTCCAAATATCATTCATTTTTAACAAAAAAAAAAAAAAAAAAAAAAAATGAGACGCATGGAGCATTTTCAAGACATACAAACTGCGGAAAAATTTGTTTTGAGAAAACCGAATTTAAAGTTTTTCTTCAAACTTACCTTTAATACATGGTCATGAGAAAGAACAAATTAACTTTAGATATGAATAGATAACATTTTCGTATCATTTAACTATTTTTAATATCATAATATTAAATATGAGAAAAATAAACATATCGCAAATTGGTATGTGATTCAAAATTAGAGGTAGAAACAATTTATGCATTATATCCAATGAAACCTTTAAAATTCACTCGCATCATATGTTTTACTTTCATTTGTTACATTTACATTATCTTTTAATGCTTTACAATATTTTTCACTATTTCTGTTTTTATCCAAGCAGGTAAACTTCTCTTTTTGCTTTGGTTCAAGCGACGTTGACAACGCTTTTTTGTAACGAGTAGGGAAAACGAGTTTGTTTCCTCCTGTCCGTTCCTCCTGTTTACAAGTCAGTTCATTAATAGTTGTCAATACTGTCATTTCTAGATATATAAATTATAACATCAGTAAAAAACTGTTGAAATACATTTTTTTTAATATTTTCTCTTAAATTTAAAGGGCAATATTTAAGTCTTACAGATTTTAAATGCTTGTAACTTCTTTAAAAATTGGAATATTTTAACTCGGTTTTTTGCATACGATGCAGTTATGTATATGGAATATTATGAAAAAAAAATTCAATATTTTGGTTGACTTTTAGATATTTTAAAGTCCACCGTCCCTGTAAGGCTGAAGAGAGAACTTCTTTCTAACAAGGACTTAACTTTTTAGATAAAAAGAGTTACTGATAAGTTTTAAAGTTAGACTTTAAGCTGGAATAAGTTAATTTAAGGTAAAAATATTAAATAATAAATTAGATAAGTTAAGTATTTAAGATTAAATTTTTTGAATAAGATAAAAGTTAAGATTACAAGTTAAGATTATTTCCCCATGTAAAAAACAAGTCTGGACCGTGTTTTGTGAAAAGGAGACGTCTTGGCAAATGGAGGAGCAAAATAATGTTAGCAGCATGGATATACGATGCCAGTTGAACAAGGCCGGATTAGGTCCTGCGCGTGAGTAGAAATAATTAAGGATCGCCGGGTTTGGCCCGTAAAGTGCTAGTGAAATTTAATTCAGAGAGAATTCCTAGTCAAGTAAACACCTCCGCTTAAGCTTTGTAGGGAAGATGTTAAATGTTCTATCAAGAACACTCCTAGGTCGCTTAGCAGAGCTCGGTTCTGCTGGTTCATATGCGGGAAGTGAATGCACTCAATCTGTGATATAATCTATTGAAAAACTTGGCCGAATTTTGCTGAAAAAAGGCATCAAGGGGTAAAATTTGGAGATTGTTATGTAGCACCTCATTACGGACGAAATAATGAGCATTAGTGAGGATACTAAGCATGATGCTCTGGAATACTTGAATTTTCTTTAGATGACTGTTAGCTGCTGTGGACCAGACAACGGCTGCGTACGTCAGGATAGGAAGGATGGTGTTCTTTGTAGAGGAGAATCTTATTGCTGAGAGAGAGAGGTTGCTGGTTCTGTTGATAAGTGACATTAGCTGGTTCCGAGAGTTTCTTGCTTTAGAGATGGCATAGTTGATGTGTGTATTCCAGAGCAGCTTCGCATCTAGATGTACTCCAAGATATATGAATCCACTCAGGGTACGTTTTCATCAAACAACCTGAGTGGTTGGAGTTGACTTCCTCTTTCTGGAAAAGAAAACTGTGGTGGCACTTTTGGCGACATTAATTTTGATTTTCCAGGTAATAAGCCAGGACTCCAAGTCTGACAAATACTGTTGGAGGTGATTGAGAGTGAGATGCAGTGTTGAGTGCTGTGAAATGATGGCTGTGTCGTCTGCATAAAGTGCTAGGTTGACACTAGGTGATTGTGGTATGTCATTTACATACAAATTGAAGAGAAAAGGACTAATTAGCCCTCCCTGTGGTACGCCGGCCCGGATAGGACGAGGAGAAAAGACAGAAAATTTAACCTTAACAGAAAAGGAACGATTATTGAGGTAAGAGTGCATTAAGTGCACAAAATTTGCCGAAATTCCAAGTCGCATGTAGCTTGAATAAAATTCCGATATGCCAACACCTGTCGAAAGCCTTTACTACGTCTAAATAAACGATAGCTGTGGGCTTTCCACTGCGAGATCCTGTGTGAATGATTTCAACTACCCTCAGTAGCTGGATCTGAGTTGAGTGTTTAGCACGAAAACCGAATTGTTGAGAAATAATAATATTTCGTCTTTGGCAGAAATCATTCAGGAATCTAAGCAGTATAGCTTCGTAGATTTTACTAAGTGAAGACAGGAGGCTGATCGGTCTATAATTTTGAGGGACCTTTGAGTCCATTCCTGGTTTTAGTATAGGAATGACACAAGCATTCTTCCAGCTGTCAGGAAAATATTTTAACCTTAGCATAGAAGTAATCAAAACTGCTAGGTAAAATATGAATTTGACTGGTAAATTTTTAATCATGCGATTAGAAATCCTATCCACGCCAGGAGCTTTTCCAGGTTTGAGATTTCTGATAATAACAGAAATTTCTGACATTGCTATAGTAATGGGTTCCTCAGAGTGAGTATCTGAGGAGAGAAACTCTTCAACTTGGTGTTGGACTTCATGCGTATGCTCAGCACAGGTATCGAACATGAGTTCGGTGTTAGGTGAAAATTGAGTTTGGAGGCTGTCCGCTATGCGTTCAGCCTTCTCGGTGTCTGTTAATGCCATCCGGTCATTGACCGTGCCCATTGGGGGGGGGGAATGTCGTGTTTAGCTTTGCGTAGCTGAGTGCTAGCTTTCCAAAGGCTATTGTTTGAAGTCTTTATTTATTAGATTATTTGAGTATTTTTCGTCTACGTATTTCTTAATATCAGACTTGATCTCATTCTGGAGTCTTCGCAGTTGACCTCGAAAGCTTTCAAGATGTGTATTCTGCCAATCTCTGCGAAGACGGTTTTTGTTTTTAATTTTCTCTTTAATGAAGTCAGGTAATTTGTGATGATTATACCTGAATTTAGGTTTGGAAGCAGCTGTAAATGCACTTCCTAGGGTTTGGTTGAGCCTGTTAATGGCTAAATCAACGTCCTGATTATCGTTAATGTTGATAGGGGGAAAATACCATTTTCCAAAACAAACCGAATGTTGTCCCAATTTGTGGAGACTTGCATCAGTAAATTTTGATTGATTTTGGTTGTTTTAAGGGTGAGGTGAACCAGATAATGGTCAGAGGACTATTCCAGGATCACTTCGATCGAGTAATCTACTGGAATATTTTTGAAAAGAGCCAAATGTATAATTGAAGGAGCACCTATACCCCCAGGAAACTGAAAGTGGGTAGGTGTGTTCGGCGCAATAGTTTGGATATGGGCGTCCTGAGCCCAAATTTGAAGTTTATTGCCATAGTTGTTGGCAGTGACACAATCCTAACTTCTATGACGGGCATTTAAATCTCTTGCGATAATCAGGTTATTAGAAGCACCACTGAGTTTTCTGAGATCAGAGATAAATGCAGGTTCCTGTCTTGGAGGTATATAACAGGACGCTACTACTATGGGGGGGGGCAATTTGGAATATGAATTTGAATAATAGTCGCTTCTAGAGCCTCCAGTGGTGGCGTGGGAATTCTAGAATGTTTTAGAGAGCGTTTTACATAAATGCTAGTACCGCCACTAGCACGAACAGTGTCACTGATGCAGTTCGCTCTATCATTGCGGTAGCAGTAATAATTCGCGATGTTCGCACTAAGTCCCTCAACCAGATGTGTCTCCTGAATGAGGAAGAGGTCCATGTGATGCTCATTAATAAAATCCCGGACTTTGTGAATCTTCTTGATTCCGTTGGCATACCAAAAGGAGATCAGAAGGCGGTCATCACTTGCATGTTTGGAGAAAACCTGCACAAGTGTATAATCGTGATTGTTTACTTCCAGCTGTTTAGTATGGAGGTGGATCCGTCATGGTATGCACAACTGTGTCGTGGTTTTCTGCTGGCCCAATAGTAATACTGCAAGAAAGGATCACTGGGGAGAAGTATAGAGAAGTTTTAGTTAACCAGGTCCATGCTATGATACAAACTTTTTTTTTCCTGCAGGAGATGGAATTTTTCAGGATGATAATGCTCCTATTCATGCAGCGAGATTTGTCCGATCATGGTTTGATGAACATGAGGATGAAGTAAAACACCTGTCATGGTCTGCACAGTCCCCTGACCTCAAAATAATGGAACTGCTGTGGTCTGTTTTAGATTGCTCGATCTAGAATTGATATCCTCCACCAGCATCTCTCCCATAACTTTTACAGTATCTCCGCGAAGAATGGTGCAATATTCCTCTGAACACTGTTGAGCACTTGTATGATTCGATTCCCAGGTAAATCCAAAATGTATTACTGTAGAAGTCCAGAAATCCACAAAGCTTGGGACCAGAGGTTGTGCGGATTTCAGGACAGAAAAGATAAATCATAATATTCAGACTAAAAGCGCAAAATAAATAAGGCATATTAGATACATTTAATTAAATTATTATATACATTATTGAAACAACTTGTTATATGCGTTAAATTATTATTACATATATAAATTGATTATATTATATATACACAGCATCGAGGTTTGCCGATTTCGCCTCATGCAAAGATTTCCGGTTTTGGATTCCAGTGTTAGAATCACTGTTGCTGTAAAATTTCAACAGCTTTTCTTTATTTTTCTGTATATCATACACAATCGTATCGCAATTCCATACGATTCTGCTATAAATTGCACCTATCTCCATCTTTTGCAGAATTTGCACTTTTTGCATTACCGTCAATGCAACTTGTTTATGTTTTTCAACGTTGCAAGCAGTAAAATCATGAGTGTCTTTCTTATCTGTAATTGTTAAAAAGGGCTGAAACTTAAAATATTCTTAATTTATCTACAAAATATCCGGATAAAAAAAGGCAGCACTAAATAATCTCGTGAAATAACAAAGCTTAGAAAATACAACAACATGAATCATGAACTCGAAAGAAAAGTTGAGCGAGTTGTCTGCTTTCTTACCTCGATGCAGATTAGAGAAAAAACTTTTATCATGATGTCAATAATTTGGTATTTCCGTTATGACTCATTATTATTCGGTAATTATGACGTCATTATTCGGCATGTATGTTTTCTCTACTCCGTGCTGTTCCATTGAAGACAAGCCCTAAATTGAGATTTTTTAAATGCATTTAAAAAACAAACAAATAGCAGTTAATTTTTTTTTTTTTTATTATTTAAAAGGACTTGTTGAGAATTAATCGGGTTTACATAAATACAAAGCATTATGTCACACTTACCCATTATTGGTCCTAAATCGCACTCTTTGGCAACAGTTTTTATTTGATTCAAAGTCTAGTCTCATTCCTATTTTAGCAGTACTACAAATCTCTCAGGTGCTGAATTTTATGCAAAAAAAAAGAGAGAGAAATAATAAATTTGATAATATTCCGGCAACTTGAGCTTTCTATTTGGTTGAATGCTCGATAGTCTGGCTTTTACTTTATATTATGAAGAAAATTTAAATTAGATGTAGTTCCTTCAGACAGTTTGTTCAATGATCATTTATGAGTTCAAGTGCATTACTTATAAGTAATGCAAAGCTTGAAAAAAATTAAGTATTTTAGAAAAGGCTGTAGCTGTAGATTAAATCATTTAAGATTTTTATATGATTTTAATGAAGTGTTTTTGAAAACTTCAATTAGACGTCTCATTGGTGCAAAATTTGCTGTTATGTAAGTCTTCCATATTTAAATTAATTCAAGAAAATACTGGTAACAGGTAATTTTCCCTTAACAATTTTAAATATCAATGGACAAATTTAGATAATCATGTTCAATCTAAGAAATACTTGAAATTTTTGTTTTTTGTCTCCATTATGCAAGCTTGTTTCAAATTGATGACTAAATAAAAGATTATGCAGCATGTTCTAATGACAAAAAGGTTTCAGTGTTTTAAAAAAAAATTCCATGAAATTTGCGCTTTCATTTTATGTAGCTGCAGTAGTGGAATGATATACCTAAACTTACTGGCAGAAATATTATGTGTTTAGCTTCCTTAAAGGAAAAGTTTTTCAAAGATGGAGCTGTCCTTCACTTTGTCATAAAATTTTATATGTTCAATTCCAAGTGTGCTAAAAATATTTTTTATCCTTTTTTTTTAAATATTTTCCTTTAAATAAGAATTTCATGCACATGTTCTCTTAATAAGCAAGTTTATATAACCTGTTGATTTATGTGCTGCATTCAAACAGTTATTAACAATGCAAAATGATTCTTTTATTTTCCGTGCCTCTTTTTCAACTTTGCTTATATATACAGTACAAAGCCCGTAATCCGGACTCGTCGGGACCTTTGGCGATTCCAAATTAGGGTTTTTTTCCGAATTATAGATCATCAATTTAAATCTGGTAAGATGGCATGCAGAAATTATACAATTAAAAATATGAAAGCATAATTTATGAAATAAAGAGCAATTATGATCAATTTGAAACAAGCTTGCATAATGGAGACAAAAATAAAGAGCAATTATGGCTATCAAATTTTACATAAAAAAAAGCTTAATATATATTTGTTTACTTTATTAAACATTTCTTTCAACACGTGCATGCGTAAAGCATACATTACGCATAGTCAAAATTAGAAAATTGCAACTAGAAAACTATTTGATGTGTATTTGTGATATTTATAATGACCAGGAAATTGATTTAAATCATATCAAAGATGGAGTACATCGAAATGAAATACTACATTTAGTAAGGAATTATAAGCCGAATAAAATAAAAACTTCTGGTCTGAAGGTGAGGATAGTGCTGACAGATCAACTTCCAGTTCATTGCGCCGCCGCAGAGAAGCATGAAATTGATAAACAGATTTCAGAATGGTTAGAGAAACAAATCATTAAGCCAAGCTGTTCTGATTACGCAAGTAATATCGTGCTAAGTAGAAAAAAATGCGGTTCATTTAGACTATGTCTGGACTTTAACGACACTTAAAACCTGGTGAATTCCTTTCCGAATATTTAATTGCCATGCGTGAAATAGCCAGTCACGCTTCTGTTGATGATTAATCAATTCTTGATTATGTAATCAATGGGATACGAGATCAGAGTAGTAACAAAATTATTTTGTATGGGTCTAAAACTATTTCTGAATTCAAAGAGAAATTAAAAATTTATGAGAAAAATCCGCGTTCCAGATACGAAGAATTCAAGTACTAAAACACAAAGTAAAGCACACACTATACCTAATAAGAGTACAAAACGAAGGTGTTATGACTGTTGAAGTATAGGGCGCATAATGTATGCGCATTCTTGCTGCGCATGCGTAAAGCATACAAAAAAAAGTTTGCGGCTTTGAGGTCCGGATTATAGATGATTCCAGATTATGGACTTTGTACTGTATATATTAGGTAAATAAATATGATTCTGCCTTTTTTTCCAGTAAATAAAAGAGATTTATTTTCAGAATGAAAGGAGGATTTAATTCAAAGTATTTTCCATCAGAAGCTGCACTATTAGCCCATCTGTCAGGTAATGGACAGATTCTATGAAGAAACAAATACTGGTAACAGTATTTCTACTTGTTTTGAAACAATGCGGTCATCAAGCTAATTTTTATTTTCCTCATAAGTACCAAACCATAAGGTTTGCTCTGTATGGATCAAAACAAATTATAATATGAAAGAGCAACATTTGGTGAATACAGCTGGTAGAGCAACACATCCTTAGTACACTTTGAAAAATAATATAAATTTTCTAAGGTTAAAATACACGAAAAGTTAATTATAAATACCTTCATTTTAAGAATAAAGGGATTTTTACTCTCTCAGCACAGTTGTAGTATTTGCTTTTTTTAATTTAGCATGTTTTTATAATCTCTTAGGGTCTCAGAATGTAAAAAATTACTTTTAATGGCTTCAAAACGTAGAACTTAGAGTTTCTCTAAAATTATTAGTTTTATTGATATAGTAAAATTGTTTTTATTGCATAATCTTCGCAATTTTTTGTTTTTTTTTTTCCCTGCTTCTGTTTTTTTGTCTCATGCTAAAAGAATGTTGTTTCTCTTAGGAAAGTGAAGAGACCTGTGCAATGCATTTTCCATCTTTAACAAGACATGGGAAAAAAATTTTCCTAATCTTAGTAGCTGTTAATATTGTTATTTGGTTTATTTATTACAGAAGTAATAATTCATCTCATTTTGAGTTTCATTCAAAACAAGATACAGTGAAAAAACTTCATTCATCACTACGTAATGTTTCTCTATTCCATATTCCTCTGCTTAATGTTAAAGATATGGCATCTCTTTATATTGATGTTAATACGAACATTTGGTGTTTTCTTGAAGGTAGTGATGAATCAAGTGAACTGAATCAAGGAAACTTAAAAACTGCATTTGTATTAAAGAGTGGTATGGCTTAGATTGTGGAATCCCAGCATCAGTGTGGAAGTCTAGTTTTTTGCAAGAAGGAAAAAATGCTGGTATTGAAATAAGACGAAGAAAAAATCCTCGACGTATTATCATCTCCTTAGTGGTTGAAGATTTATTTGATCTTTTAGATATTAATATTCAGAATCTTTTCTCAGTGGTAGATTTGTTTTTATTGATAGAAGAAGTGGACCGTAATCCATCATTATTAACTATGCTTGAAGAAGGATTTCTTGCTGAATTACAAAGTAAAATAATGCCTTTTAAACTAAATAAGACTGTAAAGTACAGTAATAAACATGAATGGGTCATGTCAATGCTAAGTGAACTATGGTCTTTTGGTTGGAAGAGATTAGCAGATTTCCGTCCAGATGATATAATTTTGTTTACCCATGTATCATCACTTATGTCAAAAGAAGTGTTGTTATTTTTGAAGCTTTATGATGGTTACCCTGAACCATTCTATTTCAAGCTAAGGCCATTAGTATTTACCTTTTGGAAGCAAATTAAAAATAAAGTAAGTCTAAAATTAGTGGCTTTCAAGCCATTAGGTTCTACATTTCAGTTCATTGCTTCATTATGTGATTACAAAGTGATGAAATTATTCACAAATAAATGTATTCAAGATGTACATCAAAAAGCATTATTCGAAAAAAATCATTGGGCAGTTCAAGATTGGATTATAGGAGATGAATATTCATTTAGTGGTTGGCAGTGTAATTTGTGTTGCAGAGGTGATTGTTTACAAAATAAAATTAAAACAGAAGAGTGGGTTTTAAAAAATATTACTGCTTCATTGACATTGTCATAAATTGCCAAATATGTCAGTGATTGAAACAATATTAGGAACTAAAAACTCTTCATTTATTAGAGACTTTAATATAATTCCTAAATCTGATCCTTTTTATGCCCCAAAAATTGTTTTTGAAAAAGGTAATAAATATTCTTACCTTATAGATCAAATTTATTAATGTTGTTTACAAAGTGTTCAGATTCTTTTGTTAAAAAAGTTTAGTTTATACTTTTGCATTTATTTGTGTTTGAATAAAAAGTATTTATCAAGCTTAAAAGGAGTAATTTTTAAGCCTAACACAATTCATTTAAACAGTACACTGTAAATTAAATTAAATGTTACACAATAAATGAAATTATTCTCTGCTTCTCTAATTGCTGTTGTCTTTATCCTACTTTTAACTGTATGTGTGTAATTTTAAAAGTTAATTATTGCTGCAAACTAATATACAATATCATTTAAATTCTGAGAGCATATGTAAATCAAGTGCAAGTATCAAAATCCATGAACAAATATATAATTCCAAAAATTTATTTATCCTGTTATTCACTTATGTATTTTTATAAATTTTTTAGGATTAAATCTATCCTATTATTCATTTATGCATTTTTATAATTTTTTAGGATTAATAATCTATCCTATTATTCACTTATGCATTTTTATAATTTTTAGGACTAATAATCTATCCCATTATTCACTTATGCAATTTTATAAATTTTTTAGGATTAATAAATTTTTGGAATTATATATATTTATTCATGGATTTTGATACTTGCACTTGATTTACATATGCTCTCAGAATTTAAATGATATTGTAGATTAGTTCGCAGCAATAATTTATCGTTTATTTGTTTGCATTAAATTTCACTTAAATTTAATTAACTTTAAATTTGCTTTTTACGAATAGAGAATGTTTGTTAAATTCAAATATATATGTACAGGGTATGCTTTAAATTAGTATTATATAATTTTCAAACTTTTTTACGGGGGGGAAATTTAAATAAATAAGAGCATAAATAAAACAATATATTTAACACATGTAATAATAGAAATAAATTATAAAACACGAATATAGATCAAATTGAAACAAAAAGCTGGAAAAGTTGCAGACAGGGTGCAAAAAGCGTATGGTATTTGAACTCACGACCTCCAAAAGTAAACACTATTACCGTCAGCTTTCCCACTAAGCTAGCATCACACGGTAATCATATGCATATTTTGGCTTATAAACATAATCAAGTAAATCAATTCTTAAAACTAAATTTTTTGGTCCTATTTCAGTGTGCTATTGTCTGAAAAATTCCCAAGAATTTATTATCTTTTAAAGTGGCATTCCGATTGAAGTTAAACAGGCTGCTAAAAATATATTTCATGTGCTTACAAATATATGTTAGTCAAAAAGATATATTTATAAAGGGAAATACAAATTTAACATACTCTTTAATGCAGTGGAATATTTAAAAGGCTATCAAATTTAATTTATAATTAACGTTTTTAGTTTTTACCTGTTTCAAAAGAAAAAAATAAATCTTTTAATCATATCTAATTTGCTACAGCAGTTTGATATAGTCAGACATTCATTTTCATTAAAGGTAAATGAGTATGCAGAACTAGGAAATAATTGTCAGGACAAATTTTGCTATTTCATAGACTTGGAATTATAATTTTTGGCCGCCTGATTTTATCTGCGAACAAGTACTGTAGTTGCAGTTATCTTATTTTTCTTATCTTTTTTTAACTGAATTCAGCTGATTGCTCACTTTTTCAGTAAGCAAATTTCTCCTTATAATGTTAATTCAGCTAGAATGTATTTTTTAGCAAAACATTCTTTCCAGCGTTCATCGCTACTTCTGCCGCCATTAATTGTTGGTGGCAACACCTGATTGCTCCTTTTTTTACCACGTGACCATAACGCATCCGCAGCCATACGGATAGAAGTTGAACATTGTTGAACTCCATCCGTATGTCATTCGTCACATCGACCGGATTGCAGATGTCAATCAAAGTGAATTCGCTCGCTGATTAGAAAAACGCATAGACACTGCAACGCATACGCAGCAGTGAAAACGGGCCTTTATAACACGATTTGTTTGGGGGGAGAGAGACAAGTCCTCATTCCCATTTAGTGTTTGATGTTAATTTAAGAAATTTTGAGGGCACGTATGACCATAACTTTGAAGTACTTTCTCAAAACAAAATATGTGGATGTGTTCTAAAAGTAGTTGATCACAATACACTGAAAGAATTAAAAGAAAGAAATATTACCTTGTCTGATTTGTAAGCTAAAGAATATGACATTGAGTTGCTTTTAGGAGCAGCTGCCATCGAGGACATTATTACTGGCAGCTCTTTGAAACTGAACTCGGGTGTAACTGTAGTTGAGACTAAATTCGGATACACTGCAATTGGTAAACAGCTTATTTAAAGAACATACTTCAGCTACTATTCCAGCATTACTAGAAAATAATTTGTGCAATAATGTAGTTTCGTTGCACTGTGCCAATCTTAGCGTAACCGAACTCTGGAATTTAGATGCCATTGGCATAACAGACCCAACTGAAGATGTTTAACGTAAACTTGCTCACTCTGACACCGTTAAGCAATTTAAAGGGAATTTAAATGTTCTTCCTGATGGCCGATATGAATTGCCACTACCTTTTAAATATGAAATTCTGTACCGGTTTGATTAGAAACAAACTTTTCTCTGCCTCGAAATGGCAACAGTGAAAGCTTGACTTTCGATTTGTTATGACGCAGCTAGAACGCTTCTCATGAGGTATAACATTAGATTTCATTCTACATTCTAGATTAGATTAATTTTAGTATTTTAATAAATCCTTTTAAAACTAGATTGAGTATTTGATCATAGAATTAAAGCTGAACCACCGCTTGATATTTAGATATGTCGTTAAATTCATAGTTAGATGCATAGGCAGCGACATTCGTGATTAGATTAGTGTACATTAGTGCGAACATAAACATTTTTTGGTGCATCGGCCGGGACGCCGGCTAATATTCGAAAATATGGATTCTTAAGTATGGATTAGCACGGTGTGAAGTGTGCGAAGCCTGCAAACAGGTAGGATAAGTTTTCTATTTTAAAGTGTAATTATGGAAGATCCTGTCAGTAGTAGACAGAGTAATTCGTGCGGCGGAAGTGACGTCACAGAAAAGGGGCGTGGCCTACACAGCCGCCATATTGGGTCACGTGACTGCCATCCACCATTTTGAACCACGTGGTCTTTCATCCTCCATCTTGAATGACTCACCCTCTTCCTCCCACCATGCTTTTATCTGGCCGCCGTGTTGGATCACGTGATCGTCGTCCGCCATTTTTAATCACGGGTCGACGTCCGCCATTTTGGAACACGTGGTCTTTCATCCTCCATCTTGAATGACTCCCGCCATGTTGGATTATTTTTTAATCTAATTTTCTTTCTAATTACTTGTTAAATTAATTAATGTTTTATTTAATTTAAATTATTTATTGAATTATCTTCGAATAGCCGCCATTTTGAATCACGTGGTCTTATTTTTTTTGCTGGAGAGCGCAGATTCAAAAATCACCAGCCAGGCCCGAACCCACTATGTTGGGATCTGCAGCCACGCACTTTAACCGCTGAGCCACGGTTTACTTAGCAAAGAGGTATAAAAATGGGTACTTGTAAAAAAAATGACAAAGTGTTCAACGTGTGTTTTACATCACTTTTTATTTATTTTTTTCTCTTTCTATGTGTTAATTTATTTTTGTTCATTTGGAGTTTTAATTTTTCTTAATGAATATTTTTAAATTCGAAAATTAATTATTTATTTTCAATACATTTTTCTAAGTGGGTGATTTCATTTCTAATGGGAAGAATGTTTCAAAATCATTTTATTATTTGCAGCGAATGAGTTAAAAACGGTATTTTTTAAAACATTATTGGATTTTCTTAAATACATGTTGCTGCTGGCGCCATCTAGTGTACATAACATCTACTAAAGTTAACAGGATGGTTAAAAAAAAATGAAGAAGTAATATATATTTTCTTTCCACGGGAAATCGAACCCGCTGTCCCCGCAAAAATGAATAAAAAGGAATTGAGGGGGACCGCATCCAGTACTTTAGGCGATACCCCACAATTCCTTGGTTGAAATGGTTCTAAATTATGTATATAAGGTTTGAAACGCCATCTTACTCTGAATCCGCCATTTTGAAAGATTTGCTTTGGGGAGGATGACATCACCCATATCATGTTTGTGCATGACTTTGTTCGAAAATGGCGTCTGCCTTTTCACTCCTCCTTTGGGTAGACATCGGCATAGGCGAACGAATACGTTTCTGTGGACCAATCAGAAAGCTGAAAAATGATATCATGGTCTCTTAGCCTAGTAGAGTAATGGAAATTCACTCGTGTTGTATGCTGCATAAACTTACCTACATTTCTCTGTCTTTGAAATTTTAAGCTGGAATTTACATGCATATAACTTCACTAGATAATATTTTCTGTAACTTTAAACCAATATACACAATGCTCATTCTATATAGTTTAACTGGAATACTACATTTCTTACTTTTTTACTACTAAGTTGGAGATACTCAGAACTTTTCCTTCTAATGTATTGTACTAACTATTAATGACTGTATTAACTTTTTGGCCAACTATACAAAACTTTGTTGATTCCCTTTTACACGTCTTACTTTATTCAAAGGATTAACCAAACTATGTCTGACAAATGTAATTTTTACACTTTCCATTTACGCATTTACCCTTATATTTAACTTATAAAACATATTCATGCTGTATTTCTGATTCCTTTTTCCCATAATAAATACAGACTTACACATGTTTCTTTATTGTAAGACCTACTGACTTTAAACAAATCTTATAAGGAGCAATAAATTTTCATGGTATGAAGCCCACTCAAACCAATGCATGGAGCATTTCTACCCAGTTAAGTTTAGATACGTACCAATAGTACTTCTTATTTTACTCTACAGATATTTATACATATATACTATTCAGAACACCCTTTTATTCAGTAAGATTCATTTATACTACTAACACAAATTTTGCTAACTCTTTGAAATATTTTACAAAAATATCTTGTACTTTCTTGCACACATCCTACTTAAATCACCAAACATACACTGAACCTTAATTTTTCCTTCATGTGAAAACGTCATTCGGATTCTTAATATGATTCCACCATTTACCGCAGAACTTTATAAACACTACTCTATTTGAACTTATCACAGCCTTACTCTCTTAACAAGGTACAGAAGATTGAATTATATTTCAACTACAGAGAAGAATATCCACATTGTAACATATTGTTTTAAATTTGAATTATAGTCACATTTTGTGAAGGAGAACTTAAAGTCTATAATACACATGGAATTAATATTCAGCCATGGAAATGAAACTTTATCGCCTTTTTCCCAATTTGGAATATAAAAATTTGTTAACTTGGAATATTTTTAACTTAACTGAAAAATACCCATATTTCACATTGTCAATAATTTATTTAGCACTGAACTCTTACAGCCTTTCGAGAAAGAAATTTCATTTATCATACCTGACAAATGACTCCTACATAGTTATGATACATTACACGAAATATTGAGTAGAATTCCAAATAATGATCTAACAATGTAATTAAAATAAAAGACCTAACACAAATAATTTTAAGATAGAAATTTCAAACTGACATTGCTTAATAATGAACTTTTACAGCTTTTTTGACATTTAACTTCTCATAGATAGTAAATAAAATTACACACAAATAATTATACAAAATAGGTAATAATGACAGAAAGTCCATATAATGATCTACTATAGTCACCAACTTTAAAAAAATTTAACGCATTTTTTATATGTCATAAGAAAGACCACACTTTTTTGAAAAACATTATTTTAATTAAACATTGGAACCACACAGTCCTGCGCACATGTATGACAATTTTATTTATCATGAGCATGACAAATAATAAGTAAATAAAATTTTCCCAAAGTACGAAACACATTTCTCTTTTAACTGACTGTACTCTTAAGAAAAATGCAGTATGGAATGCTTAGAACACTCAGCGCCACAGTACCTCAAATCCCCACGCATTGACCAAAATATACACGTACTTTAAAATCAGTTAAACAAATTCAAATGCAAGTATTCAAACAGGAATACTTCACAAATTACATGAAAGATAGCTACACAATGAACTTGAGTGATAAATACAGAAAAGCATGTAAGGACCAAGAAAAAGATGTATTCGAGGAGAACTTTTTAAGATAAACTTGCTCTATTTTTGCCCATGGGTTACATTTTGCATTTCAGATTAAGGAAACATTCAAGATAATTCCTGTATAACTAAGGATTTTATTCGCACTTGTTAGTAATGTAATTTATTAGAACAGTCGCAGACATATAGCACAAGTATGCCATTTCCGCGGAAAACAATTTTCCCAAGCCGGACTTTAACAGTGAAATATAAAATGGAATAAGAAAATGTCATATTTTCAACAAAATTAGTATTTGTGTATGCAAAAACATGAACTTAGTATTTGAGTATGCAAAAACATGAACAAGAAACGAACATTTTTTCTGAAAATGTTCCGAATGGAATAAGTCAGGACTAGTTTCAGGACTAGCGTGAAAAATAATGATGAATTTTTAATTTTATTTTGTCTGTAGTACATTTACTTATGCTAAAATCTTCCATTTTGGTTGACTGTACATTTAGACGCAAGTTGATAAATCAGAGTGATTTTGTGTTTTAAAGCTAAAGATTCAGAAATATTACAACTTCAGAAATAATAGAACTCAAAAGAAAAAAAGATTAAAACGACAAGAGAATATACTGCAAGCAAGCGAACGTGATAAATGACTTTTTTGGGGCTGATTTTCATGAATTCATAGATCGGGTGTAAAATTTTAATGCACTGTATATGAGCTATTTTTCAAATGTATTACGATCACTGTTTTCCAACTTTACATAGACTTTAAGTAAACATTTCATGTTAATTTACCATTTTTCCTGAGATTTATCTACGTATTTACTAAATTTTTGCATTTTGTTTATAATTATAATACCAAAAGGACACAAGAGAACATTTGTTTCTTGAAAACGCCCATATTTTTACCCAACTGTTATTTCTTTCATATCTTCGAAGTAACCTATTAAACACATAGTTATCTTGTATTGACCAGACAGCCGTTGGTCTTGCCAATGTCTGAGTCACAAAGCTAGAGAATTTAAGTAATATTTTCCCAGTACGGAGAACTTCTTACGGCGTTTTTGATGAAAATTGGCCGAATTTAGTAGTTCATTACTGATCTAGAAGTCTTTAACTATTTCTATTAAAAACAAGCACACTCAGAAATTATCTTTAAGATTTTCCATACAGATATATTTGCCTAATTTCCATGCCATTACATTTCCAATAAAATATGATTCATTGCCAGATAGTTAAATGTTCGTTATCACATATGCTCATTACATATGATTTAACAAAAGTACAAACAAATTGGAAGTTAGATTAATATTTCCTGAAATAGTGTACATTTTCATTCCGGAAAGTTTACATGAGTATTTTCATTTTGAAACCTCTAATGTTTTCTTTTCCTGCATTCAAAGTAAATTTTGAGTATAAAATTTTCAGTTGTGACGGAAGTTATTTGTGGGTGGCTGTGATGTGTTCGTGTTTTCATAAACCGTTTTTGTGAAGTACCTTATAGGTAACCTTTAGAACACTTTGAATATTACCATTTTTTACATTACTACCACTGCAAATCATTGAATTTTCAAATATTTTCCTATTTATGGTTTACAATGCCTCGTAAAGTCTGGGGAGCAAATTTTTACTAAATGATTTAATTATTGTGTTACATGTTTGGAAGATTTTAACTTCAACAACACTATCACACTAAACCAGAAGTTAAGAAACGAAATGTAATTTTTATCTTAGTATTCTATGGGGATAGATTAATTTTCTCTGACATTGACGTATTCGTAAGTAGATAATAGAGACTTTTAACCCAGCTCATACAGACTTGGAATATTTTCTCTAAGTCACCACGATCACTGACTTGCATTGTCCTAGACTTTTTCTCGTGAAGTCTATTTTCTTTCATAAAAGTTTATATACTAATTTCATTAGAAACATGTCTAAGAAAATACCTCATCTTCATAAGAAACATCAGCGCTTTGATTGAAATTAATAATAAAATAAGAATCATTGTTTTGTGAATATATTTCTTTTTCTATACTCAAAAGTTTCTTCTTTATCATATTCGAAATGAACAATTAACTGTACATAACTAATGTATTGTATTGATGAACCAGAGTTATATTTTAACTTATTGCATTACATTTCAAGTGAATGTGTTTTATTTCCGCTTTTTCCAAAGAATTTCGTAGACACATATGTTCAGTAGAGAATATTTTCCTAACTTAAAAGTATTATTACCAAAATAGAAAAATATGCAAAAGTTTCCTAAAAATTTGTATATTTGTTTTTTTTTTACAAACATGGGCACGAATGCCCACATTTAATTACTTAATGTGTACTTCCCTAGGTCAGAACTAAAATTTCGAACAAAAATTTTTTAAATAATGTCATATTCCATAAAATTTATGTCTTTGTGATGTCATTGTCTTTTCGCAAACGTTTTGAGAGTAGACGTTTAGACAATTCGAAACTGTTTTCTCTTTGCTATTGGAAACTATTTTATCTTTGCTGTTGGTATATGCCAATGAATTCTCGATACTTTTTTTCTCTTGGTTTATCTTCAGCTTATGAGTTATTTAAATACTTAAAAATATATTTGTAGATCTTTTATGCTGACACTTGTGATAGATTTTTTGGACGTTTTTGGAAAATGTATTTTATTCACGTGAATGAAACTGATATTTTCTTGAAATTTTATTATTCAGAGTATTAGTCAATTATGATAGAATGCCGGATTTGTTCTCTTTATTCAACATTCATATCAACTTCGGTATTCCAAATCCCTCACGCAAAATGTAATTTTTCTATCAGTAATAGGAAGACGAATGGAATAAATGCAGGTTATGCAGACACAAGGTAAAAATCTGGAAGTAAAAGAAATTCTCCAAATCTAGACAATTTAGTAGAATGTGCAAATATTCATCCTATTCGAAGCTTATTTTTTGAATTACATAGAATATAAAATGTAAATTTAATAAAAGGAGATATAATGAAGATCAAGTATTCTGCAAAATCTGGATGGTAATTATACAAAATTAGTCATAAAGCAGGTTTTCATAAAAAGTGGTTCCAGCGGAGAAAACACGCCAGCAGTCTCCAGAAGCTCTAAGTGAGCACCTGATCTTTACTCTTACAAAAGCTAAGTAGAATTGTAAATTCTACGTAAGAGCGAAGATCAAATTTGTAAAAAAAACAAATATACAAATTTTTAGGAAACTTTTGCATATTTTTCTATTTTGGTTATAATACTTTTAAGTTAGGAAAATATTCTCTACTGAACATATGTGTCTACGAAATTCTTTGGAAAAAGCGGAAATAAAACACATTCACTTGAAATGTAATGCAATAAGTTAAAATATAACTCTGGTTCATCAATACAATACATTAGTTATGTACAGTTAATTGTTCATTTCGAATATGATAAAGAAGAAACTTTTGAGTATAGAAAAAGAAATATATTTACAAAACAATGATTCTTATTTTATTATTAATTTCAATCAAAGCGCTGATGTTTCTTATGAAGATGAGGTATTTTCTTAGACATGTTTCTAATGAAATTAGTATATAAACTTTTATGAAAGAAAATAGACTTCACGAGAAAAAGTCTAGGACAATGCAAGTCAGTGATCGTGGTGACTTAGAGAAAATATTCCAAGTCTGTATGAGCTGGGTTAAAAGTCTCTATTATCTACTTACGAATACGTCAATGTCAGAGAAAATTAATCTATCCCCATAGAATACTAAGATAAAAATTACATTTCGTTTCTTAACTTCTGGTTTAGTGTGATAGTGTTGTTGAAGTTAAAATCTTCCAAACATGTAACACAATAATTAAATCATTTAGTAAAAATTTGCTCCCCAGACTTTACGAGGCATTGTAAACCATAAATAGGAAAATATTTGAAAATTCAATGATTTGCAGTGGTAGTAATGTAAAAAATGGTAATATTCAAAGTGTTCTAAAGGTTACCTATAAGGTACTTCACAAAAACGGTTTATGAAAACACGAACACATCACAGCCACCCACAAATAACTTCCGTCACAACTGAAAATTTTATACTCAAAATTTACTTTGAATGCAGGAAAAGAAAACATTAGAGGTTTCAAAATGAAAATACTCATGTAAACTTTCCGGAATGAAAATGTACACTATTTCAGGAAATATTCATTTAACTTCCAATTTGTTTGTACTTTTGTTAAATCATATGTAATGAGCATATGTGATAACGAACATTTAACTATCTGGCAATGAATCATATTTTATTGGAAATGTAATGGCATGGAAATTAGACAAATATATCTGTATGGAAAAATCTTAAAGATAATTTCTGAGTGTGCTTGTTTTTAATAGAAATAGTTAAAGACTTCTAGATCAGTAATGAACTACTAAATTCGGCCAATTTTCATCAAAAACGCCGTAAGAAGTTCTCCGTACTGGGAAAATATTACTTAAATTCTCTAGCTTTGTGACTCAGACATTGGCAAGACCAACGGCTGTCTGGTCAATACAAGATAACTATGTGTTTAATAGGTTACTTCGAAGATATGAAAGAAATAACAGTTGGGTAAAAATATGGGCGTTTTCAAGAAACAAATGTTCTCTTGTGTCCTTTTGGTATTATAATTATAAACAAAATGCAAAAATTTAGTAAATACGTAGATAAATCTCAGGAAAAATGGTAAATTAACATGAAATGTTTACTTAAAGTCTATGTAAAGTTGGAAAATAGTGATCGTAATACATTTGAAAAATAGCTCATATACAGTGCATTAAAATTTTACACCCGATCTATGAATTCATGAAAATCAGCCCCAAAAAAGTCATTTATCACGTTCGCTTGCTTGCAGTATATTCTCTTGTCGTTTTAATCTTTTTTTCTTTTGAGTTCTATTATTTCTGAAGTTGTAATATTTCTGAATCTTTAGCTTTAAAACACAAAATCACTCTGATTTATCAACTTGCGTCTAAATGTACAGTCAACCAAAATGGAAGATTTTAGCATAAGTAAATGTACTACAGACAAAATAAAATTAAAAATTCATCATTATTTTTCACGCTAGTCCTGAAACTAGTCCTGACTTATTCCATTCGGAACATTTTCAGAAAAAATGTTCGTTTCTTGTTCATGTTTTTGCATACTCAAATACTAAGTTCATGTTTTTGCATACACAAATACTAATTTTGTTGAAAATATGACATTTTCTTATTCCATTTTATATTTCACTGTTAAAGTCCGGCTTGGGAAAATTGTTTTCCGCGGAAATGGCATACTTGTGCTATATGTCTGCGACTGTTCTAATAAATTACATTACTAACAAGTGCGAATAAAATCCTTAGTTATACAGGAATTATCTTGAATGTTTCCTTAATCTGAAATGCAAAATGTAACCCATGGGCAAAAATAGAGCAAGTTTATCTTAAAAAGTTTTCCTCGAATACATCTTTTTCTTGGTCCTTACATGCTTTTCTGTATTTATCACTCAAGTTCATTGTGTAGCTATCTTTCATGTAATTTGTGAAGTATTCCTGTTTGAATACTTGCATTTGAATTTGTTTAACTGATTTTAAAGTACGTGTATATTTTGGTCAATGCGTGGGGATTTGAGGTACTGTGGCGCTGAGTGTTCTAAGCATTCCATACTGCATTTTTCTTAAGAGTACAGTCAGTTAAAAGAGAAATGTGTTTCGTACTTTGGGAAAATTTTATTTACTTATTATTTGTCATGCTCATGATAAATAAAATTGTCATACATGTGCGCAGGACTGTGTGGTTCCAATGTTTAATTAAAATAATGCTTTTCAAAAAAGTGTGGTCTTTCTTATGACATATAAAAAATGCGTTAAATTTTTTTAAAGTTGGTGACTATAGTAGATCATTATATGGACTTTCTGTCATTATTACCTATTTTGTATAATTATTTGTGTGTAATTTTATTTACTATCTATGAGAAGTTAAATGTCAAAAAAGCTGTAAAAGTTCATTATTAAGCAATGTCAGTTTGAAATTTCTATCTTAAAATTATTTGTGTTAGGTCTTTTATTTTAATTACATTGTTAGATCATTATTTGGAATTCTACTCAATATTTCGTGTAATGTATCATAACTATGTAGGAGTCATTTGTCAGGTATGATAAATGAAATTTCTTTCTCGAAAGGCTGTAAGAGTTCAGTGCTAAATAAATTATTGACAATGTGAAATATGGGTATTTTTCAGTTAAGTTAAAAATATTCCAAGTTAACAAATTTTTATATTCCAAATTGGGAAAAAGGCGATAAAGTTTCATTTCCATGGCTGAATATTAATTCCATGTGTATTATAGACTTTAAGTTCTCCTTCACAAAATGTGACTATAATTCAAATTTAAAACAATATGTTACAATGTGGATATTCTTCTCTGTAGTTGAAATATAATTCAATCTTCTGTACCTTGTTAAGAGAGTAAGGCTGTGATAAGTTCAAATAGAGTAGTGTTTATAAAGTTCTGCGGTAAATGGTGGAATCATATTAAGAATCCGAATGACGTTTTCACATGAAGGAAAAATTAAGGTTCAGTGTATGTTTGGTGATTTAAGTAGGATGTGTGCAAGAAAGTACAAGATATTTTTGTAAAATATTTCAAAGAGTTAGCAAAATTTGTGTTAGTAGTATAAATGAATCTTACTGAATAAAAGGGTGTTCTGAATAGTATATATGTATAAATATCTGTAGAGTAAAATAAGAAGTACTATTGGTACGTATCTAAACTTAACTGGGTAGAAATGCTCCATGCATTGGTTTGAGTGGGCTTCATACCATGAAAATTTATTGCTCCTTATAAGATTTGTTTAAAGTCAGTAGGTCTTACAATAAAGAAACATGTGTAAGTCTGTATTTATTATGGGAAAAAGGAATCAGAAATACAGCATGAATATGTTTTATAAGTTAAATATAAGGGTAAATGTGTAAATGGAAAGTGTAAAAATTACATTTGTCAGACATAGTTTGGTTAATCCTTTGAATAAAGTAAGACGTGTAAAAGGGAATCAACAAAGTTTTGTATAGTTGGCCAAAAAGTTAATACAGTCATTAATAGTTAGTACAATACATTAGAAGGAAAAGTTCTGAGTATCTCCAACTTAGTAGTAAAAAAGTAAGAAATGTAGTATTCCAGTTAAACTATATAGAATGAGCATTGTGTATATTGGTTTAAAGTTACAGAAAATATTATCTAGTGAAGTTATATGCATGTAAATTCCAGCTTAAAATTTCAAAGACAGAGAAATGTAGGTAAGTTTATGCAGCATACAACACGAGTGAATTTCCATTACTCTACTAGGCTAAGAGACCATGATATCATTTTTCAGCTTTCTGATTGGTCCACAGAAACGTATTCGTTCGCCTATGCCGATGTCTACCCAAAGGAGGAGTGAAAAGGCAGACGCCATTTTCGAACAAAGTCATGCACAAACATGATATGGGTGATGTCATCCTCCCCAAAGCAAATCTTTCAAAATGGCGGATTCAGAGTAAGATGGCGTTCAAACAAAGATGGCGTTTCAAACCTTATATACATAATTTAGAACCATTTCAACCAAGGAATTGTGGGGTATCGCCTAAAGTACTGGATGCGGTCCCCCTCAATTCCTTTTTATTCATTTTTGCGGGGACAGCGGGTTCGATTTCCCGTGGAAAGAAAATATATATTACATCTTCATTTTTTTAACCATCCTGTTAACTTTAGTAGATGTTATGTACACTAGATGGCGCGAGCAGCAACATGTATTTAAGAAAATCCAATAATGTTTTAAAAAATACCGTTTTTAACTCATTCGCTGCAAATAATAAAATGATTTTGAAACATTCTTCCCATTAGAAATGAAATCACCCACTTAGAAAAATGTATTGAAAATAAATAATTAATTTTCGAATTTAAAAATATTCATTAAGAAAAATTAAAACTCCAAATGAACAAAAATAAATTAACACATAGAAAGAGAAAAAAATAAATAAAAAGTGATGTAAAACACACGTTGAACGCTTTGTCATTTTTTTTACAAGTACCCATTTTTATACCTCGTTGCTAAGTAAACCGTGGCTCAGCGGTTAAAGTGCGTGGCTGCAGATCCCAACATAGTGGGTTCGGGCCTGGCTGGTGATTTTTGAATCTGCGCTCTCCAGCAAAAAAAATAAGACCACGTGATTCAAAATGGCGGCTATTCGAAGATAATTCAATAAATAATTTAAATTAAATAAAACATTAATTAATTTAACAAGTAATTAGAAAGAAAATTAGATTAAAAAATAATCCAACATGGCGGGAGTCATTCAAGATGGAGGATGAAAGACCACGTGTTCCAAAATGGCGGACGTCGACCCGTGATTAAAAATGGCGGACGACGATCACGTGATCCAACACGGCGGCCAGATAAAAGCATGGTGGGAGGAAGAGGGTGAGTCATTCAAGATGGAGGATGAAAGACCACGTGGTTCAAAATGGTGGATGGCAGTCACGTGATCCAATATGGCGGCTGCCTAGGCCACGCCCCTTTTCTGTGACGTCACTTCCGCCGCACGAATTACTCTGCCTACTACTGGCCTGTACATGTTTTTTACAACGTCCTTGACATTGCTGAACTCAATGCTTTGATTATATTCAAAGGATCCTTGGGCACCTCTATTTGACGTCGAGAATTTATTCTTGCACTCGTGGAAGAACTACGAGTTGGTGCACTACGCAACAGATGCCCCCCAATTGCTCAAATACAGACACTTAAAGGAAAGAAATGTGCATTTTAAAGTTGCAAGGGACAAAACAAGACTGTTGTCAGCTGTAAGGGATGCCAGAAACCAATTTGTGGTAAATGTGTTGCTGTCACTGTCAAGCGTTCATAGTGTATCACCTGCGGTAACGTATAACAAACTTTGGAAAACATTGCGTGTTTATTCCCAATTTATGTTTTTTTGTAATTTTTTGCATATGTTCTATTTTCCTCTTTTTGCATTTGTATCTTTTGTTTGTTTTTCAAAGATTTTGTTTTTGTTTTTGTAATCTTACATTGAAAGATATGTGCTAATTCGCGCTAATTGCACGAAAAAAAATTCTAAAGTATATAAAATAAATAAAAACCTCTAAAAACTCTTTTACGTGGTCATTTCAGCATCATTTCAATCATTTGCTGTGTTTCTACTTACATTTCTTATGAGGGTCAAATTGACCCCTAATGGCGGTTTTCGGTTAGTCTGAAATTCGGCTGTTCTAGCGTTAAAAATGCTTCTAGACAAGTTCCCACAGTTTTGTAGTATTACTATACAGTATCGTAGTGCAGGTCTTGGTACTGTTCTTGGTTTCATCTGTGAGAGGTAGGACAAAACAGCTCTTACTCGGTTGTTTTCGGGGTATTTTCTTTGCCTGAGGTATTTCCGTAGTACTAAAATATCTCCAACTTGCGTCAAATGTAAAAAACCATGAAGCTACTGAATAAGGTCCCCTTAATGGTGCTTGCTGCATTGGTGCGTGAAGATCTGCTGAAGAGACATAATTTCGTATTGGAAGTTATGAAGGCGAATGAACTCATGCATTTGATCTTATTCTGATAAGAAGGGTTAGTAGGAAGAAGAAGAATAAGACAACATTTTATCAAGAATAGTTCCATAGCTCCACGAAACACTGAAATATAGCGGAAAATCGGTGCGGATCAGACATGGAACGGCAGAGAAGAATATGCCTGGACAGGACCACTGTGATCACCATTCGCGAAAAAGGTGTTGGATGAACACGGTATTTTTTTCCATCATTTAATGTAGTTGTGGAGAACAGGATAAAGTAATATCAGATAATAAAACACGAGTGCTTTTGAAAATAATGGCACGAAATGTACGCATATTTGCATTGCCTTTGCTAATGTTATAGTGTAGTCTCAAACTATGTCTCCATTTAAATTTCTTAATTTATATTTCTTTTATTTAAATCATACAAATGGCGGAGAATTAAATTTGAAGCCGAAATCTGTACATTTTCTTAAGCTCTAATAAATAGGTTATTTAAAACCTTCTAAGTATTTAATGCACACATTTATCGAAACTTCGCTTAAATCTTAATACGAGTAATAGGGTTAAATAAGTTTAACTTAGAAATTAAAATAAATTTAAATTTGAATCCGTTTGAAATTTGAAAATAAGATCCGCTAAGTTTGAAATCCGTTTTCCTAAACATAACATAATTCTATTTAAATTAGCACTTAAAATATTAGCCATTTTTCCTCATATATTTCTAACTTTGTATTTCACATATTTTATACTTATTCTTGACCAAAACGTTTCTTTCTGTAAAATGAGAAGAAAGTTGTGAATTTAATGAGAAATAGTGTAAACCTTATATGCATCTACTTTTTTATGAAAGACAAATTTAAATGAAATGTAATTTTATGTTCTATTGAGCAAGGTACACAAATACGTAAATAACATTCTCGAACAAGTATTAATAAATGCATTTATTCCGAACTCTTTCTAATTTTGAGAAAACAATTCTAATATATTTGAGAAAACTACATTAAAAGTTAAAACTTTCCGTCAATACGTATGTTTTAAAAAGTTTATTTTCTTTAATTTGTTTTTCTTTCTCTTTGAATGTATTAATGAGACGTATTTTATGTACATAAAAATGGTAGTTTAAAAGTCATTTCATTTCTTCAACAAGCTTCCAATGCAGTATCCAGCACAAATGCCAGTGATATACAGAGAAATAAGTACAGGTGCGTGTCCTTCTAGTGCTTTAAAAATGACATTATTTCTTCTTTTCTGAGAAGAAACATAAGAATCATTTGCAACATTTCCTTTACGTTTCATTGTCGCTAGGTGAGTTTCTCGTTGTTCCAGATATTTGTCGACAGAAAGATCCGTCTTATTTTGTTCGTCGTTTTCGTTTAAGTTTCGTTCAGTGTATTCATGTTTTTCATTGTTAAGGACATTATCGCCAGAATTTGGCAATATATTGGAAATTACGTGATTGACGTTTTCTTCCATTGTTACTGTGCCACTTCGAAAAGGTTCAATTCCACTATTAGTCGTAAAATGACTAGTGTCACAGGAATCCATTCTAACGTTATCTGTCGATAGATCGGCTAAATTACTAGAAATTTGATTGTGTGTATCTCCACTATTTGTGTTGATGCTCTTCTCACATTTCTCAAGGGAATTCTCGCCTGTGCTATCAGATTCACTCTCAGTGGATGTTTCATTTTGTGCGTCTTGATTATTTGGTACTTCACAGTTTTCAGCATCTATATCAGCGACTTCTTGCGATTCAGTATAGTCAGATCCAAGAAATGAATTACTTTTCAATCCTTCGCCATTGATAACATTTTCATTAAAGTCCGGTAGATCATTGTAGATTTCACGTGTAATGTCTTCTTTAATCGTTGTTAATACGCTTTTTTCAGAACATCCAATCTTGCTGTTTGGAGGAATTTCACTGTTTGCAGAGAAAAGAGTTGTATCACATTCTGTCCATAGATCTATTAAATTAATGTCATCTTGCTGGTTCATTTTAGTAATGCAGATTGGGCTCATGCTTATCTCCTTATACCCCAATGGAATCCTACATTGGATACGAGATTTCTTTTCATCCGAAATTTCTGGATATCGGTCTACAAGTGTTTCTCTTGTTTCTATCAAAAAGCTTCTAATGCTATCATTTGAATCGACATTAATTACTTTTGCACTTTCATCAGTTTTCATTTCGTTCCCGCGAAGTATTTTACCAAAATTGTCTTTATTTTCCTTAACAGCAGAAATTTCTTGTGAGATTTTTCTATCTTGATAATATACATCACATTCCGTAGAAATGTTACTAAGAAGAATATCGTTTTCTCGTCTAATACGTTTCTTAGTTGGCAACATTGATATATCCAGAATATTGTGTGTTGCATCAAAATTCCTATTTTCATTGTGTTTAAAATTATATGTATAAGTTTTATTACTTGTATTTGCATAAATAAATACATAAAACATTGCCATATAAAACAATATAAGCATACAACTTGCCTTCAATCCAAGATAGTTAAAAACGCTGGGAGCCAAAGCATTCGTTGGCATGAAAACCACAATCGCTGTTGGTATCATGAAAAAATATACGAAAATTATTTTACTTTTCAGTCCATGCATTATGCACAGCAATCGCCGTTTTACGGCTCTCTCTCACCACCTAACACAGTTTCTAATTATCAAATCGCTTTTCTATAAAGCTTTAAATTAGCAAATTAAAACACTTTCTGAAAGAAGTTCACTCCAGAAAGAAAATAAATCTTTATTTTAACAATATTGATCTCTTTCATTCCAAGAATTCTTTAACAATGCAAAAAGCTAGATTTGTTGTAAAAATTGGAAACTTCATAAACAAGCCCCTTTGGTTTGTGTCAGCCTTTTATGTATAATAATAATTAATTAATATTTTAATGTCCTTTTCTTAATATGTTACTGCTATACGAAAATTTTCGGTGCAGAAGTACATAAATCCGGAATTATACCTGTAACCGCGAAATGAAAATTTACAAAGCTCTTTTAGAATTTTATAGTTAGAGTATAAACACATTTCACATTCGTTGATGTAATACTTTACGATGTTTTTCAAGACAAAAATATGTATATAAAAATATAAAAATCTCTTTCATAAATATTTATCAAAATTAAAAAAAAAAGAGAAATTTAAAAGTGTGACTGTATATTTTACTCTGTCACTGAATAATAAAATATACATTTTAAGGCTCCTTGAAAATTTAATAAACCGTTTTATCAGAATCTTAAACAGCTATCTCATTAGAACGGTATTTTGTAAAAATAGGATATGTCCAAAACGTGATGTGTAACTTATATCACTTCACTCTTTTAAGTTGAAACGTTTTTTTTACTTAATAAATTAGGTGATTTTTTCTGTAAATGGAGTAAAGTTCTTAACACATTTCCAATAAGTAATATTAGCTGTCTTTGCATTCTATCATTTTAGTCAAAGCTAATAACTCTATTCATCAAGTAGTAAATCAGGGCTGAATTGAAAATTCTAAGAAATCAGGAAAATGTTTTCAAAACTTCTGAAATGTCTAGATTTTTATGCAGTCTCGCAGTATCTGTATTTTTATCCCAGTGAAATTTACTCTGTTTATTATAAATAAAAAATGCCAAGACCTTTGACCACCTTTCGAGAAAAGTGGAACAGTGTATTTAATAGTTTTGATTGTTAACTTGCCTCAAGGAAACATTTAAATTAATTCCAGCAAATCGAGGAAAGTGTAGTACAGCAAAGTATGTGTAAAATTTAATAGGCCGTATTAGAAAGTCGTGTGTTGTCCACGTAAGTTTTCTTTATGATGTATTTTCATGCAACATATAACTTCTGATTTATGCAGAGAGGTCGTGGCACGTTTTTATATCGCCGGCATATGTTTAGATACTAAACAATCTAAAATTTATTCACCGAACCAAATTCTGAAGGCTTGGACTTACGCTAAATTTATGGGTTATTTTGTCATCGGCTGTGTGGTCCTAGACTTTTTTATCGGGGATATTTAGTTTGGCCTTTATATTTTGGGCTACTTTGCCATTTCTAAAAGTGGTTAATTAGGATTTATTCGAAGGGCATCCGTGAAACTAGTTCCAGATTCATTTTAAGTAAATTTCTATTTGAATTCGGAGTTCAAATGTATTTTTTTCCGTAAACGGTCAACAGTTGGTTACTGACCAAATGATTCCCTTCTCGATCACAGGAAAATATTACAGAGCCCGTTCATAGAGATATATTTACAATTCATTTGCCATTATGTAACAAATTATCTAAACGGTGGCCGCAGTAGTTACAACTATGTCTAAAGAAACCGTCTAGAGAAATAAAAATGTTGGCCAGGGAAGTAAATAGAGCAAAAATCCAACATTTGATATAATTTCCAAAAGAAAATCTACAGACGAGGTGGAGAGGTCAAAGAGAGCATGAAAGGCTCCAAACGATGTTCAAGGATTCAGAGAGAAGAACAAGTACTTAGCAGACGTCAAAACCACTCAAATCAAGGCCAAGGAAGCTTCAAGTACAAGGCCAACGAAAGCAGAAAAGCCCACAAAGCAACAGTGCCATGAAGAACCCGTAGGTATAAGAACAGTTGGACAGTTGCACAAAATTCTGCTATGAAATGAACTCTTGAAATTAAAGAAGTACGATGCAAATTTAAAACATCACGCATCTATGAAAGGAAGAAGAAATTTAGCCCAGATGGTGGGATGTAGTTGTCGCAAAAAATTTTCATTCTATTTAGTGCCAGCACCTTTGTATTATACTCATGGAATTTGTTATTACTCGTGATTTCATAATTGGTTTACTTGTTGATGACATTCTACTTTGGTGTAGTTGTCCAAACATTGACAATAACGAGTCCAGTATAAGCAATTTAATGTTGCAAATTCAGGATTTTCCGGGTAATCACAAGTTCAGTTTTAATACTCTTAACTCTATTACTGGGTTGTTTATAACAAAAACACGTCTATATTGTTAGAGTCCGACACATTTCCTTAAATGGTCACATCTTACAAGCTGACAGGAATTCCAAAATCCTTTGTTTTGCCCTTGACTCTGAAATCGCGTATTATAAGCCCATTGATCGACTTTTATGTAAGGCTAGAAAGGGAGTAAATATTTTGAACTTTATGTTCGGCTGCAACTGACGACAAGATTTTTGTAAGGATCCTAAGTTTTACTAACGTTTATTTTATTTTAAATCTTTACTATCACTTCTTATTTTCTACTTCCGGCCAGAATTTAAAGCTTTAACTTATTTATGCAAATTTGTCTTGCTAACGCCAAGTACTTAAGTTGTGGTTTTTTGCCAAGCAAGACAGAGGAAGGAGTTATTAGAAGCAGGCCGCTTGCCATAGTAGTTTTACTCGTTTGCTGGTTGCCTTCAAGGCCAGAGGTTTAATCCTCTTGATAATTTTAAACGTATCGTAGTTTTAGCAGCTCTCTGTACTACATACGGCTTTTTGTTAATTAACGGCCAATCTTGGAGTTAGGCACTTGATTATTAATCCAAAGTTAGTTTAGTTGGAGTTTTAGTTAATATTTTTATATTCTTACGTTCAGACCAGAAGTGGTTGGTCTCTGTATTCCGAAGTCTGGAAATCTCTGTAAAGATAGAAAAAATAAAGTATTTCCGATACCCTTCCTGTGTGTATTGTCTACTTCACAATTTATTGAACATACCTTTAGTAAGCTCCCTGTTCCGAGTCAGGACAGTTAATGTTTCCAAAGCAAGTAAAGAGGAACACAAGTCCTGATATCCTAAGGAGAACGTATCAGTCTTATAAGACCGATTGTCTAATATGGTTATCAAATCCTACACGTAGACAGGAATAAAACGTTTCAAAAAGTGGAAACGTTAGTTTTTGTGAAGAACATCATACTCCAAACATTTTGAATGATAGGAGAAGAAATCAAAGATGAAAAAGAACAGTGCCCTGAGAAATTCTAAAAAAATTGGATAGTCTTCTGTTGAATTTAATTCTTTAACACCTCTCACATCACTTACAGACTCATTGCCTAGTGTGTTTCTTCAGACAGGGTTCGTAACTAATAAACCCTCATAACGTCTTGAATACTTAAAACTGCAATCGCTAATAGAATACATTTTAAGGCTGTTAGGATATATACAGATCGCAGTAAAAATGAACATGAACAGACTAGTAACGGTTATTTTATTAAATTTTCGCGGACAGGTAATATCTATCAAGGGCGGAAATAACAAATTCTGTTTCGTTTTCAGATGTGAATTGATAGCTGTTAATATGGGTCTGGATTGTGTTTTAGACCGACAGTTATCTAGGGAAATGTGGACAGCCGAAGTGTAATCTAATACCTACATAGTTGGAAAAGTATTAGAGAGTTGAAATGATTTAGAGGTATCGAAAAGTCAAGATTTTGTCGCATTCCATATTCCTCCATCTACAGTGGTTTTCATCTCATGTAAATCTGTAATATAACAATATAGCTCTTAGACTAGAAACGGAGGGGACTTTCAAGCCTCAGGTTTATGCTGAAGGTTTGACATGCCTTGAACTATGCTTTAAAGAACATACTTTAATTAAGAATTCTTCCAGACAAGTTCCGACAGACTCATGGTATAGTAATGCAGGTCCTGGTACTGTTCTTGGTTTCACCTGCGAGAGGTAGGATAAAACAGCTCTTACTTGGTTGTTTTCAGGGTATTTTCTTAGCCCGATGCGTCAAATGTAGAAAATCAGCAAGCTACTGACTAAGGTCCCTTTAGTGGTACTGCATTGGTGCGTGAAGATCTGCTCAAGAGACATAAATTTGTGTTGGAAGTTATGAAGGCAAATGAACTCAGGGATTTGAACTTGTTCAGATAAGAGGGATTAGTAGAAAGAAGAAGAATAACGCAATAGTTTCCCAAGAATAGTTCCATAGCTCCACACAACACAGAAAGATAGCGAAAATCGGCGGGAAAGAAGAATATGCCTGGACAGGACCAGTAGGATCAGCATTCGCGAAAAAGTTGTAGGATGAACACGATATTTTTTCCAACATGGAATGTAGTTGTGGAGAAGAGAATGAATGATTCTCAGATAATAAAACATGAGTGGCAGTTTGATTTATTTGAAAATAATGGCAGTAATGACACCTATTTTCTAAATCCTAAAATTGAAATGCCAGTGATATACAGAGAAAGAACTAGACGTGCATGTCTTTCTTTTGCTTTAAAAATAACATTATTTCTTCTGTTCAGAGAGGTAACTTAATAATCATTTGGAACACTCCCTTTACCTTTCGTCGTCGATTGGTCAGTTTCTGGTTGTTGCAGATATTTGTCGACAGAAAGATCCGTCTTATTTTGTCCTTCGTCATCGTTTAAGTTTCGTTCAGAGTATTCATGTTTGTCTTTCTTAAGGAAATTATCGCCAGAATCAGGCAGTATATTGCAAACTATGTGAGTGGCGTTTTCTTCCGTTGTTACTGTGTCACTTCGAAAAGAGTCATTTCCACTATTAGTCGTAAAATGACGAGTGTGATATTGTAGTTTCAAACTATGTCTCCATTTAAATTTCTTAAGTAGAAGGTCAACCAAAGGCGAAAACCTCACAAAGCTATAGTTCCATGAAGAACCCGTAGGTATTGGAACAGCTGGACAGTTGCACGAAATTCTGGTATGAAGTGAACTCTTGAAATTGAAGAAGTGCGATGAAAATTTAAAACATCACGCGTCTATGAAAGGAGGAAGAAATTCAGAGAAGATGACGGAATCTAGTTGTCGAAACAAAATTTTCATTGTATTTAGTCCCAGCAACTTTGCATCATACATTTCCGGTCTGGAATTTGTTATTACTCGTGATTTCATAATTGGCTTACTTGCTGACGATATTCAACTTTGGTGCAGTGGTCCGAACATTGAAAATATCGAATTCAGTATCAACGAATTAATGTTGAATATTCAGGATTTTGCTGGTGATCAACACTCAGTTTTAATCCTCTTAAATCTATTAGACCGATTCTCTAATATGGTTTTCAAATCCTACATGTAGCCTCGGATATAAATTTTTAAAAATCTTCTAATTTTTTAAAATTGGAAACGTTACAACTGACTGCAGCACGCCTTGTTAAGCGTTTTTCCAAGACTACTACAGCTGAACTCTTTCTCTACCAATCCGATTTACAATGCTTGAAGATGAGAAGTATCTTTAATCTTAAAATATATTTTAGCAAGCTCTCTAATTTTCGTTATGAACATCATACTCTTAACATTTTGAATGATAGGAGAAGAAATCAAAGATTAAAAGGAACAGTCCCCTGAGAAACGATAAAGGATTCGAAGTATGGCCATCTTCTGTCGAATTTAATTCTGTAAAACCTATCGCAACTTTTATGGACTCATTGTCTGGTGAGTGTTTTCATACAGGATTATGGACTAATAAATTCTGATTACATCTTGAATACTTATGACCGGAAATGGCTAATAAAATACCTGTTGAGGCTGTTGTGAGATATAGAGATGGCAGTAATAATGAACATGAACAGCCTGGTAGCGGTGATGTTCTTAAACTTTCGCGGGAAGGTGATATCTCTCAAGGGCGTAAATAACAATTTGTCTTTCGTTTTCAGATGTGAAATAATAGCTATTGATATGGCTTTTGAATGCTATTTATAGGGCTATATTTATATGGCTTTGTTTTAGATCGACATTTATCTCGTGAAATGCGGACTGCCAAAGTGTAATCTAATACCTACATGGTTGGAGAAGTTTTAGAGAGCTGAAAGGATTTAGAGGTATCGAAAACTCAAGACTTTGTTCCATTCCACATTCCTCCATCTGCAATGGTTATCATCTCATGTAAATCTGTAATATAATAATATAGCTGCTAGACTAGAAACGGAGGGGCTGCTAAGAATCAGGTTTATGCTGAAGCTTTGTCATGCCTTGAATTATGCTTTAAAAGACATGCTTTAATTAACACCAGAAGCGCCGTTGGGGTCATTTTGACCTTTTTTTCCAATTTACGCGTTTTTTTTTTAACATACAGCTGAGCTTCGAAGCTGATATTTTTTTACTTTTTCTAAAATGTTTCCAAGTATACAATGCCAAGTTTTCATATTTCTACCTTAATTATTTAAACAAATAATCGCAGATATACTTAAAACAGCCAACTGGGGTCATTTTGACCCTCATAAGAAAAACGACACTAGGAGCACTAGGCCATTCAAAACTTTGTGCAGATGATTTGTGGAACAAGAACTGAGGACCACCTGTGTTCAAAGAAACAATGTCACACAATCAGTTCCGTGAAAGTATTCGGTATCTCAGATTCTCAGATGTCCGAAGCACCAGAGCTGATCATCTCGCCACTAACAAATTTGCTCTCGCTTCTGTAACCTGGTACAAGCTAATGGAAAACTGTTATTTATGCTATACTCCTGGATCAGAAATAACCGTTGATAAAGAATTGTTGCCTTGTAAACCAAGATGTAGATTTATTCAGTATATGGCGAATAAACAGGACGAGTTTGGCATCAAATTCTGGCTAGCAACTGATGTAAAATCCAAATATGTTTTGAATGGTTATCCTTATCTGGGCAGGGATGAAGAACGACCAACTAATTTACAACTTGGAGAAAGTGTAGTTCTCAAATTACTGCAACAACATCTAAACTCCGGACTCAGTGTCACAACTGCCAATTTTTTTACTTCTGTGAAACTTGCAGATGAACTTTCTGCGAAATAAACCACAATTGTGGGGACGATGCTTCTGAATAAGCGAGAATTACCCCCATTGCTCGTGAAACTTCTTCAGCACGATATTCATCTTTTGCACTGAAAAATGGAGACAAAACACTCACAGTATATAGGTGCAAGAGCAAAACTAATGTCGTGATTCTGAGCACGACGTACAGTAATGTGTTTGTTGACGACAGCATAAAGAAAAACCGAACACTGTCACTTACTACAACAGTACAAAATGTGGCATTGATGTCGCAGATCAGATGCTGAGGAAATATAGTACAAGTAGTTGAAGTCGCAGGTGCCCTGTACATGTTTTTTACAACGTCCTTGACATTGCTGAACTCAATGCTTGGATTATATTCAAAGAATCCTTGGGCACCTCTATTTCACGTCGATAATTTATTCTTGCACTCGTTGAAGAACTACGAGTTGGTGCACTACGCAACAGATGCCCCCCAATTGCTCAAATACAGACACTTAAAGGAAAGAAATGTGCATTTTAAAGTTGCAAGGGACAAAACAAGACTGTTGTCAGCTGTAAAGGATGCCAGAAACCAATTTGTGGTAAATGTGTTGCTGTCACTGTCAAGCGTTCATATTGTATCACCTGCGGTAATGTATAACAAACTTTGGAAAACATTGCCTGTTTATTCCCAATTTATGTTTTTTTGTAATTTTTTGCATATGTTCTATTTTCCTCTTTTTGCATTTGTATCTTTTGTTTGTTTTTCAAAGATTTTGTTTTTGTTTTTGTAATCTTACGTTGAAAGATATGTGCTAATTCGCGCTAATTGCACGAAAAAAAATTCTAAAGTATATAAAATAAATAAAAACCTCTAAAAACTCTTTTACGTGGTCATTTCAATCATTTGCTGTGTTTCTACTTACATTTCTTATGAGGGTCAAATTGACCCCTAATGGCGGTTTTCGGTTAGTCTGAAATTCGGCTGTTCTAGCGTTAAAAATGCTTCTAGACAAGTTCCCACAGTTTTGTAGTATTACTATACAGTATCGTAGTGCAGGTCTTGGTACTGTTCTTGGTTTCATCTGTGAGAGGTAGGACAAAACAGCTCTTACTCGGTTGTTTTCGGGGTATTTTCTTTGCCTGAGGTATTTCCGTAGTACTAAAATATCTCCAACTTGCGTCAAATGTAAAAAACCATCAAGCTACTGCATAAGGTCCCCTTAATGGTGCTGCATTGGTGCGTGAAGATCTGCTGAAGAGACATAATTTCGTATTGGAAGTTATGAAGGCGAATGAACTCATGCATTTGATCTTATTCTGATAAGAAGGGTTAGTAGGAAGAAGAAGAATAAGACAACATTTTATCAAGAATAGTTCCATAGCTCCACGAAACACTGAAATATAGCGGAAAATCGGTGCGGATCAGACATGGAACGGCAGAGAAGAATATGCCTGGACAGGACCACTATGATCACCATTCGCGAAAAAGGTGTTGGATGAACACGGTATTTTTTTCCATCATTTAATGTAGTTGTGGAGAACAGGATAAAGTAATATCAGATAATAAAACACGAGTGCTTTTGAAAATAATGGCACGAAATGTACGCATATTTGCATTGCCTTTGCTAATGTTATAGTGTAGTCTCAAACTATGTCTCCATTTAAATTTCTTAATTTATATTTCTTTTATTTAAATCATACAAATGGCGGAGAATTAAATTTGAAGCCGAAATCTGTACATTTTCTTAAGCTCTAATAAATAGGTTATTTAAAACCTTCTAAGTATTTAATGCACACATTTATCGAAACTTCGCTTAAATCTTAATACGAGTAATAGGGTTAAATAAGTTTAACTTAGAAATTAAAATAAATTTAAATTTGAATCCGTTTGAAATTTGAAAATAAGATCCGCTAAGTTTGAAATCCGTTTTCCTAAACATAACATAATTCTATTTAAATTAGCACTTAAAATATTAGCCATTTTTCCTCATATATTTCTAACTTTGTATTTCACATATTTTATACTTATTCTTGACCAAAACGTTTCTTTCTGTAAAATGAGAAGAAAGTTGTGAATTTAATGAGAAATTGTGTAAACCTTATATGCATGTACTTTTTTATGAAAGACAAATTTAAATGAAATGTAATTTTATGTTCTATTGAGCAAGGTACACAAATACGTAAATAACATTCTCGAACAAGTATTAATAAATGCATTTATTCCGAACTCTTTCTAATTTTGAGAAAACAATTCTAATATATTTGAGAAAACTACATTAAAAGTTAAAACTCTCCGTCAATACGTATGTTTTAAAAAGTTTATTTTCTTTAATTTGTTTTTCTTTCTCTTTGAATGTATTAATGAGACGTATTTTATGTACATAAAAATGGTAGTTTAAAAGTCATTTCATTTCTTCAACAAGCTTCCAATGGAGTATCCAGCACAAATGCCAGTGATATACAGAGAAATAAGTACAGGTGCGTGTCCTTCTAGTGCTTTAAAAATGACATTATTTCTTCTGTTCTGAGAAGAAACATAATAATCATTTGCAACATTTCCTTTACGTTTCATTGTCGCTAGGTGAGTTTCTCGTTGTTCCAGATATTTGTCGACAGAAAGATCCGTCTTATTTTGTTCGTCGTTTTCGTTTAAGTTTCGTTCAGTGTATTCATGTTTTTCATTGTTAAGGACATTATCGCCAGAATTTGGCAATATATTGGAAATTACGTGATTGACGTTTTCTTCCATTCTTACTGTGCCACTTCGAAAAGGGTCAATTCCACTATTAGTCGTAAAATGACTAGTGTCACAGGAATCCATTCTAACGTTATCTGTCGATAGATCGGCTAAATTACTAGAAATTTGATTGTGTGTATCTCCACTATTTGTGTTGATGCTCTTCTCACATTTCTCAAGGGAATTCTCGCCTGTGCTATCAGATTCACTCTCAGTGGATGTTTCATTTTGTGCGTCTTGATTATTTGGTACTTCACAGTTTTCAGCATCTATATCAGCGACTTCTTGCGATTCAGTATAGTCAGATCCAAGAAATGAATTACTTTTCAATCCTTCGCCATTGATAACATTTTCATTAAAGTCCGGTAGATCATTGTAGATTTCACGTGTAATGTCTTCTTTAATCGTTGTTAATACGCTTTTTTCAGAACATCCAATCTTGCTGTTTGGAGGAATTTCACTGTTTGCAGAGAAAAGAGTTGTATCACATTCTGTCCATAGATCTATTAAATTAATGTCATCTTGCTGGTTCATTTTAGTAATGCAGATTGGGCTCATGCTTATCTCCTTATACCCCAATGGAATCCTACATTGGATACGAGATTTCTTTTCATCCGAAATTTCTGGATATCGGTCTACAAGTGTTTCTCTTGTTTCTATCAAAAAGCTTCTAATGCTATCATTTGAATCGACATTAATTACTTTTGCACTTTCATCAGTTTTCATTTCGTTCCCGCGAAGTATTTTACCAAAATTGTCTTTATTTTCCTTAACAGCAGAAATTTCTTGTGCGATTTTTCTATCTTGATAATATACATCACATTCCGTAGAAATGTTACTAAGAAGAATATCGTTTTCTCGTCTAATACGTTTCTTAGTTGGCAACATTGATATATCCAGAATATTGTGTGTTGCATCAAAATTCCTATTTTCATTGTGTTTAAAATTATATGTATAAGTTTTATTACTTGTATTTGCATAAATAAATACATAAAACATTGCCATATAAAACAATATAAGCATACAACTTGCCTTCAATCCAAGATAGTTAAAAACGCTGGGAGCCAAAGCATTCGTTGGCACGAAAACCACAATCGCTGTTGGTATCAAGAAAAAATATACGAAAATTATTTTACTTTTCAGTCCATGCATTATGCACAGTAATCGCCGTTTTACGGCTCTCTCTCACCACCTAACACAGTTTCTAATTATCAAATCGCTTTTCTATAAAGCTTTAAATTAGCAAATTAAAACACTTTCTGAAAGCAGTTCACTCCAGAAAGAAAATAAATCTTTATTTTAACAATATTGATCCAACAATATTGATCTCTTTCATTCCAAGAATTCTTTAACAATGCAAAAAGCTAGACTTGTTGTAAAAATTGGAAACTTCATAAACAGGCCCCTTTGGTTTGTTGCAGCCTTTTATGTATAATAATAATTAATTAATATTTTAATGTCCTTTTCTTAATATGTTACTGCTATACGAAAATTTTCGGTGGACAAGGACATAAATCCGGAATTATACCTGTAACCGCGAAATGAAAATTTACAAAGCTCTTTTAGAATTTTATAGTTAGAGTATAAACACATTTCACATTCGTTGATGTAATACTTTACGATGTTTTTCAAGACAACGCAAATAAAAAATCTCTTTCATAAATATTTATCAAAATTTAAAAAAAAAAGAGAAATTTAAAAGTGTGACTGTATATTTTACTCTGTCACTGAATAATAAAATATACATTTTAAGGCTCCTTGAAAATTTAATAAACCGTTTTATCAGAATCTTAAACAGCTATCTCATTAGAACGGTATTTTGTAAAAATAGGATATGTCCAAAACGTGATGTGTAACTTATATCACTTCACTCTTTTAAGTTGAAACGTTTTTTTTACTTAATAAATTAGGTGATTTTTTCTGTAAATGGAGTAAAGTTCTTAACACATTTCCAATAAGTAATATTAGCTGTCTTTGCATTCTATCATTTTAGTCAAAGCTAATAACTCTATTCATCAAGTAGTAAATCAGGGCTGAATTGAAAATTCTAAGAAATCAGGAAAATGTTTTCAAAACTTCTGAAATGTCTAGATTTTTATGCAGTCTCGCAGTATCTGTATTTTTATCCCAGTGAAATTTACTCTGTTTATTATAAATAAAAAATGCCAAGACCTTTGACCACCTTTCGAGAAAAGTGGAACAGTGTATTTAATAGTTTTGATTGTTAACTTGCCTCAAGGAAACATTTAAATTAATTCCAGCAAATCGAGGAAAGTGTAGTATAGCAAAGTATGTGTAAAATTTAATAGGCCGTATTAGAAAGTCGTGTGTTGTCCACGTAAGTTTTCTTTATGATGTATTTTCATGCAACATATATCTTCTGATTTATGCAGAGAGGTCGTGGCACGTTTTTATATCGCCGGCATATGTTTAGATACTAAACAATCTAAAATTTATTCACCGAACCAAATTCTGAAGGCTTGGACTTACGCTAAATTTATGGGTTATTTTGTCATCCGCTGTTTGGTCCTAGACTTTTTTATCGGGAGATATTTAGTTTGGCCTTTATATGTTGGGCTAATGTGCCATTTCTAAAAGTGGTTAATTAGGATTTCTTCGAAGGGCATCCGCGAAACTTGTTGCAGATTCATTTTAAGTAAATTTTTACTTGACTTCGGAGTTCAAATGTATTTTTTTCCGTAAACGGTAAACAATTGGTTACTGACCAAATGATTCCCTTCTCGATCACAGGAAAATATTACAGAGCCCGTTCATAGAGATTTATTTACAATTCATTTGCCATTATGTAACAAATTATCTAAACGGTGGCCGCAGTAGTTACAACTATGTCTGTAGAAACCGTCTAGAGAAATAAAAATGTTGGCCAGGGAAGTAAATAGAGAAAAAATCCAACATTTGATATAATTTCCAAAAGAAAATCTACAGACGAGGTGGAGAGGTCAAAGAGAGCATGAAAGGCTCCAAACAATGTTCAAGGATTCAGAGAGAAGAGCAAGTACTTAGCAGACGTCAAAACCACTCAAATCAAGGCCAAGGAAGCTTCAAGTACAAGGCCAACGAAAGGCGAAAAGGCCACAAAGCAACAGTGCCATGAAGAACCCGTAGGTATAGGAACAGTTGGACAGTTGCACAAAATTCTGCTATGAAATGAACTCTTGAAATTAAAGGAGTACGATGCAAATTTAAAACATCACGCATCTATGAAAGGAAGAAGAATTTTAGCCGAGATGGTGGGATGTAGTTGTCGCAAAAAACTTTCATTCTATTTAGTGCCAGCACCTTTGTATTATACTTATGGAATTTGTTATTTTCGTGATTTCATAATTGGTTTACTTGCTGATGACATTCTACGTTGGTGTATCAGGTTCAATGTTCCTTCTACCCTTCTTCGGGAACATACAAGGACCTGACTCGGAACAGAGAGCTTACTAAAGCTATGTTCACTAATTGTGGTAAGTAGACAGGATACAGACGAAGGGTATACAAAACCCTTTATTTTTCTCTATATACAATAACTTCGGTACTTCGGAATACACTGACCCTCCACTGGGGGTCTAACGTAAAAAAGTATAAAAATAAAACTAAACTCTAATTTAACTTTAGAATAATACACGTGGAAGATTGGCCTTATAATAACAGGAAGCGTATGTAGCACAGAGACTGTGAACACTACAATACGTTTAATTTATCAAGAGGATTAAAACCTCTGGCCTGGAAGGCAAATAGCAACTGCGTAACTTCTAAGGTAAGCGGCCTGCTTGGAACTCACTGCTTCCTCCCTTCGCTTGGCAAAAAGGCCACATTTAAATACTTGGCGTTCGCCAGACAAACTTTGCATAAAATCCTTAACGCTTATAATTCTGGCCGGAAGTAGAAAATAAGAAGTGATAGTAAAGATTTAAAATAAAATAAACGTTAGTAAAACTTAAGATCCTTACATACTTCCCGCCAGAGTTAATTAGTTTGAAACTGAGGTCTAAAACGACCTTGTTGAAAACTTTTAGCTCTAGAATCTAACGCGAGGCCAATCTTTTACAAACACAACTTCGCTAGAAACTAGAAAATTTAAAAGAAAGAAATTTGTTACAATAGCAGCTCCCAGGATATACAACAATCTTTTTTTCATCTGTACTGCATCTAAACAGGAGCTTTATTCAATTCTGGTTCCTTCCAGAGATCTGGAAGGAAAACTAGTTTAATGAAATGTTACACAATGACATTGCAAATAACATATAGAATATACTTCTCTTAACATTCTTATTTTATTCATGACTATTTTAATTATCTCTCCCCGTGCTCTCTGACATGTGTTGTAAAAGAACACCAAACACGAATGTGTTTCTGTCTACGTGTGCCACACTTCCTCCTACAATCAAAACACTAACGTGTTAAAATTCAACATAACGAGACCTCTTAACACACCCTACTTTCAACTCTAAACCCTGAGGTACTATTCTAAAAGTGGCTAACTCTAAAGTGTAGCGTCAGAGAGCCTAACTACATCATTCAACCTTTACCACATATTCGCCATGATTTAATCTTTACAGTCACACGAATAACAAATTTTTAACATTACTTTCACTTTTACCATATCACGGTATTTCTTAACATTTAAAATAACAGAACATATCAACATGCCGTTAATTTTAAAGATTTGAAAACATACATTAGTAGTACATTGTTAACTTCTATTCTTTTCAAAGCAAGTGCCAATTCTTTCTACATTGAAATAATACTTCATTTCAAAAAGTCTTTCAGACTAAAACTTCTCTCTTGCTAGAATGTTTTAAATAAAATTTATACAATAACTTTTTACAATATTTAAGTCTTTACACAACGCTATTATACATCAACTTTAGTTTTACGCACGAGTAATTTAAAAACATAATACGAAAATCGGTCACAACTCATTTCTCGCCCTTTTGGCGATAAAGGTAGACCTCGCATGAGGTAAAACTTCTTGAAATCTGCCACTTGCAGTAAGAATGAAAGATTAACTTAAGTTTGCAAAGTAACATAAAATTTTACTTATCTTTGTAATATTCGGACATCCTTTTCTGGGCCCAGTCTTTAAAGGTAGTGCAGATAGTAGCTTGGTTTATCCTCCTTCTTGTACGGGCTCGCCCTTCAGTGCTTTCCTCTGGAAGCTTCCGTTTTTCACCCGTTCGGCCACCCTTGAACACCTTCCTTTTCTCCTCTGCTTGTGGTCTTGGCCGTTTGAAGGCAGCTGGTCTTGGCGGAACCGGGAAACTTCTGTCGTGATCCTGCTTGGACCTCGTTGTTGGCCGTTCAAATTTTTCTTGTACTTTTTCCTCCGCCGCTGATAACCCTTCCGCAGTTCGGCGACTTTTGCTGCGGAGAGTTCTGTCGGATGAGTCGATCTTCCGTTTTAAAGCCGGGTTATAGTTGCCGTCATTTCTCCTGGTCCTCTTCACATACGTCGTCCTTCTCCCTTCTTCATTCTGGGGGTGTTCGTGAACTCTGTTTTCTGGACGGTGGAACGGCTTCTTGTTACATTCAATCTTTCCGCGGGGCAATTTTCTTTTCACTTGTTTCTGTCTCTCATTGGCTTGCCCTTGTACTTGTCGTTTTCCCACCTCTGAAACTTGTACCTGCGGTGTCTGCCGTGCCGGATCCTGCAAAAGATCTGAAAAGATTTGCATTTTATTACGATCGAAGTAGGGCTTAATTTGATCAATGTTTGCGGAACAGGTTTCACCATTTCTGGCTTTTAACCATACAACAGCGTGAGTTATTTTTTCTATAACATATGGTCCTTCAAATCGTGGAAAAAATTTGGCAGTTTTATCTTCTGGTGCTGAAGAAAGTGAATGCTTAATTTTTAAAACTTCATCCCCTACTTTATAAGTTACTCCCCGTCGTTTCAAATCATAATACAACTTCTGTTTCCTTTGTGCTACTTCCGTATTCTTTTTTGCTTCTTTTATTAGTTTTTCTATATTACCCATTTTAAATTCTGGGGCTCTTTGTTGCACATAAAATAATTTATCTAACGGTGTTATAATCTTTCTGCCTAGAAATAACTCAGCAGGAGTTTTTCCCGTTGTATCATGTTTTGCGGTCCTAAGGGCGAAAGCAAATTCATTGACATAGTTATCCCAGCTTTTATGAAAATTTTTAACATAACTACGGATAATTTTCACTATATTTCTGTTGACCCGTTCCGCTATATTTGATTGCGGCCGATACGGGACCATTTTTAAATGACGTATGCTCAGTTTTTGACACATGTCTTTAAATATATTACTTACAAATTGAGGACCATTATCCGATATAACTTTTAGGGGCGCCCCGTATTTTAAAATATATTTATTTAAAATAGAATCGGTAACTAATTTCGCGGAGGCTCGTTTTAAGGGAACAATTTCGGTCCATTTACTAAAATGATCAACCATAACAAGGAGATAGCGACTTTTATTTAACTGACTTTTTGGGAAAGGGCCCAATAAATCGATGCCAATTATTTCATTTGGAAATTCGGATTTAATACTATTTAGAAACCCGGCCGGGCGGAAATTAATATAATTAACTGCTTGAATTGTTGGGCAGGACTGGACATACGCCCTTGTTAACTTTTGCAGTTCAGGAAAGTAGACTGCCTCGCGTACGCGTTGGATAGTTATTCGAATACCAGCATGAGAAGCTAAAGGGCTGTCATGGAGCTCTTGCAGGATATTTAATCTAAGACTAGCTGGGATAACAGGTCGAAATTCGTTGTTGGAATTCGTAGTTTTTCTATAAAATAATAGACCATCTATTAGTTCGTAATGGGCCGCCCTATTTCTTATCGCCACAATATCTTGGTGGCTAAAATTTTCAGGATCCTTCAAATACTCATAAATACTTCCAAACTCAGGATCCTTACCCAGTTCTGTTATTACAGTTTCTCGGGAATTTATTGTACACGCTGTAAGCATTGCAACTTTTACGGTATTACCCTGTTGATCTAATTGAATTCGTGATAGGGCATCTGCTACGATATTTTCCTTTCCGGGGGTATGCTTGATTACCAGATTATATTCTTGCAGCTTGAGTGCCCATCTTATTAACCTTGGGAATAAATTTTTCCCTGAGTACAATCTAGTTACCGCCGCATGATCAGAGTATACTGTTATCGGCGCCTTTCCAAAATAGACTCGGAATTTTTGCACTGCTAACAGAACTGCAAGTGCCTCTCTCTCGGTCGCAGAATAGTTTCTTTGTGTTTGATTTAAAGTTCGGCTAAAAAATGCCACGGGCTGCTGATTTTGCGAAAGTACCGCTCCTACCGCATAATCCGAAGCATCCGCTGAAATTTCTAAATTTTCATCCTTTTCAGGAAATTTCAACACAGAGGCTTGCGTTCATGCTTGTTTTAATTTTTCGAAAGCACTATTGGCTTCAGCCGTCCACGAGAATCTTGCCTTTTTCCTTTTTAATTTTAACAATGGCTCAGCGATAGCCGCAAAATCTTTTATAAAGGACCTATAATATGAACAAAGTCCTAGAAAAGAAGAGAGCTTCTTTGCCGTGTTTGGAGTCGGATACTTTTGTACAGCGATTATTTTTGATTCATCTGTCTCGATCCCTTTTTGCGATATTTTGTAACCTAAATATTTTAATTCAGGGGCTGCAAATTTGCACTTTTCGACATTAACTTTTAGACCGGCCTCATTTAATAAAGAAAACACCTGTCTTAAATCCTGTACATGTTGGTCTAGATTATCACTAGTAATAATGATATCGTCTAAATAGATAAATGTGGACTTTCCAAGAACAGGTCTTAACACAATGTCCATGCATCGCTGAAATGTTGCTGGGGCCCCTGAAAGGCCAAACGGCATACGCAAAAATGCATAAGTGCCAGACTTGGTTATAAAAGCAGTCTTAGGCACGTCCTCAGGCCTCACCCCTATTTGAAAATAACCAGTCGTTAAGTCTAAAGTCGTCATAAATTTGGTTGATTTTATGTTCCTTAAAATTTCTTCTATGATCGGTAACGGATATACCGGATATTTCGTTATGGAATAAATAATTTAAATTAAATAAAACATTAATTAATTTAATAAGTAATTAGAAAGAAAATTAGATTAAAAATAATCCAACATAGCGGGAGTCATTCAAGATGGAGGATGAAAGACCACGTGTTCCAAAATGGCGGACGACGATCACGTGATCCAACATGGCGGCCAGATAAGAGCATGGTGGGAGGAAGAGGGTGAGTCATTCAAGATGGAGGATGAAAGACCACGTGTTCCAAAATGGCGGACGAAAACCACGTGGTTCAAAATGGTGGATGGCAGTCACGTGATCCAATATGGCGGCTGTCTAGGCCACGCCCCTTTTCTGTGACGTCACTTCCGCCGCACGAATTACTCTGCCTACTATTGGCCTGTACATGTTTTTTACAACGTCCTTGACATTGCTGAACTCAATGCTTGGATTATATTCAAAGGATCCTTGGGCACCTCTATTTCACGTCGAGAATTTATTCTTGCACTCGTGGAAGAACTACGAGTTGGTGCACTACGCTACAGATGCCCCCCAATTGCTCAAATACAGACACTTAAAGGAAAGAAATGTGCATTTTAAAGTTGCAAGGGACAAAACAAGACTGTTGTCAGCTGTAAGGGATGCCAGAAACCAATTTGTGGTAAATGTGTTGCTGTCACTGTCAAGCGTTCATATTGTATCACCTGCGGTAATGTATAACAAACTTTGGAAAACATTGCCTGTTTATTCCCAATTTATGTTTTTTTGTAATTTTTTGCATATGTTCTATTTTCCTCTTTTTGCATTTGTATCTTTTGTTTGTTTTTCAAAGATTTTGTTTTTGTTTTTGTAATCTTACATTGAAAGATATGTGCTAATTCGCGCTAATTGCACGAAAAAAAAATTCTAAAGTATATAAAATAAATAAAAACCTCTAAAAACTCTTTTACGTGGTCATTTCAGCATCATTTCAATCATTTGCTGTGTTTCTACTTACATTTCTTATGAGGGTCAAATTGACCCCTAATGGCGGTTTTCGGTTAGTCTGAAATTCGGCTGTTCTAGCGTTAGAAATGCTTCTAGACAAGTTCCCACAGTTTTGTAGTATGACTATACAGTATCGTAGTGCAGGTCTCGGTACTGTTCTTGGTTTCATCTGTGAGAGGTAGGACAAAACAGCTCTTACTCGGTTGTTTTCGGGGTATTTTCTTTGCCTGAGGTATTTCCGTAGTACTAAAATATCTCCAACTTGCGTCAAATGTAAAAAATCATCAAGCTACTGCATAAGGTCCCCTTAATGGTGCTGCATTGGTGCGTGAAGATCTGCTGAAGAGACATAATTTCGTATTGGAAGTTATGAAGGCGAATGAACTCATGCATTTGATCTTATTCTGATAAGAAGGGTTAGTAGGAAGAAGAAGAATAAGACAACATTTTATCAAGAATAGTTCCATAGCTCCACGAAACACTGAAATATAGCGAAAAATCGGTGCGGATCAGACATGGAACGGCAGAGAAGAATATGCCTGGACAGGACCACTATGATCACCATTCGCGAAAAAGGTGTTGGATGAACACGGTATTTTTTTCCATCATTTAATGTAGTTGTGGAGAACAGGATAAAGTAATATCAGATAATAAAACACGAGTGCTTTTGAAAATAATGGCACGAAATGTACGCATATTTGCATTGCCTTTGCTAATGTTATAGTGTAGTCTCAAACTATGTCTCCATTTAAATTTCTTAATTTATATTTCTTTTATTTAAATCATACAAATGGCGGAGAATTAAATTTGAAGCCGCAATCTGTACATTTTCTTAAGCTTTAATAAATAGGTTATTTAAAACCTTCTAAGTATTTAATGCACACATTTATCGAAACTTCGCTTAAATCTTAATAATAGGGTTAAATAAGTTTAACTTAGAAATTAAAATAAATTTAAATTTGAATCCGTTTGAAATTTGAAAATAAGATCCGCTAAGTTTGAAATCCGTTTTCCTAAACATAACATAATTCTATTTAAATTAGCACTTAAAATATTAGCCATTTTTCCTCATATATTTCTAACTTTGTATTTCACATATTTTATACTTATTCTTGACCAAAACGTTTCTTTCTGTAAAATGAGAAGAAAGTTGTGAATTTAATGAGAAATAGTGTAAACCTTATATGCATCTACTTTTTTATGAAAGACAAATTTAAATGAAATGTAATTTTATGTTCTATTGAGCAAGGTACACAAATACGTAAATAACATTCTCGAACAAGTATTAATAAATGCATTTATTCCGAACTCTTTCTAATTTTGAGAAAACAATTCTAATATATTTGAGAAAACTACATTAAAAGTTAAAACTTTCCGTCAATATGTATGTTTTAAAAAGTTTATTTTCTTTAATTTGTTTTTCTTTCTCTTTGAATGTATTAATGAGACGTATTTTATGTACATAAAAATGGTAGTTTAAATGTCATTTCATTTTTTCAACAAGCTTCCAATGCAGTATCCAGCACAAATGCCAGTGATATACAGAGAAATAAGTACAGGTGCGTGTCCTTCTAGTGCTTTAAAAATGACATTATTTCTTCTGTTCTGAGAAGAAACATAATAATCATTTGCAACATTTCCTTTACGTTTCATTGTCGCTAGGTGAGTTTCTCGTTGTTCCAGATATTTGTCGACAGAAAGATCCGTCTTATTTTGTTCGTCGTTTTCGTTTAAGTTTCGTTCAGTGTATTCATGTTTTTCATTGTTAAGGACATTATCGCCAGAATTTGGCAATATATTGGAAATTACGTGATTGACGTTTTCTTCCATTCTTACTGTGCCACTTCGAAAAGGGTCAATTCCACTATTAGTCGTAAAATGACTAGTCTTTATTTTAACAATATTGATCCAACAATATTTATTGATCTCTTTCATTCCAAGAATTCTTTAACAATGCAAAAAGCTAGAGTTGTTGTAAAAATTGGAAACTTCATAAACAAGCCCCTTTGGTTTGTTGCAGCCTTTTATGTATAATAATAATTAATTAATATTTTAATGTCCTTTTCTTAATATGTTACTGCTATACGAAAATTTTCGGTGCAGAAGTACATAAATTCGGAATTATACCTGTAACCGCGAAATGAAAATTTACAAAGCTCTTTTAGAATTTTATAGTTAGAGTATAAACACATTTCACATTCGTTGATGTAATACTTTACGATGTTTTTCAAGACAACGCAAATAAAAAATGTCTTTCATAAATATTTATCAAAATTAAAAAAAAGAGAAATTTAAAAGTGTGACTGTATATTTTACTCTGTCACTGAATAATAAAATATTTATTTTAAGGCTCCTTGAAAATTTAATAAACCGTTTTATCAGAATCTTAAACAGCTATTTCATTAGAACGGTATTTTGTAAAAATAGGATATGTCCAAAACGTGATGTGTAACTAATATCACTTCACTCTTTTAAGTTAAAACGTTTTTTTTTTTTTTTTACTCAATAAATTAGGTGTTTTTTTCTGTAAATGGAATAAAGTTCTTAACACATTTCCAATAAGTAATGTTAGCTGTCTTTGCATTCTATCATTTTTGCCAAAGCTAATAACTCTATTCATCAAGTAGTAAATCAGGGCTGAATTGAAAATTCTAAGAAATCAGGAAAATGTTTTCAAAACTTCTGAAATGTCTAGATTTTTATGCAGTCTCGCAGTATCTGTATTTTTATCCCAGTGAAATTTACTCTGTTTATTATAAATAAAAAATGCCAAGACCTTTGACCACCTTTCGAGAAAAGTGGAACAGTGTATTTAATAGTTTTGATTGTTAACTTGCCTCAAGGAAACATTTAAATTAATTCCAGCAAATCGAGTAAAGTGTAGTATAGCAAATTATGTGTAAAATTTAATAGGCCGTATTAGAAAGTCGTGTGTTGTCCACGTAAGTTTTCTTTATGATGTACTTTCATGCAACATATAACTTCTGATTTATGCAGAGAGGTCGTGGCACGTTTTTATATCGCCGGCATATGTTTAGATACTAAACAATCTAAAATTTATTCACCGAACCAAATTCTGAAGGCTTGGACTTACGCTAAATTTATGGGTTATTTTGTTATCGGCTGTTTGGTCCTAGACTTTTTTATCGGGAGATATTTAGTTTGGCCTTTATATTTTGGGCTACTTTGCCATTTCTAAAAGTGGTTAATTAGGATTTCTTAGAAGGGCATCCGCGAAACTTGATCCAGATTCATTTTAAGTAAATTTATATTTCACTTCGGAGTTCAAATGTATTTTTTTCCGTAAACGGTCAACAGTTGGTTACTGACCAAATGATTCCCTTCTCGATCACAGGAAAATATTATAGAGCCCGTTCATAGAGATATATTTACAATTCATTTGCCATTATGTAACAAATTATCTAAACGGTGGCCGCAGTAGTTACAACTATGTCTGTAGAAACCGTCTAGAGAAATAAAAATGTTGGCCAGGGAAGTAAATAGAGCAAAAATCCAACATTTGATATAATTTCCAAAAGAAAATCTACAGACGAGGTGGAGAGGTCAAAGAGAGCATGAAAGGCTCCAAACGAGGTTCAAGGATTCAGAGAGAAGAGCAAGTACTTAGCAGACGTCAAAACCACTCAAATCAAGGCCAAGAAAGCTTCAAGTACAAGGCCAACGAAAGGCGAAAAGGCCACAAAGTAACAGGGCCATGAAGAACCCGTAGGTATAGGAACAGTTGGACAGTTGCACAAAATTCTGCTATGAAATGAACTCTTGAAATTAAAGGAGTACGATGCAAATTTAAAACAAAACGCATCTATGAAAGGAAGAAGAATTTTAGCCGAGATGGTGGGATGTAGTTGTCGCAAAAAACTTTCATTCTATTTAGTGCCAGCACCTTTGTATTATACTTATGGAATTTGTTATTATTCGTGATTTCATAATTGGTTTACTTGCTGATGACATTCTACGTTGGTGTAGTTGTCCAAACATTGACAATAACGAGTCCAGTATAAGCAATTTAATGTTGCAAATTCAGGATGTTCCGGGTAATCACAAGTTCAATTTTAATCATCTTAACTCTATTACTGGGTTTTTTATAACAAAAACACGTCTATATTGTTAGAGTCCGACACATTTCCTTAAATGGTCACATCTTACAAGCCGACAGGAATTCCAAAATCCTTCGTTTTGCCTTTGAATCTGAAATCGCGTGTTATAAGCCCATTGATCGACTTTTATGTAAGACTAGAAAGGGAGTAAATATTTTGAACTTTACGTTCGGCTGCAACTGACGACAAGATTTTTGTAAGGATCCTAAGTTTTACTAAAGTTTATTTTATTTTAAATCTTTACTATCACTTCTTATTTTCTACTTCCGGCCAGAATTTAAAGCTTTAACTTATTTATGCAAATTTGTCTTGCTAACGCCAAGTACTTAAGTTGTGGTTTTTTGCCAAGCAAGAGAGAGGAAGGAGTTATTAGAAGCAGACAACTTGCCATAGTAGTTTTACTCGTTTGCTGGTTGCCTTCAAGGCCAGAGGTTTAATCCTCTTGATAATTTTAAACGTATCGTAGTTTTAGCAGCTCTCTGTACTACATACGGCTTTTTGTTAATTAACGGCCAATCTTGGAGTTAGGCACTTGTTTATTAATCCAAAGTTAGTTTAGTTAGAGTTTTAGTTAATATTTTTATATTGTTACGTTCAGACCACAAGTGGTTGGTCTCTGTATTCCGAAGTCCGGAAATCTCTGTAAAGATAGAAAAAATAAAGGATTTCGTATACCCTTCCTGTGTGTATTGTCTACTTCACAATTTATTGAACATACCTTTAGTAAGCTCCCTGTTCCGAGTCAGGACAGTTAATGTTTCCAAAGCAAGTAAAGAGGAACACAAGTCCTGATATTCTAAGGAGAACGTATCAGTCTTATAAGACCGATTGTCTAATATGGTTATCAAATCCTACACGTAGGCAGGAATAAAACTTTTCAAAAATTGGAAACGTTAGTTTTTGTGAAGAACATCATACTCCAAACATTTTGAATGATAGGAGAAGAAATCAAAGATGAAAAAACACAGTGCCCTGAGAAATTCTAAAAAATTGGATGTATGACAGTCTTCTGTTGAATTTAATTCTTTAACACCTCTCACATCTCTTACAGACTCATTGCCTAGTGTGTTTCTTCAGACAGGGTTCGTAACTAATAAACCCTAATAACGTCTTGAATACTTAAAACTGCAATCGCTAATAGAATACATTTTGAGGCTGTTAGGATGTATACAGATCGCAGTAAAAATGAACATGAACAGACTAGTAACGGTTATTTTATTAAATTTTCGCGGACAGGTAATATCTCTCAAGGGCGGAAATAACAAATTCTGTTTCGTTTTCAGATGTGAATTGATAGCTGTTAATATGGGTCTGGATTGTGTTTTAGACCGACAGTTATCTAGGGAAATGTGGACAGCCGAAGTGTAATCTAATACCTACATAGTTGGAAAAGTATTAGAGAGTTGAAATGATTTAGAGGTATCGAAAAGTCAAGATTTTGTCGCATTCCATATTCCTCCATCTACAGTGGTTTTCATCTCATGTAAATCTGTAATATAACAATATAGCTCTTAGACTAGAAACGGAGGGGACTTTCAAGCCTCAGGTTTATGCTGAAGGTTTGACATGCCTTGAACTATGCTTTAAAGGACATACTTTAATTAAGAATTCTTCCAGACAAGTTCCGACAGACTCATGGTATCGTAATGCAGGTCCTGGTACTGTTCTTGGTTTCACCTGCGAGAGGTAGGATAAAACAGCTCTCACTTGGTTGTTTTCAAGGTATTTTCTTAGCCTGATACGTCAAATGTAGAAAATCAGCAAGCTAATGCCTAAGGTCCCTTTAGTGGTACTGCATTGGTGCGTGAAGATCTGCTCAAGAGACATAAATTTGTGTTGGAAGTTATGAAGGCAAATGAACTCATGGATTTGAACTTGTTCAGATAAGAGGGATTAGTAGAAAGAAGAAGAATAACGCAATAGTTTCCCAAGAATAGTTCCATAGCTCCACACAACACAGAAAGATAGCGAAAATCGGCGGGAAAGAAGAATATGCCTGGACAGGACCAGTAGGATCAGCATTCGCGAAAAAGTTGTAGGATGAACACGATATTTTTTCCAACATGGAATGTAGTTGTGGAGAAGAGAATGAATGATTCTCAGATAATAAAACATGAGTGGCAGTTTGATTTATTTGAAAATAATGGCAGTAATGAGACCTATTTTCTAAATCCTAAAATTCAAATGCCAGTGATATACAGAGAAAGAACTAGAGGTGCATGTCTTTCTTTTGCTTTAAAAATAACATTATTTCTTCTGTTCAGAGAGGTAACTTAATAATCATTTGGAACATTCCCTTTACCTTTCGTTGTCGATAGGTCAGTTTCTGGTTGTTGCAGATATTTGTCGGCAGAAAGATCCGTCTTATTTTGTCCTTCGTCATCGTTTAAGTTTCGTTCAGTGTATTCATGTTTGTCTTTCTTAAGGAAATTATCGCCAGAATCAGGCAATATATTGGAAACTATGTGAGTGACGTTTTCTTCCATTGTTACTGTGTCACTTCGAAAAGAGTCATTTCCACCATTAGTCGTAAAATAACGAGTGTGATATTGTAGTTTCAAACTATGTCTCCATTTAAATTTCTTAAGTAGAAGGTCAACCAAAGGCGAAAACCTCACAAAGCTATAGTGCCATGAAGAACCCGTAGGTATAGGAAGAGCTGGACAGTTGCACGAAAATCTGGTATGAAGTGAACTCTTGAAATTGAAGAAGTGCGATGAAAATTTAAAACATCACGCGTCTATGAAAGGAGGAAGAAATTCAGAGCAGATGGCGGAATCTAGTTGTCGAAACAAAATTTTCATTGTATTTAGTCCCAGCAACATTGCATCATACATTTCCGGACTGGAATTTGTTATTACTCGTGATTTCATAATTGGCTTACTTGCTGACGATATTCAACTTTGGTGCAGTGGTCCGAACATTGACAATATCGAATTCAGTATCAACGAATTAATGTTGAATATTCAGGATTTTGCTGGTGATCAACACTCAGTTTTAATTCTCTTAAATCTATTAGACCAATTCTCTAATATGAATTATCCTAATATGAATTTTTTAAATCCTACATGTAGCCTCGGATATAAATTTTTAAAGAATTTTCCAATTTTTTAAAATTGGAAACGTTACAACTGACTGCAGCACGCCTTGTTAAGCGACTTCCCAAGACTACTACAGCGGAACCTTTTCTCTACCAATCCGATTTACAATGCTTGAAGCTGAGAAGTATCTTTAATCTTACAATATATTTTAGCAAGCTCTCTAATTTTCGTTATGAACATCATACTCTTAACATTTTGAATGATAGGAGAAGAAATCAAAGATTAAAAGGAACAGTCCCCTGAGAAACGATAAAGGATTCGAAGTATGGCCACCTTGTGTCGAATTTAATTCTGTAAAACGTATCGCAACTCTTATGGACTCATAGTCTGGTGAGTTTTTTCATACAGGATTATTAATTCTGATTACATCTTGAATACTTATGACTGGAAATGGCTAATAAAATACCTGTTGAGGCTGTTGTGAGATATAGAGATGGCAGTAATAATGAATATGAACAGCCTGGTAGCGGTGATGTTCTTAAACTTTCGCGGGAAGGTGATATCTCTCAAGGGCGTAAATAACAATTTGTCTTTCGTTTTCAGATGTGAAATAATAGCTATTGATATGGCTTTTGAATGCTATTTATAGGGCTTTATTTATATGGCTTTGTTTTAGATCGACATATATCTAGTGAAATGCGGACTGCCAAAGTGTAATCTAATACCTACTTGGTTAGAGAAGTATTAGAGTTGTCGAAAACTCAAGACTTTTTTCCATTCCACATTCCTCCATCTACAATGGTTATCATCTCATGTAAATCTGTAATATAATAATATAGCTGCTAGACTAGAAACGAAGGGGCTTCTAAGAATCAGGTTTATGCTGAAGCTTTGTCATGCCTTGAATTATGCTTTAAAAGACATGCTTTAATTAACACCAGAAGCGCCGTTGGGGTCATTTTGACCTTTTTTTCCAATTTTACGCGTTTTTTTTAACATACAGCTGAGCTTCGAAGCTGATATTTTTTTTACTTTTTCTAAAATGTTTTCAAGTATACAATGCCAAGTTTTCATATTTCTACGTTAATTATTTAAACAAATAATCGCAGATATACCTAAAACAGCCAACTTGGGAAATTTTGACCCTCATAAGAAAAACGACACTAGGAGCACTAGGCCATTCAAAACTTTGTGCAGATGATTTGTGGAACAAGAATTGAGGACCACCTGTGTTCAAAGAAACAATGTCACGCAATCAGTTCCGTGAAATAATTCGGTATCTCAGATTCTCAGATGTCCGAAGCACCAGAGCTGATCGTCTCGCCACTAACAAATTTGCTCTCGCTTCTGTAACCTGGTACAAGCTAATGGAAAACTGTTATTTATGCTATACTCCTGGATCAGAAATAACCGTTGATGAACAATTGTTGCCTTGTAAACCAAGATGTAGATTTATTCAGTATATGGCGAATAAACAGGACGAGTTTAGCATCAAATTCTGGCTAGCAACTGATCTAAAATCCAAATATGTTTTGAATGGTTATCCTTATCTGGGCAAGGATGAAGAACGACCAACTAATTTACAACTTGGAGATAGTGTAGTTCTCAAATTACTGCAACCACATCTAAACTCCGGACTCAATGTCACAACTGACAATTTTTTTACTTCTGTGAAACTTGCAGATGAACTTTCTGCGAAATAAACCACAATTGTGGGGACGATGCTTCTGAATAAGCGAGAATTACCCCCATTGCTCGTGAAACTTCTTCAGCACGATATTCATCTTTTGCACTGGAAAATGGAGACAAAACACTCACAGTATATAGGTGCAAGAGCAAAACGAATGTCGTGATTCTGAGCACGACGCACAGTAATGTGTTTGTTGACGACAGCATAAAGAAAAACCGAACACTGTCACTTACTACAACAGTACAAAATGTGGCATTGATGTCGCAGATCAGATGCTGAGGAAATATAGTACAAGTAGTTGAAGTCGCAGGTGGCCTGAGTAGTAGGCAGAGTAATTCGTGCGGCGGAAGTGACGTCACAGAAAAGGGGCGTGGCCTAGACAGCCGCCATATTGGATCACGTGACTGCCATCCACCATTTTGAACCACGTGGTTTTCGTCCGCCATTTTGGAACACGTGGTCTTTCATCCTCCATCTTGAATGACTCACCCTCTTCCTCCCACCATGCTCTTATCTGGCCGCCATGTTGGATCACGTGATCGTCGTCCGCCATTTTGAATCACGGGTCGACGTCCGCCATTTTGGAACACGTGGTCTTTCATCCTCCATCTTGAATGACTCCCGCCATGTTGGATTACTTTTTAATCTAATTTTCTTTCTAATTACTTGTTAAATTAATTAATGTTTTATTTAATTTAAATTATTTATTGAATTATCTTCGAATAGCCGCCATTTTGAATCACGTGGTCTTATTTTTTTTGCTGGAGAGCGCAGATTCAAAAATCACCAGCCAGGCCCGAACCCGCTATGTCGGGATCTGCAGCCACGCACTTTAACCGCTGAGCCACGGTTTACTTAGCAACGAGGTATAAAAATGGGTACTTGTAAAAAAAAATGACAAAGCGTTCAACGTGTGTTTCACATCACTTTTTATTAATTTTTTTCTCTTTCTATGTGTTAATTTATTTTTGTTCATTTGGAGTTTTAATTTTTCTTAATGAATATTTTTAAATTCGAAAATTAATTATTTATTTTCAATACATTTTTCTACGTGGGTGATTTCATTTCTAATGGGAAGAATGTTTCAAAATCATTTTATTATTTACAGCGAATGAGTTAAAAACGGTATTTTTTAAAACATTATTGGATTTTCTTAAATACATGTTGCTGCTGGCGCCATCTAGTGTACATAACATCTACTAAAGTTAACAGGATGGTTAAAAAAAATGAAGAAGTAATATATATTTTCTTTCCACGGGAAATCGAACCCGCTGTCCCCGCAAAAATGAATAAAAAGGAATTGAGGGGACCGCATCCAGTACTTTAGGCGATACCCCACAATTCCTTGGTTGAAATGGTTCTAAATTATGTATATAAGGTTTGAAACGCCATCTTTGTTTGAACGCCATCTTACTCTGAATCCGCCATTTTGAAAGATTTGCTTTGGGGAGGATGACATCACCCATATCATGTTTGTGCATGACTTTGTTCGAAAATGGCGTCTGCCTTTTCACTCCTCCTTTGGGTAGACATCCGCATAGGCGAACGAATACGTTTCTGTGGACCAATCAGAAAGCTGAAAAATGATATCATGGTCTCTTAGCCTAGTAGAGTAATGGAAATTCACTCGTGTTGTATGCTGCATAAACTTACCTACATTTCTCTGTCTTTGAAATTTTAAGCTGGAATTTACATGCATATAACTTCACTAGATAATATTTTCTGTAACTTTAAACCAATATACACAATGCTCATTCTATATAGTTTAACTGGAATACTACACGCCAGCAATCTCCTGAATCTCTAAGTGGGCATTTGATCTTCGCTCTTACGTAGAATTTACAATTCTACTTAGCTTTTGTAAGAGCAAAGATCAGATGCTCACTTAGAGCTTCTAGAGACTGCCGGCGTGTTTTCTCCGCTGGAACCACTTTTTATGAAAACCGGCTTTATGACTAATTTTGTATAATTACCATCCAGATTTTGCAGAATACTTGATCTTCATTATATCTCCTGTAATTAAATTTACATTTTATATTCTATGCAATTCAAAAAGTAAGCTTCGAATAGGATGAATATTTGCACATTGTACTAAATTGTCTAGATTTGGAGAATTTCTTTTACTTCCAGATTTTTACCTTCTGTCTGCATAACCTGCATTCATTCCATTCGTCTTCCTATTACTGACAGAAAAATTACATTTTGCGTGAGGGATTTGGAATACCGAAGTTGATATGAATGTTGAATAAAGAGAACAAGTCCGGCATTCTATCATAATTGACTAATACTCTGAATAATAAAATTTCAAGAAAACATCAGTTTCATTCACGTGAATAAAATACATTTTCCAAAAACGTCCAAAAAATCTATCACAAGTGTCAACATTAAAGATCTACAAATATATTTTTAAGTATTTAAATAACTCATAAGCTGAAGATAAACAAAGAGGAAAAAGTATCGAGAATTCATTGGCATGTACCAACAGCAAAGATAAAATAGTTTCCAATAGCAAAGAGAAAACAGTTTCGAATTGTATAAACGTCTACTCTCAAAACGTTTGCGAAAAGACAATGACATCACAAAGACATAAATTTTATGGAATATGAAATTATTTAAAAAATTTTTGTTCGAAATTTTAGTTCTGACCTAGGGAAGTACACATTAAGTAATTAAATGTGGGCATTCGTGCCCATGTTTGTAAAAAAAAACAAATATACAAATTTTTAGGAAACTTTTGCATATTTTTCTATTTTGGTAATAATACTTTTAAGTTAGGAAAATATTCTCTACTGAACATATGTGTCTACGAAATTCTTTGGAAAAAGCGGAAATAAAACACATTCACTTGAAATGTAATGCAATAAGTTAAAATATAACTCTGGTTCATCAATACAATATATTAGTTATGTACAGTTAATTGTTCATTTCGAATATGATAAAGAAGAAACCTTTGAGTATAGAAAAAGAAATATATTTACAAAACAATGATTCTTATTTTATTATTAATTTCAATCAAAGCGCTGATGTTTCTTATGAAGATGAGGTATTTTCTTAGACATGTTTCTAATGAAATTAGTATATAAACTTTTATGAAAGAAAATAGACTTCACTAGAAAAAGTCTAGGACAATGCAAGTCAGTGATCGTGGTGACTTAGAGAAAATATTCCAAGTCTGTATGAGCTGGGTTAAAAGTCTCTATTATCTACTTACGAATACGTCAATGTCAGAGAAAATTAATCTATCCCCATAGAATACTAAGATAAAAATTACATTTCGTTTCTTAACTTCTGGTTTAGCGTGATAGTGTTGTTGAAGTTAAATCTTCCAAACGTGTAACACAATGATAAAATCATTTAGTAAAAATTTGCTCCCCAGACTTTACGAGGCATTGTAAACCATAAATAGGAAAATATTTGAAAATTCAATGATTTGCAGTGGTAGTAATGTAAAAAATGGTAATATTCAAAGTGTTCTAAAGGTTACCTATAAGGTACTTCACAAAAACGGTTTATGAAAACACGAACACATCACAGCCACCCACAAATAACTTCCGTCACAACTGAAAATTTTATACTCAAAATTTACTTTGAATGCAGGAAAAGAAAACATTAGAGGTTTCAAAATGAAAATACTCATGTAAACTTTCCGGAATGAAAATGTACACTATTTCAGGAAATATTAATTTAACTTCCAATTTGTTTGTACTTTTGTTAAATCATATGTAATGAGCGTATGTGATAACGAACATTTAACTATCTGGCAATGAATCATATTTTATTGGAAATGTAATGGCATGGAAATTAGACAAATATATCTGTATGGAAAAATCTTAAAGATAATTTCTGAGTGTGCTTGTTTTTAATAGAAATAGTTAAAGATTCCTAGATCTGTAATGAACTACTAAATTCGGCCAATTTTCATCAAAAACGCCGTAAGAAGTTCTCCGTACTGGTAAAATATTACTTAAATTCTCTAGCTTTGTGACTCAGACATTGGCAAGACCAACGGCTATCTGGTCAATACAAGATGACTATGTGTTTAATAGGTTACTTCAAAGATATGAAAGAAATAACAGTTGGGTAAAAATATGGGCGTTTTCAAGAAACAAATGTTCTCTTGTGTCCTTTTGGTATTATAATTATAAATAAAATGCAAAAATTTAGTAAATACGTAGATAAATCTCAGGAAAAATGGTAAATTAACATGAAATGTTTACTTAAAGTCTATGTAAAGTTGGAAAACAGTGATCGTAATACATTTGAAAAATAGCTCATATACAGTGCATTAAAATTTTACACCCGATCTATGAATTCATGAAAATCAGTCCAAAAAAGTCATTTATCACGTTCGCTTGCTTGCAGTATATTCTCTTGTCGTTTTAATCTTTTTTTCTTTTGAGTTCTATTATTTCTGAAGTTGTAATATTTCTGAATCTTTAGCTTTAAAACACAAAATCACTCTGATTTATCAACTTGCGTCTAAATGTACAGCCAACCAAATGGAAGATTTTAGCATGAGTAAATGTACTACAGTATTGAATTATGAAATTAATTACATGATTATCAAAGAAATTTATTATTGAGAGGGGTCCATGGTGGGGAGGGTTTTGGGAGCGTATGGTACGAACCATAAAATCCAGCTTATGCAAAATTATTGGTCGAGCATCCCTTACTGTGAAAGAGCTTGAAATCCAGGCAATGATTAATTGTAAACCAATTACCTACGTGTTTACCGATCCCAATGAACCTTCTCCACTAATACCCTCTCAATTTCTGGTTGGTAGACGATTACTATCTCTGCCCTGCTAATCAATTAACATCCCAGAAATCTTTGGACAATAGGTAAAACTTTGGAATTAATGCCAGGCAGAGATGGTAAAATAAGATCTTGCATAATTAAAACACCTACTGGTACCTTAAAAAGGCCTATACAATTGTTATATAATATGGAACTTAACTAATGTTTGTATTTTGTATTTTTAGGTTTGATTCTCCTGACCTTGCTGATAGGTATCATTTAATGTTTTGTAAAATTTTATGTGCTTATAATTATGTATGCATGTTTGTTATATTTAACCATTTCTCCAGGATTTATTGTCGAAAGATTAATTGAATATTCTAGAATATATTATTGAAAGATGAACTCTCCAATGAGTTCAGGTGGGGAGTGTTGTGTAATTTAAAGAAAAAGGCTAGAGGGCGCTGTTGCTCGCTTAGTTGTAAGAGAATAAAGTTTGTTCTTCGCACTTAAACTATAAAATTAAATTCAACAGCAATATCACAAAAAAAAAAAAAAAAAAAAAAAAAAAAAAAAAAAAAAGCCTCACGTTCTTTACGCCGATGCACCATTGAAGTCGAAACACTTGGATCGAACACCTAAAATCTTCACAGAGCCTTAATCTTTGCAGGAAGGACCTCATCCCAGTCAGAACCAGAACACCAGATTTCTTGCATAATAATTTTCGCCCAAATATACGATCCATTTGGATTTATTGCACCCTTTGTTATTCGGGCGAAAATTATTATGCAAGTAATCTGGTGTTCCGGTTCTGACTGGGATGAGGTCCTTCCTGCAAAGATTAAGGCTTTGTGAAGATTTTAGGTGTTCGATCCAAGTGTTTCGATTTCAATGGTGCATCGGCGTAAAGAACGTGAGGCTTATTTTTTTATTTATTTTTTTTTTGTGTGATATTGCTGTTGAATTTAATTTTATAGTTTAAGTGCGAAGAACAAACTTTATTCTCTTACAACTAAGCGAGCAACAGCGCCCTCTAGCCTTTTTCTTTAAATTACACAACACTCCCCACCTGAACTCGGTGGAGAGTTCATCTTTCAATAATAATCATACACCTTTTTTAAATAATTCAGCAAGTGTAATTCAAATTAATTTAAACTAAAATTTTGCTTTCATCATTTTATGCATTTTATTGTAATTGTGATAATTATAGTTGTTAATTATTACCAGGAACTCTTCTCATGAGGATGGGTGTATTTAACATGAGTTCCTATTGATATATAATGATGCATTCTATGACTTTTATTTAACATCAATATTTGAAGATACAAATTATTCTACTGTGATTCATTCAAGGGGCCATCTCATATTTCAGATATTGTACGAGTGATTCTAAAATTAAAACTTCCTTTATCATGTCGAAATGCAGAGTTGCACCTTTAAGAGCAATCACGCTTCCTCGTTTAGAGTTAATGGGAGCACTCATGGCTGCTCGAATGTATAAATATTTGAAAAAATTGTTTGGTGATTTAATTGAGGATGTTTATTTTTGGAGTGATTCCGAAATCGCCATTACTTGGATTAAAGGTTCGCCAAATAATTGGAAACCATTTATCGCCAATCGTGTTACAGAAATACAGAGTATATGCAACAAAAAATTGTGGAACCATTGCGAAAGGAAACAAAATCCTTCCGATTTACTAACTCGAGGAATTAGTGCTCAGTCACTAATTAAGAATGATTTGTGGTGGCATGGGCAACGCTGGTTACGTTTTCCTATTGAAAACATTCCAAAACAAAAGAAATTAAAACCAAATTCAGAACCATTGGTGCGACGAAGGCAATGAATCATTCCTATCCGGTCGTTGAAATCGAAATTCAGAATTGAAAACAAAATAATAAAATAAAAATTGAATGTTTGATCTCGGATGTTATTTCCTCGGCGTCCATCAGTGTGCCTAGTAAACAAATTGCAGACTTCATGGAGCATATGGGGTTGCAGATCGCCGATTGCGCAAGAAAAAATAACATAGATGTTGAGATATTAATTGGAGGGGATGAATTCTGGAATGTAGTTTATTCTGAAAGAATTAAAATATCTGAAGGGTTGTACGTAGTCAGTTCTGAGTTTGGTTGGGTTGCCGCAGGAATCGAGAAAAATAAAACAAACAAAAATTGTTCTGAAAATTTAGCGGTAATGACAAACACTGTTGTGTTGAAAGATTTAAGAGGTTTTTGGGAATTAGAAAATATGGGAATTAATAATTCTGATGATTATTCCGATATTGACCTCGAAATAGTAGACCAGTTTGAAAGAAATCTGCAGTTTAAAAACGGAAGATATGAAGCAAATTTAATCTGGAAATACAGTCCGAATAATCTAGGAAATAATTTTGAGGTAGCTAAGAAACGATTCGCAAACCTTCACGATAAACTAAGTAAAACTCCGGAGATATTTCAGGAATATAAAAATATAATTGGGAACCAGATATTAGAAGGAATTGTGGAGGAATGTCCAAATAATGATACAAACTTGGGATATTTTATGCTTCACCGAGCAGTGATACGACCTAGTGAAACTACTAAGGTAAGAATTGTGTACGATGCTAGCTCAAGGACAGAGGACACGAATTCGTTAAATGACTGCCTTGAATCGGGACCTAATCTAAATCCAAATATACTAGACATTATGTTAAAATTTCGTAAGTTTAAGATAGCGTTTTGTGGAGACGTTGAAAAAGCCTTTTTGATACTGACTTATTCCATTCGGAACATTTTCAGAAAAAATTTTCGTTTCTTGTTCATGTTTTTGCATACTCAAATACTAAGTTCATGTTTTTGCATACACAAATACTAATTTTGTTGAAAATATGACATTTTCTTATTCCATTTTATATTTCACTGTTAAAGTCCGGCTTGGGAAAATTGTTTTCCGCGGAAATGGCATACTTGTGCTATATGTCTGCGACTGTTCTAATAAATTACATTACTAACAAGTGCGAATAAAATCCTTAGTTATACAGGAATTATCTTGAATGTTTCCTTAATCTGAAATGCAAAATGTAACCCATGGGTAAAAATAGAGCAAGTTTATCTTAAAAAGTTCTCCTCGAATACATCTTTTTCTTGGTCCTTACATGCTTTTCTGTATTTATCACTTAAGTTCATTGTGTAGCTATCTTTCATGTAATTTGTGAAGTATTCCTGTTTGAATACTTGCATTTGAATTTGTTTAACTGATTTTAACGTACATGTATATTTTGGTCAATGCGTGGGGAATTGAGGTACTGTGGCGCTGAGTGTTCTAAGCATTCCATACTGCATTTTTCTTAAGAGTACAGTCAGTTAAAAGAGAAATGTGCTTCGTACTTTGGGAAAATTTTATTTACTTATTATGTGTCATGCTCATGATAAATAAAATTGTCATAAATGTGCGCAGGACTGTGTGGTTCCAATGTTTAATTAAAGTAATGCTTTTCAAAAAAGTGTGGTCTTTCTTATGACATATAAAAAATGCGTTAAAATTTTTTAAAGTTGGTGACTATAGTAGATCATTATATGGACTTTCTGTCATTATTACCTATTTTGTATAATTATTTGTGTGTAATTTTATTTACTATCTATGAGAAGTTAAATGTCAAAAAAGCTGTAAAAGTTCATTATTAAGCAATGTCAGTTTAAAATTTCTATCTTAAAATTATTTGTGTTAGGTCTTTTATTTTAATTACTATGTTAGATCATTATTTGGAATTCTACTCAATATTTCGTGTAATGTATCATAACTATGTAGGAGTCATTTGTCAGGTATGATAAATTAAATTTCGTTCTCGAAAGGCTGTAAGAGTTCAGTGCTAAATAAATTATTGACAATGTGAAATATGGGTATTTTTCAGTTAAGTTAAAAAATATTCCAAGTTAACAAATTTTTATATTCCAAATTGGGAAAAAGGCGATAAAGTTTCATTTCCATGGCTGAATATTAATTCCATGTGTATTATAGACTTTAAGTTCTCCTTCACAAAATGTGACTATAATTCAAATTTAAAATAATATGTTACAATGTGGATATTCTTCTCTGTAGTTAAAATATAATTCAATCTTCTGTACCTTGTTAAGAGAGTAAGGCTGTGATAAGTTCAAATAGAGTAGTGTTTATAAAGTTCTGCGGTAAATGGTGGAATCATATTAAGAATCCGAATGACGTTTTCACATGAAGGAAAAATTAAGGTTCAGTGTATGTTTGGTGATTTAAGTAGGATGTGTGCAAGAAAATACAAGATATTTTTGTAAAATATTTCAAAGAGTTAGCAAAATTTGTGTTAGTAGTATAAATGAATCTTACTGAATAAAAGGGAGTATTCTGAATATATATGTATAAATGTCTGTAGAGTAAAATAAGAAGAAATGAAGTACTATTGGTATGTATCTAAACTTAACTGGGTAGAAATGTTCCATGCATTGGTTTGAGTAAATTCATACCATGAAAATTTATTGCTCCTTATAAGATTTATTTAAAGTCAGTAGGTCTTACAATAAAGAAACATGTGTAAGTCTGTATTTATTATGGGAAAAAGGAATCAGAAACACAGCATGAATATGTTTTATAAGTTAAATATAAGGGTAAATGTGTAAATGGAAAGTGTAAAAATTACATTTGTCAGACATAGTTTGGTTAATCCTTTGAATAAAAGTAAGACGTGTAAAAGGGAATCAACAAAGTTTTGTATAGTTGGCCAAAAGGTTAATACAGTCATTAATAGTAAGTACAATACACTAGAAGGAAAAGTTCGGAGTATCTCCAACTTAGTAGTAAAAAAGAAAGAAATGTAGTATTCCAGTTAAACTATACAGAATGAGCATTGTGTATATTGGTTTAAAGTTACAGAAAATATTATCTAGTGAAGTTATATGCATGTAAATTCCAGCTTAAAATTTCAAAGACAGAGAAATGTAGGTAAGTTTATGCAGCATACAACACGAGTGAATTTCCATTACTCTACTAGGCTAAGAGACCATGATATCATTTTTCAGCTTTCTGATTGGTCCACAGAAACGTATTCGTTCGCCTATGCGGATGTCTACCCGAAGGAGGAGTGAAAAGGCAGACGCCATTTTCGAACAAAGTCATGCACAAACATGATATGGGTGATGTCATCCTCCCCAAAGCAAATCTTTCAAAATGGCGGATTCAGAGTAAGATGGCGTTCAAACAAAGATGGCGTTTCAAACCTTATATACATAATTAAGAACCATTTCAACCAAGGAATTGTGGGGTATCGCCTAAAGTACTGGATGCGGTCCCCCTCAATTCCCTTTTATTCATTTTTGCGGGGACAGCGGGTTCGATTTCCCGTGGAAAGAAAATATATATTACATCTTCATTTTTTTAACCATCCTGTTAACTTTAGTAGATGTTATGTACACTAGATGGCGCCAGCAGCAACATGTATTTAAGAAAATCCAATAATGTTTTAAAAAATACCGTTTTTAACTCATTCGCTGCAAATAATAAAATGATTTTGAAACATTCTTCCCATTAGAAATGAAATCACCCACTTAGAAAAATGTATTGAAAATAAATAATTAATTTTCGAATTTAAAAATATTCATTAAGAAAAATTAAAACTTCAAATGAACAAAAATAAATTAACACATAGAAAAAGAAAAAAATAAATAAAAAGTGATGTGAAACACACGTTGAACGCTTTGTCATTTTTTTACAAGTACCCATTTTTATACCTCGTTGCTAAGTAAACCGTGGCTCAGCGGTTAAAGTGCGTGGCTGCAGATCCCGACGTAGCGGGTTCTGGCCTGGCTGGTGATTTTTGAATCTGCGCTCTCCAGCAAGAAAAATAAGACCACGTGATTCAAAATGGCGGCTATTCGAAGATAATTCAGTAAATAATTTAAATTAAATAAAACATTAATTAATTTAACAAGTAATTAGAAAGAAAATTACATTAAAAAAGAATCCAACATGGCGGGAGTCATTCAAGATGGAGGATGAAAGACCACGTGTTCCAAAATGGCGGACGAAAACCACGTGGTTCAAAATGGTGGATGGCAGTCACGTGATCCAATATGGCGGCTGTCTAGGCTACGCCCCTTTTCTGTGACGTCACTTCCGCCGCACAAATTACTCTGCCTACTACTGGCCTGTACATCTTTTTTACAACGTCCTTGACATTGCTGAACTGAATGCTTGGATTATATTCAAAGGATCCTTGGGCACCTCTATTTCACGTCGAGAATTTATTCTTGCACTCGTGGAAGAACTACGAGTTGGTGCACTACGCTACAGATGCCCCCCAATTGCTCAAATACAGACACTTAAAGGAAAGAAATGTGCATTTTAAAGTTGCAAGGGACAAAACAAGACTGTTGTCAGCTGTAAGGGATGCCAGAAACCAATTTGTGGTAAATGTGTTGCTGTCACTGTCAAGCGTTCATATTGTATCACCTGCGGTAATGTATAACAAACTTTGGAAAACATTGCGTGTTTATTCCCAATTTATGTTTTTTTGTAATTTTTTGCATATGTTCTATTTTCCTCTTTTTGCATTTGTATCTTTTTTTTGTTTTTCAAAGATTTTGTTTTTGTTTTTGTAATCTTACATTGAAAGATATGTGCTAATTCGCGCTAATTGCACGAAAAAAAATTCTAAAGTATATAAAATAAATAAAAACCTCTAAAAACTCTTTTACGTGGTCATTTCAGCATCATTTCAATCATTTGCTGTGTTTCTACTTACATTTCTTATGAGGGTCAAATTGACCCCTAATGGCGGTTTTCGGTTAGTCTGAAATTCGGCTGTTCTAGCGTTAAAAATGCTTCTAGACAAGTTCCCACAGTTTTGTAGTATTACTATACAGTATCGTAGTGCAGGTCTCGGTACTGTTCTTGGTTTCATCTGTGAGAGGTAGGACAAAACAGCTCTTACTCGGTTGTTTTCGGGGTATTTTCTTTGCCTGAGGTATTTCCGTAGTACTAAAATATCTCCAACTTGCGTCAAATGTAAAAAACCATCAAGCTACTGCATAAGGTCCCCTTAATGGTGCTGCATTGGTGCGTGAAGATCTGCTGAAGAGACATAATTTCGTATTGGAAGTTATGAAGGCGAATGAACTCATGCATTTGATCTTATTCTGATAAGAAGGGTTAGTAGGAAGAAGAATAAGACAACATTTTATCAAGAATAGTTCCATAGCTCCACGAAACACTGAAATATAGCGGAAAATCGGTGCGGATCAGACATGGAACGGCAGAGAAGAATATGCCTGGACAGGACCACTATGATCACCATTCGCGAAAAAGGTGTTGGATGAACACGGTATTTTTTTCCATCATTTAATGTAGTTGTGGAGAACAGGATAAAGTAATATCAGATAATAAAACACGAGTGCTTTTGAAAATAATGGCACGAAATGTACGCATATTTGCATTGCCTTTGCTAATGTTATAGTGTAGTCTCAAACTATGTCTCCATTTAAATTTCTTAATTTATATTTCTTTTATTTAAATCATACAAATGGCGGAGAATTAAATTTGAAGCCGAAATCTGTACATTTTCTTAAGCTCTAATAAATAGGTTATTTAAAACCTTCTAAGTATTTAATGCACACATTTATCGAAACTTCGCTTAAATCTTAATACGAGTAATAGGGTTAAATAAGTTTAACTTAGAAATTAAAATAAATTTAAATTTGAATCCGTTTGAAATTTGAAAATAAGATCCGCTAAGTTTGAAATCCGTTTTCCTAAACATAACATAATTCTATTTAAATTAGCACTTAAAATATTAGCCATTTTTCCTCATATATTTCTAACTTTGTATTTCACATATTTTATACTTATTCTTGACCAAAACGTTTCTTTCTGTAAAATGAGAAGAAAGTTGTGAATTTAATGAGAAATAGTGTAAACCTTATATGCATCTACTTTTTTATGAAAGACAAATTTAAATGAAATGTAATTTTATGTTCTATTGAGCAAGGTACACAAATACGTAAATAACATTCTCGAACAAGTATTAATAAATGCATTTATTCCGAACTCTTTCTAATTTTGAGAAAACAATTCTAATATATTTGAGAAAACTACATTAAAAGTTAAAACTTTCCGTCAATACGTATGTTTTAAAAAGTTTATTTTCTTTAATTTGGTTTTCTTTCTCTTTGAATGTATTAATGAGACGTATTTTATGTACATAAAAATGGTAGTTTAAAAGTCATTTCATTTCTTCAACAAGCTTCCAATGCAGTATCCAGCACAAATGCCAGTGATATACAGAGAAATAAGTACAGGTGCGTGTCCTTCTAGTGCTTTAAAAATGACATTATTTCTTCTGTTCTGAGAAGAAACATAATAATCATTTGCAACATTTCCTTTACGTTTCATTGTCGCTAGGTGAGTTTCTCGTTGTTCGAGATATTTGTCGACAGAAAGATCCGTCTTATTTTGTTCGTCATTTTCGTTCAAGTTTCGTTCAGTGTATTCATGTTTTTCATTGTTAAGGACATTATCGCCAGATTTTGGCAATATATTGGAAATTACGTGATTGACGTTTTCTTCCATTGTTACTGTGCCACTTCGAAAAGGTTCAATTCCACTATTAGTCGTAAAATGACTAGTGTCACAGGAATCCATTCTAACGTTATCTGTCGATAGATCGGCTAAATTACTAGAAATTTGATTGTGTGTATCTCCACTATTTGTGTTGATGCTCTTCTCACATTTCTCAAGGGAATTCTCGCCTGTGCTATCAGATTCACTCTCAGTGGATGTTTCATTTTGTGCGTCTTGATTATTTGGTACTTCACAGTTTTCAGCATCTATATCAGCGACTTCTTGCGATTCAGTATAGTCAGATCCAAGAAATGAATTACTTTTCAATCCTTCGCCATTGATAACATTTTCATTAAAGTCCGGTAGATCATTGTAGATTTCACGTGTAATGTCTTCTTTAATCGTTGTTAATACGCTTTTTTCAGAACATCCAATCTTGCTGTTTGGAGGAATTTCACTGTTTGCAGAGAAAAGAGTTGTATCACATTTTGTCCATAGATCTATTAAATTAATGTCATCTTGCTGGTTCATTTTAGTAATGCAGATTGGGCTCATGCTTATCTCCTTATACCCCAATGGAATCCTACATTGGATACGAGATTTCTTTTCATCCGAAATTTCTGGATATCGGCCTACAAGTGTTTCTCTTGTTTCTATCAAAAAGCTTCTAATGCTATCATTTGAATCGACATTAATTACTTTTGCACTTTCATCAGTTTTCATTTCGTTCCCGCGGAGTATTTTACCAAAATTGTCTTCATTTTCCTTAACAGCAGAAATTTGTGAGATTTTTCTATCTTGATAATATACATCACATTCCGTAGAAATGTTAGTAAGAAGAATATCGTTTTCTCGTCTAATACGTTTCTTAGTTGGCAACATTGATATATCCAGAATATTGTGTGTTGCATCAAAATTCCTATTTTCATTGTGTTTAAAATTATATGTATAAGTTTTATTACTTCTATTTGCATAAATAAATACATAAAACATTGCCATATAAAACAATATAAGCATACAACTTGCCTTCAATCCAAGATAGTTAAAAACGCTGGGAGCCAAAGCATTCGTTGGCACGAAAACCACAATCGCTGTTGGTATCAAGAAAAAATATACGAAAATTATTTTACTTTTCACTCCATGCATTATGCACAGCAATCGCCGTTTTACGGCTCTCTCTCACCACCTAACACAGTTTTTTAATTATCAAATCGCTTTTCTATAAAGCTTTAAATTAGCAAATTAAAACACTTTCTGAAAGCAGTTCACTCCAGAAAGAAAATAAATCTTTATTTTAACAATATTGATCCAACAATATTGATCTCTTTCATTCCAAGAATTCTTTAACAATGCAAAAAGCTAGAGTTGTTGTAAAAATTGGAAACTTCATAAACAAGCCCCTTTGGTTTGTTGCAGCCTTTTATGTATAATAATAATTAATTAATATTTTAATGTCCTTTTCTTAATATGTTACTGCTATACGAAAATTTTCGGTGCAGAAGTACATAAATCCGGAATTATACCTGTAACCGCGAAATGAAAATTTACAAAGCTCTTTTAGAATTTTATAGTTAGAGTATAAACACATTTCACATTCGTTGATGTAATACTTTACGATGTTTTTCAAGACAACGCAAATAAAAAATGTCTTTCATAAATATTTATCAAAATTAAAAAAAAAGAGAAATTTAAAAGTGTGACTGTATATTTTACTCTGTCACTGAATAATAAAATATACATTTTAAGGCTCCTTGAAAATTTAATAAACCGTTTTATCAGAATCTTAAACAGCTATCTCATTTGAACGGTATTTTGTAAAAATAGGATATGTCCAAAACGTGATGTGTAACTTATATCACTTCACTCTTTTAAGTTAAAACGTTTTTTTTTTTTACTCAATAAATTAGGTGTTTTTTTCTGTAAATGGAATAAAGTTCTTAACACATTTCCAATAAGTAATGTTAGCTGTCTTTGCATTCTATCATTTTTGCCAAAGCTAATAACTCTATTCATCAAGTAGTAAATCAGGGCTGAATTGAAAATTCTAAGAAATCAGGAAAATGTTTTCAAAACTTCTGAAATGTCTAGATTTTTATGCAGTCTCGCAGTATCTGTATTTTTATCCCAGTGAAATTTACTCTGTTTATTATAAATAAAAAATGCCAAGACCTTTGACCACCTTTCGAGAAAAGTGGAACAATGTATTTAATAGTTTTGATTGTTAACTTGCCTCAAGGAAACATTTAAATTAATTCCAGCAAATCGAGGAAAGTGTAGTATAGCAAAGTATGTGTAAAATTTAATAGGCCGTATTAGAAAGTCGTGTGTTGTCCACGTAAGTTTTCTTTATGATGTATTTTCATGCAACATATAACTTCTGATTTATGCAGAGAGGTCGTGGCACGTTTTTATATCGCCGGCATATGTTTAGATACTAAACAATCTAAAATTTATTCACCGAACCAAATTCTGAAGGCTTGGACTTACGCTAAATTTATGGGTTATTTTGTCATCGGCTGTTTGGTCCTAGACTTTTTTATCGGGAGATATTTAGTTTGGCCTTTATATTTTGGGCTAATTTGCCATTTCTAAAAGTGGTTAATTAGGATTTTTTCGAAGTGCATCCGCGAAACTTGTTCCAGATTCATTTTAATAAATTTCTATTTGACTTCGGAGTTCAAATGTATTTTTTTCCGTAAACGGTCAACAGTTGGTTACTGACCAAATGATTCCCTTCTCGATCACAGGAAAATATTACAGAGCCCGTTCATAGAGATATATTTACAATTCATTTGCCATTATGTAACAAATTATCTAAACGGTTGCCGCAGTAGTTACAACTATGTCTGTAGAAACCGTCTAGAGAAATAAAAATGTTGGCCAGGGAAGTAATTAGAGCAAAAATCCAACATTTGATATAATTTCCAAAAGAAAATCTACAGACGAGGTGGAGAGGTCAAAGAGAGCATGAAAGGCTCCAAACGAGGTTCAAGGATTCAGAGAGAAGAGCAAGTACTTAGCAGACGTCAAAACCACTCAAATCAAGGCCAAGGAAGCTTCAAGTACAAGGCCAACGAAAGGCGAAAAGGCCACAAAGCACCAGTGCCATGAAGAACCCGTAGGTATAGGAACAGTTGGACAGTTGCACAAAGTTCTGCTATGAAATGAACTCTTGAAATTAAAGGAGTACGATGCAAATTTAAAACATCACGCATCTATGAAAGGAAGAAGAATTTTAGCCGAGATGGTGGGATGTAGTTGTCGCAAAAAACTTTCATTCTATTTAGTGCCAGCACCTTTGTATTATACTTATGGAATTTGTTATTATTCGTGATTTCATAATTGGTTTACTTGCTGATGACATTCTACGTTGGTGTATCAGGTTCAATGTTCCTTCTACCCTTCTTCGGGAACATACAAGGACCTGACTCGGAACAGAGAGCTTACTAAAGCTATGTTCACTAATTGTGGTAAGTAGACAGGATACAGACGAAGGGTATACAAAACCCTTTATTTTTCTCTATATACAATAACTTCCGTACTTCGGAATACACTGACCCTCCACTCGGGGTCTAACGTAAAAAAGTATAAAAATAAAACTAAACTCTAATTTAACTTTAGAATAATACACGTGGAAGATTGGCCTTATAATAACAGGAAGCGTATGTAGCACAGAGACTGTGAACACTACAATACGTTTAATTTATCAAGAGGATTAAAACCTCTGGCCTGGAAGGCAAATAGCAACTGCGTAACTTCTAAGGTAAGCGGCCTGCTTCGAACTCACTGCTTCCTCCCTTCGCTTGGCAAAAAGGCCACACTTAAATACTTGGCGTTCGCCAGACAAACTTTGCATAAAATCCTTAACGCGTATAATTCTGGCCGGAAGTAGAAAATAAGAAGCGATAGTAAAGATTTAAAATAAAATAAACGTTAGTAAAACTTAAGATCCTTACATACTTCCCGCCAGAGTTAATTAGTTTGAAACTGAGGTCTAAAACGACCTTGTTGAAAACTTTTAGCTCTAGAATCTAACGCGAGGCCAACCTTTTACAAACACAACTTCGCTAGAAACTAGAAAATTTAAAAGAAAGAAATTTGTTACAATAGCAGCTCCCAGGATATACAACAATCTTTTTTTCATCTGTACTGCATCTAAACAGGAGCTTTTTTCAATTCTGGTTCCTTCCAGAGATCTGGAAGGAAAACTAGTTTAATGAAATGTTACACAATGACATTGCAAATAACATATAGAATATACTTCTCTTAACATTCTTATTTTATTCATGACTATTTTAATTATCTCTCCCCGTGCTCTCTGACATGTGTTGTAAAAGAACACCAAACACGAATGTGTTTCTGTCTACGTGTGCCACACTTCCTCCTACAATCAAAACACTAACGTGTTAAAATTCAACATAACGAGACCTCTTAACACACCCTACTTTCAACTCTAAACCCTGAGGTACTATTCTAAAAGTGGCTAACTCTAAAGTGTAGCGTCAGAGAGCCTAACTACATCATTCAACCTTTACCACATATTCGCCATGATTTAATCTTTACAGTCACACGAATAACAAATTTTTAACATTACTTTCACTTTTACCATATCACGGTATTTCTTAACATTTAAAATAACAGAACATATCAACATGCCGTTAATTTTAAAGATTTGAAAACATACATTAGTAGTACATTGTTAACTTCTATTCTTTTCAAAGCAAGTGCCAATTCTTTCTACATTGAAATAATACTTCATTTCAAAAAGTCTTTCAGACTAAAACTTCTCTCTTGCTAGAATGTTTTAAATAAAATTTATACAATAACTTTTTACAATATTTAAGTCTTTACACAACGCTATTATACATCAACTTTAGTTTTACGCACGAGTAATTTAAAAACATAATACGAAAATCGGTCACAACTCATTTCTCGCCCTTTTGGCGATAAAGGTAGACCTCGCATGAGGTAAAACTTCTTGAAATCTGCCACTTGCAGTAAGAATGAAAGATTAACTTAAGTTTGCAAAGTAACATAAAATTTTACTTATCTTTGTAATATTCGGACATCCTTTTCTGGGCCCAGTCTTTAAAGGTAGTGCAGATAGTAGCTTGGTTTATCCTCCTTCTTGTACGGGCTCGCCCTTCAGTGCTTTCCTCTGGAAGCTTCCGTTTTTCACCCGTTCGGCCACCCTTGAACACCTTCCTTTTCTCCTCTGCTTGTGGTCTTGGCCGTTTGAAGGCAGCTGGTCTTGGCGGAACCGGGAAACTTCTGTCGTGATCCTGCTTGGACCTCGTTGTTGGCCGTTCAAATTTTTCTTGTACTTTTTCCTCCGCCGCTGATAACCCTTCCGCAGTTCGGCGACTTTTGCTGCGGAGAGTTCTGTCGGATGAGTCGATCTTCCGTTTTAAAGCCGGGTTATAGTTGCCGTCATTTCTCCTGGTCCTCTTCACATACGTCGTCCTTCTCCCTTCTTCATTCTGGGGGTGTTCGTGAACTCTGTTTTCTGGACGGTGGAACGGCTTCTTGTTACATTCAATCTTTCCGCGGGGCAATTTTCTTTTCACTTGTTTCTGTCTCTCATTGGCTTGCCCTTGTACTTGTCGTTTTCCCACCTCTGGAACTTGTACCTGCGGTGTCTGCCGTGCCGGATCCTGCAAAAGATCTGAAAAGATTTGCATTTTATTACGATCGAAGTAGGGCTTAATTTGATCAATGTTTGCGGAACAGGTTTCACCATTTTTGGCTTTTAACCATACAACAGCGTGAGTTATTTTTTCTATAACATATGGTCCTTCAAATCGTGGAAAAAATTTGGCAGTTTTATCTTCTGGTGCTGAAGAAAGTGAATGCTTAATTTTTAAAACTTCATCCCCTACTTTATAAGTTACTCCCCGTCGTTTCAAATCATAATACAACTTCTGTTTTCTTTGTGCTACTTCCGTATGCTTTTTTGCTTCTTTTATTAGTTTTTCTATATTACCCATTTTAAATTCTGGGGCTCTTTGTTGCACATAAAATAATTTATGTAACGGTGTTATAATCTTTCTGCCTAGAAATAACTCAGCAGGAGTTTTTCCCGTTGTATCATGTTTTGCGGTCCTAAGGGCGAAAGCAAATTCATTGACATAGTTATCCCAGCTTTTATGAAAATTTTTAACATAACTACGGATAATTTTCACTATATTTCTGTTGACCCGTTCCGCTATATTTGATTGCGGCCGATACGGGACCATTTTTAAATGACGTATGCCCAGTTTTTGGCACATGTCATCAAATATATTACTTACAAATTGAGGATCATTATCCGATATAACTTTTAGGGGCGCCCCGTATTTTAAAATATATTTATTTAAAATAGAATCGGTAACTAATTTCGCGGAGGCTCGTTTTAAGGGAACAATTTCGGTCCATTTACTAAAATGATCAACCATAACAAGGAGATAGCGACTTTTATTTAACTGACTTTTTGGGAAAGGGCCCAATAAATCGATGCCAATTATTTCATTTGGAAATTCGGATTTAATACTATTTAGAAACCCGGCCGGGCGGAAATTAATATAATTAACTGCTTGACATGTTGGGCAGGACTGGACATACGCCCTTGTTAACTTTTGCAGTTCAGGAAAGTAGACTGCCTCGCGTACGCGTTGGATAGTTATTCGAATACCAGCATGAGAAGCTAAAGGGCTGTCATGGAGCTCTTGCAGGATATTTAATCTAAGACTAGCTGGGATAACAGGTCGAAATTCGTTGTTGGAATTCGTAGTTTTGTATAAAATAATAGACCATCTATTAGTTCGTAATGGGCCGCCCTATTTCTTATCGCCACAATATCTTGGTGGCTAAAATTTTCAGGATCCTTCAAATACTCATAAATACTTCCAAACTCAGGATCCTTACCCAGTTCTGTTATTACAGTTTCTCGGGAATTTATTGTACACGCTGTAAGCATTGCAACTTTTACGGTATTACCCTGTTCATCTAATTTAATTCGTGATAGGGCATCTGCTACGATATTTTCCTTTCCGGGGGTATGCTTGATTACCAGATTATATTCTTGCAGCTTGAGTGCCCATCTTATTAACCTTGGGGATAAATTTTTCCCTGAGTACAATCTAGTTACCGCCGCATGATCAGAGTATACTGTTATCGGCGCCTTTCCAAAATAGACTCGGAACTTTTGCACTGCTAACAGAACTGCAAGTGCCTCTCTCTCGGTCGCAGAATAGTTTCTTTGTGTTTGATTTAAAGTTCGGCTAAAAAATGCCACGGGCTGCTGATTTTGCGAAAGTACCGCTCCTACCGCATAATCCGAAGCATCCGCTGAAATTTCTAAATTTTCATCCTTTTCAGGAAATTTCAACACAGGGGCTTGCGTTAATGCTTGTTTTAATTTTTCGAAAGCACTATTGGCTTCGGCCGTCCACGAGAATCTTGCCTTTTTCCTTTTTAATTTTAACAATGGCTCAGCGATAGCCGCAAAATCTTTTATAAAGGACCTATAATATGAACAAAGTCCTAGAAAAGAAGAGAGCTTCTTTGCCGTGTTTGGAGTCGGATACTTTTGTACAGCGATTATTTTTGATTCATCTGTCTCGATCCCTTTTTGCGATATTTTGTAACCTAAATATTTTAATTCAGGGGCTGCAAATTTGCACTTTTCGACATTAACTTTTAGACCGGCCTCATTTAATAAAGAAAACACCTGTCTTAAATCCTGTACATGTTGGTCTAGATTATCACTAGTAATAATGATATCGTCTAAATAGATAAATGTGGACTTTCCAAGAACAGGTCTTAACACAATGTCCATGCATCGCTGAAATGTTGCTGGGGCCCCTGAAAGGCCAAACGGCATACGCAAAAATGCATAAGTGCCAGACTTGGTTATAAAAGCAGTCTTAGGCACGTCCTCAGGCCTCACCCCTATTTGAAAATAACCAGTCGTTAAGTCTAAAGTCGTCATAAATTTGGTTGATTTTATGTTCCTTAAAATTTCTTCTATGATCGGTAACGGATATACCGGATATTTCGTTATGGAATAAATAATTTAAATTAAATAAAACATTAATTAATTTAATAAGTAATTAGAAAGAAAATTAGATTAAAAAATAATCCAACATGGCGGGAGTCATTCAAGATGGAGGATGAAAGTCCACGTGTTCCAAAATGGCGGACGTCGACCCGTGATTCAAAATGGCGGACGACGATCACGTGATCCAACATGGCGGCCAGATAAGAGCATGGTGGGAGGAAGAGGTTGAGTCATTCAAGATGGAGGATGAAAGACCACGTGTTCCAAAATGGCGGACGAAAACCACGTGGTTCAAAATGGTGGATGGCAGTCACGTGATCCAATATGGCGGCTGTCTAGGCCACGCCCCTTTTCTGTGACGTCACTTCCGCCGCACGAATTACTCTGCCTACTACTACTACTATTTTCTTGAAACTTTATTATTCAGAGTATTAGTCAATTATAATAGAATGCCGGATTTGTTCTCTTTATTCAACATTCATATCATTTTCGGTATTCCAAATCCCTCACGCAAAATGTAATTTTTCTATCAGTAATAGGAAGACGAATGGAATAAATGCAGGTTATGCAGACACAAGGTAAAAATCTGGAAGTAAAAGAAATTCTCCAAATCTAGACAATTTAGTAGAATGTGCAAATATTCATCCTATTCGAAGCTTATTCTTTGAATTACATAGAATATAAAATGTAAATTTAATAAAAGGAGATATAATGAAGATCAAGTATTCTGCAAAATCTGGATGGTAATTATACAAAATTAGTCATAAAGCAGGTTTTCATAAAAAGTGGTTCCAGCGGAGAAAACACGCCAGCAGTCTCCAGAAGCTCTAAGTGAGCACCTGATCTTTGCTCTTACAAAAGCTAAGTAGAATTGTAAATTCTACGTAAGAGCTGAATAAAAGAGTGTTCTGAATAGTATATATGTATAAATATCTGTAGAGTAAAATAAGAAGTACTATTGGTACGTATCTAAACTTAACTGGGTAGAAATGCTCCATGCATTGGTTTGAGTGGGCTTCATACCATGAAAATTTATTGCTCCTTATAAGATTTGTTTAAAGTCAGTAGGTCTTACAATAAAGAAACATGTGTAAGTCTGTATTTATTATGGGAAAAAGGAATCAGAAATACAGCATGAATATGTTTTATAAGTTAAATATAAGGGTAAATGTGTAAATGGAAAGTGTAAAAATTACATTTGTCAGACATAGTTTGGTTAATCCTTTGAATAAAGTAAGACGTGTAAAAGGGAATCAACAAAGTTTTGTATAGTTGGCCAAAAAGTTAATACAGTCATTAATAGTTAGTACAATACATTAGAAGGAAAAGTTCTGAGTATCTCCAACTTAGTAGTAAAAAAGTAAGAAATGTAGTATTCCAGTTAAACTATATAGAATGAGCATTGTATATATTGGTTTAAAGTTACAGAAAATATTATCTAGTGAAGTTATATGCATGTAAATTCCAGCTTAAAATTTCAAAGACAGAGAAATGTAGGTAAGTTTATGCAGCATACAACACGAGTGAATTTCCATTACTCTACTAGGCTAAGAGACCATGATATCATTTTTCAGCTTTCTGATTGGTCCACAGAAACGTATTCGTTCGCCTATGCCGATGTCTACCCAAAGGAGGAGTGAAAAGGCAGACGCCATTTTCGAACAAAGTCATGCACAAACATGATATGGGTGATGTCATCCTCCCCAAAGCAAATCTTTCAAAATGGCGGATTCAGAGTAAGATGGCGTTCAAACAAAGATGGCGTTTCAAACCTTATATACATAATTTAGAACCATTTCAACCAAGGAATTGTGGGGTATCGCCTAAAGTACTGGATGCGGTCCCCCTCAATTCCTTTTTATTCATTTTTGCGGGGACAGCGGGTTCGATTTCTCGTGGAAAGAAAATATATATTACTTCTTCATTTTTTTTAACCATCCTGTTAACTTTAGTAGATGTTATGTACACTAGATGGCGCCAGCAGCAACATGTATTTAAGAAAATCCAATAATGTTTTAAAAAATACCGTTTTTAACTCATTCGCTGCAAATAATAAAATGATTTTGAAACATTCTTCCCATTAGAAATGAAATCACCCACTTAGAAAAATGTATTGAAAATAAATAATTAATTTTCGAATTTAAAAATATTCATTAAGAAAAATTAAAACTCCAAATGAACAAAAATAAATTAACACATAGAAAAAGAAAAAAATAAATAAAAGGGATGTGAAACACACGTTGAACGCTTTGTCATTTTTTTTACAAGTACCCATTTTTATACCTCATCGCTAAGTAAACCGTGGCTCAGCGGTTAAAGCGCGTGGCTGCAGATCCCAGCATAGTGGGTTCGGGCCTGGCTGGTGATTTTTGAATCTGCGCTCTCCAGCAAAAAATAAAACTACGTGATTCAAAATGGCGGCTATTCGAAGATAATTCAATAAATAATTTAAATTAAATAAAACATTAATTAATTTAATAAGTAATTAGAAAGAAAATTAGATTAAAAAATAATCCAACATGGCGGGAGTCATTCAAGATGGAGGATGAAAGACCACGTGTTCCAAAATGGCGGACGAAAAATACGTGGTTCAAAATGGTGGACGACAGTCACGTGATCCAACATGGCGGCCAGATAAGAGCATGGTGGGAAGAGGGTGAGTCATTCAAGATGGAGGATGAAAGACCACGTAGACTGTAATATTCATAAATTTGCAGGACTAATTGTGAAGGTTTGAATATAGAATCCCCTTCTTTAGCTGCAGAAGTGCAAACGAAGAACAAGAAGCCAGTGGGAGTCAAGCTATTGGTGCCCTCTATTGATGAAAAATGAAAACAGCTATGAAATAATTTGCTTAAAAGCTCAGCTGGTTCTTTTTAGAGAAGAAACCAAAGCTATAGTCAGAACTTAAATTTGAATGGAGCTGGTAATATATTGAAAAAAAAAACTGATAGTTAATTTTAAAAAAATATTATATTGCACTTAAAATCTCTCCTAGAGCAGAATGCTATTAGAACAATTAGTCATTTATTTAAATTTGAAGGAAATTACATAATTATATTAACTATAAGAAAGAAAATTATAGCCTATTCTTTCATAGTAACTACTGGTAGTGATAAACGTAAATAAAAGTTTATGTTCATAAAAGTTCTGTTTCGGAAGATCATCTCTGTAAGACAGTCGCAACCACAGAAGATTCAAATCCTTTGGAGCCATGGGAGGTCATCTTGGAGAAGACTTGCAATGCAGTCAAAAGTCGTTAATCCGGACTCATCGGGACTTCGGCGATTTCGGATTATCGATTTTTCCGGATTATAGATCATCAGTTTAAATTTCGTAAGATGGCATGCAGAAATTCTAAAATTAAAAATATGAAACCGTAATTTATGAAATAAAGAACAATTACAATCTAAAGGGTATCAAAATTTACAAAAAAAAAAAAAAAAAGAAAGCTTAATATTTATTTACTTTATTAAACATTTCTTTCAATGTAAGTTGTTTAAGTTGCTTCGTTTTATGTGATAATACTTTCTCTTTAATTCTATAAACAGACATAATTCCTTGTTCAGTTACAAAGTTCCGCTGTTCAAGTCCCGTTAATTGCTGTGCCGAGAATACCGACTAACTTGTCAATCGAAATTTTTTCGTTTTCACTAACCTCTCTGTCACATTCTTCATGTCTTTATCCATTTTTAGCAGCAATTCCACTTTTTGTTTGTTGGACATCGAAACATACTTTCGTTTTGTAGATCCTTTGGAAGTTCCAGCATCGGAAAATCTATTTGACATAATCGAAAGTTCAAGTTTACTTTTATAAAATTGCTCTTACAGTCTGCAAAAAATAATAAGCGCGATCCAATTCGAAGATTAAGGAAACGCAATCATTAACATTAACTGAAATAGATAATTAGATAATTTTAGCTTACACCGTCCGTTATACATTAAACGCGCAGGCGAAAACGTATTCTGCTCTTGCGCACATGCATATGCACAGTAGTCAAGGTCTTACGCGCACGCGTAAAACGCATGTGCCAACGCGGCGCATGCGCAGAAAGTTTTTAGCTTTGAGGTCCAGATTATAGATCATTCCGGATTATGGGTGTCCGAATTAACGACTTTTGACTGTACTTGTTTTAAAGCATGTATAATTAATCTTAATTATGCATTTCTTGCATTCTCCCATCTTTTATGTCATGGAACCATAATTCCATTACTCTAAAGATAAATGAAACTAAAAATGATCAGTATATTTTTAAAAACAATAAAATTTCAGATAAACATATTTTGCATGTGCCTGAAATCCAGTTTTCTGTAATTGTAGAATACATTGTGAAAAGGAGGTGATTGGTAAATATAAGAAATGGGAGGTGAGAGCAGTAAGGGGTACATCAACTAAATTATTTTTAATTGATGAAAGCCAACATTTTCTATTCAGAAAGTAAATTTTTGAACAGAGGATAAAAGTAGGAAGGTTGAAATAGTATCAAAATAGGATTTAAGAGGGTTAAAACTTAATAAGGAAACTGTTAAAGTGTAGTATTCTTCATCCTGCACATAAGCTATTGGATATTTAAAAAAAAAAAAAAAAAATGATGAAATGTTTTAGTAGTACTTCAGTAATTAATAAAACTTTGATATGAATAGTACCAATTTAGAAGTGAAGTTAAAAATAGTTCAACTTTTAAAGGAGTGAATTGCAAGCACACTGGCTTCTTTGTCACTTGAATATTTGCTTAAATAAATGCTGATGTTAAACTGGTTTTCTTTTTGAAAATTGTTTAATGTTTCTGTAATTTTAATAGGTGAGAATTATATATATGTGGAAAGTATATTTTTACTTTAGGTATTTTATTTACAGCATTACATTACAGAACCTAAAACCAAAACACTTTTTGCATAACGGAGAAGCAGAACATTCAGAAATATTGTTACTCACTAATAAACAATACATAAATAAAAATTAACTCTCAATGCCATCTTAGGCTTAACTTAGCTTAGTCTTAGGCTTAACTTAGCTTAGCATCTTAACCCAACTTAGCTTAACACATTCGCTGCCAAAGTTGATATGGTGCATCTGTTTGCATGCACCAAGAATACACATAGCTACGAGATGCATACTCGTAGTTGACAAGCAAATTCAGTCTGCCAATTATGAATATTCTTGTGGTTGACAGTGAACCTGTTAATTTCTTCTATTAAATTCAGAAAGTTAAATCAAAATAGCATTTTAATAGTTTATGCCCTTTTACTGAACTAAAATAATTACTTAGCACATTAGACACTACGTTAAATTATGTAGTGTCTAATGTGCTAAGTAATTCTCAAACATATTAAAACTTCCTTTTTCCCCAATGGTAAACATATTTTTAATCATATCTTCTGTATTCTTTTCTGAAGTTACAAAATTATATTAATATTGGGTTTTAACGAAAGTTTCCTGCCACCACAAGTATCGTCTGCACAAACAGTTAACATTAACATGTTTAATCTTTTTTTGTCAAACGATTTTTGGCATTTGAAAGAAAGAGATTTCCTTTAGAACATTGTGTTATGTAATTTGTAAAAAAAAGTATCATTATTATTAAGTACACGGGGTCTAAAATGGAACTATCCCGCTAATAGATTAGAACCATCATTTACCTCCAGTTCTGTTGCAAAAGTCAGCTACAGAATGTCACAAAATCATGTGTACAGTTTCGTAGTGGCTAATCGCACCGATGGTGCGAATAGCCAAGAGGCTATTCACACCACCTACGTTCGCGCATGCGCACAGTCAGCCCAGAAACCAGCATTTTATGCCGATTTCCGTAACGCAGGCGGTGACCAGAGCAAAGGCTGTTAACTCTAACTCAGCAATAGAAAAGGTTGTTAATAGTTCACCGGCAAGAGAATAATTTGCGAGTAGTAATTATCAGTTACAAAGATGAGTTCAATCTATATACATGATAATGTTCAGGAAATTATTAGATAAAATAGGGATTTAATGATGGTTCTAATTGCAAGCAAGGATGTGTAATTAGTTAAAAAATCCTTAATGTATTGACAAAAAAGCTACAGAAATTACTTAAATTCTTTTATTTAACAAAGAAATTTTTATGTAAACTTAGACCCTAGTGCTATAGCATGGACTGTCAGAATTTATAGTTCAATAAGAAAACTTACTGAAAATTATAATATTCTTATACATTCATTACTTTTTCAGTATCCACACATGTTTATAGGTTCAATTGCCATATTTCAAAATCGAAGTTATTTATGAAATAAAACCTTATAAAATCTGATAAATCATTTGTGTGTGCAAATTTTTAAATCTAAATCTCTTACATTAAATTATTTCTGTCTTTTAAATTTTAAATTACATCCCATTATTTATTTCAGTTTAATTTATTAATGTGTTTGTACTAATATTTCAAAGTTTTTTTAACTACTTTTTGTGTCTTGAAAATGCCAAGTATTTTCATAAAAAAAATACACAGGCATACAGAATTATTACTAACTTATTTCCTGTCTACAGTTTCTACACAGAAATCCTCTGTCTAATTTTTATTATCTTTTCTCAGGGGAAAATTTTCAAAGAAGAATGAATTAAAGTCTTGATTGCGCAAAACACATCTTTGAAGCTAAATGTATTCTAAGAAGTACAAAAAATGTAAACAAGATTTTGTCTGCCCCCCCCCCCCAAATCAGTCATTCAAAATATTCAAACCGTTCAGGAAAACGATAAATATTGCGAACATAAAAATCTGCCCTTTTTTATATATACTTTAATAAAAGGAAATGTGTTCCTTCTTTTTATAAGAAAAGGAACCCATTTTCCTTTCAAAACTTTTGAAAGTCGCCAACGCTAAAAAATGATAAATTGCGCCAAGGTATTAACGCGCCTCTTTTTTAAAAAAGATTCACTACAGGTAGTTCACGTACGTAGAATCCGTTCTTTTCGATTGGGTTCAAATGACAGATCTGACAACTCAATGCGCATGCGTGGTTAATGTTGGTGCAAATAGCATCTGCCGTACAGCTTTAGGTACTAATGTTGTATCATATGACACTGTGAAGGTTTGGTACCGAAAACTGAAAACCAAGAACTATGACATTGAAGAAGCAGAGCGCTTTGGTCGGCTTACTGATGTTGATGAGGCTCGTCTGCAAGAATTTGTGGAAGAAGATCAATATGCAGCCACTTGAGAGCTTCTTTAATCATTCATTTAAATCAGATCATGATTTGTTCTGCTGCCATGGTAAAAATTTATAGATATATGCAAAAGCATACTTTTACTGTATATGTTTTTATGAACCAGTTTCACTTAGAAATACTGCTGTTGTCACCCACTTACAAATAATTACTGAATAAAAATTACAACATTGCAAAAAAATCAATTTTGCATTTTAAATTTTAAAAGATTAACTTTGCATTTTCTAATAAATATCCAGTCGTGATGTGCATTGAACTCCCTAAGGTATGTTAGGTATTGCATTCTATAAACCTTTATGTAACTCAAATTGCACATATGCTGAATTTGTAATTAAGATGAATTTATAAATGAAACATTGTGTAGCAATATTTACTTAGCTATAAACTATGAAAATTTAACCAGCGACTAAAAGAACATAGTGAAATAACTATTTCCAAATAAATATATGCCCTGTGATGGCTAATTTAGCTCTGTTGTGACAGAATTGGTGCTGGAGGTAGATGGTTGTGCAGAGAAATTCTGTGGCAACTTGTACTCCTCTCAGTGTTGAAGGTAGTTGCAGTACTCTTAGTATTATCTTGATTGTTGTTGTAAGTAGCATCTCTGTCTAGAGTAGATTATGTAGTTTTATACTTTCTGTCATTGTAGATGGCCTTATAGCTGGATATATCAGAATGGATATGGCTACTAACATTTTTTAATCACACAGTGTTCCTATTATACTTTCTAGTTTTGCTTACATTATGTCTATCATGTTAAAAGCCTTGCCTAGTCCTTTTGTTGCAAATTCCTCATGTCTGCAGTTGAAGGTTCAATTGGTATAATATTTTTAATATTAAAAACAATTATTATTGCTATTTTAAGGGTAAATAAACAATAAAAAATAATAATGATACAAAAAAGGCTAAGCTAATCATGTGAATCTTGTTTGAATGCCAAACGGGTAGGGTACAAACTGCGCCAAATTTCATCGAAAATCCCCGTCCCCCTCTTTTCTAATCCACGAACTGCGCAACGTTTCCTGCCCCCTCATTTCTTTCCAAGAAGATTCGGTGCTACAAAAAGTCGTTTATTACCGTTAATGGGACATTCTATTGAGACTGCAAGCCTTTATTTTCATTTTTCAATATTTTAAAAATTGTGCATGTAAAACAAATATTAATTTAAAGTCTGGTGTGGGCTAAAAAATAAATTTCTTTTACACTCATTTTAAAGTTTTATGATCCTTAAAGGAATGATGAGCCAGATCTTTTTTATTCTCTGTAAGATTTAAAAACTTTCCAAGTTGTAGATTTTAGTCGCTGATAATATATATATCAGTTTTGAATAGTAAAATTGAAAGATTAATGACATATCCAAAACTGATACATAATCAACGTATCAAATATCGGATTTGTAGCTCACCTTAAATAAGTTTCTTGTCTAGATAAATATTAACAAATCTTCTTAGATAGCAGAATGGTTTTAACTTTCAAATTTACCATTTAAGTAAACAGTTCTAATTTAATTATAAACATTATCTTTATTAAATCTAAAAATTGGACTTCTTAAGTCGTTCTAAATTCACACTAATAGTATTGCAATATATTCCCGTATTAAGCTTTCCATTTTTAGTCATTGAAGTTATTGTAAGGTTATTTAACTTTGTTACAAATTCCATATTTTAATACTAGAAACGTTTAAATATTTATTCTGTTTTCCACCTGATGTACTTTGGCATACATTTAATTTCTAATACACATTTAATTAATAATTATGAGCATCGGCAGAATTTTCATAATTAACAAAATAAATAAATAAATAAATAAACTCCCTTATATTCATATCCTGGGATTTTCAATTCCTTTTAATCCATTTCTTTTTCACATATTGTTGCACTGTACTCAAGTTTTCATGTATGTAGAATTTATATACTTTGTATTGTATTTATGCCAATTTATATTTAAATGATAATTTTTACAAATTCTTGCATCACAACTCTAGTTAACAGAAGATGTTTCTAACACCTTGTCAAAGCTTAATCTTCAGCATGTAGCTTATTTTCCAACCTACTTTCAGGCTGAATTATTTGTAAAATTAATTACTTGAAATTACTTGTTAACAAAGATGGTCGCTAAAAATATTTCTGACTGTTGTAATTTATAATGCAACGAGTTCATGTGATGTATAATATAATTCATTTATAATTTTTTCAGCAGTATTGAAATTAATAGCAGATACTGATAATGATATACAGGGTGTCAGAAAAGTCTTTCCTTGATTACATAAGTTGATAACTGAGGCTAGAAGTAAGATACAAATATGAAACTGGTGTCTAATTGTTTACAAACTATCAAAGTTTTTTTCACACATCAGTAAACTTCCACATGAGCAACCTTGGTAGCACGTAGCACATCTAGGCAATATTCAATTTCCGTCCACACATTAGCCAACATCACTGGAGGGATCGATTCAACGACTGTGGTTAACATGGCTTCTTGGGCACTGCACCTCATCCACTACTTACGTACTGCGAACCTAAAACAGGAAAAAAACTTTGATAGTTTGTAAACAATTCGACACAAGTTTCATATTTGTATCTTACTTCTAGCCCGAGTTATCAATTTATATAATCAGAGAAAGACTTTTCGGACACCCTGTACATTTAGATTACAATGATTTAGATTGCCATTGCCTTCTTCACTCATGCTTTTATGCTACATTCCTGATATTTCATAATGGCATACAGGTAAGTTTAACTCATTCACCAAACATGTAAATCTCTAATTCAGCCCACTTTTGTTCTTACGTGTGCTGTATCTTCAATTTTCTTTAATATATTGTTCAGCCTAATTTCAAAAGGTCTTGTGGAAAAGTCACTAAACATTGGTAGTTCGACCCGAGTTTCTAGTCCCAGTGATCCCCCAAGCTCTTTCTTTTTTTTTTTTTTGTACTTATTTACTGTATAAAAATATTGCAAAAATTTTCACCTTTACCTTAGCATATCTTTTTACAAATCCCTCTAATAAGAAAAAATAAGGAAAAAAATTAATGAACTCAGTTTCGGTGATTGATACCTCGGTGCAAATTTTATGTAACATTTTCCCAAAAGCATAGAGTTTATATGGATATCAATAAATTAAGGATTATTTCTCAATCTAATTTTCTTAACATGTTTATTCCAGAATTTTCTTTTCACAATGTAGCGCTTAACTTTATGAGTTTTCTATAATCATTCAATTTCTCTAGCCATGGCAACTTTGCATACCTTCTGACAAGAAGTTATATTTTTAACCACTGTGTTTTAATTCCTGTTGACTATTAGTACATTATTCACTTGTTTCACAAGTGCAACTTTTATTTTATACGCAAATCTACGTAAAATAGGATTAAAACTTCAGTTATACGGAGCTCCTGATCGATTGCTTGTTTTAGATTGGATGAAATTAAGCTTAATGTTACTGTTAATTAGCTTTTTATTAATTTAATTGTATGTTTCTAACTAATTATATGTTCAGGTATTTCCAAGTATATTACACAAACTTTTGCATCCTAATTTTTAGTTTTTGGTTAAAAAAATAAGCTTTTATTTATTGAGAGGCCTGATTGATTATATTAATTTGCAGTACTGTTTATCTAATTCTTTTCTTCTAGATAAATTTTAGAAAAACTTCTTAGCGTAATATTTTAAATTTATTTACAATTTATACGTCAGTGATCCAAATGCATAGTAATGTTGTTATAATAGATTTCATGCTAAGCTTTTTATTTTAAATTTAACTATTAATTTCTGCAAACATTTACACAATTGCTTTAATTAATGAAAACTATTTTCTAGCACACTGTAACACACTTTGATATGGAATAATTTTTTTGCACTCTATTAAATTTTCCAGTCTAGTTCAGACATCTTGACTATTATTGATGCAATTTATTAAAAATATAATTTGTATGCTTTATAATTATTTAATTTATGATATTATTATCATAAATGAAAGATGTTTGTAATGCTAATATGTATGTTTACCAATACCTTTTATTTTCTTTGTTAGCTCTTGCATTTATTACTGTTATTCAAGTAATTAGCCTGCTTGTTAGCTAATCCTTCTTTACAAAAAATGAACCGGCTTATCAAGAATTAATCAAATTTGTGTTAACCAAAGCGACTTTCTTATGATTGTGTTGTGGTGTCATGCTTATCCATTACTAATGCTAAATCAAACTGTTTGGTGACAATGTATATGTGTTCATTTTATTACAAGCTCTATAAATCTCTCATTTATAAATATTATTACAAATTTCTCATTTACTAGATTTTTCCAGGGAAAAATTTTTCTAAAATTTTAAAATATTTTATTTGCTTGAACTGGGGTCGAGCTGTTACTGCAATTAAAAGTAAATTAATTTTGAGAATTCAAAGGTAATTTAATTGTCATTCAAAAATAATAAGGAATACAGTATAAGCATAACATAAAAATTATAGTGTCTGAATGTAGTACAGTGAAAGCTCAACTGTTCAGAAAGCTTGGGAAATGCCAAATTCTGTGCATGTAAAAATTCTTGATGATTCGGCATATAAAATTTGCAATTCACAATAGAAAAGCCAAGTGAATGGAAGAAAAAATTTCCAGTCTAAAATTATAGAGTTCATTTTATTTGCTAACAACTTATATGTTAAACACCTACATATGCAGGTGGTTATCAAATTAACGGAAACACCTGTGACTAAAAGCAACAATTAAGTATGCATTTCGTAAGCAATAAAATATAATCCTAGTTACCAGTGCTTTTTAATATAAGAATAATAGAATTAATATAATAATCATAGTAGTATGAGGTAGCTTTACTGAAGTTGTATACATCTTGAATTTTCATCAGAAGTGTAAAATGCCAGACCTCACAGAGTTTCAAAGAGGCTAAATTATAGGAGCCTGATTAGCTGGAACAAATGTGACTGAAACATCCGAGCTATTAGGTATTTCTAGAGGTACAGTGTCTAAAGTCATGACTGCATACACATAGCATGGCAAGACAAGCTCGGCAAAGCACAAAAGAAGATGAAGGAGAAGCTGAGTGAAAGAGACCAACGAGTATTGAAGCGGAGTGTAATGTCTAAAAAAGAAAACAGCTGTGGCCAAAGTGACTGTAGAACTCAATCAGCATCTGTATTCTCCAGTGTCAATAATTACAGTTAGGAGGCACCTTAATAAACAGAATATTTACGGCAGAGCAGCAATTCCCAAGCCACTTGTCACACATGTTAATGATAGACATCATCTACAGTGGTGCCACAATCACAAAACGTGGACGATTGATAAATGAAAGCCAGTTATATGGCCAGATGAATCATTTTTCACACTTTTCCATACAACAGGATGGGTGCATGTTTGGACCAAGGGACCAAGGCGATGGCTTCCGGAGTACCTTTGCAAATAATTGCAATTACCTCCACAACTTTGTTAAGAATGACTGAATAATTAAGACAAAGCATGGCTAGAGTAAAAGGAATGAGAACCGTTAAGGGTTTAAAGGTACAAGGGATGAATAAGAAGTCCACACAAAGGGACGAAAACTTCTTTCAGCTTTCAACTTCGCCTAGGTAGGGGTCAAAGACCTCCCGCCGCAGCAAATTTAAAAGAGAAAGAGGTAGTTGAGGCGTGCGTAAATGGAATCGAAACAGGTTGAAAGAGCATGGGACAGGAAACGAATCCTTCAAGCCCCGGGAAAGGTTCTCGTGGCAAATCGAAGAGCCACGATGTTCGCTAATGCCTTGGTATGGTCGGCGGGGGGAAGAGGGGTTGAGCTACCTAAAGAACTGGTATTGAGAGGAGAAATAAGAGCGCAAGGAGAAGTTGAGGGGAACGAAGTCAACTGATTCTGCAGGGAGCGATAAGCGAAGTTCTTTCAAAGTGCTTAAGGGGACGGTGGACTTGAAAAATTAGTTTTTTTTAGTTTTTGTGCTTTCAAGAAGAAATTTTACACATATATGTATTATAACATCAGTTTATAAAATATATGTTCAAACTTTCAATTTACTTTAAATTAAAAAAATTTTAAACAAATCATTAATTATTTTAATTAAAGATTTAAAATGCTCCTTGCACGCTAATTTTCAATATTTTTTCCTAATTTTTCCTTTTAGTTATAAAGGCTTAACAAAAGTTTTTGTGTATCCGTTATTGAATATGATGGATCAGAAATTTTTAAAAAGAATTTTTTTGAACTTAAACCCGGTTTTCGGAAAAATGTCACCTTTTGTTAACCATTATCACAAGTTTAAACTTCTTAATAACCTCATATCCAAAAATGCATACATAGATCTACTGTAACATATAACAAGATAGTTTCTTCCAAATATCATTCATTTTTAACAAAAAAAAAAAAAAAAAAATGAGACACATGGAGCATTTTCAAGACATACAAACTGCGGAAAAATTTGTTTTGAGAAAACCGAATTTAAAGTTTTTCTTCAAACTTACCTTTAATACATGGTCATGAGAAAGAACAAATTAACTTTAGATATGAATAGATAACATTTTCGTATCATTTAACTATTTTTAATATCATAATATTAAATATGAGAAAAATAAACATATCGCAAATTGGTATGTGATTCAAAATTAGAGGTAGAAACAATTTATGCATTATATCCAATGAAACCTTTAAAATTCACTCGCATCATATGTTTTACTTTCATTTGTTACATTTACATTATCTTTTAATGCTTTACAATATTTTTCACTATTTCTGTTTTTATCCAAGCAGGTAAACTTCTCTTTTTGCTTTGGTTCAAGCGACGTTGACAACGCTTTTTTGTAACGAGTAGGGAAAACGAGTTTGTTTCCTCCTGTTTACAAGTCAGTTCATTAATAGTTGTCAATACTGTCATTTCTAGATATATAAATTATAACATCAGTAAAAAACTGTTGAAATACATTTTTTTTAATATTTTCTCTTAAATTTAAAGGGCAATATTTAAGTCTTACAGATTTTAAATGCTTGTAACTTCTTTAAAAATTGGAATATTTTAACTCGGTTTTTTGCATACGATGCAGTTATGTATATGGAATATTATGAAAAAAAAATTCAATATTTTGGTTGACTTTTAGTTATTTTAAAGTCCACCGTCCCTGTAAGGCTGAAGAGAGAACTTCTTTCTAACAAGGACTTAACTTTTTAGATAAAAAGAGTTACTGATAAGTTTTAAAGTTAGACTTTAAGCTGGAATAAGTTAATTTAAGGTAAAAATATTAAATAATAAATTAGATAAGTTAAGTATTTAAGATTAAATTTTTTGAATAAGATAAAAGTTAAGATTACAAGTTAAGATTATTTCCCCATGTAAAAAACAAGTCTGGACCGTGTTTTGTGAAAAGGAGACGTCTTGGCAAATGGAGGAGCAAAATAATGTTAGCAGCATGGATATACGATGCCAGTTGAACAAGGCCGGATTAGGTCCTGCGCGTGAGTAGAAATAATTAAGGATCGCCGGGTTTGGCCCGTAAAGTGCTAGTGAAATTTAATTCAGAGAGAATTCCTAGTCAAGTAAACACCTCCGCTTAAGCTTTGTAGGGAAGATATTAAATGTTCTATCAAGAACACTCCTAGGTCGCTTAGCAGAGCTCGGTTCTGCTGGTTCATTTGCGGGAAGTGAATGCACTCAATCTGTGATATAATCTATTGAAAAACTTGGCCGAATTTTGCTGAAAAAAGGCATCAAGGGGTAAAATTTGGAGATTGTTATGTAGCACCTCATTACGGACGAAATAATGAGCATTAGTGAGGATACTAAGCATGATGCTCTGGAATACTTGAATTTTCTTTAGATGACTGTTAGCTGCTGTGGACCAGACAACGGCTGCGTACGTCAGGATAGGAAGGATGGTGTTTTTTGTAGAGGAGAATCTTATTGCTGAGAGAGAGAGGTTGCTGGTTCTGTTGATAAGTGACATTAGCTGGTTCCGAGAGTTTCTTGCTTTAGAGATGGCATAGTTGATGTGTGTATTCCAGAGCAGCTTCGCATCTAGATGTACTCCAAGATATATGAATCCACTCAGGGTACGTTTTCATCAAACAACCTGAGTGGTTGGAGTTGACTTCCTCTTTCTGGAAAAGAAAACTGTGCTGGCACTTTTGGCGACATTAATTTTGATTTTCCAGGTAATAAGCCAGGACTCCAAGTCTGACAAATACTGTTGGAGGTGATTGAGAGTGAGATGCAGTGTTGAGTGCTGTGAAATGATGGCTGTGTCGTCTGCATAAAGTGCTAGGTTGACACTAGGTGATTGTGGTATGTCATTTACATACAAATTGAAGAGAAAAGGACTAATTAGCCCTCCCTGTGGTACGCCGGCCCGGATAGGACGAGGAGAAAAGACAGAAAATTTAACCTTAACAGAAAAGGAACGATTATTGAGGTAAGAGTGCATTAAGTGCACAAAATTTGCCGAAATTCCAAGTCGCATGTAGCTTGAATAAAATTCCGATATGCCAACACCTGTCGAAAGCCTTTACTACGTCTAAATAAACGATAGCTGTGGGCTTTCCACTGCGAGATCCTGTGTGAATGATTTCAACTACCCTCAGTAGCTGGATCTGAGTTGAGTGTTTAGCACGAAAACCGAATTGTTGAGAAATAATAATATTTCGTCTTTGGCAGAAATCATTCAGGAATCTAAGCAGTATAGCTTCGTAGATTTTACTAAGTGAAGACAGGAGGCTGATCGGTCTATAATTTTGAGGGACCTTTGAGTCCATTCCTGGTTTTAGTATAGGAATGACACAAGCATTCTTCCAGCTGTCAGGAAAATATTTTAACCTTAGCATAGAAGTAATCAAAACTGCTAGGTAAAATATGAATTTGACTGGTAAATTTTTAATCATGCGATTAGAAATCCTATCCACGCCAGGAGCTTTTCCAGGTTTGAGATTTCTGATAATAACAGAAATTTCTGACATTGCTATAGTAATGGGTTCCTCAGAGTGAGTATCTGAGGAGAGAAACTCTTCAACTTGGTGTTGGACTTCATGCGTATGCTCAGCACAGGTATCGAACATGAGTTCGGTGTTAGGTGAAAATTGAGTTTGGAGGCTGTCCGCTATGCGTTCAGCCTTCTCGGTGTCTGTTAATGCCATCCGGTCATTGACCGTGCCCATTAGGGGGGGGGAATGTCGTGTTTAGCTTTGCGTAGCTGAGTGCTAGCTTTCCAAAGGCTATTGTTTGAAGTCTTTATTTATTAGATTATTTGAGTATTTTTCGTCTACGTATTTCTTAATATCAGACTTGATCTCATTCTGGAGTCTTCGCAGTTGACCTCGAAAGCTTTCAAGATGTGTATTCTGCCAATCTCTGCGAAGACGGTTTTTGTTTTTAATTTTCTCTTTAATGAAGTCAGGTAATTTGTGATGATTATACCTGAATTTAGGTTTGGAAGCAGCTGTAAATGCACTTCCTAGGGTTTGGTTGAGCCTGTTAATGGCTAAATCAACGTCCTGATTATCGTTAATGTTGATAGGGGGAAAATACCATTTTCCAAAACAAACCGAATGTTGTTCCAATTTGTGGAGACTTGCATCAGTAAATTTTGATTGATTTTGGTTGTTTTAAGGGTGAGGTGAACCGGATAATGGTCAGAGGACTATTCCGGGATCACTTCGATCGAGTAATCTACTGGAATATTTTTGAAAAGAGCCAAATGTATAATTGAAGGAGCACCTATACCCCCAGGAAACTGAAAGTGGGTAGGTGTGTTCGGCGCAATAGTTTGGATATGGGCGTCCTGAGCCCAAATTTGAAGTTTATTGCCATAGTTGTTGGCAGTGACACAATCCTAACTTCTATGACGGGCATTTAAATCTCTTGCGATAATCAGGTTATTAGAAGCACCACTGAGTTTTCTGAGATCAGAGATAAATGCAGGTTCCTGTCTTGGAGGTATATAACAGGACGCTACTACTATGGGGGGGCAATTTGGAATATGAATTTGAATAATAGTCGCTTCTAGAGCCTCCAGTGGTGGCGTGGGAATTCTAGAATGTTTTAGAGAGCGTTTTACATAAATGCTAGTACTGCCACTAGCACGAACAGTGTCACTGATGCAGTTCGCTCTATCATTGCGGTAGCAGTAATAATTCGCGATGTTCGCACTAAGTCCCTCAACCAGATGTGTCTCCTGAATGAGGAAGAGGTCCATGTGATGCTCATTAATAAAATCCCGGACTTTGTGAATCTTCTTGATTCCGTTGGCATACCAAAAGGAGATCAGAAGGCGGTCATCACTTGCATGTTTGGAGAAAACCTGCACAAGTGTATAATCGTGATTGTTTACTTCCAGCTGTTTAGTATGGAGGTGGATCCGTCATGGTATGCACAACTGTGTCGTGGTTTTCTGCTGGCCCAATAGTAATACTGCAAGAAAGGATCACTGGGGAGAAGTATAGAGAAGTTTTAGTTAACCAGGTCCATGCTATGATACAAACTTTTTTTTTCCTGCAGGAGATGGAATTTTTCAGGATGATAATGCTCCTATTCATGCAGCGAGATTTGTCCGATCATGGTTTGATGAACATGAGGATGAAGTAAAACACCTGTCATGGTCTGCACAGTCCCCTGACCTCAAAATAATGGAACTGCTGTGGTCTGTTTTAGATTGCTCGATCTAGAATTGATATCCTCCACCAGCATCTCTCCCATAACTTTTACAGTATCTCCGCGAAGAATGGTGCAATATTCCTCTGAACACTGTTGAGCACTTGTATGATTCGATTCCCAGGTAAATCCAAAATGTATTACTGTAGAAGTCCAGAAATCCACAAAGCTTGGGACCAGAGGTTGTGCGGATTTCAGGACAGAAAAGATAAATCATAATATTCAGACTAAAAGCGCAAAATAAATAAGGCATATTAGATACATTTAATTAAATTATTATATACATTATTGAAACAACTTTTTATATGCGTTAAATTATTATTACATATATAAATTGATTATATTATATATACACAGCATCGAGGTTTGCCGATTTCGCCTCATGCAAAGATTTCCGGTTTTGGATTCCAGTGTTAGAATCACTGTTGCTGTAAAATTTCAACAGCTTTTCTTTATTTTTCTGTATATCATACACAATCGTATCGCAATTCCATACGATTCTGCTATAAATTGCACCTATCTCCATCTTTTGCAGAATTTGCACTTTTTGCATTACCGTCAATGCAACTTGTTTATGTTTTTCAACGTTGCAAGCAGTAAAATCATGAGTGTCTTTCTTATCTGTAATTGTTAAAAAGGGCTGAAACTTAAAATATTCTTAATTTATCTACAAAATATCCGGATAAAAAAAGGCAGCACTAAATAATCTCGTGAAATAACAAAGCTTAGAAAATACAACAACATGAATCATGAACTCGAAAGAAAAGTTGAGCGAGTTGTCTGCTTTCTTACCTCGATGCAGATTAGAGAAAAAACTTTTATGATGATGTCAATAATTTGGTATTTCCGTTATGACTCATTATTATTCGGTAATTATGACGTCATTATTCGGCATGTATGTTTTCTCTACTCCGTGCTGTTCCATTGAAGACAAGCCCTAAATTGAGATTTTTTAAATGCATTTAAAAAACAAACAAATAGCAGTTAATTTTTTTTTTTTTTTTTTTATTATTTAAAAGGACTTGTTGAGAATTAATCGGGTTTACATAAATACAAAGCATTATGTCACACTTACCCATTATTGGTCCTAAATCGCACTCTTTGGCAACAGTTTTTATTTGATTCAAAGTCTAGTCTCATTCCTATTTTAGCAGTACTACAAATCTCTCAGGTGCTGAATTTTATGCAAAAAAAAAGAGAGAGAAATAATAAATTTGATAATATTCCGGCAACTTGAGCTTTCTATTTGGTTGAATGCTCGATAGTCTGGCTTTTACTTTATATTATGAAGAAAATTTAAATTAGATGTAGTTCCTTCAGACAGTTTGTTCAATGATCATTTATGAGTTCAAGTGCATTACTTATAAGTAATGCAAAGCTTGAAAAAAATTAAGTATTTTAGAAAAGGCTGTAGCTGTAGATTAAATCATTTAAGATTTTTATATGATTTTAATGAAGTGTTTTTGAAAACTTCAATTAGACGTCTCATTGGTGCAAAATTTGCTGTTATGTAAGTCTTCCATATTTAAATTAATTCAAGAAAATACTGGTAACAGGTAATTTTCCCTTAACAATTTTAAATATCAATGGACAAATTTAGATAATCATGTTCAATCTAAGAAATACTTGAAATTTTTGTTTTTTGTCTCCATTATGCAAGCTTGTTTCAAATTGATGACTAAATAAAAGATTATGCAGCATGTTCTAATGACAAAAAGGTTTCAGTGTTTTAAAAAAAAATTCCATGAAATTTGCACTTTCATTTTATGTAGCTGCAGTAGTGGAATGATATACCTAAACTTACTGGCAGAAATATTATGTGTTTAGCTTCCTTAAAGGAAAAGTTTTTCAAAGATGGGGCTGTCCTTCACTTTGTCATAAAATTTTATATGTTCAATTCCAAGTGTGCTAAAAATATTTTTTATCCTTTTTTTTTAAATATTTTCCTTTAAATAAGAATTTCATGCACATGTTCTCTTAATAAGCAAGTTTATATAACCTGTTGATTTATGTGCTGCATTCAAACAGTTATTTACAATGCAAAATGATTCTTTTATTTTCCGTGCCTCTTTTTCAACTTTGCTTATATATACAGTACAAAGCCCGTAATCCGGACTCGTCGGGACCTTTGGCGATTCCAAATTAGGGTTTTTTTCCGAATTATAGATCATCAATTTAAATCTGGTAAGATGGCATGCAGAAATTATACAATTAAAAATATGAAAGCATAATTTATGAAATAAAGAGTAATTATGATCAATTTGAAACAAGCTTGCATAATGGAGACAAAAATAAAGAGCAATTATGGCTATCAAATTTTACATAAAAAAAAGCTTAATATATATTTGTTTACTTTATTAAACATTTCTTTCAACACGTGCATGCGTAAAGCATACATTACGCATAGTCAAAATTAGAAAATTGCAACTAGAAAACTATTTGATGTGTATTTGTGATATTTATAATGACCAGGAAATTGATTTAAATCATATCAAAGATGGAGTACATCGAAATGAAATACTACATTTAGTAAGGAATTATAAGCCGAATAAAATAAAAACTTCTGGTCTGAAGGTGAGGATAGTGCTGACAGATCAACTTCCAGTTCATTGCGCCGCCGCAGAGAAGCATGAAATTGATAAACAGATTTCAGAATGGTTAGAGAAACAAATCATTAAGCCAAGCTGTTCTGATTACGCAAGTAATATCGTGCTAAGTAGAAAAAAATGCGGTTCATTTAGACTATGTCTGGACTTTAACGACACTTAAAACCTGGTGAATTCCTTTCCGAATATTTAATTGCCATGCGTGAAATAGCCAGTCACGCTTCTGTTGATGATTAATCAATTCTTGATTATGTAATCAATGGGATACGAGATCAGAGTAGTAACAAAATTATTTTGTATGGGTCTAAAACTATTTCTGAATTCAAAGAGAAATTAAAAATTTATGAGAAAAATCCGCGTTCCAGATACGAAGAATTCAAGTACTAAAACACAAAGTAAAGCACACACTATACCTAATAAGAGTACAAAACGAAGGTGTTATGACTGTTGAAGTATAGGGCGCATAATGTATGCGCATTCTTGCTGCGCATGCGTAAAGCATACAAAAAAAAGTTTGCGGCTTTGAGGTCCGGATTATAGATGATTCCAGATTATGGACTTTGTACTGTATATATTAGGTAAATAAATATGATTCTGCCTTTTTTTCCAGTAAATAAAAGAGATTTATTTTCAGAATGAAAGGAGGATTTAATTCAAAGTATTTTCCATCAGAAGCTGCACTATTAGCCCATCTGTCAGGTAATGGACAGATTCTATGAAGAAACAAATACTGGTAACAGTATTTCTACTTGTTTTGAAACAATGCGGTCATCAAGCTAATTTTTATTTTCCTCATAAGTACCAAACCAGAAGGTTTGCTCTGTATGGATCAAAACAAATTATAATATGAAAGAGCAACATTTGGTGAATACAGCTGGTAGAGCAACACATCCTTAGTACACTTTGAAAAATAATATAAATTTTCTAAGGTTAAAATACACGAAAAGTTAATTATAAATACCTTCATTTTAAGAATAAAGGGATTTTTACTCTCTCAGCACAGTTGTAGTATTTGCTTTTTTTAATTTAGCATGTTTTTATAATCTCTTAGGGTCTCAGAATGTAAAAAATTACTTTTAATGGCTTCAAAACGTAGAACTTAGAGTTTCTCTAAAATTATTAGTTTTATTGATATAGTAAAATTGTTTTTATTGCATAATCTTCGCAATTTTTTGTTTTTTTTTCCCTGCTTCTGTTTTTTTGTCTCATGCTAAAAGAATGTTGTTTCTCTTAGGAAAGTGAAGAGACCTGTGCAATGCATTTTCCATCTTTAACAAGACATGGGAAAAAAATTTTCATAATCTTAGTAGCTGTTAATATTGTTATTTGGATTATTTATTACAGAAGTAATAATTCATCTCATTTTGAGTTTCATTCAAAACAAGATACAGTGAAAAAACTTCATTCATCACTACGTAATGTTTCTCTATTCCATATTCCTCTGCTTAATGTTAAAGATATGGCATCTCTTTATATTGATGTTAATACGAACATTTGGTGTTTTCTTGAAGGCAGTGATGTAACTGAATCAAGGAAACTTAAAAACTGCATTTGTATTAAAGAGTGGTATGGCTTAGATTGTGGAATCCCAGCATCAGTGTGGAAGTCTAGTTTTTTGCAAGAAGGAAAAAATGCTGGTATTGAAATAAGACGAAGAAAAAATCCTCGACGTATTATCATCTCCTTAGTGGTTGAAGATTTATTTGATCTTTTAGATATTAATATTCAGAATCTTTTCTCAGTGGTAGATTTGTTTTTATTGATAGAAGAAGTGGACCGTAATCCATCATTATTAACTATGCTTGAAGAAGGATTTCTTGCTGAATTACAAAGTAAAATAATGCCTTTTAAACTAAATAAGACTGTAAAGTACAGTAATAAACATGAATGGGTCATGTCAATGCTAAGTGAACTATGGTCTTTTGGTTGGAAGAGATTAGCAGATTTCCGTCCAGATGATATAATTTTGTTTACCCATGTATCATCACTTATATCAAAAGAAGTGTTGTTATTTTTGAAGCTTTATGATGGTTACCCTGAACCATTCTATTTCAAGCTAAGGCCATTAGTATTTACCTTTTGGAAGCAAATTAAAAATAAAGTAAGTCTAAAATTAGTGCCTTTCAAGCCATTTGGTTCTACATTTCAGTTCATTGCTTCATTATGTGATTACAAAGTGATGAAATTATTCACAAATAAATGTATTCAAGATGTACATCAAAAAGCATTATTCGAAAAAAATCATTGGGCAGTTCAAGATTGGATTATAGGAGATGAATATTCATTTAGTGGTTGGCAGTGTAATTTGTGTTGCAGAGGTGATTGTTTACAAAATAAAATTAAAACAGAAGAGTGGGTTTTAAAAAATATTACTGCTTCATTGACATTCAGTCATAAATTGCCAAATATGTCAGTGATTGAAACAATATTAGGAACTAAAAACTCTTCATTTATTAGAGACTTTAATATAATTCCTAAATCTGATCCTTTTTATGCCCCAAAAATTGTTTTTGAAAAAGGTAATAAATATTCTTACCTTATAGATCAAATTTATTAATGTTGTTTACAAAGTGTTCAGATTCTTTTGTTAAAAAAGTTTAGTTTATACTTTTGCATTTATTTGTGTTTGAATAAAAAGTATTTATCAAGCTTAAAAGGAGTAATTTTTAAGCCTAACACAATTCATTTAAACAGTACACTGTAAATTAAATTAAATGTTACACAATAAATGAAATTATTCTCTGCTTCTCTAATTGCTGTTGTCTTTATCCTACTTTTAACTGTATGTGTGTAATTTTAAAAGTTAATTATTGCTGCAAACTAATATACAATATCATTTAAATTCTGAGAGCATATGTAAATCAAGTGCAAGTATCAAAATCCATGAACAAATATATAATTCCAAAAATTTATTTATCCTGTTATTCACTTATGTATTTTTATAAATTTTTTAGGATTAAATCTATCCTATTATTCATTTATGCATTTTTATAATTTTTTAGGATTAATAATCTATCCTATTATTCACTTATGCATTTTTATAATTTTTAGGACTAATAATCTATCCCATTATTCACTTATGCAATTTTATAATTTTTTTAGGATTAATAAATTTTTGGAATTATATATATTTATTCATGGATTTTGATACTTGCACTTGATTTACATATGCTCTCAGAATTTAAATGATATTGTAGATTAGTTCGCAGCAATAATTTATCGTTTATTTGTTTGCATTAAATTTCACTTAAATTTAATTAACTTTAAATTTGCTTTTTACGAATAGAGAATGTTTGTTAAATTCAAATATATATGTACAGGGTATGCTTTAAATTAGTATTATATAATTTTCAAACTTTTTTACGGGGGGAAATTTAAATAAATAAGAGCATAAATAAAACAATATATTTAACACATGTAATAATAGAAATAAATTATAAAACACGAATATAGATCAAATTGAAACAAAAAGCTGGAAAAGTTGCAGACAGGGTGCAAAAAGCGTATGGTATTTGAACTCACGACCTCCAAAAGTAAACACTATTACTGTCAGCTTTCCCACTAAGCTAGCATCACACGGTAATCATATGCATATTTTGGCTTATATACATAATCAAGTAAATCAATTCTTAAAACTAAATTTTTTGGTCCTATTTCAGTGTGCTATTGTCTGAAAAATTCCCAAGAATTTGTTCTTCAGCTTCTAGTACATTTTTTACAAAAAACATTATCTTTTAAAGTGGCATTCCGATTGAAGTTAAACAGGCTGCTAAAAATATATTTCATGTGCTTACAAATATATGTTAGTCAAAAAGATATATTTATAAAGGGAAATACAAATTTAACATACTCTTTAATGCAGTGGAATATTTAAAAGGCTATCAAATTTAATTTATAATTAACGTTTTTAGTTTTTACCTGTTTCAAAAGAAAAAAATAAATCTTTTAATCATATCTAATTTGCTACAGCAGTTTGATATAGTCAGACATTCATTTTCATTAAAGGTAAATGAGTATGCAGAACTAGGAAATAATTGTCAGGACAAATTTTGCTATTTCATAGACTTGGAATTATAATTTTTGGCCGCCTGATTTTATCTGCGAACAAGTACTGTAGTTGCAGTTATCTTATTTTTCTTATCTTTTTTTAACTGAATTCAGCTGATTGCTCACTTTTTCAGTAAGCAAATTTCTCCTTATAATGTTAATTCAGCTAGAATGTATTTTTTAGCAAAACATTCTTTCCAGCGTTCATCGCTACTTCTGCCGCCATTAATTGTTGGTGGCAACACCTGATTGCTCCTTTTTTTTACCACGTGACCATAACGCATCCGCAGCCATACGGATAGAAGTTGAACATTGTTGAACTCCATCCGTATGTCATTCGTCACATCGACCGGATTGAGTTAAGAAACGAAATGTAATTTTTATCTTAGTATTCTATGGGGATAGATTAATTTTCTCTGACATTGACGTATTCGTAAGTAGATAATAGAGACTTTTAACCCAGCTCATACAGACTTGGAATATTTTCTCTAAGTCATCACGATCACTGACTTGCATTGTCCTAGACTTTTTCTCGTGAAGTCTATTTTCTTTCATAAAAGTTTATATACTAATTTCATTAGAAACATGTCTAAGAAAATACCTCATCTTCATAAGAAACATCAGCGCTTTGATTGAAATTAATAATAAAATAAGAATCATTGTTTTGTAAATATATTTCTTTTTCTATACTCAAAAGTTTCTTCTTTATCATATTCGAAATGAACAATTAACTGTACATAACTAATATATTGTATTGATGAACCAGAGTTATATTTTAACTTATTGCATTACATTTCAAGTGAATGTGTTTTATTTCCGCTTTTTCCAAAGAATTTCGTAGACACATATGTTCAGTAGAGAATATTTTCCTAACTTAAAAGTATTATTACCAAAATAGAAAAATATGCAAAAGTTTCCTAAAAATTTGTATATTTGTTTTTTTACAAACATGGACACGAATGCCCACATTTAATTACTTAATGTGTACTTCCCTAGGTCAGAACTAAAATTTCGAACAAAAATTTTTTAAATAATGTCATATTCCATAAAATTTATGTCTTTGTGATGTCATTGTCTTTTAGCAAACGTTTTGAGAGTAGACGTTTAGACAATTCGAAACTGTTTTCTCTTTGCTATTGGAAACTATTTTATCTTTGCTGTTGGTATATGCCAATGAATTCTCGATACTTTTTTCTCTTGGTTTATCTTCAGCTTATGAGTTATTTAAATACTTAAAAATATATTTGTAGATCTTTAATGTTGACACTTGTGATAGATTTTTTGGACGTTTTTGGAAAATGTATTTTATTCACGTGAATGAAACTGGTGTTTTCTTGAAATTTTATTATTCAGAGTATTAGTCAATTATGATAGAATGCCGGATTTGTTCTCTTTATTCAACATTCATATCAACTTCGGTATTCCAAATCCCTCACGCAAAATGTAATTTTTCTGTCAGTAATAGGAAGACGAATGGAATGAATGCAGGTTATGCAGACAGAAGGTAAAAATCTGGAAGTAAAAGAAATTCTCCAAATGTAGACAATTTAGTACAATGTGCAAATATTCATCCTATTCGAAGCTTAATTTTTGAATTACATAGAATATAAAATGTAAATTTAATTAAAGGAGATATAATGAAGATCAAGTATTCTGCAAAATCTGGATGGTAATTATACAAAATTAGTCATAAAGCAGGTTTTCATAAAAAGTGGTTCCAGCGGAGAAAACACGCCAGCAATCTCCTGAAACTCTAAGTGGGCATTTGATCTTCGCTCTTACGTAGAATTTAAGTGCGAAGAACAAACTTTATTCTCTTACAACTAAGCGAGCAACAGCGCCCTCTAGCCTTTTTCTTTAAATTACACAACACTCCCCACCTGAACTCGGTGGAGAGTTCATCTTTCAATAATATATTCTAGAATATTCAATTAATCTTTCGACAATAAATCCTGGAGAAATGGTTAAATATAACAAACATGCATACATAATTATAAGCACATAAAATTTTACAAAACATTAAATGATACCTATCAGCAAGGTCAGGAGAATCAAACCTAAAAATACAAAATACAAACATTAGTTAAGTTCCATATTATATAACAATTGTATAGGCCTTTTTAAGGTACCAGTAGGTGTTTTAATTATGCAAGATCTTATTTTACCATCTCTGCCTGGCATTAATTCCAAAATTTTACCTATTGTCCAAAGATTTCTGGGATGTTAATTGATTAGCAGGGCAGAGATAGTAATCGTCTACCAACCAGAAATTGAGAGGGCATTAGTGGAGAAGGTTCATTGGGATCGGTAAACACGTAGGTAATTGGTCTACAATTAATCATTGCCTGGATTTCAAGCTCTTTCACAGTAAGGGATGCTCGACCAATAATTTTGCATAAGCTGGATTTTATAGTTCGTACCATACGCTCCCAAAACCCTCCCCACCATGGACCCCTCTCAATGATAAATTTCTTTGATAATCATGTAATTAATTTCATAATTCAATACTGTAGTACATTTACTCATGCTAAAATCTTCCATTTGGTTGGCTCTACATTTAGACGCAAGTTGATAAATCAGAGTGATTTTGTGTTTTAAAGCTAAAGATTCAGAAATATTACAACTTCAGAAATAATAGAACTCAAAAGAAAAAAAGATTAAAACGACAAGAGAATATACTGCAAGCAAGCGAACGTGATAAATGACTTTTTTGGACTGATTTTCATGAATTCATAGATCGGGTGTAAAATTTTAATGCACTGTATATGAGCTATTTTTCAAATGTATTACGATCACTGTTTTCCAACTTTACATAGACTTTAAGTAAACATTTCATGTTAATTTACCGTTTTTCCTGAGATTTATCTACGTATTTACTAAATTTTTGCATTTTGTTTATAATTATAATACCAAAAGGACACAAGAGAACATTTGTTTCTTGAAAACGCCCATATTTTTACCCAACTGTTATTTCTTTCATATCTTTGAAGTAACCTATTAAACACATAGTCATCTTGTATTGACCAGATAGCCGTTGGTCTTGCCAATGTCTGCGTCACAAAGCTAGAGAATTTAAGTAATATTTTACCAGTACGGAGAACTTCTTACGGCGTTTTTGATGAAAATTGGCCGAATTTAGTAGTTCATTACTGATCTAGGAATCTTTAACTATTTCTATTAAAAACAAGCACACTCAGAAATTATCTTTAAGATTTTTCCATACAGATATATTTGTCTAATTTCCATGCCATTACATTTCCAATAAAATATGATTCATTGCCAGATAGTTAAATGTTCGTTATCACATACGCTCATTACATATGATTTAACAAAAGTACAAACAAATTGGAAGTTAAATTAATATTTCCTGAAATAGTGTACATTTTCATTCCGGAAAGTTTACATGAGTATTTTCATTTTGAAACCTCTAATGTTTTCTTTTCCTGCATTCAAAGTAAATTTTGAGTATAAAATTTTCAGTTGTCACGGAAGTTATTTGTGGGTGGCTGTGATGTGTTCGTGTTTTCATAAACCGTTTTTGTGAAGTACATTATAGGTAACCTTTAGAACACTTTGAATATTACCATTTTTTACATTACTACCACTGCAAATCATTGAATTTTCAAATATTTTCCTATTTATGGTTTACAATGCCTCGTAAAGTCTTGGGAGCAAATTTTTACTAAATGATTTAATCATTGTGTTACACGTTTGGAAGATTTAACTTCAACAACACTATCACGCTAAACCAGAAGTCAAGAAACGAAATGTAATTTTTATCTTAGTATTCTATGGGGATAGATTAATTTTCTCTGACATTGACGTATTCGTAAGTAGATAATAGAGACTTTTAACCCAGCTCATACAGACTTGGAATATTTTCTCTAAGTCATCACGATCACTGACTTGCATTGTCCTAGACTTTTTCTCGTGAAGTCTATTTTCTTTCATAAAAGTTTATATACTAATTTCATTAGAAACATGTCTAAGAAAATACCTCATCTTCATAAGAAACATCAGCGCTTTGATTGAAATTAATAATAAAATAAGAATCATTGTTTTGTAAATATATTTCTTTTTCTATACTCAAAAGTTTCTTCTTTATCATATTCGAAATGAACAATTAACTGTACATAACTAATATATTGTATTGATGAACCAGAGTTATATTTTAACTTATTGCATTACATTTCAAGTGAATGTGTTTTATTTCCGCTTTTTCCAAAGAATTTCGTAGACACATATGTTCAGTAGAGAATATTTTCCTAACTTAAAAGTATTATTACCAAAATAGAAAAATATGCAAAAGTTTCCTAAAAATTTGTATATTTGTTTTTTTACAAACATGGACACGAATGCCCACATTTAATTACTTAATGTGTACTTCCCTAGGTCAGAACTAAAATTTCGAACAAAAATTTTTTAAATAATGTCATATTCCATAAAATTTATGTCTTTGTGATGTCATTGTCTTTTAGCAAACGTTTTGAGAGTAGACGTTTAGACAATTCGAAACTGTTTTCTCTTTGCTATTGGAAACTATTTTATCTTTGCTGTTGGTATATGCCAATGAATTCTCGATACTTTTTTCTCTTGGTTTATCTTCAGCTTATGAGTTATTTAAATACTTAAAAATATATTTGTAGATCTTTAATGTTGACACTTGTGATAGATTTTTTGGACGTTTTTGGAAAATGTATTTTATTCACGTGAATGAAACTGATGTTTTCTTGAAATTTTATTATTCAGAGTATTAGTCAATTATGATAGAATGCCGGACTTGTTCTCTTTATTCAACATTCATATCAACTTCGGTATTCCAAATCCCTCACGCAAAATGTAATTTTTCTGTCAGTAATAGGAAGACGAATGGAATGAATGCAGGTTATGCAGACAGAAGGTAAAAATCTGGAAGTAAAAGAAATTCTCCAAATGTAGACAATTTAGTACAATGTGCAAATATTCATCCTATTCGAAGCTTAATTTTTGAATTACATAGAATATAAAATGTAAATTTAATTAAAGGAGATATAATGAAGATCAAGTATTCTGCAAAATCTGGATGGTAATTATACAAAATTAGTCATAAAGCAGGTTTTCATAAAAAGTGGTTCCAGCGGAGAAAACACGCCGGCAGTCTCCAGAAGCTCTAAGTGAGCATCTGATCTTTGCTCTTACAAAAGCTAAGTAGAATTGTAAATTCTACGTAAGAGCGAAGATCAAATGCCCACTTAGAGATTCAGGAGATTGCTGGCGTGTAGTATTCCAGTTAAACTATATAGAATGAGCATTGTATATATTGGTTTAAAGTTACAGAAAATATTATCTAGTGAAGTTATATGCATGTAAATTCCAGCTTAAAATTTCAAAGACAGAGAAATGTAGGTAAGTTTATGCAGCATACAACACGAGTGAATTTCCATTACTCTACTAGGCTAAGAGACCATGATATCATTTTTCAGCTTTCTGATTGGTCCACAGAAACGTATTCGTTCGCCTATGCGGATGTCTACCCAAAGGAGGAGTGAAAAGGCAGACGCCATTTTCGAACAAAGTCATGCACAAACATGATATGGGTGATGTCATCCTCCCCAAAGCAAATCTTTCAAAATGGCGGATTCAGAGTAAGATGGCGTTCAAACAAAGATGGCGTTTCAAACCTTATATACATAATTAAGAACCATTTCAACCAAGGAATTGTGGGGTATCGCCTAAAGTACTGGATGCGGTCCCCCTCAATTCCCTTTTATTCATTTTTGCGGGGACAGCGGGTTAGATTTCCCGTGGAAAGAAAATATATATTACATCTTCATTTTTTTAACCATCCTGTTAACTTTAGTAGATGTTATGTACACTAGATGGCGCCAGCAGCAACATGTATTTAAGAAAATCCAATAATGTTTTAAAAAATACCGTTTTTAACTCATTCGCTGCAAATAATAAAATGATTTTGAAACATTCTTCCCATTAGAAATGAAATCACCCACTTAGAAAAATGTATTGAAAATAAATGATTAATTTTTGAATTTAAAAATATTCATTAAGAAAAATTAAAACTCCAAATGAACAAAAATAAATTAACACATAGAAAAAGAAAAAAATAAATAAAAAGGGATGTGAAACACACGTTGAACGCTTTGTCATTTTTTTACAAGTACCCATTTTTATACCTCTTTGCTAAGTAAACCGTGGCTCAGCGGTTAAAGTGCGTGGCTGCAGATCCCGACATAGCGGGTTCGGGCCTGGCTGGTGATTTTTGAATCTGCGCTCTCCAGCAAGAAAAATAAGACCAGGTGATTCAAAATGGCGGCTATTCGAAGATAATTCAATAAATAATTTAAATTAAATAAAACATTAATTAATTTAACAAGTAATTAGAAAGAAAATTAGATTAAAAAATAATCCAACATGGCGGGAGTCATTCAAGATGGAGGATGAAAGACCACGTGTTCCAAAATGGCGGACGAAAACCACGTGGTTCAAAATGGTGGATGGCAGTCACGTGATCCAATATGGCGGCTGTCTAGGCCACGCCCCTTTTCTGTGGCGTCACTTCCGCCTAGTGAAACTACTAAGGTAAGAATTGTGTACGATGCTAGCTCAAGGACAGAGGACGCGAATTCGTTAAATGACTGCCTTGAATCGGGACCTAATCTAAATCCAAATATACTAGACATTATGTTAAAATTTCGTAAGTTTAAGATAGCGTTTTGTGGAGACGTCAAAAAGCCTTTTTGATGATACTGACTTATTCCATTGGGAACATTTTCAGAAAAAAATTTCGTTTCTTGTTCATGTTTTTGCATACTCAAATACTAAGTTCATGTTTTTGCATACACAAATACTAATTTTGTTGAAAATATGACATTTTCTTATTCCATTTTATATTTCACTGTTAAAGTCCGGCTTGGGAAAATTGTTTTCCGCGGAAATGGCATACTTGTGCTATATGTCTGCGACTGTTCTAATAAATTACATTACTAACAAGTGCGAATAAAATCCTTAGTTATACAGGAATTATCTTGAATGTTTCCTTAATCTGAAATGCAAAATGTAACCCATGGGTAAAAATAGAGCAAGTTTATCTTAAAAAGTTCTCCTCGAATACATCTTTTTCTTGGTCCTTACATGCTTTTCTGTATTTATCACTTAAGTTCATTGTGTAGCTATCTTTCATGTAATTTGTGAAGTATTCCTGTTTGAATACTTGCATTTGAATTTGTTTAACTGATTTTAACGTACATGTATATTTTGGTCAATGCGTGGGGAATTGAGGTACTGTGGCGCTGAGTGTTCTAAGCATTCCATACTGCATTTTTCTTAAGAGTACAGTCAGTTAAAAGAGAAATGTGCTTCGTACTTTGGGAAAATTTTATTTACTTATTATGTGTCATGCTCATGATAAATAAAATTGTCATAAATGTGCGCAGGACTGTGTGGTTCCAATGTTTAATTAAAGTAATGCTTTTCAAAAAAGTGTGGTCTTTCTTATGACATATAAAAAATGCGTTAAAATTTTTTAAAGTTGGTGACTATAGTAGATCATTATATGGACTTTCTGTCATTATTACCTATTTTGTATAATTATTTGTGTGTAATTTTATTTACTATCTATGAGAAGTTAAATGTCAAAAAAGCTGTAAAAGTTCATTATTAAGCAATGTCAGTTTAAAATTTCTATCTTAAAATTATTTGTGTTAGGTCTTTTATTTTAATTACTATGTTAGATCATTATTTGGAATTCTACTCAATATTTCGTGTAATGTATCATAACTATGTAGGAGTCATTTGTCAGGTATGATAAATTAAATTTCGTTCTCGAAAGGCTGTAAGAGTTCAGTGCTAAATAAATTATTGACAATGTGAAATATGGGTATTTTTCAGTTAAGTTAAAAAATATTCCAAGTTAACAAATTTTTATATTCCAAATTGGGAAAAAGGCGATAAAGTTTCATTTCCATGGCTGAATATTAATTCCATGTGTATTATAGACTTTAAGTTCTCCTTCACAAAATGTGACTATAATTCAAATTTAAAATAATATGTTACAATGTGGATATTCTTCTCTGTAGTTAAAATATAATTCAATCTTCTGTACCTTGTTAAGAGAGTAAGGCTGTGATAAGTTCAAATAGAGTAGTGTTTATAAAGTTCTGCGGTAAATGGTGGAATCATATTAAGAATCCGAATGACGTTTTCACATGAAGGAAAAATTAAGGTTCAGTGTATGTTTGGTGATTTAATTAGGATGTGTGCAAGAAAATACAAGATATTTTTGTAAAATATTTCAAAGAGTTAGCAAAATTTGTGTTAGTAGTATAAATGAATCTTACTGAATAAAAGGGAGTATTCTGAATATATATGTATAAATGTCTGTAGAGTAAAATAAGAAGAAATGAAGTACTATTGGTATGTATCTAAACTTAACTGGGTAGAAATGTTCCATGCATTGGTTTGAGTAAATTCATACCATGAAAATTTATTGCTCCTTATAAGATTTATTTAAAGTCAGTAGGTCTTACAATAAAGAAACATGTGTAAGTCTGTATTTATTATGGGAAAAAGGAATCAGAAACACAGCATGAATATGTTTTATAAGTTAAAAATAAGGGTAAATGTGTAAATGGAAAGTGTAAAAATTACATTTGTCAGACATAGTTTGGTTAATCCTTTGAATAAAAGTAAGACGTGTAAAAGGGAATCAACAAAGTTTTGTATAGTTGGCCAAAAAGTTAATACAGTCATTAATAGTTAGTACAATACACTAGAAGGAAAAGTTCGGAGTATCTCCAACTTAGTAGTAAAAAAGAAAGAAATGTAGTATTCCAGTTAAACTATATAGAATGAGCATTGTGTATATTGGTTTAAAGTTACAGAAAATATTATCTAGTGAAGTTATATGCATGTAAATTCCAGCTTAAAATTTCAAAGACAGAGAAATGTAGGTAAGTTTATGCAGCATACAACACGAGTGAATTTCCATTACTCTACTAGGCTAAGAGACCATGATATCATTTTTCAGCTTTCTGATTGGTCCACAGAAACGTATTCGTTCGCCTATGCGGATGTCTACCCAAAGGAGGAGTGAAAAGGCAGACGCCATTTTCGAACAAAGTCATGCACAAACATGATATGGGTGATGTCATCCTCCCCAAAGCAAATCTTTCAAAATGGCGGATTCAGAGTAAGATGGCGTTCAAACAAAGATGGCGTTTCAAACCTTATATACATAATTAAGAACCATTTCAACCAAGGAATTGTGGGGTATCGCCTAAAGTACTGGATGCGGTCCCCCTCAATTCCCTTTTATTCATTTTTGCGGGGACAGCGGGTTAGATTTCCCGTGGAAAGAAAATATATATTACATCTTCATTTTTTTAACCATCCTGTTAACTTTAGTAGATGTTATGTACACTAGATGGCGCCAGCAGCAACATGTATTTAAGAAAATCCAATAATGTTTTAAAAAATACCGTTTTTAACTCATTCGCTGCAAATAATAAAATGATTTTGAAACATTCTTCCCATTAGAAATGAAATCACCCACTTAGAAAAATGTATTGAAAATAAATGATTAATTTTTGAATTTAAAAATATTCATTAAGAAAAATTAAAACTCCAAATGAACAAAAATAAATTAACACATAGAAAAAGAAAAAAATAAATAAAAAGGGATGTGAAACACACGTTGAACGCTTTGTCATTTTTTTACAAGTACCCATTTTTATACCTCTTTGCTAAGTAAACCGTGGCTCAGCGGTTAAAGTGCGTGGCTGCAGATCCCGACATAGCGGGTTCGGGCCTGGCTGGTGATTTTTGAATCTGCGCTCTCCAGCAAGAAAAATAAGACCAGGTGATTCAAAATGGCGGCTATTCGAAGATAATTCAATAAATAATTTAAATTAAATAAAACATTAATTAATTTAACAAGTAATTAGAAAGAAAATTAGATTAAAAAATAATCCAACATGGCGGGAGTCATTCAAGATGGAGGATGAAAGACCACGTGTTCCAAAATGGCGGACGAAAACCACGTGGTTCAAAATGGTGGATGGCAGTCACGTGATCCAATATGGCGGCTGTCTAGGCCACGCCCCTTTTCTGTGGCGTCACTTCCGCCTAGTGAAACTACTAAGGTAAGAATTGTGTACGATGCTAGCTCAAGGACAGAGGACGCGAATTCGTTAAATGACTGCCTTGAATCGGGACCTAATCTAAATCCAAATATACTAGACATTATGTTAAAATTTCGTAAGTTTAAGATAGCGTTTTGTGGAGACGTCAAAAAGCCTTTTTGATGATACTGACTTATTCCATTGGGAACATTTTCAGAAAAAAATTTCGTTTCTTGTTCATGTTTTTGCATACTCAAATACTAAGTTCATGTTTTTGCATACACAAATACTAATTTTGTTGAAAATATGACATTTTCTTATTCCATTTTATATTTCACTGTTAAAGTCCGGCTTGGGAAAATTGTTTTCCGCGGAAATGGCATACTTGTGCTATATGTCTGCGACTGTTCTAATAAATTACATTACTAACAAGTGCGAATAAAATCCTTAGTTATACAGGAATTATCTTGAATGTTTCCTTAATCTGAAATGCAAAATGTAACCCATGGGTAAAAATAGAGCAAGTTTATCTTAAAAAGTTCTCCTCGAATACATCTTTTTCTTGGTCCTTACATGCTTTTCTGTATTTATCACTTAAGTTCATTGTGTAGCTATCTTTCATGTAATTTGTGAAGTATTCCTGTTTGAATACTTGCATTTGAATTTGTTTAACTGATTTTAACGTACATGTATATTTTGGTCAATGCGTGGGGAATTGAGGTACTGTGGCGCTGAGTGTTCTAAGCATTCCATACTGCATTTTTCTTAAGAGTACAGTCAGTTAAAAGAGAAATGTGCTTCGTACTTTGGGAAAATTTTATTTACTTATTATGTGTCATGCTCATGATAAATAAAATTGTCATAAATGTGCGCAGGACTGTGTGGTTCCAATGTTTAATTAAAGTAATGCTTTTCAAAAAAGTGTGGTCTTTCTTATGACATATAAAAAATGCGTTAAAATTTTTTAAAGTTGGTGACTATAGTAGATCATTATATGGACTTTCTGTCATTATTACCTATTTTGTATAATTATTTGTGTGTAATTTTATTTACTATCTATGAGAAGTTAAATGTCAAAAAAGCTGTAAAAGTTCATTATTAAGCAATGTCAGTTTAAAATTTCTATCTTAAAATTATTTGTGTTAGGTCTTTTATTTTAATTACTATGTTAGATCATTATTTGGAATTCTACTCAATATTTCGTGTAATGTATCATAACTATGTAGGAGTCATTTGTCAGGTATGATAAATTAAATTTCGTTCTCGAAAGGCTGTAAGAGTTCAGTGCTAAATAAATTATTGACAATGTGAAATATGGGTATTTTTCAGTTAAGTTAAAAAATATTCCAAGTTAACAAATTTTTATATTCCAAATTGGGAAAAAGGCGATAAAGTTTCATTTCCATGGCTGAATATTAATTCCATGTGTATTATAGACTTTAAGTTCTCCTTCACAAAATGTGACTATAATTCAAATTTAAAATAATATGTTACAATGTGGATATTCTTCTCTGTAGTTAAAATATAATTCAATCTTCTGTACCTTGTTAAGAGAGTAAGGCTGTGATAAGTTCAAATAGAGTAGTGTTTATAAAGTTCTGCGGTAAATGGTGGAATCATATTAAGAATCCGAATGACGTTTTCACATGAAGGAAAAATTAAGGTTCAGTGTATGTTTGGTGATTTAATTAGGATGTGTGCAAGAAAATACAAGATATTTTTGTAAAATATTTCAAAGAGTTAGCAAAATTTGTGTTAGTAGTATAAATGAATCTTACTGAATAAAAGGGAGTATTCTGAATATATATGTATAAATGTCTGTAGAGTAAAATAAGAAGAAATGAAGTACTATTGGTATGTATCTAAACTTAACTGGGTAGAAATGTTCCATGCATTGGTTTGAGTAAATTCATACCATGAAAATTTATTGCTCCTTATAAGATTTATTTAAAGTCAGTAGGTCTTACAATAAAGAAACATGTGTAAGTCTGTATTTATTATGGGAAAAAGGAATCAGAAACACAGCATGAATATGTTTTATAAGTTAAAAATAAGGGTAAATGTGTAAATGGAAAGTGTAAAAATTACATTTGTCAGACATAGTTTGGTTAATCCTTTGAATAAAAGTAAGACGTGTAAAAGGGAATCAACAAAGTTTTGTATAGTTGGCCAAAAAGTTAATACAGTCATTAATAGTTAGTACAATACACTAGAAGGAAAAGTTCGGAGTATCTCCAACTTAGTAGTAAAAAAGAAAGAAATGTAGTATTCCAGTTAAACTATATAGAATGAGCATTGTGTATATTGGTTTAAAGTTACAGAAAATATTATCTAGTGAAGTTATATGCATGTAAATTCCAGCTTAAAATTTCAAAGACAGAGAAATGTAGGTAAGTTTATGCAGCATACAACACGAGTGAATTTCCATTACTCTACTAGGCTAAGAGACCATGATATCATTTTTAAGCTTTCTGATTGGTCCACAGAAACGTACTCGTTCGCCTATGCGGATGTCTACCCAAAGGAGGAGTGAAAAGGCAGACGCCATTTTCGAACAAAGTCATGCACAAACATGATATGGGTGATGTCATCCTCCCCAAAGCAAATCTTTCAAAATGGCGGATTCAGAGTAAAATGGCGTTCAAACAAAGATGGCGTTTCAAACCTTATATACATAATTAAGAACCATTTCAACCAAGTAATTGTGGGGTATCGCCTAATGTACTGGATGCGGTCCCCCTCAATTCCTTTTTATTCATTTTTGCGGGGACAGCGGGTTCGATTTCCCGTGGAAAGAAAATATATATTACATCTTCATTTTTTTAACCATCCTGTTAACTTTAGTAGATGTTATGTACACTAGATGGCGCCAGCAGCAACATGTATTTAAGAAAATCCAATAATGTTTTAAAAAATACCGTTTTTAACTCATTCGCTGCAAATAATAAAATGATTTTGAAACATTCTTCCCATTAGAAATGAAATCACCCACTTAGAAAAATGTATTGAAAATAAATAATTAATTTTTGAATTTAAAAATATTCATTAAGAAAAATTAAAACTCCAAATGAACAAAAATAAATTAACACATAGAAAAAGAAAAAAATAAATAAAAAGGGATGTGAAACACACGTTGAACGCTTTGTCATTTTTTTACAAGTACCCATTTTTATACCTCGTTGCTAAGTAAACCGTGGCTCAGCGGTTAAAGTGCGTGGCTGCAGATCTCGACATAGCGGGTTCGGGCCTGGCTGGTGATTTTTGAATCTGCGCTCTCCAGCAAGAAAAATAAGACCACGTGATTCAAAATGGCGGCTGTTCGAAGATAATTCAGTAAATAATTTAAATTAAATAAAACATTAATTAATATAACAAGTAATTAGAAAGAAAATTACATTAAAAAAGAATCCAACATGGCGGGAGTCATTCAAGATGGAGGATGAAAGACCACGTGTTCCAAAATGGCGGACGACGATCACGTGATCCAACATGGCGGCCAGATAGTTTTTTGCCAAGGAAGAGAGAGGAAGGAGTTATTAGAAGCAGACCGCTTGCCATAGTAGTTTTACTCGTTTGCTGGTTGCCTTCAAGGCCAGAGGTTTAATCCTCTTGATAATTTTAAACGTATCGTAGTTTTAGCAGCTCTCTGTACTACCCTACTAAAAATGCCCCATAGAAACCAGTAAAACTTTTTATGGGTACCCATAAGATTTTATGGGTTTTTATTGACTTTTACTGGTTTCTGTTGGTCTCTGTGGGTTTTTTTTACTGGTTTCAAAATGACCCATAGAAACCAGTAAAACTTTCTACTGGTACCTATAGAATTTTTGATGGTCTCTATTGACTTTTACTGGTTTCTGTTGATCTCTGTGGGTTTTTCTTACTGGTATCAATTGACACCCATACAACCAACATTCAATGGCAGAACTTTGTACTGGTTTGTATAGGTTTATATTGACTCTTGCTGGTTTTCTTACTGGTATCAATATAATAATAAATCTCCTGTTGGTTTATATGGGTTTGTGCTATTTTTTTATCTGACGTTAATATACTTCTTGTAAACAATAAAATTAACAGAATGAAAATATGATCTCTTTAAGACCACCACAGTAACCTGTAAACGCAGGTGGTCGTTTTAGAGAGGGTTTTTACTAAATATGCTATTTTTTTTATTTATTTTTTTTTTCGGAAACAATAACAGTAATCATATACACCACACACAACGAGGTCTCTCCAAGGCGACCATCCGCAAATAAAAATTCATCTTTGCAAGTGGTCGCCTTAGAGAGGTGATGCTCAATACCAATAGATACGTTCTCAGAGATACGTTTATCTTTTAGAGGTGGTCGTCTTAGGGAGATTGCATCTACGGAATGAATCTCTCTAAGACGACCAGACACACTTGCAGAATTTTCTTTGTGAATGGTCGCCTTACAGAGGGAATATTCAATACCAAAGTATACTTATGTTTTCAGAAATACTGGTTTTTTCAGAGGCGGTCGTCTTAGGGAGGTGGTTTTTCCTACGAGTTGGTTCTCTGAATACACACACATAAGCACTTACATTTCTGATATTAAAAATAAACACCGGTATCAACCAACATCTCTTTCACGCGAACAAGTTCATTCACAATCGCAAAACTTTTCTCCCTGTTAACGCTGACGTGAGAAAAAAATTCCCCCTCCCTCTCCCACTCTCAGAAGTTTCCCAAACAAGCAATATGGCGCCGCTCTAGTTATTGTTGTGTGATGGTGGTGTTATTTTCTTCGTGGTTGTAGTAATGCAATATATTATTTACTAGGATTTACTGTATTACAAATTCTACTATGTTTTACTGTTTAGAAATTAGTAATAAATAATAAAATATCAGCACTGACTATGAATATACCACTAAAGCCATGCACGTGTAATCGTGTCTAATGTTTGAGAGAACGTTGCTGATAACTGACTAGTTGTGAAATGGAGTTTCTGAGCGTGAAATTGATTTTCCATCTTTACTTTTATCCTGAAAAACAATGTGTTTAAAGACTGAAAATTGATAATTTCAGACTTGATAATTTGTTTCAGTGTGCAGATGCAGAAATGTAGTTTTTGCATTCTACTGAAACTGTATTTTGGAAAATTTATTTTTTTGATTACAGTTTAGAAATACTTTTTTAAAGCTTGTTCATGTAGATGCTTTATCATTTGAATATTATGTACTAATAAATTTGAGCATACCTTACTTAAAAGTGATCTTGCATGATTCAATTTTGAATTTTTCGACTAATGTGATGTGGCCGAGCAAAAAGAATGTTTTTTTTTATGTTTTAAAAAATGTACTAATTATATTTCGCGAGCAAAAAAGGTAAGTTTTATTAATGAAATAAACATTGAAGTATTTAATGTGTTTATTACTTATTGAATGGGGTAGACAAGACATACAAGCTTAAGGAATCTTTTTTCCACTTCTAAAATTATGTGAAAATTTAGATGATCATAGTAGCTTACATTGTTTTTTCTTTTTGGTCTATTTTTCTTTACAAGTATGAGACTAGAACCACATTTTTACATTAAATATTTTGTGCTATTTTGTTAAAACACATATAATCATTTTTATGCATACTTTAATTTTCATTATTATTAGTTTGATGAAGAAAATTTCAAATGTGTTTTTCATAAATTGCTTTTGAAATAGAAATAGATTTGTGAATAAGATTTATGTAATATTAAATGTACTAGTCTTGGGAGTATAAAAAGTGAATTATTTATTTGAAAAAAAATTACATTTAGTTGAAACCTCATATAGTGGTTATTTTCTTAAATGACCACCTCTGACAATGGCACATTTGTCAGGACAATAATTAAATAACAGGACTTAAAAAACCATTCATAGTTTTGTCAGGCTACAGGAAACTGGCATTATCTCGAATTGTGGAGTTGATTGTTTTAGGAACGTTTTGCTGTATAATCAATTGACTTCGGTGTAGTAATTTATACGTGGGTATGAATTTTTCAGAAGTAATTGAAAGTTTTTACGAGACATTTAAAACCAAAGCTTTTCGGATCATGAGTCTTATAAGGGCACTGTTATAGCATTGCTTTCAAATATAGTTATAGTAATATTTAAACATTATTTTATAAATCACTTCCACAGGGAATCCGGTTGTTCTCTGCGGATGAAAACCCATATAAATAAATCTTCTGTACAGCCTTATACAAATGCAGTTAAAATTACTGTCATTACAATTAAGCGAATATAGCCACATTTGTTTACAAAAAGTTATTATTGCTAAATACTGCACTATATCAATTTCATTTAACATTGTAATTTCAGAAAATGCTCAGCATGAGGTATTTTTATATTATATAATCTACTGTCAAAAACAATAGCTAACTTTTCAGTACTTTAAATTTTACTATTGAGAATTTTTATGGTTCAAAATAATATTTCTATACATTATTTCAAGTATTCTTTCTACAATAGAAATCTAAATAACTTGCACCTAAAACACTGACTCAAATTTATTCCAATAATGCATCGCTTTAATTAAATTTATGCTCCCTTGAGATGATATATGAAAAACCTTGTGTAATAATAAATTATTAATATATATAGAGAAATAGTATTTTTATATATTTTTTCGGGTAAAGTGCAGAATCGCCCACATATTTATTTGGCACTTTGTACAAAAGTAAAAGGAATTGGATTTTTGTCAATTTTCTTTTGACTTTTAAAGTGAAAATAGGTTGATGTGTACATGAATAAAGTCAAAGGAGTGCACAATGGCATTTTTGTGCAATTCTGAGATTTTTTTTAAGTGAAAATAGGTCGATGTGTACGTGGATACCGAGTATGTGCAATTCTTAAAAACACGCCAAGCAGTGGGCGATTCTACACTTTCCCCATTTTTCTATAGGAATTTAGTTTCATTAAATTAGTTATTTAGTATAATTATGTGTATATGAGTATATTCATACTTATTCACATAGATGGAATTTTTACAGTACGAAAGTTTATCTTTTTTACATCAAGAACTACATATACTATAAATACCCATTATATCATAGATTTTATTTATATAAAATCTGTGGAAGATTATATAGCACTAAAAGTGAGATACGGAATAAAACATTATACGCTATGAGATATTTTCTTAATTCCCGAACTGTGCGTTGAGAATTGGTATTTGTTGAAACTTGTAAATTTTTTAAAATTCATTTTGTTACAATATAATTTATTGTATTTTGGGTACTATTAAGTTTATTATATGTTATCTTCATGTTTCATTTATCTTTTGAGAGATACAGGTAACATTCAAAGTATTGTAATAAGGGGTCGACACAGTGTTTGTATATTATTATTTCTTTACTACATTATATTCTTGGATTCATCCTTTCTTCCACGCAAAACATCTATGTGTATGTGTGTCATAATAAGCTGCAGGGTGTTACTATCATTGGTAAGCGAGCTTTAAGGGGATAGCAAGTATGCTAAATTTGAACTCTATGTTAAGTTTCTAATTTGCAAGTCCCGTATTCTTTTTGCTTGCTTGCTAATGATGTTTCTCTTCCTGAAAATTTGGGTTTCTTCTAGTTTTGTTTTTTAATTTGGTTTAGTGCATTGTAGGTAATTTATTTAAGCAGATGCTAGAAAGTACCATCCTTTGGCAATACATTTCTCATTAGGTATCAAATTGTTAAACAAGCTGATGTGATTAAATACAATTGTTTAATTTCCCAATTAAAGAACTGAAATACAAATATATGCAGTGAGGTACAGTACTATATGTATATATTTATAATGAAATCAATAATATATATACAGTCAAAGTAATGATTCGCAACCATCAAATGAAATGATATTATATATATATGTAATAGATTCTGTAGTCGAATACAAGCAGCTGAATCCGTAATGAACAGCAAGAATTTTGATGGCTTAGAGATGTTGAAACTCCAGTCCACAAAGAATAAGAAATTTGGCAGTCGAGGTAGATTTAATTAAACTTTTCTTTCAGCAAATATGTTGCAGCCACAAACAAGTTGGCACATTATTTATGCCTATTCCAAAAATTAACATTTTTGATAAATGTGTAGTAAGAAACAAGGAGCAGACAGACTGCAATCCAGCTAATACAAAGCGTAAAAAGCAAATGCGTTACGTTAAATGTGAAATCTTAATTCAGACCGAGTTAATTTTGGTTCTCGATGCATTTTTACTCGTCTTTGATAGTTAATACTGTAAAAATACTGTATTGGCTGTTTGAGTTTTAGTTTCTTTTACAACATCAAATTATGTAAGAGTCATATGACATGAATTAATCTCCAAATGATGCAGTGCAGAAAGATTACTGTTTTTAGAATAGAGAAGGAAAATTAATTTTACGCTGCTAATTTAATCTTTTGCATATTCCTTATTTTTCTTACATATATATATATATATATGTACATATATCATTCGATGGTTGTGAATCATGACTTTGGTTATTATCTTTCTATTCATTTTATTTTCAGAATTATATAAAGGTAGTTTAAAATTTTGTAAAGATGACTTTGGTTATTATCTTTCTATTCATTTTATTTCAGAATTATATAAAGGTAGTTTAAAATTTTGTAAAGAGAATTTATACAAATATTTTGTAATATGTTTATAGATATTGACGTGCATTAAGAAGGACGGGCTCGTAGGCTTCTAGATATTTTAAAATTTTTATTTATTCGCATTGAGTTTTATTTAAAATTACTTTACATGCTTTCTCCGCAATTTAGTTCTGTACATTTCATCAGTGCTAATTATGTACTTCTGCTGGTTTATGTTTTTATGGAAATTTGATTTACAGTTCTATTTTTGTGTATTGTTTTTTATAGGGATTCTGTATATGGATACCCATTCTATGTACGATTCTATGTATGGATACTCCACTATGGTATAATGCTATTGGTTCTGTTTATGGGTTTTGTGCAGCGATTTTTCCAAGAGGTACCTTTATTGGTCTGTGGATTTTTGTGTAGTGGTTTTTACAGGATTTGGCGTATGGGTGCCTGTATAGGTGTACATGCTTTTGTTTACTGGTTTTTACAAGGCATACCCTACGGAATATCCATTTTTTTAATGGAAATTTGGCCAATGGATATGCATATAAAGTTTTGATTTTTGGCTATGGGTTTTTTACTGGGATTTTGTTTATAGTGCCTACAGTTCTACAGAGATTTGGCCTACTCGTAACCATAGTCGTACGGGTTTCCGTTTACAGGTACAAGGGTATTTCGCCTACAGGTACCTATACAGCCGTGCAGGTTTCTTTCTATGGGTTTTTACGGGTATTCGGCCTATGGGTACCCGTAAAAACCCATAGAAATGTACAGGTTTCTTTTTATGGGTTCTTACGGGTATTTGGCCTACGGGTACCCGTACAACCGTACGGGTTTCTTTCTATGGGTTTTTACGGGGATTTGGCCTACGGGTACCCGTACAACCGTACGGGTTTCTTTCTATGGGTTTTTACGGGGATTTGGCCTACGGGTACCCGCACAACCTTACGGGTTTCTTTCTATGGGTTTTTACGGGGATTTGGCCTACGGGTACCCGCACAACCTTACGGGTTTCTTTCTATGGGTTTTTACGGGGATTTGGCCTACGGGTACCCGTACAGTTGTACGGGTTTCTGTCTGTGGGTTTTTACGGGGATTTGGCCTACGGGTACCCACAGAGCTGTACGGGTACCCGTAGGCCAATTCCCCGTAAAAAATTTTATGGGTTTCTACGGGGCATTTTTAGCAGGGTACATACGGCTTTTTGTTAATTAACGGGCAATCTTGGAGTTAGGCACTTGTTTATTAATCCAAAGTTAGTTTAGTTAGAGTTTTAGTTAATATTTTTATATTCTTACGTTCAGACCACAAGTGGTTGGTCTCTGTATTCCGAAGTCCGGAAATGTCTGTAAAGATAGAAAAAATAAAGGATTTCCGATACCCTTCCTGTGTGTATTGTCTACTTCACAATTTATTGAACATACCTTTAGTAAGCTCCCTGTTCCGAGTCAGGCAGTTAATGTTTCCAAAGCAAGTAAAGAGGAACACAAGTCCTGATAGCCTAAGGAGAACGTATCAGTCTTATAAGACCGATTGTCTAATATGGTTATCAAATCCTACACGTAGGCAGGAATAAAACTTTTCAAAAATTGGAAACGTTAGTTTTTGTGAAGAACATCATACTCCAAACATTTTGAATGATAGGAGAAGAAATCAAAGATGAAAAAGAACAGTGCCCTGAGAAATTCTAAAAAATTGGATGTATGACAGTCTTCGGTTGAATTTAATTCTTTAACACCTCTCACATCTCTTACAGACTCATTGCCTAGTGTGTTTCTTCAGACAGGGTTCGTAACTAATAAACCCTAATAACGTCTTGAATACTTAAAACTGCAATCGCTAATAGAATACATTTTGAGGCTGTTAGGATGTATACAGATCGCAGTAAAAATGAACATGAACAGACTAGTAACGGTTATTTTATTAAATTTTCGCGGACAGGTAATATCTCTCAAGGGCGGAAATAACAAATTCTGTTTCGTTTTCAGATGTGAATTGATAGCTGTTAATATGGGTCTGGATTGTGTTTTAGACCGACAGTTATCTAGGGAAATGTAGACAGCCGAAGTGTAATCTAATACCTACATAGTTGGAAAAGTATTAGAGAGTTGAAATGATTTAGAGGTATCGAAAAGTCAAGATTTTGTCGCATTCCATATTCCTCCATCTACAGTGGTTTTCATCTCATGTAAATCTGTAATATAACAATATAGCTCTTAGACTAGAAACGGAGGGGCTTTCAAGCCCCAGGTTTATGCTGAAGGTTTGACATGCCTTGAACTATGCTTTAAAGGACATACTTTAATTAAGAATTCTTCCGGACAAGTTCCGACAGACTCATGGTATAGTAATGCAGGTCCTGGTACTGCTCTTGGTTTCACCTGCGAGAGGTAGGATAAAATAGCTCTTACTTGGTTGTTTTCAAGGTATTTTCTTAGCCTGATGCGTCAAATGTAGAAAATCAGCAAGCTACTGCCTAAGGTCCCTTTAGTGGTACTGCATTGGTGCGTGAAGATCTGCTCAAGAGACATAAATTTGTGTTGGAAGTTATGAAGGCAAATGAACTCAGGGATTTGAACTTGTTCACATAAGAGGGATTAGTAGAAAGAAGAAGAATAACGCAATAGTTTCCCAAGAATAGTTCCATAGCTCCACACAACACAGAAAGATAGCGAAAATCGGCGGGAAAGAAGAATATGCCTGGACAGGACCAGTAGGATCAGCATTCGCGAAAAAGTTGTAGGATGAACACGATATTTTTTCCAACATGGAATGTAGTTGTGGAGAAGAGAATGAATGATTCTCAGATAATAAAACATGAGTGGCAGTTTGATTTATTTGAAAATAATGCCAGTAATGAGACCTATTTTCTAAATCCTAAAATTCAAATGCCAGTGATATACAGAAAAAGAACTAGAGGTGCATGTCTTTCTTTTGCTTTAAAAATAACATTATTTCTTCTGTTCAGAGAGGTAACTTAATAATCATTTGGAACATTCCCTTTACATTTCGTTGTCGATAGGTCAGTTTCTGGTTGTTGCAGATATTTGTCGACAGAAAGATCCGTCTTATTTTGTCCTTCGTCATCATTTAACTTTTGGTTCAGTGTATTCATGTTTGTCTTTCTTAAGGAAATTATCGCCAGAATCAGGCAATATATTGGAAACTATGTGAGTGGCGTTTTCTTCCATTGTTACTGTGTCACTTCGAAAAGAGTCATTTCCACCATTAGTCGTAAAATAACGAGTGTGATATTGTAGTTTCAAACTATGTCTCCATTTAAATTTCTTAAGTGGAAGGTCAACCAAAGGTGAAAACCTCACAAAGCTATAGTGCCATGAAGAACCCGTAGGTATTGACACAGCTGGACAGTTGCACGAAAATCTGGTATGAAGTGAACTCTTGAAATTGAAGAAGTGCGATGAAAATTTAAAACATCACGCGTCTATGAAAGGAGGAAGAAATTCAGAGCAGATGGCGGAATCTAGTTGTCGAAACAAAATTTTCATTGTATTTAGTCCCAGCAACATTGCATCATACATTTCCGGACTGGAATTTGTTATTACTTGTGATTTCATAATTGGCTTACTTGCTGACGATATGCAACTTTGGTGCAGTGGTCCGAACATTGACAATATCGAATTCAGTATCAACGAATTAATGTTGAATATTCAGGATTTTGCTGGTGATCAACACTCAGTTTTAATCCTCTTAAATCTATTAGACCGATTCTCTAATATGAATTATCCTAATATGAATTTTTCAAATCCTACATGTAGCCTCAGATATAAATTTTTAAAGAATTTTCCAATTTTTTAAAATTGGAAACGTTACAACTGACTGCAGCACGCCTTGTTAAGCGACTTCCCAAGACTACTACAGCTGAACCTTTTCTCTACCAATCCGATTTACAATGCTTGAAGCTGAGAAGTATCTTTAATTTTACAATATATTTTAGCAAGCTCTCTAATTTTCGTTATGAACATCATACGCTTAACATTTTGAATGATAGGAGAAGAAATCAAAGATTAAAAGGAACAGTCCCCTGAGAAACGATAAAGAATTCGAAGTATGGCCACCTTGTGTCGAATTTAATTCTGTAAAACTTATCGCAACTCTTATGGACTCATAGTCTAGTGAGTTTTTTCATACAGGATTATTAATTCTGATTACATCTTGAATACTTATGACTGGAAAATTGCTAATAAAATACCTGTTGAGGCTGTTGTGAGATATAGAGATGGCAGTAATAATGAATATGAACAGCCTGGTAGCGGTGATGTTCCTAAACTTTCGCGGGAACGTGATATCTCTCAAGGGCGTAAATAACAATTTGTCTTTCGTTTTCAGATGTGAAATAATAGCTATTGATATGGCTTTTGAATGCTATTTATAGGGCTTTATTTATATGGCTTTGTTTTAGATCGACATATATCTAGTGAAATGCGGACTGCCAAAGTGTAATCTAATACCTACTTGGTTAGAGAAGTATTAGAGTTGTCGAAAACTCAAGACTTTTTTCCATTCCACATTCCTCCATCTACAATGGTTATCATCTCATGTAAATCTGTAATATAATAATATAGCTGCTAGACTAGAAACGGAGAGGCTTCTAAGAATCAGGTTTATGCTGAAGCTTTGTCATGCCTTGAATTATGCTTTAAAAGACATGCTTTAATTAACACCAGAAGCGCCGTTGGAGTCATTTTGACCTTTTTTTTCCAATTTTACGCGTTTTCTTTTTAACATACAGCTGAGCTTCGAAGCTGATATTTTTTTTACTTTTTCTAAAATGTTTTCAAGTATACAATGCCAAGTTTTCATATTTCTACGTTAATTATTTAAACAAATAATCGCAGATATACCTAAAACAGCCAACTTGGGTCATTTTGACCCTCATAAGAAAAACGACACTAGGAGCACTAGGCCATTCAAAACTTTGTGCAGATGATTTGTGGAACAAGAATTGAGGACCACCTGTGTTCAAAGAAACAATGTCACGCAATCAGTTCCGTGAAATAATTCGGTATCTCAGATTCTCAGATGTCCGAAGCACCAGAGCTGATCGTCTCGCCACTAACAAATTTGCTCTCGCTTCTGTAACCTGGTTCAAGCTAATGGAAAACTGTTATTTATGCTATACTCCTGGATCAGAAATAACCGTTGATGAACAATTGTTGCCTTGTAAACCAAGATGTAGATTTATTCAGTATATGGCGAATAAACAGGACGAGTTTGGCATCAAATTCTGGCTAGCAACTGATGTAAAATCCAAATATGTTTTGAATGGTTATCCTTATCTGGGCAAGGATGAAGAACGACCAACTAATTTACAACTTGGAGAAAGTGTAGTTCTCAAATTACTGCAACCACATCTAAACTCCGGACTCAATGTCACAACTGACAATTTTTTTACTTCTGTGAAACTTGCAGATGAACTTTCTGCGAAATAAACCACAATTGTGGGGACGATGCTTCTGAATAAGCGAGAATTACCCCCATTGCTCGTGAAACTTCTTCAGCACGATATTCAGCTTTTGCACTGAAAAATGGAGACAAAACACTCACAGTATATAGGTGCAAGAGCAAAACGAATGTCGTGATTCTGAGCACGACGCACAGTAATGTGTTTGTTGACGACAGCATAAAGAAAAACCGAACACTGTCACTTACTACAACAGTACAAAATGTGGCATTGATGTCGCAGATCAGATGCTGAGGAAATATAGTACAAGTAGTTGAAGTCGCAGGTGGCCTGAGTAGTAGGCAGAGTAATTCGTGCGGCGGAAGTGACGTCACAGAACAGGGGCGTGTCCTAAACAGCCGCCATATTGGATCACGTGACTGCCATCCACCATTTTGAATCACGGGTCGACGTCCGCTATTTTGGAACACGTGGTCTTTCATCCTCCATCTTGAATGACTCCCGCCATGTTGGATTATATTTTAATCTAATTTTCTTTCTAATTACTTGTTAAATTAATTAATGTTTTATTTAATTTAAACTATTTATTGAATTATCTTCGAATAGCCGCCATTTTGAATTACGTGGTCTTATTTTTTTTGCTGGAGAGCGCAGATTCAAAAATCACCAGCCAGGCCCGAACCCGCTATGTCGAGATCTGCAGCCACGCACTTTAACCGCTGAGCCACGGTTTACTTAGCAACGAGGTATAAAAATGGGTACTTGTAAAAAAAATGACAAAGTGTTCAACGTGTGTTTCACATCCCTTTTTATTTATTTTTTTCTCTTTCTATATGTTAATTTATTTTTGTACATTTGGAGTTTTAATTTTTCTTAATGAATATTTTTAAATTCGAAAATTAATTATTTATTTTCAATACATTTTTCTAATTGGGTGATTTCATTTCTAATGGGAAGAATGTTTCAAAATCATTTTATTATTTGCAGCGAATGAGTTAAAAACGGTATTTTTTAAAACATTATTGGATTTTCTTAAATACATGTTGCTGCTGGCGCCATCTAGTGTACATAACATCTACTAAAGTTAACAGGATGGTTAAAAAAATGGAGAAGTAATATATATTTTCTTTCCACGGGAAATCGAACCCGCTGTCCCCGCAAAAATGAATAAAAAGGAATTGAGGGGGACCGCATCCAGTACTTTAGGCGATACCCCACAATTCCTTGGTTGAAATGGTTCTAAATTATGTATATAAGGTTTGAAACGCCATCTTTGTTTGAACGCCATCTTACTCTGAATCCGCCATTTTGAAAGATTTGCTTTGGGGAGGATGACATCACCCATATCATGTTTGTGCATGACTTTGTTCGAAAATGGCGTCTGCCTTTTCACTCCTCCTTTGGGTAGACATCCGCATAGGCGAACGAATACGTTTCTGTGGACCAATCAGAAAGCTGAAAAATGATATCAGGGTCTCTTAGCCTAGTAGAGTAATGGAAATTCACTCGTGTTGTATGCTGCATAAACTTACCTACATTTCTCTGTCTTTGAAATTTTAAGCTGGAATTTACATGCATATAACTTCACTAGATAATATTTTCTGTAAATTTAAACCAATATACACAATGCTCATTCTATATAGTTTAACTGGAATACTACACGCCAGCAATCTCCTGAATCTCTAAGTGGGCATTTGATCTTCGCTCTTACGTAGAATTTACAATTCTACTTAGCTTTTGTAAGAGCAAAGATCAGATGCTCACTTAGAGCTTCTGGTGACTGCCGGCGTGTTTTCTCCGCTGGAACTACTTTTTATGAAAACCTGCTTTATGACTAATTTTGTATAATTACCATCCAGATTTTGCAGAATACTTGATCTTCATTACATCTCCTTTTATTAAATTTACATTTTATATTCTATGTAATTCAAAAATTAAGCTTCGAATAGGATGAATATTTGCACATTGTACTAAATTGTCTAGATTTGGAGAATTTCTTTTACTTCCAGATTTTTACCTTCTGTCTGCATAACCTGCATTCATTCCATTCGTCTTCCTATTACTGACAGAAAAATTACATTTTGCGTGAGGGATTTGGAATACCGAAGTTGATATGAATGTTGAATAAAGAGAACAAATCCGGCATGCTATCATAATTGACTAATACTCTGAATAATAAAATTTCAAGAAAACATCAGTTTCATTCACGTGAATAAAATACATTTTCCAGAAACGTCCAAAAAATCTATCACAAGTGTCAACATTAAAGATCTACAAATATATTTTTAAGTATTTAAATAACTCATAAGCTGAAGATAAACCAAGAGAAAAAAGTATCGAGAATTCATTGGCATATACCAACAGCAAAGATAAAATAGTTTCCAATAGCAAAGAGAAAACAGTTTCGAATTGTCTAAACGTCTACTCTCAAAACGTTTGCGAAAAGACAATGGCATCACAAAGACATAAATTTTATGGAATATGACATTATTTAAAAAATTTTTGTTCGAAATTTTAGTTCTGACCTAGGGAAGTACACATTAAGTAATTAAATGTGGGCATTCGTGTCCATGTTTGTAAAAAAACAAATATACAAATTTTTAGGAAACTTTTGCATATTTTTCTATTTTGGTAATAATACTTTTAAGTTAGGAAAATATTCTCTACTGAACATATGTGTCTACGAAATTCTTTGGAAAAAGCGGAAATAAAACACATTCACTTGAAATGTAATGCAATAAGTTAAAATATAACTCTGGTTCATCAATACAATATATTAGTTATGTACAGTTAATTGTTCATTTCGAATATGATAAAGAAGAAACCTTTGAGTATAGAAAAAGAAATATATTTACAAAACAATGATTCTTATTTTATTATTAATTTCAATCAAAGCGCTGATGTTTCTTATGAAGATGAGGTATTTTCTTAGACATGTTTCTAATGAAATTAGTATATAAACTTTTATGAAAGAAAATAGACTTCACGAGAAAAAGTCTAGGACAATGCAAGTCAGTGATCGTGGTGACTTAGAGAAAATATTCCAAGTCTGTATGAGCTGGGTTAAAAGTCTCTATTATCTACTTACGAATACGTCAATGTCAGAGAAAATTAATCTATCCCCATAGAATACTAAGATAAAAATTACATTTCGTTTCTTAACTTCTGGTTTAGCGTGATAGTGTTGTTGAAGTTAAATCTTCCAAACGTGTAACACAATGATTAAATCATTTAGTAAAAATTTGCTCCCAAGACTTTACGAGGCATTGTAAACCATAAATAGGAAAATATTTGAAAATTCAATGATTGCAGTGGTAGTAATGTAAAAAATGGTAATATTCAAAGTGTTCTAAAGGTTACCTATAATGTACTTCACAAAAACGGTTTATGAAAACACGAACACATCACAGCCACCCACAAATAACTTCCGTGACAACTGAAAATTTTATACTCAAAATTTACTTTGAATGCAGGAAAAGAAAACATTAGAGGTTTCAAAATGAAAATACTCATGTAAACTTTCCGGAATGAAAATTTACACTATTTCAGGAAATATTAATTTAACTTCCAATTTGTTTGTACTTTTGTTAAATCATATGTAATGAGCGTATGTGATAACGAACATTTAACTATCTGGCAATGAATCATATTTTATTGGAAATGTAATGGCATGGAAATTAGACAAATATATCTGTATGGAAAAATCTTAAAGATAATTTCTGAGTGTGCTTGTTTTTAATAGAAATAGTTAAAGATTCCTAGATCAGTAATGAACTACTAAATTCGGCCAATTTTCATCAAAAACGCCGTAAGAAGTTCTCCGTACTGGTAAAATATTACTTAAATTCTCTAGCTTTGTGACTCAGACATTGGCAAGACCAACGGCTATCTGGTCAATACAAGATGACTATGTGTTTAATAGGTTACTTGAAAGATATGAAAGAAATAACAGTTGGGTAAAAATATGGGCGTTTTCAAGAAACAAATGTTCTCTTGTGTCCTTTTGGTATTATAATTATAAACAAAATGCAAAAATTTAGTTAATACGTAGATAAATCTCAGGAAAAACGGTAAATTAACATGAAATGTTTACTTAAAGTCTATGTAAAGTTGGAAAACAGTGATCGTAATACATTTGAAAAATAGCTCATATACAGTGCATTAAAATTTTACACCCGATCTATGAATTCATGAAAATCAGTCCAAAAAAGTCATTTATCACGTTCGCTTGCTTGCAGTATATTCTCTTGTCGTTTTAATCTTTTTTTCTTTTGAGTTCTATTATTTCTGAAGTTGTAATATTTCTGAATCTTTAGCTTTAAAACACAAAATCACTCTGATTTATCAACTTGCGTCTAAATGTAGAGCCAACCAAATGGAAGATTTTAGCATGAGTAAATGTACTACAGTATTGAATTATGAAATTAATTACATGATTATCAAAGAAATTTATTATTGAGAGGGGTCCATGGTGGGGAGGGTTTTGGGAGCGTATGGTACGAACTATAAAATCCAGCTTATGCAAAATTATTGGTCGAGCATCCCTTACTGTGAAAGAGCTTGAAATCCAGGCAATGATTAATTGTAGACCAATTACCTACGTGTTTACCGATCCCAATGAACCTTCTCCACTAATGCCCTCTCAATTTCTGGTTGGTAGACGATTACTATCTCTGCCCTGCTAATCAATTAACATCCCAGAAATCTTTGGACAATAGGTAAAATTTTGGAATTAATGCCAGGCAGAGATGGTAAAATAAGATCTTGCATAATTAAAACACCTACTGGTACCTTAAAAAGGCCTATACAATTGTTATATAATATGGAACTTAACTAATGTTTGTATTTTGTATTTTTAGGTTTGATTCTCCTGACCTTGCTGATAGGTATCATTTAATGTTTTGTAAAATGCAAGAAATCTGGTGTTCCGGTTCTGACTGGGATGAGGTCCTTCCTGCAAAGATTAAGGCTTTGTGAAGATTTTAGGTGTTCGATCCAAGTGTTTCGATTTCAATGGTGCATCGGCTTAAAGAACGTGAGGCTTATTTTTTTTTATTGATTTTTTTTTTTTGTGTGATATTGCTGTTGAATTTAATTTTATAGTTTAAGTGCGAAGAACAAATTTTATTCTCTTACAACTAAGCGAGCAACAGCGCCCTCTAGCCTTTTTCTTTAAATTACAGAACACTCCCCACCTGAACTCGGTGGAGAGTTCATCTTTCAATAATAATCATACACCTTTTTTAAATAATTCAGCAAGTGTAATTCAAATTAATTTAAAATAAAATTTTGCTTTCATCATTTTATGCATTTTATTGTAATTGTGATAATTATAGTTGTTAATTATTACCAGGAACTCTTCTCATGAGGATGGGTGTATTTAACATGAGTTCCTATTGATATATAATGATGCATTCTATGACTTTTATTTAACATCAATATTTTTAGATACAAATTATTCTACTGTGATTCATTCAAGGGGCCATCTCATATTTCAGATATTGTACGAGTGATTCTAAAATTAAAACTTCCTTTATCATGTCGAAATGGAGAGTTGCACCTTTAAGAGCAATCACGCTTCCTCGTTTAGAGTTAATGGGAGCACTCATGGCTGCTCGAATGTATAAATATTTGAAAAAATTGTTTGGTGATTTAATTGAGGATGTTTATTTTTGGAGTGATTCCGAAATCGCCATTACTTGGATTAAAGGTTCGCCAAATAATTGGAAACCATTTATCGCCAATCGTGTTACAGAAATACAGAGTATATGCAACAAAAAATTGTGGAACCATTGCGAAAGGAAACAAAATCCTTCCGATTTACTAACTCGAGGAATTAGTGCTCAGTCACTAATTAAGAATGATTTGTGGTGGCATGGGCAACACTGGTTACGTTTTCCTATTGAAAACATTCCAAAACAAAAGAAATTAAAACCAAATTCAGAACCATTGGTGCGACGAAGGCAATGAATCATTCCTATCCGGTCGTTGAAATCGAAATTCAGAATTGAAAACAAAATAATAAAATAAAAATTGAATGTTTGATCTCGGATGTTATTTCCTCGGCGTCCATCAGTGTGCCTAGTAAACAAATTGCAGACTTCATGGAGCATATGGGGTTGCAGATCGCCGATTGCGCAAGAAAAAATAACATAGATGTTGAGATATTAATTGGAGGGGATGAATTCTGGAATGTAGTTTATTCTGAAAGAATTAAAATATCTGAAGGGTTGTACGTAGTCAGTTCTGAGTTTGGTTGGGTTGCCGCAGGAATCGAGAAAAATAAAACAAACAAAAATTGTTCTGAAAATTTAGCGGTAATGACAAACACTGTTGTGTTGAAAGATTTAAGAGGTTTTTGGGAATTAGAAAATATGGGAATTAATAATTCTGATGATTATTCCGATATTGACTGCGAAATAGTAGACCAGTTTGAAAGAAATTTGCAGTTTAAAAACGGAAGATATGAAGCAAATTTAATCTGGAAATACAGTCCGAATAATCTAGGAAATAATTTTGAGGTAGCTAAGAAACGATTCGCAAACCTTCACGATAAACTAAGTAAAACTCCGGAGATATTTCAGGAATATAAAAATATAATTGGGAACCAGATATTAGAAGGAATTGTGGAGGAATGTCCAAATAATGATACAAACTTGGGATATTTTATGCTTCACCGAGCAGTGATACGACCTAGTGAAACTACTAAGGTAAGAATTGTATACGATGCTAGCTCAAGGACAGAGGACACGAATTCGTTAAATGACTTCCTTGAATCGGGAACTAATCTAAATCCAAATATACTAGACATTATGTTAAATTTTCGTAAGTTTAAGGTAGCGTTTTGTGGAGACGTTGAAAAAGCCTTTTTGATGATACTGACTTATTCCATTCGGAACATTTTCAGAAAAAATTTTCGTTTCTTGTTCATGTTTTTGCATACTCAAATACTAAGTTCATGTTTTTGCATACACAAATACTAATTTTGTTGAAAATATGACATTTTCTTATTCCATTTTATATTTCACTGTTAAAGTCCGGCTTGGGAAAATTGTTTTCCGCGGAAATGGCATACTTGTGCTATATGTCTGCGACTGTTCTAATAAATTACATTACTAACAAGTGCGAATAAAATCCTTAGTTATACAGGAATTATCTTGAATGTTTCCTTAATCTGAAATGCAAAATGTAACCCATGGGTAAAAATAGAGCAAGTTTATCTTAAAAAGTTCTCCTCGAATACATCTTTTTCTTGGTCCTTACATGCTTTTCTGTATTTATCACTTAAGTTCATTGTGTAGCTATCTTTCATGTAATTTGTGAAGTATTCCTGTTTGAATACTTGCATTTGAATTTGTTTAACTGATTTTAACGTACATGTATATTTTGGTCAATGCGTGGGGAATTGAGGTACTGTGGCGCTGAGTGTTCTAAGCATTCCATACTGCATTTTTCTTAAGAGTACAGTCAGTTAAAAGAGAAATGTGCTTCGTACTTTGGGAAAATTTTATTTACTTATTATGTGTCATGCTCATGATAAATAAAATTGTCATAAATGTGCGCAGGACTGTGTGGTTCCAATGTTTAATTAAAGTAATGCTTTTCAAAAAAGTGTGGTCTTTCTTATGACATATAAAAAATGCGTTAAAATTTTTTAAAGTTGGTGACTATAGTAGATCATTATATGGACTTTCTGTCATTATTACCTATTTTGTATAATTATTTGTGTGTAATTTTATTTACTATCTATGAGAAGTTAAATGTCAAAAAAGCTGTAAAAGTTCATTATTAAGCAATGTCAGTTTAAAATTTCTATCTTAAAATTATTTGTGTTAGGTCTTTTATTTTAATTACTATGTTAGATCATTATTTGGAATTCTACTCAATATTTCGTGTAATGTATCATAACTATGTAGGAGTCATTTGTCAGGTATGATAAATTAAATTTCGTTCTCGAAAGGCTGTAAGAGTTCAGTGCTAAATAAATTATTGACAATGTGAAATATGGGTATTTTTCAGTTAAGTTAAAAAATATTCCAAGTTAACAAATTTTTATATTCCAAATTGGGAAAAAGGCGATAAAGTTTCATTTCCATGGCTGAATATTAATTCCATGTGTATTATAGACTTTAAGTTCTCCTTCACAAAATGTGACTATAATTCAAATTTAAAATAATATGTTACAATGTGGATATTCTTCTCTGTAGTTAAAATATAATTCAATCTTCTGTACCTTGTTAAGAGAGTAAGGCTGTGATAAGTTCAAATAGAGTAGTGTTTATAAAGTTCTGCGGTAAATGGTGGAATCATATTAAGAATCCGAATGACGTTTTCACATGAAGGAAAAATTAAGGTTCAGTGTATGTTTGGTGATTTAAGTAGGATGTGTGCAAGAAAATACAAGATATTTTTGTAAAATATTTCAAAGAGTTAGCAAAATTTGTGTTAGTAGTATAAATGAATCTTACTGAATAAAAGGGAGTATTCTGAATATATATGTATAAATGTCTGTAGAGTAAAATAAGAAGAAATGAAGTACTATTGGTATGTATCTAAACTTAACTGGGTAGAAATGTTCCATGCATTGGTTTGAGTAAATTCATACCATGAAAATTTATTGCTCCTTATAAGATTTATTTAAAGTCAGTAGGTCTTACAATAAAGAAACATGTGTAAGTCTGTATTTATTATGGGAAAAAGGAATCAGAAACACAGCATGAATATGTTTTATAAGTTAAATATAAGGGTAAATGTGTAAATGGAAAGTGTAAAAATTACATTTGTCAGACATAGTTTGGTTAATCCTTTGAATAAAGTAAGACGTGTAAAAGGGAATCAACAAAGTTTTGTATAGTTGGCCAAAAAGTTAATACAGTCATTAATAGTTAGTACAATACACTAGAAGGAAAAGTTCGGAGTATCTCCAACTTAGTAGTAAAAAAGAAAGAAATGTAGTATTCCAGTTAAACTATACAGAATGAGCATTGTGTATATTGGTTTAAAGTTACAGAAAATATTATCTAGTGAAGTTATATGCATGTAAATTCCAGCTTAAAATTTCAAAGACAGAGAAATGTAGGTAAGTTTATGCAGCATACAACACGAGTGAATTTCCATTACTCTACTAGGCTAAGAGACCATGATATCATTTTTAAGCTTTCTGATTGGTCCACAGAAACGTATTCGTTCGCCTATGCGGATGTCTACCCAAAGGAGGAGTGAAAAGGCAGACGCCATTTTCGAACAAAGTCATGCACAAACATGATATGGGTGATGTCATCCTCCCCAAAGCAAATCTTTCAAAATGGCGGATTAAGTGTAAAATGGCGTTCAAACAAAGATGGCGTTTCAAACCTTATATACATAATTAAGAACCATTTCAACCAAGGAATTGTGGGGTATCGCCTAATGTACTGGATGCGGTCCCCCTCAATTCCTTTTTATTCATTTTTGCGGGGACAGCGGGTTCGATTTCCCGTGGAAAGAAAATATATATTACATCTTCATTTTTTTAACCATCCTGTTAACTTTAGTAGATGTTATGTACACTAGATGGCGCCAGCAGCAACATGTATTTAAGAAAATCCAATAATGTTATAAAAAATACCGTTTTTAACTCATTCGCTGCAAATAATAAAATGATTTTGAAACATTCTTCCCATTAGAAATGAAATCACCCACTTAGAAAAATGTATTGAAAATAAATAATTAATTTTCGAATTTAAAAATATTCATTAAGAAAAATTAAAACTCCAAATGAACAAAAATAAATTAACACATAGAAAAAGAAAAAAATAAATAAAAAGGGATGTGAAACACACGTTGAACGCTTTGTCATTTTTTTACAAGTACCCATTTTTATACCTCGTTGCTAAGTAAACCGTGGCTCAGCGGTTAAAGTGCGTGGCTGCAGATCCCGACATAGCGGGTTCGGGCCTGGCTGGTGATTTTTGAATCTGCGCTCTCCAGCAAGAAAAATAAGACCACGTGATTCAAAATTGCGGCTGTTCGAAGATAATTCAGTAAATAATTTAAATTAAATAAAACATTAATTAATATAACAAGTAATTAGAAAGAAAATTAGATTAAAAAATAATCCAACATGGCGGGAGTCATTCAAGATGGAGGATGAAAGACCACGTGTTCCAAAATGGCGGACGAAAACCACGTGGTTCAAAATGGTGGATGGCAGTCACGTGATCCAATATGGCGGCTGTCTAGGCCACGCCCCTTTTTCTGTGATGTCACTTCCGCCGCACGAATTACTCTGCCTACTACTGGCCTGTACATGTTTTTTACAAAGTCCTTGACATTGCTGAACTCAGTGCTTGGATTATATTCAAAGAATCCTTGGGCACCTCTATTTCACGTCGAGAATTTATTCTTGCACTCGTGGAAGAACTACGAGTTGGTGCACTACGCAACAGATGCCCCCCAATTGCTCAAATACAGACACTTAAAGGAAAGAAATGTGCATTTTAAAGTTGCAAGGGACAAAACAAGACTGTTGTCAGCTGTAAGGGATGCCAGAAACCAATTTGTGGTAAATGTGTTGCTGTCACTGTCAAGCGTTCATATTGTATCACCTGCGGTAACGTATAACAAACTTTGGAAAACATTGCGTGTTTGTTCCCAATTTATGTTTTTTTGTAATTTTTTGCATATGTTCTATTTTCCTCTTTTTGCATTTGTATCTTTTGTTTGTTTTTCAAAGATTTTGTTTTTGTTTTTGTAATCTTACATTGAAAGATAAGTGCTAATTCGCGCTAATTGCACGAAAAAAAATTCTAAAGTATATAAAATAAATAAAAACCTCTAAAAACTCTTTTACGTGGTCATTTCAGCATCATTTCAATCATTTGCTGTGTTTCTACTTACATTTCTTATGAGGGTCAAATTGACCCCTAATGGCGGTTTTCGGTTAGTCTGAAATTCGGCTGTTCTAGCGTTAAAAATGCTTCTAGACAAGTTCCCACAGTTTTGTAGTATTACTATACAGTATCGTAGTGCAGGTCTTGGTACTGTTCTTGGTTTCATTTGTGAGAGGTAGGACAAAACAGCTCTTACTCGGTTGTTTTCGGGGTATTTTCTTTGCCTGAGGTATTTCCGTAGTACTAAAATATCTCCAACTTGCGTCAAATGTAAAAAACCATCAAGCTACTGCATAAGGTCCCCTTAATGGTGCTGCATTGGTGCGTGAAGATCTGCTGAAGAGACATAATTTCGTATTGGAAGTTATGAAGGCGAATGAACTCATGCATTTGATCTTATTCTGATAAGAAGGGTTAGTAGGAAGAAGAAGAATAAGACAACATTTTATCAAGAATAGTTCCATAGCTCCACGAAACACTGAAATATAGCGAAAAATCGGTGCGGATCAGACATGGAACGGCAGAGAAGAATATGCCTGGACAGGACCACTATGATCACCATTCGCGAAAAAGGTCTTGGATGAACACGGTATTTTTTTCCATCATTTAATGTAGTTGTGGAGAACAGGATAAAGTAATATCAGATAATAAAACACGAGTGCTTTTGAAAATAATGGCACGAAATGTACGCATATTTGCATTGCCTTTGCTAATGTTATAGTGTAGTCTCAAACTATGTCTCCATTTAAATTTCTTAATTTATATTTCTTTTATTTAAATCATACAAATGGCGGAGAATTAAATTTGAAGCCGCAATCTGTACATTTTCTTAAGCTCTAATAAATAGTTTATTTAAAACCTTCTAAGTATTTAATGCACACATTTATCGAAACTTCGCTTAAATCTTAATACGAGTAATAGGGTTAAATAAGTTTAACTTAAAAATTAAAATAAATTTAAATTTGAATCCGTTTGAAATTTGAAAATAAGATCCGCTAAGTTTGAAATCCGTTTTCCTAAACATAACATAATTCTATTTAAATTAGCACTTAAAATATTAGCCATTTTTCCTCATATATTTCTAACTTTGTATTTCACATATTTTATACTTATTCTTGACCAAAACGTTTCTTTCTGTAAAATGAGAAGAAAGTTGTGAATTTAATGAGAAATAGTGTAAACCTTATATGCATCTACTTTTTTATGAAAGACAAATTTAAATGAAATGTAATTTTATGTTCTATTGAGCAAGGTACACAAATACGTAAATAACATTCTCGAACAAGTATTAATAAATGCATTTATTCCGAACTCTTTCTAATTTTGAGAAAACAATTCTAATATATTTGAGAAAACTACATTAAAAGTTAAAACTTTCCGTCAATACGTATGTTTTAAAAAGTTTATTTTCTTTAATTTGGTTTTCTTTTTCTTTGAATGTATTAATGAGACGTATTTTATGTACATAAAAATGGTAGTTTAAATGTCATTTCATTTCTTCAACAAGCTTCCAATGCAGTATCCAGCACAAATGCCAGTGATATACAGAGAAATAAGTACAGGTTCGTGTCCTTCTAGTGCTTTAAAAATGACATTATTTCTTCTGTTCTGAGAAGAAACATAATAATCATTTGCCACATTTCCTTTACGTTTCATTGTCGCTAGGTGAGTTTCTCGTTGTTCCAGATATTTGTCGACAGAAAGATCCGTCTTATTTTGTTCGTCGTTTTCGTTTAAGTTTCGTTCAGTGTATTCATGTTTTTCATTGTTAAGGACATTATCGCCAGAATTTGGCAATATATTGGAAATTACGTGATTGACGTTTTCTTCCATTGTTACTGTGCCACTTCGAAAAGGGTCAATTCCACTATTAGTCGTAAAATGACTAGTGTCACAGGAATCCATTCTAACGTTATCTGTCGATAGATCGGCTAAATTACTAGAAATTTGATTGTGTGTATCTCCACTATTTGTGTTGATGCTCTTCTCACATTTCTCAAGGGAATTCTCGCCTGTGCTATCAGATTCACTCTCAGTGGATGTTTCATTTTGTGCGTCTTGATTATTTGGTACTTCACAGTTTTCAGCATCTATATCAGCGACTTCTTGCGATTCAGTATAGTCAGATCCAAGAAATGAATTACTTTTCAATCCTTCGCCATTGATAACATTTTCATTAAAGTCCGGTAGATCATTGTAGATTTCACGTGTAATGTCTTCTTTAATCGTTGTTAATACGCTTTTTTCAGAACATCCAATCTTGCTGTTTGGAGGAATTTCACTGTTTGCAGAGAAAAGAGTTGTATCACATTCTGTCCATAGATCTATTAAATTAATGTCATCTTGCTGGTTCATTTTAGTAATGCAGATTGGGCTCATGCTTATCTCCTTATACCCCAATGGAATCCTACATTGGATACGAGATTGCTTTTCATCCGAAATTTCTGGATATCGGCCTACAAGTGTTTCTCTTGTTTCTATCAAAAAGCTTCTAATGCTATCATTTGAATCGACATTAATTACTTTTGCACTTTCATCAGTTTTCATTTCGTTCCCGCGGAGTATTTTACCAAAATTGTCTTCATTTTCCTTAACAGCAGAAATTTCTTGTGAGATTTTTCTATCTTGATAATATACATCACATTCCGTAGAAATGTTACTAAGAAGAATATCGTTTTCTCGTCTAATACGTTTCTTAGTTGGCAACATTGATATATCCAGAATATTGTGTGTTGCATCAAAATTCCTATTTTCATTGTGTTTAAAATTATATGTATAAGTTTTATTACTTCTATTTGCATAAATAAATACATAAAACATTGCCATATAAAACAATATAAGCATACAACTTGCCTTCAATCCAAGATAGTTAAAAACGCTGGGAGCCAAAGCATTCGTTGGCACGAAAACCACAATCGCTGTTGGTATCAAGAAAAAATATACGAAAATTATTTTACTTTTCAGTCCATGCATTATGCACAGCAATCGCCGTTTTACGGCTCTCTCTCACCACCTAACACAGTTTCTAATTATCAAATCGCTTTTCTATAAAGCTTTAAATTAGCAAATTAAAACACTTTCTGAAAGCAGTTCACTCCAGAAAGAAAATATATCTTTATTTTAACAATATTGATCCAACAATATTTATTGATCTCTTTCATTCCAAGAATTCTTTAACAATGCAAAAAGCTAGAGTTGTTGTAAAAATTGGAAACTTCAGAAACAAGCCCCTTTGGTTTGTTGCAGCCTTTTATGTATAATAATAATTAATTAATATTTTAATGTCCTTTTCTTAATATGTTACTGCTATACGAAAATTTTCGGTGCAGAAGTACATAAATCCGGAATTATACCTGTAACCGCGAAATAAAAATTTACAAAGCTCTTTTAGAATTTTATAGTTAGAGTATAAACACATTTCACATTCGTTGATGTAATACTTTACGATGTTTTTCAAGACAAAAATATGTATATAAAAATATAAAAATCTCTTTCATAAATATTTATCAAAATTAAAAAAAAAAAGAGAAATTTAAAAGTGTGACTGTATATTTTACTCTGTCACTGAATAATAAAATATACATTTTAAGGCTCCTTGAAAATTTAATAAACCGTTTTATCAGAATCTTAAACAGCTATCTCATTAGAACGGTATTTTGTAAAAATAGGATATGTCCAAAACGTGATGTGTAACTTATATCACTTCACTCTTTTAAGTTGAAACGTTTTTTTTTACTTAATAAATTAGGTGATTTTTTCTGTAAATGGAGTAAAGTTCTTAACACATTTGCAATAAGTAATATTAGCTGTCTTTGCATTCTATCATTTTAGTCAAAGCTAATAACTCTATTCATCAAGTAGTAAATCAGGGCTGAATTGAAAATTCTAAGAAATCAGGAAAATGTTTTCAAAACTTCTGAAATGTCTAGATTTTTATGCAGTCTCGCAGTATCTGTATTTTTATCCCAGTGAAATTTACTCTGTTTATTATAAATAAAAAATGCCAAGACCTTTGACCACCTTTCGAGAAAAGTGGAACAGTGTATTTAATAGTTTTGATTGTTAACTTGCCTCAAGGAAACATTTAAATTAATTCCAGCAAATCGAGGAAAGTGTAGTACAGCAAAGTATGTGTAAAATTTAATAGGCCGTATTAGAAAGTCGTGTGTTGTCCACGTAAGTTTTCTTTATGATGTATTTTCATGCAACATATAACTTCTGATTTATGCAGAGAGGTCGTGGCACGTTTTTATATCGCCGGCATATATTTAGATACTAAAAAATCTAAAATTTATTCACAGAACCAAATTCTGAAGGCTTGGACTTACGCTAAATTTATGGGTTATTTTGTCATCGGCTGTTTGGTCCTAGACTTTTTTATCGGGGATATTTAGTTTGGCCTTTATATTTTGGGCTACTTTGCCATTTCTAAAAGTGGTTAATTAGGATTTATTCGAAGGGCATCCGTGAAACTAGTTCCAGATTCATTTTAAGTAAATTTCTATTTGACTTCGGAGTTCAAATGTATTTTTTTCCGTAAACGGTCAACTGTTGGTTACTGACCAAATGATTCCCTTCTCGATCACAGGAAAATATTACAGAGCCCGTTCATAGAGATATATTTACAATTCATTTGCCATTATGTAACAAATTATCTAAACGGTGGCCGCAGTAGTTACAACTATGTCTAAAGAAACCGTCTAGAGAAATAAAAATGTTGGCCAGGGAAGTAAATAGAGCAAAAATCCAACATTTGATATAATTTCCAAAAGAAAATCTACAGACGAGGTGGAGAGGTCAAAGAGAGCATGAAAGGCTCCAAACGATGTTCAAGGATTCAGAGAGAAGAACAAGTACTTAGCAGACGTCAAAACCACTCAAATCAAGGCCAAGGAAGCTTCAAGTACAAGGCAGAAAAGCCCACAAAGCAACAGTGCCATGAAGAACCCGTAGGTATAGGAACAGTTGGACAGTTGCACAAAATTCTGCTATGAAATGAACTCTTGAAATTAAAGAAGTACGATGCAAATTTAAAACATCACGCATCTATGAAAGGAAGAAGAAATTTAGCCGAGATGGTGGGATGTAGTTGTCGCAAAAAATTTTCATTCTATTTAGTGCCAGCACCTTTGTATTATACTCATGGAATTTGTTATTACTCGTGATTTCATAATTGGTTTACTTGTTGATGACATTCTACTTTGGTGTAGTTGTCCAAACATTGACAATAACGAGTCCAGTATAAGCAATTTAATGTTGCAAATTCAGGATTTTCCGGGTAATCACAAGTTCAGTTTTAATACTCTTAACTCTATTACTGGGTTGTTTATAACAAAAACACGTCTATATTGTTAGAGTCCGACACATTTCCTTAAATGGTCACATCTTACAAGCTGACAGGAATTCCAAAATCCTTCGTTTTGCCCTTGACTCTGAAATCGCGTGTTATAAGCCCATTGATCGACTTTTATGTAAGGCTAGAAAGGGAGTAAATATTTTGAACTTTATGTTCGGCTGCAACTGACGACAAGATTTTTGTAAGGATCCTAAGTTTTACTAACGTTTATTTTATTTTAAATCTTTACTATCACTTCTTATTTTCTACTTCCGGCCAGAATTTAAAGCTTTAACTTATTTATGCAAATTTGTCTTGCTAACGCCAAGTACTTAAGTTGTGGTTTTTTGCCAAGCAAGACAGAGGAAGGAGTTATTAGAAGCAGGCCGCTTGCCATAGTAGTTTTACTCGTTTGCTGGTTGCCTTCAAGGCCAGAGGTTTAATCCTCTTGATAATTTTAAACTACGATAATGATAATTATCGTAGTTTTACGCTACGATAATTATCATTATGCTAAAACTACGATATATTATGCTAAAACTACGATAATGATAATTATCGTAGTTTTAGCAGCTCTCTGTACTACATACGGCTTTTTGTTAATTAACGGCCAATCTTGGAGTTAGGCACTTGATTATTAATCCAAAGTTAGTTTAGTTGGAGTTTTAGTTAATATTTTTATATTCTTACGTTCAGACCAGAAGTGGTTGGTCTCTGTATTCCGAAGTCTGGAAATCTCTGTAAAGATAGAAAAAATAAAGTATTTCCGATACCCTTCCTATGTGTATTGTCTACTTCACAATTAATTGAACATACCTTTAGTAAGCTCCCTGTTCCGAGTCAGGACAGTTAATGTTTCCAAAGCAAGTAAAGAGGAACACAAGTCCTGATATCCTAAGGAGAACGTATCAGTCTTATAAGACCGATTGTCTAATATGGTTATCAAATCCTACACGTAGACAGGAATAAAACGTTTCAAAAAGTGGAAACGTTAGTTTTTGTGAAGAACATCATACTCCAAACATTTTGAATGATAGGAGAAGAAATCAAAGATGAAAAAGAACAGTGCCCTGAGAAATTCTAAAAAAATTGGATAGTCTTCTGTTGAATTTAATTCTTTAACACCTCTCACATCACTTACAGACTCATTGCCTAGTGTGTTTCTTCAGACAGGGTTCGTAACTAATAAACCCTCATAACGTCTTGAATACTTAAAACTGCAATCGCTAATAGAATACATTTTAAGGCTGTTAGGATATATACAGATCGCAGTAAAAATGAACATGAACAGACTAGTAACGGTTATTTTATTAAATTTTCGCGGACAGGTAATATCTATCAAGGGCGGAAATAACAAATTCTGTTTCGTTTTCAGATGTGAATTGATAGCTGTTAATATGGGTCTGGATTGTGTTTTAGACCGACAGTTATCTAGGGAAATGTGGACAGCCGAAGTGTAATCTAATACCTACATAGTTGGAAAAGTATTAGAGAGTTGAAATGATTTAGAGGTATCGAAAAGTCAAGATTTTGTCGCATTCCATATTCCTCCATCTACAGTGGTTTTCATCTCATGTAAATCTGTAATATAACAATATAGCTCTTAGACTAGAAACGGAGGGGACTTTCAAGCCTCAGGTTTATGCTGAAGGTTTGACATGCCTTGAACTATGCTTTAAAGAACATACTTTAATTAAGAATTCTTCCAGACAAGTTCCGACAGACTCATGGTATAGTAATGCAGGTCCTGGTACTGTTCTTGGTTTCACCTGCGAGAGGTAGGATAAAACAGCTCTTACTTGGTTGTTTTCAGGGTATTTTCTTAGCCCGATGCGTCAAATGTAGAAAATCAGCAAGCTACTGACTAAGGTCCCTTTAGTGGTACTGCATTGGTGCGTGAAGATCTGCTCAAGAGACATAAATTTGTGTTGGAAGTTATGAAGGCAAATGAACTCATGGATTTGAACTTGTTCAGATAAGAGAGATTAGTAGAAAGAAGAAGAATAACGCAATAGTTTCCCAAGAATAGTTCCATAGCTCCACACAACACAGAAAGATAGCGAAAATCGGCGGGAAAGAAGAATATGCCTGGACAGGACCAGTAGGATCAGCATTCGCGAAAAAGTTGTAGGATGAACACGATATTTTTTCCAACATGGAATGTAGTTGTGGAGAAGAGAATGAATGATTCTCAGATAATAAAACATGAGTGGCAGTTTGATTTATTTGAAAATAATGGTAGTAATGAGACCTATTTTCTAAATCCTAAAATTGAAATGCCAGTGATATACAGAGAAAGAACTAGACGTGCATGTCTTTCTTTTGCTTTAAAAATAACATTATTTCTTCTGTTCAGAGAGGTAACTTAATAATCATTTGGAACACTCCCTTTACCTTTCGTCGTCGATTGGTCAGTTTCTGGTTGTTGCAGATATTTGTCGACAGAAAGATCCGTCTTATTTTGTCCTTTGTCATAGTTTAAGTTTCGTTCAGAGTATTCATGTTTGTCTTTCTTAAGGAAATTATCGCCAGAATCAGGCAGTATATTGGAAACTATGTGAGTGGCGTTTTGTTCCGTTGTTACTGTGTCACTTCGAAAAGAGTCATTTCCACTATTAGTCGTAAAATGACGAGTGTGATATTGTAGTTTCAAACTATGTCTCCATTTAAATTTCTTAAGTAAAAGGTCAACCAAAGGCGAAAACCTCACAAAGCTATAGTTCATGAAGAACCCGTAGGTATTGGAACAGCTGGACAGTTGCACGAAATTCTGGTATGAAGTAAACTCTTGAAATTGAAGAAGTGCGATGAAAATTTAAAACATCACGCGTCTATGAAAGGAGGAAGAAATTCAGAGAAGATGACGGAATCTAGTTGTCGAAACAAAATTTTCATTGTATTTAGTCCCAGCAACTTTGCATCATACATTTCCGGTCTGGAATTTGTTATTACTCGTGATTTCATAATTGGCTTACTTGCTGACGATATTCAACTTTGGTGCAGTGGTCCGAACATTGACAATATCGAATTCAGTATCATCGAATTAATGTTGAATGTTCAAGATTTTGCTGGTGATCAACACTCAGGTTTAATCCTCTTAAATCTATTAGACCGATTCTCTAATATGGTTTTCAAATCCTACATGTAGCCTCGGATATAAATTTTTAAAAATCTTCTAATTTTTTAAAATTGGAAACGTTACAACTGACTGCAGCACGCCTTGTTAAGCGTTTTTCCAAGACTACTACAGCTGAACTCTTTCTCTACCAATCCGATTTACAATGCTTGAAGATGAGAAGTATCTTTAATCTTAAAATATATTTTAGCAAGCTCTCTAATTTTCGTTATGAACATCATACTCTTAACATTTTGAATGATAGGAGAAGAAATCAAAGAATAAAAGGAACAGTCCCCTGAGAAACGATAAAGGATTCGAAGTATGGCCATCTTCTGTCGAATTTAATTTTGTAAAACGTATCGCAACTCTTATGGACTAATTGTCTGGTGAGTGTTTTCATACAGGATTATGGACTAATAAATTCTGATTACATCTTGAATACTTATGACCGGAAATGGCTAATAAAATACCTGTTGAGGCTGTTGTGAGATATAGAGATGGCAGTAATAATGAACATGAACAGCCTGGTAGCGGTGATGTTCTTAAACTTTCGCGGGAAGGTGATATCTCTCAAGGGCGTAAATAACAATTTGTCTTTCGTTTTCAGATGTGAAATAATAGCTATTGATATGGCTTTTGAATGCTATTTATAGGGCTTTATTTATATGGCTTTGTTTTAGATCGACATTTATGTCGTGAAATGCGGACTGCCAAAGTGTAATCTAATACCTACATGGTTGGAGAAGTTTTAGAGAGCTGAAAGGATTTAGAGGTATCGAAAACTCAAGACTTTGTTCCATTCCACATTCCTCCATCTACAATGGTTATCATCTCATGTAAATCTGTAATATAATAATATAGCTGCTAGACTAGAAACGGAGGGGCTGCTAAGAATCAGGTTTATGCTGAAGCTTTGTCATGCCTTGAATTATGCTTTAAAAGACATGCTTTAATTAACACCAGAAGCGCCGTTGGGGTCATTTTGACCTTTTTTTCCAATTTACGCGTTTTTTTTTTAACACACAGCTGAGCTTCGAAGCTGATATTTTTTTACTTTTTCTAAAATGTTTCCAAGTATACAATGCCAAGTTTTCATATTTCTACCTTAATTATTTAAACAAATAATCGCAGATATACTTAAAACAGCCAACTGGGGTCATTTTGACCCTCATAAGAAAAACGACACTAGGAGCACTAGGCCATTCAAAACTTTGTGCAGATGATTTGTGGAACAAGAACTGAGGACCACCTGTGTTCAAAGAAACAATGTCACGCAATCAGTTCCGTGAAAGTATTCGGTATCTCAGATTCTCAGATGTCCGAAGCACCAGAGCTGATCATCTCGCCACTAACAAATTTGCTCTCGCTTCTGTAACCTGGTACAAGCTAATGGAAAACTGTTATTTATGCTATACTCCTGGATCAGAAATAACCGTTGATAAAGAATTGTTGCCTTGTAAACCAAGATGTAGATTTATTCAGTATATGGCGAATAAACAGGACGAGTTTGGCATCAAATTCTGGCTAGCAACTGATGTAAAATCGAAATATGTTTTGAATGGTTATCCTTATCTGGGCAGGGATGAAGAACGACCAACTAATTTAGAACTTGGAGAAAGTGTAGTTCTCAAATTACTGCAACAACATCTAAACTCCGGACTCAGTGTCACAACTGCCAATTTTTTTACTTCTGTGAAACTTGCAGATGAACTTTCTGCGAAATAAACCACAATTGTGGGGACGATGCTTCTGAATAAGCGAGAATTACCCCCATTGCTCGTGAAACTTCTTCAGCACGATATTCATCTTTTGCACTGAAAAATGGAGACAAAACACTCACAGTATATAGGTGCAAGAGCAAAACTAATGTCGTGATTCTGAGCACGACGTACAGTAATGTGTTTGTTGACGACAGCGTAAAGAAAAACCGAACACTGTCACTTACTACAACAGTACAAAATGTGGCATTGATGTCGCAGATCAGATGCTGAGGAAATATAGTACAAGTAGTTGAAGTCGCAGGTGCCCTGTACATGTTTTCTACAACGTCCTTGACATTGCTGAACTCAATGCTTGGATTATATTCAAAGAATCCTTGGGCACCTCTATTTCACGTCGATAATTTATTCTTGCACTCGTGGAAGAACTACGAGTTGGTGCACTACGCAACAGATGCCCCCCAATTGCTCAAATACAGACACTTAAAGGAAAGAAATGTGCATTTTAAAGTTGCAAGGGACAAAACAAGACTGTTGTCAGCTGTAAGGGATGCCAGAAACCAATTTGTGGTAAACGTGTTGCTGTCACTGTCAAGCGTTCATATTGTATCACCTGCGGTAATGTATAACAAACTTTGGAAAACATTGCCTGTTTATTCCCAATTTATGTTTTTTTGTAATTTTTTGCATATGTTCTATTTTCCTCTTTTTGCATTTGTATCTTTTGTTTGTTTTTCAAAGATTTTGTTTTTGTTTTTGTAATCTTACGTTGAAAGATATGTGCTAATTCGCGCTAATTGCACGAAAAAAAATTCTAAAGTATATAAAATAAATAAAAACCTCTAAAAACTCTTATACGTGGTCATTTCAATCATTTGCTGTGTTTTTATTTACATTTCTTATGAGGGTCAAATTGACCCCTAATGGCGGTTTTCGGTTAGTCTGAAATTCGGCTGTTCTAGCGTTAGAAATGCTTCTAGACAAGTTCCCACAGTTTTGTAGTATTACTATACAGTATCGTAGTGCAGGTCTTGGTACTGTTCTTGGTTTCATCTGTGAGAGGTAGGACAAAACAGCTCTTACTCGGTTGTTTTCGGGGTATTTTCTTTGCCTGAGGTATTTCCGTAGTACTAAAATATCTCCAACTTGCGTCAAATGTAAAAAACCATCAAGCTACTGCATAAGGTCCCCTTAATGGTGCTGCATTGGTGCGTGAAGATCTGCTGAAGAGACATAATTTCGTATTGGAAGTTATGAAGGCGAATGAACTCATGCATTTGATCTTATTCTGATAAGAAGGGTTAGTAGGAAGAAGAAGAATAAGACAACATTTTATCAAGAATAGTTCCATAGCTCCACGAAACACTGAAATATAGCGGAAAATCGGTGCGGATCAGACATGGAACGGCAGAGAAGAATATGCCTGGACAGGACCACTATGATCACCATTCGCGAAAAAGGTGTTGGATGAACACGGTATTTTTTTCCATCATTTAATGTAGTTGTGGAGAACAGGATAAAGTAATATCAGATAATAAAACACGAGTGCTTTTGAAAATAATGGCACGAAATGTACGCATATTTGCATTGCCTTTGCTAATGTTATAGTGTAGTCTCAAACTATGTCTCCATTTAAATTTCTTAATTTATATTTCTTTTATTTAAATCATACAAATGGCGGAGAATTAAATTTGAAGCCGAAATCTGTACATTTTCTTAAGCTCTAATAAATAGGTTATTTAAAACCTTCTAAGTATTTAATGCACACATTTATCGAAACTTCGCTTAAATCTTAATAATAGGGTTAAATAAGTTTAACTTAGAAATTAAAATAAATTTAAATTTGAATCCGTTTGAAATTTGAAAATAAGATCCGCTAAGTTTGAAATCCGTTTTCCTAAACATAACATAATTCTATTTAAATTAGCACTTAAAATATTAGCCATTTTTCCTCATATATTTCTAACTTTGTATTTCACATATTTTATACTTATTCTTGACCAAAACGTTTCTTTCTGTAAAATGAGAAGAAAGTTGTGAATTTAATGAGAAATAGTGTAAACCTTATATGCATCTACTTTTTTATGAAAGACAAATTTAAATGAAATGTAATTTTATGTTCTATTGAGCAAGGTACACAAATACGTAAATAACATTCTCGAACAAGTATTAATAAATGCATTTATTCCGAACTCTTTCTAATTTTGAGAAAACAATTCTAATATATTTGAGAAAACTACATTAAAAGTTAAAACTTTCCGTCAATACGTATGTTTTAAAAAGTTTATTTTCTTTAATTTGTTTTTCTTTCTCTTTGAATGTATTAATGAGACGTATTTTATGTACATAAAAATGGTAGTTTAAAAGTCATTTCATTTCTTCAACAAGCTTCCAATGCAGTATCCAGCACAAATGCCAGTGATATACAGAGAAATAAGTACAGGTGCGTGTCCTTCTAGTGCTTTAAAAATGACATTATTTCTTCTGTTCTGAGAAGAAACATAATAATCATTTGCAACATTTCCTTTACGTTTCATTGTCGCTAGGTGAGTTTCTCGTTGTTCCAGATATTTGTCGACAGAAAGATCCGTCTTATTTTGTTCGTCGTTTTCGTTTAAGTTTCGTTCAGTGTATTCATGTTTTTCATTGTTAAGGACATTATCGCCAGAATTTGGCAATATATTGGAAATTACGTGATTGACGTTTTCTTCCATTGTTACTGTGCCACTTCGAAAAGGGTCAATTCCACTATTAGTCGTAAAATGACTAGTGTCACAGGAATCCATTCTAACGTTATCTGTCGATAGATCGGCTAAATTACTAGAAATTTGATTGTGTGTATCTCCACTATTTGTGTTGATGCTCTTCTCACATTTCTCAAGGGAATTCTCGCCTGTGCTATCAGATTCACTCTCAGTGGATGTTTCATTTTGTGCGTCTTGATTATTTGGTACTTCACAGTTTTCAGCATCTATATCAGCGACTTCTTGCGATTCAGTATAGTCAGATCCAAGAAATGAATTACTTTTCAATCCTTCGCCATTGATAACATTTTCATTAAAGTCCGGTAGATCATTGTAGATTTCACGTGTAATGTCTTCTTTAATCGTTGTTAATACGCTTTTTTCAGAACATCCAATCTTGCTGTTTGGAGGAATTTCACTGTTTGCAGAGAAAAGAGTTGTATCACATTCTGTCCATAGATCTATTAAATTAATGTCATCTTGCTGGTTCATTTTAGTAATGCAGATTGGGCTCATGCTTATCTCCTTATACCCCAATGGAATCCTACATTGGATACGAGATTTCTTTTCATCCGAAATTTCTGGATATCGGCCTACAAGTGTTTCTCTTGTTTCTATCAAAAAGCTTCTAATGCTATCATTTGAATCGACATTAATTACTTTTGCACTTTCATCAGTTTTCATTTCGTTCCCGCGGAGTATTTTACGAAAATTGTCTTCATTTTCCTTAACAGCAGAAATTTCTTGTGAGATTTTTCTATCTTGATAATATACATCACATTCCGTAGAAATGTTACTAAGAAGAATATCGTTTTCTCGTCTAATACGTTTCTTAGTTGGCAACATTGATATATCCAGAATATTGTGTGTTGCATCAAAATTCCTATTTTCATTGTGTTTAAAATTATATGTATAAGTTTTATTACTTCTATTTGCATAAATAAATACATAAAACATTGAAATATAAAACAATATAAGCATACAACTTGCCTTCAATCCAAGATAGTTAAAAACGCTGGGAGCCAAAGCATTCGTTGGCACGAAAACCACAATCGCTGTTGGTATCAAGAAAAAATATACGAAAATTATTTTACTTTTCAGTCCATGCATTATGCACAGCAATCGCCGTTTTACGGCTCTCTCTCACCACCTAACACAGTTTCTAATTATCAAATCGCTTATCTATAAAGCTTTAAATTAGCAAATTAAAACACTTTCTGAAAGCAGTTCACTCCAGAAAGAAAATAAATCTTTATTTTAACAATATTGATCCAACAATATTGATCTCTTTCATTCCAAGATTTCTTTAACAATGCAAAAAGCTAGAGTTGTTGTAAAAATTGGAAACTTCATAAACAAGCCCCTTTGGTTTGTTGCAGCCTTTTATGTATAATAATAATTAATTAATATTTTAATGTCCTTTTCTTAATATGTTACTGCTATACGAAAATTTTCGGTGCAGAAGTACATAAATCCGGGATTATACCTGTAACCGCGAAATGAAAATTTACAAAGCTCTTTAGAATTTTATAGTTAGAGTATAAACACATTTCACATTCGTTGATGTAATACTTTACGATGTTTTTCAAGACAACGCAAATAAAAAATCTCTTTCATAAATATTTATCAAAATTAAAAAAAAGAGAAATTTAAAAGTGTGACTGTATATTTTACTCTGTCACTGAATAATAAAATATACATTTTAAGGCTCCTTGAAAATTTAATAAACCGTTTTATCAGAATCTTAAACAGCTATCTCATTAGAACGGTATTTTGTAAAAATAGGATATGTCCAAAACGTGATGTGTAACTTATATCACTTCACTCTTTTAAGTTGAAACGTTTTTTTTTACTTAATAAATTAGGTGATTTTTTCTGTAAATGGAGTAAAGTTCTTAACACATTTCCAATAAGTAATATTAGCTGTCTTTGCATTCTATCATTTTAGTCAAAGCTAATAACTCTATTCATCAAGTAGTAAATCAGGGCTGAATTGAAAATTCTAAGAAATCAGGAAAATGTTTTCAAAACTTCTGAAATGTCTAGATTTTTATGCAGTCTCGCAGTATCTGTATTTTTATCCGAGTGAAATTTACTCAGTTTAATATAAATAAAAATGCCAAGACCTTTGACCACCTTTCGAGAAAAGTGGAACAGTGTATTTAATAGTTTTGATTGTTAACTTGCCTCAAGGAAACATTTAAATTAATTCCAGCAAATCGAGGAAAGTGTAGTATAGCAAAGTATGTGTAAAATTTAATAGGCCGTATTAGAAAGTCGTGTGTTGTCCACGTAAGTTTTCTTTATGATGTATTTTCATGCAACATATGTCTTCTGATTTATGCAGAGAGGTCGTGGCACGTTTTTATATCGCCGGCATATGTTTAGATACTAAACAATCTAAAATTTATTCACCGAACCAAATTCTGAAGGCTTGGACTTACGCTAAATTTATGGGTTATTTTGTCATCGGCTGTTTGGTCCTAGACTTTTTTATCGGGGATATTTAGTTTGGCCTTTATATTTTGGGCTACTTTGCCATTTCTAAAAGTGGTTAATTAGGATTTCTTAGAAGGGCATCCGTGAAACTAGTTCCAGATTCATTTTAAGTAAATTTCTATTTGACTTCGGAGTTCAAATGTATTTTTTTCCGTAAACGGTCAACAGTTGGTTACTGACCAAATGATTCCCTTCTCGATCACAGGAAAATATTACAGAGCCCGTTCATAGAGATATATTTACAATTCATTTGCCATTATGTAACAAATTATCTAAACGGTGGCCGCAGTAGTTACAACTATGTCTGTAGAAACCCTCTAGAGAAATAAAAATGTTGGCCAGGGAAGTAAATAGAGAAAAAATCCAACATTTGATATAATTTCCAAAAGAAAATCTACAGACGAGGTGGAGAGGTCAAAGAGAGCATGAAAGGCTCCAAACGAGGTTCAAGGATTCAGAGACAAGAGCAAGTACTTAGCAGACGTCAAAACCACTCAAATCAAGGCCAAGGAAGCTTCAAGTACAAGGCCAACGAAAGGCGAAAATGTCACAAAGCAACAGTGCCATGAAGAACCCGTAGGTATAGGAACAGTTGGACAGTTGCACAAAATTCTGCTATGAAATGAACTCTTGAAATTAAAGGAGTACGATGCAAATTTAAAACATCACGCATCTATGAAAGGAAAAAGAATTTTAGCCGAGATGGTGGGATGTAGTTGTCGCAAAAAACTTTCATTCTATTTAGTGCCAGCACCTTTGTATTATACTTATGGAATTTGTTATTATTCGTGATTTCATAATTGGTTTACTTGCTGATGACATTCTACGTTGGTGTATCAGGTTCAATGTTCCTTCTAACCTTCTTCGGGAACATACAAGGACCTGACTCGGAACAGAGAGCTTACTAAAGCTATGTTCACTAATTGTGGTAAGTAGACAGGATACAGACGAAGGGTATACAAAACCCTTTATTTTTCTCTATATACAATAACTTCGGTACTTAGGAATACACTGACCCTCCACTGGGGGTCTAACGTAAAAAAGTATAAAAATAAAACTAAACTCTAATTTAACTTTAGAATAATACACGTGGAAGATTGGCCTTATAATAACAGGAAGCGTATGTAGCACAGAGACTGTGAACACTACAATACGTTTAATTTATCAAGAGGATTAAAACCTCTGGCCTGGAAGGCAAATAGCAACTGCGTAACTTCTAAGGTAAGCGGCCTGCTTCGAACTCACTGCTTCCTCCCTTCGCTTGGCAAAAAGGCCACATTTAAATACTTGGCGTTCGCCAGACAAACTTTGCATAAAATCCTTAACGCTTATAATTCTGGCCGGAAGTAGAAAATAAGAAGTGATAGTAAAGATTTAAAATAAAATAAACGTTAGTAAAACTTAAGATCCTTACATACTTCCCGCCAGAGTTAATTAGTTTGAAACTGAGGTCTAAAACGACCTTGTTGAAAACTTTTAGCTCTAGAATCTAACGCGAGGCCAACCTTTTAGAAACACAACTTCGCTAGAAACTAGAAAATTTAAAAGAAAGAAATTTGTTACAATAGCAGCTCCCAGGATATACAACAATCTTTTTTTCATCTGTACTGCATCTAAACAGGAGCTTTATTCAATTCTGGTTCCTTCCAGAGATCTGGAAGGAAAACTAGTTTAATGAAATGTTACACAATGACATTGCAAATAACATATAGAATCTACTTCTCTTAACATTCTTATTTCATTCATGACTATTTTAATTATCTCTCCCCGTGCTCTCTGACATGTGTTGTAAAAGAACACCAAACACGAATGTGTTTCTGTCTACGTGTGCCACACTTCCTCCTACAATCAAAACACTAACGTGTTAAAATTCAACATAACGAGACCTCTTAACACACCCTACTTTCAACTCTAAACCCTGAGGTACTATTCTAAAAGTGGCTAACTCTAAAGTGTAGCGTCAGAGAGCCTAACTACATCATTCAACCTTTACCACATATTCGGCATGATTTAATCTTTACAGTCACACGAATAACAAATTTTTAACATTACTTTCACTTTTACCATATCACGGTATTTCTTAACATTTAAAATAACAGAACATATCAACATGCCGTTAATTTTACAGATTTGAAAACATACATTGTTAACTTCTATTCTTTTTAAAGCAAGTGCCAATTCTTTCTACATTGAAATAATACTACATTTCAAAAAGTCTTTCAGACTAAAACTTCTCTCTTGCTAGAATGTTTTAAATAAAATTTATACAATAACTTTTTACAATATTTAAGTCTTTACACAACGCTATTATACATCAACTTTAGTTTTACGCACGAGTAATTTAAAAACATAATACGAAAATCGGTCACAACTCATTTCTCGCCCTTTTGGCGATAAAGGTAGACCTCGCATGAGGTAAAACTTCTTGAAATCTGCCACTTGCAGTAAGAATGAAAGATTAACTTAAGTTTGCAAAGTAACATAAAATTTTACTTATCTTTGTAATATTCGGACATCCTTTTCTGGGCCCAGTCTTTAAAGGTAGTGCAGATAGTAGCTTGGTTTATCCTCCTTCTTGTACGGGCTCGCCCTTCAGTGCTTTCCTCTGGAAGCTTCCGTTTTTCACCCGTTCGGCCACCCTTGAACACCTTCCTTTTCTCCTCTGCTTGTGGTCTTGGCCGTTTGAAGGCAGCTGGTCTTGGCGGAACCGGGAAACTTCTGTCGTGATCCTGCTTGGACCTCGTTGTTGGCCGTTCAAATTTTTCTTGTACTTTTTCCTCCGCCGCTGATAACTTTTCCGCAGTTCGGCGACTTTTGCTGCGGAGAGTTCTGTCGGATGAGTCGATCTTCCGTTTTAAAGCCGGGTTATAGTTGCCGTCATTTCTCCTGGTCCTCTTCACATACGTCGTCCTTCTCCCTTCTTCATTCTGGGGGTGTTCGTGAACTCTGTTTTCTGGACGGTGGAACGGCTTCTTGTTACATTCAATCTTTCCGCGGGGCAATTTTCTTTTCACTTGTTTCTGTCTCTCATTGGCTTGCCCTTGTACTTGTCGTTTTCCCACCTCTGGAACTTGTACCTGCGGTGTCTGCCGTGCCGGATCCTGCAAAAGATCTGAAAAGATTTGCATTTTATTACGATCGAAGTAGGGCTTAATTTGATCAATGTTTGCGGAACAGGTTTCACCATTTCTGGCTTTTAACCATACAACAGCGTGAGTTATTTTTTCTATAACATATGGTCCTTCAAATCGTGGAAAAAATTTGGCAGTTTTATCTTCTGGTGCTGAAGAAAGTGAATGCTTAATTTTTAAAACTTCATCCCCTACTTTATAAGTTACTCCCCGTCGTTTCAAATCATAATACAACTTCTGTTTCCTTTGTGCTACTTCCGTATTCTTTTTTGCTTCTTTTATTAGTTTTTCTATATTACCCATTTTAAATTCTGGGGCTCTTTGTTGCACATAAAATAATTTATCTAACGGTGTTATAATCTTTCTGCCTAGAAATAACTCAGCAGGAGTTTTGCCCGTTGTATCATGTTTTGCGGTCCTAAGGGCGAAAGCAAATTCATTGACATAGTTATCCCAGCTTTTATGAAAATTTTTAACATAACTACGGATAATTTTCACTATATTTCTGTTGACCCGTTCCGCTATATTTTATTGCGGCCGATACGGGACCATTTTTAAATGACGTATGCCCAGTTTTTGGCACATGTCATCAAATATATTACTTACAAACTGAGGATCATTATCCGATATAACTTTTAGGGGCGCCCCGTATTTTAAAATATATTTATTTAAAATAGAATCGGTAACTAATTTCGCGGAGGCTCGTTTTAAGGGAACAATTTCGGTCCATTTACTAAAATGATCAACCATAACAAGGAGATAGCGACTTTTATTTAACTGACTTTTTGGGAAAGGGCCCAATAAATCGATGCCAATTATTTCATTTGGAAATTCGGATTTAATACTATTTAGAAACCCGGCCGGGCGGAAATTAATATAATTAACTGCTTGACATGTTGGGCAGGACTGGACATACGCCCTTGTTAACTTTTGCAGTTCAGGAAAGTAGACTGCCTCGCGTACGCGTTGGATAGTTATTCGAATACCAGCATGAGAAGCTAAAGGGCTGTCATGGAGCTCTTGCAGGATATTTAATCTAAGACTAGCTGGGATAACAGGTCGAAATTCGTTGTTGGAATTCGTAGTTTTTGTATAAAATAATAGACCATCTATTAGTTCGTAATGGGCCGCCCTATTTCTTATCGCCACAATATCTTGGTGGCTAAAATTTTCAGGATCCTTCAAATACTCATAAATACTTCCAAACTCAGGATCCTTACCCAGTTCTGTTATTACAGTTTCTCGGGAATTTATTGTACACGCTGTAAGCATTGCAACTTTTACGGTATTACCCTGTTCATCTAATTTAATTCGTGATAGGGCATCTGCTACGATATTTTCCTTTCCGGGGGTATGCTTGATTACCAGATTATATTCTTGCAGCTTGAGTGCCCATCTTATTAAACTTGGGAATAAATTTTTCCCTGAGTACAATCTAGTTACCGCCGCATGATCAGAGTATACTGTTATCGGCGCCTTTCCAAAATAGACTCGGAACTTTTGCACTGCTAACAGAACTGCAAGTGCCTCTCTCTCGGTCGCAGAATAGTTTCTTTGTGTTTGATTTAAAGTTCGGCTAAAAAATGCCACGGGCTGCTGATTTTGCGAAAGTACCGCTCCTACCGCATAATCCGAAGCATCCGCTGAAATTTCTAAATTTTCATCCTTTTCAGGAAATTTCAACACAGGGGCTTGCGTTAATGCTTGTTTTAATTTTTCGAAAGCACTATTGGCTTCGGCCGTCCACGAGAATCTTGCCTTTTTCCTTTTTAATTTTAACAATGGCTCAGCGATAGCCGCAAAATCTTTTATAAAGGACCTATAATATGAACAAAGTCCTAGAAAAGAAGAGAGCTTCTTTGCCGTGTTTGGAGTCGGATACTTTTGTACAGCGATTATTTTTGATTCATCTGTCTCGATCCCTTTTTGCGATATTTTGTAACCTAAATATTTTAATTCAGGGGCTGCAAATTTGCACTTTTCGACATTAACTTTTAGACCGGCCTCATTTAATAAAGAAAACACCTGTCTTAAATCCTGTACATGTTGGTCTAGATTATCACTAGTAATAATGATATCGTCTAAATAGATAAATGTGGACTTTCCAAGAACAGGTCTTAACACAATGTCCATGCATCGCTGAAATGTTGCTGGGGCCCCTGAAAGGCCAAACGGCATACGCAAAAATGCATAAGTGCCAGACTTGGTTATAAAAGCAGTCTTAGGCACGTCCTCAGGCCTCACCCCTATTTGAAAATAACCAGTCGTTAAGTCTAAAGTCGTCATAAATTTGGTTGATTTTATGTTCCTTAAAATTTCTTCTATGATCGGTAACGGATATACCGGATATTTCGTTATGGAATAAATAATTTAAATTAAATAAAACATTAATTAATTTAATAAGTAATTAGAAAGAAAATTAGATTAAAAAATAATCCAACATGGCGGGAGTCATTCAAGATGGAGGATGAAAGACCACGTGTTCCAAAATGGCGGACGACGATCACGTGATCCAACATGGCGGCCAGATAAGAGCATGGTGGGAGGAAGAGGGTGAGTCATTCAAGATGGAGGATGAAAGACCACGTGTTCCAAAATGGCGGACGAAAACCACGTGGTTCAAAATGGTGGGTGGCAGTCACGTGATCCAATATGGCGGCTGTCTAGGCCACGCCCCTTTTCTGTGACGTCACTTCCGCCGCACGAATTACTCTGCCTACTACTGGCTTGTACATGTTTTTTACAACGTCCTTGACATTGCTGAACTCAATGCTTGGATTATATTCAAAGAATCCTTGGGCACCTCTATTTCACGTCGATAATTTATTCTTGCACTCGTGGAAGAACTACGAGTTGGTGCACTACGCAACAGATGCCCCCCAATTGCTCAAATACCTTTACCTTTCGTCGTCGATAGGTCAGTTTCTGGTTGTTGCAGATATTTGTCGACAGAAAGATCCGTCTTATTTTGTCCTTCGTCATCGTTTAAGTTTCGTTCAGTGTATTCATGTTTGTCTTTCTTAAGGAAATTATCGCCAGAATCAGGCAGTATATTGGAAACTATGTGAGTGGCGTTTTCTTCCATTGTTACTGTGTCACTTCGAAAAGAGTCATTTCCACCATTAGTCGTAAAATAACGAGTGTGATATTGTAGTTTCAAACTATGTCTCCATTTAAATTTCTTAAGTAGAAGGTCAACCAAAGGCGAAAACCTCACAAAGCTATAGTGCCATGAAGAACCCGTAGGTATTGGAAGAGCTGGACAGTTGCACGAAAATCTGGTATGAAGTGAACTCTTGAAATTGAAGAAGTGCGATGAAAATTTAAAACATCATGCGTCTATGAAAGGAGGAAGAAATTCAGAGCAGATGGCTGAATCTAGTTGTCGAAACAAAATTTTCATTGTATTTAGTCCCAGCAACATTGCATCATACATTTCCGGAATGGAATTTGTTATTACTCGTGATTTCATAATTGGCTTACTTGCTGACGATATTCAACTTTGGTGCAGTGGTCCGAACATTGACAATATCGAATTCAGTATCAACGAATTAATGTTGAATATTCAGGATTTTGCTGGTGATCAACACTCAGTTTTAATCTTCTTAAATCTATTAGACCGATTCTCTAATATGAATTAACCTAATATGAATTTTTCAAATCCTATATGTAGCCTCGGATATAAATTTTTAAAGAATTTTCCAATTTTTTAAAATTGGAAACGTTACAACTGACTGCAGCACGCCTTGTTAAGCGACTTCCCAAGACTACTACAGCGGAACCTTTTCTCTACCAATCCGATTTACAATGCTTGAAGCTGAGAAGTATCTTTAATCTTACAATATATTTTAGCAAGCTCTCTAATTTTCGTTATGAACATCATACTCTTAACATTTTGAATGATAGGAGAAGAAATCAAAGATTAAAAGGAACAGTCCCCTGAGAAACGATAAAGAATTCGAAGTATGGCCACTTTGTGTCGAATTTAATTCTGTAAAACTTATCGCAACTCTTATGGACTCATAGTCTGGTGAGTTTTTTCATACAGGATTATTAATTCTGATTACATCTTGAATACTTATGACTGGAAATGGCTAATAAAATACCTGTTGAGGCTGTTGTGAGATATAGAGATGGCAGTAATAATGAATATGAACAGCCTGGTAGCGGTGATGTTCTTAAACTTTCGCGGGAAGGTGATATCTCTCAGAGGCGGAAATAACAATTTGTCTTTCGTTTTCAGATGTGAAATAATAGCTATTGATATGGCTTTTGAATGCTATTTATAGGGCTTTATTTATATGGCTTTGTTTTAGATCGACATATATCTAGTGAAATGCGGACTGCCAAAGTGTAATCTAATACCTACTTGGTTGGAGAAGTATTAGAGTTGTCGAAAACTCAAGACTTTTTTCCATTCCACATTCCTCCATCTACAATGGTTATCATCTCATGTAAATCTGTAATATAATAATATAGCTGCTAGACTAGAAACGGAGGGGCTTCTAAGAATCAGGTTTATGCTGAAGCTTTGTCATGCCTTGAATTCTGCTTTAAAACACATGCTTTAATTAACACCAGAAGCGCCGTTGGGGTCATTTTGACCTTTTTTTTTCCAATTTTACGCGGTTTTTTTTAACATACAGCTGAGCTTCGAAGCTGATATTTTTTTTACTTTTTCTAAAATGTTTCCAAGTATACAATGCCAAGTTTTCATATTTCTACGTTAATTATTTAAACAAATAATCGCAGATATACCTAAAACAGCCAACTTGGGTCATTTTGACCCTCATAAGAAACACGACACTAGGAGCACTAGGCCATTCAAAACTTTGTGCAGATGATTTGTGGAACAAGAATTGAGGACCACCTGTGTTCAAAGAAACAATGTCACGCAATCAGTTCCGTGAAATAATTCGGTATCTCAGATTCTCAGATGTCCGAAGCACCAGAGCTGATCGTCTCGCCACTAACAAATTTGCTCTCGCTTCTGTAACCTGGTACAAGCTAATGGAAAACTGTTATTTATGCTATACTCCTGGATCAGAAATAACCGTTGATGAACAATTGTTGCCTTGTAAACCAAGATGTAGATTTATTCAGTATATGGCGAATAAACAGGACGAGTTTGGTATCAAATTCTGGCTAGCAACTGATGTAAAATCCAAATATGTTTTGAATGGTTATCCTTATCTGGGCAAGGATGAAGAACGACCAACTAATTTACAACTTGGAGAAAGTGTAGTTCTCAAATTACTGCAACCACATCTAAACTCCGGACTCAATGTCACAACTGACAATTTTTTTACTTCTGTGAAACTTGCAGATGAACTTTCTGCGAAATAAACCACAATTGTGGGGACGATGCTTCTGAATAAGCGAGAATTACCCCCATTGCTCGTGAAACTTCTTCAGCACGATATTCAGCTTTTGCACTGAAAAATGGAGACAAAACACTCACAGTATATAGGTGCAAGAGCAAAACGAATGTCGTGATTCTGAGCACGACGCACAGTAATGTGTTTTTTGACGACAGCATAAAGAAAAACCGAACACTGTCACTTACTACAACAGTACAAAATGTGGCACTGATGTCGCAGATCAGATGCTGAGGAAATATAGTACAAGTAGTTGAAGTCGCAGGTGGCCTGAGTAGTAGGCAGAGTAATTCGTGCGGCGGAAGTGACGTCACAGAACAGGGGCGTGGCCTAAACAGCCGCCATATTGGATCACGTGACTGCCATCCACCATTTTGAATCACGGGTCTACGTCCGCCATTTTGGAACACGTGGTCTTTCATCCTCCATCTTGAATGACTCCCGCCATGTTGGATTATTTTTTAATCTAATTTTCTTTCTAATTACTTGTTAAATTAATTAATGTTTTATTTAATTTAAATTATTTATTGAATTATCTTCGAATAGCCGCCATTTTGAATCACGTGGTCTTATTTTTTTTGCTGGAGAGCGCAGATTCAAAAATCACCAGCCAGGCCCGAACCCGCTATGTCGGGATCTGCAGCCACGCACTTTAACCGCTGAGCCACGGTTTACTTAGCAACGAGGTATAAAAATGGGTACTTGTAAAAAAAATGACAAAGTGTTCAACGTGTGTTTCACATCCCTTTTTATTTATTTTTTTCTCTTTCTATATGTTAATTTATTTTTGTTCATTTGGAGTTTTAATTTTTCTTAATGAATATTTTTAAATTCGAAAATTAATTATTTATTTTCAATACATTTTTCTAATTGGGTGATTTCATTTCTAATGGGAAGAATGTTTCAAAATCATTTTATTATTTGCAGCGAATGAGTTAAAAACGGTATTTTTTAAAAAATTATTGGATTTTCTTAAATACATGTTGCTGCTGGCGCCATCTAGTGTACATAACATCTACTAAAGTTAACAGGATGGTTAAAAAAAATGGAGAAGTAATATATATTTTCTTTCCACGGGAAATCGAACCCGCTGTCCCCGCAAAAATGAATAAAAAGGAATTGAGGGGGACCGCATCCAGTACTTTAGGCGATACCCCACAATTCCTTGGTTGAAATGGTTCTAAATTATGTATATAAGGTTTGAAACGCCATCTTTGTTTGAACGCCATCTTACTCTGAATCCGCCATTTTGAAAGATTTGCTTTGGGGAGGATGACATCACCCATATCATGTTTGTGCATGACTTTGTTCGAAAATGGCGTCTGCCTTTTCACTCCTCCTTTGGGTAGACATCCGCATAGGCGAACGAATACGTTTCTGTGGACCAATCAGAAAGCTGAAAAATGATATCATGGTCTCTTAGCCTAGTAGAGTAATGGAAATTCACTCGTGTTGTATGCTGCATAAACTTACCTACATTTCTCTGTCTTTGAAATTTTAAGCTGGAATTTACATGCATATAACTTCACTAGATAATATTTTCTGTAACTTTAAACCAATATACACAATGCTCATTCTATATAGTTTAACTGGAATACTGCATTTCTTTCTGTTTTACTACTAAGTTGGAGATACTCCGAATTTTTCCTTCTAGTGTATTGTACTAACTATTAATGACTGTATTAACTTTTTGGCCAACTATACAAAACTTTGTTGATTCCCTTTTACACGTCTTACTTTTATTCAAAGGATTAACCAAACTATGTCTGACAAATGTAATTTTTACACTTTCCATTTACACATTTACCCTTATATTTAACTTATAAAACATATTCATGCTGTATTTCTGATTCCTTTTTCCCATAATAAATACAGACTTGCACATGTTTCTTTATTGTAAGACCTACTGACTTTAAACAAATCTTATAAGGAGCAATAAATTTTCATGGTATGAAGCCCACTCAAACCAATGCATGGAGCATTTCTACCCAGTTAAGTTTAGATACGTACCAATAGTACTTCATTTCTTCTTATTTTACTCTACAGATATTTATACATATATACTATTCAGAACACCCTTTTAATCAGTAAGATTCATTTATACTACTAACACAAATTTTGCTAACTCTTTGAAATATTTTACAAAAATATCTTGTATTTTCTTGCACACATCCTACTTAAATCACCAAACATACACTGAACCTTAATTTTTCCTTCATGTGAAAACGTCATTCGGATTCTTAATATGATTCCACCATTTCCCGCAGAACTTTATAAACACTACTCTATTTGAACTTATCACAGCCTTACTCTCTTAACAAGGTACAGAAGATTGAATTATATTTTAACTACAGAGAAGAATATCCACATTGTAACATATTATTTTAAATTTGAATTATAGTCACATTTTGTGAAGGAGAACTTAAAGTCTATAATACACATGGAATTAATATTCAGCCATGGAAATGAAACTTTATCGCCTTTTTCCCAATTTGGAATATAAAAATTTGTTAACTTGGAATATTTTTTAACTTAACTGAAAAATACCCATATTTCACATTGTCAATAATTTATTTAGCACTGAACTCTTACAGCCTTTCGAGAACGAAATTTAATTTATCATACCTGACAAATGAGTCCTACATAGTTATGATACATTACACGAAATATTGAGTAGAATTCCAAATAATGATCTAACATAGTAATTAAAATAAAAGACCTAACACAAATAATTTTAAGATAGAAATTTTAAACTGACATTGCTTAATAATGAACTTTTACAGCTTTTTTGACATTTAACTTCTCATAGATAGTAAATAAAATTACACACAAATAATTATACAAAATAGGTAATAATGACAGAAAGTCCATATAATGATCTACTATAGTCACCAACTTTAAAAAATTTTAACGCATTTTTTATATGTCATAAGAAAGACCACACTTTTTTGAAAAGCATTACTTTAATTAAACATTGGAACCACACAGTCCTGCGCACATGTATGACAATTTTATTTATCATGAGCATGACACATAATAAGTAAATAAAATTTTCCCAAAGTACGAAGCACATTTCTCTTTTAACTGACTGTACTCTTAAGAAAAATGCAGTATGGAATGCTTAGAACACTCAGCGCCACAGTACCTCAATTCCCCACGCATTGACCAAAATATACATGTACTTTAAAATCAGTTAAACAAATTCAAATGCAAGTATTCAAACAGGAATACTTCACAAATTACATGAAAGATAGCTACACAATGAACTTAAGTGATAAATACAGAAAAGCATGTAAGGACCAAGAAAAAGATGTATTCGAGGAGAACTTTTTAAGATAAACTTGCTCTATTTTTACCCATGGGTTACATTTTGCATTTCAGATTAAGGAAACATTCAAGATAATTCCTGTATAACTAAGGATTTTATTCGCACTTGTTAGTAATGTAATTTATTAGAACAGTCGCAGACATATAGCACAAGTATGCCATTTCCGCGGAAAACAATTTTCCCAAGCCGGACTTTAACAGTGAAATATAAAATGGAATAAGAAAATGTCATATTTTCAACAAAATTAGTATTTGTGTATGCAAAAATATGAACTTAGTATTTGAGTATGCAAAAACATGAACAAGAAACGAAAATTTTTTCTGAAAATGTTCCGAATGGAATAAGTCAGTATCATCAAAAAGGCTTTTTCAACGTCTCCACAAAACGCTATCTTAAACTTACGAAAATTTAACATAATGTCTAGTATATTTGGATTTAGATTAGGTCCCGATTCAAGGCAGTCATTTAACGACTTCGTGTCCTCTGTCCTTGAGCTAGCATCGTACACAATTCTTACCTTAGTAGTTTCACTAGGTCGTATCACTGCTCGGTGAGGCATAAAATATCCCAAGTTTGTATCATTATTTGGACATTCCTCCACAATTCCTTCTAATATCTGGTTCCCAATTATATTTTTATATTCCTGAAATATCTCCGGAGTTTTACTTAGTTTATCGTGAAGTTTTGCGAATCGTTTCAAAATTATTTCCTAGATTATTCGGACTGTATTTCCAGATTAAATTTGCTTCATAGCTTCCGTTTTTAAACTGCAAATTTCTTTCAAACTGGTCTACTATTTCGCAGTCAATATCGGAATAATCATCAGAATTATTATTTCCCATATGTTCTAATTCCCAAAAACCTCTTAAATCTTTCAACACAACAGTGTTTGTCATTACCGCTAAATTTTCAGAACAATTTTTGTTTGTTTTATTTTTCTCGATTCCTGCGGCAACCCAACCAAACTCAGAACTGACTACGTACAACCCTTCAGATATTTTAATTCTTTCAGAATAAACTACATTCCAGAATTCATCCCCTCCAATTAATATCTCAACATCTATGTTATTTTTTCTTGCGCAATCGGCGATCTGCAACCCCATATGCTCCATGAAGTCTGCAATTTGTTTACTAGGCACACTGATGGACGCCGAGGAAATAACATCCGAGATCAAACATTCAATTTTTATTTTATTATTTTGTTTTCAATTCTGAATTTCGATTTCAACGACCGGATAGGAATGATTCATTGCCTTCGTCGCACCAATGGTTCTGAATTTGGTTTTAATTTCTTTTGTTTTGGAAAGTTTTCAATAGGAAAACGTAACCAGTGTGGCCCATGCCACCACAAATCATTCTTAATTAGTGACTGAGCACTAATTCCTCGAGTTAGTAAATCGGAAGGATTTTGTTTCCCTTCGCAATGGTTCCACAATTTTTTGTTGCATATACTCTGTATTTCTGTAACACGATTGGCGATAAATGGTTTCCAATTATTTGGCGAACCTTTAATCCAAGTAATGGCGATTTCGGAATCACTCCAAAAATAAACATCCTCAATTAAATCACCAAACAATTTTTTTTCAAATATTTATACATTCGAGCAGCCATGAGTGCTCCCATTAACTCTAAACGAGGAAGCGTGATTGCTCTTAAAGGTGCAACTCTGCATTTCGACATGATAAAGGAAGTTTTAGTTTTAGAATCACTCGTACAATATCTGAAATATGAGATGGCCCCTTGAATGAATCACAGTAGAATAATTTGTATCTAAAAATATTGATGTTAAATAAAAGTCATAGAATGCATCATTATATATCAATAGGAACTCATGTTAAATACACCCATCCTCATGAGAAGAGTTCCTGGTAATAATTAACAACTATAATTATCACAATTACAATAAAATGCATAAAATGATGAAAGCAAAATTTTATTTTAAATTAATTTGAATTACACTTGCTGAATTATTTAAAAAAGTTGTATGATTATTATTGAAAGATGAACTCTCCACCGAGTTCAGGTGGGGAGTGTTGTGTAATATAAAGAAAAAGGCTAGAGGGCGCTGTTGCTCGCTTAGTTGTAAGAGAATAAAATTTGTTCTTCGCACTTAAACTATAAAATTAAATTCAACAGCAATATCACACAAAACAAAATCAATAAAAAAAATAAGCCTCACGTTCTTTACGCCGATGCACCATTGAAATCGAAACACTTGGATCGAACACCTAAAATCTTCACAAAGCCTTAATCTTTGCAGGACGGACCTCATCCCAGTCAGAACCGGAACACCAGATTTCTTGCATAATAATTTTCGCCCAAATATACGATCCATTTGGATTTATTGCACCCTTTATTATTCGGGCGAAAATTATCCTCCATCTTGAATGACTCACCCTCTTCCTCCCACCCATGCTCTTATCTGGCCGCCATGTTGGATCACGTGATCGTCGTCCGCCATTTTGGAACACGTGGTCTTTCATCCTCCATCTTGAATGACTCCCGCCATGTTGGATTATTTTTTAATCTAATTTTCTTTCTAATTACTTGTTAAATTAATGATTGTTTTATTTAATTTAAATTATTTATTGAATTATCTTCGAATAGCCGCCATTTTGAATCACGTGGTCTTATTTTTTTGTTGGAGAGCGCAGATTCAAAAATCACCAGCCAGGCCCGAACCCGCTATGTCGGGATCTGCAGCCACGCACTTTAACCGCTGAGCCACGGTTTACTTAGCAACGAGGTATAAAAATGGGTACTTGTAAAAAAATGACAAAGCGTTCAACGTTTGTTTCACATCCCTTTTTATTTATTTTTTTCTTTTTCTCTGTGTTAATTTATTTTTGTTCATTTGGAGTTTTAATTTTTCTTAATGAATATTTTTAAATTCAAAAATTAATTATTTATTTTCAATACATTTTTCTAATTGGGTGATTTCATTTCTAATGGGAAGAATGTTTCAAAATCATTTTATTATTTGCAGCGAATGAGTTAAAAACGGTATTTTTTAAAACATTATTGGATTTTCTTAAATACATGTTGCTGCTGGCGCCATCTAGTGTACATAACATCTACTAAAGTTAACAGGATGGTTAAAAAAATGAAGAAGTAATATATATTTTCTTTCCACGGGAAATCGAACCCGCTGTCCCCGCAAAAATGAATAAAAGGGAATAGAGGGGGACCGCATCCAGTACTTTAGGCGATACCCCACAATTCCTTGGTTGAAATGGTTCTTAATTATGTATATAAGGTTTGAAACGCCATCTTTGTTTGAACGCCATCTTACTCTGAATCCGCCATTTTGAAAGATTTGCTTTGGGGAGGATGACATCACCCATATCATGTTTGTGCATGACTTTGTTCGAAAATGGCGTCTGCCTTTTCACTCCTCCTTTGGGTAGACATCCGCATAGGCGAACGAATACGTTTCTGTGGACCAATCAGAAAGCTGAAAAATGATATCATGGTCTCTTAGCCTAGTAGAGTAATGGAAATTCACTCGTGTTTATTGCTGCATAAACTTACCTACATTTCTCTGTCTTTGAAATTTTAAGCTGGAATTTACATGCATATAACTTCACTAGATAATATTTTCTGTAACTTTAAACCAATATATACAATGCTCATTCTATATAGTTTAACTGGAATACTACACGCCAGCAATCTCCTGAATCTCTAAGTGGGCATTTGATCTTCGCTCTTACGTAGAATTTACAATTCTACTTAGCTTTTGTAAGAGCAAAGATCAGATGCTCACTTAGAGCTTCTGGAGACTGCCGGCGTGTTTTCTCCGCTGGAACCACTTTTTATGAAAACCTGCTTTATGACTAATTTTGTATAATTACCATCCAGATTTTGCAGAATACTTGATCTTCATTATATCTCCTTTAATTAAATTTACATTTTATATTCTATGTAATTCAAAAATTAAGCTTCGAATAGGATGAATATTTGCACATTGTACTAAATTGTCTAGATTTGGAGAATTTCTTTTACTTCCAGATTTTTACCTTCTGTCTGCATAACCTGCATTCATTCCATTCGTCTTCCTATTACTGACAGAAAAATTACATTTTGCGTGAGGGATTTGGAATACCGAATTTGATATGAATGTTGAATAAAGAGAACAAATCCGGCATTCTATCATAATTGTCTAATACTCTGAATAATAAAATTTCAAGAAAACACCAGTTTCATTCACGTGAATAAAATACATTTTCCAAAAACGTCCAAAAAATCTATCACAAGTGTCAACATTAAAGATCTACAAATATATTTTTAAGTATTTAAATAACTCATAAGCTGAAGATAAACCAAGAGAAAAAAGTATCGAGAATTCATTGGCATATACCAACAGCAAAGATGAAATAGTTTCCAATAGCAAAGAGAAAACAGTTTCGAATTGTCTAAACGTCTACTCTCAAAACGTTTGCTAAAAGACAATGACATCACAAAGACATAAATTTTATGGAATATGACATTATTTAAAAAATTTTTGTTCGAAATTTTAGTTCTGACCTAGGGAAGTACACATTAAGTAATTAAATGTGGGCATTCGTGTCCATGTTTGTAAAAAAACAAATATACAAATTTTTAGGAAACTTTTGCATATTTTTCTATTTTGGTAATAATACTTTTAAGTTAGGAAAATATTCTCTACTGAACATATGTGTCTACGAAATTCTTTGGAAAAAGCGGAAATAAAACACATTCACTTGAAATGTAATGCAATAAGTTAAAATATAACTCTGGTTCATCAATACAATATATTAGTTATGTACAGTTAATTGTTCATTTCGAATATGATAAAGAAGAAACCTTTGAGTATAGAAAAAGAAATATATTTACAAAACAATGATTCTTATTTTATTATTAATTTCAATCAAAGCGCTGATGTTTCTTATGAAGATGAGGTATTTTCTTAGACATGTTTCTAATGAAATTAGTATATAAACTTTTATGAAAGAAAATAGACTTCACGAGAAAAAGTCTAGGACAATGCAAGTCAGTGATCGTGGTGACTGAGAGAAAATATTCCAAGTCTGTATGAGCTGGGTTAAAAGTCTCTATTATCTACTTACGAATACGTCAATGTCAGAGAAAATTAATCTATCCCCATAGAATACTAAGATAAAAATTACATTTCGTTTCTTAACTTCTGGTTTAGCGTGATAGTGTTGTTGAAGTTAAATCTTCCAAACGTGTAACACAATGATTAAATCATTTAGTAAAAATTTGCTCCCAAGACTTTACGAGGCATTGTAAACCATAAATAGGAAAATATTTGAAAATTCAATGATTTGCAGTGGTAGTAATGTAAAAAATGGTAATATTCAAAGTGTTCTAAAGATTACCTATAATGTACTTCACAAAAACGGTTTATGAAAACACGAACACATCACAGCCACCCACAAATAACTTCCGTGACGACTGAAAATTTTATACTCAAAATTTACTTTGAATGCAGGAAAAGAAAACATTAGAGGTTTCAAAATGAAAATACTCATGTAAACTTTCCGGAATGAAAATTTACACTATTTCAGGAAATATTAATTTAACTTCCAATTTGTTTGTACTTTTGTTAAATCATATGTAATGAGCGTATGTGATAACGAACATTTAACTATCTGGCAATGAATCATATTTTATTGGAAATGTAATGGCATGGAAATTAGACAAATATATCTGTATGGAAAAATCTTAAAGATAATTTCTGAGTGTGCTTGTTTTTAATAGAAATAGTTAAAGATTCCTAGATCAGTAATGAACTACTAAATTCGGCCAATTTTCCTCAAAACCGCCGTAAGAAGTTCTCCGTACTGGTAAAATATTACTTAAATTCTCTAGCTTTGTGACTCAGACATTGGCAAGACCAACGGCTATCTGGTCAATACAAGATGACTATGTGTTTAATAGGTTACTTCAAAGATATGAAAGAAATAACAGTTGGGTAAAAATATGGGCGTTTTCAAGAAACAAATGTTCTCTTGTGTCCTTTTGGTATTATAATTATAAATAAAATGCAAAAATTTAGTAAATACGTAGATAAATCTCAGGAAAAATGGTAAATTAACATGAAATGTTTACTTAAAGTCTATGTAAAGTTGGAAAACAGTGATCGTAATACATTTGAAAAATAGCTCATATACAGTGCATTAAAATTTTACACCCGATCTATGAATTCATGAAAATCAGTCCAAAAAAGTCATTTATCACGTTCGCTTGCTTTCAGTATATTCCCTTGTCGTTTTAATCTTTTTTTTCTTTTGAGTTCTATTATTTCTGAAGTTGTAATATTTCTGAATCTTTAGCTTTAAAACACAAAATCACGCTGATTTATCAACTTGCGTCTAAATGTACAGTCAACCAAATGGAAGATTTTAGCATGAGTAAATGTACTACAGTATTGAATCATGAAATTAATTACATGATTATCAAAGAAATTTATTATTGAGAGGGGTCCATGGTGGGGAGGGTTTTGGGAGCGTATGGTACGAACCATAAAATCCAGCTTATGCAAAATTATTGGTCGAGCATCCCTTACTGTGAAAGAGCTTGAAATCCAGGCAATGATTAATTGTAGACCAATTACCTACGTGTTTACCGATCCCAATGAACCTTCTCCACTAATGCCCTCTCAATTTCTGGTTGGTAGACGATTACTATCTCTGCCCTGCTAATCAATTCACATCCCAGAAATCTTTGGACAATAGGTAAAATTTTGGAATTAATGCCAGGCAGAGATGGTAAAATAAGATCTTGCATAATTAAAACACCTACTGGTACCTTAAAAAGGCCTATACAATTGTTATATAATATGGAACTTAACTAATGTTTGTATTTTGTATTTTTAGGTTTGATTCTCCTGACCTTGCTGATAGGTATCATTTAATGTTTTGTAAAATTTTATGTGCTTATAATTATGTATGCATGTTTGTTATATTTAACCATTTCTCCAGGATTTATTGTCGAAAGATTAATTGAATATTCTAGAATATATTATTGAAGGATGAACTCTCCACCGAGTTCAGGTGGGGAGTGTTGTGTAATTTAAAGAAAAAGGCTAGAGGGCGCTGTTGCTCGCTTAGTTGTAAGAGAATAAAGTTTGTTCTTCGCACTTAAACTATAAAATTAAATTCAACAGCAATATCACAAAAAAAAAAAAAAAAAAAAAAAAAAAAAAAAAAAAAAAAGCCTCACGTTCTTTACGCCGATGCACCATTGAAATCGAAACACTTGGATCGAACACCTAAAATCTTCACAGAGCCTTAATCTTTGCAGGAAGGACCTCATCCCAGTCAGAACCGGAACACCAGATTACTTGCATAATAATTTTCGCCCGAATAACAAAGGGTGCAATAAATCCAAATGGATCGTATATTTGGGCGAAAATTATTATGCAAGAAATCTGGTGTTCCGGTTCTGACTGGGATGAGGTCCGTCCTGCAAAGATTAAGGCTTTGTGAAGATTTTAGGTGTTCGATCCAAGTGTTTCGATTTCAATGGTGCATCGGCGTAAAGAACGTGAGGCTTATTTTTTTTTATTGATTTTGTTTTGTGTGATATTGCTGTTGAATTTAATTTTATAGTTTAAGTGCGAAGAACAAATTTTATTCTCTTACAACTAAGCGAGCAACAGCGCCCTCTAGCCTTTTTCTTTATATTACACAACACTCCCCACCTGAACTCGGTGGAGAGTTCATCTTTCAATAATAATCATACAACTTTTTTAAATAATTCAGCAAGTGTAATTCAAATTAATTTAAAATAAAATTTTGCTTTCATCATTTTATGCATTTTATTGTAATTGTGATAATTATAGTTGTTAATTATTACCAGGAACTCTTCTCATGAGGATGGGTGTATTTAACATGAGTTCCTATTGATATATAATGATGCATTCTATGACTTTTATTTAACATCAATATTTTTAGATACAAATTATTCTACTGTGATTCATTCAAGGGGCCATCTCATATTTCAGATATTGTACGAGTGATTCTAAAACTAAAACTTCCTTTATCATGTCGAAATGCAGAGTTGCACCTTTAAGAGCAATCACGCTTCCTCGTTTAGAGTTAATGGGAGCACTCATGGCTGCTCGAATGTATAAATATTTGAAAAAAATTGTTTGGTGATTTAATTGAGGATGTTTATTTTTGGAGTGATTCCGAAATCGCCATTACTTGGATTAAAGGTTCGCCAAATAATTGGAAACCATTTATCGCCAACCGTGTTACAGAAATACAGAGTATATGCAACAAAAAATTGTGGAACCATTGCGAAGGGAAACAAAATCCTTCCGATTTACTAACTCGAGGAATTAGTGCTCAGTCACTAATTAAGAATGATTTGTGGTGGCATGGGCCACACTGGTTACGTTTTCCTATTGAAAACTTTCCAAAACAAAAGAAATTAAAACCAAATTCAGAACCATTGGTGCGACGAAGGCAATGAATCATTCCTATCCGGTCGTTGAAATCGAAATTCAGAATTGAAAACAAAATAATAAAATAAAAATTGAATGTTTGATCTCGGATGTTATTTCCTCGGCGTCCATCAGTGTGCCTAGTAAACAAATTGCAGACTTCATGGAGCATATGGGGTTGCAGATCGCCGATTGCGCAAGAAAAAATAACATAGATGTTGAGATGTTAATTGGAGGGGATGAATTCTGGAATGTAGTTTATTCTGAAAGAATTAAAATATCTGAAGGGTTGTACGTAGTCAGTTCTGAGTTTGGTTGGGTTGCCGCAGGAATCGAGAAAAATAAAACAAACAAAAATTGTTCTGAAAATTTAGCGGTAATGACAAACACTGTTGTGTTGAAAGATTTAAGAGGTTTTTGGGAATTAGAACATATGGGAAATAATAATTCTGATGATTATTCCGATATTGACTGCGAAATAGTAGACCAGTTTGAAAGAAATTTGCAGTTTAAAAACGGAAGCTATGAAGCAAATTTAATCTGGAAATACAGTCCGAATAATCTAGGAAATAATTTTGAAACGATTCGCAAAACTTCACGATAAACTAAGTAAAACTCCGGAGATATTTCAGGAATATAAAAATATAATTGGGAACCAGATATTAGAAGGAATTGTGGAGGAATGTCCAAATAATGATACAAACTTGGGATATTTTATGCCTCACCGAGCAGTGATACGACCTAGTGAAACTACTAAGGTAAGAATTGTGTACGATGCTAGCTCAAGGACAGAGGACACGAAGTCGTTAAATGACTGCCTTGAATCGGGACCTAATCTAAATCCAAATATACTAGACATTATGTTAAATTTTCGTAAGTTTAAGATAGCGTTTTGTGGAGACGTTGAAAAAGCCTTTTTGATGATACTGACTTATTCCATTCGGAACATTTTCAGAAAAAATTTTCGTTTCTTGTTCATGTTTTTGCATACTCAAATACTAAGTTCATGTTTTTGCATACACAAATACTAATTTTGTTGAAAATATGACATTTTCTTATTCCATTTTATATTTCACTGTTAAAGTCCGGCTTGGGAAAATTGTTTTCCGCGGAAATGGCATACTTGTGCTATATGTCTGCGACTGTTCTAATAAATTACATTACTAACAAGTGCGAATAAAATCCTTAGTTATACAGGAATTATCTTGAATGTTTCCTTAATCTGAAATGCAAAATGTAACCCATGGGTAAAAATAGAGCAAGTTTATCTTAAAAAGTTCTCCTCGAATACATCTTTTTCTTGGTCCTTACATGCTTTTCTGTATTTATCACTTAAGTTCATTGTGTAGCTATCTTTCATGTAATTTGTGAAGTATTCCTGTTTGAATACTTGCATTTGAATTTGTTTAACTGATTTTAACGTACATGTATATTTTGGTCAATGCGTGGGGAATTGAGGTACTGTGGCGCTGAGTGTTCTAAGCATTCCATACTGCATTTTTCTTAAGAGTACAGTCAGTTAAAAGAGAAATGTGCTTCGTACTTTGGGAAAATTTTATTTACTTATTATGTGTCATGCTCATGATAAATAAAATTGTCATACATGTGCGCAGGACTGTGTGGTTCCAATGTTTAATTAAAGTAATGCTTTTAAAAAAAGTGTGGTCTTTCTTATGACATATAAAAAATGCGTTAAAATTTTTTAAAGTTGGTGACTATAGTAGATCATTATATGGACTTTCTGTCATTATTACCTATTTTGTATAATTATTTGTGTGTAATTTTATTTACTATCTATGAGAAGTTAAATGTCAAAAAAGCTGTAAAAGTTCATTATTAAGCAATGTCAGTTTAAAATTTCTATCTTAAAATTATTTGTGTTAGGTCTTTTATTTTAATTACTATGTTAGATCATTATTTGGAATTCTACTCAATATTTCGTGTAATGTATCATAACTATGTAGGAGTCATTTGTCAGGTATGATAAATTAAATTTCGTTCTCGAAAGGCTGTAAGAGTTCAGTGCTAAATAAATTATTGACAATGTGAAATATGGGTATTTTTCAGTTAAGTTAAAAAATATTCCAAGTTAACAAATTTTTATATTCCAAATTGGGAAAAAGGCGATAAAGTTTCATTTCCATGGCTGAATATTAATTCCATGTGTATTATAGACTTTAAGTTCTCCTTCACAAAATGTGACTATAATTCAAATTTAAAATAATATGTTACAATGTGGATATTCTTCTCTGTAGTTAAAATATAATTCAATCTTCTGTACCTTGTTAAGAGAGTAAGGCTGTGATAAGTTCAAATAGAGTAGTGTTTATAAAGTTCTGCGGTAAATGGTGGAATCATATTAAGAATCCGAATGACGTTTTCACATGAAGGAAAAATTAAGGTTCAGTGTATGTTTGGTGATTTAAGTAGGATGTGTGCAAGAAAATACAAGATATTTTTGTAAAATATTTCAAAGAGTTAGCAAAATTTGTGTTAGTAGTATAAATGAATCTTACTGAATAAAAGGGAGTATTCTGAATATATATGTATAAATGTCTGTAGAGTAAAATAAGAAGAAATGAAGTACTATTGGTATGTATCTAAACTTAACTGGGTAGAAATGTTCCATGCATTGGTTTGAGTAAATTCATACCATGAAAATTTATTGCTCCTTATAAGATTTATTTAAAGTCAGTAGGTCTTACAATAAAGAAACATGTGTAAGTCTGTATTTATTATGGGAAAAAGGAATCAGAAACACAGCATGAATATGTTTTATAAGTTAAATATAAGGGTAAATGTGTAAATGGAAAGTGTAAAAATTACATTTGTCAGACATAGTTTGGTTAATCCTTTGAATAAAAGTAAGACGTGTAAAAGGGAATCAACAAAGTTTTGTATAGTTGGCCAAAAAGTTAATACAGTCATTAATAGTTAGTACAATACATTAGAAGGAAAAGTTCTGAGTATCTCCAACTTAGTAGTAAAAAAGTAAGAAATGTAGTATTCCAGTTAAACTATATAGAATGAGCATTGTGTATATTGGTTTAAAGTTACAGAAAATATTATCTAGTGAAGTTATATGCATGTAAATTCCAGCTTAAAATTTCAAAGACAGAGAAATGTAGGTAAGTTTATGCAGCATACAACACGAGTGAATTTCCATTACTCTACTAGGCTAAGAGACCATGATATCATTTTTCAGCTTTCTGATTGGTCCACAGAAACGTATTCGTTCGCCTATGCGGATGTCTACCCAAAGGAGGAGTGAAAAGGCAGACGCCATTTTCGAACAAAGTCATGCACAAACATGATATGGGTGATGTCATCCTCCCCAAAGCAAATCTTTCAAAATGGCGGATTCAGAGTAAGATGGCGTTCAAACAAAGATGGCGTTTCAAACCTTATATACATAATTAAGAACCATTTCAACCAAGGAATTGTGGGGTATCGCCTAAAGTACTGGATGCGGTCCCCCTCAATTCCCTTTTATTCATTTTTGCGGGGACAGCGGGTTCGATTTCCCGTGGAAAGAAAATATATATTACTTCTTCATTTTTTTAACCATCCTGTTAACTTTAGTAGATGTTATGTACACTAGATGGCGCCAGCAGCAACATGTATTTAAGAAAATCCTATAATGTTTTAAAAAATACCGTTTTTAACTCATTCGCTGCAAATAATAAAATGATTTTGAAACATTCTTCCCATTAGAAATGAAATCACCCAATTAGAAAAATGTATTGAAAATAAATAATTAATTTTCGAATTTAAAAATATTCATTAAGAAAAATTAAAACTCCAAATGAACAAAAATAAATTAACATATAGAAAGAGAAAAAAATAAATAAAAAGGGATGTGAAACACACGTTGAACACTTTGTCATTTTTTTTACAAGTACCCATTTTTATACCTCGTTGCTAAGTAAACCGTGGCTCAGCGGTTAAAGTGCGTGGCTGCAGATCCCGACATAGCGGGTTCGGGCCTGGCTGGTGATTTTTGAATCTGCGCTCTTCAGCAAAAAAAATAAGACCACGTGATTCAAAATGGCGGCTATTCGAAGATAATTCAATAAATAATTTAAATTAAATAAAACATTAATTAATTTAACAAGTAATTAGAAAGAAAATTAGATTAAAAAATAATCCAACATGGCGGGAGTCATTCAAGATGGAGGATGAAAGACCACGTGTTCCAAAATGGCGGACGTCGACCCCTGATTCAAAATGGTGGATGGCAGTCACGTGATCCAATATGGCGGCTGTTTAGGCCACGCCCCTGTTCTGTGACGTCACTTCCGCCGCACGAATTACTCTGCCTACTACTCAGGCCACCTGCGACTTCAACTACTTGTACTATATTTCCTCAGCATCTGATCTGCGACATCAGTGCCACATTTTGTACTGTTGTAGTAAGTGACAGTGTTCGGTTTTTCTTTATGCTGTCGTCAACAAACACATTACTGTGCGTCGTGCTCAGAATCACGACATTCGTTTTGCTCTTGCACCTATATACTGTGAGTGTTTTGTCTCCATTTTTCAGTGCAAAAGATGAATATCGTGCTGAAGAAGTTTCACGAGCAATGGGGGTAATTCTCGCTTATTCAGAAGCATCGTCCCCACAATTGTGGTTTATTTCGAAGAAAGTTCATCTGCAAGTTTCACAGAAGTAAAAAAATTGTCAGTTGTGACATTGAGTCCGGAGTTTAGATGTGGTTGCAGTAATTTGAGAACTACACTTTCTCCAAGTTGTAAATTAGTTGGTCGTTCTTCATCCTTGCCCAGATAAGGATAACCATTCAAAACATATTTGGATTTTACATCAGTTGCTAGCCAGAATTTGATACCAAACTCGTCCTGTTTATTCGCCATATACTGAATAAATCTACATCTTGGTTTACAAGGCAACAATTGTTCATCAACGGTTATTTCTGATCCAGGAGTATAGCATAAATAACAGTTTTCCATTAGCTTGTACCAGGTTACAGAAGCGAGAGCAAATTTGTTAGTGGCGAGACGATCAGCTCTGGTGCTTCGGACATCTGAGAATCTGAGATACCGAATTATTTCACGGAACTGATTGCGTGACATTGTTTCTTTGAACACAGGTGGTCCTCAATTCTTGTTCCACAAATCATCTGCACAAAGTTTTGAATGGCCTAGTGCTCGTAGTGTCGTGTTTCTTATGAGGGTCAAAATGACCCAAGTTGGCTGTTTTAGGTATATCTGCGATTATTTGTTTAAATAATTAACGTAGAAATATGAAAACTTGGCATTGTATACTTGGAAACATTTTAGAAAAAGTAAAAAAAATATCAGCTTCGAAGCTCAGCTGTATGTTAAAAAAAACCGCGTAAAATTGGAAAAAAAAGGTCAAAATGACCCCAACGGCGCTTCTGGTGTTAATTAAAGCATGTGTTTTAAAGCAGAATTCAAGGCATGACAAAGCTTCAGCATAAACCTGATTCTTAGAAGCCCCTCCGTTTCTAGTCTAGCAGCTATATTATTATATTACAGATTTACATGAGATGATAACCATTGTAGATGGAGGAATGTGGAATGGAACAAAGTCTTGAGTTTTCGACAACTCTAATACTTCTCCAACCAAGTAGGTATTAGATTACACTTTGGCAGTCCGCATTTCACTAGATATATGTCGATCTAAAACAAAGCCATATAAATAAAGCCCTATAAATAGCATTCAAAAGCCATATCAATAGCTATTATTTCACATCTGAAAACGAAAGACAAATTGTTATTTCCGCCTCTGAGAGATATCACCTTCCCGCGAAAGTTTAAGAACATCACCGCTACCAGGCTGTTCATATTCATTATTACTGCCATCTCTATATCTCACAACAGCCTCAACAGGTATTTTATTAGCCATTTCCAGTCATAAGTATTCAAGATGTAATCAGAATTAATAATCCTGTATGAAAAAACTCACCAGACTATGAGTCCATAAGAGTTGCGATAAGTTTTACAGAATTAAATTCGACAGAAGGTGGCCATACTTCGAATTCTTTATCGTTTCTCAGGGGACTGTTCCTTTTAATCTTTGATTTCTTCTCCTATCATTCAAAATGTTAAGAGAATGATGTTCATAACGAAAATTAGAGAGCTTGCTAAAATATATTGTAAGATTAAAGATACTTCTCAGCTTCAAGCATTGTAAATCGGATTGGTAGAGAAAAGGTTCCGCTGTAGTAGTCTTGGGAAGTCGCTTAACAAGGCGTGCTGCAGTCAGTTGTAACGTTTCCAATTTTAAAAAATTGGAAAATTCTTTAAAAATTTATATCCGAGGCTACATATAGGATTTGAAAAATTCATATTAGGATAATTCATATTAGAGAATCGGTCTAATAGATTTAAGAAGATTAAAACTGAGTGTTGATCACCAGCAAAATCCTGAATATTCAACATTAATTCGTTGATACTGAATTCGATATTGTCAATGTTCGGACCACTGAACAAAAGTTGAATATCGTCAGCAAGTAAGCCAATTATGAAATCACGAGTAATAACAAATTCCATTCCGGAAATGTATGATGCAATGTTGCTGGGACTAAATACAATGAAAATTTTATTTCGACAACTAGATTCAGCCATCTGCTCTGAATTTCTTCCTCCTTTCATAGAGGCGTGATGTTTTAAATTTTCATCGCACTTCTTCAATTTCAAGAGTTCACTTCATACCAGATTTTCGTGCAACTGTCCAGCTCTTCCAATACCTACGGGTTCTTCATGGCACTATAGCTTTGTGAGGTTTTCGCCTTTGGTTGACCTTCTACTTAAGAAATTTAAATGGAGACATAGTTTGAAACTACAATATCACACTCGTTATTTTACGACTAATGGTGGAAATGACTCTTTTCGAAGTGACACAGTAACAATGGAAGAAAACGTCACTCACATAGTTTCCAATATCTTGCCTGATTCTGACGATAATTTCCTTAAGAAAGACAAACATGAATACACTGAACGAAACTTAAACGATGACGAAGGACAAAATAAGACGGATCTTTCTGTCGACAAATATCTGCAACAACCAGAAACTGACCTATCGACAACGAAAGGTAAAGGGAATGTTCCAAATGATTATTAAGTTACCTCTCTGAACAGAAGAAATAATGTTATTTTTAAAGCAAAAGAAAGACATGCACCTCTAGTTCTTTCTCTGTATATCACTGGCATTTGAATTTTAGGATTTAGAAAATAGGTCTCATTACTGGCATTATTTTCAAATAAATCAAACTGCCACTCATGTTTTATTATCTGAGAATCATTCATTCTCTTCTCCACAACTACATTCCATGTTGGAAAAAATATCGTGTTCATCCTACAACTTTTTCGCGAATGCTGATCCTACTGGTCCTGTCCAGGCATATTCTTCTTTCCCGCCGATTTTCGCTATCTTTCTGTGTTGTGTGGAGCTATGGAACTATTCTTGAGAAACTATTGCGTTATTCTTCTTCTTTCTACTAATCCCTCTTATCTGAACAAGTTCAAATCCATGAGTTCATTTGCCTTCATAACTTCCAACACAAATTTATGTCTCTTGAGCAGATCTTCACGCACCAATGCAGTACCACTAAAGGGACCTTAGGCAGTACCTTGCCAATTTTCTACATTTGACGCATCAGGCTAAGAAAATACCTTGAAAACAACCAAGTGAGAGCTGTTTTATCCTACCTCTCGCAGGTGAAACCAAGAACAGTACCAGGACCTGCATTACTATACCATGAGTCTGTCGGAACTTGTCTGGAAGACTTCTTAATTAAAGTATGTCCTTTAAAGCATAGTTCAAGGCATGTCAAACCTTCAGCATAAACCTGAGGCTTGAAAGTCCCCTCCGTTTCTAGTCTAAGAGCTATATTGTTATATTACAGATTTACATGAGATGAAAACCACTGTAGATGGAGGAATATGGAATGCGACAAAATCTTGACTTTTCGATACCTCTAAATCATTTCAACTCTCTAATACTTTTCCAACTATGTAGGTATTAGATTACACTTCGGCTGTCCACATTTCCCTAGATAACTGTCGGTCTAAAACACAATCCAGACCCATATTAACAGCTATCAATTCACATCTGAAAACGAAACAGAATTTGTTATTTCCGCCCTTGAGAGATATTACCTGTCCGCGAAAATTTAATAAAATAACCGTTACTAGTCTGTTCATGTTCATTTTTACTGCGATCTGTATACATCCTAACAGCCTCAAAATGTATTCTATTAGCGATTGCAGTTTTAAGTATTCAAGACGTTATTAGGGTTTATTAGTTACGAACCCTCTCTGAAGAAACACACTAGGCAATGAGTCTGTAAGAGATGTGAGAGGTGTTAAAGAATTAAATTCAACAGAAGACTGTCATACATCCAATTTTTTAGAATTTCTCAGGGCACTGTTCTTTTTCATCTTTGATTTCTTCTCCTATCATTCAAAATGTTTGGAGTATGATGTTCTTCACAAAAACTAACGTTTCCAATTTTTGAAAAGTTTTATTCCTGCCTACGTGTAGGATTTGATAACCATATTAGACAATCGGTCTTATAAGACTGATACGTTCTCCTTAGGATATCAGGACTTGTGTTCCTCTTTACTTGCTTTGGAAACATTAACTGTCCTGACTCGGAACAGGGAGCTTACTAAAGGTATGTTCAATAAATTGTGAAGTAGACAATACACACAGGAAGGGTATACGAAATCCTTTATTTTTTCTACCTTTACAGAGATTTCCGGACTTCGGAATACAGAGACCAACCACTTGTGGTCTGAACGTAAGAATATAAAAATATTAACTAAAACTCTAACTAAACTAACTTTGGATTAATAAACAAGTGCCTAACTCCAAGATTGGCCGTTAATTAACAAAAAGCCGTATGTAGTACAGAGAGCTGCTAAAACTACGATACGTTTAAAATTATCAAGAGGATTAAACCTCTGGCCTTGAAGGCAACCAGGAAACGAGTAAAATTACTATGGCAAGCGGTCTGCTTCTATAAACTCCTTCCTCTCTCTTGCTTGGCAAAAAACCACAACTTAAGTACTTGGCGTTAGCAAGACAAATTTGCATAAATAAGTTAAAGCTTTTAATTCTGGCCGGAAGTAGAAAATAAGAAGTGATAGTAAAGATTTAAAATAAAATAAACTTTAGTAAAACTTAGGATCCTTACAAAAATCTTGTCGTCAGTTGCAGCCGAACGTAAAGTTCAAAATATTTACTCCCTTTCTAGCCTTACATAAAAGTCGATCAATGGGCTTATAACACGCGATTTCAGAGTCAAAGGCAAAACGAAGGATTTTGGAATTCCTGTCGGCTTGTAAGATGTGACCATTTAAGGAAATGTGTCGGACTCTAACAATATAGACGTGTTTTTGTTATAAACAACCCAGTAATAGAGTTAAGATAAATAAAATTGAACTTGTGATTACCCGGAACATCCTGAATTTGCAACATTAAATTGCTTATACTGGACTCGTTATTGTCAATGTTTGGACAGCTACACCAACGTAGAATGTCATCAGCAAGTAAACCAATTATGAAATCACGAATAATAACAAATTCCATAACTATAATACAAAGGTGCTGGCACTAAATAGAATGAAAGTTTTTTGCGACAACTACATCCCACCATCTCGGCTAAAATTCTTCTTCCTTTCATAGATGCGTGATGTTTTAAATTTGCATCGTACTCCTTTAATTTCAAGAGTTCATTTCATAGCAGAACTTTGTGCAACTGTCCAACTGTTCCTATACCTACGGGTTCTTCATGGCACTGGTGCTTTGTGGCCTTTTCGCCTTTCGTTGGCCTTGTACTTGAAGCTTCCTTGGCCTTGATTTGAGTGGTTTTGACGTCTGCTAAGTACTTGCTCTTCTCTCTGAATCCTTGAACCTCGTTTGGAGCCTTTCATGCTCTCTTTGACCTCTCCACCTCGTCTGTAGATTTTCTTTTGGAAATTATATCAAATATTGGATTTTTGCTCTATTTACTTCCCTGGCCAACATTTTTATTTCTCTAGACGGTTTCTTTAGACATAGTTGTAACTACTGCGGCCACCGTTTAGATAATTTGTTACATAATGGCAAATGAATTGTAAATATATCTCTATGAACGGGCTCTGTAATATTTTCCTGTGATCGAGAAGGGAATCATTTGGTCAGTAACCAACTGTTGACCGTTTACGGAAAAAAATACATTTGAACTCCGAAGTCAAATAGAAATTTACTTAAAATGAATCTGGAACAAGTTTCGCGGATACCCTTCGAAGAAATCCTAATTAACCACTTTTAGAAATGGCAAATTAGCCCAAAATATAAAGGCCAAACTAAATATCTCCCGATAAAAAAGTCTAGGACCAAACAGCCGATGACAAAATAACCCATAAATTTAGCGTAAGTCCAAGCCTTCAGAATTTGGTTCGGTGAATAAATTTTAGATTGTTTAGTATCTAAACATATGGCGGCGATATAAAAACGTGCCACGACCTCTCTGCATAAATCAGAAGTTATATGTTGCATGAAAATACATCATAAAGAAAACTTACGTGGACAACACACGACTTTCTAATACGGCCTATTAAATTTCACACATACATTTCTATACTACACTTTCCTCGATTTGCTGGAATTAATTTAAATGTTTCCTTGAGGCAAGTTAACAATCAAAACTATTAAATACACTGTTCCACTTTTCTCGAAAGGTGGTCAAAGGTCTTGGCATTTTTTATTTATAATAAACAGAGTAAATTTCACTGGGATAAAAATACAGATACTGCGAGACTGCATAAAAATCTAGACATTTCAGAAGTTTTGAAAACATTTTCCTGATTTCTTAGAATTTTCAATTCAGCCCTGATTTACTACTTGATGAATAGAGTTATTAGCTTTGGCAAAAATGATAGAATGCAAAGACAGCTAACATTACTTATTGGAAATGTGTTAAGAACTGTATTCCATTTACCGAAAAAAACACCTAATTTATAGAGTAAAAAAAAAAAAAAACGTTTTAACTTAAAAGAGTGAAGTGATATTAGTTACACATCACGTTTTGGACATATCCTATTTTTACAAAATACCGTTCTAATGAGATAGCTGTTTAAGATTCTGATAAAACGGTTTATTAAATTTTCAAGGAGCCTTAAAATGTATATTTTATTATTCAGTGACAGAGTAAAATATACAGTCACTCTTTTAAATTTCTCTTTTTTTTTAATTTTGATAAATATTTATGAAAGAGATTTTTTATTTGCGTTGTCTTGAAAAACATCGTAAAGTATTACATCAACGAATGTGAAATGTGTTTATACTCTAACTATAAAATTCTAAAAGCGCTTTGTAAATTTTCATTTCGCGGTTACAGGTATAATTCCGGATTTATGTACTTCTGCACCGAAAATTTTCGTATAGCAGTAACATATTAAGAAAAGGACATTAAAATATTAATTAATTATTATTATATATAAAAGGCTGCAACAAACCAAAGGGGCTTGTTTATGAAGTTTCAAATTTTTACAACTCTAGCTTTTTGCATTGTTAAAGAATTCTTGGAATGAAAGAGATCAATATTGTTGGATCAATATTGTTAAAATAAAGATTTATTTTCTTTCTGGAGTGAACTGCTTTCAGAAAGTGTTTTAATTTGCTAATTTAAAGCTTTATAGAAAAGCGATTTGTTAATTAGAAACTGTGTTAGGTGGTGAGAGAGAGCCGTAAAACGGCGATTGCTGTGCATAATGCATGGACTGAAAAGTAAAATAATTTTCGTATATTTTTTCTTGATACCAACAGCGATTGTGGTTTTCGTGCCAACGAATGCTTTGGCTCCCAGCGTTTTTAACTGTCTTGGATTGAAGGCAAGTTGTATGCTTATACTGTTTTATATGGCAATGTTTTATGTATTTATTTATGCAAATAGAAGTAATAAAACTTATACATATAATTTTAAACACAATGAAAATAGGAATTTTGATGCAACACACAATATTCTGGATATATCAATGTTGCCAACTAAGAAACGTATTAGACGAGAAAACGATATTCTTCTTAGTAACATTTCTACGGAATGTGATGTATATTATCAAGATAGAAAAATCTCACAAGAAATTTCTGCTGTTAAGGAAAATGAAGACAATTTTGGTAAAATACTCCGCGGGAACGAAATGAAAAGTGATGAAAGTGCAAAAGTAATTAATGTCGATTCAAATGATAGCATTAGAAGCTTTTTGATAGAAACAAGAGAAACACTTGTAGGCCGATATCCAGAAATTTCGGATGAAAAGAAATCTCGTATCCAATGTAGGATTCCATTGGGGTATAAGGAGATAAGCATGAGCCCAATCTGCATTACTAAAATGAACCAGAAAGATGACATTAATTTAATAGATCTATGGACAGAATGTGATACAACTCTTTTCTCTGCAAACAGTGAAATTCCTCCAAACAGCAAGATTGGATGTTCTCAAAAAAGCGTATTAACAACAATTAAAGAAGACATTACACGTGAAATCTACAATGATCTACCGGACTTTAATGAAAATGTTATCAATGGCGAAGGATTGGAAAGTAATTCATTTCTTGGATCTGACTATACTGAATCGCAAGAAGTCGCTGATATAGATGCTGAAAACTGTGAAGTACCAAACAATCAAGACGCACAAAATGAAACATCCACTGAGAGTGAATCTGATAGCACAGGCGAGAATTCCCTTGAGAAATGTGAGAAGAGCATCAACACAAATAGTGGAGATACACACAATCATATTTCTAGTAATTTAGCCGATCTATCGACAGATAACGTTAGAATGGATTCCTGTGACACTAGTCATTTTACGACTAATAGTGGAATTGACCCTTTTCGAAGTGGCACAGTAACAATGGAAGAAAACGTCAATCACGTAATTTCCAATATATTGCCAAAATCTGGCGATAATGTCCTTAACAATGAAAAACATGAATACACTGAACGAAACTTAAACGAAAACGACGAACAAAATAAGACGGATCTTTCTGTCGACAAATATCTGGAACAACGAGAAACTCACCTAGCGACAATGAAACGTAAAGGAAATGTTGCAAATGATTATTATGTTTCTTCTCAGAACAGAAGAAATAATGTCATTTTTAAAGCACTAGAAGGACACGCACCTATACTTATTTCTCTGTATATCACTGGCATTTGTGCTGGATACTGCATTGGAAGCTTGTTGAAGAAATGAAATGACTTTTAAACTACCATTTTTATGTACATAAAATACGTCTCATTAATACATTCAAAGAGAAAGAAAACCAAATTAAAGAAAATAAACTTTTTAAAACATACGTATTGACGGAAAGTTTTAACTTTTAATGTAGTTTTCTCAAATATATTAGAATTGTTTTCTCAAAATTAGAAAGAGTTCGGAATAAATGCATTTATTAATACTTGTTCGAGAATGTTATTTACGTATTTGTGTACCTTGCTCAATAGAACATAAAATTACATTTCATTTAAATTTGTCTTTCATAAAAAAGTAGATGCATATAAGGTTTACACTATTTCTCATTAAATTCACAACTTTCTTCTCATTTTACAGAAAGAAACGTTTTGGTCAAGAATAAGTATAAAATATGTGAAATACAAAGTTAGAAATATATGAGGAAAAATGGCTAATATTTTAAGTGCTAATTTAAATAGAATTATGTTATGTTTAGGAAAACGGATTTCAAACTTAGCGGATCTTATTTTCAAATTTCAAACGGATTCAAATTTAAATTTATTTTAATTTCTAAGTTAAACTTATTTAACCCTATTATTAAGATTTAAGCGAAGTTTCGATAAATGTGTGCATTAAATACTTAGAAGGTTTTAAATAACCTATTTATTAGAGCTTAAGAAAATGTACAGATTGCGGCTTCAAATTTAATTCTTCGCCATTTGTATGATTTAAATAAAAGAAATATAAATTAAGAAATTTAAATGGAGACATAGTTTGAGACTACACTATAACATTAGCAAAGGCAATGCAAATATGCGTACATTTCGTGCCATTATTTTCAAAAGCACTCGTGTTTTATTATCTGATATTACTTTATCCTGTTCTCCACAACTACATTAAATGATGGAAAAAAATACCGTGTTCATCCAACACCTTTTTCGCGAATGGTGATCATAGTGGTCCTGTCCAGGCATATTCTTCTCTGCCGTTCCATGTCTGATCCGCACCGATTTTTCGCTATATTTCAGTGTTTCGTGGAGCTATGGAACTATTCTTGTTAAAATGTTGTCTTATTCTTCTTCTTCCTACTAACCCTTCTTATCAGAATAAGATCAAATGCATGAGTTCATTCGCCTTGATAACTTCCAGTAAGAAATTATGTCTCTTCAGCAAATCTTCACGCACCAATGCAGCACCATTAAGGGGACCTTATGCAGTAGCTTGATGGTTTTTTACATTTGACGCAAGTTGGAGATATTTTAGTACTACGGAAATACCTCAGGCAAAGAAAATACCCCGAAAACAACCGAGTAAGAGCTGTTTTGTCGTACCTCTCACAGATGAAATCAAGAACAGTACCAAGACCTGCACTACGATACTGTATAGTAATACTACAAAACTGTGGGAACTTGTCTAGAAGAATTTTTAACGCTAGAACAGCCGAATTTCAGACTAACCGAAAACCGCCATTAGGGGTCAATTTGACCCTCATAAGAAATGTAAGTAGAAACACAGCAAATGATTGAAATGATGCTGAAATGACCACGTAAAAGAGTTTTTAGAGGTTTTTATTTATTTTATATACTTTAGAATTTTTTTTCGTGCAATTAGCGCGAATTAGCACATATCTTTCAATGTAAGATTACAAAAACAAAAACAAAATCTTTGAAAAACTAACAAAAGATACAAATGCAAAAAGAGGAAAATGGAACATATGCAAAAAATTACAAAAAAACATAAATTGGGAATAAACACGCAATGTTTTCCAAAGTTTGTTATACATTACCGCAGGTGATACAATATGAACGCTTGACAGTGACAGCAACACATTTACCACAAATTGGTTTCTGGCATCCCTTACAGCTGACAACAGTCTTGTTTTGTCCCTTGCAACTTTAAAATGCACATTTCTTTCCTTTAAGTGTCTGTATTTGAGCAATTGGGGGGCATCTGTTGCGTAGTGCACCAACTCGTAGTTCTTCCACGAGTGCAAGAATAAATTATCGACGTGAAATAGAGGTGCCCAAGGATTCTTTGAATATAATCCAAGCACTGAGTTCAGCAATGTCAAGGACGTTGTAAAAAACATGTACAGGCCAGTAGTAGGCAGAGTAATTCGTGCGGCGGAAGTGACGTCACAGAAAAGGGGCGTGGCCTAGACAGCCGCCATATTGGATCACGTGACTGCCATCCACCATTTTGAACCACGTGGTTTTCGTCCGCCATTTTGGAACACGTGGTCTTTCATCCTCCATCTTGAATGACTCACCCTCTTCCTCCCACCATGCTCTTATCTGGCCGCCATGTTGGATCACATGATCGTCGTCCGCCATTTTGAATCACGGGTCGACGTCCGCCATTTTGGAACACGTGGACTTTCATCCTCCATCTTGAATGACTCCCGCCATGTTGGATTATTTTTTAATCTAATTTTCTTTCTAATTACTTATTAAATTAATTAATGTTTTATTTAATTTAAATTATTTATTCCATAACGAAATATCCTGTATATCCGTTACCGATCATAGAAGAAATTTTAAGGAACATAAAATCAACCAAATTTATGACGACTTTAGACTTAACGACTGGTTATTTTCAAATAGGGGTGAGGCCTGAGGACGTGCCTAAGACTGCTTTTATAACCAAGTCTGGCACTTATGCATTTTTGCGTATGCCGTTTGGCCTTTCAGGGGCCCCAGCAACATTTCAGCGATGCATGGACATTGTGTTAAGACCTGTTCTTGGAAAGTCCACATTTATCTATTTAGACGATATCATTATTACTAGTGATAATCTAGACCAACATGTACAGGATTTAAGACAGGTGTTTTCTTTATTAAATGAGGCCGGTCTAAAAGTTAATGTCGAAAAGTGCAAATTTGCAGCCCCTGAATTAAAATATTTAGGTTACAAAATATCGCAAAAAGGGATCGAGACAGATGAATCAAAAATAATCGCTGTACAAAAGTATCCGACTCCAAACACCGCAAAGAAGCTCTCTTCTTTTCTAGGACTTTGTTCATATTATAGGTCCTTTATAAAAGATTTTGCGGCTATCGCTGAGCCATTGTTAAAATTAAAAAGGAAAAAGGCAAGATTCTCGTGGACGGCCGAAGCCAATAGTGCTTTCGAAAAATTAAAACAAGCATTAACGCAAGCCCCTGTGTTGAAATTTCCTGAAAAGGATGAAAATTTAGAAATTTCAGCGGATGCTTCGGATTATGCGGTAGGAGCGGTACTTTCGCAAAATCAGCAGCCCGTGGGATTTTTTAGCCGAACTTTAAATCAAACACAAAGAAACTATTCTGCGACCGAGAGAGAGGCACTTGCAGTTCTGTTAGCAGTGCAAAAGTTCCGAGTCTATTTTGGAAAGGCGCCGATAACAGTATACTCTGATCATGCGGCGGTAACTAGATTGTACTCAGGGAAAAATTTATCCCCAAGGTTAATAAGATGGGCACTCAAGCTGCAAGAATATAATCTGGTAATCAAGCATACCCCCGGAAAGGAAAATATCGTAGCAGATGCCCTATCACGAATTAAATTAGATGAACAGGGTAATACCGTGAAAGTTGCAATGCTTACAGCGTGTACAATAAACTCCCGAGAAACTGTAATAACAGAACTGGGTAAGGATCCTGAGTTTGGAAGTATTTATGAGTATTTGAAGGATCCTGAAAATTTTAGCCACCAAGATATTGTGGCGATAAGAAATAGGTCGGCCCATTACGAACTAATAGATGGTCTATTATTTTATACAAAAACTACGAATTCCAACAACGAATTTCGACCTGTTATCCCAGCTAGTCTTAGATTAAATATCCTGCAAGAGCTCCATGACAGCCCTTTAGCTTCTCATGCTGGTATTCGAATAACTATCCAACGCGTACGCGAGGCAGTCTACTTTCCTGAACTGCAAAAGTTAACAAGGGCGTATGTCCAGTCCTGCCCAACATGTCAAGCAGTTAATTATATTAATTTCCGCCCGGCCGGGTTTCTAAATAGTATTAAATCCGAATTTCCAAATGAAATAATTGGCATCGATTTATTGGGCCCTTTCCCAAAAAGTCAGTTAAATAAAAGTCGCTATCTCCTTGTTATGGTTGATCATTTTAGTAAATGGACCGAAATTGTTCCCTTAAAACGAGCCTCCGCGAAATTAGTTACCGATTCTATTTTAAATAAATATATTTTAAAATACGGGGCGCCCCTAAAAGTTATATCGGATAATGATCCTCAATTTGTAAGTAATATATTTGATGACATGTGCCAAAAACTGGGCATACGTCATTTAAAAATGGTCCCGTATCGGCCGCAATAAAATATAGCGGAACGGGTCAACAGAAATATAGTGAAAATTATCCGTAGTTATGTTAAAAATTTTCATAAAAGCTGGGATAACTATGTCAATGAATTTGCTTTCGCCCTTAGGACCGCAAAACATGATACAACGGGAAAAACTCCTGCTGAGTTATTTCTAGGCAGAAAGATTATAACACCGTTAGATAAATTATTTTACGTGCAACAAAGAGCCCCAGAATTTAAAATGGGTAATATAGAAAAACTAATAAAAGAAGCAAAAAAGCATACGGAAGTAGCACAAAGAAAACAGAAGTTGTATTATGATTTGAAACGACGGGGAGTAACTTATAAAGTAGGGGATGAAGTTTTAAAAATTAAGCATTCACTTTCTTCAGCACCAGAAGATAAAACTGCCAAATTTTTTCCACGATTTGAAGGACCATATGTTATAGAAAAAATAACTCACGCTGTTGTATGGTTAAAAGCCAAAAATGGTGAAACCTGTTCCGCAAACATTGATCAAATTAAGCCCTACTTCGATCGTAATAAAATGCAAATCTTTTCAGATCTTTTGCAGGATCCGGCACGGCAGACACCGCAGGTACAAGTTCCAGAGGTGGGAAAACGACAAGTACAAGGGCAAGCCAATGAGAGACAGAAACAAGTGAAAAGAAAATTGCCCCGCGGAAAGATTGAATGTAACAAGAAAAAGAAGCCGTTCCACCGTCCAGAAAACAGAGTTCACGAACACCCCCAGAATGAAGAACGGAGAAGGACGACGTATGTGAAGAGGACCAGGAGAAATGACGGCAACTATAACTCGGCTTTAAAACGGAAGATCGACTCATCCGACAGAACTCTCCGCAGCAAAAGTCGCCGAACTGCGGAAGGGTTATCAGCGGCGGAGGAAAAAGTACAAGAAAAATTTGAACGGCCAACAACGAGGTCCAAGCAGGATCACGACAGAAGTTTCCCGGTTCCGCCAAGACCAGCTGCCTTCAAACGGCCAAGACCACAAGCAGAGGAGAAAAGGAAGGTGTTCAAGGGTGGCCGAACGGGTGAAAAACGGAAGCTTCCAGAGGAAAGCACTGAAGGGCGAGCCCGTACAAGAAGGAGGATAAACCAAGCTACTATCTGCACTACCTTTAAAGACTGGGCCCAGAAAAGGATGTCCGAATATTACAAAGATAAGTAAAATTTTATGTTACTTTGCAAACTTAAGTTAATCTTTCATTCTTACTGCAAGTGGCAGATTTCAAGAAGTTTTACCTCATGCGAGGTCTACCTTTATCGCCAAAAGGGCGAGAAATGAGTTGTGACCGATTTTCGTATTATGTTTTTAAATTACTCGTGCGTAAAACTAAAGTTGATGTATAATAGCGTTGTGTAAAGACTTAAATATTGTAAAAAGTTATTGTATAAATTTTATTTAAAACATTCTAGCAAGAGAGAAGTTTTAGTCTGAAAGACTTTTTGAAATGTAGTATTATTTCAATGTAGAAAGAATTGGCACTTGCTTTGAAAAGAATAGAAGTTAACAATGTACTACTAATGTATGTTTTCAAATCTGTAAAATTAACGGCATGTTGATATGTTCTGTTATTTTAAATGTTAAGAAATACCGTGATATGGTAAAAGTGAAAGTAATGTTAAAAATTTGTTATTCGTGTGACTGTAAAGATTAAATCATGGCGAATATGTGGTAAAGGTTGAATGATGTAGTTAGGCTCTCTGACGCTACACTTTAGAGTTAGCCACTTTTAGAATAGTACCTCAGGGTTTAGAGTTGAAAGTAGGGTGTGTTAAGAGGTCTCGTTATGTTGAATTTTAACACGTTAGTGTTTTGATTGTAGGAGGAAGTGTGGCACACGTAGACAGAAACACATTCGTGTTTGGTGTTCTTTTACAACACATGTCAGAGAGCACGGGGAGAGATAATTAAAATAGTCATGAATGAAATAAGAATGTTAAGAGAAGTAGATTCTATATGTTATTTGCAATGTCATTGTGTAACATTTCATTAAACTAGTTTTCCTTCCAGATCTCTGGAAGGAACCAGAATTGAATAAAGCTCCTGTTTAGATGCAGTACAGATGAAAAAAAGATTGTTGTATATCCTGGGAGCTGCTATTGTAACAAATTTCTTTCTTTTAAATTTTCTAGTTTCTAGCGAAGTTGTGTTTGTAAAAGGTTGGCCTCGCGTTAGATTCTAGAGCTAAAAGTTTTCAACAAGGTCGTTTTAGACCTCAGTTTCAAACTAATTAACTCTGGCGGGAAGTATGTAAGGATCTTAAGTTTTACTAACGTTTATTTTATTTTAAATCTTTACTATCACTTCTTATTTTCTACTTCCGGCCAGAATTATAAGCGTTAAGGATTTTATGCAAAGTTTGTCTGGCGAACGCCAAGTATTTAAATGTGGCCTTTTTGCCAAGCGAAGGGAGGAAGCAGTGAGTTCGAAGCAGGCCGCTTACCTTAGAAGTTACGCAGTTGCTATTTGCCTTCCAGGCCAGAGGTTTTAATCCTCTTGATAAATTAAACGTATTGTAGTGTTCACAGTCTCTGTGCTACATACGCTTCCTGTTATTATAAGGCCAATCTTCCACGTGTATTATTCTAAAGTTAAATTAGAGTTTAGTTTTATTTTTATACTTTTTTACGTTAGACCCCCAGTGGAGGGTCAGTGTATTCCGAAGTACCGAAGTTATTGTATATAGAGAAAAATAAAGGGTTTTGTATACCCTTCGTCTGTATCCTGTCTACTTACCACAATTAGTGAACATAGCTTTAGTAAGCTCTCTGTTCCGAGTCAGGTCCTTGTATGTTCCCGAAGAAGGTTAGAAGGAACATTGAACCTGATACACCAACGTAGAATGTCATCAGCAAGTAAACCAATTATGAAATCACGAATAATAACAAATTCCATAAGTATAATACAAAGGTGCTGGCACTAAATAGAATGAAAGTTTTTTGCGACAACTACATCCCACCATCTCGGCTAAAATTCTTCTTCCTTTCATAGATGCGTGATGTTTTAAATTTGCATCGTACTCCTTTAATTTCAAGAGTTCATTTCATAGCAGAATTTTGTGCAACTGTCCAACTGTTCCTATACCTACGGGTTCTTCATGGCACTGTTGCTTTGTGGCATTTTCGCCTTTCGTTGGCCTTGTACTTGAAGCTTCCTTGGCCTTGATTTGAGTGGTTTTGTCGTCTGCTAAGTACTTGCTCTTCTCTCTGAATCCTTGAACCTCGTTTGGAGCCTTTCATGCTCTCTTTGACCTCTCCACCTCGTCTGTAGATTTTCTTTTGGAAATTATATCAAATGTTGGATTTTTTCTCTATTTACTTCCCTGGCCAACATTTTTATTTCTCTAGAGGGTTTCTACAGACATAGTTGTAACTACTGCGGCTACCGTTTAGATAATTTGTTACATAATGGCAAATGAATTGTAAATATATCTCTATGAACGGGCTCTGTAATATTTTCCTGTGATCGAGAAGGGAATCATTTCGTCAGTAACCAACTGTTGACCGTTTACGGAAAAAAATACATTTGAACTCCGAAGTCAAATAGAAATTTACTTAAAATGGATCTGGAACTAGTTTCACGGATGCCCTTCGAATAAATCCTAATTAACCACTTTTAGAAATGGCAAAGTAGCCCAAAATATAAAGGCCAAACTAAATATCCCCGATAAAAAAGTCTAGGACCAAACAGCCGATGACAAAATAACCCATAAATTTAGCGTAAGTCCAAGCCTTCAGAATTTGGTTCGGTGAATAAATTTTAGATTGTTTAGTATCTAAACATATGCCGGCGATATATAAACGTGCCACGACCTCTCTGCATAAATCAGAAGATATATGTTGCATGAAAATACATCATAAAGAAAACTTACGTGGACAACACACGACTTTCTAATACGGCCTATTAAATTTTACACATACTTTGCTATACTACACTTTCCTCGATTTGCTGGAATTAATTTAAATGTTTCCTTGAGGCAAGTTAACAATCAAAACTATTAAATACACTGTTCCACTTTTCTCGAAAGGTGGTCAAAGGTCTTGGCATTTTTTATTTATATTAAACAGAGTAAATTTCACTCGGATAAAAATACAGATACTGCGAGACTGCATAAAAATCTAGACATTTCAGAAGTTTTGAAAACATTTTCCTGATTTCTTAGAATTTTCAATTCAGCCCTGATTTACTACTTGATGAATAGAGTTATTAGCTTTGGTAAAAATGATAGAATGCAAAGACAGCTAACATTACTTATTGGAAATGTGTTAAGAACTTTATTCCATTTACAGAAAAAAACACCAAATTTATTGTGTAAAAAAAAAAAAACGTTTTATCTTAAAAGAGTGAAGTGATATTAGTTACACATCACGTTTTGGATATATCCTATTTTTACAAAATACCGTTCTAATGAGATAGCTGTTTAAGATTCTGATAAAACGGTTTATTAAATTTTCAAGGAGCCTTAAAATAAATATTTTATTATTCAGTGACAGAGTAAAATATACAGTCACACTTTTAAATTTCTCTTTTTTTTTAAATTTTGATAAATATTTATGAAAGAGATTTTTTATTTGCGTTGTCTTGAAAAACATCGTAAAGTATTACATCAACGAATGTGAAATGTGTTTATACTCTAACTATAAAATTCTAAAAGAGCTTTGTAAATTTTCATTTCGCGGTTACAGGTATAATTCCGGATTTATGTCCTTGTGCACCGAAAATTTTCGTATAGCAGTAACATATTAAGAAAAGGACATTAAAATATTAATTAATTATTATTATACATAAAAGGCTGCAACAAACCAAAGGGGCCTGTTTATAAAGTTTCCAGTTTTTACAACAAGTCTAGCTTTTTGCATTGTTAAAGAATTCTTGGAATGAAAGGGATCAATATTGTTGGATCAATATTGTTAAAATAAAGATTTATTTTCTTTCTGGAGTGAACTGCTTTCAGAAAGTGTTTTAATTTGCTAATTTAAAGCTTTATAGAAAAGCGATTTGATAATTAGAAACTGTGTTAGGTGGTGAGAGAGAGCCGTAAAACGGCGATTACTGTGCATAATGCATGGACTGAAAAGTAAAATAATTTTCGTATATTTTTTCTTGATACCAACAGCGATTGTGGTTTTCGTGCCAACGAATGCTTTGGCTCCCAGCGTTTTTAACTATCTTGGATTGAAGGCAAGTTGTATGCTTATATTGTTTTATATGGCAATGTTTTATGTATTTATTTATGCAAATAGAAGTAATAAAACTTATACATATAATTTTAAACACAATGAAAATAGGAATTTTGATGCAACACACAATATTCTGGATATATCAATGTTGCCAACTAAGAAACGTATTAGACGAGAAAACGATATTCTTCTTAGTAACATTTCTACGGAATGTGATGTATATTATCAAGATAGAAAAATCTCACAAGAAATTTCTGCTGTTAAGGAAAATGAAGACAATTTTCGTAGAATACTCCGCGGAACGAAATGAAAACTGATGAAAGTGCAAAAGTAATTAATGTCGATTCAAATGATAGCATTAGAAGCTTTTTGATAGAAACAAGAGAAACACTTGTAGACCGATATCCAGAAATTTCGGATGAAAAGAAATCTCGTATCCAATGTAGGATTCCATTGGGGTATAAGGAGATAAGCATGAGCCCAATCTGCACTACTAAAATGAACCAGCAAGATGACATTAATTTAATAGATCTATGGACAGAATGTGATACAACTCTTTTCTCTGCAAACAGTGAAATTCCTCCAAACAGCAAGATTGGATGTTCTGAAAAAAGCGTATTAACAACGATTAAAGAAGACATTACACGTGAAATCTACAATGATCTACCGGACTTTAATGAAAATGTTATCAATGGCGAAGGATTGAAAAGTAATTCATTTCTTGGATCTGACTATACTGAATCGCAAGAAGTCGCTGATATAGATGCTGAAAACTGTGAAGTACCAAATAATCAAGACGCACAAAATGAAACATCCACTGAGAGTGAATCTGATAGCACAGGCGAGAATTCCCTTGAGAAATGTGAGAAGAGCATCAACACAAATAGTGGAGATACACACAATCAAATTTCTAGTAATTTAGCCGATCTATCGACAGATAACGTTAGAATGGATTCCTGTGACACTAGTCATTTTACGACTAATAGTGGAATTGACCCTTTTCGAAGTGGCACAGTAACAATGGAAGAAAACGTCAATCACGTAATTTCCAATATATTGCCAAATTCTGGCGATAATGTCCTTAACAATGAAAAACATGAATACACTGAACGAAACTTAAACGAAAACGACGAACAAAATAAGACGGATCTTTCTGTCGACAAATATCTGGAACAACGAGAAACTCACCTAGCGACAATGAAACGTAAAGGAAATGTTGCAAATGATTATTATGTTTCTTCTCAGAACAGAAGAAATAATGTCATTTTTAAAGCACTAGAAGGACACGCACCTGTACTTATTTCTCTGTATATCACTGGCATTTGTGCTGGATACTGCATTGGAAGCTTGTTGAAGAAATGAAATGACATTTAAACTACCATTTTTATGTACATAAAATACGTCTCATTAATACATTCAAAGAGAAAGAAAACCAAATTAAAGAAAATAAACTTTTAAAACATACGTATTGACGGAAAGTTTTAACTTTTAATGTAGTTTTCTCAAATATATTAGAATTGTTTTCTCAAAATTAGAAAGAGTTCGGAATAAATGCATTTATTAATACTTGTTCGAGAATGTTATTTACGTATTTGTGTACCTTGCTCAATAGAACATAAAATTACATTTCATTTAAATTTGTCTTTCATAAAAAAGTAGATGCATATAAGGTTTACACTATTTCTCATTAAATTCACAACTTTCTTCTCATTTTACAGAAAGAAACGTTTTGGTCAAGAATAAGTATAAAATATGTGAAATACAAAGTTAGAAATATATGAGGAAAAATGGCTAATATTTTAAGTGCTAATTTAAATAGAATTATGTTATGTTTAGGAAAACGGATTTCAAACTTAGCGGATCTTATTTTCAAATTTCAAACGGATTCAAATTTAAATTTATTTTAATTTCTAAGTTAAACGTATTTAACCCTATTATTAAGATTTAAGCGAAGTTTCGATAAATGTGTGCATTAAATACTTAGAAGGTTTTAAATAACCTATTTATTAGAGCTTAAGAAAATGTACAGATTGCGGCTTCAAATTTAATTCTCCGCCATTTGTATGATTTAAATAAAAGAAATATAAATTAAGAAATTTAAATGGAGACATAGTTTGAGACTACACTATAACATTAGCAAAGGCAATGCAAGTATGCGTACATTTCGTGCCATTATTTTCAAAAGCACTCGTGTTTTATTATCTGATATTACTTTATCCTGTTCTCCACAACTACATTAAATGATGGAAAAAAATACTGTGTTCATCCAACACCTTTTTCGCGAATGGTGATCATAGTGGTCCTGTCCAGGCATATTCTTCTCTGCCGTTCCATGTCTGATCCGCACCGATTTTTCGCTATATTTCAGTGTTTCGTGGAGCTATGGAACTATTCTTGATAAAATGTTGTCTTATTCTTGTTCTTCCTACTAACCCTTCTTATCAGAATAAGATCAAATGCATGAGTTCATTCGCCTTCATAACTTCCAATACGAAATTATGTCTCTTCAGCAGATCTTCACGCACCAATGCAGCACCATTAAGGGGACCTTATGCAGTAGCTTGATGGTTTTTTACATTTGACGCAAGTTGGAGATATTTTAGTACTACGGAAATACCTCAGGCAAAGAAAATACCCCGAAAACAACCGAGTAAGAGCTGTTTTGTCCTACCTCTCACAGATGAAACCAAGAACAGTACCGAGACCAGACTACGATACTGTATAATAATACTACAAAACTGTGGGAACTTGTCTAGAAGCATTTTTAACGCTAGAACAGCCGAATTTCAGACTAACCGAAAACCGCCATTAGGGGTCAATTTGACCCTCATAAGAAATGTAAGTAGAAACACAGCAAATGATTGAAATGATGCTGAAATGACCACGTAAAAGAGTTTTTAGAGGTTTTTATTTATTTTATATACTTTAGAATTTTTTTTCGTGCAATTAGCGCGAATTAGCACATATCTTTCAATGTAAGATTACAAAAACAAAAACAAAATCTTTGAAAAACAAACAAAAGATACAAATGCAAAAAGAGGAAAATAGAACATATGCAAAAAATTACAAAAAAACATAAATTGGGAATAAACAGGCAATGTTTTCCAAAGTTTGTTATACATTACCGCAGGTGATACAATATGAACGCTTGACAGTGACAGCAACACATTTACCACAAATTGGTTTCTGGCATCCCTTACAGCTGACAACAGTCTTGTTTTGTCCCTTGCAACTTTAAAATGCACATTTCTTTCCTTTAAGTGTCTGTATTTGAGCAATTGGGGGGCATCTGTAGCGTAGTGCACCAACTCGTAGTTCTTCCACGAGCGCAAGAATAAATTCTGGACGTGAAATAGAGGTGCCCAAGGATCCTTTGAATATAATCCAAGCATTGAGTTCAGCAATGTCAAGGACGTTGTAAAAAACATGTACAGGCCAATAGTAGGCAGAGTAATTCGTGCGGCGGAAGTGACGTCACAGAAAAGGGGCGTGGCCTAGACACGCCGCCATATTGGATCACGTGAGTGCCATCCACCATTTTGAACCACGTGGTCTTTCATCCTCCATCTTGAATGACTCACCCTCTTCCTCCCACCATGCTCTTATCTGGCCGCCATGTTGGATCACGTGATCGTCGTCCGCCATTTTTGAATCACGGGTCGACGTCCGCCATTTTGGAACACGTGGTCTTTCATCCTCCATCTTGAATGACTCCCGCCATGTTGGATTCTTTTTTAATGTAATTTTCTTTCTAATTACTTGTTAAATTAATTAATGTTTTATTTAATTTAAATTATTTACTGAATTATCTTCGAATAGCCGCCATTTTGAATCACGTGGTCTTATTTTTCTTGCTGGAGAGCGCAGATTCAAAAATCACCAGCCAGGCCCGAACCCGCTATGTCGGGATCTGCAGCCACGCACTTTAACCGCTGAGCCACGGTTTACTTAGCAACGAGGTATAAAAATGGGTACTTCTAAAAAAATGACAAAGCGTTCAACGTGTGTTTCACATCCCTTTTTATTTATTTTTTTCTTTTTCTATGTGTTAATTTATTTTTGTTCATTTGGAGTTTTAATTTTTCTTAATGAATATTTTTAAATTCGAAAATTAATTATTTATTTTCAATACATTTTTCTAATTGGGTGATTTCATTTCTAATGGGAAGAATGTTTCAAAATCATTTTATTATTTGCAGCGAATGAGTTAAAAACGGTATTTTTTAAAACATTATTGGATTTTCTTAAATACATGTTGCTGCTGGCGCCATCTATTGTACATAACATCTACTAAAGTTAACAGGATGGTTAAAAAAATGAAGATGTAATATATATTTTCTTTCCACGGGAAATCGAACCCGCTGTCCCCGCAAAAATGAATAAAAAGGAATTGAGGGGGACCGCATCCAGTACATTAGGCGATACCCCACAATTCCTTGGTTGAAATGGTTCTTAATTATGTACATAAGGTTTGAAACGCCATCTTTGTTTGAACGCCATTTTACTCTGAATCCGCCATTTTGAAAGATTTGCTTTGGGAAGGATGACATCACCCATATCATGTTTGTGCATGACTTTGTTCGAAAATGGCGTCTGCCTTTTCACTCCTCCTTTGGGTAGACATCCGCATAGGCGAACGAATACGTTTCTGTGGACCAATCAGAAAGCTTAAAAATGATATCATGGTCTCTTAGCCTAGTAGAGTAATGGAAATTCACTCGTGTTGTATGCTGCATAAACTTACCTACATTTCTCTGTCTTTGAAATTTTAAGCTGGAATTTACATGCATATAACTTCACTAGATAATATTTTCTGTAACTTTAAACCAATATACACAATGCTCATTCTATATAGTTTAACTGGAATACTACATTTCTTTCTTTTTTACTACTAAGTTGGAGATACTCCGAACTTTTCCTTCTAGTGTATTGTACTAACTATTAATGACTGTATTAACTTTTTGGCCAACTATACAAAACTTTGTTGATTCCCTTTTACACGTCTTACTTTTATTCAAAGGATTAACCAAACTATGTCTGACAAATGTAATTTTTACACTTTCCATTTACACATTTACCCTTATATTTAACTTATAAAACATATTCATGCTGTGTTTCTGATTCCTTTTTCCCATAATAAATACAGACTTACACATGTTTCTTTATTGTAAGACCTACTGACTTTAAATAAATCTTATAAGGAGCAATAAATTTTCATGGTATGAATTTACTCAAACCAATGCATGGAACATTTCTACCCAGTTAAGTTTAGATACATACCAATAGTACTTCATTTCTTCTTATTTTACTCTACAGACATTTATACATATATATTCAGAATACTCCCTTTTATTCAGTAAGATTCATTTATACTACTAACACAAATTTTGCTAACTCTTTGAAATATTTTACAAAAATATCTTGTATTTTCTTGCACACATCCTACTTAAATCACCAAACATACACTGAACCTTAATTTTTCCTTCATGTGAAAACGTCATTCGGATTCTTAATATGATTCCACCATTTACCGCAGAACTTTATAAACACTACTCTATTTGAACTTATCACAGCCTTACTCTCTTAACAAGGTACAGAAGATTGAATTATATTTTAACTACAGAGAAGAATATCCACATTGTAACATATTATTTTAAATTTGAATTATAGTCACATTTTGTGAAGGAGAACTTAAAGTCTATAATACACATGGAATTAATATTCAGCCATGGAAATGAAACTTTATCGCCTTTTTCCCAATTTGGAATATAAAAATTTGTTAACTTGGAATATTTTTTAACTTAACTGAAAAATACCCATATTTCACATTGTCAATAATTTATTTAGCACTGAACTCTTACAGCCTTTCGAGAACGAAATTTAATTTATCATACCTGACAAATGACTCCTACATAGTTATGATACATTACACGAAATATTGAGTAGAATTCCAAATAATGATCTAACATAGTAATTAAAATAAAAGACCTAACACAAATAATTTTAAGATAGAAATTTTAAACTGACATTGCTTAATAATGAACTTTTACAGCTTTTTTGACATTTAACTTCTCATAGATAATAAATAAAATTACACACAAATAATTATACAAAATAGGTAATAATGACAGAAAGTCCATATAATGATCTACTATAGTCACCAACTTTAAAAAATTTTAACGCATTTTTTATATGTCATAAGAAAGACCACACTTTTTTGAAAAGCATTACTTTAATTAAACATTGGAACCACACAGTCCTGCGCACATTTATGACAATTTTATTTATCATGAGCATGACACATAATAAGTAAATAAAATTTTCCCAAAGTACGAAGCACATTTCTCTTTTAACTGACTGTACTCTTAAGAAAAATGCAGTATGGAATGCTTAGAACACTCAGCGCCACAGTACCTCAATTCCCCACGCATTGACCAAAATATACATGTACGTTAAAATCAGTTAAACAAATTCAAATGCAAGTATTCAAACAGGAATACTTCACAAATTACATGAAAGATAGCTACACAATGAACTTAAGTGATAAATACAGAAAAGCATGTAAGGACCAAGAAAAAGATGTATTCGAGGAGAACTTTTTAAGATAAACTTGCTCTATTTTTACCCATGGGTTACATTTTGCATTTCAGATTAAGGAAACATTCAAGATAATTCCTGTATAACTAAGGATTTTATTCGCACTTGTTAGTAATGTAATTTATTAGAACAGTCGCAGACATATAGCACAAGTATGCCATTTCCGCGGAAAACAATTTTCCCAAGCCGGACTTTAACAGTGAAATATAAAATGGAATAAGAAAATGTCATATTTTCAACAAAATTAGTATTTGTGTATGCAAAAACATGAACTTAGTATTTGAGTATGCAAAAACATGAACAAGAAACGAAAATTTTTTCTGAAAATGTTCCGAATGGAATAAGTCAGTATCATCAAAAAGGCTTTTTCAACGTCTCCACAAAACGCTATCTTAAACTTACGAAAATTTAACATAATGTCTAGTATATTTGGATTTAGATTAGGTCCCGATTCAAGGCAGTCATTTAACGAATTCGTGTCCTCTGTCCTTGAGCTAGCATCGTACACAATTCTTACCTTAGTAGTTTCACTAGGTCGTATCACTGCTCGGTGAAGCATAAAATATCCCAAGTTTGTATCATTATTTGGACATTCCTCCACAATTCCTTCTAATATCTGGTTCCCAATTATATTTTTATATTCCTGAAATATCTCCGGAGTTTTACTTAGTTTATCGTGAAGGTTTGCGAATCGTTTCTTAGCTACCTCAAAATTATTTCCTAGATTATTCGGACTGTATTTCCAGATTAAATTTGCTTCATATCTTCCGTTTTTAAACTGCAAATTTCTTTCAAACTGGTCTACTATTTCGCAGTCAATATCGGAATAATCATCAGAATTATTAATTCCCATATTTTCTAATTCCAAAAAACCTCTTAAATCTTTCAACACAACAGTGTTTGTCATTACCGCTAAATTTTCAGAACAATTTTTGTTTGTTTTATTTTTCTCGATTCCTGCGGCAACCCAACCAAACTCAGAACTGACTACGTACAACCCTTCAGATATTTTAATTCTTTCAGAATAAACTACATTCCAGAATTCATCCCCTCCAATTAATATCTCAACATCTATGTTATTTTTTCTTGCGCAATCGGCGATCTGCAACCCCATATGCTCCATGAAGTCTGCAATTTGTTTACTAGGCACACTGATGGACGCCGAGGAAATAACATCCGAGATCAAACATTCAATTTTTATTTTATAATTTTGTTTTCAATTCTGAATTTCGATTTCAACGACCGGATAGGAATGATTCATTGCCTTCGTCGCACCAATGGTTCTGAATTTGGTTTTAATTTCTTTTGTTTTGGAATGTTTTCAATAGGAAAACGTAACCAGTGTTGCCCATGCCACCACAAATCATTCTTAATTAGTGACTGAGCACTAATTCCTCGAGTTAGTAAATCGGAAGGATTTTGTTTCCTTTCGCAATGGTTCCACAATTTTTTGTTGCATATACTCTGTATTTCTGTAACACGATTGGCGATAAATGGTTTCCAATTATTTGGCGAACCTTTAATCCAAGTAATGGCGATTTCGGAATCACTCCAAAAATAAACATGCTCAATTAAATCACCAAACAATTTTTTCAAATATTTATACATTCGAGCAGCCATGAGTGCTCCCATTAACTCTAAACGAGGAAGCGTGATTGCTCTTAAAGGTGCAACTCTGCATTTCGACATGATAAAGGAAGTTTTAATTTTAGAATCACTCGTACAATATCTGAAATATGAGATGGCCCCTTGAATGAATCACAGTAGAATAATTTGTATCTAAAAATATTGATGTTAAATAAAAGTCATAGAATGCATCATTATATATCAATAGGAACTCATGTTAAATACACCCATCCTCATGAGAAGAGTTCCTGGTAATAATTAACAACTATAATTATCACAATTACAATAAAATGCATAAAATGATGAAAGCAAAATTTTATTTTAAATTAATTTGAATTACACTTGCTGAATTATTTAAAAAAGGTGTATGATTATTATTGAAAGATGAACTCTCCACCGAGTTCAGGTGGGGAGTGTTGTGTAATTTAAAGAAAAAGGCTAGAGGGCGCTGTTGCTCGCTTAGTTGTAAGAGAATAAAATTTGTTCTTCGCACTTAAACTATAAAATTAAATTCAACAGCAATATCACACAAAAAAAAAAAATCAATAAAAAAAATAAGCCTCACGTTCTTTACGCCGATGCACCATTGAAATCGAAACACTTGGATCGAACACCTAAAATCTTCACAAAGCCTTAATCTTTGCAGGAAGGACCTCATCCCAGTCAGAACCGGAATACCAGATTTCTTGCATTTTACAAAACATTAAATGATACCTATCAGCAAGGTCAGGAGAATCAAACCTAAAAATACAAAATACAAACATTAGTTAAGTTCCATATTATATAACAATTGTATAGGCCTTTTTAAGGTACCAGTAGGTGTTTTAATTATGCAAGATCTTATTTTACCATCTCTGCCTGGCATTAATTCCAAAATTTTACCTATTGTCCAAAGATTTCTGGGATGTTAATTGATTAGCAGGGCAGAGATAGTAATCGTCTACCAACCAGAAATTGAGAGGGCATTAGTGGAGAAGGTTCATTGGGATCGGTAAACACGTAGGTAATTGGTCTACAATTAATCATTGCCTGGATTTCAAGCTCTTTCACAGTAAGGGATGCTCGACCAATAATTTTGCATAAGCTGGATTTTATAGTTCGTACCATACGCTCCCAAAACCCTCCCCACCATGGACCCCTCTCAATAATAAATTTCTTTGATAATCATGTAATTAATTTCATAATTCAATACTGTAGTACATTTACTCATGCTAAAATCTTCCATTTGGTTGGCTCTACATTTAGACGCAAGTTGATAAATCAGAGTGATTTTGTGTTTTAAAGCTAAAGATTCAGAAATATTACAACTTCAGAAATAATAGAACTCAAAAAAAAAATATTAAAACGACAAGAGAATATACTGCAAGCAAGCGAACGTGATAAATGACTTTTTTGGACTGATTTTCATGAATTCATAGATCGGGTGTAAAATTTTAATGCACTGTATATGAGCTATTTTTCAAATGTATTACGATCACTGTTTTCCAACTTTACATAGACTTTAAATAAACATTTCATGTTAATTTACCGTTTTTCCTGAGATTTATCTACGTATTTACTAAATTTTTGCATTTTGTTTATAATACCAAAAGGACACAAGAGAACATTTGTTTCTTGAAAACGCCCATATTTTTACCCAACTGTTATTTCTTTCATATCTTTGAAGTAACCTATTAAACACATAGTCATCTTGTATTGACCAGATAGCCGTTGGTCTTGCCAATGTCTGAGTCACAAAGCTAGAGAATTTAAGTAATATTTTACCAGTACGGAGAACTTCTTACGGCGGTTTTGAGGAAAATTGGCCGAATTTAGTAGTTCATTACTGATCTAGGAATCTTTAACTATTTCTATTAAAAACAAGCACACTCAGAAATTATCTTTAAGATTTTTCCATACAGATATATTTGTCTAATTTCCATGCCATTACATTTCCAATAAAATATGATTCATTGCCAGATAGTTAAATGTTCGTTATCACATACGCTCATTACATATGATTTAACAAAAGTACAAACAAATTGGAAGTTAAATTAATATTTCCTGAAATAGTGTAAATTTTCATTCCGGAAAGTTTACATGAGTATTTTCATTTTGAAACCTCTAATGTTTTCTTTTCCTGCATTCAAAGTAAATTTTGAGTATAAAATTTTCAGTTGTCACGGAAGTTATTTGTGGGTGGCTGTGATGTGTTCGTGTTTTCATAAACCGTTTTTGTGAAGTACATTATAGGTAACCTTTAGAACACTTTGAATATTACCATTTTTTACATTACTACCACTGCAAATCATTGAATTTTCAAATATTTTCCTATTTATGGTTTACAATGCCTTGTAAAGTCTGGGGAGCAAATTTTTACTAAATGATTTAATCATTGTGTTACACGTTTGGAAGATTTAACTTCAACAACACTATCACGCTAAACCAGAAGTTAAGAAACGAAATGTAATATTTATCTTAGTATTCTATGGGGATAGATTAATTTTCTCTGACATTGACGTATTCGTAAGTAGATAATAGAGACTTTTAACCCAGCTCATACAGACTTGGAATATTTTCTCTAAGTCACCACGATCACTGACTTGCATTGTCCTAGACTTTTTCTCGTGAAGTCTATTTTCTTTCATAAAAGTTTATATACTAATTTCATTAGAAACATGTCTAAGAAAATACCTCATCTTCATAAGAAACATCAGCGCTTTGATTGAAATTAATAATAAAATAAGAATCATTGTTTTGTAAATATATTTCTTTTTCTATACTCAAAGGTTTCTTCTTTATCATATTCGAAATGAACAATTAACTGTACATAACTAATATATTGTATTGATGAACCAGAGTTATATTTTAACTTATTGCATTACATTTCAAGTGAATGTGTTTTATTTCCGCTTTTTCCAAAGAATTTCGTAGACACATATGTTCAGTAGAGAATATTTTCCTAACTTAAAAGTATTATTACCAAAATAGAAAAATATGCAAAAGTTTCCTAAAAATTTGTATATTTGTTTTTTTACAAACATGGACACGAATGCCCACATTTAATTACTTAATGTGTACTTCCCTAGGTCAGAACTAAAATTTCGAACAAAAATTTTTTAAATAATGTCATATTCCATAAAATTTATGTCTTTGTGATGTCATTGTCTTTTAGCAAACGTTTTGAGAGTAGACGTTTAGACAATTCGAAACTGTTTTCTCTTTGCTATTGGAAACTATTTTATCTTTGCTGTTGGTATATGCCAATGAATTCTCGATACTTTTTTCTCTTGGTTTATCTTCAGCTTATGAGTTATTTAAATACTTAAAAATATATTTGTAGATCTTTAATGTTGACACTTGTGATAGATTTTTTGGACGTTTTTGGAAAATGTATTTTATTCACGTGAATGAAACTGGTGTTTTCTTGAAATTTTATTATTCAGAGTATTAGTCAATTATGATAGAATGCCGGATTTGTTCTCTTTATTCAACATTCATATCAACTTCGGTATTCCAAATCCCTCACGCAAAATGTAATTTTTCTGTCAGTAATAGGAAGACGAATGGAATGAATGCAGGTTATGCAGACAGAAGGTAAAAATCTGGAAGTAAAAGAAATTCTCCAAATCTAGACAATTTAGTACAATGTGCAAATATTCATCCTATTCGAAGCTTAATTTTTGAATTACATAGAATATAAAATGTAAATTTAATTAAAGGAGATATAATGAAGATCAAGTATTCTGCAAAATTTGGATGGTAATTATACAAAATTAGTCATAAAGCAGGTTTTCATAAAAAGTGGTTCCAGCGGAGAAAACACGCCGGCAGTCTCCAGAAGCTCTAAGTGAGCATCTGATCTTTGCTCTTACAAAAGCTAAGTAGAATTGTAAATTCTACGTAAGAGCGAAGATCAAATGCCCACTTAGAGATTCAGGAGATTGCTGGCGTGTAGTATTCCAGTTAAACTATATAGAATGAGCATTGTATATATTGGTTTAAAGTTACAGAAAATATTATCTAGTGAAGTTATATGCATGTAAATTCCAGCTTAAAATTTCAAAGACAGAGAAATGTAGGTAAGTTTATGCAGCAATAAACACGAGTGAATTTCCATTACTCTACTAGGCTAAGAGACCATGATATCATTTTTCAGCTTTCTGATTGGTCCACAGAAACGTATTCGTTCGCCTATGCGGATGTCTACCCAAAGGAGGAGTGAAAAGGCAGACGCCATTTTCGAACAAAGTCATGCACAAACATGATATGGGTGATGTCATCCTCCCCAAAGCAAATCTTTCAAAATGGCGGATTCAGAGTAAGATGGCGTTCAAACAAAGATGGCGTTTCAAACCTTATATACATAATTAAGAACCATTTCAACCAAGGAATTGTGGGGTATCGCCTAAAGTACTGGATGCGGTCCCCCTCAATTCCCTTTTATTCATTTTTGCGGGGACAGCGGGTTCGATTTCCCGTGGAAAGAAAATATATATTACATCTTCATTTTTGTAACCATCCTGTTAAATTTAGTAGATGTTATGTACACTAGATGGCGCCAGCAGCAACATGTATTTAAGAAAATCCAATAATGTTTTAAAAAAGTACCGTTTTTAACTCATTCGCTGCAAATAATAAAATGATTTTGAAACATTCTTCCCATTAGAAATGAAATCACCCACTTAGAAAAATGTATTGAAAATAAATAATTAATTTTTGAATTTAAAAATATTCATTAAGAAAAATTAAAACTCCAAATGAACAAAAATAAATTAACACATAGAAAAAGAAAAAAATAAATAAAAAGGGATGTGAAACACACGTTGAACGCTTTGTCATTTTTTTACAAGTACCCATTTTTATACTTCGTTGCTAAGTAAACCGTGGCTCAGCGGTTAAAGTGCGTGGCTGCAGATCCCGACATAGCGGGTTCGGGCCTGGCTGGTGATTTTTGAATCTGCGCTCTCCAGCAAGAAAAATAAGACCACGTGATTCAAAATGGCGGCTATTCGAAGATAATTCAATAAATAATTTAAATTAAATAAAACATTAAGTAATTTAACAAGTAATTAGAAAGAAAATTAGATTAAAAAATAATCCAACATGGCGGGAGTCATTCAAGATGGAGGATGAAAGACCACGTGTTCCAAAATGGCGGACGTCGACCCGTGATTCAAAATGGCGGACGACGATCACGTGATCCAAAATGGCGGCCAGATAAGAGCATGGTGGGAGGAAGAGGGTGAGTCATTCAAGATGGAGGATGAAAGACCACGTGTTCCAAAATGGCGGACGAAAACCACGTGGTTCAAAATGGTCGATGGAAGTCACGTGATCCAATATGGCGGCTGTCTAGGCCACGCCCCTTTTCTGTGGCGTCACTTCCGCCGCACGAATTACTCTGCCTACTACTCAGGCCACCTGCGACTTCAACTACTTGTACTATATTTCCTCAGCATCTGATCTGCGACATCAATGCCACATTTTGTACTGTTGTAGTAAGTGACAGTGTTCGGTTTTTCTTTATGCTGTCGTCAACAAACACATTACTGTGCGTCCTGCTCAGAATCACGACATTCGTTTTGCTCTTGCACCTATATACTGTGAGTGTTTTGTCTCCATTTTCCAGTGCAAAAGATGAATATCGTGCTGAAGAAGTTTCACGAGCAATGGGGGTAATTCTCGCTTATTCAGAAGCATCGTCCCCACAATTGTGGTTTATTTCGCAGAAAGTTCATCTGCAAGTTTCACAGAAGTAAAAAAATTGTCAGTTGTGACATTGAGTCCGGAGTTTAGATGTGGTTGCAGTAATTTGAGAACTACACTTTCTCCAAGTTGTAAATTAGTTGGTCGTTCTTCATCCTTGCCCAGATAAGGATAACCATTCAAAACATATTTGGATTTTACATCAGTTGCTAGCCAGAATTTGATACCAAACTCGTCCTGTTTATTCGCCATATACTGAATAAATCTACATCTTGGTTTACAAGGCAACAATTGTTCATCAACGGTTATTTCTGATCCAGGAGTATAGCATAAATAACAGTTTTCCATTAGCTTGTACCAGGTTACAGAAGCGAGAGCAAATTTGTTAGTGGCGAGACGATCAGCTCTGGTGCTTCGGACATCTGAGAATCTGAGATACCGAATTATTTCACGGAACTGATTGCGTGACATTGTTTCTTTGAACACAGGTGGTCCTCAATTCTTGTTCCACAAATCATCTGCACAAAGTTTTGAATGGCCTAGTGCTCCTAGTGTCGTGTTTCTTATGAGGGTCAAAATGACCCAAGTTGGCTGTTTTAGGTATATCTGCGATTATTTGTTTAAATAATTAACGTAGAAATATGAAAACTTGGCATTGTATACTTGGAAACATTTTAGAAAAAGTAAAAAAAATATCAGCTTCGAAGCTCAGCTGTATGTTAAAAAAAACCGCGTAAAATTGGAAAAAAAAGGTCAAAATGACCCCAACGGCGCTTCTGGTGTTAATTAAAGCATGTGTTTTAAAACATAATTCAAGGCATGACAAAGCTTCAGCATAAACCTGATTCTTAGAAGCCCCTCCGTTTCTAGTCTAGCAGCTATATTATTATATTACAGATTTACATGAGATGATAACCATTGTAGATGGAGGAATGTGGAATGGAACAATGTCTTGAGTTTTCGACAACTCTAATACTTCTCCAACCAAGTAGGTATTAGATTACACTTTGGCAGTCCGCATTTCACTAGATATATGTCGATCTAAAACAAAGCCATATAAATAAAGCCCTATAAATAGCATTCAAAAGCCATATCAATAGCTATTATTTCACATCTGAAAACGAAAGACAAATTGTTATTTCCGCCTCTGAGAGATATCACCTTCCCGCGAAAGTTTAAGAACATCACCGCTACCAGGCTGTTCATATTCATTATTACTGCCATCTCTATATCTCACAACAGCCTCAACAGGTATTTTATTAGCCATTTCCAGTCATAAGTATTCAAGATGTAATCAGAATTAATAATCCTGTATGAAAAAACTCACCAGACTATGAGTCCATAAGAGTTGCGATAAGTTTTACAGAATTAAATTCGACAGAAGGTGGCCATACTTCGAATTCTTTATCGTTTCTCAGGGGACTGTTCCTTTTAATCTTTGATTTCTTCTCCTATCATTCAAAATGTTAAGAGTATGATGTTCATAACGAAAATTAGAGAGCTTGCTAAAATATATTGTAAGATTAAAGATACTTCTCAGCTTCAAGCATTGTAAATCGGATTGGTAGAGAAAAGGTTCCGCTGTAGTAGTCTTGGGAAGTCGCTTAACAAGGCGTGCTGCAGTCAGTTGTAACGTTTCCAATTTTAAAAAATTGGAAAATTCTTTAAAAATTTATATCCGAGGCTACATATAGGATTTGAAAAATTCATATTAGGATAATTCATATTAGAGAATCGGTCTAATAGATTTAAGAAGATTAAAACTGAGTGTTGATCACCAGCAAAATCCTGAATATTCAACATTAATTCGTTGATACTGAATTCGATATTGTCAATGTTCGGACCACTGAACAAAAGTTGAATATCGTCAGCAAGTAAGCCAATTATGAAATCACGAGTAATAACAAATTCCATTCCGGAAATGTATGATGCAATGTTGCTGGGACTAAATACAATGAAAATTTTATTTCGACAACTAGATTCAGCCATCTGCTCTGAATTTCTTCCTCCTTTCATAGAGGCGTGATGTTTTAAATTTTCATCGCACTTCTTCAATTTCAAGAGTTCACTTCATACCAGATTTTCGTGCAACTGTCCAGCTCTTCCAATACCTACGGGTTCTTCATGGCACTATAGCTTTGTGAGGTTTTCGCCTTTGGTTGACCTTCTACTTAAGAAATTTAAATGGAGACATAGTTTGAAACTACAATATCACACTCGTTATTTTACGACTAATGGTGGAAATGACTCTTTTCGAAGTGACACAGTAACAATGGAAGAAAACGTCACTCACATAGTTTCCAATATCTTGCCTGATTCTGACGATAATTTCCTTAAGAAAGACAAACATGAATACACTGAACGAAACTTAAACGATGACGAAGGACAAAATAAGACGGATCTTTCTGTCGACAAATATCTGCAACAACCAGAAACTGACCTATCGACAACGAAAGGTAAAGGGAATGTTCCAAATGATTATTAAGTTACCTCTCTGAACAGAAGAAATAATGTTATTTTTAAAGCAAAAGAAAGACATGCACCTCTAGTTCTTTCTCTGTATATCACTGGCATTTGAATTTTAGGATTTAGAAAATAGGTCTCATTACTGGCATTATTTTCAAATAAATCAAACTGCCACTCATGTTTTATTATCTGAGAATCATTCATTCTCTTCTCCACAACTACATTCCATGTTGGAAAAAATATCGTGTTCATCCTACAACTTTTTCGCGAATGCTGATCCTACTGGTCCTGTCCAGGCATATTCTTCTTTCCCGCCGATTTTCGCTATCTTTCTGTGTTGTGTGGAGCTATGGAACTATTCTTGAGAAACTATTGCGTTATTCTTCTTCTTTCTACTAATCCCTCTTATCTGAACAAGTTCAAATCCATGAGTTCATTTGCCTTCATAACTTCCAACACAAATTTATGTCTCTTGAGCAGATCTTCACGCACCAATGCAGTACCACTAAAGGGACCTTAGGCAGTACCTTGCCAATTTTCTACATTTGACGCATCAGGCTAAGAAAATACCTTGAAAACAACCAAGTGAGAGCTGTTTTATCCTACCTCTCGCAGGTGAAACCAAGAACAGTACCAGGACCTGCATTACTATACCATGAGTCTGTCGGAACTTGTCTGGAAGAATTCTTAATTAAAGTATGTCCTTTAAAGCATAGTTCAAGGCATGTCAAACCTTCAGCATAAACCTGAGGCTTGAAAGTCCCCTCCGTTTCTAGTCTAAGAGCTATATTGTTATATTACAGATTTACATGAGATGAAAACCACTGTAGATGGAGGAATATGGAATGCGACAAAATCTTGACTTTTCGATACCTCTAAATCATTTCAACTCTCTAATACTTTTCCAACTATGTAGGTATTAGATTACACTTCGGCTGTCCACATTTCCCTAGATAACTGTCGGTCTAAAACACAATCCAGACCCATATTAACAGCTATCAATTCACATCTGAAAACGAAACAGAATTTGTTATTTCCGCCCTTGAGAGATATTACCTGTCCGCGAAAATTTAATAAAATAACCGTTACTAGTCTGTTCATGTTCATTTTTACTGCGATCTGTATACATCCTAACAGCCTCAAAATGTATTCTATTAGCGATTGCAGTTTTAAGTATTCAAGACGTTATTAGGGTTTATTAGTTACGAACCCTCTCTGAAGAAACACACTAGGCAATGAGTCTGTAAGAGATGTGAGAGGTGTTAAAGAATTAAATTCAACAGAAGACTGTCATACATCCAATTTTTTAGAATTTCTCAGGGCACTGTTCTTTTTCATCTTTGATTTCTTCTCCTATCATTCAAAATGTTTGGAGTATGATGTTCTTCACAAAAACTAACGTTTCCAATTTTTGAAAAGTTTTATTCCTGCCTACGTGTAGGATTTGATAACCATATTAGACAATCGGTCTTATAAGACTGATACGTTCTCCTTAGGATATCAGGACTTGTGTTCCTCTTTACTTGCTTTGGAAACATTAACTGTCCTGACTCGGAACAGGGAGCTTACTAAAGGTATGTTCAATAAATTGTGAAGTAGACAATACACACAGGAAGGGTATACGAAATCCTTTATTTTTTCTACCTTTACAGAGATTTCCGGACTTCGGAATACAGAGACCAACCACTTGTGGTCTGAACGTAAGAATATAAAAATATTAACTAAAACTCTAACTAAACTAACTTTGGATTAATAAACAAGTGCCTAACTCCAAGATTGGCCGTTAATTAACAAAAAGCCGTATGTAGTACAGAGAGCTGCTAAAACTACGATACGTTTAAAATTATCAAGAGGATTAAACCTCTGGCCTTGAAGGCAACCAGGAAACGAGTAAAATTACTATGGCAAGCGGTCTGCTTCTATAAACTCCTTCCTCTCTCTTGCTTGGCAAAAAACCACAACTTAAGTACTTGGCGTTAGCAAGACAAATTTGCATAAATAAGTTAAAGCTTTTAATTCTGGCCGGAAGTAGAAAATAAGAAGTGATAGTAAAGATTTAAAATAAAATAAACTTTAGTAAAACTTAGGATCCTTACAAAAATCTTGTCGTCAGTTGCAGCCGAACGTAAAGTTCAAAATATTTACTCCCTTTCTAGCCTTACATAAAAGTCGATCAATGGGCTTATAACACGCGATTTCAGAGTCAAAGGCAAAACGAAGGATTTTGGAATTCCTGTCGGCTTGTAAGATGTGACCATTTAAGGAAATGTGTCGGACTCTAACAATATAGACGTGTTTTTGTTATAAACAACCCAGTAATAGAGTTAAGATAAATAAAATTGAACTTGTGATTACCCGGAACATCCTGAATTTGCAACATTAAATTGCTTATACTGGACTCGTTATTGTCAATGTTTGGACAGCTACACCAACGTAGAATGTCATCAGCAAGTAAACCAATTATGAAATCACGAATAATAACAAATTCCATAACTATAATACAAAGGTGCTGGCACTAAATAGAATGAAAGTTTTTTGCGACAACTACATCCCACCATCTCGGCTAAAATTCTTCTTCCTTTCATAGATGCGTGATGTTTTAAATTTGCATCGTACTCCTTTAATTTCAAGAGTTCATTTCATAGCAGAACTTTGTGCAACTGTCCAACTGTTCCTATACCTACGGGTTCTTCATGGCACTGGTGCTTTGTGGCCTTTTCGCCTTTCGTTGGCCTTGTACTTGAAGCTTCCTTGGCCTTGATTTGAGTGGTTTTGACGTCTGCTAAGTACTTGCTCTTCTCTCTGAATCCTTGAACCTCGTTTGGAGCCTTTCATGCTCTCTTTGACCTCTCCACCTCGTCTGTAGATTTTCTTTTGGAAATTATATCAAATATTGGATTTTTGCTCTATTTACTTCCCTGGCCAACATTTTTATTTCTCTAGACGGTTTCTTTAGACATAGTTGTAACTACTGCGGCCACCGTTTAGATAATTTGTTACATAATGGCAAATGAATTGTAAATATATCTCTATGAACGGGCTCTGTAATATTTTCCTGTGATCGAGAAGGGAATCATTTGGTCAGTAACCAACTGTTGACCGTTTACGGAAAAAAATACATTTGAACTCCGAAGTCAAATAGAAATTTACTTAAAATGAATCTGGAACAAGTTTCGCGGATACCCTTCGAAGAAATCCTAATTAACCACTTTTAGAAATGGCAAATTAGCCCAAAATATAAAGGCCAAACTAAATATCTCCCGATAAAAAAGTCTAGGACCAAACAGCCGATGACAAAATAACCCATAAATTTAGCGTAAGTCCAAGCCTTCAGAATTTGGTTCGGTGAATAAATTTTAGATTGTTTAGTATCTAAACATATGGCGGCGATATAAAAACAAGCCACGACCTCTCTGCATAAATCAGAAGTTATATGTTGCATGAAAATACATCATAAAGAAAACTTACGTGGACAACACACGACTTTCTAATACGGCCTATTAAATTTCACACATACATTTCTATACTACACTTTCCTCGATTTGCTGGAATTAATTTAAATGTTTCCTTGAGGCAAGTTAACAATCAAAACTATTAAATACACTGTTCCACTTTTCTCGAAAGGTGGTCAAAGGTCTTGGCATTTTTTATTTATAATAAACAGAGTAAATTTCACTGGGATAAAAATACAGATACTGCGAGACTGCATAAAAATCTAGACATTTCAGAAGTTTTGAAAACATTTTCCTGATTTCTTAGAATTTTCAATTCAGCCCTGATTTACTACTTGATGAATAGAGTTATTAGCTTTGGCAAAAATGATAGAATGCAAAGACAGCTAACATTACTTATTGGAAATGTGTTAAGAACTGTATTCCATTTACCGAAAAAAACACCTAATTTATAGAGTAAAAAAAAAAAAAAACGTTTGGACATCATCACGTTTTGGACATATCCTATTTTTACAAAATACCGTTCTAATGAGATAGCTGTTTAAGATTCTGATAAAACGGTTTATTAAATTTTCAAGGAGCCTTAAAATGTATATTTTATTATTCAGTGACAGAGTAAAATATACAGTCACTCTTTTAAATTTCTCTTTTTTTTTAATTTTGATAAATATTTATGAAAGAGATTTTTTATTTGCGTTGTCTTGAAAAACATCGTAAAGTATTACATCAACGAATGTGAAATGTGTTTATACTCTAACTATAAAATTCTAAAAGCGCTTTGTAAATTTTCATTTCGCGGTTACAGGTATAATTCCGGATTTATGTACTTCTGCACCGAAAATTTTCGTATAGCAGTAACATATTAAGAAAAGGACATTAAAATATTAATTAATTATTATTATATATAAAAGGCTGCAACAAACCAAAGGGGCTTGTTTATGAAGTTTCAAATTTTTACAACTCTAGCTTTTTGCATTGTTAAAGAATTCTTGGAATGAAAGAGATCAATATTGTTGGATCAATATTGTTAAAATAAAGATTTATTTTCTTTCTGGAGTGAACTGCTTTCAGAAAGTGTTTTAATTTGCTAATTTAAAGCTTTATAGAAAAGCGATTTGATAATTAGAAACTGTGTTAGGTGGTGAGAGAGAGCCGTAAAACGGCGATTGCTGTGCATAATGCATGGACTGAAAAGTAAAATAATTTTCGTATATTTTTTCTTGATACCAACAGCGATTGTGGTTTTCGTGCCAACGAATGCTTTGGCTCCCAGCGTTTTTAACTGTCTTGGATTGAAGGCAAGTTGTATGCTTATACTGTTTTATATGGCAATGTTTTATGTATTTATTTATGCAAATAGAAGTAATAAAACTTATACATATAATTTTAAACACAATGAAAATAGGAATTTTGATGCAACACACAATATTCTGGATATATCAATGTTGCCAACTAAGAAACGTATTAGACGAGAAAACGATATTCTTCTTAGTAACATTTCTACGGAATGTGATGTATATTATCAAGATAGAAAAATCTCACAAGAAATTTCTGCTGTTAAGGAAAATGAAGACAATTTTGGTAAAATACTCCGCGGGAACGAAATGAAAAGTGATGAAAGTGCAAAAGTAATTAATGTCGATTCAAATGATAGCATTAGAAGCTTTTTGATAGAAACAAGAGAAACACTTGTAGGCCGATATCCAGAAATTTCGGATGAAAAGAAATCTCGTATCCAATGTAGGATTCCATTGGGGTATAAGGAGATAAGCATGAGCCCAATCTGCATTACTAAAATGAACCAGAAAGATGACATTAATTTAATAGATCTATGGACAGAATGTGATACAACTCTTTTCTCTGCAAACAGTGAAATTCCTCCAAACAGCAAGATTGGATGTTCTCAAAAAAGCGTATTAACAACAATTAAAGAAGACATTACACGTGAAATCTACAATGATCTACCGGACTTTAATGAAAATGTTATCAATGGCGAAGGATTGGAAAGTAATTCATTTCTTGGATCTGACTATACTGAATCGCAAGAAGTCGCTGATATAGATGCTGAAAACTGTGAAGTACCAAACAATCAAGACGCACAAAATGAAACATCCACTGAGAGTGAATCTGATAGCACAGGCGAGAATTCCCTTGAGAAATGTGAGAAGAGCATCAACACAAATAGTGGAGATACACACAATCATATTTCTAGTAATTTAACCGATCTATCGACAGATAACGTTAGAATGGATTCCTGTGACACTAGTCATTTTACGACTAATAGTGGAATTGACCCTTTTCGAAGTGGCACAGTAACAATGGAAGAAAACGTCAATCACGTAATTTCCAATATATTGCCAAAATCTGGCGATAATGTCCTTAACAATGAAAAACATGAATACACTGAACGAAACTTAAACGAAAACGACGAACAAAATAAGACGGATCTTTCTGTCGACAAATATCTGGAACAACGAGAAACTCACCTAGCGACAATGAAACGTAAAGGAAATGTTGCAAATGATTATTATGTTTCTTCTCAGAACAGAAGAAATAATGTCATTTTTAAAGCACTAGAAGGACACGCACCTATACTTATTTCTCTGTATATCACTGGCATTTGTGCTGGATACTGCATTGGAAGCTTGTTGAAGAAATGAAATGACTTTTAAACTACCATTTTTATGTACATAAAATACGTCTCATTAATACATTCAAAGAGAAAGAAAACCAAATTAAAGAAAATAAACTTTTTAAAACATACGTATTGACGGAAAGTTTTAACTTTTAATGTAGTTTTCTCAAATATATTAGAATTGTTTTCTCAAAATTAGAAAGAGTTCGGAATAAATGCATTTATTAATACTTGTTCGAGAATGTTATTTACGTATTTGTGTACCTTGCTCAATAGAACATAAAATTACATTTCATTTAAATTTGTCTTTCATAAAAAAGTAGATGCATATAAGGTTTACACTATTTCTCATTAAATTCACAACTTTCTTCTCATTTTACAGAAAGAAACGTTTTGGTCAAGAATAAGTATAAAATATGTGAAATACAAAGTTAGAAATATATGAGGAAAAATGGCTAATATTTTAAGTGCTAATTTAAATAGAATTATGTTATGTTTAGGAAAACGGATTTCAAACTTAGCGGATCTTATTTTCAAATTTCAAACGGATTCAAATTTAAATTTATTTTAATTTCTAAGTTAAACTTATTTAACCCTATTATTAAGATTTAAGCGAAGTTTCGATAAATGTGTGCATTAAATACTTAGAAGGTTTTAAATAACCTATTTATTAGAGCTTAAGAAAATGTACAGATTGCGGCTTCAAATTTAATTCTTCGCCATTTGTATGATTTAAATAAAAGAAATATAAATTAAGAAATTTAAATGGAGACATAGTTTGAGACTACACTATAACATTAGCAAAGGCAATGCAAATATGCGTACATTTCGTGCCATTATTTTCAAAAGCACTCGTGTTTTATTATCTGATATTACTTTATCCTGTTCTCCACAACTACATTAAATGATGGAAAAAAATACCGTGTTCATCCAACACCTTTTTCGCGAATGGTGATCATAGTGGTCCTGTCCAGGCATATTCTTCTCTGCCGTTCCATGTCTGATCCGCACCGATTTTTCGCTATATTTCAGTGTTTCGTGGAGCTATGGAACTATTCTTGTTAAAATGTTGTCTTATTCTTCTTCTTCCTACTAACCCTTCTTATCAGAATAAGATCAAATGCATGAGTTCATTCGCCTTGATAACTTCCAGTAAGAAATTATGTCTCTTCAGCAAATCTTCACGCACCAATGCAGCACCATTAAGGGGACCTTATGCAGTAGCTTGATGGTTTTTTACATTTGACGCAAGTTGGAGATATTTTAGTACTACGGAAATACCTCAGGCAAAGAAAATACCCCGAAAACAACCGAGTAAGAGCTGTTTTGTCGTACCTCTCACAGATGAAATCAAGAACAGTACCAAGACCTGCACTACGATACTGTATAGTAATACTACAAAACTGTGGGAACTTGTCTAGAAGAATTTTTAACGCTAGAACAGCCGAATTTCAGACTAACCGAAAACCGCCATTAGGGGTCAATTTGACCCTCATAAGAAATGTAAGTAGAAACACAGCAAATGATTGAAATGATGCTGAAATGACCACGTAAAAGAGTTTTTAGAGGTTTTTATTTATTTTATATACTTTAGAATTTTTTTTCGTGCAATTAGCGCGAATTAGCACATATCTTTCAATGTAAGATTACAAAAACAAAAACAAAATCTTTGAAAAACTAACAAAAGATACAAATGCAAAAAGAGGAAAATGGAACATATGCAAAAAATTACAAAAAAACATAAATTGGGAATAAACACGCAATGTTTTCCAAAGTTTGTTATACATTACCGCAGGTGATACAATATGAACGCTTGACAGTGACAGCAACACATTTACCACAAATTGGTTTCTGGCATCCCTTACAGCTGACAACAGTCTTGTTTTGTCCCTTGCAACTTTAAAATGCACATTTCTTTCCTTTAAGTGTCTGTATTTGAGCAATTGGGGGGCATCTGTTGCGTAGTGCACCAACTCGTAGTTCTTCCACGAGTGCAAGAATAAATTATCGACGTGAAATAGAGGTGCCCAAGGATTCTTTGAATATAATCCAAGCACTGAGTTCAGCAATGTCAAGGACGTTGTAAAAAACATGTACAGGCCAGTAGTAGGCAGAGTAATTCGTGCGGCGGAAGTGACGTCACAGAAAAGGGGCGTGGCCTAGACAGCCGCCATATTGGATCACGTGACTGCCATCCACCATTTTGAACCACGTGGTTTTCGTCCGCCATTTTGGAACACGTGGTCTTTCATCCTCCATCTTGAATGACTCACCCTCTTCCTCCCACCATGCTCTTATCTGGCCGCCATGTTGGATCACATGATCGTCGTCCGCCATTTTGAATCACGGGTCGACGTCCGCCATTTTGGAACACGTGGACTTTCATCCTCCATCTTGAATGACTCCCGCCATGTTGGATTATTTTTTAATCTAATTTTCTTTCTAATTACTTATTAAATTAATTAATGTTTTATTTAATTTAAATTATTTATTCCATAACGAAATATCCTGTATATCCGTTACCGATCATAGAAGAAATTTTAAGGAACATAAAATCAACCAAATTTATGACGACTTTAGACTTAACGACTGGTTATTTTCAAATAGGGGTGAGGCCTGAGGACGTGCCTAAGACTGCTTTTATAACCAAGTCTGGCACTTATGCATTTTTGCGTATGCCGTTTGGCCTTTCAGGGGCCCCAGCAACATTTCAGCGATGCATGGACATTGTGTTAAGACCTGTTCTTGGAAAGTCCACATTTATCTATTTAGACGATATCATTATTACTAGTGATAATCTAGACCAACATGTACAGGATTTAAGACAGGTGTTTTCTTTATTAAATGAGGCCGGTCTAAAAGTTAATGTCGAAAAGTGCAAATTTGCAGCCCCTGAATTAAAATATTTAGGTTACAAAATATCGCAAAAAGGGATCGAGACAGATGAATCAAAAATAATCGCTGTACAAAAGTATCCGACTCCAAACACCGCAAAGAAGCTCTCTTCTTTTCTAGGACTTTGTTCATATTATAGGTCCTTTATAAAAGATTTTGCGGCTATCGCTGAGCCATTGTTAAAATTAAAAAGGAAAAAGGCAAGATTCTCGTGGACGGCCGAAGCCAATAGTGCTTTCGAAAAATTAAAACAAGCATTAACGCAAGCCCCTGTGTTGAAATTTCCTGAAAAGGATGAAAATTTAGAAATTTCAGCGGATGCTTCGGATTATGCGGTAGGAGCGGTACTTTCGCAAAATCAGCAGCCCGTGGGATTTTTTAGCCGAACTTTAAATCAAACACAAAGAAACTATTCTGCGACCGAGAGAGAGGCACTTGCAGTTCTGTTAGCAGTGCAAAAGTTCCGAGTCTATTTTGGAAAGGCGCCGATAACAGTATACTCTGATCATGCGGCGGTAACTAGATTGTACTCAGGGAAAAATTTATCCCCAAGGTTAATAAGATGGGCACTCAAGCTGCAAGAATATAATCTGGTAATCAAGCATACCCCCGGAAAGGAAAATATCGTAGCAGATGCCCTATCACGAATTAAATTAGATGAACAGGGTAATACCGTGAAAGTTGCAATGCTTACAGCGTGTACAATAAACTCCCGAGAAACTGTAATAACAGAACTGGGTAAGGATCCTGAGTTTGGAAGTATTTATGAGTATTTGAAGGATCCTGAAAATTTTAGCCACCAAGATATTGTGGCGATAAGAAATAGGTCGGCCCATTACGAACTAATAGATGGTCTATTATTTTATACAAAAACTACGAATTCCAACAACGAATTTCGACCTGTTATCCCAGCTAGTCTTAGATTAAATATCCTGCAAGAGCTCCATGACAGCCCTTTAGCTTCTCATGCTGGTATTCGAATAACTATCCAACGCGTACGCGAGGCAGTCTACTTTCCTGAACTGCAAAAGTTAACAAGGGCGTATGTCCAGTCCTGCCCAACATGTCAAGCAGTTAATTATATTAATTTCCGCCCGGCCGGGTTTCTAAATAGTATTAAATCCGAATTTCCAAATGAAATAATTGGCATCGATTTATTGGGCCCTTTCCCAAAAAGTCAGTTAAATAAAAGTCGCTATCTCCTTGTTATGGTTGATCATTTTAGTAAATGGACCGAAATTGTTCCCTTAAAACGAGCCTCCGCGAAATTAGTTACCGATTCTATTTTAAATAAATATATTTTAAAATACGGGGCGCCCCTAAAAGTTATATCGGATAATGATCCTCAATTTGTAAGTAATATATTTGATGACATGTGCCAAAAACTGGGCATACGTCATTTAAAAATGGTCCCGTATCGGCCGCAATAAAATATAGCGGAACGGGTCAACAGAAATATAGTGAAAATTATCCGTAGTTATGTTAAAAATTTTCATAAAAGCTGGGATAACTATGTCAATGAATTTGCTTTCGCCCTTAGGACCGCAAAACATGATACAACGGGAAAAACTCCTGCTGAGTTATTTCTAGGCAGAAAGATTATAACACCGTTAGATAAATTATTTTACGTGCAACAAAGAGCCCCAGAATTTAAAATGGGTAATATAGAAAAACTAATAAAAGAAGCAAAAAAGCATACGGAAGTAGCACAAAGAAAACAGAAGTTGTATTATGATTTGAAACGACGGGGAGTAACTTATAAAGTAGGGGATGAAGTTTTAAAAATTAAGCATTCACTTTCTTCAGCACCAGAAGATAAAACTGCCAAATTTTTTCCACGATTTGAAGGACCATATGTTATAGAAAAAATAACTCACGCTGTTGTATGGTTAAAAGCCAAAAATGGTGAAACCTGTTCCGCAAACATTGATCAAATTAAGCCCTACTTCGATCGTAATAAAATGCAAATCTTTTCAGATCTTTTGCAGGATCCGGCACGGCAGACACCGCAGGTACAAGTTCCAGAGGTGGGAAAACGACAAGTACAAGGGCAAGCCAATGAGAGACAGAAACAAGTGAAAAGAAAATTGCCCCGCGGAAAGATTGAATGTAACAAGAAAAAGAAGCCGTTCCACCGTCCAGAAAACAGAGTTCACGAACACCCCCAGAATGAAGAACGGAGAAGGACGACGTATGTGAAGAGGACCAGGAGAAATGACGGCAACTATAACTCGGCTTTAAAACGGAAGATCGACTCATCCGACAGAACTCTCCGCAGCAAAAGTCGCCGAACTGCGGAAGGGTTATCAGCGGCGGAGGAAAAAGTACAAGAAAAATTTGAACGGCCAACAACGAGGTCCAAGCAGGATCACGACAGAAGTTTCCCGGTTCCGCCAAGACCAGCTGCCTTCAAACGGCCAAGACCACAAGCAGAGGAGAAAAGGAAGGTGTTCAAGGGTGGCCGAACGGGTGAAAAACGGAAGCTTCCAGAGGAAAGCACTGAAGGGCGAGCCCGTACAAGAAGGAGGATAAACCAAGCTACTATCTGCACTACCTTTAAAGACTGGGCCCAGAAAAAGATGTCCGAATATTACAAAGATAAGTAAAATTTTATGTTACTTTGCAAACTTAAGTTAATCTTTCATTCTTACTGCAAGTGGCAGATTTCAAGAAGTTTTACCTCATGCGAGGTCTACCTTTATCGCCAAAAGGGCGAGAAATGAGTTGTGACCGATTTTCGTATTATGTTTTTAAATTACTCGTGCGTAAAACTAAAGTTGATGTATAATAGCGTTGTGTAAAGACTTAAATATTGTAAAAAGTTATTGTATAAATTTTATTTAAAACATTCTAGCAAGAGAGAAGTTTTAGTCTGAAAGACTTTTTGAAATGTAGTATTATTTCAATGTAGAAAGAATTGGCACTTGCTTTGAAAAGAATAGAAGTTAACAATGTACTACTAATGTATGTTTTCAAATCTGTAAAATTAACGGCATGTTGATATGTTCTGTTATTTTAAATGTTAAGAAATACCGTGATATGGTAAAAGTGAAAGTAATGTTAAAAATTTGTTATTCGTGTGACTGTAAAGATTAAATCATGGCGAATATGTGGTAAAGGTTGAATGATGTAGTTAGGCTCTCTGACGCTACACTTTAGAGTTAGCCACTTTTAGAATAGTACCTCAGGGTTTAGAGTTGAAAGTAGGGTGTGTTAAGAGGTCTCGTTATGTTGAATTTTAACACGTTAGTGTTTTGATTGTAGGAGGAAGTGTGGCACACGTAGACAGAAACACATTCGTGTTTGGTGTTCTTTTACAACACATGTCAGAGAGCACGGGGAGAGATAATTAAAATAGTCATGAATGAAATAAGAATGTTAAGAGAAGTAGATTCTATATGTTATTTGCAATGTCATTGTGTAACATTTCATTAAACTAGTTTTCCTTCCAGATCTCTGGAAGGAACCAGAATTGAATAAAGCTCCTGTTTAGATGCAGTACAGATGAAAAAAAGATTGTTGTATATCCTGGGAGCTGCTATTGTAACAAATTTCTTTCTTTTAAATTTTCTAGTTTCTAGCGAAGTTGTGTTTGTAAAAGGTTGGCCTCGCGTTAGATTCTAGAGCTAAAAGTTTTCAACAAGGTCGTTTTAGACCTCAGTTTCAAACTAATTAACTCTGGCGGGAAGTATGTAAGGATCTTAAGTTTTACTAACGTTTATTTTATTTTAAATCTTTACTATCACTTCTTATTTTCTACTTCCGGCCAGAATTATAAGCGTTAAGGATTTTATGCAAAGTTTGTCTGGCGAACGCCAAGTATTTAAATGTGGCCTTTTTGCCAAGCGAAGGGAGGAAGCAGTGAGTTCGAAGCAGGCCGCTTACCTTAGAAGTTACGCAGTTGCTATTTGCCTTCCAGGCCAGAGGTTTTAATCCTCTTGATAAATTAAACGTATTGTAGTGTTCACAGTCTCTGTGCTACATTAGCTTCCTGTTATTATAAGGCCAATCTTCCACGTGTATTATTCTAAAGTTAAATTAGAGTTTAGTTTTATTTTTATACTTTTTTACGTTAGACCCCCAGTGGAGGGTCAGTGTATTCCGAAGTACCGAAGTTATTGTATATAGAGAAAAATAAAGGGTTTTGTATACCCTTCGTCTGTATCCTGTCTACTTACCACAATTAGTGAACATAGCTTTAGTAAGCCCTCTGTTCCGAGTCAGGTCCTTGTATGTTCCCGAAGAAGGTTAGAAGGAACATTGAACCTGATACACCAACGTAGAATGTCATCAGCAAGTAAACCAATTATGAAATCACGAATAATAACAAATTCCATAAGTATAATACAAAGGTGCTGGCACTAAATAGAATGAAAGTTTTTTGCGACAACTACATCCCACCATCTCGGCTAAAATTCTTCTTCCTTTCATAGATGCGTGATGTTTTAAATTTGCATCGTACTCCTTTAATTTCAAGAGTTCATTTCATAGCAGAATTTTGTGCAACTGTCCAACTGTTCCTATACCTACGGGTTCTTCATGGCACTGTTGCTTTGTGGCATTTTCGCCTTTCGTTGGCCTTGTACTTGAAGCTTCCTTGGCCTTGATTTGAGTGGTTTTGTCGTCTGCTAAGTACTTGCTCTTCTCTCTGAATCCTTGAACCTCGTTTGGAGCCTTTCATGCTCTCTTTGACCTCTCCACCTCGTCTGTAGATTTTCTTTTGGAAATTATATCAAATGTTGGATTTTTTCTCTATTTACTTCCCTGGCCAACATTTTTATTTCTCTAGAGGGTTTCTACAGACATAGTTGTAACTACTGCGGCTACCGTTTAGATAATTTGTTACATAATGGCAAATGAATTGTAAATATATCTCTATGAACGGGCTCTGTAATATTTTCCTGTGATCGAGAAGGGAATCATTTCGTCAGTAACCAACTGTTGACCGTTTACGGAAAAAAATACATTTGAACTCCGAAGTCAAATAGAAATTTACTTAAAATGGATCTGGAACTAGTTTCACGGATGCCCTTCGAATAAATCCTAATTAACCACTTTTAGAAATGGCAAAGTAGCCCAAAATATAAAGGCCAAACTAAATATCCCCGATAAAAAAGTCTAGGACCAAACAGCCGATGACAAAATAACCCATAAATTTAGCGTAAGTCCAAGCCTTCAGAATTTGGTTCGGTGAATAAATTTTAGATTGTTTAGTATCTAAACATATGCCGGCGATATATAAACGTGCCACGACCTCTCTGCATAAATCAGAAGATATATGTTGCATGAAAATACATCATAAAGAAAACTTACGTGGACAACACACGACTTTCTAATACGGCCTATTAAATTTTACACATACTTTGCTATACTACACTTTCCTCGATTTGCTGGAATTAATTTAAATGTTTCCTTGAGGCAAGTTAACAATCAAAACTATTAAATACACTGTTCCACTTTTCTCGAAAGGTGGTCAAAGGTCTTGGCATTTTTTATTTATATTAAACAGAGTAAATTTCACTCGGATAAAAATACAGATACTGCGAGACTGCATAAAAATCTAGACATTTCAGAAGTTTTGAAAACATTTTCCTGATTTCTTAGAATTTTCAATTCAGCCCTGATTTACTACTTGATGAATAGAGTTATTAGCTTTGGTAAAAATGATAGAATGCAAAGACAGCTAACATTACTTATTGGAAATGTGTTAAGAACTTTATTCCATTTACAGAAAAAAACACCAAATTTATTGTGTAAAAAAAAAAAACGTTTTATCTTAAAAGAGTGAAGTGATATTAGTTACACATCACGTTTTGGATATATCCTATTTTTACAAAATACCGTTCTAATGAGATAGCTGTTTAAGATTCTGATAAAACGGTTTATTAAATTTTCAAGGAGCCTTAAAATAAATATTTTATTATTCAGTGACAGAGTAAAATATACAGTCACACTTTTAAATTTCTCTCTTTTTTTAAATTTTGATAAATATTTATGAAAGAGATTTTTTATTTGCGTTGTCTTGAAAAACATCGTAAAGTATTACATCAACGAATGTGAAATGTGTTTATACTCTAACTATAAAATTCTAAAAGAGCTTTGTAAATTTTCATTTCGCGGTTACAGGTATAATTCCGGATTTATGTCCTTGTGCACCGAAAATTTTCGTATAGCAGTAACATATTAAGAAAAGGACATTAAAATATTAATTAATTATTATTATACATAAAAGGCTGCAACAAACCAAAGGGGCCTGTTTATAAAGTTTCCAGTTTTTACAACAAGTCTAGCTTTTTGCATTGTTAAAGAATTCTTGGAATGAAAGGGATCAATATTGTTGGATCAATATTGTTAAAATAAAGATTTATTTTCTTTCTGGAGTGAACTGCTTTCAGAAAGTGTTTTAATTTGCTAATTTAAAGCTTTATAGAAAAGCGATTTGATAATTAGAAACTGTGTTAGGTGGTGAGAGAGAGCCGTAAAACGGCGATTACTGTGCATAATGCATGGACTGAAAAGTAAAATAATTTTCGTATATTTTTTCTTGATACCAACAGCGATTGTGGTTTTCGTGCCAACGAATGCTTTGGCTCCCAGCGTTTTTAACTATCTTGGATTGAAGGCAAGTTGTATGCTTATATTGTTTTATATGGCAATGTTTTATGTATTTATTTATGCAAATAGAAGTAATAAAACTTATACATATAATTTTAAACACAATGAAAATAGGAATTTTGATGCAACACACAATATTCTGGATATATCAATGTTGCCAACTAAGAAACGTATTAGACGAGAAAACGATATTCTTCTTAGTAACATTTCTACGGAATGTGATGTATATTATCAAGATAGAAAAATCTCACAAGAAATTTCTGCTGTTAAGGAAAATGAAGACAATTTTCGTAGAATACTCCGCGGGAACGAAATGAAAACTGATGAAAGTGCAAAAGTAATTAATGTCGATTCAAATGATAGCATTAGAAGCTTTTTGATAGAAACAAGAGAAACACTTGTAGACCGATATCCAGAAATTTCGGATGAAAAGAAATCTCGTATCCAATGTAGGATTCCATTGGGGTATAAGGAGATAAGCATGAGCCCAATCTGCATTACTAAAATGAACCAGCAAGATGACATTAATTTAATAGATCTATGGACAGAATGTGATACAACTCTTTTCTCTGCAAACAGTGAAATTCCTCCAAACAGCAAGATTGGATGTTCTGAAAAAAGCGTATTAACAACGATTAAAGAAGACATTACACGTGAAATCTACAATGATCTACCGGACTTTAATGAAAATGTTATCAATGGCGAAGGATTGAAAAGTAATTCATTTCTTGGATCTGACTATACTGAATCGCAAGAAGTCGCTGATATAGATGCTGAAAACTGTGAAGTACCAAATAATCAAGACGCACAAAATGAAACATCCACTGAGAGTGAATCTGATAGCACAGGCGAGAATTCCCTTGAGAAATGTGAGAAGAGCATCAACACAAATAGTGGAGATACACACAATCAAATTTCTAGTAATTTAGCCGATCTATCGACAGATAACGTTAGAATGGATTCCTGTGACACTAGTCATTTTACGACTAATAGTGGAATTGACCCTTTTCGAAGTGGCACAGTAACAATGGAAGAAAACGTCAATCACGTAATTTCCAATATATTGCCAAATTCTGGCGATAATGTCCTTAACAATGAAAAACATGAATACACTGAACGAAACTTAAACGAAAACGACGAACAAAATAAGACGGATCTTTCTGTCGACAAATATCTGGAACAACGAGAAACTCACCTAGCGACAATGAAACGTAAAGGAAATGTTGCAAATGATTATTATGTTTCTTCTCAGAACAGAAGAAATAATGTCATTTTTAAAGCACTAGAAGGACACGCACCTGTACTTATTTCTCTGTATATCACTGGCATTTGTGCTGGATACTGCATTGGAAGCTTGTTGAAGAAATGAAATGACATTTAAACTACCATTTTTATGTACATAAAATACGTCTCATTAATACATTCAAAGAGAAAGAAAACCAAATTAAAGAAAATAAACTTTTAAAACATACGTATTGACGGAAAGTTTTAACTTTTAATGTAGTTTTCTCAAATATATTAGAATTGTTTTCTCAAAATTAGAAAGAGTTCGGAATAAATGCATTTATTAATACTTGTTCGAGAATGTTATTTACGTATTTGTGTACCTTGCTCAATAGAACATAAAATTACATTTCATTTAAATTTGTCTTTCATAAAAAAGTAGATGCATATAAGGTTTACACTATTTCTCATTAAATTCACAACTTTCTTCTCATTTTACAGAAAGAAACGTTTTGGTCAAGAATAAGTATAAAATATGTGAAATACAAAGTTAGAAATATATGAGGAAAAATGGCTAATATTTTAAGTGCTAATTTAAATAGAATTATGTTATGTTTAGGAAAACGGATTTCAAACTTAGCGGATCTTATTTTCAAATTTCAAACGGATTCAAATTTAAATTTATTTTAATTTCTAAGTTAAACGTATTTAACCCTATTATTAAGATTTAAGCGAAGTTTCGATAAATGTGTGCATTAAATACTTAGAAGGTTTTAAATAACCTATTTATTAGAGCTTAAGAAAATGTACAGATTGCGGCTTCAAATTTAATTCTCCGCCATTTGTATGATTTAAATAAAAGAAATATAAATTAAGAAATTTAAATGGAGACATAGTTTGAGACTACACTATAACATTAGCAAAGGCAATGCAAATATGCGTACATTTCGTGCCATTATTTTCAAAAGCACTCGTGTTTTATTATCTGATATTACTTTATCCTGTTCTCCACAACTACATTAAATGATGGAAAAAAATACTGTGTTCATCCAACACCTTTTTCGCGAATGGTGATCATAGTGGTCCTGTCCAGGCATATTCTTCTCTGCCGTTCCATGTCTGATCCGCACCGATTTTTCGCTATATTTCAGTGTTTCGTGGAGCTATGGAACTATTCTTGATAAAATGTTGTCTTATTCTTGTTCTTCCTACTAACCCTTCTTATCAGAATAAGATCAAATGCATGAGTTCATTCGCCTTCATAACTTCCAATACGAAATTATGTCTCTTCAGCAGATCTTCACGCACCAATGCAGCACCATTAAGGGGACCTTATGCAGTAGCTTGATGGTTTTTTACATTTGACGCAAGTTGGAGATATTTTAGTACTACGGAAATACCTCAGGCAAAGAAAATACCCCGAAAACAACCGAGTAAGAGCTGTTTTGTCCTACCTCTCACAGATGAAACCAAGAACAGTACCGAGACCAGACTACGATACTGTATAATAATACTACAAAACTGTGGGAACTTGTCTAGAAGCATTTTTAACGCTAGAACAGCCGAATTTCAGACTAACCGAAAACCGCCATTAGGGGTCAATTTGACCCTCATAAGAAATGTAAGTAGAAACACAGCAAATGATTGAAATGATGCTGAAATGACCACGTAAAAGAGTTTTTAGAGGTTTTTATTTATTTTATATACTTTAGAATTTTTTTTCGTGCAATTAGCGCGAATTAGCACATATCTTTCAATGTAAGATTACAAAAACAAAAACAAAATCTTTGAAAAACAAACAAAAGATACAAATGCAAAAAGAGGAAAATAGAACATATGCAAAAAATTACAAAAAAACATAAATTGGGAATAAACAGGCAATGTTTTCCAAAGTTTGTTATACATTACCGCAGGTGATACAATATGAACGCTTGACAGTGACAGCAACACATTTACCACAAATTGGTTTCTGGCATCCCTTACAGCTGACAACAGTCTTGTTTTGTCCCTTGCAACTTTAAAATGCACATTTCTTTCCTTTAAGTGTCTGTATTTGAGCAATTGGGGGGCATCTGTAGCGTAGTGCACCAACTCGTAGTTCTTCCACGAGCGCAAGAATAAATTCTGGACGTGAAATAGAGGTGCCCAAGGATCCTTTGAATATAATCCAAGCATTGAGTTCAGCAATGTCAAGGACGTTGTAAAAAACATGTACAGGCCAATAGTAGGCAGAGTAATTCGTGCGGCGGAAGTGACGTCACAGAAAAGGGGCGTGGCCTAGACACGCCGCCATATTGGATCACGTGAGTGCCATCCACCATTTTGAACCACGTGGTCTTTCATCCTCCATCTTGAATGACTCACCCTCTTCCTCCCACCATGCTCTTATCTGGCCGCCATGTTGGATCACGTGATCGTCGTCCGCCATTTTTGAATCACGGGTCGACGTCCGCCATTTTGGAACACGTGGTCTTTCATCCTCCATCTTGAATGACTCCCGCCATGTTGGATTCTTTTTTAATGTAATTTTCTTTCTAATTACTTGTTAAATTAATTAATGTTTTATTTAATTTAAATTATTTACTGAATTATCTTCGAATAGCCGCCATTTTGAATCACGTGGTCTTATTTTTCTTGCTGGAGAGCGCAGATTCAAAAATCACCAGCCAGGCCCGAACCCGCTATGTCGGGATCTGCAGCCACGCACTTTAACCGCTGAGCCACGGTTTACTTAGCAACGAGGTATAAAAATGGGTACTTCTAAAAAAATGACAAAGCGTTCAACGTGTGTTTCACATCCCTTTTTATTTATTTTTTTCTTTTTCTATGTGTTAATTTATTTTTGTTCATTTGGAGTTTTAATTTTTCTTAATGAATATTTTTAAATTCGAAAATTAATTATTTATTTTCAATACATTTTTCTAATTGGGTGATTTCATTTCTAATGGGAAGAATGTTTCAAAATCATTTTATTATTTGCAGCGAATGAGTTAAAAACGGTATTTTTTAAAACATTATTGGATTTTCTTAAATACATGTTGCTGCTGGCGCCATCTATTGTACATAACATCTACTAAAGTTAACAGGATGGTTAAAAAAATGAAGATGTAATATATATTTTCTTTCCACGGGAAATCGAACCCGCTGTCCCCGCAAAAATGAATAAAAAGGAATTGAGGGGGACCGCATCCAGTACATTAGGCGATACCCCACAATTCCTTGGTTGAAATGGTTCTTAATTATGTACATAAGGTTTGAAACGCCATCTTTGTTTGAACGCCATTTTACTCTGAATCCGCCATTTTGAAAGATTTGCTTTGGGAAGGATGACATCACCCATATCATGTTTGTGCATGACTTTGTTCGAAAATGGCGTCTGCCTTTTCACTCCTCCTTTGGGTAGACATCCGCATAGGCGAACGAATACGTTTCTGTGGACCAATCAGAAAGCTTAAAAATGATATCATGGTCTCTTAGCCTAGTAGAGTAATGGAAATTCACTCGTGTTGTATGCTGCATAAACTTACCTACATTTCTCTGTCTTTGAAATTTTAAGCTGGAATTTACATGCATATAACTTCACTAGATAATATTTTCTGTAACTTTAAACCAATATACACAATGCTCATTCTATATAGTTTAACTGGAATACTACATTTCTTTCTTTTTTACTACTAAGTTGGAGATACTCCGAACTTTTCCTTCTAGTGTATTGTACTAACTATTAATGACTGTATTAACTTTTTGGCCAACTATACAAAACTTTGTTGATTCCCTTTTACACGTCTTACTTTTATTCAAAGGATTAACCAAACTATGTCTGACAAATGTAATTTTTACACTTTCCATTTACACATTTACCCTTATATTTAACTTATAAAACATATTCATGCTGTGTTTCTGATTCCTTTTTCCCATAATAAATACAGACTTACACATGTTTCTTTATTGTAAGACCTACTGACTTTAAATAAATCTTATAAGGAGCAATAAATTTTCATGGTATGAATTTACTCAAACCAATGCATGGAACATTTCTACCCAGTTAAGTTTAGATACATACCAATAGTACTTCATTTCTTCTTATTTTACTCTACAGACATTTATACATATATATTCAGAATACTCCCTTTTATTCAGTAAGATTCATTTATACTACTAACACAAATTTTGCTAACTCTTTGAAATATTTTACAAAAATATCTTGTATTTTCTTGCACACATCCTACTTAAATCACCAAACATACACTGAACCTTAATTTTTCCTTCATGTGAAAACGTCATTCGGATTCTTAATATGATTCCACCATTTACCGCAGAACTTTATAAACACTACTCTATTTGAACTTATCACAGCCTTACTCTCTTAACAAGGTACAGAAGATTGAATTATATTTTAACTACAGAGAAGAATATCCACATTGTAACATATTATTTTAAATTTGAATTATAGTCACATTTTGTGAAGGAGAACTTAAAGTCTATAATACACATGGAATTAATATTCAGCCATGGAAATGAAACTTTATCGCCTTTTTCCCAATTTGGAATATAAAAATTTGTTAACTTGGAATATTTTTTAACTTAACTGAAAAATACCCATATTTCACATTGTCAATAATTTATTTAGCACTGAACTCTTACAGCCTTTCGAGAACGAAATTTAATTTATCATACCTGACAAATGACTCCTACATAGTTATGATACATTACACGAAATATTGAGTAGAATTCCAAATAATGATCTAACATAGTAATTAAAATAAAAGACCTAACACAAATAATTTTAAGATAGAAATTTTAAACTGACATTGCTTAATAATGAACTTTTACAGCTTTTTTGACATTTAACTTCTCATAGATAGTAAATAAAATTACACACAAATAATTATACAAAATAGGTAATAATGACAGAAAGTCCATATAATGATCTACTATAGTCACCAACTTTAAAAAATTTTAACGCATTTTTTATATGTCATAAGAAAGACCACACTTTTTTGAAAAGCATTACTTTAATTAAACATTGGAACCACACAGTCCTGCGCACATTTATGACAATTTTATTTATCATGAGCATGACACATAATAAGTAAATAAAATTTTCCCAAAGTACGAAGCACATTTCTCTTTTAACTGACTGTACTCTTAAGAAAAATGCAGTATGGAATGCTTAGAACACTCAGCGCCACAGTACCTCAATTCCCCACGCATTGACCAAAATATACATGTACGTTAAAATCAGTTAAACAAATTCAAATGCAAGTATTCAAACAGGAATACTTCACAAATTACATGAAAGATAGCTACACAATGAACTTAAGTGATAAATACAGAAAAGCATGTAAGGACCAAGAAAAAGATGTATTCGAGGAGAACTTTTTAAGATAAACTTGCTCTATTTTTACCCATGGGTTACATTTTGCATTTCAGATTAAGGAAACATTCAAGATAATTCCTGTATAACTAAGGATTTTATTCGCACTTGTTAGTAATGTAATTTATTAGAACAGTCGCAGACATATAGCACAAGTATGCCATTTCCGCGGAAAACAATTTTCCCAAGCCGGACTTTAACAGTGAAATATAAAATGGAATAAGAAAATGTCATATTTTCAACAAAATTAGTATTTGTGTATGCAAAAACATGAACTTAGTATTTGAGTATGCAAAAACATGAACAAGAAACGAAAATTTTTTCTGAAAATGTTCCGAATGGAATAAGTCAGTATCATCAAAAAGGCTTTTTCAACGTCTCCACAAAACGCTATCTTAAACTTACGAAAATTTAACATAATGTCTAGTATATTTGGATTTAGATTAGGTCCCGATTCAAGGCAGTCATTTAACGAATTCGTGTCCTCTGTCCTTGAGCTAGCATCGTACACAATTCTTACCTTAGTAGTTTCACTAGGTCGTATCACTGCTCGGTGAAGCATAAAATATCCCAAGTTTGTATCATTATTTGGACATTCCTCCACAATTCCTTCTAATATCTGGTTCCCAATTATATTTTTATATTCCTGAAATATCTCCGGAGTTTTACTTAGTTTATCGTGAAGGTTTGCGAATCGTTTCTTAGCTACCTCAAAATTATTTCCTAGATTATTCGGACTGTATTTCCAGATTAAATTTGCTTCATATCTTCCGTTTTTAAACTGCAAATTTCTTTCAAACTGGTCTACTATTTCGCAGTCAATATCGGAATAATCATCAGAATTATTAATTCCCATATTTTCTAATTCCCAAAAACCTCTTAAATCTTTCAACACAACAGTGTTTGTCATTACCGCTAAATTTTCAGAACAATTTTTGTTTGTTTTATTTTTCTCGATTCCTGCGGCAACCCAACCAAACTCAGAACTGACTACGTACAACCCTTCAGATATTTTAATTCTTTCAGAATAAACTACATTCCAGAATTCATCCCCTCCAATTAATATCTCAACATCTATGTTATTTTTTCTTGCGCAATCGGCGATCTGCAACCCCATATGCTCCATGAAGTCTGCAATTTGTTTACTAGGCACACTGATGGACGCCGAGGAAATAACATCCGAGATCAAACATTCAATTTTTATTTTATAATTTTGTTTTCAATTCTGAATTTCGATTTCAACGACCGGATAGGAATGATTCATTGCCTTCGTCGCACCAATGGTTCTGAATTTGGTTTTAATTTCTTTTGTTTTGGAATGTTTTCAATAGGAAAACGTAACCAGTGTTGCCCATGCCACCACAAATCATTCTTAATTAGTGACTGAGCACTAATTCCTCGAGTTAGTAAATCGGAAGGATTTTGTTTCCTTTCGCAATGGTTCCACAATTTTTTGTTGCATATACTCTGTATTTCTGTAACACGATTGGCGATAAATGGTTTCCAATTATTTGGCGAACCTTTAATCCAAGTAATGGCGATTTCGGAATCACTCCAAAAATAAACATCCTCAATTAAATCACCAAACAATTTTTTCAAATATTTATACATTCGAGCAGCCATGAGTGCTCCCATTAACTCTAAACGAGGAAGCGTGATTGCTCTTAAAGGTGCAACTCTGCATTTCGACATGATAAAGGAAGTTTTAATTTTAGAATCACTCGTACAATATCTGAAATATGAGATGGCCCCTTGAATGAATCACAGTAGAATAATTTGTATCTAAAAATATTGATGTTAAATAAAAGTCATAGAATGCATCATTATATATCAATAGGAACTCATGTTAAATACACCCATCCTCATGAGAAGAGTTCCTGGTAATAATTAACAACTATAATTATCACAATTACAATAAAATGCATAAAATGATGAAAGCAAAATTTTATTTTAAATTAATTTGAATTACACTTGCTGAATTATTTAAAAAAGGTGTATGATTATTATTGAAAGATGAACTCTCCACCGAGTTCAGGTGGGGAGTGTTGTGTAATTTAAAGAAAAAGGCTAGAGGGCGCTGTTGCTCGCTTAGTTGTAAGAGAATAAAATTTGTTCTTCGCACTTAAACTATAAAATTAAATTCAACAGCAATATCACACAAAAAAAAAAAAATCAATAAAAAAAATAAGCCTCACGTTCTTTACGCCGATGCACCATTGAAATCGAAACACTTGGATCGAACACCTAAAATCTTCACAAAGCCTTAATCTTTGCAGGAAGGACCTCATCCCAGTCAGAACCGGAATACCAGATTTCTTGCATTTTACAAAACATTAAATGATACCTATCAGCAAGGTCAGGAGAATCAAACCTAAAAATACAAAATACAAACATTAGTTAAGTTCCATATTATATAACAATTGTATAGGCCTTTTTAAGGTACCAGTAGGTGTTTTAATTATGCAAGATCTTATTTTACCATCTCTGCCTGGCATTAATTCCAAAATTTTACCTATTGTCCAAAGATTTCTGGGATGTTAATTGATTAGCAGGGCAGAGATAGTAATCGTCTACCAACCAGAAATTGAGAGGGCATTAGTGGAGAAGGTTCATTGGGATCGGTAAACACGTAGGTAATTGGTCTACAATTAATCATTGCCTGGATTTCAAGCTCTTTCACAGTAAGGGATGCTCGACCAATAATTTTGCATAAGCTGGATTTTATAGTTCGTACCATACGCTCCCAAAACCCTCCCCACCATGGACCCCTCTCAATAATAAATTTCTTTGATAATCATGTAATTAATTTCATAATTCAATACTGTAGTACATTTACTCATGCTAAAATCTTCCATTTGGTTGGCTCTACATTTAGACGCAAGTTGATAAATCAGAGTGATTTTGTGTTTTAAAGCTAAAGATTCAGAAATATTACAACTTCAGAAATAATAGAACTCAAAAAAAAAATATTAAAACGACAAGAGAATATACTGCAAGCAAGCGAACGTGATAAATGACTTTTTTGGACTGATTTTCATGAATTCATAGATCGGGTGTAAAATTTTAATGCACTGTATATGAGCTATTTTTCAAATGTATTACGATCACTGTTTTCCAACTTTACATAGACTTTAAATAAACATTTCATGTTAATTTACCGTTTTTCCTGAGATTTATCTACGTATTTACTAAATTTTTGCATTTTGTTTATAATACCAAAAGGACACAAGAGAACATTTGTTTCTTGAAAACGCCCATATTTTTACCCAACTGTTATTTCTTTCATATCTTTGAAGTAACCTATTAAACACATAGTCATCTTGTATTGACCAGATAGCCGTTGGTCTTGCCAATGTCTGAGTCACAAAGCTAGAGAATTTAAGTAATATTTTACCAGTACGGAGAACTTCTTACGGCGGTTTTGAGGAAAATTGGCCGAATTTAGTAGTTCATTACTGATCTAGGAATCTTTAACTATTTCTATTAAAAACAAGCACACTCAGAAATTATCTTTAAGATTTTTCCATACAGATATATTTGTCTAATTTCCATGCCATTACATTTCCAATAAAATATGATTCATTGCCAGATAGTTAAATGTTCGTTATCACATACGCTCATTACATATGATTTAACAAAAGTACAAACAAATTGGAAGTTAAATTAATATTTCCTGAAATAGTGTAAATTTTCATTCCGGAAAGTTTACATGAGTATTTTCATTTTGAAACCTCTAATGTTTTCTTTTCCTGCATTCAAAGTAAATTTTGAGTATAAAATTTTCAGTTGTCACGGAAGTTATTTGTGGGTGGCTGTGATGTGTTCGTGTTTTCATAAACCGTTTTTGTGAAGTACATTATAGGTAACCTTTAGAACACTTTGAATATTACCATTTTTTACATTACTACCACTGCAAATCATTGAATTTTCAAATATTTTCCTATTTATGGTTTACAATGCCTTGTAAAGTCTGGGGAGCAAATTTTTACTAAATGATTTAATCATTGTGTTACACGTTTGGAAGATTTAACTTCAACAACACTATCACGCTAAACCAGAAGTTAAGAAACGAAATGTAATATTTATCTTAGTATTCTATGGGGATAGATTAATTTTCTCTGACATTGACGTATTCGTAAGTAGATAATAGAGACTTTTAACCCAGCTCATACAGACTTGGAATATTTTCTCTAAGTCACCACGATCACTGACTTGCATTGTCCTAGACTTTTTCTCGTGAAGTCTATTTTCTTTCATAAAAGTTTATATACTAATTTCATTAGAAACATGTCTAAGAAAATACCTCATCTTCATAAGAAACATCAGCGCTTTGATTGAAATTAATAATAAAATAAGAATCATTGTTTTGTAAATATATTTCTTTTTCTATACTCAAAGGTTTCTTCTTTATCATATTCGAAATGAACAATTAACTGTACATAACTAATATATTGTATTGATGAACCAGAGTTATATTTTAACTTATTGCATTACATTTCAAGTGAATGTGTTTTATTTCCGCTTTTTCCAAAGAATTTCGTAGACACATATGTTCAGTAGAGAATATTTTCCTAACTTAAAAGTATTATTACCAAAATAGAAAAATATGCAAAAGTTTCCTAAAAATTTGTATATTTGTTTTTTTACAAACATGGACACGAATGCCCACATTTAATTACTTAATGTGTACTTCCCTAGGTCAGAACTAAAATTTCGAACAAAAATTTTTTAAATAATGTCATATTCCATAAAATTTATGTCTTTGTGATGTCATTGTCTTTTAGCAAACGTTTTGAGAGTAGACGTTTAGACAATTCGAAACTGTTTTCTCTTTGCTATTGGAAACTATTTTATCTTTGCTGTTGGTATATGCCAATGAATTCTCGATACTTTTTTCTCTTGGTTTATCTTCAGCTTATGAGTTATTTAAATACTTAAAAATATATTTGTAGATCTTTAATGTTGACACTTGTGATAGATTTTTTGGACGTTTTTGGAAAATGTATTTTATTCACGTGAATGAAACTGGTGTTTTCTTGAAATTTTATTATTCAGAGTATTAGTCAATTATGATAGAATGCCGGATTTGTTCTCTTTATTCAACATTCATATCAACTTCGGTATTCCAAATCCCTCACGCAAAATGTAATTTTTCTGTCAGTAATAGGAAGACGAATGGAATGAATGCAGGTTATGCAGACAGAAGGTAAAAATCTGGAAGTAAAAGAAATTCTCCAAATCTAGACAATTTAGTACAATGTGCAAATATTCATCCTATTCGAAGCTTAATTTTTGAATTACATAGAATATAAAATGTAAATTTAATTAAAGGAGATATAATGAAGATCAAGTATTCTGCAAAATTTGGATGGTAATTATACAAAATTAATCATAAAGCAGGTTTTCATAAAAAGTGGTTCCAGCGGAGAAAACACGCCGGCAGTCTCCAGAAGCTCTAAGTGAGCATCTGATCTTTGCTCTTACAAAAGCTAAGTAGAATTGTAAATTCTACGTAAGAGCGAAGATCAAATGCCCACTTAGAGATTCAGGAGATTGCTGGCGTGTAGTATTCCAGTTAAACTATATAGAATGAGCATTGTATATATTGGTTTAAAGTTACAGAAAATATTATCTAGTGAAGTTATATGCATGTAAATTCCAGCTTAAAATTTCAAAGACAGAGAAATGTAGGTAAGTTTATGCAGCAATAAACACGAGTGAATTTCCATTACTCTACTAGGCTAAGAGACCATGATATCATTTTTCAGCTTTCTGATTGGTCCACAGAAACGTATTCGTTCGCCTATGCGGATGTCTACCCAAAGGAGGAGTGAAAAGGCAGACGCCATTTTCGAACAAAGTCATGCACAAACATGATATGGGTGATGTCATCCTCCCCAAAGCAAATCTTTCAAAATGGCGGATTCAGAGTAAGATGGCGTTCAAACAAAGATGGCGTTTCAAACCTTATATACATAATTAAGAACCATTTCAACCAAGGAATTGTGGGGTATCGCCTAAAGTACTGGATGCGGTCCCCCTCAATTCCCTTTTATTCATTTTTGCGGGGACAGCGGGTTCGATTTCCCGTGGAAAGAAAATATATATTACATCTTCATTTTTGTAACCATCCTGTTAAATTTAGTAGATGTTATGTACACTAGATGGCGCCAGCAGCAACATGTATTTAAGAAAATCCAATAATGTTTTAAAAAAGTACCGTTTTTAACTCATTCGCTGCAAATAATAAAATGATTTTGAAACATTCTTCCCATTAGAAATGAAATCACCCACTTAGAAAAATGTATTGAAAATAAATAATTAATTTTTGAATTTAAAAATATTCATTAAGAAAAATTAAAACTCCAAATGAACAAAAATAAATTAACACATAGAAAAAGAAAAAAATAAATAAAAAGGGATGTGAAACACACGTTGAACGCTTTGTCATTTTTTTACAAGTACCCATTTTTATACTTCGTTGCTAAGTAAACCGTGGCTCAGCGGTTAAAGTGCGTGGCTGCAGATCCCGACATAGCGGGTTCGGGCCTGGCTGGTGATTTTTGAATCTGCGCTCTCCAGCAAGAAAAATAAGACCACGTGATTCAAAATGGCGGCTATTCGAAGATAATTCAATAAATAATTTAAATTAAATAAAACATTAAGTAATTTAACAAGTAATTAGAAAGAAAATTAGATTAAAAAATAATCCAACATGGCGGGAGTCATTCAAGATGGAGGATGAAAGACCACGTGTTCCAAAATGGCGGACGTCGACCCGTGATTCAAAATGGCGGACGACGATCACGTGATCCAAAATGGCGGCCAGATAAGAGCATGGTGGGAGGAAGAGGGTGAGTCATTCAAGATGGAGGATGAAAGACCACGTGTTCCAAAATGGCGGACGAAAACCACGTGGTTCAAAATGGTCGATGGCAGTCACGTGATCCAATATGGCGGCTGTCTAGGCCACGCCCCTTTTCTGTGGCGTCACTTCCGCCGCACGAATTACTCTGCCTACTACTCAGGCCACCTGCGACTTCAACTACTTGTACTATATTTCCTCAGCATCTGATCTGCGACATCAATGCCACATTTTGTACTGTTGTAGTAAGTGACAGTGTTCGGTTTTTCTTTATGCTGTCGTCAACAAACACATTACTGTGCGTCCTGCTCAGAATCACGACATTCGTTTTGCTCTTGCACCTATATACTGTGAGTGTTTTGTCTCCATTTTCCAGTGCAAAAGATGAATATCGTGCTGAAGAAGTTTCACGAGCAATGGGGGTAATTCTCGCTTATTCAGAAGCATCGTCCCCACAATTGTGGTTTATTTCGCAGAAAGTTCATCTGCAAGTTTCACAGAAGTAAAAAAATTGTCAGTTGTGACATTGAGTCCGGAGTTTAGATGTGGTTGCAGTAATTTGAGAACTACACTTTCTCCAAGTTGTAAATTAGTTGGTCGTTCTTCATCCTTGCCCAGATAAGGATAACCATTCAAAACATATTTGGATTTTACATCAGTTGCTAGCCAGAATTTGATACCAAACTCGTCCTGTTTATTCGCCATATACTGAATAAATCTACATCTTGGTTTACAAGGCAACAATTGTTCATCAACGGTTATTTCTGATCCAGGAGTATAGCATAAATAACAGTTTTCCATTAGCTTGTACCAGGTTACAGAAGCGAGAGCAAATTTGTTAGTGGCGAGACGATCAGCTCTGGTGCTTCGGACATCTGAGAATCTGAGATACCGAATTATTTCACGGAACTGATTGCGTGACATTGTTTCTTTGAACACAGGTGGTCCTCAATTCTTGTTCCACAAATCATCTGCACAAAGTTTTGAATGGCCTAGTGCTCCTAGTGTCGTGTTTCTTATGAGGGTCAAAATGACCCAAGTTGGCTGTTTTAGGTATATCTGCGATTATTTGTTTAAATAATTAACGTAGAAATATGAAAACTTGGCATTGTATACTTGGAAACATTTTAGAAAAAGTAAAAAAAATATCAGCTTCGAAGCTCAGCTGTATGTTAAAAAAAACCGCGTAAAATTGGAAAAAAAAGGTCAAAATGACCCCAACGGCGCTTCTGGTGTTAATTAAAGCATGTGTTTTAAAACATAATTCAAGGCATGACAAAGCTTCAGCATAAACCTGATTCTTAGAAGCCCCTCCGTTTCTAGTCTAGCAGCTATATTATTATATTACAGATTTACATGAGATGATAACCATTGTAGATGGAGGAATGTGGAATGGAACAATGTCTTGAGTTTTCGACAACTCTAATACTTCTCCAACCAAGTAGGTATTAGATTACACTTTGGCAGTCCGCATTTCACTAGATATATGTCGATCTAAAACAAAGCCATATAAATAAAGCCCTATAAATAGCATTCAAAAGCCATATCAATAGCTATTATTTCACATCTGAAAACGAAAGACAAATTGTTATTTCCGCCTCTGAGAGATATCACCTTCCCTCGAAAGTTTAAGAACATCACCGCTACCAGGCTGTTCATATTCATTATTACTGCCATCTCTATATCTCACAACAGCCTCAACAGGTATTTTATTAGCCATTTCCAGTCATAAGTATTCAAGATGTAATCAGAATTAATAATCCTGTATGAAAAAACTCACCAGACTATGAGTCCATAAGAGTTGCGATAAGTTTTACAGAATTAAATTCGACAGAAGGTGGCCATACTTCGAATTCTTTATCGTTTCTCAGGGGACTGTTCCTTTTAATCTTTGATTTCTTCTCCTATCATTCAAAATGTTAAGAGTATGATGTTCATAACGAAAATTAGAGAGCTTGCTAAAATATATTGTAAGATTAAAGATACTTCTCAGCTTCAAGCATTGTAAATCGGATTGGTAGAGAAAAGGTTCCGCTGTAGTAGTCTTGGGAAGTCGCTTAACAAGGCGTGCTGCAGTCAGTTGTAACGTTTCCAATTTTAAAAAATTGGAAAATTCTTTAAAAATTTATATCCGAGGCTACATATAGGATTTGAAAAATTCATATTAGGATAATTCATATTAGAGAATCGGTCTAATAGATTTAAGAAGATTAAAACTGAGTGTTGATCACCAGCAAAATCCTGAATATTCAACATTAATTCGTTGATACTGAATTCGATATTGTCAATGTTCGGACAACTGAACCAAAGTTGAATATCGTCAGCAAGTAAGCCAATTATGAAATCACGAGTAATAACAAATTCCATTCCGGAAATGTATGATGCAATGTTGCTGGGACTAAATACAATGAAAATTTTATTTCGACAACTAGATTCAGCCATCTGCTCTGAATTTCTTCCTCCTTTCATAGAGGCGTGATGTTTTAAATTTTCATCGCACTTTATCAATTTCAAGAGTTCACTTCATACCAGATTTTCGTGCAACTGTCCAGCTCTTCCAATACCTACGGGTTCTTCATGGCACTATAGCTTTGTGAGGTTTTCGCCTTTGGTTGACCTTCTACTTAAGAAATTTAAATGGAGACATAGTTTGAAACTACAATATCACACTCGTTATTTTACGACTAATGGTGGAAATGACTCTTTTCGAAGTGACACAGTAACAATGGAAGAAAACGTCACTCACATAGTTTCCAATATCTTGCCTGATTCTGACGATAATTTCCTTAAGAAAGACAAACATGAATACACTGAACGAAACTTAAACGATGACGAAGGACAAAATAAGACGGATCTTTCTGTCGACAAATATCTGCAACAACCAGAAACTGACCTATCGACAACGAAAGGTAAAGGGAATGTTCCAAATGATTATTAAGTTACCTCTCTGAACAGAAGAAATAATGTTATTTTTAAAGCAAAAGAAAGACATGCACCTCTAGTTCTTTCTCTGTATATCACTGGCATTTGAATTTTAGGATTTAGAAAATAGGTCTCATTACTGGCATTATTTTCAAATAAATCAAACTGCCACTCATGTTTTATTATCTGAGAATCATTCATTCTCTTCTCCACAACTACATTCCATGTTGGAAAAAATATCGTGTTCATCCTACAACTTTTTCGCGAATGCTGATCCTACTGGTCCTGTCCAGGCATATTCTTCTTTCCCGCCGATTTTCGCTATCTTTCTGTGTTGTGTGGAGCTATGGAACTATTCTTGGGAAACTATTGCGTTATTCTTCTTCTTTCTACTAATCCCTCTTATCTGAACAAGTTCAAATCCATGAGTTCATTTGCCTTCATAACTTCCAACACAAATTTATGTCTCTTGAGCAGATCTTCACGCACCAATGCAGTACCACTAAAGGGACCTTAGGTAGTAGCTTGCTGATTTTCTACATTTGACGCATCAGGCTAAGAAAATACCTTGAAAACAACCAAGTGAGAGCTGTTTTATCCTACCTCTCGCAGGTGAAACCAAGAACAGTACCAGGACCTGCATTACTATACCATGAGTCTGTCGGAACTTGTCTGGAAGAATTCCTCATTAAAGTATGTCCTTTAAAGCATAGTTCAAGGCATGTCAAACCTTCAGCATAAACCTGAGGCTTGAAAGTCCCCTCCGTTTCTAGTCTAAGAGCTATATTGTTATATTACAGATTTACATGAGATGAAAACCACTGTAGATGGAGGAATATGGAATGCTACAAAATCTTGACTTTTCGATACCTCTAAATCATTTCAACTCTCTAATACTTTTCCAACTATGTAGGTATTAGATTACACTTCGGCTGTCCACATTTCCCTAGATAACTGTCGGTCTAAAACACAATCCAGACCCATATTAACAGCTATCAATTCACATCTGAAAACGAAACAGAATTTGTTATTTCCGCCCTTGAGAGATATTACCTGTCCGCGAAAATTTAATAAAATAACCGTTACTAGTCTGTTCATGTTCATTTTTACTGCGATCTGTATACATCCTAACAGCCTCAAAATGTATTCTATTAGCGATTGCAGTTTTAAGTATTCAAGACGTTATTAGGGTTTATTAGTTACGAACCCTGTCTGAAGAAACACACTAGGCAATGAGTCTGTAAGAGATGTGAGAGGTGTTAAAGAATTAAATTCAACAGAAGACTGTCATACATCCAATTTTTTAGAATTTCTCAGGGCACTGTTCTTTTTCATCTTTGATTTCTTCTCCTATCATTCAAAATGTTTGGAGTATGATGTTCTTCACAAAAACTAACGTTTCCAATTTTTGAAAAGTTTTATTCCTGCCTACGTGTAGGATTTGATAACCATATTAGACAATCGGTCTTATAAGACTGATACGTTCTCCTTAGGATATCAGGACTTGTGTTCCTCTTTACTTGCTTTGGAAACATTAACTGTCCTGACTCGGAACAGGGAGCTTACTAAAGGTATGTTCAATAAATTGTGAAGTAGACAATACACACAGGAAGGGTATACGAAATCCTTTATTTTTTCTACCTTTACAGAGATTTCCGGACTTCGGAATACAGAGACCAACCACTTGTGGTCTGAACGTAAGAATATAAAAATATTAACTAAAACTCTAACTAAACTAACTTTGGATTAATAAACAAGTGCCTAACTCCAAGATTGGCCGTTAATTAACAAAAAGCCGTATGTAGTACAGAGAGCTGCTAAAACTACGATACGTTTAAAATTATCAAGAGGATTAAACCTCTGGCCTTGAAGGCAACCAGGAAACGAGTAAAATTACTATGGCAAGCGGTCTGCTTCTAATAACTCCTTCCTCTGTCTTGCTTGGCAAAAAACCACAACTTAAGTACTTGGCGTTAGCAAGACAAATTTGCATAAATAAGTTAAAGCTTTTAATTCTGGCCGGAAGTAGAAAATAAGAAGTGATAGTAAAGATTTAAAATAAAATAAACTTTAGTAAAACTTAGGATCCTTACAAAAATCTTGTCGTCAGTTGCAGCCGAACGTAAAGTTCACAATATTTACTCCCTTTCTAGCCTTACATAAAAGTCGATCAATGGGCTTATAACACGCGATTTCAGAGTCAAAGGCAAAACGAAGGATTTTGGAATTCCTGTCGGCTTGTAAGATGTGACCATTTAAGGAAATGTGTCGGACTCTAACAATATAGACGTGTTTTTGTTATAAACAACCCAGTAATAGAGTTAAGATGATTAAAATTGAACTTGTGATTACCCGGAACATCCTGAATTTGCAACATTAAATTGCTTATACTGGACTCGTTATTGTCAATGTTTGGACAACTACACCAACGTAGAATGTCATCAGCAAGTAAACCAATTATGAAATCACGAATAATAACAAATTCCATAAGTATAATACAAAGGTGCTGGCACTAAATAGAATGAAAGTTTTTTGCGACAACTACATCCCACCATCTCGGCTAAAATTCTTCTTCCTTTCATAGATGCGTGATGTTTTAAATTTGCATCGTACTCCTTTAATTTCAAGAGTTCATTTCATAGCAGAACTTTGTGCAACTGTCCAACTGTTCCTATACCTACGGGTTCTTCATGGCACTGGTGCTTTGTGGCCTTTTCGCCTTTCGTTGGCCTTGTGCTTGAAGCTTCCTTGGCCTTGTTTGAGTGGTTTTGACGTCTGCTAAGTACTTGCTCTTCTCTCTGAATCCTTGAACCTCGTTTGGAGCCTTTCATGCTCTCTTTGACCTCTCCACCTCGTCTGTAGATTTTCTTTTGGAAATTATATCAAATGTTGGATTTTTGCTCTATTTACTTCCCTGGCCAACATTTTTATTTCTCTAGACGGTTTCTACAGACATAGTTGTAACTACTGCGGCCACCGTTTAGATAATTTGTTACATAATGGCAAATGAATTGTAAATATATCTCTATGAACGGGCTCTGTAATATTTTCCTGTGATCGAGAAGGGAATCATTTGGTCAGTAACCAACTGTTGACCGTTTACGGAAAAAAATACATTTGAACTCCGAAGTCAAATAGAAATTTACTTAAAATGAATCTCGAACAAGTTTCGCGGATACCCTTCGAAGAAATCGTAATTAACCACTTTTAGAAATGGCAAATTAGCCCAAAATATAAAGGCCAAACTAAATATCTCCCGATAAAAAAGTCTAGGACCAAACAGCCGATGACAAAATAACCCATAAATTTAGCGTAAGTCCAAGCCTTCAGAATTTGGTTCGGTGAATAAATTTTAGATTGTTTAGTATCTAAACATATGCCGGCGATATAAAAACGTGCCACGACCTCTCTGCATAAATCAGAAGTTATATGTTGCATGAAAATACATCATAAAGAAAACTTACGTGGACAACACACGACTTTCTAATACGGCCTATTAAATTTCACACATACATTGCTATACTACACTTTCCTCGATTTGCTGGAATTAATTTAAATGTTTCCTTGAGGCAAGTTAACAATCAAAACTATTAAATACACTGTTCCACTTTTCTCGAAAGGTGGTCAAAGGTCTTGGCATTTTTTATTTATAATAAACAGAGTAAATTTCACTGGGATAAAAATACAGATACTGCGAGACTGCATAAAAATCTAGACATTTCAGAAGTTTTGAAAACATTTTCCTGATTTCTTAGAATTTTCAATTCAGCCCTGATTTACTACTTGATGAATAGAGTTATTAGCTTTGGCAAAAATGATAGAATGCAAAGACAGCTAACATTACTTATTGGAAATGTGTTAAGAACTGTATTCCATTTACAGAAAAAAACACCTAATTTATTGAGTAAAAAAAAAAAAAAACGTTTTAACTTAAAAGAGTGAAGTGATATTAGTTACACATCACGTTTTGGACATATCCTATTTTTACAAAATACCGTTCTAATGAGATAGCTGTTTAAGATTCTGATAAAACGGTTTATTAAATTTTCAAGGAGCCTTAAAATGTATATTTTATTATTCAGTGACAGAGTAAAATATACAGTCACTCTTTTAAATTTCTCTTTTTTTTTAATTTTAATAAATATTTATGAAAGAGATTTTTTATTTGCGTTGTCTTGAAAAACATCGTAAAGTATTACATCAACGAATGTGAAATGTGTTTATACTCTAACTATAAAATTCTAAAAGCGCTTTGTAAATTTTCATTTCGCGGTTACAGGTATAATTCCGGATTTATGTACTTCTGCACCGAAAATTTTCGTATAGCAGTAACATATTAAGAAAAGGACATTAAAATATTAATTAATTATTATTATATATAAAAGGCTGCAACAAACCAAAGGGGCTTGTTTATGAAGTTTCCAATTTTTACAACAACTCTAGCTTTTTGCATTGTTAAAGAATTCTTGGAATGAAAGAGATCAATATTGTTGGATCAATATTGTTAAAATAAAGATTTATTTTCTTTCTGGAGTGAACTGCTTTCAGAAAGTGTTTTAATTTGCTAATTTAAAGCTTTATAGAAAAGCGATTTGATAATTAGAAACTGTGTTAGGTGGTGAGAGAGAGCCGTAAAACGGCGATTGCTGTGCATAATGCATGGACTGAAAAGTAAAATAATTTTCGTATATTTTTTCTTGATACCAACAGCGATTGTGGTTTTCGTGCCAACGAATGCTTTGGCTCCCAGCGTTTTTAACTATCTTGGATTGAAGGCAAGTTGTATGCTTATATTGTTTTATATGGCAATGTTTTATGTATTTATTTATGCAAATAGAAGTAATAAAACTTATACATATAATTTTAAACACAATGAAAATAGGAATTTTGATGCAACACACAATATTCTGGATATATCAATGTTGCCAACTAAGAAACGTATTAGACGAGAAAACGATATTCTTCTTAGTAACATTTCTACGGAATGTGATGTATATTATCAAGATAGAAAAATCTCACAAATTTCTGCTGTTAAGGAAAATGAAGACAATTTTGGTAAAATACTCCGCGGGAACGAAATGAAAACTGATGAAAGTGCAAAAGTAATTAATGTCGATTCAAATGATAGCATTAGAAGCTTTTTGATAGAAACAAGAGAAACACTTGTAGGCCGATATCCAGAAATTTCGGATGAAAAGAAATCTCGTATCCAATGTAGGATTCCATTGGGGTATAAGGAGATAAGCATGAGCCCAATCTGCATTACTAAAATGAACCAGCAAGATGACATTAATTTAATAGATCTATGGACAGAATGTGATACAACTCTTTTCTCTGCAAACAGTGAAATTCCTCCAAACAGCAAGATTGGATGTTCTGAAAAAAGCGTATTAACAACGATTAAAGAAGACATTACACGTGAAATCTACAATGATCTACCGGACTTTAATGAAAATGTTATCAATGGCGAAGGATTGAAAAGTAATTCATTTCTTGGATCTGACTATACTGAATCGCAAGAAGTCGCTGATATAGATGCTGAAAACTGTGAAGTACCAAATAATCAAGACGCACAAAATGAAACATCCACTGAGAGTGAATCTGATAGCACAGGCGAGAATTCCCTTGAGAAATGTGAGAAGAACATCAACACAAATAGTGGAGATACACACAATCAAATTTCTAGTAATTTAGCCGATCTATCGACAGATAACGTTAGAATGGATTCCTGTGACACTAGTCATTTTACGACTAATAGTGGAATTGACCCTTTTCGAAGTGGCACAGTAACAATGGAAGAAAACGTCAATCACGTAATTTCCAATATATTGCCAAATTCTGGCGATAATGTCCTTAACAATGAAAAACATGAATACACTGAACGAAACTTAAACGAAAACGACGAACAAAATAAGACGGATCTTTCTGTCGACAAATATCTGGAACAACGAGAAACTCACCTAGCGACAATGAAACGTAAAGGAAATGTTGCAAATGATTATTATGTTTCTTCTCAGAACAGAAGAAATAATGTCATTTTTAAAGCACTAGAAGGACACGCACCTGTACTTATTTCTCTGTATATCACTGGCATTTGTGCTGGATACTGCATTGGAAGCTTGTTGAAAAAATGAAATGACATTTAAACTACCATTTTTATGTACATAAAATACGTCTCATTAATACATTCAAAGAGAAAGAAAACCAAATTAAAGAAAATAAACTTTTTAAAACATACGTATTGACGGAAAGTTTTAACTTTTAATGTAGTTTTCTCAAATATATTAGAATTGTTTTCTCAAAATTAGAAAGAGTTCGGAATAAATGCATTTATTAATAATAATAAATGTTCGAGAATGTTATTTACGTATTTGTGTACCTTGCTCAATAGAACATAAAATTACATTTCATTTAAATTTGTCTTCCATAAAAAAGTAGATGCATATAAGGTTTACACTATTTCTCATTAAATTCACAACTTTCTTCTCATTTTACAGAAAGAAACGTTTTGGTCAAGAATAAGTATAAAATATGTGAAATACAAAGTTAGAAATATATGAGGAAAAATGGCTAATATTTTAAGTGCTAATTTAAATAGAATTATGTTATGTTTAGGAAAACGGATTTCAAACTTAGCGGATCTTATTTTCAAATTTCAAACGGATTCAAATTTAAATTTATTTTAATTTCTAAGTTAAACTTATTTAACCCTATTATTAAGATTTAAGCGAAGTTTCGATAAATGTGTGCATTAAATACTTAGAAGGTTTTAAATAACCTATTTATTAGAGCTTAAGAAAATGTACAGATTGCGGCTTCAAATTTAATTCTCCGCCATTTCTATGATTTAAATAAAAGAAATATAAATTAAGAAATTTAAATGGAGACATAGTTTGAGACTACACTATAACATTAGCAAAGGCAATGCAAATATGCGTACATTTCGTGCCATTATTTTCAAAAGCACTCGTGTTTTATTATCTGATATTACTTTATCCTGTTCTCCACAACTACATTAAATGATGGAAAAAAATACCGTGTTCATCCAACACCTTTTTCGCGAATGGTGATCATAGTGGTCCTGTCCAGGCATATTCTTCTCTGCCGTTCCATGTCTGATCCGCACCGATTTTTCGCTATATTTCAGTGTTTCGTAGAGCTATGGAACTATTCTTGATAAAATGTTGTCTTATTCTTCTTCTTCCTACTAACCCTTCTTATCAGAATAAGATCAAATGCATGAGTTCATTCGCCTTCATAACTTCCAATACGAAATTATGTCTCTTCAGCAGATCTTCACGCACCAATGCAGCACCATTAAGGGGACCTTATGCAGTAGCTTGATGATTTTTTACATTTGACGCAAGTTGGAGATATTTTAGTACTACGGAAATACCTCAGGCAAAGAAAATACCCCGAAAACAACCGAGTAAGAGCTGTTTTGTCCTACCTCTCACAAATGAAATCAAGAACAGTACCGAGACCCGCACTACGATACTGTATAGTAATACTACAAAACTGTGGGAACTTGTCTAGAAGCATTTTTAACCCTAGAACAGCCGAATTTCAGACTAACCGAAAACCGCCATTAGGGGTCAATTTGACCCTCATAAGAAATGTAAGTAGAAACACAGCAAATGATTGAAATGATGCTGAAATGACCACGTAAAAGAGTTTTTAGAGGTTTTTATTTATTTTATATACTTTAGAATTTTTTTTCGTGCAATTAGCGCGAATTAGCACATATCTTTCAATGTAAGATTACAAAAACAAAAACAAAATCTTTGAAAAACAAACAAAAGATACAAATGCAAAAAGAGGAAAATAGAACATATGCAAAAAATTACAAAAAAACATAAATTGGGAATAAACAGGCAATGTTTTCCAAAGTTTGTTATACATTACCGCAGGTGATACAATATGAACGCTTGACAGTGACAGCAACACATTTACCACAAATTGGTTTCTGGCATCCCTTACAGCTGACAACAGTCTTGTTTTGTCCCTTGCAACTTTAAAATGCACATTTCTTTCCTTTAAGTGTCTGTATTTGAGCAATTGGGGGGCATCTGTAGCGTAGTGCACCAACTCGTAGTTCTTCCACGAGTGCAAGAATAAATTCTCGACGTGAAATAGAGGTGCCCAAGGATCCTTTGAATATAATCCAAGCATTGAGTTCAGCAATGTCAAGGACGTTGTAAAAAACATGTACAGGCCAATAGTAGGCAGAGTAATTCGTGCGGCGGAAGTGACGTCACAGAAAAGGGGCGTAGCCTAGACAGCCGCCATATTGGATCACGTGACTGCCATCCACCATTTTGAACCACGTGGTTTTCGTCCGCCATTTTGGAACACGTGGTCTTTCATCCTCCATCTTGAATGACTCACCCTCTTCCTCCCACCATGCTCTTATCTGGCCGCCATGTTGGATCACGTGATCGTCGTCCGCCATTTTGAATCACGGGTCGACGTCCGCCATTTTGGAACACGTGGACTTTCATCCTCCATCTTGAATGACTCCCGCCATGTTGGATTATTTTTTAATCTAATTTTCTTTCTAATTACTTATTAAATTAATTAATGTTTTATTTAATTTAAATTATTTATTCCATAACGAAATATCCGGTATATCCGTTACCGATCATAGAAGAAATTTTAAGGAAGATAAAATCAACCAAATTTATGACGACTTTAGACTTAACGACTGGTTATTTTCAAATAGGGGTGAGACCTGAGGACGTGCTCAAGACTGCTTTTATAACCAAGTCTGGCACTTATGCATTTTTGCGTATGCCGTTTGGCCTTTCAGGGGCCCCAGCAACGTTTCAGCGATGCATGGACATTGTGTTAAGACCTGTTCTTGGAAAGTCCACATTTATCTATTTAGACGATATCATTATTACTAGTGATAATCTAGACCAACATGTACAGGATTTAAGACAGGTGTTTTCTTTATTAAATGAGGCCGGTCTAAAAGTTAATGTCGAAAAGTGCAAATTTGCAGCCCCTGAATTAAAATATTTAGGTTACAAAATATCGCAAAAAGGGATCGAGACAGATGAATCAAAAATAATCGCTGTACAAAAGTATCCGACTCCAAACACGGCAAAGAAGCTCTCTTCTTTTCTAGGACTTTGTTCATATTATAGGTCCTTTATAAAAGATTTTGCGGCTATCGCTGAGCCATTGTTAAAATTAAAAAGGAAAAAGGCAAGATTCTCGTGGACGGCCGAAGCCAATAGTGCTTTCGAAAAATTAAAACAAGCATTAACGCAAGCCCCTGTGTTGAAATTTCCTGAAAAGGATGAAAATTTAGAAATTTCAGCGGATGCTTCGGATTATGCGGTAGGAGCGGTACTTTCGCAAAATCAGCAGCCCGTGGCATTTTTTAGCCGAACTTTAAATCAAACACAAAGAAACTATTCTGCGACCGAGAGAGAGGCACTTGCAGTTCTGTTAGCAGTGCAAAAGTTCCGAGTCTATTTTGGAAAGGCGCCGATAACAGTATACTCTGATCATGCGGCGGTAACTAGATTGTACTCAGGGAAAAATTTATCCCCAAGGTTAATAAGATGGGCACTCAAGCTGCAAGAATATAATCTGGTAATCAAGCATACCCCCGGAAAGGAAAATATCGTAGGAGATGCCCTATCACGAATTAAATTAGATGAACAGGGTAATACCGTAAAAGTTGCAATGCTTACAGCGTGTACAATAAATTCCCGAGAAACTGTAATAACAGAACTGGGTAAGGATCCTGAGTTTGGAAGTATTTATGAGTATTTGAAGGATCCTGAAAATTTTAGCCACCAAGATATTGTGGCGATAAGAAATAGGGCGGCCCATTACGAACTAATAGATGGTCTATTATTTTATACAAAAACTACGAATTCCAACAACGAATTTCGACCTGTTATCCCAGCTAGTCTTAGATTAAATATCCTGCAAGAGCTCCATGACAGCCCTTTAGCTTCTCATGCTGGTATTCGAATAACTATCCAACGCGTACGCGAGGCAGTCTACTTTCCTGAACTGCAAATGTTAACAAGGGCGTATGTCCAGTCCTGCCCAACATGTCAAGCAGTTAATTATATTAATTTCCGCCCGGCCGGGTTTCTAAATAGTATTAAATCCGAATTTCCAAATGAAATAATTGGCATCGATTTATTGGGCCCTTTCCCAAAAAGTCAGTTAAATAAAAGTCGCTATCTCCTTGTTATGGTTGATCATTTTAGTAAATGGACCGAAATTGTTCCCTTAAAACGAGCCTCCGCGAAATTAGTTACCGATTCTATTTTAAATAAATATATTTTAAAATACGGGGCGCCCCTAAAAGTTATATCGGATAATGGTCCTCAATTTGTAAGTAATATATTTGAAGACATGTGCCAAAAACTGGGCATACGTCATTTAAAAATGGTCCCGTATCGGCCGCAATCAAATATAGCGGAACGGGTCAACAGAAATATAGTGAAAATTATCCGTAGTTATGTTAAAAATTTTCATAAAAGCTGGGATAACTATGTCAATGAATTTGCTTTCGCCCTTAGGACCGCAAAACATGATACAACGGGAAAAACTCCTGCTGAGTTATTTCTAGGCAGAAAGATTATAACACCGTTACATAAATTATTTTATGTGCAACAAAGAGCCCCAGAATTTAAAATGGGTAATATAGAAAAACTAATAAAAGAAGCAAAAAAGCATACGGAAGTAGCACAAAGAAAACAGAAGTTGTATTATGATTTGAAACGACGGGGAGTAACTTATAAAGTAGGGGATGAAGTTTTAAAAATTAAGCATTCACTTTCTTCAGCACCAGAAGATAAAACTGCCAAATTTTTTCCACGATTTGAAGGACCATATGTTATAGAAAAAATAACTCACGCTGTTGTATGGTTAAAAGCCAAAAATGGTGAAACCTGTTCCGCAAACATTGATCAAATTAAGCCCTACTTCGATCGTAATGAAATGCAAATCTTTTCAGATCTTTTGCAGGATCCGGCACGGCAGACACCGCAGGTACAAGTTCCAGAGGTGGGAAAACGAGAAGTACAAGGGCAAGCCAATGAGAGACAAAAACAAGTGAAAAGAAAATTGCCCCGCGGAAAGATTGAATGTAACAAGAAAAAGAAGCCGTTCCACCGTCCAGAAAACAGAGTTCACGAACACCCCCAGAATGAAGAAGGGAGAAGGACGACGTATGTGAAGAGGACCAGGAGAAATGACGGCAACTATAACCCGGCTTTAAAACGGAAGATCGACTCATCCGACAGAACTCTCCGCAGCAAAAGTCGCCGAACTGCGGAAGGGTTATCAGCGGCGGAGGAAAAAGTACAAGAAAAATTTGAACGGCCAACAACGAGGTCCAAGCAGGATCACGACAGAAGTTTCCCGGTTCCGCCAAGACCAGCTGCCTTCAAACGGCCAAGACCACAAGCAGAGGAGAAAAGGAAGGTGTTCAAGGGTGGCCGAACGGGTGAAAAATGGAAGCTTCCAGAGGAAAGCACTGAAGGGCGAGCCCGTACAAGAAGGAGGATAAACCAAGCTACTATCTGCACTACCTTTAAAGACTGGGCCCAGAAAAGGATGTCCGAATATTAGAAAGATAAGTAAAATTTTATGTTACTTTGCAAACTTAAGTTAATCTTTCATTCTTACTGCAAGTGGCAGATTTCAAGAAGTTTTACCTCATGCGAGGTCTACCTTTATCGCCAAAAGGGCGAGAAATGAGTTGTGACCGATTTTCGTATTATGTTTTTAAATTACTCGTGCGTAAAACTAAAGTAGATGTATAATAGCGTTGTGTAAAGACTTAAATATTGTAAAAAGTTATTGTATAAATTTTATTTAAAACATTCTAGCAAGAGAGAAGTTTTAGTCTGAAAGACTTTTTGAAATGTAGTATTATTTCAGAATTGGTAGAAAGAATTGGCACTTGCTTTGAAAAGAATAGAAGTTAACAATGTACTACTAATGTATGTTTTCAAATCTGTAAAATTAACGGCATGTTGATATGTTCTGTTATTTTAAATGTTAAGAAATACCGTGATATGGTAAAAGTGAAAGTAATGTTAAAAATTTGTTATTCGTGTGACTGTAAAGATTAAATCATGGCGAATATGTGGTAAAGGTTGAATGATGTAGTTAGGCTCTCTGACGCTACACTTTAGAGTTAGCCACTTTTAGAATAGTACCTCAGGGTTTAGAGTTGAAAGTAGGGTGTGTTAAGAGGTCTCGTTATGTTGAATTTTAACACGTTAGTGTTTTGATTGTAGGAGGAAGTGTGGCACACGTAGACAGAAACACATTCGTGTTTGGTGTTCTTTTACAACACATGTCAGAGAGCACGGGGAGAGATAATTAAAATAGTCATGAATAAAATAAGAATGTTAAGAGAAGTATATTCTATATGTTATTTGCAATGTCATTGTGTAACATTTCATTAAACTAGTTTTCCTTCCAGATCTCTGGAAGGAACCAGAATTGAATAAAGCTCCTGTTTAGATGCAGTACAGATGAAAAAAAGATTGTTGTATATCCTGGGAGCTGCTATTGTAACAAGTTTCTTTCTTTTAAATTTTCTAGTTTCTAGCGAAGTTGTGTTTGTAAAAGGTTGGCTCGCGTTAGATTCTAGAGCTAAATGTTTTCAACAAAGTCGTTTTAGACCTCAGTTTCAAACTAATTAACTCTGGCGGGAAGTATGTAAGGATCTTAAGTTTTACTAACGTTTATTTTATTTTAAATCTTTACTATCGCTTCTTATTTTCTACTTCCGGCCAGAATTATACGCGTTAAGGATTTTATGCAAAGTTTGTCTGGTGAACGCCAAGTATTTAAGTGTGGCCTTTTTGCCAAGCGAAGGGAGGAAGCAGTGAGTTCGAAGCAGGCCGCTTACCTTAGAAGTTACGCAGTTGCTATTTGCCTTCCAGGCCAGAGGTTTTAATCCTCTTGATAAATTAAACGTATTGTAGTGTTCACAGTCTCTGTGCTACATACGCTTCCTGTTATTATAAGGCCAATCTTCCACGTGTATTATTCTAAAGTTAAATTAGAGTTTAGTTTTATTTTTATACTTTTTTACGTTAGACCCCGAGTGGAGGGTCAGTGTATTCCGAAGTACGGAAGTTATTGTATATAGAGAAAAATAAAGGGTTTTGTATACCCTTCGTCTGTATCCTGTCTACTTACCACAATTAGTGAACATAGATTTAGTAAGCTCTCTGTTCCGAGTCAGGTCCTTGTATGTTCCCGAAGAAGGGTAGAAGGAACATTGAACCTGATACACCAACGTAGAATGTCATCAGCAAGTAAACCAATTATGAAATCACTAATAATAACAACTTCCATAACTATAATACAAAGGTGCTGGCACTAAATAGAATGAAAGTTTTTTGCGACAACTACATCCCACCATCTCGGCTAAAATTCTTCTTCCTTTCAGAGATGCGTGATGTTTTAAATTTGCATCGTACTCCTTTAATTTCAAGAGTTCATTTCATAGCAGAACTTTGTGCAACTGTCCAACTGTTCCTATACCTACGTGTTCTTCATGGCACTGGTGCGTTGTGGCCTTTTCGCCTTTCGTTGGCCTTGTACTTGAAGCTTCCTTGGCCTTGATTTGAGTGGTTTTGACGTCTGCTAAGTACTTGCTCTTCTCTCTGAATCCTTGAACATAGTTTGGAGCCTTTCATGCTCTCTTTGACCTCTCCACCTCGTCTGTAGATTTTCTTTCGGAAATTATATCAAATGTTGGATTTTTGCTCTATTTACTTCCCTGGCCAACATTTTTATTTCTCTAGATGGTTTCTACAGACATAGTTGTAACTACTTCGGCCACCGTTTAGATAATTTGTTACATAATGGCAAATGAATTGTAAATATATCTCTATGAACGGGCTCTGTAATATTTTCCTGTGATCGAGAAGGGAATCATTTGGTCAGTAACCAACTGTTGACCGTTTACGGAAAAAAATACATTTGAACTCCGAAGTCAAATAGAAATTTATTAAAATGAATCTGGAACAAGTTTCGCGGATGCCCTTCGAAGAAATCCTAATTAACCACTTTTAGAAATGGCAAATTAGCCCAAAATATAAAGGCCAAACTAAATATCTCCCGGTAAAAGAGTCTAGGACCAAACAGCCGATGACAAAATAACCCATAAAATTAGCGTAAGTCCAAGCCTTCAGAATTTGGTTCGGTGAATAAATTTTAGATTGTTTAGTATCTAAACATATGCCGGCGATATAAAAACGTGCCACGACCTCTCTGCATAATACGGCCTATTAAATTTTACACATAATTTGCTATACTACACTTTCCTCGATTTCCTGGAATTAATTTAAATGTTTCCTTGAGGCAAGTTAACAATCAAAACTATTAAATACACTGTTCCACTTTTCTAGAAAGGTGGTCAAAGGTCTTGGCATTTTTTATTTATAATAAACAGAGTAAATTTCACTGGGATAAAAATAGAGATACTGCGAGACTGCATAAAAATCTAGACATTTCAGAAGTTTTGAAAACATTTTCCTGATTTCTTAGAATTTTCAATTCAGCCCTGATTTACTACTTGATGAATAGAGTTATTAGCTTTGGCAAAAATGATAGAATGCAAAGACAGCTAACATTACTTATTGGAAATGTGTTAAGAACTTTATTCCATTTACAGAAAAAAACACCTAATTTATTGAGTAAAAAAAAAAAAAACGATTTAACTTAAAAGAGTGAAGTGATATTAGTTACACATCACGTTTTGGACATATCCTATTTTTACAAAATACCGTTCTAATGAGATAGCTGTTTAAGATTCTGATAAAACGGTTTATTAAATTTTCAAGGAGCCTTAAAATGTATATTTTATTATTCAGTGACAGAGTAAAATATACAGTCACACTTTTAAATTTCTCTTTTTTTTTAATTTTGATAAATATTTATGAAAGAGATTTTTTATTTGCGTTGTCTTGAAAAACATCGTAAAGTATTACATCAACGAATGTGAAATGTGTTTATAGTCTAACTATAAAATTCTAAAAGAGCTTTGTAAATTTTCATTTCGCGGTTACAGGTATAATTCCGAATTTATGTACTTCTGCACCGAAAATTTTCGTATAGCAGTAACATATTAAGAAAAGGACATTAAAATATTAATTAATTATTATTATACATAAAAGGCTGCAACAAACCAAAGGGGCTTGTTTATGAAGTTTCCAATTTTTACAACAACTCTAGCTTTTTGCATTGTTAAAGAATTCTTGGAATGAAAGAGATCAATATTGTTGGATCAATATTGTTAAAATAAAGATTTATTTTCTTTCTGGAGTGAACTGCTTTCAGAAAGTGTTTTAATTTGCTAATTTAAAGCTTTATAGATAAGCGATTTGATAATTAGAAACTGTGTTAGGTGGTGAGAGAGAGCCGTAAAACGGCGATTGCTGTGCATAATGCATGGACTGAAAAGTAAAATAATTTTCGTATATTTTTTCTTGATACCAACAGCGATTGTGGTTTTCGTGCCAACGAATGCTTTGGCTCCCAGCGTTTTTAACTATCTTGGATTGAAGGCAAGTTGTATGCTTATATTGATTTATATGGCAATGTTTTATGTATTTATTTATGCAAATAGAAGTAATAAAACTTATACATATAATTTTAAACACAATGAAAATAGGAATTTTGATGCAACACACAATATTCTGGATATATCAATGTTGCCAACTAAGAAACGTATTAGACGAGAAAACGATATTCTTCTTAGTAACATTTCTACGGAATGTGATGTATATTATCAAGATAGAAAAATCTCACAAGAAATTTCTGCTGTTAAGGAAAATGAAGACAATTTTCGTAAAATACTCCGCGGGAACGAAATGAAAACTGATGAAAGTGCAAAAGTAATTAATGTCGATTCAAATGATAGCATTAGAAGCTTTTTGATAGAAACAAGAGAAACACTTGTAGGCCGATATCCAGAAATTTCGGATGAAAAGAAATCTCGTATCCAATGTAGGATTCCATTGGGGTATAAGGAGATAAGCATGAGCCCAATCTGCATTACTAAAATGAACCAGCAAGATGACATTAATTTAATAGATCTATGGACAGAATGTGATACAACTCTTTTCTCTGCAAACAGTGAAATTCCTCCAAACAGCAAGATTGGATGTTCTGAAAAAAGCGTATTAACAACGATTAAAGAAGACATTACACGTGAAATCTACAATGATCTACCGGACTTTAATGAAAATGTTATCAATGGCGAAGGATTGAAAAGTAATTCATTTCTTGGATCTGACTATACTGAATCGCAAGAAGTCGCTGATATAGATGCTGAAAACTGTGAAGTACCAAATAATCAAGACGCACAAAATGAAACATCCACTGAGAGTGAATCTGATAGCACAGGCGAGAATTCCCTTGAGAAATGTGAGAAGAACATCAACACAAATAGTGGAGATACACACAATCAAATTTCTAGTAATTTAGCCGATCTATCGACAGATAACGTTAGAATGGATTCCTGTGACACTAGTCATTTTACGACTAATAGTGGAATTGACCCTTTTCGAAGTGGCACAGTAACAATGGAAGAAAACGTCAATCACGTAATTTCCAATATATTGCCAAATTCTGGCGATAATGTCCTTAACAATGAAAAACATGAATACACTGAACGAAACTTAAACGAAAACGACGAACAAAATAAGACGGATCTTTCTGTCGACAAATATCTGGAACAACGAGAAACTCACCTAGCGACAATGAAACGTAAAGGAAATGTTGCAAATGATTATTATGTTTCTTCTCAGAACAGAAGAAATAATGTCATTTTTAAAGCACTAGAAGGACACGCACCTGTACTTATTTCTCTGTATATCACTGGCATTTGTGCTGGATACTGCATTGGAAGCTTGTTGAAAAAATGAAATGACATTTAAACTACCATTTTTATGTACATAAAATACGTCTCATTAATACATTCAAAGAGAAAGAAAACCAAATTAAAGAAAATAAACTTTTTAAAACATACGTATTGACGGAAAGTTTTAACTTTTAATGTAGTTTTCTCAAATATATTAGAATTGTTTTCTCAAAATTAGAAAGAGTTCGGAATAAATGCATTTATTAATAATAATAAATGTTCGAGAATGTTATTTACGTATTTGTGTACCTTGCTCAATAGAACATAAAATTACATTTCATTTAAATTTGTCTTCCATAAAAAAGTAGATGCATATAAGGTTTACACTATTTCTCATTAAATTCACAACTTTCTTCTCATTTTACAGAAAGAAACGTTTTGGTCAAGAATAAGTATAAAATATGTGAAATACAAAGTTAGAAATATATGAGGAAAAATGGCTAATATTTTAAGTGCTAATTTAAATAGAATTATGTTATGTTTAGGAAAACGGATTTCAAACTTAGCGGATCTTATTTTCAAATTTCAAACGGATTCAAATTTAAATTTATTTTAATTTCTAAGTTAAACTTATTTAACCCTATTATTAAGATTTAAGCGAAGTTTCGATAAATGTGTGCATTAAATACTTAGAAGGTTTTAAATAACCTATTTATTAGAGCTTAAGAAAATGTACAGATTGCGGCTTCAAATTTAATTCTCCGCCATTTCTATGATTTAAATAAAAGAAATATAAATTAAGAAATTTAAATGGAGACATAGTTTGAGACTACACTATAACATTAGCAAAGGCAATGCAAATATGCGTACATTTCGTGCCATTATTTTCAAAAGCACTCGTGTTTTATTATCTGATATTACTTTATCCTGTTCTCCACAACTACATTAAATGATGGAAAAAAATACCGTGTTCATCCAACACCTTTTTCGCGAATGGTGATCATAGTGGTCCTGTCCAGGCATATTCTTCTCTGCCGTTCCATGTCTGATCCGCACCGATTTTTCGCTATATTTCAGTGTTTCGTAGAGCTATGGAACTATTCTTGATAAAATGTTGTCTTATTCTTCTTCTTCCTACTAACCCTTCTTATCAGAATAAGATCAAATGCATGAGTTCATTCGCCTTCATAACTTCCAATACGAAATTATGTCTCTTCAGCAGATCTTCACGCACCAATGCAGCACCATTAAGGGGACCTTATGCAGTAGCTTGATGATTTTTTACATTTGACGCAAGTTGGAGATATTTTAGTACTACGGAAATACCTCAGGCAAAGAAAATACCCCGAAAACAACCGAGTAAGAGCTGTTTTGTCCTACCTCTCACAAATGAAATCAAGAACAGTACCGAGACCCGCACTACGATACTGTATAGTAATACTACAAAACTGTGGGAACTTGTCTAGAAGCATTTTTAACCCTAGAACAGCCGAATTTCAGACTAACCGAAAACCGCCATTAGGGGTCAATTTGACCCTCATAAGAAATGTAAGTAGAAACACAGCAAATGATTGAAATGATGCTGAAATGACCACGTAAAAGAGTTTTTAGAGGTTTTTATTTATTTTATATACTTTAGAATTTTTTTTCGTGCAATTAGCGCGAATTAGCACATATCTTTCAATGTAAGATTACAAAAACAAAAACAAAATCTTTGAAAAACAAACAAAAGATACAAATGCAAAAAGAGGAAAATAGAACATATGCAAAAAATTACAAAAAAACATAAATTGGGAATAAACAGGCAATGTTTTCCAAAGTTTGTTATACATTACCGCAGGTGATACAATATGAACGCTTGACAGTGACAGCAACACATTTACCACAAATTGGTTTCTGGCATCCCTTACAGCTGACAACAGTCTTGTTTTGTCCCTTGCAACTTTAAAATGCACATTTCTTTCCTTTAAGTGTCTGTATTTGAGCAATTGGGGGGCATCTGTAGCGTAGTGCACCAACTCGTAGTTCTTCCACGAGTGCAAGAATAAATTCTCGACGTGAAATAGAGGTGCCCAAGGATCCTTTGAATATAATCCAAGCATTGAGTTCAGCAATGTCAAGGACGTTGTAAAAAACATGTACAGGCCAATAGTAGGCAGAGTAATTCGTGCGGCGGAAGTGACGTCACAGAAAAGGGGCGTAGCCTAGACAGCCGCCATATTGGATCACGTGACTGCCATCCACCATTTTGAACCACGTGGTTTTCGTCCGCCATTTTGGAACACGTGGTCTTTCATCCTCCATCTTGAATGACTCACCCTCTTCCTCCCACCATGCTCTTATCTGGCCGCCATGTTGGATCACGTGATCGTCGTCCGCCATTTTGAATCACGGGTCGACGTCCGCCATTTTGGAACACGTGGACTTTCATCCTCCATCTTGAATGACTCCCGCCATGTTGGATTATTTTTTAATCTAATTTTCTTTCTTATTACTTATTAAATTAATTAATGTTTTATTTAATTTAAATTATTTATTCCATAACGAAATATCCGGTATATCCGTTACCGATCATAGAAGAAATTTTAAGGAAGATAAAATCAACCAAATTTATGACGACTTTAGACTTAACGACTGGTTATTTTCAAATAGGGGTGAGACCTGAGGACGTGCTCAAGACTGCTTTTATAACCAAGTCTGGCACTTATGCATTTTTGCGTATGCCGTTTGGCCTTTCAGGGGCCCCAGCAACGTTTCAGCGATGCATGGACATTGTGTTAAGACCTGTTCTTGGAAAGTCCACATTTATCTATTTAGACGATATCATTATTACTAGTGATAATCTAGACCAACATGTACAGGATTTAAGACAGGTGTTTTCTTTATTAAATGAGGCCGGTCTAAAAGTTAATGTCGAAAAGTGCAAATTTGCAGCCCCTGAATTAAAATATTTAGGTTACAAAATATCGCAAAAAGGGATCGAGACAGATGAATCAAAAATAATCGCTGTACAAAAGTATCCGACTCCAAACACGGCAAAGAAGCTCTCTTCTTTTCTAGGACTTTGTTCATATTATAGGTCCTTTATAAAAGATTTTGCGGCTATCGCTGAGCCATTGTTAAAATTAAAAAGGAAAAAGGCAAGATTCTCGTGGACGGCCGAAGCCAATAGTGCTTTCGAAAAATTAAAACAAGCATTAACGCAAGCCCCTGTGTTGAAATTTCCTGAAAAGGATGAAAATTTAGAAATTTCAGCGGATGCTTCGGATTATGCGGTAGGAGCGGTACTTTCGCAAAATCAGCAGCCCGTGGCATTTTTTAGCCGAACTTTAAATCAAACACAAAGAAACTATTCTGCGACCGAGAGAGAGGCACTTGCAGTTCTGTTAGCAGTGCAAAAGTTCCGAGTCTATTTTGGAAAGGCGCCGATAACAGTATACTCTGATCATGCGGCGGTAACTAGATTGTACTCAGGGAAAAATTTATCCCCAAGGTTAATAAGATGGGCACTCAAGCTGCAAGAATATAATCTGGTAATCAAGCATACCCCCGGAAAGGAAAATATCGTAGGAGATGCCCTATCACGAATTAAATTAGATGAACAGGGTAATACCGTAAAAGTTGCAATGCTTACAGCGTGTACAATAAATTCCCGAGAAACTGTAATAACAGAACTGGGTAAGGATCCTGAGTTTGGAAGTATTTATGAGTATTTGAAGGATCCTGAAAATTTTAGCCACCAAGATATTGTGGCGATAAGAAATAGGGCGGCCCATTACGAACTAATAGATGGTCTATTATTTTATACAAAAACTACGAATTCCAACAACGAATTTCGACCTGTTATCCCAGCTAGTCTTAGATTAAATATCCTGCAAGAGCTCCATGACAGCCCTTTAGCTTCTCATGCTGGTATTCGAATAACTATCCAACGCGTACGCGAGGCAGTCTACTTTCCTGAACTGCAAATGTTAACAAGGGCGTATGTCCAGTCCTGCCCAACATGTCAAGCAGTTAATTATATTAATTTCCGCCCGGCCGGGTTTCTAAATAGTATTAAATCCGAATTTCCAAATGAAATAATTGGCATCGATTTATTGGGCCCTTTCCCAAAAAGTCAGTTAAATAAAAGTCGCTATCTCCTTGTTATGGTTGATCATTTTAGTAAATGGACCGAAATTGTTCCCTTAAAACGAGCCTCCGCGAAATTAGTTACCGATTCTATTTTAAATAAATATATTTTAAAATACGGGGCGCCCCTAAAAGTTATATCGGATAATGGTCCTCAATTTGTAAGTAATATATTTGAAGACATGTGCCAAAAACTGGGCATACGTCATTTAAAAATGGTCCCGTATCGGCCGCAATCAAATATAGCGGAACGGGTCAACAGAAATATAGTGAAAATTATCCGTAGTTATGTTAAAAATTTTCATAAAAGCTGGGATAACTATGTCAATGAATTTGCTTTCGCCCTTAGGACCGCAAAACATGATACAACGGGAAAAACTCCTGCTGAGTTATTTCTAGGCAGAAAGATTATAACACCGTTACATAAATTATTTTATGTGCAACAAAGAGCCCCAGAATTTAAAATGGGTAATATAGAAAAACTAATAAAAGAAGCAAAAAAGCATACGGAAGTAGCACAAAGAAAACAGAAGTTGTATTATGATTTGAAACGACGGGGAGTAACTTATAAAGTAGGGGATGAAGTTTTAAAAATTAAGCATTCACTTTCTTCAGCACCAGAAGATAAAACTGCCAAATTTTTTCCACGATTTGAAGGACCATATGTTATAGAAAAAATAACTCACGCTGTTGTATGGTTAAAAGCCAAAAATGGTGAAACCTGTTCCGCAAACATTGATCAAATTAAGCCCTACTTCGATCGTAATGAAATGCAAATCTTTTCAGATCTTTTGCAGGATCCGGCACGGCAGACACCGCAGGTACAAGTTCCAGAGGTGGGAAAACGAGAAGTACAAGGGCAAGCCAATGAGAGACAAAAACAAGTGAAAAGAAAATTGCCCCGCAGAAAGATTGAATGTAACAAGAAAAAGAAGCCGTTCCACCGTCCAGAAAACAGAGTTCACGAACACCCCCAGAATGAAGAAGGGAGAAGGACGACGTATGTGAAGAGGACCAGGAGAAATGACGGCAACTATAACCCGGCTTTAAAACGGAAGATCGACTCATCCGACAGAACTCTCCGCAGCAAAAGTCGCCGAACTGCGGAAGGGTTATCAGCGGCGGAGGAAAAAGTACAAGAAAAATTTGAACGGCCAACAACGAGGTCCAAGCAGGATCACGACAGAAGTTTCCCGGTTCCGCCAAGACCAGCTGCCTTCAAACGGCCAAGACCACAAGCAGAGGAGAAAAGGAAGGTGTTCAAGGGTGGCCGAACAGGTGAAAAATGGAAGCTTCCAGAGGAAAGCACTGAAGGGCGAGCCCGTACAAGAAGGAGGATAAACCAAGCTACTATCTGCACTACCTTTAAAGACTGGGCCCAGAAAAGGATGTCCGAATATTAGAAAGATAAGTAAAATTTTATGTTACTTTGCAAACTTAAGTTAATCTTTCATTCTTACTGCAAGTGGCAGATTTCAAGAAGTTTTACCTCATGCGAGGTCTACCTTTATCGCCAAAAGGGCGAGAAATGAGTTGTGACCGATTTTCGTATTATGTTTTTAAATTACTCGTGCGTAAAACTAAAGTAGATGTATAATAGCGTTGTGTAAAGACTTAAATATTGTAAAAAGTTATTGTATAAATTTTATTTAAAACATTCTAGCAAGAGAGAAGTTTTAGTCTGAAAGACTTTTTGAAATGTAGTATTATTTCAGAATTGGTAGAAAGAATTGGCACTTGCTTTGAAAAGAATAGAAGTTAACAATGTACTACTAATGTATGTTTTCAAATCTGTAAAATTAACGGCATGTTGATATGTTCTGTTATTTTAAATGTTAAGAAATACCGTGATATGGTAAAAGTGAAAGTAATGTTAAAAATTTGTTATTCGTGTGACTGTAAAGATTAAATCATGGCGAATATGTGGTAAAGGTTGAATGATGTAGTTAGGCTCTCTGACGCTACACTTTAGAGTTAGCCACTTTTAGAATAGTACCTCAGGGTTTAGAGTTGAAAGTAGGGTGTGTTAAGAGGTCTCGTTATGTTGAATTTTAACACGTTAGTGTTTTGATTGTAGGAGGAAGTGTGGCACACGTAGACAGAAACACATTCGTGTTTGGTGTTCTTTTACAACACATGTCAGAGAGCACGGGGAGAGATAATTAAAATAGTCATGAATAAAATAAGAATGTTAAGAGAAGTATATTCTATATGTTATTTGCAATGTCATTGTGTAACATTTCATTAAACTAGTTTTCCTTCCAGATCTCTGGAAGGAACCAGAATTGAATAAAGCTCCTGTTTAGATGCAGTACAGATGAAAAAAAGATTGTTGTATATCCTGGGAGCTGCTATTGTAACAAGTTTCTTTCTTTTAAATTTTCTAGTTTCTAGCGAAGTTGTGTTTGTAAAAGGTTGGCTCGCGTTAGATTCTAGAGCTAAATGTTTTCAACAAAGTCGTTTTAGACCTCAGTTTCAAACTAATTAACTCTGGCGGGAAGTATGTAAGGATCTTAAGTTTTACTAACGTTTATTTTATTTTAAATCTTTACTATCGCTTCTTATTTTCTACTTCCGGCCAGAATTATACGCGTTAAGGATTTTATGCAAAGTTTGTCTGGTGAACGCCAAGTATTTAAGTGTGGCCTTTTTGCCAAGCGAAGGGAGGAAGCAGTGAGTTCGAAGCAGGCCGCTTACCTTAGAAGTTACGCAGTTGCTATTTGCCTTCCAGGCCAGAGGTTTTAATCCTCTTGATAAATTAAACGTATTGTAGTGTTCACAGTCTCTGTGCTACATACGCTTCCTGTTATTATAAGGCCAATCTTCCACGTGTATTATTCTAAAGTTAAATTAGAGTTTAGTTTTATTTTTATACTTTTTTACGTTAGACCCCGAGTGGAGGGTCAGTGTATTCCGAAGTACGGAAGTTATTGTATATAGAGAAAAATAAAGGGTTTTGTATACCCTTCGTCTGTATCCTGTCTACTTACCACAATTAGTGAACATAGATTTAGTAAGCTCTCTGTTCCGAGTCAGGTCCTTGTATGTTCCCGAAGAAGGGTAGAAGGAACATTGAACCTGATACACCAACGTAGAATGTCATCAGCAAGTAAACCAATTATGAAATCACTAATAATAACAACTTCCATAAGTATAATACAAAGGTGCTGGCACTAAATAGAATGAAAGTTTTTTGCGACAACTACATCCCACCATCTCGGCTAAAATTCTTCTTCCTTTCAGAGATGCGTGATGTTTTAAATTTGCATCGTACTCCTTTAATTTCAAGAGTTCATTTCATAGCAGAACTTTGTGCAACTGTCCAACTGTTCCTATACCTACGTGTTCTTCATGGCACTGGTGCTTTGTGGCCTTTTCGCCTTTCGTTGGCCTTGTACTTGAAGCTTCCTTGGCCTTGATTTGAGTGGTTTTGACGTCTGCTAAGTACTTGCTCTTCTCTCTGAATCCTTGAACATAGTTTGGAGCCTTTCATGCTCTCTTTGACCTCTCCACCTCGTCAGTAGATTTTCTTTCGGAAATTATATCAAATGTTGGATTTTTGCTCTATTTACTTCCCTGGCCAACATTTTTATTTCTCTAGATGGTTTCTACAGACATAGTTGTAACTACTTCGGCCACCGTTTAGATAATTTGTTACATAATGGCAAATGAATTGTAAATATATCTCTATGAACGGGCTCTGTAATATTTTCCTGTGATCGAGAAGGGAATCATTTGGTCAGTAACCAACTGTTGACCGTTTACGGAAAAAAATACATTTGAACTCCGAAGTCAAATAGAAATTTATTAAAATGAATCTGGAACAAGTTTCGCGGATGCCCTTCGAAGAAATCCTAATTAACCACTTTTAGAAATGGCAAATTAGCCCAAAATATGAAGGCCAAACTAAATATCTCCCGGTAAAAGAGTCTAGGACCAAACAGCCGATGACAAAATAACCCATAAAATTAGCGTAAGTCCAAGCCTTCAGAATTTGGTTCGGTGAATAAATTTTAGATTGTTTAGTATCTAAACATATGCCGGCGATATAAAAACGTGCCACGACCTCTCTGCATAATACGGCCTATTAAATTTTACACATAATTTGCTATACTACACTTTCCTCGATTTCCTGGAATTAATTTAAATGTTTCCTTGAGGCAAGTTAACAATCAAAACTATTAAATACACTGTTCCACTTTTCTAGAAAGGTGGTCAAAGGTCTTGGCATTTTTTATTTATAATAAACAGAGTAAATTTCACTGGGATAAAAATAGAGATACTGCGAGACTGCATAAAAATCTAGACATTTCAGAAGTTTTGAAAACATTTTCCTGATTTCTTAGAATTTTCAATTCAGCCCTGATTTACTACTTGATGAATAGAGTTATTAGCTTTGGCAAAAATGATAGAATGCAAAGACAGCTAACATTACTTATTGGAAATGTGTTAAGAACTTTATTCCATTTACAGAAAAAAACACCTAATTTATTGAGTAAAAAAAAAAAAAAACGATTTAACTTAAAAGAGTGAAGTGATATTAGTTACACATCACGTTTTGGACATATCCTATTTTTACAAAATACCGTTCTAATGAGATAGCTGTTTAAGATTCTGATAAAACGGTTTATTAAATTTTCAAGGAGCCTTAAAATGTATATTTTATTATTCAGTGACAGAGTAAAATATACAGTCACACTTTTAAATTTCTCTTTTTTTTTAATTTTGATAAATATTTATGAAAGAGATTTTTTATTTGCGTTGTCTTGAAAAACATCGTAAAGTATTACATCAACGAATGTGAAATGTGTTTATAGTCTAACTATAAAATTCTAAAAGAGCTTTGTAAATTTTCATTTCGCGGTTACAGGTATAATTCCGAATTTATGTACTTCTGCACCGAAAATTTTCGTATAGCAGTAACATATTAAGAAAAGGACATTAAAATATTAATTAATTATTATTATACATAAAAGGCTGCAACAAACCAAAGGGGCTTGTTTATGAAGTTTCCAATTTTTACAACAACTCTAGCTTTTTGCATTGTTAAAGAATTCTTGGAATGAAAGAGATCAATATTGTTGGATCAATATTGTTAAAATAAAGATTTATTTTCTTTCTGGAGTGAACTGCTTTCAGAAAGTGTTTTAATTTGCTAATTTAAAGCTTTATAGATAAGCGATTTGATAATTAGAAACTGTGTTAGGTGGTGAGAGAGAGCCGTAAAACGGCGATTGCTGTGCATAATGCATGGACTGAAAAGTAAAATAATTTTCGTATATTTTTTCTTGATACCAACAGCGATTGTGGTTTTCGTGCCAACGAATGCTTTGGCTCCCAGCGTTTTTAACTATCTTGGATTGAAGGCAAGTTGTATGCTTATATTGATTTATATGGCAATGTTTTATGTATTTATTTATGCAAATAGAAGTAATAAAACTTATACATATAATTTTAAACACAATGAAAATAGGAATTTTGATGCAACACACAATATTCTGGATATATCAATGTTGCCAACTAAGAAACGTATTAGACGAGAAAACGATATTCTTCTTAGTAACATTTCTACGGAATGTGATGTATATTATCAAGATAGAAAAATCTCACAAGAAATTTCTGCTGTTAAGGAAAATGAAGACAATTTTCGTAAAATACTCCGCGGGAACGAAATGAAAACTGATGAAAGTGCAAAAGTAATTAATGTCGATTCAAATGATAGCATTAGAAGCTTTTTGATAGAAACAAGAGAAACACTTGTAGGCCGATATCCAGAAATTTCGGATGAAAAGAAATCTCGTATCCAATGTAGGATTCCATTGGGGTATAAGGAGATAAGCATGAGCCCAATCTGCATTACTAAAATGAACCAGCAAGATGACATTAATTTAATAGATCTATGGACAGAATGTGATACAACTCTTTTCTCTGCAAACAGTGAAATTCCTCCAAACAGCAAGATTGGATGTTCTGAAAAAAGCGTATTAACCACGATTAAAGAAGACATTACACGTGAAATCTACAATGATCTACCGGACTTTAATGAAAATGTTATCAATGGCGAAGGATTGAAAAGTAATTCATTTCTTGGATCTGACTATACTGAATCGCAAGAAGTCGCTGATATAGATGCTGAAAAGTGTGAAGTACCAAATAATCAAGACGCACAAAATGAAACATCCACTGAGAGTGAATCTGATAGCACAGGCGAGAATTCCCTTGAGAAATGTGAGAAGAGCATCAACACAAATAGTGGAGATACACACAATCAAATTTCTAGTAATTTAGCCGATCTATCGACAGATAACGTTAGAATGGATTCCTGTGACACTAGTCATTTTACGACTAATAGTGGAATTGACCCTTTTCGAAGTGGCACAGTAACAATGGAAGAAAACGTCAATCACGTAATTTCCAATATATTGCCAAATTCTGGCGATAATGTCCTTAACAATGAAAAACATGAATACACTGAACGAAACTTAAACGAAAACGACGAACAAAATAAGACGGATCTTTCTGTCGACAAATATCTGGAACAACGAGAAACTCACCTAGCGACAATGAAACGTAAAGGAAATGTTGCAAATGATTATTATGTTTCTTCTCAGAACAGAAGAAATAATGTCATTTTTAAAGCACTAGAAGGACACGCACCTGTACTTATTTCTCTGTATATCACTGGCATTTGTGCTGGATACTGCATTGGAAGCTTGTTGAAGAAATGAAATGACATTTAAACTACCATTTTTATGTACATAAAATACGTCTCATTAATACATTCAAAGAGAAAGAAAACCAAATTAAAGAAAATAAACTTTTAAAACATACGTATTGACGGAAAGTTTTAACTTTTAATGTAGTTTTCTCAAATATATTAGAATTGTTTTCTCAAAATTAGAAAGAGTTCGGAATAAATGCATTTATTAATACTTGTTCGAGAATGTTATTTACGTATTTGTGTACCTTGCTCAATAGAGCATAAAATTACATTTCATTTAAATTTGTCTTTCATAAAAAAGTAGATGCATATAAGGTTTACACTATTTCTCATTAAATTCACAACTTTCTTCTCATTTTACAGAAAGAAACGTTTTGGTCAAGAATAAGTATAAAATATGTGAAATACAAAGTTAGAAATATATGAGGAAAAATGGCTAATATTTTAAGTGCTAATTTAAATAGAATTATGTTATGTTTAGGAAAACGGATTTCAAACTTAGCGGATCTTATTTTCAAATTTCAAACGGATTCAAATTTAAATTTATTTTAATTTCTAAGTTAAACTTATTTAACCCTATTATTAAGATTTAAGCGAAGTTTCGATAAGTGTGTGCATTAAATACTTAGAAGGTTTTAAATAACCTATTTATTAGAGCTTAAGAAAATGTACAGATTTCGGCTTCAAATTTAATTCTCCGCCATTTGTATGATTTAAATAAAAGAAATATAAATTAAGAAAATTAAATGGAGACATAGTTTGAGACTACACTATAACATTAGCAAAGGCAATGCAAATATGCGTACATTTCGTGCCATTATTTTCAAAAGCACTCGTGTTTTATTATCTGATATTACTTTATCCTGTTCTCCACAACTACATTAAATGATGGAAAAAAATACCGTGTTCATCCAACACCTTTTTCGCGAATGGTGATCATAGTGGTCCTGTCCAGGCATATTCTTCTCTGCCGTTCCATGTCTGATCCGCACCGATTTTCCGCTATATTTCAGTGTTTCGTATAGCTATGGAACTATTCTTGATAAAATGTTGTCTTATTCTTCTTCTTCCTACTAACCCTTCTTATCAGAATAAGATCAAATGCATGAGTTCATTCGTCTTCATAACTTCCAGTACGAAATTATGTCTCTTCAGCAGATCTTCACGCACCAATGCAGCACCATTAAGGGGACCTTATGCAGTAGCTTGATGGTTTTTTACATTTGACGCAAGTTGGAGATATTTTAGTACTACGGAAATACCTCAGGCAAAGAAAATACCCCGAAAACAACCGAGTAAGAGCTGTTTTGTCCTACCTCTCACAGATGAAACCAAGAACAGTACCAAGACCTGCACTACGATACTGTATAGTAATACTACAAAACTGTGGGAACTTGTCTAGAAGCATTTTTAACGCTAGAACAGCCGAATTTCAGACTAACCGAAAACCGCCATTAGGGGTCAATTTGACCCTCATAAGAAATGTAAGTAGAAACACAGCAAATGATTGAAATGATGCTGAAATGACCACGTAAAAGAGTTTTTAGAGGTTTTTATTTATTTTATATACTTTAGAATTTTTTTTCGTGCAATTAGCGCGAATTAGCACATATCTTTCAACGTAAGATTACAAAAACAAAAACAAAATCTTTGAAAAACAAACAAGAGATACAAATGCAAAAAGAGGAAAATAGAACATATGCAAAAAATTACAAAAAACATAAATTGGGAATAAACAGGCAATGTTTTCCAAAGTTTGTTATACATTACCGCAGGTGATACAATATGAACGCTTGACAGTGACAGCAACACATTTACCACAAATTGGTTTCTGGCATCCCTTACAGCTGCCAACAGTCTTGTTTTGTCCCTTGCAACTTTAAAATGCACATTTCTTTCCTTTAAGTGTCTGTATTTGAGCAATTGGGGGGCATCTGTAGCGTAGTGCACCAACTCGTAGTTCTTCCACGAGTGCAAGAATAAATTCTCGACGTGAAATAGAGGTGCCCAAGGATCCTTTGAATATAATCCAAGCACTGAGTTCAGCAATGTCAAGGACGTTGTAAAAAACATGTACAGGCCACCTGCGACTTCAACTACTTGTACTATATTTCCTCAGCATCTGATCTGCGACATCAATGCCACATTTTGTACTGTTGTAGTAAGTGACAGTGTTCGGTTTTTCTTTATGCTGTCGTCAACAAACACATTACTGTGTGTCGTGCTCAGAATCACGACATTCGTTTTGCTCTTGCACCTATATACTGTGAGTGTTTTTTCTCCATTTTTCAGTGCAAAAGATGAATATCGTGCTGAAGAAGTTTCACGAGCAATGGGGGTAATTCTCGCTTATTCAGAAGCATCGTCCCCACAATTGTGGTTTATTTCGCAGAAAGTTCATCTGCAAGTTTCACAGAAGTAAAAAAATTGGCAGTTGTGACACTGAGTCCGGAGTTTAGATGTTGTTGCAGTAATTTGAGAACTACACTTTCTCCAAGTTGTAAATTAGTTGGTCGTTCTTCATCCCTGCCCAGATAAGGATAACCATTCAAAACATATTTGGATTTTACATCAGTTGCTAGCCAGAATTTGATGCCAAACTCGTCCTGTTTATTCGCCATATACTGAATAATTCTACATCTTGGTTTACAAGGCAACAATTGTTTATCAACGGTTATTTCTGATCCAGGAGTATAGCATAAATAACAGTTTTCCATTAGCTTGTACCAGGTTACAGAAGCGAGAGCAAATTTGTTAGTGGCGAGATAATCAGCTCTGGTGCTTCGGACATCTGAGAATCTGAGATACCGAATTCTTTCACGGAACTGATTGCGTGACATTGTTTCTTTGAATACAGGTGGTCCTCAGTTCTTGTTCCACAAATCATCTGCACAAAGTTTTGAATGGCCTAGTGCTCCTAGTGTCGTTTTTCTTATGAGGGTCAAAATGACCCCAGTTGGCTGTTTTAAGTATATCTGCGATTATTTGTTTAAATATGAAATATGAAATATGAAAACTTGGCATTGTATACTTGGAAACATTTTAGAAAAAGTAAAAAAATATCAGCTTCGAAGCTCAGCTGTATGTTAAAAAAAAACGCGTAAATTGGAAAAAAAGGTCAAAATGACCCCAACGGCGCTTCTGGTGTTAATTAAAGCATGTCTTTTAAAGCATAATTCAAGGCATGACAAAGCTTCAGCATAAACCTGATTCTTAGCAGCCCCTCCGTTTCTAGTCTAGCAGCTATTATTATATTACAGATTTACATGAGATGAAAACCATTGTAGATGGAGGAATGTGGAATGTAACAAAGTCTTGATTTTTCGATACCTCTAAATCCTTTCAGCTCTCTAAAACTTCTCCAACCATGTAGGTATTAGATTACACTTTGGCAGTCCGCATTTCACGAGATAAATGTCGATCTAAAACAAAGCCATATAAATAAAGCCCTATAAATAGCATTCAAAAGCCATATCAATAGCTATTATTTCACATCTGAAAACGAAAGACAAATTGTTATTTACGCCCTTGAGAGATATCACCTACCCGCGAAAGTTTAAGAACATCACCGCTACCAGGCTGTTCATGTTCATTATTACTGCCATCTCTCTATCTCACAACAGCCTCAACAGGTATTTTATTAGCCATTTCCAGTCATAAGTATTCAAGATGTAATGAGAATTAATAATCCTGTATGAAAAAACTCACCAGACTATGAGTCCATAAGAGTTGCGATAAGTTTTACAGAATTAAATTCGACAGAAGGTGGCCATACTTCGAATTCTTTATCGTTTCTCAGGGGACTGTCCCTTTTAATCTTTGATTTCTTCTCCTATCATTCAAAATGTTAAGAGTATGATGTTCATAACGAAAATTAGAGAGCTTGCTAAAATATATTTTAAGATTAAAGATACTTCTCATCTTCAAGCATTGTAAATCGGATTGGTAGAGAAAGAGTTCAGCTGTAGTAGTCTTGGAAAAACGCTTAACAAGGCGTGCTGCAGTCAGTTGTAACGTTTCTAATTTTAAAAAATTGGAAGATTTTTAAAAATTTATATCCGAGGCTACATTTAGGATTTGAAAACCATATTAGAGAATCGGTCTAATAGATTTAAGAGGATTAAAACTGAGTGTTGATCACCAGCAAAATCCTGAATATTCAACATTAATTCGTTGATACTAAATTCGATATTTTCAATGTTCGGACCACTGCACCAAAGTTGAATATCGTCAGCAAGTAAGCCAATTATGAAATCACGAGTAATAACAAATTCCAGACCGGAAATGTATGATGCAAAGTTGCTGGGACTAAATACAATGAAAATTTTGTTTCGACAACTAGATTCCGTCATCTTCTCTGAATTTCTTCCTCCTTTCATAGACGCGTGATGTTTTAAATTTTCATCGCACTTCTTCAATTTCAAGAGTTCACTTCATACCAGAATTTCGTGCAACTGTCCAGCTGTTCCAATACCTACGGGTTCTTCATGGCACTATAGCTTTGTGAGGTTTTCGCCTTTGGTTGACCTTCTACTTAAGAAATTTAAATGGAGACATAGTTTGAAACTACAATATCACACTCGTCATTTTACGACTAATAGTGGAAATGACTCTTTTCGAAGTGACACAGTAACAATGGAAGAAAACGTCACTCACATAGTTTCCAATATCTTGCCTGATTCTGACGATAATTTCCTTAAGAAAGACAAACATGAATACACTGAACGAAACTTAAACGATGACGAAGGACAAAATAAGACGGATCTTTCTGTCGACAAATATCTGCAACAACCAGAAACTGACCTATCGACAACGAAAGGTAAAGGGAATGTTCCAAATGATTATTAAGTTACCTCTCTGAACAGAAGAAATAATGTTATTTTTAAAGCAAGAGAAAGACATGCACCTCTAGTTCTTTCTCTGTATATCACTGGCATTTGAATTTTAGGATTTAGAAAATAGGTCTCATTACTGGCATTATTTTCAAATAAATCAAACTGCCACTTATGTTTTATTATCTGAGAATCATTCATTCTCTTCTCCACAACTACATTCCATGTTGGAAAAAATATCGTGTTCATCCTACAACTTTTTCGCGAATGCTGATCCTACTGGTCCTGTCCAGGCATATTCTTCTTTCCCGCCGATTTTCGCTATCTTTCTGTGTTGTGTGGAGCTATGGAACTATTCTTGAGAAACTATTGCGTTATTCTTCTTCATTCTACTAATCCCTCTTATCTGAACAAGTTCAAATCCATGAGTTCATTTGCCTTCATAACTTCCAACACAAATTTATGTCTCTTGAGCAGATCTTCACGCACCAATGCAGTACCACTAAAGGGACCTTAGGCAGTAGCTTGCCGATTTTCTACATTTGACGCATCAGGCTAAGAAAATACCTTGAAAACAACCAAGTGAGAGCTTTTTTATCCTACCTCTCGCAGGTGAAACCAAGAACAGTACCAGGACCTGCATTACTATACCATGAGTCTGTCGGAACTTGTCTGGAAGAATTCTTTATTAAAGTATGTCCTTTAAAGCATAGTTCAAGGCATGTCAAACCTTCAGCATAAACCTGAGGCTTGAAAGTCCCCTCCGTTTCTAGTCTAAGAGCTATATTGTTATATTACAGATTTACATGAGATGAAAACCACTGTAGATGGAGGAATATGGAATGCGACAAAATCTTGACTTTTCGATACCTCTAAATCATTTCAACTCTCTAATACTTTTCCAACTATGTAGGTATTAGATTACACTTCGGCTGTCCACATTTCCCTAGATAACTGTCGGTCTAAAACACAATCCAGACCCATATTAACAGCTATCAATTCACATCTGAAAACGAAACAGAATTTGTTATTTCCGCCCTTGAGAGATATTACCTGTCCGCGAAAATTTAATAAAATAACCGTTACTAGTCTGTTCATGTTCATTTTTACTGCGATCTGTATACATCCTAACAGCCTCAAAATGTATTCTATTAGCGATTGCAGTTTTAAGTATTCAAGACGTTATTAGGGTTTATTAGTTACGAACCCTGTCTGAAGAAACACACTAGGCAATGAGTCTGTAAGAGATGTGAGAGGTGTTAAAGAATTAAATTCAACAGAAGACTGTCATACATCCAATTTTTTAGAATTTCTCAGGGCACTGTTCTTTTTCATCTTTGATTTCTTCTCCTATCATTCAAAATGTTTGGAGTATGATGTTCTTCACAAAAACTAACGTTTCCAATTTTTGAAAAGTTTTATTCCTGCCTACGTGTAGGATTTGATAACCATATTAGACAATTGGTCTTATAAGACTGATACGTTCTCCTTAGGATATCAGGACTTGTGTTCCTCTTTACTTGCTTTGGAAACATTAACTGTCCTGACTCGGAACAGGGAGCTTACTAAAGGTATGTTCAATAAATTGTGAAGTAGACAATACACACAGGAAGGGTATACGAAATCCTTTATTTTTTCTACCTTTACAGAGATTTCCGGACTTCGGAATACAGAGACCAACCACTTGTGGTCTGAACGTAAGAATATAAAAATATTAACTAAAACTCTAACTAAACTAACTTTGGATTAATAAACAAGTGCCTAACTCCAAGATTGGCCGTTAATTAACAAAAAGCCGATTGTAGTACAGAGAGCTGCTAAAACTACGATACGTTTAAAATTATCAGGAGGATTAAACCTCTGGCCATGAAGGCAACCAGCAAACGAGTAAAATTACTATGGCAAGCGGTCTGCTTCTAATAACTCCTTCCTCTCTCTTGCTTGGCAAAAAACCACAACTTAAGTACTTGGCGTTAGCAAGACAAATTTGCATAAATAAGTTAAAGCTTTTAATTCTGGCCGGAAGTAGAAAATAAGAAGTGATAGTAAAGATTTAAAATAAAATAAACTTTAGTAAAACTTAGGATCCTTACAAAAATCTTGTCGTCAGTTGCAGCCGAACGTAAAGTTCAAAATATTTACTCCCTTTCTAGCCTTACATAAAAGTCGATCAATGGGCTTATAACACGCGATTTCAGAGTCAAAGGCAAAACGAAGGATTTTGGAATTCCTGTCGGCTTGTAAGATGTGACCATTTAAGGAAATGTGTCGGACTCTAACAATATAGACGTGTTTTTGTTATAAACAACCCAGTAATAGAGTTAAGATGATTAAAATTGAACTTGTGATTACCCGGAACATCCTGAATTTGCAACATTAAATTGCTTATACTGGACTCGTTATTGTCAATGTTTGGACAACTACACCAACGTAGAATGTCATCAGCAAGTAAACCAATTATGAAATCACGAATAATAACAAATTCCATAAGTATAATACAAAGGTGCTGGCACTAAATAGAATGAAAGTTTTTTGTGACAACTACATCCCACCATCTCGGCTAAAATTCTTCTTCCTTTCATACATGCGTGATGTTTTAAATTTGCATCGTACTCCTTTAATTTCAAGAGTTCATTTCATAGCAGAACTTTGTCCAACTGTCCAACTGTTCCTATACCTACGGGTTCTTCATGGCACTGGTGCTTTGTGGCCTTTTCGCCTTTCGTTGGCCTTGTACTTGAAGCTTCCTTGGCCTTGATTTGAGTGGTTTTGACGTCTGCTAAGTACTTGCTCTTCTCTCTGAATCCTTGAACCTCGTTTGGAGCCTTTCATGCTCTCTTTGACCTCTCCACCTCGTCTGTAGATTTTCTTTTGGAAATTATATCAAATGTTGGATTTTTGCTCTATTTACTTCCCTGGCCAACATTTTTATTTCTCTAGACGGTTTCTACAGACATAGTTGTAACTACTGCGGCCACCGTTTAGATAATTTGTTACATAATGGCAAATGAATTGTAAATATATCTCTATGAACGGGCTCTGTAATATTTTCCTGTGATCGAGAAGGGAATCATTTGGTCAGTAACCAACTGTTGACCGTTTACGGAAAAAAATACATTTGAACTCCGAAGTCAAATAGAAATTTACTTAAAATGAATCTGGAACAAGTTTCGCGGATACCCTTCGAAGAAATCCTAATTAACCACTTTTAGAAATGGCAAATTAGCCCAAAATATAAAGGCCAAACTAAATATCTCCCGATAAAAAAGTCTAGGACCAAACAGCCGATGACAAAATAACCCATAAATTTAGCGTAAGTTCAAACCTTCAGAATTTGGTTCGGTGAATAAATTTTAGATTGTTTAGTATCTAAACATATGCCGGCGATATAAAAACGTGCCACGACCTCTCTGCATAAATCAGAAGTTATATGTTGCATGAAAATACATCATAAAGAAAACTTACGTGGACAACACACGACTTTCTAATACGGCCTATTAAATTTCACACATACATTGCTATACTACACTTTCCTCGATTTGCTGGAATTAATTTAAATGTTTCCTTGAGGCAAGTTAACAATCAAAACTATTAAATACACTGTTCCACTTTTCTCGAAAGGTGGTCAAAGGTCTTGGCATTTTTTATTTATAATAAACAGAGTAAATTTCACTGGGATAAAAATAGAGATACTGCGAGACTGCATAAAAATCTAGACATTTCAGAAGTTTTGAAAACATTTTCCTGATTTCTTAGAATTTTCAATTCAGCCCTGATTTACTACTTGATGAATAGAGTTATTAGCTTTGGCAAAAATGATAGAATGCAAAGACAGCTAACATTACTTATTGGAAATGTGTTAAGAACTGTATTCCATTTACAGAAAAAAACACCTAATTTATTGAGTAAAAAAAAAAAAAAAAACGTTTTAACTTAAAAGAGTGAAGTGATATTAGTTACACATCACGTTTTGCACATATCCTATTTTTACAAAATAGCGTTCTAATGAGATAGCTGTTTAAGATTCTGATAAAACGGTTTATTAAATTTTCAAGGAGCCTTAAAATGTATATTTTATTATTCAGTGACAGAGTAAAATATACAGTCACACTTTTAAATTTCTCTTTTTTTTTTAATTTTGATAAATATTTATGAAAGAGATTTTTTATTTGCGTTGTCTTGAAAAACATCGTAAAGTATTACATCAACGAATGTGAAATGTGTTTATACTCTAACTGTAAAATTCTAAAAGAGCTTTGTAAATTTTCATTTCGCGGTTACAGGTATAATTCCGGATTTATGTACTTCTGCACCGAAAATTTTCGTATAGCAGTAACATATTAAGAAAAGGACATTAAAATATTAATTAATTATTATTATACATAAAAGGCTGCAACAAACCAAAGGGGCTTGTTTATGAAGTTTCCAATTTTTACAACAACTCTAGTTTTTTCATTTTTAAAGAATTCTTGGAATGAAAGAGATCAATATTTTTGGATCAATATTGTTAAAATAAAGATTTATTTTCTTTCTGGAGTGAACTGCTTTCAGAAAGTGTTTTAATTTGCTAATTTAAAGCTTTATAGAAAAGCGATTTGATAATTAGAAACTGTGTTAGGTGGTGAGAGAGAGCCGTAAAACGGCGATTGCTGTGCATAATGCATGGACTGAAAAGTAAAATAATTTTCGTATATTTTTTCTTGATACCAACAGCGATTGTGGTTTTCGTGCCAACGAATGCTTTGGCTCCCAGCGTTTTTAACTATCTTGGATTGAAGGCAAGTTGTATGCTTATATTGTTTTATATGGCAATGTTTTATGTATTTATTTATGCAAATAGAAGTAATAAAACTTATACATATAATTTTAAACACAATGAAAATAGGAATTTTGATGCAACACACAATATTCTGGATATATCAATGTTGCCAACTAAGAAACGTATTAGACGAGAAAACGATATTCTTCTTAGTAACATTTCTACGGAATGTGATGTATATTATCAAGATAGAAAAATCTCACAAGAAATTTCTGCTGTTAAGGAAAATGAAGACAATTTTCGTAAAATACTCCGCGGGAACGAAATGAAAACTGATGAAAGTGCAAAAGTAATTAATGTCGATTCAAATGATAGCATTAGAAGCTTTTTGATAGAAACAAGAGAAACACTTGTAGGCCGATATCCAGAAATTTCGGATGAAAAGAAATCTCGTATCCAATGTAGGATTCCATTGGGGTATAAGGAGATAAGCATGAGCCCAATCTGCATTACTAAAATGAACCAGCAAGATGACATTAATTTAATAGATCTATGGACAGAATGTGATACAACTCTTTTCTCTGCAAACAGTGAAATTCCTCCAAACAGCAAGATTGGATGTTCTGAAAAAAGCGTATTAACAACGATTAAAGAAGACATTACACGTGAAATCTACAATGATCTACCGGACTTTAATGAAAATGTTATCAATGGCGAAGGATTGAAAAGTAATTAATTTCTTGGATCTGACTATACTGAATCGCAAGAAGTCGCTGATATAGATGCTGAAAACTGTGAAGTACCAAACAATCAAGACGCACAAAATGAAACATCCACTGAGAGTGAATCTGATAGCACAGGCGAGAATTCCCTTGAGAAATGTGAGAAGAGCATCAACACAAATAGTGGAGATACACACAATCATATTTCTAGTAATTTAGCCGATCTATCGACAGATAACGTTAGAATGGATTCCTGTGACACTAGTCATTTTACAACTAATAGTGGAATTGACCCTTTTCGAAGTGGCACAGTAACAATGGAAGAAAACGTCAATCACGTAATTTCCAATATATTGCCAAAATCTGGCGATAATGTCCTTAACAATGAAAAACATGAATACACTGAACGAAACTTAAACGAAAACGACGAACAAAATAAGACGGATCTTTCTGTCGACAAATATCTGGAACAACGAGAAACTCACCTAGCGACAATGAAACGTAAAAGAAATATTGCAAATGATTATTATGTTTCTTCTCAGAACAGAAGAAATAATGTCATTTTTAAAGCACTAGAAGGACACGCACCTATACTTATTTCTCTGTATATCACTGGCATTTGTGCTGGATACTGCATTGGAAGCTTGTTGAAGAAATGAAATGACTTTTAAACTACCATTTTTATGTACATAAAATACGTCTCATTAATACATTCAAAGAGAAAGAAAACCAAATTAAAGAAAATAAACTTTTTAAAACATACGTATTGACGGAAAGTTTTAACTTTTAATGTAGTTTTCTCAAATATATTAGAATTGTTTTCTCAAAATTAGAAAGAGTTCGGAATAAATGCATTTATTAATACTTGTTCGAGAATGTTATTTACGTATTTGTGTACCTTGCTCAATAGAACATAAAATTACATTTCATTTAAATTTGTCTTTCATAAAAAAGTAGATGCATATAAGGTTTACACTATTTCTCATTAAATTCACAACTTTCTTCTCATTTTACAGAAAGAAACGTTTTGGTCAAGAATAAGTATAAAATATGTGAAATACAAAGTTAGAAATATATGAGGAAAAATGGCTAATATTTTAAGTGCTAATTTAAATAGAATTATGTTATGTTTAGGAAAACGGATTTCAAACTTAGCGGATCTTATTTTCAAATTTCAAACGGATTCAAATTTAAATTTATTTTAATTTCTAAGTTAAACTTATTTAACCCTATTATTAAGATTTAAGCGATAAATGTGTGCATTAAATACTTAGAAGGTTTTAAATAACCTATTTATTAGAGCTTAAGAAAATGTACAGATTGCGGCTTCAAATTTAATTCTTCGCCATTTGTATGATTTAAATAAAAGAAATACAAATTAAGAAATTTAAATGGAGACATAGTTTGAGACTACACTATAACATTAGCAAAGGTAATGCAAATATGCGTACATTTCGTGCCATTATTTTCAAAAGCACTCGTGTTTTATTATCTGATATTACTTTATCCTGTTCTCCACAACTACATTAAATGATGGAAAAAAATACCGTGTTCATCCAACACCTTTTTCGCGAATGGTGATCATAGTGGTCCTGTCCAGGCATATTCTTCTCTGCCGTTCCATGTCTGATCCGCACCGATTTTTCGCTATATTTCAGTGTTTCGTGGAGCTATGGAACTATTCTTGATAAAATGTTGTCTTATTCTTCTTCTTCCTACTAACCCTTCTTATCAGAATAAGATCAAATGCATGAGTTCATTCGCCTTCATAACTTCCAATACGAAATTATGTCTCTTCAGCAGATCTTCACGCACCAATGCAGCACCATTAAGGGGACCTTATGCAGTAGCTTGATGGTTTTTTACATTTGACGCAAGTTGGAGATATTTTAGTACTACGGAAATACCTCAGGCAAAGAAAATACCCCGAAAACAACCGAGTAAGAGCTGTTTTGTCGTACCTCTCACAGATGAAATCAAGAACAGTACCAAGACCTGCACTACGATACTGTATAGTAATACTACAAAACTGTGGGAACTTGTCTAGAAGAATTTTTAACGCTAGAACAGCCGAATTTCAGACTAACCGAAAACCGCCATTAGGGGTCAATTTGACCCTCATAAGAAATGTAAGTAGAAACACAGCAAATGATTGAAATGATGCTGAAATGACCACGTAAAAGAGTTTTTAGAGGTTTTTATTTATTTTATATACTTTAGAATTTTTTTTCGCGCAATTAGCGCGAATTAGCACATATCTTTCAATGTAAGATTACAAAAACAAAAACAAAATCTTTGAAAAACAAACAAAAGATACAAATGCAAAAAGAGGAAAATAGAACATATGCAAAAAATTACAAAAAAACATAAATTGGGAATAAACAGGGAATGTTTTCCAAAGTTTGTTATACATTACCGCAGGTGATACAATATGAACGCTTGACAGTGACAGCAATACATTTACCACAAATTGGTTTCTGGCATCCCTTACAGCTGACAACAGTCTTGTTTTGTCCCTTGCAACTTTAAAATGCACATTTCTTTCCTTTAAGTGTCTGTATTTGAGCAATTGGGGGGCATCTGTTGCGTAGTGCACCAACTCGTAGTTCTTCCACGAGTGCAAGAATAAATTCTCGACGTGAAATAGAGGTGCCCAAGGATCCTTTGAATATAATCCAAGCATTGAGTTCAGGAATGTCAAGGGCGTTGTAAAAAACATGTACAGGCCAATAGTAGGCAGAGTAATTCGTGCGGCGGAAGTGACGTCACAGAAAAGGGGCGTAGCCTAGACAGCCGCCATATTGGATCACGTGACTGCCATCCACCATTTTGAACCACGTGGTCTTTCATCCTCCATCTTGAATGACTCACCCTCTTCCTCCCACCATGCTCTTATCTGGCCGCCATGTTGGATCACGTGATCGTCGTCCGCCATTTTTGAATCACGGGTCGACGTCCGCCATTTTGGAACACGTGGTCTTTCATCCTTCATCTTGAATGACTCCCGCCATGTTGGATTCTTTTTTAATGTAATTTTCTTTCTAATTACTTGTTAAATTAATTAATGTTTTATTTAATTTAAATTATTTACTGAATTATCTTCGAATAGCCGCCATTTTGAATCACGTGGTCTTATTTTTCTTGCTGGAGAGCACAGATTCAAAAATCACCAGCCAGGCCCGAACCCGCTATGTCGGGATCTGCAGCCACGCACTTTAACCGCTGAGCCACGGTTTACTTAGCAACGAGGTATAAAAATGGGTACTTGTAAAAAAATGACAAAGCGTTCAACGTGTGTTTCACATCCCTTTTTATTTATTTTTTTCTTTTTCTATGTGTTAATTTATTTTTGTTCATTTGGAGTTTTAATTTTTCTTAATGAATATTTTTAAATTCGAAAATTAATTATTTATTTTCAATACATTTTTCTAAGTGGGTGATTTCATTTCTAATGGGAAGAATGTTTCAAAATCATTTTATTATTTGCAGCGAATGAGTTAAAAACGGTATTTTTTAAAACATTATTGGATTTTCTTAAATACATGTTGCTGCTGGCGCCATCTAGTGTACATAACATCTACTAAAGTTAACAGGATGGTTAAAAAAATGAAGATGTAATATATATTTTCTTTCCACGGGAAATCGAACCCGCTGTCCCCGCAAAAATGAATAAAAAGGAATTGAGGGGGACCGCATCCAGTACATTAGGCGATACCCCACAATTCCTTGGTTGAAATGGTTCTTAATTATGTATATAAGGTTTGAAACGCCATCTTTGTTTGAACGCCATTTTACTCTGAATCCGCCATTTTGAAAGATTTGCTTTGGGGAGGATGACATCACCCATATCATGTTTGTGCATGACTTTGTTCGAAAATGGCGTCTGCCTTTTCACTCCTCCTTTGGGTAGACATCCGCATAGGCGAACGAATACGTTTCTGTGGACCAATCAGAAAGCTGAAAAATGATATCATGGTCTCTTAGCCTAGTAGAGTAATGGAAATTCACTCGTGTTGTATGCTGCATAAACTTACCTACATTTCTCTGTCTTTGAAATTTTAAGCTGGAATTTACATGCATATAACTTCACTAGATAATATTTTCTGTAACTTTAAACCAATATACACAATGCTCATTCTATATAGTTTAACTGGAATACTACATTTCTTTCTTTTTTACTACTAAGTTGGAGATACTCCGAACTTTTCCTTCTAGTGTATTGTACTAACTATTAATGACTGTATTAACTTTTTGGCCAACTATACAAAACTTTGTTGATTCCCTTTTACACGTCTTACTTTTATTCAAAGGATTAACCAAACTATGTCTGACAAATGTAATTTTTACACTTTCCATTTACACATTTACCCTTATATTTAACTTATAAAACATATTCATGCTGTGTTTCTGATTCCTTTTTCCCATAATAAATACAGACTTACACATGTTTCTTTATTGTAAGACCTACTGACTTTAAATAAATCTTATAAGGAGCAATAAATTTTCATGGTATGAATTTACTCAAACCAATGCATGGAACATTTCTACCCAGTTAAGTTTAGATACATACCAATAGTACTTCATTTCTTCTTATTTTACTCTACAGACATTTATACATATATATTCAGAATACTCCCTTTTATTCAGTAAGATTTATTTATACTACTAACACAAATTTTGCTAACTCTTTGAAATATTTTACAAAAATATCTTGTATTTTCTTGCACACATCCTACTTAAATCACCAAACATACACTGAACCTTAATTTTTCCTTCATGTGAAAACGTCATTCGGATTCTTAATATGATTCCACCATTTACCGCAGAACTTTATAAACACTACTCTATTTGAACTTATCACAGCCTTACTCTCTTAACAAGGTACAGAAGATTGAATTATATTTTAACTACAGAGAAGAATATCCACATTGTAACATATTATTTTAAATTTGAATTATAGTCACATTTTGTGAAGGAGAACTTAAAGTCTATAATACACATGGAATTAATATTCAGCCATGGAAATGAAACTTTATCGCCTTTTTCCCAATTTGGAATATAAAAATTTGTTAACTTGGAATATTTTTTAACTTAACTGAAAAATACCCATATTTCACATTGTCAATAATTTATTTAGCACTGAACTCTTACAGCCTTTCGAGAACGAAATTTAATTTATCATACCTGACAAATGACTCCTACATAGTTATGATACATTACACGAAATATTGAGTAGAATTCCAAATAATGATCTAACATAGTAATTAAAATAAAAGACCTAACACAAATAATTTTAAGATAGAAATTTTAAACTGACATTGCTTAATAATGAACTTTTACAGCTTTTTTGACATTTAACTTCTCATAGATAGTAAATAAAATTACACACAAATAATTATACAAAATAGGTAATAATGACAGAAAGTCCATATAATGATCTACTATAGTCACCAACTTTTTAAATTTGACGCATTTTTTATATGTCATAAGAAAGACCACACTTTTTTGAAAAGCATTACTTTAATTAAACATTGGAACCACACAGTCCTGCGCACATTTATGACAATTTTATTTATCATGAGCATGACACATAATAAGTAAATAAAATTTTCCCAAAGTACGAAGCACATTTCTCTTTTAACTGACTGTACTCTTAAGAAAAATGCAGTATGGAATGCTTAGAACACTCAGCGCCACAGTACCTCAATTCCCCACGCATTGACCAAAATATACATGTACGTTAAAATCAGTTAAACAAATTCAAATGCAAGTATTCAAACAGGAATACTTCACAAATTACATGAAAGATAGCTACACAATGAACTTAAGTGATAAATACAGAAAAGCATGTAAGGACCAAGAAAAAGATGTATTCGAGGAGAACTTTTTAAGATAAACTTGCTCTATTTTTACCCATGGGTTACATTTTGCATTTCAGATTAAGGAAACATTCAAGATAATTCCTGTATAACTAAGGATTTTATTCGCACTTGTTAGTAATGTAATTTATTAGAACAGTCGCAGACATATAGCACAAGTATGCCATTTCCGCGGAAAACAATTTTCCCAAGCCGGACTTTAACAGTGAAATATAAAATGGAATAAGAAAATGTCATATTTTCAACAAAATTAGTATTTGTGTATGCAAAAACATGAACTTAGTATTTGAGTATGCAAAAACATGAACAAGAAACGAAAATTTTTTCTGAAAATGTTCCGAATGGAATAAGTCAGTATCATCAAAAAGGCTTTTTCAACGTCTCCACAAAACGCTATCTTAAACTTACGAAAATTTAACATAATGTCTAGTATATTTGGATTTAGATTAGGTCCCGATTCAAGGCAGTCATTTAACGAATTCGTGTCCTCTGTCCTTGAGCTAGCATCGTACACAATTCTTACCTTAGTAGTTTCACTAGGTCGTATCACTGCTCGGTGAAGCATAAAATATCCCAAGTTTGTATCATTATTTGGACATTCCTCCACAATTCCTTCTAATATCTGGTTCCCAATTATATTTTTATATTCCTGAAATATCTCCGGAGTTTTACTTAGTTTATCGTGAAGGTTTGCGAATCGTTTCTTAGCTACCTCAAAATTATTTCCTAGATTATTCGGACTGTATTTCCAGATTAAATTTGCTTCATATCTTCCGTTTTTAAACTGCAAATTTCTTTCAAACTGGTCTACTATTTCGCAGTCAATATCGGAATAATCATCAGAATTATTAATTCCCATATTTTCTAATTCCCAAAAACCTCTTAAATCTTTCAACACAACAGTGTTTGTCATTACCGCTAAATTTTCAGAACAATTTTTGTTTGTTTTATTTTTCTCGATTCCTGTGGCAACCCAACCAAACTCAGAACTGACTACGTACAACCCTTCAGATATTTTAATTCTTTCAGAATAAACTACATTCCAGAATTCATCCCCTCCAATTAATATCTCAACATCTATGTTATTTTTTCTTGCGCAATCGGCGATCTGCAACCCCATATGCTCCATGAAGTCTGCAATTTGTTTACTAGGCACACTGATGGACGCCGAGGAAATAACATCCGAGATCAAACATTCAATTTTTATTTTATTATTTTGTTTTCAATTCTGAATTTCGATTTCAACGACCGGATAGGAATGATTCATTGCCTTCGTCGCACCAATGGTTCTGAATTTGGTTTTAATTTCTTTTGTTTTGGAATGTTTTCAATAGGAAAACGTAACCAGTGTTGCCCATGCCACCACAAATCATTCTTAATTAGTGACTGAGCACTAATTCCTCGAGTTAGTAAATCGGAAGGATTTTGTTTCCTTTCGCAATGGTTCCACAATTTTTTGTTGCATATACTCTGTATTTCTGTAACACGATTGGCGATAAATGGTTTCCAATTATTTGGCGAACCTTTAATCCAAGTAATGGCGATTTCGGAATCACTCCAAAAATAAACATCCTCAATTAAATCACCAAACAATTTTTTCAAATATTTATACATTCGAGCAGCCATGAGTGCTCCCATTAACTCTAAACGAGGAAGCGTGATTGCTCTTAAAGGTGCAACTCTGCATTTCGACATGATAAAGGAAGTTTTAATTTTAGAATCACTCGTACAATATCTGAAATATGAGATGGCCCCTTGAATGAATCACAGTAGAATAATTTGTATCTAAAAATATTGATGTTAAATAAAAGTCATAGAATGCATCATTATATATCAATAGGAACTCATGTTAAATACACCCATCCTCATGAGAAGAGTTCCTGGTAATAATTAACAACTATAATTATCACAATTACAATAAAATGCATAAAATGATGAAAGCAAAATTTTATTTTAAATTAATTTGAATTACACTTGCTGAATTATTTCAAAAAGGTGTATGATTATTATTGAAAGATGAACTCTCCACCGAGTTCAGGTGGGGAGTGTTGTGTAATTTAAAGAAAAAGGCTAGAGGGCGCTGTTGCTCGCTTAGTTGTAAGAGAATAAAATTTGTTCTTCGCACTTAAACTATAAAATTAAATTCAACAGCAATATCACACACACAAAAAAAAAAAAAAAATGAATAAAAAAAATAAGCCTCACGTTCTTTACGCCGATGCACCATTGAAATCGAAACACTTGGATCGAACACCTAAAATCTTCACAAAGCCTTAATCTTTGCAGGAAGGACCTCATCCCAGTCAGAACCGGAACATCAGATTACTTGCATAATAATTTTCGCCCGAATAACAAAGGGTGCAATAAATCCAAATGGATCGTATATTTGGGCGAAAATTATTATGCAAGAAATCTGGTGTTCTGGTTCTGACTGGGATGAGGTCCTTCCTGCAAAGATTAAGGCTCTGTGAAGATTTTAGGTGTTCGATCCAAGTGTTTCGATTTCAATGGTGCATCGGCGTAAAGAACGTGAGGCTTTTTTTTTTTTTTTTTTTTTTTTTTTTTGTGATATTGCTGTTGAATTTAATTTTATAGTTTAAGTGCGAAGAACAAACTTTATTCTCTTACAACTAAGCGAGCAACAGCGCCCTCTAGCCATTTTCTTTAAATTACACAACACTCCCCACCTGAACTCATTGGAGAGTTCATCTTTCAATAATATATTCTAGAATATTCAATTAATATTTCGACAATAAATCCTGGAGAAATGGTTAAATATAACAAACATGCATACATAATTATAAGCACATAAAATTTTACAAAACATTAAATGATACCTATCAGCAAGGTCAGGAGAATCAAACCTAAAAATACAAAATACAAACATTAGTTAAGTTCCATATTATATAACAATTGTATAGGCCTTTTTAAGGTACCAGTAGGTGTTTTAATTATGCAAGATCTTATTTTACCATCTCTGCCTGGCATTAATTCCAAAATTTTACCTATTATCCAAAGATTTCTGGGATGTTAATTGATTAGCAGGGCAGAGATAGTAATCGTCTACCAACCAGAAATTGAGAGGGCATTAGTGGAGAAGGTTCATTGGGATCGCTAAACACGTAGGTAATTGGTCTACAATTAATCATTGCCTGGATTTCAAGCTCTTTCACAGTAAGGGATGCTCGACCAATAATTTTGCATAAGCTGGATTTTATGGTTCGTACCATACGCTCCCAAAACCCTCCCCACCATGGACCCCTCTCAATAATAAATTTCTTTGATAATCTTGTAATTAATTTCATAATTCAATACTGTAGTACATTTACTCATGCTAAAATCTTCCATTTGGTTGGCTGTACATTTAGACGCAAGTTGATAAATCAGAGTGATTTTGTGTTTTAAAGCTAAAGATTCAGAAATATTACAACTTCAGAAATAATAGAACTCAAAAGAAAAAAAGATTAAAACGACAAGAGAATATACTGCAAGCAAGCGAACGTGATAAATGACTTTTTTGGACTGATTTTCATGAATTCATAGATCGGCTGTAAAATTTTAATGCACTGTATATGAGCTATTTTTCAAATGTATTACGATCACAGTTTTCCAACTTTACATAGACTTTAAGTAAACATTTCATGTTAATTTACCGTTTTTCCTGAGATTTATCTACGTATTTACTAAATTTTTGCATTTTGTTTATAATTATAATACCAAAAGGACACAAGAGAACATTTGTTTCTTGAAAACGCCCATATTTTTACCCAACTGTTATTTCTTTCATATCTTTGAAGTAACCTATTAAACACATAGTCATCTTGTATTGACCAGATAGCCGTTGGTCTTGCCAATGTCTGAGTCACAAAGATAGAGAATTTAAGTAATATTTTACCAGTACGGAGAACTTCTTACGGCGTTTTTGATGAAAATTGGCCGAATTTAGTAGTTCATTACTGATCTAGGAATCTTTAACTATTTCTATTAAAAACAAGCACACTCAGAAATTATCTTTAAGATTTTTCCATACAGATATATTTGTCTAATTTCCATGCCATTACATTTCCAATAAAATATGATTCATTGCCAGATAGTTAAATGTTCGTTATCACATACGCTCATTACATATGATTTAACAAAAGTACAAACAAATTGGAAGTTAGATTAATATTTCCTGAAATAGTGTACATTTTCATTCCGGAAAGTTTACATGAGTATTTTCATTTTGAAACCTCTAATGTTTTCTTTTCCTGCATTCAAAGTAAATTTTGAGTATAAAATTTTCAGTTGTGACGGAAGTTATTTGTGGGTGGCTGTGATGTGTTCGTGTTTTCATAAACCGTTTTTGTGAAGTACCTTATAGGTAACCTTTAGAACACTTTGAATATTACCATTTTTTACATTACTACCACTGCAAATCATTGAATTTTCAAATATTTTCCTATTTATGGTTTACAATGCCTCGTAAAGTCTGGGGAGCAAATTTTTACTAAATGATTTAATCATTGTGTTACACGTTTGGAAGATTTAACTTCAACAACACTATCACGCTAAACCAGAAGTTAAGAAACGAAATGTAATTTTTATCTTAGTATTCTATGGGGATAGATTAATTTTCTCTGACATTGACGTATTCGTAAGTAGATAATAGAGACTTTTAACCCAGCTCATACAGACTTGGAATATTTTCTCTAAGTCACCACGATCACTGACTTGCATTGTCCTAGACTTTTTCTCGTGAAGTCTATTTTCTTTCATAAAAGTTTATATACTAATTTCATTAGAAACATGTCTAAGAAAATACCTCATCTTCATAAGAAACATCAGCGCTTTGATTGAAATTAATAATAAAATAAGAATCATTGTTTTGTAAATATATTTCTTTTTCTATACTCAAAGGTTTCTTCTTTATCATATTCGAAATGAACAATTAAATGTACATAACTAATATATTGTATTGATGAACCAGAGTTATATTCTAACTTATTGCATTACATTTCAAGTGAATGTGTTTTATTTCCGCTTTTTCCAAAGAATTTCGTAGACACATATGTTCAGTAGAGAATATTTTCCTAACTTAAAAGTATTATTACCAAAATAGAAAAATATGCAAAAGTTTCCTAAAAATTTGTATATTTGTTTTTTTTACAAACATGGGCACGAATGCCCACATTTAATTACTTAATGTGTACTTCCCTAGGTCAGAACTAAAATTTCGAACAAAAATTTTTTAAATAATGTCATATTCCATAAAATTTATGTCTTTGTGATGTCATTGTCTTTTCGCAAACGTTTTGAGAGTAGACGTTTAGACAATTCGAAACTGTTTTCTCTTTGCTATTGGAAACTATTTTATCTTTGCTGTTGGTATATGCCAATGAATTCTCGATACTTTCTTCTCTTGGTTTATCTTCAGCTTATGAGTTATTTAAATACTTAAAAATATATTTGTAGATCTTTAATGTTGACACTTGTGATAGATTTTTTGGACGTTTTTGGAAAATGTATTTTATTCACGTGAATGAAACTGGTGTTTTCTTGAAATTTTATTATTCAGAGTATTAGTCAATTATGATAGAATGCCGGATTTGTTCTCTTTATTGAACATTCATATCAACTTCGGTATTCCAAATCCCTCACGCAAAATGTAATTTTTCTGTCAGTAATAGGAAGACGAATGGAATGAATGCAGGTTATGCAGACAGAAGGTAAAAATCTGGAAGTAAAAGAAATTCTCCAAATCTAGACAATTTAGTACAATGTGCAAATATTCATCCTATTCGAAGCTTAATTTTTGAATTACATAGAATATAAAATGTAAATTTAATTAAAGGAGATATAATGAAGATCAAGTATTCTTCAAAATCTGGATGGTAATTATACAAAATTAGTCATAAAGCAGGTTTTCATAAAAAGTGGTTCCAGCGGAGAAAACACGCCGGCAGTCTCTAGAAGCTCTAAGTGAGCATCTGATCTTTGCTCTTACAAAAGCTAAGTAGAATTGTAAATTCTACGTAAGAGCGAAGATCAAATGCCCACTTAGAGATTCAGGAGATTGCTGGCGTGTAGTATTCCAGTTAAACTATATAGAATGAGCATTGTATATATTGGTTTAAAGTTACAGAAAATATTATCTAGTGAAGTTATATGCATGTAAATTCCAGCTTAAAATTTCAAAGACAGAGAAATGTAGGTAAGTTTATGCAGCATACAACACGAGTGAATTTCCATTACTCTACTAGGCTAAGAGACCATGATATCATTTTTCAGCTTTCTGATTGGTCCACAGAAACGTATTCGTTCGCCTATGCGGATGTCTACCCAAAGGAGGAGTGAAAAGGCAGACGCCATTTTCGAACAAAGTCATGCACAAACATGATATGGGTGATGTCATCCTCCCCAAAGCAAATCTTTCAAAATGGCGGATTCAGAGTAAGATGGCGTTCAAACAAAGATGGCGTTTCAAACCTTATATACATAATTTAGAACCATTTCAACCAAGGAATTGTGGGGTATCGCCTAAAGTACTGGATGCGGTCCCCCTCAATTCCTTTTTATTCATTTTTGCGGGGACAGCGGGTTCGATTTCCCGTGGAAAGAAAATATATGTTACTTCTTCATTTTTTTTAACCATCCTGTTAATTTTAGTAGATGTTATGTACACTAGATGGCGCCAGCAGCAACATGTATTTAAGAAAATCCAATAATGTTTTAAAAAATACCGTTTTTAACTCATTCGCTGCAAATAATAAAATGATTTTGAAACATTCTTCCCATTAGAAATGAAATCACCCACTTAGAAAATTGTATTGAAAATAAATAATTAATTTTCGAATTTAAAAATATTCATTAAGAAAAATTAAAACTCCAAGTGAACAAAAATAAATTAACACATAGAAAGAGAAAAAAATAAATAAAAAGTGATGTGAAACACACGTTGAACGCTTTGTCATTTTTTTTTACAAGTACCCATTTTTATACCTCGTTGCTAAGTAAACCGTGGCTCAGCGGTTAAAGTGCGTGGCTGCAGATCCCGACATAGCGGGTTCTGGCTTGGCTGGTGATTTTTGAATCTGCGCTCTCCAGCAAGAAAAATAAGACCACGTGATTCAAAATGGCGGCTATTCGAAGATAATTCAGTAAGTAATTTAAATTAAATAAAACATTAATTAATTTAACAAGTAATTAGAAAGAAAATTACATTAAAAAAGAATCCAACATGGCGGGAGTCATTCAAGATGGAGGATGAAAGACCACGTGTCCCAAAATGGCGGACGTCGACCCGTGATTCAAAATGGCGGACGACGATCACGTGATCCAACATGGCGGCCAGATAAGAGCATGGTGGGAGGAAGAGGGTGAGTCATTCAAGATGGAGGATGAAAGACCACGTGTTCCAAAATGGCGGACGAAAACCACGTGGTTCAAAATGGTGGATGGCAGTCACGTGATCCAATATGGCGGCTGTCTAGGCCACGCCCCTTTTCTGTGACGTCACTTCCGCCGCACGAATTACTCTGCCTACTATTGGCCTGTACATGTTTTTTACAACGTCCTTGACATTGCTGAACTCAATGCTTGGATTATATTCAAAGGATCCTTGGGCACCTCTATTTCACGTCGAGAATTTATTCTTGCACTCGTGGAAGAACTACGAGTTGGTGCACTACGCAACAGATGCCCCCCAATTGCTCAAATACAGACACTTAAAGGAAAGAAATGTGCATTTTAAAGTTGCAAGGGACAAAACAAGACTGTTGTCAGCTGTAAGGGATGCCAGAAACCAATTTGTGGTAAATGTGTTGCTGTCACTGTCAAGCGTTCATATTGTATCACCTGCGGTAATGTATAACAAACTTTGGAAAACATTGCCTGTTTATTCCCAATTTATGTTTTTTTGTAATTTTTTGCATATGTTCTATTTTCCTCTTTTTGCATTTGTATCTTTTGTTTGTTTTTCAAAGATTTTGTTTTTGTTTTTGTAATCTTACATTGAAAGATATGTGCTAATTCGCGCTAATTGCACGAAAAAAAATTCTAAAGTATATAAAATAAATAAAAACCTCTAAAAACTCTTTTACGTGGTCATTTCAGCATCATTTCAATCATTTGCTGTGTTTCTACTTACATTTCTTATGAGGGTCAAATTGACCCCTAATGGCGGTTTTCGCTTAGTCTGAAATTCGGCTGTTCTAGCGTTAAAAATGCTTCTAGACAAGTTCCCACAGTTTTGTAGTATTACTATACAGTATCGTAGTGCAGGTCTCGGTACTGTTCTTGGTTTCATCTGTGAGAGGTAGGACAAAACAGCTCTTACTCGGTTGTTTTCGGGGTATTTTCTTTGCCTGAGGTATTTCCGTAGTACTAAAATATCTCCAACTTGCGTCAAATGTAAAAAACCATCAAGCTACTGCATAAGGTCCCCTTAATGGTGCTGCATTGGTGCGTGAAGATCTGCTGAAGAGACATAATTTCGTATTGGAAGTTATGAAGGCGAATGAACTCATGCATTTGATCTTATTCTGATAAGAAGGGTTAATAGGAAGAAGAAGAATAAGACAACATTTTATCAAGAATAGTTCCATAGCTCCACGAAACACTGAAATATAGCGAAAAATCGGTGCGGATCAGACATGGAACGGCAGAGAAGAATATGCCTGGACAGGACCACTATGATCACCATTCGCGAAAAAGGTGTTGGATGAACACGGTATTTTTTTCAATCATTTAATGTAGTTGTGGAGAACAGGATAAAGTAATATCAGATAATAAAACACGAGTGCTTTTGAAAATAATGGCACGAAATGTACGCATATTTGCATTGCCTTTGCTAATGTTATAGTGTAGTCTCAAACTATGTCTCCATTTAAATTTCTTAATTTATATTTCTTTTATTTAAATCATACAAATGGCGGAGAATTAAATTTGAAGCCGCAATCTGTACATTTTCTTAAGCTCTAATAAATAGGTTATTTAAAACCTTCTAAGTATTTAATGCACACATTTATCGAAACTTCGCTTAAATCTTAATAATAGGGTTAAATAAGTTTAACTTAGAAATTAAAATAAATTTAAATTTGAATCCGTTTGAAATTTGAAAATAAGATCCGCTAAGTTTGAAATCCGTTTTCCTAAACATAACATAATTCTATTTAAATTAGCACATAAAATATTAGCCATTTTTCCTCATATATTTCTAACTTTGTATTTCACATATTTTATACTTATTCTTGACCAAAACGTTTCTTTCTGTAAAATGAGAAGAAAGTTGAGAATTTAATGAGAAATAGTGTAAACCTTATATGCATCTACTTTTTTATGAAAGACAAATTTAAATGAAATGTAATTTTATGTTCTATTGAGCAAGGTACACAATTCGTAAATAACATTCTCGAACAAGTATTAATAAATGCATTTATTCCGAACTCTTTCTAATTTTGAGAAAACAATTCTAATATATTTGAGAAAACTACATTAAAAGTTAAAACTTTCCGTCAATACGTATGTTTTAAAAAGTTTATTTTCTTTAATTTGTTTTTCTTTCTCTTTGAATGTATTAATGAGACGTATTTTATGTACATAAAAATGGTAGTTTAAAAGTCATTTCATTTCTTCAACAAGCTTCCAATGCAGTATCCAGCACAAATGCCAGTGATATACAGAGAAATAAGTACAGGTGCGTGTCCTTCTAGTGCTTTAAAAATGACATTATTTCTTCTGTTCTGAGAAGAAACATAATAATCATTTGCAACATTTCCTTTACGTTTCATTGTCGCTAGGTGAGTTTCTCGTTGTTCCAGATATTTGTCGACAGAAAGATCCGTCTTATTTTGTTCGTCATTTTCGTTCAAGTTTCGTTCAGTGTATTCATGTTTTTCATTGTTAAGGACATTATCGCCAGAATTTGGCAATATATTGGAAATTACGTGATTGACGTTTTCTTCCATTGTTACTGTGCCACTTCGAAAAGGGTCAATTCCACTATTAGTCGTAAAATGACTAGTGTCACAGGAATCCATTCTAACGTTATCTGTCGATAGATCGGCTAAATTACTAGAAATTTGATTGTGTGTATCTCCACTATTTGTGTTGATGCTCTTCTCACATTTCTCAAGGGAATTCTCGCCTGTGCTATCAGATTTACTCTCAGTGGATGTTTCATTTTGTGCGTCTTGATTATTTGGTACTTCACAGTTTTCAGCATCTATATCAGCGACTTCTTGCGATTCAGTATAGTCAGATCCAAGAAATGAATTACTTTTCAATCCTTCGCCATTGATAACATTTTCATTAAAGTCCGGTAGATCATTGTAGATTTCACGTGTAATGTCTTCTTTAATCGTTGTTAATACGCTTTTTTCAGAACATCCAATCTTGCTGTTTGGAGGAATTTCACTGTTTGCAGAGAAAAGAGTTGTATCACATTCTGTCCATAGATCTATTAAATTAATGTCATCTTGCTGGTTCATTTTAGTAATGCAGATTGGGCTCATGCTTATCTCCTTATACCCCAATGGAATCCTACATTGGATACGAGATTTCTTTTCATCCGAAATTTCTGGATATCGGCCTACAAGTGTTTCTCTTGTTTCTATCAAAAAGCTTCTAATGCTATCATTTGAATCGACATTAATTACTTTTGCACTTTCATCAGTTTTCATTTCGTTCCCGCGGAGTATTTTACGAAAATTGTCTTCATTTTCCTTAACAGCAGAAATTTCTTGTGAGATTTTTCTATCTTGATAATATACATCACATTCCGTAGAAATGTTACTAAGAAGAATATCGTTTTCTCGTCTAATACGTTTCTTAGTTGGCAACATTGATATATCCAGAATATTGTGTGTTGCATCAAAATTCCTATTTTCATTGTGTTTAAAATTATATGTATAAGTTTTATTACTTCTATTTGCATAAATAAATACATAAAACATTGCCATATAAAACAATATAAGCATACAACTTGCCTTCAATCCAAGATAGTTAAAAACGCTGGGAGCCAAAGCATTCGTTGGCACGAAAACCACAATCGCTGTTGGTATCAAGAAAAAATATACGAAAATTATTTTACTTTTCAGTCCATGCATTATGCACAGCAATCGCCGTTTTACGGCTCTCTCTCACCACCTAACACAGTTTCTAATTATCAAATCGCTTTTCTATAAAGCTTTAAATTAGCAAATTAAAACACTTTCTGAAAGCAGTTCACTCCAGAAAGAAAATAAATCTTTATTTTAACAATATTGATCCAAAAATATTGATCTCTTTCATTCCAAGAATTCTTTAAAAATGAAAAAAGCTAGAGTTGTTGTAAAAATTGGAAACTTCATAAACAAGCCCCTTTGGTTTGTTGCAGCCTTTTATGTATAATAATAATTAATTAATATTTTAATGTCCTTTTCTTAATATGTTACTGCTATACGAAAATTTTCGGTGCAGAAGTACATAAATCCGGAATTATACCTGTAACCGCGAAATGAAAATTTACAAAGCTCTTTTAGAATTTTATAGTTAGAGTATAAACACATTTCACATTCGTTGATGTAATACTTTACGATGTTTTTCAAGACAAAAATATGTATATAAAAATATAAAAATCTCTTTCATAAATATTTATCAAAATTAAAAAAAAAAGAGAAATTTAAAAGTGTGACTGTATATTTTACTCTGTCACTGAATAATAAAATATACATCTTAAGGCTCCTTGAAAATTTAATAAACCGTTTTATCAGAATCTTAAACAGCTATCTCATTAGAACGGTATTTTGTAAAAATAGGATATGTCCAAAACGTGATGTGTGACTTATATCACTTCACTCTTTTAAGTTGAAACGTTTTTTTTACTTAATAAATTAGGTGATTTTTTCTGTAAATGGAATAAAGTTCTTAACACATTTTCAATAAGTAATATTAGCTGTCTTTGCAGTCTATCATTTTAGTCAAAGCTAATAACTCTATTCATCAAGTAGTAAATCAGGGCTGAATTGAAAATTCTAAGAAATCAGGAAAATGTTTTCAAAACTTCTGAAATGTCTAGATTTTTATTCAGTCTCGCAGTACCTGTATTTTTATCCCAGTGAAATTTACTCTGTTTATTATAAATAAAAACTGCCAAGACCTTTGACCACCTTTCGAGAAAAGTGGAACAGTGTATTTAATAGTTTTGATTGTTAACTTGCCTCAAGGAAACATTTAAATTAATTCCAGCAAATCGAGGAAAGTGTAGTACAGCAAAGTATGTGTAAAATTTAATAGGCCGTATTAGAAAGTCGTGTGTTGTCCACGTAAGTTTTCTTTATGATGTATTTTCATGCAACATATAACTTCTGATTTATGCAGAGAGGTCGTGGCACGTTTTTATATCGCCGGCATATATTTAGATACTAAACAATCTAAAATTTATTCACAGAACCAAATTCTGAAGGCTTGGACTTACGCTAAATTTATGGGTTATTTTGTCATCGGCTGTTTGGTCCTAGACTTTTTTATCGGGAGATATTTAGTTTGGCCTTTATATTTTGGGCTACTTTGCCATTTCTAAAAGTGGTTAATTAGGATTTATTCGAAGGGCATCCGTGAAACTAGTTCCAGATTCATTTTAAGTAAATTTCTATTTGACTTCGGAGTTCAAATGTATTTTTTTCCGTAAACGGTCAACAGTTGGTTACTGACCAAATGATTCCCTTCTCGATCACAGGAAAATATTACAGAGCCCGTTCATAGAGATATATTTACAATTCATTTGCCATTATGTAACAAATTATCTAAACGGTGGCCGCAGTAGTTACAACTATGTCTAAAGAAACCGTCTAGAGAAATAAAAATGTTGGCCAGGGAAGTAAATAGAGCAAAAATCCAACATTTGATATAATTTCCAAAAGAAAATCTACAGACGAGGTGGAGAGGTCAAAGAGAGCATGAAAGGCTCCAAACGAGGTTCAAGGATTCAGAGAGAAGAACAAGTACTTAGCAGACGTCAAAACCAGTCAAATCAAGGCCAAGAAAGCTTCAAGTACAAGGCCAACGAAAGCAGAAAAGGCCACAAAGGAACAGTGCCATGAAGAACCCGTAGGTATAGGAACAGTTGGACAGTTGCACAAAATTCTGCTTTGAAATGAACTCTTGAAATTAAAGAAGTACGATGCAAATTTAAAACATCACGCATCTATGAAAGGAAGAAGAAATTTAGCCGAGATGGTGGGATGTAGTTGTCGCAAAAAATTTTCATTCTATTTAGTGCCAGCACCTTTGTATTATACTCATGGAATTTGTTATTACTCGTGATTTCATAATTGGTTTACTTGTTGATGACATTCTACGTTGGTGTAGTTGTCCAAACATTGACAATAACGAGTCCAGTATAAGCAATTTAATGTTGCAAATTCAGGATGTTCCGGGTAATCACAAGTTCAGTTTTAATACTCTTAACTCTATTACTGGGTTGTTTATAACAAAAACACGTCTATATTGTTAGAGTCCGACACATTTCCTTAAATGGTCACATCTTACAAGCCGACAGGAATTCCAGAATCCTTCGTTTTGCCCTTGACTCTGAAATCGCGTGTTATAAGCCCATTGATCGACTTTTATGTAAGGCTAGAAAGGGAGTAAATATTTTGAACTTTACGTTCGGCTGCAACTGACGACAAGATTTTTGTAAGGATCCTAAGTTTTACTAACGTTTATTTTATTTTAAATCTTTACTATCACTTCTTATTTTCTAATTGCGGCCAGAATTTAAAGCTTTAACTTATTTATGCAAATTTGTCTTGCTAACGCCAAGTACTTAAGTTGTGGTTTTTTGCCAAGCAAGACAGAGGAAGGAGTTATTAGAAGCAGGCCACTTGCCATAGTAGTTTTACTCGTTTGCTGGTTGCCTTCAAGGCCAGAGGTTTAATCCTCTTGATAATTTTAAACGTATCGTAGTTTTAGCAGCTCTCTGTACTACATACGGCTTTTTGTTAATTAACGGCCAATCTTGGAGTTAGGCACTTGATTATTAATCCAAAGTTAGTTTAGTTAGAGTTTTAGTTAATATTTTTATATTCTTACGTTCAGACCAGAAGTGGCTGGTCTCTGTATTCCGAAGTCCGGAAATCTCTGTAAAGATAGAAAAAATAAAGGATTTCCGATACCCTTCCTGTGTGTATTGTCTACTTCACAATTTATTGAACATACCTTTAGTAAGCTCCCTGTTCCGAGTCAGGACAGTTAATGTTTCCAAAGCAAGTAAAGAGGAACACAAGTCCTGATATCCTAAGGAGAACGTATCAGTCTTATAAGACCGATTGTCTAATATGGTTATCAAATCCTACACGTAGACAGGAATAAAACTTTTCAAAAAGTGGAAACGTTAGTTTTTGTGAAAAACATCATACTCCAAACATTTTGAATGATAGGAGAAGAAATCAAAGATGAAAAAGAACAGTGCCCTGAGAAATTCTAAAAAAATTGGATGTATGGCAGTCTTCTGTTGAATTTAATTCTTTAACTCCTCTCACATCACTTACAGACTCATTGCCTAGTGTGTTTCTTGAGACAGGGTTCGTAACTAATAAACCCTCATAACGTCTTGAATACTTAAAACTGCAATCGCTAATAGAATACATTTTGAGGCTGTTAGGATGTATACAGATAACAGTAAAAATGAACATGAACAGACTAGTAACGGTTATTTTATTAAATTTTCGCGGACAGGTAATATCTATCAAGGGCGGAAATAACAAATTCTGTTTCGTTTTCAGATGTGAATTGATAGCTGTTAATATGGGTCTGGATTGTGTTTTAGACCGACAGTTATCTAGGGAAATGCGGACAGCCGAAGTGTAATCTAATACCTACATAGTTGGAAAAGTATTAGAGAGTTGAAATGATTTAGAGGTATTGAAAATTCAAGATTTTGTCGCATTCCATATTCCTCCATCTACAGTGGTTTTCATCTCATGTAAATCTGTAATATAACAATATAGCTCTTAGACTAGAAACGGAGGGGACTTTCAAGCCTCAGGTTTATGCTGAGGCTTGAAAGTCCCCTCCGTTTTATGCTGAAGGTTTATGCTGAAGGTTTGACATGCCTTGAACTATGCTTTAAAGAACATACTTAAATTAAGAATTCTTCCAGACAAGTTCCGACAGACTCATGGTATCGTAATGCAGGTCCTGGTACTGTTCTTGGTTTCACCTGCGAGAGGTAGGATAAAACAGCTCTTACTTGGTTGTTTTCAGGGTATTTTCTTAGCCCGATGCGTCAAATGTAGAAAATCAGCAAGCTACTGCCTAAGGTCCCTTTAGTGGTACTGCATTGGTGCGTGAAGATCTGCTCAAGAGACATAAATTTGTGTTGGAAGTTATGAAGGCAAATGAACTCAGGGATTTGAACTTGTTCACATAAGAGGGATTAGTAGAAAGAAGAAGAATAACGCAATAGTTTCCCAAGAATAGTTCCATAGCTCCACACAACACAGAAAGATAGCGAAAATCGGCGGGAAAGAAGAATATGCCTGGACAGGACCAGTAGGATCAGCATTCGCGAAAAAGTTGTAGGATGAACACGATATTTTTTCCAACATGGAATGTAGTTGTGGAGAAGAGAATGAATGATTCTCAGATAATAAAACATGAGTGGCAGTTTGATTTATTTGAAAATAATGGCAGTAATGAGACCTATTTTCTAAATCCTAAAATTGAAATGCCAGTGATATACAGAGAAAGAACTAGACGTGCATGTCTTTCTTTTGCTTTAAAAATAACATTATTTCTTCTGTTCAGAGAGGTAACTTAATAATCATTTGGAACACTCCCTTTACCTTTCGTCGTCGATTGGTCAGTTTCTGGTTGTTGCAGATATTTGTCGACAGAAAGATCCGTCTTATTTTGTCCTTTGTCATCGTTTAAGTTTCGTTCAGAGTATTCATGTTTGTCTTTCTTAAGGAAATTATCGCCAGAATCAGGCAGTATATTGGAAACTATGTGAGTGGCGTTTTCTTCCGTTGTTACTGTGTCACTTCGAAAAGAGTCATTTCCACTATTAGTCGTAAAATGACGAGTGTGATATTGTAGTTTCAAACTATGTCTCCATTTAAATTTCTTAAGTAAAAGGTCAACCAAAGGCGAAAACCTCACAAAGCTATAGTTCATGAAGAACCCGTAGGTATTGGAACAGCTGGACAGTTGCACGAAATTCTGGTATGAAGTGAACTCTTGAAATTGAAGAAGTGCGATGAAAATTTAAAACATCACGCGTCTATGAAAGGAGGAAGAAATTCAGAGAAGATGACGGAATCTAGTTGTCGAAACAAAATTTTCATTGTATTTAGTCCCAGCAACTTTGCATCATACATTTCCGGTCTGGAATTTGTTATTACTCGTGATTTCATAATTGGCTTACTTGCTGACGATATTCAACTTTGGTGCAGTGGTCCGAACATTGACAATATCGAATTCAGTATCATCGAATTAATGTTGAATATTCAAGATTTTGCTGGTGATCAACACTCAGGTTTAATCCTCTTAAATCTATTAGACCGATTCTCTAATATGGTTTTCAAATCCTACATGTAGCCTCGGATATAAATTTTTAAAAATCTTCTAATTTTTTAAAATTGGAAACGTTACAACTGACTGCAGCACGCCTTGTTAAGCGTTTTTCCAAGACTACTACAGCTGAACTCTTTCTCTACCAATCCGATTTACAATGCTTGAAGATGAGAAGTATCTTTAATCTTAAAATATATTTTAGCAAGCTCTCTAATTTTCGTTATGAACATCATACTCTTAACATTTTGAATGATAGGAGAAGAAATCAAAGATTAAAAGGGACAGTCCCCTGAGAAACGATAAAGAATTCGAAGTATGGCCACCTTCTGTCGAATTTAATTCTGTAAAACTTATCGCAACTCTTATGGACTCATAGTCTGGTGAGTTTTTTCATACAGGATTATTAATTCTCATTACATCTTGAATACTTATGACTGGAAATGGCTAATAAAATACCTGTTGAGGCTGTTGTGAGATATAGAGATGGCAGTAATAATGAACATGAACAGCCTGGTAGCGGTGACGTTCTTAAACTTTCGCGGGAAGGTGATATCTCTCAAGGGCGTAAATAACAATTTGTCTTTCGTTTTCAGATGTGAAATAATAGCTATTGATATGGCTTTTGAATGCTATTTATAGGGCTTTATTTATATGGCTTTGTTTTAGATCGACATTTATCTCGTGAAATGCGGACTGCCAAAGTGTAATCTAATACCTACATGGTTGGAGAAGTTTTAGAGAGCTGAAAGGATTTAGAGGTATCGAAAACTCAAGACTTTGTTCCATTCCACATTCCTCCATCTACAATGGTTATCATCTCATGTAAATCTGTAATATAATAATATAGCTGCTAGACTAGAAACGGAGGGGCTGCTAAGAATCAGGTTTATGCTGAAGCTTTGTCATGCCTTGAATTATGCTTTAAAAGACATGCTTTAATTAACACCAGAAGCGCCGTCGGGGTCATTTTGACCTTTTTTTCCAATTTGACGCGTTTTTTTTTTTTTTTTTTTTTTAACATACAGCTGAGCTTCGAAGCTGATATTTTTTTACTTTTTCTAAAATGTTTCCAAGTATACAATGCCAAGTTTTCATATTTCTACCTTAATTATTTAAACAAATAATCGCAGATATACTTAAAACAGCCAACTGGGGTCATTTTGACCCTCATAAGAAAAACGACACTAGGAGCACTAGGCCATTCAAAACTTTGTGCAGATGATTTGTGGAACAAGAACTGAGGACCACCTGTGTTCAAAGAAACAATGTCATGCAATCAGTTCCGTGAAAGAATTCGGTATCTCAGATTCTCAGATGTCCGAAGCACCAGAGCTGATCATCTCGCCACTAACAAATTTGCTCTCGCTTCTGTAACCTGGTACAAGCTAATGGAAAACTGTTATTTATGCTATACTCCTGGATCAGAAATAACCGTTGATAAACAATTGTTGCCTTGTAAACCAAGATGTAGATTTATTCAGTATATGGCGAATAAACAGGACGAGTTTGGCATCAAATTCTGGCTAGCAACTGATGTAAAATCCAAATATGTTTTGAATGGTTATCCTTATCTGGGCAGGGATGAAGAACGACCAACTAATTTACAACTTGGAGAAAGTGTAGTTCTCAAATTACTGCAACAACATCTAAACTCCGGACTCAGTGTCACAACTGCCAATTTTTTTACTTCTGTGAAACTTGCAGATGAACTTTCTGCGAAATAAACCACAATTGTGGGGACGATGCTTCTGAATAAGCGAGAATTACCCCCATTGCTCGTGAAACTTCTTCAGCACGATATTCATCTTTTGCACTGAAAAACGGAGACAAAACACTCACAGTATATAGGTGCAAGAGCAAAACGAATGTCGTGATTCTGAGCACGACGCACAGTAATGTGTTTGTTGACGACAGCATAAAGAAAAACCGAACACTGTCACTTACTACAACAGTACAAAATGTGACATTGATGTCGCAGATCAGATGCTGAGGAAATATAGTACAAGTAGTTGAAGTCGCAGGTGGCCTGTACATGTTTTTTACAACGTCCTTGACATTGCTGAACTCAATGCTTGGATTATATTTAAAGGATCCTTGGGCACCTCTATTTCACGTCGAGAATTTATTCTTGCACTCGTGGAAGAACTACGAGTTGGTGCACTACGCTACAGATGCCCCCCAATTGCTCAAATACAGACACTTAAAGGAAAGAAATGTGCATTTTAAAGTTGCAAGGGACAAAACAAGACTGTTGTCAGCTGTAAGGGATGCCAGAAACCAATTTGTGGTAGATGTGTTGCTGTCACTGTCAAGCGTTCATATTGTATCACCTGCGGTAATGTATAACAAACTTTGGAAAACATTGCCTGTTTATTCCCAATTTATGTTTTTTTGTAATTTTTTGCATATGTTCTATTTTCCTCTTTTTGCATTTGTATCTTTTGTTTGTTTTAAAAAGATTTTGTTTTTGTTTTTGTAATCTTACGTTGAAAGATATGTGCTAATTCGCGCTAATTGCACGAAAAAAAATTCTAAAGTATATAAAATAAATAAAAACCTCTAAAAACTCTTTTACGTGGTCATTTCAGCATCATTTCAATCATTTGCTGTGTTTCTACTTACATTTCTTATGAGGGTCAAATTGACCCCTAATGGCGGTTTTCGGTTAGTCTGAAATTCGGCTGTTCTAGCCTTAAAAATGCTTCTAGACAAGTTCCCACAGTTTTGTAGTATTACTATACAGTATCGTAGTGCAGGTCTTGGTACTGTTCTTGGTTTCATCTGTGAGAGGTAGGACAAAACAGCTCTTACTCGGTTGTTTTCGGGGTATTTTCTTTGCCTGAGGTATTTCCGTAGTACTAAAATATCTCCAACTTGCGTCAAATGTAAAAAACCATCAAGCTACTGCATAAGGTCCCCTTAATGGTGCTGCATTGGTGCGTGAAGATCTGCTGAAGAGACATAATTTCGTATTGGAAGTTATGAAGGCGAATGAACTCATGCATTTGATCTTATTCTGATAACAAGGGTTAGTAGGAAGAAGAAGAATAAGACAACATTTTATCAAGAATAGTTCCATAGCTCCACGAAACACTGAAATATAGCGGAAAATCGGTGCGGATCAGACATGGAACGGCAGAGAAGAATATGCCTGGACAGGACCACTATGATCACCATTCGCGAAAAAGGTGTTGGATGAACACGGTATTTTTTTCCATCATTTAATGTAGTTGTGGAGAACAGGATAAAGTAATATCAGATAATAAAACACGAGTGCTTTTGAAAATAATGGCACGAAATGTACGCATATTTGCATTGCCTTTGCTAATGTTATAGTGTAGTCTCAAACTATGTCTCCATTTAATTTTCTCAATTTATATTTCTTTTATTTAAATCATACAAATGGCGGAGAATTAAATTTGAAGCCGAAATCTGTACATTTTCTTAAGCTCTAATAAATAGGTTATTTAAAACCTTCTAAGTATTTAATGCACACATTTATCGAAACTTCGCTTAAATCTTAATAATAGGGTTAAATAAGTTTAACTTAGAAATTAAAATAAATTTAAATTTGAATCCGTTTGAAATTTGAAAATAAGATCCGCTAAGTTTGAAATCCGTTTTCCTAAACATAACATAATTCTATTTAAATTAGCACTTAAAATATTAGCCATTTTTCCTCATATATTTCTAACTTTGTATTTCACATATTTTATACTTATTCTTGACCAAAACGTTTCTTTCTGTAAAATGAGAAGAAAGTTGTGAATTTAATGAGAAATAGTGTAAACCTTATATGCATCTACTTTTTTATGAAAGACAAATTTAAATGAAATGTAATTTTATGTTCTATTGAGCAAGGTACACAAATACGTAAATAACATTCTCGAACAAGTATTAATAAATGCATTTATTCCGAACTCTTTCTAATTTTGAGAAAACAATTCTAATATATTGAGAAAACTACATTAAAAGTTAAAACTTTCCGTCAATAGGTATGTTTTAAAAGTTTATTTTCTTTAATTTGGTTTTCTTTCTCTTTGAATGTATTAATGAGACGTATTTTATGTACATAAAAATGGTAGTTTAAATGTCATTTCATTTCTTCAACAAGCTTCCAATGCAGTATCCAGCACAAATGCCAGTGATATACAGAGAAATAAGTACAGGTGCGTGTCCTTCTAGTGCTTTAAAAATGACATTATTTCTTCTGTTCTGAGAAGAAACATAATAATCATTTGCAACATTTCCTTTACGTTTCATTGTCGCTAGGTGAGTTTCTCGTTGTTCCAGATATTTGTCGACAGAAAGATCCGTCTTATTTTGTTCGTCGTTTTCGTTTAAGTTTCGTTCAGTGTATTCATGTTTTTCATTGTTAAGGACATTATCGCCAGATTTTGGCAATATATTGGAAATTACGTGATTGACGTTTTCTTCCATTGTTACTGTGCCACTTCGAAAAGGGTCAATTCCACTATTAGTTGTAAAATGACTAGTGTCACAGGAATCCATTCTAACGTTATCTGTCGATAGATCGGCTAAATTACTAGACATTTGATTGTGTGTATCTCCACTATTTGTGTTGATGCTCTTCTCACATTTCTCAAGGGAATTCTCGCCTGTGCTATCAGATTCACTCTCAGTGGATGTTTCATTTTGTGCGTCTTGATTATTTGGTACTTCACAGTTTTCAGCATCTATATCAGCGACTTCTTGCGATTCAGTATAGTCAGATCCAAGAAATGAATTACTTTTCAATCCTTCGCCATTGATAACATTTTCATTAAAGTCCGGTAGATCATTGTAGATTTCACGTGTAATGTCTTCTTTAATCGTTGTTAATACGCTTTTTTCAGAACATCCAATCTTGCTGTTTGGAGGAATTTCACTGTTTGCAGAGAAAAGAGTTGTATCACATTCTGTCCATAGATCTATTAAATTAATGTCATCTCGCTGGTTCATTTTAGTAATGCAGATTGGGCTCATGCTTATCTCCTTATACCCCAATGGAATCCTACATTGGATACGAGATTTCTTTTCATCCGAAATTTCTGGATATCGGCCTACAAGTGTTTCTCTTGTTTCTATCAAAAAGCTTCTAATGCTATCATTTGAATCGACATTAATTACTTTTGCACTTTCATCAGTTTTCATTTCGTTCCCGCGGAGTATTTTACCAAAATTGTCTTCATTTTCCTTAACAGCAGAAATTTCTTGTGAGATTTTTCTATCTTGATAATATACATCACATTCCGTAGAAATGTTACTAAGAAGAATATCGTTTTCTCGTCTAATACGTTTCTTAGTTGGCAACATTGATATATCCAGAATATTGTGTGTTGCATCAAAATTCCTATTTTCATTGTGTTTAAAATTATATGTATAAGTTTTATTACTTCTATTTGCATAAATAAATACATAAAACATTGCCATATAAAACAATATAAGCATACAACTTGCCTTCAATCCAAGATAGTTAAAAACGCTGGGAGCCAAAGCATTCGTTGGCACGAAAACCACAATCGCTGTTGGTATCAAGAAAAAATATACGAAAATTATTTTACTTTTCAGTCCATGCATTATGCACAGCAATCGCCGTTTTACGGCTCTCTCTCACCACCTAACACAGTTTCTAATTATCAAATCGCTTATCTATAAAGCTTTAAATTAGCAAATTAAAACACTTTCTGAAAGGAGTTCACTCCAGAAAGAAAATAAATCTTTATTTTAACAATATTGATCCAAAAATATTGATCTCTTTCATTCCAAGAATTCTTTAACAATGCAAAAAGCTAGAGTTATTGTAAAAATTGGAAACTTCATAAACAAGCCCCTTTGGTTTGTTGCAGCCTTTTATGTATAATAATAATTAATTAATATTTTAATGTCCTTTTCTTAATATGTTACTGCTATACGAAAATTTTCGGTGCAGAAGTACATAAATCCGGAATTATACCTGTAACCGCGAAATGAAAATTTACAAAGCTCTTTAGAATTTTATAGTTAGAGTATAAACACATTTCACATTCGTTGATGTAATACTTTACGATGTTTTTCAAGACAACGCAAATAAAAAATCTCTTTCATAAATATTTATCAAAATTAAAAAAAAAGAGAAATTTAAAAGTGTGACTGTATATTTTACTCTGTCACTGAATAATAAAATATACATTTTAAGGCTCCTTGAAAATTTAATAAACCGTTTTATCAGAATCTTAAACAGCTATCTCATTTGAACGGTATTTTGTAAAAATAGGATATGTCCAAAACGTGATGTGTAACTAATATCACTTCACTCTTTTAAGTTAAAACGTTTTTTTTTTTTTTTACTCAATAAATTAGGTGTTTTTTTCTGTAAATGGAATAAAGTTCTTAACACATTTCCAATAAGTAATGTTAGCTGTCTTTGCATTCTATCATTTTTGCCAAAGCTAATAACTCTATTCATCAAGTAGTAAATCAGGGCTGAATTGAAAGTTCTAAGAAATCAGGAAAATGTTTTCAAAACTTCTGAAATGTCTAGATTTTTATGCAGTCTCGCAGTATCTGTATTTTTATCCCAGTGAAATTTACTCTGTTTATTATAAATAAAAAATGCCAAGACCTTTGACCACCTTTCTAGAAAAGTGGAACAGTGTATTTAATAGTTTTGATTGTTAACTTGCCTCAAGGAAACATTTAAATTAATTCCAGGAAATCGAGAAAAGTGTAGTATAGCAAATTATGTGTAAAATTTAATAGGCCGTATTAGAAAGTCGTGTGTTGTCCACGTAAGATTTCTTTATGATGTATTTTCATGCAACATATAACTTCTGATTTATGCAGAGAGGTCGTGGCACGTTTTTATATCGCCGGCATATGTTTAAATACTAAACAATCTAAAATTTATTCACCGAACCAAATTCTGAAGGCTTGGACTTACGCTAATTTTATGGGTTATTTTGTCATCGGCTGTTTGGTCCTAGACTTTTTTATCGGGAGATATTTAGTTTGGCCTTTATATTTTGGGCTAATTTGCCATTTCTAAAAGTGGTTAGTTAGGATTTCTTCGAAGGGCATCCGCGAAACTTGTTCCAGATTCATTTTAATAAATTTCTATTTGACTTCGGAGTTCAAATGTATTTTTTTCCGTAAACGGTCAACAGTTGGTTACTGACCAAATGATTCCCTTCTCGATCACAGGAAAATATTACAGAGCCCGTTCATAGAGATATATTTACAATTCATTTGCCATTATGTAACAAATTATCTAAACGGTGGCCGCAGTAGTTACAACTATGTCTGTAGAAACCGTCTAGAGAAATAAAAATGTTGGCCAGGGAAGTAATTAGAGCAAAAATCCAACATTTGATATAATTTCCAAAAGAAAATCTACAGACGAGGTGGAGAGGTCAAAGAGAGCATGAAAGGCTCCAAACGAGGTTCAAGGATTCAGAGAGAAGAGCAAGTACTTAGCAGACGTCAAAACCACTCAAATCAAGGCCAAGGAAGCTTCAAGTACAAGGCCAACGAAAGGCGAAAAGGCCACAAAGCACCAGTGCCATGAAGAACCCGTAGGTATAGGAACAGTTGGACAGTTGCACAAAGTTCTGCTATGAAATGAACTCTTGAAATTAAAGGAGTACGAAGCAAATTTAAAACATCACGCATCTATGAAAGGAAGAAGAATTTTAGCCGAGATGGTGGGATGTAGTTGTCGCAAAAAACTTTCATTCTATTTAGTGCCAGCACCTTTGTATTATACTTATGGAATTTGTTATTATTCGTGATTTCATAATTGGTTTACTTGCTGATGACATTCTACGTTGGTGTATCAGGTTCAATGTTCCTTCTACCCTTCTTCGGGAACATACAAGGACCTGACTCGGAACAGAGAGCTTACTAAAGCTATGTTCACTAATTGTGGTAAGTAGACAGGATACAGACGAAGGGTATACAAAACCCTTTATTTTTCTCTATATACAATAACTTCCGTACTTCGGAATACACTGACCCTCCACTCGGGGTCTAACGTAAAAAAGTATAAAAATAAAACTAAACTCTAATTTAACTTTAGAATAATACACGTGGAAGATTGGCCTTATAATAACAGGAAGCGTATGTAGCACAGAGACTGTGAACACTACAATACGTTTAATTTATCAAGAGGATTAAAACCTCTGGCCTGGAAGGCAAATAGCAACTGCGTAACTTCTAAGGTAAGCGGCCTGCTTCGAACTCACTGCTTCCTCCCTTCGCTTGGCAAAAAGGCCACACTTAAATACTTGGCGTTCGCCAGACAAACTTTGCATAAAATCCTTAACGCGTATAATTCTGGCCGGAAGTAGAAAATAAGAAGCGATAGTAAAGATTTAAAATAAAATAAACGTTAGTAAAACTTAAGATCCTTACATACTTCCCGCCAGAGTTAATTAGTTTGAAACTGAGGTCTAAAACGACCTTGTTGAAAACTTTTAGCTCTAGAATCTAACGCGAGGCCAACCTTTTACAAACACAACTTCGCTAGAAACTAGAAAATTTAAAAGAAAGAAATTTGTTACAATAGCAGCTCCCAGGATATACAACGATCTTTTTTTCATCTGTACTGCATCTAAACAGGAGCTTTATTCAATTCTGGTTCCTTCCAGAGATCTGGAAGGGAAACTAGTTTAATGAAATGTTACACAATGACATTGCAAATAACATATAGAATATACTTCTCTTAACATTCTTATTTTATTCATGACTATTTTAATTATCTCTCCCCGTGCTCTCTGACATGTGTTGTAAAAGAACACCAAACACGAATGTGTTTCTGTCTACGTGTGCCACACTTCCTCCTACAATCAAAACACTAACGTGTTAAAATTCAACATAACGAGACCTCTTAACACACCCTACTTTCAACTCTAAACCCTGAGGTACTATTCTAAAAGTGGCTAACTCTAAAGTGTAGCGTCAGAGAGCCTAACTACATCATTCAACCTTTACCACATATTCGCCATGATTTAATCTTTACAGTCACACGAATAACAAATTTTTAACATTACTTTCACTTTTACCATATCACGGTATTTCTTAACATTTAAAATAACAGAACATATCAACATGCCGTTAATTTTACAGATTTGAAAACATACATTAGTAGTACATTGTTAACTTCTATTCTTTTCAAAGCAAGTGCCAATTCTTTCTACATTGAAATAATACTACATTTCAAAAAGTCTTTCAGACTAAAACTTCTCTCTTGCTAGAATGTTTTAAATAAAATTTATACAATAACTTTTTACAATATTTAAGTCTTTACACAACGCTATTATACATCAACTTTAGTTTTACGCACGAGTAATTTAAAAACATAATACGAAAATCGGTCACAACTCATTTCTCGCCCTTTTGGCGATAAAGGTAGACCTCGCATGAGGTAAAACTTCTTGAAATCTGCCACTTGCAGTAAGAATGAAAGATTAACTTAAGTTTGCAAAGTAACATAAAATTTTACTTATCTTTGTAATATTCGGACATCCTTTTCTGGGCCCAGTCTTTAAAGGTAGTGCAGATAGTAGCTTGGTTTATCCTCCTTCTTGTACGGGCTCGCCCTTCAGTGCTTTCCTCTGGAAGCTTCCGTTTTTCACCCGTTCGGCCACCCTTGAACACCTTCCTTTTCTCCTCTGCTTGTGGTCTTGGCCGTTTGAAGGCAGCTGGTCTTGGCGGAACCGGGAAACTCCTGTCGTGATCCTGCTTGGACCTCGTTGTTGGCCGTTCAAATTTTTCTTGTACTTTTTCCTCCGCCGCTGATAACCCTTCCGCAGTTCGGCGACTTTTGCTGCGGAGAGTTCTGTCGGATGAGTCGATCTTCCGTTTTAAAGCCGGGTTATAGTTGCCGTCATTTCTCCTGGTCCTCTTCACATACGTCGTCCTTCTCCCTTCTTCATTCTGGGGGTGTTCGTGAACTCTGTTTTCTGGACGGTGGAACGGCTTCTTTTTCTTGTTACATTCAATCTTTCCGCGGGGCAATTTTCTTTTCACTTGTTTCTGTCTCTCATTGGCTTGCCCTTGTACTTGTCGTTTTCCCACCTCTGGAACTTGTACCTGCGGTGTCTGCCGTGCCGGATCCTGCAAAAGATCTGAAAAGATTTGCATTTTATTACGATCGAAGTAGGGCTTAATTTGATCAATGTTTGCGGAACAGGTTTCACCATTTTTGGCTTTTAACCATACAACAGCGTGAGTTATTTTTTCTATAACATATGGTCCTTCAAATCGTGGAAAAAATTTGGCAGTTTTATCTTCTGGTGCTGAAGAAAGTGAATGCTTAATTTTTAAAACTTCATCCCCTACTTTATAAGTTACTCCCCGTCGTTTCAAATCATAATACAACTTCTGTTTTCTTTGTGCTACTTCCGTATGCTTTTTTGCTTCTTTTATTAGTTTTTCTATATTACCCATTTTAAATTCTGGGGCTCTTTGTTGCACATAAAATAATTTATGTAACGGTGTTATAATCTTTCTGCCTAGAAATAACTCAGCAGGAGTTTTTCCCGTTGTATCATGTTTTGCGGTCCTAAGGGCGAAAGCAAATTCATTGACATAGTTATTTTATGAAAGCTTTTATGAAAATTTTTAACATAACTACGGATAATTTTCACTATATTTCTGTTGACCCGTTCCGCTATATTTGATTGCGGCCGATACGGGACCATTTTTAAATGACGTATGCCCAGTTTTTGGCACATGTCATCAAATATATTACTTACAAATTGAGGATCATTATCCGATATAACTTTTAGGGGCGCCCCGTATTTTAAAATATATTTATTTAAAATAGAATCGGTAACTAATTTCGCGGAGGCTCGTTTTAAGGGAACAATTTCGGTCCATTTACTAAAATGATCAACCATAACAAGGAGATAGCGACTTTTATTTAACTGACTTTTTGGGAAAGGGCCCAATAAATCGATGCCAATTATTTCATTTGGAAATTCGGATTTAATACTATTTAGAAACCCGGCCGGGCGGAAATTAATATAATTAACTGCTTGACATGTTGGGCAGGACTGGACATACGCCCTTGTTAACTTTTGCAGTTCAGGAAAGTAGACTGCCTCGCGTACGCGTTGGATAGTTATTCGAATACCAGCATGAGAAGCTAAAGGGCTGTCATGGAGCTCTTGCAGGATATTTAATCTAAGACTAGCTGGGATAACAGGTCGAAATTCGTTGTTGGAATTCGTAGTTTTTGTATAAAATAATAGACCATCTATTAGTTCGTAATGGGCCGCCCTATTTCTTATCGCCACAATATCTTGGTGGCTAAAATTTTCAGGATCCTTCAAATACTCATAAATACTTCCAAACTCAGGATCCTTACCCAGTTCTGTTATTACAGTTTCTCGGGAATTTATTGTACACGCTGTAAGCATTGCAACTTTTACGGTATTACCCTGTTCATCTAATTTAATTCGTGATAGGGCATCTGCTACGATATTTTCCTTTCCGGGGGTATGCTTGATTACCAGATTATATTCTTGCAGCTTGAGTGCCCATCTTATTAACCTTGGGGATAAATTTTTCCCTGAGTACAATCTAGTTACCGCCGCATGATCAGAGTATACTGTTATCGGCGCCTTTCCAAAATAGACTCGGAACTTTTGCACTGCTAACAGAACTGCAAGTGCCTCTCTCTCGGTCGCAGAATAGTTTCTTTGTGTTTGATTTAAAGTTCGGCTAAAAAATGCCACGGGCTGCTGATTTTGCGAAAGTACCGCTCCTACCGCATAATCCGAAGCATCCGCTGAAATTTCTAAATTTTCATCCTTTTCAGGAAATTTCAACACAGGGGCTTGCGTTAATGCTTGTTTTAATTTTTCGAAAGCACTATTGGCTTCGGCCGTCCACGAGAATCTTGCCTTTTTCTTTTTATTTTTAACAATGGCTCAGCGATAGCCGCAAAATCTTTTATAAAGGACCTATAATATGAACAAAGTCCTAGAAAAGAAGAGAGCTTCTTTGCCGTGTTTGGAGTCGGATACTTTTGTACAGCGATTATTTTTGATTCATCTGTCTCGATCCCTTTTTGCGATATTTTGTAACCTAAATATTTTAATTCAGGGGCTGCAAATTTGCACTTTTCGACATTAACTTTTAGACCGGCCTCATTTAATAAAGAAACACCTGTCTTAAATCCTGTACATGTTGGTCTAGATTATCACTAGTAATAATGATATCGTCTAAATAGATAAATGTGGACTTTCCAAGAACAGGTCTTAACACAATGTCCATGCATCGCTGAAATGTTGCTGGGGCCCCTGAAAGGCCAAACGGCATACGCAAAAATGCATAAGTGCCAGACTTGGTTATAAAAGCAGTCTTAGGCACGTCCTCAGGCCTCACCCCTATTTGAAAATAACCAGTCGTTAAGTCTAAAGTCGTCATAAATTTGGTTGATTTTATGTTCCTTAAAATTTCTTCTATGATCGGTAACGGATATACCGGATATTTCGTTATGGAATAAATAATTTAAATTAAATAAAACATTAATTAATTTAATAAGTAATTAGAAAGAAAATTAGATTAAAAAATAATCCAACATGGCGGGAGTCATTCAAGATGGAGGATGAAAGTCCACGTGTTCCAAAATGGCGGACGTCGACCCGTGATTCAAAATGGCGGACGACGATCACGTGATCCAACATGGCGGCCAGATAAGAGCATGGTGGGAGGAAGAGGGTGAGTCATTCAAGATGGAGGATGAAAGACCACGTGTTCCAAAATGGCGGACGAAAACCACGTGGTTCAAAATGGTGGATGGCAGTCACGTGATCCAATATGGCGGCTGTCTAGGCCACGCCCCTTTTTCTGTGACGTCACTTCCGCCGCACGAATTACTCTGCCTACTACTGGCCTGTACATGTTTTTTACAACGTCCTTGACATTGCTGAACTCAAAGCTTGGATTATATTCAAAGAATCCTTGGGCAGCTCTATTTCACGTCGAGAATTTATTCTTGCACTCGTGGAAGAACTACGAGTTGGTGCACTACGCAACAGATGCCCCCAATTGCTCAAATACAGACACTTAAAGGAAAGAAATGTGCATTTTAAAGTTGCAAGGGACAAAACAAGACTGTTGTCAGCTGTAAGGGATGCCAGAAACCAATTTGTGGTAAATGTGTTGCTGTCACTGTCAAGCGTTCATATTGTATCACCTGCGGTAATGTATAACAAACTTTGGAAAACATTGCGTGTTTGTTCCCAATTTATGTTTTTTTGTAATTTTTTGCATATGTTCTATTTTCCTCTTTTTGCATTTGTATCTTTTGTTTGTTTTTCAAAGATTTTGTTTTTGTTTTTGTAATCTTACATTGAAAGATATGTGCTAATTCGCGCTAATTGCACGAAAAAAAATTCTAAAGTATATAAAATAAAAAAAACCTCTAAAAACTCTTTTACGTGGTCATTTCAGCATCAGTTCAATCATTTGCTGTGTTTCTACTTACATTTCTTATGAGGGTCAAATTGACCCCTAATGGCGGTTTTCGGTTAGTCTGAAATTCGGCTGTTCTAGCGTTAAAAATGCTTCTAGACAAGTTCCCACAGTTTTGTAGTATTACTATACAGTATCGTAGTGCAGGTCTTGGTACTGTTCTTGATTTCATCTGTGAGAGGTACGACAAAACAGCTCTTACTCGGTTGTTTTCGGGGTATTTTCTTTGCGTGAGGTATTTCCGTAGTACTAAAATATCTCCAACTTGCGTCAAATGTAAAAAACCATCAAGCTACTGCATAAGGTCCCCTTAATGGTGCTGCATTGGTGCGTGAAGATCTGCTGAACAGACATAATTTCGTATTGGAAGTTATGAAGGCGAATGAACTCATGCATTTGATCTTATTCTGATAAGAAGGGTTAGTAGGAAGAAGAAGAATAAGACAACATTTTATCAAGAATAGTTCCATAGCTCCACGAAACACTGAAATATAGCGAAAAATCGGTGCGGATCACACATGGAACGGCAGAGAAGAATATGCCTGGAGAGGACCACTATGATCACCATTCGCGAAAAAGGTGTTGGATGAACACGGTATTTTTTTCCATCATTTAATGTAGTTGTGGAGAACAGGATAAAGTAATATCAGATAATAAAACACGAGTGCTTTTGAAAATAATGGCACGAAATGTACGCATATTTGCATTGCCTTTGCTAATGTTATAGTGTAGTCTCAAACTATGTCTCCATTTAAATTTCTTAATTTATATTTCTTTTATTTAAATCATACAAATGGCGGAGAATTAAATTTGAAGCCGAAATCTGTACATTTTCTTAAGCTCTAATAAATAGGTTATTTAAAACCTTCTAAGTATTTAATGCACACATTTATCGAAACTTCGCTTAAATCTTAATAATAGGGTTAAATAAGTTTAACTTAGAAATTAAAATAAATTTAAATTTGAATCCGTTTGAAATTTGAAAATAAGATCCGCTAAGTTTGAAATCCGTTTTCCTAAACATAACATAATTCTATTTAAATTAGCACTTAAAATATTAGCCATTTTTCCTCATATATTTCTAACTTTGTATTTCACATATTTTATACTTATTCTTGACCAAAACGTTTCTTTCTGTAAAATGAGAAGAAAGTTGTGAATTTAATGAGAAATAGTGTAAACCTTATATGCATCTACTTTTTTATGAAAGACAAATTTAAATGAAATGTAATTTTATGTTCTATTGAGCAAGGTACACAAATACGTAAATAACATTCTCGAACAAGTATTAATAAATGCATTTATTCCGAACTCTTTCTAATTTTGAGAAAACAATTCTAATATATTTGAGAAAACTACATTAAAAGTTAAAACTTTCCGTCAATACGTATGTTTTAAAAAGTTTATTTTCTTTAATTTGGTTTTCTTTCTCTTTGAATGTATTAATGAGACGTATTTTATGTACATAAAAATGGGAGTTTAAAAGTCATTTCATTTCTTCAACAAGCTTCCAATGCAGTATCCAGCACAAATGCCAGTGATATACAGAGAAATAAGTACAGGTGCGTGTCCTTCTAGTGCTTTAAAAATGACATTATTTCTTCTGTTCTGAGAAGAAACATAATAATCATTTGCAACATTTCCTTTACGTTTCATTGTCGCTAGGTGAGTTTCTCGTTGTTCCAGATATTTGTCGACAGAAAGATCCGTCTTATTTTGTTCGTCGTTTTCGTTTAAGTTTCGTTCAGTGTATTCATGTTTTTCATTGTTAAGGACATTATCGCCAGAATTTGGCAATATATTGGAAATTACGTGATTGACGTTTTCTTCCATTGTTACTGTGCCATTTCGAAAAGGGTCAATTCCACTATTAGTCGTAAAATGACTAGTGTCACAGGAATCCATTCTAACGTTATCTGTCGATAGATCGGCTAAATTACTAGAAATTTGATTGTGTGTATCTCCACTATTTGTGTTGATGCTCTTCTCACATTTCTCAAGGGAATTCTCGCCTGTGCTATCAGATTCACTCTCAGTGGATGTTTCATTTTGTGCGTCTTGATTATTTGGTACTTCACAGTTTTCAGCATCTATATCAGCGACTTCTTGCGATTCAGTATAGTCAGATCCAAGAAATGAATTACTTTTCAATCCTTCGCCATTGATAACATTTTCATTAAAGTCCGGTAGATCATTGTAGATTTCACGTGTAATGTCTTCTTTAATCGTTGTTAATACGCTTTTTTCAGAACATCCAATCTTGCTGTTTGGAGGAATTTCACTGTTTGCAGAGAAAAGAGTTGTATCACATTCTGTCCATAGATCTATTAAATTAATGTCATCTTGCTGGTTCATTTTAGTAATGCAGATTGGGCTCATGCTTATCTCCTTATACCCCAATGGAATCCTACATTGGATACGAGATTTCTTTTCATCCGAAATTTCTGGATATCGGCCTACAAGTGTTTCTCTTGTTTCTATCAAAAAGCTTTTAATGCTATCATTTGAATCGATATTAATTACTTTTGCACTTTCATCAGTTTTCATTTCGTTCCCGCGGAGTATTTTACGAAAATTGTCTTCATTTTCCTTAACAGCAGAAATTTCTTGTGAGATTTTTCTATCTTGATAATATACATCACATTCCGTAGAAATGTTACTAAGAAGAATATCGTTTTCTCGTCTAATACGTTTCTTAGTTGGCAACATTGATATATCCAGAATATTGTGTGTTGCATCAAAATTCCTATTTTCATTGTGTTTAAAATTATATGTATAAGTTTTATTACTTCTATTTGCATAAATAAATACATAAAACATTGCCATATAAAACAATATAAGCATACAACTTGCCTTCAATCCAAGACAGTTAAAAACGCTGGGAGCCAAAGCATTCGTTGGCACGAAAACCACAATCGCTGTTGGTATCAAGAAAAAATATACGAAAATTATTTTACTTTTCAGTCCATGCATTATGCACAGCAATCGCCGTTTTACGGCTCTCTCTCACCACCTAACACAGTTTCTAATTATCAAATCGCTTTTCTATAAAGCTTTAAATTAGCAAATTAAAACACTTTCTGAAAGCAGTTCACTCCAGAAAGAAAATAAATCTTTATTTTAACAATATTGATCCAACAATATTGATCTCTTTCATTCCAAGAATTCTTTAACAATGCAAAAAGCTAGAGTTGTAAAAATTGGAAACTTCATAAACAAGCCCCTTTGGTTTGTTGCAGCCTTTTATATATAATAATAATTAATTAATATTTTAATGTCCTTTTCTTAATATGTTACTGCTATACGAAAATTTTCGGTGCAGAAGTACATAAATCCGGAATTATACCTGTAACCGCGAAATGAAAATTTACAAAGCGCTTTTAGAATTTTATAGTTAGAGTATAAACACATTTCACATTCGTTGATGTAATACTTTACGATGTTTTTCAAGACAACGCAAATAAAAAATCTCTTTCATAAATATTTATCAAAATTAAAAAAAAAGAGAAATTTAAAAGAGTGACTGTATATTTTACTCTGTCACTGAATAATAAAATATACATTTTAAGGCTCCTTGAAAATTTAATAAACCGTTTTATCAGAATCTTAAACAGCTATCTCATTAGAACGGTATTTTGTAAAAATAGGATATATCCAAAACGTGATGTGTAACTAATATCACTTCACTCTTTTAAGATAAAACGTTTTTTTTTTTTTTTTACTCAATAAATTAGGTGTTTTTTTCTGTAAATGGAATAAAGTTCTTAACACATTTCCAATAAGTAATGTTAGCTGTCTTTGCATTCTATCATTTTTACCAAAGCTAATAACTCTATTCATCAAGTAGTAAATCAGGGCTGAATTGAAAATTCTAAGAAATCAGGAAAATGTTTTCAAAACTTCTGAAATGTCTAGATTTTTATGCAGTCTCGCAGTATCTGTATTTTTATCCGAGTGAAATTTACTCTGTTTAATATAAATAAAAAATGCCAAGACCTTTGACCACCTTTCCAGAAAAGTGGAACAGTGTATTTAATAGTTTTGATTGTTAACTTGCCTCAAGGAAACATTTAAATTAATTCCAGCAAATCGAGGAAAGTGTAGTATAGCAAAGTATGTGTAAAATTTAATAGGCCGTATTAGAAAGTCGTGTGTTGTCCACGTAAGTTTTCTTTATGATGTATTTTCATGCAACATATATCTTCTGATTTATGCAGAGAGGTCGTGGCACGTTTTTATATCGCCGGCATATGTTTAGATACTAAACAATCTAAAATTTATTCACAGAACCAAATTCTGAAGGCTTGGACTTACGCTAAATTTATGGGTTATTTTGTCATCGGCTTTTTGGTCCTAGACTTTTTTATCGGGGATATTTAGTTTGGCCTTTATATTTTGGGCTACTTTGCCATTTCTAAAAGTGGTTAATTAGGATTTATTCGAAGGGCATCCGTGAAACTAGTTCCAGATTCATTTTAAGTAAATTTCTATTTGACTTCGGAGTTCAAATGTATTTTTTTCCGTAAACGGTCAACAGTTGGTTACTGACCAAATGATTCCCTTCTCGATCACAGGAAAATATTACAGAGCCCGTTCATAGAGATATATTTACAATTCATTTGCCATTATGTAACAAATTATCTAAACGGTGGCCGCAGTAGTTACAACTATGTCTAAAGAAACCGTCTAGAGAAATAAAAATGTTGGCCAGGGAAGTAAATAGAGCAAAAATCCAACATTTGATATAATTTCCAAAAGAAAATCTACAGACGAGGTGGAGAGGTCAAAGAGAGCATGAAAGGCTCCAAACGAGGTTCAAGGATTCAGAGAGAAGAACAAGTACTTAGCAGACGTCAAAACCAGTCAAATCAAGGCCAAGAAAGCTTCAAGTACAAGGCCAACGAAAGCAGAAAAGGCCACAAAGCAACAGTGCCATGAAGAACCCGTAGGTATAGGAACAGTTGGACAGTTGCACAAAATTCTGCTTTGAAATGAACTCTTGAAATTAAAGAAGTACGATGCAAATTTAAAACATCACGCATCTATGAAAGGAAGAAGAAATTTAGCCGAGATGGTGGGATGTAGTTGTCGCAAAAAATTTTCATTCTATTTAGTGCCAGCACCTTTGTATTATACTCATGGAATTTGCTATTACTCGTGATTTCATAATTGGTTTACTTGTTGATGACATTCTACTTTGGTGTAGTTGTCCAAACATTGACAATAACGAGTCCAGTATAAGCAATTTAATGTTGCAAATTCAGGATTTTCCGGGTAATCACAAGTTCAGTTTTAATACTCTTAACTCTATTACTGGGTTGTTTATAAGAAAAACACGTCTATATTGTTAGAGTCCGACACATTTCCTTAAATGGTCACATCTTACAAGCTGACAGGAATTCCAAAATCCTTCGTTTTGCCCTTGACTCTGAAATCGCGTATTATAAGCCCATTGATCGACTTTTATGTAAGGCTAGAAAGGGAGTAAATATTTTGAACTTTATGTTCGGCTGCAACTGACGACAAGATTTTTGTAAGGATCCTAAGTTTTACAAACGTTTATTTTATTTTAAATCTTTACTATCACTTCTTATTTTCTACTTCCGGCCAGAATTTAAAGCTTTAACTTATTTATGCAAATTTGTCTTGCTAACGCCAAGTACTTAAGTTGTGGTTTTTTGCCAAGCAAGACAGAGGAAGGAGTTATTAGAAGCAGGCAACTTGCCATAGTAGTTTTACTCGTTTGCTGGTTGCCTTCAAGGCCAGAGGTTTAATCCTCTTGATAATTTTAAACGTATCGTAGTTTTAGCAGCTCTCTGTACTACATACGGCTTTTTGTTAATTAACGGCCAATCTTGGAGTTAGGCACTTGATTATTAATCCAAAGTTAGTTTAGTTAGAGTTTTAGTTAATATTTTTATATTCTTACGTTCAGACCAGAAGTGGCTGGTCTCTGTATTCCGAAGTCCGGAAATCTCTGTAAAGATAGAAAAAATAAAGGATTTCCGATACCCTTCCTGTGTGTATTGTCTACTTCACAATTTATTGAACATACCTTTAGTAAGCTCCCTGTTCCGAGTCAGGACAGTTAATGTTTCCAAAGCAAGTAAAGAGGAACACAAGTCCTGATATCCTAAGGAGAACGTATCAGTCTTATAAGACCGATTGTCTAATATGGTTATCAAATCCTACACGTAGACAGGAATAAAACTTTTCAAAAAGTGGAAACGTTAGTTTTTGTGAAAAACATCATACTCCAAACATTTTGAATGATAGGAGAAGAAATCAAAGATGAAAAAGAACAGTGCCCTGAGAAATTCTAAAAAAATTGGATGTATGGCAGTCTTCTGTTGAATTTAATTCTTTAACTCCTCTCACATCACTTACAGACTCATTGCCTAGTGTGTTTCTTGAGACAGGGTTCGTAACTAATAAACCCTCATAACGTCTTGAATACTTAAAACTGCAATCGCTAATAGAATACATTTTGAGGCTGTTAGGATGTATACAGATAACAGTAAAAATGAACATGAACAGACTAGTAACGGTTATTTTATTAAATTTTCGCGGACAGGTAATATCTATCAAGGGCGGAAATAACAAATTCTGTTTCGTTTTCAGATGTGAATTGATAGCTGTTAATATGGGTCTGGATTGGTCTGGAGCCGTAAAACGGTCAATCGCCGTTTTACGGCTCTCTCTCACCACCTAACACAGTTTCTAATTATCAAATCGCTTTTCTATAAAGCTTTAAATTAGCAAATTAAAACACTTTCTGAAAGAAGTTCACTCCAGAAAGAAAATAAATCTTTATTTTAACAATATTGATCTCTTTCATTCCAAGAATTCTTTAACAATGCAAAAAGCTAGATTTGTTGTAAAAATTGGAAACTTCATAAACAAGCCCCTTTGGTTTGTGTCAGCCTTTTATGTATAATAAGAATTAATTAATATTTTAATGTCCTTTTCTTAATATGTTACTGCTATACGAAAATTTTCGGTGCAGAAGTACATAAATCCGGAATTATACCTGTAACCGCGAAATGAAAATTTACAAAGCTCTTTTAGAATTTTATAGTTAGAGTATAAACACATTTCACATTCGTTGATGTAATACTTTACGATGTTTTTCAAGACAAAAATATGTATATAAAAATATAAAAATCTCTTTCATAAATATTTATCAAAATTAAAAAAAAAAGAGAAATTTAAAAGTGTGACTGTATATTTTACTCTGTCACTGAATAATAAAATATACATTTTAAGGCTCCTTGAAAATTTAATAAACCGTTTTATCAGAATCTTAAACAGCTATCTCATTAGAACGGTATTTTGTAAAAATAGGATATGTCCAAAACGTGATGTGTAACTAATATCACTTCACTCTTTTAAGTTAAAACGTTTTTTTTTTTTTTACTCAATAAATTAGGTGTTTTTTTCTGTAAATGGAATAAAGTTCTTAACACATTTCCAATAAGTAATGTTAGCTGTCTTTGCATTCTATCATTTTTGCCAAAGCTAATAACTCTATTCATCAAGTAGTAAATCAGGGCTGAATTGAAAATTCTAAGAAATCAGGAAAATGTTTTTAAAACTTCTGAAATGTCTAGATTTTTATGCAGTCTCGCAGTATCTCTATTTTTATCCCAGTGAAATTTACTCTGTTTATTATAAATAAAAAATGCCAAGACCTTTGACCACCTTTCGAGAAAAGTGGAACAGTGTATTTAATAAACACACGACTTTCTAATACGGCCTATTAAATTTTACACATACTTTGCTATACTACACTTTCCTCGATTTGCTGGAATTAATTTAAATGTTTCCTTGAGGCAAGTTAACAATCAAAACTATTAAATACACTGTTCCACTTTTCTCGAAAGGTGGTCAAAGGTCT